>NC_139781.1:1417630-3817630 GCF_965231275.1 Zosterops lateralis
CAGAGCAAATATGTGACAGGGAACGTTTGACAAATACAAAGCACTTCTCAAGGCATGAAAACAGATTTTCTTTCTTCCTGCATTACAAAAATAAACTGCAGCTAAAGAATAGCACCAATTAAAAAAAATAATCTGGCACTGCGTGTTTAGCTTAAGAGGGAAATGGGTGTTTTCCATCCACGCTCTGAAGATATCTGAACAGAAATTGACATCCTCATTAGAAAGTAGGAAATCAAAGTTGTTGGCAAAACTGTCTGGAAGCAGAATGAAGAAAGGAAGAAAAGAATCTGGGGTGACAGTAAGAATGTTACAATCAACCAAAACAGAGGCTGAAACCTGAATTCGATTTTGCAGTTTCCAGTTATCAGAACCTGACACCTCTGTCACACCAGTATTGCAGGAAGAAAAAAAAAAACAGCACTTCAAACACCTCCACCCACACCATCAAACACAACTCCTATCCACAACAACTCCTGTCAAATGTCTTTTTCTTGTGTTCTTAATGCCATTATCTCAAACTAGACTGCACTTGGGGGAGGAAAACCTAACACACAGGTGATCTGAGAAACAGAGATATGGCCACCCATCAATGTGGTGCCATAGAAATTGATCTTTCCATCACTTTTTAATAGACTCAGACCATTAGAAAAATTTCAAAAACAGAAAGAATTTGGCAAGAACATTTGGCATATGATTATCCCTCTTATGGAAAAACAACAAGAGACAATAGACGGGGGAAATGTACATATTCTGCAGAGATATTGACATTGTAGTTGGCCTTCAGGAGAGAAACACTTAAAGCTTTCAAAGGACAATCAAAAGACATTTTCTAGACATTGGTCTAATCTTTTGTTTAACAGAAACACTTTCAAAGACCGGAATTAATCCAGATTTGTTGGTTTAATAAAGAACTGAATCCAGCTCACTGATTTAATGCACTAGATTTACTGCTATGTTCTGGCCATGTGAAGAGCTGTAAATTGGATTTAGGGAACACGAGCGAGTCAATAAATGCCAGAAAGCAGACAAGATACCAGTAAATCCACACCAAAATCACTGCAGAATATCTTAACCAAAAGGTACTGACCCTGACTTTCCACTCATGCAATTTTTTTCAATATTTACACCTGCCCAGATGGAAAGAGCACAAGCCAACAGGTTCCAATTCAATGAGATTTTCAGACAGGTAGGTGGGTCTGAGAAGCCTGTCCCCCCTCATCCCCCTCCTCTGAGAGAAGAGGAGAAATTTCCTTCTTTCTCTGAGAAGAAAGTCACAGAATTGTTCAGTTTCAAAACATCTCTGAGCTCTCTGAGGCCAACTGCAAACCCAGCAGTGACAAATCCAGCCCTGAGCCCTGTCCCCAGTGGCTGCACCCACACATCTGGTAGATCCCTGCAGAGCAGGGATTAAATGCAGACTGAATTAAAGATGTTATGGTCAGACTAATTAATCTGGTTTTTTATGTAGAGTGATAGGGAGAAACATCCTTGACCAAAGATTGGTTGACACTGTTTTACGCCACAATGACACAGACTCTGAGATTCAGAAGGCTGAAAATGACTCCTTGATTTTTGGGACGTGTCTCCCTTTTATACTATTTCACACAGACCAATTGGATTGGTGACACAAAGACAAACCTCTTCACTCCCACTGGTCAGAGCAGAGGGACAGCAAGAAGTCCCTCCTGGGGAAAGGAATGAATAACAAAGTTCCAGTTCCAAAAACATTTCTCCTGTTTACAGAAAATTCTCTGGGAAAAGAATTTCAGAAAACCAAAACATCTCAGGCACAAACCAGGGCTGCAGTTGATCCTTTTCTGTATAGTTAAATTTGGTACAAAAGGTCATGTCTACAGAACCAAGGATGTCCAATTCTTCCGTTTCAAAAGATGTCTTGGGGAAGGTGAGGAATCCACTGTCACTGTAGGACACAAAAGAAAGATGAGAGACTCCAAATATTTCAGAAGGCAAAGAGCACAGAAAAAAGGCTTTATTGTCTAATTCTCACTACCTTTTATAAGGTGTTCCCATCCAGACTGAACATGGTTGGTGAATAGGAACGACACCTCTCTGATCCCATTGGGTAAACCAGAGAAACAGCAAAACATCACCTGGAGAAAGATTGTTCTGAGAAAGGAGAGTTGTTTGCGAAGATTGTTTCGAGAAGAAGCTTTCTTGAGAGATTTTTCCTTGGGGAAAAGTTATCAGCTGCCAGCAGGCTGAAATCTCTCAGACCCAGAAATACCAGCCCCAAAACTCACCAGTCCCAGCATCTCCTGAGGACCAAAGATCCCATGTGAAAAATCCTACCAGTGTAGCTTCAATGGTGAATTCTGTGAATTTCTCCTGTGATTGGCACTCTGCAATGTGTATGAAAAATATCCATTTTCCTCTTAAGCCAAACATGCAGTGGTAGCTCCACCACTGCCCTGCTCTCCTTGCAGCTTTATTTCAATCCATCCTTACCAAAAGATCTGTAAATAAACATTCTCTGTGGGTGATGTTGCCTGATTGTTTTCTTACCTTCCTCCCTTCACAAAGAACCAGGCACAACTGAGATCTCTCCTGTTGTCATGATTTTGACAGAAATGTATTTTCAGCTACCCATAATCAGGTATTTGACAGGGAAGTTGAAAATTACTTGAAAAAATACACAAAGTACTCTAAAAATCCACAGCTAAGACTGTATTACACTATGAGTTAGGACACCTTGCAGATACATTTTAAAGCAAACAAATTTACATGCTCATTGTGTGACACCTCCTTTGGAAATGCACATTTCTCCTCATGAGCAGGCACCAGGAGAGCTCCAGCCCACTCAAACACTCAATTTTTTCTTGTTCCCCAAGCACACAGGTACGAGATTCCACCAACATTCTCTATCTACTGAGCCCTTTCCTGTCTGAAAGTGCTCAATTTCACTGCAGCAAACCATAAAGTCACTTCTAGTGGCAGCCTTGTGCTCTGGAAATCCATAAACATCCAAGAGAGTGGGAGCAACCTGGTAAAATTAAAAAAAAAAAAAAAAATCTTCATTTCTTCAGTGGAAAAATGAGGAAATTGTGACTCTTGCAGAAACTGTCCTGTCCTCAGTTTTGAGGCAAATTTCAATCAGTCTCAATTTCTGACAGAGCGAGTTCCTGAATCTCCAAGGAGTCTGGCCCTCTTGGCTTTCTCATGCATGTGCACAAATTAAATTTACACTTACAGAACTCACCTATCGATTGTGTCCCTCAACCACACATTTCATAAGATAAAAATCTCTGTTCTTATCGCCAAGAGCAACACAGACATTGGGTTTTTTCTGAGGATTTCTAAACACAATTAATCTGGGTTTAGATAGTTACATAAACCTCTGGATTTAAGCAGCACGAGCATTACCAGATCCAGACAAAAATAATCCCTACTTTTTTGCCCTGAGGTCACATAATCCTCCTGAGTGCTCAGGATCCTGCTCTGAACATTCATTTTTTCTCTCGCTCTCTTTACCTGAGGCCACTTATTTCAGCCTTGGCTTGCCTCACAGTTAAAAGGATTGTTTAAATTTAAAATAATTAGTAAAGAAAGTATGTTTGGACTTTTTTATTCTCTCTGAATATTTTGTGTACTCCATGCTTTCTTAATCATCAAAATTGTTCTGCTACAAGCAGGTGTGACTTAACACCTACAAAGGACCTTTCCAGTTTCATGGAATGAACAGGAATTATTAGCTCCGTGTATAATTAGAGTCTCCAAGCCATCAAAAGAAACTCATCAAGAAAAGCACATTTCCTGCTGAATAAAACACAAATATATTTTGTAAATCCTAAAAATAAGTCCAGAAAGGATTATGTATTGGCAATTGTGCTTCATTCACACACACAATGACATGTATTTACTAGTAATGGTACATTTTTCCCTTAAGTCTCCCCAAAGATGCTTATTCTTCATTAAATATGAAAAATAAACTGAAAGCCACAGGCCCCAAACCCTGATGCTAACGCAGACCTCTAAAACAAGCCCCACTGAAAATGCCAGAGAACACGCCTTTGATAACTCTGTTAGAAGGTAAATTACAGTGAAAATCAGGGATTGGGCTGAGGCCAAAACCAGGAAGTGTTTGAAGGTGAATTAAGTGTTTAATGCAGCTCATACTTGAACAAAAAAAATAAGCAGAAATATCCTAAATGTTCATGTTTTGTCCCATTGTGTGTGAGGTGTGTCCAGTGCAGTGTAAGGGATCAGTGCAGGCAGGATGGGGAATTAGAACACCCAACACTCACATCCTTCATCACCACAGTCTAGTGGAAATTTCATAATATCTGTACTCTTAAAAACTTATTAGGTATTCAGGGCATAGAAGAAAATTATACCATGCACTAATTAACAGATGGTTTACAAATCCCAAACTCCTATTCTCTCCAGTGACAGTTTTGGCAAATACAGACACCAGCCCAGATAAAAACATTTCTGTGTTTTTATCCATTATCTAACTTTGCCTTTCATGGGTTCATTAGGACAGTGTCTTATAATCTGCACTTTAGAAATATATAAATATATATAAAAATATGTCTATATAATATATATATTTATATATATATATATATTTGTCTATAAATTATATTTTTAATAGTGTCAAACTGGTAGGAAACCTAAGGTGTAGCAGTTTGACAATGATAGAGCTGTCATGATGGTTCTACTTTTTGCTTGTACCTACTCAGGCATCATTAGAATCAAATATCTCCCTCTCAGCGTTTCTCTGGGGTTCATCCACCTCTGAAAGCTCTCAGGCCATTAAAGCATATCAATTAGTAATGATTTTTTTTTTTGCCAGCCCCAGCAGCCAGTGAGGCATACATTACAGGTGATACCTGCAGTCCCAAATTTAACGTGGACATTTGAGAATATCTACTTTGATGGAGAGATTATCAGAGAAACTCGTCTGCTCAAAGTTTTAGATCACGGTTATTAAAAATTATTACTTTTAATAATAATATTTCAGAATTATTTCATTTGCTGAGCAAATGCCTGATGAACATTCCCGTGTCCGTTAAATAATATTAATTGCAGGCAGGTTTTGGAAAACACAAGGCTCATTAAAGGATAAATGAGGTTGTGCAGCAGCCCAGAAGAGCTGATGTTATCACTCTGAAGGGCTGCTTTTACAACCTCCTGAGCAGGGCTATTTTTAACTGAGTCATTGTGGCCTGAGGAAAGTTATTTTCATTTTTTTCAGTGTATCTGTTGGAACCCTGGAAGCTGAAAATTTCAGGCTTTCTAAGCTGAGGGGTGCTGACCCTCAGGCAGGCACCACATTTGACTTGAGGGCTTAAAACAGGCTCCCAAAATTGTGTGATGGTGCAGGGGTTGTGGGGGTGTAGCTGGAGTGGTGTTGTGTGATCTCACAGGGTGAAAACTTGGGTTTGGGGTTTTGGTATAAAGTAATGCGTGTGGGCCAAGATGGAGGATTCAGGGCGTTGTCTGAGTTCTTCTTCTTCACCTTCTTCTTCTGTCCTCTTTACAGATCTGGGTGGCTTTCTGTAATTGGGTGGAAGATGTCTGCATTGCCAACATCAAATGGTCACTATTGGGTCAAAAACATAAATAATAAAGGTATCACTTTGGTATTGGGTGATTATCTCTTAAATAGCCTTGGTGAAAGAAGCTCTCCATTTTGCTTTGTTTCTCTAGCTGCAAGTTGGAGCTCAGGCTGTAAATACTGTAAATAGATAAAATATAATAAACAGCCAAGACCAAACTCAATTCTACATTTCCCATGCCTTTCATCCTGACCTCCACCGAGACAAAGTCGGCAGAACTATAACATGTGTCTATCCAATTGTGTGGATGGCACGGAGGCAGCTCATTCCAGGCACTGGAATTAGAGGACTGGCACACTCCTCGTGGCCAGGTCAGGTCCCTGCAGCCAGGAGTGCTGGGGAAAATGATCCTTTCCATGCTCACAGGTGTTACCAGAGGACACGAAAGAACCACACTCACCCGTCAGGTTGTGAAACGAGAAAGCAGAAGAAGTTTATCTTTGGATTCAGAGTATTAATAGAATTTGGAGTTTGACCAGCAATTGGGGGACAAGGTTGACACCTCTCTGACCCAACTGGCCAAACCAGAAGTCCATCAATTTGTCCTTCCCCCGGAAAAAAAAGTATTATTTACGACACATTAGTTTTTGTTTATTTTTCAACGCATGAAAAAGCTCCAGTAGAAATGTAAAACATCAGAAGGCTGAAAAATCAGGGTGACACACAGGCTTTTCCAAGGCTTAGAGGTCACTCAGCTCCTGTTTCCAATGCAACCCAAGTCAGTCACTCAAAGATCAGACTGCAAAGCAAATGTAATTAACGAGTGCAAAACTTCTGGACAATACACTTTGACCATTCCACCTACAATTTGCTTGTTTTTAAACACAGAAATACATTTATATTTCAATATGCTGCTCCTCGTGGGAAATATCACAGACTAGTGAAACACCAGAAGCCCATCAAAATCTCATTTAATCCCGGTGGGCAGCACCACAAGACTTACCATGGAGAGAGAGATGCAATTGGATTTGTCACTCCTCTGAGCTGCAGAGGCTCTCACTCCTCCTTAAGTGATGTGACCTGGAATGACTTTTGAAAAACAAGCATAAGATTCATTTCCAAGTTTTTATCCTACTGCTATGCCTGCAAAATTGTTTCCACTTGAATATGCTTGACATTAGTCATAAATCTGTGGTCAAACAAGGTGAAGAAGGATGAAAATGCCATATACAACATTCATTCTTACCTTCAGCTGCTGAGAATCTTCCTTCAGTAGAGTTGACCTGATCACCACTTGAAACATCCATGTATTGCTTTAATTATCTGTATAATCACCCCACAAATCTGACACCAGGTTTCTCAGCAGGAGTTTGCAGACTCCTCCTCAGCTGGTTAATGAGTGTTAAGGGTTGCTCTGGACACAGAACACATACCTGGCATGACTCTTTCAAATTACATCTAATTTCTTTTTCATGATCTTTTTTCCTTTGAATCTAAATAGTAGCTCTGCTGTGACCACACATCTTTTAAACCTCTACAAAGTTTCTGTACTAATGGAGCTAATTTTTCTTTCTATGTGGAAATCCCCTCAAGCTGACAGGATCAACATGAAAGAAGAATTCCAGTGGGTGGCATGTGCTCACTTCCACCACCTCTTTCCTTCTGCTCAGCCACCATGTGTAGCCCTGATTTGTGCCTGAGCTGTTTTGGTTTCCTGAAATTCTTTCCCCAGGGAATTTTCTGTAAACAAGAGAAGTGCTTTTGTAACTGTACTATGTTTACATTCTTTTCTCTAGGAGGGACTTCTTGATGTCCCTCTGCTCTAACCAATGTGAGTGAAGAGGTTTGTCTTTGTGTCACCAATTGAATTGGTCTCTGTAGAATAGTATAAAAAAGAAAACACATCCCAAAAATCAAGGAGTCATTTTCAGCCTTCTGAAGTCAGTCTTGCGTCGTTGTGCTGTAAAACAGCGTCAACCATGGCCACACTTTCACCCTGGACACATCTGGCCAGCAGTGCCTGGCACTCATTTACCATCTCTTTACATGTGGCCCCAAAGAGAGAGAAATTCCGGTTAGAGAGGAAAGCATGGCACTGTTTGCCATGGCTGAAAAGACAAAGTCTCTCCTAGAAAAATCCTGCTGGTTCAGTTTCCTCTGCCCCAGGAAATGGAAAGTGCTGTGGCACACCCAGGAGCCAACACAAGGAAACAGGAAAATGTGCATGAGGAAGTTTAAATACAGCCGTGAAGGAAACAATAAAGATTTTCTCCCTTTTGTATCCATGCAGGATCTGAGTTCATCACTAAAGACTGGACCTGCTCAGTGTGCTGTGTGCTGCACAACATGTATGTTGTTTATCTACAAAAGGTGTGTGATTTATTTCCTTTGGGGAATATCTGGCCAGCAGTGCCTGGCACACCATTAGCATCTCCTCCTCTGCCTATTTAAACTCAGGGAGTATGTGCATACTGGGCAGTACTTCCATACGATGTTAAATGAAAGCCTATTTGGAAAACAGATTTACAGATACATTTTATGTTTTTGAAACTTTTGATTTTTGATTTTTGAAATTGTTAACAAATCAATCAGATAGAACCTGAACAAACACTTTTATACTTCACTGGATTAGTTACACTTTGATATTAAAACCTCCTTCAAATCATGGGGAGAATAGTTCCAAAACAGAAAAAGAAATATACTTCAGCCAAAGTGCCAAATGATCTATCTAGCCTTATCTGCCCACATATGCATGCAGGAAATATCCACCACCCAGGCAACAGTCTACACCTCCCCATTCCCTCTCACAGCTATCAGACAAGTTTGACCTTTGCTTCAGACCTAAAATCTCCCAAGCCATTTGTTCTATCTTCAGAAGAACAGTTTCTCCAGAGGAGGAGATGATAATGCATCTGCAAAGGCTGGTTCTTTGTGCAGTTGGAGGGGGCAAGTGCCAGCATAACAAATTGCTCCTGTTCAAACCCATCAATTCCAAACAAGCATCTGGAAGGCTTGACAAGAATACTCGAATGACCCTTGTGTTCTGACAGCTGGAAAAGAGGAAGTGCTCTCCCCAAGGGGAAGATGTGTGCTCAAACTTTTTTGCCTGGGTAGAGAAACACATAAAACTGTTTGAAATATTTGTTTTCCTCAAAGGTCATTAAATAAAACTTTCAGTGCAAAGTACAACTCGTGTCAGCACCCACAAATCTGTGTTCAACAGCACCAGGAGCTGGTCATGGTGATGGGCACATCACAAATTCCCTTTTCTAGTGAACCTCCTTTGCTGTAACAGATTAATCCCCCCTGTGACAGGAACCTCAGCCTCCCTCTGTAGCTCTGGTTCTGTGCCTGAGATGTTTCGGTTTTCTGAAATTCTTTTCCCAGGGAATTTTCTGTAAAGAGGAGAAATGTTTTTGGAACTGGAACTTTGTTATTCATTCCTTTCCCTAGGAGGGATTTCTTCTTGCTGTCCCTCTGCTCTGACCAATGGGAGTGAAGAGGTTTGTCTTTGTGTCACCAATCCAATTGGTCTGTGTGAAATAGTATAAAAGGGAGACACATCCCAAAAATCAAGGAGTCATTTTCAGCCTTCTGAAGCTTGAAGCCCATGTCATTGTGGTGTAAAACAGCATCATCCCTCCAGCCTTGATTTCCCCCTTGTGACAGGAACGTCAGCCTCCCCCAGCCCTGGCACACCAGGGCTGCCACCTCTTCACCTGGAGAGGCCACTGAGGGTGGTTCCATGAGGAACAGACTCAATTCTGTTCACTCCAGCCCTGCCAAGAGAAACACTTGATTAGGGTGTGCCATTGGAGCCGTAACTTCAATTTGATTGCATCTCAGGATTTCTGATTTGGTCAAGGTCTGCCCTGGGGGGAAAAATAAACCAAAAATCTACTTTGCATCATCAATGAATTAGCTTCATTCTGAGTTTCCTGACTTTGGGCTCTGCACATGAATTACCTACTCAGTGCATCAAAATATCTTAAAGCTTTTCAAAATCACTTCTGGAACTTTACAGTCCCAAAATCCTCTATTTCTTTGCTGCCCCACAGATTTCCTTTTCCCAGACATAGTCTGGTCCACCAGTGGATATCTAGGATATGTGAAATATTCCAGTTACCTGCACCCTGAGCTGCTCTGCAGGAGGAAAACAAAAGAAAACTGAGAAGCCAGATCCGTGCTCCCACAGTGCTTGGGGATGTTATTCTTCACTTCTGTTTCAGGGAAGAGAATGCTGAAGTTTTCTTCTTGCTGTAAGATAAATAATACTCTGGTCTAAATTTATTCTTTTAGATTCAACATAACAATTGCCCCAAGTTTCCTGACTGAAACAGAAAATGCAAAAAAGAAAGGAAGACCCTTCAGAAGGCACAAGTCTATTTGGAAATTTAAACTGTCCAACAGACAGCAGCCCAAATTATGCCCAAAATGGATGTAGACAAAAATTCTGTATTTACCTAAAAGCACTTTGGGAAATGTTGACTAATATTTAGTCTTGCATGTTTGAAAAACAAAGTCATAAACCTCAGTACTTAGTAATTGCTTGTACAGGAGAAATGGCAGAAATTCTTTAAATTACTTGAGTTTTTTTAAACAGAAAATAAAGACCTAGTCCTGGATTTAAGTTGGTTTTAATTGAAAGTGGCTCTGTTTGGAGGAACTCAGTAACATATTCAGCATTCAAACAAATAAAGAATTGACACTTTTTTATATACAGCAGCCAACACTGGGGCTTATTTTCTTGTGTTACAAGAAAAAATTAAACAAGTTACATTAGAAAATGGGTCACAACAGGATTTGCTATAAACACTACACACAGTATCAGCCATTTGTACAGAACACAGCTGACACACACACAGAGTTTTCTGGTTTATGCCTCACTTCTACGAGTCTAAATTGATTTACAGCCCCATGTGAGACTCATGAAAGAGCCCTAGGCAACTCTATCCTGCTCACAGACTATTTGCAACACTGTGAATTTCTCAATTTGCCCATTTAAAAACATTTTCCCTTTTGCTTCCTTTCAATAATGGATCTCTGGAGGGAGTGGGGTGAGAGAGATGTGAAAAGAGATAGTTAATGGTTAGATAACTTGAGACACAAATAAGTGCATCTCCTTCTCCTGCTGCTGATCCTGGAGATGCTGTGTGCTTTGGCTGGGAGAGTCTCTGTTTCCCTCTCACCTGCCCTGGTAAATACAAGGAGAGATCTACAGGCAGCATCACCATCCTGACCACGTGTGACTCTCCCAGCCAAAGACTGCAGGGAAATGAATCTGAGTCTGACTACAATTGTGACTTCATTTAGATATACTTTTATTAAGGCAGAAGACTTATAAAAACAGGATTTTTGTATATATACACATAGGAAAAGCCTTAAAAATGAAGCATAGTTGGTCCATAAAGGAGTTTGTTTATTTATTCCTCCCCTCAGCATAACACCCTGACATTGCTGGATAACTATCCACCTTCCAGTTCAGGAATCAGGCATGGAGAAATGGAACATGGGCTCCCAAGGTGGTCCAGGAAAACACAGACAGAACAGGAACCAGGGGGAGGAGCCCAGCATTCCCACCTGGATCAAACCTGGCATTCAGAACAGCAGCACAGCCTGTTTGCACTGGATTCCCAGAGGGAGACCAGACCCATCTCAGCACCACTGGACCCTTCTACAGGATCATCTCTGCTCCAACAGAACCACATCTGGCACTGCAGGAGGGCTGGATTGGACTGACACCACCACCCTGACCAACAGGGGGTCAGGAGTGTTCTGTCAGTGGGTTTTTGTTTTTGTTTTTGTTTTTGTTTTTGTTTGGTTTTTTTTTGTTTGTTTGGGGTTTTTTTGTTTGTTTGTTTGTTTGTTTGTTTGTTTGTTTTGTTTTGTTTTTGTTTTTGGTTTGGTTTGGTTTGGTTTTTTGTTTTTTGGTTTTTTTGGGTTTTGTTGTTGTTGTTGTTTTTGTTTGTTTGGGGTTTTTTTGGTTTTTTGTGGGTTTTTTTTGTTTTGTTTTTTGTTTTTTTGTTTGGTTTTTTTTTTTTGTACCACTGCATTTTTATTTTAATTCTCCTAGTAAAGAATTCCTGTTCCTGTATCTTTGCCTAAGAGCCCCTCAATTTTAAAATTATAATAACTGGGGAGGAGGGGGTTTACATTCTCCATTCCAAGGGAGGCTCCTGCCTTCCTTAGCAGACACCTGTCTTTCCAAACCAGGACAGTGGGGCACACCCCATCTCCACCACCCCATGCAATCAATCCCTGAGTATCCCAGCAGCAGCTTCTCCCCACATTTGGCCACTTGGATTCTCTCTCAGTTTATATTCATAGCCCCTACACCACTCTGCTGCTTGTTCATTAAAACCTTTCTGGCTTTCCACAAAACAACCCTTCAGTTTGGTGTGAAGTAACAAATCACACGCCACTGACAATTTTTCTTTTACACTCAGTCATGTGAAAAGTGTGTTGATGGTGAAGATGAAGAGCCTTTTTTTCCATGAGTCATAAATTTTGAATTAAAAACTGCAATATTTCAGGACTGTGGGTTTTCGGAACAAAATTGCAGTTAATCATAAGATCACAGAGTGATTTATGCTGGAAGAAAAACCCGTGGAGGTTGTCTCATGTAACCTCTGCCTCCAAGCAAGCCAACTTTTACCTGGACCTTGTCAAACCTCACTCAGAGCCTGGTCACACAGCTTTGCCAAGCAGCTGGTCTGTTTTGGATATTTTTCCCTTTCCAATTACTTTTTTTCTATAGAATAATAGAATATTCTATATTCTAGTCAGAATATTCTGTATATTCTATATACAACAACAAATTGAAAAGACAACATTTAAATGCTACTGATGAGGCTCAAGTCTAACACAATGCCTAATTTCATAACACTGGCAACATTACAAGTTTGTGGGGTTTTTTTTAAAATCAAACCAAATAAAACAGGCAAATCTTCCACAAGCTTCAGTTATTCAATATATCAGAAAAGATTCTGAGTTAAAGATAAAACAAACAGCAACAAGAGAACAAAATCTCACCCTTTTTGCCTTGGGGTTGAAGTTATGTTTGGAATAATCTGCAATAGTGCATTCACAATATAAATTTTTCTTACTAACGAAAACAGATCTATGTTAGTATTGACCTACCAACAGACATCAGACTAGGCACAGTTGGCCTTCAGTGCATCACAAGGGCCTTCCTTGATAATGCAGATCTTTTTCTGTCTCATAAAAAGTTTATTTCTGTCACCATTTTGAGGAGGAAACAAACCACCCCTCTGAGTGACAGCCTTGAGTTGCTTAGAGGGGATGCAATTTCAACTTCTGATGTTTAGCTCATAGTCTGTCTTTAAACACACCCAGGGATAGTGACTCCACCACCTCCCTGGGCAAATCATTCCAGTACTTGAGTATTCTTTCCATGAAAAACTTTTTCCTGATATTCAACCTGTATTTCCCTTGGTGCAGCTTGAGGCTGTGTCCTCTTGTTCTGTCAGTGCTGCCTGGAGAAAGTGACCAGCCCCACCTGAGCACAGCCACCTTTCAGGGAGTTGTAGAGTGATAAGGTCACCCCTAAGTCTCCTTTTCTCCAGGATAAACAACCCCAGCTCCCTCAGTCCTTCCTGACTTGTGTTCCAAGCCCCTCACAGCCTTGTTACCCTGCTGCTCCCCCTGGCAGCATCATCCAGGGGACTTCCCAAACCTAAAACTGCTCCCAGAAATGGCTGTTACACATATAAAAGTGGTTTCTTTTGAACAACATTTGTATTATACAACCATCTCCATCTGACAATTATTCTTGTTGCAGTCACCACAAAAGTCGTCCTTGCATTCATCTGCCAATTAGACCAGGATGGAGCTGTGTGCACTGCAGGCCTGTCCATACATTGAAAAGAGAACCACTGAAGGGTGATTATAAAATATCGCACCATGAGGGCAGACACTTGTCGCAATCACAACACGAAAGAACCACACTCACCCGTCAGGTTGAGAAGTGAGCAGAGAAAGAGGAAGTTTATTATGGTTTGGGGTTTAAATAGGATTTGGGATTTGATCAAGGATTGGGGGATGAAAGGAACACCTCTCTCACCCCAGTGGTCAATTCAGAAGTCCATCAATTTGTCCTTCTCCCTAGAAAGAATGTTGTCTACCAAACATCAGTCCTTGCTTATGTTAAAATTGTGAGAAACTCCAGTAGAAATATGTAAACAAATCAGAAGGCTAAAAAACCAGGGCAACAGACACTGCTGTCCTGAGCCAGTGCTGCAGATGTGGGAGATCTCTGGGAGCAGGACTGGGTTACATGGAGCGAGCCAAGGCCTGCCAGGGCTGAGGGAGAACAGGAGGCAGCAACACAGCCTGGGGAATTAAAAACTGCACTATCTGCACATCCTTCCTTCCTCCAAATGACACCAGCCTGGAAACTAGGAAATATTTATTCACCCAAAGGGTTATCAAGCACTAGAACAGGCTGCTCAGAGAAGTGGTGGAGTCACCATCCCTGGAAATATCTAAAAATACATGTAGAGGTGGCCCTTGGGGACAAGATTTAGTTTCCTTGGGTTAGGGGTTAGGCTTGATCTGGAATGTCTTTCCAACCCAAACAATTCTATACCTTTATCACTTTAGAGGTGCCAGGATTTCTGGAAAAACACAATTTTTATAGGAGTCCAAGTGAAATTGGAACATCTCTGAGACCACTCCTTCACCTCTCTCATTTGCAGACCTGTGATACCACTATTTCCCTTCTCTGCCTGGGAAATGTAGATTTAAAGCTCCTCAGGCAGGAATTCTCTCTAATGATGTGCATGTACAATGCCTAAAGCTGGGTATGGACTGCAACCTCCAAGAATTCATGGTCTACAAGAAAATACTGGAGGGGGGAAGAGGAGAGAGAAAAGCATTTTTGAATATAAGAAAGAAGTCAAATACAGCTAATTACTCAGAGCTTCCCATCAGGCTCACAGGCTCCCACCGTGGACACTCTCAGTGGTTGTTCTTTACTTCTGAGCTTCACTTTAATCCCTCCTCATTTCTCCTCTTTCATTCTCAGCCCGTTCAGGATCCTAATGGGTTTTTTGCAACTTTATTTTTAATGGGATTGTTAGCATCCAGGAAGCCTTGTCAAATAATCATTATACAACTCCTTTCAGGGACCCCTGTGGTCACTTCCACTTCCCCCTCAGCCCCTCTTCTCCTTACATTAGCAGGGGAGGTATTTTTCTTACTGGGAAAGCTTCAAATTAAAAATCTGGCTGTTTGACCCTGTCCTGCATGCTCATCCAAAAGCCTGGCTGCTCTGCCTGCCTGATGGTCCTTTTTCACTATTGCATTGTCTTTGGCAATTCACATTTACACATTAGCCAACAAAAAAGGCATTTGTAAAATTATTTTTTTTTCCTGGAGTAACAAATAGAAGTTCTGCCAGCGACAGAGAAAACCATAAACCCGCTGCTCTTTCTCACCCAAATGGAAGAAAGGTGGCTTTTAAATGAGACTTTCAGCCATTTCTACCTCAGAACATCTCAGTGATTGCTCACCACCCACAGATCAGGCCTTTCAATGACTATTGCTTTTCAGAAATGCTGAATGATGTGTGTTGCTGAATCTTAGTGCCTTGCCCATCTTTGCTGAAGAGGCTGCATTATCTCCCTATTTTGATATTTTCTGCTGAAAAGCTTCCATTGTGGCAGATTTACTTTTCAACTAGTTTCCCTGTATTTCTCTCTAGTTTCATACATAAAGGAAAATCATCATTGCCAACTACAAAATCTTTAAGGCCAGAAATCTTAGGGTCCCCAAAACCTTTAAAACTGAGGTGCAACAGTAGAGAGGGGGACCAAAGTTTCAGAAGATCCTCTCTCCCACAAGTCCCACTGGAAGCTGGTGGATTCTGTCAGACTCTGGCCAGTGTGCTTTAGCCTTCTGCAACTGTGTGAGATTTGCTGCCCTGGGGTTTGAAATGATTTTAAGGAGATTCACCTGGTTCATGTCAAAAAACATGAAACTCAAAAGGTTTCGAGAGGAGGCTCAAGAACTTGGAAGGGCAAAGCCAAAACTTGCCCTTCCTGCTAACCAGTTCCCATTGGAGAATGCACTCAGAGTTCCCAGAGCCATGATTTTGAACGTAGTTTACCTTTTCCAAGTTTATTCTTGGTATAGAACAAGCTTTTTAGATTCCTAACATTTCATGGATCAGCTGAAAAAGATGGTGGTGTAGAACTGCTTTTTATTTTTTTTAGGCCTACATTTTTTGAGAGGAAGCTCAAGAACTTGAGAGGGCAGAGCCAAAACCTGTCCTTCCAGAACTTGCCCTTCATGCCAGCCTATTCCCCACTGGAGAATGCACTCAGAGTTCCAGAGCCACGATTTTGAACATAGTTTATCTTTTCCAAGTTTATTCTTGGTATAGGACAGGCTTGTTGGACTCCTGACATTTTACAAATCAGCTGAAAAAATATTATAGTGTAGAACTGGTTTTTTTTTCTTTTAGGCCTGCATTTTTTGAGAGGAAGATCAAGAACTTGAGAAGGCACAGGCAAAACCTGTCCTTCCAGGACTTGTCCTTCCTGCTAACGACAATTCCCATTGGAGAATGCACTCAGAGTTTCCAGAGCCACGATTTTGAACATAATTTACCATTTCCAAGTTTATTCTTGGTAAAGGACAGGCTTGCTAGACTCCATGAATCAGCTGAAAATGTTGATGGTGCAGAATTGCTTTTTATTTTTTTTAGGCCTGCATTTTTGGGGGGGAGAGAACGCAGAACAAGTGTGTTACTTCATACATTTGGTGTGATGCAGACCTTTTGGGCTTTTACAGGGATTCAGGGACAATCTGCCTGAGTTGGCAGACACCCATTTTCTGGCACTGCACTACTTGCATTTTTGTGACAGAGTCAAACACTGATGAGATCAACAGAACTAACTGGCTGAAGAGGGTTGTCATTCTCAGGGAGAATAAATCCAGCAAGGAAAGGGCCGACAGACATGCCCAGGGAAGGAGGTTTGTTGCTGTTCTCCTGGTGGCCCCACCCAGGCAGAATTAAGATCTGCTCTGCCATTAAAGGAGCTCAAGCTGGGGATGCAGCAGAGCCACAGAAACATTTTGTGAGCTTGTTTCTCCTTAGCAGGTCACTCTGCTGCACGGTTGAATGGAAGAATTTGTATTCACTCCAAGTCCCACTTAATTAGAGATTGACCTTGATTTTATTTCTTGGCTTTCAAAACCCTGAGAAATCCTGATCCATCCTGGCTTGTTACATTAAGGAGAGTCAGTTTCCAGTCTCTAGCCCTGGACAGGGGCACTCTACTTTACACTTGCCATGAATTTTGTGCCTCAGCAGCCCAGAAGAGGTGCAAAAAATTGTGCTCAAAGCAAAAAATATATATTATTATAATACATTGATACCTTTCAAGGGATCTCTGTAGGCAATGGCAGCACGGCAGATTGCACAGAACAAGATTCTTGAAAAAGATTCACCCCTTTTTGGGTTGGCGAGTCGTTCATGAACCAATCTTGATTCCTATGCATTTATTTCTTGTCCATAAATATTTCCCAATTCGTTTCCATGAATTACTGTCAAAATTTTAGCTTGCAACTAGTTGATAGTTATGAATATTTGCTACTCATTATGAATGCAGTAAGACATGTCACCAGGGGTCTGTGTTATTGTTTCTGCTTTTGCTTTGGACAACTGTTTTAAAGAGAAGATTAATGAATCCTGATATGAATGATCTAAAGAATAAAGAATCCAAGTGACGATTTTCAAGTGAAAAAAAAAAACCACATCTGTCAAAATTCTTGGCTCAGAGAGGGTAGGAGCCCAAGAATTAACAAGTCATAATTAGTAGAGCCTCACAGATCACAGCAAACAAAAATCTTTTTTTGTCATACAAGTATTCTCAAGCCAGTGCCTTTAACTATTGTTTAAAAAGCTACAGTGCCAGGCATCATCCAGCATTCTTTTAAATGTGGCAGCTATTGTTTCAAACATTAAAAATATTTATGTAGAAAGCAGAATTTGGTAATAGTTTTGAGCACTTAGAAATACACTAATGAGCCTCTGCAGAAATAGTTCTTCTTGACTGGTTATTACAACAGCTTCACAAGAGGATTGCCATCCTGCATAATTTAACAACAATGCTCTTAAACCCTGTGAAGTAAGCAAGTGAAAATGTTTAAAGTTTTTTTATACATATTCTCCATCATAAAACTGTTAGGAATTGAACCATTACAGGAAAACAATCTGTTGGGAGTATCTGGGTTTGCAGTTTCACTTGCACTGGTCTCAAAACTATGACAAGTTGTTTTTTGAACTGATCCCTCTTTGTGTAACCACCCCACCCCTTTGATCCCTTAAAAATGAACAATGTGAAAACAGGAGTTTCATGAGGAACTCCATATTAAATACCAAGGCTGCACATCAAGAACTCAAAAGCTGAAAATGCCACTGATCTCCCCACTGATTTCTCACTAAAACCCTCCTGTCCAAGCTGTCTGCAATAGTCATTCAGTTCTGCCAAACAAAAAACTGAAACTTGGAATAGGATGTGTCTGGTGACAATTCTGATCCTATTTATTATTACCTGGCACCATCAGCTATTTTGTATCAAAAAAAATTCAAATGTTAGCCAGTGTGTGCAGCCACAGGGAATCTGCACTGTCAGGGGAGTGTCAGCCTCGGTGTTCCCCTGGCCAGGACGCAGAGGATTCTTCCCCTGAGCCTTTCAACCAAAACACAACCATGAAATTCAAAGCTCCAGCAAAACCCAGTTTCTCTGAATGGCCAAATGAATGTGAAAGCAGCACGTTAAGAACATCAGTGGATGTTACAGGGGATAACAACAACCATTTAAGTTCAGTTACATCATTTTCATTACCCAAATTTTGGCCTAAAGGCAGGATTTCACCCCAGACAGCTCTGCAGTGGATGTTCTGCTGAATGGGAACTTGAGAAAATGCTGTTATATGGCTTATCATACAAAGAACATCAACTCATCATAGGACACAGAAATCCAAGAATTTAATGCAATTTATGACTAAAGCTTTTGAGGGAAGTGTCGATGAATAAAGAGCAACATGAGAAATCAGGTACAATTCCAAGTATTTCCAAATTAAACATGCCACAGTCCAACAAATCAAACAAGGACTACAGGAGTTCACCTGCTGACATGGAACTGGGATTTGCCCTGATGCTGTGACAAGTGTCACATAACTCAAGAGAAAATTAGAAATTTTGAGCAGTCATCAGCATGGGAAACCTGACAAAGGGCCCAGTGCTCCAAGCTGAGGAAAACCAAAAATGAACATCTGTTCATTAAGTGATCCCTGTCCATATTGTGCACTGAATGGAGCTGGGGCTCAATGTTAAAATAGAATATGCTTATTTAACTCAACCCTCATCACCAAAGACACAACACTGCACAAGCCCCCCTGATTCTCTTTGTTTAAAAATTCACACCCTTCCCTTTGGAAACCAGGAAAAAATTCTATTGTTATGGTTCTGTGTGTAATAATTACACACAAAGCCTTGTGATGTGGTAGGAGGCCTGAGCTGGAAAAGCCGGGGGAAAAAAAAAATAATAATAATAAAAAAAAAAGAATCTTCACAAAGCTTGGAATGTCACAGACTTCACCAGAGGAAAGCTTAACTTTACATCTTTCTGGGAAACCATTCCCATGTCACTGGTTTAATCTAAAAGGTAAGATCAGGTAATGAAAGGGTAAAGAAGAGCTTTAATGTTTAGATTTTAGGTCTGGTTGTTACAAGGGCTGTAAATTGGCTCTTCAACGGAAAAAGGCAAAGACAGACAATGGATGAACCCCTGAACAAGATGGTTAAATTGAAAGAAGCCCATGTAATGTACTTTGGCCTGTCTCAGTGAGCCCTGTGAGGCAGATGGGCTGGAGAAAAGTGGGGCTCAGCACACATCAGCAATCACTGAGGCACTCTAATCAGGACAGCACTTTCAGCTTGCACCTCAAAGGCAACAAAAAGTGTTGGCTGTGTTTGATTGGAGTGAATGCTCCTTGATTTCACAGCGTCCTAAAACTTCATTCAAGGTTCTCATGGAAAGGATAAAATAAAGTGGCGTGTGGTAATTGCCTTGACGTCTTTCAGGAAAAATCAATAATGAATATGAGTGAAGGGTCAGAAAGGAAACAGATCCACTACTGGGGCTAACCTAGAGGGTTTAAATCAAACTAACTGGATTTGATAAACAGTGAAGTCTCTCTCATCCATGCATTGTAGGTGAACTTGGTTATTATTTTGCTGCTGAGAGCGAGGTGCTAATTCCATGCTGGCAGCACCCCCAGGCAGGCAGGACACAGCTGACACTGCCTGGTCCCTCTGGGCACTCGGCTCTGCAGGGACCTGTTGGAGTCCTAGAAACTTAGAATTTATTGTTTTGGTGTATAGTAATACACATGAATCAAGATGGAGGATTTGGGGTGTTGTCTAAGTCGTTTTTCTTTGTTTTCTTCTTCCTTCTTCTCCTTCATCTTCTTCACCTTCTTCTTCTTTACCTTCTTCTTCACCTTCTTCACCTTCTTTACCTTCTTCTTCTTCACCTTCTTCTTCCTTCTTCTCCATGGGTTTGGGTGGTTTTCTGTGATTGGTTGATGGAGTGCTCACTGCAGACTCCAAGTGGTTAGTTATTGAGTTTGAAATAAAAATAATTTGGGTGGCATTTCATAATTGGTCAGGTTGCCCTTGAAAAGCCTTGGTAGAGACAGAGAAGCTCCCCATTTTACCTTGTTCCCCTGGCTTGCTGGATTGAGCTCATGGCTCGTGAGTGTGTAAATACTGTAAATAAATAAGATATAATAAACATTCCAAGTCTGAACCCAACTCTACATTTCCCGTGTCTTTCATCCTGACTTCAGCAGAGATAAAGAACCCAGAACTGTGACAGGGACCCAGACCATGCCACCCCTGCTCTGTGTCCCTTTCCCTGCAGGGATGGGCAGTCATGACCAATTAATTATTGTGTCTTGATTAATTATTACTGCCTGTGCTCAACAGACACCCCAACCCAACCAGGCAGGCTGGAAAGTGCCTGTGAGAGCACAGAAATGGTGAGCCAGGAGAGGTGAGGGTGGTGAGCAGGGGGAAAGAATAAAAAGATAATTCTGCTGCCAAATGCATGGGCAGGCTTGGATGCCTCTGGTGAGCTGTCCCTTTTCCTGCAGATGCTGCTGATCCTGATCTTCAGGTCATGGATGCATTTCTGAAAGCTTTTACCTCTACACTGGGCATGCAAAATAGTGAGAGGTGTGGCTTGTCTTTTAAATTACCCTGAGAAAAGGGTAAAATCCCCATCTGGCAAAATTCCATTCCAGAGCTTCACCCTGTGCTGTACTGAAATTGCACAAAGCAGCTACTCTTCTTGAGAAAATGCTGTTATATGGTTTATCATACAATCAGCTCATCATAGAACACAGAAATCTAAGAATTTAATCCAATTTAGGAAAAAAGCTTTTGAGGGAACTGTCGGTGAATAAAGAGCAAGATTAGGAATTGGGTACAATTCCAAATATTTCCAAATTAAACATGCCACAGTCCAACAAACAGAGCTTGATACTCAGGATTACAGAGGGGTTAAAAAAACCAGATATGGTTATACTCAGGATGGTCCACTGTTGCCCTGATTTTTCAGCCTTCTGATGGTTTTACATTTCTACTGGGGCTTTCTCACGCTTGTAACAAAGACAAAGACTGATATTTTGTAAATTACACATTCCGTCCAGGGGGAAGGACAAATTGATGGACTTCTAAGTTGACCACCGGGGTGAGAGAGGTGTTCCTCTCATCCCCCAACCCCTGAACAAATTCCAAAGCCTATTTAAACCCCAAATCATGATAAACTTTCTTTTTCTCTTCTCACTTCCCAACGTGATGGGTGAGTGTGGTTCTTTTGTGTCCTCTAGTGACATTGCACACATCCTTGACACTTGCACCGAGAGGAAAAATTGCTCTTCTTCATTCTCTACTGAGCAAATTTTTTTGTGCTTCTGTGCACAGGGATAACTAAAGAAAAAGCTGTTTGTGGGGGCCTCTAATTAATGGTGAATAACACTGGCTATAAATAAAAAAACATTTTCCCAGAGTTCAGGTGCTGGCAGTAAGCTTTCCCTGGGAGAGCACAGAGCTGATGCAAAGTCTGTTCATTTTGCAGCTCAGACACAGACATTTGTTCCTCCAGTTTTCCAAAATGAACATCCAGGCATCAGATGTAATTGTTTACCAAATCTGATACTTTCATATAGTGTCATTCTGGAGCCTGAATAAACACAAATAAGGCAGAAATGTAGCACAGAGAGGAGGAAAGGAATTGCCCACAGAATCCAAACAAGCCTTCATTGTACTTTGTGTTCTTTCTAAAACACTGCAGAGTCTGGGGCTGCTTTTTGTACCTTATTAGCACCATCTAAGGGAAGAAAATGGAAATCACCAAAGGCTGGACAGAATTTGTAAACAATGGTGAAATCTTTTCATTGTGGTGAAAATCTTATGTCAAATGTTTCAACTCAAGAGAGAGAAAAATCCTTTTTTAGTTCTCAAATGATTTACAAAAAAAAATACTGATTCAACTTATCAGTGAAAAAAATCAGAACATTAGAATGCAACTGCTGGTTTTCAAATTGAGGCTAATATTCAGATGCAGGAACAAGAAAGAGTGAGGGTTGTTCCCTCCAATAATAGTTCCACATTAGTGGAAGAGGTGTAGGACGTGATGTCCCACAGAAGAACAAAATAATTCATTTGTGTAAGGAAAGATTGCAAATTACTATTTTTATTAATTTTTTTTCAGAAATAAGGTAATATGAACTTTGTGGGGAGGCAGGGACTGGGAGCTGTTAACACCTATCATATCCAAAATGAAAACTAAAGGCTTGGATTCACAGCCATGGCAATTTGGTGCGATAAAGAGCAAGCTAAGAAATCAACTTGGAAAGCCAATACAGCTCAGCAACTGGCCAGGGGTGTAGAAATTCCCATTTGCCACCCAGTGGGGTAATCACTGTCCATCTTTAGATCTCTAAAAGGTATGAGTTAGGATTTCAGTACTTGACTAGCTGAGAGTCCTTCAGGTTCTGGCTGGGGCAGGCTGGATGGGCCAGTGGCACAGGGAAACCTTCCTCCTCCTCATCTTCCTCCTCCTCCTCCTCATCTTCCTCCTCCTCCTCCTCCTTGTCCTCCTCATCCTCCTCCTCCTCCGCTGGTCCTGCTGAGGCCACTGAAGATTTGGAGAGGCAAAACATTCTTGGGAAAGACTTTTTGTCTTTGGGAAATAAAGCAAAGGCTGAATTCTGAAAACCAGTGCCTTATGTCAGCTTTATGTTTGCAAGCACCTTGTGCTACCTCCTTCCTTCAGTTCAATTCTGCTCAGCTTTAAACATTTGTATTTTCATCATAAATATCAGGCTCACTGTACATCAGACTCAATTTGTGCCTTTTTGTTGTTATTTCCTCTTGGAATTTTGTCTATGTGTTCCCAAGTCTTTATGTCTTCAGTTTTAAATTAAAAAACTATTTTATGATTGGCAATTAGAAAGTGTCACAAAGATTCTTGAATATAGAAACAATTTATCAGCATGTGAGTCATGCTGGCATCTGCTCCATTTGCAAAATAAAGGGACGGCCAAACACAGGCTGAAATAACTAGAATATAAAGAAAAATCCTATCAATAATAGATTCTTTCATGTAACAAATAATTACACACGGCACCAAAGAGAGAGAAATTCAGGTTAGAGAGAAAAGCTGTTTGCCATGGCTGAAAAGACAAAGTCTCTCCTAGAAAAATCCTGCTAGTTCAGTTTCCTCTGCCCCAGGAAAAGGACAGTGCTGTGGCACACACAGGAGTCAACACAGGGAAACAGGAAAATGTGCATGAGGAAGTTTAAATACAGCAGTGGAGGAAACAATAAATAATAATAACAATATAATAAAATATAAACATAAAATAAAACCAATAATTTCTCCCTTTTGTATCCATGGAGGATCTGAGTTCATCACTAAAGCCTGGACCTGCTCAGTGTGCTGTGTGCTACACAACATGTATGTTGTTTATCTACAAAAGGTGATTTTACTTCCTTTGGGGAACAGCTTTTGTTTGAACACCTACCTGCAAATTACCAAGAGCATTGTTGGTGCTTTAAAAACAACAAATTGTTGTAATAACAGCAAATTGTATTTGTGACTGCGCTGAAGATTGATCAACCCAAAGTTCATGTCACAGCAAAGATTTCATTTCCACTGAAAAAAAGTAGTAAGATGCTCCTCTCCAATGGACTCCAATGTGCTTTTATAAACTATTTTATATCTTTGGAAATTATGTTCGTCATTCAAGAGCTGCATTGACTTCAAATCTTCAGGATGCTCCAAGAGCACATTAAGTTTATTACTTTAGATTAGCTTTTCAGATAGTACTCACAGTGCATTTGAGTTAACAGCTTAGCAACCCACATATTGAAACACATCATTTTGTGAATCCCCAGACTCACACAAGTGGGTTCTCCTGTACATTGACAAGGCTCCAGTGAAGTTATTGCATCTTTACCAATTTGTGCCAAAATAGAGGGGTTACTATGAATTTATGACCCCATCAAAGTCAATGAAAACTTCCACTGGTTTCAACAGAGGCAAGTTTTTGCCACTAATTTTTAGAACTCCTCCCTTTTTCTCTGCTTTTTTTTATTTATTTTTTTTTTTAATAATCAGAGGATCAGCTTCATCCAGCTAATTCCACACTGATGCTCAATGAGCTCTATATATGAATTTAAGGGAAGGAAAGAGGTTGTCTCAGGACAATTCAGGAACTGCAGCATCCCAACCACACTCAAGAAACCTTCTTCCCTCTCTCTGTAAATAGGGTGAGTCTGCTGCTGCCTGAACTGAGATTTGAGAGCGTGGAGGAAGGTGAATATTAGAAAGAGTGTACAAAGGTAAAAATTCTCATGGGATGATGACTCAAAACAAGCAGTCCAGCCTCTGCAAGCAAAGCTGAAGGCACAAATGCACAAGAATTGAAAGTTTAGAGATGAAGATGAGGGTGAAGCATTTCCTTTAACCATCCTGTAGTCCTTGCACATCTGGTGCAGGTTCTGGGCTGCAGAAGGAACATCCTTCCATCTCCCAGGAGAAAGAGCCCCCAGCAGCAACATTTGTTTACCCAAGAGCACAATATTAGCTTATTCCATTACTTAACTGCACTTACTGCTAGAAAACTTTTCTGAGGTGTAATCTAAGTATCTCTGGCTGCAGGCACACATATAAAATCAGTCTATTATGTCTTTTCACAGTCCAGTGAGCATAAAGGACCATTTTTTTCTTTGTAGAATCTTTCTGTGTATTCAAAGATCTTGAAAACCCTCAGTTTTCTTTCCCCTAAAGTAGACTACACTGGTTCTTCCAGTGTTAACATCTTGTAAGGGAGAAAACAACCTCAGCAAAGAAAACCCCTTGGCATTCCCCCTGGCTGAGGTCCATTTCTTGTCTTAGAAAACTGTGATAACAGCGGCACAGAAAATGGAATGAACAAATCCTGTGTCTTAAACACAGTTTTTGCACTGTCCCAGAGTTACCTTTGGCTTGCTAAGGTGATGTTAACTCGTGCTTGGTTTATGATGGAAAACCTGCAGGCTCAACTAATAATGAGTAGCTAATTATTCCTTATTTAAATACTGCACTTTGGGATTTTATTCATCCAAAGTGTGCATATGCATGAATATTTGCATAAGTGTAAGGCCTGACCTTACTGAGTGCCAGAATTCCCAAAATTATCATTATTTCTGCAAAGCCACTGCAGTCCCTTTATATTATAAATATAAACATAAACATAAATATAAATATAAATATATATTTATTACTTTTATTTACTTTTAAGTAAGTCTAAAGTAGAGGGTTTTTCTACAGTTTCTTTCATCTAAGACAAGACTACAGAATATGTTTTCCTGGTCCAGAACAGTATCCTGGGCTCCTAAAATCTGTACTCAATAACCAGCCAAAATTACATCTTAAAATATGCCGAGAAAATTTCACTAAAGAACCCAGACAGGTTCTCCCAAAGCACTTTTCCCTCAAAAAACACATATTTGACCCAGGGCAGCTCATCCCCTCCCTGAACTCTCACTGTGCATCACACCCACTCCTGGAGAGCTGCTCCTCCCCTCCCACTTGTGGCTCTGTGACAACACAGACTCTGAACTTCAGAGAGCTGAAAATGACTCCTGTATTTTTGGGATGTGTCTCCCTTTTACACTATTTCACACAGACCAATTGGATTGGTGACACAAAGACAAACCTCTTCACTCCCATTGGTCAGAGCAGAGGGACAGCAAGAAGAAGTCCCTCCTAGGGAAAGGAATGAATAACAAAGTTCCAGTTCCAAAACCATTTCTCCTGTTTACAGAAAATTCCCTGGGAAAAGATTTCAGGAAACCAAAACACCTCAGGCACGGAACTGTTGCTAGAGGACACAACTACACTCATCTGTCAGGTTGAGAAGTGAGCAGAGAAAGAGGAAGTTTATTATGATTTGGGGTCAATATAAGTTTGGAATTTGTTTAGGGATTGAAGGACAAGAGTAACACTTCTCTGACTCCAGTGGCCAACTTATAAGTCCATCAATTTATTCCTTTTCATGGAAGGAATGTGTTGTTTACAAAATATTAGTCTTTATTTTTGTTACAAGCGTAAGAAAGCACCAGTAGAAATATGAAACACTCAGAAAACTAAACAATCAGGGTGACACAGAGGCAGGGCTGGAGCTCTGTGCTGTGGCTGCTGAGGAAGGAGGCAGCCCCTGCCCAGCCCAGCCTGGGTCAGCAGGTGGCTGCTCTACCACAGCCATGTGTGCCCTGTGCTGCCAACCCTGCCCTGCCCGTCACTGAGGGGCTTAAACTACTCTGCTGTGAGCTCATGTCCTCAGACTGCAGCTGTACCTGTGTGATAGCATAGGGTTAAAATGTTTATAAAATCATGGGAAGTGTATACAATAGATTCAGGGGAGGGGGAAAAAAAGGCTGGGCCTGGATAGGCCTGGGAAGGGAAACAAAGGTTGGGTTTTGTCTTTACTGGATCAGGTGAAACTGCACCTGCATCACCATCACATGGTCAGTGATGGGATTGTTAATTGTAATGAGTGTTTGGGGATGGAATGGGATTATTGTCTTAAACAAGAATCATGAGAAATGATGTTTGGGGGCCTGATGGAAACTACAAGGATTCCTGCTTGGATCAGATCAATGCATACAATAGAACAATATGGGTTTAATAATTAACATATATAGTTATATAACAAAAGGGTATAGAAACATCCATCTCTAATCCATGTGGGAGTCAGATTTGGGTCTGTACCCTGTACTCTGATCCCCAGAGCTCTTCAATAAAAGCCCCTGCAGATAATCATCCTGTGATTGTGTGTTTCAACACTAACACGTGCACCAGTGGACATGGAGCACTGTGGGAGCTGAAAAAGCCTGAAAACTGAACTTTCATAGCCTTGCAATAAAGCTGACACAGATAGAGGTTTGAAACAGAGCTGAACTTTAGGCCTGGAAGTAATTGAAGCATAGAAAGTTTCTTAGTTGCAAATATACAAAAGAAGTGATGTTTTATCTTCCCTGTATTTCAGGTTCTGTGGTGCCCAGGGGTGCAGCTCTGAGCTCACAGTCAGTGTCACCCAGCTCTGCACACAGCAGGGACACAAAACAAATCCTTTTCCTGCTGCACACCAAGGACAACTCTCAGGCCCAAAAGCACAAACAAGGGTGGCTGAAGGGAGGAACAAGAAGGATGGGACCTCACAACCTGCAGCTGGAATTGGACAATTAAACCCCAAGATGCAAATGGACCAAAACTTATCAAAGTGTGAGACCTCGTGACTGTTTGTCCATTTTGTGACCATTTTGAGAGCGTTTTGTGACCATTTTGGGCCTACCTTGGATCAATTTTGTCGCCTTTTTGTGACCATTTTGGGTCCACCTTGGGTGTAGCCCTGGCCAGGCTCTTGTCCTGCCCAAGGTGTTCCCTAAAGGCTTTTCAGTAAATCTCTACTTTATTCTCTGGCTCTGTCCAGTCTGTTCCAGCTCAGCCTGCCCAAGGCATCAGCAGCGAGAGAGGCAGCTGCTGAGTTCACTTGCAAGGTGACCACTGATCCAATTTCACCAAAATCTCCATGATGTTTCTTTTCTTCAAGGAAGAAAAGTTCACTCTCTACAGGTAAATACTCCTGAAGCTCTTTTCTAGGAGTAATTTTAGTCTTTCATAACCTTACAGTAAAGACAAAGGTAATAAAATAAACTTCTTTTTTCTCCCTCCTGCTGAGTTGCCAGGTTTCTTTCCTCATTAACACCATATACTACACCCTTGATTTGCAGCCTCACTAAACTCACACGATTTTTGTCTGTAATAGAATTATAAAGTTTGTTTTAAAGATGAAACACAGGCATTTAACTGTCAAAAGCAAAGTTCAAGCAGGCAGCTTTCTGTATTTCTGCCATTAAAGACAACAGATCTGGTCCTGTGTTTTTTGGTTGCTTTTTTTTATTTTTTCACTCAAGGAAATCTCTCAGGTTTGAACGGGAACTTTGAGTAAGCAAGGATCCATGGTAAAATATGCCTTCAAAGCCCTGCTATCCTGTCCAAGGGCACAATAAATTGCTCTCACATTGGGAGTCAAAGGAAGATGAAGGGAAAGGAATCCTCCCCTCGGTCTGGCATCCCAGCACTGTGTTAATGAGTTGTGAGGATTGCAGGAGCAGCCAGAGCACCTCTGCAGCCTCTAAAGGAGCTTCTTTCAGTGGGAGCAGAGCTGAGACAGAATTAAACATGGTCAAACCCCTCATTTTTTACATACACAGCTGAATATTAACTTCATGTCAGGTCAGCCAGTTACCACCTATTGTAGCTCACTAAATCCAGTGATATCAATGACAATTCTCTGCTGATGACCACAAGTGATTGGAGGGCACACCCAGCATAGTGCAGCCTTGATTCCAGTCAGTTCTTGGAAAAGTCCTCATTTTTAGGCTTTTTGACTCCTGAATACACTTTGATGTCACCAAACAAGTCAGAAGCTCTAATGCAGATACCATTTTCCAGGGTGCAAGCGATGCCAGCTACACTGTTATTTACCTTGGTTCTAGAAGTGAACACGACCCGTGTTTATCCAGATAAGGGAGCCCTATTTCCTTTCCTGAACATCCCGTTCCCATACCCACTGCAGTTCTGCTCCAGGGGATGCTCCAGGGTAAACCAGCACTCATTTAAAAGTAGTGAACAATATACACAATCAATCAACAGTCCAAAACTGGTGAACTCAAAACTGGACCTGAAATTTCTAGTGCTGATAATCTCACTTGTGAGCTGATTCAGCACTGAAATTTTGCTGTCCACTTTCAGTTCTCCAAGTGACTTTTTGTCACCAGGTGCCACAGTCAACAAATATCCTGTTTATTATGGATACAATTGCTGCAATCACCTCGTATCTCCCTTCTCTTTTGTCTCTGTATGTTATCTTACAGTCTGACATTTTGCTATTAACAACAGCCCATGAAATGAAAAAGAAACTAAGAGAAGACACCATCAATATAAATAATCTGTAGAGTAAATGGAGACAGAGACGTAAAGAAGTTACAAATATGTCCTAAAATCCTGTTTTATAAAGAGAGCATATAAATATTATACTATAATACAGCTGGAGATAACCGAATTTAAAATCTTCCACACCCTTGAGCTTCAGGGTTCATGTAAGCCTGTAAGTTCACAGACACCAACCCAAGTATTAATTAAAAAAAAAAAAAAAAAAAAAAAAAAAAAAAAAAAAAAAAAAAAAAAGAAGCACAGCAGAAATAGCAGAGAAAGAGGCAATGCATATTAAGTGGAAGTCAAAGTTACAAATCTGCCATGGGGTTGCTGGGGAGCACAATTAAAGGGTTATCCAGATGGAGAATTTAAGTACATCTAACATGAGAAACATGGTAGGCAGTGATGGTGAAGCATCACGAGAGCAGCCTGGACTTTACAGACACATTTCCATTTTGTCTGGTTGGGTAAGAGGAGGCTGAGCTGTCCCAGGTCCAAAGCAGGAACACCTCAGACATTTTGAGAAGTGCAGGTGTTCAGGTAATGAAGCAAAAGCAATGTCCTGCCATCCACATTACACTGAAGCCCAAATGAATCCAGACAATGATCAGACCTCGTTTGCTGTCATCCCTGACAGCACACACTCCCACATGCAACAGGTTGTGCCATTTCCCAAACACACCTCAAAATTTATCCTTCTCATCTAAATAATCAGAAAAATAATCAGAAAAAAATATCAGCAAAATCAGAAAAATCACCTTGGTGCACACAGAGGCAGCCAAAGAAGAAATCAGGATTGTCTTCTATTTTTTTTCTCCCCCAATAAAAGCCTATATAAGAAGAAGAAAACAGAACTTAAGAATGATCATTGAGTTTCCTCCCTCCTCCCAAATATTGTTTTCCACTTTTAAATCACTGTGTGCCATCTGGATGAGCACCTTATCACTAGCCAACAGTGGGAATTCGGTGTTTGTGTTTATATTTGCATTTATATGGCATTCTCATGCACTGTATCTCAAAGCAGTGACAGAGCAATGAATCACAGACCTGGGGAGTGGTGACATCACCACGGCACGGCTGGAAATGCTCTGGGTGCTAATTAATCCTGGCTGTAGGAATTCAGAGACAGGAGAGCCTGGCCTGACAGATTTGGCTCTGCCTTGCAGTTTGAAGGAGAGCTCAGAGAATTTACAGGAATTGCTCTGGGAATGCCTGACAGCATCTCATTGAGGGGATGGAGCAGCACAACCCTCTCAAAAGACAGCAGGTGTTGAAGGTGCTCAACCAAAATACTGTGGGCTTCAAGTAATTTCTTCTCTTGTCTGAACACATAAACAGACTAGGTCTGAGATATTTAGGAATCCAGAAGATCAGTTCAGTTAGTATGAGGGAATTCAGAAAAATCCCTGAGAGTGTTCAGGAGGAAAAAGCCCAAACAAACAAATAAAGCCACCAAAAAAGACCCAGCACCAGAAGTACTCAGCTTTCAAAGGATGCCAAAAAAAAAAAGTAAAATTCAGTCTGCTCAAATTCTGGCTTGGGCTATTTGAAAAATCTAGATACAGTTTGGAAAAACCAAGGCATTATCCCTTTTCAATTTGCAATTCAAAGCTACAGACTGTGCAATTTGAGACTGATGTGAGGAGCAGTGAGACCTGTCCTGCTGTAGGGATCAACCCAGTGATCCTGCAGCTCACAATGCAGCCACTTAGGATGAGCACATCTGCCTGCTTCCCATAGGAACTGAGACACCCCCAGGGTCACCAAGGCCACCCTGTGCTGCCAGCAGGAGGGAATTGCTGTGCTGAGAAAGTCAGGATTCCTGCAGGACACCTTGATGCTGTTTTACACCACAACGACACAGACTCTGAGATTCAGAAGGCTGAAAATGACTCCTGTATTTTTGGGATGTGTCTCCCTTTTATACTATTTCACACAGACCAATTGGATTGGTGACACAAAGACAAACCTCTTCACTCCCATTGGTCAGAGCAGAGGGACAGCAAGAAGAAGTCCCTCCTAGGGAAAGGAATGAATAACAAAGTTCCAGTTCCAAAAACATTTCTCCTGTTTATAGAAAATTCCCTGGGAAAAGAATTTCAGAAAACCAAAACACCTCAGGCACGAACCAGGGCTGCAGACAGCCCCTCCCATGTGGTGGAAAGGAGTGGGAGGGTCTCCAAATAGCCTCTCTCTCTGTACCTCATGCAAAAAAGGCTGCCACATCAGAGTCCCAAATAATTCATGTTCCTCATTTCTCATCAGCCCTCTCATTCCAGTCCCCCTTTACACCAGCAAACTGAGTCATACTGCTGAGGCTGCAGACTGCTCTGATTAATTGCTCTCATTACAAGCTCGTTTTTTAAAATTTCCCTTCATTTTAATGCAGAACTTCTCTCTGGAACCTGACTTGTAATAAGCAAAAAAAAAAAAAAAAAAAAAAAAAAAAGGCAGTAATAAGTATGAGAACGTGTCCCAGTGGCTGGGGAGGAGTGACGGCCTCAGCAAAGGGAGAAAAATGAGGAGGCAGCCTCTGAGAAGAGTGGAGCTAATGATGAGCAATGACCAGCCCAGTGACCTGCAGACACACAGGGCAGGGGCTGGCACTCGGGAGAGGAGCAGCAAGAGGCACAATTGCAGGAAGGGAAGTGCCCTACAACACCTGGATACAAACCCTGCTGCTGCAGAGGCCAGGGCAGCCACGGGGGCTTCACTCCAAGTGACAGGAGATGCAGGTTTCTTTATTAAAATGGCACGAGTCCAGCAGGGATCTTCTCTGAGATAAGTGAAAAGGAGATAAGATTCCCAGCAGCTCTCAGAGGTGAATCAGAGGACTTGCTGTGGGCTCACTACAAGCAGGGAAAAACAGCAAATATCACTGTTCACTTTAACAGTGACAAACATTCCCTTTGAAACAGAATGAATGTGAATGGAAACTCGAGAAATGAGAGGGACAGGAATAGTTTTTTTCCCTAAATGGATGAAATGCTGAAGTCACTGAACACAGCACTCCCAAGCTGTTATTCAAATGCAGTGCCAGTTAAAGGGTGCATGATGATTGTTCTTTATGGACTTGTTTCCATAAGTTCAATTCTCAAAAAAGGAATATTCCTCTACATCAAGCTTGAATGCTTCCACTTCTACTTCTATCACAACAATTCAGCTGTTTTGTGGTGGAAACAATAATTTAACTTACCTTGCCCCAGCTTATTCTGGAGTCATCCTGTTTCTGTGAGTGTGTTCAAAGTTGCAGTGTCACAAATCAAAGGTTCTAAACAACCACTCTTCACTCTGGAAAAGAGAGAATAAAGTCTGTCTATTTTATTGAACAATTTACTGTTTGTTACTGACTACTACTTGCTGTTTGAATAATACTAACAGGGTGAGGACTGTAGGAGCAGGGTACTGCTGTAAATCTCCAAGTACAAGGATGCCATCAGGAAGAAGTTTCCATTTTCTCCAAACAACTTTTCCATTTCATCACTGGCAGACAGAATTCAAGGCAGCCATTGTGGGCTATAGCCATAATATAGCTCTTCCAGATATGAAAATGGAGTTAGGAAATAAAAAAAAATGCAAAACCAGATTTTGCAGCTAGTTCTCGTTATATTTGGTGTTCTTCCAGTTGTAACAAAAAAAGAAATAGTTTGCAACACAGTCCACATGTAAAGTTATGCTAATTTAAAATACAGGAGCACCTAATACAAGGTAATTTTGCAGTTATTAAGCACTTACTGAACTCTAACTTCAACCCCAAATCTTTTTGCAATGCATAAGGAAAAAGTATTCCTGTATTTAGTGAGATGGATAATTAGCTGAATGCTCAGTAAACAGCAAGCTTGCCCTTGACTTTCCTTGCCACTGTTTGTCTGCTTAGCAGCCATTTAGGGATGCTTGACTAACAACAGTTCACTCTGTGTTCCCTGCCTGACAGCTCAGGTTCCCTGACATTTCTCAGCTGCTCTGCCCTGGTGTAGGCTGCTGAAAAACAAACATGAACCAACTCTAGTTCACCGTCATCATTTCCCAGTCCTTTTTTTACCAATTAAAATTAATTCTTTAGGCTTCGCAGCCCAGAAATCCCACGTTCCCTTACATCTCAGTTCAGAGGGAGAGACAATTCCTCCAAAAAGCCCAGTCTGACACAATCAAACACATCTTGTCAAAGTTCAGCTAATCACAGCCCTGCACTTCATCACTTCAGCTTTTTCAGATGACTCCAGACAGCATTTCATCTGAGGATCCTTGAAAAGCTCAATATAACCCAGTATTCAAATAACCCAGATCACAGCTTGTTCATCAGCTCGATGCTGCTTTCTACAAACACGTCACTGCTCATTAAGGATGGTGTCATAATCTGAGATACAAAGTTTCTGAGAACTTGCACATTTTCTGCATAGAGATCAATGTCCTGGGGACCTTGGAAATGCCTCTGGGTTTCTGATGTTAATTTTTGCACACATCATTTTAAAATAGCATTCCTCAACCCTTTAACTGTTACACGTCCATGCATAAGATCAATAAATGCATCTCTACTTTTGAGAAGGTTCTCAATTTGTGAAGACTCTTGATGGACTAGCTAAAATCATGGGCTTAATTATTTCTTTTCTTTGGACAGGATCTAAGATTTAAATGTCTAGGATTGAGGTACTGTCCATTGTTCAGCTGTTTTCAGAACAGAAGGCAGACTGAACACCAAACCTTAGTCTGCCATCACACCTTCTTCTACAAATATCAATCCATCCAAACTTCCATCGTGCTTTCCAGTAGTCCTGCTAACCAGACTGCAAAATATGTGATAGGAGAGCCCCCAGATGCTCTCATCAAAACCTTCCTATGATTTTTAACACTATTTAATGGAGAAAATAATTTTTAAAAATTCAGCTCTTTTTTCGGTTTATTCTCACCTTCAAAGCTTGCTCGCCTTCAAAGAGAATTTCCACTTCTCCTGAGGATTATTCTTTAAATGAAGTATTATTAAATAATATTAAATCAGTTCGTTTGCAAAAGAAAAAAATTAAATCACACTAGGTAGAAGAAGAGGAGGATGACTGATCTGACCTTTTAATCAAATGATGAACAGTAGTCAGCAACAACACAGTGAAATGACAAAGGAATGGTGACCTTTTTATGTCTTCACTAAGAATGGGAGCAGGGCACCATCAGCATTTAAATCTTTTCAAATTGTAAGTTATAGAACTGCTCACCTCAGAAATAATTCATAATTACAACCTTCCAAGTTCAGGTTATATATGGAATACACACTCTGCTCAGTGCGTGGCAAAACAGCAATTCTCCAAAGTGACCAAGAGGAAAAAGGTCAGCCTGTCATATTTTACCAGTATTTGTCTTAAAAGTCTACAAAATGTATTCCTGTGAAATGGATGGACTCTGCTCCAGTGACTCTGTCAAAGCCATTAGAAAAGTTACCAAAGTGTTGAGATATAAACTGGATTTCAGTGAAGCCACAAATACTTAACACTGAAAGTGAAGGACAGGGCAGGGCTTTCTTGCCCGGCTGTAACTCCACTCTTACAAAAATAAAGTTAGAAATAAAAAAATAAATTAAAAAAAAAAAAAAAAAAAAGAGGAGGTGGCATGTCTGCACATAAAATCAGAGCTGGTTAAAACAAAGAAGATAATTTTTTTTCTTTTTTGAAGACTCCTCTAAGTTTTTATATTTTGAATTATAACTTTCAAATTGAATTAATCCCTGCTTGAACAACAGGTTAAGGTCTCCATGTTATCTGAACACAAGGAATTTACAAGCTGTGAGTATTTATACCCTGAATGAAGCAGAGAGAAAATAAAATTGAAGCAGAGGTTGTGTGGGGTTTTTTTTCCTGGCTTTGTGGATCATTCCTTAAATAAACTACACGGGCTTCAGGCACGCAATGACACTTGGGTGTCTGTGTATATAGAAAATAGCTCTGAAATGTATACCACTTATAATATAACATAATATAATATAATATAAATATAGGTCTATAAATATGGAATGTATAAAATGTATATCTATAATTTTATATTGTGATATAATGTATTATATATTAAAATAGAATATATTATTATATTTATAGTATAATATTATAAAATATGTAAAGTATATATTATACATACTGTATGTATTATATATATTATAGTATAATGTTATAATCTTTTATAGTATAACAATTTTCTATTTTAGCCTTCATAGGCCACATTTCATGCTTTGCCTCCTGTTTTTCTGTCAACACAGAAGTAACTTCTGCTTCATCAGAATAATATCAAATATGGGAAAATATATACAGGCAAAAAAAAAAATCTCATTTTTATTTCATTCAAAGCATGTTCTCTGAAGGCAGCAGCACATGCTAAGGTGTATGTCTTCACAAAATCCATCTGCACACGAGAGTGAAATGAGCTGTACAGAGGCTCCATATAAAGAGAAATCAGTAAATGATCTTAAAGTTCTGCCACGTCTGATTTTCAGTCCTATTTCCACTCCCACCTTACACTGATACAGCATTTGCAACTGGCACAACAACCAATTCATTGATATTTTTTATTGTTAAAGTTGTTTCCTGCTAGGACAAAACAAGGTCAAAAATACAAATAGTGGAGCTAAAAATGCAAAGAGCCTGAGGGATTCTCTGAAGTCAGATGCTGCAGCATCAGACACATAAAATATCTCTGTTTTACTGAGCTCACATGCAGACATTTTGTTTCTCAGCTGTTTAACTGTCAGCTCAGTTAAAAAGAAAAATATTAAAGTCCTTTGCTATTTTAAGATTATTTCCAATATGCTGCTTTGAGAATCCGACCAGGATGACAGCTTCTTGCCAGTGCTGACAAGTTATTGGCTTTTTATGGATTTTTTTTTTTTTTGACCTCTGCAACAATTATGCACGAAGAAGAAGAAAAAAAAAATTAACTTGTCCCTTTATTCCTAACTTATCGGGTTTTTGTTATCTAACCCTGGAGTGAAAGAAATTCTCTGCACTTTCCCACATTTGTTTCTCATCTTTGCAAATCCCAGTGGCTCCCCAGTCTCAAAAGTGAGATAATCTGCAGATCAATGAGGGCGGATGTAAAACTCTTGCTAAGCCATGTTTTCCCAGCTGGGGGTAAATTCACTTGCCTGTATGTAAAATTTCCTAATTAGAAATGTCAAGTCTCTGTTAAAAGCTCCCAGAAATTGATGCTGAGCTCTACAAAAAGTTAACTATTCCATAGCTGTGCCTCATCTGACTCATGAGGAGAAACTTTCCCATACAATTCATAATTTGGGCTATGGTAGAAGAAGAATTTCAGAGTTTCACTATCAGTCTTTTTTGCTATTTCAAGAATTAATCCTACACAGTGAAAACTCTTTCCCCAAAACAGACACCCCACAACTTACCTGCAGGTCCACACTTTCCATCACTAAAATACTGATGGTTTCATGAACAGTGAACAGAAAAAAAAAAAAAAAAAATAGAAGATTACTCTGACCACAATCACATTTGTCACACACTAAATTCAGAAGAGAAGGTGCACGTGTGATTTTGTGCTCTCTGCTAAAATGACTCATAATAATCATGAGATTATTATTAAATCTCATTTAGATTGGATTTAATGATAAATAGCAAACAAACTTTTGGCTAGGGATGTGCCTACTCATCTCATCTTGCACATGACAGGCTGGATGAAAAACAAGCCTCATTTTGCAGTGTATATCCAAATTTGCTGTGCATTTCCAAAATTTATGGATACCACCATCCTTTATTTAATTTAAATCCATCCTCCAAAAGCAAACCATGCCAGCAACTTTACACAGAAAGTATAAATTGAGTATTTTCATTAAAGGCTTTAAGTAATGTGTGTTAATGAGTATAGCCTGCCCTCCTACTATCACACAGACTGAGAATATTTTGCAAAAGGGCACCACAGGCCCTTTAAACTGCACAGGGAATTTTATAAGGCAAAAAAAAAAAAATAGAGCTAGTCATTCTAGCAGTATGAACTGGCACACTTCTTTTGATTTTAACATAATTGTTGTGCTATTAAATAGAACAACAGGCCCCGAGTTAAATAGTGGAGGTTGTTTGAAGGGTCCACATATTTTGTTTTTCTTCTGGGAAAAAAAAAATTAAAATTTTGAAGCCTTGTGCCTGTGACTATTCATAGAAACTGAAAATCACCCTCCTAGCCACAAGGGAGTCGAAACATCCAGGGTCATTACTTCATTAACTTTGATTTGTTTCTAGCTAATGGAACTTAAAAAAATGTTGACTACTCACCACGATATTCTAGACCAGTCATTCACTCTCAAAATCACTGTGTCACCAGGCAGAGTTTTGCCTTTTTCTTCCTTCCCTTTACCCACAGAACTCAGGGACTGTTTTTCCTCTTTCACCAGAACTGCAGAGACTCAGTCTGGTGACCTAAAAACCTAAGCCAGCCTAATAAGAAAATTAAAGCTTTCCAGAACAATGACTGAGTCGTTCTGAAATATTCATTCCTCCAACAGGAAGCTTATTCCAACATTGAGTTTGGTGCAGCAGTGAGGAAACCCAGTGCAATATCCCTCTCCAGCCTATAATCCAACCTGCTCCAGTGAATTACCATCACCACATGTTATTTGTTAACAGTTATTAAATGGCCCAGAGCTGCTGCTGTGGCCACTCTTAAAGCAGGGACCACTCACACAGACAGATTTTCTGAGTGGGGGATAAGATTATCCTCCTGCCATGGAAATGCAAAAAAATCTGAATATCATTATCCTGATATATATATATATATAGATATAGATATATAGATATAGATATATATATATATATATATCTCCTAAATATAATTATCCTGATAAACAGAGACTGAAAAATAGGAAAATACCCAAGATTATCAGGTGTGAAGGTTGTTATAGCTTTAACTCAATATGAATATTGCTTCTGGAAATAACACACTCACTTCATTCCAGTCCATGCTGGGGAAAATGAGGAGCTCTCAAGGTCCAGAGACATTTCTTTGTGCCCTTAAAGCCATCTGAGCTTTGGGGATATACACAGGAGGCTTGAGCTCAACACTAAATATTGTCTAGGCCAACTGTGCAAGTCCAACATCGTTCCTGGAAATAGAAAATAACAAATGCTTTTCTTAAAACTGTCTCTGGCTTTGTTAGTTTTATTCCCTTTCCTAAGGGAGCATGATTAAGCAGATATTAATCCAATAAATTTTCAAATGAAAAACGCAGCTAATTATTTACCATAGATTTCTTTTGATATGAGGTATTAGAAAAGAAATATCATCCACATTTATGCTTTAACCAGGGTTTAGTCACTCCTGTTCCCCCTAAATAAATGCATATTCTGCCTGTAGCTTTCTATATTCTTACCTTTATATAGTCTTTATCTTTCTTTCTTTCTTTCTTTCTTTCTTTCTTTCTTTCTTTCTTTCTTTCTTTCTTTCTTTCTTTCTTTCTTCTTTTCTCTTTTCTTTTCTTTTCTTTTCTTTTCTTTTCTTTTCTTTTCTTTTCTTTTCTTTTCTTTTTTCTTTTCTTTCTTCTTACCTTTATATAGTCTTTATTTATATATATTTATATATTCTTACCTTTCTATATTCTTCCTTATTCTATATTCTTTGGCACTGTGCTGTGGAGGAAATAGATGGAGAGATGCAGTGATACACATAACCTTTAGTTTAGCTCTTATCACAAGGAAAATGGTTCCTGTTGCTATGGTTGTTTGGTCAATCTGTCACCCCATATCAGCATTGTTAGCATTCACACCTGATAAAAAGATATCTTCAGAAAAGAAGGTGGGGGGGAAGTAAAGCAAAATTCTCTGTAGAAGGTAACTCAATTCTCATCTAATCTCTTTTAAAAAATCTGCTGTGCTAATGCTGTCCTGTGTGCCTATCACTGACATCATATGAGACTCCAAATCACAGTAAAGATAAGTAGAAAATAATGAAACACAGAAATCTGTTCAGTTTTTCTGATTATACTGATGCTTAGATTTTTATTTGTAAGCCACCCATAAGGTATTTTCAAGGTCAGGAAAATAATAAAAAAAAAGTTTTAAAAAGCAGGGATGATTTTCAAGTGCATGTAAGCTGCATTAAATCTCTGAACTATTGCTCTACGACCTGAAACCAATCCCATATGAGACTATTATTTCTCAGCATCTTGTTAGTCCTACTTTGCTCATGACCTTGTGAACTACTAATCTTCCTGAACGACTACACTCAGCCCTAAAGGCACACCAACAGCTTTCACGATTAGACCTGAAAATTTAAATTAAATTTTGTTTTGGACACAGCTGTACGAGGCAGGTGTTTTTCAAAGTGTTACTGCAAGGTAAACTTTTAGAAAGTTCAACGGCCTAAAGAGTGAAATGTGTGAGCCTGGACAAAATTTAACAGCCACCAACAGCAAACCTGAGCTCAGACACAAGCATGAAGTGTATTTATTCCCAGATTTCCTGGTGGTGGAGATGCCACTCCAGTGGCATTACAGGAGGATTACAAGGGCCTCCCATTGAGCATAAACTCATTACAGACCACTAACACAAGATATGTCCTGCTGCTCTCCTTCCTCACACAACTGCTCAGAGCCAAACATTGGTCACTCATCTCTGCCCTGAGGAAGGTGAAGGTGTAGCACAGCTCTGGGATCTCTCTCCAATCCTCCTGGTGCTCACCAGCTCCCCCTGATCTCATCCACTTTTCTCTTTGCTCTTATGATCCAAGTGTTGCTTTTAATCTTCTTTTTCTTGCCACAGATGGCATTAAATGCTCGAGATGGTGATTCTTGTTCAGACTCAGATGTTTATTAATTCTTATCTATGTTACAGTCTCTCAGACCATAACTTCTAGCTAACAAACTAAAAATGGCCCCTGTCTCTTTCTCTCTACAAGGACTTTTAAGGATAAACTGTCCAATTATGAAATGACACCTAAATTATTTTTACTTTTAACCCAACCACCCATGGCCCACAATGCAGATTTTTCTATCCAATTACAAAACACAACCCAGTGAAGAAGAAGAAGGTGAAATAGGAGGGCTCAGCCTCTGCCCTAAATCCTCCATTTTGTTTTATATATATTACTATATTCTAAACCCTTCAACTTTTTTCAAGTTTTTTTTTTCAAGTTTTCCACCCTGTGATATCACACACTTCTATCCAAACTCCACACCCACAATCCCAGTGCTGTCACTCAATTTTGGAAACCTTTTCCACGGCCTCAGGTCAATGCAGTGTTTGCTTGGGGGTCAGTGCCTGTCAGCACAGAAAGGCTGGAATTCTCAGTGCCCAGGGTTCCAATATCCAAGATCTTGAAAAAAAAAACCCTTGAAAATTGCTGGGAAGCCCCCGGACCTCCCAGCTGTGCTCCCTGTGGAGCTAATTGCAGTGATTCAGTGTGGATATTTTATTTTCCCTGCAGCAGCTGTTGCCCATCCCTGCCAGGGCTGCTCGCTAAAGCGAACACGCGTGCGGCGTCGGTAAATAAGACAAGGAGCTTTTATTGCTTGTTGTAAAAGGCCAGATGAGAAACTGGCACACTCTTACCTGCAGCACCAGGCTTGCTTAACACCCCACTAAACCCTCCTCACAGTGGAGAGCACTGACACTGCTCTGTGAGCACTGCTCTGCTCTGAGAGCTCTGATGCTATTTTACACCACAACAACACAGACTCTGAACTTCAGAAGGCTGAAAATGACTCCTTTATTTTTGGGATGTGTCTCCCTTTTATACTATTTCACACAGACCAGTTGGATTGGTGACACAAAGACAAACCTCTTCACTCCCATTGGTCGGAGCAGAGGGACATCAAGAAGTCCCTCCTGGGGAAAGGAATGAATAACAAAGTTCCAGTTACAAAAACATTTCTCCTGTTTACAGAAAATTGCCTGGAGAAGAATTTCAGAAAACCAAAAACACCTCAGGCACAGAACCAGACCTAAAGAGCACTGCTCTGTTCTGCAGCTTCTCAGTCTCCATCACAGCCCAAATCTCCAGAGCCCTTCTCTGTTGGAATCCCAGAGGCTGAAAATTTCAGGCTTTCTCTGCCAAAAGACACTGATTCTGAAGCAAACACTGCATTTGACCTGAGGCCGTGGAAAAGGCTTCCAAAACGGATTGACAGCACTGGGATTATGGGTGTGTGGTTGAATAGAAGTGTGTGATATCACAGGGTGGAAAACTTAGAGTTTAAGTGTTTAGAATATACTAATATATATATAAAGCAAGATGGAGGTTTTAGGGCAGAGGCTGAGTCCTACAGTTTGAATAGAAATGTGTGATCTCACAGGGTGAAAAGCTTAGATTTAAGATTTTTAGTATATAGTAATGAGTGAGTCAAGATGGAGGACTTAAGGTGTTGTCTAAATCCTTCTTCTTCACCTTCTTCTTCATGGTTTCGGGTGTTTTTTTCTAATTGGGTGAAAAGCCCTGCATTGCAGGCTTGGGTGGTCATTATTGGGTCAGAAATATAAATAATACAGGTGTCACCTCATTATTGGGTGATTAGTGCTTAAATAACCTTGGAAAGAGTCAGAGGCATCTCCATTTTACCTCAGTTCTTTCTGACTTGCTAGTTAGAGCTCAGGACTCATGAGATTGCTGTAGATAAGAATTAATAAACACTGAGCCTGAACACAAAACTGTGACTCCCGTCTGTTAATCCCAGCTCTGACATGAAGAAAAGAAGAAAACCAACACTTCTCTGCAGCCGCAGGCCAGGCCCTGATGCACTCTGCTCATCCAGCTCCATCTACAGCAAGGCACAGCAGGCTGCTGAAGGAGTCTGTTTTCCAAAATACCCCATTTGTTCTGCTGTCCTCAGGAAATAGGAGCCCTGTTCCTGTCCTTGCAGGTGTAATGGAACCAGTATTTTATCTGTTGGCTTCCATGTGAAACAGGAGAGGTTGTTTAATTCCATCCTAAGGGTGAGGCACAAAAACTGTGCATGCAAACGACTGATTTGTTCCCCTGGTTGCAGATAAACAAGCACACATGTAAATAAAAGTAGGCTTATTTAAAACTGGTGACAACGTGTGTTCTTTCTGCTGTTTTAAGACAGACCTCTTTTGCTTTACATAACTAAAACTAGCAGTGCCTTTAAACACTTCCCTGAGAATTCAGCCCAAAATGGTGGCTTAGGTTCAGTTGTTTCCCACATCAGAAGTGACAGCCCATTACTCTGCCTCTACACACTCCTGCAATCCAACTACAGGTTAATCTATATCCCAGCAGCAATGAAACTCAAAAATAAAGTGGCAATTAAAGACATGGATGATGAAAGCTGCAGGGTGTCATCTCGTCCTGGTGATGACCAAATGCTGCTCAAGCCTTCAAACATTTTGGGAGTCTTTTTTGGCTCCAACCCAAGGCTCAGATTTTAACTTTGGACAAGTCTCGGTTTTTAAATTGGACAAGTCTCATGGTTACTACAGCACATAAGTTGTCACTGGCATGTTTTGGAAAGCTAAAAGAAAAAGAGAATGCTGGCAGTTAAAGAGGTTTACAGTATTTGCAGAAGTGAGGGCTAGGCCATAATGGCTTCTCTGGAAGCAATCACAGCACAGCATATTTAAGCATAAAGGGAATAATCACTTATATCAGCAGGGTAGGCAAGGCTGCCATTTGCTGACATCAATGCATTTATTGAGTTAGTGTCCCTGAACTCAGGATACTAATTTATTTTTTACAGCAATTAGACCCTGCTGGGAGAGAAGAAGGGAGAGGTGTGAGACTGACCACCTCTCTGATGAGCAGTGCTTAAGACAGTTTGCAAAAACATTCTTCTGTGACAGTAGCACTGCTTAACAATGCAGGAGAATCAAATCCAGAAGAAGAAATGTATCTGAGCCATGAAAGGAAGCAAGTCAAAGCAAACACCTATTTATGATGCTGCTGTAGATGTCACTCAGACACATCCACCAAGCAGGTTACATATAAGATTTTTTTCTCTCAGCTCTTTCCTCTCTCTTTCATAAAAACCTGAGGCTTCTGAAAGCTCTAATCAAATCTCAAAACAATTTCCAGCTATAAAAGAACTGTGTATTTTGAAAAACAACATAATCAAGCCCAAGTATATGTTGCTCAGTTTAAACTACCCCTCTGCCTGAGCTGCCTGTTAGCCATGCCAAGCTGAGCTCTGTAAGGCTCCCTCCCAGCTTTTGCAACTTCCTAGGAAAATAAATAGGTTTATATGTCTGGAGGTGGTGAGGAGGGGAGTGTCTGAGCACACTGGTGTCCTTTATGTGCTCTGAAATCAAAGCAATTAGAGCCAATCCTCTAAACTAGGAGCCAGTGAGGAATGCTGTGCAGCACTAGGAGGGACATAAATTAGGAAAAAACACTGTAAGAAATCAAAAATATAAGAACAATTATCCTTGTGGGACATTACATATTCAAACGAGGATGAGAAATGGCAAAAGCTAAGTCAGCATTAGTACGTCAAGCTATTAAAGTTGCTTTATGTATGGAATGAAGAGCAGAGGCTGGCATGAAGTTGGAGGGAAAAAAGGCTGAAACACAAGGGTAATTGTAGGGTCAGGAAAGATGGGGATGAGCTCTGAGCTCTGTGGACATCGCTGAACCATCAGCGATGGTGCAGCTACTGAAGAGTGAAACACTTTAATAAAAAGTAATTGGAGAACAGGACAAACAGTCACCCTTGAACTTGCTCAGGATCCTCTTCCAGCCCTGTCTGCACAAGTCGATTTTTAGAGGGGTTATTTACTGTCAATAAAGAGGGGAAAGGCTGCATGGTGTGAGTTCAGTATTTTGTCAAGGCAGAGAACGAGTGCCATGGCTATTTCAGGGCTCTACAAACGACTCTGCTGTCCCCAGCTTGCTTTGCTCTGGTTTTCAGTGCAGAACAAGGGGCTGTGGGGCACCTTGGGGCACAGCAGTGCACTGCAGCCAGGCGAGGAACTCTGCAGGCAGCCACAGCCACAGAGATCCTGGAGAGAATCCTGGCAAGATTTTCCTCCTAAAATACAACAGCTTATTCAATTCAACAACAGCTGCTTCCTATGTTATCCCCTACAGCAAAGAAGTCATTAAACAGGCAGCCAAAGCCTCAGTCCTAAGGCTGCCAACTGGTGGTTGGAACGCTGAGTTTTGTGTTTCCCTCCCACACCATCACTTATCATTACCACCCATAGCCTTCCTTCAAGCCAGTTCTTACCAGGAAATAGCAGTGGCCATCTCACACAGTGTTAAAACACCATCATTTTTCATAGAGGTTGAAAACTTAAACCAAGCTTAACTGCAAGGGGAGATCCTCTCGAGCTGCCTGTGGCTGTGACTGACCCACAGAGAGCCCTCAGAGCTGGGAGAGAAGGGCTGAGGGTTCAGCAAAACACCATAGCAAGCTTCAGCTTGGAAAAGCTTCCCCTGAGTCACGCACAACATTTCACAGCAAAGTCCTGCAGGGCTTGGCCTGGCAGCGATGCCTTGGGAAGGGCTGACCTGGAACAGAGACTGGACAGAGCTAGAGTGTAAAGTAGGTATTTATTAAAATAGCTAAATATTAAATTTTAAAATTAAAATCTAATATTAAAATCTAATATTAAATTTTGCACCTTGGGCAGTGCAAAAAGAATTTTAAAAAAGAGAAAAATCTGCCAGCCAGACTTTAAACTTTGTTGAGTACAACTTGTGCACAGGAGATATCAAACCTTCCCTAGACCTGGGCCTCTGTTTCCCTCCTGGTTTCTCAGCCCTGGTGATGTGCAGCTGCATCTGTCAGGAGGAATTATCTTATGTCAGAGGCTCAGTGCAATGAGAGATACAACTGGTTCTGGCACGTAAGAAAACCACAAATCAGCCTGGAGAATTTGAAGAGACAGTTTTCTGGAGGAGCACAGGTGCACGAGCCGGGTTTTAACAAAAGTTATTTCAAATGCAGGAAGTAAACAATAAAAAAAGGCTGTTTCACCCAAAGTAAATTTTAGAAAATAGGTTTTCTATCCAAATGTTTTTCTACAGCTGCAAGTCTCACATTCAAAAACTGACAAATAGGATTTCTTTCAAACTCCAACATGAAGTGAATGGTAGAGAGTGAAAGAGATAGGATTTCATATCCATTAGGATCCCAGTACTCCATTTTAATCAGGAATCAGGTGCAGACTCTAAGAAATTGCCCTGTCTGTACATCTCATTGAGTCTTTTGGGAGAAATTCAACTACTTCATGTGTTTGGAGTCGTGTCCTCACACAGGAATAAGCAGTTAACAAAGACTTTAGTGAGACTGCAAACCTTTCACCACAGAGATTGTCCCACCATTATACAATCACAATAATAAAGGATCAGTCTCTCATATTCTGTCTTCACTGTTCTCTCCTGTGGGTACCGGGGGCAGCAGTACAAGAGTTAAATTATTCCATATACCAAATTACCAAGGTTTAGAGAGGTTTTCACCACAAGATCACCTGTTTTCTTCACTTTCTGTCCATTGCCATCTATTTCATTGCCTCTTGCAATAAAATCGTGGTTAAAACCAAACAGATTACAGAATCACAGAATGGTTGGGGTTGGACCTGGGGAGTTCCTCTAATCCAGCCCCTTCTGCAGCAGGTTCACCCAGAGCTGGCTGCACACTATCACCTTGTCCAGGTGGGTTTGGATATCTCCAGAGGAGACTCCACAGCCTCTCTGGGCAGCCTGTTCCAGTGCTGGGTCACCCTCACACTGAAGAAGTTTTCCCTCCTATTCAGGGGGTGGAACCTTGTGTTTCAGTTTGTACCCACTGTCCCTTGTCCTGCTCTGGGCACCACTGAACTGACACTGTTTTACACCACAACAACACAGACTCCGAGATTCAGACGGCTGAAAATGACTCCTTTAGTTTTGGGATGTGTCTCCCTTTTATACTATTTCACACAGACCAATTGGATTGGTGACACAAAGACAAACCTCTTCACTCCCATTGGTCAGAGCAGAGGGACAGCAAGAAGAAGTCCCTCCTAGGGAAAGGAATGAATAACAAAGTTCCAGTTCCAAAAACATTTCTCTTGTTTACAGAAAATTCCTTGGGAAAAAAAAAATTCAAAGAACCAAAACATCTCAGGCACGAAACCAGGACTACATCAAACAGAGCCTGGTCCCACCCTCCTGGCACCCGCCCTCAGCACATTCGTGTGCCCTGATGAGATCCCCTCTCATTTTTCTCACCTCCATCCTGAAGAGGCCCAGTTCCCTCAACCTTTGGTTGTGTGACAGATGCCCCAGTCCCTCACCATCCTCACACCCTCCACCCTGCCCAGCACGTTCTTGATCTCCTACTGCCAACCCACAGACACAGAGTGACAACTCCTCCCACCCTTCCTCACTGGGGATCCACACAGCTCCCCCCTAAACCCAGGATTTATTGTTAATAACCCCTGATTCTTCCACCCCAGCCTGGCCCCGTGTCGCAGTGAGGGTGGCTGTGACGCCCCTTTTGAGTTCCCTGATTTCAGGGCAGACGCAGCACAAAAAAAGGAGCAGGCACAATGGAGTCCCCAAAAAGGAAAATTCACTTCAATGAGAAATGAAATAGGAACTGTGCCCAGAAACTGAACACAGCATGAGGACAGAACTCCTCAGACTGAAAACAAGGGAGGAGTAACAATATATAGACTAGGGGATGGAACATTCTGGAAACATGACCAAATATAGAACATGGACAACCAATAAGGGAGCAGAACTTGGGCTCATTAACATAATAACTGCAAAGGCTCCTGGGAGGATCCCTCTGGCTCACCCTGAGTTCAACAAATGCCTCCCAGGGCTTAAAACTGAGGTGTGGCTTGCCAGGGGTGAGATGTGGCTGTCTCAGTGCCTCTGCTGGACTGCACTCCAACCCACAGGACCAAGGCTGAGAACTCTTCCCACCCATCCTCACTGGAGCTCCACAAAGCTCCCATCTAAACCTGGGATTTATTCCTCACCAGCCTGGTCAGAGCTCAAATTCAGGCTGTAAGATCCTTCAAAAGTAAGAGTGACAGGAGCAGCCCCAGAGCTGCAGTTCAGGAGAGGAGGGAGAATGTTCTTCTTTTCTGCTGGCAGGTGTCCCTTCTTCCATCTGCGCACCTCCCACTGAGACCAGTGAGAGCCAAGCATCAGGAGGAGGAAAATACAGAAAACTTAACACTAAAGAAATAAGTTCAAAAGTTCAAAATACTGGGGTTTTTACATTAAAACCGAAAAAAAAAATAAACAAAAAAATTAAGAAAAATAATAAAAAATATAAAATGAAATAAAATGAAATAAAATAAAAATAAACAAAAAAATTTAGAAAATAATTAAATAAATAAATAAATAAAAGAGAAACAAGCAATTCCTGGCATTAAAAAGTGGGCACTGACTTCACCCAAACACCCCAGATGAATTCAGTGCATGGTTTCTGTCTCTCAGTGCAGCCTGGCTCGCTGATGTTTTGCCAGTACTAGAGATAATCTTTCGAAATCAAATTATGTGTGTGCGACATGAATTATGCTTTTGGCTTACACTGCAGTAAAACTGCACATTTTGCATATTTTTAAAGGAGGGGAAGAGAGAAAGAAAAAAAAAAACCAGAGAATTACATGTCAAAACCAACTTATCAGAGATGCAGATAACTCCAGACACAAGCAACATCTTAACTCCCAGGCAGGATATGGAGTATCAGATACAGAAATAACATGGGTTTTTTCCCTGAGAAGTCACCACTGGCATGAAACTATTGTAATTTTTTCCACAGGAATGGAATGTTGCTTGGGAATAGCCAACCATCACAGCACACTCACAGATAACTCTGGCAATCCACACTCTTCTTCCAGTGGCTCCAATGTGTTTCTCCTACATCTAAAACAGCCCAGGAAACACAAGGATTCTGAAGGGGCAAGTTTGGCCCTGCTGTCAAGGATGACTGAAACGTTATTTATGTGTAAGACTGGGAAAGAGCGATCATCCAATTTTGTTTCTTTATTTCCCTCTGGAAAGCATCTGATACAGACTCTGAGAAATATCTCAGCAGTGCTGGAGACTTAGTCACTGTTTCTGAAGTTTTCTGGAGTAATAAAAAGTTACTGGGACCTCTAATAAGGAATCCACTGGCCTAACAAGAATTTATTTTTCCACTCATTGGCACACCAATTTAATTAAGACACCAAACCAATTAATAAGCCCCACTAATAAGACCCACTCTCTATTAGCATATGCAGTGAAAGCAATTTCTGCCTGTGACTATTTATGAGAGCAGTTACTCACTTGGTAACCATTTACATAGTAACAGCAGTAAAAAAACCCTATTGAGGACCAAGAGGATGGGGAATTAAATGCTGTGCCTTTTACATTGCATATTTTTTAAAAAAATATCTTTTCCAGTGAGAATAAAAAGAAAGGGGGGAAATTCCTACAAATAAGAGCAAAAAAATAAGGATCTCCCCATGCTTGTCAGTGCCCCTGGAGTCACCCAGAGTCTACAGCTCAAGTTTGTGCTCACTGAACCTCCTGTGCTTCTTGTTATTCCACTTCCCCACCCTGTCCAGGCCCTCCTGCAGGTGACTCTCCCTTCCAAATATCAGAATTCCCCCTTGGTTTGGCATCAGCAGCAAACCCAGAATGCACTTTATCCCATGTTCCAGATTATTCACGGTGACAATAAATAGTATCAGGCCCAAAATCAATCCCTGCTGGATTACACTGCCTGTGAAATCTTCAGGCTGCAAGGAAAACGTGCAACAGGAATTCACCCAGAGCCACAAAGCCCAGAATGGATCAGGAGTAAAAACCTCAGCCCTTAAGGGGCTGTTGGAATCAGGGATGCTTCATCTACTTATTCCATCAGAAGATTTGTGGCAGAAATAATTCAGTATTTATATTTTTAAAAAAATGTTTCTGTTGAGTTTCTGATCTGCATTTCAGTCACCCCACAGCAGACAAATGTGTCATTTTAAAATATAACATCATAAAACTCAATGACTGCACTATTTCTCCTCTTGTCAGCATGCTAATTTTCCACCATAACACTATTTGCTTGAAGAAAACTATTCCCAATATACACCAGTGCAAGAAAGAGGGGAAAATACCCAAATTTCTTTAGTTAGAAATTAAAAATTGGGGATGTGAAGCTTCTAAATAAGGGATTTACACCTAGAGCCCAGAAAAAATGTCCATGTAAATGCATTTCACTAAGAAAATTATTAGAAATCTGTGTTCCTATCAGTTTATCTCAGCACATCCTGCAGGCAGAGGGAAAGCTGCGGATGTGAGACAAAGCATTATGAAATCAGTACAATTGGGTTTTTCCTCTCTTAACGTTCAGAAGAAAAATTTATTTTTTTTTTTTTTTCCTGAAAGGGATCAATTCTCTAATAAGACTGAATTATGCACATCTCATTTACTGGAAGAAAACATGAGAAGAGTGGTTTACAGGAAGGGAAAGGTATAAAAAACACTAAATTGGATCTTGAATTGCTGCTGTAACTAAGGAGCCTTCATTTGGTTTTGACATTTTTTCACTTGTCTCTTGGAAAGTATTTTACACAGAAGGAAGTGCTGATGAATTTTTGACAGTGCATCTGGTTTCTGGGTTTGTTTTTTTGCTTTTTTTTTTAAAGCATCCTGTAACACAGTCTCCAAACTTTCCATCGTAATTGTATGATAGCTCAAATATTCCTCACGTGAGGACTTGTGTGAGAAATTATCCTTCTTTCATGTACAGCCTGAAACCTTCTCTGGCTGTCAATACCTAACTGCTCAGCAAAGGTGGTTTTAGTCAGCAGAGCTGCTGAGAATAAAACGGGAGGATGTCTCACCAGAAATGTATAAACTATGAAATTCCCATCAGGAAGGGCGAAGGCAGCCTGTCATGGCCCCACTTAAAGCATTTTTGTGGGATTTTGTAAACAAACCTCAGCATCCATTTACAAGGCTTTTAAGCTCTGTTGGAGCTGATCAAACTGTGGGGGAAATTTTTCACCTCTATCATTTGGAAAATTAAAAACAAAAAAACCAACACAATAAAACTCCCAGACTAAGATCATTCAGTTCTTTTCCACAGGGACTGGGATGTGAACAAGAGTTACTGTCACTGGCCAGGGTACAAACACTGTTAACTGGGATCAGCAGCCACAGGATCTGTAAAAAATGGAAGTTTTGGCCTCAGGTTCAAGCTCCCAGTGATATTTTTCCTGTGTGTTTCCACCCAAGGCAGAATGCAGGATGATCAATTATGAATGTGCTGATAAGCTCTGGAAGGAGTGAAACCAACTGAGATGCAGGCAACCATTTGGAGACAACAATGAACTCAAAAAAAAAAAAAAAAAAAAAAGCCTGCAGCAGTTTGTTTCATTCCATACATTGACAGAATTTTGAGTTTAATAATTCTCACAGAATGGTGGCTCACAGAGATGCTGAGCTGTGACATGGACAGATGAGAACAGCTCCCCGTCATCTCCAGGTGTTACCCCAGCCCACCCTGGGGTGATATCAGTGATGGATCTTTCCTAGAGAAATGTTTTCAGTGCTCGGATTTTGCTTTGCCCTCACAATGAGGTAGAAACCCGCACACAAAGAGCTGCTCTGAGCTCTCAGAAATTCACACCCTGCCTCCCCCTGCTCTCCTGTGATTGTTTGCCCACACACCTGACAGTACCACGGGCGTATGTCGGATTTCGCTAACAGCTTCGTGGCAGGTGTCTCTTTCATTTGGAATTACGGTGGTGAATTCTTCATCAGAGTTTTGGTAATCATGTTTGCAAAGTGGTAACATTTGCAGGGCTTAAAGACAAGTGAACCCCCCTTCCTTGGGGACTCTGTGCGTGTTGGGCAGCTGCTGCACTCTGTGCCTCCCCTGTCTCAGGTTGGGTTTCTCACCCGAGATTCAGGTTGTTAAAAGTCCTCGGCCCCCTAAAAGCCCCGAGTCACGTTGGAAGAAAAAAGCAGAGTCCTCAAGGTTCTGTTTTCAGGTTTCTCATGTTGTTTATTAATTGATATCTCACAATTTTCTCCACTCTCAGCCGAGGTCTGGACAGTGGCTGGGACATGAGGGGAGTGCCCACCAATGGGATGTTGCTTTGTTTTTATACAGATAACTCTGTGTCTGTTATTTACAATTTCATACCAATGCCCAGTGCCCACACTAAAAGGGTCATTTCTACTTTGACCCAATCCTCTTAAACTACTTTGTGTCATCACCACCTCAGAATATGGAGGACAAGGAAGAAGGAGAGGAACTCAAGGCACCACCCTAACTCCTCTATTTTGTCCCCCCATTTACCTCTATTCTAAGAATGCCAAAACTGCTAAATTTTTCATCTTGTGCTGTGCTAAACTACTGTTTTCACATCTTTGTGGTTTGTAATTCCTCTCTCAGTGTTGGAAGCCTCTCCCATGGAGTAAAATCAAACCCAGTGTTTTCCTGGGCTCTGTGCCAGGGTCTCCAACCCCCCTGGACCGGCTCCACACCCCCTGTCCAGGGCTCCAACTCCCTTCCTCAGCTTCCAGGTCATCCAAGGGGATGCCCTGGACTCCGACACCCTGGGCCTTTTTCTATACACACACCTCACTAAAGGAGGCTAAAGAATTTTCAAATGCAAAGTTGAAGTGGTTTTTGCCATCCAGACATGGCATTAATTGCATGCAGAGGACAGGACCTGGCACAGAAAATATTTTAAAGCATCTCTTTAAAATCTCATTTGTTTTCTTTTTTTGTCTCTTTCCCAAACCTGAGAAAGCTGTTTGTTGCTGGTGTGTTTCTGAAAGGTTTTATGCCTGCAAGAGCAAGGCTCTTTAAAGTGTCTGGTAAAATGCTTCAGTGCAGAATGCATGAAGGGCATGCATTAACATACATTGATTACTTGTATTTTTAAATGTAAATGTTGTCTGCTCAGCATCTGATGGAATTATAGCAGTACAGTCAGTAAGTGTCATTGACATTCAGCTCCTTGTCCTGAAGCTTGACAATACCTCTGATTCTGCAGTTTTTTATTTGGATAAAATTCATCATGGCAACAGAAAACTTCTCCAAAGCACAACAGCTTGTGTTTTTCAGGCTTGGGGGTTTCAGCTGTAATTTCCCAAGGTGCTGGTCTCTGACAGAGGCTTTTGGGCTCCCTGGCAAGGCTGGCACAGCACTGAAACCTGGGTCTTTACTTTGTGCATGTCTCCAGCTCCATTTTCTCCTGAACATGGCAATTCAGACTCAGCTCAGCAGCACTCCCACCACCAGTGAGTCCTCCTCTCCTCTGAGTGTAACAGACCACAATACATCCAGAAAAAATATCTTCAGTGAACTCTTGATCTTAGATATACCACAGGCAGGGCATCCCACTCTTTGCAAACACATACCCAGTGCCCAAACCCTCACCAGATTTCTTTCCAGTGCCCAAATCCTCACCAGATTTCTTTCCAGCCAGGGCAGGGATAGTTTCATGCTGCCTGGCTTCTGGAGTGCTCTTGTGCTAATTTCTGTCCTGTGACAGGGACACAGAGCCTGGCTCTGTGTGTCCCACACTTCATCCTCATCCTCCCCTCTGAGCCCTTGCCACACACCCTGAGACAGGAGTCCCCTCTCTGGAGTCTGGAGCCAAGGCAGAAACACTTTATGACTTAATTAATGCAATAGTAGTTAACTCCTACAAATACAAAAAGTCCAGCAGGGAACAGGAACAAATCCTACCTGACTCTAAATTCCCCAATTTTAAGATCAAGTAGCTACTGGCAGAAACCTGAATCACATTATCAGAGCCACTTTACCCACACTGTTCATTTCCTGTTCTCTGGATGACACAGGGACACTGACACATCAATACATGATCAAATACATATCTCCCACTGTTCCTCAGCTGCAGAGTGTCCCAGGACTCTCAGTAATGACCAGGCAGACAGCAGCTCCACAGCCCACTCAGCAGCCCGCAGCCCACAGCCCACAGCACATGAATTCAGACACTGCTGCTAAATCTGTCTATTTTCCCCTCAGTCTGATAAGAGAATGCCCTTTCCATGCCCCCAGGTAATGCACAAACAACCACTCTTTGACAGTCAATAACCCCCTGCTCTTCTGACATTCTTTTGAATCCATATAGTTAATTAAGGTATGAATGTCTATCCAAAAAATCTATACTGATTAAGCCAGTCTTTTCCTTGCTCATTCTGAATAACCACGCAGATTATGAATATCCAGACAAAGAAAGCAGCTCCCGTGCCTGTGTATTTATTTGACTCGAGATCTGCCATCAAAGAAAAGAGTGTCATTACTTGAGCACCAGGCCTTAAGTGATAGATTCCAAGTGCATCATTTTTAGAGCCATTAGAGGTTATCAGGTCTATATGGTTGCTAAGATACCATGAATCTTGAAGGAAAATATAAGATAATGGTAGGCAGTCACTGTGATGTTTATCAGAGTATGTTCTCTGCATCTCGCTTAATAGCATCATGATTAGGATCATTTTCAAGAGTTCCTGTCTGTTTTCTACCTAGGTGCAAGAATGCAACTGCACTAAGTCAGCAAATATTGTTTATAATTCGTGTTTTGCCACCAGTAAATGAAACTGTGGAAGTCAAAATTTGTAATTGCCGCAGCAGAATTTATTAACAAGTAAGAGTGTGTGTCTGTGTACAGGTTTCTTTCCTGGCTATTAAATAGTATCTTCAGACTTGGAATGAAATCATCCGTCATTGATTTCAAGTTGGGGGGTTTTTTTGTGACAACAGAGGCTGCGCTTTCAAAGGGTTTTTAAATTAAATTTGTAGCTGAGGTAATTGCTGTTGCAAAATTATGCAACTAAAGTAAAGCGTTCTGCAGGAGTTTCCTTGATATTATAATTTAACTGCCTCTTTTCTAAATCATGAAAGTGTGAGATGCCAGATTAGGGCACAGCATTAGGTTATTACTGAATTATTTTATGTTCTATCTCTGGAATTATCTGGTGAGAAGTAAAGGGAGGAATGTGCACTGCTATGAGAGTGGTCACACCATAACCCTCAAATCCCTCTCTGGGTTCACTCCTCCACTGCTCCGAAATGCTGAAGTCCAAGATGGGAAAATTTCCCAGGATAGAAAAATCTCCCTGACTTGCTACCCCAACATAGAGAGTAATTCCTACTCCAGTGGACAGAGATAACCAAATAAGCTTTTATTAGAGAACTGAACAGGTGGTGGTGGCTGTTTTTCCTACAGTTAGGTGGGGAGGGAGTGGCATAAGTTGCTCAGAGAAGCTGTGGGTGCCAATCTGTAGTGGTGTGTTTGGGGGGTTTGGCCAGTTTTTTGTATGTATTTGTTTTGTGTTGTTTAACGATGGTTTTCCCCATACACCCCATTTTACCTCATTATGGTTTACCCCAGTTATTGTTATTAATCAGTCATCATTTGTGTGACACCTGGATCCTGTCTGTCACTTAGAGGCCTCACCCTTTGTCTAGAAAATTCTTGCAAAGGCTTTGGATGATTAGCAAGGTCTAGGCTCCCTGTCCCTCTTTATTCCTTGGTTTGTTCTATGGTTTGTCCCTTAAGCTTGGGGTCATTCCCTTCCCATTCAGGATTGGTTCCAAGCTGTAACCTCCCCACTACCCCACCCCCAGATTTAAGGGGAGAACCAGCGGGTTTGGCGGGTTTTTGGTGGAAGGTTCCTGGAGGAAGGAAGTGGTGTGAACCTAATAAAACCCAGTTGAAGTTTCCTACCGGAGTCCCATTCCTTTATTTCTCACATTGCTCACGCTGCTGCTGAGGCAAGGATCCACAGGAACAGAACTGGACTCTGGAGTACAGAACCACACCTTCTTGAGCACAGGTGCTAGAGTTAGCCAGGGATAGCAGGGCAAAGCCCTGAGAGAAGCACTGCACCACCTCACCAATCCAAGGTCAGCCCTGTACAGGCTGCTCTAGAGGGTGACATCCCTGCCAAAGGGAGGGAGGAGGGGGAGCACTGGAGGGTCCCTGAGGTGCCTTTCACCCCAAACCATGGCAGGATCCTGTGATTCTGACCTGTCACGCACTAAACCCACAGATGTGGACAGACTCCTGCGTGGCACTGGGGGGAAGCACACAGAACAAGACAAAAGCTCAGCAGGGAGGATTCCCTTACCCAAGCTTTCAAATAAAGCATCTTCCCATTCCACACTACAGAGGCATCTTAGTCTGATTTGCCAACCACCTTTCCCAACACAAAACAAAACACGGTTCAGGTGAGAGAAGCTGCTGGAACACACAGCAGAGGACACCAAGCAGCCCAGGGGATCAGAGTGACATCAGGCTACAAGAATTAACCTGCATCTTCTACCAGATTTCACCAGGATCTCACACAGAACAAAACTAGTGACACCTTCCTGCAACCATCCCCTCCATGCTGGTGAAATTTCATTCTGTGAGCCTGCAGATCTGACTCCAAGCAAGGTTTCCCTGTCCTTGAAAAGAACCACAAAGTGTTTTTTAATTCTTTCAAGAGCACTGGAGATTTAGACACTCATTTAAAACTCAGAGTTTGTTCGAAGAACCCACTCACAAGAATGAAAAGAGGCAGTAATATTTCTAATTTTCCTGGCACCCACAAAGATGAATACACATTGACATCTGAGCACTGTAACTTTTTTAGAGTAAATGAGCCTTGAAGATTATCTGTCAGCTAAAACGCACCCAAGGGCTTGCTTTGCAATGCTTCTCTCTCAAAGAATGTTTGTTTTAACATTATTGTTGCAAGCAGCCAAAGAAAAATGTAGAGCCATCATAAAAAAAATAGGAGTAGATACCCAGTTGTTAGAGTTGGTTTAGGAACAATCATAGGAGTGATGGACTGTGCGACCCAGGAGAGGTTCCTTCCAACCCTAATGATTCTCAGAATTGATTTTCTTTTGCAACTCACTTTCAGTTAGTCCTTTAGAAAAAAAAATAAATAAATAAATAAAAAGGGTTAGATCAATGCTGGCTTCAATGACACAGCCATTCCAGCTCCTGCAGCATTTTCTCGCCCAGGCAATCTCTTTATCTTCTTGTTTGTGTGAAGACCATTCTCTGCTCCTCTGTTCCTGGCTGTACATAAAAAATAAGGAGATGGGCTTATAGTTTGCGGACTACAGGGCTGAATGTGACATTAATACAAATCACTTAGCAGATAGAATTCTGACTACACTTCTCAGAGAGTGAGCATACAGCTGTTCTGCTCACAGTTTGGGAGAATTAATCTTTTCATACATTATCACAAATGCTAAATAAAGTCTCTTCTAGCTGGAAACTAGAGCAGAAGTACCAATATAAGAAATGTGTGTTTCCAGACGGATCCATTCTGTAAGTTTAATATTACAGAACACCAACACAATTTCATATAAAGTGGTATTTGCACTTAAGGACAAATTTCCAGCACTTCCTCACTTTCAGTTGGCAGCCTAAAGGAGGACAGCATTTTACCCCTGCTTCTTTCTCTTCTCAGTCCACTGACATAATAGTCTGGGCCTAACAAGAAAGAAAACTCTCTGTAGATTGGGAAAGAAAAATTAATCAGGTGAACTCTAGGGCTGTGTCAGTGTCCTGAGTCACATTTTCCAATGACACAGAGAGAGCAGCTCTAACCTATCACCTCTGGCCTCTGGGGTGACCACAGTGAACAGAGAATAATTTATGGGCATTCCAAGGTCTCTCTTTTGATGGAGCTGCCTGTAAATTATTGCAGAGCAAAAGGCCCAGATAGTTCTCAAAGAGCCCAGCTGGCTGGAGGCATAAAGAACCATCCTTAAAACAATAATTTAAAAATCAGAAAGCCCATAGTTTGTTTTAGTGACATTCTCCAAAGCACCTCTCTTAACCAAACACAAACAAACCCCCTCTTTGTCTCTTTCATTGGAAAGGATTTACACCATGGAAAAGCAGAAAGATGTGACACCCAAATGGCTCACTAAAGCTCCCATATTGAAACACAAAATTTCCACTATTTGTGTATGGGCCTGATATTTCTGGGTCTGAGAGATTTCAGCCTGCTGGCACCTGCTAACTTTTCTCCAAGGAAAAAATTCCCCAAAAAGCTTCTTCTCAAAACAATCTTGACAAACAACTCTCCTTTCTCCAATCAATCTTTCTCCAGGTGGTGTTTTGCTGTTTCTCCAGTTTAACCAACGGCATTAGAGAGGTGTCGTTCCTATTCACTGTTGCCAGAGGACACAAAAAGAACCACACTCACCTGTCAGGATGTGAGATGAAATAGAAAAAGAAAGTTTATTTTGGCTATTTCAACTTATATTGGTTAAGGGACTTGGTTATGGACTGGGGGACGAGAGGAACACTCCTCTGACCCCAGTGGTCAACTCAGAAGTCCATCAATTTGTCTTTCCCCCTGGAAAGGAATGTATTATTTACCAAACATCAGTCTTTGTTTTTGTTACAAGCGTGAGAAAACTCTAGTAAAAATGAGAAACAATCAGAAGGCTGAAAAATCATGACAACAATTCACCAACCATATTAAGTCTGTGTTTTATACCTTATAAGAAGTAGTAAGAATTAGACAATAAAGCCTTTTTTCTGTGCTCTTTGCCTTCTGAAATATTTGGAGTCTCTCAACTTTCTTTTATGTCCTATGACAACTTTTGTAACTTTCTGCTATGGTATTTATTTCTCATTAGGTGAATGAGAATTAGGTCTATTTCTCATTATGTAGGGGGGCTGTGGGGACACAGGGTAACTGGGAACAGTGGTCATGTCACAAGAGGACATGAAAAGAATTACACTCACCTGTCAAGTTGAGAGCAAGAAAAAGAAGAAACTTTATTTTAGATTCAGGGTTTAAATAGAGTTTGGACTTTGACCAGACATTGGGGGATGAGGTTGACACCCCTCAGACCCCACTGGTCAAACCAGCAGTCCATCAATTTGTCTTTCCCCCTGGAAGGAATGTATTTACTAAACATTACTTTTTGTTTACTTTACAATTCATGAGAAAACTCTAGTAGAAATGAGAAACAATCAGAAGGCTGAAAAATCAGGGTGACAGTCATGGAAGAGGCAGAGGGACATGAGTTACCCCAGGAATTCTGATGCCCTTCCATGAGTGTCACTGACCCCCAGTCTGACCTGGAGGGCAGTTTGCTGCTAAAGCTGCACTTTGAAGGTTCTTAAAAACAAACAGGAGCTCACATTGAAGCAGAAACCATCACAGAAACACAGCTCAGATGCACCCACGTGGATATACTCATCTCTGGGTGGATATACTCATGCCTGGGTGGATATACTCATCCCTGGGAGTGCTCCCACTGCTTCATTTACCTCAGAAGCTTTGTAGCTTATCGCAGGCAAGATTTAAATTCTGAAAATGTGATCAGCTGGAGGCAGACCTCTCCAGGCAAGCCCTGTGGAAATCCCCCTCAGGCAAAGTTCGTAGCAGTCAGTAGCCTCTAGTATTTGTCATGTATCTTATTTTTCTTGCATTTCTCACTTTAAAAGATCTCCATGCCCGTGGGGAGGCAGGAGGAAGCCATGCATACAAGAGCTGGCTGTGGTTTTTAGCTGCTTTACGGAACTGTGACTGTTCCTGTGCCACGACATGCCCCAAGCTCAGGACAGAACTCAGATGTGACCTGAGCCCTGGCAGGTGTGGGCAGTGCTGACCCCTCTCCTTGAGCAGGGGCAGCCCAGGACACCTCCCTTCCATCACTGCTCTGTTCTGCTCTCCCTCATTTGGGGGCTGCCGCCAAGAATGAGCACGAGAAAGGCTCCCCAGTTTCCTGGTCCCACTGGCCTGTCCCTGTAGGGTGGCTGATGAATTCCCAGGCTCAGCAGACACTGACACAATTTCCTTCCCCTTGCACCAGTGCAATCCCATCAGTTTACAGTGCACAATTGAGATCTGCTCTATATTCTGCTTTTGGCACATGTTCTTTCCATTCTGCTCATCACCAAATATTTTAATGAAGTGCAAAGTTACTTCCTTGTTGTAGATTTTCATGATTTATAAAACCATTGAAAGGGCTTGGAATGGACCTTAAAATCATCTAGTTCCACCCTGACGCTGTTTTACACCACAACAACACAAAGATTCCGACTTCAGAAGGCTGATAATGACTTTTTTATTCTTGAGATGTGTCTCTTTTTTATACTATTTTAAACAGACCAATTTGATTGGTGACAAGGAGACAAACCTCTTTAATTACATTGGTCCGACCAGAGGGACACCAAGAAGAAGACTCTCTTAGGGAAAAAAATGTAAACTAAGTTTACAGTTGCCAAAACATGTCTTTTGTTTACAGAAAATTCTCTGGGAACAGAATTACAGAAACCAGAACATCTCAGGAACGAACCAGGGCTACAACACCTCCCCTGCCATGGGCAGGACACTTCCCACCAGACTAGGCTCCTCCAGGCTTTTCCCAACCTGACCTTGAACTCTGCCAGGGTTGAGACATCCACAATACCCATGGCTTTCAGCACAGCCCAAAATCCCAGAAAAATCCCTGCCTCATGCAATTTTTTACACTGCATTGCTTTGCTTATCCCACAGATCTTCTGTACCTTTTTGCCTCTTTTTTTCTTTGCTTCTACTTTTCTCTGTTAAAGCCCAGGAAGTTTCACTCTCTCCCTTTTCCCACACCTTTTCCATTCTCCCATAACTTCTGCCACTTCTTGGATTTCCATAAACTCATCATGCAGCAATGTATGCAATACAATTCAGAGAGGTCACCTACTCTGCTCTTGATTTATTTTATCCTGTTCCTTATTGCATCTGGTGTTTTCCAGACAGGCAATTTCTGGGTGACACATGCATGGCAGTGTGGCACACATCCAAAACATATTGCTGCTCCACAGAACACAGCACTTGGCATGGGCTCACGTTGCCCTGAAAAGAACCTTTTATTGTGGGCAAAAGATCAAAGCAAAATAAAAAAAAGATGCAAAGTCAATCTGGTCAAAACTTAGACTTTCAATTGGCCTGAAATGTTGACATTTGTGGAATTTATTTAGCTCATACTCAGGGTAAATTCGCATTTTTCCTTCTACAAGGAACCTTTAATAAAAATTCTCTTGCTTCATCCTGTTTCTTTCTCCATACACCTGAAAGTTCTGATAAAACTGCACAAAACTGAGTTTCAAATACACATCTCAACACAGGCTGGTGCAGAGCAGAGGTAGAAGCACTGAGAATACTTATGAAAATCTTGAAATCAAAATATTTTTCCATCAAGAGAGACCAAGAAGCTGGTAACTAGGAACTGGCAACCAGCTGAGAAAACATCTTCTCTAGATTCCCATTAAACCTAAAACAAAAGTGCAAACTTATCTTTGAACTAATAAATTAACCAATCATCTCACTGCACAATACTCGTTTTATCAATTATAATTTTATCATTTATAGCGAAAGCAATTTAGTAAAATGGCTGAAATAATGGGGTATTGTTCTCCTTAAAAGGAAGTCCCAAAACAGACACACAAACAGCAAATTAAAAAGCCCTAATAGCAGCCCTTCTATTGGCTTTTATTCATTATCATTACTCATCGATTACCATCATGCATGTTTAATTCTGAGGACAAAGGCCTGACCAAAGCATTTTAGCCTCTCTAATTGTGTAGGCTTTTAACAATGCACTGAGCAGTGCTTGTCATATGGCCTGAAAAATTATCAAATGAGTAAGAGCTGCCTTCAGCAGACACATCTTTCCCTCTGACAGGAACACTCAGCACCTGTTGCAGTTTTCACAAGGAAAAGTTTTCTTTTCTGGAAAGAAAGAAACTCAGAAAGAAACTGAAAGAAACTCAGAAACTCAGAAAACTGAGTTTTTCCCAGCTCAGTTCCACACTCCCCCAAAATATCTGCTTGCTATAACAGTGAGAAATGTGCAGTTCCTTCCCACAAAGCTTCTTTGTGCTTGTCATTTTCATTGGTTGAAATTCAGATTAATATTGCTAATATCGGACTCTGTCTGTGAGGCCTTTTCTGGTTAGTTTGTTTAAAAAGACTCTTAATTGGTTCAACTATGAATTATGGTTTCAACACAAACCCATTGGAGTGAATAAATAGGCTTACCTTGCCTTGCATAGATTAAGTCTTCTGCTAGCAAAGGGAGTAAAATCAGGCCTTTTCTCATCAAATTCAATTTAAACTTCTACACAGGTTTATATCACAGCAGTCTTACCTAGAGACTCAGCCAGATTTACAATAAAAGGAACAATAAAAACTGCCTTCACTTTGATTTTCTCCTTTTACCTTCATACGTTTCAGGAAGTAGATTAAATGAAGGAACAAAACAAATGATCCACGTCCTTGTCACCAGCCACATAATTGGTCCATTAGCACTGCAAAATTTGTGAGTTCTCATGCTCTCTTCTATTGCATTTTTCTGCTTAAATGTAATGTAGAAACTTCACACCTGGCCCTCCATGAAGGTCCACATTTCTGGGATTGCAGTAAGCATGGCAGAGAAGAATCAAATTGACTTTACAGAAAATGGAGGGAAACAAATGAAATAAAAAACCCAAAGCCATCTGTGTCCCTGCAGACACCTTTACATTACTTCCACAACAAAAGGAAATTATTAGTGCCTTACACATCGCAGGACTAAAGAGTTCCACCTCATCTTTGCCACTCTGGGAGGAAGGGAGGAAGAAATGAAACGTCGACGTGCAGAAAGCTGAGAACTTCAGGATGGAAATGGGGAAAGAAAGGCAAAATGAGGCTGTGTGCTCTGCTCCTAGGGCAGAAGACGTGATGGGAAATTTCAAAATGTCCCCAAAAGGAGAAGGGAGAATGAGGATGCAAAGCCCATGTGTGCTTCTTGCACCCAGTTCAGCCAGCAGAATTAAAAGTGAGGTAAGCTACTAGTTCCATATTTTTTTAGACTTAAACACTTCAGAGCAGGGATATTTCTTTATTCTTTTCTCAGCACAATGAAGGCAGATGCCATCTGTGTGATGTAAAGAGCAGAGGCAGCACCTGCACAACTGCACATAAGGCAATCAAAGTGGCTGGATACATCGGGAGAAAAATCCTGTTGCCAATATATTTTTTTTCCTCCTCAGTGTTTAATGTTTACTGCCCAGAGTATTTAAGGCTCGAGTTTTGCATTGACTTTTTTAGGACTGATGACAGGCTCGGAGCTAAACACACGTTTAGATGCTTTGGCACAGCAGAGACAATGAGCCCAGCACAGCAGAGGATTAAATCTACACTACAGCCACTGCAGCCTTCGCATTGCTTTATTGCTAATTTTTGCACATATGTCTGTGATCAGTTACAGGCCTCTGACATATGGTGAGTGCACCTGCTAACTTAGCCAGGGCTATTGCCTCAGACAACTCGTGGCAGGATCTGCAAGGGTATAAATAAGGGATTACAATGTCCCTCATGCTGTAGAGTTTTGCATTCCCCAAACAGCACCGCGGCAATGCAATCCTCTCAGATAAACAGTCTAAAATGGTTTGTAAGCCTGCTGCAAAATGGATGCATGGCTCTCCCACAGTTAAGCAAATTTATTATTAATTATGTAAGATTGTCCTGGGTTGCAGTGTAGGATGTACACAAAGTATTTATTCTATCACCATCTTCATGAACTGTTGAAACCAGGTGGGCTAGTGTTTTCCCAAACCCCCTGCCTCTTCTGCTAATGGCCTTTGGAGTGTCTTCTGCTAATGACCTTTGGGGTGTCTTCTGCTAATGGCCCATTAATGCCTGGCCCATGAGTCACAGGTAACTCCCTCCAGGGGTTATCTCTGTTTAATGGGCCATCAAGGACCCACTTCACACTCCTCATCCTATTGTGAGATGCTCTGCCCAGGGGGAGGAGCCAAGCATTCTCACCTGGATATAAGCTGGTATATGGGACAGTGCAATGGGCACTTACCCACTGGATTCCCAGAGGAGCAGAGCTCCCAGACCTTTCTACAGGATCACTGCTTCAGGAAGAGCACCTCACCTGGACTGCTTCCATCATCCTGCTCAGGTTGTATTCTGACTCTGTCAGTGATCCTTTGTGTTATTGCATTTATTTTATTTTATTTTTACCTTTTTACCTTTCCTCTTATTAAATTATATCTCTAACTTGGAGCCTCTCATTCGTTTTGCTTTCAAACCACAACAGAGATTCAAATTGATAAAGGGTGTTTTCTGGGCTTGGTGCTCATTTGCATGATTTGGGGTGGAATGTGAACAGACCACTTATCTACCCACAGTCACGTTTTCATCTGTAAAATTACATTAATTGCTAGAGAAATTGGCAACCACATTGGTGTGGGGGAGCCATGAAGTTCCCCCAGGTTTTGTCACAGAGCTGGGCAGTGGCACCCACAGGTTCCTGCAGCACCAAGGTCCCTCTGCACAATTAATGCCCTGTTAAGCTGCTCACCTGCAGAGCCTTTTTGATGCTGTTTTACACCACAACGACACAGACTCTGAACTTCAGAAGGCTGAAAATGACTCCTTTATTTTTGGGATGTGTCTCCTTTATACACGACTCCAAACAGACCAATTGGATTGGTGACACAAAGACAAACCTCTTCACTCACATTGGTCAGAGCAGAGAGACATCAAGAAGCCCCTCCTAGGGAAAGGAATGAATAACAAAGTTCCAGTTACAAAAACATTTCTCCTGTTTACAGAAAATTCCCTGGGCAAAGAATTTTGGAAAACCAAAATACCTCAGGCACAAAACCAGGGCTACACTTTTTATTCCCAGCCCTCTGAGCTGAACTTTAATCCCTCTGCTGCAGGGATTAAATCCGTTCTTGATGCGTTTTCAAGCTCGACCCCAGCACTGACCACTCTCTCCTGCTGGTTTTCCAATGCTTAAAGAGGTTTTTCCTTTCCAGATCCTTTAGGACCTTCCTGCCCAGCAGATTCTGCAGAGCCCAGCTCCAGGCAGGCTTCTGAAGCCCCTGTTTGCACACATCAGAGAGAGGCCTCACCCACATTTGCAGCCCTGGTTCTGTTCCTGAGATGTTTTGATTTTCTGAAATTCTTTTCCCAGGGAATTTTCTGTAAACAGGAGGAATGTTTTTGTAACTGGAACTTTGGTATTTATTCTTTCCCCAGGAGAGACTTCTTCTTGATGTCCCTCTGCTCTGACCAATGGGAGTGAAGAGGTTTGTCTTTGTGTCACCAATTGAATATATATACTATTTATATACTAATTTATACTATTCCACACTAGAATAGTATAAAAGAGGAGACATTCCCAAGAATAAAGGTGTCATTTTCAGCCTTCTGAAGTTGGAGTCTGTGTCATTGTGGTGTAAAGCAGCATCACACATTTCCCCTGCTGGGGTTTCACTACATTTGTTTTGGCACCAGCCTCCAGTGCCAGATTGGCAACGGCACAAATTGGGCAGCAGCTGTGGAGCTGCCCAGGCCATGGCTCTCTCTCCAAAAGGGCTTTTTGGGACAAAGAGCATCAAGGTGAATTCTCAGAGCTTTCACAGTATTTCATGCCACGTCTCTAGATCTGCTTCCCAAAAGGAAGTTCTGGGTTGTATCTGCAATATGGGCTTTGCCAGGAATTCTCCTTCTCCTGTTTCACTTATCAGGAAAAAGAAAAAATTGCAAATAATATATTTCACTCAAAAATGGCAGCAAAACATCTTTAAAGATTTGAATACAATTAAATGCAAACCTCAAAATCTCTTTTTCGGTTTGGACTTGAATATCATTATCTTTTTTCTTTGTACCCATGTAATTTTATATTCTAGGATGCAACACCATATCCTCAGGCACAAGAATAAGAATTGAATTTTTTTCATTTTATCCAGTCCTGATTATTTTTGTAAGGGTATTGAATGTCTGGCTAACACCACTGTAGTAGAGGTAATTAGCAAAATATCTTTTTTTTTTTCCTCAGTGTTATTTCCACAGCCCTCTGTACACTCTGGCAGTCTTTTTTACAAGATTTTTTTTTCTTACTCCTCAATTAAATTATTCCCCATGCTTACACCTGAGTACACAGAATATGCAGTTGGAGTGACATATTTCAAATTCAGCCTTTTGAAGCTCTCCTGTCCTAGTCCTGCTAGCAATTTTTGCCTATGGAAGACTCTCCAGAGCACATTACCATCAAAATCTACCAGAGACACTGTGCAATATTAGTCAAGGCATCTTTAATAATGCAAGAAAGGTCAGCAGCTCACAGAATATCAAGCTGCATATCGAAGAATTATGAATGTTTTTTTTTTCTCTGTGCAGATTTCACAGGTATTCTTTGGGGGTTTTTTTCCTGATTCATTTTATGCCAACAGCAGAGGATTTGTTTTGTTTTAAGCATGTACCAGAAAAAAAAAAAAGAAAAAAAAAAAAAAGAAAAAAACAACTTTCTTATCAAATGAGAGTGAGAGTGTCAGTATATAAATCACTTCCTATATGTCAGTACACAGAAACAGTGTAGAGATCAGGTTTGTAACACACTCTTGACATGGAAAGTAGCTGATTCCCAATAATTCAATTAGAAATTGCATTTCCATGAGGGAAAGTGGCAAGCAGAGCTCAGGGCTGCACAGGCCATGCCCTCTCCAGGCCATCCAAGCTCAGGGCTGCACAGGCCATGCCCTCTCCAGGCCATCCAACACCAGGAGATAAATTCCATATTTTGTTCTCTCAGTGCCACCAGAGTTAACATTGCTTTACAACTATCAGGTTTTTCCTGGAACAGCTCAGGATGTGATCACATAGCAAGGCCCTGACCCCTTGTCTACATAATGCTTTAGGGATCAATAGTACAGAAATTAATGTGTTTATCATATCAGAGCATTTTAAAAACTTCATCCATACGGTCACTAATTACCCCCAATGCCCATGATGCAGCATTTTGAAGGGCTGGTCCAGTGCTCTCAAATTCTGCACAGGAAAAAGTTGTATTAGGCAGAGTCTGAAAAATCAAACCCAACTAATTTCTTCTGTTCTCCCCAGGTCATTAATCTTCACGGGACAAATTACCACGGGCAGCTCAACAGAGTGGCACTGATGGACTGGGGAGACAACAAAGCCACTCTGGCATGACTGAGAGGAGCATTTGTATCCTCTGCAGCTTCTTCCTTGAATTTCCCCATATTTCCTTTTTTTTTTTTTTTTTTTTTTTTTTTTTTTTTTTTTTTTTTGTGCAACCGATTAGAATTTATTACTTTCAATTCATGTATTTTTAGAATTATCCATGTATTTTTAGAATTATTCACGTATTTTTAGAATTATTCTTGTAGTTTTAGAATTATTCATGGCTCACATTGAGCCATCCTCCGCTGAGCAACACGACCATTTTGACTGCAATTTGACACAGCAGATTTTGCAAGACTTTTTTTTTTTTGTGCAAGTATTTCTGCAAGAATAGCAGAACTATTCTGATAAAAGAGTAGCAGAACAAGTCTTATAATATTAGAAATTACACAGGATTCTGGTATGGCGTTAGAGGCAAAATATTAATATTAAACTAAGAAGCTGTTAGTTGAATTCAGGGGGGGTTGTCATCATGAAAATGTGAGCTCTCAGCACAAATGTAACAGCAATGCAGGAGGATGAGTTCCAACTTAACAAAAAAATCTAGATTTTAAAATCTAATTATAAACACAACACTAAACAAGTCTATTTCATTTTCCCAGACAGAAATTATGCTCCTTTCAGTGTGGTGTGATGTAAGGCACAAATTACCTCCGGGTCACGTTTGCTTTTGTTTTTTGAGGAAAAAATCCTCCAGGTTTTTTCTTTAACCTGTAGCAGAACAGCCAAAGGCACTGATGAGGTCACAGCAGTACATAATAAGTGATCAGGAAAGAAAATGGTGCCATATGTTGCTTTTTCCCTTGCTGTGTACTCAGTCCTCTGGAAAATGACCAACAGGAACTGCAGTTAAATCGTGCCCTATTTTTCTGTTATCAGATGGGGTTAAAGAGTCATGTAAATAAATATACATGAACTAAACAGAAACAGCTGGAAAGTTCCCAGAAGGGACCTCTAACAACCTCCAAGCTGGATGGGCCAGGGTAGATCAAGGGATCATTATTAAGATTAAAGGCTTACACCAACCCTGCTGTGAAAATTCAGCCCGTTGAATTTTAAACGTTGATGGCACAAAGTAGAAAGTACTAAATGGTAAAGTAGAAAGTACTAAATGGTGGGATTTATTAATTCTTAAAAAAGCAAGATGGTGTGAGAGTTGTTACGTTTTCTGCATTCCAAATGCACTTGGTGCAATTTGCTGAAATAAAAAAATATCTGTAGGTACCTCCTGTGAAAGTCAAACATTTCAGGAAAACTCCTTGTATTGGTTTTCCAGAGGAAAAAAAAGAATTATCAGCATCATTAGTGCTTTGGGGTTTTCTTTTAAAGGCTTTAGACCTACTACATTTTAGAGGAACACACCACAGAAGTGGCTGGAGCTGAATGTGAACTCTTGAAGGAAGGAGTTTTTTACCTTGGTAGACCTGTGCTATTCCAGGTGTATTTGATGGGATTATGCGCCTGTGCCTAATAATGTAAAAAACAAGGTTCACTTTCCTGGTAAAGATTAATAAGTTTAAATGAGGATGGTGACAAACCTTGATAAATTTGATCACCTACCTGGTGAATTAGGTTAAAACAGCAGGACAGGGAAAGGAAGAAGCTGGGTTAGCAATTTCCTGACCAGAGACAGAAACAGTTTTAGTTATGCTTTAGAAATAGTTTTAGTTGTGCTGTAGAAATAAGGGATTTTATGTTTAAGATTGTTTGTCTTCTCCCTCAAAAATTACATTGCTCATTACTAGATCTGAATTATACTCTTGTATAAAGAAAACAAATTGACTGTTAAGAAGTTCTCAGAACCTCTCAGCTTGGATCTCTTACCAGCCCGGAGTCCAAATGTTCCAAATCTCAACGATCTCTCTGGAGTGAATGAACAAAAGAAAGCTCCCTTCTTTTTAGAGTCAGTTTCCCATCTCCAGAGAAGATAGTGTGACAGTAATTAGTTACACTTGTTGAGAGGTTTACACGGAAAATGCTCCCTCCACAGACAAGCCGTGTGGAATTTATATAGAGTTGGAAAAATATTTAGACTTCTGTCGTGGCTTTGCCATCTGCATTCCTTGGCACTCACACTCCTTGGGCAGAGAGCTGTGCTGACAATGTAAATTAGGTCAGAGTGACATTGGTCCTCCGGGGATGCTGGAAAAGCTCCAAAACTGCCGAAGAATGAGTGCATCTTTAACCTGGGAGGGGTGTCTCGTTACTTAGGGCTGTATTTTCAACTGATAACTGTGCCCTGATCCTTTTAGTCAGCACAGAGCCACATTCCACACCTAGCAATCCAGATACCAGCACCTGGGCTGGCTTGGTCCGACCTTTGTCCACTGGAAAAGTGAAGGGATTTCAGTTTAAGCATTAAAAAAAATATTTCTCATGGCAGAACCCCACTGTTGAAACACTAGAAACGATTTTCTCCACAGAGAGATGATTATGAAGAGTGACAAAACCCATTGTGTGACAAGACACTTTCTACTTCAGCCAGTTCCCACACTGAAGCCCACTGACAACATTTTGGGAGCCAATCAAATAGACTTAATTCTAAAAGCTTGATCCAAAGAGTTTACATTCTCTTCTGGCATAGGGTGGCATGTTTCAATTGGCTTTAAAGCTGCCATATCAACAGGTTCCTCTGAATATCCTGGTACCTGCGTGCTAAAAAAAACCTGAGAGCTGCAGGAAAATCTGCCTTGAAACAAGTCCTGGCTGAGGGAGGGATCTGTTTGTAAATCAGGTCATGGGGGTTCAAGCTTTTAGCAAAGGGAGAAGTTTAGTAAAAGGCAGTGTGGGGGAAAGCGGAACTTCAATCAGTCATGAAGATGATTTTCTTTAGTTAAGCAGTTTTTAAAAGTGCATCTATCTCTGCTCCATCGTACTTTAATCTGCAATCACAACACTTACAAGCATGGCACATTTTATGGGAACTTGGAAGGAGCTTCCCTGCGCAGACCCCTCCGTTCTGCCTGCCTGGGACACATCCTTTGAAGATAAACTGATACAAAGGGACAGCAAAGCACCTCTGTGAGTCGATTTGTGAAATTGTTTCAGCGAGTGGACAAATGTATTTCCTTACTCTTGACAGAGAGCCTCATGAAGTTTTCATAAAAGACCTGCATTATTAAAATCCCTGTTGTCTCCTGAGGGCTGGAGGTGCAGGAACTTCAGGTAAGGCTGTGGAACCCATTCAACAAAACTCTCGATACAGATGCTATTTTTAAAAAGAACACTTAGCAATGGAGCAGGTGACCTGGTTTTTTTCAGGATGAAGCCCACTCTTAAAAACGGGAGAGATAAAAACAACCACTTATCTATAAGTGGAAAAGAGCCTTGGTTACACCAGGAGCCCACCCTGCCTTCCTGGTGTATCTTGCTTACAAAGGTATTTTCAGGAAACAAGAATAAAGCGCTTTAAGGAGCGTCTTTACAAGTGTCGGCTTCTTTCATAACCATCAAAGTGTAACATGTGGAAATGAAAAGATAAACGAAATGTGCGAAAATATTAATAACCAGGTGTTTGGGCTGCTCTTTTCACCCCGACTCCTGCCTATAAAACATCAATCTGCTGTTACCCTGCTGCCAGATAAATAGGCAAGGTAGTTAAAAAGTGACCTGCCAAGAAACTTTTAACTTCTGAGCTCCTCATCGCAGCAGACACAAGATTTCTCCCTGATGAGTGCAAATTACTGTAAGGCTGGTGGGTCTCTGTGGCGCACAAAGAGCAACACACTCTGCCCTGCACGAAAGAGCGATTTTTGCTTTGCATAATAACGAGCCTTTTGTATTCCTCCAGTCCCTGACAAAGTTCCTCTGCAGGAGGCCCCGCTGTGTGGGTCTTCATTAAAGGGCCCCGATCGATGGATTAAGCAAAACAAAATGGGAGCAATTCTGCCTCAGCCTGCAGCTCTTGCTTTGCCCTCCTGAGCTTTATGGCAAGCGCTGGAACCAGGAGAAAAGTTGCGGCTGCATCAAGCAATGAGACTTAGAAAAACAAACAGAAAAAGAACTTAATTTAGGAAGTCAGAGCTCGAGTAGAAATGAGGCAGAGAGATGAGTCTAGAGATGGGTTTGCTGCTAAGTGAAACAGAAGGAAATTTGGGAACCCCTGGAATATATATTTATATATATTTAATATTATATATATATATATATATAGTAATTTTGCATATTATATATATTAATATATTTGTATATTTGTATATATTAAATATATACTTAATATATTAATATATTTTATATTTATATATAGTAATGTATATTTTATATATTAAATATATATTTAAACATATTTATGTTTTCATTTATATATTTATATATAATATGTTTGTCTATTTATAAATTTATTTATTTATTTATTTGAATATATTTAATTTTTATATATTTAATTTTAATAATAATTTTATTTATTTAAGAGACGTGACATTGCAGCAGCAGCACCCAGGTGCAGCTCTCCTTGGCTCTGCTCCCTAACATGTAGAAAAATGCTCAGTTTTCTTCAACCATCTCCAACAGACACAAACTTCTCACACTCTTCTGGTTCGCCTTTGCTTAGCTCAAGGAAACATCTGGTGAAACCTGGAACTCACCAGCCCTGCACTGCTTAAAATGAATTGGTTGTGGGTAAGAGGAAATGCTGAATATTAAGGAAACATTTGGAATCCAAATTCAGATAATCAGGCTTCTGTTACCCTTCTCTTTTGGAAGCAGCTTCAGTGATCTTACAAAACTTAAAGTAAGCTTAAAGAAAAGGCTAAGAAGAACTTAAAGAAACCTAAAGTAATCTGAAAAAACTTCATCTCTATTTAAAGATGTGAGAAAGAGCCCCACTACAAAAGAGAGAGTACTGGGAAAGGAGGAGAGCTGAGGGAAAGGGAAAATACTGTCAGTGAAGGACTGGGACTGTCTGTAAGAAGTGCAGAGCACAGAAGCTTGGCACAGAAAAATCAGAGAATGCTTCTGCTTTTAAAATGGGAAGTTATACCAGTCTGCAATCAGAAAGGAGATGAAAGCTGCACCAATGAACTGAAGCACCAAACTCCCACTTGAGGAACCGTAGAACTAAGTGCCTATTAAAAAGCCAGAAATCAGACAGAGAAACATGCAAGGGACAAGGTTAACTATCATCAAAGAGAAGAATTGAAAGGAGGTCGATAACAGCTTGGACAGGAAAGGAAGATGAATAGAAAATTGTTCTGGACCACCTCAAACCCCTGCTCGGCAGAAGGGTATTGATGGGATTTGAAGTGACCAAGAAAAATGTGAAAGATGTGTCCTCCTTCCCCTCACAAAGTGAGCTGAAGGAAAAAGAAAAACAAGATGGAAAAGACAGAAAAGCCAAAGTCAGAGAAACCTCCTTGCAAGTTCCTGGGATTTGCTTAGGACAAAGGACAGACTTTACATTGGACACTGAAATCACCTTTTAAACCACCATTTCAGAAAAGTGCTCTGCATATTTACATAATACCAGTCCTTGTATAATCACAGGGCTTTCTGTGTATTTTAATCATATGGAATCACTTTTTACTATTGACAGAGACATAGCTCATTTTAAACTCTTTAAAAAAACCCCAGCTGGTGATCCTGCTTGCCCAGACAAGAACCAGAACAGCAGGTCCCTCAAACACTGCAATAATCTCATCAAGAAAACCAAAGCAAAATCTGTACAATAAAAACTGTTTATGAAAAACAAATGGGAGGAAACTGCTCTGGTGAAATAGGAAATAAATCTGGGCAATCTCAGAGAAGAATTTCTCCTGGCACAGGATACTCAGAGATTTTGGTCAGTCCTTTTGGCCTCTTGTCCCTCAAGTTCCTTACCCATCTAAGAGAAATAACAAGGTTATCAAAGCTTTGAGGGTTTTCCTTAGGTGAGAACAATTTGGAGCTGTGATTTTCTGCTGACCATGGCCTTTCCTGCAATGAGTCTCTGCTCATCAGCATCGCTTTAATGCAAAGAATTTTTAACTCTTGGTGTTCTCAGTGAGAGTAAATGACTTTCCAACAAGTGACAGGAATCTGTTGGGGTGGGGGCTGTCCACAGTTGTGTTACAGTCATTCCAGACCTGGGAAATGAGGGAGAAGAAATACTTGGGAGGGGAAATAGAACTGCTCCTGGCCTTCAGGATCCTGGGTGGGTTTGGATGTGTGGCTCAGGGCCCAGAGCCACCAGCCAGGCAGAGGGGACAGGGACAGAGCATTCACAGGCCGGGGAGGAGTGGGGCAACCACACTGAGCTCAGCAGCTCTTTCAGATCTGCCAGGATAAGACAAATGGATGGGACAGATCCACAAACCCTTCTGGATCCTTTCTTTCAGATCTCTAACTCCTTGCTTCTGCAGCACAATGCTGATTTTCACTGAGAAATGTCTTCAGCAAACACCAGCAGTGACCAACACAGAGATGTCCAAACTGTGACAGCCACCAAAAGGCTCAGCCCTGCTCTAAAACCCCTTGGGAAAGCCCATGAATAATGAAGTGTAAATAAACAAAAACCCAGAGAGACAAATCTCTTGCAGATCAGTGTGCTAAACAGGACAGGACTGGTGAGGAAAATGGGCTGCTGCAAGGAGCAACTCGCTCAGCCCTGTCCCATCTGTTATCTGCAGAAAACACAGTTACATCCTGTAATTTTTCCCTACAACATCTCAAAGTCTGTGTATTGAGAGAAGAGGTTTAGTCAAGATCAAGGACAGTAGTATTCAGCTGTCATGGTGATAAAAGCTTGAGAGATTGTCTAGATGAGCTCTTGATTCATGCAAGCATAAGTAAAGCAGGTGAGAAAATGGCCCCAAGTGAGCAAGCTGAGCTTCTGCCAGGGTTACAAGTATTAAACAGAGTTTGGTTAAAGATTTTGGGGAAGACTGAAGCGTAGGACCTGTGGCAGAGTTCCATTTTCTCTGAGTTTCCTTTCCAACTGGGATGCTACAGGTTCCATATAAGTTGCAGCACATGAAAGGGACTCACTTTTTTAAAAAACTTGTTCTCCATTTCAGGAGTAATTGTGATGAATCGTCAATCAAGACAAATGCAACGTGCTGATGAAATTAAGGAGGTGAAATTAGAGGCTGGTAGCAAGACAACTACTGTTGGAATTCACCATGAGCAAATGATGGATGAGAGCAGGAAAACAAATGGATGGATTGTCAAACACACAAACCAACAGCACAGGGGAAATTGATGGCAGCTCTTCCAGCCAAAGCACGGGCCTAACACGCTGCCTCAAAGCATCATTAACTTTAGCGTAAAAGCCATGTGCCACACAGGCTTTAGTAGGCAGAATCACAGGTGTTTAAGGACTTGACTGAAGTATTTTCTCAGCACAAGTGTTCCTGTTGCACACACAGGTGCTGGGGAGGGGGCTCACGTGTACACCACAGGGACCCAACGTGTTTGACACACAGGAGGCACCTGGGGAACGCTGGTCAATGGCCTGCCTTGCCAAAAATGAAGATTTTGTCTAGTCAGGCAAAAATAAAACAGAAAGACCAGTGGTGTTTGATATGCAGGAAGAACCTGAGGAACTGTGGTCAATGGCCTACCCTGCCAAAAATTAAGATTTTGTCTAGTCAGGCAAAATTAAAGTGGAAAGACCAGTGAAGTGCCCATATAGGAAACAGCATCTCCTGCAGGAGCAGGAAGGAGAAGCAGTGGTGTGGCTCACGTTTGTAGCATGGCAGCAGTCAGGGATCCAGTTTGCCACTGGCACCTGTCACGCACAGGCTCCTCTGGGTGTGCCTGCCCAGCCTCTGTCTGCAGCACAGGCCGTGCAGGTGAAACTTTTCCTCAGTGCTTCCCACCCAGCTGCACCCCAACGTGCAAAAAACAAGAAATGCTGCTTCACTGCACAGCCAGGGATTTCTCCTTTAGCTCAACATTCAGTCTACTTGAGCTCAGTTTAAAATAAACAGTTGTTCAATCCAGAAAAAGCCAAACCAAGCTCAGCCAGGGAAGAAGACAAACCTTTACCACAGCAAAGTGTTCCTGTAGAACACGAAAGAAAGATGAGAGACTCCAAATATTTCAGAAGGCAAAGAGCACAGAGAAAAGGCTTTATTGTTTAATTCTCACTCCCTTTTATAAGGTGTTCCCATACAGACTGAACATGGTTGGTGAACAGGAACGACACCTCTCTGATCCCATTGGGTAAACCAGAGAAACAGCAAAACACCACCTGGAGAAAGATTGTTGTGAGAAAGGAGAGTTGTTTGCCAAGATTGTTTTGAGAAGAAGCTTTCTTGAGAAATTTTTCCTTGGGGAAAAAAAATCTCTCAGACCCAGAAATATCAGGCCCACAGCAAAGCTGTGAGCTGTGCAGGAAAGCTGCAGAAGGAATGGAGTCCTGCTTGCCCTGCCAGTAACTCCTTTGGCTGTTTTTGGTAATATCCCAGAAGCTTTTAAAGGACATTCAACAAAAAGGTCACTTGAAGTGTTTGCAGAGATTACAGGGGATCAGGATGCGTTCACTATGCACAGTCTGCTGCATGCTCAATTCACTGTCATGGAGGAAGAAAACAGCAGAATTAATCCTCACAGAGGAAATTAGGATGATACTGTGCTGGGGCACGTTCCTGGATTATAAGATTTCCACCAGTCAATCCTGAGTTATTGCTCTGCAAATACTCAACGTAATTTGATAGATACTCTGGGAAAAAAAAATACAATAAGAAATTGCTTCCCTTGTGTTTCAGAATGAACATTCCATTAAAAAGAGAGGTATTTAGCATGCCACCACTGAATGTCCAGACCTTTATTAATGGAGGCTGTATTTCAAAGCAGGCCTCCATCATTCTGTTGCCATTAGCCCACCTAACAAGCACATTTTTTGTGCAGTTAGCATGAATTATTCTAGCCAGGATGTTGCTCACACATCTATCTGTATCTTCAAGGTAGAGCAAGATGAGAATTAAGGTGTCCAAAGACACAAAAAAACTTTTCTTTGGATACTTTCCCCTGTTATGCCTCAGACAGGTGATTTCTCCAACTTTCACCCTGAAATACATGTTTTTCCTCAACTACTTCTCACAAATCCTCAAGAACACACGCAGAAGTGACAGAGGTGTAATAGTTACACAGCTCAAACAGAATGTGAAAACACACAGAGATTAAAGACAGGATTTGATTCTCAGCTTTCAAGGTGACTTTGGCTTCTCGTGCAGGATTTTCTGAGTCACCCACACAGATCAGGGCACCTGCACTTCGTGCTGTTCATGGGAATCTAACCCCACCAGGCCCTTTCAAATTCCCTCACATGGCTCATAAAAGCCACACTCAGAAGGTGAACAGAACAGAAATGTTTCCAAAAGGACCAGTTTGGGGTGTGGGAAACAGGCAAATCCTCTGAGTCCTTTTACCACATCAGAAATCAGAGATTATGGAAATCCTCTCCCTCTCTCCTCTGGCAGAGGCAGAGATGGGATGCTCTGAACCAAAATACAGGCAAAAAAACCCATAGGAATCCCACCTGTGAAAGGTGTGCATTGGGGCAGGGAGGTGCTGCCCAGTTTGTGGAGACAAACCAGAATGCCACTCCTGTGTGGCATTTTTTTAATATCCTTTTTATTATTTTTATTATTATCCATTTTATTATTTTTCACATCCTTTCTAGCCTAGTCGTTTGTAGTGAGTAATTCAGCCCTTCCTGGCATTTCATAATTACAATTAAGAACACTGTCATGTCCAGAAGTCCAGGATACTCATTCCATGCAGGGAGTGGGATGACCCAAGGAGCCTGAGAAGAACCAACAGTGTCAGGGCCAGGTGCAACACTTCTCATCTCAATTATTCTGAAATGCTTGGATGTATCTTATTAATAAACAAAAACTTGATGGACTCTTTTGCTTATGTAACACCAGGTGAGGTGGCTCTTCAAGCAATACAGAAGTGGGAAAAATCATTTAGCCTGTTACCAAAAAAAAAAAAAAAAAAAAAAAAAAAAAAAAAAAAAGGGGGAAGAAGCAAATAAAGGCAGGGAAACAAAATCCTCCCAAGTGGCAGAGTCTGGGTACACCATCACAGTGAGCCTGTAAACCACCTTAGCCTGAAGGCAAGAAATAATGTGAAGTATAAAATACTCCACTCTCTAATAAATTCTGGACAGTCACTCAAAAAACTTATGCCTCTCCTCAAATACTGTTCACATCACTGAGGTAGCCAGGACTGCTGTCTCATCATGCAAAACTCTGCAAACAGAAGCAAAATCTGGTACTTGCCCCAGGGAGGTGGGGCTGTGTTTGGAGAAGGCAGATGGCAAATGCAGGAACAGAGGCACAAAGGCAGCCGGTGGCTCGGGGAGCAGCTCTGAAGTCAAACCTCTCAAATATTTGCCTGATGACCAGTGCTTCAGAATTCATTGCTTCCTCAAGTCCTTCTCCTCTGCCTGCAAAGTGACATGTAGATGCCTGTAGGACAGCACAGGGTGTATTTTCCCTTGCCTAAATCTGTAGAATTTCATGAGTTCCAAAAATCCGTCTAATTCCAACCAAACATTCCTTCTCTAAGTAGAACACACAGATGCAGAATGCTCGTGTGCCTAAATTCTCTCACTTAAACCCGACATCAAACTCGAGCAAAAAAGCCCAGAGAAAACATATCCTACTTCAAAACATTTTAATTAGTCACACTCATTTAACTCTACATTTTCCTGCGGTACAAAGCAGTGCTTATCTTTACGGTTCAGGCTGCAAACTCCTCACTTCTCAAGATGCTCACAAAAAGAATCTGGCTGGTTTGGGGTGGGGTTGTTGGCATCATCAGGATCTCAGCAGCAGAAATGGGTTTTTCTCCCTTTGGGAAGGACTCTGCTGTGTCACCCGGGTTTTGAACATGTCGTGTCCAGGCACCACCAGCTCCAAAGCAAATAATTCCCTGCAGGAAATTTTCATTTAGGTTCATTGCTCCAAGCCAGCACAAGCACTGCCATCCCTGGCGTTCCTCTCTGCTCAAGTGCCCAGCTTTTGGCTGAGGTTTGGGAAAGAGTTAAATGTTGATTTTACAATCATCTCAGTGGCCTTCCCACCAGAGGATGATATTTCAGCACACCATTATGGCAAATTTTCCTAATGCCTGCCTGTGGGGAGAGCTGTGTAATGGCACCATCTGACTCTGATCATAATTTGATTCAAACTCATATTGCTTTTACATTTTATTCCTCTTTGCCATTCTGGCTTGCAACAGCCAACAGCAGGCTGAAATTTTACCTAAATGAGAGCGTTTTTGCTCAGTGAAAGAACATTACTCTGTGCCATTTGCTTAATAGTTCACATTACTGTGTAGGGAGTGTTGCATTCTTAGGCCAACTTCCTGGCACCCAGTTTGTTAAAAGTTTCAAGGGCAATACAGCAATAGCTTCTGCATGGAAAAACTTTCCTCTCTGGGCAAAATTAGAGTTTCTCAGATAGACCAGAAATCAAGAAAAATCTCAGCTGTATCTATGCACAGGCAGAAACAAATTTATAAATACAAGCTATACTCTTGTCACAAAGAGTCCGTGTTTTCTTAATGAAAACAACCTTTATAGAACACTTATTTAACGTTTATTTTATGTGTTCATTCTGCAAGTAGTACAGAAATTTAAGAGATGGATTTTGCCATTCTTCTGCTGTTTCCTGCCACAGCTTTCAATGGCACTCCTGAAGTTTGCATTTCAAACTGCTCTAAGAATAAGGCATCAAGCAGAAGCATCCACCCTAAATTCAACCCAGAATACAACTCGTGAATGTGTTACCCACCGTTAAGTTTATATTTACAAGCCTGGAGTCAAGAGTTTCCTCTGAGCTGCTCTCTGTGTGAGTGAGGGAAAGCTGTGCAGGGGAAACCTCCCTGCCCCCTGCCCAGGGACCAGGGGCACTGCAGGGAGCTCTGGGAGCCCAATCCTCAAATGTTAATGTCCTTAAATGTTGCTTTTATCTTCTTTTTCTGCCAGAGTTGGGATTAAATGCTCGAGACAGGGTTTCGTGTTTAGATTCAAATGTTTAATAATTCTTATCTATGTTACAGTCGCACAGACGGTGAGTTCTTCAGCACCTCAAGTAACAAACTAAAAATGGAGTCCTCTCTATCTCTCTACAAGGCCTTTTAAGCACAAACTTTCCAATTAAGAAATGACACTTAAATTATTTTTACTTTGAACCCAATAACCAACTACCCATGGCCCAAAATGCGGATTTTTCTACTCAATTACAAAACACCACCCAGACCTGTGAAGAAGAAGGTGAAAAAGAAGGATTCAGCCTCTGCCCTAAAACCTCCATCTTGCTTTATATCTATTACTATATTCCAAACCCTTAAACTCTTAAGTTTTCCACCCTGTGATATCACACACTTCTATTCAAACCCCACACCCACAATCCCAGTGCTGTCACTCAATTTTGGAAGGTTTTCCACGGCCTCAGGTCAATGCAGTGTTTGCTGGGGGGTCAGTGCCTGTCAGCACAGAAAGTTGAAAATTCTCAGTGCCCAGGGCTCCAAAAGGGAGTAGCTGGAAGGATCTGCACAGTGCTGAGCTCCAGTGCCTGAGAGGCACCTGAACAAATATTCCCAGCTTTTCTGACTCGTCACTGGCAGGAGATTTGGCCAGAGGCCACTTCTTCATCCTGAAGAAAATTCTGTATTTGAACAGTGAAACAGCAGCTGATTAGGAAGCTGCTACAAAGGAGTTGTGTGTGCCAATGTTGGGAAGGATTTTTAGAAAAAAAAAAAAAAAAAGCCAAACTACAGTCTGAATTTCAAAGCATGAGAATGGACTAAAAACAAACTGGAGTTTAAAGTACAAACTTGATATATTTAAAAAAAATTTTAAAAGGCAAGTATTATTTTTACTGGAGTTCCATCTTTTTTTCTCCCAACAGTTACTCTTATTTTTTCCCCTGAAGAGGCTCAAAGCACATATTTAATAGAATTTGATAATATCTTAGATATCATGAGAAAGATGTCAGTTATTGCCAACCTGTGATTAGGGTTGATATTGATCAAGAAAGCCAGACCTTATTTTTAGATTACTACAAAATACTTCAGTGGCTTATGTTGAAATGATTTCAGAAATTGTTTTTATTAATACACAGCCATCTGTACTTCTAAGCAGGTGATAGAAGTTTGATCTGCAACTTTAAAATTCTGAGACACTTAGTTGCTAGGAAACCAACAAATCCAATTCATGTGTCTCTTATAACACAAAAATATAACTATGCACTGATTCTCTCAGAAAAACTCGTGCTATGTATTTTTCAACTTCACCTTTTGTCAGTGATTTGAAGCTTTATTTTCTTTCATTTAGGCCTAAGAGAAGGCACATCACTTATAAAGAGATTGGTAAATATGTTAACAGAAAGAGAGATGGAATATTCTTTTATCAGAATTTTTCACGTCTCTCATTTCTGGCATGAGGAATGTCTGAGCAGCGAGTTATAAGGGCTTGAAATTTGCTTCTAATATGGATCCCCAAATTTATCTTTAATATTTCATCACCATGAGTGTTGATCATTTCTGGCTCAGAAGATGGTTTTGTAGCCAATCAATCTGGTGTCTTTATGGGAAACATTATTCATAAACATATGTAAAAGGCCTGTGCTTTTATTATAGCACAGCCAGTGCAGCATTTATCTGTGTACACCCCTCTGACCTTGCAGTTACTGCCATATCCATATGATGCATTACAACAGAGTTATTAATTCTATTTCCTTACATTTTTATTCTTTGGCTTGGCAGGCCTGCTGGGAGGAATAACACATATTCCATTAATGACAATTAGCAATGACATGATGGGAACCTGAGTAATATGTTATAAAAAAAGTGGTATTTTGTTTGTGGACAGAGGTAAATATAAATAACTTGGATTCTGGGAAAGTATTTTCTCAATTTCATCAAAGAAATGTGACTATATGTAAGAAACAATGTACACCTTTTATAGGAGGAAGAAAAACTCAACAACATCTAAAATAAAATTGAGATCCTCTCCATGAGTTATCTCATATTTTCTCAAACTATGTGAATAAAAAGCAAATGCAGTGATGAAAAAAAAAAAAAAACTTAGGACAGCCAGTCTGCTCCCTTTTCAAGAGATACCAAAATTCCATAGGTCAACATTTTGCATTTGCTTTCCTTGGGATAAGGACAATGCCAGCTGAACATCCTTCCCTTGGTGGCAGCAGCCGGGGTGAGAGCATGGGGAGCTCTGGGGATCAGGGTACAGACCCAAATCTGACTCTCACATGGATTCGGGATGGATGTTTTTATTCCCTTTTGTTATATAACTATATATATTGATTATTAAACCCATATTGTTCTATTGTATACATTGATCTGATCCAAGCATGAATCCTTGTAGTTTCCATCAGGCCCCCAAACATCATTTCTCATGATTCTTGTTTAAGACAATAATCCCATTCCATCCCCAAACACTCATTACAATTAACAATCACATCACTGACCATGTGATGGTGATGCAGGTGCAGTTTCACCTGATCCAGTAAAGATAAACCCAACCTTTGTTTCCAGGGCCTGCCCAGCCTTGGTTCCCTTCCCAGCCCTATCCAGGTCCAGCCTTTCTTTCCCCCTCCCCTGAATCTATTGTGTACACTTCCCACGATTTTAGAAATATTTTAACCCTGTGCTATAAAGGGGACAACACCCAGACGCCCTGCACGTCCCAGGGAACATCAATTCTTACAAAAAATTAGAAACTTTACTGTCCACAAAGTACTTTTCTTCCCCAGTTTTGGGGCTGCAGCTGCAGCCTGATCCTGCAGCAGGGAAGGCTCTCAGACCCTGGTGATGTGCCACAAAACAGCTTCTGCAATTACTTAGCCTTGTTTTGCTCCTTGCCTTTAACAAAATAAATAGGCAATGGCATCCCATAAACTGCATTAAAACGTTTGGATTGCAAATCACACAGTTCAGCTTAAGGAATGGCAGATTTATGCTGCCACACAGGCTTTATTCTGCCCTCCCAGGATTATGACATGTTTTTCAAATTCCATGATCCAACCTTCTCTTCCAAACACTTTGGGCTTTGAGTAAGATAAGAGCTCAGCGTTAAGTGTGGGAAGAAATCCAGCCTGCATAGAATTAAAGTCGCACAAAGAATTACAAATTTAGATTTTCTCAGTTCCCCAACTCTTGACCTTGCAACAGAGAACCAGATTTTTAATGTGTAACTGCAGTGAATACATCTGAGTACACACTAATGCTGTTATGTACATATCTCAAATACACAGACAAATCCATTTGCTCTGTTGAAAATGCTTCTATCAGGGAATAATTTCAAAAATCCTTTGCCCATAAAAGTGATGCTAACAGAGGGGTCCTCTGCAAAGACACAACTCCGCCCTGTGCACCTTTGAACAGAAAAGCTCTGTCCCTAAGAAAACATCAGTCACTCCCAAAAAAACATCTTTTCTTAACACCCTGCAGTTTTCCCCTCACAGTTCTTACCTAAACCCCTCCAAAGAAGACTCTGGAGAGAGGAGCAGAACAGAGCTTCTCATAAAATGGAGATGGAAAAGATTAAAACTGTTTACATTAAGGAAAAATGACTAAGGTAGGACCTGATGAAAGGAATGTAAAACAGATATTGAACTGGGGGCTTGCGATCGACCTGAGATGAGGGAAAAAAGGCTTTATTCTCCCTGAAAAATAAATTCTGATTCTCAGAGACACCCTCAGCATCACAAGCAGCACAATCTCCCTCCTACCCTGTCAGGTGCACAGGGAACTGTATCAGTATTGGGATTTTCTATTCCAGCACTAATATATGAAAGAATAATAAGATTAAACATCTCCCTCCCCAAAACACAACGGGCTATTACAGTGTGTATTCACCTTCTTTTCTCTTATTCCATCAGCTCTAGGTCTCCATCACTCTCAGCTGGGTGTGCAATGTAAAGAAAGCCAGACCTGAATCAGAAAATAACCTGCCCTAAATGCCAGGGCTCAGCAGGAGTGACCCAAACCCAGTCACTGCTCTCTGCTTCATCCCTGCCAGACACCAGCAAACCTCATTTTGTTGGGCTTTGGTCACCTCAGCTCATCACTTTTAAATCCATTTAATGCCCAGTTGAAACAAGAAGCTTGCAATAAATACATAGAGGCAGTGCTGCTCAACCAAAAGTCAAAAGGAGGAATCAGATCATACAATCAAGCATTTATTTATAAATGTATTATAAAATTATTGCTTTGGCTGAAATACAGTGAAGGAATCAAGCAGAATTAAACTTCAAGCACCTACCATTCAGCCACCTCCATTCTCTAATCATATGATTATCAACGAAATTAATGAAAATTAAACTGAAGAATAGAAAGGTGTATCTTTCCAAACCAAAGTAGATGGAATGATCCAAATCAAAAATGCAACAAGCACCTGTGCAGGGTGGGAAGAAGCACAGCAAGATCTGCAGATCACACAAATGCAGCAGATAGAAGATTTCTTGGTCCAAGCCAAAATAACTATATCCTCATTGCAAATCAGTTTTGCAGGTTTCTTACAGCTAAAGGCCTTCCCAAATGCAAAAGAAAATTAATAATCTTAAAGAATATTTATTGACATCAGTGCTTTTTAAGGAGAAAGCCTTTGCAGCTTCTCCCTTCCTTGGTACACTCACACATCTTGATAAAGTTCATTCATTTGAAATAATGAGTACTTCCAGCATTACCACTTTGGAGAGGGGAAAGAGGAAGGGAAGAGGAAAACAAGCAGAAGATTGAAGTAAGAAGATCTTAAATCTAGAGCTCCAAGTCTAAAAGACAGCTTCATCTCCTTCTAAAATAAGAGCTGCTTTGGCACTCTCTAGGGACACACAGGACAGAAGTCATTTGGAAACTCTCTTGTATATGTGATACACAAACCAAAAGAGCTTACCCATACCTTATACAGGAGCACTAGAGTTTACTCACTTTGAAATAATCCTTTCACCCCCCGATATTGTTTTTTACTGATAGTTGTTTTATTCACAATACAGTGTTGAGTTAAATTAAGCAATATAGAGAAAAATCAGTTTTATTTTAACAGAAACAATATATAGTTCACCACACAGAGAATAACTGCTGCAAGGTTAAGATTAAAGACACATTACCTTTTTCATGGTGTATAAAATAGAGCATTTTGGTGTATATTCTGCATTTTATATCTGTAGCCATAAAGAAAAGGGTAACTCCAACCAATGACTCTAAAGAACATGTTTCATCTCCCTGGTGCTGTCAATAGCAACAAAGAACTAATCTTCACTCAATAAATGTATCTTTTATAAGAGTGCTTCCTTTTACAATTTCTAGCATAGAAGCTGCCAGAAAGGAACACACAAGATTAGATGAGCGCAACTTGACCTAATATTGAAAAACAGATTACTGCTCTCCTATATTACAGAGGTTATAAAATCATTTATTTCTGTGTGGAACAGCTCACAAATACCAATTCCTTGCAGTAAAAACTGGGAAGACAATAAGGCATCATCCCTGAAATAACACAGGAATGTTAGGTTGTTGTTTTTTTTTTTTTTCTCTCTCTCAAAATGCAAAGGTGACTTACAATCTACTGTGCCTCAGCAATAAATTGAGAAAAAAAATAAAAGAGGTGGCTTGCTACCTGTACACACATACACTGTTCTATCATAATTAATAATGATGGTTTTATTACAGCCCCTGTAGCAGCTAATCAATAGGCTTTGATACTTGCACAGTCAACAGCAACTCCCGTGCCTCTGCATAAAGTTCTCTATAAAACTTGCTGCTCCAGGTACAGCAGTTCCCACCCATGGCCCAAAGTCAGCAGAGAAAACTGTGTTTACAGCCCACACATCACTCTTCACATCTGTCCAGATTCAGGCTGGATGCTCCAGGGCTCAGAGGGGAGAGTGGCAGAAGTGCGAAAAACAAAATATTCAAAACAAACAACAAACAAACCAAAATTGACAGGGTGAATAAGAGGTAGGATTACTGGATATTGGGAGATGGGAACCATCATTCTACTACTCCTGAACCATTTTTATCTGAGTTAGCTCTGGAGAGCTATTCCATGCTACCTCGGAGGAAACAATCCAGGAAATAATCCTACTTCTCTCACAAGGACAAGGTCACATATAGGACTTGGAGATGTGACCCAAAGGCATCAGGAGAGAGAAGAAAGTTTCCCAAGAGCCTTGGACTCGTCTCTGTTTTACCTACTGCAGGTTCATAAGATCTTATTTTTCCTACTCTAGTTTTCAGGATATTTCTAGTTTTCACATATTTCATTAATTCACCAGTCCTCACTCAGCTCAGTAACAACTCACTGAGTGAGTGGGTTTCTTAGGAGACACTGGGGCTGAAGTTCTTCTCATTGCATACAAATGCTTGACTTGGATTTTTTTATCTTTTCCAAATCTGGGATATCTCAAATATATTGAGAAACTGAAAGGTGACCACGACCTTTCATTTGGAAGAGCCACTTTGGTTTGGAAATCACAAAGATGAATCTTATAAACCTTAAAGGTCATTCTAAAATCAAAGCTTTCCATATAAGTCCCTCCACCAAAGCCAACAGCTTCGGTTTGTCAAGTCTTCCTGTTCCTTTGCTTTCACCTCCTTTCTCCAGAAGACACAGTGTGAACTAATTATTACCAAAAAGGTAGTTAGCTACAAGACAAAATGCAGTGTCTTAATTTTTATATTTCTATGTGTTTCAATGCAGAGTCTGTATTACTTTGCAGCTGCTGTCTAGAGACTTACACTTTTCTGGTACAATGGAGGCCACAAAAATGACAGTAGTAGTGATTTATGCTCAAGGTTGGAGAACAGGTGCATAAGAAATTATGTTCTGGTTGGTTATGAGGAGCATCTTTGATATCACAGTTTGCATCTTAGGAAAATGACTTTCACAGAGCTTTTCAAACTGTTCAAGGACTATGAAAGGAAATTTCCTGTCCTTCCTGCTTGCTGGAACTCTTAAACCCCTGTAAAACTCATGATCATTTTCTTTCATTTCATTTCTGCAGGAGAATACAGATTTTTTCCCCCCCTATTTTCTCTTGGTTTTCACTCATTCACAAGTATCTTCCACTTTGATTTTCTCCCCTATTCTTCCTTAAATATTACAACAGATATAAATTTCCTGCTTCAGATGGTGTTTTCAATTTCTCACCTTTCCTCTTTCTTGCCTACTCCACCTAATCTTTTAACTCTTTTATTCTACATGCCATTTGATATACTTTTATAGTCTTTCTGAGATGCTTTTCACTATACCCACAATTTAAACACTACTCTGTATTTTTGTGATATTTCTACCTAAAGAAACACCCACAATCTTTTTTCCTCCTCTCCTTTCTTTCACTGCTTGTTTTACCTGGCCATCCTACTCCTGACCTCTCCATTTTCCATTCTCATCCCCTCTAATTGATGGGCTTGCCTCACCCACTACTTTGCAATTAGCCTTTGACTATTTTTTTACACAGTCCCTGACAGCACTTAGCTCTAATCTTGTTTACTCTTCCAGCCTGTTAATTCATAACCCCTTCTGCATTATTCAAAACATTTATTCAAGTGTGAACCTCTTGCAGTTCCAGCGCATTTTGCATTTCTGGGTAGGTATTTCTACAATATCTGTGATGTTGAGGGAAATCTGTTACATCAGACAACCACAAGCATCTCGTGGAGTCCACAAAAACTCGAGATGTGGCCACTGGGAATAAACCAGTTCAGCACAAATATTTGCTCGGCCAGGTCACCAATTCCACCAGCCAGGGAAAAACTAAACTCTCCTTTACCACCTGCCAAGACACTCTGCTGACCAACCATTTGTCTACAGTCACTGTTGCTTTTTTGTTTTCCCCCCTACACTTCAGATATCCAATTTTCCAGACTAGAAATACCCCAAGTTTGTTTCTTTGCAAGACCTTTCTGGTCTTGATTAGAATAGGTATGGGAATTAAATAAATTGATTTATATTTTGCTTTAGTTTCACCATTCCTTCAAGCACAAACTGGCCTTCATTTGAGTGATGAATGACACAGCATTGCCTTTTACACACCAGGGAAATTTCCTGTGCTCTAAAGACTTTTTCTGCCCTGCAGAGAATCTGAACAAGGCTAACAATCTTTCTGACTGACAAGAAGGATTTGACAAGAATTCCCATCTTCTCCACTCCCAGCAGTGGGCAGGGTTATCTGTGCCTGCCAGTGCTGGGGAAATTTCACATGGGGTGCACCAGAGTGGGCACAGAAATGTGGAATATTCACATTTCTGATTGTGGCCTCCAATGACTGTGCTGTTTGGAACAGCTGGAAAAGTGTTTCTGGATTTTATCTGAATTCACAGATCAGCACCAAGAGTTTCCCCAAGTTCCTTTCAGAGGAATTCACAGAGCCCGGTGTGTCATGTCATTCCTGAAGGAGCTCCTCGCTGAATTACAGTGGATCATCACCCACACCTCACACTATTGACTATAAATCACCCATGGTAAGGCAGGAGGAAATGCATAATCAATGGCAGGAAAAGCAAATACTACACTTTAAGTTGTTTTGATATTGACTTCAGCTTTACTGGAACCCTGACTGTGCCAGTCTGGGAGTTATTTTACCTCCTTAGTGTGACCATTGCAGTACAGGAGCGTGGGCCTGGTAAAACAACCACCAACAGCTGCATGACCCACTCCAGAAAACAAAGACAATGGGCAAAGCAACCACACCTGATCCTTTCCAGAGTCAGCAGAGTCTGAAAAGAGTCAGGGAGCTCAAGGGTCTGTCCTGTAGCACGTGACAAGGGGCCTGCAGGACTGATCTCATTTTTATTCTATATGCCATTTATTCTCTCTTTTTTATGCCATTTTAGGTACCAGTTTTGGTGACACGCACCCGATTTTCCACTGGGGGATGCTGGGGTGTGTTCAGACCTGCACAAAGTGGCAGAAAATACAGAGTTAGCAGATCTACCCCTGGATCCTGGTGTCAAACATATCCTCTCCATCCTCTCTGCTGCTGGGAGCTGTGTCACACACACACGAGCCCTCAGGCTCTGACAGGGATGATCCAGCAGAGCTGTTACAGACACATGGATAGCCTAACATCCAACATTTCCTCATTAAAGCAGAAGACTCTCAGGGGACCAAAAAGAAAAGGCAACAGCGAGAGGAAATGTTTCTTTTCTGCAGCACAAGAACATGGAAATCAGGTACATCTGCACTGTACTACCTCACTACCTTAAGTCCTGGACCAGCATAGAGAAAAAATATCAAATTTTATTATCCTTTTCATTTTACACTTCCTATTTAATCCATTTGATGGGATTTCACCCTGTGATTCCTACATCTCTGAAGGAGGTCAGACTACATGATCACAGTAATGTCTTCTGGCCTGCAAATCTAGGAAATCACTGGGCCATTATAACCTCTCAAAAATATGCAATTAAGAAGTACTTTTAATACCAGCAGCTGCCTGAGATTCAAAAAGCCTCTCTGGCTTATCTGGCTTAGGAAACTAGAGAAGCAGAAAAAAAAATCAAACTGTTAAAACTTCCATAGTTTCCCAAGAGTTTTAACAATGGAGGTTAAAAAAAGCTTCATATTTGAGATGACAAAACGGTGCCCACCAGCGTCCCCTATATACTTACCACCATCAATCTTAAAATCAGACAAACAAACAAACATTGAACTCAGTTTAAGCTGAAAGGCTTGTCTACAATCCATTTTTGAAGAAGAATTTTTATGAATGCTAGAAGCAGAAATTGGGTTGGATTCTTTTGTGGTGGTGGGAGGTACAAAATGGGATTTATCAGGGCCTGCTGCAGTTGCCATGTGCCTGAGAGGCTCAAGTGTGTCATTTCATATTCCTGGTGAAATACAGGGGCTGGAGCACTGGTTAGGACTAACCCTAACCCTAACCCTAACCCTAACCCTAACCCTAACCCTAACTCTAACCCTAACCCTAACCCTAACCCTGAACTATTCCAGCCCTGGACTCAGAGGAGAGGAGGACTACACGTCCTGAGGAAAGAGAATGATGAACAAGGACAGGAATGAGTTAAATCTCCTTAAAGGAGTCAAGGAAAAGTCACAGCTGGTCCATTTTGGCTCATTACCTGGGTGAAGCAGGATTTGACCACTTTCAGAAGAGAGAAATGCAGGCAGGTGCTGAATTAGAGACAGAGGCTGGGTGATATTTCTAGTTCAGATCCACAAGAAAACTTTGCAGGCATTTGGATCTGAAAGTCACCATCACCTCACACAAAAAGTTGTTACCACCAAAAAACGAAGCTGGATTGATCCTAGAGCTACTCTCTGAGTTCCACTCTTCTGAGTTTCCCCACTCTTGCTCCTTTTTCTCCTTCTCCTGAAGAAAACGTTATGTTTCACCACTGCCAAGTATTTCCTGATGAAGTGAGGACACAGCTTTCTAAAAGACCAGTAAGGCCAATAAGTTACAAAACTTCAATCAGTTAAATCTGCAAAGGTTATGGGAGTCAATGCCATTGAAGAGCACTCAGCTACTCAAGCCAGCAGAGCACTTTTCCATCCCAGAAACTCCACACAGCAACCCAAAACCTCCCAGCGCTTGGTGATCACGTCAAAACAAGTTGTTAAAGCTGGATAAAACTCCCATTTATGGTGATCCCTTTTCTCCAGTGCACAAATATTGCTCTGTGCTGAGAGAGAAGCACTGCTGCTGCCTGCAGGGTTTATTTTCCGCTGGTTTCTGGAGGTAACAGATCACTCCAGGATCATCCTCACATCTGACAGTAACAGCTCCTGCTGACCCTGCCAGAGCACGGGGTTAGATAATAATGACTTGGATTACTTTGCAGGTGAGACTTTATTTTCTACACTACCCACAACCTTTAGCACGCTGTACAAGGTCAGAGAAGAGGCTGCTCAGGGCAGGGGAGTCTGCAAGAGCTCACAGCCCTCAAAAGTGGAGAGGGAGCCGTGTCCCAGGGAGCAGGGCAGGGTCAGCACAGCTCTAAGAGGAATTTCTGGCAGTTTTGCTGCTGAATTCAGTGAGAAGGGCAAGGCAAAAGCATAAGGAGCACAGTTCTCTAAAAGGGAAGGAGCTGCAGAAATTCAGGACAAAAAAAAAAAAAATAAAGGACTTGTAGAGAACTCTGGAGGTGTGCTTAGGAGAAAGGCTGTAAATGCAGGTTTTCAGGGGGAATGAAAGGGTCAGAAGGAAATGGAAGAGCTTCTGTAAAAAACAAAATTAACTTCTTAGCAAAAAACCCAAAATTATTTCTCATCCCTAATAGGAAAAAATATATATAGAGGAAAGCATCTGCACAAGAGCAAACACCAACTGAGAAAGGAGTTATGCTTTAATGCAAATATACTGGTGGAGTTCTAGTCCTGCAAAAGGAAACTGGGACTGAACACACACAGCTCCTTTCCTTTGGGTTCTTACATCTCCTCCTTCCATGGAGGGTTCACTTGGTGCTTTTTGTGGCATCATGTAACAGAGATGAATTACCAGTGTGGCAACAGCACTGCTCTGTTTATAGTTCCAGTATCCCAGAGAACAACAAACACAGGTTTTATGAGACAAGTAAAATGATAATTAAATGATAGTTCAGGATCACTCCAGCCTCAGGATTGCCAGTGACAAATCCAAATTTAACCCAATGAGAAATCCAAATTTAACTCTAGCAACATTGCCAGGCACTTAATCAAATTACTGCTTTGGAGAATTCTTCGTTTAACACATTTGCTGCCTTCAATCATGGTGGGATATTACTTGGAAAAATGTATTTATTATGTATTTCAGGTTTTAAAAATAACTTTAGTCTTCGTTTTAACAGGCTGGATCCAATTGTAACTTGCTGTTTGTAGATCTCCTCCTTTAACACACCACTAAAAAACCATTGCATAATCAGGCCACTTAGTTATGATCTGACCATTTGTTTACATGGCATGTTTTAATGAATCATTAATACATTCTGTGGGCACTTTAAGTAATCTGCCCTTTACTTTGGTATTTCACAATACACCCCAGGCTTAATGGCCCATTAAAAGATGCCCTGTTGAATCTTGTGGCTTAATTGATGCACTTTTGCTGTTTTGATATTATTTTCAGGAAATATGTTTTTGTTTTCAGCGAGGAAGGACAGCACTAAATTGGAAATGAGCACAAAAGGCCATCTATTAAATGGAAACGTGGGTGTTTTCTTTATCATTTTTTTTCTAATCCTCCCAGTGTTCAAGATTATGGCACATTTAGATTTAAATTACCAGATTGGTTGATCACAGCAGGAAACAGAGTAAGCACATTACTTCTGTTTTGACAGAACAATATAAGATTTTTATACATTTCATTAAACAGAACTACTTAAAGAGAAAAAAAAAGTCTCACTGTGTAGCACCATCTTTTACTCATGAACATCCTGTTGAAAATCCAATTAGCGTTTTCAGAAGGAAAAGAAGTCCTGCAGTTAAACTCCATTGTCACAGCAGACATCCTAAGTATGAAATAAAGTTCCAATATTTAAATTTTTTCCACAATCAACCTTTGCAGTGCCAAAAATTTATCATAAATTATACTTTAAATTAGGATTTTTTTTCCTCTTATCTGTTTTTCTAATTCATGCAGAGAAAATGGAAGTACATAAATAAGCTTAATAAGAACTCTGAAAGCATTAGCCTATCTACAGAGAGGAGCTGGTCAGGAAAAATGCTGATGAGTGGACTTTTCCTTCAGAGCAATGTTTCATTCTCAGCGATTCCAATAATACATTGTGAGACTGTATTTGTCTTTTTCACAGATAACTGGGAGCATAGCAATTCCTGTTAATTTTAGCCTTTTAGCTGATCAGCATGCAAACATTAATGCCAAATGGACAGGTGGCTCCTCGAAACCAGAAGCTGAAGGTAAAAACAATTATTCCCCTGTGAAATCATGTGAGGAACTCTTTTTTTTTATTATTATTATTATTATTATTATTAATCTGAATGTTATGCACAACAAGAGCAAATGCACTGACTGATTACGTGAGAGATATCTCAGCCCATGGATAATAAAACATCAAAGAAAGTGGCAAGAAATTTGGAGTTTTACACCTATTGTGTCCAGACACAAAGAATTTCTGGTAACTCTGTTAGTGTTGAAACACACAATCACAGGATGATTACATGGAGGTGCTTTTATTGAAGAGCTCTGGGGATCAGGGTACAGACCCAAATCTGACTCCCACATGGATTCGGGATGGATGTTTTTATTCCCTTTTGTTATATAACTATATATATTGATTATTAAACCCATATTATTCTATTGTATACATTGATCTGATCCAAGCATGAATCCTTGTAGTTTCCATCAGGCCCCCAAACATCGTTTTTCATGATTCTTGTTTAAGACAATAATCCCATTCCATCCCCAAACACTCATTACAATTAACAATCCCATCACTGACCATGTGATGGTGATGCAGGTGCAGTTTCACCTGATCCAGTAAAGACAAAACCCAACCTTTGTTTCCCTTCCCAGGCCTATCCAGGCCCAGCCTTTCTTTCCCCCTCCCCTGAATCTGTTGTGTACACTTCCCATGATTTTAGAAACATTTTAACCCTGTGCTATCAACTCCAGCATGGATGGCTTTGTCCCAAAATCCTGCTGCTGTTCTGCCACACATTAAGGAGATGCTGGTTGTGATTGCTCACATTTTGAGAAGCAGCAGTGAATGTGCTGCAAGGAATGTTTGGTGCACACAGAACTCTCTCCCCAGGGAGAAGAATCTCCTGAGGAGGTGCAGCATTACACTTTGGGTGCCATGGGATATTAATTCTGCCTCATGCAGGGTAAAGGCCTTGAAAATTACACATTAAAATACTGTGCAAATTGCTAAGGCAGAGAAAGATAACCCAGACAATACAAGTACCTGAAGCACAGTGGCATAAGGGCACAGACACTGATTTCTGTTTGTTTTCATCCCCTTTTTTTTTTCTCATTTGTTCCCACTGAGAAACCATTAAAAGTGGAACTACAATCTAGTGATTCAGGCATTTAGTCTGCCAACAGCAGCCAGAGTTCTCTGTGTTACCAGGCCTTTTAAAAGTTTTCTAACCAATAGCAAATCGTTAAGGGCTCACAGAAATCTGCATAAACCAATCATTAAAATCACACATTTACCTTTATCTAATAATGGGTGCTTGGTTTATATTTCTTGCTCTTCAGAAACCTTTTATACTCTTCTATAAGCAAATCATAGGGCCTCATTATTAAACTTTTCTATTATCTTGCTTGACATTTTTTCTGCTTGCCAAGGCCTAACTCTACACAGCACAAAACCACAGTTTTATTATTTCATGTCCTTGTTCCTGTATCTTTCCATCTCCAGGCCTGCATCTACACAGCTCTGAGAGTTTTCTGCTTTTTCTGTTTCCTGCCAAACATCCTTTCATCCTGGCCCTCATCTCCCCCATGGTACAACAAGCAGCCAGAGCTGGATTGCTGCAGTTCATATAAATAGAATAGAATAGAATTGAATATATATGATATAATATAAATTATATAATATATATTATATGATACATGTAATAGATAGGATAGGATAGAGTATAGTATAGTACAATATAGTACAATATAATATAATGTAATATTATATGATATAGTATAATATGATATGATATAATATAATATAATATAATATAATATAATATAATATAATATAATGTGGTATAGTATGGTATAATATAGCATAATACAGTATAGTATAGCATAAAATAAGATAATATTGTATATTATAACATAATACAGTATAATATAAATTATATCATATAAATGATGTATTATAAAAATCATACATTATATTTTAAATTATATATTCTATTCTATTCTATGCCCTGCACAGCAGCCCCTTTCCTGAGCCCAGCAGGACACTGTCCCTGCTGCAATAAATCCTGGCACTGCTCTGGAAATCTGGCTGGCACTCCCCACTGAACGCCACAGCTGGGTCAGCTCCTGGCACCAGGGTGGGCTTGGATCCATCTCACACAGCCCAGCAGAGTGATTCCAGGGGAGGCAACAGGAATTTTCAGCCCAGGAGCCAGCACCAGAGAGGAGCAGCATGCATTTTACCTGGTGGGTGTGTAGCATGCATTTTCAAAATTTACAATGTATAAAAAATAAACAACGACAACAAAAAAAACCCCCTCTTTGTTACCAGCTCCAGCTAATAAAGTGCACACAGAATACTAAATTGAAGGCACTAGACCAAAAATATTCTGGTTTCCTCTGCCCTCCTGTTTCTCATTAAAATGCTGGAAAACAAAGAAAGGATAACAGTCTGAGTCTATGACACAAATTAAAATTATACATACAAAGCCAAAGAGGAAATAACATACACACTGGGCTCAGAAATTATATTCAACAGCCAGATGAAAACTTGGATACAGTGAGGAAAATACAGTGCCACGTGAACCACCTCCTCTCCCCAAGGATGAAACAGGACTTCAAATTGCTGCTTCAGCCAGCATCTATATTCACTGAGGCAGCAGCAGAGCAGCTCACTACCTTCTGCAGCTGGAAAAGCACAAAGGAATCCATAGCTGCTCCAAACTCATAATTCTCCAAATGAGGTGAGCAATGTGAACCCACTGCAGACCTGCTGACCTGCCACAAATGATCTGGGCTGTGGCACGTTATCCAGCTCAATTTTTCCTCCAGTGAAACCCAAATGCCTTCTCCTTTTCTTGTGAGAGAGGAACTGTCAAGTTTCTGCCTAGGCCTGATTTAAAAACATAAATTCAATTTTTATTTTTATCCTAGCAAACACACAAAAGTATCTCTCTGCTCCAACATATCCTGTCTGAATTAAAATCTTTTCAGAGATATCTACTCATTAGTTTTAGCTTAACATAGCAAGACTGTTCAAATCTTTTTTTCCTCTTTCCTCAGCCACTGCCAATAGCACAGTGCCACTTGTTGCAATCCATAATCTGGTATAACCTGCATCTCCCATCCTTTTCTCTGTCCCCAGCTTATGTGTAAATCCTGCAGGTGCTCTCTAAATAACAAATTCAGACATGGCTTTTTCTTATCAGATCACACTTGGAAAGCTCTCTCTGTGCTCCAAACACCTTTTCTCTTTATTAAAACAACATGGAGTATTTTTCCTGGGGTTTGACAAATGCAATTCTGCCCCTGCTCACATCCATTTGCAACATTTTTGAAAAGATGATTTTAGTACTCTGTCACTTTGACCACATCAGCTGTCCTCTCTGTCATCTTTGGCATCATTTTGTCCTCCTTTTATGTTCCATCAAACAAAAAGCATCTTCATTTCCCCTGCCTGTCCCAGTCTTGTCATATCTCATTCTGCCCTGAGCAACAGGCTGTCACTTCTCAGGCAGTGACTTCCACCCTCAGCATCCACTCCCTACATAAACACAAAAGCAGCTTCATCCTCTTCTGCCTCTGTGCCCTTCACTGGAGGAAACAACACACTTTGAACATCTCCAAAGTTGCTCACAGCCCCTCAACTTCCTGCACAAAGATTTTTTTGCTGATACAGCCAAGGAGTGGCCAACCTTGGAGAGCTGGACACCAGGAGCTAACATGTCATCTGCTGCCACCAGTCTGCCTCTTCTACAAAAAAGCACAAAAGCAGCTTCATCCTCTCTGCCTCTGCCTCCTTCATTGTGGGAAACAACACACTTTGAACATCTCCAGAGTTACTCACAGCCCTTCAAGATTTTTTTTTTACTGATACAGCCTGGAGTGGCCAACCTTGGAGAGCTGGACACCAGGAACTAGCATGTCATTTGCTGCCACCACTCTGCCTCTTGTACAAAAAAAACCACAAAAGCAGCTTCATCCTCTCTACCTGAGTGCCCTTCTTTGTGATAAAAAACACACTTTGAACATCTCCAAAGTTGCTCACAGCTCCTCAACTCCCTGCACAAAGATTTTTTTGCTGATATGGCCAGGGAGTGGCCAATCTTGGAGAGTTATACATCGAGAATTCACAGAATCAAACCGTGGAGAGCTGTACACCAGGAACTAGCATGTCATCTGATGCCACCACTCTGCCTCTTGTACAAAAACCAACAAAAGCAGCTTCATCTTCTCTGCCTCTGCATCCTTCATATTAGGAAACAACGCACTTTGAATATCTTGGCACCCCAAAAGAAAATAGGAGTTTGGATAACCTAGAAAAAGCAGAGAGAGAGAGAAAGGGAAATGCCATTAGGAAAATGTAAGAAAGTTACAGATATTGAAAAGGAAAATTCTTGGAGTACTTCAATTTTTCTTTCCTAAGAGAACACAAAACGAACCAGAATCCTGGTTCATAAATCTATGTTAAAATCCCTTGACCTAATATACTGAGCTTTGATCTACTCACATCAACTCCCATCCTCAACTAATCACTGAGCTGGGTGGCAGCAGGACAGGTACATCTTTCCAAAACCTATTGGACAGTGACTAATTTTAAAGATTGGTTTGCAGTTTGTAATGCCAGGCTTCTTGTATATGCTCTGTATAAATCAGTTCAGTCTCCATGCTACACTGAGCAGATCAATAAATCACTTTCCAGTAACACTTGCAGACCCTTTATTATCAAGTGCCCTTTGAAACACTTCCTGCCCCTTTCACATAATATTTCCTATCTTCAGTTGTTGCTGGAAAGGTGTTTTATCATTTGTCTGTCTGATTGGAGACATTTTATGCTTAACTGCTTAACTGCTCAAAGATTCAGCAGACTCACATGGAGGTTTTCTCCTTCTCCTCAATAGCCTTGAAAATTCTGGTAAAATCTAAACAAACGATGACATATGGAAGTGTAGCCCCAAAACTAGATGAAGTCTAAGACCAGCAACAAAATATTATGGGATTTGTCCATTAAATTAAAAGAAATAAATCTTCAAATTTTCACTGGAATTTGCTTATAACTGCTTATGACTAAAGAACATGTGGAGAATAATTCATCTTACTCATCTGGTGAATAACTTTGAAAAACAAAGGACTTATTTATGGTGAATTGGTGAAAAAGTGGGTTTGCTCAAATAAATTACTAATTACAAACTTTGAATTAGTAAACCACCTACAAGGGAATTCATGTGCATTAGAATGCAAAACGATTCAAAGAAAGTCATGTAATTGTTTGTCTTCATAAACAAAACCAAAGCCCTTCAAGAGAGAGGGTAAACACATTTAGAGATCTGAATAGGAGAGAAATTAGTTGTTACTTAAATAGCCCACTAGAAAAAAAAGTTTTCTTTATAGAAAACACCTTTATCCTGCAAAAACCAGCTCCTGATGTCTGCTGGGGAATGAGCAGAGGGAATTGGGGAAATAAATGAGTTTTCTTTGGATATTCTCCTTTATCAGGTTTTCCATACACTCAGTTCCACACTGTGCTTCTGCTCAGCCTGAGTTCACAAAGGCCAAGTGCAGCTCAGCACAGCTGGGACACCAGGAAAAAAGCACCTGGGCCTGCCTGGCACAAGAAATGCCAGATATTTTCCCTGAAAATGTGAGAAATAGAAATACCACAACACAATAAACAATATAATAAAAGTTGATTTTTTATATATATGTGTGTGTGTGTTTGTGTGTATATGTGTATATATATAATATTTGTATATTGTAATATCTATATTATATAATATAAATTATAAAATATTTATATTCTATTATATAATTTTATATTTTAATATATAATATATAGTTTATTATATAGTTCTAATACATATTCTATATATTCTATATATAGCACGTTATTTTTATATATATAGCAGCACAATATTATATTACATGTATATTATAGTAAAAACAATATTATATTATATTATATTATATTTTATATATCATATATAAAAATATAGTTATATATTATAATATATTACATATATAATATAGTTATATTATTATTATATTATATATTACAAAATAAATAAATATTCTTCAGATCTGCAGATAATTCTAGTCCAATACCTAACATTCCAACCACCCATCTGAAAGGAGAGTGAGTTTGAAGAGCAGCATTAGTGGATCTTTCCAGTCTGTTCTCTCCATCCAGCCCCTTAAACGCATCCCATGGGGCTGTGCACTCCAAATTTCACACGTCATTAGCAGAGGGAAGGGATTTCCATCACAAGGAAATCGCTCGGCACCAAGGACTGGATGATGGATTTTGTTACAAACTTTAAATTTTTAGCAGAGGCTAGAGCAACAAATCTGAGCTGAAGTTTCTCCCAGGAGAAAGCATGCTGTGTACACATTCCCACTGACCTCCTTTGGTCCTTGAATTAGTTAAGAACTTGGCACAAAGGCGTGAAAATTTAAATTTTCATGAAATTTTTAAATTTTCATGGAATTTTAAATATTCATACACTTGACCTAATGCTTCAGAAAGAAGCAATAGCCATCGTCTCCAAACAAAAATAAATTAACAACCCTAAAACCTATATTGTTTTAATGTAGTTTTATTAATACAGTTTGAAGTTTCAGCCTTTCTGGGTGGAAGAACTTAAAACATTTGGGTAAATGCTCAAGGCTTTGTCAGGAATCATCTTCTCCCCAACACTTTTGTAAGCTGACACACCAAACTTCTCTTCTGCAAGGCAATCTTTTGGGATAAGAACCTTTAGAAAATCTGTAGAAACCTTTACAGAACCCACAGAAATCTCCTCATGTAAAATTGCACATATTTCTCATGTGGCACTGGCTGAACTGCAGAGTACTGGGATGTGAAAAACACATTCCTGACAAAGAAGATGTGAGAAATAATGCGAACTAGGCCTTGTCATTCCATCTGAAGAGAGCTCTGGGTGTGTAATGGGTATAAAATGCATAAAGTTTTATAACATGTTGCCTGCTTGGAATCTCTAACATTTATGGTACATTTCCATTATTATTTGCTGTAAATTGCCTGTGTCTTTTACACTAAACATAAGTGCTTCCATCCAGACAGCTAAAAGGTTTGATTGCACTTGGAGCTGACAGTATCAAAGAGAAAAAAAAAGTCTAAAACTTCGAGCTTAAAGCAGAAAAGAAAGATGTAACTTTGCAAAGATGATCACTGGTGAATGAACCTTGATCTATTTTCTGTCCCATTTATGCTTTGCCTTAATTTTGGGGATTATTCCTCTACATTATTTTTTGAATAATGGACTCACCCAAGAGCTGGGACAGTCAACAGCAGTTTTTAATTTGATTTAGTTTGTGTGCAGCAACTCTAACCCTGTAACCCAGAATCAATTCCCACATAGAGCACAGAGAGCATCAGTGATTTTGTCTTATTGGCAGGCAGGGGACAGGGACCTGGCCATGCTTCCAGATCCTTGGTGAGCCAAAATCTAGAAACCAGCCTGGTCCTGCTCGGCTGAGAAGTGTAGCCCTGGTTCTGTGCCTGAGATGTTTTGGTTTTCTGAAATTCTTTGCCCAGAGAATTTTCTGTAAACAGGAGAAATGGTTTTGGAACTGGAACTTTGTTATTCATTCCTTTCCCTAGGAGGGACTTCTCCTTGCTGTCCCTCTGCTCTGACCAATGGGAGTGAAGAGGTTTGTCTTTGTGTCACCAATCCAATTGGTCTGTGTGAAATGGGATAAAAGGGAGACACATCCCAGAAATAAAGGAGTCATTTTCAGCCTTCTGAAGTCAGAATCTGTGTCGTTGTGGTGTAAAATAGCATCAGAGGGGCCCTTTTCAAAAAGAGGAAAGACAGAAAATGGAGCAAAAGGAGGCACAAGGTGCACAGGGTACACAAGGGGAGCAAGCAGTGACCCCACCTGTTGTTAAAACATAAAAGGTTTGTGTAAAAGCTGAGCATCCTCTCCTCACTCCTGCTCCCCTGGCTGAGCTGGTGCACACTGAGCCCTCCTTCCCCACTGCACTCAACACCCGAGAACAGGAGGGAGAGCAGGAACGCTGCCAGGGGAAGATAAATAATTGATGTTTACATAAGGAACATATAGCAGCACTCATGTCAACAAGGAACAGCTAAAGCAAGAGTTCAGCAGCAAATATGCTTTTGTAATCTCCTCTTATCTTTTGTTCTCCCTCATGGTCATGACCCAGCTTATATTTTTTATATATATATAAAATGACTCCATGGACTGGAGAGAGTTAAGAGATCTCCTACAGAGCTGCCTGATGCACAGGTCTGATGAAGTTTTAGGTAGTTTTGTGTACTGTGAGGTAAGATAAAGTCTTTCATGAGGGGATATTGAATAAATCTCATCAAAATGCACCAAAGCTGGGTTTATGGGACAGTTATCCCATAACTGGCACACTGGCCTTACCAGGCTCCCTCTGACAGGACACAGCATTGCTGACCTCAACTCAGCAAATAAAGATCTCCCAAGCACTGGAAATAATACAGAGGTATTCAAAGAACCCAGATTTTTGAGCAAAAATGGATTATTTGGGAATAAATTGCACTCATCTCTTAGGCTCTGAATTTATGTAATTCACATTTTGTCTTTTATATATATATAAAACTTAGAAGTTTTCCAGACCCTGAGCACTGAATTGCTGCAGATCTCTGCAGACTAGAGAAAATATCTGGATTTTGGAGACCAAGGGAGATAATCACATTTTCTCTGCAATCTCTTTCTTGATGTTTGGTCATTGCCACATCAGAACAGAGAAGTGGATTCCCCCATATATGATCCAAACCCCTGTTCTGAAAACATTAACTTTAAAAGTTCAGTTCAAGGGTAATCCCAGACTTTTTTTCCTTCCCCTACTGAGCAGGCTAGAAGCCAATGAAATACTTTTTTTCAGTTGCATGACCCAAGTGCTCCTGGTCCAAGCAGGAAGTTGGAATCTCTGTCCTGCACCAGCCCCACCAATTAGTGATGAAATACTGTATAAAATATGTCAAAGAAAAAAAACCCGCTCATCTTTCCAGGTTACCCAGCAATCATTTTGTGGGTTTGTGGGGTTTTTTTCATTATTTGTGTGTTAGCTGCTTAAATGCTTATCATGCCACTCCAAGGCATGATTTCCAAATCCCCATGGAAATCGAAGTCACCTCATGGCACATCCTGCCTTTTCCCTTCCCCACTGAGTAAATACAAGTGTTTCATGGCTGTTCCTGCCTTCACTGATTGACTGACAATTAAAACAGGGGTCTGTAATTGACTTACATTGGATTACACTCTGCAAAGACAAACAAAGCCTTGATAACAGGTGAGAAGAAGGAGTTTATTCAGCTGTCTACAAGCTTCAAGAATAAAAGCCCTTCACACTTCACACAGTGGAACTGTGCTGTGTGTCTGCAGCAATTCAGTGCTCAGGGTCTGGAAAACTTCTGAGATGCATAAAAAGGATGAAATGTGAGTTACACAAAGTCAGAGCCTAAGAGATGAGAGCAATTTCTTGCCAAATAATCCGTTTTTGCTCAAAAGTTGGAGCAGTGAGAAGATCCTTTGGTTTACACACCCTACAGCATCTCAGTCCAAGCTGAGCACTGGGGAAGCAGCACAGCCAAAGGTGCCCAGTATTCCACGAGCTCAGCTGCAAGGACAGACTCTGCAGTGCCAGCTCCCACAGCTCCTAATCCCAGTGACCCCAAACCACGGGCTGACACCCCTAAATCCCTGCTGAGGGGCACAGGGGTAGACCTGCCTCCTGACCTTCACATTCACAACTAAATACATCCTTCTAATTAACAAGAAGCTGCCATTTGACTGCCTTCACCCACTACAGGCACTGTCTAGCAGGTGTCCTGCCATAAAAATGTAATAATTTGGCAGCAGTAATTCTATTTCTAGTAGTTCATTGTTCTCCATGCAACATCCCAAACAAGAAGCACTGAACCAGAGCAAGCAAACACTGATATCACAACAAACTGCCCCAGCCTATCACTGTGTGCTCACATTGTGCTCACTGCTCTTTGACACCAGCTTTAATGTCAGCTGTGTGGTGACAGCAGACACAGCCCTGAAACAGCATCAAAAACATGCAAAACCTTGCAGTGAGGCAGAAAGAGCATGTACTCTCATGTACAACCGCCACCACCATCAGTTTTATTCCTAGATGAGCAATGCAAACAATGCAATCATAAAAATATTCTTTTGGTAACTCTTTTAGCATTCACAGTGTGCTTGTGCAGTCTAAAAACAATTTAGACCAAGGGAAAACTGGGGCTGCTTTTCTGATTCTGATATCCAATTCTTTCTCTCTCTGCTGTTCTGTCCATGAATACACAGTGAGTCAATCTGGTATGTCTTGTTGGTTGAATAAGCTCTTTGATTTTTGAATTATTTTGAGATTAACTGAATTTGAAATGTGTGCTGCATGCAATGTCTTGCTGACACAAAAAAGATGAGCTTTGTTATTGACAGAGAAATGTTGCAAAGCCACATTTTTCATTACTTGTCTGTGTTGCTGAACTTGTGTTCCTGTCAGACTGCTGCCTGCCAAGACAGCAGGGGCCACCAGGTTGAAAAGTTCAATTTCCAATATTCTCTCCTCACCTCCCTGAACTTCAGAGAGTAACAAAGCAGTCTTTTCCAGCAGGATAAAATAAATAAAAAAAAAAAAAACAAATCTCTCTTGTAAATAGTAAAAGATAGTGGGCATGAAATGAGGCTGTGTAAAGCTGTATAATGCCAAGAGTGCATCATACTCAACTTGAAAAGTATGTTTTGGTTAGAATGGTCTGTTATAGCATCACAAAAATTTACTACAGTTTTTACAAGTTCCCCTTGTTGGTGCTGTGGGGCTCTGTCCATCAGGAGCCATGAGGAGCTGGCTGGACACCTGGCACTGTAGGACATGAAAGAAAGACTCCAAATATTTCAGAAGGCAAAGAGCACAGAAAAAAGGCTTTTATTGGCTAATTCTCACTACCTTTTATAAGGTGTTCCCATACAAGCTGAACATGGTTGGTGAACAGGAACGACACCTCTCTGATCCCATTGGTTAAACCAGAGAAACAGCAAAACACCACCTGGAGAAGGATTGCTGTGAGAAAGGAGAGTTGTTTGCCAAGATTGTTTTGAGAAGAAGCTTTCTTGAGAAATTTTTCCTTGGGAAAAAGTTATCAGCTACTAGCAAGGTAAATTTTTTTAGATTTAGAAATATTAAGCCTACAGCCACCTGAGAATGGCCAAGACTGTAAAATGGCCTAAGCATGGGACAGAAGCACTTATTTCCAATTTTATTTGCAATGTTAATTTCCATGCAAGTTGCTGGATTAGAAGTGTTAGAATTGGCACTGAAAAAACTACATGTGAAGACTAAGAAGCTGCCAAGCTGAATGCAGGAAAGGAGAGAAGAGTCTCATCAGATATTCCCCTAAAACCCAGACACAGTCTCCAACAGGCTCTGCCCTTGGGAAGAAGAGAGGGAGGGGAGCCCTGAAGTGGTGCAACACCCTAAACACACCTTGGGAACAACACTTCTAACAGCATTCCTTATGGGTTTCTTATCTTCTTTTCTTCTGTTACAGCTGGGATTAAATGTTCAAGAGATGAATTTTTGTGTTGGGCCTCAGATGTTTATTAATTCTTATCCATGTTACACTCTCACAAGCTGTGAGTTCTAACAAAGTGAAAAATGGCTCTGCCTCTCTCTCTTTACAAGGTCTTTTAAGCACAAACTGCCCAATTATGAAATGACACCTCAATTATTTTTACTTTTAACTACCCGTTAGCACAGAAAGCCTAAAATTCTCAGTTCCAACAATTCCTCTCTCCTGTCTCAATATCACCCCGATTTTTCTTCACTGTTCTTCCCAGCAGCCTCTCAGGGATTCTGCTGGTGAACTCCAGGGCTGTGACTGCCACCAAACCAAGGCAGAGGAAGGGATTTCTCTGTGTCCCAGCAGAATTCAGGTACAGGACCCAGAGAGCCCCAAAAGTGACCTGAGAGGCACCAGCAAGTGCCTTTCCTGCTTAGCCTGAGCTGCAGGAGCTGCAGGATCTGCAGAGACAAGGGCTGCAGTGCCAGGCTGTGAAGTAGAGCTGCACAAAGCTTGGGGGTGTCACATTCCTTCAGAAGTGCAAATCAGGGGAAATGTGCTGTCAGCCCACAGATGTAGGAATCAGAGGGAAATAGCTTTTTGTTCTCCTCTGTTCATTGTTGTCTCCCATTCCTTTTGTCTGGCCAAAAGTATTTTGTGCATAGAAAATGCATTTATGCTTTTGCAACACTTTACACCATCCCTCTTTCTTAGCCTTTGTTCTCTTTCTGACCCCAGAAACTCCTCTCACATTTCTTCTCTCCTGCCTGCCCTCTCAATTTTTCATCTCCCTCTCCCTCCTTCATCCCCCACCTCTTCCTTTTAGCTCAAATTCCTGGTACACGGGTTGAAAGTATCTCAAGCTCTCAAGATTAATTTTCCTTTCCTATTTAGACCTGATCAGCAGGTACACCAGGTGCTTTTGAAAGGCAGGAAAAGAGCTCTTGTCCCACAGAGAATTGCCCTGTCCATTTCCAGAAAATCTATGGTGGTACAATAAAAGCAGCATTACTGATATCACATTTCACTGCCTCCTCTGATGACTGGTTTAATTGAAATAAATTATGAATCCCACATGTGCCACCCTAACAGAAAGCAATAAAACACAATGGTTATGAATAAAGATAGCAATTATCTTATTAAATCAGACAGTAATGTTATTCTATCAGAGGACTCTTCATCTCACATTATAATCAATATGATTATGAGTGTAAAGAAAAGGCTCTTGCCATTACTGTAACTGGGTCCCATCTGAAAAAATAATCAAAGATTTTCTGTAGAAAGTAAAATTTGACAGAGTTATAAATGAGATTTTTGGGTTTTGAGGCAGAAAGTCTTGGATATCAAGCCCAATTTTGACATCATTGACACAGGTACCAATTATATTGACATCAGTATTGTTATCCAAGATTGATACCAGCATGACTGGGAGCAAGATCTCAGTCTCTTAAAAGCTTTTGTTTTTAAAGGCTGAAAGAACACAATTAGACACTCAGGTATTTCCACAGTTCTGCTTCTGTAGGTGATAATTTTCTAGAGGTATAGGACACAAGCTTGGTTAAAAGAGAGTGATATAAATTTTATTTCAGGAACAGCTATTTTACTAATGAAAGGCAAAAATTACCCCCAAGAAACACACACTTTGTGCCTCAGTTTCATTTCTGTATTCAGAGACAGATTTTAAAAAACAAATTATTCTGGCAATTCAACTTTGTGCCTATTTCTTCAAGATTTATCCTCATTTTTCAACAGATGCACACATTTATAGTTGTTTCATACAGCTTACTAAAAGCCACAATAGTGTTAGTAATGTAAGAAGTAAATATATCTATTAAAATTGAGTAATCTATATAAATTACTTCCACCAAGACAAAAAATATTATACCTGCATGTAACACTACTGCTCTTACTCCAAAGAAGAGAAAAAAATCATTCTAGGAGAAAATAATTCTTTTTGAAGCAATTTTCTGCCTTTTTCTTTGTTTGTTTGTGTGTGTTTTGTCTTATTTTGTTGGTTTTCGGGGGTGGGTTGGGGGGGGGGTTGGTTGTTTGTTGTTGTTTCCTTTGGGGGGGGTTGTTTTGTTTTGTTTTGGGTGGGATTTTTTTGTTGTTTTGGGGTGGGGGGTGTCCTTGGGGGGTTTTTTGTGGGTTTTTGGTTTTTTTTATGGAGGAGAAAGGAAAATTCAGTCACTGATCAAAGTAAGCATTTCTCCACATGGCCCCAGTGCAGCCACACACCTGATCAGTCAGGAAACATCTATTTCAATTTTAAAATACTCCATAACTGTATATGAGCAAGTATTTAATAGAGCCAACACAGAGTGCTGTGGCATGGAGGCAGGGAATGACACTGCCCACACTTCCTTGGGCTGATGCTCCCAACATTTCTCACCAGGAGAGATGGAACAGCAGTTTCCCAACACAGACAGCACAACTCAGGGCTTGCTACTGATGTGGAGGCTGAGAAGGACCAGGAAGGAGGGAAAGGAGAAAGGAAGATTGTTAAAGGGAAAGTTATTGAACCCCAGGAGGGATTTAATCACCTAAAAGCCTCATTCGTGCTAGGGGAATATGCAGAATTGTCACGGCTACCATGTAGCATGAGAAAAAGTTTCACTTACTGACGCTGTTTTACACCACAACCACACAGACTCCGAGATTCAGAAGGTTGAAAATGACTCCTTTATTTTTGGGATGTGTCTCCCTTTTATACTATTTCACACAGACCAATTGGATTGGTGACACAAAGACAAACCTCTTCACTCCCATTGGTCAGAGCAGAGGGACAGCAAGGAGAAGTCCCTCCTGGGGAAAGGAATGAATAACAAAGTTCCAGTTACAAAAACATTTCTCCTGTTTACAGAAAATTCCCTGGGAAAAGAACTTCAGAAAACCAAAACATCTCAGGCAGGAAACAAGGTCTACAACTTAATCATAATAAAGGCTAAACACAAGAATTGCAAGGCAGCATTTGAAAATATTTCCTGGGCCATTTGAGCTGGGAAACAAGCAGCTGCCTCTACATGGACAAGAAGAGCAGAAAAAGAGCTCAAGGAAATGTAGGGCCAAGGTAGTGACGCTACAGCCTCAGGCAGAAACCAGGATCCTGATTCCTGGTAAACTTCTGCTCCACCTGGTGTGCAAATCCTCACTCCTCTCCCCTTGATCTCTCTGCCTTTTTTCAGTTTGCAAACAGCCTCACGTAGCCCTGGTTTCCTGCCTGAGATGTTTTGGTTTTCTGAAATTCTTTGCCCAGGGAATTTTCTGTAAACAGGAGAAATGTTTTTGTAACTGGAACTTTGTTATTCATTCCTTTCCCTAGGAGGGACTTCTTCTTGATGTCCCTCTGCTCTGACCAATGGGAGTGAAGAGGTTTGTCTTTGTGTCACCAATCCAATTGGTCTGTGTGAAATAGTATAAAAGGAAGATACATCCCAAAAATAAAGGAGTCATTTTCAACCTTCTGAATCTCGGAGTCTGTGTGGTTGTGGTGTAAAACAGCATCAGCCTCAGACAGCAATCAGGTCTACACTTAACATTTTTGCCTTGTTTTCATTCTCCTCTCTGAAATCAAGGGCATTTTGGATAACAAGATTCATGAATGTTCCCTGTTAGAAATTCAGCACGAGTGTTTTGACCCAGGATGAAGCTGGACACAGAAGTTAATAACAGCAGAGCTCTGAAAAAAATTTCCCCCAGCAACTTTGAAAATCCTGGAAAAGCCCCTGACCTCATGCTCCATTCCTTTCAAGTACCAAACTCAGCCAAAGTTCTCTGACACCTCTTGGAGTTTGCAATTCTTTCAAATAACCTTCTACTAAGTTCTGTGTGAACCTACCCAGATTTACAGCTTTAGAATTAAATCGCTCAAACCTCAATGGGCTCGGTGTAAAAATGAGGTGAAACCACAATGCTTTTGAGTTCTGCTGGCAATTTCAGGCTTGCTTTGAACTCAATGCATGAAGAAAAATGCACTTTAATCCCAAGCAAGCAGCCTTTTGAAATCCTGCTCTCTTGGAGGCACGGTAGACAAGCCACCTCTGCATATTACTGGGAGCTTTCTTCTGTGATCAAGGGTCAAAAGGAGGGAAAACACATTCCTGCCCTTCTGACTGATAATTTCCATGACCCATTTTCACACACGTTTCCATATCCTTTCCTTAGTTTTCTCAGCCAAAGCTCAAAGGTTCACATTTCAGAAAATTTCACTTTCTGCAGCCTGATGTCAAAAAATAACTTATTGTGAAGTCTTGAAAGCAGCACTCATTTCCTCCACTCTTGATATCTGTTTCCTCCTCCTTTTTTAACAGCCTGCAGTATATCATAAATCCAAGGAACAGACTGGTCATGTTATTCATATGCGCCATTAAATACTCCAGCATTCAAAAATTCAATACACCTTTCAGCAGATGAGAGGTGTATTGAGGGTTTAACCTACAGGTTCCAACACTTCTTCCCTTTTGCAGACACAGACAAAATAGAATTCTCTCTGCTGATTCTTTTCCACTTCCACTAAAGCTCCAAATTTAGCAGGTATTGATCCAACCTGTCACTGATGACTTATTGACCTCGATATTTATCCTAACCAAATCCTTTCCTCCCTCCTCCCTCTCAAAAAAATATAAAGGGGAACCCAGATCAAAATTAAGGAAAATAGTAGGATGGTTGTGGGGTTTGTTTTTTGGGTTGTTTTGTTTTGTTTTGTTTTTTTGTCTTTCTAGCCTATAACAAGCTTTGCCATTATTTTCAGATCCTAAGACATTCTCCAGATCAAGTCACAGCCCAGAATTCACAGACCAAATGTTAAAACAACAGTATTAATAAATGTATCTCATGATTGCAAAGGACACCAAAAAACCACCCAACTTCCCCACTAAGCCACTAAGACACCTTTGTTTTCTGCACACACAAAACCAGCAGGTGCCAATCCTCAGTGATCTCTTCAGAGGCTGTGCTGGTGCACAGGAAAGAATTTGGTATTTGATTATTCATTTAAGAACAAGTATGATAACCTTGTTGTACCAAATCTGGGTTCTTCAAACTAATTAAATTCCTTTCCTAAAATACTGGCACATTTCTGTGACTTCTGCATGAGAGTGTTCAGTTTGTGAGGGTTTGGTTGTAGCTGTTTTGCTTTAACTATAAATTATAGTTAAATAATATAAATTATAACTAGAAATGCAGCCTGGGAACTGGAAATGAAGTGGTGCTTCTACCCTACTTCACAAAAACCACTATCAACAAGTATTTAGTCAATAATAAAGAATTAGTACTTCACTCATGGTTCCATTTGTACACGAAGCAGAACAGAATTCACCTCCCTCTCCCAAAGCCATATTGAGTTTGCAGTGTTAGGATTACTCAAGTGCAAAGTAATTTATTATCAAAGTATATGGATATGACTTGAAAAGAAATATATAAACCCTGATCTAATTCCCTTAAATCAGTCACACGATTCCCACTCACATCAATAGCTCAAGATGGGGATCACAGAGCAAATATAGTTTTTAAAAAGTCACACTTCAGACATAAAGAACTAAACAGCTTAAAACAGGCTCCCTGCAAAACTCTATCCAGTCACTTTTTTGAGACTCCACAGATTGCTTGGAAGAAATTAGCTAAGATGATTCAATAATTCAGCATCACACTAGGTCAAGAACAAGATTCTGGTCATAAACAGAAGTGCACAGAACATGATCATGTGTCTGCCAGGAGAATTTCCTTTTTCCTACACAGTCATCCTTTCTCCAGGCATTCTAATTGTTTCATTTTGGCAAAAATACATTCCTCAAATTAACTTTTACTGACCTTTGCCACCTCCAACATCTTCATAACTCTCATCATCACCTTCCAAATAATGCAAAATTTTTTAAAAAGGTAGGGGGAAATATGGAAAAAGCAAATCTTTCCATCCAATATCTGTCTCAAGATATGTCCTGGCTGGAGGGGATAAACTAACATTTCTGGTCATTAACATTTCTGATAGGGAAGGCTCAGATCTGTGCAGCAGCAAGAAGTCGAAGGCTGGGAGGGGGAAAGAGCCTGCAGTTCTGCTGGTGAAGTACATGCTCCCAATTAGAACAGTCTCCGTTGGAATTCTGGAAATATTCTGAATATTTCTGGAATTCTGGAAAGTCTCCTCCTCTGAATTTTTAGTGTCAGATAAGAAAAGAGTGTTCACAGCCAAAGGAAGTGTTTGATATCAATTCCCAGGATACTTTATAGACCATAAAATAGACGCTGACATTGGTCACAAGAACTTATTAGAACCCAAGAGCATTTTGCTTACTGAGTTACTTAACCCAGCACTGATGCTTCATCTGGTGACAAAGAAGAAATCTTGGTTCTGCTTCTCCTTCACTGGAGCTCTGCTGTGCCAAGGGGGACAAGGGTCTGATTTAGTACCTGGTGAGCATGTGGCAAATGCCCATTTCATGTACTTTTGACATCTGAAATTGGTGAATTTGAGCAAGCCTCAGGAGCTTTTGCCTCTCAGTGAAACCTGTCCCAGACAAAATATAAAGCTTAGAGATGTTTTACCCAGTCAGAGAAGCATAGAGTGTAGAAAGTTCACTGGGCATTAATGAAGATAAGTAGTCTAACACATTTTTTTTTACAGATTCAAGATTTTAAATGAAAGGAAAGCAAAGTGCAATGCAAATGGGGGGTGGAAAGATCAGGCAAAAGGGGCAAGGAGGTGCTGTCAGCACAGCCCCACCACAGGTGTACAACAGCAGCTGCTAATGGGAACTGTCAGGGCACAGAAACTGCGAGTGAACAGCACAAAATGTGAGGAGGGAGAAAAAGAACAGAGAATAAGAGAAAGCACAGGTAAATAGTGGTACAAAAGTGCCATCTACACTTATAACCAAGGACAGCACTTAAAGTTAACAAATGCATTAACATTCTCAGGAGATAAGCTGGTACACTCATAGAATTAGAGCGCTTTAACATGTCTTGAGTAGCCTGTTAAAGGAGGACAGGTAGTGCTCCATAAATTAAATCAAATACATTATGTGATCACATTTATTTTTATCTGAGCCTACACCTCTTGAATATTTTATCATCTGACAAAAAAAAAAAAAAAGAATATAGACATGCCCTGCAAACCCATCAATTCGTCAAGTTTAGATTTTGAAATGCATATAAAGTTTACACCCACTGAGCATATTTTTATACCCACATAAAAAGTCATTCTGGCAATGCTTTGCCAATATGTCATCTATAAAGTTTTGTTTAGACTATATATATACACATATATATATTATAAATATATATATATATTTGTATGTATGTATTTTTTATATATATAGGGGTTAATGTTGCCTCTCTGTTGAAGAGGTTTATCTTAGTTATGTCAGGCATGCTCTAAGCATCACTCTGTTCATATTTGAGATATAATATCTTCCATCTGAAGACAAAGAGGGACCACAAGATCACTAGACTGAATTTCGATTCTCACAGCAAAGCCAACTGCAGCTGAGCTCTGCCCAGTCCTCTCTGGGCAGGCAGATCTCAGGGTGTGTGTGCTCACAGGGGACACTGGTGACAGGGGACACTGGTGACAGGAGACACAGCCACCTGTCTGCTCCACATCCCAGCACAGGCACACTGAGGCTGGCACAGATTTCACTGGCCAGATTACCTGGTCCTACAAAAAAGATGGCAGCTGAAGTCTCCAGCAGCCTCAGCATTGCAGCAGTGCCTCCTTCTTGAGGCAGGTTTTGAGCTGGGTGACTCCAGGCTCTGCATCTTCACAGCAGAAGTCACAGAATCACAGAATTCACTGAATTCACAGAATCACAGAATCACTGGGTTGGAAGAGACCTCCAAGACTGAGTCCAACCCAGCCCCAACACCTCAACTAAACCATGGCACCGAGTGCCACATCCAGTCTTTCCTTAAACACATCCAGGGATGGTGACTCCACCACCTCCCGGGCAGACCATTCCAGTACTTTATTATTCTTTCCATGAAAAACCTTTTTCTAATATCCAGCCTATATTTCCCTTGGCACAACTTGAGACTGTGTCCTCTCCTTCTGTCAGTGCTGCCTGGAGAAAGAGACCAATCCCACCTGGGCACAGCCACCTTTGAGGGAGTTGTAGAGTGATAAGGTCACCCCTAAGTCTCCTTTTCTCCAGGATAAACAACCCCATCTCCCTCAGTCCTTCCTGACTTGTGTTCCAAGCCTCTCACAGCTTCGTTGACCCCTCTGGAAGTGCTCAAGCCATCACTAGAGGAAGATGCAGTCTGCCCACACCTCACCACCTCCCTGCAAACCTCCCAGGAGGATCCTGCAGTGCTGTGAGGAAGCAGAAAGCTGCCAGGCACATTGACTGGCTGCTGTATCTGCACCCAGAGAAACTGTCACAACAGCTCCTGACACCTTTTCATGTGTCCCTGTAGGCGCAGCCTTGAATCTCCCACTGGGCAGAAAGCAAAGCATCATCCCTGCAAAACAAAAATCCACAAACATGCCAACATGTAATCCTCAGCAGATAAAAGATAAAGGAGGCAGGTGCTTCTGATAGTAGCTTGCAGGGAGGGCAGGGTGTGCAAAGGCTTAATATGATGAACTAAAAATTGCCTACTTGAATGGAAGGTACAGAAAAATACTTTTTACCATTACTCTGATTTTTATAGTCATAGAAAACAATAACACAGACATCCACCTTCTTTTTCAGGTAAGTACCTCTCACATCCTGCTTGGCTCTTTTCATTCCCCCACAGGCTCCATTTGATTAGTGAGAGATACCTCATAAAAAACAATTTCAAAGGCTGCACTGTGCCACACTCATTTTTCCAAACGCTGCCTTTAATGCATTCGGCACACTCTGTGGTGTCCTAGGTTTTGTATTAAATAACCATAGAAAGTCACTGTGATACTGCTTCAATGATGAACTAACACAGATCTGATTATATGATCCAGGAAAAAAACAACTTTTATGCTTCCTCTGGGCCATGGCTCCATGCTCTGCTTGCCTTTGCTGTTGTGTGCTTTGTACTCCTGTCTGCTTACTACCACCAAGACAGCAATTCCACAGAACCTGCGTGGTAGGTAACTTGGCAACCCTGCCAGCCAGTGAAAACTATCTTCATGCAACAATTTGCCTCAAGCTGGACAGATGTATATGAATTCAGGGCTAGATTTAGAGCTGTGTCCGTGTGTCTGCATTGACTGTACACATGGAGAGTCATTTATCAGCTTCCACAGAGGCCACCTGATTCCCATTGCACTGCAGGGACTTATTGCCATCCTTTAAGCACCTAAAGCCCTGGTTTATCTCCTTCTCTTGTAAGTTAAGATGACACTCATTATTTTTGCATCACTTAGTTCCAGGTATCAGACTGACTCCTGGAAGAGCGAGGAAATACAACAGGGAAGAGAGCAAGACAACTGATCATTACACTGATTTAGGCTCATTGCCAAAGTGAATGACAAAAAAACAAGGGCAAAACTACTTTAAATTAGAACAGAATCAGGCCCAGCTTAGGGCTTTCAAGCATAAATCCACTGCACCAACAGCAACGTGAGAGACAAGAACACCTGCAGCTCATTTCTACCAACACTGCTTTGACTGCAGGTTTCTGTGGCCTCTTCCCAGCGTGAAGTTCACCAGGATAACTTCTGAGGCTGTTACAGAGGCTCCAGTGTATAAATAATAATTAACTTCTGAAAGCAGAGGCTTTACCAATGGCATTGTTTGATTCGCAACACATTTCACTCGATTTTTTATTCCGCACAGAGAATTCTTGAGGAGAACGCTGACAAACAAGCAGCATAAGGTCTGTGTATTATTAAAATTTAAAACACATGCTGCATACACAGAATGTCAAAAGAATATGTTAATCAAGCACAAGGCAGCCAGCTTGATCAGCTCTTCCCTGTGATGGTGCAAAGCTGGGGAAGTTGCCAACACAAGAGTTACTCTTGTAACCACAGAGGATTTATCCAAACACATTAAAGAAAGCATATACACATCTACTCTTCAAACTCATGCTCTTCTCATATTCATGCTGATAATTCAGAAAACAATGTAAACCTTTTCAATTCTGTTTCACTTTAGGGCATTTCTAGAACCAGGGCATTCAAGCTGTAACCCCAAGCCATGAGAGAGCAAGGAGGAAACAAACTGACCACGAGCTCTGGCTCCACACAGAGCCGACCAAAACATACCCAGAGCAGCCTTCAGAATATTAATGATAGTTCATGTCTTACCCCTCTCTGTTGCTTTGGTAGGAAACCATAAGAATTAAAACACATATTGGTTTCTAAAGACTGGGTTCTTACTTTAAATAATTTGAAAGAGTTTCTTTCACCTACGGCAACTGAAAGTGTAGAATTTTGTTTCCAGTTTGAGTTCAGTTTCTCTCATTCAAGCCAGAAGCAGGTCCTAGGTTTGCATTTCCTCTGCCACATTTCTATTAACATTCAGTTAAAGGTGTTTGATCACTGACTGAAGAACAACATTGTATTATAAAGTGAAAACACAAGAAAGTTTTTCCTGGGTTTCAAATGCTTTGCTCTTGGAAAAACCCCAACGGCTGAGTATAAATAATATTCATGGCTACCTCTAGTTTCAGTTTACAGCCATTCATTTTTTGAGTCTAGGGTTGGTTTTTAATTTGTCCACTATTCCACTAAACAAAGAAATCTCAGGTTAATGGAAGCTTAGAGCCAAATGAGAATTTGTGGAGATGTGTGTCACAGGTGTGATTCCCCCTGATGGCAGCTCCCAGCACAGAGTCCCAGCCGTGGTGGCACAGGCAGTGCTGCAGCACAGACACTGCCAGAGGCAATTCCCTCTGCTGCACTTTCTGTCTGGGAGTCAATGAAAATGGATGGAACAGCGTTTTTATACAAATACCGCGAGGAAACCTTGTTCTGCTGAAGCTGGGCATGATCCGTGCCACCTAACAGCAGAATTCATTTCAATTTATTAATTCACTGCAAAGCTAATACATTCAGGTTGGGGGGGAAATTGGAGAGGGGTTTTTGTTTGGGTTTGTTTGTGGGCTTTTTCCCTCCAAAGGGTGAGTAATGAGCAGATCACTGCCCTCTCACATTCATTTACACCATATTTAAAATGTGCCTCTTGGTGTGGCTTCCTTTTAATCAAGTTCTCCTATTGAAAGTGTTCATTCCTATGGACTTCATGGAATTTTTGCTAAAATTCTTTTTCTTTTCTTTTTTTTTTTCTCCCTCATTGGAATGGATTTGCTGTGCAGAAACTGGTTTTGCTGATGGTTCCTCTTTTCACAGGAGTTCCCTTAAGTGGACTCCAGTGAGTTACTGCTTATCCCCCTGACCTGTGGCACAGCTTGGGAAAAGATGCACAACGAGGCACAGAGAATACTAAAAAGATGTGATCAGCCAGTTTTACTGCATAAATCCCTTTCAGACCTCAAATATCTCACTCTGTTAGCATAAACTGTGCACAAAGGGAGGCATAAAAACTTCTTCAGCAATTCAGACCTTAAATGTTACCAGGACAGGGAATTTCAACTGGCAAAATACCAAGCAGGAAAAATAATGCAAAGAGAGTCTCTCATAAGGGGACTGGTGCTTCAAACATTACTATTGCATTTCTTTAAACAGTGCTACTTTCCCTAGGACTGTAATTGCTTCTTCTATTTGAATAACTGCCAGAAAATTCTCTATACCAATAAACTCCATTGTCAATGTGAGACTGATATTACTCTTGATAACAGCTTTAAAAAAACAAACACGATTTATTCATCAAAAAATTTCAATCGATGCACCCAAAATTTATATTCAGAAGACATCTGCACTTCACTTTTAAACAAATAATTTCATCATAACCTACTTCTCAGTAAAACTACAATAAGTTTTCACATTATATTACGGGAGCAATGGCTATTCAGTTCTAAATAATGGCTCCTTTGCTAGACAAGTCAATGGAAATTGATTTGTTTCAGCCTCCTGTGCTCACACACACAAAGCCTGTGTACAACAACCCTATTGACTTCAGCAAACAGCATTCAACCTTGCATCCTCAAGGACTCGTGGCAAAATTTTTAAATCATTCCCCCTCCTGTATTGTGCCCTTTATGGAACAAGGCTGCATTTAAATGTCAGTCTCCAAGCAATAATGCTATAAAGAGAAAATTGGTCACAGAATTGAAAATCTACTTTTATATTGAAACATACAGCACAGGATTGGATGTAAGAATGAAGAAAATTAAGCTGCCATTGAACTCAAGATGAAAAGCATTGGCTGTACATATGGCAAAAGGAAACAGACTCCAGCACCCTGTCTACAGAAGAGAGTTTTGGCACAGCAGCCACCCCATGGGCAAGGCAGGCTGCCTGCCATGGAGCTCCCATCTGCACACCCAGAGCTCTGCATGGCACACGGGCCTTTTCCAGCCCTGTGTGTGCTGGGTGTTCTCCCTCTTCTACAAACAACAACATTTAAAAACAATTAAAATAGAGATTAGGGATATTAGCATGGTAGGAGCATAAAGTGCACTATCAGAGACAAGAGACCATATGGCCCATCAAAATCTGTGTTTATAAGACTTGGAAATACAAATCAAGCATATTCCCATCCTTTTAATCCTTTTTTTTTTCCTATTTTAATCTGATTATCAACTTTACCCCCACACATCCAAAAGTAAATGCCAAATCTTATGTGTCAAGCCCATCCATAAACAAAAACTACTGTGAAAAGTCCAGATCTGAATGTCTTCAAGGCTGATGCTTGACCTCTGCTTCTGAGCTCCTCACATAATGGATTGGTTCCTACTTGTTCCACTTGCTTTTGAATTTTTATATAGCATTTGAGAGAGCACCTTTGGCACCTGAGAGCTTGCACAGAGCAGCTTTGTTCATGCACATCATGGCAATATTTTCACTCACATCTCACACAATGCCAAGAATGCAATGACTGCTCCCCAGCAATTACTCTGAAGTATTAAGATGAGGAGTTATTTATGTGATAAAAACCTCTGAAGTGGGCACTTGAATATGTTTTATGCTGGCTAACTTTCACCAAAAGGGATGACCAGGTGAATTTTGTGTTCTTGCTCCTTTTATACCAGTGTGAATAGAACGTTATTTACTAGTTCACTGAGCTAAGTGACCAAACTAAAATCTAAAGCTTGGCAGGAATCAGTCCTGCTCTATTCCTTAGGCTTATTTGCTGGATTTTATTTTATAAACAGGAAAGGATTTTCCATGCATGGGTAGCACACAGCACACCATGGCATTGGTGAGACTGCATCACATATAAGAATGAGTAACAGTAGAAAATAAAAATGAATAGCTGATGAAAAACTTTGTTTTATTTGTAAAGAAGAAGTTCCAAGGGTTTAAGTGCAATCTCCTCTGCACGGCTTATCTACATTCCTTATAATGAGAGAGATATTTGAATTTCTATACATAAGTTTGAATGTTGGTTTTAGGATTGAGGATTTTTCTGTCCACTAAATGTCACTTAAGGTGTTTCTCCTCAAACAATTCTTATATTGTCATATCAGGTATATTAATATTTTGTCTCTCTCTTTACCTGTATTTACTGCTGTGTTTTAAAACTCATTTCCTCACCCAGGTTACAGAAGCATCTATTTGCTTCTCAAAAATAACCTTACAGGTATTTAAAATTACTCTCTCTCTTTTCTGAGCTAACCTTGCCTCTCCTGTCAATCACTTCTTGATTGCTTCATTAAAACAAGAAATATCCTCTTCTGAGTGATCACCTGAAGTAATATGCTCATCAGCTGAAAACACAATATGAAAACAAAAATCTGATAAAAAAAATAAACCACCAATACCACAAAACATTTCAAGTATCAGAAATGCCATTTCCAGCTCTGAGTGAGAGGATTTAAAGACACCTGCCTACATATTGGGGGGGGGGGGGGGGGGGGGTGTATATTTAACAAGGAAAGAGGGGGATTTAACAGCAAAGGTTGATTATAAAAGAAAAAAAATAATTTGACTGGTTTACCTGATTAAGGACATAAAAATCCAGCATCAGTGCATCATTGGGACACACATCAGAACAGAAGCAATATTATATACACTAAAGATATGAACTGAGCAGCAAAAGCATTCTTGTTAAAAGTTATTAGAAGATTCTGCATCACCAGAGAAACATGGGAGCAGTAAGGATACACAAAAAAATATCTTCTCTAATTATTTCCTTTTTAAACTGAAGCTTGATCATCTCAAATAAGAAAACATATCATACACCCTTGTAATAGCAGGGGGTTTGGCATGGACATGGTGATCAAGAAGATCCTTGCCCAGTGTTTATGTGAGGAAATGATGTTCAGTGTAAACATGGGGCTCATAGAGCCAAACAAGATTATCCTGTTTGGTGGGGAGTATTTGCAAGAAAAAAAAAATAGTTCAAGAAAGATAAAAGCCGTGTATTTGTAAGGATGAAAGCCTTCTGCTCAGAGGGAAATAATGCTGACTACTTTCAGAAGAAAACAAGTGGGAAAATTGTTATTCCCATGTGCTGGATGAGTTTCTGAGCACTCCAGCTCTGCCACAGCTGGTGGAGCCTGTTCTGAGGGGCAGGAATAGGACATGGTTTGCTCCACTACAAATAACCCTGCATGCCTGTCACTAGAGGATACAAAAAGAAGGATACTCACCTGTCAGGTTGAGAGCGAGAAAAAAGAACTTTATTTTTAGATTCAAGGTTTAAATAGAGTTTGGACTTTGACCAGTGATTGGGGGACAAGAGTAACACGTCTCTGACCCCAGTGGTCAACTTAGAATTCCATCAGTTTGTCCTTTCCCCTTGGAAGGAATGTGTTATTTACAAAATATCGGTCTTGGTTTTTGTTACAAATGTGAGAACTCCAGTATAAGAACGTAAAAACATCAGAAGGCTGAAAAATCAAGGCGACACATGCCCAATGAGTCCACAGAACATTCCACCTGCCTTTATCATTTCACACCTCACATTTCTGGTGTTGATGAACAAGATACAAACTGCCCAGCACTAGTAAGGAAGGAGTTAACAGCCCAGCCACCGAGAAAAAGAAACAAAAACCTTTTCTTTTTCCTTCACTTTATCACTGTTTTGCAATTTAACATTTACCATGAATTAATTACTGGAAGTCTCCATTAAGACTCTTAACATTTAGAGTGAAAGGTCAGCATAAACTCAGGGTCACTGTTTACAGTGCTCTCTGAGCAAGCAGCCTTATTGCTTGGAAGTAACCATGAATGTTAAAAGGTACAAGGCAAGTGTAACGAGGAAATGAAATACAGAACTCTAAAAATATCCCCCTGATCTATGCATGCAGTGTAGTGTCTGACAAATTCAATTAAATATGTCATACATCATTCCTACAATGTTACTGATAGAGATGTAGCAGTATTGAATTTTAATTATTCAGCTGGTATTGATCCCACAATAATCTGGTGAAAATCATTCCAGGTTGTCAGTACCCCTAGGAGACAACAGCTATTATCTAATTATAAATCACACTGTGTCATTCGACAAAAGGTTAGGGCTTTCTTTTTACACATTTTTGCAGTCAGATTCCCATGTATAAATCAGAGTGACATGATTGTCTGCAAATGCTAATTATTTTCTTCCCATTGAGCATTTATTCCATTACCATGATGGACCTGTAAAAGCCAGCTCTCAGTGCGTGCAGCAAATTCCCAGACACACAGCAATGATAAAAGAATTGGGATTTCAGATTTTTATCCCACACTGACCTTGAGCAAGCTAATTGTAACTCTCACAGGGTTTGCATTTCCCCCAAGGAGAAAAGTGGGACAATATTTGCAGTGCCCACTCTCGTTAAACGCTTTCAGATCCTCAGGGGGAAGCTGCAAACTTTCCTTTTCAGTTTACATGGAGACAAAGAGGCTGGCTGGTAATCCCACAGTGTTCTCATCCAGAAATTCAGATTTCCCTCTGCACTGCACTGCCATCATCAGGGAACAGGATGGCTGAAGCTGTTTTCCATCTGTTTTATTTTCCCCCTTCAGAGCTCACCTTTTATTAAAGCTTGGGACCAGGGTGATGCCTTGGGGAGGCTGAGCTGGAACAGAGACTGGACCAAGCCAGAGAATAAAGTAGAGATTTATTGAAAGGCCTTTAGGACACACCTTGGGCAGGACAAGAGCCTGACCAGGGCTACACCCAAGGCGGACCCAAAACCGTCACAAAATGGACAAACAGTCACAAGGTCTCACACTTTGGTAAGTTTTGGTCCATTTGCATATTGGGGTTGAATTGTCCAATTCCAGCTGCAGGTTGTGAGGTCCCATCCTTCTTGTTCCTCCCTCCAGCCACCCTTGTTTGTGCTGTTTGGCCTGAAAGTTGTCCTTGGTGTGCAGCAGGAAAAGGATTTGTTTTGTGTCCCTGCTGTGTGCAGAGCTGAGTGACACTGACTGTGAGCTCAGAGCTGCACCCCTGGGCACCACAGAATGTGAAAATACATGAAAAATAAGACTTCAGGCATCAAGAGGAGGGAGCACACATTCCCAAATCGTGCAGTCAGTCCTAAAAACCAGTTTTTTCCTTTGATGGCTTTTGGATCAAGCATCCTGTGCTGAGGAGCAGCAGTGGCACAGCACAGGGGCTGTGTGAGAGCCAAGGGCAGCAGTGCAGCTCCCCGGGGAAGGCAGGGAATTGGGAATCTTCACAGGCCATCCAATAACCTCTGACAGATGCCATCCCCACAGGGTACGTTTATGTGCAAGGAAAGAAGGTGATAAAAGTGCCCGATCATTGCTCCCTAAAACACAATGACTTAAACAACTGCTCTGATGGGCTGTAATAAACACACTGCTCAGTGCCATTCTGGGAGTCCCTTTTGTTCCCCACACATGCCTTGAACTTTATGATACAGAAATAAGGATAAAATAAATGATCGGCGACAAATGGCCCAAACCGAGAACGCGAAATGTGAAAGGGGACGTTAAATATTTGGAAACCTGTAAATGTCCTCCTTTAGATTTGAATTTTTATCTGATTTGAAAATGTCACTATTGAGTCAAGGACAATTTAGAGACTAAAGAAATTTTTCAGCTGAAACAAGGGAGATTTTTGGGAAATCAGGTTCAAATGAGAAACACACAAATGAAAGCCATCACTTTGCACTGACTCCAGCCTGTGAGCCCTGGGTGGGCTTTGGGGCTCACTCCATCCTGTAAAACAATGTTTCCACACTTGTGAGAGGAATTACAGACTTGTCTTTACAAACAGGCAGTGGGTCTGCTGGTAGATAAAACTGGCTCAAAAGAAACAACAGGAAGGATCCCACTGATGGATGAATGGAAAAGAAGATATTTGCCTTCCCAAACAAGCTGTAGGTTTGCTGATAAATGAAGTTGGATATTGAAAGATGAAAGAAACAATGGGGAAAACCCATAAATTCAAAAATAATTGGAAATTAAAGGGAGGTTATACATTAAATGGGAATTTTAGGTATTAGGCACTCCGGGAAGTCTGTACCTCTCAAGTACCTCAGCCAGTGGGGAAAGAGGGAGGGAAACTGGGATAAATAGGAGGCTGCGTCCTCCAAAACTGGAGACACCCCAGGGGAGATGCCCCATGGTCTCTCCCTTTATTGGAATAAATTCAAAGGACTCCTCTGTCTCCTTTTTGGACATCAACCTCTGGCGTTTGTGGATTAACTTTCCTAACACTTGCACCAGAGACCTGCAATATTGTGACATTGTCTGCAGTTCATGGATTTCAGAGGCTCTGCAGGGAGGGTGACTGCAGCCCTTCATTCCCCAGCACCCCCTGAACTGAAGGATCTCTCAGAAAAGGAAAGGCACATTATTAAACAGCTAGATTAGCACCTAGCCTGTGCTCTTCTGCAGGAGTGAGGGACTGCCAGGTCTCCCACACACGTTATTACCAGAGACTTTTAACAATACAATTGATTTCAGGTACTTGGTGCCTTAGGTTCTAGTTTGAAAGGAGAATTGCCATGGAATAACCCCAAGACTTCCTTTCATTTTGTTTCACAGAAGGCAAAAATATTAGGCAGCATTAAATCTCCTCTAGCTAACCTTTGCAGGCTCTCTCTCAGTACATCTAGGTGAAGTCAGGATCCTGTTCACTCCCAATTACTTATTCAATCTTCATTTTCATTCTTTTTAATTACCCCAAAACTCTCCCACATAAAGAAATTCAACAAGACACTGCCAAAAAGCACAAAATCCCCAGTATGATTCACTTAAGATGCCACACAATTCTTAGTCACTTTCCATTCTTGACTTGAGTTCACCTCAGCTACCCAAAATAAAAAGTTGTATGCCCTAAGCTACCTTGCTTCTTTTAAAATGCTTTTTTTTATTACTCCTTTCTATCACTGTATGTCCTTTCCATTTTCAGGCATCGCTTTATAAGACATCAATCTGTGACCAGTTCTTTTTCATAACTAACCTCACATATTCATAACTACCTGTGTGGGTTTTTTTCTTACTCTGAGCATAACTTCTCAATTTGCTTCATTTCTAGAGTTTCTTATGTTATGGTCAACATTTTATTAACTAATAAATGCGCTGGGAAACACAAAGCCTCAGCAGGGTGTTGTGTAATTAGTCTGTGAGCACGAATAACACAAAGCCAAGGGAAACCTCCCAAAGAGACCTAAAGGAAAACGATGCCAAGAATTGCCAGGCTCACCAGGTAATACCATACACCATTTCTTGTTGTTCTGGCTGCAGAAACATTTCTCTTGCACACCAATGACACTTTCACACCACAACAACACAGACTCTGAGATTCAGAAGGCTGAAAATGACTCCTTTATTTTTAGGATGTGTCTCCCCTTTTATACTATTTCACACAGACCAATTGGATTGGTGACACAAAGACAAACCTCTGCACTCCCATTGGTCAGAGCAGAGGGACAGCAAGGAGAAGTCCCTCCTAGGGAAAGGAATGAATAACAAAGTTCCAGTTCCAAAAACATTTCTCCTGTTTACAGAAAATTCCCTGGGAAAAGAATTTCAGAAAACCAAAACCTCTCAGGCATGAACCAGGGCTACACACCAGAGCTGAGTTCTACAAGTCCAAGCCCACCTAGAAACTGCAGATCAGACTTGCACCCCTCTCACCACTGAATCACCTGGTGGTGAGGCAGAAAAACACAATTTCCTTCCCTAAGGAAAAGACACAAATTATCACAAATTGCCACCCAAAACTGAGGTGGTGCCTAGCAACAAGGGAAAAAATTCTGTGAACAAAACACGAAGAAAACCTACCTGTTAATTTTGAGGTAAACACAAAGTTGCAAAGAAACCCATATTTTAAACAGTCCAAGGGGGTTTGAGAAATTGAAGACCCGTGTGGTTTGAAAAAGCCACTCACTACAAGGCTTGAATTACCTCAGACAAATGAGTGCATGTCACAAAAACCCTCTAACTGGGTAATGGCAGCTCACGGGTGTACAGAAAGTCTGCATCTGATCAAAAGTAAAAATAAAGGCAAAATTAGAGCAGGACTGTGAGGCTTTTGGCTTGGAGAACTTTCACATAGCTGCCATCCATCAAATCTCCTACTATGCATGACCATAACATCAGACCCAGGCAAAATGTGACATTTTTTCACCATTGAGCCACTTGGCTTTGTTTCACATGTCTGATTGTGTGATTTTTTTCCCCTACTCTTGAAATTTCAGCTGCTAATTCAGCCATACGTCTTTCAAACCTTGTAATTAAAACACCAGATTTCAATATTGTATCAATGTTTTAGAGATTAGAGCACAAATAATATACATTTCCACATGGCATATAATAATGTTTGGTGAATAAAAAATGAGAAACCATCTTTTGGGTCCCATTGTATAACAGTAACTGGTGCATTTACTCTAAAAATGTTGCTGCTACATCTCAGGGCATTTTTATACTCAATTCTCTTCCTAGAATATGTGATATGATCACTTCAAAACTGTGAAGGGCTCAGGAGGAGTAGATGTGACAAACCAGAAAAGACCTATCCTGGCCTTGAGCTGCAGTTCTCCATTAAAACTCCATGTTCATTAAAATCTTTACTTCCTTTTTTTTTTTTTTTTTCATTTATGCATAGTTTTCTCCTGAAGACTGCAGCATTAATAGAAAAAGCTTAACTAAAAAAAATTAATTTGTTTCAAGAAAATAACCCTAACATTATGGAGGAAAAAAATGGAAATAACCAGAAAGATACTTTCCACTGAAATAAAACTCTGATATAAAAGATGCAGCACAGTTTGCAAACTACAGCAGCATATTTCTAAACCAAACACAAATCTGAATTCTGGTCAAATCTCATATTTGCAGGTAGAATGTGCAAGCTTTTTCATCTGATACCTGTACTCTCAATTGATCTGCTTTAGACTTGTGCACATTGAACAAGTAATAAGATCAAAAAAACCCACAGAGCCCCTCTAGCAAACCAAGGGGCTTTCTGATGTCCTTGCTGATGGTGTTTCATAGGAATTATGAGAAGTGATGGAGACTCAAAATGAGAGAAAAAGACAAAAGTTGTGGTTGGAAGGTAAGAGCTGCCCCTCCTCCCTTCCTGCTGAACGAATAGGAAACATCAACTAGCCAGAGCTGAGAACTCATCACATTTCAATCACTGGATTAAAGAGTAGCTGTTTTCTGAGAAACATCCCAGTGAATTTATTCCTCTGGGCTGGATGCTGCCCACCTCTCCTGCACTGCCACAGCCACACAGTCAAAGCTTCAGGGAGAATCACAGAATCCCTGGGTTGGAAGAGACCTCCAAGATCATCAAGCCCAACTCAACCCTAACCTCAACTAAACCCTGGCACCAAGTGCCACATCCAGTCTGCTTTAAACGCATCCAGAGATGGTGAATCCACCACCTCCCCAACAGAGGAGATCCAATAGAGTCAGAAATACATGCAAGATATGAGAGGGATAATCAGGACACAACCCCAAGGCCTTGATGCATCTTCCTGGACACTCCAATGCTTTAAACTAAAGTAAAAGCAATGCTGGGTGAGCAATTTGTCCCAATTCACTGTAGGGCCATGGGGAGGTGGGGAACATTTGCTCTCAGGTGCTCTCAGGTGGGGAACATTGTGTTGCTGTTGGACACAAAAGACTCCAAATAATTCAGAAAGTGAAAGTGTAGAAAAAGAAGGCTCTTTATTGTCTAATTCTCACCACCTTTTATAAGGTGTTCCCATCCAGACTGAACATGGTTGGTGAACAGGAACGCCACCTCTCTGATCCCATTGGTTAAACCAGAGAAACAGCAAAACACCACCTGGAGAAAGATTGTTGTGAGAAAGGAGAGTTGTTTGCCAAGATTGTTTTGAGAAGAAGCTTTTTTGAGAATTTTTTCCTTGGGAAAATGTTAGCAGCTGCTAAGCAGGTTAAAATTCTCTCAGGCCCACAACATTGCTTAGCCTCCATTTCAGACTTTTGTCACTGATAAGCCAGCCTCATCATCCATGATGCTTCACTTCTCAGTTTGCCTCAGAAGGAAAAAGGATGTTCTCATGTTTAAGTCATGCCCAGTGTTAGTAGCAGAAGATGCCTAAAGAGCTTACAGGGACAGAATGCATTATTGGCTTCAGTGCCTCAGAGAAAGAGCCCCCCAAATCAAACAAAGCTGATTTCAGGAAGGCAAACACTTCAGAATGCCCTGTGATTACAGAGCAGGTTTTAAGGCACCACCAGTTTTACTCAGGACAGGCCTTAAGCAAGGGCTTTATGAATTTTCACACAGAGCAAACCGGATCCTATCAGTGCAGTAAGCAAACTCTGATGGCAAAACCCACCAAGCATAAAATTGCTTTCAGCTCTATTTCCTGGAGGCAGAGTGGACTAACCTGTGTTGGAATCCAGGTTCTTCCCACACCCTCTGAGAGGTTGCTTAGGGCTCACACAATGATACCAGCTCCTCCCTCTGAATTATGCTGTGGTTTCCATTCTACATCTAGAGCTGGATTTGGTAGTTCCAAGATAAAGTTCATAAAAAGAGACACTAAAATTAAAAATTCTCCACAGGTGAAATGCAAGGATTGCTGCCTGGATTACAGCAAACCACCATTCAGCTTCTTGTGCTGGTTCAACTGAAGGAAAGCCTGACACTCCAGCTTTATTCAAAGGTTGCTGGCTGAAACTTCTGTAAGAGTTCATAATTCCATTCTATTTTAGCCCACACCACTTGCCATAAGACTCATACTGATAAATAACAGATCAGGCAGAAAATGGAAATAAAACAAAGGAGCCAGACAAGATCATTGCTCCAAATTCCTACAGGGAGCTGGTTGTGAGCTCTGCCCTTCAGAGCAAACCTGATATCCCTTCCCAACGCCTCAACTGGATTTTCAGAACTTTGAGTCTTTTTCACTATTAAAACCTTGTGAGAACCACGCACATTGTTGAGTGGGTGAATATGATCTTGTTTACTGTCTTCTTCTCCAAGAGTCTTCCACCACAGGACAGAAGAAAAAAACTCAGAATAAAAAAAAGCAACAACCTCAATCAGCCCAGGATGGACAAGGACAGCACAGCCCTGATTGTGCTCAGGTGATGCTTTATGACACAGGACAGGAAATGGAAAAGGCTCCATTTCAAGTATAATGACAATCTGCATAAATTGGTTGAGCTGTTTGATACAAAATGACTCATTCCTGTCACTGTGACTATTTATCTGTAAATAATATCAATGCCATTCATGGGGTTATTTTTTCTACTTGACCCATTCACCTGCCCCAGCTGAGCTGTGCAGGAACTCCCGCAGTGACCCCAGCTCCTCTCCTTTTTCCTCCCAGACCCCACCAAACTGCAGCTTGGGAAAACAGCTCTGGCACTGAACTTACAGAGATCCAGTTACTCCAAAATCCTTCACAATCACTTTGCTCAATCTGTTTCACCACAGGTGTGAAGAAGAATGCTTTGCATTCACTTCTGTGGGCTTGAGAGATTTTAGCCTGCGAGAAGCTGCTAACATTTTCCCAAGGAAAGTTTCTTAGGAAAGCTTTTTCTCAAAACAACCTTGGTAAACAACTGTTGTGGTTTGAAAGCAAAATGAATGAGAGGCTCCAAGTCAGAGATATAATTTAATAAGAAGAAAGGTAAAAAGGTAAAAATAAAATAAAATAAATGCAATAACACAAAGGATCACTGACAGAGTCAGAATACAACCTGAGCAGGGTGGTGGAAGCAGTCCAGGTGAGGTGCTTTTCCTGAAGCAGTGATCCTGTAGAAAGGTCTGGGAGCTCTGGTCCTCTGGGAATCCAGTGGGTAAGTGCCCATTGCACTGTCCCATATACCAGCTTATATCCAGGTGAGAATGCTTGGCTCCTCCCCCTGGGCAGAGCATCTCACAATAGGATGAGGAGTGTGAAGTGGGTCCTTGATGGCCCATTAAACAGAGATAACCCCTGGAGGGAGTTACCTGTGACTCATGGGCCAGGCGTTAATGGGCCATTAGCAGAAGACACCCCAAAGGCCATGAGCAGAAGAGGCAGGGGGCTTGGGAAAACACTAGCCCACCTGGTTTCAACAGTTCATGAAGATGGTGATAGAATAAATACTTTGTGTACATCCTACACTGCAATCCAGGACAACAACTCTCCTTTCTCAAAACAATCTTTCTCCAGGTGGTGTTTTGCTGTTTCTCTGGTTTAACCAATGGGATCAGAGAGGTGTCGTTCCTATTCACCAACCATATTAAGCCTGTATCAGAACACCTTATAAAAAGTAGTAAGAATTTAAATAATAAACAAATAATTTTTCTATACTTTTTTGCCCTCTAAAATATTTGAAGTCTCTTGTGTCCTACAGTGACACATTTCCTTTTTCCTTTTCTACATCCAAGGAAATGAAGCCACATCCATTCCAATTATTAGCACTATCTTAAACCTTCCCAATAATGAGGCATATGGACAGCTAAACATGCACAAACTAATCAGCTTTTTCTGCTGCCTGATAAAGTGTCACACTTATCGTGTTCCCTGATCAGCCGAGCTTATTAGCTCACTGCATATGACAGTCACAAATTTGCATCTATTATGGACTGTCTGGAGATTTAAAAGCTTCCTGTTATGCAGAGATTATCCATCAATGGAGGCAATTCTTGAGGGAGAGAAAAGAATATGTTAGTTCAGTGCTAACTTTGCTAGGAAGACCTTGTTGGATTTATCATCTTAATCTGTTCCATTGACTGAAACCATTGCAGCTGTCTTTATCCAGCTGTCTCAGGAGTGATTGGCAATGTATTAATCATAATTTTACTAAACATTCCTCTGATTCTTTAAGAGCATAAGTCAAATGGAGCTTCTTTTTCTTTGCTTTAACAATTTTTCAGTAAAATCTAAAAGGTACCTGAGCAGATGTGAAGTACATTTTGGGTGGTGCAGTGCCTGGAAATCAAATAAACTGCTTCATCCTGCCCATGGGGAGGGAGGGAAGGAAAAGAGGTGGCAGGACAGGGCAGGCTCTGACACCTCTGGGATCATGACACTTTACCTTGCTTATTGATCTTTTGAAGAGAGCAATTAGGTATTAATTCTTTATTTACACCTTAGAGAAATGGAATAAAGGTGAAAATTTGTTTTAATTTTTGGAGCTTCTTGATCTCTATCTCCCCCTTCTAAAATATGAGCCTTCATCCTCTCAGCTCTTCCGCTGCAGTCTGTGATTCCCACTGCCCAGTTTTGGTGAAGCAAATCCTCTCCTCGAACATGAACTTTTACATCCTAATGCACGGACCTGCAGTCAGTCTCCAAAAATAAATTACAGATAATCTTTTTCTAGTTATATATATTATTCCAAGCATAGGAAGCAACAATTGGAAACTGGAGCAAAATAATTCACCTTGCAAGCATCAGGCTGACCCACGTGGGGTTCTATACTGTTATTTTATTTTCTTGACTGTGCCAGTCTCCTCCTCATCATTACCTTCAGCCAGGAGAGGGAAGAGGGGATGGGGAAGAAAAAGGCTGATCCTTATTCCAGCCATGAATCAGCAAACAGAAGATCCTACGTGAGGATTCAGGCTGGCATCTTCCCCAAAGAGAATAATTGTGGCAAGCTTACTTGGCCTCCTGCCACTTCTTAGTGCTGCAAAAGAGCCTCTGCCTGGCATTTCTGTTCACCACCCTGCCCTGGCAAAGGAGCACGGATAGTTGGTGTAATTGTGCTCTCTAACGAGCTGAAAAGAGCAAATTAGCTGCCCTTTACTTTCTGCTCAGGTCAGCTAATCCTCAAGGCGAGTTGCAGAGAGGAGAATGTCAGCCAGAGCTCACGTCAGGGTGAGCTGTACAAGCTGCCCCCAAAGCCGGGCTGTGGGGCAGCACTGGGGCAGAGGAGAATTGGGTTAACAAGGGTGCACCAGCAACCCTTCCATAGCCCACAGCAACCAAAAGCACAGCTGATGAATTAAACTCATTCTCTTGATCTGCTCAGAAAGAATTGGACTACAGACCTACAGCTTAAAAAAATGAGATGGCACCTGGTGATGCAATTCTCAGTTGGATGTGCAAAGACTGTAAAATCACTGTTACATCTCCCCATTTCCTTTCCATATTTCCAAGTAGTCTTGCCTAATCCGAACAATGTTTGAGTAAAATAACATACAGATTGCAATTATCAACTTCCTTAAGGTGATGTCTTCCATAAAAATATGTTTGATGATCTAGTTTATTCAGGCCCTTGTAACATTAGTGCTGCTGAACAAACACCTCCCTGTGTTATGAATAAAAATGGGCGGAGAAAATATTAATCTCCATAAAATGCCTTTATTGATCGCTCTTTCAATATTTGCTCGAGGGGTTTTTGGCTGCCCGTGCGTCGTGAAGGAGGAGGGTCTTTTTCAGCTCTGCTGCAGGCAATTCAACAGAGTTGGAGAACTCGCCCTCGCTGGGAGCAACCCCAGAGTCCTGAGAGTTCTTTGTTTTCTTCGGGGGTCTCACCTCTGGTTTGGTCTTTTTAACTTACAGCTAGTAAGCAAAACCGGAGAAATTAGCTCTTTTGATCTTTCAGGGTCTACACGGCTTAGAATTGGTTTCTGTGCGTTTCAATTTTGCTTGGTTTTTATTTTATGAGGGGTTTTTTGGTGTTAAACCTTATCCCGAGATGTACCTGGAGTCCTTTATTTGCATGCGGGATCAGCCGGGGCGGGCGGAGACCGGGGGCTTTTGTGGCCGCGTGGCAGTTTTGCAGCAGTCATGGCGTCTCGGTCTCACGCTGCCTCACAGCGGCGGCAACGTTTGCGGGGGTTCGGGTCGGTTTTTGTGAGGTGGGGGGTGGAACATGGCAAGCGTGGGTTTCTTTCTTTTGGAACGGGGTGGCGGTCTGGCGGGCTCGGGGACGCGCCATCTAGCAGCGGCGGCTGACCGCGGGCGGGCCGTTCCGCGCGCGGGCCCTGGGGCCTCTCTGCGGCTGGGCCTGAGCCGAGCGGGTGGCATGGCGGCTGGAACTCCTCGTGCCGAGCTTGGGGGGGAAGCGGCCGGCTCCTCTCTCTCCCGCTCCGGCGGCGGCAGCTGCGGGGGTTGGGGCGGGAGGCTCCGCAGGCTCTGGGCTCTCCCGCGCCGGTTCTCAGGCTGCGGAGAGGGCTAGGAGGGGCCGCTCCTCAGCTGCGGGCGGCCGGGGCTTCTCCCTCCCGGCTCCGGCACGGGGGAACGGCTGGAGCCGCTCCTCTCCTCTCTGGTATCAGCGGCGGCAGCACCGGCTGCCTCGCTGGTCTCTCGCTCCATCGCTAGGGGTAGGGGGGGGGGAGCCGTGGCACCGAGTGTCTTTGAAGGGAACGGGTTCTTTTTGTTCTTAAGGTGGTCTGGGAGGAAGGTGCCACGGAGGTGGCTTTTCACTGTTACATTACAGGATAAACATTTTAAATTTCATTTTTGTCACCTGGGCTGACCACTGCACCTGCCTGGCTTGTTCCAATTCCACAAATACTGATCATCACTGAACCACAGCAAAAGCTGCAGCAACAATCAGAGAATGTAGCCCTGGTTTCGTGCCTGAGGTGTTTTGGTTTTCTGAAATTCTTTTCCCAGGAAATTTTCTGTAAACAGGAAAAATGTTTTTGGAACTGGAACTTTGTTATTCATTCCTTTCCCTAGGAGGGACTTCTCCTTGCTGTCCCTCTGCTCTGACCAATGGGAGTGAAGAGGTTTGTCTTTGTGTCACCAATCCAATTGGTCTGTGTGAAATGGGATAAAAGGGAGACACATCCCAAAAATAAAGGAGTCATTTTCAGCCTTCTGAATCTCAGAGTCTGTGTCGTTGTGGTGTAAAACAGTGTCAAGAGAGCACTTCTCCATGGCAGCCAGCAACAGGCAGGAATTCTGGCAAAAGCATGGATTCCCCATAATGAATTTTTGATAAACAGTAACAAAAAGTCAAACAGTAGAAATATCTATTTAAGTCCCAGTGACTTAAGTCTCCAAGACTGTGTGACAAATGAAAGAAATGGAGAAAGCAACAACAATTTTGTTGTGCTAGGCAGTGTTTTCATGCTTTGCAGGACACCCTTTTGCCAGCTAAGTCTGTCATTGATAAATGCAGAGCCATGAGACTGGTGGAGAGAGAGAAATTCTTTGCATTGCACAGATAACCTGAGTGGTCCAGCAAATAGTGCAACAATAGGTCAGTACTGTTTATAATCCTGTTCTGACGCTGTTTTACACCACAATGACACAGACTCTGAGATTCAGAAGGCTGAAAACGACTCCTTGATTTTTGGGATGTGTCTCCCTTTTATACTATTTCACACAGACCAATTGGATTGGTGACACAAAGACAAACCTCTTCACTCCCATTGGTCAGAGCAGAGGGACAGCAAGAAGTCCCTCCTGGGGAAAGGAATGTAAACATAGGTACAGTTTACAAAAACATTTCTCCTGTTTACAGAAAATTCCCTAGGAAAAGAATTTCAGAAAACCAAAACATCTCAGGCATTAAACCAGGGCTACACTGTTCCACAAATGGTCTGTGCAGCTCAAGCACCAGCCTTGGGAACAAGGGACATGAGAACCACAAAAAAATTACCGTAATTTTTCTGGTAAATCTCTTGGAAAACCCACAAACTAAGCAGGATGAACCAGACCTGCCCTACACTACCATTTTTTAATTAAAACTATAAGAGATGCTGTGTGAAGAAATTAAGTCTCTCCAGTTTAGTGACAGAGAAGCTGAAGCCAAAAAAAATGAAGACACCCAGGTCCAAACAGCAGCCAGTGGCCTGGTGCCTCACCCCTCTGCTCCACCAGTTTATTCCTCACATTGCAATCCCCCTCGAGACTAAGCAACAAAATATTTATAGGAACAGAAGTATTGAGGAGAACATTAAAGCAAGGAAAAAGAAAAAAAATCAAAAGAAACAAAATCTTTTGCAAATTAGAAACAAATCACCCCTGCTGTTAAATAGTCTGTAACCAAGGGTATTGTGCCATTCTCTCAGGTCTTTTTCACCCAAACTCTTTATTTCCAGGAGCTATACAGGTTTAATTCAGTCTGTGGAGGTAACAAAAGATAAGCCACTCATTGAGACCATCTCTTTTCGCTGTTCCTGAGACTTGAGCCAAGTTCTGCCCTGGAGAAGAGGCACACCAATCTCTATTGACAGCAAAAAATACAGAGAGATGCGAGCCCCAATTTAATTGTGACTATTTAAATCACTGCAAAATAAACTGTTTTCCCAAGGGCTTCATGAAAGAAAATGGAAGTCAAAACTATTTTTTATTCGAGTAAACAAACTGGAAGAGTAGACAATCTTGTTAATGAAACACACTGAAAATAGCTGAAAAGAATAATGGCAGGAGATGCAAAGGAGGCGCGCTGTGGAATGTGGAGCGGCAGCTGATTAGCAGCCCCGTCTTTATTTCCTAATGGCAATTAGCAGTTTCTTAAAGGAGATGCACATGGCATTTCTTCAAACTGAGCTCTGTTTGCTAAAGACTCGGGGCTTCTTTCTTATCTCAAACGTGTTGCAGAGCCGGGATGTGCCCTTTCCTTTCTTAAGGCTGTGTTCTCAAATAACTACTCCACTGCATTTCAACACCACCAGGCTCATCCTCTGAAGTCTTTCAGAATGTCACAGAAAGGAGTCATTTTTTTTAACATTTCAGCCGTTATCTTTTAGTAAAAAGGAATGCATAATACCAAGAGTATATTTGCCAAGGAGGCTGACTGATTTATTTGAATATTTGCACAGCTTTTGCAGCAAATCTCCTTCACTGTTTCTTCTGCTTTTTCAGATCAGAGGAAAAAAAAATCCCAAGTATTTCAGTGGCATACAAATGGAGCAAACAATATTAGTGCCGAGGGAATGGGGAGGAAGAAAAGGTCCACAAACACACGCAGGAAGAACAGAAATGAACTTTTTAACAGAGTGAGGGAACAATTTCATGCACTCATGGACCTTACTGCAACGGAGTTAGAACAAAGCAACACAATATAAGTTGTCATGCAGCTCAATTAAACATCAGAAAAAAATAATGATATAATACACCTCCCTGGTGAAGAGTGAGCAGAACACCCAGATTTACAGCACGGTGTGCACTCGAGCCCATGGTTGCACAATGTATTTATTCCCTTCTCCTCCAATCCTGTTTTTCCATTTCCATGCAGGAATGGCAGAGACAAGTAGAGGCTCTCAGGGACACAGAATTCTCTCTCTTGTATCCCTGCACAGACACTTAGATCCAAACCCTATGTAGCCCTGGTTCTGTGCCTGAGGTGCTTTGTTTTTCTGCAATTCTTTTCCCAGGGAATTTTCTGTAAACAAAATAAGAGTTTTTGTAAACTGTAACTTTATTTACATTCTTTCCCTCAGAGGGACTTCTTCTTGACATCCCTCCAGTCTGACCAATGTGATTGAAAAAGTTTGTCTTCTTGTCACCAATTAAATAGGTCTGTGTAGAATAGTATATTAAAAAAAATATACATCCCAAAACTAGAAGAGTAATTTTCAACCTTCTAAAATCAATGTCTGTGTCGTCGCAGTACACAACAGAGTCAATCCTGATCCCCAAAGTTTCATGCAGATAAGCACAGAAGTCAGCAGGTCAAATAATTTTCACAGGTAGACAGCAGGACAGAAGGGAAAATACCAGAGTCATGGCGGAGTAGAGCTGAAGGATGGGAGACAGAGGAACTGAATGCCTTGGAGCTATCTTTTCCACATTTTGCTTGCAATCTGTATCACCAGCTTTTCTGTTGAAACACACCAGAATTCTGCATATTGTCAGGTATTTGAGGAAGCAAAACATGTCAAAGCACATAATATCACATTCTACTCACAGAATACTTTATTCTACTGGCAGAAATATGCATTTTTCCAACTTCTTAAATTGTATGTGCAGCAGCTGATTAAATGTCTAACTAAACTTTTACTTCAGGCAGGTGGAAAGTGCTCTAAAAAATCATCCATCAAAGAGATGCAATGAAGGTCTGCAAATGCAGGAAGGGGCATCCACATGTGCAGCCAGCAGTGTCTCTCCTGATGGGAAGAGGCATTGCAGGGTTTTTAACAGTGATAGTTAAAAAATACATTTTTAATAATGAATTTGTGCACTGGGGACTTGGCCCTACAGCAATGGGAGCCCAGGTCCAAAGGCCTCCAGGCTGCTGGGAACACACACACATCACAAGTCCCACTGGGGCACCATTTTTTCAGTCTCCTCCAGACAATTCCTCAGTTTTACAGTGTGCAGCTGAAGGCCTGCAGATACTGCAAGAATAAAATCTTCTTTTGTGGTGAAGAGACTATGATGATACTGTTGTATACTACAATGACACAAACGCTTTGACTTCAGAAGTCTGAAAATGACTTTTCTATTCTTGGGATGTGTTACTTCTTTTATGCTATTTCACACAGACCAATTGGATTGGTGAAACAAAGACAAACCTCTTCACTCCCATTGGTCCGAGCAGAGGGACATCAAGAAGTAGTCCCTCCTAGGGAAAGGAATGAAAACAATTTACAGTTACAAAAACATTTCTCCTGTTTACAGAAAATTCCCTGGGAAAGGAATTTCAAAAACCAAAGCACCTCAGGCAGAAACCAGGGCTACACTATGACAGATAAGAAACAACCTCTACCCTTTCTAAAGGCCAGGCTTAAAAAAAATCAAGTCCTTCCTGAAACACCTTCTCCACAGACGCTCCAACCTTCAGGCTTCTAGCAAAACCTGTGGAGCCAGAAGCCACAAGAAACAAAGCACCACGATGCAAGAAATAGAAAACAAATGGCTCTGCTGTTTAATTTACCTTTTTAGTGACCCAGGAAGCTCATTACAATTCTGAAGTCTTTCTTTTGACTCTAAGCAGGTGCCTTACAAGCACAGCCACAAGTGAACTTGTAGATAAAATCAGGTGCTACAACCACATGCCTGAGCTCTTGGTGCCAGACTGAAGATCCTACACTTCTTTTCCACATTTCTTGTGCAATACTCAGAAAGAAAGGCCAGGCCAGCACAGATTTTGCCACAGAAAGTTTTCATTCACCATGGACTTGTCATGTTCCAAGAGCTCATAAGAAGTCACAAATAGAAGGACACCTATCTTGGTGACACAATTCACACAGAAGCAAACTGGATACACCATCTCAGTTCTGTGCTGAGCCATAGCAGAGCTCTTTATGCCAGAAAACAAAATTAAAATATAGACATGAGTCTTTATTTAAAAATTAAAATAAAAACATGACTCAATCAACCATAAAACTTCAACCATCTTCAGGTTAAAGTGGCATCTGAGCAGATTTTCAGGATCATGAGCTTGGATGAGTCACCTAACCCCTCACAACTATTGTCACATATTGGGCTCTGGTCTCAATTCTCTCTCTGCCAAAGAGGGTGAACAGAATTTGCTGTGGGGATGGGGTAAAATATTGAAAGAACATCAGTCATAAGTTCCTGCAAAATGTTGAACAACAACTGTTCAACAAACTGAACATTAGTGCAGGAAAAGGTTGTGTTGGCTTAGATATATAGTATCCTGCTGGTTAAAATTATTTCTGTTTTACAGTGCTAAAATCTCTCTGTGCAGCAGCATATGAATTTTAAGACTAATTATTTTTAATGACTGTTTGCTTCCAGATGTAATACAACCATTATTACTCTAATTATCCATTATTACTGTAACAGTATTCAAAAACCCAGCATTCAAAACCCACAAGCCACTTAGCAAGCAAACATTCATTTCTCACTGGGCAGTGGCTTTCATTATTTTGCCCTTCGTGAAATCACTTACTGCCACTGCCTCATTCTTCACAGACATCTTCTGCAGAAAAAAAAAAGAAAGAAATAAACCAAACAAACAGCTAATCAGGATTAAAATTCCTTCCTCTGAGTTTCTACCCAAATCACCTTGCCCTACCTGGCCTTCCTCTCATTATTCTGCCTGTGCCACACCCGAGTCAACAGGAGGGAAAGTAAATCAGGCTCTGATGGAGGAGAAACCTGCTGCCTGTGGAGCAAAAGCTGAAAAAGGAAAAGATCTCCAGTGCTGGGCACAGCAGAGCCAAAGGTGCTCTCCACCAACAGCAGGACACCAGGCAGCATGAGGTGCTCTGCTAGGACTGGGGGACTTAAATCCTGCTTTTATCACAGGATTAGATACTGCCACCACTGTGGGCCAGCTGGTTTTTAAACAAGAAGAAAGAGGCAGCACAGCACTCCTCTAGGAACACACTTAGCATGACAAACTCCTTTATTCCCAGCAGTTGTTTACCACTCTGAACCTTTCCTTCAGCAAGGGTTGCTTACACAGAGAGAAAGAAAAACTCTTGAATTTACAAGATAAAGAAGTGCTCAGGGAGCTGAGAACCTCCCATGAGATCAGCTCAGCTGGAGCCAGCTCTGGAGGGAGCCCACGGACAGGGACACAGAAATGGCCTGGCACTTGTCCCTCTCCTGGCTGCAGAGTCCCTTGAGGGTGATAGTAGAGGGTTAAAATGATTTTTGGGGCAGCAGGGCCCAAGAACAGGACATTGGCTTCACTGCAACCAGGATGTTATTTTCATGCCATTGTTTTAACCAAATCAAGTATAACTTTGCCAAGGTAAGGGGGAGAGGGAGGATGATGGTGATTCTTAGTAAAACACACAGGCCTTGGGAATAAAAGTTAGATGGGTCAGGTGTATCTGTACCTGTATAAATCATCAATGTGATAAATGACATTATTGTTAATTGTAACATTAGTTTGATAACTGAATGTGATCATTCTCTTAAACCAGAATCTTAAGCAAGAATCACAAGAATCATTGTTACAGGTTTATGCTTGGGTAGAATCAATGGAACCATGGGGTTTAATGATTACCATGAATCCTTATGTAAAAAGTATAAAACTGTGTCTGTTTTGGACTTCTGGTGGAGTCGGATTTGGGTACATCCAGGATCCCCCCAGCTCCCAGAGCTCTCCTGTTGCCCTGAATTTTCTTGCTATGAAGTGTTTGAATCTTCACAGTGTGATTCTCATGCAGTTTCATGTAAACTATGTGTATTTTTAGAATTTATCTACGTGTTTGCTTAGTTCTCCTCTGGGAGGAGAACCTGATTGATGGTGATGGTGACCAATGAGGTTCATGAGGTCGCAACCTTTTTTAGCCAATCTTTGGCTTTTGTACAAAGTGTATATAAGTTGATGGAGTCAGAAAATAAAGAAGCTTTCCATGTCTGACCTGCTGCTGCCTGCTGTCCTCTGTGTGTCCCGAAATAGCGGACACACTCTCCGATAAAGCACGGCATGCAATCATTCTGTGATTGTGTGTTTTTCCTATGCTAACAAAGGCATTTTCACCTCAAGGAATCCTCCTTTCCTCATATACCCTTTGAGTACCTAAAACCTCAGGGAGAAGAGGACAACAGCTTCTGGGAGGAGCAGAGAAGTAATAGATTATAGTTGTACATACTAAATTGTTGCCTCGATCTTTTTCAGCCTTCTGATGTTTGCATTCTTGTAGTAGAGTTTCTCACAGATTTTCATGTAAACAAATGATGTTTCATGATGTTAATGTAAACTGTCCTTTTTGTTTATCATTCCTCTCTTGAGGAAAAACAATTGATGGACTTCTAGTTTGGCCAGTGTGGTTGGAGAGGTGGCAACATCATCCTCCAATCCATGGTCATTGTCCAAAACCTAGAAAAATCAAAGTTAAAAAATAAACTTCTCTCTTTTTACCCTGAGGATCTCTCTTTTTACCCTGAGGACCTGACTGGGTGTGTTGTTCTTTCCGTGTCTCATAGCAACATTAGATCTGCATACATATTTGAGCTGCTGTGAGACTGTTCCCCCTAAAAAATAAATCTACGAGGCACAGGAGTTTCACCAGTCACCTTGCAAGAAATCTTTGGATACAGGGAAGGTGGATTTATAGAGTTGTTTTATTTTCACCAAGTTTTTTTCCCATGTTTCATAAAGCAGAACATGGTGTAATTTATTGCTTGTCTGGCATCTTTGGCACCAAAAAGATTACAGAAATGTTTCACTGCCAATTACAGTTAGCCAGCCTCACTCGAAGGCAGCAGAGCTACCACTGAACTCACACAAACTCAGAAGTTCATGGACAGATGAAAGATCTCAAAGCTCAATTACTTTTCATGGACAGAATCCTAAACATCTTCCTCCTTCTCAGGAAGAAAGAAGGACCTGAAAGCTGAAAAGCTCAACAAAGATGGCTTGAAAGGAAATCTCTGAGGCAGGCTGGCTCTACAAATACATGTAACAGGGCATTGGCAGACATGTCATGCAGGCAGGGGAAAAAAAAAAAAGAAAAAAAAATTAGAGGAGAAAAAATATAGAGAGAAGAAAAAAAGAAAAACAGAGATAGAATAATAGAATAAAGAAAAACAGAAAAAATAATAGAGAGCTGTCCTCTCTCAATATAACAACGATGGACCAGAACAATGAGCACAGTTAGAGTCATAGCACAAGAATGACTGGCTAGGGCCACACAGCAGGGAAATTTTTAAATGAGCCAGGATCGTTTTTATTTGACTTCAGGAAGAGAGGATATGACTATCCTCAGCCTGGCGTGGAGATATTTTTATTGCTTGACTTTTACATGAACCTTTAAAGCCAGTGTTTGGACAGTAAGGATATATTTCAGAGATGTATCAGTGTGTCTATAGCTGGCAGGGACTTGCAGCTTCTCTATTCTCTGTTGCCTCAGGCAATAATGTCCTGTGTGACGTGTGGCTGTGTGCAAGCGCTGAAAATCCATCAGATTAAGGCAGCTCACAATCCATGAGCTGTAGATGGCACCGAGACCTTTTTCCCCTAAATAAAGAGTTATTCTTCTTCTTTTAGGAGGTGGTTGAAGCCAGACAATGTATAACGTTTTGAAGTCCCGGCTTTAATTAGAGTTAAAGAAGCGTTATCTTCTTTTGTTGAAAGGACAGAGTGTATTGAGTGTGTGACAATGAACCTGCTGCCAGGACAACCACCGGAGATGTTCCTGCAAGGAACTGCAGAGAAGGATGATAAAGAGCTCACTCCTCACAAACATTGCCACCTTTGAACTTTCATGACTCATCTCCTACTGGTTTTTGTAGTAAGCAGGAAACTTTAAATGCAAATTGTATTCCTCGTCCAGTTTTATCAAAGACAACATCCAATGTTAAATCCATAGTCGGTCAATATTTAAACACTTCAAATACTGAGGGAAGGAAGAGGAGTTAAATGGAAACTGATGGGGTTATTATCACAGAAGTAAAATATTATTACGCATGAAAGACAAGAAGTCTTTGGGACAGGGCTGGTTTAGTTCTCACAAGGGCTGCTCCTAAGAGTTAAAGCAGATACTTCTTTATTTAATAGAGTCCCCTGCAAAAATATGCCAGTCAAATAAATTGAGAGGTGCCCTTGTCCAGCCCTGTCAGAGAACAGTGCAAACAGCCCAACTCAGCCTCCTTCCCTGACTCACGACAAACAAACCCTAAAACAAGGGCAAACAATCCCAGCAAGCAGCAGGATTAGGTTTTGTTCTGAAGCACCTGCATGTAAATAAAGACAAAGGGAGTGCAAGTTTCTATTTCCCTCTCTGCGAAAAAAAGACAACACAAGATCTGGCAAAGTCTTGTGTCCTGATACACCAGGATGAAATCACCCATGCTGCAAGGAAATGTAAACAAGCAAAAAAGAGATGACAAAAGTCTTATATCTAATACTACAGCCTAAGTTGTCTTGACTACAGATTTCAGACCAGACTTTCAAAGGCTGCTGTCTAAAAGAACAAATAACGATCTTGTCAATGCAACCTCAAAGAGTGGATCTGAAAAGTAATGTGAAGAGGGTTTGGCTAAGAATGAGCTTGAAAATGCAGCCTCTGGGGGAATCTGCTTTTTCATGAAATTTTAAAGATGTGCATGAAATAGCAGTTTAGGTTGTGTGCTTTAAAAAAAAAATTGTGTGGATTTAAGCAAGAGTAAAAAACTGCTTTCTTTGTGCCCATTGTGTTACTTGAAAGAATGAGCACTGGCAATCTAGATACTTAAAAATAAGATTAACCCAAACCTGGGCAAAATTCCTCATCTTCCCCCTCATCCAAGGTGTTTGCTGGTTCTTCATCCCAGCAGTCATAGGTTAACTGAAGGTGCCCTGAATTTCAGAAAAATGTTATCTTCCTTGAGTGAAATACAAAACTGTGTTTAAGGACTGAAGTTTACAGAGTTCAGGGCCAGCAGCCTTGGATGCACTGGAATTTAGGCTGGAATTTGCTGCAGGAGAATGCAGGCTGGACTTTGTAAGAGCTGCTGGGACAATCTCTGGGCAGAGCTGGGTGTCCTTGACAGCAAACCAGTGTTACTCTGCCCAAAGGAGTAATTTCTTACTGTGCCAGATTTCCCACCCCTGTGCTCTCAGGAGTTTCTGTTCCCTGCAGGAATCCCTCTGCTTTTCTAGTCCTTGGACCCAGAGTGATGGGCTGGAGCAGAGGGGATCTCCAGCAGAGCTAAACTGGTGCCTAGGCTCAATCCCAGGGACAAAAATGACAAAACCAGCATGAATCCCTCTGCCTTGTGGACAAAGAGCATCACTGCCTCAGTCCCAGCACCCTCAGTATTGCTTAATTCTCGTAATTTCACATTATTCCACCTGATCTTGTGATTATTTACCAAAAAAAAAATTTTAAAAAAAAAATTAAAAGAAAAAAAAAACTAACTTAAAAAACCCCAACCACGACCAATGAAACTCCTCAAATAAAACCAGAATGTTTCAGTTATTCCCCTTTGCCAGTTAGTGCATCACATGCAGCCTTGCTTTGATTTCCCTGCCTTTAAGGATCATCCAATTTGCTGCAATGCTGCACAAAATAAATCACTAACTTCATAGAGCAACAAAAGGAGGACATTTAATGAGTCAAAGACAATATTGCATTACCAAAACACAAATTAAAGGAACTGAACTGTTCATTTAAAATAAGATTTGAAAGCTTTACAGAGCCCAAGACAACAACAAAAAAAAAGCCCTACATGAAGGAAATACGATCATTCCAACCATAGAAATACAAATGTTAGTGGTAGAAAACATAACAGGGCCTTTTGAGAGAATGCCACTGAATGAAAGCAAGAGAAGCAAAAACTGGATGAAAGGAAGAAAGGATGAGACAGATGAAAGAAAAGATGAGAGCTGGGTGAGAAAACAGGAAGGTCATTCCTTTATCTAGACTTGCTAAATTCAGTGTTCAGAAACAAAGGCAGCGACTGCTCTCCACAAAATTGTCTCCAAGGACTCTGGATACCATTTGGTGATATTTTTAAAAGTAGTTTGAAGAAAAAGAAAACTACATTCTTTAATGTCACTCAGCAGTAGTTCTGCAGCTGGGGATTTCTGTTCATACAATGGTTTAAAGGTTTTTTTTCTGCTCTAGTTATTTCCTTACAACCATAGGATTTATTACATGGTAATTCCCTGAGCTCTTATAAATCTATTTGGGGATAGAAGGGGAGTTGTCTTATGATTCCAGTCTGGCAACAAATTTTCCATATAAAATTTAATCTATTGTATCTCACTTTTGTATAATCAGATCATTAAAATGCATTGCTAACGTGTAAATCTGAGCTAACCTCATTACCATAATTATGCTCCATAATTATTGAATAAACAAGCATTTTAGGCTTTCTGAAGTCTGCTGAGAATGCTTTAATTACGTGTTTCCCAATCATTGTCACAAACCTTTGTGGCAACCCTGCCATGGGATTGTTTTCAATGCTGCTCCTCATCTGACTGGCAAGGACCAAAGGTTTGTGTGTTGTGACAATTCCCTCAGTCACATCCTGCCTGTCAGGCCCCATGAGAATTATTATTATTATTGTTTAATTTTTATTGTTTTTATTTTTATTTAATATTACTGTTTAACAGGGTTTTGCTCACAAGCCTTCATGCATTTTCAGGAATTACAGGCAATTAGTCAAATTCTGCTTTTCCCTCTGGAAGGAGAATCAGTGAGTGAACATCTCTGTGTGTGACATGAGTTTATTTGAACGTGAAGTGTTCTAAAAAAACCTGCTCACCATAGGTTTTACACCTGCACTGCACAGATGTCCAATGAAACAGCTTTCAAATGTGCTGCCTACTGGGTATTTATTCTATTTTTATTTCCTTTTTTTTTTCCATTGGTGGTTTGGTGGTGGGGTTTTTTATGACACATAAATGTTGTACAATAAATGAGGCATGGGGTAAACATCAGATCCACAGCCAACACAAGCAGCTCCACTGAAGCCAATAAACTTTTGCCAATGTATGGAAGATTCAGCCCATTACCTCTGGAAGCCATCATAAGCAGAGCCCTGCTGACTTCTACACCCAGTTTTATCTTTAATGAGCAGCACATCGTTCTAGGACTACCACTGTCAGAACATCTTGATGCAAACAGCAAATGGATAATTGCTGTCTTTGCAGGCCCCCAGGAAAAGAGATCCACAATCTGTGACAGGACTGACCTTAGAACAAATGACTCATAAATTATCAATAAGGTCTTAGAAATGTTTGAGTGTCCCTGACCCAAAGTGATATAAACAAAAATGCCCATGATATTGACCTTTTCTCCTTTTATACGAGATTTTTGTCTAGGAGACCTAATTGAAGTTTGACTAACTCTAAGAAGGTCAATAAGAACGACTTATACAAATTTTCAGAGTGAAAATTTAAAAAAAAAAAAGTGTTTGATCTATACATTAAAAAAAGCAAGTATAAAAAGTGTAGTAGGCATGCTAACAAACCTGCTAGAATAGAACAAACAACGATTAACACCACCACTACAGTTCCCCACAGCTCAAGAGAAAACACAAATCACATACACTGGCAAAGGCCTTTCGATCCAAAAAAAGACCCTTTAACAAACAAAAAATAATAATAAAAAAAATCTCAACCAAACAGCCTAAGAATCAGATTACTTTAGTGCTTTTTATAGACTCACAGGGCTCAAATGATTTTCTAATGGCAAACAGGAAAAAAGAGACTGAAAATGCCTCATTGATGCTGTTTTACACCACAACGACACAGACTCTGAAATTCAGAAGGCTGAAAATGACTCCTTTATTTTTGGGATGTGTCTCCCTTTTATACTATTTCACACAGACCAATTGGATTGGTGACACAAAGACAAACCTCTTCACTCCCATTGGTCAGAGCAGAGGGACAGCAAGAGGAAGTCCCTCCTAGGGAAAGGAATGAATAACAAAGTTCCAGTTCCAAAAACATTTCTCCTGTTTACAGAAAATTCCCTGGGAAAAGAATTTCAGAAAACCAAAACAGCTCAGGCATAAAGCAGGGCTACAGCCCATCCTCAGAGGGTTGCTCTCTTCCTCCAGTTCTCTCTAATAACATCTCTCAGCAGTCTGTCCTCTGCATATTCACTCTCCAAGGTCTGCTTCCCCAGCAAGGGAACTAAAAGGGAGCTCAAATTAGATCCAGGCAGTGATGAACATTCCCATTTTGGTGAGCTGAAGCTTGTCAAGCTCTCTTATCCCTCAGGTGAACATCACATTACAGGCCCAAAGGACAAAGATTTGATGTGAAATTACACTTCACTGTGCATTTATAGGACAGACAGACTGTTTTATCTTAGGTAGGGGAAGAAAGATCAGGCCTTTGCAGCAAAGAAAAAAGGATTATTCACATTCACTGAGAATGGCATCACCTTGTAGGCAAAGACCAGGGCTTCTTTTCTTCTATGTATGGATTTTGTGCCCTTCTGCACAACTTTTTTTTTAAGAGCATTGGAAAGAAAAGTGACAGGAGTAAATATCAGTGAAATAAATCACTCGCTCTTAAGGAATTCATGACATAGAACAAGAGGAAATTTAAGAGATACATGAAATATATTCACAGAAATGCGTGAACCTGGAAATTAACCCCAAGGAGCTGGTTAGGAAATAAGTCTCAGGCTAAATTTAAATACCATTTAAATTTAAATCCTGTTAAATCCTAGGTCCATCCTTTCCTTACACAAGAATTTCCAGTGCAAGGAAGCTGGTAGGGGAAAAGATAAGATCAGTGCTTTGTTCAGGAGCAAATCTCAGCACAATGCAGGGCTTAGAGCCCTCACCAAGAATGACACTGACTAATGAAAATAATGCTTTTCATTTCTGTAGTGCTTTTCAGCAGACAATCTGGAACTACTTTCAAGCATCCATATCTCTTTTCAAGCATCATATCTCTTTTTTGGGGGGGGGGGGCAAAAAAAAAACAAAATTAAGGAACTGAAACAACCTGTCTGTCCCAGATGAAACCTTCTGTTTCCTTTCTGAAATAACCTTCTGTCCCCACCTTCCTCCTTTGTGCCCCCCAAGTGCAAAAGAGCTGTTAATTCCACACTGCACATCCTTGTGACACTTGGCTTCAAAAAAATAACTACAAACCTCTCTTCCTGAAGCAGCACTAAAACAGTTAATTACACTAAGCTAGTTAATAGCCTTTCATCATCAAGGACTGGTTCTTCTGCACACACGCAAGGACAGAATCCATTTTTTAAATGCATATTCTTTTATTTATCTCACTCCTACCAGCTGTATGATAATTTATTCTCTGTCACTCTTCTTAACTCATGAGTTCATTTAAAGTGCGATAGCAGAGAAAATACATTAACAGTTTCAGAGAATAAAACCTTCCTGAAAATGGAATCCAGCACTTTGCTTTTACAAATACAGAATTTACACATTTGCACTTGGCTTAATTAATTAAATCCATAAGGGAATAACTCAAGCCCTACAGGAGGGCACAATATATATGCTGATACCTAATTATCATCAATTTAGGCAGGACAAAGCCAGAAAAATGCCTCAAAATGAGAGATGTGTTGGGACTGGCCAAGGAATGAGCAGAGAAGTCCATGGTGACAGTGATGCCTAAAATTTTATCTTTGAGATTCTGTGGTGCCCAGGGGTGCAGCTCTGAGCTCACAGTCAGTGTCACTCAGCTCTGCACACAGCAGGGACACAAAACAAATCATTTTCCTGCTGCACACCAAGGACAACTTTCAGGCCCAAAAGCACAAACAAGGGTGGCTGAAGGGAGGAACAAGAAGGATGGGACCTCACAACCTGCAGCTGGAATTGGACAATTCAACCCCAAGATGTAAATGGACCAAAACTTACCAAAGTGTGAGACCTCATGACTGTTTGGCCATTTTGTGACCATTTTGTGACCATTTTGTGACCATTTTGGGTCCACTTTGGGTGTAGCCCTGGCCAGGCTCTTGTCCTGCCCAAGGTGTACCCTAAAGGCCTTCCAATAAATCTCTACTTTATTCTCTGGCTCTGTCCAGTCTGTTCCAGCTCAGCCTGCCCAAGGCATCACTGCAGGAAGGGATGGAGTTCCTCTTCCTTCCGTTTATCCCTGCACACACATCACACGTTAGTTCATTGATCCAGCTGAAGGCTGAAGCAGATTTGGCAAAGGTTGGCTGAGCAGTGCTGGAACAGCTCCTCTGGCAGGCAGAGGAGGGCTGGGGCCAGCCTGGGAAGAACCTGAACAGCTCACACAACCACACCATTGGAAACATCTCAGATTGTTTGAAAGGATAAGTTTCTAGGATCTCAGGGGGAAAAAAAAAGTAAGCCAAACTGGGAGCCTTTTGCCATGCATTTCCACTATGTGAGAGCAACAACCACTTCTGTCTTTTTTTCTCAGGAAGTGAATTTGCAAAGGAACGATTTGCCCTCAGCAGCAGCTCCACAGCCCTGGCACCGCCCAGGATCAGCTGCTCCTGCCTCGGGAGATTAAAATAGATTGAAGGAGTGGGGTTTACTTTGGTTTTTTAAATGAATGAATTTTTCTACTCCCCATTTTCCAGGGTTTATTTTGTTTATTTATTTGTTTGTTTTTATTTGTTTTTATTGAACAAATTTTTCTACTCCCCATTTTCCTTTTTTTTTTTTTTTTTTTTTTTTTTTTTTTTTTTTTTCTGTGTAATTAAGAGCAGTTAGAAGAGAATCAGCCAGGACAAAAGCCATCAGATTTTTTTGGTTCAAACAGCTACTGGGCAGAATCACTTGCAGATCTTGGAATGAAACATCAGCTGTGCTTTGTAAATGGCCTTTCAGAAGAGGCAGCTCTGAGAAGAGAAGAGCAGAGATGGAGCAGAGGTGTTGGCAGCACTCAGGGCTGCAGGGACAACCTGTAGCCCTAGTTTGTGCCTGAGGTGTTTCATTTTTCTGAAATTCTTTGCCCAGGGAATTTTTTTGTAAAGAAGAGACATGTTTTTGTAACTGGAACTTTGTTATTCATTCCTTTCCCTAGGAGGGATTTCTTCTTGCTGTCCCTCTGCTCTGACCAATGGGAGTGAAGAGGTTTGTCTTTGTGTCACCAATCCAATTGGTCTGTGTGAAATAGTATAAAAGGGAGACACATCCCAAAAATAAAGGAGTCATTTTCAGCCTTCTGAAGTCAGTTGTAGTTGCAGTGTACAAGAGCATCAACAATCTGATGAAAAATGCTGCCAAATTGGGAACACATCACATCTCCCCCCAGGAGAGCTGCCAGGCAGCTCCAGGATATGCAAATCAGCAAACAGGAACCTGGGAAAGTTAGGAAAAGACACACACACCCACAATCCATTGGAACAATCATTAATATTGATTCTGCTGCTGCCTTTAAGGGAGGCATCTATTACAGGAACCAATAATTAATGAAAGTAGAAGGAAACACACATATGCTTTCCCATAAACACAATTGCCCATCACCACTCGTTCGTTACAACTCCCTGGATCCAACCACAACCTGGAAATAGCATTTCAATATTGATACTGCTCCTAGGCAAACACACAGAAAATTAGTAATAATAAAAATAAAAATAATAATAATAATATATTAAATAAATAAATAAATAAGCAAACACAGAGAAAAAAATTTAATAAATTAATAAATAAATAATTGTCCTTATTCCATTCCTGCTCAAAACAGATCAGTTTTTCACCAGGAGCACTGAAAAGAAACATTCTCTCTCCACCAAGAAGCATTACTTGCACAGATAGTTATACACTCTAGTCAATACCCCAGTGGAAAAATAGGAACCCCATCATGTATAAAAGATTATTTCAGTCTTCATGCTCACCTGTCATGGCCCTGCTCATAAACTGTTAATTTGAGTTAAAAGTCAAATGCTTCTCAGTTTTAAAATCATGGATCTACTAATCAGTATCTTGCAGGGGGAAGTTTCTCCATGTATTTTATACAAAGAGATGAAAATCACAGAACTGAGTATATAGGGCACAATTATTTTTTTTCCCCCTGGAAAATATATTTAAATTATTTTCCTCATATTTCAAAAGTGTCTGCAAAAAGTATCTTGAAAACTCAAATTTTTGTGCTCTTGTTTTCAAATTAAGGCCAAACATGGGCACAAGTTGCTTCTTTCCAGGTGATATCGGTGGAGCTCATTACTGGACTCCTTAACCTGGAATTCATCTGCCACAACCTGAGCTCAGAAAGAAGGTGAAGTGTAAAACCTTAACTCTTTCACAAAGGCTTTTAGCTACAATGTTCTCCAGGTTCCTGCACACTTTGTCCAAAACAGGGTTTTTGACTTCAGCTACTACACAGTTAAACAACACAACTTCCCAGAGAAACACCAGTGAGCTTTTCTAGATTAGCTCTTTGTACCAGGTAGAAGATCAAAATGCAAAAATCATTTTATTTGATTTACCCTGAAATCAGGCTGCTGGGGCTTTTCAGGTTAAGGAGATGATTTCTGAAATTCTGTCTGTGTGTAATAAAAAATTGCTGCACTTTAATGTAATTTTTATTCTCCAAAATACAATGTCACAAACACAGAGCTGGTACTATCATGAAAATCAGGCTGTAGCACAGACCTATCAAGCACTACATTATACCCCATTTTAAATAGTATTATGGCAAACCTCAAAGGAATTTTATAAAACATAATAGACCTTTTAAAAGCAATATTTTAGAGAAAGAATGTGTTTCCATCAACTAGCACTATACTCTTTAAAAGTTACAAAGAGAACCCACAATCTATTCAATTCTACGAGCTCTCAAAAACACTTCCCTAAAACCAGTTTTAGATCCAGAATCAGACAAAAACTTACTCAAGCACCAGGTTTAAACACATGACAAGTATCATCCCAGCTCCACAGAGCACTTCAGCCTGGGACAATTTAAACATATTTAATCTCATTTAGGCTGCTGCCAATAAATATTGTTGGGATGGTCATGACACACAGAGTGACACCATAAAAGCTCAGAAGATTCTTTATTATGGCCCCATGCTGTCTTTTATACAGTTTTAAAAAACCGTGTGTGCAACTTTAATTGGTTAATTAATAACTTTCTTGTTAATTATTCTATTGGTCAGTAAAAGGTATTTTACTTGTCCATCAAATCTCTCTATTCTCAGATTGCTTACATATTTTCTTTACTAATTCTCATGGGACAAATCCCTCGTTATTATTACAGGTGCATTTATTTTTCACCCTCAGGTGAAAAGGGGAAAGGATTGTTATGTTAAAGGAACTTCTCAAAACAGCTTGATATGTGAACTTACAAATAGATATATCTTCAGATTGTTTACGCATTTTCTTTACAATTCTCATGGGACAAGTCCCTTGTTATTATTACAGGTGCATTTATTTTTCACCCTCAGAACAGATTGTTGTGTTAAAGGAACTTCTCATTCTCAAAACAACTTCATTTGTGAACTTACAAATTGCTTGTTCGCTGCCCTTAGAAGAAATGACAGGCTGGATTTTTACCCTATTCCTACAATAGTCCTGATGACATCTGTGCCAGTGAACATTCAGTGCTTTGTTGGTTTTTATTCTCTCAGCAGCCCCACTTATTTATTGGTGTGCTTGTGTAAAAAACTCCAGCGTGTCCTCCTGGGCAGCAGGACCCTGAGTGAAGAAAGCCTTTAGCAAATCAATCCTAAAGTGATTTATTTCCAAGTGGCAGATACCAAGCAGGCAGCATGTATTTATCATTTGGACAAGGCCTTAATAAAGATAGATTTGAAGTAAAGTCTTTCTAAGAAACAGCTTCAGCTGCAGACACACACCAAAGCTCCCTCAGTGTTTAATTAGAGTCTCATCCTTCAGCTGGGGCTTGATATTCAGGATGTTTGCTTTCACTCATGAATATTACCACTAGTTTTCTAAAACTACAGGTTGCCCAGGCCAAATAGCATGAAACCCTTTTGAGAGATCTATCGATTATCGGTGTGGAAAAAAATAATACAAATCAAAATATCCTCCCTGAGACAGTAATTGACATGTATTTATTACCTCAATAAAGGTATTTAAAAATATCTTGTTAAAATAACATGAGCAATAGTGAGTCCGGTGGAAGGATCAGAATAAATGGCTAATCTAGGACAGTAAGAGTATTGCTCTAAAAGAATTTCTTCTCCTCTTTAGAAACTGAGCACTATAAAACTGGGGGGAGGGAGTAGGAGAAGGAAGCAGCACACAGTTTCTTTTTGTCCATAAAAATACACTAACCCTCCTTTTATCTATGCCTAGATAGCCATCCATCATATAAATCATCTATTATTTACTGCAGTTTATAATATTTTCTGTGCTGCATGCTACAGTTTCCCAGTTTCTTTGAGGCTAACCTAGGGCCAACCCCATCTTCTCACACAGATGATATTTCTTTCAAGTCAGTGGGAGGACACAGGTTGCAGAAATGAGGTTGAGCCACTCAGAGGGATTTGGATACGCATTGCATCAAAATGAATGGAAAGTAAACCTCCTGCATGCCTTGAAAAAATCTCATTTGCTCCTCTGAACTTAATTCAGCAATACAAGTTCTCTCTGTTCAGGGGCTCAGTAATATTTTACCTGTTCCTTTATGCAGAGCTGCCACAGCACAGTGTGTGCTCTGTGGCTGGGTCTATTTGCTCCATGAAATACAGCCATAACAAACCTGAGGCTAATGTCAAATTTCAGCTATAAATAACTCTGTAGTACCCACTGAGTGTTCAGCACTTCTGCCCCACACGTGCAATGTGAACCAGACACTGCTCAAGCACTCTGCCATCAGCCAGAAATAACCTTTCAGAAGTCAAGGGAACCACATGGAACAAACCCCACTTCAAGTGCAAGGACAAACACTTCAAAACAGACCAGGAGGGAACGTCTGATCTGTGATTTCTCAGACACCCAAACCCACGATTCCACTGAAGTCAAAAATCTGCCTTAATACCTCTCCTCTTCCTCTCCTCTTCCTCTTCCTCTCCTCTCCTCTCCTCTCCACCAGGTAAGGTTGGAGGAGCCTCTCTGGGGACGCAATCTGCCAAAAAAGGGGTGCCATTCCACTGGAAAGGAGCACAGAAATAACCCATGTCCCTCTCCCATCCGTGCAATTCCTACAAACATCAGCTGAGTTGGAGAGCAGAGCCACTCTGCTCAGGCAGCCACTGTCACCCGTTGCTGGGGATGGTGGCAACATCTCTATAAACTGGAAGCCATATTGACATCAGATAGCAAAAACACACACACAAAAAAAAATTCAAACAGCTTTTAATGAAAAATAAGCTTTTTGCTGGCATTTTCTATTCTTACACGATTCCTCCAAACCCTTTTCAATTAAGAAATCCACACGAGGGCTGCCCACAAATGTTCTTTGCCCCAAAAGCCTCAAACACTTTTTAACACCCTGCATTTCAAACCAGTTATTCAAATGAACAGCTCTTCTTCGAGGTGACAGCCCAGGGGCCATCTCCAGCCCTGAGAAATCCATGTTTCCCCAAACCTTTTAGTGCATCTCTGAGTACGAGAAGTGTTAATGGCTCAGATAGATCTTGTGTTGTGGCACAACTCTTCCCTTAACAGAAAAGTCAGAAGAGACCAAGGAAACCTCAGAGGAAAGTGCAAGGCTAAAACACAGATCTTAACCCTCTCTTGGGAAAGGGGAGGCAAAGGAAAACACAAAGGATGAACTCCCCTGCAAGGTAAGGAAGAGAATCAAACGGTTCTGCATATTTCACAGTGTCACAAAGCCCACACAGATGCACAAAAACCACACTGGAATGAATTTGGAGAGCCCACGCTCTTACCTCTGTGTTGCTCAGTAAGTTTTTTTCCTGAGGTTTTACAGCAGATAACGATGCTGAAGTCCAAAAGGACCTGCCTGAATTTAGGGTGGAATCTGACTAAGGACTTCCACCTCATTCTCCGTGTGAGGAGTGCAGCTAAAAGACTCTAACGAGATGGGGAATTTGCAATTTTGGACGATCAGACACCACCTGACAGCTTTTTAGCTTTCCTTGGTGCATCTGTTTTAGACAAATATGGGAACACAGGTTTGCTAACTAAAGCAAAGTGCCTCAAGGTAGAACATCAGTGAAAAGAAACTTTTACAAAATATTTTTTTTCTCCTATTTTATAAAAAAAGAAATATATGTTATCGGGGCAGCACTGAAACTCTGTAGCATTTTTCTCAATTTGGTAATTTTAGAAATCACCTTGCCCTCTCTAGGAAGCGAGTGTGGAATATCAGGGGTGAGAGATCAAGAACTGTAATGCTTTAAACAGGGAGTTTTTTAAGTCAGCTTTTGCTAGGCATTAAAAAAACAGTTCTCCACTACTGAGTCTGTATCTTAAAAATGGTAATCACCACCTGGCGTACTCAGAAAACCGACAAAATGAGGCTGCACTTTCCATTTAGGCAGCACATCAGCAAGGGAGGGAACACATCCGTGTGCTAATGCAGGCAGACACATGGAAAGAGAAAGACACGGAGTAGTTTAGAGGGCATTATATAATAATTGTTGGCAAGTGTTGGCTTTTTAACAGCGATGGCTTCAGAAATTGGGCAGCAACCCATCAGCCTGCAGGTGCTGAGGGGAGAATAAATGACTTATCTGTGCCTGCTGCTCGGTCTCAGGAGAGATGCTGCATTGTGTCATTCAACTCGCTGATCTCTCCAGACAGGTTTCTCCAATGACAGAATTTTAGTGCCCTAAGTGTTGGTTTGCTAATGAGTAGACGTGGCTCCCCTGAGTTGATATTTCCATATGCTGAGCACACAGGGATACCCTTGGGTGGCCACAAGGAGAGCCATTCCCTAATTAATTCATCCACACATCTCCTCTCTCGGCTACATCTGTACACATCAGCACCGACACCAAATTGTCTGTTAACTTTATCAGAAGTATTTCCTTTCCCCAAATTTCCCGGGGGCTCTATCAATACCTCTGTCCCTAAATAAAAGTGGCAGGCGGATGTAAAGTGAGTATCCAGTGACTCCCCTATTTGGCATTTCTCCAGTGCAGCCAATGGTTCAAAGTGGTTATTGAAAGGTCAGAGATCATTCCAATTGACAAGGCACCAACTCCAAGTGACACTCATCCAAAAGTGCTAATGGAAATGGAGACAGAAATTGGAAATTCTGAAGGAGACATTTTGACAAGCTCAGCTGAGTAAAGATCCCTGAAGGCAGACGAAGAACTAACGTAACTCAGTGTTTTAAAATACCTAAAAACAAACAGGGAAACACACAGATGTAGGCACTGACAGACCAGTATTCAACAGCATTTTGAAAAATATTTTTGTGGTTCAGAACTATAAAAAGGCAAATGTCTTCAATTTGATACTGCAAGCAGGTGGTTTTCAAGAAAATGCAAGTTTTTCTTCCTTTACCACCTCTATACTCTATGCCTTTGGGTGCCTTTGCTTTCTGAGTGGAAAAAAACCAAAGAAAACACAACCCTGTTAAAGGGATCACATTTAATGAAAAGGGGCTGAAAAGGAATTCTGACAGCATCAGATGTCAAGAGTTGATGCCATTCCTTATATATTATTGTATTCAGAAAATCTTACAAGTTCTCAGCCAGAGAAAATTCTCTGACTTAAAATCAATACCCAACTAAAGTCCTTTATCCTGACAGTAATTGCTGTTTGCATGCAAGGCTGCTGGTACGCCTTCACCGGGAGAAAAACTAAAAAGAGTTTCCTTAGACGGGCAGAAAAACAAAGAATTTGGGTGTCTGCTCTTAGCACTTCCCTGCCGGGTTGGGAGGAGGTGATAATGGCCTCATCTTGTGAAATTCTGGTGAAACAGCTCTCAGCCTCCTCAGTGAGTGCAAATCTCCAGATTGCAACTACCTGCATGGGTTGTGTCTGCCCACGGACGTGGAATTCCTCGCGTGAGTCACGGAATTCCTCATGTGAGTTCACAGAATTCCTCATGTGAGTCATGGAATTGCTCATGTGAGTCCTGGAATTCCTCATGTGAGTCTTGGAATTGCTCATGTGAGCTCACAGAATTCCTCATGTGAGTCACAGAATTCCTCATGTGAGCTCACGAAATTCCTCATGTGAGTCATGGAATTCCTTATGTGAGTCATGGAATTCCTCACGTGAGTTGTTATAAATACCTATTATAACGTTGGCTTTTTTGCAAATATTAAGATAAATGCTGTATGTATAATGTTAAAATAACTCTGCTGTAAGGATATAGTTGGTTATATTTTTGCTTGGACATGGTAGTTGAATAGCTGACTTAGTTATGCTGCAATTGAACTGTTTGGTTGGGATAACACCCAGTGAACATTTGATGAAGGCCCCTGTTATTGATATGTCAATTATCAGCAGCTGCTGTCTGAAGAAAGCATGGACCAAGACCGAAACTGGAGGTGATAATAAAACCACAGCCAAGATATGTTCATGCTCTAAAAAGGCAAACCCAAGGAGTGGCCATGATAAACAACTCCCGGAATATGGAAATTAGTTTGTAGAAAAGTATGAATATGCATAATGGTCTATGAATATGCAACAGGATGATGTAATAGAAAAGGTATTTAAGGAATGTGTCCGAAGATAATAGGTGTGCTCTTGTCTGAATGCCAAAAATAGTAATTGTGCTCTTAGCTAAGTACTAAACATCCTGCCATTAATCCTTTACTTTATTATCTTGGTGCCCTATTGTCTTTTTATTAAACTATTTAAATTTTACCAAGAAAGTAAACCTCATTTTTCACACAACTACCCTTTGACAAGACTGCTTTAAAACAGTGTCATGGATTTCAGGGACCTGTTATAAGACGTTTGTGAAGAAGAAAACCCCCCATGGCCTCTCCAGAAATAATCTTTATCAAAGTAATGTCAGGGCTGGCACATACATCAACAAATCTATGTGGTAACTACTTCTGCATCACGCTCTGATTTTGTGTCAAAAACGAAGTTCTCTTTCTTAGAAGAATTTATAAGTTTAATAAAAATTTTAAAAATAGACAATTAGAAGACAGAAATAAAGCAAAAGCATATACGACTGGGTGACTTGGCATCCTTAAAAATATCAGCCTGTTGCATATTCATAAAATCACATGCATGATTCAGACATTCCTTTTGAGTGTGAATTTCTTCGTTCAGTTTCAATTCTCCCCCCCACTCATTTTATCTTGTAGACCCGTCTGTGAGTGGCTCCATTCTGGTAGCATTGGTTCAATAAATTCCTCTCTTGGAGTTTTTGGCATCTTCATCTGGATAAGATACTGATACTAGAGGTCTCCTGAAGCTTTCAGGTTTTAGGGGTTATTCTATGCCTTCATCTGCATAAGATAAATCAGGAATGCCAGGGATTCTCTCCATCCTTCTGATCTAGCCAGTTTAGATGCCATGAAAACAGTCCCTTACTTTAATATCTATCTAATACTAAAAAATATATATATTCATCACATTACTTATTTCTAAGTTCCATTAATAGCTGAAGTAAGAAATACAGCAAAACCTACCAATACTACACATATAGTGTAGCTGTTCATGACACGAAAGAACAATACTCATGTCAGGGTGAGAGGTGAGCAGAGAAAGAGCAAATTTATTATGATTTGGGGTTTAAATAGGAATTTGATCAAGGATTGGGGGATGAGAGGAACACCCCTCTGACCTCAGTGGTCAAGCCAGCAGTCCATCACAGAGAGGAATGCGAAAACAATCTACTTTTGTTTATGTTAAATGTGTGAGAAACTCCAGTAGAAAATATGTAAACAATCAGAAGGCTGAAGATCAGGGCGACACATATAGCATTTAATATTTGCAAAAAGCCAACTTTGTAATATGCATTTATAACATCTGGAAAATTCTGAGAACTGTGAGTAGCAACGACATGGAGTAACAACTACCAGGAGGAGCTCCACAGCAGCTGCTCTCAGTGGCTGCAGGAAGCTGGAGAGCAGCAGGTGAACAACAAAACCTGGGGTAAGGCTGTCCAAATGGAGCAGTGCTCCCTCCTGTTCCTGCAGCACAGGTCTGAATTTCCTCCACTGCAGTGGCAACAATACCACTACGACATGGTGCTTCACTTAATTAAGTCAAAAACTGAGACTTCCATGCATATTAATGAGCACCCTAATGAGCATTAATTTTTGATGTTTCTCGTTAACAAGGATTATAAACTATGACAAATTTCTGTTTGACTGAGTGCCAAAATTCGGGTGAGTAGGGGTTTAGAATTGTAAATCTGCACGTTTTCCCCAGGGCATTGGAGCACCAGGCAGACAGCTCTGAAAGCCTGCATGTCAAAGAAGAAATATAAATGTCACAACAGGCCATCATCCACTGCCCTCCTACACGTGTCAGGGGACAAGCACTGGCATCTTTCAAGGAGAGGCAATTCAGATTCAAAGAATTAATAAAGGAAGTACCCGATTCTCAAATGGTAAAAATGAATTATTCTTCTCTCATTGAGAGCAATGAAAAATCTTTAATATTGAGAGCTGTGTGTGAGCAGGGGTGAACGCACCCCTCTGAGCTGTGTTTGTGCAAACACTGGGACTTTGTGCAGGTCTAGTAAACATGCAGGTTTGTATCTGTTGTCATGACATTGGCATGAATAAACTAAGCAGCTTTAAAAGATTAACATATCTCAAAAAAAAGTCTGGCTCGTGCAACACAGCTACAAGAAATTCTAGAGGATAACAAACCCATATGGATATTCCATGCAGATATTTTAAGAGGTTTTTTAAGGCTTTTTTTTTAAGGGTTGCCCTATGCCAGCTGGACTTGGTGACTCTTGTGGGTCCCTTCCAACAAAGGACATGCTATTATTCCATGGTCCTGTTCCTCTGCTGATTTTTACAAGGCTCCATCACTAAAACACACTCTTGATGTGTCACACTGTTGCATTTTGTTCATTTGAAGAGAATCAAAGCAGGTTCTTTTAGTTTCAGATTCCTACCTTGCCTTTGTTCTAATTCATCACAATCAAGCACCACTTGGAAGATGATAAACATAAAAACCCAGCTGAGGCTCACCTGCATTTCTTGCCCCTCACTGATTCAAACTGGTGGTGTAAGAGTTCTGTTCTTAAAAATAAATGAAGAAAATGGTAAATGAGGAGGAGGAAAGCTGCAAAGTCAGGGCAGCCTGCTCTGCTGCAGTTTCACCAAAATCCTCCAGCAGTTCACTGCTGCACTCCACATTTCTCATTTAACCACCCTACAAGTGTGTGATCCAGACTGGTACTCACATTGTGATTCTTTTAACTAAAACTCAGGCTTTATAAAAAGTGACTTTTCAAAGTTATTTCTCTCTCAGAATACTTAAAATGAGAAACTTTATGAGGTTCCCCCCCCCTTTTTTTTTTTTAGTGTTTCCTTCTAAACATCACTAAAATCTGTAATGACATTTTGCTTTGTTATAATCTGGTGCTCAGAAAGGAAATGCACCTTTCTTAATAATTTTTGAAAACTATACGTTTCCCAATAAAATAAATAAGAATATTTATTTTATAATAAATATCTATTATAAAAGAATAAATTCAAAGAATAAATTCAGTAGTGTCCCTATCTGCCATCAACCCCCCACCTTCCCAAAAACCCACCTAAACAAACAGGAACAACACATAACTTTCAAAAAAAGCTGAGGGGGGTGTCTGGCAGGCACAGAAGGTCACCCAACTCACCATAACACACGTGGCAAAGCTGTGTGATCACTGATCTTCTGTGCTGCACCTCCTGCTGACACCCCACAAAAGCCTTTGCCTGCCTGGTTACTTAATTTAATTGATTTTACCCTGGATGTACTTGAATAGATTTGCTCCCCTTGCTGCTCTCACTGCTGTTCATAAATTAGAAAATGGATTTAAAAAAAAAACCCCACTACTCTCCTCTCTACACATCAGCCAGTCCTGAATTGCCATCTGATTTTCTCTGTGATTGCTGACACTTTTGGACAGCAGAAATATTTCTGACACTCACACTAAACCAACCTGGATGTTTTATACCTGCTGAGAGTCTTACAGTCCTCTCTCCCCAGCTGGGAAGGTGGAAATAATGTTGGCCCTTTCCAGTGATCCATGACAAATTTTCATTTCTATTTTCAGTTCCCTTTCTATTGGTGTGCCTTTGATTTCTGCTTTGATGTGGTTTCCAATAATCAAAATAACAAACCCAGCTTTTTGCTGACATCTTTCAAAACTATCATCAAATTACGGTGGTTTCAGCATCCCAACAGGACAATTCAGAAACACCTTCCATTAATATTTACCGAGCAGGATCTCAGTCAAAAGAAAAATGAATTAACTTGCAACTGTTGCTGAGGTCAGGAAGGTCATTGTAATTGAAATATATCAACATCCTTATTCTTCTTTCAAAGGGAATGATCACTGATAGCAGGATTTTCTAACTATCCCCCATATTATAAATATTATGGAGGGGTTAATTATTTTTTTCTTTGGAGCTGTGGAAAAATTTGGTCTAACTAGATTAAATGGCAAATCAACAAACACTGAGCTAAAAATAACCAGCTGTCCCAGGTGAATATTGATGCTTTTGCAGTCACTAATTTCACCCTGGAATCTGTCACTAAAAAAACCCTCACACAGCTGATATCAACCAAAGCATCTGGGATAGCAATGGGGGTCACTCCTCTCAGTGATCTCCCTCATGCACTTCTGGAAAGGATGGGAAAGGAGATTAATAATTACAAAAAAAACATATTTTGGAGAATATTTTTCCAACTGACCTGGAAATACATTTTTATTAAACAACCATGACAATGGTATGATAATTATGCCATGATAATGGTATTTCCCCAATTTTAGTGTTTTAGAGAGTGATTTGACAGAAGTATGGAGAGCTCTTGGAAAAGCCACCAACTGCTGCTCAAAAAGGCCCCTCATTTTCAGATGGATGAAATCAGAATTGCTGTATCCTGCAACAGATGGCTATTTTATCTGACAAAGCTGTGATTCCCTGATTATAAAAGGTATGAACGTGTGTGTGTGTTTATGGAAGGGGGAAGGAAGGTTCTCCTCCAGGAAAAAAATCTCCCTTCAAGATTCCAGGAAATTTGCCCATGCAATTATCAAAATTTCACTTGTGCTTATTGCTTGGAAGTGCCACTAGACTTAATCTCAAAAATAAAAAATTCTAAAAAAAAAGTGAACATAAAAGTGATGGTTTTGTCTTGATTATAATGTTTTTATCTTGATTAACAGATTTTACTGCTTAGGACAGCTCAGATGATCTTCACCTCTGTCAACACTTACAGGAATCCAGCTCTGAACATGTTGAAATCCATTAGTTCACAGATGTCAGGAATCAGGGGGCAACTTGAGAAAAAAAAGCCCAAAAATCCCCAAGACAAACCAAAGAGCAAACACCCAAACCCCAATCCTGCACTGTGCACAGGCTCACACCCACAAACACAAAAACCTGCCAGAGCAGTGTCTGCTTCCCTCCGCGAAAGCAAAGCAGTGAAGGCACCAGGACAAACATCTCCTGTCACGCCACACTTCACAATCAATCAGTGTCTGTGTGACTGTATGTGCAGGGACACACATCTGCCCTGTCCTGCAGGGAACAGGGATGAGCTGAGCCCTGGGTACCCACCAGGGTTGTTCCTGGGGGACAGGGCTGCACTGTCACCCTGGGAAAGGCAAGTGAGCTGCAGAGAAATGTTGCTAGAGGACATGGAATGAAGGACACTCAGTCATCAGAGCAAAAAGAGGGAGAGTGTTTATTTTCAACTTTGAGATATCTATATAGGTTCTGGAGTTTGACTGAACAGTGAGGTTGACACCTCTCCAACCTCTCTGGTCAAACCAGAAGTCTATCAATTGTCCCTCCTCCGTAGAAGAATGTAAACGATCCCTTTTGTTTACCTGAAAGTCCATGAAAAACTCCAGTACAAAAATGCAAACATCAGAAGGCTGAAAATATCAAGACAACAGAGGAAGGGAGGGAAATGACAGGAATGTGCCCGGGACAGGGAGGCAGCTCTGCAGGTTATTGCAGCAAGGGGACATCCTAAAGAAGCATCCCAAGCCTGAGGCAGCAGATGCCCTGCTGTCCTTTCCCTCAGTGCAGGCCCTTTCCCCTCTCCCTGCTCCAGCACAGGCCAGTGATAATGAGCACTTTAGTGTGATACATAAACTGTGCTGGCACCCTGTGGATCACACTGGCTTTCCTTAGCCAGCAAGGACGGGTTCAGTGGTGCATTCCTGGCTCCCAGCACATTCCCACTGAAATCTGCTGCCAGGGCAAGGAGAATGGGATCAGCATCAAAAGCTGCTGTCTTTGTCACCTCACCCCATTTAAATACATGTTTACAGAGGTTGCTCTGCTGTAGTTCCTGAGAGGACACAAATAAACTGAATATTGCCACAGCCCAGGTCAACAGATAAATGATTGGTATTTAACAGAGCTCTTAGAGAGATTTCTAAAAAGAGAAACCCACGTTTTATACCTCCCATTCATGAACAAAAGCTATAGTGAAATTTAGCTTGGCATTGACTGGGCTTTGTGAGTTAAAGGGATAAACTCCATTAATTTTCTGCTGATAAAATGTTATTTCAGCTCATTCTACTGTCTACTTTTCCCTTGCCAAGATCACCAGTTGGTTTTTTTTCTCCCTTACTACTGCTATCTGTGCTAGAGGCTACATACAACCACAGCTAGGCAGTGGAATATTTCCTTTATTGCCTGTTGATAAACTGGCAGTCTAAAGGGATTTTTTCATACAATACCCTACAAGCTGCTGCTGACGTGATGCCATGACTTTGCACAACAGGACTGTAAGAAATGCCCCCCAAACTTGCATCTGTTCCAGTTTCCAAACAGTGAGATTACCCCAGAGTAAAGAAACACCACCAGACATTCGTGTAAATGCGTATTTCTTCAGACTAGGAATTTTCTTCTAAGATAAAAAAATAGTATTTTACAATTACAATATTCTGCTTTAACATTTGTGACCAAACAGTTGGGCTGCTACATGAAATCACAGTGAATCAACCCAAAACTGATTTATCTGGTTTTCCTTGCCAAGCCGAATGACAAGTTGAAAACCGAAGCAACCAATTATGTTTTGAAAACAGTTGCCTCACATAGTTGCCTTTCTAAAATAGTTCCTCAGTCCATGATGTAGAACAGAATTAAGAAAGATCAGCACCCCTCCATCTTGGCAGAAACAGCGCAGATAAAACCACCTCTCTTGCAAAAATCTAAAAAAAAGAAGAATGTAAATTCAGGACTCTGCTAGAAGAAAATGCAGTTTGCACCTCTGACAACTTAATGTTACCTGGAAAATATCAGTTAAGAGTGAGACAGTAATGTAAGGAAAAGAGGATAGAACAGCCTAAGGTGAATAAAACAAAGCTTTGCAAGAATGGCTCTGAGTGCTTTCCCTTACTTCATATATTTAAGGCTACCAGTAAGTGTGCTAATGAAAAATCATTAGCTGATGATAGCAGGTTACAAGACCTGATCAATACTCAGAGGAGGAACTGAGTATCACACAGAACTATGGGATGAAAGCTGAACACCAAGCATGTAAGAACTACAACAGTTTTGCTGTGAAGTGGAAACTGGAGAGAATTGAGGAAGTTTTGGGTGTGTGGCCACAACATGGGCAGGGACACACAGGTGCCAGTTCAACTCCCCAGGCACTGACAGGAATTCAAGGCTGGGAACAGGAATTCAAGGCTGAGTGATGTTATTGTCATTACATTTGTCATCGAAGAAAATCTCTTAAAGATAAATGTTATTTTTGCCCTCAAATTAATGGATATGTATTGACCAAAAACTGGCTGAAAGCAAAAACTAGGGGGGGGAAATATCACCTGAGAAAAAAACATTCAGCAACAGTCATGGAATAATGGAAACAGCAGCAAAGGAAGTAGCTTGAATTGAATATATTTGTGAATGGAAATATTTTGTATGATATGGAATTTCAATTCCATCATTCCAATATTTTGTGTGATTGGAGTTCCAATTTCCAGCTCCCTGCATTGGCAGCCTCTGGGAAGCACTGCCCAGCCCAGTGCTCTTGTGCTCCACTCGGCAGGAGTCACCTTGAGCTGGATGATTCTGCAGGATTAAGGCCTAGGGGAATTCATCATATTTAATATTAAAGACTTTACTTTGACACAATTTCAATTGACTACAACAAATCAAAGCAAACTCTGCAATAAATGTCTTCATAATGCCTCGTGCTGTAGCTGTGCTTTGAAAGTCCAAAAATCAATAAAAGCAAAATGGTGACATATGTTTGTATTATTTGGAAAGCTAAATGCATGCAAGGGATCTGTCACTGCAGGATTAATAGAGTACAAGATGTTCTGTTTGTTGGGCATCTGATTGTCTGTCTCATAATATGAATTTTGAAATAGCTGGGGATTTCTGCTGGTGCATTCACGGGTTTATGCTGAATTTCATATTAACAATAAATCATCCTGTATGTATAGTTCTCTTTTTCAATTTACTGCAACACAACTTCATCAATCCACATGGGGAATAGGCCCATACGCATAATGAGAAGAAATCTGATAATAAAATATTAAGTGAGACAACGAAACCAAAACATTTGAAATATTAATACCAGGGCTCTAAAATACCCCTCATTGCAATTCAGCCTGCATTTGGTGTGCACACACCTCCTACATTTGGGTGGAGTGACAGCAGCAGAGTGCCAAGTAGCCCATCCTAATGACTGCAAAATAATCTACTGGAAATGGGGAAATCCATTTACCGGTGATGTGAATGAAAGTAAGATGCATTCTGCTGTGGGATGAGACATTATTTTTACTCTAGTTGGCAATATCACCTTTGACCAAGTAATTATTCACTATCTGAGGTCCTTTTGTATGCACTGAGTGCTCCACAAGGTGGATGTGGACATGTTTGTCAGGACTGACCCTTGGTCTGTGGCCATGCTAATGAGGCAGAGAATTCCTGACCCAGAGAGGTCCCCGTGGTGCTGGACACAGCATGGCCCTGCTAAGCCTGTGTTTAAAAATCCCCTTGACTTCCAGCAGCCCTTTCCAGCAGAAATTGCAGCCCCTGCTGAGGTTGGAGCCCCTGCTGACACCAGCGTGGCCCTCGCCCTTTTTGGTATCTCCTGCAGATCCAGATACTCAGACTCCTGGGATTAATCCAGTCTTGGATGCAATTTTTAAATACAATTTCTACATCCAAAACCCACAGGCAAGACTTTTTCATGATCTTTTTGGTGTTTTTGGCATTTGGTGTTCCACAAGATACATCTCTCCCATCCCATGGTATCATGCAAATAGGCTCACGAGTTGAGTAATTCTCCTCAGCTAACCAGGATCATATTTACTTAACTGATATGAGCAGACAAAGAAAAATACACCAGTTGCTCAATGTGTGCAAAATTTATGGTTTGTAGCTAACATAATGTGTTTAACAATTTTATCCAAGTTTCAATCTAGGACAAAACAAATATGTTCATATAATCCCGAGCAATATTGTAGCTGTTGCCTGCAGTAAGTGATTTAAAGTTTTAATTAATCATTAAATACACTGTACACATACAGGTTTATCTTTTTAAATAAAAATATGCAAAACTTCCAGAGTCATTAACAATTTAATAAGCTGTTTAAACAAGAGAAGTCTTTGAAATGCTTGATCTGTGCCTGTGCCTTCTAAGCAATCATGCAATGATTTATCGTTTCCACAAATTGCTTGTCAGCTGGACCAAAAAGACATGTTCTGCAATTATCTCCATTCTGAAAAGGATCTATATAATCCTCATATCAATGGGTACAAGAAGCATATGGAATCAGGTTACATATATTTTTCATTGAAAAAATGTTTATTGGCCTGACCTATGTCATTAAGAGTTGCAGAGAACCCAAGGAAAAAAAAAATGTTCTATTGCCAGATCACACAGCTGCAATATCTACATTTTATTTTCAAGAACACAAACAGATGACAGCAATAATGACCAAGTGGAGGGAGCACACTGGACTTGACATCATAAAGTGAACTGTGGGACACCACTCATGCAATTTTATATTGTCAAAAGGTCATCCTCTATCTTCACCTGCAGCTGGAGGGTATTTACCTGGACAACCACCGGTTTTACCTCCAATTCAGGCTGAGTTTTTGCCAGAGGAGGATGAGTTAGTAATGAGGATGACCTCCACCATTTCAGAGCCATTTCAGCTGTCCGCTACTTGAGCTAGAGCTGGGTTGGCACGGCACAAATTTTCCATATGAGTGAAATAGCAGAGATGCAGCTCAGGGCTCCACTTCCCCTGTCTGGGTATTGAGCAGGGAGCAGAGGCAGGAAAATTCTCTCCAACCTTTGCCTAAATTCAGTCTCCATTTGTCCCACCATGTGAAATCCATGGTGATGCAGCTGGTGGCAGCCCATTAAATGAACTACCAAGAGTAACTGGTAGTTACTGGTAGTAACTGGTCTGAGTGAATTTTGTGACAAGAGGCACCAATTGTCATCATTTGACTCTGGTGTCAGGGCAGAGTCACTGTGTAAAACTGAGCCATTGAAGCCCAGCTGCAGCCTGCAGACTCTGGGAGAAGAACTGAAAATTTGGAAATTTGACCAACACCGGGACCAGCCCCATCTGCCTTTAGAATCTGAGTAAAACCATCCAAGAAATTTTGCCCTGTGGCACTCCCTTGTTTCAGCAGGTAACCTTTTAATATCTTCCTGTTATTGCCACATGGTATTCAGTCAATAGAGGGGAAGTCTTGCTGCATTTGAAAGTCTGATACCAGTCTCCAAGTGCTTGTTATGAAGACAACTGACAAGTAGCCATTGCTTTACTGGTTGTAGTGGTTTTGGTTTGAATTTTTTGGCTAATGTACTATTTATGTGGTGGTTTTACAGTCACTGAATTTTTTTTGCTAATTGGGAGTTAGGATTTTGGGAGAAAAAGGAGAAACAGGCTCAAATTAAAAGAAAACAGATTTTATTAACATACACTAAGAAAAGAGAAAAAAAGAAAAATGAGATGTTAAAACACTTTTTCTCCTACTACAAAGCTGTTTACTTTTTCACTTAACAGAGAGAGAAAACACTGAGAAATGCATTCTTGTTTTATTGTATTTTTAATTATTCAATTAATATTGTTAAGGAGAAACAGAACTGGTCTAAAATTTGGCCCCATTGATTCCAATATCTAGTTCTTGCTATGGTACATGAAACATCCAGTGGAAATTTCTGGATAGAGTGATTAATCTCATCTAAATTCATGGACTCCAATACACTGCACTCACAGCTTAATAATTCAGTCCAAGTTCTGTTTTCTGCAATAGCTTATAGAACCTTGTTTTGTAAGCATAAAGTTTTACCTTTTTTTTTTTTTTTAACTGCAGAGGCAATAATGGTGCTTGTCAAGACTTTCTGGTTTCTAAATACTCACCCTGGCACCTCACCCTGCTGAATCATTACACCTTATTCCCAAATCATTATACTGCACTCCCAGAATCACATTGCTTTGTTTTGTGTTACTGAAGTATAAGAAAGCAACACAATTCACCTGTCACAGAAAACAAACTGGAAAACTTTGGGAAGATCTCTGAAGACAACGTGGTGCTTAATAGAGATGTTTGTTCTTAGTTAACCTCATATATTTTTGTTCTAATTTTATTGTAATTGATTTAGTGTTCTGGGCATTATGAACCTTGGGGTTTTTTTCACAACACAGTGTGCCAATCTCTCATTAATATCAATGAGACATATGTAAGCTTCAAAAGCCACTCAGCATTTGGCAGGATTAGGATAACCTGACAAAAGGAGCATTGAAATAGATTTTCAGAAATGACCTGTAGCATTTACCACTGCAGTGGAGTGTTCTGTGTTATTTGCATGCCCTGCTGAATCTTAACCACAAACTTTATTGAATATGATTCCCTGCAGAGAAGAATGAGTATGCACCTTCCTTGTATACATCAGAATTTTGAGGCCAGCTGAGGATTTATGTTTTCTGAGGAAGCGAGGGAGATAACTCCAGCTGGGCTGGAAAGCTAAAGCTAAACCAAGAGAGACAGAAGCAAAGTACTGCATCACTAAGGCAGTGACATCCAGTGAACAGACTGAAATGGGTCTGAAAAATAAATGGAAGTCTGAAAGCACAGTGTGGAGCTGTGGATCCAGGCTCTTACAGAAGAATTATACCATAGAAAGGAAATAAAACATCATTTGACTTACATTCCTCACCATGCCATCCATTCCAGTGGTGCTGCCAGACAAGAGCTGGAACAGATTTAGCCCTGTGCAAGTTGTCTCCCAAATGCTAGTACATAAATTATGATATTCTGTCCCCATTTGAACACTCAAGTGGCACTGGAGCAGATATTTGTGCCTCACAGTCTCACTCCTCCACCAACATGCAGAAAGGAGAATCCTCAGGCACCCACATTTACAAATTAAGCAAACATTATTCTGTAACAAATGACTACACACTTGGAAATTATTTTAAAGCAATCTGAAAAACAGCCTACAGGGGTTCTACAGATTTATTGCGAAACAAAAACAACATTAAACCACAAAACATAGAGAAAAAAATAACATCATTTCCCATATGTTCAATGTGTGAAATGGATATACAGCCCTTTAGGTAGCAATTGTAATAAAGAAAAGTCATCTGGGTCAAATGGCATATTTCTGTTTATTATTAGCATTATTTAAACTATATTTGAGGTGTACAGAGTGCTCTAAAAATAAATAAATATCTGACACAGCCCTTCCCTGAAAATCATACAACATGCAGCAGGCAAATCAAAGCATAATAACTTTAAAGTTTTTTGCAGCAAGGAAAAATGTCACAACAAAAGCAGGTTTCAAAGTTTTTGGCTGTGAAGCGAAAGGCTAATTTAAGGGGCTTTTTTTTTCTTTTTATTACAGAAAAAGCAGCAGTCTGCATTCAGATGGGCTCTTGCACTAACGCAGCTGAAACGACAAACAGGACTGTCTCTAATACCACCAAGAAAACATAAAACAACAAGGAGCCCCATAAAACAGGAGAAACTCAGCTCTCATTTGTTGGGTGCCAGCAGTACATATTTCAGAGGAGCTCACACAGAATGAGGCAGAGTTTCAAGGCAAGGCAAGGCTCAGATAATCCTGTTGTTAAACTAACACCGAGTATTTTATTAACCACACATCTGCATTTGCTGCAGCAAGTGGCAAATCCTGTCTGGGGTTGTTCTCAGGGTGTTGGATGCAATTCTGTGTGGGGCCAGGTGTTTTTGGCCCCACAAAGGTGCATCACACTCTGAGAGATGCCAGTAGCCTCTCAGAAATGACTTAAGAATAATTATTGAGATGCTTTGATCAGAGGTGTTTTGGAAAAGCAAAAAGGTTTTAATTAAAGAAAATAACAAACTATACAGAACAAAAGAGTAAAAGCCATGCACAGTGCAGGGAGGTCCCTTACACCTGCTAAATGTCCCAAAAATGCCCTGAGAATCTCTGTGCTCTCTCTTAAGTATTCAACTATCAAGGGGGGATCTATGCCCTGAATCCTCCATCTTGCTTTATATGGATTACTATATTCTAAAACCTAAACTCTAACTAATTCTACTAATTCTAATTCTCTATTACTATATTCTAAACCCTAAACTTTCCACCCTGTGATATCACACACTTCTATTCAAACCACACACCCACAATCCCAGTGCTGTCACTCAATTTTGGGAGCCTTTTCCACAACCTCAGGTCAATGCAGTGTTGGCTTGGGGGTCAGTGCCTGTCAGAACAGAAATTCCGTTTCCAGAATTCCAACATTTGGCAAGCTGCCCAAGAGAAAATAGCTATAGAAATAAAATACAGAAAAAATTAATAAAATAGAGAAAATAATAGAAATAAAATATAGAAATTAATAGAAAAATCCTTGAGGAACAGCTCAAGGGTCCAACAGGTGCTTTTGTCCTGGGACTGGGCCAATTATGGCGAGAGAAGCATCAAAGTTTCTGGTTGTTTTTCCTTAAAATTTCAGGGATGAGTCTTAATCTCTTTCCTAATATCAAAACCCCTGTTAAAGTGTGGGGTGCAACACCTGCAGCAGAGACCTGTGTCCCCTGTCTTTGGGCTGGTGACAGAGCAGCCACACTCCTGCTGCCAGGGAGTTTGCAAACAAATTTTGAGGCTGCTCCTCATCATGAGCTATGGGGGATTGACCCTGTTGTGACAGATAGAAGAATTATAAAAGAAAGGCCTCAGAAAATCACACCTAAATTGCCAAAGCTGGCCTGTCATTTCTAAGTAATTTGCAAATTCCCATGCTAAAACAATCTTGGTATGAAACCTCATTAGCACAACAACCTATTCCTGGGCTGGAAAACAAATGCAAGAACAAAGGATTTGTCCCATGCAAATCAGTAAAGAAAATATTTCCAAGTAGATGTGATGTAATAAAGAAACTCAGCATTTAGTGAAAGGACAACAAAATGCCTCAGTCTAACCCTACTGATATGGAGAACACCAGCCTCCAGGTTCTTCTAACTGATTTTTATGGTACCATCATACTTTTTTCCACCTCATTGTTATCCTCTCTCCAGCAGCCTGTATTAACCAGTCCACACCGCTGGAAACATCACCTCCAGCCATGCTCACAGGGGCTGATTTTATTTCTCTCAGTAATTTCTTTAATGTTGTGTGTGTGCATGTACAATACCCAGCATTTCAGCTCAGATTTACACCACACCTCTGCCATTCTCTACATGCAAGTGCATTTCTCCAAATTGGATTTCTGAATATAATGCAAGAACATTTTTTGCTTACAAAAAAAATCCACAACTTTGTTTATTAGCAACATAAAATTGTCAGTTGTTTATGCCCCACTTGTAAATACCGGGCCACATTAACATAAACTTGCCAAATGGAGGGTGGGGGGAGAGTGGGTTATTTTCCTTGCAATCCTTCAGCAGGAGACCAAAGGAATAAATAAAATCGAGCATGGTGGGAAGAGTTACTATTTGTTCCAGTAATTCATCCCTGGCTAGGAAGAGGAGACACATGGCCTGGAGGACACGAGCGTGGCCAGATCTCCTTATTTACTGCCCTGAGCCTCGGCCGTGTTTGCCAGCCTGACTTCACAGGAGAGTGTGTTGGCTCATCTTGTGAAAATATATTGTCAGGCTATATATTTTAAATGCTGTCTACCCTCCTTGTAAGATTCAAGACCTAATCAATCCTTTATGTTATAACCAGGTGTAAGTCATAAAGGGGTTGTTATTACAAAATTTTATGGAGTGAGGCGCTCAGGTACTCATGTGGTGGAGAGGTTACAACATCCACTGCACCCTCATGTTTTCAGATACTGCTGTCAACATTTCTACCTGCTGGTCAATTTTTAAATATTTTCCATCACTCTGAACTCACTGGTTTCAAATTTGAGAGTTGCCTGTGATGCTGGTCCATAAGAGCAAAATTCTTCAGGCACAGAGAGAGCAAAGTAAGACTCCAGAGTGTTTCATCTTGGAGGCCAAAGATCATTGCTGGCATATCACAGCACTGAATTTGAGTTTGGGTTTAAAACCCAAATAGATTCCCTCATAACTGGATTTTATATACACATTGTGGATGTTCCTCTCACAAATTTCTTCAATAGTCTTTGTTCCCCTCTCCAAATTCCAGCAAACCCTTAAGTACCTCTAGTCCCACCTTTGGTGGTGTCTCACTCAACTATTTTTGTCCCAGGTGATTCTGACTCCTCTGAAATTTGTCAGAGTATTTGTAAGTCAAAGGATCCAGTTCCCACCCACACAAATTGAAAAAAAAAAAAAAAAAAAAAAAAAAAAAAAAAAAAAAAAAAAAAAAAAAAAAAAAAGAGGGCAACACAAGATACCAGGTATCCACAGTGCTATTACTATTATCTTGATAAAATAGCAGGGACACACATTCTGCCTGTCACAATTAAGGTGATAAATGCCTGTTTCTTTGAGGCTTGTTTGGAAGTCAATTATGCAGATTATTTCTAGAATACAGACAGATGGTGTTTTCCCCCATATGAGACAATCAAGTTGAACTTTGATATGTGCATAAAAATACTGTAATTTGTCAAGCTCCAATGGGGCCATTTTATCACAGATAACCAAAAGACTATATGGATTTTTGTGTTTGCCTCTTTTCGATTAACACAGCCTATGCTTCTTTTTATTCCAATTTTTTTTTTAATGAAAGCTTTGCTATGTTTCGTCTTGAAGCCAAATATTGATCTTTCAATTTAGTCTTCAGGTTTTGATTAACGCAGAAGGTTGCCAAGTGAACGGCTTTTTGTTTGTTTGCTGTTAATTCTTTTTTTATTATTCACTTGCTGCAGTAAATCTTGCTTTTATTGTCCAAGTGCTGAAAGGAAAAAATGGATTGATTTGAGCCCCTAAATAATTTACAATGCAGAGCTTTTTGAAAAGACTGATGCAATGTTGACCTTCATTTTTGCCCCTTTTCTTGTTGACAATAGAACATTTTTGATTGACTTGAAAGGAAAGAAAGGAAGAAGATTGATTTTGACATGTTAATCATGGTTTAATTTGACTAAAGCTTTAGAGAATGAGTGTTTAGTTGGATGTTTTTAACAAAAGAAAAATAAGCTGTTGTAAGTGTGAGTATTATTATAAATATTTTCCTTGTCATTTTCATTCTCTATCAGGCTAAATTTCATGCTCCCATTTAAAAACTGAGTTATATTTATTTTTTATTAACAAATCTGATGGCCTCAATCCCTCTTCATCCGCTCCATAATAGGTTTGCTAAGCAATAAAAACAGGCAGAAAAGCTCTGACAAATGTAGGAAAGGATGGTCTGAAACAGACTGGGAGACAAAAATCCTATTTTCTTGTAGAGAGTTTTTTATATCATTGTGGGCAAATGATTTGGGCTCCCAAGGAAACAAAGCCAAGGCAAAGCAGCTGCTCCAATCCAAACCAGGGCTGCCTTGAGCCTGCTTCCCAAGGAAAACAAGACATCCAGGCTATATATATTAACCAAAAAGCAAATTCAGAACATATCTAGTCAATAATTGATGCTGTTCCTGCCTCTCTGAGGGTTAGAGGAGGCAAGGTAAATAACATCTTAAATAACATCTGCCTAACCAAGGAATGTTTTGAGGTCTCTCGATGGAAACACCAGGTATTGTTCTGAGAAATTTTTAGATACTTGGCAACAATGCCTGGAGTACAGAGCACAAATAGCTGGTTTTAAAAAATCATGTATAGGTTTGGATGCAGACAGGCATTGAGCCAACAGGTATTTAGGTGGAACATTTTACCACTGCAGCTGTCAGAGGCACAAGGTGGATTATCAAGGTTCACAAGGAGATGTGGAGAGCAGAGTCACTAAAACCCACAACACTTCTGCAAAACAGAGGAACAGGCACTTCAAGCACCTGCTCTCCTCCATCTACTTGCCAAAGTACCTGAATATTTTAAAAGTTTCCGTTCAGCCTTGAAAGAGCAATTTCAACAACTCCAGTTTTGCCAAGGCAGAAAGTTGCTCTTAAGATATTAATGTTGCCAGCTCTGACCCCATCCACCTTCCAAATAGCAAAATGTTGCACAGTAACCTACCAGCCATGCTGGGCTGGGCACTCACCAGTGAACCTGGCAATATTTCTAGCATCTTTTCTGTTCTGGTGATTGTCTAATGTCTCTGGATATGCACTACCTTCATTAAAGACCATGCAGTTCATTAAAATCCTCCAGATTTTTTGCTGGCCTCAGGTTTTCACTAAGAAAGAAACCTGGATCCATATAAATAAAATATTATGTGACAGTAATAAATATTTAGGTTTTCTCCTGCAAATGTACTACCTCATTTTCACTCCAATAGAATAAAATACAAGTACTCAGGGGTCTGGTAATGCATTGTTACACCTGCCAGACATGCAGGTGTACGAGCTCCATGTGCTAAAGAGTATAATGATCTTGTCTTAGAATACAAATTAATCAGGCAATTTTATCAGTGAAGTTCTGATCCATCAGTATGACTATTCTGATAGCAAATATCACCACAGAAGTAGTAAAAGCTGAAGACATGCCTAACTGTTCTGGACTGGAGCCTAAATTAAATTTCCAAATAGAATAACATATGCCTTGAATGTTAAGCTCCCCCTGATGTCAACACTATCCTTATGGACCACTTTTTTCCAGACTTTGCATTTTTTTTAATGAAATCATAATTTTAACACAATACAACCTCTCTTCTAGTCATTAACAACTTATAATCAAAAAAAAAAAAAAAAAGCTCTAAAAATGAGCAAGCCTTATGCCTTTCAATCATTAATTCCTATTATCTCCATTCTATCCAGATGTTACTGGGACTAATAATTTTCCCTGTGTGAATAATATGTGTATGTAGTAAGCACAAATGTATTCTGCTTATCTCCGTAATGTTTAATTCTCAGAAAAAACTTGCAGGCGTGGTGAGGTCTCTGCAAAGGCCAAGAAGGCTAAATAACAGGTTATACTAAATTTGGACAGTTTACATGAAGAAAGAAGCCTGAAAAGCATGAACTGTATCTCTAGAAAAAGAAATACACCTTATTTTATTAATAGTTATTATCATAGCAAAGACAGTTGCTCTATTCATAGCAAGTAGTTGGAAAACAGAACATCCCAGTGAACTCAACTTCTCCAGAGAATACAAAAATATCATCTTTACAATTGACTGTGTCTCTTTCTTCTGCAGGCCTCCTTAGCTGGAGTAGAATCTCATTTATGCCATTGGGTACTGGATCAAACATCACAAATGTTTGCAGTTCCTTTCCTTCTCTGTTTTGCCTAAAAGGCAGAGTTCACCACTGTCCTAGGATAAAAATGCGCCTTCATCTCCACAGTTCTGCACCCCTGCAGGCCCATGAGCCAACTGGGAGCACTCAAACACAGACACAACTGCTTTCTCTGCATTAATTCGACAAGAAACAATATTTAAAAGAAAAACCGTCCCAAACATTTGTTGATGGGAATGTGGAAGGTGAGAAGGTTCAACAAGGCAAAGGCCAGTGCAGTAGCAACGAGGCACAGCTGTTACATTTTTTTTCTTTTTGCTAGGGCTGGAATTTCTTGTTCAGACTCAGATGTTTATTAATTCTTATCTATGTTACAGTTTCACAAACCATGAGTTCTACAGCACTTCTAGATAACGATGTAAAAATGGAGCCATATCTATCTCTTTAAAAGGCCTTTTAAGGATAAACTTTACAATTATGAAATGACACATAAATTATTTTTACTTTTAACCCAATAACCAACCACTCGTGGCTGCAATGTGGATTTTTCTGCCCAATTACAAAACACCACCCAGACCCATGAAGAAGAAGGTGAAAAAGGAGGACTCAGCCTCTGCCCTAAAACCTCCATCTTGCTTTATATACACATTACTATATTCTAAGCCCTTAAACTCTCAGTTTTCCACCCTGTGATATCACACACTTCTATTCAAACTCCACACCCACAATCCCAGTGCTGTCACTCAAATTTGGAAGGTTTTCCATGGCCTCAGGTCAATGCAGTGTTTGCTTGGGGGTCAGTGCCTGTCAGCACAGAAAGTTGAAAATTCTCAGTGCCCAGGGCTCCAACACAAGCCTCTGCTTGGGACTCCTGTTCTTGTCCTGCTCCATCCAACTCCCCTCCTGAAGGGTGACCAGACACTGAGCCACAATCCCTCCATGCACGAACAGCACTCAACTCACAGCTGGAAGAATCCATTGCAGTCCCTCAGTGTTTCAAGGAGAGGAGGCACATGAAAGGATGAGAACATGCTAACAGAGAAATCTACAAAGTGACAAATGTAAGGTTTTTTAATTGGCTTTTTAAAAGCACATTCATATTTTAAAAGCATGCTGTAGATGGAAGAAGATGCCAGTGATGTGTGTTTTCAATAAACCAAATTCATTATCGTCAAGCAAAATAGTCAAAAAACTGATTAATTTTGCACATCCTCAAAACCACTTGTTTTGTTTCCAACTGTGTGTAAGTTTACAAGGACAAATCAGACTCTTGAAACTAACAATTTCATTTTTAAGGGTGTCCTTGAAAGACTGCAGCCATATATGACTTACAGGATACAAAAAAAAAAAAAAAAAAAAAAAGCCCTGTAAATAACAAAAAGTCAGGTTGAATGTCAGAAATGGAAAACATACATGCAACTGCTGCAAAATAAATTACTGTAGTCAAAGGTGCTCCTTAGACTCAAGAGCTCATATGGCAGTCTTTTAAAGGTCAACACAGAAAGCAGTCACATTGGAAATGAAGTTGAAGAATATGAAATCCAGTGTTCAAATGATTTCTTTGCCCAGGGTCCTTATTAGAAAGGTAATCTCTTTTCTATCACTGTTTAACAACATATCATTACTATGTGAAGTGTTTTTAAACACCTGGAGTGCAAAAGATTATATTTAAAACCAATTCAATTCTATTACATCCCGAACAATACATAAAAATGGGAAAGAAATTATGGACATGTTAATTTTACTGGCAATTCTGTAACACTACTTGAGAGAGAGAGAGAGAGCAAACAGTCCTAACTCCTAAAATTACACTGCAACTACAGGCCATTTTAGCACGTGAAAATTACTGATAATAATTGATCTGCTGGTTTTAAATAAAGTTTCTCAGACTCTCGCACACTGTCCTCCCCACTTTTTTTGCTCTTAAAAACAACCTGTGAATTACTCCCCAGGTGAATTTTGCCAAATGCTGGTAGTTCCAGTGTCAGAGCCATGACAGAAAGTTTACATGAGAAGTCAAGGTTTTGATGAATGTCACACTTGAAAGCCAATTAAGTGGGCTGAAAGGAAGACACAATTTCCCATTGTCTAATTGCCTCACAGCACCTTCAAGGTAATAAATTTGTCACGTTGAATTATTAATGAGGAAGGAATATTTGACTTGAAGCCTTGAATAGAAAGCAGTTCATTATCAGCTGGCATTGTTCCTCCCAAATAAAAGAGGGGCACTACGGGAGTTAAAGAAAGTTGTCAGGGAAATCTTTCCCTCACATCACTGAATGCACCTTTTACCTCCTGCAAACGTTCCAATGAGGGGGAAAAAATATGGTGCATTTAATCTCTAATTCTCTTTGGCCTTTGCAGCCTGACAAATAAACTCCCATTTGGACTCCCCAAAACACGAGCTTTAACTGCATCATTTCAGACACAGAGGTTGGAAAATTTTTTAGAACTGGCCCCATAAAAGTACAAGGAGCACAATAAAGCAGAGTTTTGGGTTTATGTGGCTCTTAAAGGCTTTTTGCCTTATCTCCTCTGGAAAGCACTGCTCACACACCTGCTGGAGCTGGGGAGATGGGTACATCAGTATTTTTATCCTTAATCTGTGGTTTCTAAAGAAAAGGTGATGCCCTTGAAAAGCATTTATTTCAGCACAGAAAACCTTCCTAATGGAGAAGGACTCTGTGCTGCACATCCTATGCACAATGAGAGGAAAAATGGAACACTGTTGGAATTCCAGAAACTTGGATTTTGAGATTTTAGTATATAGTATAAATTTTAGTATATAGTATATGGGTCAAGGTAGGAGATTTTGGACGTTTTCTGGGTTCTTCTTCTTCACCTTCTTCTTCCTTCTTTTTCATAAGTTTGAGCGGTTTTCTGTAACTCTGGGTGGTTTCCTGTAATCGGTCGATAGAGTCCACATTGCTGACTTCAAGTAAAAACAATTAAGTTTTAAAGTAAAAGTGAAAATAAATTTTTTAAACTTTAAAGCGTTTAAAGTAAAAATAATTTAGGTGGCATTTTATAATTAGACAGATTGTCCTTGAAAAGACCTTGTAAGGATAGAGAAGTGCTCCGTTTTACCTCTGTTCTCTAAACTCTCTAGTCAGAGCTCACAGCTCATGAGCCTGTAATATAGATAGGAGATAATAAACACCAAGTCCAAACACACAGAACTATGACTCCTGTGCCTGACCTTAATTCTTTATTATTAATAATAATTATTATTATAATTATAGATCATTATTGATACTGAAGTTAACAAAAAAAATAATAAAAAAATATAAAAACTCCACCATCACAGAATCCAGTTCCTTGGTTTGGTGTAAGATCAAATGATGAAATTGGGTTCATTTGGGCATATCTTGGCTTTCTCAACAGCCCAGAGTGGCCAGGCAGTGTCTAGGAGCCCTCTCAGACCACTGGAAGAATACACTCCACCCTCCTTTGCTGCTGGAAATTGCTGCAGCATCCTTCAGTGCATTCCTGCTGCTCCAGAACTCCATCTTGGGGCACAGAAGAGCAGTGGAGAAGCCAAATTCCTGTTTTACAGAGCTGGCAGTGCAGCAGCTTTGGGCATTAACACTTGTGTGGAAACACCAAATCTTGTTCTCCTTGGGCAAAAGCTGAAGTGCTGTTAAGACTCTTTTGAGATGCAACATTTGCCAGGGAGGTTTGTGGATCTAAAGAGGTGCTTGAGAGGTCTGTTCCAAACACTGGTTTGAGCCCTTAGCAAGAAATCTCTCAGACAGGCACTGCTGGCACTCCGTCAGGACTCTGCAGAGAGGAGGATGCCTCGGGGCCTCAACAGCTTTAATTTTGCAATGAATTTGACTTGGTGTCTTTCATGTATGCACCAGCAAGACCTGCAGTAGGAACCTTAGAAGTTAATGAATGAGACAGGGAGATTTAGAGATTTGGGCATATAATTACTAGAGCAACATGTGCTCTTTCTTGCACTACCCCAAGAGATCTATTAGGCATGCTACAGCAAACCAAATAAATCACAGGTCACAAAACACAGCAATAAATCCTACCCAGATCAAATTGCAAAGTAATTAAAACTGCTATGATATTTACATTACAAATTCACTAGTAACATCAGAAAAAAAATCTGATTACAAGTGCATCCCAAGCAACCTCTGTAGTGTTTCTTCAACTACTCCTAACATGAAGCTCTGCTTTTTCCAGCAGGGCCAGACATACAAAGGTTTTTAGATACAAAAGGGTGTCACAGACTCTTCCTAAGGCTCCATAAAAGTTCATTTCTTGGTTAGGTCCCTGATTAGATCTCTAATACCACTGAAATAATCTTACTCTAAAAGTAAATTCTACAACACAGCAAAATGGGCAACTTCAGCTAATTAATTTTTGTAGAACACTGACTAGTACGATTTAAGCTGTTTAATGACAGCTTGAGTTTTCATGTCCTGGTTCCACCTCCACCCTGGGTCAATTCAACAAACAAACAAACAAACAAACACCAAAAAACCCAAACCCCCTCCCAAAAATCAAACAAACCACAGGTGCAGCCCTCAGTGCTTCAGTACAAGTGTAGTTGAAGGGCCTGACCTCTTATTTCCACTGTGCCTTGCAAATAGAGAATCTCAACTCCCAAAAGCCCCCAGGCCAGAATCTTTCAATAGTGCTGAAACAAGAAGAAAAAAAAAAAAAGAAAAAAAAAAAAAATTTAATTTCCATTCTAAAACTAAAATTTAATTAAATAAATTTTAATTTTAAATTTAATTCTAATAAAAAGAAATTTTAATTATATAAATTTTAATTAAATAAATTTTAATAAAAAATGAATAATTTTAAAAGTATTTTATTATTCCTTTTTGTTGTTGTTTTGATCACCTGGCAGTGGGTACATGTCCTCCTCAGGATGTGGCAATTAGACACTGATATTGCTCAGTCCTGGCCTTGCACTCCATGCAGTGACTCCTCAGTACAACACAAAGCCACAATAAACAGCAGCCAACACCTCTTGGCAACCCATGAAAAATGTCCTGTTTTGAAACAATTTTCCCTCTGTGTGATGTATGTTCTGTTTTTCCTTTCACTCACTCTTCATTACTAAGAACATTTGCATGAAAAATGGCACCTCTCTTTTTCACAAAGTTCAGTTGTTCTTGCTGGGGTTTTTTTCTCCCTGCACTTGAACTCGTAATCCCCTCTTTGCATAGCTACAGTGGAATGCTGTGAAAATGACCGTGGTATCAGAAGAAAAAAAAAAAAAAAAGTAGCTGCTGATAGAGTTCTCAGGAGGAAGGTTGGGGGTTAATGCTGCCCTCAGCACAGAACCCACATGGGCAGATCCAACATCTCAGATTTTGCCACCTTCAGTAGTGTTTCTCTGACCAGCTGCACGTGGGGCTGGGGTTTCTGCAGGACAGAATTCCCTCTCCCTGGGGTCACACACAGCCTGGAGTCACAGAACCTCTGTCCCTTCCCTTCTGCTTCACCCCCAGGGGCAGCACAGGCCACCAAAACCCCTGGAGATGTCCCTCCTGAGTCATCCAGCAGCAGGAACCACCACAGGTGTGTGAGACAGACCTTCAAACACCTTTTCTTTTGCACCTTTGCTCAAATCCACTCAGCAGACTGCAGCAGCAGCATTTCTCTAACTCACCAGAGGTTACTGACCCTCAACTCTCACCCCTTTCCTCTCTGTCACCATCCCAGATCTCCCCTGCTCTTCTTAGTCCTTTTTTAAAATTCCTCAGTGAAGGAACCTCCTGGAAAAAAAAAACATCCCAGAGCCCCCCTTGCTCCTCACAGCCCATATTGGAAATATTTCAGTGAAGGAACTCCCTGGAAAAACCATGCCAGAGCACCCCTTGCTCTACTCAGCCCATTTTTAAAATTCCTCAATGAAGGTACTCCCTGGAAAACCATCCCAGAGCTCCCCTCGCTCTTCCCAGCCTGTATTTTTAATTCCTTAGTGAAGGAATTCCCTGGAAAAAAACATCCCAGAGCCCACCTTGCTCTTTCCAGTCCATTTTTTTAATTCTTCACTGAAGGAACCTCCTGGAAAATGACCCCAGAACCCTCCTTGCTCTTCCCAGCCCATTCTTTTTTTAATTCCTCAGTGGCAACAAAGACCTTCACCACAAGGAATCACTTTTCCTGGCTGATATCAGCCTGTGCTCCCTCTGTGCTGCCAAAACTGCATCCACCAGCTGGTTCATGCTCCAGCCTGTGTATTCTCTTGGGCAAAGCCCATCAGTGTCCACTGGGATTCTGGTGGACATGATCCCATTATCCATGGATAATGCTCCACTTTGCTCTGGCACAAAAAACCAGTGCACGTACATAATAAGCAAGGATAATAATAATAATTGGAAATTTACCCAATTAATAATAACAATAATAATATGAAAAGCACAGGCACATGCTCATTTCACCCATTTCCCATTGATTTTGCTGGCCTTTAATTCCTAAATGCCTAACCAAACAATGAAATTATGTTTATGGTGAAATAAGATCTATTGGACTCCATCTGGTCATTTTTCCTGGTGTAAAACTAATACACAAAAATGTTTCTAGTTTAGAGCAGGAACATTCAACCTCCCAGGGAGAATATTTCTGCAAGGAAATTCACCCCAGCAGAGAGGGAGCAAGAACCACCTACGTGTGGGGAAAAAATGATCCTAGAGCAATGTGAGTGGTGCAGAAACCTTGTGCTGCCCCCAGGGGGTCTCAATTTCCCCCACAAAAAGACACAAAACATGCTGCTATGAAAAATCCCCAGAGCATCACTGCAGCCACCAAACCACTCCTCTCCACTTTCCTTTTCCCAGGATGGAATTACTCAGATTACATTATGGCTGCAGGAGAAAGTGAAGAGGAGAGAAGAAGTCAACAAGAGCTGTAACGCTGGTTTGTGCCTGAGATGTTTTGTTTTCTGAAATTCTTTTCCCAGGGAATTTTCTGTAAACAGGAGAAATGTTTTTGTAACTGGAACTTTGTTATTCATTCCTTTCCCTAGGAGGGACTTCTCCTTGCTGTCCCTCTGCTCTGACAAATGGGAGTGCAGAGGTTTGTCTTTGTGTCACCAATCCAATTGGTCTGTGTAAAATAGTATAAAAGGGAGACACATCCCAAAAATAAAGGAGTAATTTTCAGCCTTCTGAACTTTGGAGTCTGTGTTGTTGTGGTGTAAAACAGCATCACAGAGCTCCCACATGTTGTAAATCCTCAAAAGGCCCTCATCAGTCACACTGTGCCTTTTCCTCTCCTAGGAGGAGTCAGCTGTGGCTGCTGTGTTTTCTGTCCCTCCCACCTTCTTATCAGGATTACTGTAATCATTTGATTATTCCTTTCTATGTGGTGGACAAAAACACCAATCAGTTTAACCAAATGTTTTAGGAAGTTAAGGTTCGCTTCCAAAAGGTGGCTATCTGCATGAAATACTTAGTATTCATAATGCCTTTGGTGCCTTGGAAGGCTGAGCTGGAGCAGAGACTGGACAGAGCCAGAGAATAAAGTAGATATTTATTGAAAGGCCTTTAGGACACACCTTGGGCAGGATGGGACCCTGACCAAGGCTGCTCTCAAGGTCCACTGCGAATAGTCTCACACAAAATGTCTGACCAGTCACCAGGTCTCACACTTTGATAAGTTTTGGTCCATTTGCATCTTGGTGTTGAATTGTCCAATTCCAGCTCCAGGTTGTGAGGTCCCATCCTTGTTGTTCCTCCCTCCAGCCACCCTTGTTTGTGCTGTTGGGCCTGAAAGTTGTCCTTGGTGTGCAGCAGGAAAAGGATTTGTTTTGTGTCCCTGCTGTGTGCAGAGCTGAGTGACACTGACTGTGAGCTCAGAGCTGCACCCCTGGGCAGTGCAGAACCTGAAATACATGGAACATAGAGTCATCACCTTTTTAACAGAATCTGTTTTCCCCAAGTGCCTGAACACTAGTTGAGAGCTGTCATCTCCTGGTGATCACTGATTTTATTTTTTAAACACGTGGTGGGCTGTATTCATCCAAGCACCTCTGCAAAATAGAAGAGAGCCACACATAATGAACCCAATTTACAGAGCAAGTGTGGTCTCCTCAAATCCAGTAAGAGATGAACACAGAGGTGCAGGGTAGAAAAGAGCTGAAAGCCACCAGAAAAAGGTAAAATACTGCAAATGGGGAAAGAAGAAATGGTGAAAAGCCACAGGTCCACACATCTCTGTGGAAAACAATTCACAAAACTCTCCTGGCTTTGACAAAACCAGCTTGGATGGTGGGGTGTTGGAGTACAGGGCATCCCTCTGGGCACCCTGGAATGTCACTGACCTCAGCAGTGGGGTCTGAGAAAGAGGGTTTGAAACCTGGACAGGAGGGTCTGGGGTCTGTGCAGGGGGGGTTGCAGACCCTGGCACAGAGCCCAGGAGGACATAGGCTTTGATTTCAGTCTGTGAGAAAAACTTCCAACACATAGAGGAATTACAAGTCACAAATGTGTGACAAGTAGTGTGGTTTATCACTGGGTAGAAAATTTTGTAGTTTTGGGTTCTTAGAATTGAGGAACAAGATGGAGGATTTAGGGTGGAACCCTGGGCTCTTCTCCTTCTCCCTTGGCATCCATCTTCTGCAGTGATGGTGGCACAAGGTAGTTTGATAGGGTTGGGTCAGAGTAGAGATGACCCTTCTAGTACAGGAACTTGGCATTGGTATGAAATGGTAAATAATAAGTACATAGTTATCTGTATAAAAGCAAAGCAACACCCCATCACGAGGGGAGTCGCCTCATGTCCGAGCTGCTGTGAACACCTTGCCTGGGCACAGAGAATTGTAACATAAGAATTAACAAACACATGAGGAACCCAGAAAAAACAAGACCTTGGAGACTCCATTTCATTCTCACGCCAGATTCGAAGCCTTCAGAGGGCAAAAAAAGACTCACTCCAACCACCACCTGACTCTGGCAAAGAAAGACCAGACCTCAGAGTGGGGGAAGAAACTCCAGCTCTGACCATGCCTTCCCACTGGTTTTCCTCTCCCTGGTTAATAATGCAATAAACACAAAAGGCAGAAAAGATACTTTTAGGAAAATCAATGTTTTTGAGATAAAGCATCAATGTAATTCAAACAGCCCGAGTCAACTGCCTAGAGTAAATTAAGTTTAAAATTTTAACAAACTGTCATGTAGAACTGGTGGTGTCTGACAAATTCAATTACAATAGTAATACATCACTCACAAAAGTATTATTGATAGTGGCAGGAAGATATTGAATTTAAATTATTCATTTTTATTGATTAAACAGTATCTCTTCACCAAGAATGGGGCAAAACATCTGACAAACATTCAAGATTCATGTTCTAGCTCCTAAAATAAATAGCTGCCAATCCACCCCTGCTGGGTTTTTGCATATTCCCCTGCCGTGGATCAAGTCAGCATTAAAGCTTCATGCAAGGAGAGCCATTCACCCTCATTTCTTGTAGCTAACACTGAGCTGCAAAACACTCTTTTCCCTTCTGTAGTGGTTTTATGTCTGTTAAATTTAGTGTAGTGCTTTGAGTGTCTATATATTTTTTTTGTTTTGGGAGATAGGATTGGGAGGGAAAGGTAAAATAGGGTTAATTTAAGTTGAACAGATAGATTTATTAATATATTTTAAAAAAGAAAATAGGAAAAAACAAATGAAAATTTAATAATTTTTTTACTGTTTACTCTCTTTTATGCAATATAGAGAGGAAACTATGATTTTTAGTTAGTTTTAATTTTACAAATATATATTATATATATATATATAAAATTTTATACAAAATATAATTTTGTATTATTTTGGAAGAGGAGGGGGTATTTTTAGAGTTTTATGGAGATATCTGTTACATGAAAAAAAACAGTTTGGTGGTTTTTAACGTTACAAACCCGGGCTAAACCACCACATCTTCCCAGAAGTCACTTTAAAAGCTCTGTCTGTGAAAATGTGCAGATTCTGTGCCCTTGCTGCCTCCCACACCCTCCTCCTCCTCCAGCTGTCTCACCCTTCCTTGCTCTTTCACTACCAAGGATCCCTAATTCCTGGAACTGGCTGTCCGAGGTCTCTCATGTAGAGGAATCATTCCCCCATCTTGCTTATATTACAAAACAAATTAGAGATATCGAAGCAAAGTGTGTTAATCCTGTAATTATCATGGTTATAATGAGGCAGTTTAATGATCTTGCTAATTGTCTGTTCAGCAAGACTGGATTGGAAAACATTCCTTACCCCATCCACCCTTTTAATTCTGCTTAGATCAGATATTTCCTCTAAGTGAGGAGCTGTAGCTGTGTGTCTCACTACCTCATCACCAAATTAATGTTTAAAAACTGCTGCAGGTATAACCAAAGGCCAAGTATTATATTGTAAGCAATGTCTGTGTGGTCACAGTCAGTAGCTATTCAGCTAGATATTAATTCAGACAAGATTGCCAGAGGAAGCAAAAAGAGAAATAAAATGTCTCTGAGAGGACTAAAATTTTGCTTGTGGATTGGCTGTTAAAGGTCTTAAAATTATCAGCTGAAATAAGCTGCCTGAAAGTTGTTTCTGCCTAATCAACTGCTTTCCTGTTTATTCTGCTGCAACCACCCCCCCTCAGCCCGTGGCTGTGGCTAAATACCAAATTCCTTCTCTCTCCTTTCCTTTTTCCAGGATGGAATTATTTAAATTACATTATGGCTCCAGAAGAAAGTGAAGAGGGGGGAAGAAGTCAACAAGAGCTGTCACCCTGGTTTGTGCCTGGCAGGTTTTGGTTTTCTGAAATTCTTTTCCCAGGGAATTCTCTGTAAACAAGAGGAATGTTTTTTGTAACTGTACCTTTGTTTTCATTCCTTTTCCTAGGAGGGATTCTTGATGTCCCTGTGGTGTGACTAATGTGAGTGAAGAGGTTTTGTCTTCATTTCACCAATGGAATTGGTCTGTGTAGAATAGTATATAAGAGAAACACATCCCAAAAATAAAGGAGTCAAGGAGCGAGCTGCTTTCCCAGGAATCACCTGCAATGCCCCAGGAAAATTCACTCTCCAGCTCTGGCACACCTTGGGAGCAGCTCAGGACCCCCTACATGGGACGTCAGAGACTCATTAAAAACTATCTCTGCAAAAGAAAACAATCAGGAATGAAGGAACACAAGTGCTCACTACTGCAAAAAAAACCCCCAAACACATGCTTCCAGCTCATCAGCTTCTCTGCAGGAGCTGCTGTGCAAATGCTAATCCTGGAATAAACTGCAAGTAATTCCAAGCAATGAAGCAGTAATTTACTCCAAGTTTACCCTAAGCAGCTGATACAGCCCTGCTGTCCCTGCCATGGCTTGTCCAAAACCCCACATCTCACCCTCCCAGCTCTCTTGGCTGTAAAAAATGTAAAAAAGGTGTTTTGTCACTATAGGATATGAAAAGAATGACACACAGTCAGCCAGGTCGTTAGGGTAAAAAGAGAGAAGTTTATTTTTTTACTTGGGTTTATATAGATTTTGCACAATGACTATGGATTGGACAACGAGGTTGACGCTTCTACTACACTGCTCAAACTAGAAGCCCATCAATTGTCCCTCCTCCATAGAGGAATGTAAATATTACTTTGTTTACATGAAAATCTGTGAGAAACTCCACTACAAGAATGCAAACGTCAGAAAGCTGAGAAAGATCAGGGGGACAGTGTTCCTGTAAAAGGTAAAACTTACCAAGCACCTCAATGCAGAATTCCCATTTTGAGGCTGGCACCTGTGTTTCCCCAGAAAATGATTACAGGAGAATTGAAAAAGAAGGAAGAGTCTGTCCATTTAGCCACACTCCTCTGAGCTACAGAGGAGAACTTCTTCCAAGTACCAACCGTCTCTCTGAGATCCCCACCTCACCTGCTGGCACAAAACAAAGGTAACTTGTCATCAAGCCTGGTAATAACAGCGCTGTGAGCAGCCACCCAAAACCCTGAGGGTCAGATTTAAACTGATATTAAACCAGCAAAACTCCAGCAGTCGGAAAATACAGTGATTTTTACAAGCAGTTGGGGACCCAACCTCTGCCCCTAGCAAGGTTTGCACAGGCAGAAACATCCCAGCACACACAGGCCAAGCTGCCCAGGGCAGCACAGAACTGACAAAAACCAGGAGTTCTCTCCTGCTGCAGCCAGATCTTAATGCTCATCACCTACCAGATTTTGTTTCTAGTGCATTTGACACGCTAGAGAAATAATGAATAGTAATTTGAATTAATCATTGCGAGTTCCACTGCAATTAACAGCAGTGGTTAACTGTAGCAGCACACTACAAATAAATTTGCATACCAGAGATATTTGGGGCCAAATACAGGAAAACTGCTCATTATTCCTGAGCTGTAACATGGCTCAAAAAAACATCCCTCTGTCCATTAACCATTCCTTTATTTATTGGTCCATCTCCAATATCAACAATGGTGAAAAGTTTGGGGTAAAACCTTGGCAAAGATGAATTCAAATCAGAACCAATATTTATTCCAAGATTGTTCCTCAGTCCTTTCTAGCTACTCCCCAGCTCTCCACATTAAATCACTTGGGCTCCCCACGTGCTGCAGCACATCAGCTCTCAGCAGCATAGATCAGAATACACAGCTGTGTTGATGTGAAAGAGAAACTAATAAATGAAAAATTATGAGTGGAAATTGAATCTGCTAGACGAATGCTCAGCAATAGATTAACATATGCTGCATTTGCAAGGAAAAAAATATACTTTAGCTCCAGCTTATATTAAATATTGAGATCACTGAGTTTTCCTCAATGTTCTGCATGTCTTGATATATTGTAAGCAAGCATATTTCATTAGTTGCATATATCCATATCTCTCTAATAACTTTCAAACTCCTGGACTCCTGTCATTTGGACTTATATTTGAAGAGACACTTGAGACCTATAAAAGGAGGGGAAAAAAACCCAAAACCCAATACTAAAAGCAATGTGCTTTCACTGCTTTTGTCAGTGGAAACTTTCTTTTGAGCTGTGTAATTGAAAAGCACTGCAGCAGCACAAAATATTACATGAGATGAGGAACATTTCAGTGACAGCCTCGCAGCCCACAAACCAAAACATAATGCATTGTTTATCACAGATAATTGCAGCCTTTCCATCCCATTTTAATCTTTTTTTTAGCTTTTAAACAAACTCTCTGTCCCAATTTTAGAGATGGGAATAAGAAAAAAAACATTTGCATTCTCTTCTGAAGAACATTCATTATTCAGGGTAACAGAGAAAATAAACTGGATCTTGTGCAGAATATACCACCCAGCTCATGGGAAATACCCTTTGCATGATAAGATACAAGCCAGTGAACCATCACAACACATTTTCTTTATTTAACTTTTAGGAAGCTGTAACTAGGCTGTAAGCTTCTCTGTTCCTATTCCTTGGCTTTGAATTCATTTTCTGCCTTATTTTCATATTTTCTAAATTAACAAAAAAAAAAAAAAAAAAAAAAACACCAACCTTTTTTCATGCAGATGAGGATGCCAGGAAGTAACTCAGCAGCAGATTTATCCCTGAGAACAAGAACACATTTTAAAAGTCATATCTCCATTTTTAATCATTTTTAGAGTATCTAAGAGGTAGCATTTTCAAGTGAGATATTTTCTTTCCTGCCTGAACTGCCCTGAAGAGCAGCCACAGTCTGTGTAACATCTGAGGAGCTGAAAAACCCATAAGAAGGTTAAAAATGTGATTCTGACACCAGTTTTAATTCAGCAGAGTTTTAATTCAACATAGATCAGCCAAAGTCATTCAAGGGAGAAAAGACCAAAAAAAAAAAAAAAAAAACTTAGTGGTCAATATGTAAAGAGAATTTAGCCCAGCCCATGTTACCAGTTCCATGGACATCAATGTTGATGACTATTCTCATTTTCCTTACACATCCATCCACAGCCTGAGTATTTGCACGTGTGACTGGTACAAATCATCTCATGAAATCAGCAGAACTCTGACTTTTCACCCACTGCTGCTGAATCAAAGCTCGCTGCTTACTCACTGATATCAGCTTCTCTCCTCAGGTGACCCAGTCTGAACTCAACACTCAAAATTAACAAAAACCAGCTCCCCTCCCATGCTGTGTCAGTCACACCCTGCAAGGACAAGGGCAACTAACGCAAAAAAACCTGTGCGAGGTCAGCTCAGGCTGCTGACACCACTCAGGTGCTGCTCAGAGCAGGAGCCTCCCCTAACAAGATTTGCAGTGCATTTTTTAGGAGAACACTTGGTTAAATGAGTATCTGCAAACCACAGTGCCACACATGCATAATGCAGTGTGGCAGCCCTGAAAGTTTAGTGAGGCTGCACAGAGAAGCATCCAAAGAGAGAAATGAAAAATGCAGGTTTTCAAAATACAGACTTCATGTCTCGAGACACCTGTTACTTGCTCAGGGAATGAATGGAGAACTCCCAGAAATCAGAAGAGGTGTTCTCATTAGGCTCTTCATCATTTATTACTCTATTCTGCCAACCAGACCTCTCTGGTTGGGCCAAATGTCCCAAATTCAGTCAGTGGGAGAAAATTCAGCCAGCAAAACCTGGAACCAGACTTAACTTGGTCGTGGGATGTTTGAAGTACAGCTCAGAAGGCAATAAAGGACATTAAGTGTCTCAATCACTGATGTGACACTAAGGAGAGTGCAAGGTCTAAATAAGTAAATTATAATCAGTCCTGGTCTCTAAAACCATTGCAGCAGTAGGAGGATGGAACTCACACACCCTTGTGAGGAATGAAACTCCTGCTGCTGAAATGGAGAAGGGACAGTCCTGCAGGTCTCAGTAATACCTGACTTAGGAAATTTTTCAAAAAGACAGAAAAGCAAAATGCAGGAACATAACAGGGTTTGGAGGCACAGATTAATAGATTTAAATATTAATGAAGTTAAGGTAGAGCTTATTATTAGAGACTAATGCCTTCAAGTTGCCTCTGTTCATATATTTATTAATTGGAGTATTTTTACACCTTTTTTTGTACAAAAAAAGAGAGAAATAGATTTTAGATTTCTGAACTATGCTCTGTCCTACTTCACTATTTCCATGGAGCTCCAGAGTGAAGCTGCCTGCTCAAAATGCCAAGCAGGCATTTTGGCAATGAAGGCCAAAGCAAATGCACAAGCAGGATTTAATTCTTGGTAACTAATAGACATTATGTGTTTCTAACTTGCATCCTGCTCTGGGAGCCCCAGAGAACTGTCCCTGCACCCCAAAACAGACCCCTGTCCATAGCCCTTTCCCAAAGCTCCCCCTCTGCATCACACAGGTGAATCTCATCCCCTCACACCAACCCTCTGACCCAGCTGACAATTCCCAAAAGAGGAATATTTGAATAACCAACCAGCCATTTGCACAGCTGAACAGCAATAAGTCAATTCCGGGGTCATAAACAACCGTTCCAAGCTCTTCTCTTTTTTTGTGATGAATTGTTTGCAAACATTTCTACTGGCTCCAGCAGTGTGAGGTTGGAAGTCATGAGTGAGCAAAGCAATTCCCAGTGCAGTTGGATAAACCCTCCCTTCCCAATCTGTTACAGCTGTAACAAGATCTACGTGGAGAAATAGTGTTGATCAAGGTGGAATAATATTTAGAGCAGAATGTCAGGTTCAACCACAGATAGATTTGCTTGTGGAAGCAGCTGCTGCACCCATTAGAATCTTTTAATAAACTGTTATGAAGATTGACACCTTGGAAGTAATTAAGTATTAAGTATTTTTAGGTAATTACTGCAGCAATAACATGGGACGTGCTCATTTTCGGAATGAGGAATTATCTGTAGCTCCCATTGCTGTGCTCCTTTTAATAATTCATAATAGTTTGACACCCATGATTATTGTTCCAGCTTTCCAACTTTCCAAACAAACTGAACAGTAGCAAAAGAAACTGTTTACAGTCCAGGGGAAATCTCACCACGAGCTGTTATTTGGGACTTGTAGGGGAAAGGAGCTCACAGAAGGCACAATCCCAATGCACTGACAAAACAGTAAAAAATCCATGTGTGAAACAAACACCACTAAGACAAGATCCCATCTCTCCTCATTGTAGTTCCCGGCTCCTCCAGCGCTCTGGATTTCTTTCAGCCTCTCAGAGCTCCCTCTTATCCAGCCTTTCCTCTCACCAGTGCAGCCCAGGGAACCTCAAAAACTCCTCTTCCCTGCAGGTCTCTCCCTTATTTGCCACAGCTGTTGCCAAATTACTGCTTTAACTGTTCCATTCTTAGACTTGCACTTGTGGCCATCCCTTTTAAATTCATGGGGGTAAAGGTGACCTTTTGAAAGCAGATATTTACTTATTAAATGGTGATATCTCTGTCTGCTCAGAAATTACCATCATGGAGGAGATAGAGAAGGAAGGAAAGGAGCAGGAGGAAGAAATGAGAGTGGGACAGGGGTGTTAACTCCTGCCTTTAAAGAAAGACATTGTTCTATTTCGTAAAAGTGATGTAGCTGTTTCTAAAGAGATGAAATCTGAGCCTAATATCAACAGTCTGCCTTTCTCCTGAGGAGCAACACCATGGATTTCAACATCTTTTACCCACAAGGTGAAGTGGTACCAGTTATAATGGGAGAAAAATAAGTCATAATGCTTCACATCCAGACCAAAAATTAGGTAAACACTGGAAAAGCAACAGCAAACCCTGAAAACACAGAGTTTTATTCTGCATTAAATATGAAACAAACCTACTCAAAACAGGGATATTTAAAAAAAAAAAAAAAAAAAGCCTGAATTATGCCTGAAGAGACCTTGGCCATATGTGCTGCCATATTCAGAAATTTCTTCTAGGCTGCTATGCCATTCTTCCATTTGTTAAATTATTTTTATGTTAGTGTGAATGATTAAGTTTCTTGTGCAGTTATTGGGGCCCGAAAGGCACCTTTATTTACCTCATTTATCATATACAGCAGCACTCAGCTAAAGTGTAGAGGTAAACAATTTTAAATAGCAATATTCTTGCTAGAATGCAGTCATCTTGACCACAGGAGCTTTGGAAAAATGCAGATTTAAACTGTTCACATTACTGTTTTATCTGCATTTCAGTCTGAATTACTAACTTATCATCAAGCTCAGCAATAAAGAAACACGAAGGGGAGATATTAAATATTTATGCCCCACAGTACCTGACAAGTTTTCATTGAAATATTAATTGTAAAACAAAAGCACAACTGTTCCAGCTACCAGGAGTGGTAAAGGCAATACTTAAAGCCAACTAAGAGTGCCATAGCTAATTTAGTTTGCTGTGCTAAAAGAATTGTTAGCTCAATTTAAATTTGTCAAGGGAGATGCTTTGAAAATATATATTCAAAATATTTGTTACTCACTTTGCAATCAGCACCTGCCAGAACTGTTAAAGGACGTTACAGGATAAATGTAAAGTAGGGAAGTATCTCCCTGCCCTGAGTGCCCAGGCTGTGCTGGATTTCTGTCACAGGGTTTTTGCAGCTTTGCACACTCACACCAGGACTGACACGTTAGTCCAGACTCCAGAGCCTGGACAAGCAGGTGCCGCTTCATACCAGCCACAGGCAGCCTCTCAACATGCCATTTTCCTAAAAAGCAGTCTGTTCAACCTGAGAATGTCTTTTACAGTGAGTTGCAATTACTTTTTTTTTTTTTACAAGAAATAAAAGCTTACCACAATCTGAAAGAAATAAAAGCTGGTCTTTGCTGAAAGAGCTTATTATAGAAGGCAACCTGTGTGGGTGAGGAGAGGAGAAATGCCAGCTAAAATGGACTGAAGAGAAAAATCAAAGAGTAGTTGGGATGAATGAAGAGAAATCTCTTCTTCAGAGAGATTAAATTATTAATTATCCTGGAGAAAGCCCCATGTTTACCTCACAAATTTCAGTGCCTTAACAAGGGCCACCATCAGTGCTGCCTTACAACACACAGAGCTGCTCAGCTTATTGCATTACAGAGGATTTTAAACACTGCTGCTCCTCAAAGGCAATGCTGTGGGGTCAAGAACATAATACCCATTGCAGAGAAATCTAATTCCAAAGCTGGGAAAGTCTCTTCCCACCCCAAAATGGCTTTAGGTATTGAAATGAATCCTGTATTACAGCTAAGCTTTGGTCAAAGCAGAAATTCTGACAGATTTATTACTACCTTATCAAGTGACTTCATGGTTTTTTAAAAAAATACATATATTCTTCTAAAATCCATTTATCTAGGCAGAATTTAATAGTTGCAAGAAGAGTGGGCTCATTTAATTGAAATTTGCTCCTAGCATGCTGCTCCAGGGCTCTCTCCATCTGCAGCACCCCACCAAGGCATGTGTCCTTTTATTCCTGCTCTCTATCTCCCACATTCAGAGCCCCACTTAAAATCATGCTAAGGCACTTTCCTTTATGCCTTTGCATTCTCCGAGAAAATTGCTTTTTAACTTGGGTCAGCTTCAATTTTAACTTTATTTTTTTAGGAAATGTTTTGTAATCTGCAGCAGCTCTAGCATTTATATACCTCATTTTACAGTGCTGCTCTGGAAGAAATGAAGGAAGTGGCCGGGGCCTCATCACCCCAAAGCAGCCCACTGTGTTCATCAAATGTGCTGTGAGGCTCTGGGGTAGACAGGGAAAATAGGCTGTAATTCAGGCTCAGGCCCTCCCTGGCCTCCAGCACCAGGTAAAATCACTGCTGGGTGATGCTGGATGTCAGGAGGTGCTCATGGGTCCATTGGACCATCACTATCTCAAAGCATTTCACTTCTACAAACTTGCTGATTAATGAAAAAAAAAAAAATCTAAAAGCCCTTCCAAGAGCTAAGGACAGCCCTGGAGAAGAGTAAGCAGAAATTATCACTCAGTTAAAAGCTTTCAGTTGTGTTAGTACACATCTGGGAGAACATGTAGAATTCTGGGCACCTCAAAAGGAGCTGCCAGGATGCCACAGGAGCTCCAGGTGAGCCTGCAGTCCCTGAGGCAGCTTTGCATGATCCCCCTCCAGCCACAGGTGACACCAGGGCTCTGGGAACACTCTCAGACAGCACAGAGAGAAGAGAAGCATCTGGCAGAAGGGAAACCAGAAAGGGAGTGGATTTAAATTAGAAACCAGGAAAATATTCTGGACTGTGAGGGTGGTGAGGCTGTGGCAGCAGCCCTCTTGTTAGAGGGCAGAAATTAGCTGAGACACAGACTTCTTGTTTATCACAGCATGAAAAGGGCCCTGGTTTATTCCTCTTTACACCTCAGCCATCCTGACTCCAACCATTCACTGACTCTGGCTGCAGCAGCTTCTGCTGGAGGTTTCCCTTGCAGCCTCTGACTGCTGGTTATTGCCTGATAAACTCTGACTGCAGGGATTGGTGTGCAGACTGTGACTGCAGGGATTTACCCAGCCAGACTGTGACTGCAGGGATTGGTGTGCAGACTGTGACTGCAGGTTAAAACAACAGGTTCTAACTACAGACCCAGACTGACTCCACAGCAGTGATTCTCTCTCCTCAGGATCCCTCTGCTTCATGATTTCCCCTTCCATGATACTCACCAGCTCACCCAGTCCCTTTTATCACACTTACCTTTATTGGATACAGGTGTGACTCATCAGAAGCCAGGCTGTATTGAGTAACTAACACAGCCGTTAATTATCAGGGCCAAGATCACCAGTATCCTCTTCTCTTACAGACTGAGGCCCTGGCACAGGGTGTCCAGAGAAGCTGTGGCTGCCCCTGGATCCCTGGAAGTGTCCAAGGCCAGGCTGGATGGGGCTCTGAACAGCCTGGGACAGTGCAAGGTGTCCCTGCCCACGGCAGGGGTGGGACTAGGGGATCTTCAAGGTCCCTTCCAACCCAAACCATTTCATGATTCTGTGATATTAAGAAAGCGGTGTTCCATATAACTGAGACTGTAAACAAACCAAATTTTCTACTAAATGCATATTAGAAAGGAAACTCCTAACCAATTCATGGATGTAGGCTACTGAGCTTCTAAAAGTTCACAAAGTAGCATTTTAAATACATATTCCACTGGGTTTGGTTCCCATAATAAATTCTTAACATAGAGGAATTGATGCTTCATATTTCCTTTAGTCCACTTCCAATCACAATGCCAAGTGCACTTATCTGAAGGACATTATTTTAATGAAGTCATTTGTGCCCTTAAAAATTAATATGTCAGAGCAGTTAAAGTCTAGTGACTGTAACCAAACCAAATAATGTATAATGGAGAAATGCAGTGAGAAAAAAATACAGCCTGAAATCAAGGTTAAAGCAGTTAACCTTAGGAAAAAGAGGGAAAAGAAAAGCCAACACCAATTATATGTCCCCTTGACACACCATAAAGAATACCATTACATTGTCATCACCCCACTGCATACAGCTGTGAATCGAGATTATTAACCATCACTGTACTGTACACTAAAGGCACCATGAAATTTATCTTCATTTGAGGAGATAAAAATTATAATCTTGTGGTCCAGAGACACTTGATCTAAAAGAAGCCCCTTTAGTACTAGAGCTTCTCAGAGAGCCATGACTAGAACAGTCCTTTATGTTGTAAAGTTTCATGCAAGACAAATACATTGCAAAAATATGATGCAACATTCACTCTTCCAGTTCTTTAAGCCAACAGAAACTGCTATTTAGTTCCATCAGTTCAGGAAAATACTTCCCTCATTTTTGCATAAAGATTATTTTGGCAGCAGATCCTTAAATTAGAACAGCTCCAGCTCAGGGCTTCCTGTGTTTAAATAATCCAGCTTTTCCCACATTCAGGTGAAAGCAAACCACGTACCACCTAAAATGCCAACAACATCCAGGAATACAAAGTGCACCTGTTGATGTGCTACTGCTTCATCACTTTTCCTACCACTGAGGCTCCTTCCTTCAACATTCCAGCAATGCCACCCATAAATTCACAGGAAGTTTAAAAATAAATTCATACAGGAAATTTAAACACATGAAGAGTTAATCCTCTGTCTGAATTTCCTGATATCCAACACCTCCCACCTCACTTTTAACAAATGGACAATATTCTTCTCTCCTGCAGAGAAAGGCCATGTCCACTGGAACTCAGCAATCTAACACCACAGCAGTTCACTGAAACTGCTACTCACATGGGGGTTTTCTTCATTATTAGCTGCAAACATTTCCAGACAAGAAAAGCACAGTCACATTTGCAGAACCCATCACAGATATTTATGAATTCTTCTCGGCCCATGGAATTTACCTGTTTGATAAACTCCCTTCCTCTTTTAACACAGCTTAGCAGTCTCCAAGGTGCACCTCCAAACTAGATTAATGTACCTCCAGAACATTCATAAGGTAAAGAAATGTAATTTAATTTGTGATTGCATAAACCAGTCACGGAAGCCTCCCAAGAAGCCTAAGTTTTCATTTCTTTCATAGTAGACATTTAATTATATGATAATTACTTACAGCTTGCAGCTCAGCTTCTACTTTTATGAAATATAAATTGCTCTTCACTCAAAAGTGCAGGATGAGCATTTAAAAGGCTTCATTAAGTAGGTTTTAAGATTTTTTGACGACTTTCTTTAAGCTGTGGAATGGAAAGCAGATGTACCTGTAAACTGAGACTTGCTTCACAGAAGAACAAAGTAGAATTGCTAATAGAATACCAGGATGGATGAGCCTTTACAAGAAAAAAATATTAACTTTTAACAAATGCATTTTTTTAAGTAACAAACAAAATATTTCTGTCAAGCTGCATGATAAAAGGGACCAGAAGGGAACAAGCAGTATTGCCAGATCTCAGACATGAACAACAAGACTCTTTATTCTAAATTTCCAGAGCTTGGAAACATGAGGTTGTATCAGACTCATTCCATATTAAAGCAGCCAGACTGAAAAGCCACTAACTCATTTGTGGCTTCCTAAAAGCCTAGAGAACAGGAATTATGAAAGCAGAAAGAGGAAGACGAGAAAAAAACCTTGACATGAATTTATGTTTTGTAATTCTATGACTGTTTTGACCTTGATTTTAGACCATTAGGAGAGGACAGTGCTGCTACTTCTGCCCTCTCATATCTTCACAGTGCTACAAGATTAGACCTGGGAACAAACATATGAGGACACAAAATCCCCAAAGGCTAAGGTCCTGGCTGCTGCAAAACATTGTGCAGGTATCATTGCTCTCTGCTGGCCACACAAATATCTCACAGAGGTGGGGGAAAGATGCAAATCCTGCAGGAAACACCACCCAGGGAGGCAGCGTGTTCTGCCACAGGGTTGTGTCTCCTTCACCCCAGGCAGGAGAGGTGAGCTCAGAAAGGTGCTGAGGTGGCAATTCCACCTCTTGAGAACTTCAGCAGGGGAGTTTTTCTGATTTTAGATTAGCAGTTGCGTATGGCTATGTATTTATTATATCTGTAATAAAATTTATATTAATATTTCTATTATATTAATATTTTATATATTATTTATATTTATTAATAATTATATCTGTATTTTGTATGTTCATTAAACATTAACATACAAAATCAGACAATAAGACTAACACACACAACTTCTGTTTGGCAGCTGTTTGCCACCCTCCCAGTCAGTACCTCAGAGGAGAAATTCTCTCTGAAGCAGAAGAACACAAGACATGAGATTTGCCCAGACCAGTGCACTGTTAAGGAAACCAAGCAGATCTAAAAAACAAGTTGAAAGGTTCAGTTAAACTGCATTAAGTCTTTGTATGGACACTCTTACTCAGAACTAAAAAGTACCTTATTTGAGTGAGGCTTATTAATTCCTGGGGGGAAAACAAAGCTTATCATGATATTTTGTCACTTACATACTGAAGTGACAAGTCTACCGAGAATTTGATCATTTGGTTTAGAAGGTACTTTGATTATTATTTCCCATCCAGAGCAGTCTTTGCAGACTGCAGTGTCTTTTCAGACACTTCACAAACACTGCAGCACTGAGCACTCACATCATCACCCCAGAGCCACCTCTCTGCAGCTGGTGAATTCAATTTACTGTTTTTCCTTCTTCTGGAGATGTCACACCCCAGAAAGACACTTTTAATTGTGGCCATGGGCAAGCAGTCCCCCAGACACTGGTCTTTACACAGAGGATGTGAACAGTGCTCCTAAAATAAATAAATAAATAAATGAAGAGCCAACACCCTGCAACAAGCTGTGCCTCGGCCGGAACGGGCAGAAAAGTTCATCTTTATTTTATAGAGTTTACAAAAGGGCAGAAAATGCCATGCCATTTCATTCTGAGCAACTTCTTCCATTATCTACTGCAGCACACAGCACTTAGCCACTGAACAGCACAGGAAGGAAATTAAGAAGTCTAGAGGAGCAAAAGGAGTTGGATTTCCAGCTGGGATGTGGAGAGAACTGGGAGATGGTGAAAGGCTGCTTTGTGTAGGACTGAAAGCTTCCCCAGACACCCTAAATTTCAGGGTCAAAGTGCCCCAAAATTACCCCCAAATCCTCAAATTCAGGGTTAAATCACTCCAGAGCCCTCAATTTTGGTATCTTCTGTACCCTTACTCATACCAACACAGTCTGCTGGGCTCAGGCTCCCAAATACCCTCAATATTGATCAGTAATGTCTCGACCTGTGGAAATCAGCTTCACTCTGAAACAAAAGCTTACCTGGCAGCACATAAAAAATTTAAAAGCATTTTTTGAGCACAGGTGCTGAAGGAGGGTGTGTCTGTGGGCTGCCCAGCACAGAGGGGTCTCTGCCAAAGGGAAAAGGCTTCTTAGAGCTACTGTAAGTCCCAACACACTTTTGGCCACACACTTTGCCTTGAAAGGGGAAAACACTTTTTTACAGCTGCTTTTCTGGAACTTATCTCATGTCCAGAGAGAGAAGACGAGGGTCAAGAGACAGGGAGGCACCACTGCCTTTTCTGTCCTACACCTATTTCCATATCACACCAGGAGGATCATTCAGTGAAATGGTTTGAAGGCAGTGGGGAGGTAAGGAGAACACCTGATCACACAGCCCCATAAAAATAAAAGGTTTCTCTTTTAAGTTCCATTACACCTGGCTGAAGTTTTGCATCTGCAACAAACTGCACAATTAAGACTGCGAGAGATAAAGTTGTAATTTAAACCTATAATTAAAACAGAACTCCTAAAAAGCAATCGTTTATTCTTTCCAATCTGTTCTTTTAACATTTTATCAGTTTAAGGCACTTTTAAAGCCCACAGCAAGATATAACACCACGCTCTTCTCAGGATGTGAAGTAGCAGGGCCTCAGACAACATCTGCCATCAGACAGGTGCACTTTGTGCTCCAATGAAGAATGTCCCATTTTTCATAGCTGGATACTGCTGGGGAACCTCATTAGAAACCAAATTACTACCTGCATCAGGTTTACACTAATGTATTGACATCTACAGCACTTGTTAAATGAACCGTAAATCCAATACACTAAAGTCATTTTCAACTGAATCAAATCAGGTTTCAGTCAAAAGAATTACAATGGTCATATACTTAAAGCTTGGCACTTTCGTGGTGTCCCCAGCTAGATCATTTCAGACACAGAGAGAAAATTGTGAACCTGTGAAACAGCACCAGCTAAATTGGACACACTGCAAGCATACTAAACACGGGGTGAGGAGTTTGAGGATGATAATTGACTCTAATTGACTGCTTGGTAAAGCTACCCAGGCATCCACAGGCACACTCCTCACTAATCTGTTTTCAACAGACCCTATTCTCTTCTCCTTAGTTAATTTATACTTCCTTATTATAAACCACATTGTTTGCATTTCAGAGAATCTTTTCATTTTAAATCTTTACTTCCCAGTCCCCCTCTGAAGCAAAGGCTCTGTGAGACCGTGGGCTGCAGCACTGTGTACAGCCCTCCTCAAAGCCCAGCAAGAAAAATGCCTTGGGAAGCAAATTCACACTCGTGTGTTGTCTCTTCCCCTCAAAGCCACCACTTTTTTAATACTGATCTAAAAATCCTTGACCCACATGTCAGTGAGGGCAGCATTAACCCCTCATTCCCTTTTCTCTCAGGATTGATGATTTCCCAGTAAATGCAGGGCTGCCATCCTGTGTCTGACCACATGCACAGTACAAGAGGGGATGTCAGCAGAGAGGACAAAGCTGGTTTTCTCCTCTCCTGCTCCTCCAGCCTACCTGTTCAGCTTCTTTAAACCAAGATATTTGAAAGGCCTAATTCAAATTCAGTACAGCTACAGATTTGAACCAGCAGATTTGTCCAGCTAGATTTTCCTCCAGCCTTACACAGACACTTTCCCTACGTGGCCTCAGTTCTGCTGAATTCATTTCCCAGAAACAGAAAACAGCCAAATGGAAATTAAAAAGGAAATATATATGAGCCAGGTCCTCTATCAGCATAAATTGAACCTGCTCCCAGCGAATTACTCTGACACTTAGTGTCTGAGGGACCAGCTCCTTATCAAGAGTTTATATAGATTAAATTCATTTACTAGGCTAGACTATAAACAATCTGTTTTGGCCTCTTGCTATTTAAACCTCAGGCAGATTATCTGTGCAAGTTCTCCTCCTCCCCTTTCCTTGGAGCAGTGCTGTCTCCACGATCCACTCCAGCAATAGAGAGATGCCCCTTGGAAGAAGCAGCCACACAACAGAACAAAAACCCACATTAAATTTCTGCAGCCTGGAAGAAACCCTGCTGATCAGTCAGAAATAATTGGTGACCTCCTAATACAAGAAGAAACCTCAGCAGAAGGGGTGGAAACCACTTGCTTCCATTCATGCACAGAGCTGGGTTGTTTGGAGAGCTGAGGCTGTCCAGCTGGAGGGGGCTCTCACTCCTTTAGCCACCTTCCATCCCCATTTACCATTTTCCACAGTGCCTGTAGTGTTTTCAGCCTGTTCCTGGAGGACTTCAGCAAAAACTCATCCTGCCAGTGCATTCAAGGACACTTTTACACCACGCTGTTACTCACCTGACATTTCCAGGCTGATGGTGACAGTGAGCATCACCCACACAGTGCATCTCATTCCCAGATTGCTGCTGAAATGCTGGATCTGCCCCTGGAACAGGGCTCTTGGACAGCCCAGATCAGCCAGCTGGATGCCAGCCTGCTCCCTGTCCCCAGCACAGGGGCAGCTCTTGGCCTGGGACAAGCTGGCACAGCTCAGCACAGGGCACTGGGCCACTGCCTCAGTGTGTTTGTTCTCAAGTGAAAGGTCAGAACTCACTGTGGAAAACCAGAAAATGCTGGTAAACAGAGGTGAAAACACAGCCTCAGGCAGAGTGAGGGTGGTTAGAGTGAACATCACACTTACATTGGAGCAGATTTGTTTTCAGTTGCTTCTTCCTTCCACTTCTCAAATTCTTTTTTGTCCCACTCAGTTTTCCAGTGTACTGTTAGTTTTTTACTCCCCTGTGAAGGAGCATCTTGCACATCTTCCATAGAAGTGCAGCTCCTTTCCGTGGCTCCCCTGGGCTGCTCAGGCTGCATCAGTGTCCCTCAGGAGATGGATGAGGATGCCATCAATTCACCTCAGCCATCTCTGCAGTGGGCTGGGGAGGCTGCCTGCACCCTCCTCACCACATCAGTCCACTATCAAGCCTCCTTCACTTTAACCAGGGTCATTTTATCCCCCTCCAGCCTGCAAAATAAAAGAGTAGGTATTAATTTAGCAGCTGGAAGGTTTCTTTGCATCCTACAGAGCCGGCTGCCACAGGGTACCCTCAAAGGATGCTCAAAACATTGGTGGGGTAACCAGCACTATGGGCTGAGGCAGGGGCTGTGAGCTGGAGATTTGTTAAATCCATGAGAAGGAATAAAGTCTGTGGTTTCACTGTATGAGAGTTGTAGTCCTGGTTCCGTGCCTGAGGTGTTTTGGTTTTCTGAAATTCTTTTCCCAGGGAATTTTCTGTAAACAAGAGACACGTTACAGTTTTTGGAACTGGAACTTTGTTATTCATTCCTTTCCCCAGGAGGGACTTCTCCTTGCTGTCCCTCTGCTCTGACCAATGGGAGTGAAGAGGTTTGTCTTTGTGTCACCAATCCAATTGGTCTGTGTGAAATAGTATAAAAGGGAGACACATCCCAAAAATAAAGGAGTCATTTTCAGCCTTCTGAAGTTCAGAGTCTGTGTCGTTGTGGTGTAAAACAGTGTCAACTCAGTGTCTAACACACACCCTCTATGAACAGCACGTTCTCCAGGGGATTTGGGGACCACACAACTGCACTGGGCTTCTCTTTGGAGAAGACAAAACCCCTGCAGGGCAAGCAGGAAACAGAGTCAAAGAAAAGCCTGGTCCTTTGGGTGAGGGGAAAGAGGTTCAAAATACATCCCAATGAAAGGGCAATACCAAGAAATTGAGGTTAGTTCAGAGCCAGTTACAAAAGCTCAGAGCAAAGAGGGGCTACATGAGCCTTTAAAAACCAGTAGCAGACCCAAAAATAAAAGCCAATCTTGGAGTGAGTTGTAAAGGAGACACATGAAATCCCCAACACAGTAACAGGTCAGAAAGGTCCATTCACTGTAGAGCTCTCCAAATACAACACAACAAACAAGATTGCTAATGCTGAGTGAGTCAGGATAATTTCCATCTAGTACAGAGTCTGCGCCCAACCATAGTGCAAACCAGCATCAAGTCACATAATCAGAGTTAGAAGCATCAAAACACCTTCCTCAAACACCTCTGATGAAGGCTTCTGACTCCTGAATTACCTGCTATGCTTAAATTTATTCTTTTTGATGGGAGTATTTTGTTTTCATCCAAACTAATTATGCCCAAATCAATGGTAATGGTGGATTTGGCATCAATTATCCCTGTAGCTGCTCTCAACTTAAATCATCCTTTTGCAGACAGATAAATCCCTCGACTACCTCCTGCCAGAGCACCGACACCTGGGTATTTATTTCACTAATTATTTTTATGCACATCACTGGAATGTGATATAAACTACAGGAACATCAACAGCTTCCCCTTCTTGTGTTGTCCAGAGACATCAGAGGATGGGCTCCCTCAGCAGAGAGCCACTGTCTAATAGTCTGCACAGAAACTGAGCTTTGTTCACAAAATCCCTCCCAGTCACAGACCCTGTACCAGACAAGGTGTCCAAGCAGGTAATTTGTAGAGTTTTATCAGTACAAGACCAGATTAACTAATGGACTAGACCCATGTCTCTTCATTTTAATTATTGGAGAGTCAGGAGTTCAAAAAAGCTGAAAATGGTTGGAGGTTTTCTTTGCGTAAAATAAAGACTTACACACTTTACAGCTGCCTCTCTAGTTGTTTGCTTCTCCAGGTCTTCCCTGGCCTGGAAGGGATTGCTCAGTTCTGAAAGAGAAGCAAAGCCCACAGTGATTGGGATGAGAGATGGATCCACCTGCTGACACAAAATCACATTTTCTGTCTATCCCACTTCCAAGTCAGGAAAAAAGAAAATAAGTTACCTGTAGGAAGTGAAAACTTTCTACATTATTATTTACATTATTATTTACATTATTATGTTGTCCACCTTTTTTCCTCATATAAAAATGACCTAGGTCAAAAGTAGCCACTTGACTTTCATAGAAAAAAAAAAACACAACCAAAGAGATGCAAACATTTTTTCTGACATTCTGACTCAGAATGTAAAAATCATCTCAAATTACCCCCTCCACATTTGAAAATTGCGTTTACTTCTGAGACAAGTAGGATTAGTGTCAGTGACAGATTAATTTGCTTTTTGATGCAGAAAAAGTGCTCTGTGGGATGAACACAAACACTGCAGGCTCCAGGGGATTGCAGGAGAGCATTTCACCTCCAGGTCACTGGTTCAGGCTCCACCTGGGGGTAGGGACATAGGATTTTTTTTAATGTCTAATGTTCAATGGTCTGTGTGAAATGAGCTTTGTTGTTGTGCCTTCACTTCGAGTTAACACCAGTGACTGTCAGTGGTGAGGCCAAGGACTGGGCAAGTGCAGTGAGCACCAAACCCTCCTGCACGCTGAGTTTCCTCTCCATAAAGGAAAGTCTGTTCTTGAGCTGGCTGAAATGCAGTTGTTCAGTAACAAAACAAAGGATTTCTTGACACTGGGGCTTATTAGCTCATTGCTTGTCACCAGAATTAAAACTGTTCCAAGCGAATGCTGAAGGCAGCATTTATAACCCAAAACAACCAGTTAAAACTCAGCTCTGATTCAGAGATGAATAGGATGCTCTCCCCTAGAAGCTTCTCCTTTCCTTCCTATTTGCATGTATGTGGCTTTCTCTAAAAGAAATATATACAGTCCCAAAGCCTGGGAGACTGCAGCTTTGGAGCATTTCCAGCAGCACCAGATGAAACACACTGCACCTGGAAGGGTCTGCTATGGGCAGATGGAAATGAGCAATAAGGCATTTTTCCTTTCTATAATCCCACACCACCAATAACCCTGCCCAGAGGCCTCATTCCCTACCTGAGGTGCATATTGAGCCCCTTTTACTCCTGTGACATAACACACTTAATGTAGCTTAAAAGCAAAAGGCTACTTGAGATTTCTCAAATTGAAATGCCGTTTTAAAGGCCAGAACTGGAGACACTTTGTTCCAGGGGAGGAGGAGAAGACTGCTGCTGGCAGGATGCTCTGCCTCAGCACAGCCACAGCAGCAATAAAATCCCAGCAATAAAGACACTGAGAACAGCTGAGCTGAGCATGGGGCTCTGCAGGAAGGGGAGACACTGGAGAGGGGATGCAGAGAAACTGATGAATCCTCCCAGAGACTCCTAAACCCACCAATGTGATCCTCAAAGTGATAGCACAGGGTTAAAATTGTTTCTAAAATCATGGAAACTGTACACAATAGATTCAGGGGAGGTGGAAAGAAAGGCTGGGTCTGGATAGGTCTGGGAAGGGAACCAGGGCTGGGCAGGCCCTGGAAACAAAGGTTGGGTTTTGTCTTTACTGGATCAGGTGAAACTGCACCTGCATCACCATCACATGGTGGTCAGTGATATGACTGTTAACTGTAGTTAACCTAACAGTTAACTAATCAGTTCACATAACTGATTTAACAATCAGTTTATTGTTAAATGTAGATTGTTTGGTACTTGAATATGATTATTGTGTAAGACCCATGAGAAACGATGTTGGGGGGTCCTGATGTAAACTACAAAAATTCATACAATAGAACAATATGGGTTTAATAATTAATATTATATAGTTATATAATGAAAGGGTATAAAACCATCCATCTCAAAATCCACGTGGGAGTCAGATTTGGGTCTGTACCCCGTACCCTGATTCCCAGAGCTCTTCAATAAAAGCACCTGCATATGATCATTCTATGATTATGTGTTTCAACACTAACAAAAGCACCAAGAGCTGCCCTGGTCACCTTCTCCCCCAAAGTACATCCTTTCAGGATATCTCTGGCCATACCTCTTCTCCCAGTCTGTGCACATGAGCGGGGAAGAAGAAAATATTTACTGCAATTGGTAGAGGAAGCACCAAATTAACTGATGGTGTTTTCCAGATCTTGTTGTGATGCTCTTGAAAAGAAAAGCAGGTTCTTGCAGCAGGTTCTACCCACCCACAACAATTTACAGCAGCTGATTTGGGGGCATTAACCTGCACACACAGAATGTGTCAGGTTCTTATTATTCACTGTAAATGTGCCATCAGCATGGAAATATGCTCTGCAAGGCTACTGAGGCTGAGCCTAAATTGTAAACAGCCCATTAAATAGGAGCAGTAAATACTCCAAAGTGCTGTAGATCCTGGTCAGTTAAAAAGCACCAGACAGACTTTAAACCACTATATATATATATATATATATACACACTTGGCTCCATCTAAATCCCCTTCTTGCAATCCAACCCAATGCTAGAAATTGAGGGGGAAAAAAGACAGCAGGTAAAACCCACACAAGGACAGGAAATACAGGAGCACTTTCATAGCTGGTGGAGCAAACACCAACAGCAGCATGACAAACACTCCTGTGGAAGAGAAGGATGGAACACAGGCAGGGGATGCCCACGAGCACACACAGCCTTGCTCACATCAAAGGTGCAGCTGGGCCAGTTCAGGCAACAGAAACAACAACAGGCTGCACTGGGGTCACTGGTGATTTTGCACTGGAGCACAGAGCTGGGGAGGAGGCAGAAACAAAGGGTGGTGTCTAATTCAGACAAAAGCATCAAATGCAGCTGGTCCTGTGTAACCTGGTCCCTGGACCACTGCAGACTCTGGGATGGGACCTGGGTCTTACCACCTGATGTGGACCTGAGATTTCAGCCTGCTGGCAGCTGCTAACATTTTTCCAAGGAAAAATCTCTCAAGAAAGCTTCTTCTCAAAACAATCTTGGCAAACAACTCTCCTTTCTCACAACAATCTTTCTCCAGGTGGTGTTTTGCTGTTTCGCTGGTTTAACCAATGGGATCAGAGAGGTGTCATTCCTATTCACCAACCATGTTCAGTCTGGATGGGAATACCTCATAAAAAGTAGTAAGAATTAGACAATAAAAAGCCTTCTTTTTCTAAACTTTTGCCTTCTGAATTATTTAGAGTCTTTCGTGTCCTACAGTGACACCTGAACCGGTTTTTGCAGGGCTGGAACTCAGCTGATCCTCACAGCAATTCACTCTGCTCTCAGGGATAGAAACCACACAGCTTCTTTCTTTACCAAAGACCACAAAACTTCATTTACTCCTCTGATTGCGTTAACCAATATGAAACAAAGTAATTTTTAATAAAGTGTGCTATGGCAGAGAAAAATTGATACAATCACAGAGCTGGTATAATAGGATTTAATTCTGCTTCAGATGTGCTAGTTTTAATAAAAAAGGATTGAGCAAATCTAAAATAAATTACACTGAAAGGTCAGGCTTATTGCTTGTACAGTTATGTTAACTCTTCCACAGACATTTTTACAGACTGTATTTATGAGACCTTTTGATTTTCAGAAGAGGTATAAAATACATCTGCAATTTTCTCATTATTTGCAGCAATGTTTCTTCTACAAGTGTCATTTCTTGGTACTTCAATATAGATTTATTTAATGGACATCTATAAAAACTGATGAGTTATTTATCAGGTGGTTTTGTTAAATTAGTGAAACTGTAATTCCCAATGGAAACTTAAACCTAACTAGAAAAAAATTTGTTAAGGGAATGATGATTTCCATTTGTGTGCCAGTGACACTTGTGATTTCTTATTCATTAATCATCCCACCAGCATGTCATTTATTCAATAGAAAGCAAATCAATTACTTATTTTTATATATAGCCAAGGCCCTGATACTGAGAACTACTCAGAGCAGCCATGAATTGGAAAGAATTGTAGACACTGAATCTTATTACAAGGCTCTTATTAATATCACAGCAGCACCTCGAGATCCTACACAAGATCACAGCCCACATCACTTAGTGCTACCATAACCCAGAGATAAATCTCCTAAAGGAAATACACAGCATAAACCTTAGCAGAGGAAACAACAGAGTCAGCAGAGAAAGGAGCTTGCTGCTGTCCCAGAGCAGCATGGCAGTGTCCCAGCTCAGAGCCCCAGGCTGCTGCTCTCCTGCATTGCCTGGCACAAATCTATCTGGTTTGTCTTTTATTTTAATCAGTGTCCTGCCATCTGAGGTCTGCATCCCTTTGATCAAATGAACTATGTCCTCGATCAACTCCTCTTGATTTTTCCCCCCCCCTCTCTATTTTTAAAAGCAACAGCCCAAGACCATGAAAGCAGCAAAAAAATACTGCATTTTCTCAATTTTTATTACTATAGCAAATTCCCAATGAGAAAAACATTTCTATAGCAACCCTTAAACAGAGCCCTCAAAGCCCTTTAAATTAAAAATAATTTATTAATGCAAAGAAACTGGCAACACTGCTGATCTCAAGTTGTAGGCATCTTTGTTTAACCAAGAGCAACTCAGAAAACCAAGGTACATAATCCACTCCCCCAGAGCCTGAGCAAGGCTGTGTTGAGCACACTCATCCTGCTGCACTAATTACATTAATTAGCACAAGGAGGCTCCTCTCAGCTCTCCTCCACACAGGGGCAGCCTGGCAGTGACAGCCTGCCCACATTGTTTCATCTGGCCCACACCAAACATCCATTTCTGAGCAAGGAGGGGCCCATCCATTCCCAACCCTGGGAACAAGTGACAGTGCCATCAGTGGCTTCACTCCAATCCAGAAGACAGTGCTGACTTCCATGGGTTGCATCAATAAGGGGTTAGTAACTCCATATTATTCCATATTAGTAACTCCATATTACTTTTAGTTTCCTCCAGTGAGGAAGAATTTCTGCCCACCTCCAGATGATGCCTTAAGCTTTAGTTTTCATATTTTCAGATTCTGTGCTGCCCAGGGATGTAGTTCTGAGCCTCATACTAAGTGCCACTAAAATCTCTTCACAGAGCAGGGACACAAAACAAATCCTTTTCCTGCTGCACACCAAGGACAACTTTCAGCCCCAAAAGCACAAACAAGGGTGGCTGAAGGGAGGAACAAGAAGGATGGGACCTCACAACCTGCAGCTGGAATTGGACAATTCAACCCCAAGATGCAAACGGACCAAAACTTATCAAAGTGTGACACCTCGTGACTAGGTGGCTATTTTGTGACCAGTCGTCCAATTTTTGTGACCATTCTTGGTCCACCTTGGGTGTAGCCCTGGCCAGGCTCTTGTCCTGCCCAAGGTGTGTCCTAAAGGCCTTTCAATAAATATCTACTTTATTCTCTGCCTCTGTCCAGTCTCTGTTTCAGCTCAGCCTTCCAAGGCATCACAGACAGACTGAGCACTGCAAGGAGCCTTCTGCAGAGACGTGGATTTCTGAAGGGTGATGGGTTTGCCTGTGTACAATATTCGTGGATGGGATCTGGGATCACAACCAATCCTTGCCCCCCCCCCAGGCTTCTAAACAAACTTCCAAACCAGGATGCCTGACAGCCAGTGTTTTAACAAAATCCTGCAGCACTCAAGAAATAAATAGACTAACATTGCTCCTGCATTTCTGATTCTCCCTCAGGTTCACTACAAAGTAACTTGCAGCTCAATAAAGTTTTGACATGTTTTCATGTTATAAAAACAAAGACAAAAACTTACTTATTCACTTTTTACCTCATACATCCAAAATCAATAATTGCATCTATGGATCGATGACAAATTCAAAACTTTAATTTACATTGAGTACCATAACCTAATAAGGTGGCAACAACTGAATTTGTTGAAATTGATTTTTGTTTCTAACAGAAAATCTTCAGGCCCATAGCATAATAAGATGCAGTACACGGAGCAGTTAATTATCAGGGAGTATCACAAAAAGTTAAAATTAAATTTCTTTTTGAATATTGAAAGAAAATGCTGAGTCTCCAGGGCTGACACTTGAAAAAGAAACTTCTTGTACTTCTTCCACATGTTCAGTCACGTAACATTAATCAACCCTTTGTAACATAAATAAGTAAAATTAGTTCAGAGATGTGTATGTATAGAAGCCATAAATTAATGCTGACACGTTTTGAAAGGGTAGGGATTTTTGGTTTGTTTTTTTAACTACAGCAACATAATTTTAATAGTAAGTCCCTGAAGAGAAGTCCTGCTTTTTGTGGGGCAGACATGCCTGCCTTCAGGCACTCATTGGATGTACTCTAATACAAAACCAACACAGACCTTGCAGGCTGGCTCTGAGTGCCACATTAGCTATAGCTCAGTCTAAACTTTGATAGAGGCCTTTTAAGTTGAACATTATGCAACTCCTGGATGGGAAGACCTCCTCAAATCACTTCTCACATGGCAACTAACCAGCCAGGCAGGCAGTTTGTGTGTATGTTTGGAAAGGAATGGTTACTCTGAGGAGACAGCTGGACTACTGCTGCAGCCATATTGTTAGAGGGCAGAAATTAGCTGCCACACAGACTTCTTGTTTATCACAGCATGAAAAGGGCCCTGGTTTATTCCTCCTTACACCTCAGCCATCCTGACTCCAACCATTCACTGTCTGCCTGCAGCAACCTCCTGCTGTGGGTTTCCCTTGCAGCCTCTGACTACTGGTTATTGCCTGATAAACTCTGTTTATCAGGGATTGGTGTGCACACTGTGACTGCAGGCTTTTACCTGGCAGCAGGTTCCAACAACAGGTTTTAACTGCAGACCCTGTAGTCCAGCAGGTTTTAGACTGACCTCACAGCATTGATTCTCTCTCCCCTCAGGATCCTCCTTCTTCTTCTTCATGATCTTCTCATTCCCTCTTCCTAAAGGTTCTTCCCCCTTCATGATTCTCCCCTCACCAGCTCGGCTGCCCTCTTCCCTTTTATCACACTTATCTTTATTGGATACAGCTGTGACTCATCAGGGCCCAGGCTGTACTGGTAATTATCACAGCTGTTACCTATCAGGGACATTCTCACCTGTACTCCCTTCTATAGATTTCTGTCAACACAGAAATGAAGCAATTGCATAGAGCACCTCACCACTGGCCTTGTTCACAGTGAGTGGAGCTTCTCCATCTTCACATCTGCTCCTTTCAGATTCAACACCACCACCTGGGGTCTGAAGGAGTAATAAACAGGGAGCACTGCAGGGAGGAAAAGAGAGGAGCCAACAGTGCCTTCACAAGCTGTGCTCCACAGGAGGCACATGGACAGCTCCAGTGCCTTCCTAACTCCACTCACTCAGCAGCAAGTTACAGTGGCTTTACTCTCAATTTCCATTTGCTAGCAATAAAGAGATAGATCCAGCCATCAATCTCCAGTTAATTACACAGATTTTTCCCAGCCCAGCTCTCAGAGGCAATTTTTCCAGGATTCAGCCTTTTCTCTCCCCATTTCAAATGCTGGACAGGGAGTCTGCTGTGAGAGCAGGGCTTGCACAGGGCCTGGGCACCGTGCCAAGACACCCCATCTGTTAATTTGGACAGCTTTCCAAGGAACCTCCACATGAAAATATCCGTGATGTCAACTGACCCAGCAGGAATTGAAATAAGGCCTAGAAGCAAAAGCTTAGTCCCAACTAAGAGCACATCACACACCTGTGCATCTTCCTGCTCCTGACTCCAGCACCCTTCCATCCCAGCACCTGCCAGGATTTAAAGCAGGTTATAATAACAACCAAGTCACAGACCCCCCTGTGTACCAGAATGACCAGAAGACATCAGCTTCATATTAACTTTTATTTTCATGTATGTACAGCTTAAGAAACAAATCCCAGATTGAAAAAGTTCAGCAGTTATCTTGAACAACACAACACTGACATACCTTTGAGGCAGCAAATATTACTCCTATTAAGGCTCTCATGAAAGGATGGAGACCATGCAAATGCAATTAAAGAGTACATTACATTTCAAAATATGCAAACTAAGCTCAACTTTAAGTCTCTCAGAAAAAGAACATATCAAACATTAGAACAATGAGCCACGAACGCATTTACATACATGCTTGAAGCTGAGTGTGTGGACCAGATAAAATTCAGTAAAATGTAAAATTCAGTAAAATTCATGTAAAATTCAGTAAAACTGCCAACCTCTCTTTAGTCAGATCAGAACTACAGTTGGTGATCAATCCCTTCCAGCATCACAAGTGCCAATGAGTGCACCAAACTCATCATTTTGCATTCACATAAATGGGTATTGACTGCAAACTTCCACCTTTTTCCAACCTGTAATGCTTTGGCATTTATTTCTCATCACTGAAAGTACTTAATCCCCCTACTGAACACGGGCAGGAGGCATGCACAGAATGCCTGTAACATAGCAGCACACAGCAGGAACTGCACAACAAAGTTACTTCCATTGATGCCAAAATAATTTTTGCTTTTATATATCCTTCATATACCTACAAAGCTACAAATATATATGAAGAATATATACAATAGCAAAAATCAGTTTGGCATCACCATCAGGCACTTAGAGAGATTCTGATTAATTTCTGTATACTGTACTCCTTGCTCATCATCTCGAAGAGTGATAGCTGCTTTTTTCTTAAACCCTTACCAGCATTAGCACTAAATCAAACAAGCAACGCTAATCTACAAGAAAAAAAAAAAAACTTACTTAATATTTTAGTATAGTAACACCATTTGTGCAAACCAGCATCTAAATATGGTCTAATATCAACAAGAAGTTCATTTCTTCTGTGTCATTGTAACAAATTGAAATTAAATACAATGAAGGAGGTTAGCAGCAATATGTTAGTGATGACACCAGAAAAGTAACTCAAAAATAAAAGGACTAGTAAGTTGGAACTGATGAAAATGTAAAAAGGAAACCACCACAATTGCTGTGACTTCTCCCAGGATGTTACGTGCACTGCCTGATGAGTCAAAGGTGCTAGGTGACTTTCTTCAAGCCTGATGTTTATACAATCAAATTTTACTTGTCCACTGAAAAGGAACTAAATTAATTTTCGAAATGTTTTATCTTGCAGCATTTTTGGCAACTCTAAAATTGCCTAAAGGCCCAAACTTTTCAGAAGTTTTCTATCACATAACATCCAGTACTTACTAATTTCATACACACAGTATTCCTCGCCTAAGAAAATAACTGTTAAAAGTAGGAAGATTCTTTCATTTCTGTCACCTAATTTTGAGTCACAGCAGCATATAATTTAAGATACTGCTAGGCACACACTGTGTTGGTATCTGCAACTGCAAGAATGAAAAAGGGAAGAGAAAGATCCATTTTCCTTTAATCCTGACCAGCAGCTGTTAGCAATTTTCTTTAGTTATCGCAGTAGGACATGATGGATGGGAAGGCTCAATCTGCTAGGAGCTGGTTTATAACGTCCAAGTGCTCTCAAGGACTGTTGTTCAACAGCACATTCACTTTAACTAGGGACTACAGACTGCAAGAGGTAACAGATAGTTCCTGGGAGAATCTATCATTCCTCAGAGGAGCTGTCTGATCAAGGGATAAGATCTGAAAGAACAATTTCATGATCTTTTCTATACAGTTTGTGTATCACGTCATTGACACAAATGAACATTAACTCAAGTGGAAACTCAAACCAAGAAATCTGCATAAAACATGTTGAGATATTACCATTTTAAGACTTCCCATACACTTTGCAACACAGAGAAACTGGATACACAAAAACATGCAAGTCAAACAAAGCTAATCTACAATAAACAAAACCAGAATACACTTATTTCAAGACTTAAAACATTAAAATACTCATCCAATGCTAAATAAGAACAACAGAATAAGCTCTAGACCTAGCCATGTAATTCCATAAACATTTCAATTGGCTCTTTTAACTTGTTTTTATCATTTCAGGCCATAAAGTTAGTGAGTGACACATGAGTCAAAAAGCAAATGTAAATAAGGCATCTTCCTCTCTCTATTAATAGCAATGCTCCAGGGATCTGTGGTTATATATGCATGTATCTGCACAGCCTTTTTCCATAATTACATGGGATGTCCTCCTCCCAAGAATAAAGCAGGATGTTAACTGCTCCAATACCAGAACCACATTCTGAGGAGAACTGAGACGTTCTTTCCTGTCCCACCTGGGTTTGCACACTCATCTAAAAACATGCTCTGATTCCCATGACCAATCTCCTGCCTATAAGGAGCCCCATCATTATCAGATGTACCTCTCAACTCATCAGATGAAGTTCAACAGACAAATACTAAGTCTTACAAATATAAACCCAGCAAAATAATTAACATGGTCCCTGGACAAAAGCTACATTCCAAAACACAGTATCTAACCTTTTCAATTACCTTTTGAAATGCTCAACCAATCATCATACCCATTTTGCCCCAAACCTTTAACAGACACTACAAAAAAAGCTGGAAATTCCTCATCAAACTTAGAGATACTAATCCCAGAAAGCTTCAAAGACATACTAGTATATTTTAAATGACATAGAAGAATATGGGCAGAGCTCAAGAACTTTATTTTATAAAGTCCTATATTTTACAAACACAGAAGGTAGCCAATGCAAAGCACAAAATACAAAGAGTAAAGACGTTTCTTTATCATAAAACACCTCAAACCACTGAAGGAAGCAAACTGCACTAGAAGAAGTTTACAAGTAGTCTTCAAGGGAAGTACCATGTAAAGCACACTGCATTAATCTAGACCTGACATTATGAGGGCATGTCTCACTGTACTAAACACCAGATCAGAGACAGAACATGAAAGTAAAACATCAGATGTCACAGTCACTGTTCCACTGATCCAGGAAAGGCAGAGACTCCGAAGTGAGCAGGAACTGTGAACCTGCTTAATAAAGGCCATTCTTGCAAAGTCAAAAAAATCATACATCCAACACTTTCATCCCTTCATTAAAATAGAAATACTAAAAAGGAGCACTCCATAACATATCCCCATTGCTTCTGACTGACATGTTGAATAAAAGGGAAAAGAAGAACTTCAGCAGGGATAATTAGAGCAACGAAGATCTTTCCGCACAAGACAGCAGAGTTGAGGAGCCTACCAACCAGAAAGTGAATTATTTTGTTTGCTACTTCAACAACCAGAAGCTGTGAGCTGACTTCTTCCTTTCATGAGGCAAAGAAAAGTTTTCATCTAGAGGCCATTGTGAGAAACACCTCACCCTGTGTTTAAGGATGTATCCCAGCAGAAATCACTGAGAAAGAAAAACAGAAAGTACATATTTGCTGCGTTTCCTTCTGAACATTTCAGAGAAAATGTCCATTTAATTCAGAGAGCAAACAAGGATGTCAGTCTTATTAGATTTTGTTCTGTCATGCTCCTGATCCTGTCTGAGTACTCCTCTGAAAAAAATCTGACTGATGATGAAGGCACAATTATACAAACCTTAACATTCTCTCTAAATGCAGCTATGCAAAAAAGGGAGAGAGAGTAGGGAAAACAAAGGTGAAGTATATTTCTCTTCAAATAAGTCAGTTTATTTTCCAACAGCCATATAAATTTAAAATATGAAACAACAATAATACAGCTATAGAATCTAGGTTTTCTTTCAAAGCAGCAGCATATAAAACATATAAAAGCTAAAACCTCAGCACAAGCTTCAAAAAACCAAGGACTGAGTGAATTTTGCCAAAGACATGAAACTCACAAAATACAGTACACAAAAATACTGGAATGCATAAGATATAAAGCTACACATTTTAGATAAAGAAAGGTGTTGTAAAGGATACAAAATTTGCAAAATTAAAGCATGGGACTTGGGGAAGAGTACCATGAATACAAAGGAGTTGGCAATTAATACACATGGATGGAGTGAAGAAAGTGGCAGTTTAGTATTTAGCATTCAGTTTTCAGGTTCATGACTTCACTTTCTTAGCATCTTTTTTTCCAGAGTTCTCAGCAGCCAAATCTGCTTTTCTCTTCTGTGACTAAAGAGAAAAAATATGTATAAATTTAACAGGATGGTGGCATTATTAAAAAAAAAAAAAAAAAAATACATAACTGACTATTCAAAAGGGAATTGTATGACCCCAATGCATCCTAGATTTCAGTTCACCTTAGCAGGATACAACGAAAAGGCAAACATTAATCCCTGATGTAGACACTTAATTCTCTCTTCACTTTATATCCTTAAAATCATTACATTGTCTCAGTGGTGCAGGCACCACACGTACCATGAATTGGATAAAAAAGATCAGGATCTTCACTCACACACAATTCTGTTCTAAAAATGACAACCCTTCAAAATAGAAGAAGCACTTCCATTTCTTCTTCCAGCAACTACTATGCAAGGGAGGAAAAAAATCTAAGAAGAAATTGAGGCAACATGCAATGTACGTAAGTAGGCAGAAAGTAGGCAGTGCAACTTTCTAAAGAGAGTCTTCCACGGCTACTTAAACAAAAAACCTCTCAAAAAAAAAAAAAAAAAAAAAAAAAAAAAAAAAAAAAAAAAACCACAAAAGAAAGAAAGCCCCCAAATACTATACATTGGGAATACCTATCTAAGCAAATCTAGGAGAGCTGTGACTAGACAAATATTTCAGTTTAATCTCTCACCTCATGGTTTCTAACACAATCGGTGCCTACAATTATCTCTTACATTTTCTAAAGCAATATATAATTGAATTCTACCCCACTGGAAGTAAAGCAAGTGCTGCTAAACGTACTGCTGTAACTTTTGCTCCTCTTTTCTTCTTTTCAGCTCTTTCTTTTTCCTCAATTTCCATGTTCTCTTTTTCTATTAACGATATGAGAGTATTGCAGCGCCTCTGGAACTCCTAAGGAAAGAGAACACATCAAATTTTTAAGTAAATTATGCAACTTGCTTACATAAGTATGTTCAAATTCTTCCATTTCAAAGCACTTCCATTTTCCTAAAATATTCAGTAATTCTAATCACTAGCTGAGTTACTGTTATCTGTCTTTCCCTCAGTGTAACTTTTAGAAACAGGAAAGGATTTACTGTCCTCCCAACAAGGAGTTTTCAGGATTCCATCTTCCAACCTGACATCCCAAAGACTGATGTGATCTTTCATCTTGGTTAATGAAGCAAATTACAGCCTGCAAGCACAGGATGCCAGATTTTAGGAAAGAGGTCTTCAAATATATCTTTAAAGAAGAGATAAAAGGAAGCAAAGCTATCTCAAGCAATACTTTTTGTTGCAAACACATTAGGGTGGGTTTTTTTGTGAAAAGACACAGAAGAGCTGCAAATGGGCCAAAAAATCTATTCAATGTTAAATTGTGAATTCACTGTTGTATTTTTATTCAAACAGGACCCAAGAGACAGCAGGCCCTAAATGCTTTTAGCATCAAGACTTGCAAGCCATCTGAGAACCATCAGGACTAAATGTCACAAGGCTGTTTAGACATTAAAAAGTATTTCCGAAACAACTCAAAGTATCTGCATTGCAGTTACTGATGGTTGGTTTGCTTAATAGAACTCACTTGACTTGGACAGTTTCTTGTACCCCATTTGAAAGAGAAAGTCTCTTACAAAACACCTAACAGTGTCTATTTTTACTATAATTATTCAGTATATTCTATGTATTATTGAAAACATGATTCCATGGGCTTTTCTTTCCAGCTCAAAGCAGGAAGCTGAAGAAACTTTTCTAAGGATCCATTTTATTTCTGAAGAAAATAAAAAAGCACAAGAAATATGTCTCATCTCTGCTAAACTCAGAGAAGCCATTTCTGTAACACAGACTATCCCAGAATTACCTAGTAGCATGTACCTTAACCTACAATGGGTCCATTTGCAATGAAGTGAACAGGTGACCTTTTTGGCCAGAAATTAGTCTCTGTTTTCTCAGCATCTGTAAGCTGGGTGTTGCCTCAACCATCATGGACAATATCCTGTCACCTCTGTGCTTTCCTGATCCTGAACCTTCTCCAACAGGCAGGCATGTAACTCATCTTTGAGACATTCAAAGCCTCAAGCTTATCCACATTCTTTAAGTTCTACAGTTCCCACAGATTCCTCAACAAAGGGTCCTCCATGGCCTTGGGTAAAAACTGTGTAGTTCAGAATGGACACAGAGAATCCTACCACCACTTGAATTCTTTTTATATCACACACAGAGAAAAAAAATCCTCAGGACATTTTTCTTTACAGCTCCCTTCCAGAAATGTTCCAGTGTCATGCTTGTAGCTTCACCAACAGAGTACTGTAATAAGTCACTTTTATCACATCCCTGTAGCAATAACCCCACACCCTCCAGTGAAGGTTAAACCACAAATTAGTGCCATGTTTGTGCCCTGGTATGTAACAGCCCTTCTGGAGCTAAAATACTCTCACTTCGATCAATAAACTCCCTCCAATTCCATCCAAACAGCAACTTTTAGATAAAAAAGTAACAACTCCAAGTAAATTTCAAGCCATTGGGAGTTCAAGCCATCCCAATATATCTCACAACCCCAAATACACAACAAGAGAGAGCCTCTGTCCCAAAAACCTACAATCTACAGATGAACAGAGACTAAAAAAAGACCAAAATAAAATTATGATTGTCAATATGCCAGAAGTATTTACATAATTTAAATTTGTTTATATTGCACTCAGACTTGGGACTTGAGGTAGAGTGATGACAAGCTGCTTCATCATCATCATAATCTAGATTTTTTTCAAGCATATGAGAAATGGGATTGTGTTAAAACAACCAACTAATCAGAAAGGACTAAGAAATAACCTTGATCCACTTGTCTAAGGCACCCAGAAAAATCCTCCACTTTCCTGGGGACAAATGCTTGCATAAATACACACATTAATAAAGTGTTCAGGTGCATGGTTAGACTTTCCAGATGGACTTACTGTTCCAAAGCATCTGCTGGGGACAGACTCAAGAACAGTTTCCTCTGGAGAATCACAGGATCAGCTGACAGTGAGATGTGACATGCACACAGGTTTCTTCTACATCTACCATGAAAAAGAATCTGAGCAATAAATCCTGCACTAAGCTACTGATATTTCAATATGGATTGCTGCATTCCATTTTAGTACTACAAAAATACACTTATTTAAAATGCCTTGCACTTTCAGAGATGAGTTTTTTATTCTGTGTGGCCTGATACTTTTCTCTTTTGGATGGAAAGAGAGAAGATGTACTTTGTTCAGCCCCTCAGAGCTATAAAGACCTGGATTGCAATAAATAAGATGGGAGCACTGAAGCATTGCCTTTCTGCATGGCTGGAGGCAGAGATGCTGACTGGGGAGCAAAGGCAGTCTCAGCTCTGTCCACAGGCTTAGGTATTCCTGTATTTACTAAGGACTCATTTGTCTTGTGCTGGGGAGTGTTTGCAGAAAGCTAAAAGAGAAAATGCATAATTTATGACTTCAGAGAATGGATACATGTGTTTCACTACTGCCATGATATTTTACATTCTTCCTGCATGGACAGAAATTTAAAAAAACCAACAAAAAACACTACGAAACACCTGTGCTCAATTTAAAAAGCAAAAAAAAAATTACAATCTTAGGCACTCATGGTATCTTTAAGAACTTACATTTTGGATAAACCATTGGATTTTGAAATAATTAAATGAAGCAGGATTTGGTTTTCGAAGAGAAATCTTCGGGAGAACAAACAGAAATAATAAGATGGAAGATAAATTAGCTATTTATATGGAATTCAAGAGACATCTAGTGGTTAGAACACAAAGCTTTCTGAAAGAGCCTACTAAGCCCTTCTCAGAATTATGCTGCCCTTTTTATCTTGTTTCATGAGAGTTTAAATGATCACATCTGAATTCCAGCATTTTAGGAAGCCTTCTCCACTTTCACTGAACTTATTTACTCCTCTATAAATATTTGTATTTATACTTCATTCATTATTATTATCCTGTGATTTTCCAGCACATTTCTTTACAAAAAAAATCACTAAACTAGTACAAAATGGATCCCTAGAAATTAATACCTCCACAAATGTCAGGACATTAGAATATATCAGCTATATTACTAAACCATACAGAGCATGGTAATTTAGAATAGTTCATAAAATTAAACACACACTGAAAGTGAAAGATGGTTTTAAGTTTGTGTTTCCATAATATTCTTTCTCAACCATGGAGTAAAAGAAAAACTAAAATTATTAATGGATAGAATGTTAAAAGAAAACCTAAGCTAAAAGAGTCAGTATATTCCCAGTGTCTCAGTTTAAGCATTAAGACACCACAGAACATATTTCTACACTTGAGCAAATGATTTCTATCCCCTTAAAAAAAAGATACTGAACATAAGGATCTGCAAGACTTAAATTGAATATTTAACTCTACCCCTGACAACTATATATCAACTAATATTAAATGCTGAGCTACATTTTTAATTTCTAGTACCATTTCTATGATTTATTCAAATGAATTCCTGCATAGACAATTTAAAAGAAACTTCTTAATGTACTAAATATTGCAGGATTCTCTCTTTATGGACCTAATTTTAAAATCCAGTATTTCTTCAGACAGACATTTTAGTAAGAAACACTTGTAATTCTTTTTAATTAAGGGCTAACTCCTGTCCTAACCAGAAACACTTCAATTGCTAGAATATCAAGTAAAAAGTGTATTGCATATTCTAAGCAGTACTGGGAAAAGCAAATATACCCACCTGTTCAAATACACATTTTAAATATTTTATCTTATGCTTTATTTATCCTTAGTACAGCACCCAGAACTCTGAAAGAACATTCTTTCAGATAAACAAATCCTGAGGTCAGGGAATGAAGACACACAAGTAGAAAGAACTGTGCAAAAATTTTGGGGCAGATCCAACAGCTTTTTATCATTGAAAGAGTCCCACTTTTCTGATGTTGGTACCTACAAACCTTAATATCTGCAACCACCAAGGCTTCTGTTAGTGTTATCAATTCCTCCTTAATGACTAAATTAAAAATGATTGGTTCTGCTATAAAATTCCAAGTACTAGTCCACTGGCTATTAACCTTATATTATATTCTCTAAATGCAAACAAAATTTTCAGTAAAGTATACCTAAAGAAATTTAAGCACTTGCATTGGATAATCCACACATTCACAACTACAAAGTGGATTTTAAACCTGTTGCTTCAATGATTAATTCCTGTGTGAATCACTGACTTTCCTCATGCTGTTGGAAATCAAATACTGTATCAGAAAAGCTGCTTCCTTCTCCAAATATATTATTCAGATGTTTCCCATCTTTAATATTATCCAACAACTCTAAAAAAGTGGTATTTTAAGAGACACTGTTTGGTAAAACACTCAGTTTGCAATATAAGTAACAAGGATATTTGTAAGTCTAGTCTACCTCTGCATTAATCCCTTTGGGTAACTTGGGACTTCAGTTTGGCAGGTTTTCTAATCTGTTTGTTTCAGTTGTACTGTGTTTTTTCTGTACTAAGGCAAAAGGTTACTTTAAGAAAAGACAGAAATGAAAATAAAACTCAAAGTTATTCCTTCAGCATTTGCCTCCTAAACAAAGTTTGAGGTGGTGCTAAAAAAAAAACCAAAAAAAATAAGATAATACATCACACGGAGATGTGATGCCCTAGTCCCTGTGAGTGGTACCCACCATAGCAGTTCTGGATTTGATAAACCAGCTGTATTGTGTTTTTTCTGTACTAAGGCAAGAGGTTACTTTAAAAGAAATAGAAATGAAAATAAAACCCAAAGTTACTCTCTGGAACCCTAGAGGCTGAAAATTTCAGCCAATTTAACCCTAACCCTAACCTCGGCCGAGATAAAGCAAGCAGAACTGTAACATTACTCTTTCAGCATTTTTTTTTTCCTAAACAAATTTTATGTGGTGGTGGTAACAAAAAAAGACCAAGATACCCCCCTTGTGGTGTCCCAGTCCCTGTGAGTTGTACCCACCATGGCAGTCTTGGATTTGATGAACCAGCTGTATTGTGTTTTTTCTGCATTAAGGCAAAAGGTTACTTTAAAAAAAATAGAGATTAAAATAAAACCTAAAGTTACTCTTTCAGCATTTTTTTCCCCAAACCAATTTTACATGGTGGTGCTAACAAAAAAGAACAAGACACCCCCCATGTGGTGCCCCAGTCCCTGTGAGAGGTACCCACCATGGCAGTCCTGGATTTGATGAACCAGTCAAACCTGAACTGAGGCGCGTTGCGCACGCACTGCCTCAGCTCCTCGTACACATTCTCCTTGTCAAAGCCCATCTTGTGCAACATGCAGATCAAAAACCTGTCCTCCTCTTCTGTGTAGTTCTTCCCTTTGTTTGTTCCATACTGAATACGCAGCTGATGAAAAGGTGCTTTGTACCTTGCAATCTGAACATAAAAAAATAAGGAGTAATAAACGTATGATGCTACATCAAGGAATTGTTACATGATACTGGGTATCACTGCTAGATGCTGTACTACCTATGCTTCATGAAAAGACAGAACTCTCATCCCCAATTACTCCTTCTCTGAAGGAATTTTTTGAAAAAGTCAGCTACAGAAAACAAAAAACCTGGAATAATTACTTTGGCATCAAGGGCTTTCTTGATACTGATCCTCCGTTGAATTCTTGCCTCTCCTCGTTCAATTTGAGCCATAATCCTCTCAATGTCCTGCAGTTCATTGCAACGCTCCCAGAAAACAGCTAAAAACACAAAACAAAATTGTTGAATATAATCTTTTCCTCTACTCTTATGACTTTACTGTTAAGATACTCTGGCAAAAAAAAAAAATATTTAGCTTGCGGTTCCATTAAATCTTGAACAGTGAGCTAATGCTCTCCAGCTCACTATGCCAGCCAAAAATTAGGCTTGTACTGACTCTTTATTCAGTATCTTTAAAAGTTAACTGTAAGTAAAGGCTGAGTAAAAATCCTAACAAAATTTACATGCAACATAATTAATTGTTAAATAAATTCAACACTTTGAAGGGAACTCTTGTGGAGCTCTTCCTTTTTAACTACAGGAAGAATGTTGCAAAGTTGATTTTATGAGGGTGTTTAGTAAAATTACATCCAAGGCTGAAAGAGGAAGAAATCTCAAAAGCACTGTATAAATACAAAAGATAAAGACACAGTGTACCAGGTAAAATAGAGATACAGCATGAAGAATCATGTTGGCACTATAAGGGAAATTCACGATTTCATAACTCCATGTTGTCAGTGAGAATTAATAATGTCAAATTCTACATCTTGACCAAGGAGGGCTAAAGGCAGCTGGAGGTGTTAGTTATATGCTGCAAAATCAAGCTTTTTAATAGAATTTAGTCTTCTGAAAAAAAAAAAAAGTTGCATACTTTAATAAAAAAAATTCTTAAATGCTTCCAAATTCTCTATCTTGTAATTTTGAAAGAACACATAGCAAAAATCTGGTAATAGGAAATAAATACAGTTCAAAATATCACAAACCTGAGTACTCAATGACCTCCTCGGGTGACTTTCCTTCCACCTCACGAGCAATATTGTCTATATCATCACGACCATACTTCTCATTAGCTTTAATAAACTGGTTAAAATCTCTTTTATTCCAGTTTGTAAAACCCTGTAAGCAACAAGAGATCAAGAAGGTATTATCAAGTCAAATGGAAGCACTTTCCAAAATTTTGATTAATTTTTTTACCACTTGCTCCTCTGCAACATCCCATAATTACAGTGGCTAATGGTCTTTCAGGATTTCCATAAACTTGAGTTATCCAGGGCTTATTACTGAATCATTAGAAGTCTAAAGAGTTATTTTTGGGCATGACTCCACATGCATTATTAAGAGCTTTTTATCCTTTCTTTTTAAGGTTTTTGTGATATTTCTCCAAAGAAACAAGCTGTGACAGTCATCCTTCTGCAGACACAAGCTGCGCACTTCAGAGCAGTGCAAGGTGCAGCAATGCAAGTGTCAGCACAAGTTCTCACAGCACTGCAAGTATCTAAAGCAAGAGCTCCTACTTCAGACATTTTACAAACCTGGAAGCAGACAAACAGCTGGATGAAAGTGTAAGTATGTCAAGAAAAGATCTCTAAAGTCTAAAAAGATGCAGTCAAATGGAAACTCTAAAGCACTGTCAAACAGAATTTGTTATGTACCAAAGAAATCAATCCAAAACTAAACAAGCACAAAAACATCATCCAAGAAAGAGACATTACAATTTAAAGACAGTGAAAGCAGAAAATAGCAAGAACAAAAAAAGCAATCACATGCCTGGGCAATAATCTGTAGTGCATTGAGTTTCTTTCATCACAGAAGTGTATTTACAAGGAATTGTGTCAGTTCTCCAGCTGAATAAGCTCACTCCACAATTAGCATGTTCAGAGTGAGTCTAACATACACAATACAACTATTTCTTTTTAATCATTAACAGCAGTACTGATATGCACATCAGCACCAGCTTAAATATTTCCTGTTACACATAGGTGAAATTAATAGTGAAACTGTGACCTTACACTATCCCCAATACTTCTACAGAAAATTTTCTGAATCAAAGAATCTTGTGACTTTGAGACACACCTTTCTCTGTAACAATCAGCTTTTAATACGCCCACTCAGCAAGATAATCAGCCAAAAGGTCAAGAAACTAGTCAGTGACAGAAATTCAGTCCCAGTATAAAAACAACACGCCTAACAACTCAACTGGGACAAAATTAATGGATGCGACATGCCTTAGATACCTGCACAAACACCATGTGTGTTGACACAGGCTTGTCCTGATTCAAACCCTTTTTGATTTTAAAAAGCCACACAAGCTTTATGCACGTACAAGAAACCCACTGATTGGATTTCTGCACGTATTGCTGGGTAGCACATCTACTATACAAGCTGCTGCCTCAAATGTTCAAGGACTTTCAAGGAAACAAAGAGTAGATGACTAAGATGTAAACTTGTTCAAGGACAGGAAAGGTCCCTCAAAGCAAAACCAAGCAAAATCATTACATCTTGTGAGCTTTTTTCTTTCAATAACATCAGCATATCTTTCCTGTGTGTATTTAGCATTATTTATATTCCATACTAGCAAAAACATGATGAAATACTTCAGCTGATTTTATTTTACCTGTGTTAGAAGCTTTTCTTTCTCTTCACTTTCCTCAGCATTCAGAGGCATAGACTCATCTATCTTCTTTTGTTCCTCCTTTTGTACCTGAGCTGCATTTGGAAGGTCAGGATTCCTGGGGACCTAAAATCAGGGGTATCAAAAAGCAGTAGTGCAGCAATGTTATTTCAAAGACTGCATTTCAAAAGCTCTAATCTGTACAAGTTACCAAATGCGTCCTACCTAGATTCAGATCTTATTACTCCTCCCAAGAACAGGACTGGATTTAAGTTGTGAGTTTGTCATGCATCTCATTGATTTGAAAAGAAAAAAAAAATGCATTACCTTATATCCTATAGTTTTACGGTAATACAGAATCTCTTTTTCCAGAAGTTCAAATAATCGTGGTGGGAAAAACTGAAAATCCTGAATATTTGGTTGTTTTGGAGGTCGTGGAGCCTTGAAAAATATACAGACACATCAGGATTATAGAAGCTTAACTTTTCTGCAATTAAACTCCCATAATTCTTCAGCAGTGGCAATCTATGACTTTGTAAATATACAGGTAGAGCAGGGCTGCAGCATGGGAGAGGAGGATCAAAAGAACAACATAAAACCCTTCCATATCTTGCCAACTTCTCACCTTTGGGACTTTTGGTTCGCTGACACGTAGGGCTTCTCTGAAATAAGCATCCACTGCATAATTGGCTTTGCGTTCTCTTTTTGGAGGCTCAATCCATTCCATCATGCTCAGCTTCACACAGAACAGAATAAAAAGATACTTAAAGTAACTGTTTGCTTCCCTAAAGTCACAAGAATAATGACTAATGTGGCACTGTAAAACAGGAACGTATTTTTGCACAGCAAATCTAATGATTGTGCACAATAATTTGGATGCTACAATGGAGCTCAAAAATAAGCTAGAAATTGTAGCTGATTATGACAAGTATTTAAGCACTGAAAATTAACTTGTGGCTTTTATACTTGCATGTCTAAACTGAAGTATTAAAATCTACAAAAAAAATTACCTTTTGTTTTTCTCTGTAATCTTCACCTTCAAAGTTGTACAAGCTCATCTCTGTGTCCATAGTGAAATTTCGTAGGGAGCTCTCTCCCATTTTCTGCAATCGTTCGTTCATTTCAGCTGTCTGAAAAGAGAGGAAGATACTTTTAGATTCACTCAAGCTATTTTATCTTTTCTGAAAAAACAGCTTTCATCATTCCTACAACATCCTCAACATCTTTTTCTGATTTTAACTTCTACTTATGTTTTCTTCTAAAGAAAGATACCCACTGTCCTTTTCAATTTAGAGCAATTTGACTTCAAGACTCTCCATTAAACTAAATTTATTATGCTGGGATGTAGTCCTACAATTGTAAAATTTAACTTTAAAATTTAAATTAAATTTATGTTCATCTCCTTGGAGCTGAAATGGCAGTTCATTTTTTCACAGAGCTCTCTATTACCTAATGAAGTTCCATAAAGACTTTGTGTCTATCAGAACTGTTGACATTAAATTTACATTCTTCTAAAAGACCACAAAGTAAGTATATGATACAATCATATTAAGATATGATACCATATTAATATGTATGATCATGTTAAGATATTGTACCCCTGGTTCCATGCCTGAGGTGTTTTGGTTTTCTGAAATTCTTTTCCCAGAGAATTTTCTGTAAACAGGAGAAATGTTTTTGTAACTGGAACTTTGTTACTCATTCCTTTCCCTAGCAGGGACTTCTTCTTGATGTCCCTCTGCTCTGACCAATGGGAGTGAAGAGGTTTGTCTTTGTGTCACCAATCCAACTGGTCTGTGTAAAACAGTATAAAAGGGAGACACATCCCAAAAATAAAGGAGTCATTTTCAGCTTTCTGAAGTTTGGAGTCTGTGTTGTTGTGGTGTAAAACAGCATCAAGATATGAGCAGCATAAACCTTGAAAATAATTACCCATCACTAATTCTACTTCTTCAAAACTTTTATAGTATTTAAAATCTGCACAAATAGTAAAGTAATAGTAAATTTAGATAATCAGATCTCATTCCATTTTGTGCATGTGTGTTTTGAATTCCATATTAAACAGTTCTCTAACCTTCTTTTCACCTCTTTCTAGGATAGTGGTTATATCCTCCTCTGTCAGCTCGCTGTCTTTGGAAGCGAACACGTGCGTGGCTCCATGCCGGATCATCTGCAGCATCTCATCTTTGGCCAGTTTGTTGGACTGTTGGTCTATGAGCCTCCCTAAAATCACAAGGAATGTGTTCAAAGTTAGAATATGGGAGATCTACCAGGACCATGCAAGCAGTGGATTTGTTTTTTATTTCACTGACAGAACAAGAAAAGAAAAACAGAACAACCATACAGAAAAAAAATACATTTTGCTCGAGATGAGAATAAATGGAAGTCAGGAACTTTGGGGAAAATTAAAAAAACAATTTGGACTCAAGCCATAACAGAAAATGTCTCACAATCAGATAATCCAAATTTTACATTTAAGATCTAATTCCTACGAAGTCAGCTGAACTTTTAAGATCACAATCTCAAGATGAAAAATGACAAAGTATTCTATAATAGCCACTAAGAAGTGCTTGATATTTTCTACATTCACATCACTGATTTCAACCCAATTTTCTAATTATTTTTCCCAAAATTTGAATTTGTCCCAAAATTTCATTTATGCTATCTCTTCTCATGCTATCAAAATTTTGACCATCGTCCTTTCAGCAGCCCACCCTTTAGTAAATACAAACAACCCTCAAAACCTAGCTTGAGTACCTTAGTTTTGACAAGCTATTCCTCTAAGTGCTTCTAAACAAAAGCACAAAAGGTGTTGTATTGTTAACTCTTATGTGGTAATAAGCATGTGTATCATTATTTCAACTGCCATGGAACATATCTGATTTTCTTTTTCTTTTTAACATATCACAAAACTAAACAACATCTACTCAGCTGTAGTTTACTTTCCTCACTTAGACTCACTGTAAGTCTATGTCTACATTAATTAAGAAATCAGAATTTAAAGATAATTCAGCTGAACAAGTGAATACCTTGCACATCAAGTTGATTTAGCACACTGCTATTATACACAAGGCCTGCTTTCTCTACCACTGTACATTTGTACAGTTATTTAACCATACTTTAAGGGACTGAACAATTCTGTTGCAGACAAACATATATAGCAGTTGATACCTTGTTGTATAACTATAGAGTCCAGCCTCAGTTTTATTTCAGCTCTTTCTACAATCCTCTCTTCAACAGTATTATCAGTGATAAGTCGGAACACCCGTACTGGTTTCTTTTGACCAATACGATGGGCACGATCCTAACAAACATAAATCAATGAGTGTTCAGCAACAAGAACTCACAAGCAATAGACAGTTGTTAGCTTGCAAAAACAGCAGCCTCAAACTAGCATTGTACTTGTTGGTGCTTTGCCTAGTTAAGAGCACAGATCACTGTAAAACCAGTATTCTAATGTTTACTTGTACCTGGCTATTACACTTTGGAGTCATCCCAGAGCAATAAATGCATTTCCCTCATTGTAAATGAGCTGAATGTCTGTCCAGGCTGCAGCTGAGAAGTGCACATACAACAGCACACGCATGCATACACTTGGATTGCTTTCTAATGAATTCTCTCACTTTTTTTTGACACAGGTATTGATATTCTGCATCCCTGGCTTGAGCACGTTAATTCCATGTGCAGAGTTCCTGCAGCCACAGCTCCAACACTCTGCTTGTCCCAAGCCAGCAAAGGAGATTTATGACTGACACACTTATACTCATCTGTAACAAAACTTGTGTTTATCCTCTCTGGAGTACATGTCCTTTTAAATAAAAAAAAAAAAGTTTAACAGCTGTCCTTCAAGTTGTGGGGGTACCAGGATTTTCTGACTGTCTTTATTTAAACATAAGTTGTCAAATCTTTTACTCTCCTGCATAATACTTATTTCTTCCTGAAAACTCTACTGAAGTTCACAAATCACACTCACAGGCTCCAGAAGTTGGTCAACTATCGGCAGTCAACATGCATATCTAAAGGATGAGCTATTCATATTTAATATTTGATGTGTTGAAGTGCATTGAAAGAAAATTAGAAATTACAAACCACTGAACAAATACCCACCCTCCTAATCATGCAAGAAGGATCACATGAGTTTTACTGCACATGAAACAAATTACAGACTAGTTTTTTTTTTATTCAGCAATCAGAAAGAAAAGATTTTAGTAGGTTTAACCCAAAAGTTTCCCCTCCCAGCATCACCACCAAATGCCTTCATGCTTATGCAGAAGCAAAAAGTCGAAGCATAAACTTCCCAAATGAGAGGAATATAAGGCTGCATGCTTTTAATTTTCTGTTATTATTTTGGAAACAGTCCTCTATTATTCATTTACTGCTCTCTTCTGAAAAGACACAATTAAGGATTATTCTCTACTTCTACTAACAATATTGATACAGTATTTTGATGGAAGTAATCTCTCATCATGAAAATAATTAAGACAAATATTTACAAACAAATCTACTATTTCCTTCACAAATTCTGTTCATGCCCTTTTATTCAATTCCTCTGTTACTTAAAGTATTTTCTTTACTTTTTGTCTTGCGTTTACAAAAAGTAAAGAAAATGACAAAAACTCAAGTTCTGAAAACAGTTATACGAAATAGAACACTGACAACTTAAAACAAAAAATGTGTATTAGGGAGTTAACTCACCATGGCTTGCAGATCTACTTGAGGGTTCCAATCTGAATCATAGAGAATAACCACATCAGCAGTTGCCAAATTAATTCCAAGACCTCCAGCTCTGGTACTCAACATGAAAATGAATTTACTGCTGTTGGGAGCATTAAATGTGTCAATTGCTTCCTGAAAGAAGAAAAAAAAAAAAAAAAAAGGTGTCACTAAAGTATCAGATCCTTCAAATAAGTTTCCAGTATGTTGGTGGCTTTCCAATTAAATTTCTTTAAAATTTATATATATAAAAAATAAATAAAAAAGAATTTTATTGAAGAAACTACATTTGGACAGGTGAGAAAATCTGTACTGACTCCACAATGCACTGTATTTTTCATTTAGCTGAGGATCAAATGGAACATTCTGTGGACTTCAGTTAGGAAAAACGTCCCTTTACAGCCTTTTAAAAACTGTAGCATTTCTGCTTTAAATGATGATGTGGCTATATACGTATGTAAATAATAACTTATTAACCTAAACCAAAAGTTTTTCTTGTTTGCATACAACTTCCCCACCTCTCTTTCCTCGTGTGGTGTCTGCCCATCAAGCCTGCAGTACTCATAACCACGCCACATGCAATAGTCTTCCAAAATATCCAGCAAGCGGGTCATCTGACTGAAGAGCAGAACTCTGGAACCTGGCACAACACAGCAGGTTTTGACAGTTATTTTATGTTTTCACATTGGTCTTATCACTGAGCTGCTACAGAGCATGACTGAGAATTTACGTGAAATATTCTGTACCATGACAGAGAATTTATGTGAAATATTCTATATTTGTCTAACTTAATTAAGTCTTTCTTCTGAAGTTACTTTTCTGGTAGTGATTTAATCACTCAAGAATATTATTTGATAAATTATACAGGAGAACTATACAACCAAAGAAACAGAACACTTGAAGCCATTGTAAGGAAATTTGGTGCCACTGGATGCGCATAGATGAAATAATCCTATCATGAGAAATTCTTACAGAAAGGCTAAGAGAGGCTCTACTTTTCCTTTCTGCCTCTCCATATTTTTAGTTTTCTAAGACTTTCCTGTAATACTTCTTTCCTTTCATTGTTAAGATCTACAGAAAATTAATTTTCAACAAAAAACTCACATAAAGTGATGAATACATTGGCTGCAGGAAAGGCTAAACCTGTGCTATTTCTGCAATAACAAAATTTAACTCACAAGAAGCATTCAAATCCTTGCTGTCTATGAACAGTACTCACCCTGCTCTCTGAGCTTTGCCAGCAGTTTATCCAGGACTAACATCTTCCCACTGTTGGTGATGAGGTGAGTGTCAGTGGTGTAGGGAGGGCCTGGCTCAGCACCATCAAATAGGTAAGGATGGTTACAGCACTTCCTCAGCTGCATCAGGATGTTCAGCAGACGCATCTTGTCCATTTTGCCAGCTGAATTCAGGATATCAATATCCTTCATCAGGATCCTGGTGTACCTGCGGTTTGAAGGACAGTTTTGAACAATTTCCTGGTTTTTATTTGAGTGAATGAATCCCTGCACAATCCCAATTCTTACTTCTAGATGTGGAAGTTGGCTTTGTTTATAGAACCGTGAGTTATATTATTATGAAACTTGGCAAAAACATCTGACTGATAAGAACAATTTCTAAACTCACACCTAAATATGAAAGGGAATCTCTCTCTGAGTGACAATGATCTGCCATTTACTGGATTATTTTACACTTTCATTTTAGTAGTACAAAGTGGAATAAAAATATCACTTATATGACAGAAACTGTTACACTGTCCTGGCTACTTGTCTCACATCCCTGCTGGGTATGTAACTCCGCAAGGTTTTATTTTAATTTCAGATAAGACTTTTTGGTGCATCAAAGGAGGAAGCTTAGGAGGCATTTGTTCTTTCAAATAAACTTAAGGAAGGAAAAAAGTTTCTGCTTTCTTCCTCCCAGCCCTTTTCATTACCCTTCCTGAGCTCTCTGAAACTTGTGCAATTTTTACAAAAGCCCTAAGACAACTATAAATTAAGTTTCTCTGACTGTCTAAACGATGCAACTATAAGGAAAAAAGTACCAGTGTGAAGAGCTATAGAGTTTACCAGAAAATAATTTTATTTCCATGAAAATAACTCACCATTCTCTCTGCATTTTGCTGAGCCCAAGATAAATTTTTACTTCCTTCTTTGGAGGCAAACTCTTTTCTACTTCACCTTTTATGCGACGTAAGAGAAATGGCTTCAAAACCTGCACAAATTAAAATGTTTTACATAGATAAAAATACAAAATTAACAGATTCACTTATCTGAAATTTATTCTGAATTAATCAGTATCTATTGCTGTCATGGTGACTCCATGAGAAAAATTCTGCAAATCAAAATTGTCTAGCAATGACTAAACTCACACATAAATATGTGTATCCCTATGTAAGGATTGCCATAATCATCCCGGTTGTTATCACAAGAAGGGGCCAAACCTGTAAGTTTATAAAATCTAATCCTTTTTAACATAAGCCCTGTTTCATTTCCTCTAGCAGGGACAAAACACACCAACATTTTGAGTATAAGCAACATATGTTGTAGTTTCTCTGACCCCTTTTGCTACTGCAAAAGGAAGTCTTATCTCATGCACAGTAAAACAAAGGTAAAGGCATGCCTTTATTCAGACTAGCATGATGTGTATCAGTGTACTATTCACAATAATAAATGGTTTAAAAAAAATCTAAAATTCTTCATTTTCATATTTTCTGTTCAGATTGTGTCTGCTTCAAAGAGAAGCACACAAAAAGTAGTATCTATGACAGGAAATTCATGAAAATTCTGCTCGGCATTCCTGTAACTAAATACCTTTATGTTCATCTTTTCAGCTTTGAGATGAAGAGGAAAATAATCTGGTTTTCTTTTTTACAGTGTGCATGCTAATGATGACATGTGATTACAGCTTTAATTACTTACAGCATGAAGTCTTTCTACAAGTTTCTGATCACCAAGACAATTTTTCGTGTCAAACCATGAGTCAAAATCCTGTGGTGAGAAACAGCACAATTGGTATGAACAGTTTATCACCTGGACTTTCAAGAAACACATATTGACTCTCATTCCAGCTGAGAGTGACATAAATCTTGAGACAAATGACTTCTGTGAAAGAAAACTCAGTCTGTAATTCTGTGCCATCTCCCAGGTATGTTGTAACATTTGAATCAAGAGCATCATTCTGCAGACAAAATACCATTACACCATTAATATACAACAACCTTCCATGCCTAATCACTGCAGTGTCCAAGTGCTTACTTGCATTTAACTGCTTCTTAAGGAGTTAAAAATCCAACTTAAATCCTTAAGAAAGTTAGATGGACAGCACAGCAAAAATAACATAAGCAAGTAATACAAGCACAAAGAAACATTAACAGTAAAAGAGAAGAAAAATCACTCAAGTTCTAAATTTAAAAAAAAAGGCTTGTGCCTATTTGGATGCTTCATATTCTTGATATTTCATTGCTTTCTAAAATTTTGCATAATTCCTGAACTATTTAAAGTATTACATTTGCTATTAATGGTCTGATGCCTCACCCACGCCAGCAGAATGTACTGTTTTAATTAGGTAGAGTAAAAGAAGTAGCACACAGTAAGCCACAGAGCTCTCCCTGAACATGGGTCAAGCACAACATCCATCTCCTACCAGGCTGGTCATTCTTCTCTTCTCCTGACAGCAGCCTGGGAATCAATGTAACAACACTGCACTTCCAAACATCAAACTTACATCTGCAGAGTTGAAGACATCAGGTAAAAGGAAATTGAGTAATGCCCACAGCTCGTGGAGGTTATTCTGTAAAGGAGTTCCTGTAAGCAGCAATCGATTTGTTGTCTTGAACTCACGCACAATCTCTGACAGCTGGAAACACAACATAGTTATCAACATCATCTACACTAAAGCACACTGAATCAGTTTTTGAAACCTAAAACAGTGGCAATTAAACTTAGAGACAGTGAGCTACTATGAAATTCATATTTACCACCCAATAGCTTATTGCTTCTATTTTAAAAAAACACCACACGTAACACTTAAAGTCTGCTCAAATCAGATGCAACCTTTTTGTATCAAACCAACTTCAAATATCAAACAATTTCAAATTTACCTTAGACTTCTCATTCTTTATTCTGTGGGCTTCATCGATTACCAGATACCTCCAGTTAAATTTCTTGAAGACTGATTTCTCTTTAATTACCATTTCATATGATGTAACACAAACATCCCATTCCCCAGGCATCATAACATCACGGATAAATGCAGCCTAAAGCAGAAGAACTGGATTAATAAACACTTTAAACATGAATAATTTTTATGGCACTCAGGGAAAGCTGTCTACACCACAATCACTGATGCACTGAAGTAGCACACAAAAGACTGTGAAACATCTTCTCAGTACCTGAAAGTTACTGTAAAAAAAGCTTTCGATCTTTTGTACTTTAAGCAAAGAGAAAGCTGGAGTTAAGCAAAACACAAATTTGTTCCTATTCAAAATTAAATATTTGCTCTTTAGCATCATCTCTCTGTAATGCAAATAGAGTTCATACAACCAAAAGGGGGAAAAAACCTTCTAAACTAACTTGTCCAATGATACAATCCACTAAAGCGTATCAAAACAACTTACAAAGTCCACTCCCAACTATCTTCGCTCTTCCCCAAATACCTCCCTCTGTCCCATCTCTGTTTTTCAAGGCACACATCAAGGCATGTAAATCCTTTAACACATTTTTTTGCCCAATAATGCACACATTCCTGAAATGTAAACCACTTACTCTGGCATCTTTATCTCCAATAAGGCAAACAGCACGTAGGGATGGAACCCAGCGCTTGAATTCATTCATCCAGTTGTGCAAAGTTGATTTTGGAACCAGGACCATGTGTGGCCCAGGAATGTTTCTGTAATGCTTCAGGTAGCCTAACAAAGCTATTGTCTGCAGAGTCTTCCCAAGCCCCTGCATTGACAAAGAGGGGGAAAAGAAACTTGCTGAAGTGAAACACCATAAAAAATACTTTCTAACCACTTTCTTACTATATAGTTCTGCCACTTGTTTACAGCAAACTACACAAGAAATGTCTGCAATAGAATTTCTTTCATTACAATTTCAGATTTGAAACATCAGCCTGCTGTAGAATGAAGCATGCTACTGCACATGAAACACTGTAAGCACTTCAATGTTGTATTTTGCTCAGTAATTACCACAAAAAATCCAAAAGATTACTGCTTACCATTTCATCTGCCAGAATGCCATTAACTCCATTTTCATACAATGAGATCATCCAGTTCAAACCTCTAACCTGATAATCTCTTAGTGTTCCTCCTTTCACATCTGTAAATGTAAGATTCCTCTAAGTAGAAAAATTTTAACTGCAATCTGCTCAGATGAATCACAGGACTCTTAACACCATACTCACATGAAGGAGACTCCTCAAACCGGATGCACACATTTGATGTTTTCCTGCTCTCAGACAGGAGCTCCTCATCCTCCTCCTGCTCTGTGCGCCTGTGGCGGTACCTGAAGGGGGAACCCAACACTGATGTGTGAACAAAACCACTTCACAACACTGCTACAAACCCCAAAGACAAGTCACAACAGAAGCAATCACTGACCCACAGTGTGAATGTTCTGGTATCCTGACCAAACTCTCATCCTGTTAATATGTTATTCCTCAGGAGTCATTCCAGCTTTAATTAGAAAGGCTGACATGAAGCCCTCTCTTTCAGAGCCACAACTATAATCTGACAATATCATGAGTTCTCTGAGGCACTTTTTAATACAAGACACATCAGAGGTAGCCTTAGACTCAATTACTTGATAATTACAAAGTTCAGAAAAGTCACATATTCGAATTTAAAAAAAAATACTAATTGTAAAATAGAATGCCATTCTGCAAACATTAAAAAAAAAAATAGTTGTCCGTTATTTCAAGACCTCTCAGAGGCACTACAGGCAGGTTCTGCCACAACACAGAGCAAAGCACTTTACATGGCAAGAATCAGGCAACTTGCTTTAAAAGTGCATTTCTGATCCAAGGTCACGCTTATGTTGATGGAGCAGATGATGCTTTCAAACCAACCAGCTTTTAAATAAATTGAGACACCACTAATAGGAAATTGTCTGGATTTACTGAAAGTGCACTTTCTATGTAAAATAAATTATGTTCAAAAGTCTAACATGTTTGTTTGTTCGTGTGAGAAGTCAGAAATAAAAATAAAACATACTCCCCAGCTGAAATCAAACTCTGTTTTTCATCTTTCTTGATCCGTGGCCGTCCCAGTTTGACTTTCAGTGGAGATGTTGGTGATTTTTGTGCTGCAGGTTGAATAAAATGTGCAAAAAGTTCTGTCTGCTTCAGGAGGAATTCAAACCTTTTTGCTCGATCTGCTTTCTAGTTTCCAAAGTGGAGAAGGGAATGAAAAAAAAAGAGAAATAGATAACTTTTCTTCATAAAAACGTATCTAAGAAACAGAATTCAGACACTCAGGAGAGCAACTTATATGAGGAAAGACTGACAAGACCATCTGCTAGACAACTCAGAGGGCTACAAGCATTGTGAAACAGAGCTGGAGCTGCTGCAAGGCACACCAGCAGTTTTAACCAGTTTTAACCTTCACACCAGGTGAAGGATGATTTTAATCTTTGCCTACAAAAGACAAAGACAAAACTAAAGTCATGACTTACAGTCAGGGATGAAATTCTAACCTTGCTCATCAGTGACAGAACTTTCATTCAGCTTCAGGATTTGATCAAAGACAGTAATGTAGTATCTCTGCTTTTAGAACTATTTCTGAAGTAATGGATGAACTGCTTTCACTCAAGTTGGCAAATTTTGCCGGCAGATTTCAAATTTCAAGCATTTCAGTTTTGCCATCTCAATGGGATATGTGCACTTCACTATGTCACACAGCAAAGCATGGTTTTCCTCATACTTAGAAAATAACATGCTACATCATTTTTAAGAAAAATGTGATAAGATGCAAATTCTACCTGAGAGAATACAACTGTTCTCAGTTTCTCTATGAGTAATCCAAACATCATGTAACATTGTACCATGTCAGGCACTTTCCATGTGATGTCATATCGTGATATAGAAGTGAAAGTGCAGTTCAGCATCATAACCTTTCCAAGAAATACCTGACCCACAGAAAGCTTTTCTGCAGGTCACTCAGAGCAAGCAAGTCTCTCACAAGAGCAGGATCACCGAGCAAAGAGCAGAATGATGCTGGTGTGCAATGCAGGATCTCACCACACCATGGCACTGCATTCCTTTAACAGTGCACAGAACATCCCTACAGAGATTTCCTGGCAAAAAACAAATTACTGCTCTCCCTTGACCCTGTATTATTACTGGACCATTTCTGTAAATAACCTGACAACCAAATAAAGTGTAAATATCAAGTAAAAGCTTCATGAAAAAGAAATTCTAGAAGGGGGACGTAGAGACACTGATGTTTATGATCATCAGTATAAACACAAATCCATTTAGAGGTCTCAGAGTTAAAAAATAATACAAGATTGTTTTGGGAAAATAATCATTGTTGGTAAGGACCTATACGGAATGACACAAAATGATTTTCTGCCTGCAATATTATTGTCTTAGTATAAGCAGTATGTTTTGATAAAACAGTAAAGGTCTAGCTCACAACTGCACAATTGATAAAAGGTAAATTTTTGAGTATCTAATCCCTTTGCCTCTTAGGAATCTGAACTAACACCGTAGTTTAGGAAAGGTGGAAAGTCACCATGTTTTACTGTGAAAAAAGTTTAGCTCAACTCATTATCGAAGAACAGATTCACTGTGGCTCTTCTCTTTGGCTAGAAATCAGGTATTCATACATGTGGGTATCAATTTTCTATGTCTAACAGTTCTACTCTCCCCTGACTTCTGTGATACCCAGTCCTTTCAGTCTCTACTGTAATTATTAGGCATCCATTTAACACTAAAGCTTTTAAAAACAATACAAGACAGAGGTATCAGTTTAAACCAAGAACTGACTACAAATGTCATTCAAGGAATCATTCAAAGTCCTCCAGATTTTTAACTTTTTGTAACATGGAAGTTTTCCTGTTACATCTCCTCTCCAGCACTACAAGCTCCCAGCACCAGTGTCAGGGCCAGATCCTCTTTGGCATTGTTATGGCAAACATATTACGGGGCATTTAAATATTTAAAACCTTAACGATTTTATATTAAAGAAACTGGTAGCTTTAGTATTTCAGTTAAGAAGTAGCTTAAGGATGCCTCTGACCTGACCCAAGGAGTCATCAAATAAACTGGAAGAGACAGATTCAAAACAAAATGGGAGGAGTTCTAAATATAAAACGTCATTGAATAGTAACTCCTTACCACAGATGGGTGTGGAGAACTAAAAAAGAAACCACAAAACTAAAAATCCTGACAACTACTGAGTATAAAAACCACAGACTACAACTCAAAAAATCATGCAGACAAAAATACTTGGAAGAATGGAACAGTATTTAACAGAACTACCACTACCTGACCTGTAGTCACCATGAGAAACATGACGTGGGCGTAGACCTAAATTAATTAAATCATCTAAATGAATCTGGATCTGTTTTTCCTTTCTGACACATCCAGGCTGCAATAACTCCTTGTAACTGACCCTGTTCCATAGGGCCATAAAAAGCTGCAGGATGTCTTGTCATGAAAGCACTTACCATCTTCTCTTCATATTCTGGGTCAACTTCTTTTTCAGGTCTTGCTGCCTTCGGAGGAAGTTTGAGCTGAAATGGGGGATCATTTTTCTGGAATTCAAAAGTTGAACATTTTATGAATACCAGTTTCTTTACTTTTTTAGGAAAATGTATCAAACTGAACAACCTTACAAACTGCAAGACAACTATGCTATTTTTTAAAAATAATTAATTCAAAATTAAATGAGTGCATTAATCATATCATTTCACCCAAAGCAAAGCCCCATGTCCACGACAAAACTGAAGATCCCCATATTTATCTCCGCAAGCAGGATACAAATTGAAAGAAATTACTGAAAGAGCACAAAGTTTAATCTTTCAGAGATTTTATTCTCTGTGAGTGAATGTAAATGCATAATATTATGTAAATGCACAATAAGGTTTCAATAATATTTATTTTAAGATTTTTAAAAATTTAAAATTTTTGGTCTCTAAACATCAGATTCCTAACTGTAAGTTCCTGGCACTTGCATTTTGGTTGGGTTTTGTCTGTTTCCATTTCTAGATGAACAGAATATCTGCCCCAAGGCACACACCTGCAATGCCAGTTCTCTTGTTACTCACATTATCCCAGAAGGATAAAACTTACGGTGGCACACTAATCAAATTTATTCTGAAATAAGTATTTCTGAATAACAGACACTGAGTTAAAAATGAGCTGACATATTACTGCAGCCACAGCACAATAAAATCACACCGTACACCTTACCCTCCAGGAGAAAGGACACTGAATTACAAAAATGAATGCTCTCAATTACAAAAACCTACACCTTGAGAACTACTACATTTTGATATGAGTAAGAATACTTCCCCCTAACTGGACCATGTACAACACAGAAACATAAAATTTTCTTTCATGAAGCCTTAAGAGTTTTTCCCTCCCTAAGTATCTTCATCACTTAGAGGGCTGGCCTGTCCAGGACAGCAGAAGTCTCAGTGCAATTCACCACCACAAAAGTACTTTAATTTATAACTTAGGAAACTCACCACTAACAACTTGTCTCTACTGTAGAGATGATTTCCATTATAGATTAAACAGTCCACGGAGAACTGGTGTCATTTAAACACCTTACAACATCCATGCAGCACTTTCAAAAGGTCCTGAGTATTCCAAGGATTGTATCCTTGGAATCCTAAACATTAAAATCACCAATAACTGCTCCAGAGTTCCTAAATTCAGGCTGAGAGATTTCAGTTCAGAAAGTTTAACAGTCTCAAAGCAAGGAGGCCCCATGAACACCTAAATAAAAAATTGGGAACATGAACTTCTGCTGTTTTAGTTGACTTTACTATTATAATTTGTGCTGTTGAAAACTCTGAACAGATGCACTAAGAATAATTAGGATTCCTTCTGTGTTCTGTATTCTCACGTATACAAGGTGGAAATACATTTCCAAAGAGCCAGTAAGACAGTTTTGGTAGTCCAAAGACTATTTATAAAGTGAAACCCTGAGAGGGGAGCAGAGCACAACAGGTTGCATGACTGCCACTGTTATGAAGATGCTCTAACTGTACAGGTGACATGCATAAAATTTTGCAGAGCAAGTTGTTTATAATAGAGAAAGAGCCCTTAAACATTTTCCCTTCAACAACCAAGTAAAGTTCAGGATTACACTGCACTGTGTCCCATAACTGTTTGTATACATAATAAAATAAAGCTTCAAACATTCTTTACAGGCAAAATTGACTGTCAGTAACTGGGATAGAAAATCTGAATGCACTGTTATCAATGCATAGCTCCACAATTTTCTCCAGTGTAATAAATATACTATGTACGGTCCTCGTTCCTACTAAGTTTCTTCTAAGATTCATCCTTCGGGTTAAATCTTGTTCTGTTTCCAAGGATACCTGAATACGTCACTTTCTACATGCCTTGTGTCTTTCTTCCAAAAAACTAAGGAGAGGCGGCTGGCAGCCATCCGTGTTCTCCCGAGGGGTGCATTGTGCATCAGGGCAGAGGCTGAGCGGGGCAGGGGGCGGCCCTGACCCCTGTCACTGTCGCCCCGGGAGCTGCCAGTTCGGCTCGGCTCGGCTCAGCCCAGCTCAGCCCAGCTGTCCCCGGGACGCGGGGAAGGCACCGGCGGGGCGGGGGCTCCGGAAGGCGGGCCCGCAGGAGCGCCCAGGCCGCGGGGCGGGCGGAGGGTCCGCACGGCCTCAGCGGTGCCGGCGCCGTGCCGGGATGCAGGGCAGGGCACAGGGCCGGGCACACGGCGGGGCAGTGCCCCAGGGCGATGCCGAGGGGCAGGCACGGCGCCGGGGGTGTGTCCGGCCCGCTCAGCCCCGCGGCCTCAGCGCCGAGTAGCGGCTGCGGGAGGGGGCGAGCAGCCCAAGCTCCACCACCCGCAGGAGCCCCCCCGGAGCGGAGCGGTACCTCCTCGGCGCCGGGCTCCTGCGCGGCGGCCGTGGCGGAGGACGTGGAGGCGCGAGGCTCCTCGCCGGGGCCGGGGCCCGGGTCCATGGTGAGCGCGGCGGGCGCCGGAGCCGCGGGGGGGGCGGGGGCGGGGGCGGCCCCTCCGCCCCGCACGGCCCCGCCCCTCCGGCCCGCCCGCGCCGTGCGCCTCTCGCGAGAGCTCCGCGCGCCGGGGCAGCGCCCCCCCGCGCGCCTGAGCGGGGCCGGGCTGGGCTGGGCCGGGCCGGGCCGGGCCGGGCCGGGCCGGGCCGGGCCGAGCTGAGGGAGCGGGTCCTGCCCCGTCCGGTCGGGTCGTGCTCGGTCCGCTTTGGTCCCGCTGGTCCTGTCCTCCCGAGTCACACCGCAGCTCCAGAGAAAGAGAATGCACGGCTAGGGCCGCTGCATGACGCCACAGACTGGTTTGGGGTCGAACGGACCTTGAGCATCATCTTGTTCCACCCCCCTGCCATGGGCCAGGGTCACTACACTGTACCAGGCTGTGGAAGTCGAGACGGACACTGCACTCAGAGTGCTTCTTTAAAAACTTCAGGTGGCTCCAAGCATCAGCTTCTTGTTACCCAGCAGTCTCTCACACCTTTTCTCTTTTGCAGTCTTACAGGCAGCTCCACACAGCTCCAGCTTTTTCTCTGGAGTCTTCTCTCCTCCTGATGCTGTTGTGGCTCGCTCTGTTCTGTCCCGAGCACGGCCACCTAACCCTGTCTGTTCTTCCTATAGTGCCTTACCTTACCTGCCCCTTGCCCGACCTCCTGTCCCTTCTGAGCTGACTCCAACTGAGCTCCCCCCCAGCTAACTCCTTTATCACACCCATAGCTGGGAGGGCAAGGCTGTTCCCGTTCTGATAATTAACTGAGCTGCTGTGTATCAGAGGTAGGATTGCCTTCAGCATTATATTTATCTATAAATCCATCTATCTATCTGTCTATCTTCCCACACCAGGTTGGGCCAAGCTCCATCCAACCCAGCCTTGGACACTCCAGAGATGCAGGAGCAGCCACAGCTTCACCAGGAGACCTGTGCCAGTGCCTCATCACCCTCACATTAAAGAATTCCTTACTAATAATTATTCCAAATCTCTCCTCTTAGTTTGAAACCATTCCCTGTCTGCCCATGTAAAAAGTTGCTCTCCCTCCTTCATTTGAGAACTGAAAGGCTGCAAGATCTCTCCAGGCTGAGCAGCCTTTCCCCACAGCTGAGGTGCTCCAGCCTCCAGATCTGCTCTGGAATAACACACCAGGGGCACTGTGTTCCTTTAACACCACACATTTACCAGCAAAGGAACATCTCTACTGAGCTCTCCTGGGAAAAAAAGAAATTACCGCTTTTCCCTCTCTTGCATTATTACTGGACCATTTCTGTAAATAACTTGACAATCGAATAAAATGTAAATATAAAGCTTTATGAAAAAGAAATTCTAGAAGGGAGAAGTAGAGACATTGATGTTTATGATCCTCAGTATAAACACAAATGTTGGCACTCCAATGTGCCCTTGTCATGCTGGGGACCCCCAGAGCAGGGTAGAGGGGCAGGATCCCATCCCTCACAACCTGCTGCCCTCAGTGCTTTGGATTCAGCCCAGAAGTTCCAAACTCTGGAGTAAAATGTTGCATTTTCCTAAACTGCCCCAGGTGGTACCAGAGAGAAAATCATCTGTTCACTTCTGCAGGGCTAAGAGGTACCAGTGGAGCTCACAGGATTATTTTTTTTCCCCTAAGAGATTTTAAATTCAGCAGGGTTTGCATATTTCTTCCAAAAATTGCAATAATGAAGCCACTTAGTTCAGTTACTGGCAATGCACATATTTCAGACTGTCCATGCAAGGCATTCAGATTTTCAGTTGCTGAGCTGTAACTTTGCTCATACTGCTAAAGAATCCCAAAACAGTCCTTGAGCTGGTAGACATAAAAAAAACATAGCTCCAAATCAGCCATGTAAGAGATTACTTACAAAGGCAGTATCATGAGCATTTTGTCCACTGGCAGCAATGAAACCTTAGCCCAGGGGACAGAATGAGTAAAACCCACTACTTCAGTCCAGTAAAAAGCTAAGAAGCTATTATCAAAATCTTTTTGCACAACTCAACAACTAAGCTGAGCAAATGGGTTATTGCAGATCTCATACACTGCATTTAGAAAAACTTCTGAGACCTCTTTTCCATCTATACATGGCCTCCAATGAAGTGCCAGTAACATATGTCTGAACTGTTTCCATTACTCTGAAATTCAGACTTTGGCCCATCAGAGAAGATTTAAGCTCCAAACTCCCCTTTTCCATGTTGTGAAACAGCTGCAAAGCAGTAACAGTGCTGTTCCAAATTATTTAGCACCTTCTGTGTATTCTGTCCACAAGAAAGCAAGGCCCACATTGCTTCTGCAGCAACCCTTCCACGTGATTTATGGTTAAAAGCTCTGGGAAGTGCATTTTTCACAGAGCAATCGAGAAGAGTGATGTGACTGGTTTTGAAAGAGTACTCCAAATAGCTTTTCCAAGCAGAGCTCTGTAGAAAATGAAGCTTACCGTTAGCTATGAGAAAGTCTCTAAGTGGGAAAATTCCAGTCCCTGACGTGGTTGTTCTTAACCTTTAGAGCAAATAGCACACTAAATACTTTTAATATCTGACTTTCCTTCTCCACCCTCAAATGCTTGAAGCTTCTGTTTATGCAAAGCATTCTCAAGTGTTTGTCACAGCTTGTTTTTCCCTTGAAATTCACAGGAACATTGCATGCTGTACAAAACAATCAAGCTGCTGCTTTCATGAAAGATCTCCTTTGGCTATTTTTTTGCTTGTGTGCTTTGCATTTGACACTTTGCAGAGATGTTAGACTATGCTGTGTACTCCTTGTAGATCTGCAGCAGGGGCTGAAAACACAACAGTATTGTCATGTGAGAATATAATTAGTTATTTTTTAAAAGTTGGAATTGCTTTCTTTGTACTTACTTTGTACATTGAATTTTGCAGTCATATTTGAAAAATTCTATTGACTAGATCCAATTTTTTTTTTTTGTATGTATGTGTGTTGGGAGGCAAGGGGCTGGTTGTCCTGTTAACCTTGTAGATTTAGCCATTAACTCTTTCTTTTCCCAGGTTTATTACTCCATATTTTAGAGTCTGTCAGATATAATCACCAGGGCTGAATGTGTGGTCTCCTACACACCAATTTAGCAGGCCTCCTCTGCCCACCTCAGGAAAATGCCACTTACCATGCTGTATGATGAGAATTGTATTTTATTGTCAGATCTAAAAAGAGAAATTGCAGGCTCCACTGTTACCGACTTGTATGTTTTAAACACTGCTGAAATATGTAAAGAGCTGATAAATTATGGATCCAGTAACATTTTTATATACTATCCAGGTGATTACATAAGATTTTAAAATTTTGGACAGTGATTACTCGACTTTTTCCAAACAGGGGACTAATTGTAGCAGTCTTCATTTCTCTAGCAGAGATACAACTGGGTTTGGGTAACTTCTTAAATAAATCTTAGTATTCTGCAGAATTACTTTCTACAAGTTGCCGTACAAGCCCCCTTTGTGTGAGTTTGGACCTGTGAAGCCAGCAAGGCTGCTGAATTCACGAGAATAAATAAACTCAATACACCAAGAATCTGCCAAATCTGTGCAAGGAAACTGGTAGCACCAGGTTTATCACTCAGAGCACAACTGAAGAGCAATGGCTACGACTGTGGCTAGAAATTAAGTGAGAGGATTATGTAGGCACCTGCTGAAAAAAGAGGAGCCTCCAAATCCTTCTGAGCCCCCTTAGCAGGCAGGTGGGGTTGGCTCCCGACTGTCACCTCATCCAAGAACTGCAGTTCTTGGACGCACCGTGGGGATGGTGATCTGCTGGTAGCAGTAAAACCTTGATTCTGTAGAAAACAACAGGTTAAATGGTGAAATGTGGTTTAGATACCGGTTGTGATGTGTGTTTTTCCTGACTGGAAAAGCCCATTTCCAAGTGGCAGCGCCGCTGTCAGGTGCCAGCAGATGGCAACACCGACCTGCACTCGGCTGCGGGAGTCCCGACCAAGGATCCGGCAGCCTGAGGACTATTTGGTGTGAATGCTGCTCAGTCTTGAAGCTGATTTCATCAAGAATAGGGGAAAAAATAATTTAAATTACTTTGTAAACCGTCTTTTATTCGCTGTCGTTTAATTTCCTCTATAACTGTATCACTTCCATACAGCACCTTCCCTTAGAATGGCAAAAGGGCTTTGTTAAGAAGGGCTTTGGGAAGGTTGTGTCCTGTTACTGTGGGATCTGTTCACTCCCACATTCAGGAGGGTCTCCACTGAATGCCAAAATCCACTTCTAGGACACTGCTCATTTCTAGCTTCATCATACTGGCAATGAACTTAAACCACAACTGTGCAATACATGTGAACTGTAAGCAATAAACAGCTTTATAATTCAGAAAGCAGCAGGATCTGGAAGTAACACAGCTATCTCTGGGGTATTTGCAAGTTGACTTGAATAGCTGCCACCTTTATCTCCATGCCTACATCAGCCTCCAAGTGTGATCAGCCACAGTAACCACACGTTACCCTGAGTGCAGCAGCGTTAGCATCTTGTTTAAAATGCTTTTATCAAGTGTTGCTACTTTGATATTGCTGTTAGTAACAGGTTATTTCTCTAGAAGTTACCTTGGCTCTGTCCAGTAGCACAGTTCTATGCATTCTTGCAGTCACCTCTGCAGCCCTGTTTCATTCAGCTCCTTATTTCACAAGTTCCCTTCCAAATTTACTGATTTGAGGGTCCCAGATTATTTTCTTGTTCACAGGATTAGAAAGAAGCCTAGGACTCCTCCTCTAGAGCATACAATAAAGAAGTTACTTCTCAAATTTGCCCTTGGTTTCTGTGCCACTCATTTGTGAGGCAGGTTTTGCTGAAGATGCCATTTCTGAGGATGAGTCCATGACTGCAGGGCTTTGCAGCAGCTGGGCAGATGAGAGCAGCCCAGTCCATGGCTACAAACAAATGATTCTGCATCAGGAACAGGCAACAGTGTGCCCTCATAGGCTTGACATTGGTTATTCTTACAGAATATAAGGTTTTGTTGCTTGGGTGTTTTGTGAGGGTTGGGGTTTTTGCTTGTTTTGGGGGGTTTTTTCTCTTGTTTGTTGGGCTTCTTTTTTTTTTTTTTTTTTTTTTTTTTTTTTTTTTTTTTTTTTTTTTTTTTTTTTGTGGTGCAGGCTTCATATCAGCACATCAATCTTCTGTATCAAGTTTTCATTTCACCCAACAGAGAGTCTGATGTTGCCAATAGGGTTTGCAAATGCAAAACCACATTCAGCATTGGGAACTATAACAAAATAGCAAATGTGTCCTTTGTATCTGGTTCAAAGAGTCGATAGCTGTACAAATACTCCTTGTTTTTACAACTTTATCCCAATATTACATTTTTAATCCAGACTTTAGTAGCCAGAGCTTTATTGTGGTACTGGAAAGTCTTCTAATATCCCTGTATTTCCCAACCATGCAGTGGGGTTTTTTTGTTTGTTTTTTGTTTGTTTGTTTGTTTTTGTTGTTTGGGGTTTTTTGGGTTTTTTTTTTGGCTGTGTGTTCATTTTCGCACAGAGAGAGCCAGGAACTCTCACAGTTTGTGTTCATGACCCCTTGCACCATTACTGGTGTTTCTGCAGGTGAGCAATGGGTTAGTTCAAGATTCGAAAAAACAAAATTGATTCTAACAAAGAGAGGTACTATTTTTTCCTCAGATCAGCACAGCAAAACAACTTAACTGCCCACGCACACAGGGGCCAGTGCCAATACAGCAGCAAAACAGAGCTACAGCAAGATGAAGGGTGGGATTGCAGCCACACTCATTTGTATCAGTTTAAGCTGCCATACTCAGGCTTTAATAAACAGTTTTACAACTGTGTATTCTGTCCTGAACGCCAGATTTTGCCCACCTACAAACAATGATATCATGCAGATTTAACAATGATTAGTGATGCCTTTGGAGGCCATAAAATATTTCCTGCTGTAATAAGCTACTGCTTTGCCAAAATCTGAGCATTGTCTCAAGAAGACAGTCCCCAACCAGAAAAGCACTTTCCAAGAGATTTTAGATCAAAGCTCAAGCTGTCAAAAGTTTCCTCCAACTGAAATAGAGCTGAAGCACATTTTGCTACTCCCTGTAGTGGCATCTTTTTCTCCCCTAACCTATGCAGTCATTTTGCAATACTGAAAACCTAAAAGCAAACTGCTCTTAACAAAGGCAGAGTATTATAAAATTGGGAATATCTGTGAGAATTCAGTGAGCAGGCTGGTGCAGTACAGCCTCTTAAATGATGGTTGAGTTTCTTTCTTCACAAAGAATTCTCTTACTCCTTTGCCCCAAAACAAATTATGTCTCTCTTAACCCACAGCCTGTGGGTTTGATTTCACACTGATCACAGATTATTTGTAAACACAACAGTTCTTGTTTAAAGGCTTTAGCATGCACCAGGATTTCCTTTAAATACAGGAAATGTACAAGAGGATGCTGCAAAGTTCTGCCTGCCTTAGCCCTGCAAACAGGGCAGATGCATTCCATAAACCAAAATCCATCACTTCAGTTACCACAGGATTTACTCTCCTGTGAAAATACTTTTAATCTTGTCTTTTATGTCTATTTTTACTTGTAAATACCTACACACTGTGAAAAACTAGACTGAAGCTATTTTCCCAAGTACTATCCATTTCTGCTGAGGGGTCTGTTAGACAAAAGTAGTTTATCCTAGTCCACATAGGATATGTCTGCTTTTCCCCTTGCTGTGCCTTTTTTTTTCTTTTTTTTTTCTTTTTTTTTTTCTTTTTTTTCTGCTATTTTGCTTCCCTGACTGCCTGGGCCTTCTTTCTTCCTCATCCTGTACTGATTCTTCCTTTTTTGTAACAGTCTCAAACACACAACTGCCATCAAAACAATCCCTCCTTTCCTGCATTTCCATTCTTCACCCAGAGCAACCTTTTACACACAAGAGTTCAGAAATCTGTTTGCTGTATTTTGGTGTATTTATGCTGTATTTGCTATATTTTGCTCTATTCAATCATAATTAAAGATAGTTAATTGTTTAGAGGGGGAAGGTCTCTCACCCACAGTTCTGCCATCAGCATGAAAATGTCTCCCAAGTGTTACAGGTAGGGTTCCTAGTTACTCTCAGGAATTTTGGGGCAATCTAGAGAACAGAGGTGGGCAGGGTACTCTGTTAATTTTCCTGGGTCCATTCTCTCATTACTCCGGATTGTTCTCTGGTCTCATATTTGGGGGAAGCTGAGACCCATCCTGCACTTCATGGTGAGTCTTCCACATTTATGAGTCTGAAAATAGCTAGATAGATTTTTTTTTTTCATCTAAACATAAAACTACAGACTTCTTTTTCTATCTGTTTCTTCTTCTTCTCAGACCTACCTGAGACCCTTCTTGAAGCTTCACCTCCAAACTTCAGGCTGCTCCAGATAGTCTGGAGTAAACTGGTTTCAGCAAATCCTCACTTTCAGGATATTAAAATTCAAATAATGATTTGTTATTTCTGATCTGGAAGAGGCATACCATAATCTTGATATCAAATAGATTATTTTGGATTCCTTTAATAAAATAAAGAAGGTAAAGGCTTTCAAATTTTCATATAAAGTAGACCTCACGTGTGAGCTGAGTACTGATCATTGTTGTGTATGAAAAATGAAGTCGATTTTTCTTAACTCAAAAGTAATTAGGGCAATTAGAATAGAATTTTTGGATCTTTAAAAAAACCTTGGTGTCTCCTCCCTCAACTGCAAGGATTATTTGCTGACATTGAGGGGCCAGGAATGTCATTACCCCATAAGGAAATCCTCACAAAATGTTTGATTCACATGTAGAAGGGATATGCCACGGCTTACTTAATCACCTGTGCAGACATCATAAAATTGTTTACTAGTCTGCAAACAGAAACTGAAAATTAGCAAATCCACAATTTTAGTGCATCCTTTTGTGGATGACAGAGAAGAGAGAAAACCTCTCATCTGGCACAAGAGCCAGGGCAGAATTTTGAACCAAAGCGAGCCTGTTTGTTGCCTCTCCCACTTCAGAAAAAGACAGTTTTAAATTTGCAAATAAATGCACGATTCAGCAGAACCCCAGTCTTCCACCAGTTACTTTCCTAAAGAGGAGACTTTGCAATGAGATGCTGGATGTCTGCTGCTGTTTCCAGAGGAGGTCAGTGCCAGAGGGCGTTGGTCTGTTTTCTGAGAGGGATTGACAGAGTTCTCCCTGTGTGTCATGAGAGCTTTGGGTAAAATTAGATTCTGCCCTGTCCACAACAATAAAGGCCGTAGCCACACGCAGCTTACAGAGTTCATGTGCTTCCTGGAGCAAAACCGCAGCAACGTTCTTCTGGTTTCTTTTTTTTATTTTCACAATGGCCCCTGCTCCAAAATCAGGTGTGTGCCCAAGGGGTGTCACAGCCACCAAGGGCCTGGGGCTGACAGAGCACCATCCAGGCACAATATATTCATCAATCAAACACACAGAGCACACAGGTCAGCATCACCCTGGGCCTGTGGTCAGCCTCCAGTTTTGGCAGATAATTGTTTAAACAGCAGCCACAAATTGTGTCTCTCTGAGGATCTGAGTGCATTCCTCCATTAGACCTGATTTGTATGGTGAGGACAGGCTGTTGAAAGGAAGAGCAGGGGCTGAATTATCCCGTGACTTTGCTAAATTTGTCCTTGTGAATGGAGAGAGAGAGGGAGTGAAATACTTGTCTGCAGGGGGGAGCAGAGTGGTAACTGTCAGGAACAGCTGGAACATATATACTGTGTCATGTCTTTTTGTGGCACTGGGCTTTTCTGCTGGCTGGGAGAATGCTGCAGAGGCATGTTAGCATTCTGCTGAGTAAGGCTGGTGAGAGTTCCATATGTAAACAGGAATCACTTGCTAGATGAGAGAAAAAGACTGTTCTCCCAGAGCTGTGGTGGTCTCTTGCTTGCACCTCAACCTTCACAATGCCTGCAGGCTGCTATAAATTAAATGTGAGACTAGATTCTCAGAAAACTATCTGCTTGTGGAAATATCAGTTGAGATAACTCTGCAGTCTCTTTCTCCTTTTATACCTATAAATTTGTGAATGAAATAAATCCTTCTGATTTTTTCCATCCTCTCCATTCTGATTATCCATTTGTGCACAAGAAAGTAAGAACTTTCACTACTCTAATATTAATAATAACACCACTTGCTGTTCCAACATGGAAATGGATAAGCTTTAATAGCAGACTTAACTTCTACCACTGGTCTGTCAAGTATGAAGGAGTTGCCCATCAATGCAAGGAGCCATTTTGTTCTCTTCTGCTTTATTAATAGTCAAGTGGTGTTTTTCTTTGAGATATCAGCAGCCTAAGCTAGGAAATGAAAGGAGTACACCAGCACTTCCATGACAAGCAGAGAACTCTCTCAGGGATGTGGCTGATATGAATTGCTGATGTGAATTGCTCACATACCCAGGGTCACACTGGCCATGGTTGCTCTGATCTTTGCACAGAGCAGGGTAGCCTGGTGAGGGCGGTGTGGGTTTGTGTGGCAGGGTTTGGGCAGCAGAGGGGCTCTGAGGAGCTGCCAGATGCTTCCCCCATGTCCAGCAGAGCCAAGGGCAGCTGGCTCCAAGAGGGACGTGCCACTGGCCAAGGCCAAACTGATCCATGACAGTGGCAGCACCTCTGGGATAATGTACTTAGGAAGGGGAAAAAAAACCTGTTCCGCAGTAGAAGAGAGGATAGAGAACTTTCTATTCTGTTTCCAACATCAGTTCACCCTCTACATATCTTCAACGGTAAGATTTTTAAAACAAAGATCCCGTTATTCACCATCACGATGATGGATTTAAGAAAACAATTTTATGGCTTAAATGTGGCTGAAAAATCTGTGCATGGATCAGGACAAAAGTGAAATCCCACTGCTTCCATCAGGATGAGATACCGTTGATTTTTAAGCTGTTATTGTCAAACACAGGCGTGAGTGATACATTAGCAGCACAATGAGAGTTGTCAGTGTAAGAAAATAACTTTACTTGCTCTTTTAATGTTTGGAGCACAAATACCAAGAAGGCACAGCAGCTTTCATAACAAACACGTTAACCCCCACATGCTCTGCTTAATTATGGCTTCCTGTACTTCTCCTCGAGCTATTGGCACCATAAGTGAGCTGGCACAGATTTTATTTATTCTGAATGTGCCGAGTGCAAGTGGCCAGGCAGGTGCTTTGCAGGCAGCTGAGCCGTTCCAGCAGTTACAGAGGACAGGGGCTGTCTGACAGAGGAGTGACACATCCATGGAGCAGGGAACAGAATCACTGCACCCCTCCCTGTCACCATGGCTACCACTCAGCAGGCGGCTTTTGGGCAGAAGTGCCAATTTAAGCAACTGCTGATTTCTTCTTGTTGCCCCTGCATCACCCCCTCCCTTGATAAGGTCCATGCTATTGCAGGCCACAGCATTTATCAAATCAGGAAACCAGTCCTGATACAGCTGGAAAATAATCTCTCTCTCCTTTTTTTGACTCATTCTTTTCCAAACAGCCAGGTTTGTGACTCAGTTCCTCATGCAGACACACAAACACACCATGTCTGTGCAGTGGAGGTGATGGCAGAAGTGCAGGGACAAGGATGGGGACTGCTGGTGATTTAATGACAGCATTATCACTGACCACAGCAAAGACAGAACCAAAGCTCTCCTATTCAATATTTAAATTCATTTGATAGCCCAGGCTCTTTTTTCCCCTTTTCCCCCTGTCCTGCCCCCTCCCCATTCCCTCTGCTGCCTTTCTGCAGCTGCACAAGAGAAGCCATCTGTCTGAAGGATGAGCCAGTAAAAAATGGATATTGTTAGGAGAGTGCAGGGATAACACATGAAGTGTATCCCAACTCATTTTATTTTTGACATTTGGGCGTTTTAAAGCCTTTAGTTTAAGGCTACTGTATCTGTCAGGGTGACACAGGCAAGTCACATATGGAAGAAAAGTGTGACTTTCCTTCCTTAAATAAGTTCCATGGCTGGATGTATCTCTCTCCAAGAAGAAGTGTTGCAAAGCCTTGTTCACAAACCTGCTATTAAACGTGTGAAGTTGTTAAAAAAATCACTGTGGATAATGGATAAATGGAGCTGAGTGAACGTGGCAGTAGATTAGAAGGTTGGGAATTAAATAATACTGCAAGACTGCTTGAAAGCCACTCTCAAACAAAAACATCTAAAAAAGTCAGAGCACATTTGAAATATGTTTATAGTTTATTCATGACAGCTTTCATTTATTGCAGGATTCTTTCGAGACCAGTGATAATGTAAAGCACTAGCAACAGGAATCTGAGAGTTGGTACAGATTTATTTATATTTTTATGTGCATTTACATAAAGCCTATAGTTAGTTATGCCATGTATAGTAGATATTATATTAAGTATAACAAATACATATTGCAATCACCTTTTTGCTTAAAAACTTGAAAAACACAATCATGTTTGGAGTTTGTGAGACTCCAGAAGTGACACTGCGAGCTGTTGTCAGCCTGTCCTGCCAAAGAGACCTGAAAAATTCCCTGAAAACATTAAACTCTCCCGTGGGCCTGCTGGTGCTGATCACACCTTGCAGAGCCAGGCTGCACTGCAAGTGAGACTCTTCTAAAGTAACAGACCCGTGAAATCAGTGAAGAACCACTGTGTCCAATTTAAATATGTCAGTTTAAAAAGTCTGCAGAAAATGAACAGATTGCCCTGTCCTTGAAAAGGCAAGAGTTTCCCACCCTGGAAAGAGGCACAAACTACAAGGATATCAGCAATGTTATGTGCTCTGTGGGTGTATTTTTCAGTTGTGACAGCAGAGTGGCAGTCCCCTTTGAAGTCACTTTCTGAAAAAGTATCGTTCTAAAATATCTGTGATGATGTGAGCAGAAAAACCAAGTTTATTCCTATTAAATTCATCCTATTAAATTAAAGGGAGCCAAATGCTGCTGGAAAGCCTGCAAAATCCACGGACTAACGAACTTTGTTAGATCTTGGAAGCTGTACTGGAGATTTCAGCAGGGGCTGACCCCACCGGGGCTGGTTTTGCATTTCACTTCGGGCAGAGCCCTTCTCGTGCCAGGTCCCCCCAGGACTTCACGGGAACCTCCGTGTTCAGCGGGGCTCAGCCATGGGGCTCCGGGCAAGGACTGCCACACAGCATCCCCGAGGGGCTCCGGGCAGGGACACACAGCATCCCCGAGGGGCTCCGGGCAGGGACACACAGCATCCCCGAGGGGCTCCGGGCAGGGACACACAGCATCCCCGAGGGGCTCCGGGCAGGGACACACAGCATCCCCAAGGGGCTCCGGGCAGGGACACACAGCATCCCCAAGGGGCTCCGGGCAGGGACACACAGCATCCCCGAGGGGCTCTGGACAGGGACAGACATCATCCCTGGGGCTCCGGGCAGGGACACACAGCATCCCTGGGGCTCTGGGCAGGGACAAACATCATCCCCAAGGGGCTCCGGGCAGGGACACACAGCATCCCCAAGGGGCTCCGGGCAGGGACACACAGCATCCCCGAGGGGCTCTGGACAGGGACAGACATCATCCCTGGGGCTCCGGGCAGGGACAGACATCATCCCTGGGGCTCTGGGCAGGGACAGACAGCATCCCCGAGGGGCTCCGGGTAGGGACACACAGCATCCCCGAGGGGCTCCGGGCAGGGACAGACATCATCCCCAAGGGGCTCCGGGCAGGGACACACAGCATCCCCGAGGGGCTCCGGGCAGGGACAGCCACCATCCCCAAGGGGCTCTGGGCAGGGACACCCAGCATCCCCGGGGCTCCGGGCAAGGACACTCACTGTTATAAATGATCCTACATCTATTACACCCACCATCCGCGGGGCTCCGGGCAGGGACAGCCGGCATCCCCGGGGTGCAGGGCCAGGCTGGCCGGGGCGATGCGGGGTCGGGAGCGGGAGCCGCCCGGTGTCGCTCCCGGGGTGTCGCTCCCGGGGTGTCGCTGCCCGGGTGCCGCTCCCGGGGTGTCGCTGCCCGGGTGTCGCTCCCGGGGTGTCGCTCCCGGGGTGTCGCTGCCCGGGTGTCGCTCTCGGGGTGTCGCGGGCGGCGAAGAGCCCCGGGCGCCCATCACGTGCTCGCTGTGTTGCATTGTGCCGGCGGAGGGGAGGGGAGGGCTGGCCGTGTCAGTGATCAATGTCATGACTCCTTCCGCGGGCTGCAGCCGCAGCGGAGCGCAGCTGAAGGAAGCGGATTGCTGCGGGTGCCAAGCGGCCGGGAACAATACACACACACAGACACACACGGGCACCGCACGGGCGGACACACGCCCCCACACACCGGCCCGCACACACGCACACCCAGGGACACACACACACATATCCAGGGACACACACACATATCCAGGGACACACACACATATCCAGGAAAACACACACACACAGCCAGGGAAACACACACACATCCAGGGACACACACATCTAGGGACACACAGACATCCAGGGAAACGCACGCACTCGGACACACGCGCCCCAGCACACACGAGCGCACACACAGCACGGACGGACACACACTCACATCCCAGCGCACACTCACATCCCAACACACACTCACACTCACTTCCCAGCAGAAACGCACACAGCCGCACACACATATCTCAGCACACACACACAGATCCCAGCACACAGTCACACACTCATAGGTCACAGCACACGCTCACACACTCATAGATCCCCGCACACAGTCACAGAGCCCAGCACACAGTCACACACCGATAGAGCCCAGCACACAGGCACGGGCAGCCCGCACCCTGGCTCCCGCTCCGCCGCTCCGCGCCCGGGGGGAAGATGAGCTCGGGGGACGTGGTTTGCACTGGATGGCTCATCAAATCACCCCCCGAGAAGAAACTCAAGAGATACGTAAGTGCAGAGGCTTTGCTGATATATATATATATATATTTTTTTTTTTTTTCCTCTGGCTTTGAAATCTCCCGTCCGTTTCGGCTTCGCCTCGGACCAAAACAAAAAGACTTCCAGGTCCGTGCGCTTATGGAGTGTTTTAGTTTCCACCGGCATTTTTATGCCCTCTGGAATTAGCCTTTCCCGGCTCGTTAAGATTATAGTACTTCAGCTGTTATGCAACATATTTTAGGTTAAAAACCACATTTCGGTTTCAGTTAACGTTGCCGTAACTAACAGGATTGTTGTAACAGAACTGCAGATGTCACTTTTCCAGGGACGGACAAGAACATCCTAAAAAAGAAAGGGGAGGGGGGAAAAAACCCAAACCCAAACAGCCAAAATTCTAATAATTTAAATTCCGAGGCTCGGCTGTGTTAAGATGTCCTGTAATTTCTATGACACTTGCTAAAGGCAACATATGCAATAGTTTTATTTACCGATGCCAGATGCAGTTTTAGCAGCAAGCTGCAGAAGGCTTTTCGGTCTGTGATAAAGAGGTGCTGGAAGATGCTGTGTGTGAAGTTCCCGATAGCTGAAAGGTGGAAGGGGCCGGGGAGAAGAAGCGAGCCCTGCATGGAGATCTGCAACTGCACTATGGGCCCCTTGTTTCATTCTCTACCGCCTTGCCTGTTGGTCTGAATAGTCAAAAAAAAAAAAAAAAAAGGGATGTGTGTTGCAAACATAGGAAACCGTCTCATTGCAGGGTGAGAGGAAAGTAGGAATAAACGACCCTTAAGATTTTGCTTGGGACAGCATTAAAAACGTGAGCCCCCTCCTGGGCCATTTTGCAGACTCATTTGTGATGGTTCTTCATCAGGGCTGCTGTTCCGCTCTGCTGTGACACTTTGGGGATGGGTAGTACCCGTTTGAGTGATGCCCTGGTAACCTGCCTTCCCCCAGAGCTCTGCACCGTACTCAGAGGATGCCCCTGGCCGTGGCCCTGGCGCTGGAGCCCTGTGCACAGCTTACATCATTTGTCGTGTTCACTTGTGTTTATCAGCATTTTTTCTGGACTGCTGATGTTAGCTTTTCCCTGTAATGTGAGGCATAACTGTCTGCTGGAAGAATATGGTGGATATCCTTCGGTTGTGTGTTTTTTCTTCTGCTAAAAACTAGCAGAAAGAATAATCTACTGATGCTGGAATTACTTTTTACCTTATTCTAAGTCAAAGTTTCTTCCTGTAAACCACGGTATTGCATCGAAGTGGCTGAATATTTGCTTTGTTCAGTTAGCATTTTCCAGTTCTAAAATAACCACTGTGATACATCTCACGGGAGCCGCAAACAAATTCTGGGCATCTGATTTTTGCTGTATTTTGTAAGGAGTGTGCTAATAGCCCTGTATGGCAGCACAGTGTAAGAGCCACTGATTCACTCAGCTGCTATCATTAGGAGCTCTGTCAGTGAAGCTATTTTTGATGACTCAATATTCATAAAAGGGCAAAGTAGAGAAAACAGAATGTGATAAAGCTAGGATTTGAAAGCCCCCATTATACAGTGAAGATAATAGTCACAACAGGGGCTCTGATCGGCTCGCAAGGCTACTCGCAGTCTGCTCCGCTCCGATTTTGCACTACAGAACCAGGGGAAATTTGGCCTGTGTTATTCTCCAAACATCAACCACTAGATTAGCCAGATCTCCGCAGATTAAGCTTTGTTTTCTGGTTAGGAGGATAAGGTAGTTATTTGTCCATAATAAAGCAGAGAGAAATCTGCTGCAAGTTCAGCAAAGCTTAATGTCCTTTCTCACAGGACTGGTGACACAGTGGATGCTACAAACCGAGTGGAAATTCTCTCACCTGCTCTAAACTACTTTTCCCCTATTTTCCCTTGAGTTTCACCAGCATGGCAGCTCCTGCATCTTCCACTGGGGCAGCAGATAGCTCTGAACCACAGTGACTGCTTAAAAACAACAGGGCTTTAGAACAACGACTGTTTAAACTGACTTCAGTAGGTGTCAAGTGTCAAGCGCTTACAGGAGAATGGTGTTGGCTCCGGTTCTGGACTGACAACAGACATAAATCCCCGGGTTCCACAGCAGCCTTTGTGTTGAGCTGGAAAAGCCCATGGTCTGAGCTTCCAAGGAGCTTCAGGTGCCAGCTCGGCCTGCTGCTCATGGACCTCTCCTGCCCAGCCTCATCTGCTCTCATGGGCTTGTCTCCCAGTTTACATTTTCCTGAGTTCAGCATCCGGCCTTTGTACGTCTGACCTGAGGGTCCCGTGTTTTACACATAGATAAATTCTTAATCCTTCATCTATTGCGTCTATCAGTAAGAAAACCCATTTAATTTCAGTGGAATGTGTGGTTAAAAGATCAGACGAAGCAATGAATTCAGGTTGTGAGATCGGGAACTGCAATAGTACTGATGAAGCCACTGGGAATATTTGTAGTATTTATAAAATTAAACAAATTAATCTTTCCAAGACTAGAGCCTAAAGACCAAAGTATACCTTCATTTATATTTGTTCTCCGATGAAAGCAATGAGGTTTTCTATGCATAAACAAGTCAGAATTTGCCTCTAGGTAAGCAGAACATTATTTTCAAAACTTTGAAGGTGAAAAGCAGGTGTTAAGAGTCTATATTTTTCCTGTAATGTCTTCCAAAGCCGATGCTCTCAGTAGCACTATTCTTAGAAGTGTCTTATCATTCCCTAACAAAGGCTGCTCTCTCGCATGTGCAGGAAACGAACATGAGATTAATTACCCAAGTGTAACTTTCTGTAAAAACAGAGAGCTGAATGCTAAACACAAAGAATTCATTAGAAAGCGCAGGGAGCTTTGCTATACAGCAGGCAAATACTCTAATAGTGATTTAACAGCGTGGACAAGGCTTTTCTCTCTGCCTGATACTTGAACCATGAAAGCACCACGTCAGCCTGTCTATAGAGGCGGTTGTGCAAGGAGTCTCCCAGGAGAGTATTTGGTGTGTGCTGCAGTTCTTTGTCCTCTGAGTGTGACCCCAAAGCTGTGCTGCTTTCCTTTCCCCACTCGGTTCCAGCTTTTCTCCCCGGGCAGGAGGGCCTGAGGGTTGCCAGGGAGCAGCCAGGGCTGGGGGAAGCTGGGGATGGGGCAGGAGACACAGAGGAACAAACTGCTAACAAAAACTAAGAAGTGGTGGTGATGGAGGTAAAGTCCACCCTGCTCTAGGCCAAAAATGTTCAGTATCAGTCAGAGCTTGACGTTCAGCCCCACAGAAAGAAAACCCACTGAAGGTTTTTTGCTCTTGGTGTTAGTGGGTCAGTGAGTACCAACCTCTGTAGGAAATTAGATGTAATGGGGGGTTCTCCTTCAAATTTGATGGGTCTCACAGTTCCTTATATTGGTGCTGAGTACATCCATCCCAATTCTGTAATGTCAGCATTGAATAGCCAACTCCTTGGTAGTTTTCATGTGGAAATATGTCTGATCACTGACTGTTATTATTTGTTGTTTATTTATTGGGAGAAAGGGAAGGAAGGAACGCTTTCATAGCCTTGAAAACAAAGGACTCAGCACAGCCAGCGCAAAAAGTCATGATGAAAGGAAAAACAACACAGAAGGCGGCCCGGAGAATGTCTAATGAAATCAGGGACCAGTGCTGTTGAGAAGACACATTGCTGGTGTTCTGACAGGAGGGGATTTTAACACCCCTGTGCCATTGTTTGTCACCCCAGTGTGGAGCAGCAGCAGCGGTGGCTCCTCTGAATGCCCCGCCAGTGTTTACCTGCTGTTAGTGTTAGGTTACGTGGTTTGCAGTAGTAAAGGGCCATATACAGATGCTGGCTTGTTGTGAGTCACTGCAGCTCCATTGAAGTCAATGCCGTGCAGCTGTAGCCCAGCTGAAGAGTTATTTTTAATCTTCAGTACTATACAAATTGATGAGGGAAGACCACTTGCTTAAAAAGAAGGGCAAGTTTCCCACTTTATTTGAGTGACTCATTTCTTCAGACATTGTTGAAAATCAAAACTCCTTGTCAGCATCTCCAGAACAAGAGTCCCAAATGACCCCATATTAGAAAATGTAGCCTTGTGCTTCCTACACACTTCTCCTTGGAGTGTCTGGTCTGGAGGACAAACAGAGGTGTAAATTAGTGCACCCCATGGCAAAAGCTGGTGGAGCAGTGTTTTTTGGTGCTCTGTGTGTGTTGGGGGGGCAGTAAATGCTGCCAGGAGGACACAGCAGGGCCCAGCCCAGTCTCTGACCGTTGGGGGATCTGCCAGGACCCAACCGCAGCACACCAGGGCTGGGGCTCCAGGAGATAAGAGAATCTAGGCAACTTCTCCATTTTTAGCTGAAGTTCTGGTATTTATTGGGAGGACAAACAGGAAGTTAAGTGAGAAGAAAAAGTAAAGTAGAATTCTGGAAGAGTTTGCTCGAGGAGCAGGGGTCGCAGGGCACTGCGGAGGGTGGGTGGGATGGAGACATCTGCCCCCTGATCCAGCCTGGGGCTGCTGGCACAGGACACTGCCACCCTCCCCTGAAAGAAATCCCCAAGTGCTTTGTGAGGTCAAGTACTTCTGCTGTTTTGGTGTTTTGGGGGAAGTTTCTGAAAAATACTATCAAGAAGACCCCCAAATTTAATTTTCACCCTTAAGTCCTTTATTTCCAAATGCTTCTTACAAAGCCTCACCTCTTGAGTCATCTGTCCCTTGTGAACAGAGAACTCTGACCACCTTTCATACTTTATGGAATAAATATCCCAGGCTCCCTGAGTTTATTTAACCAATTTGTGCAGGTTTTGGAACTGTGGTTCATAGGCTGGGTGGAAGTTGGAGTCATGTGGGGTTCAGAAAGCTGTAAGAGCCCTTTAACTCATTCCAGTTGTAAGTTTTGGTGCCTATGGTTTTTTCTGTTGTTACTTCATTTTAAAATCCAGCGTATATTCCATCAATCTGGTTTGTATATTAAAAGCTGAATTTTGAGGGGAAAAAAAAAGGCTTTCAAACAGAAGCTCCTGTATGGCACTCTACCCTTCTCTCTGAAATCCTGTACAAATTGATCTCACTGGTAAAACAACAGCAGAATATTTATGTTAGGGAGGAGTTTCCATCACCGGAATTAAACATTTGTAATTAGCAGGGTGCAAATCAGACCTTGTTTTGGTAGGTTAAGTGTGATGTTTATTCTAGACCGTTTTCTTCCATTTTAACGATGTTTTGCTAGTTTAAATGCAATGTTTAACGAGATAGGGTTGACTTCTAAGAAAGAAATAATTTCTAAAAACACTGCTGTTCTTGGCAACCTGTGTATCAGAATAATTTCCCTTGAACTATGTATTTGGGTGGAGCCATAATAGTCCTGAAGCCCCAGTTTAATCTCTTACTACATGTTTTCAGGGCACAGGAATGTCCAGCTATTGGTTTCTATTCAAAACAGAAACCCACAAGATATCAAGTCTTTGCATTCAAAAATAGAACCTTAAAAAAAACCCCATACGCTAGTGTGAAATAGAGAAGGAAATGTTAACTGGGGTGGTAATTAAACGAGTCAAACCCAGCTCAGAGGAAAATGCAAGTTGTGCTTTGGTGAGGTCTTTGTTGTAGCCTGAAATCTATGGAAATATGGATAAACACTTCTACCAGTGGTGCATTGAAATGCTCTGAATATTTGTTTTGAAAATCTGACAGGTTTTTAGGGAAAGGGACAAGTTTATTCCTAAAATGTTGCTCATTAGAAAAACAGTTATTTGCTTTTTTTGTCCTTTTCATTTGATTTGGAAATGAATTAGTAATGTGATAAGACAAGGAAAAAATGCCGGTTTTCAAATAAAATTTGCATGTCAAAACATTACATCCAGCCAGATAAAATACATTTTCTGCTCTCTTATTTAATTGTTAAACAAAATGCAATACTTTACCTTTTAAATGTTTTTTCTGCTTTAAGTATCCTTGACTTGTTTCAGCTTGTATTGCATCAGGAACACAAACAAACAAACAAGCCAACAAACACAGAGCCATGCAAAACTCAGTTTTAAAATCTGCTGCAGCTTAGTATTTGCTCAAAATAAACCAAACAGAATGCCTAGTCTTCGTGCCAGGAAAATACTCCCTTTCTGAGGCTAATTCATTCATAGCTTTGTAATTGTTAGAATGAGACAACTGTTCTTAGAGATTTTGTTATTCCCTTCCCTCTTGATGCCAAAATCCCCACCTGACCCCTGCAAGTCAGTCAAAACTGCATTGTAGCTTTCCACAAAAGCCCTGAACAGCACATTTCAGTTATCCAGGATCCCTTTCCATGGAGCATGTTACAGAAAGGCAGGAAAATGTTGTTATTAGTGTGGATTTGAATTTGCTTAAATGAGATTGTCACATGAAACTTGGATTGTCACATGAAAGTTTTTGGATTGTTTTTGACACTGCTTTTTTTTTTTTTTTTTTAAGACAATACTTTCTGTGAGGCCTGCTAGTGATAAATATTCATCCTGTGACTCCCAAGTCTTGAGTCCGTGGGTTATGTATTCATATTTCTGCTGGACAGAATAATGGCCATAAGGGGACCCTTCTCTGACTTTGCGACTGCTGTAATGTCAGCAGAGCACAGAGTTTGTGAACAATCTGCTTTTCACATACCAGACTTGCAAACTGTTTGTGAAAGTTCAAGGATTTTACAGTTGTGAAGCCTTTTTTTTTTCAAGCTGACACAAACTGGCTGTGCCAAGGAGAAGCCAATAGTTCAGAACAAGCATGAACTATGTTTTACTGTACAGACTTTACAAACTGAGCAGCAAAGCCATGAACTTTACTAAAGTTCTGGGTGCTGGGAAAGCTGGCTTTGTGCTGACCAGATCACTCAGGGAGGAGGAGAAGAAGAAGAAGAAACATCTGAAGAGATGCCAGCTGGGTTTACAGGAGCAGTGAAGAAGCACTTTCAGGAGAAGTGATACACTGCTCCAAGTGCTCGCTGCTGCTCCAGCTACATCATCTGCACTGTGTACTAATATTTACAGTGGGAGCTTTGCAAGCTTAAGGAGTTTTATTTTTAATAAGTTCAACATTTTGAGCCCATCCTAAGAAAATAATTGCATTCTCACTGAGGCCTTAGGTTTAAAAATAAGTAGCCCAGGGAACTGGTTTTTTTGAGATTTTCAAGTGCTTTGCTCCCACTGAAAAAGGTTTGAAACAGGGTCCTCCCTTGACTCCAGGGCTACTTTTACTGGTTCATTTTCCCAGTAAAACAGTGAGATTTGGACTGTCAGCTGAAAATAGGACTGTTACTCCCATTACCCCTGTTACTGTTACACTTTATTCTTTTTTAAATATTCCCTTTTTTGACAGATAACTGAGTGTCACATCAGCCTTGAGCCACGGGTTATAAAATAATGGTGAACTATTTTTGAAAAGTGATGGAAAACCACCCGCTAAACCCCATCATTATTTCAGAATACTCCCCAAACTCCTGTTTTCATCTGCTCTGAGCCTGATAAAGTCAAGCTGAAACATCATTAAGACAAACAAACAGAAAGGTTAGGGGACAATCAGATTGGCACAGGAAGAACAGGCTTGGTGGCGACACTGCTTTGGTTCCCCTGTGCATCCCTCTCCTTTGGGTTTGCACACTGGAAGCTTAATAATTCTGATATTTAAAGGGAAAATGAAAAACTAGAAGCATTTATTGAAGTGTTACTAGACTGCGATGCTTTAAGAGTTTTAATATGTTCATATGTTCTTTTTTTTTTGCTTTGCTTTTTTTTCTCAAATTCACAACTGAAAGTACTGTTGCTATGTTACTGTAATGGTGTGTAGGCTGCTAAATAAATAGAGGGAGTTTAGTCCATGCCAGAAATAGAAAGCCAGGTCAAAGGTGACATTTGGGACATGCTGAAGAAGAAGAAGAAAAAAAAAGGAGAATCTATAATTATTTATTTCCTTCCTATTATTCTCTTCATTCTCATTAACCCTCGACTACTTAGAAGGAAATTACAACAGACTTTCTGAGCATGTCAGAGTATAAAAAAAAATGACACCTTGGGAGTTCTAAGTCTTTTGGCTTTGTCCTTTGCAAGATCAAATTTGCAGAGTAAAATAGTGGCACCTCACACTCCTGTGAATTAAGCAGGTACCTGGAGGTGTCAAAGGTCACAGGGACTGCTGAAAATTCACTCTGCAAAGGGAAAATCTGTCAGAGGGAGCAAGTTTTGAGGGATAAAAAACAGGAAATTTGAGTCCATTGTCCTTTTTGGGGTAGTCTGGCAGGTTCCCAAAGGCCAGATACACAAAAATGTGCTCAGGCTGTCTGTGAGTAGCCCCAGGTACCTGCCTGAACATCATTGTGAGCCTGCACAAGGGAAGGGTCATTTCATTCAGGTACAGCTTCCCCTGGCAGGAAGTGGGACATGGGGACAGCCCTGAGCCCTGAGTTAGTTAGTTCAGCAGATTTGTAATTAATCTGAGAGATCTCATCTTTTTATATATGTGTATATATATATATATATACTTATAAACAGATTATTCACATGCCACAATATGAGTCCTCTCATTTGTTTGTGTGTTAGGGAAGAAGCCCCACAGCAGCAGCCTTAAACAGTTCATGCAATCCCATTAGAGATTTCTTGGTGTTATTGTTGTAGTTCCACAAATCCGTTACTTTTCTGCAAACAAACGAGATCCTCCTACGCAAGAGACCTTTGGATTTGAAGCATTCCAGAAAATCCCAAGTTTAGCATAAAATTTGTAGAAGAGGATTAAATTAGAGGTACAACGAGAGCCAAAGATGCGACAGGACTTGATCCCAACTTGCACAAGGTTTAAAATTTCCTTTGTTAACGCTCCTTGAATGGAACCCGGATGACTAGGAGCATTTCCTAGTACGATGGATGTGAATAGCTGCTTTAATAAGATAACTTTCCTAGTTTTCAGCCCCAAGCCAACCCCTAATTCCTCAGACCTTGGGGTGTGTCCGACTTTGTGTCAGAAAACAAACAAGTCGTTTAGGATCCATCAGGGTTGTTTATTTACTTTCATCACCAGTTTGCTGCCGCAATTGGTTGTTTTCTACCACAGCCAGTATTCAGGCTCACACTGAAGGAGAGGGTGTTAGGGGCTTTCTTGTCCCCTGTGGAGTTCAAACCCTCATTTGGACTCTGTCAAATCCTTTATCCTTGCCAGAGACTGCATTTATCTCAAACCCTAAAGTGCAATTACTATGATTTATCACTCTTTGGAGTGAATAAGATTTTACCAGGCATTTTCTGCACAGAAGTCTGCAGCTGGGAGAAGAGCAGCCTCTACAGCCTTGTCCTTTCCAGGGCTGTGCTGCATGTGCTCAGCAAACTGCCCAGTTCTAACCAGCAACAGCAGCCCTGCTAAGTGGGATGGAGGATGAATTATGCCCTCTGCAGTTCTGTTCTCTTGTCCTCCTAAGGGACTATTTGCCTTTCATTGTATTTCCAGGTCCTTTAAATGATCTTCTAAACCTTACAAGCAAACTTGTTTTGCTGGTGGGTAGATGAAAGCAGTTTACCATTAGAGCAGTCCAGATGGGCTGCAGGGATGTTTGCCCCTGCTCTTCTTTGGGGTAAACAGCTCAATTGTTTAACTGGATGAAATTGTACCAGGGCAGGAGCTGGCACAGGAGCTGGAGCACGCGTGGCCAGCTCTCAGATAAACTGTGGTTAGCTGGATGAAGATTAGGCACATTTACATTTCTGTTCTCAGTCACTACAATCTCCCCTCAGTGTGGCACTTACCTTGTGGCCAGGTCAGGGATGTATGAGCGGAACTTGCATCAGAGAACGGGCAGCACAGGTTTGGGAGGTGAAGAGTCAAGAGGAGCTTGTATGAAGCTCCTTTGTATTTCCAGGTCCTTGAAATGATCTTCTAAACCTGACAAGTAGACTTGTTTTGCTGGTGGGTAGATGAAAGCAGTTTACCATTAGAGCAGTCCAGGTGGGCTGCAGGGATGTTTGCCCCTGCTCTTTTTTGGGGCAAACGATTCAGTTGTTAAACTGGGTGAAATTATGCCAGGGCAGGAGCTGGCAGGCATGGCCAGCTCTCAGATAAACTGTGGTTAGCTGGATGAAGATTAGGCACATGTACATTTCATGTACATGTTCTCAGTCACTACAAACTCCCTTCAGTGTGGCACTTACCTTGTGGCCAGGTCAGGGATGCTTCAGTGGAATTTGCATCAGAGAACGGGCAGCACAAGTTCAGGAGGTGAAGAGTCAAGGGGAGCTTGTATGAAGCTGCAGCTCTGCAGTTCTTTCCAGAAGACAGAGATGGAGAAGGGCAGTCACAGATACTCACTCCACTGACAGGTCTGAGGAACCATTTACCTCCAGTTCAGCAGCCTCAGCTGTGTGAAGGCATCAGCAGTGCTGGCTCTAATTCTGATGTGCTCAGAACTCCCTGTGCACCCACAGACAGGTTTCAGTTTGACTCGTTCCTCAAGTTTACTGGATTTGGAAATGGAGCTGGGATCTCTGTATGAGCATATTGTTGTAGATTTTAGTAATTGTTTAATTCATGCATACAAATAAAAGATAAGGAGCAGAGGAAAGCCCTCAGATGTGAGACCTTACACTATTAATGGGCATAAAGCCCAAGATCAGTTTGCTGTAGGGCAGCTGGTCACTTCTGACTCCCAGCTCAGGTTGCTGCAGTCAGAGTATTGTTTTGAGTGGAAACATAATTATGCAGAGTCACTCCAGATTCAGTTCATCTGCACAATCTTCATGGCTCCTTGCTGGGATAGCCAAAAAAGGCACATGAGCCTGCACAGCAGCAGCAATGAAATGTGGTGTTACAGCACAACTGAGTCAATGCATCCAGCACAAAACTTCTCCCTTCCAGAGTCAAGTGCACCCATAAAGAACAGAAAGGCCAAGGAAACACTGGCTTTGAGAACCTGCTGGAACCAGGCAGGTGCACAGTCAGACTGGAGGTTAGATCTGAAGCTTTCATTTGCCTTTATGAGTTTCCACTCAAATCTGCTTAGAATACTTCTTTGTCCTCTCTGAAAACATTTAATTACTTAGACTAATCAGAAAAAAACCCCTTGAAATAGAAATGGCACCTCATGTTCTTTAGCAAAACAAAAGCTTAGAGAGAAACCAGAAGCTGAAAAATGTACTCTCAAATTCTAAGCCATTATGACCATATTTATGGGGAACATTTAATTTATCTGTTTTCCTGCATATTCCTTACTAGTAACAACAGTACCTTGTGACTGGTGATGTCTCATTGCCTGTAAACACTGAACCTGAATGTCAAGTTGAGCTCAAGGCTTTTCTCCTTAGCTTTTCCATTAATTGGCTGAATGCACATCAAGGTTCTCAGCAACAAGGGAGTGGGATGAGAAAAGCAGGTGGGAGGATTTTGCATCCCAGTGGAAACCCCCAGATTTGCCATTATTGTCAGAGCTCCTGGTGACATTATTATCAGAGCTTCAGTGACACTGGGAGAGATGGTGTGTGGTATGGGAACTGCAGCATCTACCAGCTCGTGATTGGAAACTGGAGGCAATGAATGGGTATGAACATGTTCAAATGCACAGTTTCAGTTCATTTTGTGTAACATCTCCCTCACAAAATTTTCCACAAAAAGATATTTCAGAAAGATAAAATTGTGGTGAGAAATAAAAGCAGAGTTGCAGCGAAACTGGTAACTTCTTAAAAAGAGTAAACTGTCACTGAAACCTCTCACTTTCTATTTGAGAGATTAAATCTATTCATGCTGCAGCCATTTTTGCTTTGCAAGATTTGCATGACTCATGGCCAACAGTGTGCTGGGGACTAGAAATACAGAATGCAAAAGCATTTTGGCTGCTGGCTGGGGGATTCCTGCACCATCTCTGCAGTGATGACCCCGTTTGATGGATCACAGAGTGCACATAATGCTTGTCCCCGGGTGAGGGTGTTGATCTGAGGGGTGAGAGACAAGGCAAAGGCTGCCAAACACCTCCTGTCCCAGCAGCCAGCTGATGAGGATGGGTGATGTAATGGATGGAGCAGGAGGAGAAGGTTTGCAGTGAGGAGGGTGGAAGATTTGGAAGGCTGCAGGCAGGAACGAGGAGCTGCAGTCCTAATTCTGGTAGCAGGCAGCTCAGCAGATGGCCCAGCAGACGAGTTGCTATGCACACGGCTGTGTGAGAACACAGAACCACAGCATGCCTTGGCTTGGGGACCTGAAGGATCATCTCACTCCAGCCCCCTGCCAGGATGCCACCCACCACATCAGGCTGCTCAGGGCCCCATCCAGCCTGGCCTTGAACACCTCCAGAGAAGAGGCAGCTACAGCTCTCAGGGCAACCTTCCAGTGCCTCACCACCCTCTGAGTGAAGAACTTCTTCCTCACATCTGATCCTAATTCCTAACCTGAGCATGGTGGTGAGGCTGAGCAGGCACAGAGCCCTGCCCTGTGCTGGCACAGGTTCCAGCTGTGCCCTCCATCCCCATCTGGGGTTTTCCTGCCTTGCACATCGAGCTCCCCACAGCAGGATTTCATTTTTGCTGGCAGCCATCTCCTCCAGCTTGCTTTGTCTCCTGTTGTAAGAGGACAAAAAAGAACCACACTCACCTGTAAAGCTGAGAGCGAGAGAAAGAAGGTTTATTTTTAGATTCAGGGTTTAAATAGAGTTTGGACTTTGACCAGCGACTGGGGGGACGAGGTTGGCACCCCTCAGCCCCCAGTGGTCAAACCAGCAGTCCATCAGTTTGTTGTTCCCCTTGGAAGGAATGTGTTATTTATTAAACATCAATCTTTGGTTTTGTTACAAGCATGAGAAAACTCCAGTAGAAATGAAAAACAATCAGAAGGCTGAAAAATCAGGGTGACAGTCTCCCCTCTCCATCCAGAGCAGAGCCCATCTCCAGCAGTCCTTGTCAGCCACAGTGACACCAGAGTCACATCCCTGACCTCTCCTGCCTGAGGCAGCAGCTCTGGCTGAGCTGGCATCTCTTGGGGAGGAAAACCTCGTGTTTTGGGTGGCAGAACAGCCCTGCTGGCGTTTTGGGGTTATTTCCTACAATTCCAGTTCTCCCAGCAGTGAAATCTAGCGGCCAGAGATACTTTATGTCCATCTATACGACTTGCACCTTCCCTAACAACTTCAACTCTTTGGGAGTTCTTTTCTGAAGAAAAAAAACTCAGAAAAGCTTGAAAAAAAAAATCTCCAAATCTCTTTGTTTAAGAACTGGAGGTTTGCAACTGGCTTGTTCCAGAGGATGTGTTTTGCTGGTGCAGTTTGTGAGTCCTGAGAGCTCCATTTGCAAATCACCTAAGCACTTATGGCTAGATCCAGGAAAAAGCATCTTTACCCCTAATAGCTTAGAGTGGCCACTGACACCTCACAGTCACATTGTGATGCCACTCAGCACACCAGTGTTAGAAGCTGCAGCTGCTTTTTGGTTTTTTGTTTTTTTTTTCCAGGCTGTTAATTCAGAGCAATATATTCCTGTGGGAAATTCCAATAATCCGTGTTCAGTGATACAGCAAAAATCTGCTTCAGTCACCAGTTTGTGTACAACACTCACTGATAAAATGATTGCCACTGCCTTGTTCCAAGAAGCTCCATTTCCAAAGTAATCTGCAGGAAACCCACATCGATGTGATGCATGAATTCACATCACCCTCATTAGGCTGATAAACATCTCGGATATTCTTGGGGTGAGCGATGTCTTTTTTCCTTTAACTGTTTCTGGAGCAGTGTAAATTCAACTGGGAACAATGTTGTTTTTATCAATAGCAGAGCGTTCCCAGGGCATGCTCATGCCAGCAGATACCTGGAGCTCAGCTGTGTCAGGAAAAATGCACACAGCCCTTGGATTCAAGCAGCAGCAACACCAGCAGCGGTGATCTCTGTTTTCCCACACACTACCCTGATAAATAATAGTGATAAGTATAATAATCAATATATAATAATTAAGTAATTATTAATTATAATTATCCTGATAAATAATAAAATATTCCTTTTGCTGTCTCCAAGTCTTAAGAGCACAGTTCAGGTTTGTGTCTCCCTTGCCCTTGGTGTATTCACTCCAATTGCAAAGAATGAGATTCTTTAATGCCTTCTGTTTTTACTGTAGTCGCTTGGAGCCTGCACTAAGACTTCCCAATTTCCTAACCTCAGCCAAGGGTGCTGTTGGCCCATCACTGGGACTAATTTTGTGAAGATTCTTTGGACCAGGTGGTGGACGGGGTTGCATGGTTGGGGATATTTCACTACAGGACCTGTAGAGAGTGTTTAGCAAGGAGAATGTTCTGATTTTCCACAATTAAATTCTGTATATACAGAAGCCAACCAACAACAAAACATCCAGGTCTCTGTTCACTGCTTGTACAGTCTCTCTCTCTAAAGTATCTCTCACCATATTATGGGATAAAGTGGAAAATTTTAAACTAGTAAAGGGAAAACTTAAACTTCATGATCATGTGTCTTATTGTAAAGAAGCAGAAGGATGTTAAAAACTCTGTTATGCTGGCTCATTTTTTCAACAAAAATTATTTTTGAGAGCATTGTACATGCTTACAGTAAAGGAGTTAAATAAGCAAAAGTGAAATCCACTATGAGTTTTGCATAACTTTTTGTTCACAACGTGCTTGTGCAATAAAGTAGTCAGAATGCAATAATCAAACAATGTTTCTTCCATGCTGAACATCAGTGGCTGTCTGGAAAATTGTGTGTTCCTTATATTCTCTCAGATCTAGTCCAGAGCTGCCTGACAGGAGTGATGGAAGCAGGCCTGGCATGTTTCTGCTAAAGACCTTGGAGGAACCTCCACAGCAGCAAAGGGAAATGCCCAAAGTGCTGGAAAAAATAATTTTCTTTTGTGGAAAGATCTTGTAAGAAGCACAAACTGCTTGTGGCACTGCCAATGCAGATCCCCTTTCTGCCTGTAGCAGCTTCCTTGAGAATATTGTCTAAAAACAGCAGTTATCTGTCACTGAGCTGCTGCAGGGTGTTGCCTCTGCTGTTCCCAGTAAGAACTCTGTTCTGGGAACAGACACAGGCACTCCTGTTAGTCAGCAAAGAGCAGAGCTGCAGGGCAGGGACAGGGGATGCAGGGAATTCCACACCAGGAAAACAGGGACTCCAATGCCTGTTGGTAATCCAGCTGTTAAAAATAAATGTTGGCTTGATGAACTCCTAACCACACACCTGCTGTGTCACAAGAGAGCTCTGACATGATGATAATAATGCTCAGCTTCTAAGGTCAGGGTGTGACTGTGGTAAATGCTGGGCAGGTCTCAGCTGAGTGGAAAGAAGAGCTGAGGTAGTTATCCAAACACAGAGGCCGTGGCAAATTTGGTCCCTGTTCTTTTAAAACCCATGTCTCACAGTGTTATACATTTGACTTAATATTATTACTGTATTAGCTCATCTTTTTGGTGAAAACACTATTAATTAGGAATTTAGTTCAGTGGAATGAGTCCAAGTGTGTGTGTGTGTGTGTGTGTGTAGTGCATTTAGTAATTTCAGTCCCGAGCCTCTTAATTCCTCTTTCCTGTATATAATGCTGTTGAGAAAAAATTCTTAGTTTCACATTGTTTCCCTTAATTGATCAAGGACCAAGGCAGAAGCAGAGAATTCTGGAGGAGATTGTCAGGCATCAGAAGTCACTGATGTATTTTAGTAATAAATCTCTGTGGAAACAGTGCCTGGCTGCAGCTGGGGGGTTTCCCCTCCAGTTACACCCTCTTAGTGCAGAGCTGGTACTTTCTGTCACCAAATCTGTGCTCAGGCACAATCCCTGCTCAGCTGTGCCTGACACAGGCAGCTCTGGAGCTGCCAGGACAGAGGCTGCAGCTCTGTGGTGTGGGAATGCAAAAAAGAAATGCTGGTTCATTGAACAGCTAAGGTGGTGACATTACTGAATTGGAGCTTTCAAATCACCTTTGTGTGCCTGTTAAATTGAAAATTCTGTTGCCAAAGTAAAGTAGCAACAGTTATAGAGGAGAACAACAAATTAGAAAATATTCTAAGGCTTCAAACCACCTCCCAGAAATACAAGTTAACTCTCTTTTTCTCCTGAAAACTGTCCTGGGAAGGATCTCCACCTGGGCTTGATATTTGATTTCAATTGCTTCACTTGTGAATACAAACAAAATCTTTATAAGACTCTGAAAAGAGTCTGGAAGAGCTGAGCTGTCTCCCTCAGAAGGTTTTTCTGCCACACAGAGCACATGTGACATCTGTCACACAATGCTGGGAGAAAACAGAGTTTCTACCTCAGAGATGAGGCAAAGTGTGAAATCAATCATGGGTTTATGTTGTGAGTTCTGATTGAAATGTGGATTAGAAAGCATGCAGGCCTGTCTGCATAGACACATTGATTCTTTGCAGCTAAAGAATGAAAGTGAAAATATCCTGAAAAACAGTAAAGAGTGCTCCAGTCTGCAAAAATTCCAGTTTTTCAAACTGGATGCAGGAAGTGGTACAGGGAAGAGGCAGGGGGTGATTTTAGTGCTTCATTCTTCTTCAGCTTTAGTTGTGCATTATGGGTCTGATGTTGCACACGATTCTGGACCCAAGAAAAGCTTTAGTTTTCCTTTTGATTGTCAAATAGGAACAAACACAAAATCAGCCATGGAGAAGGAGCCTTGGATTAAAAAAACACAAAGTTCCAATCCAGCTGGAGTCAAGGCAATTTGATTATTCTGCCTAATTTTAGTAAAAAAATGGAATAAACCATTGCGGAGATGAGGCTGAGGTTACAGGATCATTATTAGCATTCAAAGAGATAGACAGAAATGTCCTATGGCATATTTAAAACATTTATTTTGGATTTATTGAAAGATGACTACTCAAATTCCCCAAATTCCTAGACAGGCTTAAAATTCCAGTTGCTTTTTTTTTCAATAAATCATTGTTTAAATTATGTCTATTATACTCTCATGGCAGTAGCACTGCAATAATATTAGTAAACACCATCATTCTCAATTTATTTTAAGTAATGAGGAAGTCACAGAATAAAATATGGACATCTGTGATGGGTTTAAAAAATTAATTCAAACAATCAGCAAGACCAGAAGCTTTTTAAGTGCCAAATTATTGTTGCAGAGGTATTCTTTTTATCTGTGGGTCATGATTTCCAAGAAACAAGTGAAAAATGTAAACACTTCCAAGCATTTGTCTCTTTAGGCACGGGGTGTATTAAAAAACAACATCAAAAAATACTTCAGGGACTGAAAGGAAATGCTGGCCAGAGTATTTTAGCCAGAAACCAATAACACCCAAGCTGGTGAACAAACAAGAAGAAAAACTTGCAAATGGTTTTGCAAGCTGAGTTTTTTAAAATTAAGTTCCCTTTAGGTTTAAGGAAACTAATTGGAAACCCTCTTCTGTACCTGAATTCAAAGCAGGAGATGGTTGTGGTAATTACTAGCAAGCAAATAGTAAATAGTCTCAGAGGTGAGGAACCACAGAGCTGGAAATCCTGCCTCTGCCAAGCTGGGGCAGATTCTGTGCTTAATTACACTGCATGAATAAATTATTGCAAGACAGTTCAAACTCTTTTTTTCCAGAAGTGAAATGGATAATGCAAATTCTTACTTTTACAAAGCAGGGTAAAGTGTGCAAAAGAGTGCAGCATCATGACTCTGCTGCATTATTGGTTTAGAAATGTCCTTTTGAGTAACACAGGTACAAACATCCCATTGCTCCTAGGCTGGATTGTATAAATTATTTAAGCATCTAAATTCTTTTTGTTTCCTAGTGGGTTCTTTGATGGTGGTTTGATCCACAATACAAAGGTAGTAGGAGTATCAAAGATAGTCTGAGTCTCCATGCTGAGAAGGTGAAAGAAAATCAGCATCACACAGTCTTTCCTTGATAGGAACATTAAATAATGGCACTAGCACTGTTTCATCTGAAACAAGCAGCACATTGGAATTCCATAGAAGTCAGGACAGTTGATTTTTCTTGAAAATCTCCTGGAACCCAGCTGAGAAAATACTGTGAGTTTTGGAGCTGCCTGGCAAAAAGAAATGCTTTGTGCTTCTTCTCAAGTCTTCCTCTGTCCAGCTCCTGCTCTGACTGCACACAAAAACAGCCATGGCAGCACCACAGGGAGGGCCAAAGTCAGAACAAAATTCTTTGGGTTGTGCTTAGCACAGACCAGACCCATCAATTTTACCCATTGAGTGTGAAATCAGAAAGTGGCCACTGTCTGAAATTCCTCTGTCTGTTGCAATCCTTGAAATTTCCCCAAGAAAATTCGGTTTGCTGGGCAAGGAGTAGCATCATCAAAATCTTCCTGGCCTTCTTTGGAAGCTTTTTCAGTATTCCTCTCTATCTTAGAGTCAGTCCATCAGCTCTCTGGGGTTACATTGCTTTTCAACAAACTTCCCTGTCTTGAGGCATCACATTGTATTGCTTATCTTTACCATGCACAGGACACGTGGCTTTGTGTGTGTGTCTGATTATTCTTGTTGACCTGCTGGAGTCAGAAAAGAAATTTTTCTCCTTGTTTCTCTAAGGCTGGGATGCCACTCTTAATTTTCTGTGTGATACTGTTTTCTCTCTATATGGTCGTCCCTCTAAAGCAGAGTCTTTAGGAATGGAAGAGGCACTTCCCATGGTATATTCCTGGAGAACAGCTCCCTGGGATTCTGCATTGACTCTTAACACAAACATCAAGACAACATCACTATAAGATTCTTCTTGGGCATTGTAACGCCATTAAAAATATATTTTTCTGCTGAGAAAAGGCTTTCCTATCTGCAGAAGGACTAGAATTAAAGGCTCACAAGCTCACATTTATGATTGTCTTTTTGCCATCTCTCTCAGCCTGCTTTTCAAAACCTCCTAAAGCCACCAGCTCTGGGCCAGTGCCCTCTGAACGGGCACATCTGTGCTCCTGCCACCCCAAACTCTGTGCCTGAAAACCCTCTGTAATGTCAGGGCTTAGAACCCACTCATTCCTGGCTGGTTTAGCATCACTGCTGGTGTAACACAGATCTCTGTCCTGACCAGTGGGTGTTTTACCTCCCAGCAGGCTTCATTTCAATCCATTTAAACCATTTAAATCCAACAATTAGTCTGGACTGTCAGTCAGCACATCAGCAGCACCAACCTGCAGCACACACCAAACATGCTGCTTGCTGCACTGGACCCTCCTCACAAGGGAACACTGACAATCTCCCTGGCTGAAAAACATGGTAAGAAAGAGTCATAAGTGAAGGAGAAGAGTAGGAGTAATTCCGCATTCAGTTCTAAATTTGTGTCAAGTGTGGGATGAGGTTTAAAATAAGGAAAGATAATAGTTGGGGTTCTGTTGTTTCTTTCCACCTCTTGGTAAAGTCGTTTCTGATCATAATCCTTGCTTCTTTGAAAGCATAAAATCAAGTGAGGGATCTTCACTAAAGGGTTTCATGAGTTAAAATTGAACTTGAAAGTTAGCAGGAGGTGTTTGTTACTTCTCTTGTATTTATTTCTGCATTATTTTTTCATGTCTGACCAGAAAAGGGTAACATGCAAATGTCTCTCAGTGGTTTAAACAAATAAGCATGAAGTCTAAAAAAAGGAAAGCGGTTTCTGTGCACAGCCACTGCTTTCAGAAGTCTCTTTTATATCTGCTGCCTGTGAGTGTGACTCCAGTTTTACTCAACAATATTCTGCATTGTTGGGGTAGGAGGGATCGGGGAGGGGATTTTACTGGCTTGGTTTTCTCCTTGAAGGGAATCCTGCATTATTCCTCCCCTGGAAACCAGCAAGGGCATGGGGAATGGCACAAGGGCAAACCTTGTCTTTCCCTATAAAATTCAAAAGATTTGTTATTCAAAACATCAGTTAATCCACAGTAGAAAGCTGTAAAGGTTCCACGGTGCCCATCCCTGAAAGCTCCTGACAGCACCTTGGTTTTACAATGGTTTTACATGGTTTACATGGTTTTACAATGTCCTTTCTGTGTGCTGTTCCCTGCACTGTTGCTGTGAACAGCATCCAGGCAACAAGGGAAACACCTTAAAAGAAAATCTCTTTCCTCATTCAGGGCTACCTTTTCGGGGTGTCATGTGCAAGAATTATCTCAGCTCATGCAGCACAGAATTTCTCTCCTCTGTGCAACTCTGGCTTCGTGTCTGTAGACAGTATTTTGCACTGGTGTGTTTTTTAATGAAAGCCAGAAGAAGAAACAAAAACTACCATTATAATTTTTCTTTTCCTCTTTAGTGTATTAGGTTGGGTTTTTTTCAACCTTGAGATTCTGGATTTGATTTAATTTAAATCTTGTTCAGTTAAGATGAGGCGCACAGCTTTAGAGAACTGGGAGCTGTCTCCAAGTTAGCTTGGCTGCTCCTGTTGCACATTTTATTGTATCTTATTCTGCTGAAAGGTTTGAGGCTTCCAGACTGGCGGTTTCTTTCTCGTGGTTTACTAGTGAATCATGAAAGTCTCACTCCATTGTATTCTGATCTTTTTTATTTACTGATAATACACACCTCATGGCCCTCTAGTTTAGCAAAACTGATTTTATAGGAAATAAATAGAAGCACAACTGAAGGATCAATGACCATTGTCTATCTTTAAGAGATGTGTTATCTGCTATGATATATTTGCTCATTATTTGTGATTGATCTGGTTTCTCACATTGCACTTCAGCTTTTGGGTCATGTACTTGAGAAGTGTTTGGTGACTGAGCCATCTGTCTTTACACTATCCTAATAAATAATCAAAATAGATAGTAGATTTTGACTTGTTTTAGAGAGGGGGAGGAGTTGAAGGATCCATTATGGTGAAGCAGCAACACACTGCAGCCTTGCATAATCAAATGTATTTTGGTTAAAAATAAAATATGAGATTTTTGAGATGTGAAGTCATTAATCTGACTACATTATGGCTTCTTCTAGAAGGCTCAACCCCTTCCAACATGAGGTTGCTAATTACTGACACAGCTGAGAGTGAACTGACCACTGCTGCAGGAATAGGAAGAACTGGAAATGTAAAGGAGGTCTAGAGCTTGAACAGCCTCCTAACTTCAGAGCTCTCTGAAACACACAGATCATGAACACCCAGAAGAAGAGAGACCATTCATGCAGCCCATGAGCCTGCAGGAGATTTACAGAGCATGGTGCAGTTCTCTCTGGGAGCTGCTGTTGCTCAGGGAGGCTGTGCAGCACCCACCCCTCTGCTCATGGAGGGCTGAGCATCTGTGCTGAGCTGAGCATCCCTGAGGTGTTAGGAAATGAACTGCCCTGTTGTCCGGCCCAAATTCCTTTTCATAACTATAGGTTTAAAAAAAAAAAAAAAAGTGTGTGATTCAGAGTTTGGCTTCAGCTGACCCATGGGTCGAGCTGCTGTTGTTTGTTTTTGTAATTACTATAGTTACCCTGGAAGCACTCTAGGCATTTAGGTATTATGACTGCCGAAAGCCAGAAATAACTAGCTGGAATAAAAGTGTTAATAGTCTGATGGGCTGTGTGTGAGTCACAGCCACAGTGGCCTTTAGACAAAAGAGAGATTGCTCTGAGTGCAGCAGTAGAGAAAGCCCTTCCTCTCTGCAGCCTTACACACTCACTGCAGGTCAGATTTAAACTTCCTCACTGAGAGCACAAACATCTCTTCCATTTACACAGCTCGAGTCCCACATGCCAAGATCCCTTATCACAGAATCACAGAATCATTTAGGTTGGATAAAAACTTTCAAAATCATGAAACCAATTAACCCAGCACTGTCAAGCCACTAAACCATGTCAGCAAGTACCACATTTACACTTCTTTCTGTTATAAATACATATTATAAAGTTGACTTTTCGCAAATATTAGAATAAATACTATATGTATAATTGTACTGTATTGTGTTTTATTAATAGAGTTTAGAAAAGTAATGAATGCATTTTCTGATTGTGACATAGTGTGACTAGTGGAAGATTAGGTCAAGAATTTTAGGAAAGAGGTTGTCACCTTATGGACCTGCATAAAGGCTGCTAAATTTCTGGGTTTTTTATTGAAATAAAAACAGCCAAGACCCATGTTACCAGATAGAGTGAAGCCACTCACAAATAAATCTATCAAATAAGATAATTGGGGATACTTGAAACTGAAAAGAATGTTTTAATATCTATTGAATATGTAAAACAGCAATCCTTAAAACACAGTAATTAAAAGAAAATGGTGTGCTTTCTGATGAAGGACCCCAGCTGGAACATTTGCCCTTGCTGTCTCCTAATTGTCTATTTTTATTTTTTTATTAAACTTACAAATTTTTAAAAGAGAATGGAACTCTTTTTTCACTTTTCAAATACCTCCACCACTTCCAAATACTTCAGGGCTCATTGCAAGGCTTGCAGAAGCAAACCCTGCCTCACTCTCTCTGCTGAACCAGGAGACTTCTTCCCATGCAGCTCCCAGACAGAGAGAGGTTAATTGTGCTGCTGGTTTTGTATGGCCCATTTGCAAATCAAAACTATTAGCTGTCAGACATGGAATTGCCAAGATTTCCCTCTCATGCACATGTTCATGTGTGGTGCTTGCTTGACTCTTGGTGCATGGCTTTTGCTTTAGAAGAGGAAGTGTCCCTTCAGTTTCGTACCATACAAAATGTGTGTGTGTGTTAAATACAGCATTTTTCTGAAAGGAAATCTTCCCTCTGAAGGGAGAATATGGTTAAATAGCAGCACTTCACTTAGCTGGAGTCAAGATTCTCCTTTAATCTTGCCAGGTGCTGCTCACACTTTGGGCAGTGAAAATGGCAGGGAAAACTTGGACAATGGCAAAAAATAAGCAGGCTCAATTCCAATTCCTTAAATTTTAGTTTAAATGAGGTCAAAGCTATTCCTGAGCTAGCTGTGAAGCATGAGCTTAAATGCTTTCTGGAACTGGGACCTAAACTTGAAGGGCAAATTATTTGGTCATAAATGCTCGGGGTTTTTTGGTTTTGTTTTTGTTTGGGTTGTTGTTTTTTGTTTGTTTGTTTGTTTTTTGTGTGTTTTTTTTTTTGTTGTTGGTTTTTTTTGGGGTGTTGTGGTTTTTTTTTGTTGGGTTTTTTTGTGTTTTTTTTGTTGTGGTTTTTTTTTTTTTTTTTTTTTTTTTGTTTTGTTTTGTTTTGTTTTGTTTTTTTTGTACCCTTAGGATACAGCCTTTGACAGAAGAGGTTCTGTCAGGCTGAATTTCAGAAGTTTTCTTTTGGATGTGAGAGATAGGGACTCTTCAAACTGTGCTGAGCTCGCTGGAGCCCCACGTAGAGTGTTTGTTTGCTCTGTGCTCAAACCTTTATCTCACATCACTTTTTATGGGATTCAGTTAGCAAAAGCAGCCAGGGTGAACTTCACACTTCTGCTTAGATCTGCTGCCACCATCCCTGCCCTGCAGGCAGAGCAGATCCTGTGGGCTTTGGCTGCCAGGTGGTGATAGAGCAGCACAGCTCCCTGCCCCTGCAACTGGGTCAGACAGTGACACCGAGGGCTTGGTGAAGGGTGAGACCTTCCAGAATGGGGCAGGAGGCTCTCAGCTCTGGAGCCAACCTGCTTTGTGCAAAGAATTCCAAAAATCTTCATGAGAATGCACACGGACATTCAGGATTATGTAACATCTTTGTTTGTGTGTTTCTTCTTTTCTTCCTGTTAGAGATGGGATTAATGCACTAATCGTATTTTTGTGCACTGTTTTTGTGTTCAGACTCAGTGTTTATTAATTCTTATCTATAGCACAGCCTCACTAGTGTGAGCTCTAACTAACAAAGTAGAAAACGGAGCACCTCTAACTCTTTCCAAGGCTATTTAAGTGCTAATTACCCAATAACGAGGTGACAACTGTATTATTTATACTTTTAACCCAATAATTTACCACCCAAGGCCTGTAATGCGGACCCTTCCACCCAATAAGAAAAAAAACCAGCCAAAACCAAGAAGAAGAAGGTGAAAAAGAAGGGACTTAGACAACATCCTAAATACTTCCCACATATATTACTATATACTAAAACCTTAAAGTCTAAGTTTTTCACCCTGTGAGATCACACAATACTGTTCAAATTCCACACCCACAACCCCACTGCCATCACTCAATTTTGGGAGCCTTTTCTATAGCCTCAGATCAAATGTAGTGCTTGCCTGAGTTGAGGGTCAGTGCCTTTTAGCACAAAAAACCTGAAATACTCAAGTTTCCAGAATTCCAACATTTGCTGATGTGAAATGTGTCTGTTACTGTGAGAGGTCCTCTCAGTGTAGAAGAGGCAGGGAGGGCCATGGTGTGGGATGCCCAATGGGTTTGTGCTGCAGTGCACAGTGTGAGTCAGGATTGCTGCCAGTGGCGCAAGAGCAGTGGATGCAAAACCCCTGGGATGCTTTGTGATGGGTTGGGAAACTGTGAGGGAGAAGATCTGTAGTCTGAGTAACAGGAATTCTCTTTCTGGGTTTTGTTTTCCTGGTGTAGTAGAGAAAAGCCTGAACTTACAGGGAGCTGAGCTGCAGGGTTTTACATCTTTTTTGTGGCTGTTTATTTGGGGGACTTTTTTGTTGCTTTCTTTATGGTGAGACTGCTGTCACACCTGCACACTCCATTGGGTTGTGCCTAGAAGACAACCCCAGTGCTGACCCACTTCACACGGGCTCATCAAAGTGTGAACTGCTGCATATAAACCATGACTTGGGCTTTTTAATGATGAAGTGCTATCAGGCATCTCTGCACGTTTGTTCTTAGATGAAACTCCAGCTGTGTCTGTAGCTGTAGCCACCAGCTCAGAGTCTGTGAACACTGAGAGCCCAGGGAAAACCCATGTGCATGAGGAGCTCCAAAGACTGTTAATGTGCATTGTTCTCAGAGTCCTTGTGAAAATGTGGCAGCTGCCTGCTGTACCACCAGTAAAATAACCGAGTTCAGTTGTTGGAAATGGGGTGTGGTGAGAAAGATTAATTACTCATCCCTCAGCCACCTTTTAATCTGTGGGTTAATAGATGCCCTGTGTTGTGACAGTCCCTCACTGTCTTTTTGACATACATGGTTGTAGAAAAACATGTCTGTTTGACATACATGAGGGTAGAAAAAGGGCATTGCATGCAGCACTATTGATCACAGGCTGCAAGTTTTGTTCAGTCTGGGAGCACTGGTAATTTTTATTTTTAATTTCAACAGCTCCCCCTCATGATACCTCCCCAGTCTAGTCCAGTCATCCTGAGGAAGTTTCCCTTATAAAGAGCATTAATTCACACAGAATAGTGTTAACACAGATTTTTATAATAACTTGAATGTGAAGGTAAAAATCTTTGAATTAAATTGTAATTTCTTAGTCTCATTTTTTGCCACAGGTACTTTCCCATTTATTTCCTTGAAATACAGTTTCATTAGTTGATGTGCAATGATTTACCACTAAGTGGAGTTTTTAGGATAAATGTAGTGCTTATTTCTGCTAATAGGCATGCTTTATCTCCATCCATAAATATCAAGGCATTGGTGTAGCTTAATATACAATTACTCTTGTTCTTTATGTTACAATTTTTATGTTAAAGAGGTGTCACTGTGAAAAGCTTGTTTTCCCCCAGCAAGGATTATTTTATGTGATTTAAAACAAGTTGTATTTGAATAGAATTGGGAAAGCATACAAAAGCACTTAAACTCTTTTTTAAAGTATTTAAAATTAATGAATGAAATTACCTACTAATAAACTAGGTGGGTTTTCTTTGTTAATTTTTCACTGTTTGGGTTGCACATTATTTATATATATATTATATATATAAAAAACCTTATTCAAAATTGCAGCTTGCTTGACACTTCCTTTTTAGAAAGCAGTGAGTGAAATATATGTTGGAGCCAGAACTTGATGCAAATAGATAAACAGTGCAGTCCAGCACTGCTTCCTTCTGCTGCCTGAGACCTGCTGTGCACTGAGGCTCAAAGGCTCAAGTGTTACCCTCTTACTGTATTATACATTATAAATCACATCTGCTGATACATATCACCCCAAATTCCCCTGAGGGAATTTTTTCCCCATGAAAACCTGTGAATGGTGTCTGCACAGAAGTGTTGAGTGTGTTGAACTCCTGTGTTGGGACTTGCTGGCAGCAGAAAACGTGACTTGGCTTTGGGACAGCTCTGCTTTTGCTGGGCAGGAAGACCCAAATTTTTATTTCTTACCCACTATGAAACTCGGGAACAGCACAGATCCAACCTCTGCAGGGGTGGGGAGAGTTGTTTTTCCCTGTCCTGTCCAAGCAGTGCCAAGGAGGGAGGGCTGACACCTCCAGCCCCAGCCCAGGAGGAGAGGGGGCTTTTAGCTGGGCTGGGCTGGATGCAGCCCGAGTATTCCTTGGTGTATGCCAGGGGATCTCCAGCTGGCACTGCTGTTGGCCAGAGGAGTACAAAATTTCCATTTTCAGTCAAGGATCCTGCCCAGCAGGTGTTCTGTGTTCAGTTGTTCAAAGGAATATCAGTAAAGGGCCATTCCTATTCCAAGCTTCAAGAAAGGAGAGTCAGAGGCAGCCAGGCTGTGAGTGAGTCACACAGGAATAAACTGCCACAATCTTGTAGTTTTGAGTACTGATGAGTAAAATACAAGAAACAACAAAAAGCTTGCTTAGAAAAAGCTTTGGTTTGAAGTACATTTCCTTAATTCTTTGGGAGATCCCAACAGATCTGCTGAATGTTGTGCCGAAAACATCTACCCTGTGAATGTCACCTGTAAAGGCTGCTAGAAGGCAATTTGAGATGGAACAAGAGAGATGCAGAAGGGCATCAAAAGATGCAGGAGAAGCACAGCAGCTCAGCTCGGTGCCTGCCCAGGGTCACTGCCTGTGCTGGGATGGATGGTGGAGCAGGAGGAGGAGGCTTGCACAACCATTGCTGCTCTCATCATCCCCAAGGATCAATTTCCAGACCATTACCTCCCTCCCCACACACGCAGACACACACACACGTCACTGATGCAGGGAGGATTTATAAGTTACCATCTGAGGAATCGCTATAAAACACAGAGACCATTTGCTCTAGGGCTGTTTGTGGCTCCCCAGTAATGGCTAATGCCCAAACCCAGAACAGTTGTCCTGCTGGGGACAATGAACAGTGCTCTCAGCTTATTTTTCTCTAAGGCACAGCTGTCTTGGGCTCCTTTAAATCTGTCTTCAGCTGAGGCGCGGAGCAGAGGCTTTGCTTTCTCCGTCCCTGAGCCAGCCCGACAGACACAGCTATCTAGCAAGCCAGACTAGCTCTCTCCAGCACAATCACAGGAAGTTATTCCAAGCCTCAGACAAATCCCATTTCTATCTCTGGAAGAGTAAAAGGTCAAAAAACACGAGGCTGTGGCCGTGCCAGGAGCAGCGGCCCCAGCAGCCACAGCCCACGGCGGGGCTGAGCACAGGGACACGGGTGTCCCACCACAGCCCTGCCAGCCCCGGGGGCTCCAAAGGGCCTTCACAGCCCCATTCCACAGGCCACCCTGAGTGAGGGAGGGAAAAATGCAAAAGGACCAGGTTTCCAAGGCAGACCTGCCCTGGGAGCCCTGTGATCCCGCCTACCCTATTAGTGCTGGCACCCGGCCACATCCCCATCCTCTCCCGGCACTAGGCCGCTTAATTAGCCCAAGTCCTGATTAGCTCTCGCCCTGTGCTGGCGGCGTGCGAGCGAAACAGGAGGTTTGTCCCGGGCCCTGTGCGGTTCTGTAGGAGCGGGCCGAGGTCCCAGCCGTGCCGGTCACAGCCCATTTGGGACTCTATGTGGAGCAGGGATGTGAGGCACTCTCTGCCGTCATTCCTCATGTTCTCACAAGAGTTCAGTGGCGGCCTCTTCCCTCCTGTGGCTCCGCTGGCTTTTCTGCTGGGCTTTAGCCGAGGAGACACCTCACAACACTGCACACAATGGCCGGCCCGCGGCCCGATGATTCAGAGTGGGATGGGGCCGCTCCACCCCTGCTAAAACTGGGGCTGGTTCTGAGGAGGCCTTGCTGGAGGAGCTGTGCCCTCCCCACGCTGGGAAGGGTTTGCCCTCACCTCCTGTGCTGTGTGTGAGCTGCTGGGGCTGAGGCTGCTCCTCTGTGTGCTCCCCACAGAGCCCATCCTGTCTCTGCATGCTCCCCACAGTTCTTTTTTAATTTGTCCTTCTTCCTTCAGCTTTCCTGCTTTTTCCTTTAGCTTTCCTGCTCCTCCCATTCCTGTCTTTCCAATTTTCTTGCCCATTTGGGACTCCCCTACTCTCCCTTTTTAGCTCTTACTTTAACCCTGCCGTTGAAAAGCCTTGTTATTCTGTAGTCTTGCTTTGCCCCTGGAACATAAACACCCTCAGAACGATGTCTCCAAAACAAAGGCTGCATCCCTTCTCCCATCACTACCTACAGGCACCAACAGGCCTGTGGATACCCACCTGCTGTCACTCCTAAAATAACATCAGGCTGGAGCCTAAATGGCACAACCAGGGAGCAAAACACTAAACCAGAAGTGGATTTGAGACCCGTTATAAAAAGAATAATCTGCATGGCTCCCCAGCACCACATTTCAACTGAAGGCAGCCACGGGGAAAGTCTGCTTTGTTTTTCTCTAATAGGCTGAGCCCTGCAGCTTCAGTGGCTTACAGTTTCTTTGTTGTGAATGTGTCTGGCACCACAGTCTCCCTGAGATAAATGCTCCGAGCAGGGCTGGTGAAGGCACTGACTGTCCACGATTTGCACTCTTTGAAACAAGCTGAAAGCACATTGTTGGACACAAACCTGCAGTTATTTAACCATTCTGTGGCTGGGGCATCACTGATGAGAGGAACAGGAGAGCTCAACAGTGGCTGGGAAGGGAGTGCAGTGTCCTCAGCACAGGAGAGCCCTGTGGATGAATTCTGCTTGCACACTCAGCTGATCAGGAAATTGTCGTATCTGTGGAGGGTTTTGAGTTTTTATGTGTCTGCAGTTTGGTTGGAGCAGATCTTAGTGTGTAACGCTGTCTTGGCATTTCTGCTGCTGGTTCCTCTGTCTTCATTAATCTCTCCTATAGGATTAGAAGTAATAATACACACTTCAAAACTGAAAATTACTTCAAAATTCAGCAGAGGAACTCCAAGGCAGCTGGAATTTCACTTCAGCTCCTGTTTTGCAATTCAAGCATTCAAGCAGTTCAAGTATTAGCATCAGCCACACTTCCATTTGCTTCCTTCAGAAGCATGTGCAAGCACTGCAGACTATGCAGATGACTGTACACTTTTGGCTTTGAAGGTTTCTAGAATTTGGGCGGGCTCAGGTGTGGTTTTAAAGCCAACTGACCAACTCTATTCATCAGAGGGAAGCAGAACACACCTTGGTCATTTACCAAGGTCGTGGGGGGAGGGGGGCTTTCACACCAACAGAGCAGCAGGGTTGGGATTGCATCATCCTGGGCTGCCCTCACTGCAGCCTCACTAGGGCTAGAGCCAGATGTGCTCTGGGTGCCCCAGATGTGTTTCAGGTGCTCCAGATGTGTTTCAGGTGCCCCAGATGTGCTCCAGGTACTGCCCAGACACCAGGATGCAGGGAAAACAAGTGTACAGATATTTATTGCCCTTCAGGGCAGAAGGTGGTGGCACAAAGTGGAAGTAGGTGACCATGCACAAAGGTCACAAAGGTGGCACCGACCTGCCATGACCAGTTGGGAGGGTACAGGTCACCCTCACTAAGGTGAGGCAGGACAATGGGCAGGAAAGGGGATCCCAAGGAGCTTGTGCAGCTCTTCTTATTCCTCATTTTCTGGCATGACAGACTCTTAGAGCCACATGTTCATGGGACACAGCAGCCTGGGTGTGAGGGATCCCTCATTCTTCACCTGCAGACACCAGGAGGGCACAAGAAGGCACCTCCTCCCTGAAGGACATCCCATCTGTCTCTGTTTTCCCCCGTGCCCCTTCAAACAGCACCAGCAGCAGAGGCAGTGGTGGCACATCACCACACAGAAGCAGTCCAGAATCCATGCCTTCTCCTCTTCTCCTCCTCCCTTATCCTTTCTCTGGCTGCCCCAGGGAGCCCTGGAGAGAGGAGGCAGCCAGCAGCCTGCACAGAGCAAATGATGCAGTCAGAGTCTGCATCCACATCCTTACTGCTCCCTGGTGACCTCCTTTTCTGGGTGTAGCTGAGAGTGTATAAACCACAGGAAAAAAAAAAAAAAAAAAAAAAAAAGGGATGGGGAAGGGAGGAGAAGAGATAGAGAAGAAGTTGCAGAAAAGCAGAAATAAATGCTGCAGTTTTGAAAATGCCTGTGGAAAAACCCAGCTGGCTCATTGTCCTCACTTTTGTAACAGTAACGTTGATCTTATTTCACCATCCCACAAGCGCATACTCCTCTGATGGCTTTATTGTTTAAAAAGGACATAGATGCAGATAGGCTGCACGACATCACTGCCTTCAGCCACATTTGCCAGTTTACATTGCTGAGAATCTGGATTTTGGTGTTTCATAGATTAGTGTGCTGACAGGTTGAAAAATGATAGAAAGGGAGCTATTACCCTTCTCCCACATTGCTCATATTTAAGACATTGCTGAGCACATTAATTGCACGTTGTTCCCAATACATCAAGCTGAACTTTCATTTCTGAAATCTGTCTTTACTCCCAAACTGTTCCACTATTTGTGGAGTTTGGCAGTGAGTTTTACTCCCGCTGTACTCACAAGAAAGATCTGCATTACAAATCCCTGGCAAACTGGCTGAACATAACCCTAAAGAGAAGGCACCTGCTCAGGAAAGCTGGCCTGTCCTCTTGCAAGCTGAATCTTTATCAGCAGCTTAAGGGTATGAAACCCATGGAGTTCTGCAGAAATGAGCACTTTTCTTTTTCATTCTTTCTCTCCTTTCTGTTTGGGGCGGCCCTGTTGCTCTCCCTGCCAGGATTTCCCATGTAGGAGCTGCCCTTTCACAGCACAGGGAGGACCATGGAAAGCTGGTGAGGAGCTGTTGGATGGTACCTGCTGGAACTCTGGAGGCTGAAACTTTGAGGCTTTCTGTGCTAAAAGACTCTGACCCCCAAGCAAACACTGCATTTGACTTGAGGCCGTGAAACAGGCTTCCAAAATTGAGTGACAGCACTGGGGTTGTGGGTGTGGAGTTTGAATAGAAGTGTGTGATATCACAGGGTGAAAACCTTATATTTAAGGTTTTATTCTATAGTGATATATATGGGGCAAGATGGAGGATTTAGGGCATTGTCTAAGTCATTCTTTTTCACCTTCTTCTTGGTTTCAGGTGGTTTTCTTCTAATTGGGTGAAAAGCCCTGCATTGCAGGCTTTGGGTGGTCATTATTGGGTCAGAAATATAAATAATACAGGTGTCATCTTGTTACTGGGTGATTAGTGCTTAAATATCCTTGGAAAGAGTTAGATCCATCCATTTTACCTCCGTTTTCTACCTTGTTATTAGAGCTCATGACTCGTGAGGCTGTGCCATAGATAGGAGTTAATAAACACTGAGTCCAAACGCGAAACTGTGATTTTCATGTATTCATCCTGGCTCTAACACAAACAAAAGAGGGTAAGAAAACCAACAGATACCACCCTGAGAGGTGGTAAGCCTATAAATATACTGGGGATACCAGAATTCAGAGTGTTAAAAGTGTGCAGCATGCCAGGAGTGATTGTTTTCCTTCTGCAGCCCGTTATATTCAGATGTTGAGGAAATGATTTAATATTTCTGAACATGTTGTGATTTCATCATTTGGTTCGGCAAGGGAAGTTTGAGAAGTCATGGAAATGAAGATAAACTTCACATATGCTCTTAGGACCTTATTTGCCATGCTGAGTTTTTTCAGCAGCAGGGTTAATACAGTATATGCCAGCCCTGGCCACATTCACATCTCCACATCATGGCAAAAGTTGCAGCAATGACAGGGGGCTGAAAAAAGCTTGACCTACATTAGATTTGCAATGGGAAGGACTGATCTCAGTAGCAAAGAAGAGAAAGGGCTGATGATGAAGATGCTTCTTCATGAGGGGAAAAAGAGATGCAGACACTGGTCCCCTGTCTGGTGACATGTGAGAGGACCAAAGAACAACATGAGGCTGTGTCAGGGTGGGTTTAGGCTGGATATCAGGAAAAACTTCTTCACCCAGGGGGTGGCTGGGCACTGTGACAGGCTCCCTAGGGAAGTGGTGACAGCACCAAGGCTGGCAGAGTCCAGGAAATGTTTGAGTGATGCTCTGGGGCACAGGGTGTGACTCCTGGGGATGGTGCTGTGCAAGGCCAGGAGCTGGACCCGATGGTCCTTTGGGTGCAGGGTGTTGTGTGATCCTGTGAGCAGCACAACTCTGAGCCATTTGTGCCCTGCTGCTCATTCCCAGCTCCCCTGGAGCACTCTGCTCCACCGGCAGGTGTGAGGCAGGCAGAGCACTGAGGAGAAAAGCGATTTTTTCCGCAGAATTTCCCAGCAGCATTGCCTTCCCAGAGCACAGTTATCTCCCGAGTATGGGAAGTTTACACAAGCAGTGTTTGGATACTCGAGTTGACTTTAACCAGCTGACTTTGTGAAACACACCTAAAACATAAAGGAAAGAGGAGCTCCCAGGGTGAAGCTGCTCCTTCAAACCCTTCATCCTAAAACTCTTTTTCCTTGGATGACACATGGGGCCCAACAGCAACAAAGAAAGTACTGACAACTCAGAGAATTCTTAAACAGAAAAAAAGAAAACCTGGCACAAGGAGCACTGTTTTTATGTTTCCTAACATTTATGTGTTTTAAAATAAAAAATGACAGGCAGTGGGTGCTGTATGTTATGAGCCGTGTGAGTGATGACCACTTTTACACAAACTAAGGAGAACAAAACAGCAAGTCTAAAAATATTTTAAAACTAGCTCTGCCTCCTGTCAAGGTTAAAGCACAGACTAATTTAAGACAGCTTTTAAAAAAGTAAACCCAGGTGTGGAGATGTAACACTGCCTGGAGAATAATTAAAGGTTAAGCATCACAATGTAGTTCTTGAGAAGACAATCAAAATAGAATTATAAATTCCATAGTGTAGCTGGTTTTCTAATAATGTACTTTAAAATGAACAAATGGGTGTAAAACTAGCTATTGAGCACCTTCAGCTGAGGTTGTTGAGGTTCGACTCAACCAGCTATAGAGGAAGCCTGGGCCACCTAAATACACCCCCTTTAAAAAACATCAGTACTTGTGTACATGCCATGTAGAGACTTCATCCAGCACATTCCACCGTCTGTTTTGGTTTGTGCCTTGCCCACACACTTGGTGTGCTCTTAAATACAATTACAATATTTACTAAATAGGCCTGACAAATAACTCTTGGTTTATAATCTGGTTTGTTTTCTGTAAATATTCACCCAGGGAATCTGGCCAGCGATGACTGGCTTTGGCTGAGCAGCTGAATCACACAGCACTGCTTCCAGTGGGAAGCTGCAGAGACCTGAACTGCAGTTCTGGGACAAACACAGACCTTTCCAAACTTCACTTTATCTCACCCTAATTTGTTTGTTTTCTGGTTGAATTCCTCTCCCAGTGCTCCAGACACTCTCTACTCCTGGCAGCCCACTATGGTCCCCAGGTTGCCACCCTGCCCATGTTGAGCTGGGTGTTTGTGCTGCACAATGATGATATGGCCAGGGTAGGAGCTATGGGGGCAGCTGCCTTCCCCCTAACAGAAGCTTTTACCATGCCTGAAGTCCCTCACCAGCAGATATTTGCCCTTTGGCTGGAGAGAAATCAGTTGAGGGCAAGCCACAAAAGCCAGGCTGGACCCATGAAGGGAGAGTTCATCTTCTGGTGTGGTTGGGAGAAAAGCTCCTCGTAAGTCCAGAGGCAGATTTCCTTTATTCAGATCATTTCTTCATATCGTGTTTCCATTTTTGGGAATCTCTGGATTTCTCAAAGCTTCCTGTCAAGAGGAGGACCTGGCCCCCTCAGAGCAAACGGGAGCTTTGCCATTTGCATCAGTGGAGTTGAAATGTCACCGCAAAGGCCGGGTGGTTCCCACGGGACTGATTTCACGCCAATATAGATCCCACAGGAGATCTCCGAGTCTGTGTACCTTGGAGCATGCAATTAAATCAGTGCCCCCCTCCACATGCCTAAAAACAGAGCTTCATCTGGACACTACATAGCTGCTGTTGTGAGATTAGACCTGTTCCTATTTTTCTTTCTCTCTTTGCCCATATGTGCAGAAAGGTTGATTCTTACTTTGATTATTTTCAGCAGAAGTGACCTGTTCTCCATGGCAAGCCCTCCCACACATGTGTTCCTCCTCCCTGTTTTTCTGCCTGCCTCCCTCACACTTCCTTTCTCCAGGCAATTTTAGGATTGAAATGAAGTGCAGAGGTCAAAGCCTTTGCAGCGTGTAGCCGTGAAGTCAATAAGCATGTCAGAAAGAACAGCCCAGATTTTCTGGAGGGGATGTGGAGGCTCCTCACTCCTTGTGCAGCCAGATCAGCTGAGCAGGACACTGAACGTGGGGGCATTTCCTCAGCCTCACTGTTATGGTCAGGCAAAAGTGCTACAATTTAAACTTCTTGCAGCTTTCATTCTGCTGCTGCTGGCTACTCTGCTTTTCTTCAGCAGGTCTGACAGCGTGTTGTTGAACAGGGTTTTTTTTTTAAAAGAAAAAGTAGTGTTGTGGTCCCCTAGTAAAAGAGTCACTTTGCCCAATTTCCTGTTTGTGCTGGAGCTGCAGCATCATGTGAGCACAGGCAGTTGTAGATAGGCTGGCGGCTGTTGCTGACCTCACACCACATGTTCAGTTAACAAGGTGAAACAGCAAAATTCGCTCTGTTTGTGTAAAGAATACTGAGAAAACTGCCAGTTCCAAGTAAAACAGAGGGAGAGGGACTCCAGATAGCCTGAGGCAGGGCGCAATCTCCAGGCAGTTTTTTCTGGTCTTTAACTGCTTTGCACATCTGTATTGACATTGAGCTTGCAAGTGACAAGAAAGGGGATTAGCCCCTGCTCCTTTCCTTAGCAAAGCAGCTTTGGAGTCCTTCCATAAAAGCTATTAGTTCAGCAAATTTGCTGAAAATTTGTCCAAAGTTCAGTCCCTTTGGTATATACATTTTCCTATACTTGTTTCCAAAGATGACTGAAGACTCCTGTGACTTAGCTAGACTCAGTTATTCAGCAGATGTTTATATCCGGCGTTTGTATTTCAGAACTCTTGTTTCTTAAACAACCTGGCAGCAACCTATTTTTCATTAAGATCTCAAAGATCCATGCAGAATCTTCCAAAAATCCTTTAAGACTCTGCAAGACTTTTGGGTTAAAGCCATTCTAAGAAATCCAAATTTACCTTTTTTCAAGATTATGTCTTATTACTGAAGTTAATATTAAAGAATTTATTGTGAACAAGTCAGGAGGATCTTAAGAGTTTCCAGACCGTTTTACACAAGTGCTTTTTATGTAAAAATAGGAATTCCTGTCTGGCAACTTAAAGCTTCAGCAGCGTTTTTTCCACTTACAGAAAACAAAGTTAATGATTAAATCCAGGAAGACCTGTGTCAGTATATTAAGTTTCTCCTTTCTCTCTGTTTTCAGCTTGTTTCTGTAAAAAGCCCCATCCTGCATCCTGAGAAATCCAAATTTTGTTGTTTAGCTGACCAGAGGAGTGGCACCAGGCCAGACCAGCAGATCTCTGTCTGCCAACCTCTCCCACCTTATACAGCTAAAAAAGGGTTTCAGATGCAGAAGTGTCTCTGCAGATTGGCTGAAGCCAAACACACAGATGGGAGTGCATCCCTGTGGGTGTGTGGAGGAGCAGGATTATCAGGAACACAGTGTGACTTCAGAGGCAGGTGTGTCCTGGGACAGTTGAACAAATCCCAACAGATGGAGGCTGTAACCATCATGTACCAGTTATGGAGTGCTTCAGCATTCAAAGGTGAAAAAAAGCACTCCAGAAAGCTAAACTGCATTCAGGATTATAACAATGTCATTTTAAATGCTACATATAAACATGCTGTGAGAAATATGGAACTAAAACTCTTGGCTAGCTGGGGAGGCTGTAAACATCCTCATGTAAAGAGTCCTGCCTGTAAGCCTTCACTGTCAGGGAGCTTAAATGCTTGCAGAACTGTAGCAGCAGTCAGAAGGTGTGGTTTGAGGGGCAGCTTAAAGGAATTACTGTTTTCATGTTTTGCATTTGGGAAGGAAAATGGTACTGGAGGAGCAGAGGGCTGTGGGTGGGAGGAGGTCCTTGGAGGGCAATAATCACTGCAGTGCTGTCTGCTGCTGCTGGGAACTCTGCTCTGAGCTGGGACCTGTTGCATAGCCCCACTAGAAGTGAAAAAGGAAGGCCAAAGGAAACAGAGGGTGTGAGGATGCTCATGAGGGTGCTCATGGTGTGAGTCCAGTCCAGCCCTGGTGCCCCAGTGCTTTGGTACCCCGTGCCTGGAGTCACAGGCTGCAGCATGCAGGGTACAGGTGGGACAGGGCTCACCTGCCTGCCCAGGACAGGTCAGCTGGCCAAAATCAGCTTCCCTCCTCCCAGGGCTTTGGTTCACCCATTGCAGCATCCTCCTCATGAGAGCTGGCAGTCCACTAGATGTGCTGGCAGCCCAGATGGAAGGTGGCTGTTCCCAGACCTGTGCAGATATCACACCACAGCTGGCTGTGATGTTTTCCTTAGCCTGATTTTACATCACTTCTCCAGATCACTTTGGGCCCAGCTTTGCAGTGATGCTGAGTCACAGAAATTCCACTTGTTTCCTGGAAAGGAGTGAGATCTTTACCATCCTGTTAGTCCCAGTGAAACACAGCCAAGTGCAGCTGGGGAGTTACTTCATTTCTTTACTAATACCAACTGTGTCTTTTCCTGGCTCCCCACAGGTGCTGTCAGGTTTGTTGGATGGTCCCTTGGTGCTCCTGACAAACCCCCCTTGGCCACAAGCCTCTCCTGGGAGGTGCAGCCCCTGGGGCTCCTGCCCTGGGCTGGCACTCAGCACTAATTTCATATTGATTGCTCCTTATGCTTTCTGTAAATGAGCTCAGAGAGCCTGCACATATTTGCAGGGCAGCTGTTCATGAGGAAAGCTCCAAGCTGTCAGCACCACTGCTGTCAGAATAGGAGGAGGAGCAGAGGTGTGATGCCCTGGGCTGGCAGTGGGGAGGGCAGCTGGTGGCCTGTTGCAGGATGTCACTGTCAAACAAAGACATTTAAAATGGATTGCCATCCTGCCACCACTTCTGGAGTGTTCTGCTGCTGTTGTGTCACAGGCAAGGCTTTATCAGCCCAATGGCCTGGGGACAGTGGTGAGCAGTGAGGTGTGTCAAGTGTTGAGGCCACAGTGAGGTCCTGGCTGCCCTTTAGACCCCAGGAGAGGACCCTGTGGAGCCATCTGCCACACTGCAGCCCCTGGGTGAGGAGCTGAGGTGGTTTCCTGCTGTGGCAGTGCTTGTTGGAGCTGGCATCACTCAGTGAGCTCACTCAGGAATATCTTATCCCCACAACAAGATCCTGTGGGATAAGATATTCCATCAGCATCTTCCCCTGCAAACTGCAGGGTCCCATGTGAGCAGCATGGGCACAGCACCCACATTTCCTCTCTCTCGGAGAGCCCCTTGGCATCCAGGAGCCGTGGGGAGAGCGAGGAGGGCACAGCACTGCTGCCCTGTGAGCAACTTCTACCTGCACCAGTGTGGGAAATGGATTTGTGGAGGATTCTCAAAGCCTGACTGAAAGCTCACATGGTCTTGTGCATCTGTGTGCAAACTCTGAAATAAAGTGTGCTGACTGAGAAAGGCCACGGGTTAGGACAGACAATGCTGAGAGAGAAACTGAACTAGAAACAAGTTTCAAATGATGACTAGATATTTTGGAGAAATAGAACTGTGAAAGATGTATTGTAGCAAGACCCACGTGGGGTATTTTAATAGGTGATTGGCTCAGAAGCATTAGCAGCATTGAGTGGCAAAAGCTGACAGGCCAAGAAACACTTATAATGGATTGGAATTAGGAAATAGTTTGGGTTATGACTGTGATGGTGTGAACTGTAACATCTGTACTGTCTCATCCTTCTCATGAGACTGAAAATGGAATAAAATCTTTTAAAACACCTGTCAGGAGCCCCATCTCTAAGCCAGAAAAAGACTTTTTCTGACACATGAGGAGCAAAGAGATGCTGTGCCACCTTGCCAGTGTCCTCAGGGGAAGCCTCTCACCAAAATGACTGTGAGGAGCACAGTTCTTTACTGCTCTTAAGGAGGGACATGGCACATGAGTGAAATTATTGTTCTTCATCCAAATGTCTGGCTCCTTTCTCCCTCCCCAAAATGAAGTGGTTTCATTATTGATTTAACATTCAGAGTTTGCTTTCTTATTTTCTGCAAGTATATTAAGAACTTAAAATCCTCAAGTTTTTGGGTTTGCTTTGACCCTCCATGCCCAAACAAACCCTTAGAGTAACAAAGAAACTTCATGTTTATTAAATAGCAGTGAGTCATTCAGGGCCAGATGTTTGTTTATGTAAAGCACCATAAATATTATTGATTAGGATGTAGAGTAGGCAAGGGGAATGTGTGTAGGTTAGCAGGCAACATATGACTGGGGGATTTTTTTTCTCCTTTTTTAAAATGTGTGTCACCTTTTCTTCACAAACCACAGATTCCTTCATGTAAAGAAACAGAAACAAAAGGACACCTCTCTGCTTCTACAGGATGTCCTCTGAGGTGCTTTATTACAAAGCCCTCGTTGCACTTAAAGTGCAGGAAATTTTCTGGCTGGTGTTTTTAGTCAATTAACGTAGCTGCCTCACCTTGAAAGGAAGAAGGTGTTTCCCCTTGCACACCCATCACGTCTCCTCTGAGGGCTCACGGTGACTTTCTTGAAACAGGGTTCATTTCGAGTCATTGTGAAAGCACCACGGTCAGAGGGTGGCAGATGGAAATCCATTGTCTGGGTGCCCTGAGCTCATTGTGTGGTTGCCCTTTGCAGAGGATGAGCCAGGCCATTTGTGCCAGTCTGTGTGGAAAGTTGTTCTGTATGGAAACATTGCTTAACTCGGAGCTTTTTCCCCTCCAGAGATGAGCCCTAGCCTTGAGGAAGCAGAGGTGCAGTGGGTATGAACAGGCAGGGAAAGGGAGAGGGAGCTCCTTTCCAGCACAATGGAGAATGCCCCTCACCTTCCAGGCACCCAGGCAAAGGGAGAAAAATTGCTGCAAAAAGATATCTTACTCTATTCTCTAGATTAAATAGAATTACATGCCTGTGGAGGCAGAGGAAGGGCCTAAGGGAGGAGTATCCCTCTCTGAAATTGAGTATTTATTGATTTTTCTTTCCCGGTCATAAACCATGAGTTTCAGCCTCTCACTGCTGAAGACGTTTGTGAGAGCTGAGTGGAAAATAAAGGAGACAAAATCCAAGAGAAGCATTAAAGCAGAGAGTGATGGGCAGTGAGCTCATCTGCTCCCAGAGTGCTCCACAGGCACACACTGGAAGGGACAAGCAGGCAGGCTCATCAGGGGGAGGTTAATTTTGCAGAGCTGGTAGGTGCTGCAGACCAACAGCCACAACTGAAGCAGCAAAACCATAACTCCAGCTGGGGGACAAGGCTGAGTGGTTGAAGAGGTCTTTTTCATCTGATTTCTGCCAGTGAGTAAATGAGGTGTTAGAACCCAGACCTGCAGGCTGCCAGGGTGTGAGCTCCTCTGAGAGGGTCTCACAGTCTGAGGAGTGTGTGCTGGCCCTTTGCTCTGGAAAGAGAGGCACAAAGAGCTCCCAAAAATGTCCTCTCGGAACATGAGGGTGTTTGCTGGGAGCTGCTCCTGACTCCTGCACAGATTCCTCCTGCAGGGACTGTGCTCTGCAGCCCTGACACCTCCTGCTCTGTGCAGGAACCTCTGTTAACATACATGGCCTTAGTGGGCTTAGAATCAGCTGCTCACAAACCTGACTACATATGAATTTTAACTTCCTCTTTTTGGGCTTTTTATAGGAAATGCTATGAAGTTCCGCTTAACTTTTTTTCCACAGGAATATGTTTAAAAACTGTTCCTTTATGTTTAAAAAAATTACAAGCTGTGAAAACTTGTCCCAAGTGCTGGCACTCCCTTGGGACTATGATCCTGCAGCTCTGTTTGTTCTCCTGCCCCAAGGGTGGTGGCTGAAGCTGTGGGCACACAGTGAGTGGCAGGAGGAGCACTGTGCACTCCCAGCCCTCCACCGGCTATGGGAGAGAAGCCATGCCAACCCCTCCTCTGGTGGGATTTGCTGCTTTCCCCTCTCCGCAAAAGGGATTTTGTGGGATGAGAGCAATCCCAAATAGTCAGTTGTTTTGCAGTCATCCCCATCAGATACCTCTCAAACTCTTTTTTGAGTGCCAGAGCCTGGGGAGCAGCACATGCCCTGTGCCAGGAGCAGGGCTGCAAGGCCACCAGGCAGGGAAGGACCCAGCACACAGCCACCCTTCCCCTCTGCTTCATTCTGTAAAATGAGGATTATCCTCATGGGGGAGTTGTTAGCATTAATATAGCTGGTCAGGGATTTCACATTTGTTGGTTTGTTAGTTTATTGGTTGTTCTGTGCTTTTTTTCTGGGGAAAAAAATCAAAACCCACAGGGCAAAATTACATTTCAGGCCAATTTACCTCACTGAGCTTTGTGTGTTCTCTAATAAATTATTTAGATCTCAAATAGTGGATCTGTTGTACAAACGAATGAGAACATGGTCCTGAGGCAGAAGGTAAGTGATGAAGGTCCTTTTCAGCTTTTCATTCTGCCTTGCTCACTAGCCAGCTGTTTTCCAGCTCAGATGGGGTTTGCTCGTGGCTGTTTTGTCTGACTGTGCTGAGGTGGATCAAGTTCTCACACATAGGAGCAGCTCTCTAAACCTCACACCCCTCACTCAGCAGAAGCACAGACGTCAGATTGTGGAAGGAGCTATCTCTTTCTTAGAAACCCGACTGAAATGGAAACAGAGCTCTTCCTCTTTCTTTCAAACGCGACTCTGGAATTCCCAAAGTCAAAAATTCAGGAGCAAGACCAAAACACTGATAGCTTGTGTTACACAAAGGAATGTGCTGGCGGCCAACCAATGCTGCTGCAAATTCTTTCTTTCTTTTGGCATCGAACTGTTTCACTTACCAGGGGCAGATGGAAATTGTTCTAGATTGATGTTGGCTCTTGTCTGATGGTAGTTGTGATACAGCCTTCTTTCTAATGCCCACAAAGCTTTGGGGGACATGTCAAACTTCTAGTCATTCCTATTGCTCCTTCATTAAGAAAACAATAATTTCAGGAGGCCCCAAAATAAATGGAACAGTTTGGATGTAATAGCCTGGATGCAAAATGAGTGTGATTTTTAACTCAAACACAAGCTACCACCCAGATTGACATCGTTTTGATAAAGTCCTTTGGCAAAGAGTTCTTGGGTAAGATTCAGGTTGTGGCAGTGGTTGTTCAGATGTTTCTTTCAATGAACTTTTCACTCACATGAAGGCAGGTAAAGCAGGCAGTGTCTGTGCAGTTGCTGGAGGTCCCTGGGCAGTGTGTGAGCCCCTGCACCTTTCCCAGGTTTCCATCACAGCTGCAGCCTTAGCTTTGGCTGCTCCCTGGCATGGCTGGTTTGGGCTGACATATCCAACAGTTTTTATGGAGTTTGGCAAAGGCAAAGGTCCTAATGTCTGATTTTGGCTTTTCTCTGTGGGACAGAGATCATGACTGATTTCTTCTGGCCCTCAGAGTAGGTGTTGGTGACAGCTATAATCAACACAGAGGTGCTTATACTGTTGAGGAACAAAAACAGCCGCTGAGGAAAGGAAAAAAAAAAGGGGAAAGTATATTATTTTGTGCCTAGGAACAGGCATGTAGCTTTATAGAGTGATGCTGCATCTGATAGAGCCAGAAGTTCATTTAAGCCTGTATGGGACCCATACCTTCAGTCACGAGGGTCAGAAAACATCGGGGCTTGCCAGGTTTGCTTTAGGTTGACAGTGCCTGCGTAATTGTCCTTTTGTAAGATGCTGAAGTTTTCTGTTTAATTTTTAGCGCTACAACTCCCTTAAGGGTTTGTTCTGGGCTTTCAGAAGTAATTGGCAGCTCATTAACAGCTTTGTAATAGCACTGAAAGCCGTGGGAGGGAAGCTGCGCAGGGTATCTGGAGCCCTGGCCTTGGCCCAGGAACTTGTTTCCAGGTAATTGCAGTTCTCGGTATTTTGGTTTTACAAAGAAAAACGTGTTCTCTCTTCTGTGGATGAGATGGTGATGTGTTGGACCATTCTGATTGCATCATGTTGGCAGGGTGAGGGGAAGGGAGAATGTTCATCTTGACCTGCCGGGGACAACCCTCTCTGCCTGTTTTCTGATCTCCAGTGCATCAAATAAAAATCACAATTTGGCCAGTTATCAAAACAGCTGTAAAACCTGAGAGAAAATAAGCATGGAGCACAAATCGCATGAGGAGCAGCTAAAGGAACTCAGGTTGTTCAGCCTGGAGGAGAGAGGCCTGACCTTTATTACTCCAGAACTGCCTGAAGGAAAGTTGTGGCCAGGTGGGGCTCAGGCTCTTCTCCCAAGTAATGAGCAACAGGACAAGAGGAAACAGCCTCAGTTGTTTTAGTTTGAACATTAGGAAAAATTTCTTCACTGAAAGGGTGGCTAAAATTGGAACAGGCTGCCCAGGGAATTGCTCAATAACTAAAGTGTCCCTAAACACCTCACCTGCATGTTCCTTCAAGAATTCCAGGGATGATGACTCCAAAGGTTTGGCAGTCACCTCCATCAGTGACCTCTCAAACTCTTCATTGAGTGCCAGAGCCTGGGGACCAGTAGTCCATTCCAGGGATTCCAGGAATTCCAGTCCTCATCCTTGGAATTCCACAGGAATTCCAGGGATGATGACTCCAAGGGTTTTGCAGTCACCCCCATCAGGGAGCTCTCAAACTCTTCTTTGAGTGCCAGAGCCTGGGGACCAGCAGTAACTGCTTTTGGAGTCACCACCCATGGAAATCTTGAAGGAACGTTCAGATGTGATATTTGGGGACATGTTGTAGTTGATGCCTTGGGAAGGCTGACCTGAAGCAGAGACTGGGCAGACCCAGAGAATGAAATAGATATTTATTGAAAGGCCTTTAGGGTACACCTTGGGCAGGACAGGGCCTGACCAGGGCTACACCCAAGGTGGACCCAAAATGGTCACAAAATGGACAAACAGTCATGAGGTCTCACACTTTGATAAGTTTTGGTCCATTTGCATCTTGGGGTTTAATTGTCCAATTCCAGCTGCAGGTTGTGAGGTCCCATTCTTCTTATTCCTCCCTTCAGCCACCCTTGTTTGTGCTTTTGGGCCTGAAAGTTGTCCTTGGTGTGCAGCAGGAAAAGGATTTGTTTTGTGTCTCTGCTGTGTGCAGAGCTGAGTGACACTGACTGTGAGCTCAGAGCTGCACCCCTGGGCAGTGCAGAACCTGAAATACATGGAAGATAAAACTTAAATCATCAGGAGGATGAGGGGATGACATGAAGTGGCTGTGGAACATCAGGGGCACAGCCCGTGTGCCATGGGCTTGGCAGTGCTGGGTTGCTGACAGGATTCAATGAGCTGAGAGGTCATCAGGGGCTGATGCTGTGGGCTGGTAGCTGTGGTGGGTGTGCGAGGGGTCTTTTCCAGCCCTGCTGATGATGCTGTGGGCTGGTCCCTGTGGTGGGTGTGAGGCAGTAACCCCTGTGTCCCTGGCAGGCCTGGAGGAAGCGCTGGTTCGTGCTGCGCAGGGGCCGCATGAGTGGGAACCCCGACGTGCTGGAGTACTACAGGAACAGCCACGCCAAAAAACCCATCCGCACCATCGACCTCAACGAGTGCGAGGTGCTCAGGCACTCGGGGCCCAACTTCATCAGGAAGGAGTTCCAGAACAACTTCGTCTTCATTGTGAGGACCACCTACCGCACCTTCTACCTGGTGGCCAAGACTGAGGAGGAGATGCAGGCCTGGGTGCACAACATCAGCCAGATCTGTAACTTTGGACATCTGGAAGATGGCACAGGTAGGACCAGGCTCATCTGGGAGGTTGGGGAAATGCCCAGGGGTGGCAGGAGGTGTGGACCTCACTGCCAGGCTGGGCTGGGCAGGTGGAAGAGGGTTGTGGGTCCTGTAGCTCCACACAGCACTGAGGTATTGCTAAACCCTGACCTGAGAGGTCTGAGGGACCTCACTGCTGCTGGGTGGAAATACTCACTGACTGCTTGGTCTCACTTTGATGGAGCTGCTGCTGGGTCTCCCTTTGGTGGAAATACTCATTGACTGCTTGGTCTCACTTTGATGGAGCTGCTGCTGGGTCTCCCTTTGGTGGAAATACTCACTGACTGCTTGGTCTCACTTTGATGGAGCTGCTGCTGGGTCTCCCTTTGGTGGAAATACTCACTGAGTGCCTGGTCTCACTTTGATGAAGCAATTCCTGCTAGGGCAAACAGCAGGTCCTTAATAAGAAAAGATGCTGTTTATGTGAAAAGCTGACTGTGTGTTATCTTCTGGGGCCATTTATTTCATTACATGTCCTGTATTTATTTAGTTTGGCTTAATGTAAGACACCTGTTCCAGAAAAGGATCCTGCAAAACTGCCATTTTCTCAGGCTTTGCTGGATGTGGAATGTGCACAGACTTGGGTGTATATGCCTGTACATAAATCAATGACAGAAATACTAAGCTGCCTTAGCCTGTTAATAAGAGAAAATAAAGAAAAGGCAGAGAACAGGAGTGTTAGAAGTGTGTGTATAGACTTAAGAGATGGTCCTGCCAGTGAAGCATAAAGGCAGTTCTCCTGCCAGGCCCTACACCTGTATATTCTCAGCAGAATGAATTTCTTGTAAAGCTGCCAAGAATTAACCACTCCGAGATGGATGTAGCCAGTAATTAAAGTGGGGACCTGTACCATCATTAACTTACCTTTTAAATGAGATAATCGGGCTCAGATAACAGCAATCTGTCTTTCCCTTGACAATTCCAAGGGGCAGATACAGCAGCAATTCGAGAGTTTCAGAGGAAGTGAGTCAGAGTGAAGCCTTTCAGTGTGATAAAAGGCAGTGCAGGAGTAGAAAAGGGGGTCATGGAGGGACACGAGCCCTAGGGCAGTGATGTGTTTGGGGTTATGGTAGGGGGGCCTGGCAGTTTGTCCTTCCATGGTCCTTGTGCTGCTGGTGGCTGCAAGGGCTGCGTGGCCACACCATTACCAGGCAATTTGATAGGAAACAAAAGGCTATGAGAAAGATTAAAATAAAACCTATCATGGTTCCTGGCATTGCTTAGCTGCCTTTTGAGTAGTGTCTTCTGAGGGGAATGGGAGTGGCAAGAACACTGCAGTGGTCCTGTTACGAATGTGATGTCTGTTCTTTTCCCATTCACTTCAGAAACCACCATGAAAACTTGCTGACAGATTATGTGTCACTACAAGCTGCCTATGAATACAAATTTCAAAGCAGGGCTGGTAGAGATTGGAGTCTACTGCCCTTGGGAGCTGGGATGGAATTAGGGATATTCAGTAACCACCTTCCTACTGTTCTGTTCTTGTGGGTGCTGAGGTGTTGCTCTTGGATCATTATTTCTGCTGCAGGATTATTTTAGATACAGTTTTACCAATTACTCTGAAATTAAGGTAAACCCTTCTATGCAAAAGAGAAAAGAGAGAAATCATTTTGTCTGTCAGTTGTGTAGGCAGCCTTCTCCTGGCACTGTGTGAGGATGTTCATGGGGGATGTGGTCTGTGGCAGAGGAGCTAAGACAGTGGCTGTCCCAGATAGATGCATTTACTGGGAAATGTCTGCTCTGTTTTGCTGGTGCAGTGCACTATTGCCTGTAAGCCTTGCACATGGACAATACTCAGAGTATTTATTACACATTGGTGTTTCTCTTCCAGCAAAGATTGCCACTGTGGGCACTGATGGCTGAGAAATGACAGCTCTTGGAAAATGTCAGCTGAGAAAGCTGACACTGCTTTCCAGGGCAGATATTACCCCCCTCAAAGAAGTTCAGCAGTGCTGAGCATTTGCCTTGGTTCAGTACAAAGTCTGGCACCTGAACTTGCAGCCCTCATCAGGGATGGTGTGAGCTAAGCCTCCAGACATCTCACTGTGTCTCTAATGCCAAATGGCTCCTAAGAGCTTCTATTTATCCTGCCAGTGAGCTCAGGTCTGGGGTGTATCCAGGTCAGGCTGCCAAGCACATCCAGATCCTCTGATTTAAATCTCCACAAGTTGTACATCACATTTCAAGCAGTTGCTAATTGCTTCAGCTTTTCAGGATCTCCTAAATTCTCCAAGAACCTGTAGGTTTAAACAAATTACCCTTAAAATTAACATTAGAAGAGAAAAGCCCTATTAAATGCCACATGCTTCTTTAATTTGAATGCTGCTGTTTTAAAAACATACTCGTCCCTGCTGAGTGAGTCATATCACTCTTAATGTGTGCATGGCTGAAAATTCACTGTGACTGAGGCCAAAACACAATCTGCTGCTTTCTCTGCTTAGTGCCCACAGTGTAGCCACAGGTTTATGCAGTGACTCAGCTCTAAGCCCTGTCCTCTTGTTCCCAGTTTGTCCCTTCCAGCAGCAAAGAAGCTGCATGGACAGGCAGGTCCCCACACCAGAGGTGTTGGCAGCCAGATGCAGAGCAGGGAAAGCTCCTGAGAGCACAGCTCTGTGGTCAGCAAGAGAGGGGACAGCTGAGAGGCAGAGATGAGATGGCAGCTCCAGGCAGATGTCAGGAAGCACCTGGGAGGGCTGTCAGGAAGGACCTGCCAGCAGCACTCACAGGCTGCTGTCACAAGAAAGTGTCACTGGCCATGCTGGAAGTGACAGGGGAGCTGGCACCTTTGGGGAGTCAGCTGGAGGAAAGAGGAAGAGGCCTTGCTCCTGCTTTTCCTACCCTATCTAGGCAAAATCTTGCTTCCATCTTTGGTGAAATCTCCCAACAGAGCCATCATTCCCCAGCCCTGTGGGATCCATGGCCATGAAGGGCATTGAGAGGATGCTTGGCCCGAGTGTCTGGGGCAGGGGTGATGCCTTGGGAAGGCTGATCCGAAACAGAGACTGGAGAGAGCTAGAGAATAAAATAGATATTTATTGAAAAGCCTTTAGGATACACCTTGGGCAGGACAAGAGCTTGGCCAGGGCTACACCCAAGGTTTGACTTAGAATGGTCACAAAATCGACAACTGGTCACGAGGTCTCACACTTTGATAAGTTTTGGTCCATTTGCATCTTGGGGCTTAATTGTCCAATTCCAGCTGCAGGTTGTGAGGTCCCATTCTTCTTATTCCTCCCTTCAGCCACCCTTGTTTGTGCTTTTGGGCCTGAAAGTTGTCCTTGGTGTGCAGCAGGAAAAGGATTTGTTTTGTGTCCCTGCTGTGTGCAGAGCTGAGTGACACTGACTGTGAGCTCAGACCTGCACCCCTGGGCACCACAGAACCTGAAATACATGACAGCTGAACCTTCAGGCATCAGGGGGATGAGGGGATGACATGAAGTGGCTGTGGGACATCAGGGGCACAGTTTATCCCATGTGCAAGCTGCAGCCATGACTGATTGACACAACCTAACAGCTTTTCACTGGAGGAACTGGTGGAAAGGTTGTTCCACCAGTTTCATTAGGAAACCTTCTAGTTATGATTTCTGCCTCCTTGGTGTGTCAGTGCAGCTTTGGGGCTGGTTGATGTGAGAACACCCCTGTTCCACCCTGTCCCTGCACTGCTGCTGCACCATAATAATTCTTGGAGAGCGGCTGGGGTCTGTAGGAGAGGGAAAAATCTGAAGAGCAATGGCCCTTCATTGATGGGAGGAGTCGGTGTGGAAGATGCTGTGCAGCCTCTGTGCTGACTCTCTCCATAACTTCAGGGCAGAAACATTTTGTGTCAGTACCCACCAAAGCAGTTATTTTGGCTGAAGCCCCCTGCTGTCTCTCTGGCAAAGGGGATGGCAGGCACCAAACCTATTCTCTGCCTTCTCTCTGTTGAAAGTAGCCATGCATAATTTATTTATTCTGCCCAGCTGCTGTGGTGGTAGTTTTAATGCACAGGGTTTGGTCACCAGCAGAGCTGGCAGGGACAGGAACAGCCTATGAGGAGCTGGCTGCAGGTCCCTGAGCCCCTGAGGGTCAGAAAAGGGCAGGTCTGTGCTGTCCCCATCCCTCCCTGCTGTTGCCATGTGGTCTGCAGCTCACAGCCTTTCCTGATGGGATAATCCATGGCTAAACCCTGTGAGTACCAGATGGAGTTCAGGCCTGTTCCTTCTCTGTGTTAATTACCCAGAATGTCATTAATTTCTTTCTTATGCATTGTGGCAGTTTTAGTCGTTGGTTTGTTGGGTGTGTTTTTTTTAAAATGTAGTCAGATGGTGAAGTGAACATGCTTTTCTGAGATCCCTAGGGAGTTAGCCCACTGTATATTTGATCACTGTCAGCTTGCAAGACAGCTCTCACAGTCCAAGATTTAAAAGCAGAGTTACTGTCTGAGCCAGCACCATGAACAAAAGTTATTTTTCAGATGGGAGGGCTGCAGCCCTCAGCTCTGCTTTGCAAATGTGAAGCCCCATAAAAGCCATTCCTTCCAGATGATCACCGATGAAACCCTGCTGCTATAAGCACCTGCTCAAAATTAGAGCAAATCCTTTGCTGACACTTGAATTTCAGCATGTTCTTACATGCTTTGCTGACCTGAGGCCCAACACTGCCCAGCCCTCTGAGGCTAATTGGAGGAAGCAGGAGGGAATCAATGCTGGAAGAGGGGAAGGAAAGAGGCAGCTCCCTCCCAGGTTGAAAGGGATGAGATGTAGGATAGTGCAGGGAGGGAAGATCAGCTGTTTCATTCTCCATCATCAGAAAGATGAGAGGTGAAGCCTGCTGAGGCTGGTGTGGCACCCTAGACCATCAGAATCATAAATCATCCTCAGTTTGAAGAGACCTGCAAGGATCATCCAGCCAAACTCCTGGCCCTGTGCAGGATGGCCCCAGGAATTGCACCACGTGCATGAGTTTAGGGTTCAGGCTGTGTTTGGTGATGTTGCTGTCTAACCACTCAAGTCTTGGCAGCCTTCTCCATCCCTCCTGGTCTGCTTGCACCCAGCACCTCCCAGGGTTGAGAAGTGACTACAGCAGCCTGGTACAGTGCCAGGGCTGGTGGCTCTGTTGAGGCTGGGACAAGGTTGGACCTGCTGGAGGGTCTCAGGACCTCATCACAGTGCAGGGTTTGGGCCACAGGATGCATGCAGCTGGTCAGGGGCTGGTTCCCATCATTTCCATCAAGGTCTGGATATCAGCATTAGAGAAATCTGCCCTCCTGCTGCACTTTGAAGGCGTGTTCATCCTCTGTGTGGTTTTACCAGCACTCGCTGTTTTCTTCTGTTTGTTTTTCATTTTGGAGAAGGGTTCTGCAGCTTTGCGTCAGGCAGTGTCTTGTCAGGGACTGCCAAGCCCTGCAGGTGTCAGGGACCCTCAGTGAGCACTGCCCCATCCTCACACAGCTCTGGTGAAGGAACTGCCATGCAGCCACTTGAAACTTCATTAAGAAAAATGTATTTCCTAACTGAGGACCTGTGCTCTTAGTGCCACTGTCTGAGCTTGCTGCCAGGAGCAGATGCTTTTGGGGAGCTGCTCTGTAAAAACACCCTTCCCATCCCACAGCTGCCCATTGTGGGAGGTTTGGCTTGCACTTGTTTTTTTGAATTGAAATGCCCCAAAAGTTTTGTTCAGCTTGGCTCTGAGTGTCTCAGCCACCACTGAAGGGTGGCCTTGGTGGTGTGAGAAGTCAGCCAGCTCCGGGCCAGCCCCACTGCCTGCAGCCCCTCCTGCCCCACTGCGACCCCAGCTCTATGCTGGGGACACTGCAGTGTCATGTCACTGGGCTCAGGCTCCCCGTGCCTTGGGGCCTCCAGAAAAGCAGTGTCCCTTTTCTCAGCAGAGCCAAGAAGCCTCCAGCTGGACAGTAACAGGCACAGCACTGGTCCTGTGCCTTGGTGTCCAGCTGAGAGAGGCATAAAAAGCTGGCAGACAAGTTCAGAGCTTGTCTGGCTACTCCACTAGCTGGAAGGCTTAGTTTTGTCTACTGAGATCAAGAAAGTGGCAAGAAATCAATCCCTTGCCTTGTCACCATTAATTTGAAGCATTGGAGATGAATAATTAATTATTTGCATCAGATACTAAAAAAACCCTCATTTGATAAAACAGGCTGCTGTGCCTCAGCTCTTTCTTCAGCAGTCTGTTCTTCATTGCTGGCTGCAGGAGGGATGCCTGGGCCCTGCAGGAGAGGGAGACCCCAGAGCAAGGAGTCTGCACTTCCTGCAGTCAGGATAAATACAGGGGGAGCAAAATCAAGCTCCCCTGTACCCAGCACCAGAGCTTGCCTTGACTCACCGCTGCTCCAGCATGAAACATCCCTGGTGCCAAAGCAAGGTGGTGACAGGCAGGACAGGCAGAGGGCCAGGGCGAGGCAGAGCCATCCCTGAGCCAGGCCATCCATTGCCATTGCAGGTTCTGTGGAGAGCCTGTCTCACACCACCTCGTCCCCACAGCCCTCACCGGCCGCCTCCACGCACACCTCCCGCATCGCCGACCCCTCCTTCTCCGTGGAGCACGGAGCTGCTGCTGCTGCCTCCGAGGAGACCCCCAGTGAGTCCGAGTCAGTCTTCCTCCCTGACTACCTCTTCCTCTCCAACTGCGAGTCGGGCAAGCTCAGCCACAACAGGTGAGTCTGGGGGCTGTGCAAACTCGGCCGAGACTCTGTTATCTTCATGCGGGAAATGCCAGTTTTTAAATTTATTATTATATTTATTTATTTATTCATTCATTTATCGTTTTTATATAAAAATTATTGATTTTTAAAATAAGATAGTTTATTTCATATATTTATTTATAGCTTATTATCACAACTCATTTTATACAGTTTTTACAGACCTCTCACCCGGCTTTAATTGGTTAATGGCTTTCTTGCCAGTTACTCTATTGTTTAGTAAAAGGTGTTCTGCTTGTCCATGAAATCTGTTCTTGGGTTGTTTACATGTTTTCTTTACTGATTCTCGTGGGACAAATCCCTTGTTATTGCAGGTGCATTTGTTTTCCAACCCAGGAATAGGTTGTTGTGCTAACCAGTTCTTATACCAAGATTGTTTTCACATGGGAACTTGCGAATTACTTAGAAGTGACAGGCTAACTTTGGCAATTTAGCAGAGCAGGCCCGATTTTCTGAGGCCTTTCTTTTATAATTCTTTTACCTGTCACGACATGCAAGATGTGTCAGGCTGGAGCCCCCCTCTTCCTGTCCAGGCATAAAACTGGGGCACACAGCCCCAGGGAGCCCTGCCACTCAGGGCTGGCTCCAACATGGGACCACCAGCCTAATCCAATTTACAGGGTGCTTTTCATAGCACAGGTCAGTGGTTGAGTGGTTGGTCCTGTCCCTTTCCAAGGTGGGTGGCCGAGGATCTCCAGACATCTGCTGTTGCCCAAGGTGCTCCACAAAATGTCCCAGCCTCCCGTCTGGCTCAGAGGGAAGGGACAGATCTTGTCCCAAACCGTGTGGTCGGGAGTTTTGTTTGCTGTGTCCTTACAGCCAGGAGAACAGGAAAGCTCAGGCCCTGACTTGTGTCTCCTTGCAGGTGTGACAGCTGGTCAAACTCAGACAGGTCTCTGGAGCAAACATCATCGGATGATGTTTTTGTGGACTCCCTGCAATCGCAGCCCTCCCTGTACCTGGTGCAGCCAGGCAGCGCCGGGCCTGCGCACCAGGCTGGAGCCCCCGGTGCTGTGTCCAGGAGCACAGACATCAGTGGGCCATCCAGTGACTTCTCCTCCTCCTCCCCACTGCTGGGGACACCGCTGACCCCGACGTTTCAGATGGAGCAGGGCCAGCAGGCGCTGCCCTACGGTGTCACCCAGCTGGACGTGCTGTCCAACACGCCGCCGCCGCGCCCGCCCAAGCCCACACACTTCTCAGACAGGAGGGGGGACGAGCTGGGCACTGGGGCCCTCCAGAATGGGCACGCAGCCCTCTGCAGGGCTCAGGTCACTCTGGTGCCCAGAAGGATCTCCTTGTCCAGCTTGGACAACGTGAGGAACTGGAAAGGTGAGTGCAGCGATGTGAGGGATGAGCTGCCCATGTGCACAGAGAGGTTCTGATGTCCTGTTGTGCCTCTCTGTCCTCCTCACCCCTTTGTGAAACACAAAGTGCTACTTTCCAATGAATCAGCAAGCAGGGTTCAGGCCTGTCCCTTAGGTTTGGCTCCTGCTCTGTAGGAGCCTCTCAATGTGTGTACAGATGGGCAGCAGTCTGGCTCTGATCCCTTCAGGCTGCCTCGTGCCTTGCTAATTTTTCCCTCCCTCCTCAGAGGAGAAAGCAGTAGAGAAACCAAAATGAGAAGTCAGCCACTGAATCGAGCAATGTCAAACTCTGTTTATACAGGTCGAAGTGTGGGCTGGCATGTGGGAAATGCCTCTGGAGCTCTGCTGTTTTGCTGCACCCAGCCTGTTCTGTGAGAGCTGTGTGTCTTTTCACAGCTTAGAGTAAAGAGCAGGAAGTCAGGGAGACACTGGGGATGGGATGTAATCCTGGCTGAACTAGGGACTCTGTGTGTCCTTGAACAAATCCCACTGTGCCCTTGCACTTCTGTCAGGGCAGTCTGCAAACCTGCTGTTACAGAGCGAGGCAAGGCTGCAAAGCAAACCCTGCTCTGAGCTGAGCTGGCTTTTCCACTTGCTCCTGAAATGTCATCATCACAAACAAGAGCAACAGTTAAACCCCAGAACATCATGGTGTCAAAAACCAGCATATGCAGTATGAGGAAGCTTCATTATATGGAACCACAGAACACTGTGGGAGGCAGCTGGAATACCTGGCTGGAAATCATCAAGTATATTGCAGTGATGTGAAAACTGTCAGTTTTGATGAGGAGAAAAGGTGTAGGTTTTTAAGGGCAATCCTTTAGACTCCTGCCCTTTGAATGACCAGACAATGTGTGGGACTGTTAGATCTTGCTCTTACAGCTCAGAAGGGAAAGCCAGGAGATCTCTGCTCAGCCTGTTTATCAGTGTACAGACAATTCTTGGAAGGTTTCTGGAGAAACACCCATCAGTGGAATTGCTGTTCGTAATTATCAGCTACATTTGGTTGCTCTGTGAGAGGAGGTGCTGCTCTTGCTTCTGCACCTGTGCTGCTCCAGCCAGCTGCTTCACAATCCTCCAACCCAATTTACACCAAAATGTCTCTAGGAGGATTAAGTGGCCAAATGTCATGTTGTGCTGCTGTGCTGCAGGGTTGTCTCTGCCTGATGGGGGCAGCAATGAATTAATAAGTGCTGCCACTTTTTCTTACCCTCAGTGTAGCTGAAACCACTTGAAGGGTTAAACTCTGAATTAAAACGTGTTCAACAAGAAAGATCAGAAAAATAAACGTGGAGAAAGCAGCAGTTCCTCACCAGCTTCCCCAGTGAGGGCACTCAAGTTATTAACTTAATTTTTTGCCCTTGCTAACCTGCAGAAGGTGCACAGGTATTATTAGCCCAGGGTAAAAGCAGCATGAGCTGTTGGAAGTGCCATGAAGGAGGATGAGCTGTATCCTGGCATCTGCCACAGCCTTGTGCCTTTTTGCCACAATAAATAAATGTAGCTGTCTCAAGACAGTGACTGTGTCTATCTCAATATGTATCTGCACTAACAGAATTGATTTGTTCTTGTTCAGCCTTTTTTTGCTGGTATCACCAAAAATGTCCCCCCAGCTGCAGTACTGACATCTCCACCATAAGAGCAGGGAATGGATTAATATGGTTGCAGGGATTTAAGGCATTCCTATAGAAAATCCATTTTCTACACAGAAAATCCCTTTTCAGAAAAGGGTGGTGGTTGTAAGCACCTCCCACAGCTGGAGGTTTCACATTCTGTGTGCTGAATCCTGGACCTTAGGGTTTTTTGGCTTTTGCTGTTTGGAAAATAAAATTGACCTATGCCAAGAGAAAGAACCAAGTGCACAAGGAGAGAGGGGGACTGGTGATTTTCTCTGGTTGTTCATTCCCCATCACCCTGAGCCACTTGTACCACATCAGCACTTTGGGATGACAAAGCAAAGAATTTTTCTCCCACCATTAAATTTCCCCCACGCACCACTTTCTGTACAATAACAATTGCTTCCCTGGTACCTTAAAAGGCTCCTAAATAAATACCCAAGAAATAATATTATCTGTAATAGCCCCTTTCATATGATTTCCCCAATTTGACAGATGGGAAAACAGAGAACAACTAGAGCAGGAGCTGCATTTAAATTCTTGCTTGCTTGCTCCCACACCAGCCTTTTTCCCCAACTGCTTGTGTTACAGGAAGCATAAGTTACAGCTGGATTATACATGAACAGGTTCCTTGGTTTCATCATACTTAAAATAGATATAATCACTCTTGAAGTGCTGCTGAGTTGGATCTGGTCTTACGTGTCATTGTATTTCCTCATTTAGGAGTTATGGAATCTTTATAAAACTCCAATTATTTTAGAGGCATGTGTTTTACTCCAGAATTATCTCTGTAAGGTTGCACTGCATTATCCCATTTTTAATCACTTTTTTTTCCCTTGCAGCAGACATGGAAGGCAGTTCCTTAAGAAGTCGAGATAAGAGGCTTAGCTTGAATTTGGTGAGTACTCTGCACAAATTTAAAACACTGGCACATAAACTTCAGAGTGAAACACTTCACATCCTGATATTCAATCATTCCTCTCCTCTGTTCAGCAGAAGAATTTAAAAAAATTGAAAAAGTGCCTGGCTTTGGGCAACTCCTGTGTTGGCTGCTTTGTGGCCTCAGGCAGCCTTTGAGAGAAGAGGGAGGGAGAGTCCTCAATACTGAGCACCCTGTTTTTAAAGCAGACGAAGTTGGGTCTGTAATGAAAAAGGTTACCAGCAGCCTCAAGAATTAAAGTGTTGACCAAGAGCACCAGAGCAAATGGCTTATCCTTGAAAAAGTGGTCTAAAGAAGCCTTTCACTTCATGGTCCTGAGGGATATCTCTTCTTTAGGACTTTGGAAAGTGTCTGCTTTCAAAGTGTCTCTGATTGAAGGCTCTGTCAGTCCACAACTTCCTGCCTCAGCCTTTGACAGACACAATTCCAAGCCGCACCATCTCACATCACACAGCCGGTCTCCTGCCTGCTGCTGGGTGTTGTCTTCTGTGGAAGATCCTTTGCTGGTGGTGGGCAACTTATATTTTTCTCCTTTTTGAAAGCTTGCAAGGATTGTAATCGATCCCCCTCACCACTTAGCCAGCACTAACCTGCATGAAGTGATTTTCCAATGCTAATCCTCAGTGACCAGAAGTGAGTTGTAGGTCTGTGTCTGCTCTCTCTGTTTCCACATTTGCCAAAGTCCAGTTCATCAGGTGTTCTCCTTTCAGATTTCTTTTTGTATTCAGGATCCTCTCTCATTTTATAGAATTACTGCTGTGAGAGCAAGTGCAGCCTCCCTGAAGCTGGAGGATTTAAGCAATAAAGTCGCCAATCAGTTTGGTTCTGGGTTCCAGCAGTGACTTGCAGAGCTCAGCACAGACTGCTCAGAGCCGGAGCACTCACCTGAACTGAACGTTTGTGTCTTGTTGCTGCATCTTGTGCGTCTCTGAAAGGCCCCAGCAGAGCACCTCTGTCCTGGGCTCAGCTCAGGTGTGTTCCCAGTCCACAGCAACTCCTGGCTGTGCATTAATGGAAAGTTTCTGTCTCCCTTTGCCCTCAGCCGTGCCGGTTCTCCCCGCTGTGCTCAGCTGCAGACAGCACAGAGGACAGCTACGTGCCCATGCGCCCCAGCACCTCTCCCTCCGACTGCTCCCCTGATGGATACATCCCCATGAGTCCTGCTTCAGCCACCTTCACCTTCCCCGTGGTCAGCACTGAAAAACTCAGCAGCCCTCTGCCTGAGCTTCCTTCTGACGTGGAGCCCCCTCCAGTGAACCGGGACCTCAAGCCTCGGAGGAAGTGTAAGGCCAGACCTAAAGTGCAAAGCCTGGGGGGCTCTGGTGGTGGGGATGTGAGTGACCTCCTTTGGTAGTGTTCTCACATGTCTTAACGTGATTACCTCTCTGGAGGAGGGGTTGAAATGCTATGTGAGTGAGTTACAGCCTAGGATGTGCTTGCAGGGCGGTTTCTGAGTGGAGGAAGAGCTTCCACAGCTGCTGTTGCAGTCAAAGCCCAGGTGGCTGCACAAGCACAGTGCCTGGCTTTTCCCTGTGACTGCAAACAGCCAAAGTAGCCTGGGAGACAGCAGACTAAATCCTGCCACTCTGAAGCACATGTACTCCTGTCTCAGCAGCTCTCTGACCTGCCAGGAATGGGACATCCAAACACTCAAGTACTCAGACTTGGTGTGTTAGCTGTTGGTTCAACCTCTATTGGGTAGGCACAGCTGCCTTAGTTTAATTAGGAAATTTCTGCAGATGCTTTTGCTGATGGTAGTTTTCCACTCCTGGTTTTCATGGCATGTTCGAAATCTGGGTTGCACTTCCAGAGAATATACTGGGGACAAAATTCAGCTTTGAAGTGGAGAAATGCCTAAACCTAGCCTATGATGAAGCTCTAAGGATTGCAGAGCCACAGGGTTACTCAGAAATTGGTTCAGGCAGTGCTGCTGTGAAGTGAGGATGGACATTGGACCATTGCCATAAAGAAAAGCAAACTCATATCCTTTCTTAAAAGGTTTTGAGAATGGTGGGCACATGTACATTGAGTGGTGACAGGAATGATCCTGATCCCGATGTATAGGACCTTTTTGTTTAGAAGAGAATCCAAAACCTGTTGTAACCTGTAGGCTGAACCTGCCAAGGCAGCATATCCAGAGCATATTTGGGGCAACTATATGTATCTTGTGCAGCATTTGGTCTCTTTATGCCCACTCTATTTATTGTGTTATTTTAGGGTGACTGGGGGACTTTGTTTCCCAGCACTGACCTAAGAGGTCATTTGTTACTGATTCCTGTCTTGGTTATGCTCTGTGAAATACTCTGTTAGTTTCTTTCTGTTAATGCAAAACTGCATTTTTCTAAGCAGTCTGCACTTTTCATTGAGAACACAGTACCTTTTGTGTTTACTTGCAGCACGACCACCTCCTCTGGACCTGAGGAACCTCTCCACAATCCGGGAGCATGCTGCCGTGACCAGGATGTGGACTGTGCCTTAGTAAGTCAACCAGAAACCTGCCATTCCAATCCTCTGAGCATCACTGTGAAACGGAGTTAAAAACTACTTATCCCATCCCACAAGAAAGATTCCTGGCAAAGTCCACAAACAAAAAGTTCCCCAAGGTTCTTTTCAGTATCCCCCAGGCTTTTGCTGTCTCCAAAACGCAGAGCTCACGATGGGCAGCTCCAGAGAATTCAGCATTGTGGTTTAAAGGTTGCTTTTAAACAGCCTGGAGTTGCTCTGCACTCTGGTGTGGCTGCTGTGAGGCCTAAAACCTTGGTGTGCCTAAACTGTGACAGAGCCATTTTTGCTCCTGAAAATTAATACAGCAAAGGAGACCCAGATCACACAAAAATCTGCCTGAAGTGTAGACTGGGTGTAGAATTCTGCATTGCCACACAGAAATCCAGGCTTGAAATTTTGGCATGGCCTTTAGTCATTAGAAATCAGTTGTTGGTAAAACAAATGCTTTTGATCCCAAAGGCCAGGTAGTATGAACAGATGATACTGTTGAGCTCCCAGGGCAGCAGAAGACTCATCTTCAGGGAACTTATGAGGAGGAGAGGACTACAGCCTGCTGGCTGGGGGGGGGGGTCTTGGCACAAAAGAAAAAGCAGCTGTGCTGAAGTGTACATGCAAAAGCCAGAAATTGCCATCAGCCTCCTCTGCACACCCCAGGCACTCCAGGAAATGTGGGGTTTTGCTGGCATGAGTGCCAGACAGGGCATTTCCACTACCCCATTTCAGGCTGAAGGGCAAAAGAGACACAGGATGAGCAGTTTCTCATTGCGGAGCCCTCTCTCACATCCACTGCAAGGCTGGTTAAGCCCCTTGGTGCTGCCTGTTAGGGAAAGGCACTACCCTGCCTCCCCAGCAGCCTTGCCAGAGCACTTGGGTTAATCAGTGCTGACACAGGGCAGAGTCCTGAGGAACAACGAGCTTAGGGTGACTTTGCATGTTTTACACTAACCAAAAAAAAAAAAAAAGTTACACCCAAAACTAATACAGCAAAAGGAGTTGTACTGTCCATGCTGCACGGAGAGGCAGTTAATTTCCTATTAACCAAGCCCATTGTGCTTGCCTGGGGTAATTTGTCCACATGCACCTCTGAGGGTTGTGCTGATGGGATAGATTTCCTTGTGCAGGGGCTGAGTCACAGCCATCCCACAGCACGGGTGGCAGGTGCTGTCATGGTGTACAAAGCCAGACCCAGATCCTCTGTGTGTGCCTCCAGCAGCTGATAAACTCACATCAGTCTCCAAAATATGGATACCTGCACAGCCAAGTAACTGCCCCCATTATTACCCAAATGAATGATGGCTCCGTGCCCCTTGATAGAGAATTGCTTCAATGTTTTATGCTTTCTGTCATACCAGATAGAAAATTTTCATAAATCCCAGAGAAAAAAGAAATTAACAAAATCAGTCAGCAATATAGCACATTATTTCTAGAGCTAAGGAGTGGCTTTGGACATCCTCCCCATAAAGGCCACAGGCTTAGTGTGAGTTTATTCACCATATGGACTGTTTGAGGCTTTGGCTTCATTTCAGTGCATCTGTAAGATGCTTCTTTAACCTCTCCTGTGTTTTCCTTCATAGCAATCGAATGAGCTTTATCTCACCAGAAAGAGACTGTATTAATTCAGCAAGAATATTTGCCAATTCAGTTTCCGGGGAAGAGGAAGAAAGTTACATTCATATGGTAATGTCATTTTCACACAGCCATCCTTTGCTTTATCCTGCTCTGTCACATTGATGGAGAATGCAGAAGTTTGTTTTCTAAGGGAAAAAACGTTGAGGAGGTTTGTCCTTTGCCTTCTGGTTTGTTTTTCCTTTTTTCAAATGGTGAGATGGTTTTAAACCCAAGACACTGGGCCCAATTTACAGAGAGATAAGGGGAGCCCTTTTCCTGCTCTGCAGGACTCAGCTGTTCGCCCACGAATGTTGCTGAGCAGTTCCAAGAGATCACAGGGATCAGCCATATTTACATGAGAACTCACTAAGACAAAGGAAAATTAAATCTTTTCACCTTTTAGAAAGTGTGCCTTGCAAAATCTCCTAGGAAATAACAGCAAGCTGTTAGTGCACTTCCTAAAGAAACACACCAAATATTGTGCAGAAACAGAGCTCCCATTAAAGTCTCATTGCTTCTGCTTTGGCTGGTGGCACTAACCCCACTTCCCATCCCATGAAAGAAGAACATCTGGCTTTGTGTCTTCCTTTTTTTCATTTACTCTTTAGCCATATCTTGCCAAAGATCAGAATCTCATTTTACTTTGAATTTTAGGTGGAAATGGATCTCAAATCCATTCATCTGAGCCAGTGTCTACAGGTCTGCTCCATAGCCAAAGCCCAATACCAATAGCTATAAAAATATATTGCAAAACTGACCACAGTCTACATTTGAACCATAGTTTCAAATTTTAACCCACATGTCTACCAGACTGAAATCTGTTCAAGAGGGCAGTTCCAGTTGTAACCATTCCTGTCATATGTTTGTGGTTATCTGTGATTTTATGAGAATAATTTTCAGTTTCTAGATTTGAACTGAATCTTCACAATTTCTTAAAATTCATTGAATGAGGATGTTTAAGTAGGCACCCCTGAAAACCTGAGCATTCCAAGGGCTTGGATTGAGAATCTGAAGAAGTCCTTCTTGATAAAATTGAGTGTAAAGCAGCCTGTTTAATTTGTTTTGCCAGAATTATCAGAAGAAAAAGAGACTCATGGTTTCTTTATGCCATCCCACAATTATCAGTGTTGTTTGGTTAGTAACCAAATGCCCCCTTGGCCCAGAATATTTTGTGGGCCCTGACTGTCCTAATTCCCATTCTGTCAGGAAAATCTCCCAACTCACAGCTGTGATCCCGTTTCCTTCTAGGATCATGTTTTTAGGGCATTAAAAGTTTTTCTTCTTTCCTGACAGGAACACAGACAGGCCACATCTCCATACAGTGGTGCTTTCCCATGGACAAGGAAATCTAACCTTGATTACTTAGCACTGGATTTTAACTCTGCTTCCCCATCCCCTGTGCAGAAGGTACGAGCCCATCTGAAAAACCCCTCAGCCTCCTGTCCTTTTGTCTGCTGGGAGAAAATCTAGACTCAGGGTCACACTCTGCTAGATGCCCCAAGTGCTATGATAAAGGCAGTGGTGTTTCCAGCTGACTGTATTTGTGTCAGGCTCAAGATTGATGTGATGAAAGCATGGTGAGGGTGCTGACAAGGTGTCCTTAGTGAGACTCACAGGGATGCTGCTCACACAAGCTTCAGCACAGGGGGTGAGACTGCACTGGGAAGTGCAGCCACGAGGGCTGCTGGGCAAGTGAGTTGATGCTTGCAGGATCTCTGCATGCTCCTTCATTTTCATCCAGTCTCCACAAAGCCTTTTCTGCTAGTTTTCCCCCAAATCTCTTTGCAGTAACAAGTTTGCAGCCCATGGTAAATTCGTGGGGGTAAAACTGTACCATCTCTTACAATCTGGCAAAATGTGCATCTTTGTTCTTGCATCACCAAAACCATCTCAATTTCCTTTGCAATGCTGAGAAAATACATTCCTTGTTCCAAAGAACTTCTAACCTGCCTGGGTGGTGGGTAGGTACCACTGCAGAACAATGAACTGCTGTCACTTGGGATCATTTTATGTCCTGTGTATCATTTTCCCCATCAGCCAATACTCCCAGATGCAAAAGACTCAAGGCTCTGAACCTTTCGCATTTAAGCCCTCCCTGTATCGAAAATCAGTTTAGATTTTTGATCAGGTTTAGATCTCCTCAGATGAGGAGAGAATGATGATCTGCATGGAAATAGCCAGTACATCATGTGTCCCTGGCTTGCAGTGCTGGGCTGAGTGACAGGGTGGCAGATGGATAATTACAGCTAAAGCAGGCTGTAAAGCAATGCTTTTGTCAGCGGATGTCACTGTGGGCTTCAAGGTGAAGGGAAGCAATCAAGGAAGGAGGGAAAGGGAGAACAGAAAATGAAGCTTAAGTTTCACTAGTACCCCTTTTCAACCTGAAAATTAAAACATTGGTGTTTTTTTTTTTCCTCTCTGTCCCATAGAAACCTTTTCTGTCTGAGGAACAGAGAGTGGACTATGTCCAGGTAGATGAACAGAAGACTCAAGCTTTACAGAACACTAAGCAGGAGTGGACAGATGAAAGACAATCAAAAGTTTAAAGAAGATTTGGGATCTGGAGGGGTTTTTTTTGCACTGGAACCACAATGTTAATGAAGCAGCTATCACAGTAGAGCTCGAAGGCAGAGAGAGCTGTAAGATGCTTACAGTCTGTGGAGGCATTTTTACTGGAAACCTCTGATTCCTGCTGAAAGAAGGATGTTGTGTGAGTGAGTGGTTCACTGATGACTGAAGTAATGCATTAGCCTTTTTCCTGCCCTTTACCAGTTATGCTACATGGTACCATTTTCTGGCATGATTCTGCAACAGAGTCATACACTTAACGTTAACAAATCCACTACAAGTTGTATTAATCTAGTTCGTCCTGCCTTCTCCTTCTGTTGCATAATTCCTAGTTGCTAAAGCTATTTTTTTATATTCCTACAAATGCTGCAGGTGCTCAGAGTGCCTTTATGGCAGCAGGCATCTGACAGGTTTTGGTGACTAATCAACTAAGGGCTAAAATACTGAAACAATAAAAAGAACTTTTTGAATATATAGTGCTTAAGCAAAGAGAATTTTGAAAAATATTTTTCCCCCCGGGTTTAGATGTTCTGGCTGTGAGCTGATGCTGTCAGAACTCAAAACAGGACTACATACCCATGCAACTGGAATGCATGGTCTTTGACCCTCTGGATGAAGGTCATGGTGTTCAGCTTCTTCCCTCCATTGTGGCTCATACTTGTCACTTTTCTGTCTGATTCCTACTGATGTTTTCTCCCCTGTCTTGGGAAGTGTCTTTGGCACAACACAGCTGCTCTTCTGGTAGGAGGCTGCAGCCACACAGCTCTTGGCTGGCCAAAATAAAATAGAAAGGGAAGCTGTGAGCCTGTTTCTGCAAGCCTCAAGAGAGCTGGCGGAGTATCAAGACTGCTTTTATCTGCAGGGCAGGAGAAATGCCATTGGAATTGCTGGGAGCAGTCGTCAACCCGATTGTTTCACTAGACTCACCCCAAAATAAAAAAGCATTAGGAAGTGCAGCATGCTCTGAGCCTGCCAAAACAGGACAACAATGTGCTCACACAGCGTGGGGACCTCTGGGCTCAGGAAACTCATCTACCTTGGGACTTGTTACCGGCACTATCTCAGGATAACATGTGTGTACAGTTTATAAAATGTTTCACTTGAAATGCTCGGCTGCCGTCTTTATTTTACAGAGGCACACTGGTGGGAGCAGGCAGTGATGCTGAGTGACCCACACTGGATTTGGGCTCACAGCCTTTGCTCCTCTAGATGAGTCCCAGTAGCCATAAGAGGTCTGACCCTGTCAACACAGAGAGACAGACAGACAGACAGAAAGATTTCTCCTCTGACAGTGCCAACTCACTGGCCTCCCTTCCTGTGCCTGTTGTTACCACCTTGCATTGCTGTAACCCATCCTAAAAATTCTGATCTACCAACAGAGGTCATAGAAATGTCATTGCAGAAACCATTTCAAGGCATTTCAAGGCTCCTGCTCAGCCTCCTCCCTACACCCCGTGTGCTCCCATGGTTCAGGCACTCTGGGAGGGGGAGAGGCAGCAGAGCAAACAGAAACACAGTTTTCCTCCTACCTCAAGAGAGCTGAAGGGCTTGCAAGTCTCACTGGTTTGTTAGCCCAGCCCCTGGGGATCTGTGGTGACCAGGATCTCACTAGGTTACCCTGCAAGAACGAGGTTCACCAGCACCTTCACTGACTGGGGCAAACTGGGCATGAAGTGTCCCGGGCTAGAGCTGCTTGGAAAACCAGGGTTAGTCCTGCAGACTGCTGAACCTGCTGTTCCTCCTACTCTGCTCCTCCCCCTCCCCACCAAAGCTCTCAAATGAAAGTTGATGTTCATAAAAATTTTGAAAATAATTCCAACTTTTTGATATATATTCCTTGTCTGTCTGGTGTGAAATTCAGTTTGTTAAAACCCAGCTGTTTTGCCCTCTTAACTGATTTAGCAGATCTATGAGCACCCACGCCCTGGAAGTGATCCTGTGACAGGGACAGGGCATTTGGGGAGGAGGCAGGGGAGAGCTGGACCTGCACAGAGGAAGCATGGAAGGGCCATGGATGTTGAGACCTTTGCCTTTCTGCTCAGAAGAATTGCCTTTCTTTCAAAGTGCAAAAGAACAGAACAATTTGTTACAACGCAGGTGTTATTCTGTGTTGCTGAAAGCTCTTGGTATTTCTGATGTACTGAAAGGGTTGAAAGACCAGCTAAAAAGTGTTTTAAATTACAGCCAATCTCCACAAAGGGTGAGTGAAGTTATGTTCTGCTACTGCAGATCAGAATCACACACAGATCAGCTCATGTTTGACTGCAGTGTTTCCTTTCACGGTGTCAGAAAATCTTCTGAAGTGGGAAAAGCACCAAGTTATTGGAGGCCACTGACTCGCTTGTTGTTCTAGTTTATTGTAAAAATATTGACAGTTCAACAAACCTGGTTAAGGGATCATTCAGGAGTTTAGAGACGAAAGAGCTGTATCTGGATTTTTACTGCCCTAAAAGGACATAAACATTTAGCTTGACTGGGACTGTCCTCAGATGAGAATGGCCCCTTTCAACTTCCTGTGTCCCCTGCTTGCCCTCACAACACTCTTATCTTGATCAAATGCTGCTCACTGGTTTCTAACTTTCACTTTTAATTAAGAGCTAAATTTGAGGGTTTAATGCAATTTTTCATGTAACCTCTGTTTCCACCTGCTGCTCCAGGGCCCGTGATGTACATTCTTGTGCAAATACAACACATGAAACAGGAGCAATTTAAAAAATACTGGGAAAAAAAAAAAAAAAAAAAAAAAAAAAAAAAAAAAAAAAAAAAAAAAAAAGCAGAGCAGTCCTTCTCAAAGGCTATTTTTTTTCTTTTGTTTTGGTCAAATTCCACAATACTTGAAAGAGGGTAAAGAGGAGGAGGCTGGTGGGAGGATGGCAAAGGGCAAATCTGCTGTGGCCACCTCACCACTAAGGATTTGGGTGTGAAGGAGCTGCAGCAGCCATGACTGACAAACCTGTGGGCCAGACCCCCTTGAGCCAACTGGTGGGAGTGGAGGAGTGTTACAGGGCAAAAAAGAGTTAAATCAGTTAAATCTGTCTTTAAATCCTAATCCCTTGGCCAAGGAGGAGGGAAAACCTGAAAACTGAGTCAGGTTTTCTGAAAATACAGCCCAGGCCAGAGAGCTCTGGGGCCAGCCAGCCACGCTCCTGATGGTGTCCTCTTTTTGCCATGGGTTATTTGCATGTATTTTCTTCAAAAGTGTGGTGAGAGCTGATGCAGAGAGAGGCTCTGCACCTAAAATGAGCACAGTGGCCAGTGGTCCCTTGGCAAACTGCTGAGGGAGTTGGCATTGCCCAGCCCAGGTATTGTAGTGCCTTCTCCAGCACTGCTGGGGCCTCTTGCTCAGAATGGGGAGAGGGCTGGATGAGCACAACAGTTTTGGTTTAATTGGGAATGTCACCCTGGATGAAGCTTGGTTGCAGGATGAGGTGGAAAACAACCAGGCTCAGTGCTTTGAGTCCTGTGGTTATTGTTGGGACCATCAGCTGGATGTGTTTAACATGGCCTTACTCTGTCCTTCAATGACCCCACATCTGACCAAGGCCTAGCAGGTCCACGACTCATTTGCTTTTTGGACAAAACTACATTTTAATTTATGACAGGAGGCAGCATTAATTTCCTTACTGGCAGAAATGGACACTTGATCTGAGAAATGCCAGCAGCCACGAGAGAGGCACGAGGTGTTTCCAGGCAGCTCGCCTTGCCAGTGGTAGCACCTGCTTTCTTCATTGTCACTAACTCCATCCTAGTTGCAGATTTTGGAGTTGCAGGGATTCAGAAGTTTAGTAACTCAAAGACCATCAGATGCTGTGATGAGAATGAAGCACAGGGCAATGCCTTCCCTTTGTCCCCCCCGTTCCGCAAAACTCGCTCAGGTTAAAAAAAAAAATAAAAGCCACCAAAATAACAGATATTTGCCATGTCAGAGCCAGGATATTTTTTTTTTTCCAATAAAAATAAATTTTTCTTGTGCAAATGAAGCATTATACTTTTTTTTTTTTTTTTGTATTTGTAAATCTGTGGGGAAGCATTAAACAGTCATCTCTGTTACTAAGGGACAAGTCATTGCTAGAGGGAAGGGCCTCACCTTCCTCATGTTTCATGTAATGTTTGGTGTATATATTTGCACATTAAACTGTATCTTTTTTTCTAATAAATTAATATAAAAGGTAGCTGTGATCTTTAATTATTTTGATAAGTGAAGGCACTCATAGGATCAACTCCCACATTTTTCATTTAATACTTTTTTCCATTTTTTAATTCTCTTATTAGGCAGTGACTTGTTCACATAAAATACTTGGATGCAAATTCAAACAAATTTGCAAACAAATGTCAGAGGCCTGTGTATCAGGGAGATAATTTGCAGGATAACAAAGAACTCTGGAGTTGTGACTTGGACTAGTGTCTGTGTCCTCCTGAGACAGGGTGAGCTGCAGCCCCCAGTCACAGCCCCAACCCCTGCTGCCACAGCCAAGGGGCAGGAAGGGGCCACAACTCCTGACCCACCAAGCACAAATTTATTCAGCACATGCTCTGGGCTTGGATACAAAGACTAGTTATTATTTAACCTGGTTAAATTAATGGTTAATTGCCCTGTGCTGAGGAGTGGAGTTGCTGGTAGGGTAGTTTCCACATGCAGCAAGGTGGGGACGTGGGATCCTTTCAGTGTGCACATCTCAGGATGTGGAAGATGAGCCAGGGCAGTCCATGGGAGCAGAGCTGAGCAAACCTTGCTGCTAACAAGCCAGGCAGTTTGGAAATAGTTTATTTATTGCCTCAGGCTAGTGCCACTTTTGGATCTGCACGCTTTGTAATGCTGGCTGGAGACCCACGGTGGTGGATGGAGGGAGGTGTAGGGCTCAGAGCCACTGGTGGAAACTTGGCTGCACAGCTCAAGACACACAGACACTGTGACTCAGATAAGCCTTTGCCTGCAGCCTTGATAGAAGGGAACTCGGTGACATTTTGTGTTTGGTCTTCGAGGGAGGGCAGGTCAGACAAATTAAAAGGTCAGATAAAGGCTGACTGCCCATTCACAGCTCTTCTGTGTCCTCTGCCCAGCAGAGCAGAGCCCTTTCATCACAGAGCATTTCCCAGAAAAGAGACCTCCCTCAACTGCACCTCCTCCAGAGCCTGGGGAGGGAAAAACTGCATCAAAGCCACCATCAGCCCTGCCACCATGGAGTGAGCCAGGAAAGCCTCAGACTTCTCACACCTCCGTGCAAAGTACTGTAGTCATTGGATGATAGTAACAATAATAATGTGAAAAAACTATCAGCAAAGTGTCTGGATTTGGAAGCACTTGGCTCTATAGAGGCTGGCCCCTCTAGTTACATCTGCAATTTCAAACCACATCAAATACTTCCCTGAAGCAAAAAGCCACAGAGCAGCCAGCCAGGTAGCAACACCAGGTCATCTTCATGGGGTATGAAAAACAAACCTCTCCAAAAAGGCAGCAATTCCCTATCAGAGAATCATAAAATACACCTTGAGTTGGAAGAGACCCACAGCAAATGTTGAAATCCAACTCCAGGTCCTGCAGAGCCCCAAGGATCACATCATGTTCCTGAGAGCATTGCCCAAACTCTTCTGAGCTCTGGCAGGCTGAGCTGAGCCCTAGAATAAGGCTCTGTCAACCTTTTTCTAATTTCCAATCTTTCAGACCAGTGCTTTTTTGTTTCTTCACCTCTTTTTGGTTGAAGTGCAATTGCTTTGGTCCTTTTTAGCTGGGCCTGCTCAGTAGAGCATCTGCCTGAGAAACAGCCATTCCTTCATAGTCCTTGGGCTCTGGATCAACTCAAGGCCACAGTGGTGATACAGCTCGTTTCTCTCCAGGAGATCTCCAAGAGTTTTAGCAACAGAGCCATACTTCATTTCCAATTTTTCATGTGGGCTTTGCAGGACAGAGACTCCCCCCAGGCCAGTGGCAGTAGCAGAAACACTGAATTTGTGGGGTCCTTAGTCCTGCACTTTTGCTACCAACTTATGCAGGCTTCACACTGTGTTTTGACAGGTCTTGAGATCTGCATTTCCCCATCAAACAGCATGTAAAGCTCCTCTTGCAGTTGTTTAGGGCAGAGCGTGCAGAGGGACTGGGCTGTGGGGTTATACATATTTATGGGAGCACACTGGGAGCCAGGGGTAGCACATCCTGCACAAAGGAAGCACTGGCAGAGGCTCAGCCCATCCCCACCTGGGGAGCTGATCCCGGCCCTGTTGTAATGCAGGAACGAGCAGGGAGCGACCCAACTTTTCACTCACTGTCCTGTTTTGTTCTACTTTGACTTTCCTTTCATATCCGATTTTAGCATAAGCTCATTGTTAAACAGCCCCAACATTCTGCTCTGACAGCTTTCAGATCTTGGCATTGGCATATCCATCACTGTGGAAGAGCCTGAAAAGCCCTTGCTCTCTGGTGGGCTCACACTGAGGCCTTTAAAGCTGGGGGCAGTTTGAGGGGGTGTTTTCATTGCATGTGTTCCTGGTGGTTGTTGCAGTTCAGTTTGTGCCTTCATTCAGAAATGCTCCATTCTTTGCCCAGGAGCTCAGGCTTCTTGGAATTGCTTTTGACTGTGCTGCTGTCCTCAGAGGGCTGGGTTTGCTACTGCTGCCATCATTTCTTAGCATCCTTCCCCACAGGAGCAGCACGGGGGAGACCTGCTCTGTATTTTCCCCCAGAAGGAAAAAATCCACAGATCCCTCCCATTCTGCCACCTTCTCCAGGAGACTGTCACTCTGCCAGCATTTGGTTTTCTCTGGGAAGGCACAGAGTGTTTTGTTGAGTTCCACAATTAGGAAAAGGACAAGACATCAAATAGAGGCAGCACTGGCAGGTGTCTGCAAGCACTTGAGGAGCTGCCAGAAGCCAAACAGAGCTTTTTCCTTTCAATTTCCAGATCAAAATTCAGGACAAGCTTTAAGTGCAACCTTTTATACAGCCTGAAAGTGAGAATTCCTCTGCAGAACCACATGGAGGATTGAGCAACACAGGGATTCCTAAACACCTGAGGTCTCCATAACTCTTCCATATTTCTGTTTAACATTAATGTGGCTTTCTGGAAGCAGCCAGGCTTATCAGAAAAAGGGAGACAAAGTTTCCAGAAGAAGTCCTAGTGGGGCTTGGATCTCCCCACCACAGTGGCATCCCTGTTGACAGCCTGTTTGAAGCTCTGAGCTGTTCCCCTTCAAACCTGAGCTGTGAGATCCCTGACCACAGCCCCAGTTTGAGGTTCTGAGCTGTTCCCCTTCAAACCTGAGCTGTGAGATCCCTGTCCACAACCCCGGTTTGAGGCTCTGAGCTGTTCCCCTTCAAACCTGAGCTGCTTTAGGACATCCCCACTAGGGTCTGATTACCCTGACACAGCTGTGCCCAGCTACAGCACCCCAGGAGATCTGCAGGGACACACTGACCCTCTCCTGCCTCCTCCTGCTGCTGCTGCTTCTCCTGCCAAACAGCCTCAGATTCACAGGGCTGTGCCTTGGGGCCCCAAAAATCCACAGACTGAGGGATTTGCCCTACAGCCATAGAAGCAGATAATTCAGTCAGTCACATCTTAAGAGTATGTTCATTCAGATTATGAACAATTTATTTTAAAGCACTGAGCAAGCCCAATGTACTGACACTGGCAAATGAAGCTCCCCCAAAATGTTAATGGCTTCCCAGGAGAAAATTTATCTGGCTTTTGGTGTAAATTTCATCCATGAAGATGAGGCAGGCAGCAGGACAGCAAGGCAGGCTGTTTACAGTTCAAAACAAGAAATGTCCTTTTAAAAGTGTTTTTAAAATAAAAAATAGAAGATTCATCATTTCTCTGGTTTAACTTCCTCCTCAGTTAGTCAGAAATCATCAGGAAATGGCACTGAAGGAAATCCATGCTGTTCTGCCTGGTCAGCACAAGGAATGTGCTCCTCAGAGGACAGTGCTGGGGGGGCTCTGCCCCTGCCCAGGCAATGCACCAGACACAGCTCAGGAGTGAACTTGCATGACATGTAAAGACAAAATGACAGGGAGGAAAAATAAAGATGGATTTCCACAGTCAGCACACCCAGAATCTGACTTGTACACCAAATGAAAATTTGGAATGTCAGTAATTCATTTTTCCTTGTTTATCAATAGGGAAGAAAAAAAAAAAAAAAAAAAAAAAACAAACAAACAAACAAAAAAAAAAAAAAACCACAAAGGCACACTCTACCATCCATAAACCTCTTCAGACTTTTCTCAAACAGCTCTGACTGTTAAATGATACCCTCAATGAAGGCTCAATGAAAACATTCATTTCTACTGCAGACCTGCCTATCTCTCTGTGCTCCTCTCACCAGTGACCACACCATTAATCCTTCCACAATCCTCAGCTGGACTGGACTGGCTCAAAAAGTGCTTGAATTTACTTTTTTTACCTTCAGCCTTTGTGAATCAAGTTGGGAGGAAATGGTGTTTTGGTGTTATTCCATCAGCTATGGTTACCTGTACATTTGTGGCTGCACAAACAGAGATGTGTGAGTGAAAGCACCATCCTTTTCCATTGGAAATGTAATGTTAATTCTCCTAAAGAGGTTTTGCTAACTCTGCTGACCACAGTTCACGGAAGAAACAGAGGGAGGAGCACATAAAGTGTCTGGTCTGTACTGGGAGGAGGTGAGAAACATGTGCAGGAGCTGGGGGTGAAGGGAAGAGCAGCTATACCCCTGAGGTTACATTTTTTTATTATTATTTATTTCCATCCTGCAGATGAGGCACTGCATAGAAAAGTTGAGTAGGTGAGAAACCCCAAACCTCATTTATACAGACTTGTGCAAAGTCTGGATCTTTTCTAGGAAGAGATCACAGAATCACAGAATAAGCTAAGTTGGAAGGGACCCACAAAGATCACTGAGTCCAGCTCCTGTTCCTGCACAGAACCATCCCCAAGGGTCACCATGTGCCTGAGAGCATTGTCCGTGGTTCTCTTTAGAACTGTACCCACTCTACATAATTCTGTGTGAGTGATTTGCTCTTCCACCACTCTTCAGCTCCCATTTGTGCTTCCCCTGAGGAGACAGACACTGCCAGGCTCACCCTCATGGCCCCTGGGGTGTCACAGAGAGCAGAGCCTCACCCTGGCTGCTCCAACACAGACACAGAAAATCCTCTCTACAGACAGAAAATCAGCTGTGTCCCAGCCTGTATCCAAACTGCACACTCAGAAAGAGAAAAAGAGTCCAGAAATGCATCTTGTGTTTATCAGGATAATTTTTGCTGTGGGTGCCTTCCCTTCCCAGGGAAGCAGCAGGTTCAAGGAGCTCTGTGACATGAGGAAATCCCCGAGGTCCTGCCAGGGAAAAGCTGAGCATGGAGCCCATGCCTGGCTGTGGGAACAGCTCTCTCTGTGTGCCCACCAGCCTCCAGCATGGGGAATTGGCTTTGCTGGTGTAGAAGCCCTGTGCAAGCTCTGTGGATCTAGAGGAAAACACACCCAGCTGCTTCCACCCTGGGGAAAAGTCTGTCTTGGACCTGGGGGAGGAAAACCTGCAGCCTCAGGAGGAGGCAGAAAAAATCATATTACACCAGAAGCTCTGCCTAGAAGTACTGTGCCTTAGCAGCTGGTGGGATGTGCTTTCTCAACAAGCTTTTAACTCTGAATGGTCAGAAAATACTTAAAAATCATATTTCTCTGATAATTCTGACACTTGCACTGCAGCCAAGCAAAGTCCTCTGCTTGGGAAACATTGACACAAAGGTTTCCTGGGGCTGCAGAGCAGCAGTCAGTGTGAGATGGGATCAGTAACTCCAGGCCAGGGTTGAGCAACCTGTTTGTAGAATTGTGATGTGGCCACTTCCCAGGGAGGAGCTCGATTCCCCTCCCCACAACCCCCCAGTACAAAGGGCCAAGGGCAGGGCAGGCAGGGGAAACCCAGCGGGGAAAGCTGCAAGGCACAGGGTGAGACAGAGCTGAGCGAAATGCAAACCCTGCCCTGCTGTGCCTGGTGCCTTCCTGCTGCTTCCACGGGGAAATTACAGCCCAGGAGCCTCCAGGACATCCAATCCCACCTTGGTGGGAGGTTGGCAGCAGCTTTAGGGTGGGCACAAGGTGTCCAAAGATGACTGTGGCTAAGTGGGGTAGGAGCTCAGGGCAACACAACTTCCACATCCCAAAAACATCACCTTTTATCTTGGCTTGGAAAGCATGCAAATATCTGTCCTTTTAAAGGTCTAGAGATAATCCTTGTCTGCTGTTCACATCATGAACAGCAGAGGGAAGGAAAAAAGGAAAATACTTTGAAAGTATTTTAAATACTTTGGTGAAAGAAAGCTCTTGGTGCTGGCAAAGGCTTTCAGGGATTGTGGAATATACTTTGTGCTGTGATTGCTTTTTTTTTACCAACCAGCCCTGGCCATGAGCTCCCCCAGTTTCTGCTTAAGCAATAGCCACCAGTGGTGGCTGTGGTGGGCTTGGACTCTGGGAAGACAGATAATGTCAACAGCTAAGGGCCATTAGTCTTGCTCAACAGCTGAGGGCCGCTTGAGCTTGTGCCAACCAAAATACAGCTGGAATGTAAATATGACCATAAGTTAGTCATCTTACTCCATAAATAGCAGCAGCCCAGTGCCTGTTGAGCTCCCCTGCATCACAGCAGGCTGCAGGACCAGAGCTGCCCTTGAGTGGGAACACCTACTCCTCGAGGCTGAGAGAATTCTTGTCATATCTGATGAAGTGAACTAAGAATAAGTGTGCTGAAACTTTGAAACCTTAGCTAAGTGATACGAACAATTGCTCGGGCACATACAGTCCTTCAGACATGAACCATTGACCAAGTCTGTGTCTCTGTCTGGACACAGCTGCACACAGACTCCCCTGAGAAAGGAGTTTAGAATGCAAAGGGTCCTTCTTGAATCCTGTGTCTCCCCTGTGGCTGACCTGTCCTCTCTGCAGGAAGTAATCAAGCAGACCTTGCCATATTGCTCTTTCTCCCTTACAGGTGAAGTGTGTCACTCCATCCATGACACAAACCTCAGGAAGCATCACAAAGCAAAGCCAGAGGGGAGAGAGAGAATTGTGGATTTTATGGATTTCTTGTGGCCAGTCTCTCTCTCTTGTCCTTGCAACCAAGACCTGGGGGTGCAGGTAAGCCCAAATCCAGCCTCTCCTGCTATTAGGGCAGGGAAGAGGAACAGCTTCCACTGCCACCTTACATGATGATCTTCCATCTTAGCTTGTGAAACCTTTCAGGGGGAAGTGGTCGATCTCAAGCTGTTGTTTGGAGTCATTTTCATAGAAGTCTCCAAATAGATGTTACCCCTCAGTGCTGAAGAGGGCATTTCTTAGGAAAATAAACAGAATGCTGTTACCACAGACCACATTTTGTTGGTGATGGTACTGAAGGGGATGAAGTTCAGCTGAATTCCTCTGGCTCCCTGCACACCCACATGTGCCCACAGCACAGGGAAACAAGTCCAGCAGTAACTCATGGAGCCTTGGGCAGAGCTGAGGGGAAATCCAAGACTTAGGCCCTCCAGTTAAAGCAATTCACCTACATTACTTCTCATAAAAGAGCATTTTTCATCAACTGCTGGGTAACAAAATCAGTCCACGTGCTGTTTTGGCTAGACTGAGTGCAGAATCATTGCTGCAGTTGCCTGTTCCCAGCCCCACAGTGCCCACTGCCAAGGTCCATGATGTCCAGTCTGCTTCTACCAAGACCCTTGGATTTATCCAAGCCAGAATTTCTGGTATGGGTTGTTGTTTGTGCCACCAAGTTAGACACACAGGACAGAGCTGAAGGACATTCATCAGGCAGGGCTCACCTCCTCCTCCTCTACCTCCCTGTGTCCCCTTACCTGCTTCTTCACTTGGCAACTCATCTGAAAGACTCCCAGCCTTGAGGGACTGCCAGTGAAATAGTACATTCTGGGACCGAAAAGCAAGCAGACCTCTATCTGTATAAAAGATTTTTATCTCTATAATGTGTATATATATATAACTTGAGGACACATATATGGATATATTCTCAAGAAGCGGAAGACATCTGTCCCTTACACTGGCACACAGAAGCATGTGGGGCCAGCCTGGAGCTGCACTGTTGCTGTGGGAAGACCAGAATTTCCATTTCTGTGCCTGCCTGGCTGCCCAGTGCCTGCTCTGCTGTGCCTGTGCAAACCAAAACCTTGGGGGCTGTGCCCACCCCAGCACCTCCCTGTGCTGAAAGAGACAGGAAAATGCCTGTTTTCCCTGTCACCTCCTCCCAGAGGTGCCCAGGAGCAGTGACCACCAGCAGCTTGTGCTCTGACAGGGTAAAAAACCAGCCCTGGTTTGATCCAAACACCAGCCCTGGTGACTTTTCCAGTTTTCAACTGCATTTATTGCTGTGGGAAAAATGCTGTCTCATGCTTTCAGTATCTTGAGGGTCTGAGCCCATGTTGTGGCTCCTGGAGTCAGGGATTTAAGGGCTGGGTAAGACAAATAAAATGCAGCCACCTGTAAATTTTGCTCCTGTTTCCTGATCAGGTCAGTGATGGATGACTACAGCCAGGTTTTCATGTTGTCTGTGGGACTCACTGCAATATTGCTCATCAGTTTTGGTTTGCTAGAAGTGGCCACCACTGCAGAACTGGGCGGGGACTGGTGATATCAACTCTGCAGCTCCTCACCACCAGCAGTGCCACTGCTGCTGTCACAGGGCACACAGCAAGGCAGAGGTGTGAGCACTGCATGAGCTGGAAATGTCATGGTACAAATATCTCCCCTGCAGTGTCCTGGGCTCCTTGTCCCAGGGAGATAACCAGCAGTATCTGGCTGTGTCCAGGCACAGGGTGCTCTGAGCCTGGCTGCACCAGCCATGGGGTGGGAATCTGCCAACACCCAGTCTTTAGGGTGGAAGGGCCCCAAGCTGCACCACAGCTGTCCTCTCCATGACAGTTTTACATGCAAGAATCTTTGCAGTCCCTGTTTTTGTCATTTTTGCCATGGTTTACCTTCTGAAGCAGGCAGAAAATCATCTATGTTAATGTAGTAGTTTTTACCCTTTGGCACTGGCATTTCTGTGCTTGCTGGATGGTTCCCCAGACACCCCATGGTGTTCCAAGGCCCAGATTCTAAGAAATCCATCACCCTAGGAGCACAGCACCCATCAGAGTTAATCCTGCTCTGATGTTGGCCCATTCCAAACCCACGGGGTTCTCCGGGGGGGTGGCACCCTGGTGAAGGATGGCCCAATGATGGTATTTGCAATTAACACCCTCTCTGGCTGCCCAGCAGCCTCTGCAGTCCTCACAGCCCCATGCCCTTCTCAGGAGCTGCCTGAAGAAGAAAGTGATGCCATTTCCTTCAGGAGCTCAATTCACAGCTGCTGTGAGACACTATCAGTTCTCCAGTGGGGTTTTGCTGCTCCCCTCATGCAGGGACACTGTGGCTTTCCTGGGGATGAAAAAAGGGACACAGAAACTACCATCACCTTCTGCTGGAAAAGACTCTCTTTCCATGACACTGCAGAGCTCAGTGCCCATGACTATGTTGCCCTGTGACACCAACCCCAGCCCTGGGTGAGGAATGGAAGGCTCATCCATCACTAAGATGGTGTGTGTACTTGCATACAAAACCCTACACTTGAATTCATCAGAGGAAAAAAAAAAAAAAAAAAAAAAGCTGTCAGAAGTGGGGGTTCATGAGGGGTTGTCAGTACCCCCTTTCCATTTTTGCTGATTAATTTTATACACAAAAGGGGAATTCTTGCAAAAAAAAAAAAAAAAAAAAAAACAAAAAACAAAAAAAAAAAAAAAAAAAAAAAAAAACAAAAAAAAAACACTGTGGTGTTTAAGGGTGTAGGGATGATGAAACTCCGGGGAAGAGGGGATGTTGTTGAACAGGCACAACGGTGTAGTTGGAGAACACAGCAAATGGCTTTTCAGATGGCATTTCACAAATGTCTCTGTCACTGCCTGCACACTCATTCAGCCCCCATAACCTTAATACTTCAAAAAACAATAGGAGCCAAAGCAACTGACTGTAATGCAAAGGCCAATTCATAGCTGTGAAAGCAGTAACAACGGGCAGCTAATAAACATTTTAGTTTTAGCTGATCACAAAGAAAGGTGAAATAAACCCATGTTTGCTGAGAGCAAGGCATGTGCACGGGCTTGTGCTGTTAACGTGTCTGTGTTCCACACTTTGGAAATGTGCAGGAAATTCAGCAGCAGCCAGAGCATCCTTGTGCCAGCTGCCTGTGGAGCACAGGGCGCTGTCCTGTGCTCAGCATTCTTTTGCCCTGAAACATTTCCAGCCCTTGACATTTTTGTCCCTCCCAGGCAATGGAGAGTGTAACAAAACTTCACCTCCCTAGCAATGCTACCCAGTGAAACCAGCTATTTTATAGGTTGGTACACCCATTCTCACCTCTGGCGTGATGATGGCTTGTGTAAAAAGAAAGGAAGAGCACAGAAAGGAAAGTGGCACTGTCTGCTTGGCTGACTTTCTAAAAATACCATGCTCAGCTCTCTCATCTGCACGCTCAGCACAGCAGCTTCTCCCGACCCTGCCAGGCTGATGGGATCTGATTTTCAACGTTTTCCTGTGAGATCACACTCCATCCATCCACTCACAGTAATTCTTGAGCCCACCTTATTTTCAAAGAAGTAAATGTCTTGCTTGCAAATTTTGTGAGAGCAGGTAATCAGGCTGAAAAAAAAGAGGCAAGAGAATGAATTAAACCCTGGGAAAAAAAAAACAAAAAACAAAAAAACAAAAAAAAAAAAAAAAAAAAAAAAAAAAAAAAAAAAAAAAAAAACCCACCACACTTGAATGGGACTCAGTGGCTGTTAGACACCAGAAAATCCACTCTTCACTTAAGGTTTCTCTCTCATGTGGATTCATTGGTGTTTAATATAGCATGAACTTCCATTTGAGTTTTTCCTGTGGTTACAACATTCGCAATGTGTGGCTTCTCTGATGTCTTTTAAGCAACACAGTTGTGCTGCAGCCTTGGAGAACTCGGTCTGCCAGTCCCCAGGCATAAACCCAGAGAAAATTATCCATCAGTTTATTTATTAGCTCTGTGGCACATGGGGCTGCTGGTTAGATGCAGCATTTCCCATAAAACAGACAAAAGGACAAGTGGGAAAGGCAGGTTGTGCACGGTGGGAGCCACCCCGTGTGACAGTACCTGCTGCAACACCAGCTCAGGCCCCTTCCTCCACTCTGAGCAGCCTCTCATCTGTCTCTAAAGGCTCTCAGTGACCACTGTGAACACCCCAGGTTTGGTTAAATTCTTAATGCTTTTGCTAAATGCTAAATTCAAGTATCTTTATTTGGTTTTAGTTTGTATTAAAAAAATTAGTCTCACATTAAAAAGAAAAATCCATTCCTTGGACCACTTTGAAACCATTGTGTTTCAATGGCATTGACTTGGCGCTCATTCTATCAGCAAGGTATTGCAAACCAAAAAAGCATTTCAGTTTCAAAATACTTGTAACTGTGCTCTTTGCATCTAATTCTGTTTCTCCCTTTCAGGATCAGCTTTTCAGAGGCTTGTGAGCACTTGGTAACACAGCCAGATGCCTTGATGGCATCTCACAAGTACCTAAGTTCATTTGTCCAAGTTTATTTGGGAGATTTTTTTTTTTGCAAATTTATATAAAAGATATGTGCTGGCTTGCCCTTATCTTCCATTTCACTGACACACTTAAGGAACCAAAATGGAAGATTTTCCTTTATAAGCATCTGCAGCTTTGTCCCTATTGATTCCTGCTTAGCCAAATGTCTCATTTTTATTGTTATCTTTTGTTCCAATTTATTTATTTGGTGTGAAACTAATGCCTGACGAGCTGTAATTTCCAGGAGTGCTTTAAACTGATTTTAATACAAGATTGATTTCCATTGGCAGTGTTATATATATATATACTTTTTTTTTTTTTTTTGGAGGCTGTGCTGCTAGCTCCTTCCTCTGTTGCCATGGCACAGCCCCATCAGCTCCCCCCCTCACTCTCCCCACATCCTTTTTCCCCAAGCCAGGTATGCTCCTTTTCCTTGGCAGAGATGGAGACATTGTGAATCTGCTTTGGTCCACAATTTGGGTAATTTTATTAGGCTGATGATTTTAGCTTTCTTGTTTCTGCAGGTTTTCTTTGGTCTGTAGTTAAAATGATGAGTGTAAGGGCAGAGAATGGCTCTCCTGGTCCTGACCAAGGGTTCTCCAAAACACATTCTCTGATGTTTCCAAAACAGCTCCAGCATCTGCATCACACCTTGTCTTATCACCCTGAGTCACCTGTCACAGACAGGCCCCTGGAATGAATGCCAAGGTGATGGAAACAATGGATCAATACATTGGTCATCTCTCAACCCAAACCCTCTGAAATGTTTGGAGTAGGGGTACAATTCCTCAGGTGACAATTACACTTCTTAAAGTGTCTGCTAATATCAGCAGTGACTGTCTGCATCAGAACTGCTCAGTGTACACACAAACACACCCACTCACTCATACAAGATTCTGGAAAATAAACAAGGTTTGTCCTGGGACAGTCCCAAAGCCAAAACCGACCCTCCCCCCTTAAACCAAGACTAATCTTCCCAGCCTAAGCCTCGACCCTGAATTTGTATGAGATACTGTACTCAGTTCCTGCTTTTTAAAACCCTTCTCATAGACCTACTCAGGAAGTAACAGACCAAACCAGGACAGGCTGGTGTAATTATATTACACCAATTGCATCATATTGGAGTATTTATTTTGTCTTCCCTTTTAAAAAAGCATTGAATTGCAATGTTAAACAGAGAAGTCAGGCAAAGGAGACGTCAATGAACCTTGCTCAATTGTTCAGTAGACAGAACCAGAACAGCTTCTTCACCAGACAGAACCTCTTTCACAGGGAAGTACTTCAGAAATAAATCAGAAATCTTCTCAAATATGTTGTTATTGACAGCCATACACCTGCAAAGAACACGAGGAGCCTCAAGGCAGGAACAGCAACCAGCTGCTGCAATGAGAGCCACGGGAGTTCTGCCTTTCTGCCTCCCAGCACTTTTTTGCAACTGTGGCATAACTCCAGATTAGTTTTTCCTTCCCTTTCTTTCTTTTCCTCTTTCTTTTCTCTCTTCTCTATACAAAGTCAGCAACTCGACTTCACCAGCAGTCGAGTTTGAGACGCAGAAGTTGGAGATGGCTGGGAAGAGGAGACAGAGCTCCCAGGGCCAAGTCCTGCCCCAGGTCACTGCTCCTCGGCAGGGCTGGATGGGAGGGACAGAGGAAGTGTGACCTTCTTCCCTCATGTGACAGGAGAGGGGAAAACCAGCCTGTGGCTTTTAGCATTCCTACACTGTTCAGCGTAAATTGCATGTCTGCAGGGTGCTTGGAAAAGGGGCCTAAAGGCCCAGGGATTGTGCACAATTTTTGCATTTTGTAGGCTCCAAAAACAGCCCTGGGACAAACCCAGTCACTACTCAGGGTCTCTTGAGGTGAGGTCCTGGAGAAAGGGGCTCATGATCTGATCTTCTCATATTTTGCAGTTGTGCAAGGTCTGAATGAATCCAGCTATAGAGAATCCTAGTTCTGGAGCTCAATTTCTTATCAACATTTCACAACTCAGAGAGAGGGAAACAAAGATCTTTAAAAGAGACTGGCAGAATATGGTACCCATAAATCCAAGCTGGACAACAGTGTGTGGAGATTCTTCCTGTCATGTCTCTGTTCAGGTAAGAATTAGTTAACTAATATTGAAACTACTTCTGGAGTTAGGCTTTTTAGATGATGCTGATGCCTTGTTTCTCTCCCAGAAACCTCCTCATCCAATTTCAACCACACCTGACAGCAGTAAACATCCCCAAAGCACTCTGCTTTGGCAAAATTCATGGAAACCTGGGAGTCAAGAACAAAGTACTCTTGGTGCCTCTGCATGGAGAAAGGCTGGGGCAAGGATTGACTCACCATTCCTGACTGTGATCAGGAAATCAGGAGTGCTGGATCAGGAAATCTCGGCCCCAGGAATCTCAGCCCTCAGGAATCCCATCTCTGCTGCTGCCATGGTTTGTTTCCTCCCCTTGCAGGCAGACTGGAATCCAGGTGTTTCTCAGTTCAGTGGCCTGAACTGAGAGGGAAGCAGCCTTGTTTACAGCTCACTCCTCCATGCAGATGTCTTACTGGCCACCGGGAAAAAATGCTAATGACAACATTTTAATTCTCCTGGGTTTAAACTGGCATTGAACAAGCCTGAATAAATTTAGTTTTATAATTTCAGATCACAATCACAGTATTGAAAAAAAATTTAGTTGTTAGATTTTTGTCTCAACTCTATCAGCAAAACAAAGCCTTCAGTAAGGTAGGTTCTGCTATATTTTGGATGCAGTGCTACTGAGCAGATGGTATTTATTGACAAACCTGCTGCTAAACTGTTTGCATTCCCAGGGCTCTAGGTACAGTCAGCCTGCAGCATATTCACTACTCATTGCTAAAATACTCATTTCCCTGGAAAACCATCTGTGTCACTCAGTCATGGCAGAAGCCCAGAACCATCCATTCCCTCCACTGCCACCATCCCAAAGCACTATTTATATTTATCCAGGCCTGGACCACGTTTCCTGTCTGAAGCCTTCATTACTTGCCCTATAGTAAACAGAGGGCAGAAAAATGAGTGAGATGTGAATTGTACATATAATTTCCACTTTTCTTCTTTCCTAAAATGAACTAAAGGTGCAGGAGAGTGACCAAAAGCAAGGTTTGTTGCATTGGTCTGGGCAGATATCAGGGCCTGAAGGACAGCTTCTTCTTCCAAGTAACAAGGGACAGGACAAGAGGAAATAGCCTGAAATTGTGCCAGGGGAGGTTTAGGTTTGATACTAGGAAAAATTCCTTCACCAAAAGGGTTGTCAAGCATCGGAACAGGTTGCCCAGGGCAGTGGTGGAGGCACTATTCCTGAAGTTACTTAAAAGCTGCATAGATGTGGCACTTGAAGGCATGGTTTAGTGGTGGCTGTGGCAATACTGGGTTAATGCCTGGACTTAATGATCTTAAAGGTCATTTCCAACCCAAATGATTCTGTGATTCTACCTGCAGGTATGGAGGGGGTGCACAGGATGGTCTGAACCCAGAGCAAGTCAATGCACCGACTGAAGAGGGACATTTGAACTCAGATTTGGGCCTGACCAGCACATCGATTAGAGCCACGGCTATGGGAAACAACTCAGGCACTTCTTTGTGGAATTGAGACTTTCTGAAACAGAACAAAATAAGTGAGTGCCTACTGGGGGAGGAGGTAGTACAGAAGAGCTGCTGTGCTCCAGCTCACACCCTCCTTTATTGCAAAAGAGCTTCCCTGTTTAGACAGGCCCAAAGAGACGTAGACATTTGTAATGTGTATTTAATCTTTCCATCTCTTCTTTTCTTACTGTTTTGATGTTCCCTCAGGCTTTGAAGATTCAAGATCACTTTTTTCCCAGAAACTACAAGCCTTAAAACAAAAATAAAGCAGCTGGAAATTGCCTGCTGCCAGTCAGACTAAAGAGGTTGTAACTTTTCTCAGCACAGGAAATGTTCAATAATTTAATATCAGTGACCATGTATTAATGCATTTATGCCCTTAGGTCTGTAGAAATCCTTCATTCACAACATTACACACCCCAGTTCATAGGACCACTAATATTTGCTCAGTGTTATTGTGCTTTTCAATGGTATCAAAAGAGACATCTCTGCTGCTGACCCTGCTTGCCTTTGTTGTTGTTCTCTTTACACTTTATTGAGTCTGGCTGGAATGGAGTTCATCTTCCTCACAGCAGCCCTCATAGGGTTGTGCTGTATGCTAGTATTTAATTTTATTTTTCCCCATCCCTCCAGCTGAGGAGGGGGAGTGATACAGAAGCTTGGTGGGCAACTGGTGTCCAGCCAATGTAACCACCACAGCCCATTTTGCACCCAAGACAAGGGTAGATTTGTAGAAAGTAGTAGTTACAGCAGGTAATAAATTACAAGCTTCTGTATGGGTCGTGGAGTCTGTTGGCAGCTTCCCTATTGTTGTTTCCCTAGAACAGGCTCCACCCCACTGCACAGGTATCCTGGAACAGATCATGGAGTGGCCAGGAGGCAGAGAATTTGAAGCATTGCCTGAGGAAGCAGATTGTGCCCAAGAGGCACTACCATGGAATGAGTTATCAGAAGATGGAAAATGTGATGCTTTATTTACTGATGGAACCTGTCATGTTGTAGGAAACCTTTAGGAGTGGAAAGCTGCTGTGTGGAGTCCCACACCATTGAAGCCACTGAAGGAGAAGGTAAGTCAAGTCAATTTGCAGAACTGAAAGCCACCCAACTGAGTCCTTGAGACTGCTGAGTGAGAAAAGTGGCCATGCTCTACACTGACTCTTGGGTGTAAGAAACACACTCTACAACATACAAATATTACAAAAAGACAAAAGTTTTCTGTACTAGTGAAACACATAGTACTGTGAATGTAAGTGTTTCTTGCTTTATTACTTTTATATGTGTACTGCAATAGCAGACAGGTTGGTGTGTGGCAGTCTACCCACATATTTATGGAGTATTTCACTTTAGGGATAATGTAAGCAATACAGTTTTAATCAGCACCCTAAAATACGAGTTGACTGTCAGAAGCTGCTAGATTTTTGTTTATAACACTCATATTCAACTGCCTCCTTTTTACTCTCCTTACTTTTTGTATTTTTACCTCAAAGTAAAAATAACCATCGCTGTGTTCTATCTTCTGTTTGTAGGAGTGTTCACACTTATATTAGTGTACTATAAATGCAGAAGTTAAAAAAATACTCTGTGGAATGGCCAGGGAAGAGTGTTTGCTCTGACTGAGTAGTAGTGATGCTGCATTTTTTTGTTTTGTCACAGTGCTGGCTCTGGCTGGGATGGATTTCCCTCATCGCAAACCTCACAAGGTTGTGCTGGGTATCAGTAGCTGGAAAGGTTTTGAGAAAAATTTCTTCACCAAAAGGGTTATCAGGCATTAAACAGGGTTTTGAGAGCCCACCAGTGGTTTGGCTACATGTGAGTAGTGCTCCACAGCACCCAGGCTGCTGCTCAGGCTCTTCTCCCAAGCAACAGGACAAGAGCAATTGGCCTCCAGCTGTGCCAGGGGAAGTTTAGATTGGATATTATGAAAAACTTCTTCACCAAAAGGGTTGTAAAGCCCAGGAACAAGCTCCTGGAGGGATTAATAGACATGTAAATGCCGCACCACTTGGTGACAGGTCTCAGTGGTGGGTTTAGGGTCAATGAGCTCAGAAGCATTTTCCAACATAAATGCCTCTACAGTCCCTTGAAACCGGCTCAGCATGGGAAGTTGGGCTCTTTTTTTATTTTACTTTTTTTTCCAGACGTGTCTTCTGAAAGTAAAGTCCTCAAGATAAAACTCATCACCGCAAAAACGAGTGTAACCGCGTCCAGCAGAAGGTGTCCTGCCCGTGTCAGGGCACGGAACCGGACTGTCCCTGAGGTCCCTTCCAGCCCAAACCGCGGTGATCTGTGAGGAAAATCTCACCTCGATCGTTCCTCCCTCGGCCACCCCCGCCCAGCTCGGCCCCGCTGCTCCGCCGGTGCTTCTCCCACCGCCACATCGCCGTGACGGCTCGGCAGGTTTTATTTTTTTTATTCACACCCACCCACGGAACAAAGAGCCGGCGGGCAATTCCCTGAAAGGAGACTGTAGGGAGTGGGCTCTTCTCCCGGGCAGATAGCGACAGAACGAGAGATCATAATCTGGAGCTGCTCCAGGGGAGGTTTGGGTGGGACACCAGGAGAAATTTCTTCACAGAAAAGGTGATTAGACATTGGAATGGGCTGCCCAGGCAGGCGGTGGAGTCACCGATTCTAAGAAAACACTCAGTGCCATGGTGCGGTTAGGATGGTGGTATTCGGTCACAGGTTGGAATCAATGATCGCAGAGGTCTTTTCCACACAAGTTGATTCTGTGACTCTGCGGTGCTGAGGGCGGTGAGGGCACGGAGCGCCTCGGCCGCGCCGCCCGCGGACACCTGAGGCGCGCTGTGAGGGCCGGCCCCGGCTCCTGCCCGCTCCCGCTCCTCTCCCGGCCCCGCTCCGATCCCGATCCCGGCCTCGCTCCCGCTCCTCTCCCGGCCCCGTTCCGCTCCCGGTCCCGCTCCGCTCCCCTCCCGGCTCCGGTCGGCCCCGGCTCCGCTCGGCAGCGGCGGGGCGGGAGCGGGGCGGGCGCGCGGTCACCTGACGCCGCGGCCGCCGCCATTTTGTCTGTGAGCGTAATGTGAAAGGGAAAGCCGGGGCGCACCCGCGGGCGGAGGCGGCAGCGCCGAGCGGGGCCGGGAGCCGAGCGATCACCGCTCCGCGGAGCAGCGCCAAGAGCCCCCGCGGCGGCGGCCGGCAGGAGCCGCTGAGGCGGAGCCGGGCGAGCGCTCCCGCCGGAGGGAGCCGCCGGCGCCCTTCCCCCGGGAAGCTGCGCTCGCCCCCGGCCGCGGGGGAGCCGCCGCCCCGGCCTTGCGGGGGGACCGCGGCGATGATGTCGGGGCAGTCCATCACCGACCGCATCACGGCGGCGCAGCACAGCGTGACCGGCTCGGCCGTCGCCAAGGCTGTGTGCAAGGCGACCACCCACGAGGTGATGGGCCCCAAGAAGAAGCACCTGGACTGTGAGTAGGACCTGGCGGCGGGACCGGGACCGGGGCCGGGTGGGCCCGGGGCTGGAGCTCAGGCTCGGGGCAGCGCTTCAGCCGGGCCCCGGGCAGGGCGGGGGACAGGGGAGAGCCGGCCGCCGGCACCTGGGGGGGGGGTGTCGTATAAACTTGGGCGGACCTGGCTGGTGTGAGCTCCAGAACTTATTTTCCACGTGGAGGGAGCGAGGTTTGTAACACCCTGTCGGGCCCGGGGAGCGAAAATATTCCAGCCTCATGAGGTGTTCCCGGTGAGAGCTGCTTAGCTCCTGTGCTCTGGATACCGTGGTGCTTATTAATCCGGCACCTGGGGGAAAGGTGTGTTTGCTGTTGCAAGCCAGAATTTAATTTTTTAAAGCACTGTTTCGTCCTTCCGTGCATCTCGTGGACTACAGCCGTTTAAATATTTCGAACATTTCCTAAAATACCATAGTTTTCTGTCTTACGTCTCGAGAAACGAGGTAAAGGATTAAAAACGAGCTAAAGGGAAGGGCGTAGGTTATCAGTGCGTTTCTTCTGGATGAGAGTATATTGCCGCTAATGCGTTTAGACTTAGTATGTTAAAACCTCCTTTTCTGTACCAAAAGATGCAGAGAATTACCCCTGAAATCTACAGAAATCAGTGGTGTTGCCTCGTTTCAGGTTTTAGTAATAAAGTAGCAATTGGAGTTCGTCTGACTGCTCAGAAGTGCACAAACCTTGTGGGTTCTGTAGTATACCCGCTCTCCAGGTCGTGAAAGGAAAATAACTGTGTGTGTGTTTCCATTAAAGAGAGGAAAAGGCTTGAAGCCTTTTGCTGGTTTCTTCAAAGGCAGGCTGGTAGTTTTGCAGGATTCAAGTTGATGGTACTAAAGGGCTGCTGGTTCAGGCTCTCTGCAGAAGCGTTCTGGGTTATATTGTTGGAGGATGGTTGGGATGTGTGACCCTGTGACACTGATCTGCTCATGCTGGCCCGTGTGAGAGCTTTCGGCGTGGATCAAACAGTTAAAACCAGCCAAATCTATATTTCATTTGTTATTGATCTGAATGGGTGCCATCCAAACTACAATAGTGAACATTGCAGCTATTGTGTTGAAATTAAAAGCCTTAAAACTGGGCAACTGACAATTTGGTTTTTTAAAGATGCCTTTTAAAAGTTACCTTATTTCTTCTGGTCTTGTGTTCTGCCTGTGGTACAAGTTAAATGAGGTAACCTTTGAGTCCAGAAATGGCAACACAACAGGAAGCCAGAACGTGGTGACAGTTTGCTCAATAGTTTGAAAACTTCTGAATCCTAAAAGAGGTAGTGTGTTGTTTGAGAATATTATTGAAATAATGTCATCTGCTCTAAGTCACCCTTACAAAAGAAAATGGAAACACGGAACAATTCTTAACTTGAGAATAAAGCTGAGCTTGCCATTTGACTAACAAGTTCCTTTTGATCCTGAGCTGTTTAGGGCTGTCAGTCAGCCTCCTGAAGGTTCCCTTCTGTGCCAGATGAGTTCTGTGTTCTGTGTTATTTATTTGCTTAGACTTTGGCCTAAGACAGACAAAAATCTTGTTGCTGTCTCTTGGTATCTGAAACAGGAGAATGCTTTGGTGGGGTGGGGAAAAAAAAGATGGGAAATATGGTTAAAAAATCCCAATGAACATGCTCCTGTCCTCACTGAACACTGCTTTTCAAACATCTGGAAGCCTTTGAGTAGCACTTCTTATTTCTTCACTTGTACACAAGACTTACTTGTATTAAATGTGAGCAGGTGGATACAAAATACTGTAATATCTGGAAAACAAATCATACGGTATTTTTTTTCCAAGATACAGTGCAAGTACTTCCTAATTTAAGTACAGTATGGAGGAAAACATAGCTTGGATTTAATGTAAAGCTCTGGTAGTTGTACTCTGGTCACTATGGGTGTGTGTCATTCAGAATGCTGCACCATCTGGTATTATTTGTAATTGCTGCTCAGGAAAAAGCTTTACCAGGAACAATTTTTTGAGAGTTGTTGCAGTTGTATCAGGGATTGTGGAGGAGTATCAGTTTGTGCCCTCTGTTCAGATGAATTCTTAAAATCCTCTTATTGCAAATTTCCTCAGCAAGAAAAGCTGTGGTATTACAATATAGGTTTTTACAGAAAGGTGTTACATAGGCGGTGTCTGAACTAGAATTTGAAGAGTCTTGTGGTTTGTCTAACTGCTAACAGCTGAGTAGTATAGTCATATTTTACTTTAAGAGTGAAAAAACACCCACAAAAAAACCCACCCCAAAAATCTAAACAATGTCAATGGCCATACTTGGAGATTTACCTTTTAAAGTAGGTCATGGTGTCCTAAATAAATCAGCAGATCTATTTCTGTAGTATTTTGTAATGTTTTTGGATAATATAAAATGTTATATAGAGGCTGATCATTCCTCTTGTGGAGCACCTGGAGGTCTTGTCTCTCCTTTCCTGCTGTGCATTCTGTCCCTCCCTCAGCTTCTGCTTTGCAGCAGAGTGGGGCTTTTGGGGGCAAACCTCCTCTTGTCTAACTACTGAAGAGTCACAAGAAAAAAAAAATAAATTAAAGCTACAGCCAAGCTGGTAACTGGCAGAGTAGACTTCTGTATAGACGAAAACTTGGAAAAAACAAACTCCTAAATTAATGGCAGCTTAAACTTTTAAATTAACACAGTAATGAAAAAACAGCTTCTGTTGAACTTGTATACAGCCCACTTCAGAAGCACCGGGGAGGGAGAAGGTAGTTAATGTTGCTAATCAAAACTTAAAACTCCCATATGTACACAAGCTTGGGAAACCTTCTTAGAAGTGGTAATTCTGGCACTGTAATTCTGGTATTGCCCATTCTTTCTTCTGGCAACCAGAGCTTTTGACTGTCAAGTGATGCAGTGTGGTTCTTGCAGAGATGTGTAGGCTGTGATCCAGGAAAAAGGTGTTCTCTTGAACTCTTTACACAGACCAGTGACTGTCATTCATTTGGAGTTCTTCAGCAGTTTGTGAAGTTTTTCAGTATAATAATTGAGGAAACTTAACTTGAGCAAAAAAATAGTTAATATTGTTGGGCTCTATAAGTGGGCATTGTATATAGCTTTTTAAAAAAATATTGTTGGCTCTTTGTCCTGTATCCTTGTTTAGTGGGGGAGTGGGACAGAATAGCTGAATTGCTTTGCTTGTGGTAAAGTAACTCAAAATTCAGATTTAGCTGTTACTATATAACTGAAATTTAAAGATTGCTCTCAAAAGTGTACTATGAGCAAACATGGGCATAACAACGTTTGTAACAGTTGAGTGCCATCTTTTAAGTCTTCCAGCAGAGTTTTTTTGGTCCCTGGCTACATTGAAGAAGTTGGCTGAAGTGGCTCTGGTGTTTCACATTTTTGTAATGTGCCATCTCTGATGCAACCTTTTAGAAGAAAATATATTTTTTTTTAATACTGCTGGGACTGAGGAAAATGGTCTTAATTCTTAGATCTGTCTTAGAGCAGTTTCAGTCTTGTGACAAAGTGGAAGAAATACGTGAATATTAAACTATTATGGTTGCCTTTATCTTATGTAGTTACAGCTCTCTTGAGAGAGATTCCTGACTCAAGAAAATTACGACTTTTCCTATTACTTAAAAGTTGAAAAGTATGTCAGTTTTTGTCAGTGCCTGGCTGAGAATTTTCCAAAAACCTGATATATGTACATTTTATTTTATTTTTATTATCTGGATTTATGCATGCTGTTCTCTGAAGAGATGTATAGTTTCATAGATGATGCGCCAGTATTTCAGGTGAGTTGTGGAAAAGAAATACTCAGTACTCTTCCAGGCAGTAAGATTTCCACAGCTCTTCCAAGTTGCTTGAAAAACCCTATGGTACTCTTCTGGTTTAAAGCGGTTTGATTTTTTAAAATTATTATTTATTTAATTTATTTTTGTTTTTCTTTCTTTCTTTTTTTTTCTTTCTTTTTTTTTTTTTTTCCTGTGTGATGTTAACATGTTTCTAAATTCCATTCTAGAAATAGCACCACAGTTTCAGTTGCAGTTGAAATGATTCCTCTGGGTAATTGGCAAAATGCTTGGAGTTGTGAAATGTTTATATAAGTACTGTGATAAGAAAATGAGCATCACTCACCCTGTGCATTTCATTTCAGTTTTTGCTGTCAACATCCATGTTAGTGTTGCCCAGCTGTCAGTCTCTCAGGTGCTTGTGTTCCTTTATAATTCCAGATGTATGAGGATAATAATAATAGCCTTTATCTTCTGTGCTGTAATAGATCCCTGCAGCTGTCTCTGTGTAAATACTCCTGTTGCAGACTTAGAAGGATCATATTAAAGAAATGGCACTGGCATTTCTTTTTATGTATCTCAATTGTAGAATTAAAATGTAATGCCAGCTTTATTTTTATTGCTAGTTGTAAAATAATAATTTTTAAAATCACCTCAAGTAGCCTTATTGAAGCCTTGAAGTACCTTATTTTTAAACTTGGGCTCCTGCAACACACTCTTAAGAAAGTCCAGTTTCGGCGTATAAAATGCACTGACTTTTTTGCTTAGTTTAATATTTTAGAGACATTTTGTTTGTCTAAGCATGTGTTCTTCAATACTGGTGACTGTGCTTGGTGTTATGTGCTTGGGTGTTGAAGGAAATTTAGGCCACGGCCTGAATTAGACTCCTGGTGGCCCTGCCTGTGTGAAGTATTTAATTTTGGTTGCCTTTTGAAATGGACAGACACGGATCTTACCCAGAGGTGCCCACACTTGAGAATAAAACAATAACAAATAGGGCAGAGCTCTGTCAGCTCCACTGGTACTGACTCTTGACAGGAGACATCTGCATGGCTTCTTGTGGAAGTCAACCTTGATTCTGGCATAAGCCAAAACTTGTTTTATGGATGTGGGGCTTAAGGAGAGTTCACCAGTTCGGGCAGTTATTTCAGCATTTTTGTGTGTTGCTAGTAAGTGAAAGTTTTCCTCCCAGCTTTCATGTTTTGTACATATCTGGAAACCTGTGACATCTGAATGAAATTAGTAGCATATTATAACTTGCATTTTATAGCTTTTTATCTTGATGAGATACAAAAATTCGTTACTCTGTTAAAATTCCTCTGGTTATTAAACTATTTTAAACATCAACCCTTAATCAAAGGACTTCTTAATAAACCAATCTTTAGTTAAGGCCCATCTGTAATACACTGTGCACTAGAAAGATACAAACTTGAGGTGCAATATTTCTGTGAAATACTTTGTCCTAAACTCTCAGTGTGTGAGCTCTGAGCTGACATTTAAAGTGCTTATGATGATGACACAGTGTGTCCTCTCCACACTGCTGCTGAGGCAGAGCAGTTGGCAGGTTCAGTGGTGCCAACACCTCGGATCTCAGTTGCTCCCCAGGCTCCTGCCCTTCTCCAGGTCCTCACCCAGACAAGCTGCACAAACAGCAATGGGCTCTGCTCACAGCCTCAGCTTCAATGGCAGGCCACAAAGGAAGCTTTTCAAACCAGATGTTTGTTTTACTGGCCTTGCCCAGTCCTTCGGGTTTACTTTGATCACACCTGAGCCAAACTTAGCACAGAGGGAATAAAAGTCTGATGTGCATGTCTTGAGGGGTTTAGGGTAGTCCTGGATTCAGTGCTCTGCTCTTTTCTCAGCAAGTACCTGCTTTAACCTTCTCAGGCAAGTGCTCTTCCCATGTGTCTGCTGGAGCCTCTTCGGGTTTTGCACTAAATCTCAGGCAGAGTCTTGAACCTCTCTGTCTCTGACCTCCCAAGTTTAATGTTCTACTGTTGGGTTTATTGTCAGTCCAGGACACAAAGAGCTTTTTCATACAAAAGCCTGAGACCTACCCTGATCCATCCCAAAATACTCAGTAGGCTTGTGACAGGTTTTTTTAAGCGAAGTGGAAGAGCGGATAGATGCAAATTCTTGCTCCTAATTCTTACAGAAAAGAGTTGTATTTTACAGATTTGTAGCATCTCATTTGCCATCGTGTGTGAGTACTCAGGCCTGGGTTGGAGTGGCAGGGTTGTGCTGCCTGTGGATCTCATGAGTTTGGGGTGTCTTAGCTTTTCCTTGCTTCTCAGATTTTCATTTTTTTTGGTTAGATGGAGTGGTCTCAGGCATTGAGCATCCAGAAGGTTGCTCACACTGGCTTCCAGAGACCAATTTAGGCTCCATTTTAATGAAGAGGTTATTTATTGATGAGATATTTGGACTCTGTAAAATTATTGAAATGCCTTTGAAGTTCATGCTTGGAGTGTTTCAGTAAAGCGTAGAGAATCTGAGCAAGGAGAGTAAAGGAACTCAATTTTTTCTTAAAGAAAAAATGCTTCCAGTGTGGATTCTCAGTGTAAAAACCACAAAATAACATGTTGATCCTCCAACCATTTAAGTCATTGTAATGCTTTGGGTTTTTTTTCCTTTAATTTAGATCTAATACAGTGCACAAATGAAATGAATGTGAATATTCCACAGTTGGCAGATACACTCTTTGAGAGAACTGCAAACAGTAGCTGGGTTGTAGTGTTCAAAGCTCTAATTACAACACACCACCTCATGATGTATGGAAATGAGGTAAGACATGATTTGTTCTGTTAAAGCCTACGTGACAGCTTTTAAAAAATTGTCTCAATCTTTAAAGCTTTAGATATGTACTTCAGTTTTTCAGAGATTTTGTTTTTCCTCTGATGGCTCTAAAGTATTTGTCCAGAGAGGGAAAAAAATATTCCTTCGTTATTTCATTATGAAAATATATCAGCATTTACAATTTACCTACAGGTATCTAGGTTGGTCTGGGAGGGAATAATGAGTGACCTTTCTAGAATAAAGGCTTGGAAAACTTCTGGTGAGCTTTACTTCATTAGGATAGTGCTTATCAGTAAGAGCACAGCAGAGGAGTCTTGTTAGCACTCCATAAATGCGCAGCTAACCTAATAACAGATAAGAAAGAACACTTGCTAAAGGGCAGAGGAATATGGTGACTAGAATATTTGATCTTGCAAGACATCATCTAATGGGTTTAGTCTTCATATGTTGTTGCTGCTAACATTCCTCTACTGCCTTTAATTCACTTAAATTATTTGATCACAATTTATTAAAAGCTTCCTAGTCAGTAATGTGGAGTTAGAAATGTGGCCTCTCTTGCACAAGCCTTACGTTAAAAGCTAAACTTTAACAGGTGACAGTCCTGAACCTTTGTGTGGTCATTGACCCAAGAAATGATTGTTGACCACTGGTAATGTTGAAGTGATGATTCTCAAAAGTGCTTTCCAGCCATTAAACTGCTGTGAAAACTCGGTGTTCCTCCTCTCTGCAAAGCTCTGAACTTGACTGAAATGACCTGTGAAACAGAGTATGCTCTTCACACTACAGCAGTTGAGCTATGTCAGACTTCAGGAGCTTGGATAATGCAGGCTTGGATAATTATTGTTTTCTGTTTTCCAGCTTGTCTCTTCTAAAGTACAAAGTTAACTAGGCAGCTTCCTCTAGGAATTACTATTTGTATTTTATTCATGAGCAGTGATGTCTCTTGGCTTAGTTTTAATTTATATTTTTGCCAAGTTGAGTTTTGGACTTCAGAGGCTTTGCTAATGAGTATTTTTAGGTTTTCCTTTAAATTTTTTCCCCTTTAACTAATTTATGTTGTAGATAGAGGTGACTAGAAACAGTGACAAAGTAAGTGTAGTTTGCTTGTAATATGCTTCTTCTATATTTTAACTCTCACAACAATTACAGTCTCAACTTTTTCTCCACCAACAGCGCTTTATCCAGTATCTCGCATCCCGGAACACTTTGTTCAACTTAAATAACTACCTGGACAAAAGTGCCATGCAGGGTAAGGATCTTTCACTGAAGGAAATAACTCTGCTCCTTTTTCTCTCTCCGATGGTGCGTGTGTCAGTGCACACTAGGAGCTAAATGACATTTAAATGGAAGAGTGCTTTGATTTTTATTGTGTGAGACACCAAAGAAAGTCCAGGCAAGAATGTAGACAGAGATAAAGTGAGATTCTGAGTTACCTAGGTGAGTGCTAGACATCTGTAATGTGTGTACCATTGCACACACAGCTGTTAACTTTACAAAGTGAGCTCTTGATGCTCATTAGAATAAACCTGATGAATCATCAGCACAATAATAATTTTTGTTGTTGCATTTTAAAGCCTCAGGAGTAAATATTTACTGTTAGGTTGCATGGAATGGTAACTAGAATGTGCTGTATAGATAGGGAGAACTTCTTCAAATCTGAGTCCTTTAATTACGTGCTAGTGGTAGAACATCTTTTTAGGTTTTTATGTGGGTTTTGAGGGATGGCAGATAAGTTACCAAACTCCTCAGCATTTTACTAGGAGTACATTTTTACTCTAATTTCAAGAACATCTTAACAAAAACTGTTTGGTGCTTGCCTAATATTTATGCTCAGTTCTTGTCTAATATTTTAATGTGTTCAGGTGTTCTCATAATTGGAACAAATCCTTTCCTAAACTTAGAAAGAAACTAACATCTCAAGATTCTGGAAGGTGCCTAGAAAGGACTTGTTATGCAAGCTGATGTGAAATAGGCTGGTAGGAGAACAGTTCTTCAAAAGAACTGAAAAGCTGTACCCTTTCAAAATGTCTAACTTCCAAATGCTTGACTTTTAGGCTATGATATGTCTACCTTCATTAGGAGATACAGCAGATACTTGAATGAAAAAGCACTTTCCTATAGACTTGTAGCAGTTGACTTCACCAAAATGAAAAGAGGGTAAGAGTACTACTGCTACTTCTGTTTGATCCTTCCTCTTGCCAGGGGGTGGGGCAGGGACGAGCACAGTTGTTCTTGAGCCACATAGAATGGTGTTCTTTGGCCCTTTGAGGCAAAACTTTGTTGTTGAAACAATACAATGTGTGCTGAGATCTCTGTATCTTATAAATGTGTGTCTTTTACTCTGTAGGATAGATGGAGTGATGAGAACTATGAATCCTGAAAAGCTTCTGAAAACCCTCCCAATCATACAGAACCAGCTGGATGCACTCCTTGATTTTGATGTAAGTACTTAAAGCTCAGTGTTAAGTAACACTCTCTCATTTTGAAGTGAGAGTTTCATTATTTTGTCAAATACTAATTTACTTTCTCATTGCTTTCTACACAGGCAAATCCAAATGAACTAACAAATGGTGTTATAAATGCTGCCTTTATGCTCCTCTTTAAAGATTCCATTAGACTTTTTGCAGCATACAATGAGGGGATTATTAATCTTTTAGGTATGTGAGAATTTTTTTAGCTTTTGAATTTTGTGAAAGATATTGAGAAAACTGAAGAACATGGACAATTTCTGACTGCAGTTTCTTAATAAATTGTCTCTGCTCTATTGCTGTTGAATGAAGCCTGTCTTAGTTCTAGTGACCAGGAGCATAGGCTTACACATCCACTGCTACCTGGAAGAATACATGTTGAAACAGAAAGTGAAATGAGAGAGTGATTGGTGAGACTGAAACAAAAATACCATGAAAATGCAATGAACCTTTGCAATTGGACTGTACAGGTTTGGTGAACTTTGTGGTGTTTCGAGTATTTACTATACTCACAGTATGGCTGAATTCTGTTTTCTTGTACTTTCTTTGAAACTTGACTAGTGCCTGAATCTGCCTGAGCTGATGAGATGAAATGCAGGGTTTTTTTAAAAGGGTGATAAGCTCTTAGCAAAGGCTTTTCATTACTATTTAAGCAAATTTCTCAATGAAACCATCAGTTTGTTCTGTTAATCCATTAGTTTTTACTCAGTGCCATATTTGTAAGTATACAGGGCAAAACCATAAAAAGTGAAGGATGTGATTGATGTTCTTTTTGGTAGGTCAGCTCAGTATATGTAGCCACTTCAGTATTAAAATGTATTGATACAGGGTCTAAAAAGGTGAATAAATACCAGGAATATTTTCAAATGATAAAATAATTGTCTCATTGCCAGCTAATAAGCTGACTTTTTGAAAATATTCATCATAATACCTAATTTGATAATTTGCACTGATTCACATCCATGTTTAATAATTTTTTGCATTATAGTCTAATACATTGAAACAGAAAAGTCCGTGGTTTTGTACTGATTGACTTCCTATAAAAGATTTCAGGTATTCCTGTAAGCTTGAAAATCTGAATAGCTTGGAGTTACTGCTGTCTGTTCTCTTACTGAAGCTTGTGTGAAATTAACTTCTATAATACTGTGTCACCTTTTTGCTGGGGAGGATGTTATCTCACAAGAGTTTTATTTGCATCCTCAGAAAGATACTTTGATATGAAGAAGAACCAGTGCAAAGAAGGCTTGGATATTTACAAAAAATTTCTAGCCAGAATGACCAAATTGTCAGAGTTCCTCAAAGTAGCAGAGGTAAATAAATTTATGTGGATGGAAAGGATATAATTTACCTGTCTGTATTGATACAGTATCAATATTCATAGAAACAACTTTAAACAGATTGTTTGCTTAACTTCACTCTACAAGGAAGTATTCTAGAAATCAGGTATTTTAAAGATTGTATATGCTTATTAACATGGGGTGGGCTTCTTGGGTATTCTTTTTATTAGCCAGATCACATAGTAAACTTTCTGAAGGATCGTGATAAATTTCATGAATGCTCCAGAATGTACAAATTTATTATTATAGTCTATTTAAAGATATTTTAGGGCTCTCCTTTACTGTAAGTGCTTAAAAATTGAGAACTAGTATCAGTAAACAATGTGGCTGTTTCTAATGCTTCCAGCAGGCTTTTCTGCATGGAAGTTAGGCTGGATGAAAGCTGAGTTTGCCTTGAGATGCAGTTTAAAGCATTTGTGATTTCTGAGATGTGTTCCTAGTGAAACTAGTACCAGTTCAGAAAATTATGAATATCCCTTTTATACATAACTTGTATGTAACATTCAGACACTGCTATTTTTTATTTTCATTACCACTGCATGTAGTAATGTACTTTTATTTCCTTCTTTTTTGTAAACCCAGCAAGTTGGAATTGATCAAGGTGACATTCCAGATCTTACTCAGGTCAGTGTACATTGCATATTGATTAACCCAATTATTTTGTTCTTTGTGTTTTTAAAGGTTGGTATGTATCCTAGTAATCATTCATCTCAAGACTGTATTCTCTTCTGTGTATTCATATGTGGGAAATACTTATAGTAGCTTCTCACATGGATTAAATATATTCAGTACTTTGCAGTTCTTAATGAGATTTGTTGATTGTTTAAAGCAATAAAACCCACAGAAAATATTTTTTAAGAACTTCTGGTTTTTATCACAGAGGATTGCTAGGCAGGTCAGCCAGAAGTATCTTGCCATACCTAGAGGAAAACCTTCTATTTTACTCTAACTTCATGTCTTCCAACACACTTAAAGATGACAGTGAGCTGGTTCAGTTGAAATCTTTTTCTGTCCCTTTAAGTCTGAAGAATAAATGTGATGTTTCTATATCAGCTCTTAATGCTGGCTTTGATTTTACTCAGTAGTATGAGGGACATGTGCAGTGCTGGAGAACTGAGTCCGAAAGGTGGAAAGCAGGGAAACACCTCCAGTGAGGATAAACTGGGCAGAAAGGAGGTGAGAAAATGGTTTGACCTGGTGAACAGGAAGCACTGATAGGCCACAGAGGCCAACAAGGTTATTCTGTGTGAGTCCCTTCAGTTATAGGGATGTTTTATTTCTCTCCTAGGGCCAATCCAACAGAGCAGAGTGTTTGTCATGATTTCTGTAGCACTGAGTAACCTGCAGGGTGCAATAAACAGCCTGGGGAGACTTGGGCACAAACTGCAGTGCCTTAGAGCTTGAGTGCTAGAGTACAATCAGTGAGAAACTAAAACTCTCTAGTGTGTAATGTTTGAACAGACACATCTAACCCTACACTAGCTTCTTGAAATTAAATTTCATGGGTTAATCATGAAGAATATATCTAAAGTGAAAATTTACCTAACCTTAATCAGTGTCTTTTTAATATGGAAATCAAACCTAAGCCACCAACTTCCATTGTCAGTGGTGTTCATTACTGCCTACAGTATGATTTCCATCTGAAATCATGCATGCTTCAAAGCACAAATCTCTAATGCTTGCTCCTAGCATTTAATATTAATCACTTCAAGAACTTGCCTGTGTGGTATAAAAGAAGTATGACTGAAACCACCAGGGTAAGAGCAGGTAATGATTGAAAACAGTAGTTTGAAGTTTTCTCTTGGTGTTTGATCTTAGCCTCATACTTTGTCTTTTGATTAGTACTGCAGTATTCAGCTGGGCTCTATTGTGCTAATCACATTATACTGAAGTCTGAAGTTATTTATACCTCACTGGGTTAGTGTGCACTTGTCCACTTAATTGGGTCATTATAAGGCCCTTGAAAGCAAGTGAGGGGTTTTTATTTACTGGGAATAGGGGTATCTAACTTCATTTTGCTGCTTTTTTAATCTGAAACTTTCAGTGAGAAAATAATCTACTCTGCCCACAACATTTTATTTCTAATAGTTCAGCTGTTTTGTTGTAAGTGCATTTATATGAGAAGAGCAGTTCTGAGCTTGTGGTAGGCCTCAGCATCCTGTGCATTTTGGCAATTTCAGTGCCACTATTAAGCATTCCACTTAGACAGAAAATTTCATGGCATTTAATATGAGCTGAGTAATTGTATATCCACTTAGTGCCACTTCAAAAGCATTTGCTGGAATTTCTTAATACTGCCACTTTTGCCTGTTTCTGTGAAGAAAATATTTTCCTTTGTAGGTGCCCTGTTTCACAGTGATGTTGCTTTCAGTTAATAGCTGTTCCTGTATTTCATGACGATAACTGGGTTGTTTCCCTCTGTATGGATGTTAGTCTGTCATGTGTTTTGGGGGCTGGGGCATGGAGGTGAATCATGAAATACAGCCTTTGTCAAGTCACTGGCTGGCTTAGCCCAGGTGTCATTTGTGACATAAAACTCCCCTGTTCACTCCAAGTCCGATGCTTTGTTGGGTATCTGCAGTAGTGACAAAGTTCAGAGGAGGTTACTGGATTGTTTGGTTTAGTTCTTGTGGTTGAGGTGGTTGTTCTCAGAGGGTTTTAGAAAAAGTATGTACAGAATATGCATTTCCATACAAATAAGTTAGAGTGGCTTTGAGAGGAAAGAAGGATGAGGAAAAGCTTTCTGGAATTAGGGCATGGTCTCCTGTTACTAAGATTATCTAAGTAGCTGTGTCATGCCTTTTGCAAGCTATTAAAGGTAAAAGTATGGGGAGGTTAGGTTGGATTGGGGTTTTTGTTTTGTTTTTTTGCTTGGTTTTTTTTTTTTTTTTTTTTTTTTTTTTTTTTTGTTTTGTTTTTTTTTTTGTTTTTTTTTTTTGGTTGGTTGGTTGGTTTTTTGTTTGGTTTGGTTTTTTTCTTGTCCCTGATACCTTTCCAAAAGGGTATTTCAGAATGTCCCCCTTGGGATTTAGCTGTCTGGGTCGAGTGCTGAATTTATTCATGACCCGTTGTTGAGGTAACTACACTGTCTTAGCTTACCTTGCTCTACTTAAGAAATACAAGCTCAGGTCTTCATTTTAAGACAAGCAGTCTTTAGGTTTATTCTGATGGCCTTTTTTTTTTTTTTTTTTTTCATTATTCATCTAGCTTGAATTTACCTTCAGTGAAAGTGGGAAGGTAGAATTGTGCTCAGTATTTCAAAGGGGAGTTTGCCTGCCAAAAGCTTTGTGTGAATATTTTCCTCTTTCCAGGAAATGCCTTGTTCTAGCTTTTGGTACAGAAGGGCTAGCAAGGGCAAGTTTGTTTTTCCTCCAGACAGTGCCTGTTATATCTGTTCTACCTCCTGAAAGTTGGCAAGTGGTAAGAGGGGCTTAATGTCTCTGAAACCCTGCCAGGTGATGAGGACTGAGCTGGCAAAGAGATTTAAATTTTAGAGGTACATTCCCTTCATCTAAATCTGCAGGAGGATTTATTTCACTTAGAGTAATTGAGTTGGTTTATTGTACAGTTACATGTTGAATAGCTACTCAGTCTGAGTAGTGTCCTTGGGATCAGGCTGGATTTGATTCCGTTTTATCAAACCTAATGTCCTGCTGTTTTCAGGTGTTCCTACTGCAAGCCTTTGGCTGTAAATATTTGAATGGAGAGTGACTGGGTTGTTTCTTGGGAAAGTAGATCAAAAATGCCAGGTCTTTGTTTGGGGACTTCAGTGAGTTTAAGGGAGTAGTGGTTTATCAGCTCTGGTTATTCTGTTAATTCTAACATAGCAAACACTGTTGCCAAAACAAGAATCTAACTTGCATGCACAGAAGCAGGGCCACTCTGGGGAATCCTTCCTTCCTGCCCCTGTGGTCCCACTCTTGTTAAGGAACCACCACTGAGATGGAATTTGGGTGTGTAGGATGGCAGCAAAACCCAAAGGCACAATTACTAATGTGTGAGATTTTGTTTGTTTTCACTTTGGGAGAAAAAGAATCTGTGTACTAAATGTTGATAGAAGCAATGTTTTATAAATACTTTTAATTTTAGGCACCCAGCAGCTTGCTTGAGGCACTGGAACAGCATTTGGCTTCTGTGGAGGGAAAGAAAACAAAGGAAGTCTCTGCTGCCAGCAGGTGAGCACCCAAAGAATTACAATGCCTGTACCTAAGATTTGTCATTGTCATTCTAACAATTTTCAGGATTCGGTCATGTGGTGTACTTGATTTTTATTCACTTCTGAATGTATCTTCCTAGAAATAGAAATGAAACATCTAGTGGGTAATAGTCTGATAGCTTAACCACATCTGAAATGTAGGTATGTCTGCCTGTGTCTCAGGCAGACTTCTGATTATGCTGTAATAAAGCACTGGGCTGAGACTTTGTATATTGTTCTTTTTAGCTTTTACTTTTTTAAAATCCTTTGACTTGTAACATTTTATGAGATGTTTGGATTTTGATACTCTTCTTACCCAAGATAGGATGATATTTATCTGAATTGTTATTATTTATGTATTTGTGGTCTACCTTTCAGACCATGAATTTATCTTAACCTTCTCATTAAAGTTCTTCAGCCCCTCCTCAGAACAGCCAAATTAGCTTAGATATGTTGTGCTGAAAGAAGTTGTGTTATTATTTCTGTCAAGTACAGTGTTAGTATGTATGAAAATACTTCTGACTTAATAATGAGAGATCTCTTTTAGAGAGACATTCTCCCACAGGAACTTGGTAAATATTGATAAATGTATCAGGCTGAGCTGTGTTCCCAATTTGCTGTCTTTCTCCTCAGATTACTTTTTTCAAGAATCTGAGGATTCACTGCTACAATATTCTGTTCATATGTGTAATGTATATATAATGCTGTACTTTTTTGCTATTACATAGTGCACAAACAAGCTTTCTGTGCCTCTGCCCTTTGAATAACATTCTAGTCTAACTTTAAAGAGGAAAGACAACTGCTATGTCCCACATTTTCCAGTTCCTACCCACTGAAACTCGAGGGAGTCACTCTGTACTTGTGCCTCTTTGTCACCCAACTGTTTTTGGGGTGTCTGCTCATATGTACCAGAGAGTAAGGGGAGAAGTGATGGGGAAGAGGATGACACACAACTAGATAAGGCACTTGATGATTAAACTGTAAGTGATGTATACCTGACAATGGGTTTTTTAATAACATTTTTTTTAATTATTGCTGTTTTTAGAGCCAGTGCCCTGTCAAGTGCTGTTTCCACACTTGCCAACACAGGAATGTCATTCAGCAGGATGGATGAGAAAGAAAAGCAGCAGGCACTGGAGGAAGAACAAGTGAGACTGCAGGCACTTAAGGTAAGATTTAACAAGTTTTATATTCCAAGATTTTTCCTAACTGGGTCAAATAGTCTATGGAGAGGAAGCTTGCAAGGTCACTCAGTGTTTTATGTGAGCAATGTGAGCTGCGTAAGACATACACTGTGCTTTGACCAGTGCTGTAAAAATGCAGTGAACATACTTAGAAGCAGTGAGAGATGTAAATCTGAAATGAATTTAAATAAGGGTGTTACATTTCTGTGTTATTGTTGGGTTGTACATTGTCACACTGATTTTTGAGCATCTGAGTTGAACCATGAAGAGATTCTTAAAGTAGGGAGGTGATTCTTCTTGAGCGAAGGTCCATTGAGCTGTTTCTCTGAGTGACTCTGGAGGGAGCCTGTAGCTTGACTAGAAGTGATTTACTTGTAGCCAGATGTGGACTAAAAAATAATTATTCAAAACATCAAGTCTCACCTTGATTTTTACATGCTTTGTTAAATACTCTTATCTCTAATTGCAATTATTTTTCTAGTTTTAGGACTTTATAGAAGATTTTTTTTTCTTTTATTAAGACCATAATTAAAATTTTCTTCTTAGAAAAGGTCTCCAGGACTGAATTGCTAATTAATTAGTAAGACTAAAATGCCAACTGTCTCTCTCATCTTTCAGGAGCAGCGATTAAGAGAAATCTCTGTGGTATCAAATTCCACTTCCACATCAGCATCCCCAAGCACTTTATCAGGAAAAAGTATGAATACCACTATAGCTGTTGACCTCTTTGCTGCACCAGCACCCACAACAAATAGGTGAGAGATCTTGCTTTCTGAAAGACAGAAATTACTGCACTGACCTGTAGCCGCACAGTGTGATCCTAGTTACCTCACAGATGCCTTTTGCTGTCTTCTTGATGTACCCACAGGAATTTTTTAAATTACCAGGTTGTTGTGTCACTGTTGTTAATGGCTGTTAGTAAATAAGAGAAAATGAGATTGGTACGAGTGTTCATAAAAACAAGAATACAATGCCTGTTACATATCTTCATATTTCTCTCTCTCTCATTTCTTATTCAGCATGCCCAACCTTTCTAGTGATCTTTTTGAGCTTCAGCCTGCATTTGTTCCAACTGTGCAAAGTACTCCAGCTATATCAACATCAGCAAGCAGTGCTTGGGGAGGTGAGCTCATATCTTGATTTGACTGTCTAAGGGAATTCTTAGAATACAAAGTTCATACTTAATTGAATCGGCATCTTAAGCCTTAACTATTTTGCATCCAAACATTCATAACAAAATATGAAGTAAATAATCTGAAAATTCTGGCAGACTTCCTTGAAGACAGCATTAGTGTTGATGGAACAAAGGAGTGGAACTGTTCAATAAAGGGGACAGGGAGAAGAAATGTAACTAAAGATCAAAGCTGAAAAATACTGGGAAATAAAACCTAAGCAGGTGTAACTGAAAAGATCCTGAACTAGTAATTCCATTTAATTAAGCAATATTTATTATACTTCTCATTTAAAAGGTGTTGGTAACTTCAGAGTTGTTGTAAAAAAGCTGTGCACCCCAGTTTCTTCGCCCATCCTTCCAAAGAATGGTCAGGTTAGATGTCAAAGAAATGCTTAAATGCCAAAAGAAGGCAATATTCACACCCTAAAATGTTAGTATTTTAATAGGTGGAATTAATAGTCTTATGTGCTATTTAAAAGGTACATTATTGAAGCAAAAAACTTAGTATCTAATTTCTTCGGTATATGTTCTGTCATTCTTCTCCTCCCACCCAATGTCAATACTAGAATTATTTTCCCTAAATAGAAAGCTGTTGGATTTTGATCTGAAACTAAGAAATTTGTATCTCAAATTTATATCCAGATAACATTTATCTAAAATTTCTATCTAACTTGGATCATTAGTTAGAATATTTACGATTTGACTTTGTCTAAAGATTCTCATACTCAATCATTTCAGTCTGTTTTTCTTTTCCATTATTTGTACTCTGTCTTCTTTCCTTCACTTCTGCATCTGAAAGGTCCTTTCTCGTCTTCAAATGGTTGTGTTGGTTCTCCACCTCATCTGGACATCTTTGACATGAAGCCAGTTGAAGAAGCTGTAAAATCTGCCACCCCTTTCATCAATTCTTCTTTTTCCTCCAAACAAACAGTGGAACTGTTTAGTGGTAAAAAAAACCAAACCCCATGTAATTTATTTGCAACTGGAGATGATAATGCTAATAATGTGGGCCATGTAATCTTTTTGTGATTTGGGCCAATCTTTACTTTTTATTAACAAGTGAAAACGGTGCATTTATTCCAGGTGTAGTAAATTATATGTTTGCTTAAATGTTTATTTCTGTAGTTGAAATAAACTATTATTTTGTTCTACTTGCCCAGTCTAGACATCCTAAAACTTGCAGCTGAAATCTGCTGATTTCTTTAAAACTGCAGCCTCCTTTCTCTTTTGTAATGGGGAATGCAGGAGTTACTTGGCTTTGCAAATATATAAAATAAAAAAAAAAACACCTTGTCATAATAGTAAAATTTCCTAATTTTTAACTGCAAACTTGTTAGGTTCCCTCTTCCTTTTTATCTTTAAAACTGATCTTATTTTCTTCTCTCTTTTTGCAAAGATGACTTTAGTGGTCATAAACCAACATATGCTTCTGTGTATCATCCTGTGACTGTTGATGGTAATTTGATTTTTTTGTTGTTGTTTTTTTAAAACTTTCTGGTTTCACTAGAATGAATGATATTTACTTCAGGGGTGTATTTCATTACTCGACCTTTTTTTCAGGTTTTCCTCTTCCTTCAGCTTCTCCAAGTACCACCTCGTCAACAATTAATGTGGACTTTGATGCTGTTTTTGGAGGAAAATCTACAGCACCAGAATACAGGACTGCAAGTGGTAAAAACTGCCTTACGATTAATTTATACCCTACAGGCAAAAACTGCTTAACAATTTAGCATAATTGCTATTGCAGTCAGAAATTTAATAACTTAATATATTTGCAAGGTGATTATGGGCTGATAAGAGGCAATCAGTTCAGTTGTTAGTAGTTATTTACTTTAAAATTAGTGATTTGACATTGACTGATTTAATTCTCTGTGTAATAACTGTTTCCTCTCTCTCTGGGGGAACAAACTTTGACCGTGGCCCACTGGATGTCTCCTAATGGGTAAGCTCCTCTTCATTTGTCTTCTCTGCTTTTGACACATGGTGATGAATTCCCTGTGATTCCATTCAGAGGCACAGCAGAACTGGTTGTGTGTGTTTCTTAAAGAATACCCGAGTTAGTCTTTCTGTTCTGTATAGCAGAGTGTTGTTGAAGTGCAGTTAAAGATCCTTTTAGATTAGTAGGTACAATATAGTATTCCATAAAAAATAAGAAGTTAACCTATGCTTTTATCAAGTCTTAAATACTTCCATCACATTGAACCTTCACATATAAATACTCAAATTAGTGTTCTCTAAAGAAAATACCTCCCTGGCCTGTGGATGTCATTTATTAACTGCAGTGTAACCATTTCGTTAACAGTTGCTTTTGTTTTCTTTGTTTAGGTTTTAACTTTCTAGATGATGTATTGCAACCCACAGTACCACCACAAAATCAAAGAGCCACTGTAGCCAACCAGCAAAGTGGAAAAATTTTAGCAAATGATCTTGATTCTTCACTTGCTAATCTAGTAGGAAGTAAGTGTGAAACTTCTAAAATTAACTTTCCCATTTGTTACTGAAAGCAAAACAAGCTTTTTTTCCCCCCTCCCAAATAAAAATTCTTAAAGATTGTCTCTTTTCTCCCACAGATCTTGGGTTTGGAGGAACTCCATCGAAAAAGTAAGTGCATATATGTTAATATTAGAATATTGGATATTCTCACATGGTTATTTGATAGTCTCTGGCACTGACATGGCAAGGATCTCATCTCTTGAAATAATCTGAAATAATTGAGAAGTGCATTGGAAACAGTGTGTTTGTGGTCAGTCACCATAACACAGCCAACCTTAACTTTTAAAGTAACTCACTTTAATTAGTTTTGCAATTACTATATTTTTATTGAAGTAAAAAACAAAGCACTATAAAAGTTGCATCAAACTCCAGTTAATCATTGTAGGCACAGTGCAGTACTGATCATTCACTTTTAACACAAACAGAACCTCCAGACTTCACACTTACTGGAGAAAAGATACATAATTAATTACTGAAATTCTGAGTGTTTCTTCATAGATTTCAGCTGTGTGCATGCATTAAAGGCATGTTTGGGTTTCCTGTTCTGTTGTTTTACTCTAGCTGTTGCCTCTCCATGAGAACTAACAACATGGTTTCATTTTAGATCAGATATGCAGTGGTCTCAGCCTACAGAGAAGAAACTCACTGGTGGAACAAACTGGCAAGCAAAAACAAGCACATCGACCACGTGGAACCCGACTCCCTTACCCACTATTCCACACATGGTAATTTCTGTGCTGTGAAATCACACTTCATTTGAGCAAATGCTGCTCCTCTGCCTTCATTAATTTATAAAGCACAGCAAAGGCTTTTGATACAAGACTTGAGGGGTAGCAGTGAATGCTTACAGGATCTTAATGAATGAGGTGGAGATTTTAGCATGCTTTATTTCCCCTCACTGAAAAACTTCGGTATTAAGGACTTAAATCTCAAGTGAAAGGCTGATTACCTGTCTCAGTTCATAAATTCTTCTGGGATTGAAACAAATGATCCCAGTCCAGAAAATTCCTGGTGTGCATGTTTGAGATGCTCCCACTCCCCCCTCCCACACACATGTGCACACAAAAACTCACCTTTAAGAATCCAGGAAATGTGTTTTAAGGACAAAATTGCTGTTCTTTCTAGTCTTTGCTCCTTGTTCAGTTTTATCATAGAACACTGTTGCAACCCAGGCAAGGCACCTTAATAGTGAAGTCAAGCAGCTCTTTTGACTTTCAGTAATGCTCAACAGCAAATTCATATTTTTAACTCAGTTCAAAATGTTAAGTGTATCTTTTATAGTTATTTGTATGAAGAATTTTCATTTCTAGGGGGGATATTTGTAGGCAACTGACTTTTCTATGCTTTTTAGAAGAGATTTTTCAAGTGTGTTGTATTCATAATATATTCATAGAAATATAAATCACTTCTAAAATATAACTGTCTTTGAAGTAGATGTTCATCTCAGTTATATAGACAACTATATAATTACCACATTTGCTGTGGATTTTGGACTGCTTCTGACTTAATTTTGCAAAAGCATAGTTTTGCCTCTAATGTCTATTTTCCTTGTTTTGCATGACTGTGCTCATTCAGAATTAGAGAAGTTGAATACAGTATTAAATCCAGTATTGGACTAAAAGATGAGACAAAAAAAATTGATGAAAGGGCACAGTTATATTGCACTTTTATGAGATTTTTCGAGACCATACAATCTCTTTGTTCTCTCTAGGCGCTCTAGATTGCGTTGTTGGAGTGCTAATGCATTTTTATTTCTGGAACACAGAGGGTACCTTAGTACCCATTGATCACTGTGGATTTAAAGATATCTTTTCTTATTTCATGTGTTCATGAGGTCTAAGCATTTGACTGTTTTATGCCAGGTGTCTGGTCATGTATTTTCCTGGAACTCCCAACACTTACTGATGTGAAGATGTAGCTCAGCTCTGAGCCTGTTTAAAATTTGTGCCCCAGAAGTGCAAAGGTCTCAGTGTCCTGGGTGGCCTCTGGCACTGAGCACTAACCCTCCAATCCATGTTCTGCTGCATCCCACCCCAGAGCCAAGTGTTCCTCCAGCACTGGGGTTTAGTGTAATTAGCATTGCTTGACAAAGACTGGCCTTATGAACAAAACCTGGTACAAGGCTTGAAATGCTCTTCATTTTTCTCTTTCCATACTGTGATGTGTGCTGACATCAGACGTTAATATGTGGGCAACATCAACCTGACTAAACATCTGTTGCTATTCACTTCTTAAGCCAAATGGTCACTGGCTTTCTTGGCTTTTTTTTTTTTTTTTTCTATGCTCTTCTCTAAAAGTCAGAAGAAGAAGGAGCATTGCATGCCACACCCTCTGAAAGCTTCTCACACACATGCTTGTGCAAGCAACATGCTCAAATCTGGCTAGGTGTAGTAAAATTCCTAATTTTGCTGTAAGTTGTACTAGTGGTAACTTTCTAAGCATAAAAACTGATGTTACTGTCCTTGCACTTTTTTCCTCACACTTTGTTTGCTTTAGTAAATGAGCATAGTTAAAAAACTGTTATGGTACTGGGCTTGAATCCATCCCTTAGTTAGAATTTCCAGCTTGAATACCTATTAAATCATTTTCTATCTTATCCTTTTGCTATGCCAGAATGGAGTACACTATCCTGGATATGTAAGTCAATTTCTTGTAAATACATTGGTTATTTTTAGTACTGAAAACTATGTGGTTTTCAAAGTTCTATATATAAATATATTACTAAATATGCATGAGTTTCTCTAAAATTTAAAATTTTCTTGATTAAAGGTACCTGCTCCTATCACATACCCATTGACCACACCTCAAGTGCCTGTATATGGAATGGTAAGAAGCATGATTGGTTTTGTATTCCTGAAAACTTGAGTTGTCTCTACCAGTGGGTTTCATGTCGTGAATTATGATGTTCAAACCATTATGAAAATTAAATTATTGGCAATAGTGTGTGAAATCTGGTGTGATTCTCACATTGCATTGAAAGAGATGACTCTGAGGTTGAAATAGTGGCAGTTTTTAAAAGCTTTGACTTTATTCTGTTTGTGGGTGTGTCTATATGTTTCTTTTCTACTATACTTAAAATGCAAAAAAAGCTCTATCTTGTGGAAGCAGTTTGAATTTTATATCATTGTTTTTGTGGGGTTTTTGTTTTTCTCACAGGTACCTCCTCAGGTTGGAGCTGCTCCTTTGATGGCACCCCATTCAATGATGTACACACAGCCTGGTCTAAGGCCAACAAATCCCTTTGCACCTGTTTCTGAAACTCAGGTGAATGGTGCTCTTTAATCTTGTTGACACTGAAACTTCAGCCTTGGCAAACACACCCAAATGCTTCATGAAAAGCTGCTGGTGTATTTCTGTATGTGAAAAGTGAGGGATTCCTCACTTAGGGGGAGCAGCTTTTGCTGGTGAGGAGGCAAATTCAGATGATGGAATTGCAGGGAGCAAGGAAGAAAGTAAAAATCAGATTTCTATATCTCAATGTTGCAATTTGAAGTAAACAGGAGTGTTGAAGGTATGTAGGTTTTAGTTTCCCTTTGACATAAGCTGGATACTTGGTTTAGTCATGCTGACCAGACCAGTGTTGGAAGCTTCTTGAAGATTCAGGTGATGTGGAAGTGAAAAAGGCATGGACAAGAGATCATTCACACTGGAGAAACTGTTCTCCTGTCATCCAAATACATAATATTTAATATCAGGTCTAATGTTCTTTGGGGTTTTTTTAAAATGCCAAAGTCTTTACGTTATAAGTAACAAGGCAGCTAAATAGATTCTTTATTGTAAAACACTGGGAAACCATTTGTTATGTAAGTGGCATTAATATGTAATCTTTGTTTCACAGATACAGTTTATGTAGAGCCACCAAAGCAACAAGATGTGAGAACAACCAAATACTGGTAAAAAAAAAATGAAAAGACTGAATTTCAATCTTTCCATGATGTATTTCTGAACAGGGCATCCGTTTATTCCCTGTATAATACAATATTATTTTGAACTGCAATGCTTTAGAGATTCTTGTTTATAACAGTCACTGCAGTGTGAAGTCATGTTTGTTTCCTGATTTATTTTTTTTTAACTGCTCAGCAGAAAAACTGTTTTTTTATTGAGGTTGACTCAGAAGGTGCAAGCTGGATTATCATGTTCAAAATCAAGGAGAATGTTACATGATTGCTCTACAACCTTAGTCATCAGTGGATTACCTTAGGAATTGACTGAGAATGTCAAATTATTTATTTTATTTGTAAATTCTGTGGCTGTTGTAACCAAGACACGACACGAAATCAAGTTGAGCAATAAAATTTTTATGTGCTCTAATAAATACTCTGGTAGAGCAATGCTTGCATTATCATCAGGCCTACATTGTGTGAAATCAGACAGCTCTTTCACATCAGAATAGCTTATAGTAATATAATGTGAGTTTGAAATGCTGTGAATCAACAAGACACATATTATTACATAGGTAAATATAGTAAAAATAATAAATTGCTCCACTGGTCTGTCAGTATTGCAGAGCTAAGTAAAAAGAGGCAGCAAGGCTGCAAGCCTGTGATGGAGTAGGGAAAATAAGAATGTTCCAGAACATTCAGCCTCCAAGAGGTGCCAGCAGCTGCACTTCTTTGGTTCCTACTCCCACCATGGGCTCAGGGAGAGCAGCCCTGGGAGCCAGAGTTTGTCAGTGCCACAACCACAGCAGCACGCTGAGTCTTGCTGATAGCTGCAGTAGAGGCAAGAGAGACAATTCTTCTTTCTAAAGTCCATTAGGTCAAAAGACTGGAACCTTGCAATCATGCTGACACACTTGTGAACTGGCAACTCTTTTGAAATTATCCAGCTGTAGAGAATAGCTTGTGCTTCTTTTTTGAAATAAGAACCTAGTTGTAAACCCTATAAAAAAGAATTATTTTTAAATGTGTAAATACGTGTAAACTTTTCAGATAGTTGTTTCTTTGATGCTGCAGTAATCTTTTTCTTCTGTAGTAATTTCAAGGTAAAAATGCTACATTAAAAAATCCAGACTCTTTTTGAGAGGAAAATCTTTAAAATCAACTAATTTATGAAGTATTGCTGTTCACAATGGGTCAGTGTACAGACTTCTGGAACATATTTTGTACTTAAGAATCTTCCTCCAGAACTGAAATTGGCTATGAAAATGCCTTATCTTGTATTTTTCACGTCTGATAAAGTGATAGCATTAAAAAAAACCCCAATAGTTATAATTAAGTAGATAGAAGTGGGAACAACCTTTCCTCCAGAAGTTTTGTGGCAGAATGCAATGAAAAGCTCTCCTGTAAAATTCCTTCTAATGATGATTAATATTAAAGCTGAATTTTCTATTGTTACAATAAATAGACCTCCAGTGTAGTATTATGTCTTTTATCCTTTGGAGAGTCTGTAATTGCAGAAAAATATCTCACCGTAAATGCAGATAGGCCTGAGAATCTTGTCTAACTCTCTTGTAGAGAACTTCTAAATTAAGCACATTCCTCAGAGTGAGAACAATCCTTCTGTTTTTCCAAATGCTTAATTCTGTCCAAAGAGTGCAAAAGTAGTATTTCTTAACCCTACGATAAATATTTTGCCTAATGAATCAATACAAAAGAAACAAAATAAAACTCCTCTCCCCAACCCTTGATATTTGTAACTGCTAATTTCCTGGAAAACAAAACCTTGCAGAAATTTGAAACTGTGATCCTTGATGTATATTGATTTTGACAGAATTTGGACCAGTACAAGGTAGTTTAATATTCAAGTTTGAATTACAAAGGGCTTCAAGCTTTAATCCACCTTTATTGGGTTGAACAATTGTACAATTTTTAAGCCAATGAGTTCTTCAGTGCCTATAGTTGCCCTCCACATGTTGAGGGAATAGATGCCATTTAGAATGGGTCATTGTGTTGAAGGGACTGTTTATTTTAAAAATAGTGAATTCCATATGTTCATTCAGCAATCAAAAGTCTTGTGTTCAAATTAAATCAGTCCATGGAGTTACAACTGTCTGGGCAGAAGTGAGAGTGCTACAAGCAGGCAGTTCCTAGCACTGTAAGCTGTTAGATCTTTCTTATACTGACTTGTATAAGTAATAACACATTATTTTAATAAAATATGCAAATAAATGCCTGGCAAGCAGTATATATCTGTTATAACTTTTTATTTCAGAGCATTCTGAATATCTGGAATATACCTGGCTCAGAAATGGATTTAGTACTGGATAATAGCTTGCACTACTTTGATTTGCTCTGGGTCTTTTAATGGTTCTTTTGGTCTGCTTCCTTGTAGCAAAGCTGTCTGATACCAATTTATTAGTATTAAAAAGGAGAAACAGCCACAAAGCATGTTTTAAAAACTTTATAACCTACCTTCTTTTGATGCTTTCATATACAGCTTTCAGCTTGATCCTTGTGAAGCAAAGATCTTTGTACCTTCTCTCTGCACACACGTGCACAGGACTGGGTTTTGCCCACCTCTTCCTTGTGCGCGTCTTGGAACACATTAAATGGCAGTGTGTGTTTAAATAACATACATGAGAAGTGAAAACCAAGGACTTAGGATGCTGTCAAGGTTTTTATGTTTTTTTACGGCTATTCTCCACAAAAAAAACCCCACTTTGAACACCAAGGTTGTTCTTGAGGGTGACTGTACCAGCCTGCAGAAGCTGCGAACAGTAGTTGTGATGAGTGAAGAGAGATGTACATAAATGTGACTTTTCCTTCCAACTCCTTGGATCAGAATCATGTTCTGAATACTTCAGGAAGCTGATAACTAAGATGTCTCTCCGTGTTTGTGTGAACAAGGAGGAAGACTTTGATGTGTGCTGTACACTTTGCATTATTGTACTTTAGTAGGTCGCTTGAGCCTCACTGCTGGGACTTGGTGCTGCTACAGGCAGACTCTCATGGAATATGCCATAGGATGACTTCTGAGGGACTTTGGAAAGGTGGATTGTGTGAGGCCTCTTGGACTTGAACCTGTACCTCGAAATAACTGGGGTTTTCTAATGTTCTCTAGATATAGTTTGACTTTGCCTCCCAAGAAGTTACTGATTTTTTTTTTCCTTAAATAAATTTTGGACATGTGTACTAGAAAAATCTCTGTTCTGTGCACATAGTGGTGGAATATTTGTAGGTAAAATAACAAATGGACTTTTGTTTAAGAAACAAAACCAACAGGAAAAACCACACACACAAAAGTAACAATAAAACTTCTGACTACAAGATTGAATACAGGGTGTATCTATCCCCAGCTGGATATTTTGATGTGTGACAGGGATGGGGGGTTACAATTAGAATAGTATGCACTGTGGATCGGTGCTTCATTTGTACATAAAAAAGAAAACTTTGTTTGGGGTAGTTTGTATTGTAAGGATAACATCTAAAGGCACTGTATCAGTCGTTTATTTCCATTGAGAAGATTATATTTTTAAGCAATGGAAACTGTACATGTTATCATTTATACATTACTGATAGCTAGGAATAGAGAACTTGTTGCTATGACTCTGAAGATGTATCTGACTTGTCATTGATCTGTACCTTGCTGCATCATTCTGCAGATTCTCATGATCATTTATTTAAAGAGATTGTAGTAACTGCTACAGTTACAACAGGAATTGTAACGTCAGATCTTTCAGTATATCTCAGATGTGTATCCTTGTGATTAAGCTTAATCCTTTACCAAATGTCTGGCTGGAATCTCATCTTGGAGCAATGATAAAATAGGTGCTGGAACAGATTTCCCTCACCCCAACCCACACTTTATTTATTTAATAGGTCTTGTTTTGTATGTTATGTTTTCCCCCATAACAGGTTTGTGCCTTTTATTGGATATTTATTTAAAAGGAGCTATGATAATTTAGGTTGCTTTTTTTCAAATGTATTCTTGGACAGCTGTTCCTTTATGTGAGTTCCTTCATTTTATAAAAATACAGAATGTGTGGCAAATATACTAGCCACAAAGTGGAAAAAAAATCTAAGGATTTATGTTCTATGAATAATTTTTTTAAAAAATAAGCCTAAGCACAAGACTGGCTGTGTTGATATTTTAATTGTGGAACTTCACAATTTGTTAATATGCAAATTGTTCATTTTTTTTAAAAACTGCTCATATCCACATATTTGATGAAACAAGTTTTGGAAAAAAATAAACTTTGGCATATGCAAGGTGTGTGTGTGTGTGTGATCTTTTTTTGTGTTCTTAAGGCTTTCTCTAATGCTGTTAAGAAGCCATGGCTGAATTAAGGTGCTTAATTTGATTGTGTGGAGGGCCTGGAACAGGCAGGCTCAGGGAAGTGTAGCCTGCTGCAGGTGCTCCTTCTTTCTAAATCAGAAAATCCTGGTTTTAATAGTTGCATTTTGGTTTCTTTAGGTTTCAGAGATGCGTTTTCAGTTGTGAGCTTGGGCTGTTTAGTAATTCATTCGTGTTCTGTCACTTCCAGCGGCAGCGCTTCCATGAACTGACCGCACGGGCACGGACGGGAGAGCGGGGAGAACGCCGGACAGGCATTACTGGTGATCCTTTAGAAACGTTTATTGTAAATTGCTAAAGGCATTGCTCCTGTTCGCTCGATCTGGCTTGTCATTTACGCTGCGGGAAAGGCAAAGCAGCTGATTTTAGAAACAAGGGCACTTCCTCCGTAGGCAGGAGCAGAGGGTGGGATAAGCGCCATCTCCTTCCGGGCAAGGGCAGGCAAGGCCCTCGCAGTTCCTGCCACCGCAGGCAGCCCCCGCTACCGGATCCTTCCCCTTTCCCCGCCAGAGCCTTCTCCTTTCCCTCCGGCGCTGTTCCCTTCGGGCCGGAGCTGTTCCCCTTCCCGCCCGGAGCCTTTCCCCTCAGGCCGGAGCCCTCCCCTTCCGGCCTCGCCCCTCATTAGCATGGGCCGGTGCCCGGGGCCGCCACGGCCCCGCCCATTCCTGGATCGGGCCCCGCCCAGCGCCCCTCTCGGTTCTGACGTGATGACGCACAGCCACGCCTGGCGCACCGCTGACGCGATGACGTGACCACGCACGGTCCTGGCGCAGGCCGCGCATGCACCGTCCGTTCCCAAATGGCGGCGGCCGGAGGCAGCGAGGCGGCGGGCGGGAGGCGCGGCCCGCTCGGCATCCCTGAGGCGGCGTTCGTGGTGAGCGGGGCCGGCGAGCGGGGATGGGCAGCCCCGAGGTGGTGCTCCTGGGAGGTGGGGCCGGGCATCCCCAGGCGGCGTTCACGGCGAGCGGGGCCGGGGAGTGGGCGCTGTGCTCCACCAGCCGGGCCCGGCCCCGTGAGGCGGCTCCTCGGCGGGCGGGCGGGGCTGGGGACGCGGATGGCAGGGGCCCGTGAAGGGGCCTTTTCCCGGGGGAGTTGCCCTGTTCCGATGCCGACCTGTCCCTTTACCTGACAAGAAGCTCCTCTCCCCGCGTTAGGCGATCTGGTGTTACTGCACTGCCGGGCTCGGGGCAGCGAGCAGCGTGTTGTCCTGGCACACACTGCGTGGGGCACGCCTTGCCGCTCCTGCTCCGCGGGTAACGGGCCGTGCTCCTTTCATACATCTTCCGGTCTTCATCCAGTTTTACACTGCTGAGGAGATTCACTCTTCTGAAGCGCCCATGTGTTCTTGAAAACCAGAAAACGTGCATCTTCTGGAAAACAGGCCCAGCTCGTTTATTCAACTTTAAACACTGATGTGCTGAGCGTTTGATGATTCTGTTGAGGGGTTGGAACACAGGAATCAGTGACTTATGCAGTGTCATAATCTCACAGTCATCTGTTCCCTTTCAGCTCTGAGCTCGTTCTTGGTGCACGGTCTCGATTGCTGTTTTATTCCTTTGATCAATAACTGTCGATCAGAAGGGCTATACCCGGCTGCCTTGGTGACCTCAGGAAGTGTTGCCCCATCTGATACAACTGCCTTTATAGAAATAAATTGGTTTGATTTGCATTTTGGTGTTTGTAGATGTAGTGCTGGTGCTGCTGATGTGCCTTATGTGGGCATAGGGCCTGACCAGACAGGTACAGGGCATTTTCTCTCAGTGATCCAGTTCCTCCTTCTCCTTTAAGGTTTTTTAACAGTAGTTAGGATCTGGCACATCCTTACTGGGCTGGAAAACCATTGCTGCTGCCAGCTAACTTCCCTCTATGCCTCATAGATGGCAGTGAAAGGGAAGGGCCGTGTCTCCAGCTGCCCTCACTGATCCTGAGAGAGGAGAACCTGTGCTCTGTGCTGGCTCTGTGGCCACCCTGGCAGGAGGCAGGACATGAACAGCCCCAGCAAACACTTGAAGGGCATCTGTCACATCCCTCACTCGGTGCTGCTGGCTGCCTTTGGGCTGTTGTGTTTGGTTCCATGTGGTTTCCTTTCAGTGCCTGTGTCTGAAGTGTCTTGTGTGCTGTATCACAAGAGTTCTGGGGCTGTGCCTGAGCCCTGTGCTTCTCTTCAGTTCTTCTTAACCTCAGGGATCTTCATCACCTCTGGATCTAAACATCTTGGAAGCTTCCTAATTCTGAGTTTTGAGAGGTGCTCCGATCAATTCTGTGATTGCAGAAGAGATCCTTGATGGGTGATCAAGGTGATCATAGAGTACTTGAATGTAGATGTTAAGATAGACTTTCTTTTATTCAAAATAAGCCTGCACTGAGAAGCTGTAATGGTATTCTGCTCTGCAGAGTGAAAATACTACTGTCTTCAGGGTAGGTTTTGCTAGAGCATCTTTTATTTCAGAAAATAGGTTTCTATTTCAGACTTGCTGATCTCTTGCTTGGCATTTTCCCCCTCCATGCTGCATGGGCAGCCTTAGTGTGACTCTTGTCTTCAGAGAGGTTTTATGTAAATGTCTTGGTTCAGTAGAGGCTTTTCACACAATTTATGGTTCACATCTTCTCTGAGGCAGTTGTTCTGTGAATTCTTGTCCCTCTCCAGGTTTCAAGTGATGTCAAGCACTGAGAGTAAGTAATGTTAGGACAAAGAGTTTTACTGGGTTAGAACTCTACAAACATAACTTTCATCTCTGGTGGTTTTGGGCTGTCACCCAGACATTTCCAAATAAAATGCCTTCTTTGTCCTTCTGCCTTGCTCACCACGCGTGAGGATGCAGGTCTGCAGGTCCCTGTCTCTTGTCATGTTCTCTGCACGTGCCCCAGGGATGCAGCTCTGCAGAGTGAGTGCCTGCAGCTCTTTATTTGGGTCATCCCTCAGAAGGGAACCCTGGGGACACGTGGGAATGCTCCATCCTGCTGCATTTCAGGGCTCCTGCAGAACCCTCCTGTGCCTGGGCCTGAAGTTTGCAAAATGGTGCTTTGCCACTCAGTTTCCTTCCTAAAAAAGAGACAAGTTCTGGCAGGTCCTTGCAGAACCTGTAAGTGTTGTAAGGATTCTGCAGTGGAGGTCCTGTGGAACACACCACAAAGTGAGGATCCTGAGCCAGCTGTGCCTCAGAGCTGCTCTGCTCAAGCTTAAAGAAGTGACTGTGCCTCAGCCTTGCAGGTGGGGAGGTGGCACAAGAGCCTGAGCAGCAGGCTCAGAAACCCCAGCTGGAAATCCTTGGGGATAAATCTGAGCCCACCTTGACTGGGACATTGTGTAGTGGAAGGAGATCACCAGTATATCTGGATTTACTTCTGGGTTCACTTCTCAAAATCTTCATTTCAGCAGGACGTGGATTGTGTCCTGTGTTCTTGAAAACCAGAAAACGTGCATCTTCTGGAAAACAGGCCCAGCTCGTTTATTCAACTTTAAACACTGATGTGCTGAGCGTTTGATGATTCTGTTGAGGGGTTGGAACACAGGAATCAGTGACTTATGCAGTGTCATAATCTCACAGTCATCTGTTCCCTTTCAGCTCTGAGCTCGTTCTTGGTGCACGGTCTCGATTGCTGTTTTATTTCCTTTGATCAATAACTCTTGATCAGAAGGGCTGAGGCAGGGCTGAGTGCCAGGCAGGGTGTGGGAGCTGCTGCCCACCTGCTTCTGCTCTCTGCCCCAGGTGGTTTGAACCAGCAGAGCTGCTTCCACAAGAGGGAGTTTCATCTCACAGCATCCTCAGGCCTCACTTCTAAATACTTCTTCAAACCTAATCCTCGTTTTCTTTGTTGAAGGCTTCCCCTAGGAGCTTTATCCAGAGGCAGGAATGCTCAAGGCTGTTTTCAGGCAGTCTGAGGTGTGCCCACTTGAACTTGGATCAGTGCAGGACAATGCTGCCTGCTGCAGGTTGTGGAGTTCCTGTTCTGCTACAGATTTCCTTCATGATAAGAAAGGCAGGGAGTTCTGACCAGACTCAGTAATTTTCTAGTAAGTTTCCTTAGCCAGGAGAGTTAGGGCATCTTAATGAGGGGGAGCAGCTCCATGTCTGACACACTTCAGTAACACATCACAGTCTTTTTCTGCTGTGAAACTTCTGGAGTGGGGACCCCAAGTTCAGAAGCAGGAGCTGAAGGGGCCTGTGGTGGGGCTCCCATCGGGTTTTACTGAGCTCTGTGGACAGGGGCAGAATTACCCCAGTGGGGGAGTGGGGTCACCTGGAATTACCTGTGTAAATGGTGGCAAGGCCAGAAATGTGTGGCTGATCCCTGGCCTGGGGATCCCTGGCCTGATGCTCCTTTCAGAAGCTGGGACATTGTCTCCTGGCAGGTGAGCTCCTTCCTGGGGTTCTGCAGGAGGCACGTGCTGAGGGTGACACCTTTGCTGCCTCTGGCCTTTCTTCCCTGGCAGCTTTTCCTGCCACTCCCGTGGCTCTCAGTCGGTGACAGGACTGGCTGGAAGTGTTCTCTAGAGGTTTCTGTGGTTTCCTGCTAACTAGAGAAGGAGCTTCTGAAACCAGGCTGTGCATTTCCACAGTGCCCTGTCCGAGCAGATACCTCAGTTTTTCCACCTTTGTGTCTTTCTCTTTATCAGGCTGATTTTTTTCCTTCATCAGTTTTATCCAAAATAGTTCATAAACTGGTGAGCCACAAAGAAATTTCCCTGCCTTACAGGTAGGAACCCCAGGTTTAGCCATGCTCTGTGGACACCCACCCCTGTAAGGTGACACTTGACATCAGCCAGGAGTGACAGCACCACTAACCATGTACCCACAAATATGGTTATGAAATAATCCTTGCACCTATCCCTTAGTTCCCTCAAAAAAAAAAAAAAAAAAAAAAAAAAAAAAAAAAAAAAAAAAAAAAAGGCAGAGAGGGAGAAATGAAGAGATGACTAAGAAAAGAAACCAAATGCTTTTGTACTTCAGTCCACAAAATAAGTTAGTTTACATTTCAAACCCCCTTGAGATGTAGCTGCAGTGAGATGATAGCATGTCTGTGCCTAGGATTTCCATAAAACTCTTCTAACACTGAGGATTTCTTTCTCCCCTTAAAGGAAGATGTAGATTCTTTTATGAAACAGCCTGGAAATGAGACAGCAGATGTAGTTCTTAAGAAGTTGGATGAGCAGTATCAGAAGTATAAATTTCTGGAACTTAATCTTGCTCAAAAGAAAAGGAGGTAAGTTGTCATTTTTGCAGAATTGAGAAATTTTTAGCATAGTTCTATTTTTTTTTTTTTTTTAATAATAAATCTAGTGGGCAGGAAGGCTGTGGGGATCCCAGTTGGGACTGTTGGGAGAGTGACTCTCTCAACTCTGGAGAGCTTTTGCTTGGACAGTGCAGAGTCCTGTGGCTCTCACTGTCCATGAACCTCAGAAGAAACACACTTCCTTTCCTTTCCTTTCCCTTTCCCTTTCCCTTTCCCTTTCCCTTTCCCTTTCCCTTTCCCCTTCTATTCCCTTCCCTTCCCCTCCTTTCCTCTTCCCCTGCAGTAGTTTCAACCTCTATTTCTGCTGAGGTTTCCCTGTCCTCTGGGAGATGACAAATATGCAAAATGTACAATTTTAGCAGAAGAGGGTCTCTTAGTGTTGCTGTGTTTTGTTCTGATGTGAAAGCTGAGGGGATTGCTGTGCTTCCAAAGCAGCAGCCTCGTGTTGTGAGGGGCAGGTGAAGCTGGAGCTGAGCTGCCTTTACATGCCTTGTCTTTCAAAACTGTGTTTGTGAGCTGGAAAAAGCTGTTAACAAGTTTTAAAGTGGAGGGTGGACTGTATAATAAAACTGATCATTTGTTTAGGAAACTTTGTGTCTCTGTAAAATAATAAATTATGACTGTTGTTAATTCACAGGCTAAAAAGTCAGATTCCTGAAATTAAACAGACATTAGAAATTTTAAAACACATGCAGAAGAAAAAGGTAAATTATTTTGAATATCTAATGAGTATGAGAAAAGCTAACTACCTTTCCACCCTAACAGAACACATTGCAAGAAATGTTTTGGAGAGCACACTTAATATGCCTTTATAAATAACAGAATTGTTTTTAAAGGTATGTAGTACTTTTTGAAAGCTAGTTCAAAAAAACAGTTAATGTTTGTAATGCAAACTTCATTTTTAATAGTGTAGAGAGTGCAGCTAAGCTTTGACTTCATCTCCATTCTTTATAGAGATTTCTATATTGTTTTTAAATATATCTTTTAAAAATGCATTATTCTTGGAGCTCTAACTCTAATGTTGAAGTAAAGTTATGTAGAATTCCACACAAGTTAACATTGTATCAATGGTAGTAAACAGAAAAGTGTGCTCTTTATTCTAAGATTTATGTCTTTAATATGTTTCCAGTGAAAATAGCAATTGTAAGTTTTATCATTTGTCTTAAGGATTCCACGCATCCAATGGAAACCAGATTTTTATTGGCAGATAATCTCTACTGCAAAGCTTCAGTTCCTCCTACAGATAAAGTTTGTTTGTGGTTGGGGGTAAGTAAAATAGAACTTTCTCTGAAACTGTTTCAATAACTTAGAAAAGGCTTGTGAAAGAGAGTTTTGGTTGCTGTCTCCCCTGGTTGGAGTGGGCAGGATTCTGTTGGTGGGTGCAGAGCCCATCTAACCAGGCAACTCCAGTATGTTAGGGAAGAGTTCTTGTTCTTTTTTTTTTATTTTATTTTTTGGTTCCTGAACAGTAAGACTTCATAGAATTGTATTTTGGTGGATTGTTCTTTCCAAAAAGCTTGTTTGTGTTTCCCTTACCATTTCTGTCACTTTTTGATTTAAATTACCATCCAGCATTGCCTGGCATAGGAGTGTGCCCAGCAAAATAACTTAATTTGGCAAGAACTTCCCATCTTCTCTGTTATTTGTATTCAGCATCTTGCTTTCCCTTTTCATGCACCTGTTTAGGGAAGGGTGGGATTTCTGTTGCTCACAGATACCTGCCAGTATTTAGAGTGGACTTTGCACTAAAGCCTGCTGGGATCAGCATTCACAACCCAGATTCCTAAGTACTTAAGCAGCATCAGGTTGGAGTATTTTGTATTTAGAGGCTTCTTTATATGTGGAGATTAAACCTGCTGATGCTTATTTTGAGACTTTTAAATCATGGATGTTCCTAAATCCCAGTGTTGGCTGCCAAACAAAACCTCTTGGTTAGGACAGAAACACTGTTGACACATGAGCTATCCAGACTAATTGGACAGTTGCTCCCAACCTGTCCCAATTCTATCGTAAAAAATAAAAAAAAATCTGATATTAGGACTCTATATTTAGAATTCATAAACATTGACTTTCATGGTGCACCCCAGGTTTGTTTTCTAACAGAACATCAGAGAAGTTTCATCTTATTAAGTTCCCACTGAAAAGCTATAATGAATGAAATACTACACATAATTAATTTTATTTGGTGTTCTCAACCTTCTGCCTTTCTCCTGTCTGTGTTGGGCTGTGCATGTCCCTGTTACTGGGAGTCTCTTTTTAAAGAACAGCATTTCCAGATGTGGCAGCTCAGTGTAGCCTTCCCTGGGATCCTGTCAGGCACAGACTGTGGCTCCATTAGGCCACAGTTTTTGAACAGGACAAAGCTTCATTGGTTTCACCTGATCCTGCTCTTTTTCTCATCCTGGGGTAACTTCTTACTGAAACAACCACATATGGGTTAAAAACCACCACCACAGCATCAGAGAGGACTTTTATACCTGTTGTATCTTTAATACCTGTAGTAGCTCTTCTACTGACAGTGCCAGCTGTTTGTCAGTGTTCCACACAGAGCCTGAGGTTTGTCCTGAATCCAACAAAAACTGTTTGCAGAGTTGTGTGGCACCTGAAAGGTGCTGCTAAGAAATGTAAAGTCTCTCACTTTTCAAATGCAGTGAGGATGAGATGCTGATACCTGAAAGGCTGAATGTGATCCACAGGGGGAGAAATCCCTCCTTGCTTGGCTGTAGGAAGAGAACTTCTTGAAGTCACCAGGGAGATTTATTACTCAGTTACTGAAGGGGTGGAGGCCTCAAGTGGAGTCAGACTTTGCCTGTCCTGAATCTTGTCTTGGCCTGTCAGGACAGTACTGCTAACATCATTAGTTATGAACAACAGCCTAAAATATGCTTGGTGTGGCTTAGTCCTCACAATGCAAGAGTAAGACTTTCTATCAATCTTTCCTTTTTAGGCCAATGTGATGCTTGAATATGATATTGATGAAGCTCAGGCTCTGTTAGAGAAGAATTTGTCAACAGCCACAAAAAACCTCGATCTTCTAGAGGAAGACCTGGATTTTCTCAGAGATCAGTTCACCACTACAGAAGTCAGTATCCTTTTCATTAATAAATGTGAAGGCAACATTCAGGTCACAACCAACTTTATGATGTGTTTTTATCTTAGACTGGCTGCCCTCACAATTCTATAGCACCTGTGAACGTTGCTGTCCCAGCAATGGAATATTGTGTTTGCAGGGCTGAGCTGGAGGTTGGTGTGTGAGAGACACAAAACTTGTGTTTGTGTCCTCATGAAATCCACTGCAGTGGTGGCAACCCAGATTGACTCCAGAGTGAGCTGGAAGTGTGGATTGATGCCCAAGGGACCACCTTAAAGTGCAGGGACCCTTCCTCCAGGGAATATTGTTCTTTGTTGCCCATCACACCCTTTGCAGCTGCCTCCAAGCTGCACAAGCCCTGCTGCAGCAAGCCTGGGACTGGCCTGGGCTGTGCTCAGTGGTTTTTAAATTTCCTTGTACTGTCATGAACCACTCCTGGGTGTGTGGGGTTGTTTTTTATACTTTCTAGTTTTAAAACTATTTTAATGAGTGTAGCCATTAACTGAAGCATTTAGATTCAGTTTAATGAAGGCACAGCTGCTTGTTCTTTCACGTTTACCTTGAGCTGTCTTAGTGCCGCAGGAGTTTGGGATGCCTGAAAGAATCAAACACAGCCGAAATGGGCAGCTTGACTGAAATCAGCAAAGAGTCAGGAAAACTAATTGTGTTTCTCTGCCATATCTTTTTGGAGGTTTTTAAAGCAGTGATACAAATACTGCAGTTACCAACAGTTACCAGTGTTCTGGAGAGCTGAAGCTTTGCACCAAGTCAGCCCTTTCATGAAATGGTTTCTATACTGACTGTTGTAACTTAAGTGGACAATTCTGTAACCTGCTTTTTCTCCTTTTTTAATTTTTTTTTCTCTTTTCTGCTAGCCTGAGCTGTTTCCTTAATTCTACACCTTCAGATATGGCTAGAGTTTATAACTGGGATGTAAAGAGAAGAAACAAGCAAGACCCTTCCAAAAACAAAGCATAGTTTTTCCAATTTTAAATGTGGTCTCAATTTCCAAGTATTTTTTATTTAAACACCTCCAAACTTCATTCAGGACTGAGTTACTTTCAGCATTTCAGTAACTGGTAAAATATATAAAAACTAATGGTGAGCACCATTTTATTTATTTGTAAACTCGAAATTTGGTTTCATGCATGCTTCATGAAATGAATGATTTGAAAAGGCACCACAGTCCAGCAAAGGATGTAGTATTTTGACCAGACCAATCCATCATAAATGAATCTCTACCTGAAAGCTGTCTGGAAAGCTGAGGGGCATGGATGAAATGGAGCCTGACGTGTTCACAGGCTAAGACAATGCAGGGTTTTTCTTTTCCATCTCTGTACAGCTGCTGGAGTTAACTTTGACTTGGGCTGGGATGTGCAGCTGTAACGTTCTAGGAAACAACAAACAAGAAGTGGAATCTTGGGGTTTGTTGCAATCAGGTAATGGCAGCACCAGTGTGCAGGCATGGCTGGGTGGGTGGGCTGACTGCCTTTCCCAGCTCTCAGCACTTCACAGGTTGTGATTTGTCCTCAGAGAGCAGAGGGATAGGAGGAGCAGCACAGGCTGTCAGGCCTGCAGCTCCCACCCCTCACTTTTCACACCCGTGCACACGTTGGTTGTTTCAGTGAGCACTGAACAAGGATCTGAGAGCCCAGAGCTTGTGAGAAGCTTGTGGGAGGGTCCCATTTCCACCCCTTGGCCCAGGTGTCCCATTCCAGTGTCTGAGCACAGCCTCCAGCTGGGGAAACCTGTGTGAGGTCAGGATGGTTCACTGGAACATGACCTCTGGTGGTGCAGCTGGAGGATTTTTTTGGTCCTTACGAAGCCTTGCGAGATTGTTGCCTCTTACCTTTGCAGTTTCTTTCTAAAATGAAATGCTCAGTGGTGATGTCAATGGCTAAATAATCACATTCTGTGACTGAGAGTACAGGTTTCACTGCAAAATAAATGCAAATGTTGACTGTTCAATCTTCATGTAAGAAACAATATACCTGTAAATTTTTTGTACTTTTATTTCATGATATTAAAATAGTAAAACTCAACAGTTGTGGCAAACAGCTGTTTTTGTGCATCTTTCTTTGTGAGAAAGTAATGAATGTGATGTGTGATCTTCTATGATGTTTCCCTCCCCTGACTGGGCGTGGGGGGTGAAAAATTCTGTGGAAGCAGCAGAGTGAGAAGTGTGGTGTGAATGAAAGGGGGGGTGTGAGTCAGCACATCTGAGCTGGTGACTGAAAGCAGTGATTTACCAGCACTGTGCCTGTCAAACGGAGCTGCAGGGAAGGGCAGAGAGCAGGTAAACCTTTGGCACTGGGCACCAGTAACTGCCCCTGGGCTCATCCCTTCCTTCCCCAGGGCCACGGTGTTTGTTTCAGTGGAGCTCTACCCTGTTCTCCAGCAGGTATCTGCTACAGCAGCAGGATGTGGTGCTGCTCGGGCTGCTGCTTTCCTTTTCTAGCATCAGCGACGATGGAAAGGCAGCTGCAAACACAGCCTGATTTCTCTGACAGTTTTTTCCTTCAGTTTGGATTAATGAGATCCCAACAGGCCGTGCTCCCCCCACACCCCGGACTGGTCCTCAGGCGGCAGTTGCCTCCCTTTGTTGTGCAAAACGAAACGACCAGTTAAGCATTTTTGCACAGCAAAAGCAGAACCGAGCAAAATCAGCGCCGTGTGCCACTGCCAGGAACCTGCTGCTGCTGCTGCGTGTCAGAGGGGACAGGGTGACAGCCCTGGAGCTGAAATGGCTGCTGTGTCCAAAGGTGGTACTTCCCGGGGGCTGGGAGATGGCTGTGGCCATCACAACTCGGCGTTTGGTGTTTGTGTTTGATCTGAGGTCAATAAAAACCCCCAAAGCTCCCAGGTGAGCTCAGTTACCAAACCCTGCCCGGGTTTGCCCTGTGCTGGTGTGGCTGCTGTGCCACACCTGCAGAGCCTCCTCGAGGCTGTGGGGAGCAAATGCTGCGACCAGGGGGTGGTTTTGTCTCAGGTTTTTCTGGTTTTTCTCAGCAAGGCAGAGGACAGGTTCTGCAGGAAGGGTGTCCAGTGCCTGGGAATGCTGGATCCAGCCCTGGCTGGGATAGGGAGCAGGGAACACACTCAGAATGGACAGGGGGAAAAGGAAAAAAATAAAACCCACCAAAGTTTCTTTACAAGTTTTGAATTTCACATTATCACGTAGTAACCATTTTGCTAAATACAAGCATATTTTCAGTCACGTACAGACAGCTAAATACAGCATTATTTTCACATTTCGTTACAGTGCATAACAAAGCGAGGACAGTGTAAAGGACGCTTTTATTCTGGAGGTTCTGAGCAAGTTCAGTCTAACATGCAGATTGTTTTTAACATGTGGCAGGGACCACAGAAAGTTAGCTTTTGCTTTTTTTTTTCTTTTTTTTTGTCCTAGAGTATAAGAGCTCCTGACCTGTAGCCTGTGAGAGGTATCACCTTCTGATTTCTCAAAGTCTCTCTAAGTCAAAGCATTAAAACCAGTTGTTAGAAAAGAATTCTTAGCATATCCAATAAGTTCTTCATCTTAGAAAAAACATTCCAAATTTTGTACAGATGAATCTACATTTCCTATATTTTAATAAGCTGTCTAGAAAATGCAAGGAATTAGAAAAAGATGTAGATAATGGTTTCTCTATCATTTAATATAACAATTTATTTACTCTAAGTAGTTAAGACCATGTACATTTTCTTCTGTACTGTTCCTCTTTAGAATTACAACACTTCTGTATTTAAATTGAAGATTCACTCTGGAATTTCTCCCTGGGAGCAGTAAAGGGGAATGTCCAAAACCCATTAAATAAAATATTGTTTGTCTCATGAAAAGTGATCTTTCCTCTCTGGCCAGGCTCTCACACAGGGAATTACAGAATTTGACTCTTGCTAAAATAAATGTCTGATCCAACTCCTCACTGCCCCTCGTGTCACACTGTGGCTCTGCCCTTGGGGCTGCTGCTGTCCTCAGCCAGAAACCCCCAGACACACCTTGTGTCCAGCTGGCCCCTGACAAGCTGAGGCAACCCCTTGGTGGACTTTCCATCCAGGGAAGAGCAGCTGAGTCCTTGGTACTGTCCCTGCCTTTGTGAAATGCAATGAGCTGCTCTGAGCAAACCTGCCCTGGTGTCTGCCCCTGCTCCCTGCACACACCTTTGCTCACCCACAAACAGATTCTGTAAAGGGCACACTTTTCTCCTTTTATTTTATCTTCAGGGCACTCAACTCAGCCACTAGTGCTTGGTGTTCCCTGGCCTTTAGCAGAGGTGTTGGATACATTCTCAGCTTATTCAAGCAGTGACAAAATCACCAAGAGGTGCCACTGCCAACCCCCTTTTCTGGCATTTGCTCCCTGTGCCCTCCCAGCTGCTCCCCCGCAGAGCCCAGGAACTGAAACTGTTCCTAGAATGCCAAAACCAAAAATGTTCAGGGTTTGGATTGGCTTTGCTGAAGGTTTGGGGTTTTTTTACCGCTTCAATATGGAAACTGCAGGTTTTTTCTTAATACAGATCTGCCCATGTGCTGCTGCAGACTGTGAGAACGGGCTCAGCAGGAGAAACAGTCTGAACTCAACAGCAATCAAGAGCTGTATTTCTGTAGACAGGGCAGCTTAAAATGCTGGAACAAATATTTTCTTTTTCTCTACTCAGAGGCCTAAAATAAACACTAGATGCTTCCTGTGGCTTTTACCTAATCCCCCCCTCCTGCCCACTGCAGTTTGGTATATAAAGCTTTCAAACAGAAGTAAAAAAGTCACTATAGTTTTGTTTGTTCACTTTCAATAGGCTGAACTTCCCTAATTTGCAGTCACCCCACTGCACTTCAAAAGCTTGGGTTAAAATTTGGCAGAAGCAAAGCTTTTAAGTGGTGAATGGCATTCCCAGAAAACATCCACCAGCACACAGCTTTTGTGACATGGCTGCCATGCCATGATGGCGAACCTGAGATGGATCCTCTTTTGTTAAACTAAAACATGGAGGAAAATAAATTTTATTCTTGAGTGTGTCTTGAGGCTTTCCTTCCCACCTGCTCAGACATTCCTGCTGTGTGTTCCACCTTCCCAGTGCCAGTTCTCTTCCACAGAGGCCAAGACAGAAAATGACACTTTAACAGCAGAAAGTACCAATGGAAGCTGTTGCTTTCAATGCTATTTAACTTCTTTAACAGCAAATCTCATCTTTTAGGATGTCTGATGCACCTGAGTTAAACTTTTCAAGTTTTTTTATTTTGTTGGGTTTCTTTTTTTTCCCTCCCTCCTTTCCATTCCTCCCTGTGACCTGGCTGGTAACGTCATCACAGTGCTGTTACTGAGACAGAAATGGTGTGTCCCACCTGGCTGCAACACCCCAGTCTTAAAACATAACACCTGAGGACATGGTTCTCTCTTTATGCTCTTGGTCACTTAATTCTACTGGAAAGCCCTGAACCTGGGGGACTTTCAAGGTACTCACCCAGGCAGTAAATAAGTAAAAATTGCATTGAATAATCCCTACTGCAGCAAGAGTTGCCACTTAGAGTCTTGGTTCAGCACAGCAAAAAAAAACACTTGTTAAGGGAGGAATAATTTAAATTTTAATTACCAATCAAATAACTACTGTTTTCCTCTTTAAATCCCACAAAATACTCTTTGCTATTGAACTAGGTTCAAGAACATCAGAAAGAAAACTCAAGTGCACATGTCAGCAAACTTCTCCTGTGGAACTGACCTGATGAGGAAATGGTACCTGTGCTGCCTTTAGACCTTCCTGGAAAGAAATAGCTGACACAAACCAAGATGTCCTCCTGCCTTCTCTCTGTCTGCCTGTTTGTCAGTATCCATCCTGTGGCTCCAAAAGCCAGCAGGGAGCTATGGGTTTACTTGAAAGAGAACATGTACAGTACCCTGGCATGAACCAGCTCTGTATACTCTCTCCTGTATGGTGCAGCCCCTCATTTCTGCTTCCTGTCTCCTTACAACATCCACATGCACCCTCACTCACTCTCCTTCGGGTTTGTAGCCCCCAGTTCTGAAAGGTTATTTGGAACAGAACATTTCTTTCCAGGGCCTGTCCTGGTGTCCAAAACAATGTGGGAGGCTGTTCACAATGGGAACAGTCACAATGTGACTCCCTTCTGTCACACCGAGTTCACTTAGCGAAGTAGGTTTGGTTAGTAGAGTCCATCACCACTGGCCTCTCTAAAGGAGCTCAGCACAAGCACCGCCTATCTGACTTCACCACTTCTTCTGAAGAGTGCACTACGTTGGGGACAAAGCCGCTCTTTACCCCTTCCCATCCCTCCTGGATTGAAATGTCCCCCCTTTTCACCAGCTCGTAAATATCCCTGGTGAGGTCAGTGAAGGCCTTCTCCACATTGATGGCATCCCGGGCCGAGGTCTCAATGTACTTCATGCCATAGGCAGCAGCCAGTTTCTCTGCCTCGTGCCTGGTCACCTGTCGCTGCGTGTCGAGGTCACACTTGTGCCCCACCAGCACAAAGACAATCTGGTAGGGCTGGACGTGCACCTTGGTCTCCTCCAGCCACTCGTGGACGTTCTGGAAGGATCTGCGGTTTGTGATGTCAAACAGGAGCAGTCCTCCAACCGAGTTCCTGTAGTAGGCCCTGGTGATGGACCTGCAAGACAAGGAGCCACAGCAACCTTAAGTTACAGCTGTATGAATATCTGGCCTTTAAGAAAGCAGCATTACCACCACCCTGCCAACCCTGCAGAACACAGGGCAACAGGAGGCCATTCAGGCAGTGCCTCAGGACTTCTGGCTTGTGCTATGTAGAGCTTGTCATTTAAAAGAAAAATTTATTTTGGCTTAAAGATTTCACACTTGGGAAACTGTCCCACTGATTTATTACGGTTCTCTTCAAAATCCCCACCACCACTTTTTTTTCTCATGGATTTCTGTGTCACTAGAACTACACTCGCACTGTCCAGTTGTGAGAGCAAAAAAAGACGTTTATTTGGGATTTTGACTTATATAGTCTTTGGAGTTTGATCAGGGATTGGGGGACGAGGTTGACACTTCTTTGACTCCACTGGTCAATCTAGAAGTCCATCAATTTGTCCTTCCCCCAGGAAGGAATGCAGTTTTTCAAAACATTACTCTTTGTTTATGTTACAATGCGTAAGAACTCCAGTACAAAAATACAAAGCATCAGAAAGCTGAAAAATTCCAAGCGACAGTTCTGTATGCCCCTGGCCCCCACCATGTCAGTTCTCTGGACACCTCATCTCACCCTCTGGTTTAGAAGCACTGTGGCAAATCAAAGGATTCAATTGAAACCAAACACCTGCTCTCTGACAGCCACATAAAAGCAGGAGGTCAGAGATCTGGAAGGCTGACCATGGGGTTGTAGCTTCCAGGGCCCTGGGATAGGGATATCCACCCACACCTTCTCCCACTACACAACTGGATTAAAGTGACATTGCAGTGACAGGACACTGTTACTGTTAGTGGCACTGGCATGAGCAGCCAGTCTGACCTCCCAAGAAACAGCAAAATGATACAAGAGCTTCCAAGGAGAATCAGCGCTAACACTGGTCATGTTCCTGCCAAATATTGACAACATTAAATTGTCACCAAAAAGACCCCAGAACTGCAGGCTGGAAAATGGAGTTCATCTCCCACAGCTCTTGTGGGCCAGGCCAGCCCAAGGCAGGCAGAAGCAGCACAGGAAATCAGCAATCACGGGGCCATGGAGCAGAGCTGAGGCCACGGAGCTGAGCAGAGCTACAGCTCAGTGACTGCCACACAAGGGAGAACCAAGAGGCCGATGAGCAGTGGTGTTTCTGCAAGTCATGGATTGACTCTAAATCCAGAAGCAATGATCGATTTCAGTCCCTGGAGGAATTCACACTCAGGCCTGAACTTTCCTTGCTGGAGTAATATTAGCACTGCTGCATTTTTACCTTAGGACAAGTCTTTTCCTGGCTATGCAAGACTGTTGTTATGTGCTGTCTGGTCCTGTAGTGTGTGTATCTGTCAAAATTGCCCCAAGAAAGGATGAACTGGAATTTTCAATAATTGTTTTATCAACAAACACACAGTGATGGGTGAAAATGCACAGACAAAACTGAAGAAAGCCAGAAGCAGGGGGAAAAAAACATAGTTGGCTGTGTTTGGATAATTTCTCCTCTCCAACTGTTTGGCTTAGGGACAATAGTCACTCTGCACATTTGGCACTGAGGGAATTAGATCTGCCTTTTGCTATCTGGCCAGCTGCAAACAGATACTGGCACTTTGAATTCACCCCCACACTGTCACAGACATTTCTGCCTCTCCCTTGTGTTCCATGCCATCAGCCCTGGCTCCTCCTGCCAGCAACAACAATGCCTCAGGTACTTCTGAAAGACATGATGGGATCCAAGCTGAATGCTGCTTCAAGGTAAAATTAGGTGAAGGTCTCAGTGCCTCTCCTTAAAGCCTCTTCCACAACTATTTTCCTCACGGATCTGCAGGAGGCAAAGCACATTGCCTTCATACTGCACATGCCTCCCCAGTTCCCTTCTGAGATTTCCCTCTTCCTGCCACACTCACACACTGCTGCAGAGCAGTTACAGGGACTTGCACCTACGTTGGCCAAGTTCTAACACACAGGCAACACCTCTAAATGGGAACTGACCCCTGCCCTGTCCCCATGGTGGGGACATTGCACCCAGGGTTGAGTATTTCCCTCTGAGCCAAGGGAGAGCTGCTGGCTGGAAGGAAACAGCTCTTCTGGAGGTGGTGGGACACACTTCCAGGGAGTGAGGGCTGAACAGGCTTTTGCTGGCATTACACAACATCACGTTCCAGACAAGGAAATAGCAGTAACTGAGCAACAAGAGATGGGCAAAACCTGCTGGATCTGGGAAAAGAGCTGGATCCTGCTCTTCTACAGCTCCAAAGCAGCCTCAACACTGCCCCAGGCAGAATGTTTTTGGGAGCTGGTCTGGCAAAATAGAGTGGCACGTGTTTAACTGTAATTTAAGCCTTGACTGCACAGAAATTGCTACTAATTTATGGAGAGTGAAAGAGCTCACAACAGGGGGTCAGGGAGAGCAAAATTGTAACACAGCTGCTGCTCAGAGAATGCCAAGGTGTTTTCAAAATAACTACAGTGGTTTGGTCCTCGTGGGGCAGCTGTGAAACTATGCAAAGCAGACTGGAAATGCTCAAATCTGAAAAAAGGGGAGCTCATTCTCACAGATTTTCCTCTTAAGAAATCCCCTGTGCTTGACAACTGACAAAAAATAGTTCCAGGTTTCTGGAGAGTACCTGCTCCATTGTGCTTCCTGCCTATTACAAGTCCAAGGGGCTTTGGCTTATTCCAGTAACAGCTAATTCTTGTCTCTGGCCAAGAAACCTACACTGAAGGAGAAGCCCAAGAGTTGTCTTCATGGGGCACAATTTGCCACAGGGCTAAGAGTGATTTGAGAGATGAACACAAACCAGATTTTACCTTTTTTTTTTTTTTACATTTCAGAGTGCACCATAAAGGCCCTGGGTTTGCTCCAGCTTTTCGCACTGGGAATTCAAGCCTGTGCTTCAGCCAAGGGCATTTCAAAGTTGCACAAGGTTTTGTTTTTTTTTTAATGTCACGGACCATTCCTGCCCCTTGCACTGTCCCTGCCCTCGCAGGCTGCTGCCCACCACAGCCGTGCAGCTGCCCTTGTGCTGAAGGTCACCTGCGCATGGTGCTGCCAAACCCCAGGGTCAGCCCCCAGCACCGAGGGCAAGCAGCCTCCAGGGCCCACAACTTCCTCATGTGTGAAAGAGAGGAAATTGAAGGCATCCCACAGCTCCTGCTCTTCACAGCAACGGCAGGAACAGGGGACAGCACTCAGGTGTGTCTTCTGTAGAGCTCAGCCAGAGATCCAAAGCTGGAAGCTGATGCAACTGCAAGCTAAAGCACCTCCTCTCTCGGCAGAATAAAGCACCAGCTCTGGCCTGCAAGGCTTCGAGGGAGCAGAGGGAAAACCTGCCAGAGGGTAAGGACCAACCACTGCACATCCTGGGCCAGACAGCAGTGCCACAGAGCCAGGGAAGGTGGTGAGAGGGGAGTTTTCATCTGCTGAATGAAACCAAATCGTTCCTCAGGCCGGTCATTAGAGCACAGAAGCAGAAGCTCTGTGATGCTGCACAGGGATGCACAACACAGGAAGTGATCCCAGAGGGAGCAGGATGGAAGAGCAGATGAGGGTTAAAGACACATGAAGAATACACACAAACAGCAGGCCAGGAGCTGCGGGTACACTCACTGCCCTGCAAAACGAGCACTGCCCGAGCAGCAGGTCTGAGCCCCTCTTTGGCCGGGCCGGGGCTGCTCCAACCGGAGCCGCTGATTTTCCCACACACCGCCGTGGGAAACTTGACACGGTCCCACATGCTGCCTTTATTTTACTCCATCGTGACTTGGTTACTGTTGCTTAAGCTCCCAAATTGTGCTGCTCATGCAGCGCTCGGCGTGGCACTCTCCAGAGAGCACCTGTCATCCCTGCACCGCCACAGCCCAGGGCTCGTCCCGACCTTTCTCTGCCCTACCGAGAGCTGAGCTGTGCTGTCGCAGCACCGAAGCACACATCGCCCTGCATTTCGCGAGCCTCAGCCCGACTGTTCGCCTGTGAAACATCCTGGCGGCTGCCTCCGCACGGCGGGGAAGCGGCGCTTTCCGTGCCAGCGGCACCGGGTGATGCACGGACATCTCCAACATCTCCGGGTTGCCGAAACGCGGGGCCAGCACAGCCCGGGCCCCGCTGCCCTCCCCCGGCAGCCTCCCATCCCCACCTGCACAGCCCGCACACCTGCACACCCCGCACCGTCTGCGGTGGGCACGGATCCCGGGGATGGGGATGGGCACACAAGGTGCCGGTTTGACTCCTCTTTGTCTCGTTCCCACACGGCTCACCCCCGCCCGAGCCGGGCCCGGCCCGCAGCCCCCGGGTCTCACCGGAACCGCTCCTGCCCGGCCGTGTCCCAGATCTGCAGCTTGATCCTCTTGCCAGGCTCGATCTCCACCAGCCTGGAGAAGAAATCCACGCCCACGGTGGGGTCGGAGATCTGGGCGAAGCGCCCCTCGGTGAAGCGGCGGATGAGGCAGGACTTGCCCACGGTGGAGTCTCCGATGACGATGAGGCGGAACTGGTAGAGCCAGATGGCCTCCATCCTGCCCCGGCCCTCAGCGCCCGCCCGCCGCGCCGCCCATGCCCGGCCCGGGGCCCGGGGCCGGCCGGCCTCAGGCGGGGCCCATGGCGGGCCCGTCAGCCCCGCCGCATCCCGCCGCCCCGGGGCCGCCCCGGAGCCGCCTCAGCGCCGCCTCAGCGCCGCCCGGGCCCGGGGAACCGGCGGTGGAGCCCGGCCAAGGAGCCCGCGCCCGCCCCGGAGCCGCGGGGATGGATGGAGTGAAGGATGCGGAGTGCGGGGTGAGGGATGCGGGATGAAGGATGCGGGGTGCGGGATGCGGAGTGCGGATGAAGGATGCGGATGAAGGGTGCGGGGCGCAGATGAAGGGTGCGGGGTGCAGATGAAGGATGCGGGCTGAGGGCCCGGGCGCGGCCGCGGTGGCGGCGGTGATGCAATGGCGGCCGCGGTACCGCACTGCCGGGAGGAGCCCCAGCCCCGGAACGCGGCGGTGCGGGAGCCGGGCGGGGCGGGGCGGGGCGGGGCGGGACCGTGCGGGGCCGGGCCGGGCCGGGCCGGGCCGGGCCGGGGGCATTCCCGGCAGCGAAGGCATCCCCGGGGCCGGGGGAGCCGCTGGGCTGAGCCCGTGGCCGAGAGCGCTCCCCGGCCCCGGCGCCTCGCCAAGGGAACGCGGGGTCGGGCAGGGCGCGCACACCTGTCCGTGTTCCAACCCCGAGACTCGTTCCTGGAGAGACTCAGGCTCCTCACCGCTGCACTGCGGGCTTCGCTCAAGTTGAAATCTAGCGGAGGAGCCAAGCCCTCCTTGTGGAGAGTCCCTGCACCGCCCCAGGGACACCTGCACCGCACCTGTGTGGAAAGAGACAATGGTAACAGGAGGTGTCTTACTCACAAAACCAAACACACACACATGCTCACACACATTCGTGTGTGTCTGTGTAAATATATATGGTGTGTATGTGTATATGATGTGTGTGCGGTCTCAAAAGTTAGCAATTACAGACATTAAATACCCAGCAACTTAAATACCACAAGTGTTAAATCCCCTTTCCCTCACTTTGGTCGAGGGGGGTTCTGGGCTCTGCCGTGAACTTCCCACAGTGCCAGCACAGACACCTCGGGCTGTCTGTCCCAGGTCTGTCCCAGTGTCACTCCACGGCAGCACACAGCCACTCTCCCCTGGCCCCGTGGGGTATGGCAGAGTTTGAGCACCTACTTTTAAAACTCTTGCCAGAGCAGAGTTTTCCCTTCCCTCAGGAAGGGAAAATTGACATGTGTATTATTAAAAACAGTGAGTAAAATGTCTGTGCTCAGTCAGACACAGAAAGGAGGAATATTGACATTTTTAAAAAAAATTATGAATGTGCTGGTGAGTTTTTTAAAAAATAAAGGTGGTTTCATTAAAAGCTCCTCCTTCACAACCACTGTTGAAATAAATGCATTGAGAGTGGCTGTTATATTCATTAGATCCTCAGAAAAAAGACATCTATATAGGCATGAGACAGTTAGCTATCCTGTAAATTGGACTAGGACATTAGAGAGACCATTCCAAGTCTTGAGGAATAAATGGCAAGGAACTTTTCCAATATTCTTTGAAATATAATCTATTTATTAAAAAATAACAACTCCAAAAGATCCTACTTTAACGTACCTCGGGACAGGGAAGAAAATTGATGAAGCAATCTACACAGCAACAGCAACGGTGCAACAGAAAAAATATTAAACCTATAAATCCAAGTTAGTGGTACATTATCCAGTGACTCATTGCCAGCGAGGCTTTGTGGGGATCTGGTGCACTTCACTGAATGATTTCTGAGTACTCCATGCCCATTAGTTGAAGCCCACAAGCCATTGTGGTTTCTTTTCTCTGTTTTTTTCTCTCTTCCCCATGTGCTCACACACACTTTTCCTTTTTTCCACAGGTCTGATTGTGCTCAAGCACAAGTTAGAGTCACCCACCGGCAGCATGTCCAGGAGCAGCTCCAGGCCCACTGAGAGTGCACATTTCCTAGCATGACCTTTGAGAGCCAGAGCACCTTGACTTGTAGGGCTGTGCAGAGCTGAGGAGAACACCAAGGTGCCCAGCAGATCCTATTGTAGCTGGAGAAATTCCTGAAGCATCAGACACCTGTGTTCCCCAGGAAATCAGCTTGCAGGACCCTGTGATGGAGATATTCTGTTCATCTTCTCTGAGCAGGTGCATAAAGATGAACACCAGCTGTGCTAGGCAGCCACAGCATTAATTAATGAGGAGGTAGGACCAAATGAGATCCTGGGACAGCTTTTCTTCTGGTACCGTTTAAGAAAATGGCAAATCTGGTGTCTGAGAGACAGTAACCCAGATTTGATGCAAAACTGAGGTTTGTTGGCTGAGGGCAGGATGGCAGAGGATGGTGGGACACCATGGGAGTATCACCATCAGTGTCACCATGGCACTGATGGCAGCACTGGGAGCGGCCCCTGTGGGACAACCCTTCAGTGTCCTTCCCATGGCCCTGGGGAGATTCCAGAGAAGCCCCTTCCTTCCCCTCTGAGCTGGTAGTGCTGGGGAGAGCTGCCTGAGCACATTGTTGGAACAGCCAGCATCACTCAGCCAGGACTCTCTTTATCAAGCCTCTATCTGCTTTACTGCTTTTGTTTAGATTCCAGTGTGACACTGGGGAACCAGTGGCAGCAGGTGAGGGCAGGGCTCTCAGAGCTCTCTCCCCTTCTGGCAGCACCTGTGGGACTCCACAGGCAGGGTCCAGTCCAGCAAGGATTGGGGAGGCAAGGAAGAGCTCTGGTGTAGGCAGTGCTGGCCTATACCCTGTGCTGTGTGCACCCATACAGGGGTGACAGCCCTGCCCAAGGGCTCTGTGCACACCTTGCACTCAGTGACAACCATCAGCCACTGGAGCAAGGATTTCTTATTTAGTAAATTTCTTTTGAGGCTGAGACAAAATGAGGCAAAGGCTGGAGAAGGACTCTGTTGCTCTGTGCTCTCTGTAGTCTCTGTCCCAGAGGGATTATATTCACTCCCTTTCAGTGTTAGATGATGGAGCCCTAAGCAGATACTTTTTGCAAGCCCTGTTCCTCAGGCTCAGGGGATTGCTGTGCATGCTCCAAGTGTCAGGAATTCACCCAGCCCCAGCAGTCCCTGTGGCTGGGCAGGGATGGTCTGGAGGCAGGCAACTCCTCTTGGGCAGGAATCTGCTGTGAGAAATTGAACAGAGGAGGCACTGAGCCATGGTCAGGGGTATCTCAGAGCAAAACACCCTCCTGGACCTCAGCACTGCAATTCACAGAGGTACTTCACAGAATCATGGAATGGTTTGGGTTGGAATGGACATTAAAGTTCACTCAGTTCCAAACCCCTGCCATGTGCAGGACCACCTTCCACTAGACCAGGTTGCTCAAAGGCCCATCCAACCTGGCCTTTGGGTTGGATTCCCTCTAAAGATAAAAGATTCCCTCTAAACAGTTTGGTGTTCAGTTGTAGCTGAGCTTTTCTCTCACACCAGTGCCCCTTACAGCTGGAGGCTGAAGCCATCTCCAAGCCCAAAGCTGCACTACAAGGAGCAGAGTGCCTCAGCACTGCACACACCATGCAATTTTAATGCCCTCTCAGTTTCCAAGGATACAAAAAATAATCAATCAGCCACAGTCCCTCTCTGCTGGTCTGGCTGCAAAGGAACTCTGCGTGTCTGTGCCCTGGGACAGTGTCACAACACTCTGGTGAGCTGCAGCACCCACATCCACCCCTGGCCATTGCAGGGATTAAATCCCAGCCACACTCACAATCTGCTCATTGCTGCAGAGATAAACTGCACCCAGGCTGAGCCCTGAGTCTGTCCACAACCAAACAGGCCAGAAAACAGTCAGAGGCCACACACCAGGGTGATGGGAGTGCTGAGAGCAGGGCTGGGAACCACACAGAGCAAACAATTTATTGGATAGTTCTAAAAGACATGGTTGTTAAATTAGGCCTGTCCAGATGTGACATGGAGACAGATTACACTGTTGACAGGGATGTGATTGCACCCATGACCTATGGCTGACTGTGTTGCTGTAAAAGCCAGGACAGAGGGAAGGTATTAAGGGGAATTAGTGTTTATTATTTATACCATGCCCACAGTTAGTCAGGGTGGTGCAGACAAGCATAAAGTCAAGGGCACCACACAGTGCTCTGGAACTGACAGCCCAGCTGACAGCAGGTACTGGGAGCATAATTTAGGACTTTATGATGAGGTGGCAGCCTTACAGCCTCCAGCAGCAGTAGCCGGAGGGGAGAGCATGCAGGGCTGAGTGCCAGCAGGCGCATGGTGTAGCTTCTGTCCCACCTTGGCTTTTGGCTGGGCTGAAGTGCCTTTTGGAGAGGTGGAGTTCTCTGCAGACTGGCAGCCTGTGTTCCCAGGAAGCTTGTCTGATCTCCCTCCCCAAAACCCTCCCTGTCAGCAAAATGCCTCTAGTGCACAAGGGAGTGAGCACTGCTCACAAAGGCAGTCCCAGGCATGCTGGCTGGGGCATCCTGCAGAGCTACCATTGCTTCCCCAGTGTCACACTGGAATCCAAACAAAAGCAGTAAAGCACACACAGGCTTGATAAAGAGAGTCCTGGCTGAGTGATGGCTGGCTGTTCCATTAATGGGCCCCCATCAATATGGGAACCCATTACCTAAATGGCTCTCAGGTGCCCAGGCTCCTTCAGTACCCAGCTGAGAGGCAGGAACATCTTGAGAGCTATTTATCCCACTCAGCTTGATGGGAAGAACCATCCTCCACCAGCACTTCTCCCTCCCTTGGCTGCAGAGGAACAAAGGGCCCAGCACAGAGAAGCTTCCTGACTTCAGACAGCTTCAACTGCCCCATCCCCTGAGCAGGAGGCTGTGCCTCCTCACAGGGAGATTAACAATGGCACAGACAAAAGGCTGCAAAGCCAGCCAGGATCCATGACAGTGGGAGAATGTGAGAGACACAAATGCAGAGAAACTGCAGAAATAACCAGAGAATCCTCTGGAGTCAGTAGCAATGCTCCAGGGCAGTGTTAGCATTTGCTCTGCTGTCAGAATGGACAGGGAAGATTAAACTCTCACACAGTGTGACCCACTTGAGTGGATGCGTCCAGAGGTTGGCCCCACATCCCTGCAAGTGGCAGAGCCACCCTCTGGTGCCACTCAGCACGCATGGCACAGCCTCTAGCCCCAACAGCAGACACATACAAGCAAGTCAGTTGGGCTCTTTGAAGAGACATAAAGCGTTTGCAAAGTGTTTCCCTGTGACAATAAATTAAAGGGCAGGTCCTTGCCACGGGAGGGCTCACTCCAGACGCAGCTCCTGGTGTCTTATTTCAGATTATGATCACATTAAAATAGTCATGGGTTGGCTGATCGAAAAAAGGGCCTCCCATCAAGAGATCATTTTATCTGCCTGAGGCTGCCTGAATCCTAGCACAGATCCTCCACTGGGAATATCATGTCCTAGTAGCTGTTTTCTTCCCAGGCAGGGAATGGGATCTGCTTAGAGCAAATAGAAGCCATTACAATCAGGATAAATTAGTGATGGTGAGTGGGAGAGAGAGAGGAGGGAAGGGAAAGAGGTTATTGTGATTTTTCTTGCTATAAAGTGGGTGTCTGAGCTACTTATATTGCCAGAAAACAGCTCCCTGGCTTCCCTTCTGAGTCCAGAGCTCAGACTGCTTGCTTACAGCTCAAGAGCTACTTTGGATTGTTAACAACTGTTATAATGGTATTATGGGTTGTTAGATGCATGAAATCTGATTTCTGTTCCTGCTGCTAGCGTCTCAAGTTTAGCAGCTGCACGGGGTAGTAGAGAAAAGGCAAAACACACTTGCAGTCACTCTGTTCAGCACTTTTTCATCACAAGCTGCCACACCTGTTGAGGATTAGCTGTGGGGGTCTGTAAGGTGCTGCAGGGGGCAGTTGTGGCTCTGTGGTGTTGTACAGTTTCCATTGTGTAATATACAGGATGCCAAATAATTCCCTAAACCCTGATAGCAGTCCTGGGAAAACAAGGAAAACTGACCCACAGAAATGCCTTCATGCACAGGATCCCTTCCTTTCTAAAGCAGGTTTAGCTAGTTTGGGTCCACAGCAGAGGCTGAATTACCACAGCCCAGAGACAAGTTCAACCATAATATGATTTTACAACATTTAAAAAAGCAAATATCTGCCTCCTTAAACGAGCACATATTTCAGGTCACTGGCAGGGCCAGGACTGCACATCAGCCCCTTTCCAGCAGGAATATTTACTGGAGCCCTCCAGCATGAACCTGGTGAGAGCAGCAAACCTGGCAAGGACAGCCCCTGCTCCAGGCTGGCAGGCAGCATTCCCTGAGCCCACTCAGTCCCTGGGGTCACTTCTGTGTCCAGCAGGAGCCCGGGGGTCACACTGAGCCCCCACTGCTGGCACTGAGTGCAGGGAAATGAGACACAAACCATAGTCACTGGCAGCACAAAATCTCACCTTTTCACGTGGCTTTGCTTGACCCATTCCTCAGTGAACTGGTAAATACAGCCAGGAAACTTTCCATCTGTTTTTTCTCCTTTTTTTCACCTCTTACAACCCCAATCTCGCTGCCATCAGCACACACTTACAGGCCAGAGTGTCTGTTAGGTTCAGCATCCACAGACAACAAATGTCAGCATCATAAACCACATACAAACAGGCCATTAACCTTCTACCCACAAGATCCTCTGCTCCTCCACAGGACACTGGCAAAAAATGTGTGTTAATTCATTTTGTGATGAAGGGCTTTCTGTGCAGTAAGTGAAACAGAAGAGAGCATAGCAAATTTTACTGCCTCAGAATCAGCTGTGTGACAGAATTGTGTGGGGTTTGGCACTGTAATCTTTTACTTTGATAAACTATTAAATGCCAAAGAAAGCTTCTTAAGTTAATCAGGGCTTAATTTAAATAAACAAGCCAGCAAAAGATTAACAACAAAAAAAAAAATCCTCAGTGGAATCTGAACACAAAAATAGTCTCACAAAGTCCCGTGCCAAGTTCATGAAAGTAACTCTGCTGGGGTGAACTGGCCCACTGACCCCCTTTTTCTCCCCTGCCTGGCACCACCAATGAAAAAAGATGTTCATTTTCTGAAACACCAACACAAGCATTTCTAGCTCCATCGATGATGCAAACAGCACTTTTGGCAACACTGCCAGGCACTGATGCTGCAGGAGGAGGAGGAGGAGGAGAAAGAGGAGGGTTAACTCCATTTTCATGATGGAGAGGAATCAGCTAAACCCACCAGGAAGAGACCTGGACCTGAGACAGAGCCCCTGGTGTTACCAACCCCTTTCCCAGCCACAGCAGTGTCTTTCCCCAGGAATATCCCTGTCCCTGCAGGCAGGGAAGCAGCCAGGAGGAAAGCAGCAGTCCTGTGGGTCACCTCACTGCAACTTCACTGCAGCCAGCCCTGCTCAGGGCTCCTCAGTAGGTAAATTACACAGGTGAATAAATATTCACATGTTCAGCACCTCAGGTAAAGATAATAATTTTTAAAACCCTCAACTTAGGCCCAGTATTGTTATTTTATCCCACAAAGGTGGGATAGGTAAAGGTATTTATTACCATAAAGGTAATAAATGACCAAATCTTGGTAAGCAAGACATGTCAGGTTGGATCCCCTACAAAGTATTTTTGGGCTGATGTTATAGATGTGTCAGCTCCTTCATTAGACAGTCATTGCTCAATTCTGTTGCTCTGTGTACTCTTTCCTAGTGCTTCTAGTGCTTTTATTACTGTGTTTGGTGCATTTCCAAGTATTGTCTTTTTCCAACAGCAAAGCCACTTTAATTCTTTATTTCTCCCATGAAAGCTGCTGGTTATTTCCCAAATGTTTCCATTTAAAGAAAAAGTCTTGTTACTCTATGTGTACATTTTTCCATTAATTTATTTACAACCATCTCTGCTGAGCTGAAAATTCACAGTAGGCTTGAGTTAAATAAAATCAATCCATTAAAGAAGACTATCAAAATAATCAGAGAGCCAAAATCTAAAGTGGGATAGCTATAAAAATTATTTCTTCATGATATTTCACTTGCCCCTTGGCAAAAATGCGTCTTTTTGACAAAACAAAATTTAACACCTCTTTTGCTTGCTTTTTTGTTATTTAGAGCAGGATAAAAATAGGTACAAGAGACCAACTGATGACTGATGAAAAGCATTCTATTTAATCACAATATGTACATCCAAAATAGAAATTACAAAGCTGCAATTCAAAATGTACTCACAACACCACTCCACCATGGTCAACGTGCCAGTGCAAAGGTTTTTTTTCTTGCAAGCTACTGGCCAAAGGGAAATTCCAGCTGCAGACAACTCACTGACAGGTGAAAGGAAGACCAGAGGGGGATGCAGAGGCAGGAGATCCCCAGGAAACTGAAGCTCTGCACTCCCTCCACATTCACTCGCTCCCTGCTTACCTCTACCAGCATATCCTGTGTTCCAGGGTGGGTTTTGACCTTCCATCCCTGATGCCAGGCTAACATGAGTCTCTCTCCTACTTCATCAGTTCATACTGAAATGTTTTGCACACAAGGCATTGCAGAGGTGTGATTAGACCCGTTAGCAATGTAACTGTATTTTACATTTGGGCAAACAGTTTATATTGCACTCAAACTCTCCTTTCACAAGGAACTTGCCTGAGGTCACCGAGGGAGCCTGTGGGAAAGCCAGGAAAACAGCCCCTGCTTGCAAAATCCCACTAAGAGCATCCCTGCACTCTTTCAGATTAAAACAGAAAGAAAAATTAATATATCAAATTCCTCATTGTCATCCTCCTCAGCTTTCTTCATTTTCTGCTGGAAATAGTCCTCCCTCTCTCTTTAGATGCACCTTGGAACTCAATTTTCCTCACATTAAAGAGGTGTTATCACGGGTGACAAATGCAAAGCTCCAGTTCTTTCACTGTGCTGGTGACTTGGAGCAATTGTACACCAAGTACAAAGTGTCCCCCTTGGAGGGAGAATGAATAATCCCATTCTGCTTCTGCTTCAGTACAACTCCATCTCTGCACGGAAGAAAAATGGCACAAGAAACACTAAAAAAATTTAAAAAGTATCTGTATCTTCTTTTCCTCCTGCCAATGTTCTCAGAGCTTAATGGAACTCAAATATGCTGAATACATAAATGATTAAACAAAAAGGCAAATTAAGTTTCTTCTTGGTCAAAATCATGTTTGCCATCTTCCATGTCCTCCGTGAGTGGATCAGTACTTAGCATTAACACCTCCAAGGTGCTGCCCTTTCACTGCCTTATCACCCTGACCCTTGTAGCCCTGTGGATGGTCTCTTTCTCCCTGGTGCAGGAAGTTTCCTAATCCTAATGAACACAATGGGCATTTCTCTGGCACCAACGAGGGGTTATTTCAGTTTTTTCCTCCCCGCCAGTGAGCGCAGCGGCAGCAACCCCTCGATCCACTCGTTGGCAGCCAACATCATCTCCTGCCAAAAGGCCACCTCCTCCTGGGTGGAGTCCATCCAGTCCACTGAGATGCCATAGCTCAAACCTGAAAAGAATGAGAAAACTTTGGGAGCTGCACAAAGAGTTTCCACTCCATGCAAAAATACTCAATGGGATGTAACTGCTGAGGGCAATGGCTTAACATAAAAGCTGCACCCTGAGCACCTCCTGTTCTCCTGGAAATGCCCATTCTACATGCCGGTTCACATTCTACACCACTGCAAAAGCCATAAAATGCAAAACTCTAAACATTTGGGTAGATAGATTAGGCTAGATATAGTCACAACCTGCCAAGGAAAACAATATTGGGCTCAAGCCCTTTCCAAATCTTTTTGAATGGTAAAGAAGGTCTTTAAGGTTTGGTTTTCCCCTTAAAAGATTTCCTTGTGGACAAGGTGGAGTATTCATCAAAATTCTCTCATTTCATTTCTAGAGGAATCAAATGTACCATAGCAGAAAAGTGTGTACATCAATTCCAATTCAACCAAAATTTAGGTGCCATTTACTTGTCAGTGAAAGAGAAGTCTAAATTTAGATCACAGCTAATTTTGGGTTTGGTATTTTTATATTATTCTTATTCTTGTTGCCCCTTCCCTCTGGAGAGTTCACAACCCACCTGGTGACATTAGAGGTGGAAAACAGAGAACATACAGGCAGACATTCCAGGTACCCTGAGCTTTGTCCCCCAAGGAACATTTATAACATTATGAAATGTCTCAGAGAGTCCTTCAAGGGTGAATAGTCACCAGGTGGTGCTGCCCCCTGTGACATTGCAGTCCATCCCTGAGCACTCCTCCCTGGGAGCAGCACCAACATAATGTTGGTTTGTCACGCACCTGTTTTCCTGTAACAGCAGGAAAACTCTCTGAGGGACATAAGGAGATCCTTGAGTTTTGCCAGACCTCAGATCTGATGCTGGCAGAAGATGTGGGAACAGAGGATTCTTCCCATGGTCCCAGGGCCCTCTCCATCCAAGACATACTGAGACACCCCATCCCTGGTTTCTCTCCAACAGGAAAACACTCTGTAACTTCCCACTTTACCTTGTGGCTCAGCACTACGGTAACAGTATTGAGTTAATATAAAGGAAAATACTCACCTGTCCCCAGCCCCAGCCTGATTCCTCCAAGGAAATGGTTGGTAAGCTTTTCATGATCCCACACAGTGAGTTCAACACAGGCATCCTTCAGGTCCTCTGTATGAAAGCCATCATACACAATGGTGTGATTGAAAACAGGGTTTGTGTCTCTCTTTATGACTCGGGTCTTTTGGTAGCTCTTCTTACTGGTGTCAGGGAGCACATAGCTTTGAGAGGAGAAAACACACAGCATGAAGCACTGAACATTGACCAAGAGCTTTATCACAGCCAGGATCTTCCTAGTTTGGCCACAGGTGAATAACACGGGCAATTCCCTCCTGCAATTCTCCCAGTGCAACACAAAGACTTTCCAGTGTGGAGGCACAGCTTAGGAAGCCTGAGAGCAGGAAACAGAGCCCTTTGTAGGGGCACAGAGCAGGAGCAGCACTGTGCTCAGCACTCACCACTTCACAAAGGAGTCAACTCCAGAGGGACGCAACTGCAGCAGGTCCTTGACGTCTTTGACCCAGATGTGAACTTCCCCAGAGGGAGGATTCTTGGGCCCTGCCATTTATGAGAAGAGAAAAGCTGTCACAGCAGTCAGAGGCATGGCTCCCAGAGTGACAGGCCTGCTCTCCAGGGACCCACACGGCTCCTGTGTGCTCCCTGCCCCTCCCTGGGGCTCTCAGCACTGCAGCCAGCCCTGCACAGGCTCCTGACACAACCTGCCAGTGCTGGGTCAGACAGGAAGAGAAGGAAGTGCTGAGCCAAGCCAACCCTGTGCCTGCCCCACAGTAACATGGGATCTGTGCTGCTCCTACCACACCACAGCACCCTACAGTGTCCGCATGCTCCTAACAGCCGATGAGCTGGAGGTTGTTGAGCCCTTCCTCTCTCCCCAACTTCCCCAGTAAATTCCCCATTTACTTCCCCAGTAAATCCAGATGTGGAAATCAGACGTAGGCTGCAGGCAGTGCTGTCAAACTCTGCCTTTGTGCTGATCTCTAGGATCTTGCCCTAATGAGATTGCTCTTTCAGCAGCCCCCAAGCAGATGAGGCACTGCAGGCTGTGTGTGCACTGGGGCAGGAGCCCTCAGTGCATGAAGCACACTTACCTAGGCTTCCAGGGGGGACATACTTAATGGACAAACTCATCACCCCTCGATGATCCACACCATTAACAGCAGAAAGGCTCTGAAACAGAAACAGTTAGGACTGACTAAATGGAGGATTGTGGAGACACAGCAAGGCAATCAGCTTTTGACTTCAGTGGAGGAGCACAAACAGGCAAACTTTGGTTTTCCATGGCTGGAGCAGCCCATTCTTAGGGCAGGTCATTTCTCTGTGGGTTTGTTCTCAAACTCAGTCTCTCAGAAGCAAAAGCCTGAATATTCAGAGTACAAGACTGCCCTTCCAGACATGTCCAGCTGGAAATGATTCACCATCTTGGTTCTGAAAGATAAATGTCCTCTATTTGCTTAAAAGGGACCTCATATCAGATCTGCAAATCCAGAAGCATGCAGAAAGCTGCACAGGCTTTACAAACAGCAGCACCTGAATATTTACCTCTCAAGGCATGTCAGCTGCCTCACCTGTACTCTGCTGTTTTTAAGGGAAGGTCTTTGTGTGAGTGGAGAGAATGGCAAAGTCATGGCAAAGTTGCTGTGATTAGTGTCAGGTTTTATTTATTTATGAAAGTGTCTCTACAGATCAGCCACCAAAACAGACCTGAGAAGGCCATTGTTCCAAACACTGAACTGCACTGAGGTGTCCAGGGGCTGGTCCCTGGTACAGTTCAGGTTGTCCTGCTCCACCAAAGACCTCAGAGGAGTCAGGAAGGACTTCTGCCAGCCTCAAGGCTTCAGGGCTGGGACAGAAAGCAGGACTGCAGCTGGAACACACTTACCCGGGGCTTCAGAGGGTACCAGTTGAGTTTCCTGTTGCTCCAGTCCCAGCTGGCCAAGTCTATTTCAATCTCTCCCAAAAAACTGTTACGTCCCAGTGGATCGTTGTGCCAAACAGAGAGATTTAACTTTTGGATCAGCAAAACCATTTTCTCTATTTTATACTAGAGGAAGAAAGAGAAGTCAGGTTGTTGAAATCCTTCTTCTGTTTCTTTCACAAACAGAAATAAACTACTCAAAAGCTTGAATAAGCTCTGAGACACTCAAACCCACCCCACATATGCACTACCCATGGACTGGCCTCCATCTGAACATCTCTATTTTTTTGTTCTCTTGCAATACTACTACCCTGACAAAGCTTTTCTGCTGAGCACAGGGAAACCTGGCATTCCATTCATCACAGGGCAAAACTAATATTCTTTCAAGAATTATTAACACGGACCTGGGCATTGTTAAATAAATTTCTATGCTTTGATGAGCATGATCACATAATGCAGACCTTTCTTACCAGTCCTGCATGCCAGGGAAGGGGAGGACAAACAGCCCTTGCTCTGACTGCAGGTCCCTATTGCATCCAAAGATCTGTGTGCTTTTGGCAGAGAAATCTTGGGTGCCACACAGATGGGTGCAGAGGAACCTTTAACATCCCAAGCCTCTCAAACCCCAGGGAAGAGCAGTGTCGGGCTGGCAGGAAGAATCTGGCCAAGATCTTTCCAGACCTGTCTATGACAGGAGAGGTTTTCAGAGTCTGTCCTTACCCGTAACACCTCATTGTAAATGGGGTTCACTGTCCTCTTCTTCACTGATGTTTTCCTCTTACCCATCCTAGCTTTGTCTGGGAGCAGGTAAGTTTTGACATACCTAGAAAACAAACTCCACTTGGATACTGCCCCACATTGCCAAGCTCGGAAGGAAGGAAGGAAGGAAGGAAGGAAGGAAGGAAGGAAGGAAGGAAGGAAGGAACCATTACATTTAAAGAAAATAAAAATCCTCCAGAGCACAGAATTCAGCATGTAGAAGTCACAAAAACATCACTCACGGGTCAGATCTGCCTTTCTTCTCATCCACCACAGCCAGGTCCTTGCACTGGGACACGTGGACCTGGAACTCCCTGTTCTTCTCATCATAGTCCAGAGCAAATTCCACCGTTCCTTGGGCATCCACACTCCCAAAATCACCACTGTAGACACTGAGCACACTGCCACTCACCTGCCAGGGGGAAGAGAAGGTCAGTGCCACTGCAACAGGCACAGTCTGACTGGGTTCTGGGCAAAGACAATAGTCTGAGAAATGCATTCCCAGAGAAAAAAAACTGGCGTTCCTGTCCTCGTGCAGTGTGGTGTTCCTGGCACAGAGAGGGCTGTGGTATAAATATTTATTTATAATTTTATCATATTAAACTGGGTATAATTATTTATTTATAATTTTATAATATTAAACAGTTGTGACTGTTGTCAAGCAAGCCAGGGCTGGGCAATCCAAATAAGGGTCTCACAGGAATGTGTTATCCTAGACTATGACTTAGAAGCATTAAATGCTCAAGAAATACAGAAGCTTTTTCACTACTAAATCCCAAAAGTTTGGGAAACGGACTCAGATATTCCTGGGGGGACCACACATGTCCCTTCCCTGTGCTTCCAGAACAAATAACTGATATCCTGACCCAATCTCATCACTAAGAAAGAAAGATATTGAGAGAAATTGAACTATATTATAAGAATTTGTTATTTCAGGTAGATACAATCACATAATTGTCAATCCATTTATAAAACAGACTAGAAATGTAGGAAGAACTATTCGTATCTTGTTGCTTACTCACAATGTGCATGGAGCAGCACAAAACAGATACAATTCTGTTTTGAAAAGCCACTGCCCCACCAGATGTGCTTGCCCCAAAGGCACAGGAACATAAGGTTTCTCCAGATCCAAATCTGGAGCTAGGCAACCATGAGTTCTTTGCTTTCCTAGAACAAACTGCATTTTTCCCAGACAACCTGGGCTTCCTTTTTCAAGTCTTTGCCTTTCACTAGTAGAAAGTCACGAAGCACAAGCAAAACTCAGCTACAGAAAGATGAGATAATTTTCTCAATCACTTATGATTCCTGACAGGATATCATAAAAGCCAACACTGTTTACAAAGCAAATCATTAACCCTCTTGGCACTATTCTGTGTTACTGTCATGAGCATTTATCAAAAAAACCTTCCTAGTAATTAACCCAATTCTTCTCTGTCTTTCCCTACTTACTTCGGTTCTGAATTTTATTATAACCTCCAAAAAACCTGCTGAATATCTTCTGTCAGGCCTTGGAGCTGCATTTATCATCCCATCAGGATACTCACCCCAGCAGAGAATCCTGAACGAGATTTTCAAGAACACCTGCGTGACCTGGACTCATTTTCAACTTCCAGGTGCTCCAGATTAGGAGAAGAACTCATGTGCCCCAAAGTTTTTAACATATCTATCTACATTCATGACCTCTCCCTACCAGCTTTGCTTCACATATATTCTGTAAATCTCAAATAAACTCCTTGGAGAAATCCATAACAGTAGCACAGCAAATTCAAGCACTTTGAAGAAGCTCCCTCCCCAAATACTATCTTTAAGGAATCTTTTAAAAACACTCAATTAAACACATTCAGCTTCCCTTCGACACTGAAGCTTTAAACATGCTTTTGCTGCCCAATTCTGAGTTCCCTCTTACCTGCTGATAAAGGATGAGCTTCCAGAGGGCACCCACCTGCAGTCCTGAAGCCCAGACATGTCCCTCAATAGCTGTGTGCCTCTTTTTCCTACCTAGAAACCCTCTCTCCCACCTTCAGCACTGCCAGGATTCAGAGTATCCACATCCAGGAGTGGGGGGGGTCACTGACAGGAAATCCAACCAAGGACAACTCACTGGCTCTCTGTTTTGAGGTGGAACCTGGATTCACCCCTTTAACCCCTGCAAGTCATTAACCACCCCCATTCCTTTAATTATGTCCCCCTGCAGAAACCAACAGAATGCTCTGGAGGCCACATCAGCAGCAGCACCAGCCTGAATGCAGCGTCACCGCATCCGACCGAGGAGCCCCAGTACCTACCGAGGAGACTGAAGCCATGTCTGAGGAGTGGCTGCCAATGCTGGGGCTCTTTTTGTGCCTGTTAAACTGGAAGCTGATTTCTGAAGCCGTGTCTGATTCAGTCTGCTCAGAAAATAAGAAGCATCTTTAAGCTCTGCCGAGCGAGCGCTTTCGCAGCGCTGGAGAAAAAAAGAGATTGCTCATCCGAGTGCCATTAAAGCAGAGATCAGGTTAGGAGAGTGGAGCAGAGTGCAGGAGCCTCCCCAGGGCATCCCCTCCAAGCAGCACTGAACGTCATCGTTAACTGCCTCCAAACAGAGCTGCATGCCCCGCCTGGGCTCTGGGAAAGGGCACAGAGCGGTGGTTTGACACACAGGGCAGCATCCTCCAGGGTGGAGCTGCTGCTCTGGGTTACTGGGGGCTTCTTTCTTAAGGCATTTCTCATTTATTCATGACATAACCAAGGCATGCCTAAAGCAGGTGCTGTTGGTCCCCAGGGGAAACATTCTCATGACACCAACTGCCATTCAAGGAATGCTGTGAACACTATTTCAGCCATTTCTGGCATCAACCCACCTCAGACAACAGGAGAGGAGAGGATCTGCTCAGGTCTTTGACTCTTTCAGGTTCAAGAAATTGATGTGTTATCAAATGGGGTTTATTGTATGCTGCAGGTACAAAAAAAAAAAAAGGCATCAAGATAGCTTGTCAGAATCAGGAAATTATAAGTCACACTTTTGTTAAAGGGCACAAGGAAGGAGAAAAAGCTTGTGGAAGGCACTAGAGCACTACCTACTTGTCCTGTCTGTGTCACCTGTCATTGAAGCTGATCCTCCCCAGGACAAAAACTGCTAATTAACATCCCAGAGCTATTTTCAGTGCGTTTTCATTCACTGTGTAGGAGTGTGGAACTCCCTCTAGTGGCTCATCTAATTCCCTCAGCAGCACAAGGACGTGGATGTTCTCTGCTTTTTTTGTAGAAAAGAGCACAGAAATATTTATGCCCATAATTTCCCCACTGCATACACCACTCAAGTACTCTGCTAGATACAGAGGAGGACAATAGCCAGATTAGCTAAAAGAAAAAAGTTAGAAAGTTCCCTATCAATAGGAAGATGGTTACTGGACTGCTTAAAAGTCTAACTAAAACTTTTTTTTTTTTTGTCTCTTTATCTTCTCCCAGTAACTCTCTTGAAGATTACTTTCTCCATCCCAGAAGAATTCGCTTTGAAAAGATACATGTATATGAACATGCATGTTCATATACACACTTCTTTAGCATTTTGGGCATGAGGATACATTCTTTGGTGCTCAAAATGCCCAGGAGATTCTTGATTTACCATTCATTTGATATTTACTATTTTTCTTTCCAACCTTGAATAAATAATTATTTATTAATAATCTAACCTTCTCTACAGACTATTTGCCATACTGCAAACATGAAACTGGAACTCTGTTACAGGAGTGTTTTCAAGGCTGAGGTTTAGGGCTCCAGAGAAGGGGATAAGCTGAAATCTTGGTGGTCTTGGTGCAGAGCATGTCCCTGAAGAGCACAGTGGGGCCTGGAGCTTTGACCCACCATCCCTGGTGACATGTTGAGCACCACATGATGGGGCAGTGGTGGTACAAGGTGCCAGCCGGGCTGGGCACAGCCACAGGGCTCTGCAGTGTGAGCTGCCAGCAAGGTGCCTCCCTCACATAACTAGGGCTGGATTTAAATTGGCTCAGTCAAAGCCTCCTTTGGCTTTACCTTTACCTTTCCTTGGGCATTGCCTTCCCATACTTCTCATTTCAGTCCTGGCAGCTTTGGCGTCACCATTTTCCTTTTAGGACAAGCTCTGAGCTGTCTTTTTGGCCAGGTTTCACCCTCTGGGGACTGTCACTGGCTTTCTAAGACACAGAGCCTGCTGCTCCTTCCCTCAGGCACTTTCTATGGCTGCAGCTTTCTTGGGCTTCTTCAGGCAGGCTGCTGCTTCCTTGGTCACCTTCTCCTCAGCTTCTCAGGGTTTCTAGGGGACAGACTGCCACCATAAAACACGTCCCAGCTGGGGACATCGACCCAGCCACGGGCTCTGCTCTGGTGAGGGGAGAGGCCTCATGAGCAGGACACACACTGACAGCAGGTCTGGTACCTCAGATCAATCCACAGCCCTCGTGCAGGAACAGGAGAGATGACCACGAGCTTCTTGCCAATCCTTTGAAGCCCTTGTGTTTTTGCTGAAGTAACAAACCATCAATCTAGCTGCAATTTCCTGGCTCTGAATTTAATTTTAGGCAGTATAAACTCTCTAATTTGATGATGAAACAATATGTCATTTTCCTAGCCTGGTACATGCACAGAAGCATGGCGATGAAAAACTGGCATTAATATATTACCTTCAGCAAATGTAAACCAAGAAGAAGAAAGAAAGATGCTACTCACTCTCTGTGGTTGTGTAAATGTTCACCATGCTCTTTGCAAGATTAATGCTATTTGCTCGGGCCAGTGCCTGAGCAGCAGGAGAATGATCCCCATCTTCCTCTGGAATACACAAAAAGCCAAATCAACATGGTAAATAAACCAACACCAATGGGCAGTGCATCAACAAGCCCGTGTGTGTGTGTGTGTGTGTGTGTGTGTGCACGCCTCCCTTGGTCACTCTGCCCAGAGTAGTTACACTGCATAGGGCTGCTTCCCAACCATCCTGGTGCTCTGATGTCTCCCCTAAAAAAACCTCTTCACACTGTGCCAGGAAATGTAAATACTGGATTAACCCAGTCCCCAAGACAGACCAGCTCTTGTGAAGAGCTTCCAGTGGAACAGAGACATCTGTTAATATCAACTTGAAATGAATGAAAGAATAAAGGAAAAAACCCTGAGAAATAGTAGAATGATCTAGTGTATAAATGGTTTGACTTAATGATCTCAGATGTCTTTCACAAGCCAAAATATTCCAGAAAGAAAATACTGACCTGAAGTGCAATTCTGGATTTTCATAGGAATGTTATATGAGGTAGGAAATAAGCCAATAAATGACAAAATTAAAAAATAAAAATTAGGTGAGACTGTGGAAAATCCTCTCAAACAGGTCTCCCCCAGGTACATGAGGACAGAAAATTTGGAAAAAGAAGGTAAGATGCTCTCTCTTCATAGGCCTTTGCTTGGAAATATAAAGTGAGTTGCAAATAACAGTAACTTTTTCTCATAGTCGCAGTCAGTACAAGAGCCCATCATACCCAGAGGAAGAGGCTGATAATACGGTGATGCCATTGACACCATCATGGTTGGGAACATGGTATCAGAACCCAGAAAGATCAGACTCCTTGTTCAGTCCACTTTGCTTAAAGTTTAATATCAAAGTTCACTTGTGCATTCCAAAAAGACACAAAATATCATTTAGGCACCAACAGCCAGTGGCTACATCAAGGTACTTTGAGAGCCAGTGTATTTATTAAACACTTTGCTTCACAATTTATTTCTTCTATTTGTGTTAGACTTACACTACCACAAAGAACTCCAGTCCCACATCGGAAGAAAACACAATCCTGCCAGTGAGTGAAATAAAGTGAGTTCCTGTGATGTGTTGTAGGTAGTGTAGGGCTGTCCCAAGGTGAGGTGCTTGCAGGTGAGGCACAGGGGAGGAAAGCAAGGGAATGTGGCACTGACCCCTTCTACATTTGCACTAGGCTACACAGGATTCTGTGTCTGCAGAACACATTCTACACAAGCAACTCTGCACAAATTGCAATATAGGATAAATGGGCAGATGAAGAAAATGTGCAAAATGCAGAAGGGTTAGGGAAGAAAACAGGCTTAGGGATGTCTCTCTATTTGGATTTCACAGGGTGCAGTCACAGCCCTCAGTACCTGAGTAAACAGCTGAGTCTGTTCCCTGAACAGCTTCTCTCTCTCCAGATGGTTCACTGGGTGTTGGCTGGACTGAAGACTCACACATTTTTTCCTCAGGTAGCTCTCCATTTATTTCCATGTTGTCTTGAGTGCCCAAATCAGATCTTTCCTCTTTCTCATCATCGTTTTCACCATCTGTGAGCACAGGGTCGATCAGTATCTGTACCCTGCTGGCCAGGGACCTCGCTCTGGGCTTGTGCTGCTCTGCCACCACCAGCTCCTCCACGGGCACCCCTGGCTCCAGTGTGCTGCCAGACACATCCTTGGTGGGTGACTCAGGATGGATGGAAGGTGCTCTTACAGGCAGTCTGGATTTCTTGGAGCAGTGCTGCACTTTCTCCTCCTCTGCCATGGGCAGCTTCCCATTGCTCTCACCCAGCGAGTCATTCCTTGTAGCCTTGCTCTTGGCATAGCTGGATCTGGGAGGGATGGAAACAGAGCCCTTCCTTGCAGGAGTGGCACAGCTTGGCTCCTCCTCACTGGAAGACAAGGTTATTGTCCTTTTGTAGGGGCTCTTTGTTCTGGGTAAGGCAGCAGGTCTCCCCTCAGCAGCCTGGCCGTGCCCGGCCTGCACGGAGAGCGAGCGGCCCAGCCCGACCTGCCTGTTCTCCGCCTGTGCCCCCGGCTCCGCTCCCTTCTCCCAAAAGTTCTTCAGGTTCCTGAAGTGCTCCCGGTCCAGGCCGATGTCCTCCTCCTTGTTATTCATTGCTGAGATCGTGTAGTTCACGCCTTGTTTAAAGGCCCGGCCGCTTTCCCCATCCGAGGGCAGGGCTCTGGGGGCCTCGTTCTGTGCCAGGCTCTTTTCCGCCAGCCCCTCCTGGTTCACGGACTGCTCACACCCGGGGAAGGCTCTGCTCGGCTTCTTCTTAACTGGAATTTTGCTGGGAGCAGGAGTTTCTTCGGGTGGAGTTTTTGGCCCCTCTGTGGTGCCGGTGGCCCCATCAGCAGGTTCTCCCCCAGGGGGGGTGCTGGGCTGAGGCACAGCATCCTCTGAGGGCAGTGGGGATACCCCATCACCTACAACAACAACAGCAAATGCTCAGAGCCTTCCCTCTGCATCACATCCAGCCTCTCCACAGAAGGTCTGGGCTGCAAGTTCTCAATGAGATTTTCAGAATTCATCAATATATTCCTAGTTCTTTTCCAGATAAAGTTCCCTTCCATCTGAAGAAAGCCCTGAAAACCCCACTCTTCCTTGCAGCAGAAAAAAAATCCACTGAGCTCTAAACTGTTGCTGTGAGTTGTGGATTTGTTTGCAGGTTCCCTTTCAAGTTGACAGCTTCCCTACTAGCTATTTGCAATGTTCCAAAATTCACTATCCAGTCAATGCTGGAAAGAGAGGGTAAATCCTCTTCTGGATTAAAGAGCTGAGAGCCAAGCACTCAGTTTAATTTGTACTGAGAGCCCAGAGAGGTTTCAGTCATCAGATTGCTTTCTGCCTTGGTCCCTGCTGCCCTGGCTGTAATTCACAAAGTGTTGGCAGCTCATTCTTATATGCCAACAAAGGTACTCTTTGTTATTTATTTGTACACACACTGAAAAGCATCTTGTCTCTTGGTGTTTGATGTTGAGTAACAAAACCACCAATAGCTCAGTGAACAAAAACTCACCTTTTCTAGACAAATGAGAGCTGTTTGTCGCAATCACAAATGGACTTGTTCCAGTGTCACTCTCTGAGGAAGAGATATCATGTGTGCTGGATCTCTGAACAGAAGACAAATCTTATAAATATTGGCAAGACTGGAAAAAATGTGTTTTATTTGAGCAGAGACACAAGGGAAGCCCCTGTCAGGAGGTACAGAGAGTGTGAAGCTCCAAAGAGTAACAAAACGAAGTGCAGAGGCTGTGTCTGTACTACCTTGTAAGATGCAGACGACTGGACAGGAAGTCTTGGCTTCAGTTTTGGCAAAATCTTGTCCTCTGTGGTTTCAAGAGTAGGTGTACCAGATCTGTGGGAGAGGAGAAATGGCTCAACAAGGAGGTCTGTGGTAATGATGTGTCTGTTTGGGTGTTCAGGCAGTCTTCAACATCACCACAGCTCTGCTCAACAAACTCACAACTCACTCAACAAAAACAGTATGTGTCAACTACTAGGTTTGTTCAGACTTTCTCCTTCTGGGAAGTGCCAGAAGAGCCCAAGGGCCATGCAGAAGGGAGAGACATTTCTATTCTATGGCCCAGGAAGGAACAGGCCACACCTTGCTTAAGACTGAATGAGAAAAACAAAGCTAGCTTTTCAGGATTTAACCAACCCTCCCCAATAAAAACCACTGCCAGCAGAGCAGGAGCACCTAGGGCCTGTTGCCTCTGGATCCCTCATTAAACAACGCCCACTAATCAGCTGCAAGAGGTTTCCAAGTGTTGTCAAGGCCCATATTTAATATTTAACTGGAGCAACTGCCACCTGTGGAGAATGATTCCTCATTCTGCTGACAAAAAAAAAGGCAAATGAGATGGGAACAACAATACATGAATATGTGAATATTTTAATTGCTTCTCCACACTCCACGGATATTGACTGAGGTCATTGACTTGCTCTTTGGAGTGCTTTTAACAGATGTTTTTGCTCAGTCAGCACAACGTGAAGTCCTACCAGGCCTTGATGGAGAGTGCTGAGCACTGGACACAGAAGTAGACACCAGCAGGAAATGAGCAGTTTCCTCACACAGCTCATTTGGTTAGTGTTGCTCCATAGCAAAAATTAAACAAATAAAACCATAATTACTTTGAAAAACTAACCAGCATATCCTGACATTAGAGACAGCTCCCATTTTGCTGATCCCTTATCAAATCATGCAGGAAAAGACCTTTGTGGGATAAGCACATTAGCACTTGATTATTAAGGGTGGATTGATAGTCTGACAATTCCTGGAAGAAGGACTTAAAAAGTATCCTATAGAAGGTATTACTTATACAGCTTCAGAAACTCAGTTAGGGTTTAATGGGTAGCATTCAATTTTCATTAGAAGCAGGAGCAGCAGCCTGAGCATTGCACTGAGCAGTGTTACCTTCCCTCTCCTGCATCAGCAACGTCCTCAGGAAGGGCAGGACTTGGGGCAGCTTTGCTTTCCACACCCATCTGGATGTGCTTGTTGGCCTCATCTGTAATGTAACAGAGACAAGTGAGAAATGACATTTCATTAAACTTGTAGTGCTTGGTGTGTTTTGTTTGGGGTAAGAAGATTTGCCCAATGGAAAAGCACAATCCCTGGGGGTTTAAGAGGAGAGGGATCTCAGGGGTTCTGCCTGCTTTCCCCAAGGATGGGGAGCCCCAGGGCAGCAAAGACACCTCCAGACCCCCCAGGTCCAAGAGGACAAAGCTGCCCAATGCCTGATTCGTGCCAGGAGCTGTCACATCACTGGAAACCTCCACAGGACGCTGCCATTGACTGTCAATAAAGTTAATCTGTTCCAGGATTTAAATTCAGCCATTTCCTGTTTTGACTCAAGTCATCCGATCTTGGCAAACAAAGGAGGAGGCCAATACAGTTAATGAGGAGATCCCTGTTATTTTTACTGGCACGAGGCCCAGCTATATCTTCTAAGTTCCCAAAGACCCCAAATTAAAAACAATAGAGGATGGTAACTTTTACAGCAGACTGCAGGGTATAATGCTGCATTAGGTATTTTGGTAGCAACTGGGTTTTCTTGCTACTGCAAAACCAAAAGGATTAAACTCTCAGACAGTGAATAAAAGCTCAGTCTGGTCAACAAGATCTGTATGTATTTATCCATGTAGTTGGTCTGTTTCAAAGAGAAAAATCTACCTGTTACGAGAACTGCCAAACCATTCGAGGATATATTTTATTAATACAGTGAGCCACATCCTCCTCCTCTTCTGCCTCACACCTGGGGCAGGGAGGTGCCAGCAGGCAGCTGTGCTGGAAATAAAGGAACCAAACACAGAACTCCCACACTTTCCCTTTGCCTGTCATGGTTGAAAAGGCCTTGACAACCAAAGACTGCATTCAATCCTTGTTGGAACCCTGGGCACTGAGAATTTTCAACTTTCTGTGCTGACAGACACTGACCCCCAAGCGAACACTGCACTGACCTGAGGCTGTGGAAAAGGCTTCCAAAATTGAGTGACAGCACTGGGATTGTGGGTGTGTGGTTTGAATAGAAGTGTGTGTTACCACAGGGTGGAAAACTTAAAGTTTTTAGTTTGTAGTAATATATATAAAACAAGATGGAGGTTTTAGGGCAGAGGCTGAGTCCTTCTTTTTCACCTTCTTCTTCATGGCTCTGGGTGGTGTTTTGTAATTGGGTAGAAAAATCTGCATTGTGGATAATTTAGGTGTCATTTTTAAACTGAAAAGTTTATTCTTTAAAGGCCTTGTAGAGAGAGATAGGAGCCATTTTTCAGTTTGTTAGCATGAAGTGCTATAGAGCTCACAGCTTGTGAGACTGTAACAGAGAAGACTTAATAAACAGCTGAGTCCGAACACGAACTGTGTCTCTCAAGCAATTAATCCTGACCCTGGCAAAAAGAAGATAAAACACTACAATCCCTCACCCCACTTGCAAAGTCACTGTGTCGTGCTTGCTCTTCACTGACACTCCTCCCTCAGACAGAGCTCTTCATTCCTGGCTGGCAGAGGCAACAGGAAGCCTTCACTTCCCATCCAAATCCCTGCCCTGAAAACTGGCTCAGCCACTGACACAGCTCCCATCCCCACAAACAGTTCAGTACATTATAATCCATCAAGACAAGCAAGACATGCCTTTGGTAACTTTAGGATGAGACAAGAAGCAAATTCCGACAGAAATCAGGAGTGGCCTGACCAGTTTGACTTGCCCATACATGTATTTTTATGCATGTGTATAAAATTGACAGGCACTCCTGCTCTAAGACTTTTACTCATTTCCTACCACACTAAAACAAAGATTCTTAGTGGGGTATTCATAACTAACTGTGCAGCAGGGCTCACTTGCCACAGCACGTAGATAAAATGCCACAAAGCCCTTCTTACTTTGAAAACCACATCTTGTCCTGGAATTATTTCCATGTAAAAAGCAATGCATGGACCCTCTCAAGTGGGTGAATGCATGGCAGGAGGAGAGAGGCACCCTGTCCCTTTGCAGAAATGTGACTGATCTCAGCATCCCAGAGGCCTGTGAGAGCACCTCTTGTCACATCACTTCAGGAACTGGGGCACCAATGACCTCTAGCAAACAGAAATTTTGGGAAAAAGAAGCAAAAAAAAAACCCCCAAAAAAACCCAAAAAAAACCCCCCACCAAAACCACCAAGAAAAAATAAGCTGAACTGGGGAAAATGCATCCACTGCACATGGCTTTTGCCCTGCTCCTCTGCCACTGTAATTTTTTTCTTTGAGCCCTGATTTGATAACAAGGGGTGTTTTTCTGGTACTGAAAACATAGGTGAGAATCCCCTTATCATTATACAGAGAGTGATTCTCAACAGACTCCAGTACAGGGAGACTCCCATCCTGGACCAATTTTTGTCCATCAATGTGTTTTCTGAAGTTTTACACTAACATACTTACTTTCTAGTTTGCCCTTTTTCCTTCTAATTGATGCCCGAAGCAGATCCGGCCCCTCCAAGTCTTCCTGAAACCGTTTTGCTTTCACTTCTGAAAACCATTCACCTGTCACAAACTTCTTCTTCTTCTCGTCCTTGATGGAGCCTTGTATCCTCCTGAAAGTCAATGCAAGCATTACACACCAAAAAGATCTTCAAAGTTTTGGCTTCCCCTGAGCTGCCTTTGTGATGTATCCATGGGTTCACCTGTCTGACACCAGGAAGGATCCAGAGATTATTCTCTGCAATCACAAGAGCCAAACCAGGATTAAAACAGCAGCTGATTTATTCTTTATCTGAAATTGTAAACTCGGGCTTTCACCTCTTCCAAATTTCACAAATCCAAACCATTCACCTAGCAAGGAGATTTGTCCACTTGCTTGGCTGCCCTGAGGGTTAAGGAAGGGGTGGGACTATTTGTCTGTCTTGCATTTCTCCATTTTATTTGTCTATTAATCCGTTCATGGGCTGCAAAACCTTTTAGATCAAATTTGCTGCAAACTACAGAAAGAAATAATAATATTTAGGGAAGAACCTGTCCCTGCAGCGTTCTCCCTGGACACTGCTCCTTTCCCTGCTATGTCCATTTTGGCACTCACATGGTTAGCTCTCCCTCCTAAGCCTGGCTTCTCCTCCTGTACCTCACTTGGGCACACCCAGGGCTGGTTTTTGGCACCTAAACCTGGCAGTGCTCAGTACTCTAACCCTCCTCACCATGGTTTGCTGAATTAGCTGCCTTTCAGATGGCACAGCTCACCACAGTTCAGGGTCCCTGTGGTGAGGAAGTTCCCACCTCAGCCCAGCTCTCAGCAGGAAAAGGGGGCAAACCCCCAGATGACCCTGAAGCCTTGAAGGGTCACATTTGGCTGCCTAAAGGCCAGGAGGGAGCAGGGATAACTCGGCTCAAAACTCTGCAGGCTATGCTGGGGACTCAGGCTCCCATCTAGACCAGGGCTGCACTGCCTCCATGAGGGTCTCAAGGTGCTGGGCCAGAGGAAATAGATGTTTTAATCCTGCTGACAGCAGATCAGGGAAATGCCTTTGACTTCATTTTGCCCAGCAGGCAGACTGTATTGACACCAAACATGTCTTACTGCAGGTAGCCAAACTGACAGCAAGGGGCTCTGGGCAGGACCTAATTCACTTCACTCCCAAATCAAAGCCTCCCGTGCAACAGCTTTCAAAGTAAAAAAAAAAAAACCCAAAATAATCCAAACACTCTTTTTACCAAACCTCTACTTCAGAGGAAAAATTCACTCCATTTCAGAAAAAGCGAAACCCAAAAGAAATACAAAACAAGCCTTTTTGAATTTGCTTCAGTTCAGAGGAGAGGTAAAAGCATGCAGACCCATACACCCCAAGCTCTGGCTCCAGTTGTTTCTCCAGCTCACCTCCCAGCAGAGGCCAGGGTACACAGGCTCCCAGGAGCCTGCAGCAAAGCTTCTTGCTCCCTCTTCAAGCCTTGAGCATCCTTTCTAGAAGGATATAGATTTCTATATATTTCTATCTTACTCTTTTTTTGGCTCAACAGCAAATGGAGGACTCACACCCTTAGCTGGGCTAAACCGGCACAGTGCCATTCACACTCACTGAGTTACTCATTTCTTGCCATGGAGAATTCAGCTCCCTGAGCCTGGTACATACTGTCAGCCCAGATGGTCTAATGCTGGCATTTAAAAAGTGACAGCAGCAACAAGCAATCCTGATCAACCAGACCTGAGCTCCAGGATGGCCAATGGCAGAGGAGCTGAACTGAGCAACAATCCCTGGCTCTGGAACCTCCCTGCAAACCTCTGGCAGATCATGGAGCCTCTGATCACCCCTCTCTGTAGGAGAGATGGTGCACCTCAAAAAGCAATGGGGCAACATAAAACAGAGAAGGGGATTTAAAATCTCATTTTGTATAATCTCATTTTAAAACACTCATTTATGGCCTTTCTGTGCTACTGAGTGAGTAAAACAAGGTAGCAGCTGCTCCCCTGCTCAGACCTCTGCCACCAAGAAATCAATGTCTTCCTCCACCAAACAGGAAAGGGGTGATTGCCCCTGGCAGCTCCGAGGGCTGATGATTAACTCAAAAGGAGAGTCCACTCCTGCAAGGAGAGGACAGCAGCAACAGAAGGATGGCTGGGGAAGATGAGGTACAATGAAAAGATCTACCAGAATCTGAGCAAAAGGGACAGTATTGCTGCAATCTGCACCTCTCCTTCTTCACACACACACACACACACACACACACGCTCCTCTCTCAAAGGAGTGAAAAAATCTTCCCCAAGGGAAGCTCACATCCTGCTCTCTCACCTGATGCGATCCCCATCCTTCTTCTTCAGCTCTGCATCTCTCTGCAGAACCTTCATCAGCTTCTCATACTCCTCCTCGGTCAGGAAGCTCAAGTCCAACATCTTCCCTACAATCTTCTTCAGCTCTTCAGTGGCTCAGGTGAAGGCAGGGCAGGCACCAACCCAGCCCATGGGCAGCCCCTCGCAGCCGCCCCGGTGCTGAGTGAGGCGCGGCTGGAGAGGAAGGATTCACCACAGCATTCCTGGGGTGGAACTCGCCCTAGCACCTGGCCTTGCACTTCCAGGCTCTTGGCTGGCACGTCTCTCTGTGCTGCATGCTTTCCCCTGCCAGGAAAATCCTCTCAGCAAAACCGGGCTGCTCTGCTTTTCTCCGGGTGCCAACGTCAATCCGAGAGGGAAGGAGTGAGCTCCTGCCACCCGCCGGAGCCTCCTCAGCAGGCACCAAAGCTCATCTCACCAACAGCAAGCCCAGCACCTCTGGCATGCACCCTCCTCACCAGGGGAGTCTGCTCTCTGCAGTTCAAGCATCCCTGCAAAAGAAATAGCACCGAGATGCCTTTTATGATAAGCGTGACATATGGTAACCGAATGTGTACATTGGAGGTTTTTATTTGCTCTGCAGCACAAGTTCCAAAACGAGCTGCCCTGCTTTCCTCCTCACGTGGTATTAACCCAACCAAGACAATGTTTTATTTCAGCTCTTTCCTACTTACAGGTAAACAGTTGATTCAGCATGCCACAAGCAAAATATGCATATAAATTACCAAATTGCTCACTTGCTTTTTACCTCCACTCTTCTTATCCTCCCTTCTCTGTGCCCTAAATGAGATCAAGGATAAGCAGCCAACCTTTGTAAAGCAATTGGGAGAGGACAGAACAGCAACCTGCAAGCATTTCTGCTGCATGTTATGCTATGAAATACCAGGGGCTGCTCATTTTCTAATATGTGTGTCCTTTGCTTTATGCTGCACTGGTATTTGCTATTCAAACACTACTGGTGCAGAAAACTTTTGTGTTTCAAAAGACAGTGAAAATGGCCAGAGGCTGCAGGGCGTGGAAGAAAGGTAAATCAAGCACTGCCTTGCTACTTTATTCCTTTTCCTCTCTCTTGGCCAACTTTAGGGCAGGAAGGCACACCTTTGAGGGAGGAAAAGTTCTGCTCCTGCCCATGGAGGCAGTTTCTACCTCACTCAATTTTTCTGCTGTTTCCAAACCTTTGAAGTGATTGTGGGTTTTGTGATACTTTGTTGTTTCTTCCAAAGCCGCTGCCTTGGGAGTCAGATCATTAAAAATTAATAAATCCCAGGTTTCATGGCAAACATGAACTGAAGGACATCAAGCCCCTTCCCTAATCTCAAAGCTTGTGTCTCTAATCTGTGCCTTTGAGGATATCAACCTCAGTCCTTTCAGGGCATCTACTTCAGTGCTTTGCTTCAGCAAGAAACTCCTTCCTTTTGCCTACCCCAATGTCCCTGAGAGGTGCCAGCCCATCCCAGCTGACACAGGAATTACCCCTTTGCAGCCACCCTCACTGGGCTTGACACCTCAGCCTTCACAGCCCCTTTAAATTCCCCAAAGCTGGTGTTTTCATTATTTTTGTCACTTCTTTGGACTGTCTACATGGTGCATCCCTTTCATCAGGTGGCCCATCCAAAGTTGAAAACCAGCTCTTCAGCTGAACTTTGCTCATCTGACATCATTTCAGGGACTTAGCTTGTTTTTTGGATGATATATTCACAAATGTTTGTCTTTTTTTGTAATGGCACAACAACATGTTGAAAGCAACAACAGCCATCAGACCATAGTGTTTACAAACAAATACCATAGAACACTGCACAAAAAAAGCTAATAAAAGGAATGGCATTGTCATAAAAACTCTTATTTTTTTGTAAAAAATTGTTGGAGGAAAGGAAACAACATTTCCTACTTCTTTAAGGCAAGAATGGCTGTGCTTGTCACACTACAATTATAGCCCTTATCATCTGAGAAACTATCAGTACCACTCCAAATAGTTTAAACAGAAACAAAAATAAAAAGCCCTGGTGAATCTCCACTCTTTAAACCTACATTTCATCCAGCTTGGCATGGCTCTTCCATGCTTAGTTTCGTTCCATCTACTCTTCCCTGGCTCTCAGGCACAATTCTACTTCTACAAAGACATATTTTATTTTTGAAAAGGTATCTAAGGACATACCACAGTCTTTGCTTCTCAAGAACTTTTATTTATTTTTAACAAACCCCATGACATGTGGGCTGAAACTCCTTCAGAAAATATTTCCAGTGAAGACTCATATTTATTCATTGGTATGGCAGTCAATTAAAAATAAAGGCTACTCCTTGGGGAAAAAGGCTACTTCTTTGTAAAGAGCCTTCCCCCCCCCCATTTCTTACTGAAACAGCTACACTAGAAGGAAAAGGTTAACAGAAATCAAACAGCCAACTCCTTCTTTTGTTTTATATAGTTAAAAATCAAACCACTTGATGCACCTGCTGTGGGAAAGTGAGCTGGTCCAGAAGACTGCTCCACTGGAGGTGGAGGTTTTGCTGCAAGTGTCAGGACCTGCAAAGCTGTTGACCCAGACCTGCAGGAACAAACAAGCCTGGGAAATTCTCTCCATCTGCAGCATGACCACGGGGCTGTCCCTGCTCCACTGAGCTTGGGCAGCCTCTGATGGGCACCCCCTGAGTGTGTTGGGCAGTGCACAGGCTGGAGAGGAGAACCCCAGCATGAACCACTCAGGGCAGAGCATTAAGGGAGAGTGTGCTAATTGTTAACCTGTGTCTGTAAGTGCAATAGATTAAGGATAAGAATGACCTGACAGGTACAGTACATTATCAGGCAGGTACAGCGCTGGGTGCTCACTCCCCTGATTGCCTAATCCCTGAGGCAGGCTCACACTCCTGCAGCAGCACCACACAGCTTGGGTTTGCTCTGTTAGAAATCCAAGATTTTCCAAATTAGAAAACGTTAGATTATTGCACATAATCCTCTCCCCAATCAAAGCCTCGTTAACAGACAGTCTGGACTCCGCAGGGGTGATGTAGTACAAACACCTAAATCAGGAGATCCACAGGAAAGCCAGGGCCCAAGGTGCATTATTTTCTCCTAATTTGCAATAAACCACTTGCAGCTCTGAACTGTCTACTCCTCTGCTGACTAGGAACAGCTGTGAACTACAAGAGCAGAGAATATATTTAATTGCTTTCTGAAAAGCTATTCTTAAATATGCTGTCACTGCACTGACTGCAATGATATTTAGTCTGGCTTGCTGCAGAGAAATGAGAGAAAGAGCCCTACAGTTCCTACTCAAAAACCTGCTAAGCAGCTAAGTCATCTAGAAATGGCCTTCAGATGAGAGACAGCTGATAAGATAAAGAATAACTACAAACAAAGCAGGCAATTGTAGTCTCCCAGAGCAGTCCACATCTAAACACATCTGTTACCATCACACAGGAAATGTCAAGGCCAAATTCTGGCAATGCCAGCTGCAAATGCCAGAATTGTTCAAGTTGAACTACTCACAGACTTTATACATATTTTTCTCTGTTCAGTGAGGGCTGTACATGACAGAGAGCCATTCCCACCTCAGACAGATAAATGAGCAGCTGATAACCCCCAGTGAGGGCAGCTTTGTCAGGCCCTGAGGGGCAGAGAACAGCTCTGACCCCAGAGATGGCTCTTCACTCCACTGTGCATCCCAGAACAAAAACAAACAAACAAACAAACAAAAAACAAACAAAAAAAAAAGACAACAACAACATTGCTCAGCTCATTCTGAGCACAGCCCTGGGTGGTTTCTCTCAGATCAAGTCATCGTTTCACATCACACTTTCCAATAATGTCCGGCATGATGGAGAATCTCTGCTGTTTTATTAAAATCTCTTCCCTCCCCCTCCCCTTAGGCAGCTTTAGTGAAAGGTGTCCATTGATCAAGAATGGCCCTGAGATGGCACAGAGGAATTGCAGGAATTTATCAGAACAAGCAGGTCTCCAGCCCAGCCCCTCCAGAGCAGCCAGCAGAAGCTATTTTGGAACAACAATACAATGCTAAGCCAAAGAAATGAGCAAACTCCCCTATTCAGTGCATGTGGGGAATGCATAACTGAGGAAATGGGTGAATCCTGCCTATCTGCACTCAGCCTCAGAAATACCTTGGCTTCCAAAGAACATCCCAGGACATTACAGAAGGTTCAGTTAAGGATGCATAAGATTTTTTCCTCCCCTCTCTGTTTCTACCCAAAGCAATGTAACCACCACATGAATAATTATCTCCACTGAACTCCACTCATCTCCTTCTAACAAGAAACTGCATGGGTGGAATTTGCATTACACACAATTTACTTCCTCTTAGCCATTTTTAATTAAATGAACCATCCTACGGTTACCACCTAGGGTAAATAAAAGACTGAGCTTTTCAGTCTTAATCATTATTTCCTAGAACCAACACGGCCAAAATAAAAACACCCATCAGAGGAAGAGTCTGACTCAGACTCCTTAAGGTCAACAAGTCCTTTTATTGGTAATAAACTGATAATGCAATGCTATAGTCTAAATATTTAAGAGTTCTGTTTATTTCATAGGTGGGAACTATTTGCAGAGCTTGCAGGATGTAGCTCATTGTAACCCTGCAGACTGCCAGAACACAAATAAACAAGCACAGCCACCTGGGACACCAAGAAATCCCCGAATATCCCAGAGAACAGGGATGGCTGGATCTCCAGAGAGGATGCCAGGACTTCAGAGACTTTGCCCTGTCACCCTGGACCCAGTTCATTCCCAGCACAGTCATTCCACTGCCAAGTGCCTGTGCTGGGGTTTGCTCTAAATCTCCGCTTATGTCCCCCAGAAAACGAGTTCTAAATGAAATTTCATTCCATATATATTAGTTTGTAGCAATTCTTCACCCCCACAGCGTAGCTGTGAGCCAGTTTAGGGCCTCTCATGGACATGCTGCTGTGCTTCTGCTACGCTGACTTTTCCATCAGAGAAACATCCTCATGCCCAGGCTTCCCTCTCAGCCAAGGGAGAACAGACGTGTTCTATCACCTTTAAAAACTCACCTGTCCTGCCAGCAGCGTTTCTAGATGCCACATGGTATGATGGGTACTCCTAACAGCATCTCCTCAGCTGTTTACACTTGAAAAGGCAACAATAATTAAATATGTGGCATCTAAAACTGAGCAGTTAACAGCTTAAAGCCAGAACACTGCAAGGATTTAGATTAATCACCTCCCTGTCCCCCTTTGTTACTCACTCATCCTCAGAACCCAGATATTTTCAATATGAAAAATGGGAGGTGGAAGGTAAGTTTTGGCTGAGTTCAAACAAAGGAACTGCAGAAATGGAAGATGAAGAAAAAAGCAACCACCCAGGAGAACTTCTGTCTTTTATTTTTGACCCAGAAAAATATTTGCTGACCTCAACTGTGCTTTCTTCCAAACATAATTTCTCCACATTTGCCTGCAGTGGTGACATGTCTTAAATTGCTTTCCTGACCCTGCCTGTTATGCCCCAATAATTGTGAGCTTGCAACACCTACCCTGGCCAGGAGCCCTTCAGATTAGAAGTTATTTTATTCAAAAAAACCCAAACAAAAAAACCCACAATGCTCAAACCACCTTGTTTTGTAACACGGTGGAGAAGTTAAAAATATGCAGGGGCCCAATTCCTTTGTACTCCTGCTGAGCTCAGTGGTGTGAGGGCTGGTGATAAATCCCAAGGGAAAACAGTGCTGTTTGTTTAGGAAACTTTGCATACTGAGGGATCCTTCCTTCTGGTCACTGATTATTTTTAAGCCTCAGCCATGCCTGAATGATTCTGAAATACCTTCAATTCCAGTGTTGAGTTAACTGTAAGACAGCAGGGTGCATCTCATTGTTTGAGAGATTTGGCAGGTTTAATTCCCTCCAACATTGGGGAAAAGGAGTTTTAGAAACACTTAGGAAGTACTGCCTGATCTGTAGTTTCTATTTATTGATGCCAAAACAAAGAGGGTCTACATCCAAGAGGCTGGGGTCACCCTCACAAGATGGAAGGGAACAACAATGATGCCCAAGTCTGTCCATGTCTGAGCCAGATCCATTTCTTTATCTCTTCTAATTCCCAAGCAAATGCTGAGGCCTTGACTGGTCTGTGCTGGGCCTAGAAATGCACTACACTAAAATTTCAACTGAAGCTGTTTTACTTTGTCACCCTGACATACAGTGAAAGGAAACTGCAGAGGGAGTAAGCCCCCATCACCTGCCTTCACAGACCTCGTTCCATGAGAAAACAAATTCAGAGAGGGGAATATTTTTTTTTAATTGGCCACTTTCCTTCTAGAAATAATGCAACTTTCCAGTGCAAACATAGCCATTAATTCACTATGTATATGTATACGCTCTAGGAGCAGGATGACCTGAGTGGGACAGGAGGCAGCACTCATGACTTACAAGAAGGTTCCACTGTCTGCCTCCTGCAGTGCTCAGAGGTAGGTGAAAGATCAAAAGATTTCAACACAAACTCAGAGTGCTTGTGCTAGGTTCTCCCTGCTGGAGAAAGTTGCAGTAGGTTAATTAGCTACAGGCACAGCTATAAACAGATGTGCTTAAACTAGCACAAATCTGCATGTGGACATGGCCTGTCATTTAGCTTATCCTTCCACAGACAAGGTGTTTCTTCCATCTTTGCAGCTCCATGAATACTTAGCAAATCTTGAAGGAAGGTGGAGAAAACAGACTTTTTGGATAAAAATAACAAGGTCATCTAAACCGTTGAACAAAGTAGTTTTATTTCTAGGTGCTTAAACTGAGTAAGACTGGATGCTTTTATATGAGCAGTGACAGCTCTAATTCTGCCCAGACACAACTGGATGGTGATGCTGTTGTGTAAAATGCCCCTTATGCTGCAGAGGGTGAGATGCCTGCCCAGGGACACTCCACACTGGTGACTCTGCTTTGCAGTGTCAGCCCTGGGAGCTGCAGCTCTGCAAGAAGGGAACAGCTTGGGCTCAAGCTCCTGAGGCCATGGAGGCTCAGCCACCCAGAGCAGCTCCCAGCAGCATCCTCCCTGGGTGAGTTTCTAATCCCATCTCTTTTGGCCTTCCAAAATGAACTGCACCATTAGGTTTAACTTGGAAAAAAAAAAGTGACTTGGTTTTGAATCAAGTGTCACTAACAAACCCTTCTTTTTCTCAGGTCTGTTGCCTGTTTACACCCCAGGACAGCCTTGTACTCCTTTCAACTTTGTTGCAAACATTTCCAATTGCTTTGTTTTTCTCTCTCCCGACGCACACACTCCCCTGCTACATCTCTGAAAGCAGATAACAATATTGATTTAAATGCAATCAAAGCGAGCCTGATGTACAATGAACACTTTGTCCCACGTTGTGCCATACCATGGCAAGGGCTGCCCCTTTCCCATGGATGGAGGCCCATTAAAGGGACACAATTTATGAGTCCAGAAGGGAAAAAAACCCACAAGTTTGCACTTCAATTACAGAATTGTGCAGGAGAGCAGAAACTCAGGTCACCACGTGGAGTTTCTCAGATATTCTGCCAAAGGTGGAACAGGGAGGGAGGTGAAGGAAATGGATTCAGCCCTCAGAACCAACTAATCCTGCCCGCTAGCACCCTGAAAGAGGTTCACACAGACAGGTCAGTAGATCTCCAGTCTGACCATGCCCTGTGGTCTGTCCCAGGGGCAGAGATGCAGGGCCTAGAATGGTCTGCAGCATCGCTGGACAGGATAAGTGCCACTGCAAATGTTTTTGTGAAAATGACTCACTGCCAAAGCAATCCAAGACATAAGAACCAAACAGGTCATAGGTTAACGTGGCTTATACAACAGCATTGATCACACTAGAGAGATGGCTGCAAAGGGAGCAGAAATTAATAAATGCTGGTTTTGTTGCCATGCCAAGCATTTACAACAACGAAGCATGAGCATGGAGGTAAATAAAACCAGGATGGAGAGGGGAGACTAGAAAATATACAGACAAAACAGCAGAAGTCACAGGAAGGTGACACATCATGATCCACATTTTTACAAGTAATTTAGAATGCTAAGTGGGGAAGCAAGAACAAAAAGTACACTATAAATCATCAAAAGTATCCCTTATTTTCTGGGACTTTCATTTTTTAAAAGTTGTTTATGTCAGATTTTCTCCACAGAGAAAGTTGTGGCTGCCCCATCCCTGGAATGTCCAAGGCCAGGTTGGATGGAGCTTTGGGCAACCTGCTCTAGAGTAAGGTGTCGCTACTCACGGTAGGGGGGTTGGAATGAGATGATCTTCCAACCCAAATTAGTCTCATTCCATAATCTCTCCTCTGAAAACCAGCAGCTGCCTCACAAACTTAATTTTAATAGACGGGACAAAACCACTCTGTGACTAATTGCAGAAGGCTTTGATAACGCAATCCATCAATGCAAAGTAAGACACACTTTGCTTTGAGCATCCCAAAGCCCCGGCCGGACCCACGGGAATGATCAAGGCAGGGTCCCGGCAGCCCGGTCTGCGGGACCAGCCCCGAGCCAGGGCTGCGACACTGGCAGGGCTGCGACAGGCACGGCCACCTCCGTGCCCCCGGCCACCTCCGTGCCCCGGCCCCGCCGCTGCCGTGTCGCTGTGCCAGGCGCTGTCCTGACCCCGGGCGCTGCCGCAGAGCACACGAGCACCTGTAACCCGTGTCCCACCGCCACTGCCGCCCCGGCTGTCCCCGTGTCCTGCCCGGCAGCTGCTGCGTGCAGCCGCCCACCCCACCATCCCACCCGCTCGGTGCCCCCGAGGGCAGATCCGGCCCGGAGAGGAATCCCGGAGCCCTCCGGGCACGCGCGGGCACCACCGGCACGGCCGGCCCGGGGCGGGGGCAGGAGGGGAGCGGCACCTCCGGCCGGCGATGGAGGTCCGGCAGCCCCGCTGTGTCCCGAGCCTGGCACACGGACATGGGCACGGAGCGCCCGTACCGAGCCCACCGGGGCTGCGCTCCCGTCCCCCCGCACACCGGGGCTGTGCCCGGCACGGCCGAACCCCGCAGCTCTTACCTGGCCTCGGCGGCGCGGGGCGGGCGGGCTGGACCGGGGCGGGCGGGGCTATGGATAGCAGGGCGGGGCCATGGATAGCAGGGCGGGGCTATGGATAGCAGGGCGGGGCCATGGATAGCAGGGCGGGGCTACGGATCCCGGGGCGGGGCTATCCATCCCGGGGCGGGGCTATAAACCTCGGGGCGGGGTTATCCATCCCGGGGCGGGGCTATCCATGCTGGGGCGGGGCTATCCATGCTGGGGCGGGGCTATCAATCCGGGGGCGGGGCTATCAATCCGGGGGCGGGGCTATCCATCCCGGGGCGGGGCTATCCATCCCGGGGCGGGGCTATCCATCCCGGGGCGGGGCTATAAACCTCGGGGCGGGGTTATCCATCCCGGGGCGGGGCTATAAACCTCGGGGCGGGGCTATCCATCCCGGGGCGGGGCTATCCATGCCGGGGCAGATGGCACAGCCTGGCACGGTCGCATCCAGCCGGGACACGGCACCGGGGACATGGGCGCACAGCCGGGCTGCAGGCTCACACCTGTGTGCAGGTACCGGGGTTTCACCCCCAGGACGCACCTGGTGCCGTGGGGGAAGGCGTGACAGGGGTGTAACTGTGCCAGCCTGGGCTGCCCCACGGCTTTTATTGGCTCGTTGGAATCAAATTGTACAGCTGGAGTAGACAGTTGTTTTTCAAAGGTTACACCCTACACGCTATTAAGATTCATATGCTTTTCAGATGACTTCATCTGAAGTTACCTGAGCTATTGCTTACAAGGCTGTCCTGGGGTGTAAACAGTCGGTGTAAACCGACTTCAAAAAATATTGCTTTCCCAGCTGCTCCCGCGGTGACAATTTCATTTTCTATTACTTCCCTACACTTTGTGAACTCAGTGCCCACCTGATCACAAGTGCTTTCAAAGAATTTGGACAGCGGTGTGTAACAAATCAGTCTGAGTTTTGGGGGGTTAGAGAGCTACAGGATCTGAGTCCCAATCAGTTGATGAATAACTTTGATTGCCTGTCACAAGCAAGTGAGAGGCAGCAAAAAACAAGTGCTTAGGTTTATCTCAGCTGGTCTCCTACACTGTTTTGTATCCAGGATTGATGATCCTCTGCTCCACAACTCCATCACATCATCATGTCACCGCACTCAGTGTAATGAAAATAATTAAGACAAGCCTGATGAGATTATTAGCAAAGCAGGAAAGGAAGCATCTTATCATTCTTCTTGAGAATTAAAACCAAGTAAACAAGTCACCTTCTCCTGGGAAGCTGTTGGGAATCAAAAGGAAAGGTCTCATGAAGCCAGGCACCAAGCTGGCAGCTGCTCTTGGTTCTCTGCACCTTAGCTTGTTCACCTTGACAGCTGCAGCATTTCCAAGGCACTGCCCAGCTGCTGGGAGCCCAGAAAAGGAAAATGCCCCATCATACACCAGCCCAGGGAGCCAGTGGCACAGCTCTGGGAAGCTGGCTGCTACCAGGCACCCCATGGCATTTCTGCTGGGAGAAAGCAGCTGTTAATTAATAATTATTGGCATATACAAATATTATTCTGCCTCCCCAAGAAAAAGGCCACACAGTCCTACTAACATCAGGCTCCTTCAGAGGACAGCTGAGTTGCAGGGCCTGGATACAGAAACAGCTTCTCAGTTCCCTCTGAGGGCCAGTTATGTGAATTAAAATGAAAAGGGATTCACAGCCAGGTCCAACTCAGGCAGGCAAAGCAATGCTCAGACACAGAGGCTGCTTTAGTCTCCCTCCTGAACTGGAGCACACCAAAAGCAAAGAGATTTGTAGCAATACATGGAGTAGGGAGCAGCTGAGGTCAGCACAGAGTCCAAGAATTTCCTTGAAACAGTCAGAATAAAAAAACCCAGGGTATTTTTAAAATTGAAGAATGAGATCACCTTGTAGTCATTTGGCAACATGAACTTATGTGTTTGAAAGCACAAAACAAATCCTTTTAACATCAATGCACCTGAACCCTCCATTTCAGAGACAGCAGGAACAGGTAGAAAGGCCAGAGTTCAGCCCAATTGCATGAATTTTATGCCAGGTTTTAATATGGCAAAGTAATCCTAAAATTACATTATCGTACCTGTTAAAGCAAGCAGCCACCATGTAAATTATGCACTTCCATGCACTCTTAAACTGAAAGCATTTTTCATTTTGGACAAGGACCACAAATGCTGCCAAACTGAAAGAACAAAACCACTTAATAATTTCAAAATTTGTTAATCTACAAAAATATGAACAATGATTAGAAAAAAAGACCTTTCCCTCTGATAAGGTTGATAGACAGTTTAATCCTCAATTTCTCCTCAGTGTGAATTTTCCTTATTTTCCTTTTTTGTTGTTGTATTTGTTTGTTTGTTGTTTTGGTTTTCATTTGTTGGTGTTGTTGTTGTGGGTTTTTGGTTGTTTTGTTTTAATTTGATTAGCTTCAATTGTGAAACTACATGAAAAAGAGAAAGGTCAAAAGAAAAAAAAAGACATAAGGAGAGATAATTATATGCAGTAAAAGGTTATGCAGCCAATGGAAATGAAGGGAACAGCAGTGGTACAAAGGCACAACCAGCTTACTGTGATTTACCACACAGGGGAGAGCTTGCTTTGGCACACAGCTCCTGGCAGTGGCCCCTTCCACTTTATCTGGAGATAGGAGTCTTTTCTCCACCCATAGCAAAGTGACTGCTGTGCACTCTGGGCTGTTCTCTCCCCTTGGCTGAGCGGTGGAAGCAAGAGCTCCTTTCTTGTCCCACTGTAATTTAAAACACCAAATCCAAGCAGATTTTGTTTTCTGTGTTTAGTTCTCCAGAACAGGCAGTGCTGCTCTCCAGGAGCAATGGGTGAGAAGCAAAGCCAACAGCCATCTATCATATATATATATGTATTTTATATATATTATATATATGCTATCTATTACCTTCACAGGGGAGTAACCCTGGAGGGCCTGCAAGATGAGTGCTGGGAACATCTGTTTTGAGTGAAATGAGCCCCAGGAAGGTAATAGTCAAACATAAACACTCCTGCTGTTCAGAATCCTCTGTAAAACAGGGTGATGGCTGTAATCTTGTGCTATGAGCTGTACCCATTCTGTAACTGGTAATCTCAGCTCTTCATCCCAAGCTTATGGTGATACACAATTTGTGTTCTTGGCTTGTTTCTCTGGACAAACTGAGCATTTCACCCTCCAGGAATGTAGTTCTGTCATTTTCTAAACTGGCAAAAAGTGAATGTAACAAGGCAGAAATACATTATTGCTGAGGGAGCTTTAAATGCCAGACAAAGGACTTTGGTGTTGATAGATGAGGGGGAATTAGAGGACACAGGATCATGCAGGTGCTGACTTACTCAGCAGGGTGGCAGGGGTTTTTTGCATCTTCTTGAAAATTGCTACCTTATGGATGAGGGCTCTGTGAGTTACCAGACTCCTGGGTATTATGGAGCTGCCACAGGCAATCACTGAAATGTGTCTGTGTGTTGTCTCATGTTCAGATCATTTGCACTCATCCATAGTTAAATGACTGGAAATCAGCAGCAGATCCCATTTTAGGCTTTAGGGAAGGTCAATGAGAACTTCCCATGAGTGCTTGTGATCCTTTCACACTTCCTCAGTGAAGGTGAAGCTAAATGCTTCTCAACTTTTGGAAGAAATCTGAATTTGAATTTCAGTCTTTCAATGCACGTGTTCCTCTTTGGACTCTGGGTCCCCTGTGATTCCTGGACATTTAACAGTTCCAAAATTTGTCCCTCCCGTAGTTTAAAGACTCTCTATGGGGATGCTGACAGTCAGAACTAAGGAAAAAAACATCTTAAAACTTTTGGAGATGTCTCATATAAAAATATCACCAAACCCTGCCATCTGCCCAGAGATTATTCAGGCATCTGCCTGAGTGCAGATATATATTCACAGATGTATTTCTGTGAATGCACAGAAATATCTGGTAGAATAAAATAATCCATAAACCTGATCCCAACAGTAACTGATGGAACCAGCAACGTGACTTCTTGGCTGAAGAATCTGCCACCACATCACAAGAGAGATGAGGGAGAGCCTGGTCATCCCTTTCCCTTCCAACCTCACATGGCCAGAAGCTGATCCCCACCTTCCAAAAAGGCTTCCCATGCTGCAGAATGACTCCTGCCATGGAAAAGGTGGCTGCCCTTGCCCTCCACTGGAAAGACGGGATCTTCAGGCATGAATTAGTCCCATGTTTTCAACAAGCATAGAAAAAGTCCCCGACCATGTTGCCTGCCTTGGTTCCAGGTGCAGGCACACATGGACAAGGTGATGCTGCCTCTGCTCTGTCTTCCAGCACTCACTCCCCGTGGCTGTGTACAGAACCTGCTACTCCCATTTCAGCTCAGGACTCTGAATCAGCCTCAGTCAAACAACAGAGAGCACAAAAAGCAAATCTGGCTCCTCCAGGAAGCTGAGCAAACTGTATAAGATACATGTTTTGAATTGAAAATGTACTGACAATGTATTATCTACACATGCCCATTTTTGAAAGGAAATTACAGAATTAACAGGAAATAAAGATTATTCATATTAGGCCTGACCGCAACACTGGTAATCAGACTGACTGCTAAATAGCTCCACAAATACTTTTCTTGTACTCATTGCTTAGGTAGGCAAATACTGCAGGGCCCTGGAAGAAGTGGGGAATCTGGGCTTCTCTGATTCAGAGGTTTATTATTAACAAATCCTGGGTTGCTCAAACCCAGTGAACAGTCACACCAGTAGTCGGAGAAAGGAACACTTGTGATAAAGGAGAATGAAACAGCTCACTGACGTGTTGATACACAGCTGATAAGGAAAACAAAAAACCGACTTCAAAAAATAAAACAGTTGAGTTTCAGTCGAAGCCAGAAGCAGCACCTGGTCTCTCTTCTCTCCCAGCATCAAGAAAGTGCAACAATGCTGAAGATATTTCCAATTCTAGCCATCCTTGCAGGTAAGAATAAAAAACAGATGGAAATAGGGCTGGAACAAAGGAACTGTTGAAGTGAGAGAGCAGATGAACCTGATGAGCAAACTAGGAGAACATTTGAGATTAATTATTCCAGGATGGAACAAAAATCATGGTCATACTGCCAGCCCATTCTATGGAAATCCACAAACTGACCCCTGCCTGGTGAGAACTTTTTGCTCAAGAACAGAATTTAGGCTTTGGTAGATAAATGCTTTGCTCTGATGTCAGGAAGAGGCAAAGAGCTCTTATGTGGAGCATTCAGGGTTTTCAGGTGTTTCAAGGTCAGGTTTTTCCATATTTGGCTTTTGTCTCCCCTTGATAATAGGGCTGGAAAATGATGCCTCAGTCCCTCAACCACCAAAAAATTTGGGGAGGATGCTGCCTCAGTCCCTCAACCACCGAAAAATCTAGGGGGGATGCTTAACTTCAAGCATGCAAATAATCTTTGGATTTCCCTGAAATTAAAGGGGACCTAATACTTTGTGGAAACCAGGAATTTTATGGTATAATAAAAACTATATATTATTCATATTTCAAGGGCATTTCATTGTGCTAAGCTTTACTTTTAATATGTACAGAAGCAGCAATTTTAATACTCCATGGAGATGAACAGCCCTTGTATCCACTACAGAAAATGAAATCATCTTTTCCAGATGGAATTATCTGTTTTGGGTGCCATAGAAATATTTTAAGTAGCTGCTCCTGGAGTGTTCTATCTCTCACACACATATAAACCCAACAGATTTTTACTTTAGATAGGAAAAGTGATTCAGAATTGGTGTCATACATACTTTTCAAAGCAATGTCCTCTAATTTGAAAATTCTGGATTTCAGACTAGCAATGTGCCCCTATCAGTGGGCACGACTGACTGGGGGTTTCTGTTGTGGCTCAGAAAAGATCCAAGCAAACTTGGATTTATTTCATGAGTGTTAAAAACTGCAAAGGACTTCAGTGAGAGTGGGAGATTCCTAATTAACTGCAATGACTTTCTCTGTGGGAAGGAAACAGTCGCACTCTAATATTGATGAGTAAAGATGTGGATCAGATTTTTAACAAGTTATGGTCCTGTTCACACTAGCTGTTTTCACTGAGTTCTTTCTTATTTGTGCACTTTTTAAAAATTTAAACCAAAAGGCCTGTGTGTATGAAATGGGATTAGGGGTGGGAAGCCATAATTGCAAAGTGAAACTCCCACTAACATTTGTGGTGAGGGAAGAGACTTTGTGGGGCCAGCTCACTCTGCTGTCAGGCAAAAGATCCATGTTGCAATTAGTATTGGCTTTAAACAGCCTTTTTACTTGAGTGAAGATTATTTCAATTTATTCTAGTATTTCTTCAATATATAGTTTTATGGAAACTAGAAGGCTTTGTGGAATAATTTCTGCTAAAATTTATTTCTTTGGGAAAAGCTGGTAACAGTCAGGCTCTGTGGCACTCCTGGCTCTACAACTAGAGAAAGATAAATATGTGGAACAGATGACTGGAAAATGGATGTTTTCAGTAGAATAACTGTGTTGAAAGATAGTACCTTTAATCCTGCAAAGAGCAGAAAATAAACACATGTAAACTGTGGCAAGAAGCTATCACCCTCTGCAAAACACTAATTCTTAAAGCTGAGAACTGTGAACTGAGATACCTAAAATAATGTGGCACAGCTTTTATATTAGATCTCAGTAAGGATTAAGCTGCTGTGAGCTCACAATGCAAGTAGGACTGGCAGCCAGTCCTGGGATCCCCTTTTTCCCCAGGGCAGGTTTGACACATTTAGGTCAGTCTCCAGCCATTCCTGTGACATTATATTGTGTGTCTTCACATACAATATAAATCTTTTTTCTTGTTGTAGTTTAAACCCATTAATTTTCATCCTAGCCACCATCGACATGGAAATTATATTATTCCTTTCTTCCTTGCAGTGAGCTTTTACTACTGAAGCCATCAGACAAGGAAAACAGTTCAGATGGGTTTGCATACTGGACTAACTCATGAATTTGCAATATTTACATAGTTAAAAAAGACAAAATAGATACTTTCTTTTTATAAACAATGTTTTCTCTCACAGGGCTGTTAATTTCAGCAAAATACCCTTTAGTATTACTGTAGATTCTGCTTAAACTCTCAAAAGCAGCATAAGATGCACAGGTCCTGCATTGAGAAAAAGTAATTTACATTACTGTTTCAATCATTAATATATGCAATAAACCCACATGAAAATTATTATAAAATTAAATTCTCACATTGCCTGTTGTGCATAGAAAGCTCCAAAATGTGTTATGTTTTCCATCCCATTCAAAATAAATACATTCTCAGGCTGAATCTCGAGCTTTCAAACTGGACTCAGTGACCTACCAAAACCCTGAAATTCAGGGGTTTTATTTTTCTGACACCTCTGTCTTTGCTGTCATGTGTCATCATGGCCAGTAATTCAGAGAGGATAGAAACAGATAAATGGTGTAAGGTGGGGCTTGATTCCTTTCATTACTGTGATTGTGTAGTCAAGTCTGATCAGAAAACTATGGGGAAGGGCTGACAAGTTGTGTTTGCTCCCTTTCTGCTTGGAGCACAATAGAAAGGGCTGATTAAGTTATAAAAGAACTCCCTACAGCCCACACAGTGAAAGCACTTCCAAAAAGTTTAGTTTGATTTTTCCAATGTAATAGCATTGGGGAAAAAAATAAAAACAGCTTGTGGAGGTAAACCCTCAGAAACCTAAACAAAAGTGAAAGAAAAGCAGAGAAAAGCTGCTGGGCTCCAGCCTGAGGAATCCAACAGTGCCACCAAGTCAGAACATAAGGGTGTATGAAATGAGAACACTTGAGGGTGATGATGCTCCACAGTGAAGGAGATCAGATATCTAAAGAAATAACTGCAAAAAACCCCAAAAAGGGCAAGAAAGACGTAAGAGAGGTGTAGACACAGCTGTGAACGAGAGTGCAAGCACAGGAAAGGACTGTGAGTGCAGAAGAAAGGTTCAGTTTAACCACAGACTCTTAGTGAGTATAAGAGTTCAATCACAGACTTTTAGTGAGAAGATGAGTATCAGCCAATGAGAACAAGTAGGGGTTTAGGAACTCTGCTTTTTAAGAATATCATTTGTTGTAAGGGCACAAATATTCTGGGGGATTTATCTGCTTGCCAGCTTTTACCTACTCCCTTGTTACCTCTGAAATTTCCACACAAAGCCCAAGGGAAGCTGTACTGAGAAGGAGAGACAGGTCCATCCTGCAGGTTTCTCCAATAGCACAGTGAGGAAGGAATTCCTGTACAGCTCCCAGGGCCAGCCCCAGTTCATCTCTCCTCCCTACATTTCCTGCCCACAGGTCACAGCAGTGGGGTCGTGGTGACCATCCCTGAGAAGACGGTGAATGTCACAGCAGGTGGAAATGTCACCCTCCTCTGCACATACACCAGCTCTGCACCTCTGGGAAATTTCTTTATTCAGTGGAGTTTTTACAGTGCCAAAGAGAGCCAGCTGCACACCGTAAGATGTTTATTTATTATTACTATGAAATGTAACAATAAATTTACTATGAGATTATATTTGAGATATCCTTAAGTCCTCAAAGGGTCTTGTTATGTTTGATAGGGTTATCCTTGCTATAGACCAGGTAATGTTGGGGTTCCTACTCTAGAGATTAAGGACTGGGGTGCAGTGAAATTCAGGGGCAGATGAACAAATGATCTGTGTAGGCTCCTAGTTCCCACTGACATCCCTGAATGCCTTCACAAACTGATGAGAAAGTACAAAAGGGATTCAGATGCTCAAACAACTTGCTCCAAGTCACAGAGGATGTGTGAAGCAAAGACTAGGTATCCAAAAATCACACAAGTGCTGCAGCTCCTGGACCAGCTCCCTTTTCTCTTGTCTGGCAGATATTTCCTGCCATTGTCAAAGCTGCTTTCCTGGTGAGACGCCCTTGCCTATGAAAATGTGTTGTTCCTCATTTAAGGGTCAAATGAGAGCTCCTTGACTCAGGCACTGCAGTTTTGGCAGCTCAGTAAGAGGTGCTGTGCATGACAGTGGACTGTGAGCACAGTGAGAGCAGCAAGAGTGTTGGCAGCACTCTGCAGAAAGTTGTCACGGCAGGAAATTTGCCACAGCAAACTTGCATTGGTATTTCCTGGCATCCCAGGGCTGTCACTGTGGAAACAGAACAATTACAGGTCAAGGGCAAATGGTCTCTGCCCTTCCCGAGACCCCAAGAGGCTGCAGAGCCAAACAATATGTTATTTTGGGGGTACAATGAGACTGTGTTGTAGGCTGGAGTGCCAGCACAGATGGCATTGGGAAGGACACCAATACTAGGCAGTGTATTGGTGTTCTTCCTTTGTAAGAAGTAATCCTGATTGGAAGTGTTGCTGAATCCTTGGAGATGACTGGGATTCCTTTTCCATGCCCTGGTGTCAGGCTTGTGCTTGTGGGACAATCATTTCCCATTGGTTTTATCCTGTTGCCAACATTTTTTTTTCTGAAAATTCAATCCTCCTGCCTGGTGTTACAGCTGAGAGTTGAAGTAATGAGATATGACTTAGAGGAGTGTCACAGTCCGCACTCAGAATATTTTTAATATAATATTAAATTAAATAAATGTAATAATATTACAGTAGGAGATTTGCCATTGCTGATAGAGTTTTACCTTCCATCTGGCTTATCAATTACAGCAGAATTAGCCTGCAATTTTCAGAATGTGCAGACTGTAACATATTTGGCATTAAACAGCAATAGCCAGTATGTAAGAAATTGCAATTTAACCTACAACAGAACTGCTCACTCACCTGCAGTATCTCACAGCCACAGATAAAGCCTCTATCAGTGCTAAGCACAAACTCTGGGCCCGTCCCAAATTCTGACTCTACCTGAGTGCCAGACTCATGTAGGCACACCTTGCCTGATTGTGTAGCTGAGTAGTTGTTACTCATTGTTTGCTTTCCTCAAGTTAAAACTGTTTTATTAAACAAAGAATTATTCCTGAAAGGGTGGTAGCTACAGGTTTCCCAAGTTATATATAGTACAATATATTATAATTTTGATCCAGTATGCTACATTTTGAATTTTAATCACTTGTTCAAGTGGGAAGTACAGCACTGATATAGGATCAAGCTTGTCTTCTCCAGGTTTGGTTGGAGTCTTTCTGTTCCACTTGCATCAAATTTTCTGTATTGCAACACACTAAATGCCATACATTTTTCTGGTCACAATCAAGAGAAATAAGGAGATTGAAGTTATAAGTACTACAGAAAAGAAGATAAGAAACCCACATTTTAATGGTGCCCTGTGTGAGGATTGAACTCATGACCTTCAGGTAACAGGACTGCAAAGGAATGAAAAGCACAGCCTCCCCTTGAGGCAAGGTAAAATCCCAGAGTACTTAGGGACATTAAATTACCCCTGGCACCATTAATGTGGGTTTCTTATCTTCTTTTCTGTAGTTAGAGCTGGGATTAATTGTTCAAGAGACACAGTTTGGACTCAGATGTTTATCAATTCTTATCTATAGTACTGTCTCACAAGTGTGAGTTCTAACAAAGTGAAAAGTGGCTCTGTCTCTAACACTTTCCAAGGTCTTTTAAGCACCAACAGTCCAATTAAGAAATTACACCTAAATTGTTCTTACTTCTAACCCAATAACCAACCACCCATGGCCAACAATGTGGATTTTTCTACCCAATTACAAAACACCACTCAGACCTGTGAAGAAGAAGGTGAAAAAGGAGGACTCAGCCTCTGTCCTAAATCCTCCATCCTGCTTTATATCTATTACTATATCTAAACGCTTAAACTCCAAGTTTTCCACCCTGTGATATCACACACTTCTATTCAAACTTCCCACCCACAATCCCAGTGCTGTCACTCAATTTTGGAATCCTTTTCCACGGCCTCAGGTCAAATGCTGTTTTCTTGAGAGTCAGTGGCTGTCAGCACAGAAAGGCTGAAATTCTCAGTCACCAGAGTTCCAACAGCTACCAAGGCAGATTTGCCTCCCAGCACAGCCTTTGTGAGGTTGGGTTTGTCTTTTGCTGCTTGTTGTGATGTTTCTGTGCCCTGTCCTGCCCTGCCCACCCTCCCCAGGGCTGCCACAGGTGCTCTGATCATGGCAGTTACACCACAGCCAGGCTGCTCAAAGGCAGCACCATGAAAAGGGAGGAAGCAAACAGAGCCAGGTGTTCACTGTACTGTTCTGAAGCACAGCTTCACATAGTGGGTGAATAGAAACTTTTTTACTAATTGAGCTGAACTCTGCTCTTCAAATGAGATGTTTCTCTAGTAGAAGTAATTTCCCTCAGTTGAACTTAATAATGTAAGTATAAAATCATGGAAAATAGGATGCCATAGATATTTTTAACTTTTTCTTTTTGTCATTTAGCCCTTAGCAACACGTCCTTTAATGCTGAATATAAGTTTTAAATCATAACTTCCAGCCAAGGATCCTGAGAACTTTCCAACACTGAGTGATCTCTATTTCACATCCAGACAAACTGAGCTAGCACTATTCTGCTCACCCAGGCTACATCACAGCCTGGCCTGGTTCACAAGGTGAAGTCTCAGCTCCTGCTCAGACCTACATCTGTGCTTCATTTCATGCTCTGAGTCACTCAGCTGGCCCCAGTGTAAAGCACCTAAGTAAATGTTTGAAAGAGTCAACTCTGTTGACTCTTCACAGGCGAGGCTGCAGCCTTGCAAAGCTAAATACAACTCCTGAACCACACCTTGAGCCTCCAGCCCAGGCCACCCACAGCTCCAGTCAGTGAAATGATCAGGGACACCACCTGGCTAACCAAGATGTGCCCAGGGCACGATTCCTGATTGAAATTGTACATTCACTATATGAGTAAAGGTCATGGATGCCTGTTACCTTTAGGCAAAACAGAATTACTGATAGACTTTCTATGAAAATCTTCTCCAAAAAAAGGGAACTTGTGGCACAAGATGACAAGGAGGGAAAGCCCAAAGAAGGAAAAAGGCAAGAGTGACCTGAGCACATATGTGTCAGCTCCTTCCACCTTGACAGCCCAAATTCAGATTATCAGTAACCCCAATACCAGCAAACTCTGCTGCCCAGCACAAAGCTGTGGGCACTGGACTACCCCAGGTGAAAGCCAGAGGCCAGCCAGCCCTGTATAAAAGCTTCTGAAAGAACAAATTCCCCTCCATGTAGCCTGAGCAGTTCAGAGGACACCTTCACACCCTTCCAGCCACAAGACACCTGAGATCCTGTGTCAGTGCTGCAGGGGACAGCAGTTGAGGAGCAGAGCAGTCCATCCCAGCCCATAAAGAAGATGAGCCTGTGTGAAGCACCTCCTCAGGCAGTACAGGAAAACTTCCTGGAAAGGGCCTCTCCCATCCATAAGCATTTCTTTTTGCCTAGAGGTGATTTTTTAAAACTGAGTTTTATCTAGCACTTAGATGACTGAGCAGGCTTTGTAAGGAACAACTTCATGGGCAGCAGAGGCAACACCTCCAGTGCAGAGGAATGGAGATGATGCTGTCATGTCACTGCAGCTGGAGTGACTCTGGATGTCAGTGGGACCATGGTAGATTGCTTGTTGTTATCACAAAGGGAACTGCAGACGAGTAGAAAATAATCAGGTTGTAACTGGGGTGTTTGAGCAAATATTAGACTGATGCCTCACTGTCCCTTTGTGGTTGCCAGAAACTGATGCCTTGGGAAGGCTGACCTGGAACAGAGACTGGACAGAGCAGGAGAATAAAGCAGATATTTATTGAAAGGCCTTTAGAGTACACCTTGGGCAGGACAAGAGCTTGGCCAGGGCTACACCCAAGGTGGACCCAAAATGGTCACAAAATGGACAGTCACCAGGTCTCACACTTTTTATAAGTTTTGATCCATTTGCATCTTGGGGTTGAATTGTCCAATTCCAGCTCCAGGCTGTGAGGTCCCATCCTTCTTGTTCCTCCCTTCAGCCACCCTTGTTTGTGCTTTTGGGCCTGAAAGTTGTCCTTGGTGTGCAGCAGGAAAAGGACTTGTTTTGTGTCCCTGCTGTGTGCAGAGCTGAGTGACACTGACTGTGAGCTCAGAGCTGCACCCCTGGGCACCACAGAACCTGAAATACATGGAAGCTGAAACTTAAGGCATCGAGACTTCAATCTTAGTTTGCCTAATTTTAGGTAGAGCTTAGGAATAAGCTTCTATTGCACCTTGTGGTTGACAAGGCCTGAGCTATTTCTGCACAGAACACTGAGTGTGAGGCACCCTGCCCTGGTGATCAGCATGGATGGTAGGTGGGGAGCTGTGTGGACAAGTGGCTTTTTGGTTTTGGGGGAACATTGAAAGTCTCATTTAACTCTCAGATCAGCACATTTTTACCCAAATGCAGCACTCCCCGTGTCACGGTATTCTGAGTATGGATGAAAAGTCAGTCAGTCTTTGTCAAAAGACGGTGTATGTGACAGATGCACGGGGAAGATGTAGCTGGAGATACAAGGTAAGAAAACAATCCCCATAATCTTAAGGGGGAAAACAGACCTAAATAGCTTCTGCTAGATCTGTGCTACTGTGAAACCTGTATTCATATTCTGTACTGAAAGCTCAAAACCAGCACATGACTGAAATAAGTTGAATCGGATGCATCATTCAGAATTTTTAACTCACCCTGGTTTTTCATTGCATTTTTCACTGTCAAAATTATTGCGGATGTAGCTGTTGTGTTGGTTCCCCCCCCCCCCACCTATTCTAGGTGGGTGAACTGGCACCTTCAGGAATATTCCACCCAAAGGGTATTGAAAGGTGTGTGCACCCACCAGGAGCCTCTGGGCTGAATGTGAGCAAGACTGGATAGCCCAAACTTTCTATTTACATAGAAAGAAAAAAAAATCATCCTGGATCTCCTTTCTAGAACATAAAACCATTTTGAGATGTGATGGATACCAAGGACACTGAGCTGAACCAGCTTCCTCTCAGCTGTCAGCTCAGTGTTCCAGCTCTCTGACTGCAGCAGGATTCCTCTCTCACCATGAAGCACAGGGTACAGCCCAATGTAAACTGAGGTCTAATAATAGCTGCTGAAGAGCAGTTACACCAAATGCACTAAGAAAACACGCTTGTTCTTGATGTTCTTGCAGGAATTATTCACTAATAGTTCAGCCAGATTGATACTGTGAGAATATGAAAGAGCTGCTCCTTCAATAAATTTACATCAGTTAAAGCTGCTGAATGATTAATCCTTTTAAAGGCTTCTGACTCCCTCCCTTTCTTCTTCTGCCACTGCACTTCTGTGACAAGACACTTCTTGTCACTGTTAATATCCTCAATTCCCCATGCAAAAAGCCCAGTAAGGGACATCCCTATAAAATCCCTACTACCTTCTGGCAGAGCAGAGTTTTGACAAAAATGTGTGAAAAGAAGCTGTGGATGAAAGAAGGGATTTGGGCCCAGACTCAGCCATGAGTCAATGAAACCAACACATGAGTGAACATTTGCTTTCTCAGCTAGCTGAGTTCAGAATCTGAGCTTTGGGCCTTCATTAACAGGCTGAATGTGCTACCTGGAGGGGGATTTCTTCTCTAATTAGATGGTAAAATGATTAAGGAAGTGATGAAGATTTTTTGCCCTTGTTATTTTACAAATTGTGTCTGTCCTCAGAATTCAAAAAGAGATCATGATCTCAAACCAGTGAAATCATTAATATCCTCCATTTTCTAGTAGCTTGAGAAAATGTCAAACATAAAATGACAAACCAACCCAATGACAGGGCCCTGTGGATGCTGGAGCTTCCCAGCTCTCCAGGCAAAGACTGTGAGTCACACACTGAATACATCAGAAAAACGTCACCCAGCAGGATGATGCAAAGCTAGAGCTTTACATGTGCTGCTGGGAGAAAGGGAGAAGAGGCTGGGGGAAGAAAGACAGGTCCTGGAAAAGAGGTCACGTCTGAAACTGGCCCCCAGTCAGGAGGTCAGGATTCTGTGGAGATTAAACAGGACACTTTGTAGTGCACCTTCAACTCATACCTTTGATATCCAGAAGTACTAGGCATGTACAGCATTGTGATGCAGTGACTCCAGGAGATGGGGATGGGAATTGACCTGGAAATTATGAATTAGTCCATCCAAAGCCATCTGAAAGACACATATTTACACAAATTCTAGTATATATTTGTCCTGTCAAAAGAAGAGAAGCAGAGGGAGGCTTGTTTCTTCCAATTTCCTGCCTGCCTCTTCACACACCTCCTTCACACCCTAAGGAAGATCCTTCTACAGAAGTTGTACAACAAAACCCCGTGGGTGACTTCCTCACACTCTGCTGAACATCTGGCAGCCTTTGAAAGCCCTCAGCTCAGCATCAGCTCTGCTGACTGCTTCCTCTGCAGGAAAATACTTTCCACACCATCACTCCAGAATAAGCTGCCTGTGGCCATGAAGGGTAACCACAGCAGTGCCTCAGAGGCCTGGAAGGATGGAGACAGCAGCTCTAGGCACTGCCTGCCCCAGGCTGAACAACCAACTAAACTGCAACCCTTTCTAAGGTCAGGGAGATGTCTTCTGGGCAACTTTGCTGTTTAGCAGAAACCAGTGTCTCAGATTATGAAGTTATTAGGGGAAACAATTTTAGGAGTGATAATTTCCTGTCCTTTTTCTCTCAGTTGTTTGGTTAATCACCCAGGCAGCTCTGCTTCCATGTGAAATGGCACCATTATATAATAGCTTGCCTGGATAAAGTAGCTGGTAAGGAGGAGCAACAACCATTAATGCACCCTCAATATTGTTTCTGCTCTGGTAAATCATTGACTTCACTAGAGTTGCTCATGATTTGCTTGAGGACACGAAAAGCTCATTGTTTGAAGGGAAGCACAGCAGAATCCTTTTTTTTTTTTTTTTTTTTTTTTTTTTTTGGCATTTAAGATGGTGCACTTAAAATATATTTATCACATCAGATTAAAAAGGTTTCCAGAAAAAGTCTATCACTGCCTAAATATACAGTTTTCCCATATACATATTTTAGGTAATATGGAAAGAAAAGTCAATGATGTGTGTCTGTAGGAGGAAACACTAGCTGGCAGTTGCCCAAAGCCAAAAAGTTTTCCATATTTTCAACAGAAGACAAGTTTTCTTTTACTTTTCAATCGAAACAGAAACACTTTTGCAAAGATTTTCATTTCAGTTTTCTGAAAGCCACAAACCAGCTTTTCAAGGACAGCATAAAACCACTTTGAACCAGGGTTTAAAATATCCATTTTGAGTATATTGTTTAAAATGGGCTATGATTTCACAGTCAAATAACTGAAACATATTCCTCTTAAATGAGATTTCCTGTATACACAATCCAATCACACCTCTGGGACAAGATATACACTCAGCAATTAATCAGAACATTATTCAGCCTTTTTGGTGTTTACGACCTTCCTTCAAGCAATGAATTCCAGAGCCAGGGAGATAAGCCTGGAACAGGAGAGAACAGAGAACAGGCAGGAGCCTGCAGAGGAACTGAATGCATTGCCTGAGAATGTTTCACTGCCTTTATGTTCATGGCTGACAAAAAAATGACCCAGTAAGACTCTTTTTGAATCTGTGAAGAGAAGAAATAGTCTCTGCTGTGTTGACACCTGCCTTGGATTTAACAGCCTACACAAAATATTTTCTCTGCATTCATTGACTCAGAGAGAACACAGAGGATTAGTTTTTCAGTGCATTGTATGAGGACTTAAGCACGTAATTCACCCTGACTCCAGGTCAAATATACTGAGCAAATAGACCAATTGCTCCTGTACAATTTTACTGCCATGCCCTGACTGCATTTACAACTTGCAGTGCCAGTCTTATTCCCAGGAAGATGTGCTGCATCTAAATGAGCATTCAGTGGACCCCTTCTGCTACTCTTTACTCTCACATAATCCCAGATCACTCTGGGATACCAGATCTCAGATCACTGAGGTAGATTGAGTAGAATTTAGCCCCTTTCTCCAACAATCAAGTCTTTAGTAGGGTAGGATGGGCCTGCCACTCCTCTCATGCTGCAGCAAGACACACATTATTTCATTTAAATCATGGGAGAGGTTGATTTCACATTAAAGAGCTGATGGAACCCCTTTCACTGCCCCACTCTGACAGTGCACCTGATGGAGAGGAGATGGAAATCCAGCGCATCACTATTGAGAGCTGGGGACAGCAGCCTCAGGGGAGGCTGAAGTCACAAGTCACAGTTCTTGTAACTTCAGACTCTTGCACGAAACAGTGATAAATAATACTCTGCTATTGCTCACACTCAGATAAATGTACAAATGAGACTAATGTGGCCAGTGTGTTTTTGAGATTCCAAGTAGACAACTTTTTTGATGAGTGATTTGTTTAAACCAAACTCGCTATTTTGAACCCTCTCCTTCCCCAGGAAATACAGGGTGTCCATCCAGACTCTGGTTTGGCAGTAGAATTCCATCTCTAGACATTTGCAAAGCATAAAATCAGTTTTAAAACTGATGATATTGCATGCACACAGTGGAAACTGAGAGGATTATCCAGCTTCAGCACTTTCTAACCAGGTCTGTCATCGAGCTAACCCTGGATCTCTCATGCTTCCCCACTGTACCACCAGTGTTCCACACATTGGGAATGCTTTGGTGTTCAGAGCCCTGCATCAATTGTACCTGGTGTTTGTAATCCAGATAAAGTCTGGCTGGGAAGTTTGCAAAATTGCTCTTGAGATGGGGCCAAGCTGCAGTCCTGGAGCTGCTGGTGCTGTGCAAGCTGGATTCTGACCTTCATTTCAAAGCCATATCTTTGCATAAACCAGCTTTGCTCTGACAGTTTTGGAGTGTACCTTGCCTTAAGCTAATAAAGGCTTTTAGATAACATTTCTTAAAGACTTCAGTCAACACCATATCAGGGAGGATAAATAGAATTAAGAATTAATATTCTTAATTCAAAATGCAATCAGTTGATCTGCAAAGTAAAGCAAATTATCCTTCACGCCTGGGGATCTGCAGTATCCCTAAAAGGCAGAGAACTTGGACCAAAAGGAAATTCTGATACCAGTCAAGTGAGAATGGCCTATGTAGAGGAGTCTGTGAAACTTTTTCCTACAAGCATTTTCCCACAATTTCCATTAAAAAACCATGCTGTTACTTCAACTTCAGTAAGTAGATTTACACTGATGATTCTGGAATAGTGCCAGTAGGAACAATGTCAGATCTATTTGGGTCACAACCTTAGAGAAATGACTGTGTGCTGGAACTGTTCACTTTGCCTAGTGTGTGCAGGTAGACACTGGGGGAACACATTGCCAATCCCAAACACTGTCACTTTCATCCAGTGATCATCAACACCTCAGAAAAACAATTAACCAATCGTAGTTTTCCACATATTTGTTCTTTCAGATTTTGGTTTCAAAGCAGTTAGATTGGACAGAGGGCAGGTACTCCTTGAGAACTATTCTATTTACCAGATTTAGCAGATGAGATAGTTCCTAAACAGACTCAGGGCCCAAGGCTCACACTGCCATCCAGGCTCCACAGTGAACACAGTTCTACCTCTCCATCAGCAGACATGAAGTTTGGGCTTATGAGGCCACTTCTACCCCACAATGTGGCTAAGAGTAACTGATGCTACTGAAGCCAGTGAAATCAGCCAATGTTAAATCAGCAATTTTTATTTGGGAGGAAATGGTGCATTCCTTAAAAATATTTATCCTTACTATGTCTATCACTTGGCAAAACATTTTTTTTTACTCTTTACTAAAAGGGGAACTTCTTGATCTCAAATAGGAACTCCCCCAAGCACTGAGGCCAGCAGGTATTCTTTACTTCCTCCCTCGTATAAACTCAAAACCCCAAGGAAGTCCATGACACTGCCTCCAGTGCTGATGACACAAAGAACAGCATGACTGCTATAATTGCATGTGTGATAAATCTGCTCTGCTCTTGTACTGCATCCTTTTGGCTTTCAGATTTACTGCCAGCAGATCAGGTGCCTTGTTTGCTTAGACCTTTGTCTTGTGAATTCATTTCAGTCCTCTGTTTGCCAGATTCTGTATATGGAAAGCTCTGCAGCCACCCACTTTTTGCAATGACAGGCCCATCCTTGTCATAATCTTCTACTGAGCTGCTTATTAGTGCTATCACAAATTATCAGTGCTTCACTTAACACCATCATTCACTGTGCATGACTTAGCATTTTTTCACAGAATTGTCATATGATGGTCAATGGTCTCACCTTTGTTTTTGCAATTGCATCAGTCTGTGCTTGGAGTATCTTTAGCTTTAAAGATTTAGCTGCTATCAGCTGCACAATTAAAAATGCCATTTCTGAAAAGCTTGTCTTTTAAGAACCTTTAGAAGTACGTATTCAAATGTACCATGTTTTCTTGGGGGAGGAGGCAAGAAAGGGGGTGACATTGCTTGGCTTTAATCAGAAATCAAATATATTCTGAGTACCAAACATAGCAGCAAGAAGATCTTTTGTTATTAACTAACAATTGTTTCTTTATCACAGATCTATTATTATTCAGGAGGCCAGTCTTACTCCTATGGAGCATTTAAGGGCAGGATAACAGCTTCAACAAGTCCAGGGAATGCATCAATAACAATCTCCAACATGCAGCCCTCAGACACTGGTTCCTACACCTGTGAAGTTTTCAGCCCTCAGGGTGATGCTGGCCAGAGTCAAAAATCTGTGATTGTCAGTGTGCTGGGTAAGTGCCTTGCCTCTCTATCGCTGTATTGTCTTTTTCTTTCTGTATTATGAAACACTGAATTCACAGCTCAAAATACGCAGGGCCGGAGGGAAAAGCAGGCTGTGGTAAACAAGGCCCGTGATGCAGAGGGAAGCTCCCTGAGTCACTGCTGCAGTTTCCAAGGGCTCCGGAGGCAGGTAGAGCCTGGGTGCCCTCTAGCTTCCAGCCACAGCTGACCTGCTTCCACTCCACAGCTGCCTGTGCCTCAACTGCAAATCTCAGAGCTCAAAGCTCATTCTTCTCTACCCAGCTTCATTCCGTTTTTTATACTGGAAAACAAAGTGATACTAGTTTTGGTTAAAATGAAACAGCATTTTAGCTGGGAGGGACAGCTTCTCACTGAAACCATCACATGCCAGCCCCAGCAAAGTCCAAAACTTCTCTAATTTTACCTGATGTTGATCATGGTGACTTGCATAAATCTAGGGAGAGGCAGCAGCACAGCCCAAGAGTTCTGGCTCACATCAATTCCCAACACCTCTAGGAACTTAGTATGTGTTGGATGAAAGTAGTACAAAGTCTGTTTTGCAATAGCTCAACCATGAACAGGCAGAACGGAAAGGATGAAAAGCAGTGGAATGAGATCTTTTATTTCCTAATAAGATAGAAGATTGTACTAGCCCTGTCTAATAATTCCTTTTATCTTGAAAATTCATATCTGATCAGAGTGACGAATCACAGACATATGGAAATGTGATTCCAATGTCACTTTTCTATCTCCTAGGGACATGAAAAAGATATATGTAAATTCATTTCCTAAAAAAACCAAGGTACAGCTGGTAATTTTCATCTAAAATTCCCAAAATAGATAGTAAATCTTGGGGCAGCTGAGTAAAAGATTGCACTTTTTACATGAAAACCAAGAAAAGTTGTTGGTTTGGGTTCTGATCACTGCTGGTAGTTTCCCTTGACAGTGCTCTAAAGAACCACAAAAGCATATCTGGAGGTAGGAAATGAAAAACAATGGGTGTAAGTGAAGACAGAATATTCCCTTTTGTGCAAAGTGAGGACATTATATAAAAACAGATACATTTTTATCAGAACTATAGCTGATTTATTTTCTTCACAACTGTTAATATACTGAAAGAATCAGGCCCTGATCCTCACCCTCTGGAAGAGCTCCTGCCATGTCTCTATAAATGATGTTGTTATGTGGCAGAATGGTGTATGGTGAGTAGTTAGTGGCCCATTGCAATGAAAATAATTGATAGTTGTAGTGCCAACACCTCCCTAATAACAGTTAATATGCAAATGGAAGATAATAAAACTGTATCCTAGGCCATGTACATATATTTAATATTACTCAATCTTTTAATGGGAGAGGCTTTGGTCAGTTCCATAAGTGAAACTCTGCTCTTGGATGGAAACCTGTGCATGGGGCTCAGGTCTTTGCTCAAGAGCAGCATGACTTCAAGATGAATGTTTGCAGGCCTGGGTGTGCACTCCCAATGTGTCTGTTCTTATTTTACAGTGAAACCATCAAAACCTTTTTGCAAAGTAGAAGGAACACCTGAAAAAGGCCATCTGATCTACCTCCTATGCAACTGTGAAGAGGGATTGCCTCGGCCCACCTACCGCTGGTACAGAGTGGAGGAGAACACCCTCAAGCCTGTGACAGAACAATTCAGTATGTATCTGCAGGGCTAACATACCGTGTTCAGGATCTGAACCCTCAGCATTTCAAATGCTGTGTATCACATAGGCTAACCAAAATTTATCCTCCTCTTTCAGTAGTCAATGCCACAGAATCATGTTTTTACTTATTCAAATCAACTGACAAAACCTCTCATCCTGTCAAAACCACAGGATGCATTTTCTATTTAACAAAAAAAAGTCGAAGTCCTGTCCACGCCTTTAAATTGTTAAAATGAGAGAAGTATTTATACCTTTAGATCTCTCTTCCCTTGAAATTTTGAGTGAATTTAAGTCGAATTGATTTGTCATGCAAGTACTAGCACATCCTTCCCTCCCAAAAATCTTCTGGACCTGTTCCATTTTCATTTGTGGAGTTACACAGACAACCACAGTATCAATGTGGGTAAAACATCAGCCAGACTGGTTGGCAGAGCAAGGGGCTTCTAATACACCCCCACAGAATCCACTGGAGCAATTTTCAAGGAAGGTAAACATTTTATATTTAAAGAATATTAAAAAATCCACACAAATAAATTGATAACTGGTGAACCCTTTTTCTAATATCTGAATAGCTCTGTGTTACCCACTGCAGAGAACTGTTTGCCTCCACAGAATACAAACAGTAACGTGTACCTGCTCCCTGCTTGTCACAGATCCAAACTCTGGCATCCTTTACATTGGCAACCTCACCACCTTTAAAACTGGCTACTATCAGTGTATAGCCAGCAACCTCCTGGGGAACAGCACCTGTGAGCTGGACCTAACAGCAAAACGTAAGTGGAATGCATGAAAATCATCACATTTTTGATGGAGGACATACACAGCTTGCAGGAAAACTCTTTTAACAACTATGAAGTTTAGATTTTATTTTTTTTTCCAAGAACAGAATAGGATTTGGAGAGCTCTGGAGTTTTCATCCAGGCCTTCCCAGACTTTACAATGACCTAGAAAATTGATTTAACATCCCCACCTTAATTTCCTGCAAGGAGCAGGAGCTGGACCAGGTTCTGACTGCAGAGCCTTTACTGAGAACACACAGACAAGGAGCTTTGAGCTATTTCCTCCAGCCAACAGCCCCACAGAGGTCTCCCCACCCCAGAAATGACAACCATCAGTGAAATGTGGTAGCACAAGGACTGGGGCACTGTAGATGTGACTGAAAGACAGAAATAAAGGCAACCTGGATTTCAGTATGTGCTTGCAATTAAAGCAAAGGCTTTTACCTACCGTCAGTATTACAGCCCAAGGATTCCCTTAGCCAGGCATGAACAGGGAGTTTGTTGGGATAGGGAGCTACCAATGAGAAAGGAGGCAGCAAAGACCACCCTAGCACAGAGCTCTCACTTTCCTGGAGAATCTTTGGCCACTCTCCTGGAAAGAATTCTTTGAATCCAATCTCTTCTTTCTGCTAAAGGCTCCAGCACTAAATTTCCATGGGTTTTTGCTATACTACTACTTTTTAAAACGTCAAATAATCTTTTTTTTTTTCTTTGCAGATTCAGAGGGTGGTATTGTTGCTGGAGCACTGATTGGAGCAATTCTGGCAGCTGCCATAATTTGCATTATCGTCTGGGTCTTAACCAAGAAAGCAAAAAATAGGAAGTCGCCAAATAATGAGATGCAGTAAGAATTTGTTTGCTTCATTTTAAGACAATTATTTCTGTAAAGCACTGCTGATAATCCAGAACTAAAGTAAAATGCATAATACAAGTTTTGAGAAAACGTTCAGAGTAAACATCTTCTTTTGGGGGACTTTTTACCTGTTGCTCTTTTAACAGAAGGTGCCGTTACCCTCTTCCTATTTTAACAGGCTGTTACCACTTAGCAGTATCTAAAACAGCGAATTAAATGTTTTTAAACAACACAAACTAAAGTGGCAAGTTATAAAAACAGCTCTTTAGTTTTAAAGTTAATGGGGTGGAGGTTGAAGTTAAAAGCAGGTGGAGGAAGTAAAAGAAGAGCAGCTAAAGGTCACCTCAGAAAATTTACTAGGATTTAAACACACAGGTCAGTGCTGTCTGAAATTACAAGACACACTTGGGATACCCCCAGGCATCTCAGATTGCAGGAGACACAAAGTTTAGACAAAACAATGGAGCCCAGAATGTCCATTTTGATCCTTCCCTGGAAATGTTTTCTTCTCTGTGCTTTGGTTGCTCATTTTTCCCTTAAATTGCAAAATGTTCAGAATAGGGATAACCTCATGCACTGTATAGACTGTATTCAGCCCATTGATGTTAAATGCTAAATAACTGCACGCAGTTGAGGCCAGAAAAAAACTGTGACTTCCCTGTAGCACAGGTTTAAGACTTCCTAATATGGAATTCTGCTAACCCAGAGCAGTGATCAGTCACTCATGCACCTGATTTCTGCTTTCAACTGATGTAGCATTAACATCTGGTTTTGTACTTGGATCCTAATAAATCTTACTGCATTGAATTATTCACTAGCATCTATATTTTTTACCATGTGAAAGTACCTCAATATTGGGAGTTGGTTTATTATCATTTTGATAAGATAGATGGAATTAATACCTGTTACTAAAAATACTTTTCTAGATTTCCATATTTTCTAAAATACTAAATATATTTTATACTACTTTCCCAGATTTCAGTCTTTTCATAATTCTTTTTCTGACTGAACTCTATTTTGCATGCACTTCAGTGGGACACCAGATGTGCATGGAATTTCCCAGAAAGCTCACACCAGGCAGTGAGTTTTGCTATCACTCCTCAGGCACTGCCAGAGCTCAATTTCTCTTTCCACTTTCCTGGCATAACATCTAAACATACTAAAATCCATTTTATTGTAATGGGTTCACTTAAAGCAGCAATGCAGATGTCTTTCCAGCTAATATGCTGTCACTCTTTCTGTCCCAGCACCAGGGGTAGTGTAACCTTTTCACACAATCTTGGAACAGTCATAATAACATTGGGGTTACTGTTCAGATAGCAAATACAAAGATTCATTATTTTGAAAGGCTCTAGTGTACATGGGAATTCAACATGTGAGATCACAATCCTAATCCTGTCTTTCTGCAGAGAAATGACTCAGAAACAATCCAATGCAGACTATGTTCAGGTACCCAATGAAGAAAACATTCCTGCAACCACAGTTCCATCGAGCAATGCAACAAATGAATACCCAAGTGTTGATGAAACAACAGCTCCTGCAACACCTGAAAATAATGAGAAGCAAGAAGCAGAAAAAGAAGAAATAGCCTAGAGTTTAAAACAGAGTTTTCTTTATCACCTTTGGACCCCTTTATACAAAAATTGTTGTCACTGAATTAACATAGAAGCATAACTAAAACTTGTGTTCAAGGCATTTGTATTGTGAGCCACTGGGGTGGATAAAAAAGGGTCTGTTACACAGGCACTCTGTGAATGGCAGAAGATTCAGCCTTTAAAGTGAACCGAATTTCTTGTATTATCTAGTTACACTGTATGAAAATTTAAGTATAAAAAAAGTATCATCTACATTTATTCAGCCTATTTTGCAGAACTAATTAGGAAATAGGCTGCAGCACTTGTCAAAGTATGAGCTTTCCAGTCAAGTACCAGTATAATGCTGTGTGTCCACACAGTTCAGAGCCACAACAGCCCTCTCCAGAAACAGTGTTAGCCAACTTGCTGTGTGTGCAGAGAACAGTAACCATGGCCAGTACATTGCAGTGTTTCAAGGAACTCATTTTGCACACCAGAAGTAAAAACAAGTTGCATTAATGTCATCAGAATGCTCAAACAGATGTTAAGACCTGAGTTAAGGAAATCTTGTGTGTCTGAATGCCACTAAAGATACTTCTAGAGCTAGTACAGTCTCCCTAGACCACCACAGATTTTATATTTGTTCAAAAAGTAGAAATTGCTCAAGTTATGCTGAAGTTTTTGTATAAAAGAAAGGAACAATTGACCACATTCTTGACTAATGATTCCTCTCACACTTCCAACCACCAGTAATAGGTGGTAGTAAAAAGGCAAAATAAGAAGCAAAACAGGCTGCATGTATTTGGAGTTTCTTGCCATAGTGTGGTGTTTTCTGTAAGCCTTCTGGCAGATGTTTGCTCTCATTATGGAGTTTTTCTAAAGTTCATTAAAAAGGATGGGGCACCATTCCCAGCTTCCCACTGATACTCTTGGCACAGCACAAGTCAAATTAGGTACTGATCCACAGGGTGTAGCTCTAAACCCCTGCAGAGCTATGCAGGATGCAGACATGTTTTTTAGAATTTGCTTTAGATGCTCCAACAGTCTTTGCTGTGTGACCCATTTATCTTCCCATAGGGAATAGGGATCATTAATATGGACACCAAATATTGAGCCAAGATTCAAGCCACCAGCTCCTGAGGAAGCAGATTTACAAAGCTACAGAGCAGGGGGTTTTTGCTACACAAAGATCAAGAATGAACACAGACCTCTTAGCTTCAGCTGCTCTCCAATCAAATTTTCAGCAGTGCCTGTGCAATATAAGAAACATTTACTCAGTCAGGTTCCTCCTTCAATCTGCATGGCCAGAGTTTACTGTACAGGCAAGTTATCCCTCCTGTTCTTAATTAAGGAGTCCCCTCAGTGAAACTTAACCTGCATTTCGTGTTCTAAGATACATTTAAAGTCCTTGGTGAAGGTATTTGGTGGTGAGTTTCTGTCTTGCTTATCAAAATAAACTGCATTACCTTAATCCCTACAAGTCAAACTGTAGAAACTGTCAGCTTGCATTTCACCCTTTCCTTGAGGCTGAAGATCAAACATGCTGCATTTCCACACTTTGTAATGGATAGCAGGGTTTCATCTTGTCCTTCACATCCCAGACATACAAGCTATTTAGAAAATACTGGTTATATTATATGTAAGTTTAATAAAGTTTTATAATACCAAAGACTGTTGTTTAGGAAAGTTCTTTATTTCACAGAATTTCATCCTTTGTTCAAGGGGAAATCTACTCTACTGGTGTCAAAAATGATCTTATCAACATCAGGACAGGAGGTCACTTTTCACACTCTGCCTTGTAATAAATTAGTATCAGGATTTGCAATGAGTAAATAAAGATTAAACCAGGCTTCTGGTATAAGATGGTAAACTGCAAGTGTCAGTGCTGCATGTAGGAGTCAAAGACAACAAAAAAGGAACCTACAAAAGGAGCAAGAAGAAAAAATACTGAAGTACATCCCAGAGGAATATACAAGCCACCATTATAGAACAGTGTATTTGCAGAGGTAACCCTGAAACTGTGTCTTGCATTCTGCAGGCAGCCCAGTGCACTTCATCAAATACATGTATTTAAAGGCTCAGAGAAAAACAAGATAACAACCAGTAACAACAAAAAAGCTTTACACTTGACATCTAATACACCAAGAGTAGCAAAAATGGATACAATTATCTAAGTAACTGAGCAAACTGCTTTCTACAAAGAGAAATACAGTGTAACTTAGAATCATCTGGAGAAAGACAATCAGTACCTACAAACACAGACAAAACCCCACACACAAATCACAAAGGCTAAGGGCAAAAACAAAGACTCTAGAAGAAAATAAAAATTGGTTTTAAACGGTTAAACATTTTTGGTCCTGTTTCTTGAAACAAATAATTCTAAACTGGGACCTGAAGTAGAAGATTTATACACATCACACTGCAAACTGAATGAAAACTGCAAGATATTGAAAAATACTTTAAAATCAGTGAACTATTTAATTAACAGGAAGTACAAAGAGTTGTTTTGGCACTGCACTTGAAGGACAGCTTCAATAAAAACATTTCATTACCACTGATACCATACATGACATCCTAGCAGGACTATCATGATCTGAAGTTTTGCAGTCTTAAATACAAGTGCAACAGGAGAGAGACTCGAGTGGGAAGCCCCCTTTAGCCTTCCACCATTCTCTTAAGGATGGCTCCCAGGCCACCCTTTGCCACTTTCAGTGGGGTCAGCTCTTCTTTATTCTCAATGTGAATGCTTGCACCATGAGACACCAGCAGCTTTGCCTCCTCCACTCTCTCTTCATCGCAGGCTAAGTGACTGCAGTGAGAACAAGAAACCCACAGCCACTGTTAAAACTGCCCAAGCTTTTCAAGAGCAATAATTTAAAAGAGCTATGTCAAAACCACAACGTGTGAATGTTGGGGGGAAGATACAGCTGACAACAAACCCACAGGCAGCCAACTACCTAGACAGATTCCAAAGCTTGCTGTCCAGTCCCTCTGCTGTCATTTAGCAACTCAAGAACATTCCTCCTGCTGCTCTCCTTGCAATGTTAAGACAGCTCTTTGTGTTAGAATTTGGCTCTGCAGTCAGCAAAGCTAGAGAGAACATAATCCACGGTGAGAATGGAAAATGGCAATCTCTATTAAATTGAAGGCGAGAAATAAATTGCCCGATGCTAAAAAATAATGAGTTACTGCAAATGCAGCAAATGCTTTTGTCCATTTGGCACAGTGTCCTAGGAAGAACTATGTGCATTCCAAACTGAGGTTTATGTACAGCTAAAACACAGTTCTTGATCTTATTCACAGCAAAATCTGTGTTTCACTGTGGTTTTGACACCAGCTCCAAAGTAGCTGTAACCCTTACAGATTGAAATTGATCTCTAAGGTAACAACAAACACTGGGCCGATTTACTTCAACTGCAACTTATTTTCTTTAGAGAGGTGAAGAAAAGCTTCTGAAATGAGTTCTAGCTTGGCAGGACAGAGCAGACCAGCCTGCAAGACCAGTTTCCTCTGACTTTGATGTCATTAGCTCACTTTCTACCGCGTAGCAGCAACCAATGTATTCCAGAATAATATAAAACATGTCCTACACTCTTTAAGAAGATACAGTAACTCAAACTAAAGCATGCATGTACAGACCACTAAGGCAAAATACTAAGTATGACTTTCTGAAGTACTTTTTAATTGCACAGGGATGTGAAGCAAGACAGTGTTTTGAGGCAATGAAAAATTAAAAAAAGGACAGTGAAGTAGCAGAGTTTCATTTCAGAGAGATTACTCTACAATAAGCAAAATAAAAAATTACTTACAGAGGAGTATTCCCTTCAGAGTCCCGTATATCCACAGTTGCATTGTGCTGCACAAGGATCTGTACCATTTTCAGGTTTCCTTTGGCTGCTGCTCTGTGTAACGGGGTGGACTCAAAATGATCTGTTGCATCCGGATTAGCCCCGTTCTCCAGGAGCATGATTGCAATCTGAGTGTGTTGAAAGAGAAAGGAGTGGGGGAGGAGGATGTGGACTTCACATACCTTAATCCTCCTTCCAAGAACACCAGCAGCTCAGGTAAATATACATACCTCCTGCTTGTTTTTGGAGGCTGCATAATGCAGGGGTGTGCAGCCATTCTGGTTGACAGCATTGACATGAGCACCCTTAGCAATGAGGGCTTTCACAATCTCATCACGGCCTGCTGAAGCAGCAATGTGCAAGGGAGTCCAACCAGCCTACAGAGGACAAGAAGAAATCCATTACAAAAACCACGAGTGTCAGGCAGAAAAATGTGATAATGCATAACCTAGACAGACCTGAATCACTCATACTGCACATATTCTTATCAGTGTAAAGGTAAATATTATTGATTTTCACTAGATGCAAGGCTAATGTCTTCTTACATGCCTGCATTCAGTACCTGGAAAAAGCTGCCAGTTAAATGAGAGAAATCACTCCTGCAATGCAGTTATGCACGGGATCTTTGCAGAACACTTAGTCCCTGCTGAATTTACACTGGGGTCTTTTTAAGGACAAACAACAGTAGTAGAAAAGGGTGCTAAAAAGTTTCTGACACTTTTTCTATATCCTACTCTCTAAACTGATGAGACATTTCCTTCTTTATGGATAACATTTAGGATGCTTTGTAATGGATGCAAATATTTCAACTCTTCCTCTAGAACAGGAGCAGGCCATCTCCTTTCCAACTGTGAAATCACTGAACCTGCACCTGTTTCATTAATGCCTTCCCCAGCACAAGAAATCTTCAGGGTGCCTCATGATCTGGCGCAACATATTTGAGAGATCACACCGACATAAAGGTAATGTGAAAACCCCAAGAACCACCCAAAATCTCGGGACAATAAGCAGGTCTCAAATCTCCCCTCACGAGAGGAGGAGGCCTATTTCCACAGGAACTGTGAAATCCTGCACCCTGCCTTCCCAGCGCACACAGAGCAGCCTGGCCTTTCCCAGGTGTCAGACACGGCGCTGGGCGCACCAGCCGACGGGAGGAGGGGGAAGAGGACGGAAAGGAACCGCAAAAGCTCCGGGAGCTTCTCCAGGCCGCTGCCAGGGCCCCAGTGAGGCTGAAACCACGACAGCAGCGGGCTCGGGCATCACCGGAGCGCCCGGCGGCTCCCCCAGGCCCGCGGCTCCCTCAGGCGGCCCGGGGCAGGGCCGGGCACTCACATCGTCCTTATCGTTGACAGGCACGCCCAGCCCGAGGAGCAGCTCAGCGACGTCTGTGTGTCCCGCCGAGCAGGCCCAGTGCAGCGCGGTACGGTGATCCTGCGGGAGGGAAGCCGTGAGCGGGGCGAGGCCGGGGAGCGGCTGGCGGGAGCCGCCCTCAGGCCGCCCGCCCCCGGCTGACCTGGTCGGCGCGCGTGGCCTGGGCCCGGTCGCGGAGCAGCAGCGCCCGCAGCTCCTCGAGGCGGCCCGCGAACGCCAGGTTACACACGGCCACGTCCGACACCGCGCCCTCCATGCTGCCCCACGCCCGCGGGCCGCCAATCAGCAGCGCGCCGCTGCCCAGCCCAGCCAATCGCGCCTGCCCGCCCGCTCGGGCCGCGGGGCTGGCTGGGGTTTGTAGTCCTGCGGGCGCGGGGGCGGCGCGCTCCCGGTGGGCGGCGGGACTGCAGCTCCCAGGGCGCCCCGCGGCGCGGCCGTGTTGTGCCTCCGTGTCGGGGCGAAGGGGAGGAGGATGGTGACAGCGGGAGGATGGAGGCCGGTGAGGGGCGCGGGGCGCGGGCACAGCTGGCGGGGCGGCGCGGAGGGGCCGGGCCGGGGCTCCGGGGCTCCCGTAGGGCCGGCGGCGGCGGGAGCTGCCCGCGGGCTGACAGGAGGGGAGGCGGCGCAGTGCGATCCGCCCTGAGGGGTCGCCTGGCGCTTGGGGTCCCGCGGCCTCTCCGGGGGCCGGGGCTGGGGGCTCGGAGGGGACCCGCTGCGAGGGGCTCGGCCGGAGCCGGGGGCCGGAGCCGGGGGTCGAGGCCGGGTCTGCCGGCCCCGCTCCGGGAGGCGCCGCAGCTCGGCGGAGAGCGGGGAAAGGAAGGAGACCCCGGGAAGGGACAAGAAGCCCTGGCGGTACCTTCTCGAGTGGTCCCAAGTGTCCTGCGGCAGCAGGGGCGGCCGAGGTGGGGGGCAGGTGCCTCCGGCTGGATTTCGGGGGTCCAGAGTGTCTTAAGTCTTTGGACTCAAAAAATAGATAATTCGCTCTCGAAGTGCAGGGAGCCGCGGCTTTTCTGGCGGAGGATGCAGGGCACGGTGCGAGAAGTTGCTTTGCTGAGCTGACAGCCCTCGGCAGGGCTGAGGAGGAGCTGTCTGCTGTTTGAGCACGGCCGGAGGGGACGGGGAATGTCGGGGCTCGGCAGTGCTGGCCCCGCTGCTCCTGCCAGAGGGTGGTGCCGCTCCCTTTTCATTGCTGGAGTGTATATTTCTTTAAATGGAATCTTACTTTATATATATATATATATATATGTATGTGTGTGTGTGTGTGTGTGTGTGTGTGTGTCTGCTGATTATTCATTCCACGTACTGGATATATGTGCACTGAGTAGGGTAAATTGTTTTCACTTTTACCTTCTGATTTCTTAGCACTGTATTCCTTAAGGTTGTTATCTAAAATAAATGATTTTTCATTAATTTGTACACTTGAAGGGTTGTTTCACTCTTCCAGAAAGCACCATTTTAATGATCTAGTAAAGGACTGTCTTCCTTTAGTTATATTAATTATAATTTGTTATTTTTCACTAAATAGATATGATATTGAATAATAAAATCAATAAATCTATTTTCTTTTTTTCTGAAGTGTTTCAAATCTCCAGTTGGGAAAGTAAAGCCCAGTCTTGCTAACACTTTTCATATCCTTCCCTTTAAGCATGAGGCAGTAATCACTCTGATTTGTATTTTTTCTACATTTCAGATGAAGCTGTGGTGCCTACATTTTTTTTTTTTCCTTTCCTCATTATCTTGAATCTAATCTCCTCCTCACTGCAGTCATCCTGAACTTTTGTCACTGGCTTCAGTGAGGAGATTGCTTATAATCCAGGTGTTGTTCCTGGTGTTCTCTCAGCACTCACTGAGGATCTAAATAAAAGCCAAGGCATTGGCTATTTCAGTGTCAGAACAGCTTTTAAGGGAGAAAATGAAAAGCAGCTGGCAGCACTGCTCAGCAGCCCCAAAGGCTGCAAAGATTTGCTGCAACTGCTTCAGTTTGAGGACTCAAAGTTGTGCATAAAAGAATGAGGGGATAAAATGGAGTTTGAATTTTGTGTATTCCTGTTCAGTTTTATCTAGGTATGAAAACCAGATCACTATTTTGTCAGACTACTTAGAAGAATTTCCAGAAACTGATGAGCCAGTGTGGATTTTAGGAAGGCAACACCACCTAAACACAGGTATCTTTAGAAATGAATTATCTGTAATATCTGTAGAATATTCATAGATTCACATGCAGCAGCAGCTCCTTATGTTCCCTAAATGTCTTGTGAGGGAAGTTTGTTTTCCTTCACCACCAGGTGTAAGCAGTGGAATTCCTCCTGCACAGAAACCAGAACCAATGTGCTTCCAGCTGTAATTCCAATGTAATTCCTGCAATATGGTCACACTCATAGCACAGGCTGTCAGCCTTGTCACTTCACAACATCAGGGCCTCAGAAATAAATATATAAGCAACTTCTGGGAAATATTCAGTATTACTAATGTCATTTTCCTGTGAGGGATGCTGTCTGCAGCCCGTTGATTGCAACTAAAATGATATTTCAAATAACAATAATAAGTTAATCCATGTCACACACTGCATTTTAGTGAAAATAAATACATGACCTAAAAAATTGGAGCAGAGTAATGTGTTTATGTGAAAATAACGTTTCAGAAATGAGTTTTTCTCCCTGGGGAGGAGACAGGGGCATCCTCCTGTGTCAATGTCAAAGGCCACCAGTGCAGGCACCGTGTTCAGGACAGCTGAAGGTGCTGCATGCAGCCCTGAGCAGCAGGAGAATCCTTTGGAAAATCCAGCCAGTCTGAGCCACAGCTGAGGGAAAATTCAGCAAATAGGATTCTTAAGCATTCTTCAGAGCCTTTGGAGAATTCTCTAAGTGCATGTGTTTAAACAAACAAGAAAAAAAAGAGAGGTTTAATTCAATTTAACATGATTAACCTTCTCTTAAAATTGCTTTCTGTTGGGTTTGGAGGTAATGTATAATTCCATGTTGATTTGCACGTAGAACTTCTTAACCTGCTTTACCAGTTCTTTCCTGAGGACAGAGTTCTCAAGAGTTGTTTTATTCAGGCTGGGCATAGTCATTGCAAACACCTTGTAAAACTTCATTGGCTAATAATTATTTCTTCCCTAATAAGTTAACTTTAATTAGCAGTCTGCGAAAGCTCTCTGTGTTTAAACTGCTAAAAATGTTTCAAGTATTAAGTGTCTTGTATGTAAAAGCTAAGAGGAGCCTTCCTTGCACTCTATATATTGACTGTATAGGGATAATTTGAATTTTTCAGTTTTAAGTCTGTTTTAATAATTGATTTCCTCTTGAAATTATTCCAGACAAATCAAAGTTATTGTTGGATATAAGTGCTCGTCTCTGGTTTACGTATAGAAGGAAGTTTTCTCCTATTGGTGAGTACACAGCATTCCAGCTGCCTGCTTATGGATTAGCAGGATTAGTGATGATGTTGGTGGAGACTGAAAAGTTATTTTTACAGTACTAGAAGGGTTTGATCATAATTTAACTGTGTATGCAAACAAATGGTTAAAGCTATTAAAATCACTGCTTCTTGTACCTGTCTATAATCAAGTCTTCGTGTTTGTGGGGCAAGCAGTGAAGTGACAGCAGCACTGTCGAGGGAGAGGACCTGGCTCAGTGCCTTTAGCCTGTGGTAAAATGACACTTGTTAGACGTTCGGCTGTGAGGGTGTCTCAGGAGCTGAGTTCTGTGCAAAGCCCAGAGTTGTTAGAGGATTCACTGTGAGGGTCTCCCAGGAGCTGGGCTCTGTGCAGAGCTTATAGTTGTTAGAGGTTTGACTGTGAGGGTCTCTCAGGCTGTGCAGAGACCAGAACTGTCAGGGGCTCACTGTGAGGGTCTCTCAGGCTGTACAGAGCCCAGAGCCATTAGAGGTTCACTGTAAAGGTCTGTCAGGCTGTGCAGAGCCTAGAGCTGTCAGGGATTCACTGTAAAGGTCTCTCAGGCTGTGCAGAGCCCAGAGCTGTTGGGGGTTCACTGTAAAGGTCTCTCAGGCTCTGTGCTGACCCAGAGCTGTTGGAGGTTCACTGTAAAGGTCTCTCAGGCTGTGCAGGGCTGTGCTGACCGTGAGCTGCTCTGTCCCCAGGAGGCACAGGTCCCTCATCTGACACGGGCTGGGGATGCATGCTGAGGTGTGGGCAGATGATGCTGGCCCAGGCACTGATCTGCAGACACTTAGGAAGGGGTGAGTACTGCTGCTGAGCCAACTTTGGTGTTATTTGGAGGCTGTTTCATTTTTGTTGTCGTTTTCCATAAAAGCATAAAACCTAAATTTATTAATGAAACTGTGATGGCCTGATAAAGTCACTAGTGAATTGTTCTTGTCTGATGGGACAAAATCATGTCAGCCTTAAGCAGAGAAACAAAAACAGAGGAAGGACAAATAGGGAATCCCACTGTTGTTATTTTATCAATCTTTTTGTGGAATACCCAAGTATCTAATACTCAGAATATACTTGCAGTTGGCATTGTTATTTTAGTTTCTAAATTTTCACATGATAGCATGGGATGATAAAGGACAACTTGATAATAAACGAGAAGGTGTGTCTTCTAGGATCTCTAAATAAAATGTAAATATTAGAGATGGATTATCTCTTAAGACCTCATTGTATGGCTTTCTGCCATCTAGAAATTTGGTCAGTAGAATGAAAACATTCTTTTTTAATTTATATCGCTTTTTTCCTGTAAGATTGGCAATGGGAAAAACACAAAAAGCAACCGGAAGAATATCACAGAATCTTACGGTGCTTTCTGGATAGGAAAGATTGCTGTTACTCCATCCACCAAATGGGTAAGAACACACATCAGCTTCCTTCTGTCTACTGAAATTCCTACAGTGTTGAAACGTTCTCATTTGAAATAAGTTAATTAAAAATTTTTAAAAGGTGGTTATGAAGACAGTGTATATATTTATATATAAATAAAAATGTATGCAAGTGGGTGCAAAGTATAATAATTCAGAAATTTTTATTCACCAAGACCTAAATAAATTTGTATTCTAGACACTAGCTCTTGAGAAAGCGTGCAAGTTTTGGGTAGCAGAGTTGATAGTAGTCATAGATAGTCATAAATAGATAGATAGTCATAAAACTTATTGCTGTAATTTGTAAGTTACATATTTGGACATATAGACATATTTGTAATTTGTAACTGTCATTATAGTTTTGGAACTTTTTGTGAGGGAACTAGCAGTCATTAAGCTTTGCTAAGAGTATAGACTTAGGAAATAATTGTTGTTGCTAAATACAGCTTGCAGTTGCTCTAGAATGTTTGTGAAGATATTAGTAGGCTGTGCTGTTTGACACAGACTGTGACCAGCCTCTCTGTGGTGTTTTCCCCTACAAAACAGCTCAGATGGGTGTTGGAGAGGGGAAGTCCATTGGAGAATGGTTTGGACCAAACACAGTTGCTCAAGTCCTGAAGTAAGTCATGGAAGTGACCTGGGACGTGCTCAGACCACACCGCGCTGCCCGAGACTGCTGGGGACAGCCTGGGAGCTCCTCCTGCTCTGGAAGCTCCTCCTGCTCTGGAAGCCATACCAGGGACAGGGATAGTCAATTCTCCATTCTGGAGAGAGAAAGGAGCTAAAGGGTGTCCTGGCCTCCAGCTCCTTTCACTTACAAACTCTTCATGACTCACATAGCAGTTTTTCAGGCTTGTTTTAGACAACCAAATCACCCTGTGCAGCCTGAGAGCTCCCTTCCCCAGAGTTCTGGATGTCACACAAAGTGGACAGAAACCCCTGTGCTATTATGCCACCCTCCTCTAACTTTTGGGTGCCAAAATCTCGTGCTGCTCTGGCTTTTAACAACCTGAAATAGTTCCACTGAGTTTAGTGGAACCTCTTAAGCACAAAGTAATGTGAAAAACTGGGATAGGAATTTTTTTTTATTCTCTTCATGATGTCAGGCACAATCAGGCAGAATCCCACAGCAGAATCTGTTAATTGCAATAAAAAGTAATAAACCTAATTATGTGTGTTTATTTGGCAAAGGGACAATTTTCACATGGTATAGTGTGTGTGCTTTTCCTGGAACCACTCATTATGATTTTTTTCCAAATATGTTAAACAGTAAAAGTTATCATTTTATTACATGGACCCTTAAAAAACTCCAACAATTTTTTTTCCAAATAAATGACTTTTTTACTCATAAACCAATTAACTGTCCTGAGTTAAAAGCTACCCTCATGGTCCTAGTAAGCTTTTATTAACTATTGCCTCTATATTTTCTAGGAAGCTTGCTTTATTTGACGAATGGAATTCATTAGCAGTTTATGTATCTATGGACAACACAGTGGTCATCGAAGACATCAGTAAGTGAAACAGGAGTTTTTGCTTTAGTGTCCCAGCAGATATTAAAGAGTAGCTCAAGCTCATGACAAATTTAATTGTTTGGACAAACTACTTCTGGGAGCATTGGGGTAGTGGTTGGATTTGATGACATTAAAAGTATTTTCCAGCCTAAATGATTCTGTGATTATTTCCTTGGTGACAATTTTTGATTTGACTTCACTCTTCTGAATGTATCGAAGTATGAGCAAAATCTATTTGTTACCAGGGTAAGAAAAGGAATAAAGGAAATGGATACTCAGGTTTGGGGTTTCCAGAAGTAAAGTTAGCACAGAACAGTGAGGCATTTTTGGTGACCAGCTTATATACCATGTGGATGAGAAGGTGGAGTTTGGTCTGTGGTACCTTAACTCCCATTTCAGCCATGGAATGAAGTTGCAGTATGTAAAAATACAGAAAATTGCTTGTAATATAGAGTTTGCCAGAAATTTGCTTTTCTCAGGCAAAAGGGAAATGAGGGGCAGATAATTCAGAAATGTGTGGCCCATTTTCAGTTGTTGGAGGGGTGGGTTTACAAGTGGAATTTATCCACAGCCTGGTTCTACTTTAGTCCCCACTTCTGGTCATTTTATGTGTGTATCACTGGAAGTGAGGAATTCCCAGAAGAATTTGTAATGCCTCCTCTCCGCTATATCATATGCCAGGCAAAGCTTGACAGCATTAATACTGGGAGTAGTAAATGTAACTTTAGTGTTAAACACCATCCCCTCATTTTTCCTGTCTCACTAGTGTGCCAGCACAAACTCACTGCCAGAATTACTTCTACTAAACAGTCAGGATTTCCATGCCCTGCTCCTTTTGTCTTAAAGCAGGAGCTCTCTAAAGCTGTCTGGAAAAGCAGTTTAATTCCCGACTGAGAGGAAGATGTGCTCTGTGTTGCTGTGAGCATTCACTGATGTCTCTTTTCATTCCAGAGAAGATGTGCTGGTGCCCTGCCCAGAGCAGCAGCGTTGCCCACAGCAGTGCACATTTGCACAGAAGTGCTCTTGGCCAAAACAAGAACACAGCAGGATTGTGCCCAGGCTGGAAACCCCTCTTGCTGATTATCCCTCTCAGGCTAGGGATTAATCACATCAATCCAGTGTATATTGATGCCTTTAAAGTAAGGGATTCTTTAGTGGCTTGTTTGTGTGTGTGAAAAAGTTCAGGTACCTGTAATATCAATAAACAAATCAATTTAATTTTTCTCTCTTTGGACTCCTAGGAATGCTTTAAGATGCCACAGTCTTTGGGAGCATTAGGAGGGAAACCAAATAATGCCTATTATTTTATAGGATTTTTAGGTAAGGAAGAAGGAAACTTACTCCAAATATCCATATGACTGAAAGAGAGAGGATTTTCTTTGGGAAGAGGCAGTAGTAAGCATTTTAAGCATGAGAATGGAGAAGAAGAAACATACCTCAGACAGTTCAGGAACAGTATGAGGCCATCCTTATAGGAACAGAAAAGGAGAAGCAAAGCTTGACATAAAAGTGTGGAATGATATAAGCAAGAACAAGACACTAAGAAAAGTTGATAGCATTCAACAAGTGTCAGATGTCACTGCTGTGTAAATACTGAAATTTTCTAATCGTGAATACTTTCTAGTTAAGAGTGTCTTGTTTTATTGTGTCTTATTCTTTTGCTTCCTGGCTTTCTTAAATTATTGTCTCATATTTTTCAATTTTTTCTCAAAGCAGTATATCTTTCACCTTCTTTCATGTCTTCCATTATTAATTATTGCAATAGTTGATCCTAGATTCAGTCTTTCATATTTCACCCTGGTCTGATCTGTAACTTCTTGGATATTTTGTTCTTTCTTTTGTAAAACTTGAGCTGCTTTAGTCAGACTTATTTGTTCAATTTCTGGGTGAATGCCTAATGGGATTACAGATTTCATTTGTGGTGATCCTGTATCTTTGATCTGAGGAATGTTAGGGATTACTACAGTTGAGATTTTTAAAAACTGTACTGGACCTCATGTAGATAAAGAAAAGTGTGTGACAAAGGTAGAAAAAAAATCCCAAAAATGTACCCTAAAAGGTAACTGGAATAGTGTTGTGCTTGACTTTCCAGTTCTCTTAGACTCCCTAGCTAGAGAGTTGGGATACAGACTGATAATGCAATTGATGTTTTACAAGTCTGGATGGAATTAGTGTTTATTCTGCCCCTTGCTTGTCCTCACCATGTGGATTTTACCCTTCCAGGCAATGAGCTGATCTACCTGGACCCTCACACCACTCAGAGCTTCGTAGATTCAGAAGAAAATGGCACAGTTGATGATGAGAGCTTCCACTGCCAGCAAGCCCCACACAGAATGAAGATCATGAATTTGGACCCTTCAGTAGCTTTAGTAGGTGTTGGAAAATAATAAATGTGTGTACTTTATTCAAAGCAATACCTCTGGGCACTGGTAAGGGCAGCAACATGTTGTCTTGATCACGGGGCACTTTTCTGCAATCTAAACTTCAACACAGAGTAGTTTACATGTTAACTGCATAGGATACATGAATTTTAGCTCAAGCAGGGGACCAACTGTTTGTATCATGGGGAGCCAATTAAGTTTCTTTCCTGGGGAACACAGACCTTTTCCAAGAAGTAGTTTGAAAGTCAAAGCAAGGGACTGAATCAGGTTTCCTTATTTTATTCCATCACTATCATCTGTGTGTTGGTTGGTCTCTAGAAGATTACCTGAGTTTATTTAATCTACAAATCTCCAAGTGGAATTACCCAGCACAGGTCACAAGAATAGTGTGGTAGTTGAAGAAATTCAGCCTGATCTCATGCCAGTATCCTTTGGTTGGGTTATGGGTGATTGTCACTTGAGATATAACCCATACATGGGTAGCACAGCATCTTTGCTCATTGATACAATTGTATTTAAAAATATTACTGTGTGTATTCTTTCCTTAGGGCTTCTTTTGCAAAGAAGAATGTGATTTTGATAACTGGTGTAGTCTTGTACAAAAGGTAATGCTACTATCTTTTTTTGCTCTGTATGAAGTGGTGGATCCTGTTCTTTTTTCAGTTAAGGGAAATTCCCTGCCTGCAAATCAAATAATGAGGGAGATCTGACACTGCTGATGGAGCTTGTTCTGCATTTTGCAACCCTGAGCCCTGGCACTGGGAGAGGAAGTACAAACACCTCCTTCCTGAGCTTGTCTTCTGTTAGCAGTGCTGCTTTAGGGGCTCATACCTCAAGCGAGCAGTTGGAATATTAAGCAACAGGAATGTGAATATGAAGTACCACCAACCAAAAGCATGTATTTCAAAAAAGGCTACAGAAAGCAATGTGTAAATAACTGAAGCAGAGGATATGATGTAGCTCACCTGATAGCAGTGAAATTTTGCTTCAATAATAACTTGTTTCTCCTGATCAAAATCTATCTTTCAAACTCTGTTGGATTTTTTTTTGAGTAGATAGATCTGTCTTTTGTTCCCACTGATCCACAGAAAACTTGAACACAGAGAGGTCCAAGCAAGTAATTTACTTTTAAAAGGCAGAAGTATGTTCATGTTCTCACTGTCTGTTTGCTCCATTGAACAAAATTATAGATACCAAAAATTATGGATATCAAAGCTCATTATAATGCACTGATAACTTGTAGGAGAGTTTAAGAGCTCCATCTTCCAGGTGTGTTTTCAAGGAGGACAATACTAGAGATGTGTGAAGCAGTGATGCATGATGGCAGGCACCTGAAATAACAGGAATTTACAGCCTTTCTTCTTAGATAGATAGACAACATTAAAAATGTTCTTAATTAAGCAGGCAGTTTTTTGGTTTGTGTTCTGCCCTCAGGAGATTGTGAAGCAGCAGAGCCTGCGGATGTTTGAGCTGGTCCAGAAGCACCCACCTCACTGGCCTCCTTTTGTACCTCCAAGCAAGCCAGAAGTGACCACCACAGGAGCAGGTGTGGTACCACTCAGAGTGGGGCTCAGCTGGAATAACTGGGCTGCTCTGAGGATCAAGCAAGCCCTGCACTCCTAGGGAGTATCAGTTATCCCAACAGGCCATGTCCAATTTACAATTTAAATCTTTGAAAATATTTCAAAGGCAGCATTTCAGAAGAGGAGGGGTTTGAGGGTTTTTTTAGTCAACAAAATCAGGCATGTCTTTACATTCTAAATGGTTTCATTTCTTTTTCAGAACTCATTGAATCTACTGACAAGCTATTTGAATTGGAAGAAGAATTTGAAATCCTGAGTGTATGAAGGAAACTGTGGTGTCCCTTCTGAGTATTAAACATATTGCTAATATTATTGCATTGACTCAAATTACACAGCCATGTTAGCCCAAAAGTGCCTGAAATCATGGATAACAGAGCACAAACATCCAAAACTCCATCAGGGACAGTTCCTTCTCTCAAAGAGCTTCCCTGGATGGAAAGGCAGTGAAAGATTTTATAAGACCCTGAAAGGGAACCTCTTTTTAATGTGTGTCTTTCTTGAAGACAAATGGACCTCTGAGATTAAGGCAAAAATAAGTCTGTCAATGGGCTGTATGTCTGGAGAAAAGGATAACACAAAATGGGTATTTCTTGCTCTCATATAATGCAATAGTTTAGTTCTTAAAGCAAAAGAGTCTTCAGTAAGGAGGATGTTTACTTCTGTTCCTTCCCGTGGGCTGCATCATAGAAAAAAATGCATTGTCTTGTTTAAAAGATCAACTGGATCAGGAGAAAATTGTTTCCTTGTTAAATATTTTAACATGTATTTGAGCAACCACACTTAATGAAAAAAATGTTTCTGTGAAAGGAACTATGTCTAACGTCTCCGTTTGCAATAGCCTTCCTGTTTCTGGGAGACCTCAAGGGGAACAGGAGCCTCAAAGAGTTGATACAGATCACAACCACTGTTATAGTTATGATATATTTCACCTTGACCTTAAAGTTCAATCATTAAAACTTAGGCTGACTTTTCTTTTGGAGCTAAAGTGAGTCAAAGGTGGTTTAATTGTACCTTATTTATTTAAAAAACAAAGATTTACACAAGTATCTCTGTTACTGCACTTTATCTGTGCATCTAATAAATTTCTTAAGCTTTTCATAGGTTGTATGCTGCTATATTTTGTTAATTTGTTTGTGTGAATGAAATATAACCCAGGTTATCTTAAAACTTAATATATAGGCATATGCAAAGTACTTAATTGTTGGGTTTTGACTTGTTGCCTTTTGAAATCTGTTTTGGTAAAAGTGCCTTAATTCTCCAGGTTTGTCAGAAGAGCCGGTGCAGTTTTGTTTCTTAGAAAGAGTTTCTCTGTAGCAGCTATAAGAAAACCAGCTCAGAATAAAGGCAAAGATCTTTTAATTCATTCTACAGTTCCTTTTTACTATCAGCCAGTCCCCATTTTTATCATTTTGTCACAATAGTGTAATGCACATGAATCACACACTTTCATCTTGAGTAATAAATGACCACATAGAGAAAATCATGAATGCTGTCTCCTCTCACTTGCACTTCTGGATCCAAGAAAATAGTCATGACCTGGGCACATTTCATCTTGTTTGCCTTAAATGTTTATTAGCCATGGTTTTCTTCCCCTCTCCATGGATTAGCTGCACAGGTTTAGAGTTTTTTTTTAAACAAAGCATTTAAAAGGCAGTCCTTTGAAATGTCCTGGAATGACAATAGACAAGGATTTCACAGGCTTCACTCCAGAGAGGTTCATAGTAATAACTTTGGTCCTACTGAATGAATTCATTAGAGGTATAAGCAAACCTTTGTCATGGGTTTCCCTTAAAACATACAAGGAAAATCCAATTAGTGGCACTTCTCTTTAATTAGGCCCTGAAGGAAAGTTAACAGTGCATACAGTAGAGATACAATTTTTTTAAGCTAACAGCAATAAAGCCCAGAGGAAGCAGTATTCAACACATGGTGACTGCAGGAGTAAAAAATGTACATCCCATAACTGCTTACTCCTGTATCTGCAGAAGCTTGTGTGCCATCTAGTAAAGGCTCTACTTTTCAAACACAACTTGAATAATTACAAAATACTTGTGCCAAAGCTGCCTCAGAAAAGAAAATTATGTTCACAGTAATAAAATGTTGGCTAATAAAGTATGGCTGCATATCATTGGCTGCAAGGAGGGAAGCACAGACCTTGAAGCTGACAGACCTGGAATATATTTCAGTGGAAAGCAATGAAAAATGGTAGATGTGTTTTAGATTTTTCTTCACATGAAAAATTGCATTTTTCATTGCTGTAGCTCTTTTAAGGTCAGCTGTGGATATCAGTCTGGATTAGAACTGGTTACCTGTCACTGGAGGCAAGAATGTTCCATCTGTGTAATAAGCAAAGCAAAACATTCATTTTTCAATTTTTCTAAGAAAATCCATTCTCAACCATTAGTGCATAATATTTCCAAGTCACCCAGCACATAGTGATTAATTTTAGCTAGTTCTGTGTTTCACAGGAGAATGAGTCTCCACTCCCTCACACCAGACCAGACACTGTTTGCAGTGTCACTAATTAAGCACAGCTTTGGCAAAGTCTCTCTGGGTGACGACTGGATGTGCCTTGGACAGAGGAGTGGTACGAGGTGTCAGCTGCTCTTCAGTCTGAGTAAGGAACTCACTGAGACTTTCTGAGGTAGCCATAAAGGAGGGGAAAAAAACCCATTGAAGTAAAAACATAGCACCATGATTCATTTTAAAAAAATGGCTTGAGAACACTGGTATTTCCCTCCTCTGTGCACAAACTCCTGGACTTGAAACTTGATTTTTGTAGAGTTCTGTCTCCATTCACCCATCAAACACACACAAACCAGGCTGGTGAATTGACCCTTCTGCAGCCAGCGCTGTCTAGTCTGGGCTGGCAGAGACTGTTACCATTTCTCTGCATTTCTGTTCCTACAAGTTCTTCATGCACACCTGGCAGCGGCTGACGCGAGTCCGGAGCTGCCCCGCCTTGAGAGTCTCGGAGGGAGGAGCGCTGACAAACTGCTGCTGCTGCTCCACCGTGGTCAGCCAGAAGCTGTACTTGTTGGCAAAGTAGTGGCACGTTCCCCGGGCACCGTTGCACTCGATGAAGGGAGTGGCTCGGAAATCCTCCAGGCAGGAACCAGGGGAGACGAGGGATTGGCCTCCGCCCTCCGCCCCGGCCGCCGTGTGCTGGAACCAAGATGGCAAACTGAGTGAGCTCAGAGGAACAGGAGATAAACACGGCAGTCTCCTGGTTCCACTGCTAAAAGGAGTGGAACTGGCAACCGAATTTATACCCTGACCATGTATGTCTGTCTTGAGTCAGGGCTAGAAGGCAGAAAGCAAAGGTGTTGCCCTGATTTTCAGCCTTCTGATTTGTTTTCATATTTCTACTGGAGTTTCTCACCAATTGTAAGACAAACAGAGACTGATGTTTGGTAGACAACATTCTTTCTAGGGAGAAGGACAAATTGATGGACTTCTGAGTTAACCACTGAGGTCAGAGAGGTGGTCCTTTCACCCCCCAATCCTTGATCAAATTCCAAACCCTATTTAAACCCCAAATCATACTAAACTCTCTCTTTCTTTCCTTGCTCTCAACGTGATGGGTGAGTGTCATTCTTTCGTGTCGTGATTGCGACACATAGGAACTTTGCTTTCACACTTACACAGAATTTGCAAGCCTGGAATAATGGAAAACCAGCTTTTCACTTGAAAGTTGGGAAAACTTGGAAGCAATAAAGCTGACATCACGGTTTTCTAACAATCTTACACTAATAAGCTTCTAGGAGAGTGCTATAGAAAACTTTTTCTACTGAGAAGGAGGATTAAGTCAATACTGTAGTTAATTACTGTTCCCACATTTAAAGGTTTGAAGAACAAACATCTGTAGTGATACAGAACTTAGGCAGCACTGTTACCACCAAAACTGATCAGGGCAGGTGATGAACAGGGCAAACTCAGAGCTACAGCAACTCAGCTGAGGAAGAAATGCACTGAGACAGGGAAGAAGAGACAGGGTTCCAGGTTCATGTAAGTAACTCACAGGCCACAGTCTCAGTGACCTCATCAGAGAGGAGAGATGAAATGTTTAAAGCTGCCTCTGCAACAGCAGCAGTGTCCTTACCATGAGGAAGGAGTATCCTATCCACAGGCTGCGCCAGCCCAGGGGACACTGTGGGATGGTGATGTCCTGGCTGTGCACAGCCACAGCCTGGGAAGGGGCTTCACACACAGAGCACCTGCTGATGTACTGTGGGATCTGGAGACTGTCCACGGGCATCATGGGGATGGGGGCAGTGGTGGACAGCCAGTAGGACTTGTCATTCCTGCTGGCATAGTAGCACACCTCGTTGATGTTGCAGTAAATGAAAGGCATGGTGCTGAAGCGAGGCAAACAGGAGCCAGCAAAACCTGGAAAAATCACAGAAGGGGTCATACCAAGCATCTCCCAACACTCCAGGTCATACACACCAACATTTAGTGGTGAGGATGGCACGAGTGACACCATTCCCAGTGAGGATCTGGCCAAACCAAGTGCCACCACCTCCACTAGAGCCCTCTGCACTGCCAGGGAGGATGGCTTTTGAAATGCAATTTTGGCCTGTGTTGTTTGTTCTGGAGAGAATTCCATCAACTCACCGAGATCCTGGTTGTGTGCCTTCTCCTGCCCCTCCACATACAACAAGCTGTATCCATCCCAGAGTTTGTTCATGCCCACAGGACAGGGGGGGATCTGCTCTGACTGGCTGTGCTTCACCAGGGTGTATCCAACACCCACACTCCGGCCCGGCATTCCCGGCAGGCCAGGGGAGCCCGGCAAACCTGCCACGCCTGGGGGACACAAACACAATTGTCACTGCACAGTGTGGACATCAGCTGGCTCTGCACCCCATCAGTCTCCTACAACAAGGAGTCCAAGTTTGTAGTTGTCATATGAATTACTAGATTTAACAGTTCCAAAAGCAGCCATTTCACAGCACCACCCACCCATTCCCTTCCTCTCTTAGTTTTCTTTCTCTGCCCAACAGCTCTGGTGCCAGTGTGTTGGGTGTATCTCACAGTACAGTAGTTCTGAGCATCTCAAAGCACCAACCAAAACCTAATTCATTCATTTTTGCTGTAGCACTCTCCTTGATATTCCTCTTCTTTCTCACTGAGCCTTTCCTCTGCTGCCCAAGCCTCACAGCTATGGTTACTGGGAATACTACAGCACTCTTCTAGATCTTCAAGGTGATTCCCACACCCACAAAACATTAAACCCAAAAGGTTGCACCCACAGAAACATCAGCAGTGACATCAACAAGGATGTGTGACAGAACTTTCTTCACTGAAAATTAAATTTCCTCCATTGCAGATACAAAACACAACACCACAGACATCCCCTGGTTTTCCTAAGGAATTTGGGTGTTTGGGAGGGTCTCTGCAGAAGCTGTAAGGAAACACAATTCTACTGTTTGCTTCTTTTTGATCTGTGCTCCCCAAATCATAAACTTACCTTCAAATCCCTGTGGTCCTGGGGCACCTGAAGGTCCTGGATCCCCAGCTATGCCAGGAGTGCCAGGTAAACCATCACGTCCCTTCAAACCAGATCTTCCTGGTAAGCCTTTTGGGCCTGAAACAAAATACCATTATCAGTATCATTATTTCCTCAGACTATTGCCTTGACTCCTGCAATCATATTCCAGAAGGGAAATCAGATGTCAGCAGCCATGCCAAGAGCCCACTCTTCACCAGCTGTGGTTATAAACAGCCACCTCCAAAAGAGACTCCACCTGATCTGGTTGTGAAAGGATTGAGAGGTGTAGCTGAGTATCACATATGGTTAAAAATGCAGAATTATATTTATATATATTATATTTGTATGCATTTTGATGGAGTTCTTTCCTTAATTAAAAAACTCTCTAAATATTCCTAATGCATTTGATAAAGTAGTGGTTTTCTTCCAGAAGAACAGATCCCAATTTGGTGATCTGAGTGTACTTTTTACCTGGTTTTCCAGCTGGGCCATGTAATCCAGGGTCTCCATCAAAGCCAGGAACACCATCAATTCCTGGCAGACCAGGCAATCCTGCAGGGGCTGTGACTTCTTCTGGCTGTGGGGTTATTCCTGGAGCCCCTGGTCTACCAGGGAGACCTGCATATGGGGCAAAGGATGTGTGAGTACCCCACAAAACCCACACAGATTTGATGCTAATCCTGACACAAAGGAGGAAAATGTGAAATTAAGACCATTTTTGTATATCTGCACTGAGTATATTGTAAAAACTATGTCAAAGCTCTTTCTAACTTACTTCAATCTCTAAGAAATCAAGTCTCCCAAACAAGCCCATTAAGGGAGCTCTGGAGTCACCCCCAGCCCAAACCAGGTGCAACAGCTTTTCAAATCCTCCAGCACTCACCTCGAAGGCCCATTTCCCCTTTCAGCCCAGCATAACCAGGATCCCCTGGAGGCCCATCCTTCCCTGGCATCCCCATCAGGCCAGGCTCACCTCTTGCACCTGCAAAGACACACGGCTCAGCCTGGGGCTGAGCACTAATTCTGATGGCAGCCACAGCACTGGGGCTCCCACATGGAGGGGACCACAACCCTCAAGGCAGTCTGTGCCCAACTTCACACCCACAGTGGCTGCAGAGCCTCAGAACAAGAATTTCCACTGCTGCCTAATTGTACTTTATTGAAAGTACTCTGCCCCTTCCCGGGGTAAGCCAGGGACAGGGTTTGGAGAGTGCACAGCTTCACTCCTTGAAATCCATGTCTGTGCACAGCACAGAGGGATGGGATCTCCCAGCCTACAAGGACAGCAGACATTTGTTCATCTGGCAGTGCTTCTCCACCCTGCCCTGGCTTTCGAGCTGTGTGGTGTTGCTCAAACCTTGCTCCTGGAGTTCCTGTGTGCAGCTGCCCTTTGGCCTCCTTTGGTACAGACCAAAGAGAGGTCAACAAGCTCCCTGCCTTAGCCCAGAACATCTCTGAGCCCCTACAATCCTCTTAGCCTCTTGTGGAGACCTCAATCCACCACACTAAAGCCTCAGAGCACACAGGACAGGTGGGATGAAAGAGCAGCTCCAGTCCTTGCCTGGAGAGCACAAGTGGGTAACTGTGGTCAACAAGCTCAGCAACACTGCAGGTGGACACCATCTACTCAGAAAAAAAAAAAAACAAAGATAAGAGGAAAAATATAATTAGGGATACATTGAAGAATAGCTGGAGCTGCCCTCACTTTGCTGCTTTTGGAGTCAGTAGTGAAATCTGCAGGAGCCAAAAGGAAACACTGAGACATCAAATCCAGCTGTTCTACCTGAATGAGGAAGGCACACTCACCACCCACCAGCCATTCCTGCTGTCAAGATTAACAGATGCCAAACCCCTCCCAGAGCCTTTCAAGGCAAGATCACCTTTGAATCCAGATGCTCCAGGGAGTCCAATTGGACCAGGGAGTCCCACGTCGCCCTTCATGCCTCGCAAGCCCAGAACACCAGGGAAACCTGGAGTGCCTGTGTCACCTTGGTCAGAAGCTGGCCCAGGGGGCCCTCGTGGCCCTGGGGGACCTGCAAAACCTGGAGACAGCAGAGAGAATTGTGTTTGCATGGTCATGTTCAAAAATAAACCCAAGTCCCTGCAGATAAAACATCCGACCAACATGTCTCTTTGTAGCCCCACAGGAACCCAGTGGCTGAACATTTCATTGTACTTTGTCTGTTATCTGCAGGATTTTTCAGAAGTCTTCAGCTTTACTCTGTGCACACAAATTTTAAAGTTGCATGTGCAAGGTGTAAAACCAACATGCTCTGTCTGTGCCAGGACAGCTAGGAAGGGAAACTGGATATCCTGCAGGAAAGGACTGCTGAGTTAATTAATGGAGTGAATTGCAAAATCTATTCCCGGGGCAAAGTAAATGCTGGGACTATCCCCAACATTCCTTTCTGTCTGGGGAAAGGTTGGAGTCTCAGGATACTCAATGGGTGCCAGAGTCATCCTTACAGAGTTTCCAAACCACACACACCTGGACTCCCATCAGTGCCTGGAACACCAACATCTCCAGGTCTCCCAGGTATATCAGATGGAAGAGAAACTCCAGGTGTTCCTGGCAGGCCAGGAAGTCCCATAGGGCCAGGGGGACCTGGAATAAGAAACACAAAGTGAGGGACAACCAAAGGTCTTCATGGATCTTCACAGATATTGACAGAAGCAGGGGCTGGGGAGCATTTCTATTGAGAAGAACAAAGACATCTTACTACAGGAGAGGAAACAATACATATTGTGCTGCTCAGAAGAGATAGAGAGACTTTCAGAACTGTGCAACTATTTCTCAAAATACAGAGCAACATCACAGATTTCATATTTACTTGTCAAGCTTCTCACCACCTTTGAGACTTCAGGAATTGTCTTTGGTAGCTCTACTGATCATGCAACCCCTGATTTCAGAACCTCAGTATTTACCCATGTCTCCTGATGAGCCCTTTGGTCCAGGGAATCCTACAGCTCCTCTTCCTAAGCCTGGAGAGCCTTCTTCACCCTTTGTACCTGGGAGACCTGCAGGTCCTTTCAGCCCAGCTTCACTCAGACCTAATTAAACATGGTTAACAAAGGTAAGAGAGCCTATTCAAATTGCCTAATAGCAGTCAAATTATGACACAAAATGTGTGGTGATTTAAAACCCAGCCATTTACTGCTGTCTCTGTTTTCAGCAGAGCAGCTGGAATTGGTGATTTGGTGGCTCACATGCTCCTCTGGTTGTGCAGAGTGAATTTAAACAATCTGTGAGATGCTGAGAGAAAAGCATATGACTGTTCTGGTCTCCCCACAAGCTCTTGCACAAGAATGAGAGCACAGCAGTCCTGTGACAGGATCTGCTGCCAGCCTGTGAGCTGTGTCCCTCACGAGGACACACCACACTTCTGGTCTTTAAATAACCCTGTGGGCTTCCTGCTGCAGCACAGGCAGAGTTCAGCTTGCACAGAGCTGCAGAATGCACACAGGCACCAGTGGTGCAGGGAGAGCTGCAGGGAGATGTTCAGCAGGCCACTCTGGCAAGAATAGACACTAAAAGCAGCTCTCTCAGAAAAACTGTGGAGGATCTCTACGCTGCAAATCATTGCCTTCTGATAATGTTTTAAAGAAAGAAAACACAGGTATTGTTTGAGTTGTACACATGAAGTCTGTCCATTTCCATGCATGAAACAACTGCCACAAATTTTAGGTGCTAATTTACAACACAACTGTAACTAAATTCTTCTTGGTCAGGTCTTTCTTCACTTCTTTACCTTAGTAAAACCCTGTCTGCAACACAGAACTACATTCCATTTCATATGATTCAAAATACAAAAAGGTCCAGCAAAAGCTCTCTAAAAGCAGAATCTGGAAACAAATCAAAGAAATCAGCTTCTGATTTTATTGCTGTCTTCCTTGAGTTCCATATAATGGAGGGCTCTGAAAAGCAGTACAGAAACATTTCATTGCTAAGTCCAATTCAAAAGCAAGCATTTGGTGCTGCCCTGCTCAAATCAAACTTCCATTAGAAAGAGTTTTATGATTTCATTCCATTAGTTTTCCAGAAGTGACACAGTCCTTCAGGAATTCAAGGAGAACCATCAGCAGAAAAGCCTCAGCTCCACAGGCTGCATCCTGTTCTTACTGGCATTGAGGCAGAATTAGTTCATGCACATTCACTATCCTGAGGTTTTTCTCCAGGTCATAATTAAAGCCAGAACTGGGTGAAATAGGGGAATTCTGTGGGAAACTGGTCTCACGGTGGAGCAGTTATGTATTTCCCTAGCTGTGACACTTCCACTCCATGTTTCCTTTACCTGGTGTTCCAGGAGAGCCTTTTGTGCCTGGCAAACCATTCAGACCATTTAAACCGGGAAATCCATGAAAGCCTGAGGAGACATGGGGAACACATCAGTGAACAAATGGACAAACAATGTAGTTAGGTGGAAATGCACAAGGTGGCTCATGGAGAACACAGGATAAGAGAAACCTGGCACACAGGGGAGCACAGTGGGTAAAGCTGTAAAGTTTTTCTTCACTGAAACTCTTCTCACTGCTCTCTCCATGAACACCCATTAAACCAAGTGAGAGCCCCTGCTTTTCCAACCATCCCTCTGCTCATTCCTGGCAGCTGCTGCCTGCACAAGAGGGGAGTTCTTCCCCAGGCACAGCTGGTCTGCCAGAGACACTTGGCCAAAACATCACTTTTCTGACCCAACTTCTCCCTCCATATGCAGATTGCAAATGTACCTTTAGGTCCTGCTGCCCCACGAGCTCCAGGGAACCCAACAGGTCCTGGCTGTCCTGGGGGTCCTGGTGGGCCAGGGGCTCCTCTCTGCCCAGCATTTCCAGTGATTCCTAAAAGCAAACAGAAATATATTCCTGTACTACACATCATGTCCAGGCTGAAATGGCTCACAGTTCCATCTTACAGCTTCTGGTCCTGCACTTAACTCATAAGATGGGTGAATATAAGTACTATTTAAATAAAGCAAAATTAGATCCAAATCTCTCCTCATGCCACCATTAGCAGTCGTTATATCAAATCCATTAGCACCATTATATTTATCAAACTATTTATTTGATGGGTTGTTTTTTTTTAATCATAGCACTGACATTCTTCATCATCCACTAAGTAACACATGAACAGTTCACACACCAAATAACTAATTAAATTGTTTGTCAAATAAAACATTTCAATAACAACTTTCACTGTTCTCCAGCCTTTGATCTTGATAACTATTTGGGAATCTACCTGCTAATTACCCCACTAATTACTTGTAGCCATTCTTCTGGGGAGGTTTGGCTCTAGGGAGGGAACAGACAAAAATGTTGCAATGACAGAGCTGTGAAGAAGCTGCTTGTATCTAACTGAAGTCTTCCCTATTTGTTAATGGGATTCCTTTGGGCTTCAGTGTTGCAGGATTCACCATGTTTGACCAGCAGGACAAGGTGACACCTTACACAACTGTCAGGAAAAATTCCCATTTTCTTGCCAAACTTCTTGTTTAAACCTCAGCTGAGACAGGCCAAACAGGGCTAAGGAAGCATCAAGGTGAGGTTGTCATAGTCACAACACAAACTGCAGAACTTGGGTCAGTCCAGTACCTGCTGGTCCTTCTTGGCCAAGATCTCCTGGGCTGCCTTTGGGTCCATTCACCCCAGTGTTTCCTGGGTAGCCTGATTCACCCTTGAGTCCTTCTCTCCCTCTCTCTCCTGAAAGGATAGAAACATAGATTATAAACATAGGATAGAAACATATCAGCATTAGAACAGGGCTGGTCTCACATGTGTTCATTATCATCCAATTTGTGCCCCACCTAGATTGCAGGCTCCTCAAATCTCACTTTCAGGATTACAAAAACACCCAAGTTTGGCAATGCCAACCTGTTTAATCTCTAGAATTTTGTATTCTTGAATTGAGCAATCAAGGCCTAATTTACCTGGAAATCCTGGGTCTCCTCTTTCTCCTTTTGGTCCAGCAATGCCAGGAACACCAGCAGACTCTCCCTGATCACCTGGAAAAAAAAGGACAGGTCATTCTGACATTAACTGTGGACATCAATTTCCAGGGCTTGTTCAAGAAAATAAACCTTGCTATATTTCAAATTCATGGTGCAAACAAAGACAATAGCAAATGATGCACCTGAGTCTGAAATTGCTCGTAACTATCAATGGATGCAGATTCACTCATGCAAATGCACAAGACAGACATTTACAAATAATTCCACAACATCCTGCACTTTTGACACGAGGAGATTAGGGAAAAGGGTCATTCCTGCACTGCCCAACAGGCTTCACACAGTGTGTGGCCAAACTTCCAGAGGACCATCAAGTATTTAGGCTTGGGATGGGTCTTGTCTGAACAAAGCCTCTTACAAGGGGATGATACTTGGAGCCAGTCACTGGAGAGCAATGGTAACTTCCAGAACATCATTTATTCCTTTGGTTCATTAATATTAGGATTGTGGATAATGAAAGACCATGTACACTGTAAAAGATATTTTACCCTTTGGACCAGGAAGGCCAATAGGTCCTGGGAATCCAAGTGTTCCTGTGGTGCCATCTAAACCCTGAAAGAAACCAACCCAACCAAAATTAATCTTTGCTTTTTATTCTTGCTGTTCCAAGCTTGGATCATGTGGAATAACAGAACACAAAGCCGTAGGAAGAAATACTATGTCAATGTCATTTAATGGTAGGAGTCAAGCAAAACCAATCTAGGTAAGGAAAAATCCTGCCAGATTCTGCTCTGTGCTACAGAGGTACCAGTTGGAACACAGGGTTTTCCAAAGAGCACCCAGAGAAGAAGATGATACTTAAGAAGGTATTTACCCTCTCTCCTGGCATTCCTGGGAATCCCATGATCCCATGAGCACCCTTCTGTCCTGGCAGCCCAGGGGTTCCAGGGGGCCCAGGGAAGCCTGGGTCACCATGAGCACCTCTCTCCTTGCTTGGTGACCCAGCTGGGCCAGGGACACCAGGCTGTCCACGGCTTCCTGGGCTTCCTTTATCACCTAATACAGAAGAGTGGAATTTCAGTCAGTAATACAGACATCCAGCTCATTTGGATCAGTTGATCTGTTACCCTAAACTCCCCTAAAGAGGAAGAAGGGATGGCATTAGATCTACAGGACTAAAACTTCAAAGGAAAACTGTTTTCTCCAAATTCAGAACTGCCGTGTGCAAGCCTTGATAGAATGGGAATGGCAGAACAGAACACAGTAACACTTTAGGCACTGCCAAAAGTGTTATCTGCTCCACTGATAGCGAGCCCAGATACTGAAAAAGTGATCCTGGCAACTGCAATATTGTGAAATACCTCTAGGTCCTGGGAATCCTCCAAGTCCAGCTAATCCAGGATCTCCTTTGTCTCCTTTGATTTGCAGTACCTGTTCTGAAGTCCCAATGACAGGAAGACCTGGTGGACCTATATCACCTCTGTCACCTGAAGAAATAAAAAAGTCAGGAAATCTTGCAAAATAATCTAGCAGAGAAAGACAGAACTTCCATGTCTCCTGATGTGAATTCATTAGCAATCTTTGGTAAACAGGCCAAAGTACTGAAAAATAGAAGACTACATTTAGAATATTTAGAAGAATATTTAGAAGAATGACACCAGACACAGACATCTCAGACATCTCCTTTTTGCTGCCTACCCAGCAAAATCCATTCAAGCTGTTTCTCACCTTTTTGACCTTGAAGTCCCACAACTCCTGGACTTCCTTTTCCTCCAGCTGTGCCAGGAGCTCCTTTAAGCCCATTCACTCCAGGGACACCAGGCAGTCCTGGCATGCCAGGGAAACCAAGCAGGCCAGAAGATCCTTTCTCACCTGCACAGAAATGTTGAGAAATAAGAAGAGAATAAATATCAGCGTCCCCTGGTACACTGCACACCCACTCTGGGGCAGGTGGAGGCTGCCTGGGTGTGGCCAATCACCCAAATCTGGGTATTTAAACAAGCACATGGCACAGGCACAGCATTGTCACCTGTCCCAGGTTTCCACTCTCAATACTTTCAAAAGCACTTCTCAGTTCACCTTTGAGAGCCTGGTCCTGCTTCCAGTGGGGATCAAACACAATCAATTTCCAAGAGAACAACATGCAGTTTCACAGCTCCATTGCTTTGTGATACTCTCCAGGAAACCAACTACTGCATTGGTGCTTAAGGATCACACAGTTTGTGAATTTTAACTTCCCATTTGATTTGGGCTTGATTCTCTCCTTTCTATAAGTTTCATTCACTGTTCATTTCTTCAATTTTCTTGTCTTTCTATTTTGATTAACACAATCCTTTGTCCACAAAAACCTAGTCTCTTCAAGACAGATTTCCTTATGAACATTATTTGATAATTAAATCCATCATTTGTAACTCAGCAGGAAAATAAATGCATCTCAACACTAATTGGGGATTCATTCCTTTCCAGAAAATTGGGCCTAAAATCAGTCCCAGCAAGGTGGGTTTTTTTGTTTTGTTTTTTTGTTTTGTTTTGGTTTGGTTTTTTTTTTTTTTTTTTTTTTTTGATTTTTTGTTTTGTTTTGTTTTGTTTTGTTTTGTTTTGTTTTTTTGTGGGCACAGCAATCTCAAGATTGAAACACTTACCTTTTGGCCCAGAGAAACCTGGACGTCCATCCTGACCAAAAGGCCCAGGTGGGCCTAAGAATCCTCTTTCCCCGGGAGATCCTGGAGCACCATCAAGACCTGGGAAGCCTTTCATACCAGCAGGGCCTTGTGGTCCCACATCCCCAGCCACACCTTTGGCTCCAGGAGGTCCTGAATCAACACAAGAAAGAACTCAGAGGATATTCACAAAATGAGGACAGTTTGTGGCAGCTTCCCAAGCTCTTTAAACACAGCATTGTTTTTAATGACAAATGGACCTTATGGCACATGCAGCCTACTAGAAGGCATAAAGCTTAGAACTGCAAAAGCATTAGTCATCTAAAAATAAAATACCTACAAGGAGGGTTACTGCCTACATCACTACACAACTGGCAAGAGTGAAACCCCTTATGATGAATCCATGTTTGACCACCAGACACTGACCTGCAATGCACAGTCTTACCTTCATCACCAAAGCAGCCAAGACAGAATGGGGAGCAGCATTAATGTTGCTGCTCCCTACCCCATGGTCTGGGTGAAGCAGAGATCAATCAGCTGGACAGGCTGATTTTCACAAGTTCTTTTTTCACCTTGGTAGTTGAACTGTACTTCTCAAGAGCCAATTGCTCACTACAGGAACAAGCTGGTTGTGCTATCACAAAACCAACACCATATGAACTGGTTTGTCTCTAAATGTTTCTAGCTGAAGCTTTGTAATGGTTTACAATTTTATACAAAGGCTCAAACCATTGAAAACAGAATGCTCAGATGCAAAGGAATGAAGAGAAGGAAAACTCAGGTGCTTCTGAAAAATTACATTTGCAGCAGTAGCAGTCAAGATTGGAGCTCTGTTATACTCAGGGCTTTGTGCTACAGCCCAGCATTTTTTAAAGTAGATAAAAGAGGATCTGCCTCATTAAGAAGACAAAGAAAACACACACATTTAAAATCTCTGCATATTAATGATTTTCTTATAGGCTTGAGACTTTGTTACTGTCTGATCATTCTCCTCACAATGGTTCTTTGCCTTCTGTTTTGATTAGCAATGATAAGGGGTATCACCTATGGTCAATGCAATTCTTGTAGCATTACAAGCTGGGTTGTTAGTCCAGGAGCTTTTCTGCTACACTGCATTTTCTCACCTTGACAGCCTATGTGAAGAACCCATAACCAAACAGTGTGACATCAGAAATGGAGAGTTGATGATAAATGGAATAGAAACATGGTGAAGGAAAAAACAGACAAAATATGTGAACAGAAAGAACAAGGCTACAAAAGAAATTAATGATTCAGGGAGACAACAGCTGCAAAAAAAAATTAGTTGTTTGGAGCTTGTAATCCTGGCAATGGGAGGTATTTAAAAACAGTTGAAGAAAAGTCAAATACAGCATACAGACCATAAATATAAAACCACTGAGAAGCAGAAGGAATGCTAATATTAAAATTAAAAACTCTATAATTTTCATGTCAAGTGTTGTTACTGCTTTCATTTGTTGCCACTGTGCTTCAGCACTGTCATTCTGCATGTCAGAAGAGCAGTTTTATACCCCAGATCATCATCTACCAATTCCCAAGTCTCTCTTTGCTTGGTTCTCAAGTCTTTCATAAACTGTTATGAAACACTTTAGTCAGTGCAGCTTGACAGATACCACTGTACTCAAGTGGTGGGTTTTTTTTTCCTCTGAAGTGAAGGAAAATGAAGTTCTCTTCTGCCCCAGCAAAGAGAAAGACAGAGAAGACAAGTGCTTGTCCAAGCTTGTCTGTAAGCCAACAATATTCCAATATAAATCACATTTCAAGCAACCTCACACAATAGAAATTAATTGTCATGAAAATGGGAAATGAAGATTAGTCAGTGCTACAGCTAACATGTTAAAGGTGATAAAGATATTAAAAACATTAGGACAGTTAAGATGCTTTCTTCTATCTCTCTGCTGTACTTTCTATAGCATTGGGGTGACATTTCCCAGCAGGAATTGCCCAGCAATCAGAGCCAACAGGCTGAAATTCTGCCCTATTACCCCTAACCTGAGGCAGGAGCTCACTCTGAGCAAATTCCAAACTTCTCCCACTTCAACACCAAAGAGCACAGCTCAGCCCCTTGTCTTTATCTGAAAGCATCACATACCTGGTGCTCCTGCAAAGCCAGCTGAGCCCAAGGGTCCTGGTTTTCCCTTGATGCCAAAAGGACCTCCAGGGCCAGGAGGTCCCCTCAGTCCAGGGACACCTGAATATCCTGGATGACCCTGTTCACCTTTAACACCCAGCAGGCCTGGTCTGCCATCCAGCCCTGGAAACAGACAAATGGGAGGTTACAGAATAAATAAAACAAAATTCACACTTTCAATTAAAAGTGAGTTTTAATAAAAGCCTTTGAGTTGCATTAGATTTTAACAGGAAACCAGCAAATCAGCATCTATGAGGAGCTCAGAGAAGTTGCATTATCTAAAAGTGATTGGAAAGAGGAAGGGTCTTTGAAAGAAAAACAGTTTGATATTCCCAGACAGAAGCAGTATCAGTGCTTACCTTTTGGTCCTGGAAATCCAATATCACCTGTAAGGCCTTTATCTCCTGGGAGTCCAGGTCGGCCACGCTCTCCCAGGGCTCCACTCTCAGCACCAAACACATCTCCAGGAGATCCTTTTATTCCAGCTAAGCCTGAAGCTCCCATTTTCCCAGGTAAACCATCTGTTCCATCCAGTCCTGGAAGTCCTTGTGAGCCTTGCTCTCCTCGAGGTCCAGGGAAGCCTTAAAGAGAAGCCCCACAAAAGTCACTCAATAGAAGTACAGAATACTGCTTCCAACAGCATCTCAAATAAAAGATACATTTAAAAAATTTCCATGAAAGAAAAAGTCGCTGGAAAAGTTGCAAGTTATTTCAGTACTGAATTAGAAACAATAATTGATGATAAGAAGTGATGAAACTTTTGAAAGGTTTAGGGTTTTGGTGTTTTTTCAAGAAAAGAATTCTGTAGAAGTGTGGAGGAGCTGCAGCTATATAAAGCATTCCAAGCTTGATTTCACTAGATGGCAGGTTAAGCAAAAGGACAAAACCCCTAACTCTCATCACCTTTGCTTCCTTCTCTTCCTTTACACAACCATCAGAAATTCCCATGGCTAAAATGAGCCCAAACACTGCACACAGTGTGCCTTTACCAGAGTAACACAGGGCTTAAAATAAGTGTTAAACTAAATTTGTGGTTAACCTAAACTGGAACAAAGCACATGACAATGGTCCCTGGAGAAACAAACTGTTGACTGTCCTCCTTTCTCCCAGTGGTGATAAAGTGTTATATGCAGGTGATAAAATCATGAATATTTCCTTGGTTTTCTCCCAAGCTGTAATCCCTTGCATTTGCAAGGAGCACAGTGGAACACTCAATGGAGCATCATGAGGCAGAAGTGGCCAAGGAGGTCAGATAACTCTTCTGACAAAGTGTTGTTCACATTGATCAGACAATAAAAAGAACTCCAGCAACTTCCCTCTTACCAGGTTCCCCTTGCAAGCCTATTATTCCTGGAGACCCTGGCTGTCCTTTAGATCCATGTAACCCAGGTTGGCCTGGAATGCCTGAAAAGCCTTTGCTGCCTTTGGGACCTAAGGGTGAAAAATACATTAATTAATAATATCAACGAACAAATATCAGAAGACAAAAACACAGCACAAGAAAACAGGATCAAATATTTTCTGCAAAGCTGGTGCTGGATACACAATTTAAGCTAAATAAAATCTCAAAACTCTGGCTGTTCATGAGCTACATAAACACAGAAGCAGAGGGTTTGTGTTCAAGGCTACATGAAGGTTAAAAAAAAGGTGCAGTCAAGATGATCCTCCATGGGATTTAGGCCTAGTCACTTGGGGGGAAAAAAGGACATGGTTCTGCCAGTTAACCCTCTGGAATAACTCTCACTTGGAGGAGGATTAATTAGGAGGAATACTGTTCCTTGAGGAAGGAGTGTTGCTTGGCAGTCAGCCAGTGCATTTCATCATCTTCTTGTCCCTACCTGGCAGACCTGGAAATCCAGGGGTCCCTGGGGGCCCATATGCTCCAGGAACTATGCAGGGCAAGGTGATACCTACAACAAAGAAACACTGAGGTTGCACACAGCCCCTTTCACAGTATTGTAAGCACATTTTATGTTATTGGCTTTTTGCAAATATTAAAATTGAATGCTGTATATATAATGTTAGATAACTTTGCTGTATGAATATAGTTACTTTTATTTCTGCTATCAACAAGACTTAGAAATAGTAGTGTGATATATATATATATATTTCTTGGACTATAGCATGGTATGTAGAATGCGTTTTGTTCATGTAGCTAACTCAGAAGAATGGTAAAGATAATCAGGAAATCCCCCACATTCTTTGACTATCTGGATGAAGATAATGGTGACAGACCCCAGAACTCCAAAGGAAGAATTTATTGATCCTCTGTTAGCAGGGAGTGGGATGACAGGATGGAGCCACAAGGAGAAATAAAAATGTGATCTGCTTGCTGTCTGTGGTCCATTCAGCTTGAGCATTTATTGTTTATTACCTGTAAGCTCCTGAGGATGAAAACTTGAGAAAGCTGTGACTGCCACGTGAGGCCTGGTGAGCCCACAAACGAATTTTAATTAATTTGAAGAGCAATCTTAAGCTTAATGCAATCTTCTGGCCTGGCCACAGGCACAGCAGTAAATTGAGTACCATTGGACTTGCAGCGTCATCCTTTTTAAATGAGAGCAGAGCCAGCAAGACCTACCTGGAGGGCCTGGAAGACCTGGTTGTCCTGGAAATCCATCCATTCCAGTGTCACCTGGTGGTCCACGAACTCCACTAGGACCTGGGTATCCAATGCCAGGAGAACCAGGTTCTCCTCGATGGCCCTTGGAGCCAGGTAATCCTGGCAGGCCTTTTTCACCTGGGAAACCCAGTCCACCATCACCCTGTGCACAGCAAAGACAATTACAGCTGAAAAATCAAAGGGATGCAGAAAGAATATCCACCACTATCATTTTAAAAAGTGTGTAAGAGTTTGGCTGGTTCACTGCAAGGTTCAGGTGAGCCTGGAAAGCTATATAGAAACCACTATAAATTATTCATCTTCATTTTAAAATGCAGCAAAACTTAGTGACTATTACAAAGAATATTTTATATTATATTTGCCAAAATGCAACTATTACAGATTCTGAAACACATTTACTTTCTTTTTTCATTGATAAGGTCTTGGTGTGATATTTTTATTTCAAGATTTCACTCATAATTATGTCTACAATGACTTTTGTCAACTCAAACATAGAGCAGCATTAGGATCTACTGAAGTTTATCTTTTGATAGAGGTGTTAGGAATGCCAATTATTAATCCTTACCAAGATGAATTTCTGCTCAGGGACTGTGAGCTTTTCATGTATTTGACATTTATCACAGGGCTCACTAATTTGCCAGGCCTGGCTGTTTTCTCTGCTCGTTATTCCAGCTCTGAAGCAGTGCTGCTGAGTTAATCTGAACTTACAGGAGGGCCTGGTGGTCCTGGCAGTCCTGGCAGCCCATCCCTGCCCGGGGCTCCTGGGGTCCCTGCAGCTCCTCTGGGCGCAGTCGCACCGCGGTCCCCACGAGCTCCTTTGACTGTGGCATAGGATGGATCCCCCTTTTCTCCCTTGAGGCCCGGGAGTCCTTGCTGGCCAGCTGAAGCCTACAGATAGATAAAGAAGGATAAGCCAATACATAAAGCAAAGGAATGTGCAGAGAAAAGGCTTTGCTTCTTAAAAACGTCACAGGAGGACAGGACACAATGACCAGATCAGGAAGAATCTCCAGAGGGTTCTCTGCTGTGTACACTAACTTGGGAGGGGGGGAAAAGAGTTTTTCTTTGTTTGTTTTCAGCTGTTTCTACTGTCACTACAGCTCCACAGTGGCAAGCCAAACCTTGGTAATAGTGACAGCAATCCAGCATGGCATCTGGGAACATTACATCACTGACATAATGAGATCCAAGTAATGAACTTTCTTCCCTATTGCTTGGTGTGCTGCACTTACTGACACCAATAAAGTTACTCTAAAGACAAAGGACTAGTAGTATTTTATGGACTACGATTTTCAAAAGTAAATACTTGCAATGAGCAGTGCTCAGCACTTTGGGAAATCCTATTTGTTATGGTCACTGTTTGATATAAAACCAGAGCTCAACCCTCATTAATGTATGGAGCACACAGCAGTTAGGAAGCAGACTCCATCTGTGGTGCACAGTTTTTATAGCTAGGAGCACTGATGTGGAAAGATCTCCCTGTTTGATTTCTCAGATCTTCTCTTCATGCATGTGTGCAACTGCTTCCTCAGCCAGCCCTCACTTAGGAAGAGCCCTGAGGCTAATCCATGTGTGACTACTTCCAAGAAATCCTGGGATGAGTAACTCTTACTGCTTTTCTCTTGGCTGATTAACGTGCAGTTCTCAGAATTTAAGAACCATTTGTCCTCCCCTTTTTATAGCTGATAGTATCTCTCCTTTCAGTTTCTTTACACAGAGCAGTTTCTAGGTTGTTTGTTTTGTTTTTGTTTTTTTTTTTTTTAAATCCAAACAAATAGAAGCAATAATGAAAATAAAAAGAAGTGGAATTGCACATGGCCACTCCTGTAGCTGACAAGAACCAAGAGAAAGTCTGGCTGCCTTACCGGAGGGCCTCGCAGTCCTGGGGCTCCCACTGAGCCTGGGTCCCCACCAAGGCCCTTGGCACCAGGGACACCAGGGCTTCCTGCTGGACCTGGGAGACCTGAGATGCCTTTGAGACCAGCTCTTGTAACTCCTCCATCACAGGCACAATCACCTGCCTCTCCTGGAAAAGAGTTCCATTTGGATTAAGATCCTTTTCAGTTTGCAAGAGCTCCAAAAGCAGTATTTCATTCAATTAAGACAAAGCCATTTTCATATAAATTGAATTTATGCTTCCTCTGCTCAGGTGATGTGAGTGCCAGGCAAGTGGAGCTCAGGTTTTCTTCAGTTTAATTTCCATGCAATGCTCATCACCAAATAGCCACATGCAGCATGAACCTCAGCACTCCTAGACCTCTTCCCAAAGGTTTAAACTTTCCTAAACAGATGAGTTTAGAGGAGTTTTAGGGAGGTCTTGTGCTTTTTTAAAGATATACTTATCAGCTAAAACAAATCCATACTCCCCCTCACAGTAGGTTATAATGACCTCTTGAATTGTTACCGCCCATGGACCAAACAATCACCAAACACAGTGATATCTATGTCATCATGGCTTTGGCTGCTGGTTCTGTCATACACTAAGACCCAAATTCTCACAATTTTCAGCACAGAGGAGAATAAAATTAAGTTTTTCTGTCATTTACAGCCTCTATTGCAAAAAAGCAGTGAACAAGATTTTATTTCTAAGTCTCACGGCTTTAAAGTATAACTTACTTAGCTAATTTTCTGGGTCTGATATGTTACCAGCTTATTTGCTTGGGCAGAGTAAGAAGAAGAAATAGGATTTTACTGACAGTGCTGGGCACAACTCTCTCCAGATTCCAAAGGCTGTTGGCTCCTTCAACCCCTCCTGTGATTTGTCATAAAGACACTTACAACTCATCCCTTAGGATATTAACCACGTGTAAATATCTTTCAGACTGCTGAAAAGCTCTCTCAAAACAAGAGCCAATTACCTTTGTAGCCCTTTGGACCCAAAGCTCCTGGCAGCCCTCTTGGCCCAGGCTCCCCTGGGTCCCCAGTCCTTCCATTTAGGATTATCACTGGGAAGAATGAAGGCCCTATATGCAGAAAGAAGGCAAGAAAAGTCATGAGAAGGTTGATCTCCAGCTCATTACTGACTTACAAAAGCAGTGATGCAACTGGCACCAGATGAAACTGCACGTGTGGATGTAACACAAGGAGGTGGATCTTTGTTGGCACCACTCATGGGCTGCAGTTCTCTTTGTTTCTAGCTCCTCACACAGAAAAGCAAAATTTCTCACAGTGTGGATGCAACAGAGTTTCATTCCTCTGCTCTGACCAAAGAACCCATCAAATTGTGGACAGGTAGTGTAAAGAAGGGCAAATGGTTTTCATTCAGGGGTGGCAGCTCAGCAAAGATACTAAAGGGAGAAAGGGTTAAGGGATCTTTCCCTGTCCCTCCCTTCATGACTGCAGGATTGTTGCCTACATCTCTTTATATGCTGAATAGAATGAAACATAAGCTGATGGAAACAGCAGCAGAAAGCAATCAAACATGATCTAAACCTACAGTGTCTGAAAGCCCTTCCCCTGTGTGCCAGCAGTAAGATGGAGTGCTGACCAGCACCGTCTGATACTCCATGGAAACAAACTGCAGCCATCAGCTAAACACAGCCACAGCAGCTCTACAGACTCTGCAGAAAAGTGAGCCACACTGGACTAGCAAACAGTTATTGGTAAGAGAACATTTATTTCTTCTCCAGAGAAAGCCATTTTATCAGACCATGCTCACTGTCTTCATCACTGGAGTGTCCCCTGTCCTGAAAGGTTGGCTCAAAAAAACCCAAAAAAACAGCTTATTGGCGGAAGGATAAAACACAGTTTTGTAAACTCAACCCTGATCCTGCAATACTCAATTTCTGAGGAAAACAAAACAGTCCACAATTAATTTAATCAGGACATCCATACAAATGAACATGTAAAAACAAAATCCTATTTCCTTAGGTCTGGAAACTGTCTCTTCAGGCCTCCTGTCTGACTCCTGGTAGCCAAACCACCTGCTCACATTTACCTCAGGTGTTCATAAGGTTATGGTCTGTTCTTTACCTCAGAGAACAGGAGACTACCCTAGACCATCAAAGTCCTTTGTGTCACAAATTGTGTCTACACAACTTTGTGCTTCAGTCTCTCTAATTAACAATAATTAGGTCCATTGTCTTACTTTATAGCAGTGTCTACTGATATATATAAGTTTGTGAGCTACAATCACAATGAGGTGTCAGTCAAACATTCACAATTTACAGATGAATAATCCTTGGTGGCAAAGAACTAAATATATAAATGATTATTTACCCTATTTCACTCTGAATCTAATACAAAAATAGATGTAAAAATTCTACCTACGTGGTGAGCCAGGCAATCCTGGTGCTCCTGGCAGACCAGGTAATCCACCTCTGCCAGGGGGGCCTGGTATTCCAATTGTTGCTCTTCCTGGTTCTCCCACTTCACCCTTCAGTCCTGGAATACCTGGAGACCCTCCAGGGCCCATTCCATCTACACAACAATGACACAATGAGCAGCTCTCCAGCAGCAGACACAATGAAGTATTTTTAATGTTAAGATAATTACCATTGTACCCTGAACTGCAATCATGTTAGGACAGAACAATTCATCATTTTACATCAAGGAAAAAGTACTAATTGGAGGGACTAACTGGCTCCCATTCACACACTCCTTTGGTCATCCAAAAAACTTCACAGCACTGCATTTAAGTAATCAATCAGACAATTAACTATGTAAGACTGAGGGGGGTTTATTTTCAGATTTTCATGGTAGTTCCTAGTCTCTGAATTATTGAAGGCCAGAATTTCCCAGATGGCATTCAAGTGAAACAAAAACTTTTGAGTGAGATCTTGGATGGGACAAATAGGTTGCACCCTCAGTGGGTTTATCAAGCCAATCTGTTAGCTCTTTATTGCAGATATAAAACATCATTAAAAATTTCAAAAACATTCATTATAATTTAAAAGGTAGGAAAAGTTCTTCCAATCAGCACATTCAAAATGGAAATCAAAGCACAGCCTCCTGTGTACACTGCACTGAATAGTCACATGTGAAGATCTACCTGGGCTGCAATAATTGTGTCACTAATTCTGCTTCCAACCAACTCAACACAATTGGTTTTTCTTTGTGTCATCCCTGCCTCCTGTTTCCCATAGAGCAGCCTGCAAATCAGCTAGCTCAAGGACAGGCTTGGTCCAACACCTTCACCATCACCCAGAAACTCCTCCACAAACCCCCAGCAAAGAGCCTGCCCTGAGCCCTGGGAGCAGCTGCTGTACCTCTCTCCAGGCCTGGAAACCCTGGAGCCCCTGGAAGGCCTGGTAAACCAATGATCCCTTCATCTCCTGGAGGACCAGGTATCCCTGGGTTTCCAGGGTCGCCTGGGGCACCTATCAGAGAAAGAGGAAAACAAGGAGGAAAATCTCATCAGGATTTCTACTGAAATACTGTTCAGTCAATTGCTGTGGTGGCCACTGATCTCACAGATAGCAAAGGCTGCCAAGCTGGGAGCAGGAAGCCTGTTAGCCAAAGTTAAATAATATTGAGAAAAATTCCTCCTGAGCTGTTACAGAGCTTGTTTCAAATTTGACTACATGTGAAGGAGAAAGAACAGGAGAGACCATGCACTTTGTCCCCTTACCTTTATGGCTTCAGAGACTGTTCCCATGCAGGCCTCAGTCAGCTGTGGCATTAACTAAGCTCATTTTTCTCAACAATATTTTTACCACATTGGACAACAAATAACAGCAGAATGACATTTAGAGTACCCTTTACCAGAAAGCCATTTTTCCTTGGTACACTGAAGGTACCAAGACAGACAGAAGTGTATCTACAGAGCAGACACAGCACTTGTCTGTGCTCACACAGTCTGTCTCCCAGACAAGACATTTCATTCTGTCTTGAAACATCAGTCTGCAATGTGGCTTTCTTTAAATTCTGAAGTTATAAACAAAGAACTAAATATATGTGTAGCCAAACAATACAAAAATAAAGAAAAAAGAACAAGGGATGGATTAGACCCAATATACAATGTGGGAAAATGGTAAAATACAGAAGAAAGAGAGATAAATGGTAATGGTAAAGATAATGGTAAAATACAGAGAAAGAAAATTGGATCAGAAAAAGTGCTTTAGATGAGTTCCAAAACAAAATGGAAATGTGTACCTGAAATGACTACACCTTCCCTGTCAATAATGACAGGAGGACCTGGGGGGCCGATGTCACCTAATTCACCCTGTAAAGAAAACAGATTTGTACCACACTCAGATGGGAGATAGAGAGAAGGCTGCTTGGCAGGAAGCAGACTGCACTATGGTACCAATGTCTGCAGCCATTCACTGAGTGACCAGCACTCTTTGTCTTGCTGAGGGATTCACTTTGCTCTGCTAATCATAATCATCTGCTGTCCTGACTTATATCGTTGCTGTCTGATGAAACAGATGGCTGCTTCAGATAAGGTGGCTGCTGCTATCCAGCTATCCTCTGAAGGTCTCCAATTACCTCAACAGGAAGCACAGACACGTATATACAATGTCTACTGGAGACCAGTTATGTCAGCACACTGCCCAATACCAGGTGGATAATATCTGTTCACTTGGTGGTAAAAGCTGCTATGAGCTATCTCATTTTTAACAGCTTTCATCACTGCAGCTCTCTGTTGCCTTGGAATACTTAATTTCAATAATGCTTGCAGAAAAAATGGATTTCTTCATAAAATCATCCAGGTAGAACAAGCAAGCTGTGACAAACTGCAGTGTCATTCCTTCCTCTCACTGACACTCTCAAACAGTATCAGATCCTCTTTGAAATTGCAAGCACAAAATTTGACTGTCATCCAAATTGCCACCATATTTATCATACAAACACCATGCAGTGAGCCAAGGCAGTGCACACATTGTTGCTTCTTTCAGTAATACTTCTCTGTGCAGAAACATCTAATACTACTTCTTCCATGTCCTCAGCACAAAAAAATCCCTTCAGTGTTTGCATTTTACAAGTCTGCAATCTCAGTGGCAGATCAGTGTTTTCACAGCAAACGACTATCATTCTCCACTCAGCTTCCAGCTGCCCAAATTGTAGGATACCCAGAAAATGTCTGCTGTGCATCACCTATACACAGTACAAGAAATTGAACACATTCTCAGGCTGCAAACACTTGCAGATTTGTGATCCAAGACTTCAGATTGCCTTGGCAACTCAATTATCTTAACATCAACTTGTTTCCACCTAAACTTGCCTCAACAGTTCAATAAATATGACATTGGTGTAAGGATAAAGGAGAAAGGCTACACTTACAATTCTAAGTCATGAAGTTCAATAATTAACATTGAAAAATTATTAAAATACCTGAGTATTCATGGCTCAGCAACCACACATTTTTATGCTTAACAATTAAGTGAATGAGGAACTGAAACATACTGAAAATGACAGTGATATAGGAGCAAACAGGAGGTTTGATTGGAGCAATGATAGTTATTTATTCATGCAAATACCTAAAAAACCACAATGTTTTAGTGAAAAGTTACCTTCATGCCTACAACTCCATCCAGTCCTGGATAGCCTGGAACACCTGGATGGCCCTGCAAAATCCCATAAGGAAACAACAATACACAATGAGACAATAAGTGGCATTATTGTTTAGCTGAGACATCTGCAGAGCCTGGACTCAAATCACAAACCAAATTCTTTGGTCCTAGCAAACATTTGAGGAAGAATTAAAGAAAAAGTGATGGCATCAGTTTCTCAGCACACAAAAAATACCAGAGCTCCTTCAGGCCTCCTTGTGCTGTGAAGATGATGAGAATTCATGAGCAGGCTGAACACTGAGGAGTTCTCACAGAGCTGTAGAAATGTTTGCAGAATGAAGAGTCTGAAACTTTTTTTTTCTTTGTCCCACGCGTTTTGCCTCCACTGTTTTCCCCTTCTACAAAATTACTGGCATCAAAACATTTAAAGTAACACTGGGAGATGCAGGATCAACTTTTTTTTTTTGTGGACTTCCTACTTAGCTTGAGTATTTCAATAAGGCAGGTGTATTTATCCATCAGAGAACTTGAAGCCACAATATAAGGAAGTCAGTAGATCTGAACCAGTTAGAGGGCTTCTGCAACTCTTAAGTGCAGTAAAAAAAAAATTTAAAAATTCACCTTTCTCCCTGGAATTCCATCAGATCCATCGAGTCCCAAAAGACCCTAGAACAGCAAAGACATTAACTTTTAGAGGCTCCATCTCATCTTGATCAGGCTTCAAATACCTCAGAATCAAAGAATTAGAAGTTAAAATTTTCAGAAAGAGAAGCTACCACTGCTTTTCTTATCTCTCAATTATTAACAATCACAATGTACAGAATTTAACAAAATAACTGATAAAAGCAGGCTTATCTGATTTAATCATTATTTTTCTAACAGTTCATGTTAAGGAAGTCTCACCTAACTGGGAACTTAGGTGTTACTTTGTAATGACAAAACCTATAAATCTGAGTGTGGCCAAGACTTTCTATTGGACAATTTATTCACACACAGAACAGAATGTCTTGGTCTTCTTGTTGAATTTATTCTGCACACACAGACAGAATGTCTTGGTCTCCGTGTTGTGTAGGAGCACATCACTGCAGGGAATGTGTCTGTTGATGAAAAACCCACTTCATGTGTTTGAGAACAGGCATTTAAAGAAGTGACTTGGTGAAGTTACCTACCCTGCCACCTGGTAAGCCAGGCACTCCTTTCTCTCCTTTTTCTCCAACACCTCCAAAGCCCTGAGGAAAAATGTCAACATTAAATCTCTGTGACCTGTTTGGAATTGAACAGCACATCCCTGAGTAAAGGCAACACAAACCCATTTATTTATACAAACAGTACAATAGTGAGAGACAAAGGGAACCAGCTGTTTTTTGCTGGGACTACTTCATCTCAGAAAGAAAAGTTTCTATGCAACAGATTTGGCAGCATGTGTAGTACAGTACCTGTTTTATTCCCCAAGAGTTCTATCCATTTAAACCATGGCATATATTTCAGTAGCAAAGTGACCCCATGTTATAGACAGAAAAGACCTGCCAATGCTACTCTGTATTCTATTCTACACTGAGAAATTATTTCAAGTCTCATTTCCTAACAGCAGCAGCTCAAGGGAATGTTCAGAGCACACTTTTCCCTTTCAAAGTCCAAGAATTACACAAAACCAGCATTTTCACGCTCAACATTTGGAAATGCTTGGTGGTTTTCCCAGTCAGCATGAAGTTTCAAATCCAGAGATAGAACACCAGGATTTAATTTCAGCATGAGTTACAGTAGTTAAGCAATTTCCAGGCTTCAGTCTTAGAATATCTTACAGTTGTGGTTAAGTTTGCACATATGTTCAATTTCAGCAGCATCAATGGGTCTCTTGTGATGCATAAAGCCAAGCAGGCTCATAATGGAACACGTCCAGAAAGGCTAATAACAAACTGTGCTGCATGTACAGGTTTTTGTTGCACGTATTTCTCCCAAGAACATTTGTACGCTGAAGAAACTGGCAAACAATTTATCTTATTAGTCAGAAGTTCCCGAAAATATTTATTCCCTTAACTTATTGAAACGACCTCTGTTTACAAAAAGTGTTAAGCTGGGGAATGGCTCTCTGGAATTCAGAGGTAAATTGTTTTCCTTAATTCATATAGAGAAGATCCTACACCATGCTAAGTTGATGAGTACTAATATTAAACAGCCCATTTTAACTGGGTGTGTATGGATAGAGAGAAAGATCTGCATGTGCTTTACAGCTTGAAAGTAAAATAACAAAAGACATGTTTAGATATAATAAAAGGGAAAAAAAAAACTAAGTTGTTTTTTTTTTTAATGTCTGTGGGACAATAAACACTGCCATCAAGTGGTGATGCCATGGAGAGAGTTTTGAGCAGGTCTCTGCAAACAGCAGACTGCAGGTCCTGAAATCTGGGCAGCTTTGTGAGGCTCTAGTAGGACAGCATTATAAACTATCAGATTATAATTACACTCTTCAAAGAGTCTTGTGAACATTTTAATCAGATTTTCAAAGTTCTCTGGTGCCTAGAAACTCCTGTAGAGGTCTTGTGAGCTATTCAGAGGCTGCTGAGCCATCTAACCCCTGTCAGGCACATGGTAAAAACATTCCTCTGTCCTTACCGGGATGCCAGGCAGTCCTTGGCTCCCAGGGAATCCTTGAGGACCTGGCTCACCCTGCCAAGGGGAAAGAGACAAATAAAGAGACACATTAAATCCATGTGCTTGTGAAAGCAAGACCTTGCCCTGTCCACCTCCCATGCTCCTGACAGAAAGAGCGTGGAGGGGGAGAGGGTTTGTAAACTGGATTTACAGACCTTTTCTCCTTGCTTCCCCTTTGGAAATCCCATGAATTCCAGTATTCCAGTGGATGGTGGGGGACCTGGAGGCCCTGGCAGCCCTACATCACCCTGTAGACAAAAGAGGAAGATATTAACATAGCAGAACATGTGTGATCTTCTGTGGAAATGGCCAACAAATCAGAATGAAAAACACTTCAGTCATATCTCAGCTATAAAAATCTGTGCGCCTGAATGCTGGCATGGGACTTTGGTCACAGGAATCAAAAGATCAGATGGAAAATCAGGATGAACAAAATGCATCTGTTTCCAAAGCCTTGTGGATATAAAACATGGCAAGGAAAAAAAATAGGCTCAGCTATTGAAACAACAGGAAAACACTTCAGAAAAACTTTAGGGAGAAACATGGAAGAAAAGAAGAAAAGGAACAATTAAAATTGTGGAAGGCAGAGAACCATTTTTAACATCAGCAGAATCAAATCCCAGATTGAGAACTTGAAGAAGCCTCATTTTGCCTGTGCAAATTCAGACTCAGACTGCAAGACACCCATTTAGGATAAGGAGACTACAAATTACACACCAGTTGACCCAAAGAATGTAATGAAAGTCAGGAAGTCATTGGAGTAATTCAATACAAGAGGTGATGGTCCAAAGAAATTGAAAAGTGGAGATTCAAAAGATGTCTGAGGACCTCAGGTCTTGATAACCATGAAAATACTGCACTGACTTGAGATTTCACCTTCTTCCTCTTCACCCAGAAAAGGCTTTTTAGGGTGCCAGCAAATAAGGAAACAGCAAGATTCTTTAGTATCTGAACTGCCAGTCAGTCCAAGAGAAGAAAAGAAAAAGGAAAAGAAGGAAATGCTAGAATCTAGCCATTTCCATAATAAAATAATAATAATCTGGAGTATTATTTCATGCTCTTTCCATAATAAAACTAATTTCACTTACCTTTTCTCCTTTCTCTCCTTGAAAGCCTAATCCCATGTTACCCTGGGAGAAAAGAAAACCATGGATGAATGAATAATAAAGCACCAGCAACAACACCACCCCTATCATCTAAACCCACAGCCCTGTTAAACCCCCAAAAATTAGGTGTAAAAAGAAAACTTACTTTTGGACCTGGCAGCCCAGGGGGACCCACTGGACCCTAAATGTAAACAAGATCAAGATTTTATTCCTTTTGACTGAACTTCCTTGCCTCCAAAGCAAAAGCAAGACACATGCCCTCAAGTCTCCACATCTCTAATAGCTAATCTCTAATTGGCAACATTGTTAATTAAGAGAAAATTTCTATTTAAACCCAACAAAAGTGCTGTTTGTTTTTGCCTCTGCCCAATATAAATTCTCTTGTCAGATCTTCATAAAGCAAATCTAACATAGCCCATGACAAGAAAGGTCCCAAACATCAGAGATCAGCCAATTCTCCCAGGCCCTGAGATGAGAAGTGCTCAGAACAGTGTAAGGAGGTGTCGGCAGAGAGCTCTGAAGGTCATCTTTGCTGCTCTGGATGCTCCAGAGAGGAGCCTTGGCTCCTGTGTTCAAATTAAACCACCCAAGACTGAGCATCCCATGCTAGAAGTCAGCTGTGCTCAGAGTTCTCAGATGCACAGGAACTCTTGGTCATTGTTGTGACACAAACAGAGACCAGGAAAAGGGAAATCTGCCAACAGCTTGAACTATTCTATCAACAAGTGCAACAGCTGAGATCTCACCTGCAAACCTGGTAATCCTATAGGGCCTGCAGGACCTACTGGACCTGGAAAACCTTTTGGGCCCTATAAAAACAACAGAGGAAAAATGGAGAATGTGTAACATTTACCCTATCAACCCCGCCCAAAGTGAGTCTCAGGAAACATTAAGTAATATCCCCCAGTTAAGTAAGCCAATTTAAATATCAAAGCAATTTATTTCATATATACTTTAATATAAATATTAAAGCAATATATTTCATATATGCATATATTCAGATGTACTTTCAAAATCCAAGTTACAGAGTTCAGTGGTAGAAGGGAGTTTGATTTGAAAATGGAATAATGAAATAGATAATAGGAAATATCAGATTTCCTCCACCATAATGTGGATCTGCTCATACCCTTAGTGGATCCCACCTAGAATTGCTCACACTACTGGTATCACACATATAAATACACTTCCCACTAATTTAAAAAGGATCCTTGAGAACCAATACCTGAAAATGTACCTACTCAGTATTGTTTAAAATCAGTATGTCCCATATTAAATAACTTACAGGAACTCCATCCAATCCAGGAAGACCATTTTCACCCTAAAAATCATAAATGCATATGTAAAAATTACACAACATCATTGCAACAAACTATAAGGAACATCAAGCTTTGTATTAAGAGAAATATTTGTTGTTAGTTAATATTAGATCAAGTATAAATGAGAAAATATCTTGAAATCTGTGCTTCTATATTTGAATTGGGTAATGGAGACCTGTAGGGAAATTAGAACCATTTTATTTATGTGTAACAAGAGAAAATAAAGTGGCATTAAAAATAGTAATTACAAAACCACTAAAAATACACTATAAAAACTCCTACTATATGACTGCTATAAAATATGCAAAAAAGTATCATCATAATATGAAATTATCTTTATTTCCATAAATGCAGAATAAATTAACAAAGACCCATTTAACTTTTATGAACTTATGAGTGTATATAATGTGGATAGAGTTTTTTCCACAGCTCTGCACTCAGACACCCAGGACTGACACCACGAGCAATCCAACCTGCAGCATCAGCCCTGCGACCTGTGGGAGACATCAAAGAGCTTCTTGGGCTGCATTCTCTCCTATGTGATGACAAGTCTTACCTTCATTCCTTTAAGACTGCCTTGAGCAAAAACAGGTTCTCCTTTAAGGCCTTTTGGGCCAGGACGACCCTGATTTAAAAAAAAAAAAAAAAAAAAAAAAAAAAGTAAAAATAAATTTCTTGAAAAAAATACTGCTTTAGATTTGAAAAAATCTCTAATTAGCATAATGAACAAGGCAAACTCCTGGCTCCAGTTAACTGTAAAAGTACCACTGCTGCTTTGTTAGAGAAGCTGTGCTATTATGAGAACTAAAGTCTTCCTGCAGCTTTAGAAAAACAAGGTTCTGCAAACATTTTCTCTGGTATTTTTGTGTTCATGTTAGATTTCCCTTTCATTTTAGGTCTTTGACAACGTTAGATCCTATTTGAACCTGTCTGACATGGGATAACTCCCCTGTTCACATACACATCAATGACATTTAGAAGGACCTTGGCAGGTTTGAGGGATGGGCCCATGTAAACCTCAGGAACTGCAACTGAGTGGGGGCAACCCAACCATGGATTCAGGCTGGGCAATGCCCGGATTGAAAGCAGCCCTGGAGAAGAACTTGGGGGTATTTGTGGATAAAAAGCTGCCACTGTGAGTTCACAGCCCAGATAGCCAGCCACATCCTGGGCTGCATCCAGAGCAGTGATGGCAGCAGGTGAGGGAGGGGATTTTACCCACAGGATCTTCATTTTATCCTCAGAGTGGATGAGAAACTTGAGTTCTGATAATTCTAATAAACTTAGGGTTATTTGGGTTCTTCCTAAGTACTTGGCAGTTACTCCTCCAACATCACAAAAAGCAAATCCTGGTTTAGTGACTACAGAACAGCCCATTTAAGTGGGGACATACAGGCAGGCCAGGCAGGCCAGGAAACCCATCTGGTCCAGAAATGCCACGACTCCCAGAGGTGCCATTGCAGCCATCCAGGCCAGGCAGGCCTCGAGGTCCAGCCTGCCCAGGGTGACCCTGTGGAAAGGGAAAGAGACACAATGACCAACGGGATCCATTTACTTAGTTAGTAATGCTGTTATCCCCTGAAAACTGATCTCTTCCTTCCAAAAGGCAACACAAACCAAAAGAATTGCACAACTCCCAACCAAGTCCAGTGTATGGCAGAGTGCAACAGAAGAAGCTTCTTCAGCCAGCTTTGTTTATCCTCCCTAGAGGTTAAATCCTAGAACATTGGCTGCATTCATCCCATTACCTTCTTCTTCTCCAAGGGAGAGTTTTCTGAAGTACATAACTTGTGCATGAGTAGGGGCAGTACTCACCCCAGAGCAGTGGGAGCCATATGGGATGTAACAGTGTCAAACAGCACACAGCACCTGACACCAGCAATGGAAGTTGCTCATGTGAAAGCAAGGGCAGACTCAACAATACTGAGCATTTATAACTCCAATCTGCTTGGAGCTTCAGTGACTTCTCTTCCTCTCCAGTGTGGATTCTTTCTTTTAATAGATCAACAGATGTTAAAGCTCCAGTATCAGGTCATTCAAGCAGAACAGCTTTATTTGTTATATTAAACATAAGACCTTAGGCAAAGCAACTGGGAGAAAGATCCAATTAAACTAACAACATTTAAAAAAGAAAGTATTTGCCATGGCCAATTATTAATCAAGCAGAGCAAAATACAATTGTACCTAATTCTGATTTCACATGACTTTTGCCCTGGTATAACTCTACTAATTTTATTCAGCATGGTACTAGTGCAAAGGAGATCAAAGTTTGGGACTTCAGGTGGTTTTTCTTCAGTGCCATATGAGTATGTGAGGGCAGAAGGCAAAACGGTCAGTCCCAATGCCCAAGTGTCAGGAAGCTCCTTATTCTATACTGCTTTTCCTATAAATGAGTCCTGTGGCACTCAACAACTTCGTTTTAAGGCAAGAAGAAAAAATAAACCTAAGGAGATAGTACCAGTAACTTGACAGTTCTCTCCCCACTTTGTACACGGTGATCTTGACTCATCCCAAAAGTACTTTTGTTTGGTCCCAAAGATTTGTCCTTAAGATATGGCACTAAGCAAGTTATGACTCATGTTAGGAAAGTAAAAAAAAAAAAAAAAAAAAAAAAAAAAAAAAAAAAAAAAGACAAACGTGGATAAAATTGAGATAAAGCAGAACATTAACAATCCTTCATGCCTGACACTTAAAATAAAACACATTTGCAACACGAAAGGTCTTCCCAGTCCAAGCCAAGAGCATATTCTGCAATGAAACTCAATGAGAACTTTGCAGTAATGTAAAGCCTTTTATCTAAGGATCTTTAAATTCCTTGAAAAAATGTGGGAATGCTATAAACTTAATTTTATGGATGGGAAGCTCAGGACACACAGTAGCAGAGTGATTTTCTCAAGGATGCAGAACAACTTAGGCCATAATTATGTAAATACTCGAGCTGATCACTGTTCTCAGATGCTGCCAGGCTATTCCACATTGCTGCTTACTCACATATACCTCCTTCCTGTGTTGGCAGAGCAGGAAACAAAACCTGCAGATAAATAACTGTTCTGTTTCCTAATGGGGTTAATTTTCAGTCAGATGAAGCCCTTGGTCCAGCTCATTTGGCAACTGCATTGAGATTTGTGCTAATAAAATCAAGAGAGACCTGATCTGCTTGCTGCCAGCCAACAAGGTACAAACTGAATTAATGTCAAGTGTGTCTCAACTACACGATTAAGGCAGCTCACCAGAGAAATATAAATTTGAGATTTAACAAGGAATGGAATGAAGTCATCCTACAGCATTACCATCAGAGACCAGTGCATTAACAGTACCAGTTGTTCTGATCATTAGTCTGCTTGTCAAAATAACTACACGTGGTGTGCAAGCAGGGACTTGCCAGGCCCTGGTAAAGCAACTGGAATAGGCTGAAGCAGCAATTTATTGCCACTTACATTTTTCTCTTAGAAATTACTTAATTAATTTGATCCATGCAGGATGTCCTAGCCAAGAGCACCAAGTCTCTGACAGGTCAGGCTGCAGTGACTGCAGAGTCAGTGGCCAGAGCTGTCAGTGTCTACCAGGTCTCTCACTTTGTTTACAGCATCAACAAAACCAGGAGCTCTGTGGTGCACACGGATCTGGTTACAGCACAAGGTGGTGACCAGCTGCAAGGTTTAGTGAGGCTGAAAGGACCAACATCTGCCCCTCAGAGTGAGACAACAGGGAGCCAAGCTGCTCCAGCTTTCGTGCTGGCTAAGAGCCAGCCCATGGCAGGCAGCTGCAGGGTGAGCCATGTCCTGGGAAACACTCTGGGTGAGATCTCCTAACCCTCAGATCAAGACAGCCTGTAAGAGGCCCAAAGGACTTGGTATCCTCTTAAAATGGGAGTAGGGCTCACAGAGAGAGGACATAAAATATGCTGATCACAGTGATTTCTTATGTGTACCCCTGTCACTTAATCCCATGGCATCCACGTCTGTGGTTCTGTGCCAAAGCATGACATAGACTGACACACAAGCAAACACACATGCTCTGTGTCTTTTGCTTTAGGAAAACAATCCACAGGATTTCCTACTTTAAAGTTAATCTGCAATCAGAGTTCATAATATTTTGTTTTAAGACCTTTATCTGAGGAGATATTGAACACCCACAGCTGACTTCCTTGAGAGTTGCTAAGTCCTGCCTTAAAAGAACCTTTTTCCCAGGGGTTTAAAATACTGATTTAAAGACCTGTTTTGATCTGAAAAAGTGGTGGTTAATAGTTTCATTGCTCTCACCTCCTCTAATTCCTGTTTTGGCAGATGTGCCAATTGAACACAAGCACCTCAATTGACTAAGGCAAAGACTTTCACAGACTTTACTTATACATGTCAGGGTGATTAGTTTACAGATCTGAGTTAAAACACAGGCTGGAGAGATGCTTGTGCTCTCCTACTCACAAAAGGAGGCATTTGGTGTGAGACAGATAAGGAAACTTGAACTGGTTATCTGGGCCCTTCTTTATCTGACTCTTGCTGTACACTGACACTGTGATCTCAAGGGGCCTCTTCTCTAAACTAAACAGAGAAAAGGCAATTCCATCAGGGGAGCTGGATGAATAATTAAAAACAGAGAAACAAAAGCAATTAAGGATTAATTAAAAACTAATTGAATAAACTTGCTAAGACAAGTGGCCTTTCTACAGCCATGCCAAGTGCTTGCATTTATTCTAGGAAAGTCACAAACTGCCTCTTCATACAGCTCTGGCTTTCATGTCACAGACAAGGGCTCACTTATCATAAAAATATTTTCTTCTAGAACTCCTTGGACAGTTCATGAAATGCTATATACATCTTCCAGCTTCAATTCCAGCCTTTGCCAGAGGCATCCTTGAATCCTGTCCTATAGGAAAAAATAAACTTCCCAAGTAGGGCTAAGGGTCTGAGGGCTTCTCCTAGAGCATGACATGAAAGTCCAGCAATAAACACGAGTAGCTGCTGTGTTTACTGGGTTAAAGGGATTACTCAGGCCAGCTGCAACAACATGATTTAGTTGCCACCAGCATTCCCCAAGGGAACTCTGTGGGATATCACTTCCCTTAAGGTCAGCAGTGGGATTCCCCTTTGAATAATGGCCCATGGCCATGACTGAACTACACCTGCCCACACCAACATACCTGCACACTACAAAGAATCTCTCTTCATATTTGGATGTGCAGAGATAGATTGAAGAAGTAAAAAAAAAATTGCTTTCTCACACACCCATGCTCTCTCCTTTGCTCTGCACTTCACACATCCATACAAAGTGCCTATATTTGTACACACTTCACAAAATAATCTACGTTACTCCTACCCTGAAATGTAATGGCAAAAGTAAAAATATTTACTCAAGCAGTGATGGTTGCTATTTTCACCCTACAATGGAAACATTTATCTCAGTGGTAATAATGTAAACAGTATGAACAAGTTTCCCTTTCCCCTTTTTCTGCTCTGCAGTTATGGCACACAAGACCCACAGTGCTGAGCACTTTGCTATTCATCACCAGCAAAATCCCCTCTTTCCCACTCACCCGCCTGCAGAAAGTTGCAAAGGAGAGTGGATCTGCATATGCTGGAGGTTCTGAATGCTCTCATCTGCCTTCCCTGCTCTCTCCCTGGAATTCCTGTGGCTGGCAACTACCTGGCAATGGCTGTTTCTCTATCTCTGCCTCCCCTCATTGTTGGGAATCCCCTTTCTCCAGAGCCTCCTCTGAAAAAATACCCTGAGAACAGCATGTTCCCACAGTGTGTTCAATTAAATTAAGTATTATGGGAACAGCTTGTTCTCTTCAGACATAGACAGTTGGCTGGTGGTAAAAGAAAAAAAAGAAGAGCAGTAAGGGAGGAGAGCAAGAGAGAAAACAGGCAAGGATGAGCAGAGGGGGATTAAAGGACACGGGCCAGGAAGGAATTGGAATCAAACAAGCTCATTTACAAGGCCAAACGTGCAGTTTCAGCCAATCTATCACAATAATTCGGGTTTTGATAGGAAGTAAGAAAACACAGCTCAATTGTTGGAGCTCCTGGCCATCTAAGAAAGCAGGGAAGATGAGAAAGAGTATGAGCATAGTCTGAAGGCACAATGACACATAGGATGGAAAAATGTCATCAAGAAAATAAAAATAATTCTTATATCATAAGGAGAAAGCATTATGAGCCAAATAGTGTAGAAAGAGCAAAGAAGTTTGGGGTAACTTCTAAAGCTGATCCAGGTAAAGTTCCCCTGAGATACAGCAAGATACCTTTGCAAAAATCACTGCAGAAACCAAAGCAAAAGAAAACTGGCCAAAACACTCTGGGCATGTAATTTTTTGTAAACTGTCTCTAGAATGTGAAGTTCTAAAGAATGAAAGAAACAAAAAGTTCCTGATGGTCAGGGAAAGTGGTCACCTACCTGCCACCTGATCTAAACCAGGACTAGAACCTAGAAGAGAATGAAGGATTATCTGCTAGGCCTCAGCTCTCATCACTGTTTTCATTCATGTCAGAGCAAAAGATGATTGAGGGAGATCTGCTAGCAGCCATCACATACAAGAAGGGTTCTACAAAGTAAAAGTGAACAATCTTCTCTCTGTGTCCCTGATCAGTGACATGAGGACTAAGAGCTTTAAACTTCAAGAAAAAAGACTGAAGTTAGGCAAAGCTTTTCTAATAGAGAAATGAGTCTCCATCATGACAAGGTTTTAAGGATTGGTTAGGCAACACATGCTAAAAATGGCCTGAAGCACAGCTGATCATGCCTGTTTGACTCCCTGAGGTCCCTCTCAATTCTGCAAGTCTTTGCTTTTATGATACAGTGTTTTTAGGCAGTGCTGAGGGAACATGGTGCTGAAAGAAAAGCTAATCAATCACCCAAACGATCTCCATGTAACTGAAACTCACTTTCTGATATGTATCAACTTCCTATTGTCTTACAAACCAGCACTGAATCACCAGGTAGATTAACAAACAACCACTTTCCTCCAGACAGAAGCAAGCAATTGCAAGGTACACTATGCCTGTGCTAGGACAATTAATCATATTCAGGTGCTTTTAGTTGTGATTAACATTCTGGTGATTTATATTTACATGTGCAAACTTACTGGGATCCCGTTGATGCCCTGAAATCCTGGAACTCCCATTGGACCCTGAAGGAAGAGAGTACACAACATATTTCATTGGTCTGTATATTTCAGTTACCTGTGAGATGTTTTTCACTCCAACACTTTCAGTCTTGGACTTCTGCTTTCAAAACCAAAAGGCGCAAACTATCTCATGCAGATTCTCTCTGGGGTCAGTGAAGACAGGAACTGAGCATCTGAGCTTGACTGGATGCCAAACGACTGTTTCAGGAATGTTTTAATCAGGCAATTTAAAGTAAAAATATAATCTCCTACTGCACATCTGGGGAAAACAAGATGCCAGGAAAATAAACAATCTGCTACAAATTTAACCCTTGTCCTTCCAAGAGTTTCAACAAAACTTAAATATTTTTCTGTCTATACTTGGATAGGACCCTCAGAGATAAGCAGACCTCTGCATTAACTTCAGAATGCCCAAGCTGCACGTAATTACCACACCTTGTTGCTCTGCTCTGAACAGTAGCAAAACAGACTGTGTAAGCAGAACACCCAGCCTAAATTGTTCCTGCTTTGGAAAGGTAAAATATATTTCTCCCACAAGGGATGAAGAAAGAATTTTATGGCACATTGGTATTGCATGTGTCATTTCAGGGGATAGAAACAGTTCTGGAGTAAATGGATTTTTTTCAGTGCAAAGAAGCTGTTTCCAATCTTGCACATTGCATTCATTGGCACCTACACCTTATGGGCTATTCCATTTATTATGATGTAGTTTATTGTATTCTTTTTGTTAGAAATAAATTTGCACCTGCAAAACTGATCTGCAGATGTTGTTTAGTACCCATTCTTTTTGCTATTCTAGACACCAGCTCAGGATCTTCTACCCAGGAACCAGCCTCATGTCTCCCTGAACAGAGTGTGAATAAAAGCCACCTACCCCTGGGCATGTGAAGTGACTGACTACTTGCAACAGCAATACTCATTGGGCTGTAGTTCACCTACCAGGATGGTTACACTATTCAGCAGCTTTAGTATCTCTATTCTCATTCAAAAATAAATGTAGACAATTCTCTAAAGGTACTGTTGAAATGACATTGTATTTTTATCCCTGGACACAAAGCCCAAGATTATCTTTATTCACCCAAAAATACATACAAGGCCCTGGAAGTATAGCAGGGACAGAAAAGTCACTGTTGAGCCTACCTTGTCACCCTTCTGTCCAGCTGGTCCATGAGGGCCCACTGCTCCTCTCTCACCTTTTGCTCCAGGCAAACCTTCTGGGCCAGTAAATCCAGGTGCTCCTATTGGTCCTTGAAGCCCAATTGGTCCTGGTCGACCCTAATATAAATTAAAAACAAGTCAGTGCATCATATCCACAAACTCCTTTGTAATTCATCTCTCCAACTCAACTTTTAATGCAATTTGACACCTCTCTGGGTAGTTAGGACTAAAGTTTTCCCTGTCTATTCTCAGATTTGCACACAGGACTCGAGATGGGGCCACAGCAATACAGAGTAGAGAAGGACAACCACCTCCCTCAACTGGCTGTTGATGAATTGCTGAATCATTAAGGTTGGAAAATTCCTCCAAGATCAAGTCCAACCTTTGACTGAACACCATCATGCACACCAAACCATATTGCCAAGTGGCAAATATGTTCATTTTTTGAACAATTCCAGGCATGGTGACTCCACTATGTTCCTGTTCTTAACCACTCTTGCAGTGAAGAAATTTTCCCTAATATCCAACCCAAGTCTCCCCTGGTACAACTTGAGGTCATTTCCCCTTGTATGATCCCCACCTCCTTTCAGAGACACATATGAGTCGTGCTGAACTTGTGACACAAACTTGGTCAGAACCCAAATTTATCCATAAAAATGCCCAGATAGAAAAAAAAACCACAACACTATTTTAACCAGCATCTTATTCATTACAGATAGGCATCTCATTTAGTGCTGCTGCATTTTAAAAACCTCGTGCATAAATATGGTTGAGAATGCAGCTCACAGATTTCAAGTACATGAAATTCTAGTGGCCATTTGAGAAAACAGTCACAAGTCACAGTAATTTTAGTAGGTTCCCCACTCAAGCTTTTTCTCCAGGCTAACCAAGCCCAGCTCCACCAGCCACTTCTCATCAGAGTTGTGCTCCTTCGGATGCTTTGCCGCTGTTCTCTGGGTACACTGCAGCATCTCAGAGTCGGGGGTTTCAGGAAGGAATTTCCGTTTCCCTGGATTTCCCTGGGGTTCCTTGGGTTTCCCTGGACTTCCCTTTCCCTAGATTTCCCTGGGTTTCCCTGGATTTCTCTGGGTTTCCCATGATTTCCCAGGATTTTCCTGGGTGATCCGAGCGCAGGGCGGGTGCAGTGCCGGGCGCTGCCGGCAGAGGGCGCGGCCCCCGCGGGGATGCGCGGCGGGCGCTCCCGGCCGTGCCCGGCCCGGTGCTGGCACCGCCCGGTTCGTGTTCACGGCCACATCCACACTCTTCACATTCCCCCGCCCGGGTCATGTCCAGGGGACGTCAAACACACGACTCTAAAGTCCCAGAGTATCAGCACAAAATGCGGTTTATGGCCATGCTTTCTACTGGCAAGATTACGCGAAGTTATCCGCGTAAAGAATCAAGAGTTAGAGTAAAACAGAATGGAAGTTAAAAAACCCACCACACCTTAATAATCCCACTCCATAATGCCCCCTCCTTTTAATTCTCATGTCCATGGAAGTGTGTTTCCCTTCTACCTCCCTAACTCCGTAAAAGAGCAGAAGGAATGCAGCTCCCTGCTGCAAGTGTTTTAGTAATCTCAGCTGGAGACATACAAAGCCCTGACTCCTCGGCTTGGCAGGTAAAAGACTTTTACTGTTAATTTAAAAATGCATTGTTACATGTTTAAAATCAAGCAAAGTGAAACAAACTGTCCGTGATTTTTAAAATTCTTTTCCCAGGATCATTTTTAGTACCTGTTTAAGCTAAAATATTTTTCCCATATTCCATGTGTCTTCACTGTGGGAGCAGTTTTCTTTTAACTCCAACAATTGTCCCATATCTCTCTTTCTGCTGTGATTGTTTCATCCTGGCCTTTTAACTGAGGTCAAGTGCATGTTTGATATTTCATACCTTTTCTGTCTAGACACTGTCCATAGTTTGCACTTCCAGAGGCACAGGCTCACATCTGAAAAGGCTTTTATGTTGATTATTTTTAGCTTTCTTAAATCTGGGCTAATTATCAATGGATTCCTTTATATAGGAAACTATATAATCAGAACATTAATCCCCAAAGCTTCAGTGGTCCTTGGCAACCACGCACAACAAGAAACATGTTAAAAATCAGGTGCTTTGCTCTCACTTTAAAAAGTTAAAGCTGAGACTGGATTTCCCATAATCACAAGCAATTCAGAGGCTTTCAGGCAACAATTCATTTACAAAGCATGGACTGTTTACCTCAAGGCAACACAGCAGTGCTGAGGCATAAACTAAAAATGGGCACTGTTACACTTCCAGTCTTACCTCTCACAAAAGAAATGGCATCCAAGAGCCCACCAAGTTTGTCGAGAAAACACACTGTGAATTCCTCATTTGTTTGAATTGCTAATACTTCTGTATTCCATTAGTTTGATTGCCTGGTTAATGACAGCCTTTCACAATGACTGGAACTGATGGGAATTAACATTTTAGGAGGCTTTTGTTTTGCTCTGCGGCAGGTGGCTCTGAGAAATAAATATATGTAGACTGGAGAGTAAAGACCAGCAACTACATCTTCTGCTTGTGTTTGGATGAGCAGCTGACAGAAGAATTAAATATGTTCTCTGTGATTTCAGGGCCCACAGCTAAATTGCTCTCTCCTGCATTAGGGCCCTACAAGAAAGATTTTAACAGCACTTGAAGATTTTGTCCAGTGCCTTGGAGTGTCACTAAAGCATAAGGACACAGTAAAGTGCTTCTAATCTCTCTGATAATGTGATTATGCCATGATAATCAGGCTCTCAAGAATTCCCACTGTTTCTTTTGAAGCCTGTATGGATGGAAATCATGTTTTCTATGCTGAAACAAAGGACTTGCCTTCCCTGCTAAAAAAGCAGTATTTTTCGTCACTCAGCAGCACTCCCATGAACTGTTCCAAGATCAGAGCATTATAAAGAGCAGGCACGGGGGCATGCACGAGCAACTGGAGGATAAGAGCACAATGAAGACTCAGGTTTTTTACCTGAGCTTGCAGAGCTCAGTGCCAGGTGGAACTTCTGTCTGACCTCAATGTGTTTTCCTAGTCTTTACTGTGCTTTAGCACCAGGATTGCTCTGACTTATCCAAAGGATAAAAAGAATAAAACATCTCTTAGCAGGGAGGGCGAGCTGAAATATCAAATGCGGATTACATCAAACAAAAACTGCAACGAATCAACAGAGCTCTCTATTTTTAATCTTTAATGTTCAACATATATTACACAGTAGCCTGCAGAAAAGGCATTAACAATTAATGTAAGTGGTATCATCTTGGTTTCCCAGATGTATTTTAAAAAGAGGAAAATTATGGAATGCTAAGAACACCAAGCAATAACAAAGCCAATGAAATTACTGTGACTTGTGAATGTTCTCTCAAATGACCACTAGAATTTCATATATTTGAAGTCTATGAGCTGCATTCTCAAACGTATTTGTGCACCAGGCTTTTACAATGCACTAAATGAGATACCTGTCTGTAAGGAATATGATGCTGGTAAAAATAGTGGGGTTTTTTAAATATACCAGGGTATTTTAATGGATAAATTTGGGTTCTGACCAAGTTTGTGTCACAAATTCAGCACGAATCATATGTACCTCTGTTACACAAATACCCACTGCAAACCATTACAAACGCTAGCTCAGACATTCAGCTTTCCATTCTCACTGTGTGGAAAGCAACAGCAAAAATTGCCCAGAAAAGGAACTTCCCATTCCTTCTGAGCCACTACACTGCAGAAGGCAGTAAAACCAAAGAAAGTGTAATTTGATGGCAGTGCATTTCAAGACGGAAAATGTTCTGCAGCTTTCTTACACCCTTTTAAACTGATCTGTGTCCCAGGGTGTCATGAGGAAAGGCTTGTACAGTGGGTAATAATGGGGCCTCTGCTGCTGCACAGTCCAACACATGACACTTTCTCTATTGTCCCTACCCCTTTTGCCAACTCTAATACCTCACAGAAATTTTCGCCCACTGAAGCAGAGCTGCTACACATAGCATTGCAAATTCCAAACATTCTTTTATTTCCCATTGCCTCTGTGAGCCTGGAGGATAAAGCCTAAATCTATTTGGTTTGTCACTGTGGAAAGGAACACACGTGGAAGTGGTATGGAACCACTGGACATGCCCCTTATTTCTGGGACAAAAAAAACAATACATACTTACTTGGGAAACAATTCAACTGGCCTAAGTCACTGTCAAATGCCAACTCAGTGATTCATGACCATACACTGGAACCCACTAAGATAAATCTAGCAGCTCTGGTAATTAAGCAGAAAATACTGATCAGGAAGGGCAGAACTGATTCTTATTTTTGTTAGTAAATTTCTATACTGCCATATTTCAAGCAGCAAAGCACTGCTCACTTTCTAAGCAAAATTAAGGTCCAGAGCAACTGAATTTTAATATGCTCATGTCTTCTGAAACCAACATTTGGTTTCTTCTCTATTAGAATTCAGTGAACAATTTTTTTTTTAATTCACCCATTATTTTCCCCATAAAATGTGTTCTATTGACACAAAAGATTGTTAGTGAAATATTTACTTCATGCAATATGCTTCATGCTTTGTAGCTTGAAGCATATTATACTTGTTTGATTACATAAAGGTGAACCAAACATCCAACCATTAACTCATTACATTATGGCCCTAAAAATGCATGTTCTCTTACACTGCATACTCTAACCATGAAGATTTTAAGGGAGATTTATGTACCTGATTCCTGTTGGACAGGACAGCCTGTACAAGGGATTGGTCCCTCAAGATGCTCTTTCACACACACAAACTGCACTTCCCATTTAAACCAGGGATGTTCTCTCTGATGAGAGACACCAGGTTACAAAAGCTGACCCAGGAATCTCAGCTGGGGGCTCTGTCAGTGACTCACCAGTGTCCACTGTGAGCAGCACAGAGCCTTGGGCCAAACTTCAACTTTCTATCTCCATTTCTCTCTATGTCTCCATTTTCTCTTCTCCTCCTGGCTCTGCCCTGCCTTCACAGCAAGATCCCCACAGCAGTGGTTCCCTCTTGCTAGAGAGACAGTGAGGAGCACAACAGAGTCGTGCTCTCAGCTGGGGCCCCACAGATCTACTGTAATAATAATAATTACTGATGAAAACCCCTTTCCTATTTTCCTAAATTACAGGTCAGGTATCCAGTGCCCTGCTCACATTCCAGAGCAAGTAATTATTCTCCCCACTGAAAAATGCTTTGTAAAGAAAATTATTCTTCAGTTTTTCTTCTAAAAACGTTGGGGAAGTCCTAAGGTAAAAATGGCTCCTTTATTTCTGTCATATAATTCACTGTTCCTCTACATAGCTTTTTACTCTACACAGCATGAGAAGAATGCAAAAACCTCTATGTGCACACAGAAATAATGGACCAGAAAAAAATCCTGTGCAACAATCCTGTTTCATTCAGCATCCTCCCAAAAATGCCATTGTTTGACGTTTCTTTCTGCTTTGTTCTCTGTTTAAGGAAGGATATTAGGGTGATGATTTTTTTTTTTTTTTATTAATTTTAACAAAAGAGACAATTTTTTCATGTACCATGTGAAATTCTTTAGTATCACAATGCCTTTCAGAAGTTTTCTGTTTATGCAAAGCAGCCTTTGGAATGCTCACACTGCTCACTGTCAAGGCTGCTCTGGTCATCTCAGGACCAATCCTTTAATGTAGTAATGAGCAACTGGGTCTCATAACAATTATAAATTTTAGTTCATGTAATAAACTCTGTTTTCAATAAATACTTTTATTTCCACTAAGCCTGACTAGACACGACTGTAAGTAGAAAATCTAGGTGATAAAAAAAATGTGTTTGCATATATATATATATATATATGGTTTTACACTCTATTTTTTAACTGCTTAAAAAATTATTGAAATTTTATTCCGCAAACCATTTGATGAATCCCATACTTCAGTAACAAAGTTGCAATGTATGTTCTACCACATTACAAATATAAAACTATATACGAACCCTATTTTTAAGAATAACTTCATTTTTAAATCTATGAAAAGTTTTTTTTTTTCCTTAGAATGCTTGATTTCCAGTTAAAAGCTTTCATGAAACATCCTGATCCAATCAATTCCACATATTTGCTATTTCTATTTAAAACACACAAAGAGACCACATACTGTCATCTTTTTCCCCACCATGGACAATGCCAGGAGTGACTCAATATTAACTGAGAGTAATTATTCCATTTTCTACTCTACAGCTTTCTGAAGCAACTACGAAAAAGGTACAGAAGTCAAAAAAAGCACGACCTTAACTTTGATTGCTCTTTTGCTTTGATGTTGTGAAATGTCCAAGTGAGATAAGGACTAAGCTCCTGTGGAAAGGTTCCAGGCACAGAGAGCACAGATAACATGAAAGCCTCTGCAAGCCCCTCGTGGGCTGGAACATCTGTGTGAGAGATGCACAACCTTCCTGTGCCTGAGATCCAAATCTCCACTGCTCATATTCTAATGATTCACTTCACATTCTGCAGAAACAGAGAACACAATGAAAATAATTGAAAAGTTTGATTTAATTATGAAATTATCACCAACTGAAAAACCACAGCTATGGTTCATTCCAAATAGGAAAAGAAATCTGTATTATTTCACTTAATATTAAGTAGTCTCTGCAAAAAATTCACCTCAGTATTTAATTTATTGCAAAATGCAGTAAGAAAAATGTCATTGATATGAGCAGCAATACAATATCTGCAGATACACAAAAAAGAATTTTTTATGAAGATTTATAGGCAAATTGTTAAATATAAAGACTGTTCTCTTAGTTGTTAATTTTCCAGCATTTAAACCAAGAGAAGTTGCTCTGTTTTAGCTGGAATACCATGAGAGCAACACAGGAAACTTCTGTAAGAAGTGTGAAAAATAGGGAAGTAACAGCTTCAGTAGAGCTACTGCTGCTAATTAATGAATTCATTATGAACGAATCTGTGCTGAGCTACAGAGAGAAGGAGAGCCACAAGTAACAAACACCCCACAATGATGGGCACTACAGGAACAGAAAGGTTTGAGTGATGGGGATTTTTTGAAATAAAGAACAAGCAATAGGGTTTACAAAGCAGAGCAATGACTTACACTGTGTTTCAATGAAACAAATAACCTGTGTATGAAAATTGTTAGTTAAAGCTTATTTTATATATTTGAATTACATTTACTTGCCTTTTTCATCATCATCAGTCAAAATTATGCCTTTTTGGAGCAGAAAAAAAGCTTTTCAGAGACTAGATACTGATGAATTGCATAGCAGAGTATCACCAGAGCAGAGGTGATCACCCCTGAATCCCCAGCTTATCCACTGTTTGTTTAAGCCAATTGCCCGTGAGCCTCAGGTGATCTATGGTCATCTGAGATGAAATTTTTGCTATTTACCACAGCAAAAGCTTTTTTCTTTTTTGCTACCTTGACTGATATCTTTAGAGCCTTTCTGTGTTTTCAGTTGGCAGAGCAGTCCCAGCTCCATACACAACTGCAGACAATTGATGCCGGCAGCACACGAGGCTGACACAGACACTCCTCTGAATTCATACACGCGTTTAAGCCTGAACTAGAGGCAGGGGAGGAAATGAGACCTGAGGGAGGAGGTAACACAGGCTGCTGCACCTCATGGAGCTCTGGCACTACATTACACTCATCAACATTCAAAAAACCAGGGCTTATATTGAAATACTCGATTATGAAATCTTGACAAAAATGTTGAAGCAAGCGAGGTCTAACTGACTTCAATTTGCTTATGAACTAAGCTTTTTTTTTCCTCATTTAACAAAAGAACATAGTACAGCCAAAGGTTTGAATGGTTTATGAGATTTTATGGTCTTTTGCAACCTCAGTTCATATTCTCTCCCTCAAGTCTTCCTTCAGTGCCTAATTTCTAAAAAATGTTTTAGAAAGCCTTTACAGTTCCCCGACCTACTCATAGGACAGCAGCTGTCATAACATTTTCCTGCCCTTAATTGCAGGAAGAGAATTTGAGTATTGTCTCTTGACAGCAGAGTAAGTCCTGAGCTGAATTTTAATACAAAAGAATTAGTTATTTCAGGGGAAAACACAGGGTTCCCCTAGAACTTCCTTCCATTCTCCTGATGGCTGTACAGGAGAGTAGACAAGGTAGAATAATGCAAAGTTTTTTCCTCCCCAGGATGCACAGAAGTCATATCTGGTGAGAGCATGGCAGTGGAAATGAGCAAAGGGCAGCTCCTTGGCAGTCAGTGCCCAAAAGGGGAGATGGGTGGAATGAAAAGTGAGAGTCACAGCCCCTCTGTGCCCTGGCTTTCGTTGCCATGAGCACATAGATGTGTATGTGCATCATCTCTCCCACACAGCTGGTAAGATCAAGCAAGTTATTGTTCACAAACAATTTAAAGGGGTTTTATTTAACTCATTTCTGAGGAAGATACAGCACTAATTATAGATATTAGACAAGTCTCCTGGGGAAAACAGATGTTGAATGGTAGTAACTTCATGGGCAGCCACATCAGGACTGCTGGCCACAAAACCACAGCTTCTGACTCTCCTTAAGATACCCCCTACAACACACAACATTCAGGGATCTGCTGTGGGCTCATGAGGAAAGAACATGCAGTGTTGTGTTATTTCCCCTTCCACTTACCCCTAGCACCCCAGAAAACAAACCAAAAAAAAAAAGCTCCATGTGTTTCTAAAGAACTGTTTAAGTGAACAGTGACAATGAACTTGCTCCCTCCCCCTCTGGCTGGCATTTCCAAGCTGCCTTCCTCATGGACTCAAGTGACAGAAGATTCATTGTTGCAAAAAAATGTTGTCAGTAGAAAATTAGCTGTATTAAGTAGTGTACTGAACAAGTGAAATCCTGCCAGTGTCAGGCCTGTTAAGACTATTAAAAGGACATTGTATCTAGGAAGGCAGGGAGGGCTCAGCCACATGCTGGAGCCCAACAGACTCCAAACCTCCGCAGGGTTTGCTGTGTCCAGATCTGTTAATTTGCTTTGGGCTCCTCTCCAGTTCCTTCCTTTACAACAAATCCCTTTTTTAAAAAAAAGTCTAATTCCCCTTTGCAAGCAAAAGCTATGAAAAGTTAGTGTTGCCTCAGAGACCAAACGGGGATGAGGGCAAACAGCAGCTCTAGCAGGAAGTGACTGAGGAAGGAAGGAAGGAAGGAAGGAAGGAAGGAAGGAAGGAAGGAAGGAAGGAAGGAAGGAAGGAAGGAAGGAAGGAAGGAAGGAACCAGAAGTACCTGTCCATTGGCTTACAGTTTCTCATACCACATTATACCTACATGTGACTACCTTCCTCTTCCTGCCTGGGAACTGCAAATCAAGCACAGTCAAGACATGTCCTGCTCTCTCAAATATGCAGAGATCAGGAGATAACTCAGAGATAAGGAACAGACCCAGAAGTGGGAGACGAAAATAGGGAAAAGGAGCTACAGAAGCCCCTCCTGCTCTGTGAATTATACAGATGATATAATATTAATTCCTTAATTAGCAGCAGTAGCTCTACTGAAGCTGTTACTTCCCTAATTTTCACACTTACAGAAGTTTCCCTTATTGCTCCTATGGTATTCCAGCTAAAACAGAGCAACTTCTCTTGGTTTAAATGCTGAAAAATTAACAACTGAGAGAAGACTCTTTATATTTAACATCTTGCCTTTGAATCTTCATTAAAAAGTGCTCAAACTTGGCTTTCTACTCTTTGTCTATCTGCAGATTGTGTAGTCAGTAATGTGGCTGCTTATATCAATGACATTTGTCTTACTGGATTTTGCAATAAATTACATACTGAGGTGAATTTTTTGCAGAGACTATTTATTAAGTGAAATAATACAGATTACTTTTCCTATTTGGAATGAACCATAGCTGTGGTTTTTCAGTTGGTAAGAATATTATAATTAAATCAAACTTTTCAATTATTGTCACTGTGTTCTCTGTTTCTGCAGAATGTGAAGTGAATCATTAGAATATGAACAGTAGAGATTTGGATCCCAAGTATAACACTGACATTCTAAAAGCAGATTTAAATGTCTGTATTCATTTATGCTTCTAGGAGTTTCTCTCAGTTTGTCTCAAATTCCTGAGAAAAAGTGTCTAAAATGTTGAGATAACTGAATCTAAAACCTGCAGCCACCTTTCCTCTAGCTTAGCTAGCCATCCAATCCCAGCCTAACCTATTCTGGACAACAATCTTATGACCGCTTTTTTTGGCTCACTTTTATCATACTGGATTGTCCTATTATTTTTCTAATCTAATTATTCTATGGCATTTCACTGTTACACAGAAAATGTGTATCTGTAAATTGCTGTAAGTTAAGCAATGTTCCAGAAAAACGATCTTGTCTTTTTTCCCTTTGTTCTTACTGATGCACTACTATGTCCCTTCCCCTGTCTGATATTCAGTGTTTGTGCTATTACAACCAAATTAGTGCTGAGTACAATGTAATTCTGAAAGCAAGTCTGAGCTGGCATGTGATATATGCAGCATGACTGCCTCTAGGACTTACTACCATATCATGTATAACATTAATCATCCAGTGAATAAAGCAGCCTCTTTCTTTGGAAAAGAAAAAAATTACAAAACAAACAACAACGACAAAAAAGCCCCTCTACACATTTTTAAAAAGCATCCACTTTAGTCACCAGGCCATGTTCCACATGCTAAACATTCTGTTTACAAGGGAGAAACACAGCAAAACTTCTCATTATCCACTAAGGCCATTCAGCCCTAAAGGATGCTTCTAGTTAGAAAGGCAGGCAGAGAAAGTAGGCCATGCACAGATCTGGCCAGTACAGGGTCAGCAGCAAACAATAGATTCCCTGCAAGCAGTTTCCCCTACGTTTTGCCTCGCATAGCCTTCCCAGCATGTTCCTGGCACTTCAGAAAGGTCTGAGCAGCTTTCCTTGCACAGGGTTCTGCTAAAACCAAAAGTATCTGTTGGAACAGATAAAATCAGTCAAGATTTAAAACTCAGATGGGAACCTTCTCATGCTTATTCAAGATAGCAGATTTAGAAGAAAACCTTTTCCCAGAGACTTGTTACACAGTAGAGCCGAGGGGAGCTTTGCAAACATGTAAACAATTCACTTTAAAGGGAAAAAATGGAGCCTGTGAATTCTCATCTATACATTGCTTGGAAATACACAGGCCAAAGCAGGAGCGGGGAGCAGTAGAGGTCTGCAAATCTACTAACATAACATTTGGCAAGATTCCAGTTATCTCTAGAGGCTTAAGCAGAGGGGGTCCAGGCAGAATTTTACTGCAGTGCCTGATAATGTGAAGCGTCAGTCAGTCAGTAGCTGCTTTACTGGGCAGTGTCAGAGGATAAACTGCCATTAGTAAAAATAACTTCAAACCAAAGTCTCAGAGAGAAAAAAACATAGGATTTTTCACTTGTCCTATATAGGTGCTGCATATTGATCAAGGTAAGGACGGAAATGAACTTTCCACCTACTTGAATTCCCACTGGCTAAGGTATATAGAATAAATGATCAATTCCAATGTTGCTTGTCATCACATAAATTGTATGTTTAAGTCCTTGGACATTTACTACGTGACTGTATTAACACTCCAAAAAGCTTCATTCATTTGTTGGTATAAACCACACTTCCAGTCTGCTTAATCTTTGACAGACAGGTCTCATTGTCCCCAAAATCCCTCACTACACAATACAACAAAGACTCGAATGACTCTGTAGGGCTGCTCTGCTACCCACACTGCCCTGCGCTTCCTGCCCATATATCCCTGGAATTCATGACCATGCAGATTACTAAATTACACACTAGGCCAGGGATTAAGCATGGCTCTTTGTATGGGAGCATCTGAGGTCTGGAAGAAGATTTTACCTGTCACGGTCTGTGCTCACTGGGCCTTGATGAGGGGCAGAAGGAAGCAGCACTGCAGAAGATCGCAAACTCTGCTGTGTGATAATCAGCGATCTGTGCATGATGACAGGATAACCTGACTGGGGCTGTCCTGCACACAGCTCTCAGCAGCTTTGCACACACAGTAACCACCCTACCATTTCCAAATCAGCTCGGCAGCTTCTTCCTCCTTAAAATAAAAGGTGAAAGCCTTGCCTGCTCTGAGAGATGGCAAGCCAGAAAATGGCCTTCATTACACCCAGCAGAACTGAGAAGGGTTAGGAGTGCATCCTGCAGTTAAGCAAACACGCCAACAAGACAAAGGAAGAGGCAGGGTAGCTCATCAGTTGTTTTAATTTAGCTGCTAGTCAAAGCTGCAATTGTTGCTGATTGTTTTCAGAATGCTTTAAAGTTACATGTCCAAAAGAATTAGAAATAAAACCAAGGAAAAAAAAGGCCTGAAGTAACGGCATAAATCTAAACACTTCAAGGATATTGCATGCCTTTTATCCATTGCTTTTCACTTGAAAAAACAGAAGGCCTTCATCTTGATGTCTAGATGAGAGTGAAGAGAGTAAAGTCGTCTTTACCCCAAGGTAACTTACAAACAGCTGGTAACTCCAAGCTTTGGCTAAGTCTGTTTAGAAGTTCAGAAGTTACCAAGACAGTACAATGATGGAAATCAGGAAAAGTCTGTAGAGAGGCACCACATTTTACAAAAACAAGGTATTTCTTTTTTCTATTTTTTAAGAGTAGTAGGTGCTAAATTTTTTTTTTTTTTTTTTTTTTTTTTTTTTTTTTTTTTGCTTTTCTCCTCTTTGCATACATATTTTTCTAATAGCAAATACTGACATCTCACAGGTTTTATTAGTTATGTTGACATAGCCATAGTGTTCTGAAAGATGATACGGCATTTCTCACGTATTTTGCACTCACTTGGAGCACACTGAATGGCAGCATTATGTAAGGTCTGAAGGATACAAAATTCACAGCATAGCCACTTCTACGGATTTGTTTCAGACAGCAAACTGTGCTAAAAAACAACAAATGGGAACCAGTACACCACAATAAAGTGATGTTTTAGTTCAACATAGTCCTGTTACATCAAAGAGTAGTGTTACTACATGCCAGCATGATGACATGTCATTTTAGAGAAACCAAAACTGTCTCAGATCTGCAAATAGCCTCCTTGCACCTCATCAAAAAATGCAACCCCCCAGAAAGGCTGGGATGACGAGCACTGGGAGCGGATCTGGTCTGCACACACTCAGCAGGACTCTTTGGAAGTTGCTGCCAGTGCTCCTTTTGCAGCCAGAACAGCCACTGTTGAGCTACACAAACTACTCTAAGCCCTTTCCCTAGAGCCATCAGCCAGGGAACAACCATTTGACTGCCATTTGAGAAAAATAAGCAAAGCATACTTTAAAAGAATAGAGAAAAAAAAGAATCCTCCATTGATCACTGCTGCAAACCAGCTTTTTATTTCCCTTGTTCCTGCACTCACTCCAATTTCAGTTAAACCACAGCTAGCTGCAGTGACGATTTTCCATAGAATGTTTTATAAAGCCTCATACCATGCTGCATAGTATGCAACAGACTGCCCTCAGCCCACACATACACAGCACCCTTCTCACACCAGGCTAAGTTCCTGATAATCCCCACAGGCATTTCTAACAGCCTTTTAGCCACCAAGAGCAGAGAAACAGTGAACTGCTTCAATGAACACACACTCACTTCCACAGAGTTTGAAATCACAAAAAGGCTCTGGTATCTTCTCAGTGACATCCCTACAGACAAATGATGGCTGCAGTGAAGCTCAGCCCTGATGTCAGAGACAGGCAGCACTCCTTCACTGTCACTGCTCTTGCCAACACAGCCAATGAGATGGTTCCCATCTGAATTTTAAATCTTGACTAATTTTGAATCAGCATCAGCAAAAATGTTGTCTTGTATCTGCCACTGACTGGAAATGCCAGCTTTGCTAGTGTCTGCCAACCAAAGTCTGGGAGGAATCAATCCACTGAGGGAGGCTGAATAGGCAAGGCTCAAAAGCTGAATAGAGGAAAAAGAATCTGAGAAATGAAAGGAGATGATGTTAGGAAGTCCACAGGAGGCACAGCCATACTGTCCACCTCCAGTGTACAGCACAGGCTGAAGAGAATCCATGAGGGAAGCCCACAAAAGTCACCAACAGTCCTGCAGGTACAGACAGTCCTTGTTTCCAGTGCTGCAAGGATGTGCATTGGCGACTGCTGGTGATTGCTTATTATGGGATTCTGGTGGCCACCTTCTTGACCTGACTGCTGCTCCAAATGGCAAATCCAACAAACAGACCCATGAATGCTGAGCTGCAGTTCCACAGGTGCTCATGGCAGGCTGCAGAGCCTGGTTTTCATTTTCCCAGGTCTCACAGAGCACAGGACTTTTGCATCCTAAACACCAGGATTTTACTGGAGTCTCAAAAGCTGCATCCTCATCTCTTTGCTTTTCAGAAACAACATTTTTCCACTGACACAAGTAACAATGCAGTGTCAAAGCACTTATCAGTCATCCGGAATAACAGCTATTTTATCCTGGGGAAGTGAAATTTAACTATCCAGAAACTTTGTCTTTGCTGAACAAATAAAAGAAAATAAAAATGTATTTTCCTTGTCTTTGCAATATTAATTAGGTGCAGCAGCAAAAGGGGAAGAAATCTGTGACTCCTTCAGATTGTGATTACCAGTGTCAAATCAACATTATTTATTTTGATAGTTTTTTTTTTTTTCTATCACTACATCTTTCTAGTGCTAAGAGCTCATACTGTATTTATCAAAGAAACAATTGACTATATTAGTACCAAGTATTTTATTTTCCTCTCCACTATGGCAATATGTGAAATGCACATCCTTTTCCAAATACCAGCAGCTTCAAAGGCTTTTTTTTTTGTAAGTATCTCCAAATCCAGCAACCTTCCATGAAAGCAAGACAGATCAGATGCCTCCTGTATTTAGCAGGCCAGCACTCAGAAAGACAGCACTGTCTTGAAGATATTCTGTACCCCTGACTGTAAGTCAATCTAAATTATGTGCTGTACATACATTCAGTCACCCAATAAGGGCCAAATTAGTGCCCTATCCTCCTCTAAATTAAATAAAAGAATGCTAAAACTTGATCTACACTGTGATGATTAGAAACAGGACATTCCACAGAGTCATGTGGTGCTTTTATGGCTCCTTAACTCTGTTGAGAGGCTGCCTGGTCTGAGTGCACACTCACCCAGTCAGGTATGGCCAGCTGGCTGCTGCCCCACTCCCCTCCAAGCCCAGCCAGCTCCAGGGCAGAGGCTCTTGAATTCCTCTGCTTGCCTGAATCAGACTGTTCCAAGGTACTTCCAGCCTCTTCTTCGCTGAGTGTCTTATCCTTCAGCTTTGTTTGGGTGTATATTGGGAATGTTTTATTTTAATTAAATTGAGGAGCCATGAAATGAATCTATATTATGTCTCCTATTTAGTGAGCACTAAATCCAAATGCAAATGTTCCACAGTTGAACACAGATGGATGAAAATCCAGATCTGCCCTTATGTCCAGCTGCTTTGGGATCATTCCATGGTTTTGTCCCAGCTGTGTGCTTTCCTTAAAAAACCAGGACATTTTATGCTTAGAAGAAAAGTTATTTGGTACAAGGCCTTTTTATTGTTTATACAAAGTACAACTGATCCTGATGTGTAACTGAGGCCCCAGGCCCTGCTGTACTGCAAATACTGAAAACAATCATCAGACCAAAGCAAGTAGAGTCTTTGCATAAATGCTCTTTTTAAAATACGATACAGTTGGATGGAGTCTTCCAATTCTACCAGAAATAGCATTTTACCTCCCACATTAACATAGCTGTTATAGGACAGATATATTTCTAATTTACTGGAATAAATGGATTCTTCTGCAGAGGTGCTGTAAGAAATCTGTGTAGTACTCCTAGTAGCATGTAAGTTCAATGCAAGCAAAAAGTAATCAAGTGATAAATAAAGAAAAAGTAATTGATGGAAACAAGATCTCTTCCAAAATTATTTTTTCTGGTTAGGTTTCAGTGCAAAAGTTATGTGAAAATATATCAATATTTTTTCATTGATATTTCAACAAAATAGTATCTCAAACAATGCCTCATGTGGAAAGAACCTTAAAAATTAAAGTGAGCAGACAATTTGTAAATATATTTTTTGTTTAGTCTGGAATACAAATTTTAGGCAGCCCATACAACTCTTAAATCCTATCCAAACAAACTTAGGGTCAAAGTAAATTTTAAGAGTACACACCTAGAAATTTAGGTTTTATTCATTTCCAAAACTTGCGCAAAATATTTGGAAATTAGTTTAAACATAGGAAGCATTAGCTCAGAATCGGCAGAAAGAAAGTAAAGTGCATTATTAGTCATAGCCACATTTCTTTACTTCTTCATCTTGCAAGCAAAAAGGTTCCTTCACTCTTGGAAGACAACAGTTAAAACATGAATTCCTGTAAAGCTGAAATGAGATCAAATGCTACATGTTTAGCAAAAATTAGCAAAATCTACCTTTCTGACAAGCAGGACTTACTCTGGTTTTTGGAAACCCTCTCAAGTGTGTAACTCGAATAGGCAAGTTGTATTTAGGAGGGAGTTTCTGATATGCAGTGACATTTGGGAGCAGGCAAAGGGCACTGGATCCTAGAAAAGTGTAAATCTGTTCAGTGGCCATTTACATTCAAAGCTGCCTGAACTGTCAGGTCACCACACTCAAGATGAAAGAGTTAAAGGTATGTTCACATCTCCTGGTGAAGTGAGCAGATACTTGCTGGAGGTGAGTGCTGATCAGACAAGCTCTTGCTGATTTGTGAAATAATTGGACAGCACCAGCATTTCCAGTGTTGAGCAAGATGAGAGGGAGCACTAAAAACAGCTGGTGATGGCTCAAAAGTAGTGTTCCCCAGTTTTTCTAACAAAATGCACAGCCTAGGATGACTTACACATAAATAGCCGGCTTTCAACTTTGTTTAGCTGGAGCTTTCATTCTACAAGTGAAGCTTTTCACTCACACTTCTGCAGTTCAAAGAATATTAAGGTTTTTACATGTTTCTTCCATAGGATACAATTGTCAAATACACAGGGAATCCGTGTTTCCACACTAAGAGCCTGGATTATCCTCTGCAAAATAAGTTTGGACTCTTCTTGTCTGCTTTCTGCCTTGACAGGCAAACTGTTCGCACTTCATCTCTGCTTCTGGATATCGATTACACATGTGTAGTTACACCTAAATATGGAAAGTAAGGGTAGAGCTACAGTCTCTCTTTAAAAAAGGATATTTTACGCAGCCAGCATACCTGAAATACTGTGATCCAGGATCCCATTCATTTACCATTTTTTGCACAAAGCTAAAGCAGCATCACCAAAGACAGCTGAGTGATTTAATCCCAGCAACTGGTTTTCACTAATGTAAAGAACAGACCTCCAGCAAAGCTAAACCAGCAGAAACTGGTATTTCTCTGGTATTTCTGACACTGCTCTGAGAAATGTAGAAATGCAGCAGAAGAGAGTGAAATCAAGATCTGGTATTCACTAATATTTTGTTATTCACAATTTTAGAAACATGCTTCTAGAACTGATATTCCTTATTTAAAACTCTCTGCATATAGTCAGTAATTTAGTGAGCTCTTAATCTTTAATCTGGAAAGCTGAAACAAACTTTCCTTAAGACCTCACTAAACCCCAGGTGTTCTGGATCTTCCCAATACAACTATAGTATGAGATGGAAAGTAAACAGTCTAATCCATGTATAAATATTTAATAAGACACTTGAATCTGGAGCAAAATGCAGCTAACTCAGTGTTCCCTCTTTAGAACCAAACAGATTAGCTACATGACACAGTGTTAGTACAAACTTTCCTTGACTATAAACATTGGCTGATGTATTTCACCAATAACGTAATGTATAGGAACAGAGGAAGGGTTTAATCTGAAGAGAGGAAAAGGTCCAATTTCACAACTTTTCCTGAAGCATCTCAAGAAGCTCCCTGTGCATCCATCTCCTTTCTACTGGCAAGTAGTTGAAGCCCAGTTAAAAATCAATGGCAAATGCCAAGAGAAGATGCTGTTCTGCTTCATACATCCCCACAAAAAAAATCTCAGCCTGAAGTGGCAACAAGTATTTGCTAGAGACAATTCAGATGGGAGCAAGAGCAGCCAAAACATTTGAAATATTAAAAATGTACTATTTCATCTTAGAAGGAACTTACAATTTTTGTTTTACTCTCCTTCAGAAAAGGACCACTGAAAGGTGAGTGACAACACATTTCCTCTCCCATCTCTTGTATCAATTCTATTCATCTTCAGTAATATCAGACCATTTTTGTGTGGCCATGTGATGACACAGGATCAAATGACAGTTGTTCTGTCAGAGCTTTTTTGTGTACAAGTTTTCATTAAAACCACAGCAACCCCAGTGCTCCCTAACTAATCAAAGACTGAAAAGAGGCAGCTCCTTCACAGGGGATATTTCTATGGCTGATCTGTTGAGGAAATGGAAAAGTAGCTACAAATCCCATGAAACTGTAAAAGCCTCATAACTCTTCTGTTCACAGTTTACTTCACATCTATTTTCAGACCAACATTTCCACACATAAAATAATGAAAAGTATATGAGAAATTGCTAAAAATCTTTGTTGAATTGCATCAACTTACATTTAATAATATGATCATTTGCCATTCAAAAAGCCAATTTTTCATTGTGTGTGCCTATCATTCAACTTAGATTCTAATGCGGCCAGAAACAGAAATTACAGAGTTATCAGGAACTGAAGTTGCCTTTTTTACCAACAGAATTTCCATCCTTAAACAGGGTGCCATGCTCTTCCCTGAGCTAAACTCCATCCATGTGCTCTGCCAGTTTGAGTAGCAAAGTTATAAGGCAGATCAACATTGTATTTTGAGTGTAGACATGACTCCAGGTTGAAGCCTGTGCTTTGCTGTCACATAGGCTGGCAGATGCAGGGGTCTGCGTGGCTGGAGGTGTGGGATAAATTTGGGTGCACATTAAAGGAAAACTCCACACTCGCTCCTGTGCAGCTCAGAAAGGACAGCTCCACGTTCCCAGTCTGAACCACAGCACTGAACATCCCCTGCAGCCCCACAGCACAATCAGTGCAGGAAGCAGAGACAGCTGGCCCTCTCCAAAGGACAGGAAATGTCTTTTGGCCATTTCAGACGAGGGGAGCTGGGAGCTCCCTGCCTGCTGGGTGACCTGAGCACGGATGTGCAGTCACACACTCCTGCCTTGGGGAGCCCCTGACCCACGCTCCTGCAGACATCCACACAGCCCTCGGACATACAGCTGAGACCAGCAACACATGGAAATGGAAACACTCACAGCAACATGAAACTGTTTTTCCGAGGTCATTTTGCCAGGTCATCTAAGATTTTTATGGCCATAGCCTGAAGCACTGAAAGCAATCCCGATTAGCTACCAAGATAATAACCACAGCTGTACTATTAACAATGTGAAAACGAGTTATCACTTTCTTTTCAGTCTCTTAAAAATTACCAAAGACGGAAATTATCAAATTACTTCTAATTATCAAATGCTTGTTTGCACTCATGTAATTACTAGGCTCATGTAATTACTATATGCTTTTCAGTATAGAAGAAAAAAGTGATTTAAAAAAATCTTAAAATAGGGCTTTATACTTCAAGTCACATATTTTTAATTTATTAGGTAAGACCAAAGTAGAAGGAAGAAATGTGAACCAAATGCTGAGCTTGTTAGTAAAGCATAAACTAAAAAAAGAATATGTATATGCCAGACAGTTCTTATCAGAGGTAAGTCAGTGTTCCTAAAGATGCTTTATTTTTGTTTGTCACAGTTATCTGTTTCTACGTGCAGTTAAAACAGAGGAGATTTAATTAAGTACAGATTGATTTGACAAGGATGTTATTGTTTTTTATGAAGCACACTCCCACTGCCATTTCCCTTGGGTCAAGTGATGTATTTACTAAAAAAGTGTAAGATGGAAGAAAAGAACGATGTTTCTAAAAATTGAAATGGGTACAACAGGCACCACAGTTGCTTACAAGTTGATAAGACATTTTCTGAAATAACCATAAAAATCCCAAATCCCTTTTGCAAGGGCAAGGAAACCACTGTTAAACACTTCTCATGAGGCACTGCAAGTGACATGGAAACATGGCAGAATTGTGCTGCTCAAAGAGAAAGTCTGGAAAAAATCCCTTATCTGGAGGTTCCAAAGAAGACTACTGAGCAAGATGGAAGAATCATTCCATTTCCATATTCTTGAGGGACACACAGCTTGGGGTTTTTTTTTTTCTCCAGGGCAAACTATACTGTGATACTGTAAAACATGAAAAATCCCTTCCTCCTGCCCATTCCTGCTTCTCCATGTGCTGAAGAAAAAATCTTTACCTCTTTAGAGTAATTGACCTCAACAAAAACTCAACTTTAGGAACTTGTGCTTCTAGCAGCCAGGTCCCAGAGCTGAAACCTCTGTACTGGAAGTCAGTGAAGCAGAATGAAGTTCTGAAATGTGCCATTGACTCAGCATGGTCCCAACTGAGTATCATTTGCAAAATAAAGTCTTAATTTTGCAGAGGGGATCCAGCTTAAAGTAATGCACTTTCTCCAGCTATAACATCCTGCCAACACTATATGGAGGATTCACACAACTTTTCTAAGCAAACGTGAAGAAAAATACATCAGGAGGTACTTCCCTTGAAATTACTTCCCTTAACACAAATTTCACATAGAATACACATAAATGTTTGGTTGAGCAGTCATTCTTAGAAGGCAGTAAGCAATTTGCTTTAAAGGTTTGAAAATTAAAATCCTGGCTTTCTCACAGATGTTGGGAAACCCCTCAATAACTCCAATGGAATCCAGCTTTCCTCTTCAGTCCAGACTGGAGGGCTGAAAATACTGATACACAATACAATAAATGTGTGACAGAGCCCAGCAAGAAAAAAAAATAATGCTGAATACAACATCTACATTAACTCTGTGAAGAAAACCTGACTATCTTTTGTTACCAGTGTACAAAATACATTTACTGCAAGCAGAACTTCTATTCACCCAAAGGTTCTCAGGAGTTAAGGCACATTCCAGCTGATAAAAGACAAGGGAATGGTTAAACTAGATTAGTTCAGGTTTTAGTCCTGATGCTAGAAAAACAAGTGAAGTTTAATTACTTTATTGCTCTGGAAAAAAATCTGGAGATAACACTTATGTCATTTTTTGTTTCAAGACAAAACATTAAATCTCAGGAAAATTTCCTTTAAGGTCCCAGAAACACTGATCCATGCCTGCAAGGAATCACTGGGTGTCCCAATGCTGGTTTTGTAATGCTTTTGGATTTACAACACAAGTACAGCTGGAGTTATACAGGGAATGACAACCTGCTGCCTTGATTTTGCATGCAGGCTTTACTTCTTTATTTTAGTTCTGCTGTGAGACAAACTGGGCTATATTTCCACTGCTAATGATATTCCAAAGGTTGACATCTTCCAAAAACATGTTGCCCTCTTAGGAAGATATGCCCTAATTAAAATGGGACAAGACAACTTCTTCTGCTATCTTCTCTTTCAAATATCTCTGAGTTTGGAGAGAAAATGTATTCCAGAAGAAGTAACTACTTTCAGAGGTTATTAAGGAGTACAGAAAGCTAATTTTTAGAGTTTTATATAAAAATATTTTCTGTGAATTCATTTACTGTCCTGACAATATAGTTGAGTAAGCAACAGATTTCTTAATTAAAACTTCAAGAAACATATAACTAATGTAATTCTCAAAGAGTCAAAGCACTTTGGAGCATCAACTTTCTCCTACTGTATATTTGTAACTGCCCTGCACTGCAGGACTTTAAAGTTCTTTTTATACCAAAATCTATTCTCTAAGTGTAGCAGTTGCAGCAAACAGCTATGACAAGAATGCCTTGGCTGATGCATTTCTCTTCTTTTTTTCCCCCCCTTCATTTATAAGTTTTTATTCTGTTTTTAGAACCTGATAGGAAATAGAACTACCCAGACACACAAGTAGGCAGATGGTGCCAGTCTGACAATAGAGATGGGAGCAGAAGGGATTTGGTGTTCAGGGTGATTTGCCATTCTGTTAATATGCATCCCAGCTTCAGGAGCAGGTGAACAGAACACAGCTCAGCTATAAAGCAGAACAAGTTCTCCTATACTGTTCCAGCAGAATATCATGGATGTGAACACAAATCTGAGAGATCTGTCTTAAGAGATAGCAGCTCTGTAGGACTTTGAAAAACAAAATTTAGTGCAGAATTGCACCACCCTTAGTGCTAAACACTAGGTACTAAAAAATTCTTCCTTTACCATACACTGAGAATTCAGCACACGCTGAGTCATTTTATTAGACAGCTTTCTTTGATCATTTAAAACAAGTATCATCAATCTTTAGAAAAAGACAACCAGATGTTTCTTTTTAATAGTACTTCAAAACTTGTGCACTATTTGTACTGTATTTATTATGGATCAAATCCAGAAAATTTGAAATTATTTTAACTTCCTGTTTATTAGCTTTGGCAACACTCTGCTGTTTTTTTAAAGAAGACCCAGAAAAAGCCCTTCCAAAAGTCACCCATAACGAACAAGAACATTCGCATCCATGCTACTTTTCAGACTACTAAAATGTTTCTATTTCCAAAACAAGTGGCTGGATGAGATACCTGATGCAATTCACAGTATCCCATTCTTACTAGGGTTGCATCTTTCCTCCAAATTTGTTTTCTATTTTGGCAACTCCACAGAAGGTCAAACATATCACCCATCAAATCAGGACATTTTGCAAAAAAAATGCTTGTTCTATCAATGGATTTATAACTGATTAGAGAGCAACAGCTAAAATGTCTCTAATCAACAGCTTAAAAGGAGGAGACTGGCAAACACCTGAATATTCCTCCTATTTTTGCAGAATAAGTAAAGTCAAGGGAAAAGTTATATAATTTACACTTATACCCAGATTCTCAGCCAGACCACTCTGTATCCTACATGTTATTAATTCTTCTCTTATTCCCACTATGTTCTGTTATTTGGATGCTGCTTTATTTGTATTAAAAAAAAAAAAAGTGCCATCATTCCCTTTTATTCTTGTCTTTAATTTTCTTCACCTTTAAGTGTTCAGAAAGTCAGCTGAACACCAGCAAACACACCTGTTCCTCATTCACAAGGAGAATGAGAATTCACAGCATCTCCCATTTTTCCTTGCCTATCACTGATGGACAATTTATAGTCTTGTTCTCCAAAAATCTCCCATCAGGAAAAGCTGTGATTCACACCAAAAATATTGCACATATTTCCCAGAAAACAGGTAGCCTGAGACACCTATTGCATTCAGCTTTACTTCCTACTAATTGGCACTCCAGCCTGTTGTACCTCTCCAAGCAGAGTTTGCCTGGTTGACCGTGTCCATTGTGTGCCCTATCTGGCTGCAGGCTCCATGACTGGCATACTTCCTGCCTATCTGTTGCCTAATTAAGTTTGCTTTGTAGTAATCCCTGCTATTGGCTGTCTTCCTGGCTCATGAAGCAGCTAACCTGACTGTCAGCCAAAGCTCTTCAAACTGGGCCTTGCTCACAGATTGGTTCTGTGATCCTTCTGTTCCTGAGGGTGACTTACTCAAGGGATCACACTGGAAATCTCTGTCACACCTTTCACTCAATGCCAGCGGAAACTCTTTCAAACAGACTCTTGTTTCTGCAAAGGGCACCTCTTCTCATTTTAAGAAGCTTTAAAAAATAATTAGTAGCAGGAATATCCTGAGCCAATCACACTTAGATAGAAGATGGGCAAGTTTTGGAGTGGGGTGAGAGGTAAGAGGCATGACAAAAATCAGGTATTTAAGAAAATTTAACCCAGACAAAAAGACATACTCTAGGTGGTGAGAAGTATACATGAGTAATATAGAATGTGCTGGAAGAAAATGCCAATTGGGTAATTTCAAGGCAGGATATAAGTCACCCCTACTTGTCTATCGAATGCTTGGAGAGTGTCTTGTGCCATTTCGCAGATGTAAGAGGGCATCAAAAATCTCTCTTCAACTGAGACATCATTGCAGAACTAATTGCACAAAATTCTACAACTTTTGTTAGGCAAAAGCCCAACCAGCCAATTACATGTTCCAAAGACTCATGATAACATTTATTTTTCTTGTCCTGGGCAGGACACCAGAGAGTTTATCCTCCTGCAGAAATTCTTGGTTTTCTTTCTGACTTCAAGGTGGACTGGCTGACAGAAAACAATTTTAAGAATATTTATAATACTTCTCCTACAGTGAATAAATGAATACACAAGAGAAATTGAAAGGTTGATGCTAATCCTATTCTAAGGAGTTACATGGCAAGTAAAACATCACAGACTCATCGAAGTCTCCATTCTATGGTCAAGAAAGACAACGATTTTTACAAAGAAAGAATTTGGATGCATGTTTTTATTCTCCACTACTTAGGAAGCTGAGGGTGTCTGCCTTGTCCATATGGAGCAAATCCATAGCTCAACTCATCACTTTTAGTCTTGGATAAAGTGCCACAGAAATAAGGTTAGAACAGAAGGTCAGTGGTGGCAAGGCTCCAGAGAGGGAGATACAAGTCCAGGCTGTCTTCCCCTCTGACTGCACACCTCAAATGAAATCAGTGGCAGTGACAGCTTTGCCTTCAAGGCAACAGCATGTTCCTCATGCAGGTTACCAAGGGTAGCCATGGCAGCTCCTACAAACAAAAAATGATTCCTATTCCTAGGGCAACACGCCTGCACCCTCAGCTCATGCCAGCAGCAGAGCAGGGAATCACCAAGTATCTTCAGGTGAGGAGGACTTATCACAGTACAGGGCAGAGGGATCTGACTGTGGCAGCTAAGCACGACTTTCAGGAGTCAGGTCACATCCACATCAGTAACACCTCACCTCTGAGAAGCTCAGTTTGAGAAAATTAGAAACTTTCAGGCTAGAAAGTAGAAAAAAAAAGGACATTCACTTGGCATAGTGAGACTACACAACTCCTTAAACTAAGACAACTCAAAGCATTGTAGGATGAAATAAGGAACTTTTTAAATGCTCCATTTGCTTCCAAAATAGTGTAAAGACTTTAAAATCCTGGGTTAAAGCTCACATGAAACACAATTACTTGAACAGTGACACGTACTTCTCTGCTGGGCTTTTCCAAGCCATCTGGAAGTGCTCTATGGAGCACAGCTTGAGGGCCCATGTTCTGGTTGATTTCAAAGGTCCCCACTGCAATTACAAAATCTGCTGCCCTTGCGGGCAGACTGAGAAAGAGTTTCAGGTCACAGAGTCACCTCACCGACCCTAGTGACACAAAAATGCCATGGATCCTGGTTAGTTTTGAAAGCTGTGGAAATCTTTTTAACAAGATACATTTCCTAGAATATATTCAGCCTCACTTAGGACACATCACCCTCTCAGACAAAACTGCAAACCAAATTCCAGAGTCAGGATTTGCTGGCAGAGGCTCCCTGGTTACCCTGTTTAAACACAGCTGTTATCATTACTGAGTTCTGTGATAAGAATTCATCTGTCCCCTGGAGAAGTCTTCCTGAAAAGATGATGTAAGACTGCACATAGGAACAAGTTTGGTCTTGATGCCCATTGCATAAGGAACCCTTTCAAACGCTGTTTTAATACTTTGTGCTGTTTTAGTATTTGGTGTGGTTCTCATTAGAGAGCTAAGCTCAGTGTATTTAGGTTGGGTCAGGAGGACATGTACAATAATTGTTTAATGCTACATTTTGCAAAGTTTGTTTTATTACTTAAAAAAAAGACAAACCTTGGCAGTTGTTAAAAAAAAGCAGCTGGCACATAAGTTGTTTGACTTAACTATTACCTCATTTTCTTCCAAAATATTGCCAGAACTTCTTAATGACAGCAAACAGATGGTCAACATTTTTCAATGTTAGAGATAATCCTCTTCCCAAACCAAATAATGGCATTTTATATGTTTAACCAGAAGGGAATTTGAACAAGAATTAGACATTATTTACCATCTTTACAAAAATAACTAGATAACAATCCCAGTATTACTTGTACCTGTGTCCAAGGTTAGAGCATTTAGCCCTGCTCACACCTTGGCACTGTGAGTTGAAAGAAATGGCAATATCCCACAGTCTGGTTTGATTTTAACTGGTCAGCCTGCAGGCCACGGGTATCAAATGGCAGCACTATGTCCCACAGTGCTTGTCAAGCCAGGCAGCAGGAAGCCACATTGAAACAGAGAGAAGTTTGAACCAACAGCATTCAAGAATTTTGTCACCAGCAAATTTGTTTGTGTAAAGCACTTCTGCAAAAAAAAAATCATTTTGTTGAGTCGACACTTCCAAAGAAATTGTGTTTTATCAGGAAATCCCTGACTGTTCCAAACAGAGCCATTAACCAGCCAAAGCAGAAACCAGCAAACATTATTAAAAATACAATTTATAATTATTACAGTCTCATAGCAAAGAAACGTCAACCAATCATCAATTAATTATCACAAGAGAGACACTTTGTACACCCAGTATTAAGTTGAGGGGACTAATTCCAGACAAAAGTTAATCTAAGATCTCTGGCCAATGCGACATTAGTTTATGCTAGATAACAATTAGATTAATCACCCGAAGTTCTGACCTCAGGTTATGCTGTTCACTGCATGGATGTTGAGGATCTGTCTATCTTTTCTTGCTTGTTTGATCTGCAGTAATTCTATCAAAAACTCTTTGATTGCCCATAGATAATTTACATTACACTTACTGTCATCATTTTAACTTTAGTTTGCTAATCGATCATATCATGATATTCTAATGGGCTTCAAATTATAAATATATATACACATTATATATATACGTTATATATATATATATATATATAAATCTGACATAATTACATATTACAGGAAAAAGAAAAAAAAAAAAGAAATATAATTAGTAACACCAGTTTTTCCCAATTTACAGCACTTGTAAGCTGCAAAAGCTGCCTGGGACACAGCCTCTCCTGAGTAGTTTGTGAAGCCCTGGAAACAATTTTTCAATTTTTTTCCCTTAATTTCTTTTTTGGTGAGGGAGAATAAAAAAACAAAATATTATCTCCAGCACATGTTGAGCAAAGTTTAAAACAAACTCTAATAATGTTATAAATTCCAAGATAAGGGAACAGGCATCAAGAGAAGGTATACATGAAACAAAGATTGGGTCTGCTATTTTATCTTCATGAGTGTTTAAGAGTTGATGACATTATATAAAAATAAAAAAGCCAACATTATTATAAACAAATGCAAAATGAGCTGCAAAATGAAATGGTGCAGGCTGCCAACTATTCAGTGCTTCTTGATACTCTGAAAGCATGAAAAATGTTCCCTGCTGACTTATCTGCAGTGCATTTCTTAGCAAGACAGCCATCAATACAGCTTGGAACCTTCAGCAGCATCATCCCTGCCCATGAAGTGTGGACAAACAGTGAGCAAGTGGAATGAAAAACACTCTTTTAAACACAATAAATTCTTCTGACAGTCCCTGTAGATCACTCATCTGCACTGAAACTGGACATATCCTTGCACTAGGATAGGGGCTAGTATCAGGATTTACATTCACCTCCTCGTTTAACTTATAATTTAATGAGGTTGCTTTTCTTTCACTTTTCCTCTTATGCCTCACATATGAAGCACTTTTTCTACCCATCAGCTGCTGTTCCTAAAGACGACTGTATGTAAGTCTTGCATGCAAAAGTGGTTTCAGTGTAAGTTTGTGTTCAGACTGTCTCCTGCTCCAAAAAATTATATGTACCAGGGTTCATTGGGATGGTAACATAGCAGAATTCCCTTTAAAATTGCCTTAGCTGGATAACTGGTACCTCAGCTGGCCAGAAAAATGGGAGTAGGGACACAGAGATTCAGAAGATCCACACATTCATCCAGAAACTCCAGCTAGGCAGGGGCTCCTGTAACCTGGAAGCACCACCCTTCCTTCAAAAAATAATCTCAATTATTCCACAGATTGCTGACTCACTGCATAGAGATGAGTCTTCTGACAAGGTCAGTCTTACAGGTACTGAGATTATAATGGTTTTTTGAGGGTTTGGATGGGTTATTTTGGTTGGTTGGTGTTTCTTTGTGTTTTTTTGGTGTTTTTTTAATATATCCTGCACATACAGCCTATAGCAAAAACAAGAATGTGGGCACCTGTGGATTACACACATATGCATCTCATTTCTAGAAATACCTCTCACTAGTCAAGTAGTCTTAGGCAGTTTTGACATTTTTATTGCCTGAATAAAAATTTTAAAGCTTGATCTGATCAGAAGTGAATTCAGGGAGGACATTTAAGGACATTGTCTATACTATTTTCATTAAGCTGTCAGCTTATTGTAATTTTTTTTGTGCTTTTTAGCTATTTCCTTCTTCTAAAAAGAAAGCTTAGCTTTATTCTGATCCAGTTAATTGTGGAAAATTGACAGCTGGAACATTTTTTTAAACAAAATATGGATTCAGGGCATTGACAAAGCACTGTCTCTGTCTCTGAAGTTCAAGGCTTTGCAGCAGTGGAGAAGCAGCAAGGCAGGAAGGCAAGGAATTAGGCTGTACAGTGTCCTGCAAGAAACAAGCTGTGCTGTAGGATACATAATCACCTCATCCCAGCCAGTCACCTCCACATCCTCAGGCATGGCAGACCCCCAGTAGCTGCCTGCTGATGTCCAAGAAGGTGTCAGGAGGCTCAGCAACACTTGGTGGAAGCAGTGTTGTAAAAGGGAAAGATTACCACTTGTAGAAGACAGTTTACTCCACAGACAGGTCTCAGCAGGATGGAATATGTGTCTGAAGGACTGAAAATGCCCCACCAACACAAGGCACGTAAGAAATAAGCTAAAAGCCAAATGAGTTCTCAGGTCAGCAATGAAAACAGCCTAAAATCTTTGTGACATCTTAACAAAAGAGATGCCAAGAGCTCAAACTGCAAGGTCAACAGCGTTGTGGCCACTTCAAACAATCAAGCTGTACCCTGGGAATGTAAAGCGACAGAAGAATGATGCTCATGGCTGTCTAAAGGTCAAAGCATTTACAGGATATTGTGTTCCAGAACCAAACTGGGTCTGTCCCTTACTGTATCCAATCACAAAAGGTAGTGAGCAGTTCACTTGAGCTCATATTCTAGGATGTACTGAGAACTTTGCAAGGAAGTTCTCAATACACCCTAGAATATGAGCTGAACTGAATTGTTTCTGCTTCTCTGTTTAGACAAGTGTTCCCCCTGCCACATGATGAATTAAAAGAAATTTTATATTTCCAGAACAAACACATCGCCCGTTATCAATTACACATTCACACTCTGCCTACAATAAGAAAAAACATGATTTTTAAAACAGTCATTTTGAAATAGCAACATCTTCCTAAATTCAGCCCTGCATATACACATACTGTGTCACTGAAATAGACAGGAAAAATCAGCACTGCTAGTGTTTAAATGAGACTTAATTTCTTCTGTTTTCACTCAGAGGATGAGTTTTCAGTACAATTTCAGGAAGTACAGCTGATAAATTAAACAACTAGTATTATTTCCCTTCTCTTTAAGCCTTTCCAATTCCTCAAGTACCTACTGTGAGCTCTTTCATCCTTTCATCTCCAAAAGCAAAATCTGGAAGATTCATTTTCATACATGTTAAAATGCTCTAGAGCTTAAGATAAAACATTAAGTAGATGGTGTCTGGACAAAAATTAACATTACAATTGAAGGCAGAGTGAAGTCAGTTACTTCATTCCCCTAAGAGAGGAGATAAGCAGCTGCATTAAGATAAGTTATAGTCTGTTCATACAAGCAAAAGAAATTAAAGATTTGTAGAGAAATCTTGCTTAAACATTTGGGTTCTTCAAATGAAGACTTCAGAGAGAGAGAGACTTTAGCTACATAAGCAACTTTCTCAAAGGGAATTGCTCAGATCCATTTGGAATTTTTATTCCTCCACAACCAAATACACAAATCAAAAACACTTCCACAAATAAACAGAAGCTATTACAGTAAGTCCTGGGCAAAATCTGTGCTAGAAGCCCACACTACTTTGATTTTCCTAATTTTAATTGTTGCAATCTACTTAAAAACCATCTGACTTCGTTTGAACTAGGACTCAGATCACATAAAGAAATAGGATTCCATTGAAGACTCATTACAAAGCGAGCCATTTGTAAATCTTTAGAAGAGCTTTTGAAATCTTGGCCAGGAACATTTAAAATGCAGCTGGTCTTCATCATTTGTCATTTCATGAGGTCATTAGATGGAGAATTACACGTATTAACATGGTGTTTGTTTAGTTATTTATTTATTTCTAAGAAGATTGCTAAGAGGCAAGGACAAATTCTATTAGTCTAAACAAACTTACCCGTGCACCCTTCTCTGGAAAACATTTGCATCCAGCACTGCAATCACGGCCCCCACATGGCCCACTGTAGGACTTCTTTCCACCCTAAAAAAAAAAAAATTAAAATAAATTGAATTTTGTAACTATTTGCTAGCAGAAGTTCTTTAATTAAAAGACTTGGTTTTGACACTTTTCATCTACATTGCATTTTTTGTGTGAATTTGCTGGGAAGTTAATTGGGCAAAATGTAACTACATTTTAAGTTCTCCACAATTGGATCCTTTTCGGAACCACCAAATAAACAGAAAAAGCTGGGTTAGCAATTCTTTGAGGACAAATGAATTTACACAAGTTGGTGCTCTTCTGCAAGGTGCAGAGTGCTTCCTAGGGCTCTCAGACCCATAAAAGTAGATGCTTTGCGATACACAGTACACTGTTAGACTAGGATCATCATTAGTAACTACAACTTGTGCCTCAGCCATTCTGCATAAACAAGTATCTTTATATCAATAGGAACTATCAAGACAAATTTAATTTTAGGACCCTTGCATGTTTCTAAGAATAAGAAGCTGCATCCCTTAACCATGAGAATAAAAGCTACTGGATGAGAGAAAATGGCATTTTAAACTAAGAACACATGTGCAAGGAAGTTGTATAGGAAACCAGCATGGATTTGGATTTAAACTGAAAATATATCCCAAATTTGCTGCACTGGCATTAGTTGTTTCAAGAATAATTACAGTATTTATGTCAATCTAAAGTCCCTATATCACAAACTCAATTCCCAGCTAATAGAGTATGTGAAATCTGACTACATGAATTTAGTTTAGAGTTTGACCTGCTTCCACACTACACAGGTTTGAGGGACTGGGCTTCCCAAAGCCCTGCAATGCTACTGACAATAGTGAAAATCCTGGAAAAAAGGCCCCCTTGAGCAATGTGGTTTTGTTACACACTATGAATACCCCTCTCCAAGGAAACTTTCACTGTCCAGCATGCTCAGGTAAAGTCCCTAAACTCTGAAATTCTGAAAGGAATAAACATTTAAGCTTCTCATATCAAGGTGATCAAACTAAATGCCAAAACAAGTTCAGACTGGAGCCAAACACTTCCTTACTAAAGGCATTCACAGGAAATATTTTTAAAGCCTTTAAAATTTCCTGACAGTGAGGAACGTGAAAAATGAAAGATAATTCATGCAAGCTTCTCAACTTTGAGCTTCTTTGAATCAGCTTCTCAAAAGAAAGTAACTAACCTGACATCACTTGATCTGTGTTCTGCTGAAGGTAAATGAAAACCTCTATACATGCTGATGTTTACATTGTTCTGCTAAATTAAACACCTTTGGTTTTAGAATGAACAGATATTAACAAAAAGCCTTAAATCCAATCTGCCACACTTCCCTATCCAGAAAGGAATTTTATCTCTTGCTGTAAAATAGTCATAACAACCTTCAAGCAATTCTAAGAGGCATTGAGTATAAGAAGAAATCCTATGAGACCACTTTGCAGACTTTTCACAAACTGAAAGTGTGTCCCTATTTTGTGTAAAATTGTGGTCACCATGTAGTTCTAGGTTTCTGTTTCACAGCATGAGGAGTCACTTGTGAATGAAGGCATTTGGAAAGGAAGCAAAGCAAAGCCAGTTGGCTCCAAACCAGGTGTACATACCCTGAGTATTTTATTTAGGGGAAGTAGCTGACATCAGACACTCCATGACTATTTAAATCACAAACAGCCATGTGCATAATATTTGTGTACACAACTCTAAAGGCTGCTAGAATATAAGATTCTAGACAACAGTGTTCTCTTCTGGAATGGTTATACATTTTCCCATTCAAATATATGAATGCAAGGTCATTCAAACATTTACAGATGGTAACCTGACCATGTAAACATAAGCCTGTCATACTTGTTCAGTGCATGTATTCAGGGGAGAGATTTTTTTCCTACTGCTCTACATTTCAGATTGATGAATATGCTCTTTAAAAAAATATATTAAAAAATAAGCTAATTAGTTATAGTTATAAACTCCATCATTATAAGAGAAATTAATGAAATAATTTTTATTTCATTGCATTGAAGCAGCCAAGATCCTGAAAACAACAAACAAAATAGCAGCACTGTTACACAAATACACACCTTTAGATTTAGTATCAACTGAGTAACATACATCCTGATTTAAACTGAGTTATTTCAGGCTTACATAAGAATCGCTATCATGATTTCAATTTATAAAAACCCACTCTATTTGAGAAATATTGATGCAAGAGAGAAACTATTATTAAAAGACATTCAAAACCAAGAGTCATTGTAAGGACATTTTTCCTCTCATGCTTCTGGTGTACCTCTATCAAGCATTTATGCACAGTTGATTCATGCAGAAGCAGTGGCACTCAAATCTTTCCATTGACTTCAGCTTGTTCTGGACTGGAGCCAAAGAGAGTAAAGAGACCTGACAGCTGTGATGCCATAAGAGATGTCCCAAAATGTTAAAAACATCTTCTTTATCATGAGGAAGCTAAAGTAGCAATGGTGGAAATGGGCACAAAAATTGGAAAATTTTAGTAAAGAATGGATTCTAAGGAATGGTAACAGACAAAATCGGAGTGTGTAAAGTACACTGCAAAAAGAGCATAGTCATGATAAAAGAATCTATAAATCAGCAACAGGGGTGGCTGTCAGGGACAGAATATTGGCTTGTCCTATACTAACTAGTCAGAGGAAAGGACAATCTGGCACAAAAGCAAATGTGTATAAGTTTCCATAAAACTTACATGTTTTTGGAAAATGTTCCTGTAGTAAGAGATTATTGCTGCTGGAACTTGTCATTAATAATGGAATTTATACACAGATGGGCTGGGCACATCCATTTTACACCAAAACAACATCTGTATCCTAAACTAATAGTTACAGATGCAGTATTTGTTTCTTCAGGTTATTAATATATTTAATATATTGAATTTCCAAAATCACTGGCACACATCAGCTGCAGACAGGGTGGAATCTGTCAAGAACCACTCTCAGGAGCAGCAGAAGTTAGCAAGGTATTGTGGCCCACAGGCATAAAGTTTACCCCTCTTTACCTATCAGTTCACTTACAATATCTACATTGAGGTTACTCTTTCCTTTTGGAGTGGGACAGATAAACCAACTCATCTGCTCTCACCTAAGCTTTCACTCTATTTTTTAAATAGACAATCTTCATCACATGTTACAGAAGGGCCAAAAGGCCCAAACAGCTGAAAGTCCATATAATTATAGAGTATCTAAATAAAAACATATGTAGTCATCTCCTGGAACTGCCAGAACACTACCTGTTATAGTGCCAACATGATTAATTCTTTAACCTTTATCTCTGCAGTCATTCTATTCCCTTGCACTTTGTGATCCTGAAAATAAGAGCTGGCTTGTATGTGGATGCATCTTCATTGATTTCCTTGGAGGTTTTGTCATTGACTGAAGCAAGAACAGAGTAAAGCCACTGCAAATAGCACAGTGAGACATCCCACTGTGTTTTAAGTCCTCTAGGAAAGATTTACTACATCAGCTCTGGAAAGTACCACTGCACGTAGCGTGTTCTTGGTTAATTAAATCACAAAAGAAACCAGGGAGGCACTTTGTGCTCCACCCACAAAATACTTCAAAGATTAGAATCGCAGAGAAATTGCTCTCCTTTAGGGGAAGAAGATGTGTGCTACTGTGTTTGAGTTGGTCCTTGCACAATGGGTCCTTGTTGTTAACTAATTTTTAGGCACCATAGTAGTAAACATAATTAAGAAAAAAATGTGGGGGTTTTTTTTTAAGTAAATGTCTTTGGAGCTTTTCCTTTATCCTCCATCCTATTTCTAGTGTACTATTTCTATCTTCAGGGAGTGGGACTTATCAAGTCACAACATGTCCCAGGAGCATACAACTGTCTACTCTTGGCTGTTAACAACTTTGCACTCTTGATTGATCATTTATCCTTTATGAGAAATGTAGAATACCACCAGGATATCAGTACCAATTACAAACACCTTGTGCTAACACAAATGTCAGTGATAAATCAATTCCTCTACGCCAAAAATGAAAAATAATGAAATACGCATATAGTACATCCTTAAAATTGTATGTACATCTGTGTTCACCTTCAACAAAGCAAACAAATTAAAAGCAATAGGAGTAGAATTCAGACATGTTGTTTGTCTGTAGCCCTACAACTCTGCAAAAGAAAAGTTGCATAAAAGGCCCATCCAAGCAGCAAATGCAGTCTAAATGCTCTTTGAAGTCCAAAGGCTTCCCATTTAGTCCCTAACAGAGGATAAATCAGTTGGCAATTAAGAATTCTCCAACACTATAAAATATCAGCATTACAAAGAGTAAGCAATAGGTGGAAAATCATAAAAGTAAATTATGTTAAAAAGCCAAGAGTATGCATTTGAGATACTATATCATCACGCAATCAGGCTTACATAACTAAGCATGGATTTACTAAAGTAATTCCCTTTTCTAGTAGAGCTGTAGAGAGTGAAGTGACTTTGATGAGCCTTCCTATCACACTGATGAAAATAACCATACGTTTCTAAACACAGCTTATCTATAAACACATTTATCTTAACATTCTCTACAAACACAGTGGTGGTCCTGCAAAGTATTTTTCAAACAAACTATCTCTGGGAAGAGACAGGGAGGGCAAAAATTTTATCTACTGGAAATACTACATTTCATGCATTTTTTTCATTCCATGAGGAACAAAGGTTAGGAAAAAAGAAAACCTGAAAAATTAGTCTTTTCAGGAGAAAATAAAATTAATGAGTTTGACATTGGAGAGAGAGATCTGGGCACACCTTCCACGTTCTGCAGCAAGGCCCAGGAGCTTGGGTTTCAGCAGCACGTGAGCCCAAAACCCTGCAGGCTCTGGCTGCTGACAGGGGAAAAAAAAAGGCAGGGAGAGACCAGGCAGGTTTTCTACAGAAAAAACTTCTTTCCCATCATTCATCTACACCAAGAGATTCTTTGGAGCCTTTCAAGCTTTACCCCCAGCAGTATTCCCAATGAAAGTCGCTTTTTCAAACCTATGGGAGCAAATAAAGCATCTGTCCATCAGTTGGAAGAGAACAAAAGCAAGTAACATCCCAAAATGCAGATACAAATGGTGGGGGTGAAGGGATGCAAGGAAAAGACAGAACAGCTTCAGATTAGGCAGAGAAGAGTAACAAGGACACAAGGCTAGGAATTCAAGACTTTTAGACAACAGAAATAAAACCCTCTCCAAATTCTGCCCAACCCGTGAAAACAGTTCTCCTTGCTCCCCGTTCTCCAGCTGAGAATGTCTGGGTTGCTTTGAGAGATGCAGGTCCTGCACATTCTCAGGAATTCCACTCTCACCTTACATTCTCACCACAGCTCTGAGGAGAATTCATCCCAAGACCTGAAAACTCAAAGAGGGGACCAAGAAAAATTCATAAAGAAACAATGAAAGTGTGCTTTTCTGCACTTCTGCTCTGTAGAGCAGTAATGGCACAGCCCCTGGAAGAGGTTCCTAGATCTGTCTCTGAGCTTGGCAGGACACATGTGCAGAACAAACACAGCATCACAATCCAGTTTTAGATGACCACTCAGGACTCTGAAGGTTCTGGTTTATCCAAGATGTCAAATCAACTTGCAACTTTATTGCCATAGAATTATCCCACTCCCATCACACCTAGATACAGCACATAACATGCACAACAGGACATTGTATTTACTATTACAGCTCTTGGCTCAGATGGGCTGCCCTTCTCATTTCACTGAGGCTTTGAAGCAACCTGTCCTTTCATGGTAAAACAACCCTTGGAGTGATTCAGCCAGTCCAGCCCTTCCCTGCAGGGCACAGCTGCTTTGCTTAAGGATTCCCCTGCAGGCAGCCCAGCAAGCACAGTGCACATTCACTGCAGAGCACACTGTGCAATCACTATAGAGCATATTGCATTCACTATAGAGCACATTGCACCCTCCCTACATGGTTCAGCCATGTGTCAGTTAGACAGCAACTCGAGAAACCAAAAAAGGCTGTGTTCTACCTGTTGGAGAAGACCCTGGCTTCTAGTGATAACTTCTTTTCCTAGTGACACTGATAAAGGAGAAGTGAGAAAATATAAACTGAGGTGAACAACTAGAAAAATGTCAAAGGAAATTTAAGCAGCTCCATTGTGTAGCCATGTATTTAATTTACTGTTAGGCCTATTTAATTTCAAGTAACACTTCTGAGCAGAGCGGATGTCTATTCATCAACTGTGGATCTTGCAAAGTTTTGCCAAGACAAAATGTACAATCTCCATTAGGGATAATCTTACCTGTCTGGAGTGGGAAAAGACAAAAAGCCTTTATAACATTTATCTAGATTAAACAGATCAGAGGAGGTATAGTTTGATGCAGTATTTTGACAGGATAAGAGTATGTTTGCTGAGGAATAGGTACTGATTAAATATGAGACAAAGTGTGCCCCAAACACTTCTCCCAGGAAACCAAAAAAGGACAAAGAATAGAACTGGCAGAGTAAATGTATTATTTTATTTACAAATATCCTATTTTATTTTTAAGTGTGTTCCTAGGCTACTAAGCAAAGTATGAACTTTAAAATGATATATTAGAAAACACAGAACCAAATGTCTCAGTTAGTACTGCATAAGGGAAGGAAAATCTGAGACAAAAGGAAAGTATTCTTAGCAGCAGCTAAAAAAACTGAAAATGTGTCTTTGGAGACATCATTATCACAACTCCTCAATCTGAAAATAATGCAAACATTAATTTAATCTTCTAATTTCCTTTTTTCCCCTCTATGTAAGCAAAACTTTTTTTACATTTTTTGTTTTCAGTTATTACTTTATATGTTGGGGGACAGAAAACAAGGCTTTTGTTTTCAGACTGTCTTACAGATAGGAAAAGGCATACAATTAGCATATGCAACATCAACATTCAGATGACCAGCTTGTAACAGAACCTGACATGAAATTTGAAGAAATATTTTTTTCAGTCTTTATTAAACCATGCAAAGGAAAATCTGTCATCAGAAAGACTAAAACTATCTACAAAATTAGATTGTGGAGTCTGATGCAATTTAGAACAGAAATGCCTACTTATTATAATCTTCAGAACTCTTTTATGCCAAAGGCATAGATCTTTATCAATAGGTGTGTGTGCCCTTGCAAGCAACTGTTTGAAATGGTGACTTGTTAAAATCTTTAACCCTCTAATCCCCTTTTACCACTGTCCAACCTAAAGCCATACTGCCTGGAGTTATCATTTGGGAGATGACAAAAAGCAACTCAGGAAGTAAAAGTAGCTAAAACGAAGCCTTAACCAATTAACATTTAAAAATGGACAAGGCTAAACAGTGATTTAATTCTGGGAGTCCAAGCAAGTATGTTTACAGAAGTTAGTTTGTAAAATAATAAAGTTGTCCTGTAAGAGTACATTCATTCTGCTTAAGGCATCACCTTGCTCTGTCTTCCCTGAAACCCACTAGAGATAATGATGGACAGATGTCACCTAAACAGAGAAACCAATACAGTGGAGATAAAAATCACAACATTTCACTGAAATCAACATCTCATGACCGGTTTGTATAAATCCTCTCAAGCAGTTCCTCAGGATTGACTCCACTGTTGTGCAGTTAGAATTGCTCAGACATGGAGGACTCAGAGGGTAGAGCTTTTCATTTAAGAACCAGCTGCCACTATAATCAAAATAAGTTTTATTTAAAAAATAAAAAAATAAAATGAATTACTGCTCAGAATGGATACAGTTGAAACTATACCATCAAATAATTCATTTGAAGCTTCCAATATGTCCTAAATTTTGCTTTGGGTTAATTTATTTCTTAGCTGTCAGGCATAGTGTGATAAGGGATGACCTACAATACACATACAGCACCCAGCCAGGAGATTAAAAATTGCTGTGCACGCAATGTAGAAAACACACTACTAGAAAATTCTTAGTAATTTAATATCCAACCTTGAACATTATCACTGAGAACAGCAAACCCAACAATTCATGAAACGAAGATTAGTGCTAAAATTTACGGTCTCACTGAGCAACATGCTAGCTATGCACAGCTGTCCCTCCTGAGAAAAAAACACCCACGCTATTTCAAACAACTTGTTTCAAGGACTTTGCCAATTTAAGCAGTTTCTTTCTATTTTTTTGGCCACATGCATAATAATAGCATGACAAATATAAGTAAAAAGTCTAATGGAAGAACAAACAATTCTTCTCTATACTGGGTATTCATATCTCCTGTGTGTTTTTGTAGAGTTTGTCTTATTGTGCTTTCACTTGCACACTATTTAGTTCAAATTGTACTGTAATAAGAACAGACTACTCCATTTTTTTCTTAATTGGTGAACTGGATTCTAACTTTTACACTAGCTCCTGTTGAAAAATACCATGGTTTGTGACACGAAACAACAGATGTTCTTAAAATAACAGACTCAGATATTTCCAACTGCTATCACTCACAAGGAAATGCCAGGCAGAGAAAGGAACTGTTCTTATTGGCACTGGGCCCACCAGGGATCTGCCCTACAAAGTGCTGAGCACCCTGAGATTCAGTGAGATGAGAGCACACTCAGCAAATCAAGGACTCCCTCAGAACCAACAGAAAATACTTCTAACACAGTACTGATGAAAAATCACTATTCTACCAAGTGCCAAATGCACCTGCGCCCTGACAGGTGTTAACAGCATTTAGAAACTAGGAGTTAACAGCATTTCTGGTTAGCTGCCCTCCCTCTTTCAACCAAGGCTTACCCCAGAACTTTATTTTTACACCTTTTATTTCTTCATCTGGTTAATCAAACAGGTTCTTTACTGGCGTTTAGTCTGACCAAGTCCACTCACAAATTACCTGTGTTAATTTGCTGAAAAAAGCTGTGCAGATTACCAGCAAATATAATTCAGGAAGAAAGACACGCTGGTTCCATGGTAACATGAAAGTCAATGAGCCCACCTTGAGACCTGGAAACAATGAGCCCTTTCAGGGTAGGGAGCAGAGGGGAGGCACCGTGTCTTATTGAGATGTTGGGTCCTTTCAGATTGTTTGCCAGTGAGACTTTTTTCTTAAGGAGAAAAGGCACACTGTAAATTTGCCTTGCACAAGTTCATTTGATTTTGGAGCCTGTTACCAAGACTGTTGAATTCTCCTTGACCAAGCCTGCCCCAAAAAGCAGCAGCACAGATCACAATGAGAGCCAACCCCCTGGCAGCCCTGTGGCTTTGTTCAGGGATACACATTTGTAATATGACATGCTGAAGAATTCTGATCCTACAGCCACCACGGGAAAAAAAAAAATAAAAAAAAGGAATGACCTACAGGATAATATTATACCCTAAAGAAGAAAATTTGGAGAGCATTTTAGAAAAAATCAGCAAATTTAGCACAAAAAAAGAAAACCTATCCATCTGAACTGATAGAAAATGTACAGACCTGCTCTGAACTTCCCAAAGTCACCTCTGCTCTATTTAATCATCAGAACAGGCTTAGAAATATTTACATGCCTTGCAACTTAGGAGAATATTTCAAGATTCCCATTGCACAGCCCTTTGAAGGGTTAAACTAGGGAGCAACACAGAGTTTAGATCTGGACAAGGGATAACTTAAATTTTAGTGTTTGCGTGTTCAAAATTACTGAAAATGCAGGAGTGGAAAGAAATATATATATATTTATACCTTGAACTGTTCAGCAAGACTGAGTTATTCAGGTAACTTCAGGTTAAATAATTTGCTTTTTACAAGATGATTTTACTCATCATCTCTCAACAGATGTGACTCCCAGAGCTGCAAGATTATAACAGCCATGTACCTGGAGATGGGCCTGGCCATTACCTTGGGGTTATAATTACAGACCACATCTACCTCCCCTGCATGTTGAGCAGACCAGGTGTGTTCTGCCAATGAACACACTTCAGTTAAACTCCCCAGTCTGCTTTCCTCCCTAGCTGCTTTTTTACTTCAGCTTTGGAGGGCTCCAGAGATAGTAAATGCAGAGGTATTCCAGTGACTGGAAACCTGGTATCATCTAAAATAACAATAAAAAAGCCTAAATGTACCTTGAACTATTCTTTCCACCTTTCACCAACCAAACATCAATATGAACTGCTATAATTCTTCCTTCCTCTATCTGAAATTTAAGTAACAAAGGTCAGAGAAAAGATTTTGAAAGGATGTAACAGATTTTAGAAGATTAGTTAGAAGAGTGTTTAAACAGCTATGAAACTTTTTTTGAAGAAATGGCACATACACTTAGGCTTGTCTCAGCCTGATGCAACTAGAAATGGGTGCTGCATTACTCCTTAAACACACAGGGACAAGGGACAAAACACATCTGCTGTGACAACGGTCAGAGTATTTTCACTGACATGATTCTAGCTGACTTAGTTCCTTCACTCTGCTCAGCTGATAAAAGTTTGAATACATTTTTAGTACCTAGATAGGCCAGTTAGAGCTCAGTTTGGCAACTTTTACTCATACAATCATCCTTAGTCTCACATTAATTCCTCTAGACTGCAGGCTGCTGCACCAAATCTCATTTCCACTCACACAGATTCCTCTCCCTATCTTGTCGCTCCCCATTCCCACCTCCTCAGAGGCAGCAAAGTGTGAGCCTGTGGTACCAGAGGGTCAGAAGAGCACTTTTCTGTCAGAAAAATAAACTGATCTGCCTCACCACCTAATCAACTGATGCAGCAAAAGGGAGGCAGGAAACCACAATCAGGACATAGGGTAGCTCACACTTAGATCGGATTAAGTGCAATGTCAGACTGCACTTCATAGAAGATAGGGGATACAAGGTTTGAATTTAAGTATTCAATTGTATTTACTTCTCTCACTTTGATGGGCTCAGGTCCTCATGGGATTAGTCTTTTTCTTTGCTGGGTGCAGTGGCATGAGGGGCAAAGAATCTGACTTCACTAAAGATTTGCAAGTACTTGTGAATTCTGGATTCAGAGAGGTCAATGGAAACTCCTGACAGACTCCAACAGAGGCGAGATTGAGCTTGTTACCAAAATGTCCTTCTCAAGCAGATTCAGATGCCATTTTATCTGGTGACTGAATATTGGCTGCATCTCAAGGGAGTATTTTGTACTGTGTGCCCAAACTTGAGTTGATATTTAGACAAAGTACCTCATGCATGGACCAGAAATTGTAGTGTGTATATATATATATATATATATATATATGTACACAAAACTATAGATACAAAACTACCAAAACATTTTCCAGACAGCCCACACTTTAAAGTTATGTATAGGAACCAGCCATGAAGAAGATTTGACTACTGTTTCAAGAGTACCTTCATGTTTACCAGCACCAAGAGAGGATCTATGGATTTTAAAGACAGAACTCCACAAATACAGTCTATTATAGGAAAGAAGTAGTCTACATACTCAGCTCCATGCTTCCTTTTTACCTCTTATTAGTGACCACAAAACAAAAATTATTTGCCATCTCTTGCATTTGTTACGCTGCTGCTCCCTGACACTTAGAATTTCCTCACAGTCATCTCCTGCCAAAGCACAGGCAAGATCCACAGCTACTCAGCTCTCAATATTGGGAGGTTTAGACCCTACTCAGGGTTACTTTCTTCCCATACTGTAAGAGATTTCATGTTTCTTTTCAATCCATACCAAAAGCCATGCAGGGAAGGGAGCAGTGGGTGTACCTGACACATGAAATGACTGCATGAACATGCCAAGGAAGGAGCTCCGGGGCAGCAATTACACTCCAGTCTAGTGGTCTCACAAAACTGAACTGTGGTGTGGAGGGACTGCTGATGCTTTTCTTTCCTACATAGAATTTTAATATAAAGACTACATATGGTAGAGGAATGTATTTCCCAGCAATGCATTAGCTGCTAGGCCATCAGAGTCACCATTATAAGACAGTAAATAATTATATTGAGATTGATAAACTTCCTTGCCTCAGCTGTTGGAAGCTAAGCCAAGACTAAACACATTTGTACAGGACTAGTAAACTTTCACCATTTGAATAGCTTTCCTGTTATTGTCAAGTCCATAAGCAAATAATCCTTCTGACTGACCATATGGCAGAGGACAGCAGCCCAGAGAGGCAGCAGTATGAGAAAGGAATTCCACATGTCAGTACAGTTTTGTAGGGGCCTCTCACAAAGCAAGGAACAGCCAGTCCTCGTAATGAAAGTTCCAAAAATGTCATTTTAAGAACAAAGTGCCCTGGCCTATAGTCCTGCTTAACACCCTCTCTTTATAAGCAGATGTTTAAAGGTCACATTATGTCCCTTTATAAACTAAATCACAATAGTAATGTTCCTTCATTTCACAACTACATTTGCGAAGCCAACGCTTTAGCACTCTACTGGATCTTAACCTGCTTGTGGATCTTTTAGATTCTGGTTGCAGTCTGGAAGACTTGAGTGCACTGGATAAAGGATATTTAAACAAACTGGACATACCTAAGTTCATAAAACGTAAAAGTGTGCCCATGAGTACTGAGGGAGCCAGCTGATGTTGCATGGCTACTCTTGATTATCTCTGAAAAGTCACGGTGACCAGATGTTCCTAAGGTCTGGGAGAAAGCAAATCTCACTCTTATCTTCAAGAAAGGCATGAAGGAGGATCTGGGGAACTACAAGGCACTCAGCCTCCTCTCAGTCCCTGGGATGCCAATAGAGAAAATTCTTCCAAAAACCTATTCCAAATATGTGAAGAGCAAGAACATAATCAGAAACAGTCAGTGCAGATTTGTAAAGGGAAAATGATGCCTAATTATCCTGATGGCCTTCTAGGATGAGATGTCAGGCTTGATGGATGAGAGGAGTTGTTGTTTACCCTGACCCTGAGTGAGGTGCTCAACAGTACCTCAAGATCCTCATAGAGAAACTAATAAAGCACAGGTTAGACAAGTGGACAGAGAGATGCACTGAGAACTAGCTCAACTGCTGGGTGCAGCTGACACTTTAAAAATAAATTGAATGAAGTTTCACTCTTTTTTTTATATGACATGTGAATGAAGTTGCCATGATTGAAGAAGCTCAGTGTCATAAAGGATGACTTTTATTTAAATGGTTACAACTTTAGGAGGACCTACCTGATCCAGTCCAGCCCCAGCTGGGATAAAGGTATAGAATATGTGACAGCCAACTCTGGTGTCTTTCTTTCTGACCTAGCCTGAGATTTCAGTGCATTGTCATCTGAAGGCTAGCAAATAATTTGCTGAAGCATCACCAGAAATGCATCTCTCCACAGTTTTGCAATTATGCTGCACTGTTTTATAGCTTTAGTTTTAGTTTTTATAGTTTTAGCACTGTCCAAATCCTTTGCCTGCATTAAAAGCTCTACCTACTGCACAAATATTTTAGGTAAGTAATTAACCTAGCTGGATTCTTTTCCTCTCCTCTGCAAATGATGTTTCTAATGGTTGATTTTAGAATGGCTACAGAAATGATATTGCAGAAATCAGAGGCTGTCAGTGTGAAATCAACATGCAAATGCAGCAAAAAACTTAAGGACAACGTTAGTGTCAAGCACAGTCAAATGTTTAAAACTTGGTTTCCTGGCAAAATGTTTTTTCACACACAGCATCTGCTAATACTTAGAGCTTAAAGTATGCTGGAAATACTGTATACTTCATCAGTGTTAGCCCACAGCTTTTCATCACCTTTATCACTATTCCCATTGACAGCTGCAGGGTGAAATACAGAGGGACATTAGCAAAATTAGTAATGGTCTCACAACCAAAACTAACTTTTTTAAGTCCAGCTTGGCACTTCCACTCTGACACGAGGTTGTTACTCTTACAGTAGATCATCTTCAAAGACTTCTTTTATGTCAGCCATGTGAAGCAAAATAATGCTTTCAGAAAACAGGAACTGATGAGATGTAAACAATGACGAGAACACATCTGATAACAAATCTAAAGAGACCACACTACAGAAATTTACATTCATTCACAGATTGAGGTTATTCACTTTCCTCCCACCCACATTCTGATTAGGCCAATTTTGCCTTCATTTGAACATATATATTTTCTGTCCTTAAACAAATATGTGGTGTCATTGTTAGGGCAAAGTAAACAGAATCCTGTCAGGGATATCTGTTAGAATTGCTCTTTGTTTCTTCAGTTTGGAATTTGAACAGCATGTTTAAAGAAGACAGCTCCAGGAGAGTTTTACAAACACTGACATTTTAAACAGTGAAGACTGTTTACCTGAAGACCCCAGGGCCTCTTAAATCATAAAATCTTTCCACTCAGCTCAATGGGCTATGGGAACAACTGGACATCCACCTACCTTGAATGGAACAGAAGAAATCACGTAGTTGAAGGTAGAAGCACAAGAATATGGGGAAATGCTGAAGTATTCTTGACCATGATTGAAAGATTGCATACCAACAGTTGAAATGTGCTGGTTTTGGATCTTTTTAACACAATAAAAGCCACCTTGATTTTTTTTAATACAGTTCCTTTGAACTGAAAATAGTATCTCTCGTAATCACACTCACAAACATTGCTAGCCCAGGATCCCACTTCTCTGATACTCTTGAATTCATTGTCCTTTGAACATTCTTTCTGAACATTCTTCTTTACACATGAAATAAAATATAGGGAGCAAAATTTGTCAATACCAACACCAAGTGTCAATGCCTGTCATAAATCAATGCATTTAGAGCTACTCACCACATACACATTTCACTTTGATTTCACTGGGAGAGCTCTAGAATCTCACTGGCCAAACACTTGCACACAACCTTGTCTGGATATTGTATGTTCCTCCCAATATTCAGGTTGTTCTCAGAAACTACTTTTTCAAAAACTCAAGAGAGTCAGGGAAGGCAAGGGCGACACAGTTCAGCTGGCTTCCTTATTTCTGTCTCTGATAAAAATATATATATTTGCATGAAGTCTTGGATCCAAGTTCACAACCAATGCCAAGCAGGGACTTTGAAGCCAACACAACCAAGAGCACATGTGGCTCATTTTCCTAATTCAGCCTCATGTTTGTTTTGAGTTGTTTGACACTCACACGTTCAGAACAGAATATTAAAAATTATTTAGTGCATCCTCACATATCTTGGCACTGTACATTGCAGCACTGACATTGGCCAGCATAGAGCAAAAAAGAATGGTCACCTTTTTTTGTACAGGACCACAGTTCTACCCATTACAAAACACTTCACCATGATGTAATGGGTCATTTAAATCTACACAAGGCCAAACAACCTCTCAGTATTATTTATCTGAGCAACTCCCCAGAGTTACTATACATAAGCCCCTTTAAATTTAGTAACTACGAGCAGAGACAAATTTATCTCTTAACAGATCTAAATAACAGTGAATGTATGAGTCTGGCATTAGTACAGATCAGCAAAACCCCAAAATAGACTAAGAGGGAGTCACCTCATAGCCTCGACACTGTGAACTACCCCTCCCTGCTTCCCTGCTCAGTAAAAACTGTTAGGATGGTGCATACAGAACACAAAGAATGTTCCATTTTTCACATACCTAATATCTAAAATGTTAAAACATGTACTCATTTCTCATGTGGCTTGAATCAGAATTTTGACTAGAGGAGGCACATTTCTTCAGTCATTCTGTACAACCTTCACCATCAGCCTATGGCTCATATATGTTTGACTGCATTCATAAGATCTAATTGAATATAAAACTATCAGCTTCAATCATTTTGTATTCAGAGGTATTTTTCAAAAGCTGCTGTTCCCTTTTTTTCACATTCCTCTTAAAAGGTCAGAATGAAAAGGAAGGAAATCATTCATACTTAAAAGGAAAAAAAATGCACCTAGTTTGGAAAAAGAAACATGATCTTGTCAGATTCCTTGGAGTGCAAAGGTAGCCTACATTGTCTAAGGCATTTTCATGTCAGATTAGACATATATGAGCTGTGTGAATAATTGTACTTTGACAGCAACAGTACTGTCTTCTTAATGGACCTATTAAAAATGGAAGTGTTCAAATCACCTTCTGCTTTTAGTACTTTGATTCCAAAAATAAGAGCAGAAGTACCCACATAAATTTTAAGAAGAAAAGAAAAATTGTACAGGACTAAAAAGAGCTCAATATTGGCAATAATATTTTCATAACATCCAAGTGTCAAGGTTTTAACATATGCTGGACTGGCCTGAGTGTGAATCCTAATTTTCTCATTGGATTTTTCCCTTCTTCAGGAAGAACTCTTGCTGCTGGGAGGAGATAGACAAGACTTCTGACCCCTGCTCCTGCACTTGCTTAAAAGGGAGGGCAAAGGTCACACAGAAGGAAAAGGGTTTTAAGCTTTCAGTGGAAGGGCTGGAATTTAGCTGGAGGGAGGGAAAAGAGACAGGAAAGAAAAAAAATTCAGTCTCCTCACAGCTCTTCTACAAATGCTGAGTTATATGAAACTCATTTGCAAGGCTTTAAGGATTAAAGTTCTTGCTGAAATACTGTACTGGCACTTGTAGTAAAAATAAATAAAAGAGCTCTTCCATTCCCATAAACAGCTATTGCACCTCTCTAGTTAGCCCAGCTCCCAAGTTCATCCACTCTCAGCTGCCAAAAGTGCTGTACAGTTTTCACTGCATTCCCCAGACTTTCTTTTGACTTTAAGATCTTCAGTCAAGTTCATCTTTTATCATTCCTCCTCCAGGATAAGTAGATTCATCTCCCTAAGAGATGACTCTGCTGCTCCCTATTTTCCCCTATTTTATCCCCTGCTCTAGTTTGCAACTATTGCTGAACTTCAATAGTTCTTTAAAAAAGGAACAGAAGATGCCCAGTTAGAGATGCAGGATCAGAAAACATTTCCTAGGGCTTGTCCAAAGAAGAGGACAGGAGTGAAAGGTCCCTTTTTCTCCTTCTGGTGTGAGTTTCCACTAAGTATTCACTGCACTCACAGTGTGCAGGAGCTGCAGTTCAATATCCTGTCATGCAGCAGGTGGTAGGATGACTCTTCACAGACTCAGTACTGGCCCACAATATCAGTAGCTTTTTTCTAGTCCCACTCACCACTAAAGAGGAGAGAGACAACAAACTGCTTTTGGCAGCCCTCCAAGCCCCATTAACAAAGATGCGCAGCATATGGAATTTAAGCTGCCCCTTCAAAATAGCAGACAAAAAGAAAGTTCCTTCTTATTCAATTGGAAGATATGTGCTAAATTTCTGTATTTATAAAGAATTGTGGTGGCTTAAAACATGAACCAGCTGTTTGGAGGCTCAGTAAGGGGAATATGGTTGCTGTTCACTCCCATTTTGAACACTAGCTTGTGCCCAAAATTTCAGGGGCTCCAAGGCTTAAATTTCTGGCCACACAACATATAAGAAAGAAAGTTCAGAAGAAAAGATCAATTTTCTTTATAAACAATGGTAGTTGATCAAAGCCAGCACAACATTAACAAATATAACACAGTAAAATTATTTAATGTGTCTGAAACATGCCTGGTCATGTATTTTACATGTATCTAGATAGCTAGAAAAATACATAAAGCAAAAACAATGCTGCATAGTTCTTGTTTTTTCACAGTCAAATTACTGTATTAAAGAAATGCTATATATTTGCCCATTCACAAACGGCATTGGTTTGATCCTCTTGCTAGCATGTAATGTAATATAATCATTATTGAACCTAAGAGGTGAGGGAAATTTGTGCATTTAGTAATAATTAAACTGCTGATATTCCTCTCTGACTACAAGTTGGGAGAATTTCACAAAGTATTGTTCAATATTGTGACACAAGAGCATGACACCTTCACTTGGACTGAAGAAGGAACATTGTTGTTTATACATTTTTCTTACAAGGCCAACAAATACAGAGATTTGCAAAACATCCCAGAAGGAAGCCTACTGAAGAAAACTTCACTAAACACTTAATTTCTTGCAGATGATCTAGTATTTGATTGCTTTCTTAATGGTTAGAAAAGAAAAAGAGAAGGGGAAAAAACGGCGAAAAAAAAAAAAAGGCTCACTAATAATGAAATCTCTCCTTGAAATTATAGGCAGCAAGCTGGCTTTTAATTAATTCTGGCCCAAAAACTACTTCTGAATTCACAACTGATCACAAATCGTTATTTTAAACACTGACCATTAAGTTATTCTTGAGGGACAGATCCAATATTGTTAAAATATCTTAGAGAAATGAGTTTAGATGTATTTTGACTTTGTTATGACAATAGTGACCATAACCCTTGCCTTGAAATGAAGGAGTGTGTGTATCTCACAGGAAAGTTGCAACCTTTTGCACCTAACCCCATCTCAAAAATCCCAATCTCAGCATTACTGTGTTATCATAAGAAGCTCCATCAGAAACATAAGTGATAGAACAGACAGGGCTGGGAATTAGCAGGAAGCATTTGTATCTCAGACCATCCTGAGCTATCAGGGGCTCTGATGACTATAGACTTTCTTTCAGATGAGATAAAAACCAGAGGTCCAAGCATCTGGTGGCCATTAGGAAGCTAAGTGATATTGGAGCTATTGAATCCTGGTCATGTTCCAAGACAAATAAGTTTATTCAGCCTTCCAAAAAAATTCCTTGCTGTTTCAGAGAAAATCATATAGTCTCCTAGCCACCCAAAGGTGCTGTGCAATGTTTATTGGTGTGCTACAAAACAAACCACTAATGCTGCAGGAACACACTGCACTCCACTATGACAAAACACTCGTTTAATCTGTTTTATTTCTTGTCTGACAATGGCTATATTAGGTTTTGTTACCAGCAGAAGTCCCCTGAACCCCCATTCTGCAGAGGGACGGAATGTGGACAGGCTGCACACCCTGCAGTGGGACCCACAGAAATAGTTTACATGGATTAAATCCTTTAGAGCTGCTGGAGTATCATTGCAAGGAGAGAATAGGTGCCCAGCTGTGCTGTGTCCCATCCCTCTGTAGATCTCTCATGTACACCCACATGCCAATTTACAACACTTTGCACACTATGAAAAACAATCTTTGTGTCAGAGGTGAGCACTGACATTCCTTCTGTCAGTCAGTCTGACCTTGGTGCTCACAAAATTACCCCTCTTACCACCCTCCTTTGGTCATAAAAGGACTCAGGTTATTAATAGTTGTTCTCCAAGTCATGCCTGGGTTAAATGGATAAATTAGCTCCAAAACTAGATTGGCTAAATATCCTCTTCTTCATTCTTCTTCCAGAGATAAAAAGTGTCAGTGAGAGGTACTGAATAACTAATTTGGATACGATGTCAAATTCACCCTGAAAACTCTTTCCACCTGCTGTTACTGTTCTTTGAGATTCCCAGGAGGTCAAAACTAAGCAATAGCTGTATATAAACATACACCCACATGGATTTTTACTTGAATCAAGTATAATAGCTTTGGATCCTCTAATGTTAGTCTGACCCAAGGATTACAACCCTGATTAATTTCTGTACTTGTAAGAGGAGTGTGTAATGTTCTCAGAGTGAAAAGCAAAGTTCTCAGAGATGCCTTTTCTGGCTGGGGCAGATTTTCCCTCAGTAAATGAAATAATTTGATGTTTTCTAGAAGACTAATGTTTCTGTTGTTGGAAGGAACAGAAAAGAATGATCCTTTTGGATGGCTGACCATTGACTCAAAAGATTTATGATCTGAGCTATCACATCAACAATCAACTTAACAATAAAATCCTGTTGCAGAAAGGTTCCTTTTTTTATGGTCCCTATTTACACAGCATAAAGCACAGCTGTGCTCTGAGCTCACCAACCTGCCACAAGACTGAGAAAGAACAGTCTTGGGAGCAATGACAATTGTTTCCAAGACTTTCCACAGCCAGATGATTATCAACACCTTCCTACCACAGTAAGTGATTTTAAATTAAAATCAGTTTTGAAACTCCACTTCTATACCATGAATATTTAGCTCAGGTATTCTCTAGGTTTTTAGAGACAGATCCTTAACCAGATCCAGTATCAGAGGAAGCTGTGTGTACACAGTTTCTTAAACAGCAGCAGCACGATTCTACAGTTGGTGTGATGAGACTGCCCCTTGCTGAGCAATATTTTCCCAGGATTTCTTTAGGTTTCACACGCATCCGGCAGGTTGGAAATCTTTTGAAGTAGGGATTGGATTTCAACTCTGATTTTTCATGTATGAGAGCACACTAGGGTCAGATGTGGTGACCTGAGTTCACAGGTGGGAGCATTACAAACTTAGATCAACATGTGAGAAAGTTCACAGCTTCACAAAGTTGGGAGTTTCAGAGAAAAAAGTATTCCATGTGCACATGGAGGTACTTTAAGCTCACAGACCTTTTAACAAAGGTGATATAAGTTCTATCTGAAGAGTATTTTTGAAAAGTAAAATCTGAATGAGACTGCATGCTCTGGGCTTCTGATAAGTGCTAGATTTCCCTCCTCTAACCACAAGAAAAACAATTCACAGCTATCTATACTCCCACATTCATCACACAGACAAACCTGCTGTGACAGGCACAAGGCCTACACTTGCCGTGGGAGAAATAGTATCAGAGCTAAAAATTCAGCTGTGAACTGATGCAAACATTGAGCTCCTCACCTCCCCCCCATGAGAGACAAACAGCAAGTTCACCCTGCAGAGCAGGGGCTGCACATTGTACACCCTGACACCCCGCAGGCTCCTTTGTGCTACGGAATACATTAATAAGGGCAAAAGGTTCTTTTCCAGCAAAGTTTGTAAATTAAATTCTATAGAAAACCAAACAAAAGGTTACATGAGTGTTCCTTTATCTACAAGCAGGAAGCTCAAAAGAAAATACTTCATTTCGGATTTTGCCAAGGTGTCCTAACAATGGCAGCTTATATACCACAGGTACTCTGCAAATAAGGCTAAATTAATTAATATCAAGTTTCAGCCATATGTATGACCTGAGAAAGGTTTCAAATTAGTTTTTTCACTAAATGAATTTCAGCCAAGACCTTTGATAAAAAACAGCATGGAAAGAGTAACTGAAGGAAAGAACACACTCTATTTGATTACTTTGAAAGCACACAGGCTTGTAGATTGGCACAAAGGGGAAATAAAGAATGAATTAAGACGTTACCCAATTTATTGAGTTAGATAAGTTATCTTAAGATATAAGTTGTCCAACTTATTGGTATTTAACCCAGCTACAGAAATCTTCCCTGCCTCACACTGAAGAACACATCTTGTGCCTGTAAATTCAGCACCAAGTCAGACACTGACCTGCCCAAAGGCTGCAGCAGAGGCTCGCTGAGGACACTCAGCACCAGCTGCCCTCCATCCTCCCTGCACACACGTGCACCCACACAGGCCAGGAACAGCCTCCTGCTAGGAAATGGCAACAGCAAACAAGATTCCTGGCACCTGGCAGCCTTCCCTGCTGGAGTTTCTCACTCCATTTAACAGCTTTTCTCCTCCCACTCCAGCTCATCCAAAGACACAGCAATTAAACACATTGTTTAGAAAAGGTTCAATCAATTACTGTCTTTTAAAAACTGAACTTTGTTCTGAACACTTAACTGTGTCCAGTGTGCATCAAACATGATATAACCAAGGCAGCAGATCCTGCAGGCCAGAGAGTATGATTTATATTTTTCTTTCCTGCTGTCTAACTCAGACCTTTCTAAACAGATCTCCATCCAGCTTGTCAGATATCCTGCCTCAAACAGGTCCAGGTGCCAATTGCTTCCTACAAAGATGAAGGAAACCACATAGTTGACAAGTCTGAGATAATCCAGTCTCAGGAAAACCATCTCCTGATTTCCTCTTCTGATTTCCTCAGCAGTGCTTAAGTCAAACATTCAGATGTTACATGACAGGTCCCTACAGGCAAGCACCTGACCTGAAAGCTGTGGGAGAAACCCTGATACTTTAAAGACAATTTTGTTTTCTCCTAGTTTCCTCAAATACGTTTTAGGGATAGAAACTGATATTTTATTTTATATATTTAAAAAATAGCATGTGCTACTGTTAAAACAATAGCTTTCTAAAGCTAGTAGAGTTAAGACATTAAATCCTTGGTGCTTTTAAACTCAACCCTCTTGTTGGGGAAACTTCAAGGAAAAAACGTGGCATCACCTGTATCCCTGTGCAAAATACTATATTATTTTACGTTTTTATTTACATTATGCCTTTATAATTTGAACAAAATAAAGTAACACTAACTTTGTTCTGTTTCTTTACACAGATGCTGTTTGTTTGGTACAGTCTAATATTTAAAGCAATACTAACTTCTAGCCAGCCTCATGGCACCCGAATGGAATATATGTAAAGAAAAGAACAAGATTTAGGTAAAATCTTCAGTTTTGTGAAATTAAAACTGAAATTCAAACCTGCATTCAGATCAGTTTTTACAAAATAGATATTTTTTTATATTATTATCATAATTCTCGATTCATATATATTAGAAGAGCTAGTAGATTAGTTATGGAAATCAAGAAAGAAAAATACTTGCATCACCTTAGGAACTCAAGGAAAGCACAAACAAGCACTCATTTAACTCCCCACTAAATCTGCTTCTGTATCACCAACAGTTATCTGCCTTGAGGCATAGCTTCCCCCCTCTGAGAGCAGCTCCCTCTAGCACAATGCCTTGAAAGAAAAGAAAAATACACGCAATTTTTGATAAACAGGCATACAAACCACTGGGAGCAGTATGAATATTATACAGATATCTACAAACATGGTATGGAGCATTTAAGAAAGCACCACAAAGCCATTCATCAAGCTATATTGATAATAGAACCTAGGATTCTTTATGTCATAACCAAGTCCTCGTGTTTAATCTACAAAACACTAGCTTCCTGTCCTAACCATAAAATGTCTGATAGAAGTCAATATCCTGCTACAGCCTCTTGATATCATCACACAGGAATTAGTGATTTCAGGCTTATCAAGAGCAGAGGCTGCAGTGGTTATAAACTGAGCAAGCACTGTAAATTTCACAACTCTGTCAAGTAATTGAATGAATTGTGGTGGTTTCATCTTACAGAGATAATCTGGTTCCAAAGAGAATTTGAATTCCTTTCCCATAGTAGTTTTATGATGAACTCAATGGAAGCAGTTCAGAGCTTCTGTGCAACTTTTTCGAGATAGGAGTTGATACTGGTGCTGCTTTGATACAGTGTGAGGTAACAGCTAAATAATCAGGTTTAAGATGCCACTGACATTCCATATACAAGGAAAATCAGGATTACTCATGCCAGACACTAAACAAAATTCCAGAAGAAAGTGAGGCCCCCAGTGACACACCATGTAAAGTGCAGACCAAATTCTCAGTGACCTCAACTGAACACAGTAGCCAGAGCACACCTGACAGCAGAGTAAGAGCTTTTCAATCTTTACCTTTCTCACAATCCCATTCACAGCTTCTAAGGGTCTTAACAAAACACTTCCACTGCCTATCTAGAAAAGCATCCACCCTCTGAAAATGAAAAAAAAACCTCACGACATTCTTCACAGAGACTAATCCTGCTTTTCACTCTTTAAAACAAAACCCTGCAGATAAGGAAGTGGTGTAAATCTGAGATCTGTGAGCTGCTGGGTTGCAGAAAGGCCCCTCTAAACAAGTATTTCGTGGAGCTAGTCTGTACCTGTGTCTCACTGCACATTCCTCTGGCAAAGGAATTCAGGCCTGAAACCTGGTACCCCTCTGCCCTCCTCTGAGTGAGTTCATGATACCGGAATGAAGAGGAGGGAAGTAAGTTTCTCACTGGAATTTCTTTAATGGAAATTTTTAGAACACATCTTGATGAAACAGATGTTGGAAGTATTTTGCCTGGTTGTTCATAAAGAATACTTGTTATTATATGGTAAACATACAACTACTTCAGGAAAACTTATCTCTGGTAAATTTAGTGTTATGATATAATCCAAATAAAATCTTTAGCCAATATCACTGCACAAAGATGCCTGGGCTTACAGTCTTCTGTGCAGAGAAAACTGTAAAACAATAATTCAAAATGCAGACAGTAACTTAGTAAAAAATAAAAACTTCAACTGAACAACAACAACCACAAAAAAAAAAAAAAAAAAAAAAAAAAAAAAAAAAAAACCTTAAAGCTGTCTTTTCATACCATTTATTTATTTCTATCCAAAATACTTGGTAAACACTTTGGTTTATGATTCATAAAGTATCCTTGAATGGAGTCGAAAATTTAGAGTAGCACTGGAGATCCAATATAAATATTAATTAATTCTATTCTATCACTGACAGACTGTACTTAAGATTCACTAGCTTTATTTTAATCCTTGCTCCTCCTCTCTGAAAGACGTGCAGAACTTGGCTGGATAGCACAAACCTGAAAGATAAAAATCATGCAGATTCTCTGGAAACTTCACAGTCTCACGCTTGCCTATAGAAGAAAGTGCAATTGAATGGAGAGTCTTTAAGTAGCCATAATTAGTGTTTACAGTGTTGTGCCTTATTGGTTAGAGGTTCAAGTTTTCAAGATCTCCAAAGGCAGATTGTACACGTCCCCTCATTTAGAGAGGAGCCTTAGGGCATACAAAGCACACGGTGCAACAGTTCAAAGAAGCAAAACTCGATGCATGACTGGAGGCAAAGCTTTCTTCACACATCCAGGACAGTAACCCCAGTGCTCGGCCTGGCCCAGTGCAGGGATATCCGAAAATCGCTCCGGGGTGAAAGACAACACAGCACCGCAATCACTCATTGTGTGCTTTAAAGCAAAAACTGCAACTTGTTTCTTTGTATTACATAAGGAAACAGTGTGAAATGAATTAAATAAACCCAAGAGAAGGGTCGAAACAGATCAAATGCTGCTCTAACTTCAACAGGCACGTTCATTTCAGGATTCAACCCATCCTGCAACTCTGCACAATGGAGGGTCTGCAAAGACATTTTACATTCAAAGGAAAAAGTGTCTTGCCACATTAAAAGATGTTCTGACCCAGCCCGCTGTTCGTACAGTCTCAGAAGGGCAGTTTTGGCAGAACCTCCCGGGTGATTTTGCACAGACCACTCGAGGTATGGGAGCCCCTCAGCTCCCGGAGACTCTGCTGAAGGCTCCCAACACTCCACAGCCCCGGGGCCGATACATTCACATGGAAATTGCTCCACTAAGAGATACAGGTCAAACCACAGCTTGGAGCTCACTCTAATTATCTAGGCAGATTCTGGTTTAATCCTAACAAGATTATGCATTCACAGAGATTAGGGTTGTTAAAAGTACCACAGAGCAAACCATATAATCACCACATTGAAGAGACCATTAACTATTCAGTTTATGGTCACCAACTCATTTAACTTTAAAACCTCTGTGGTATTCAAAGAAATTTTCTGTGGTAAAAGTAGGCTAAGGATCTGACATTTACTATGGTGACAAGAGCACGTTTGTTGCAGGAGTGGTTTGAAAGCTTCTTCTATTCATCACCATAATAACATATTTTCTCTACATTTTTCTTACATCTTACATCTTTTCGAGTCACAGCAAAAAGCCAAGCACCATACGTAGAAAGAGATTTCACAAGCTGTTTCCCGTTAAAGCCAAAACTTTATTAGGCTAAAAATGCACTACTCTTCCTTCATAAAAATAATCACAAAGTTTACAAGAAGAGACAGCTGTTAAAAAATGGTGTTTCTGATGAGAACAAATAGAAAACTTCTGCAGAACAGCAAGCAATGTGTTTGTGTCACACCTATTTCCCTGGCAGAGCAAAAAGCATACGCATTTCAAAAGTACCCCAGAAACAAGGCACCTTACTTTTGCCACACAGGGTTTACTAAAAAAACTTCAGTCATCCCACCAGACCAAGCACAGCACACTTCTATCATTTCTGGTAATAAAGGCTCAGCATTTTCTATGCAAAACGTTGTATACAATGTGCAGTGCCAACCTCACCTTCCAGCCAAATCCACACTTCAGACAGGCTGCATTTTGTGGAGAGGGCATTTACTGAGATACATTCATCTTACAGATAATGTTCCAGCTCTTCAACCCCTCACACGCACTTTGGTAATAGTCTAAAACTTCACAAGGAAGGTTGAAGCTGAGAGCCTACAGGCTCCTTTTATGGAAAAGTCTGAAGACTACTATAAATTCTTAATTTTCCAAGCTTGCTTTTTGCTCCTGCAGGCTATGTTCTTCCAGTTGAGTTACACCCTGCTTTGTGGATAGCTTTAATCATCAAAGTACAATACAATGATTCACCTTCCTATTGTTTTGATGTGTTTCCACTACAGTAGTAGCAATAATTCCAAGTTGCTTTTAAAAATAAATTAAATATATATATTTTACAGAGCAAGTGATATCTGCACAATACTACACAGGAAAAGTTTTATATAAGCAGAACTATTACAACTTAAAAATGGACCAGATCCTCTTTGGGAAAGTCAAGCCATTATTCAGTGTCACTTAATCTGTTTAACTTTGTTACAGTAATGATATGCATTTATATATGCATATAAGACAAAGCACTGACTTGTCACTATTTAGAGCTTTAAAGTGATGCTGCTAGCAAAAAATAGAGTTGGTAACATTTAATTTGTGGAGATTTGAAGAAGCACAGGAGCATTCATAAGTCCATTTCTTGCTTAACTGCACTTTTAACTGCACTTTCATTTTCCTCTCCTCTGATTTTTAGGTCAAAACCAACCCCTTCAAACAGTGCTAGAAATTAATTTATGCACTTGGCTTTTGGCTTACTCTGTACTAACACTTTATCTTAATCTCTAGAAAGCTGCAGGATCTATCTACCAGCAGAAAAAAAAAAACGCTAAGGAAACAGTTTATGTTGCTGTTGCTACCTTGTTTCAAGCCATCCTCTTTCAATGGAAATAGAAAAATGACAATTACACAAAACTGAAGAAAATTAAATTTTAGTTTCATATCTTACTGTGATGTATTGCCTTTTTTAGCTAGTTCCCAATTAGTCCAGCTACAACACCTAGATGACAATTAGATTTGACCTAGGGTCTTGCCAAATGCTTGTGCCAAACATGGAATAGTTTGTTCCTACACTAACGGGGAAAGCAACCAGCATGAGGTGCAAACCTCTTAAAGAGATTTGTGCAACAAAGATTCCCGGGAAACAGGCACTGACACGTCCTCACTGCTGCTGGGAGTGAGGCATCAGAGCAAGCAGTGCAGGATTTACAGCAGTGATACTGGCAGCCTCCCTGGCTGTTAAAGCACAAAGGAGAGACAGAGAGGCACAGGAGCTTGTGAGCACGTTGAGGCAAGGGCTGGAGGCTGTGTGAGGTACAGCAGATTCCAGTCAAATAGGAGAAAATAGAGCAGTGAGGGAACGAGGCAAACTCAGAATACAGCAGTTATTGATATCTCAGTGGACTGAAACAAATAAGACCAATCTGGTTCACAGAGTTGATTCTCTCAGTGTTAAGGTAACCAAGTGAGCAGAGACTGTGCAAACTGAATGGTGCTGGTTTAGTGGCTCCAAGAGGTTGACACAACCAAAGCTAATCAAAATTCTGCAGAAACAACAAGAAGGGAAGCAGAGACCAGAGGGATGTTTACAGCTCTGTATTCATTTGGGTATGAGCAGCATCAGAAGGCCAGCAAAGTCACCTCTGACCAGCAAGAACTGTTAAAAAATGAGGAAAAGAAGCCAAGGAAGAAGCAGATCCATGGAAAAATTCCCTTGACTTGGTATTTTTGTTTCCTCTTTGTGTTTCTTCAGACCTGAGAGAAGAGGAAACTACTCTGAAAAGATGAATTTAAGTAGTAGATTATTGTCAACAACTTTCTAAAGTAGAAAGTTAAACACAGCTCCTGGAAGCTGCAGCAACACCACTTCCATATAAATCACACCACCCGAGAAGGGGAAGTCATAAGGAAAGACTCAAGGCAGGCTGAACTGCAGGAAGTCTGTGTAAAAAGCACAGGAACAAATTATTTGCTTTCCTCATGTATTTTCAGATTTATTGCCTACACTTCTAAATTTTTATTTTTGCAGGGTACAGGTAATAAGAACTACATGATTCTGCTCTAAATGCTCTTTCTGTTCAAACATGTAAATGGAAATAAGTATGTAAAGCTCAATCAGGGTTTATGGCTTTTCCAGGAGAGTGAGAGCCTTTTTGGGTTACATGAGTATCTAGAAAAAAAAAAAAAAAAAAAAAAAAAACAACCAACCACCCAAAGAAATTAAGGTCATAATTATCAGTACCTGATCTCCCTTCCCACTGATCTTTCTCCAATAATAGTCAACACTGCAGTCACTATCAACCCTGCATTTTACAGGTACTCTCTAACAAGCAATTCAGCCTCCTTCTAATCCCTTTTGAAACACTGACTGACCTTGCTAGAACAATCCTTTCCACAGCTAACAAGAGAAAAGCTTTCATTTTATTTTTCCACAATAATAGTCCTTATTTTGAGACTTGATTTTCAGAGAGCTTGAAAATAATCTATCAATGAAATCTTTAAAAAATCTTATTTTTAGTTCTTAGTCATTATTATAACATTTAAGCTGAGATACAGGCATTACCAAACCCCACTCATGAAGGGGAGATTCTCTACAGCAAAGATGGACAAAGGGGGAGTAGCCCCAGCATGAAATGTTCTGCCCCCTTTAGGGACACCAGCATAACTATAGTAGTTATTAAGTCAAGGGAACACAGTGGCTGGTGCCAATGGCTGCCCAAAAAAAGGAAATAAAATGCTTCTTCAGGTCACACAGTGCCTCTCACACCACAGCCTTAAATGGATAATGTTATCACAAAAGCTCTTTAGAATACACATTACATTACTTCATTTCATAGCTGCTGTAACCTGACATGGGATCCGAGTGCCAGATAAAATGCCACCTGCTCAATTTTCTTCAGCACACAGAAAATATTCAGCAAATCAGCAATTACTTGTTCAAATGGGAAAGTATACTCAGCTTTACATGAAAATTTCCCCTAAAATGCAACATCTTAGCAAAAGCTAGAAAATTAGCACTGTCATCAACAATCAGTTTCTTTTTTTAGTAATGCTCCTTATTTTGCTACAGAACCAGAGTATAAATCTTATTATTTTACCATAGAGCTGTTGTTATTCAAACCTGACCTTTGCAGAAAGACCATTCTCAATGCAGTACATGAATCTTCACCAACAAGTGTCTCCACAGCCATGCATTCTTAGAGATTAGAAGCTGCCTTATCTGGTAAGCAAATGCTTAGATTAATAAAATTAGTTTGGTATTTTATATTATTTCTTGAATTCTGTAGACTCCTTCCTTATAAAAGTAACATTACTGCAGATACTGTTTTTTTCTTAATAAAGTTTATGGCTACATAAAGATACAACTGTAAAAGTCAAGTTACAGAAGGGTTGCATACTTATAAATACTGATTAAAATGGCAAAGGAAAGGTCAAAACTTTATAAATACCTCTTAATGGATAGCATCATATATGCAGAAATTGAATTGGAAAGAGTTACAGTAAGAGCTGCAACTCTGGTTTTAAATATCCATAATTAAACAGCTAATTTTTCCCCTGTCAGAGGCTCTGGAACAATATTTATTTTTGGCCACTGAAAACAAGGACTGGAGTTCAATTAAGCTGGTCCAGTACATATTAAAGGAAAAAGATACTAAGAAGCATTAGTATCATAGATATAAAAACAATAAAAACCACACAGAAAACCTGGGATATATTAAGACACAGATAAATAAGATGACTTGGGCTAGCTTGTCACAAACTAGCAGAGCTTCAGTTACTCAAAATAGAGCAGACTTCTCAGAACTGGTTTTAGCACACAAATTCTGTTTGCCTTACTTGGATACTGAAGATGTTCTGCTGAACAAGATATTGCGTGCTAGGGAAAGGAAGCGGCTCTAGTTCATCTGCACATTTATTAGCTAAAAAACCCAAAAATAAAGAAACAAAACCAAACAAAAAGACCACAGAACAACAAAAAAGCCCCCAGATTAGAAAGAGTTGCAACAGTACATGACATCTACTCACAGAATAAACCTTACTGAACTCCACCTGAAAGCTCAGTTGTTCCAACAGAACATGTCTGACAATGAGTTCTCAAAGTCCTAAAAGTAGTTCTTGAGGCTACCACATCAAAACTAGGATGTATTCCAGGTGTGTTCAACCAGCTCAACAACAACAGAAAGTAAATAAATGAGGAGTTTCCATCTCACCTGTATGCCAGGTGTGCTCTCAGGGGGGCACAGAATGACTGCACAGGACTATGATGCAGTCAGTTGAGAGCTTTGTGAAGGGACACGAATCTCAAATTTCAGTATAAGAGGCTGTCTCTTGGTTTAGTGACCATTTTCAGCCCATGCTCCACCTCACATTTATGACATCCTAGAAACATCAGCAAAACTCTGACTATGCTTTTAAAAGTCCCTCTCCTAAAAACTCTACTTTGCACTGCAGCCTGCAGAAGCCTCAGGGGAGGACAGTGAACAGTCAAGGCAAACCCCTGCACTGTTCCAACATTTTGTGTTATCTCCCCTACCTTTGGACAAACTTCTGTCACTTGTCTTAGTGCAATGAACATCTTGAAGATAGCACTATGCTGTTATTTTGTGTTTGCACAGCATCTTGCACTGATGCTCCTGGTACATTATTAATGAAAATTATTGATAACAAAAGACTGAAACCATGAATGAAGCACAGCCTCTGGAGGGACTCCAGGGGGAAAGCTGATAGGGGGGAAACTCTTAGGTCACTCCCAGCAATTGGTCTACAGGGTGACAACCTCCCTGCCAAGCACTCCATGTGTAACAGCAAGTCATCCATGTTTTCAACATTTGCTTCAAGAAAACAGAGATCATGTTACAAGACTAATTTTGGACTGTCATTCAAAATAGATCATGATTTATACCCAAGAAAAAAAATTATGAATGGATATATTAATTCAGATACACATAAAAATCTTATTCTTACTGAAAGGGAGATGACTACACCTCATAACTGAGACCTCTGAATCAAAGCCAGCTTTGATACCAGATGTGCCAGCCACTGTTTATACCAGTCATGTCCACAGTACCATTCCTGAAGAGTGCTCAAGAACTTGGAACAACATTTTAGTGATGTTTCTTTTACCACAGCTAAGTTATTGAAATGAGATTATTTAAAAGAAAAAAATACTAACAAAGTTATAAATTACATCATCCTCAGCAACAAGTTGACTGTTGAATAGCTTTTTAGTAGTGGTTACTCCTTTAGCTTTAACCTCATTTTATTGACATTATACTTCACTATGCTCCAGCACTTCAAATTATACACCTGAGATTATCAAGAAGTGTTTCAGAGATCCTAGTTTTCCTAAAAAAGTTCTGTTTAGTGCAAGTTCAATCACCAGTACTTTTTCTCAACAGCTTACCTCATGCTGGAAGGTGTTAAGACATGTTTTTAAATCAGTGATACCAGAAAGTCAGTTATTAACCTACTGCTGTATCTGAAGTTGACAAAAATATAGTTTTATTCTTTCCTGCTGGGCATGTTTGACAGAAATTTATTAGAAATCATTAAATCCATTATCTGCTTAGACATAAAAGCACTAAGTATTTTACGGTCCTATTTCTGATTCTTCTTCATATTTTTAGACTGATTACACAGCAACGAGGATTTTCATTGTTTTCTAACCCTGAAGAAAACTCTCAAGAAGACTGAGAAATATCACGCAGATATTAATTTTAATTATTGTGATCAACGTAATCGACAGGAGTCCTTTTATGGGCAGTGAAAGATGTTGAAGAGCTAACAGAAATCTCACTGCTTAAGAGATGTTTTCCAACAGGTATGGAGCAAAATTGCAGCAAACAACTGAAAATCTGCTGTTAGCTACATCTGCATCAATCAGCAACAATTTCACTCCCATATCGCATAAATTGATACAAATGATTGCAAAATGTGGCACATTTGTCTCAAAATCATTTCAATATTTGCCTGTAAAGCACTTGCTCTATAAAAGTCATTTCTACCTCTGTTCCACTGCAGTGAGAACTCTTAGTAGAACAGTTCTTGGTTTTGTTGAACAAAACCCTCTAATCTTTTAATCTTTGAGAAGATTAGAGCTTGTAGCTACCACCTGATCAGGATGATGAAATTCTACTAGTGCAATTGATTATGAAAAATGCAAAACATAATCAAGCCTTTCCTATTTGTAAAAAGTATAAACCCCTCTGCTATTAAAGCCTTTTCAAAAGATTTCTTCTCAGTTGCACAGAAAGGTTATAGATCCTTAAAGTTTTAATCAAAAGAGTAGCAAAAGCAGTAGAAAAACATTGGCTAACAAGTCAAGAACTCATGTGTCAAGTGGTTTTCTTAGAAATCTGTCTGGAATTGAATCAAAACAAACATGCTTGAAACACATTACATTAACATTAATTCAATATTGTATTTGCACTGTAAAATCCACACCACAAACATTATTGTCCAATCTTAATTTACATTACAATATAACAAAGAGGTGTTTTTTGAACTGCTGATTGTACATCAGTTGGACACTTGGTTTAGGCTACAGATTTATTCACTAGTTAAGTGGGCTAACAATTGCAGATTCCAGTTGCAAAAAATCTATTGCCATACCAAAGAAGAAGAAAATTATGAGCATTTTAAAAATCTGTCGTCCCCTACTACTCTGCTTAAACATTAATTAGGGACAGCAAGGCAAAATCCATGTTTATGTCATAAAGTTGTCAGATCATAAAGTCATTGTTTCTGTACACCAACTTAGAATTTAAAACACCTTTACTAATCCATAGTCATGAACCTTAATACAACACTTAAAAGCTTAATCCTTTAATTTTTCACATCTCTTTTACTCAGTTATGACGTGTTCTGGATGGCATCCCTTGTGAACAAGGACCTGGAGTCCTCGTTTAAAGCAAGGCTTGAGAAGATGCTGGAAAAGACCTAAAGGCAGTCAGCTGCAAAGAGAGACCCTGCTCTCGCTTCAGACACTAAAAGCTGTTACACCGCACACAGACAGTATTCCAAAAGTACTTTCCAGAAGTACCACCCAGTGTACTTTTCACAAGCTAGTCAAAGGAGAGCAGAGGAAAGGCACAAAGGAACTCCAGAGTAGAGGTGTACGGTAATAAATAAATAAATAAATAAATAAATAAAAATCCGCGCATCTTTTAGAGGGGGGGCGAGGATGCATCTTATTTCTGGCCGAAGGATGCCCAAAGCCCGACAGGTTTTTAGCGGGCACGTTCCCCTGCAGCGAGCACTGTGCGGCCGGACCTGCAGACACTTACCGCACTCGCCAGCTCCGCGCCCAGCCCGAGGAGCAGCAGCAGCAGCGCCCTGCGGGAGAAGGCAAAGGACAGAGTGACGGCGGGCCGGGGCAGCGCGGGGAGGGGCGGCCGCGCTCGGCACTCACCCTGTGCGCCCCATGGCCCCCGGGCCCCGCCGCCACTCGGGGCGGGCAGGGCACGGCGCGACCCCTCCGTGGGCTCCTTCCCCCGGCACGACGGGGCGCTGAGAGCGGCCGGGATGGACCCGCTCGGGGTCGGGCAGTGCCGCTTCCCTCAGGCGCTCACTCGCAGGAAGTTCGCGCGGTCCCTGCCGAGGCGGCACCGCACCTGAGCGGGGCCGGGTGGGCCGAGACTGAGCCCCGCGCCCGCCCCTCCTGAGGGGCGACCCGGCACTGGCAACAAGTCCCCCTTCCACCCACACGCTCCGGAGACTTCCGCTGCAGAAAGTAGTCCGGTGGAGGTGCGGGGCGGGGAGAGGCGGCGCCCGCTCCTGGAGCCGACAAAACCGCGGCCCGGGGGTAGGGTGTGGGGGGACCGCGGGCTCCTCGGGAAGGGGCGGTGGCAGCAGCGTGCCCCACACCGCCCGCCCCCGGAGCGGAGGAATACCGTAGTCCCGGGAGGACTTGAGCCGGGAGAAGCGGGCAGAGTGCGGCAGAGGGGCGGCCGGGGGAGCCGCCTGAGGGAGCCGCGCTGCCCCGCCGGGCTATGCCCGCGCCGCAGGGCCGGCCCCGGAGCTCCTGAGCCGCCACGATGGAGCCGCGGTGCCGGGGCTGCAGCCTGGCCGCCGGCTGCTGGGTGCTGCTGCTGCTGCTGGGGTGCTGGGGGCCGCGGGAGGCGGCGGCGGCGGTGAGTGTGGGGCGCCCGCCTTCTTCTCCTCGGGTTCTCCTCCTTGTTCTCCCCCTCTCCCGGCGGGTGCGGCCGCGGTGCGGAGCCTCGCGGGGAGCTGTGGAGCCCCTTTGGGATGGGGGTGGCTGAAGGAAGGTGGGGTCCCCTGACAGGAGCCCGGCGGCTCTGGGGGTCGGCGGCGAGGCCGGGCCGCGGGAAGGTCTCGCCGGTGCCGGCGTTCCCGGGCCGCTCGCCCCGGGCAGAGCCCGCGGTGCTGCCCCGTCGGGCCGGACCGGACCGTGAGAGCCGCCCGCACCTCTGGGTTCGCCGGCGGCTCCGGGCAGGGACGGAGTGCGAGGCGGGGGAAGCCCGGGGGAGCTTAGTGTGGGCTCTGAACCCGCTGTTCCTCCAGGACAAAGGAGGAAAGATTTCCCCCCCTGCCTTCCCCCCAAAAAAAAGAACTCCGTGAAGAGGTGTCTGAGCTCTGGCCGCTGAGCCGTCACCTGCAGCCGAGTAACACCTGGATTGGCAGGGAGATGGAGCCATGTGGTTTGTCGGAGGACTGAGCACCGGGACTTGGTTTTCTCGAGACTTGTGTTTCTGCTTTCTTAAAACTCAAGTGGCAGTGCTGGCGGAGGTGGTGAATGTGTGCGGTGTAGTGGGGAGCGCACGGCAGGCGGCCTGGAGGAGACTTTGGATCTTTGGAACAGGGATGCTCTCCCGCCTTCCCTGGAGCGGCGGGGCCTTGGAGCTGAGAGATGGGAGAGGTGATCGCTAGCTTCGGGTTTCAGGCTATTTGACTAAGACTTCTGGCTGTTCACGAGTGGTGAAATGATCTAAAAAGGCTCTCACTTTAAGCTGCATTAATTTCAGATTTTACGATTCCTATATTTTTTTAACTTTTTTTTTTTTTTAAGTTTACTTGGAAATAAAAAAAAAATCCAGATTTCTGTCGTTTAGGACTCCTTTCTAGTTGAAAACTCATGTTCTGGTAATAAGTGCAGAGTATAATTCTGCTACTCCCCCCCTTCAATTCTGTAGTTAGTGCTGACAAAATCTTATTTGTCTTGAACTGTCCTTTGAAGTGCATTCCTTCACAGTGAAACTTTGTAGACCTTTCATCTGCCCTCTGAAAAAGCAAAGACCAGCCATAATATACTTCCTTCCTCTTCCACCCCTCCTCAGTGTGCCCAGGTGGGAACCCAAGTGTAAGTGATACTGGTGTGGCAGCAGGGCTGGCTGATAGGGAGAGCTGCTCGGCTCCAGGGTGTCTGTAACGCTGGTTCATGGGGCCTCACCCCAGCCTGCCATAACCCCCACCCCAAAAAGGAGCCTGGCACTCCCACCTGCAGGACTTCACTGTTTTAGCAGGTGGGGGTTGAAGATGGGGAGATTTGTGTGCATAAATGTGTTTTCTTTCTTCAGGAAAGCGTCCAAGCAGAGTTCTCTGTGTGTGTGATTGCTGTGACTCTGTGGGGTGTGGGAAGGGGTCTGTGGTGACCCTGTAGGCAGTCCCCTGCCTTGGGAGAAATGAAGAAAGGAGCAAAACCAGTGGTAGACTTTCTGATTCTTAACACCACCTTGTGCTGCAGCTTCTCTTTTATGATTTGCAGTGAGATAAGATAAACTGAAGACCCAAGGGCTGAGTGGGGTGGGGGGGAAAGAGAGAGATGGCTCTCCTCCAAACTACATAAATCCCACTGGTCTTTTATAATATGTTTTTTTTTTCCTAATGGTTGCAATACTCAATACTTTGATGTTCTGATGTATTTGAATTTCCTGTGTTAACACTAAATGTTGCTGATCCATATTAATGGGGACCAGCAATTTATTCTACTCATTGTCAGAAAGGGTTGACTAAATGCAGCAGTGTGTTTGATGCACATTGTCTCTTCTGTGAATTTTGTTTCTGTGTCAGAATCGTCCTCCCAAAAGGGCAAATTTGGTCAAATGACTTCAAGTCATTCTGGTGCCTTATTCAAATAATACCTGAAATTTTTATTCAGCATCATCATTCACATTTTCAACAACAACAAAAAAAATTGTATCTTCTTTGCTCCAGATTGTTGCAACAGTGTATATTTCTTTGTGATCAGTTACCAAGTGATAGAATATAGCTGAGTGATAGAATATATCCTCTGTCAGTGTGCCCATCACAGAGAAATAAATCCCTGTGACTTATTAAAGAAAACCAAACCAACATTTCATACTCAAGTAGGGATGGATTTCATTGTTCAGATTTGATTGCTGGGTTTTCACAGCCCGTAGTCTAAACTTGGTGAGTAGCGTGTGGATCGTGCTGTGCCCCCTGGTGCAGACTCATTGCTGATGTCGAATGAAGCCTGTAACTGCTGCTGAGCAGTGTAAAACTAACTGGGAGTTTGAAAGTGGTCTTACTTTAGAATGGGAGAATGAATGAGATGGAAGATGGTTTCATCAATTAATGAAGTTAGAATATTTTAAAAAGTGCTTATTTGTATGCTTTCAGCAGAGGCTATGAGGGTTTATTCCAATGGACAATTTCAATTATTGCTTAAGTGCCTTGCTAATAGTTTTAATATAAATCTACATACATGTAGCAAAATTTATAATTTATATAGGTTTATAAGCCAACCTTTTATAATCAGATTTTTTTTTTCCTTTCCTGGCAGGTTTACACTTGCACTGTGTTATAGAAAAGTGATTACAAGCTGTGACTGGGAAATCTGTTTAATTAAAGAACATAGATGGGCTAGATTCTTCAGTTGTGCTGTCTATGAAACTCACTAGAAGTTAGTGACTGACTATTGGCTTATATTGGAAAAATGTCCCACATAACTAAGGCCTAGATTTTTAAAGTATAAGTAGACTTAGCCCAAAAGTTGGTAAAAAGTGAGTCAATGCAATGTCCTTTTTTCTTTACCTTCCATTATAATTCCAGTTTGACTAAAAGTATAAGGTTGAAAACAGTTGTTCAAGTATGGTCAGGCAGGCTGGCAAGATGGATATAATTTGTGTTCAAGGAAGTAATTTATTATTTGTGAAAGTTCTCTAAGTTTAGTTGAGATTTCTTTTTTCCCTTTCAGAGGTTACCATATGTATAAATATATGGTACCATGTCAGTAATTACAATGTACATGATTAATATGGTTAATTTGATCATCTGTGCTTCTCTTGTTTGTCCTAACTATTTTATCATGGCAGTGGTGGTGGCTGTAATTTTTTTCCATTTCATAACTGGCAGTGGCTCTTTCTAGTTACAAAAGCTAGGTCTGTAGAAGCAGAAAGAAGTGGATGCTGGCTTTTAGGATTCAGAAGGTATTTCATCCTGAAATTCTGTAGATGTGTCTTGATTAGTCATGCACAAGATTTGGTTTCATAACATCAAGGCTCAAGGCCTCCTGTTTGCAACTTGTCATTTGTCATGGGCTTTGATTTTGATCTTTCATGGCTTTTAGTTGAAGATATATAGTAAAAGTTATATCTCAAGTTGTGTTCTAGCATGTACTAAAATGCTAACAAATCCAAGGAATCCTGAATGAAGCAAAATATAAGAGCAATTTAGACCATAACAGAATCTTTTATGAAATCATTATGCTTTTTTTTTTTTCCCCCCCCCCCCAGATTTTCCACATGATGGAAATAGAATGATATTTCAGGGGAACTTCCTAGGCTTTCATTTTCGTTTTCCTGGTCATTAATAATCTACACACTGGAAGAAATCATTAGTTACCTTTCTTGAAGTAGAAAAGGAAATGTTCCTAGGGCAAAGTTAGTTAATTTATTTAACAGCATATGTTAATTTATGTAGTGATCTTTTTTCTACTATGAATAAGCAATGATGCTTACTGTAATGCAATTAGCTCTTGTTGGGTTTACTAGAACATGTGCAAACTTTTCTATATTACAAAACTACCGAAATCATTCAGGGCATCCCAGCAAATCTAATGTGCATTTTTTCAGTCTGGGGCAAAGTACAGGGAGGAATGTGTTTTGCACATGCAGTGAAGATGCACTGTGCATTTTTACCTTTCATTCACTGAGATTAAAAAGCTTCTTTTCCAATTGTGTGAACTCTCCACTGATCACTCCAGAACCAGATGTCCAGGCAATATTCACATATATGTTCTAGTAATGGTATTGCACTGAATGGAGAGCAGCCTCTGCCAGTGGTGATAATACCAGACAAAATTGCTTTGAATTAAGGCACTTCTTGCTGGTCTGCTTCATAAGGCTGTGTGGACTCAGTGACATTAAAAACCACTGGGGTGCTTTGAAGTTCCTGCTCAACGCAACGTTGGGCAATCTGCTGTTGACTGCAGACTTTTTAGTGCTGTAAACCATCTATTCTCAAGAGTACCTGAAATAAAACTTGTTGAAAAAATAGTGCTGACGCAGTTTTAGGGACCACTAAGCAGCATTCTGTACTCTCCTGTGAAACATTTGCAGTGCAATTAAACCTTATTAAATATCATTGGTATTGCGCAGTGTCTGAAAAAAAAAGAGGCAATGTGCTGAGCATCCTGGATCTGTAATTGCTAAGTGTGGGGAGGAAAAGCTTCAATGGGATGTGAAATTGTCATCAGAATAAACATAGCTGAGACGTAGAATAAAGGGTCCTATATTGCTTATATTAAAAAAAAATTGCTTTGCAATTCACTGAGTCTTTCTTGCAGAGCTTAAGTCTTTCTTGGACAACTTCTTGTGAGGAGCTGCAAGAAGCAAAGACTGCAGGATGTGATCTTAAAATTAAGAGAGATGGATGAAGGGCAATTAGATAATTGCAAGGCTGTATTACAAGTTTTACATTGTAGCTTAAGCCTGTTAATCCTTTATTCTCTCTTCTTCCAGAAGGCATGATGCTGAAACTAATGTATTAGTAGACATATTTAGTCTGCTTCAAAAAGACTGATATTGTGTGATTCCTAGTTATGAAACCCTGCCTCTTTTTCCATGTTTTGAGTAGGACTGGACTAAATAACCCCAAGGCTCCTTCCAGCCTGAATTATCCTAAAAGTCTAAAATTACATGGAAGTACAGTTGTGCTCCTAGGTGTACTTTCTGTTAAGACAATTTTCATATCCAGTAATCAAAAGTTAATCATAATTCATTAAGTTAAATTGCAGATTGGAAGGTATCAGATTAATTTTTTTTTTTTAATTTAGTTTCAACTTGTCAAGAAATTGTCTCTTAAGGTTTCAGCACATAGCATTCAGAATTTTAATTTTGTATTCCACTCTTGTGGAGGTGTCTTATGAAGTGTGTGTTTGTACATGTATTATTCTGTTATAATGGCACAGAAGAGAAATTGCGTGGCAATTACTCAATGTTTAGGGGTTTTGGTTTGGGATTTTTTTACTTGAGGAGTGTGTGTTAGGAGTTGGAAAGAAAGGAGATTTATAGCTATGGATTTCAGCTCACTTGAAGGTTCCTGGTTATTGCAGCTCTGTTGAATTTCTTTGTCCCCTCCCTTTGGAGGACAAGGGAAGTAGTTTAGTCTCTCATCTGTATTTTGTTTCTTTTACCTAATCTCTCCAGAGAATTAAAATGTTAGGGTTGAATTTCAATCTCTTCTCTCTCCTAGCACTGTAAAAGGCATCTGTATGCAACACACTTTGCTGTTTGACTTTTGATTCTAGTTTATTATCTACAGAATGATTCCTTTTATTGAGGCATAGCTGGACCTGCTGAACTGTCCTAGTCTAGTCTAACATGACTCCAGTCCATACTAGATAAGCTTTGCTACTGCAGCTCTGCTGAAATCCTGCCTTTCCCCCTCTTTCCTGAAGATAAGCCAAGGCTTATTCACTTCCCTGCCTGAACACAGGTTAGTAAGTCTTTTTGCCAGTGTCTGTATCTGTCAGGATTTTCTGCTGAAATGCATTAAACATGTTGGAAAGTGTGTTTATTCTAGGACTGGCTTTAGTTGTTAGCAAGATCAATCTTAATTTTAAACCTCATCATTAATTTAGAGGAAGATATCTATGCTGTACTGTTTCCTAGAGAATTTAGATGCATTTGGAAACCAGACTTAGACATTTGGTTGCTGCTGAGGTCTATGGATGTGGTAGACACCTCTTCTCCAGGAGGTGCAGTGAGCACAGAGGAGGAAATCCTTGGTTTCTGTTGATGTGCTCCACTGGTATGAAACCAAGACTTTCACCTCTTGACATCTTTCTCTACTGCAGTAGTTGTGTCTCTCCTGCTGTTGAATTTGGAGATGTAGTTCTGATAGATAAGATCAGCTCATTGGCTCTGGTAGAAGAAACAGAGGTTTGGCAGGTCCATTTGGTGCTGTTTGCTGCTCCTGAGAGCTGTAGCAAACAACCAGAGCTGCAGTGGAATGCCTTCATTTCAGAGATTCAGAGCCATTCATGAGAAAGAGAAAGCTCCACAGAGACTCTTCAGCTCAGCCCGTTTTAGGAACTACAGCTCTAAGTGGCACAAGTTACAATATCTTAGTGCTCTTGTATAGGAAATGGAGCAGAACTGTGCAGATGTTCCTTTGTAGCTTATTTTACTGTTTGACTGTCTTTTTATGTGGTTACTGAGCTGGACAAAAATATGGAACTTTATTATGCAAAAGTATAAAATTTTGGCTTTATCTGACAACTGTAGTGCTAAAGTGAAGTAACTTATAGCATTTGTACTGAGAGAAATTGTACTGAGCCCTTGTAATAGTGATGAGTTTTGAATGCTGTTTCAAGTCATTCGCTTGATGTTTGGAATAATCAGTTACCAACAGGTGCTGTGGCTTCTTCCTTGCCTGCAGTGCTGTAGGCTGGCAGTCTTGTTTTCCTGTTATCAACTCCTTCATGCTTTTCTTACAGCGGGAGTTTTCTACCTTTCTCTCTTAATCTAGAAAGATATGAATCATGAGTCCTAATTTGTGTGGAGTAGTAACTTAATTTGTATTATAGTATAAGCAGCCTGATGCAAAACTTGTGACTTGGAATCCAGGACTATTTAAATTAGTTAGGGAAATAAGGAGTGATTTTACATATGGTGGAATTGCCTTTATTTCTCCAGTACTCTGCAAATGTCAAAAGTCTACAGTGTATTCAGAATAGTTAGTTTTATTTCTATCTGTTCTGGTTCCTATCCACTTCAACTCCTGCATTCTGTGTGAAAATATAACAAGCATTAGTTATTAACTACATAAAGCTGTCAAGCTTAGGCAACCATTAATTCCACAGTTATAGTTGATTATTTGTAATTCACCATCTTAGCAATGAAGGCTTGTCTTCCCTCCTTAGGAAGGTCTTTATTTCATGAGTCATAAATGTATTTCTATCTAGCATCAGTCTGTGTTTGTTAAATACAGCATCTATTCTTCAAAAGCAAACCTTTCTCTTTATGCACTTAAATCCCCCAGGAATCTGATAGAAAGGAAGAAAATGACCACCCTGAACCATGAGCTGTGTTCTTTCTACACCTTGAATTAAAGTAGCAATTATGAAAACCCACAATTAAATCACTTTACTTAAAGCAATGAAAACTAACATGACTTGCAGGCAAGGCTAGACAAGCCTGCAGCTCCCAGAAATTGTGATGTCCTGACAAGAAATGCCACTGAAAACAATATTTGGGTGAAGGAGCTTATGAACTCAGTTTTAAAGTCTTTTAAAAATAATCTTTTTTATGAGGCAGTGGGGTTTTTTTGAGTCAACTTAGAACCAACCTGTCACATAGAAAGACAGCAGAAGCCATTGTTTCTGAAAGGTAATTTCTAGCTGTCATTCAGACAATGAGAATTGGCTTAATAATAGAAAATACTTATTCTCAGTTAGTTAGAACACTTCTCTTGTATATTCAACCTTAAAGGGCAAAGCTGTTCAGAAGGAAAAGGAAGCTTCTGCACTGCACAGAGAAATGAGAGTTTATATTTGACTTTGCCATCTCTTTTCATGCATTCACTGTGTCATCAGACATGAGGGAAATATCTGCAAAACCATTACATATTTAATGACTTAAGAATTTAAAAATATTTTAAATAGTAAGGAGAAAGTCTAGAGAGGATGAGAAGTTAGCCTGGAGAAAAGGAGACTCAGAGGTGACCTTATCACTCTCTCCAACTCCCTGAAAGGTGGCTGTGGTCAGGTAGGGGTCGGTCTCTTCTTCCAGGCAGAACAAGAGGACACAGTCTTAAGCTGCACCAAGGGAAGTTTAGGTTGAACATTAGAAAGAAATTCTTCACTGAAAGAGTGATTGGGCAGTGGAATAATCTGCCCAGGGAGGTGTGGTAGAGTCACCATCCCTGGAGGTGTTTAAGAAAAGATTGGATGTGGCACTCAGTGCCATGGTTTAGTTGATGAGGAGGTGTTAGGTCATGGTTCGGACTAGATGATCTTAAAGGTCTTTTCCAACCTAGTTCATTCTGTGATTCTGTAAGTTGCAAGGTTTGAGTGTGTTTTGTTTTGGTAGTTTAACTTCCACTATTCATTTGGTACCTTTTTTAATAGTGCCATGAAAGTTGCTAGAAGGCTGTGCCCAGTTTGGTCAGACACACAGTGAAAACATCCATGCAGAAATTGATATTTGTCTGGGAGGAAGAGGTTTTTTGTAATTTTGATTGAAGGAAGAGTGTATACATAATTTCATTTATTTTCTGAGCCAGAATGCTAGTGGAAACTTCTTGGCAATAGAATGGATGACACTCCTGTATCAGCAGAAAGTCACTTTTCTGTTCTAGAATCTTTCAAACTCCTAAAGTAGTGCTAGTAACAAAGTGTTAAAACATCTCTGTCTAAATGTATGAATTTTTGTATCCTAAGTGAACCTAGAAAACTTTATGCTTGAATGAGAAAATGCTTGATGACAGATCTAGTCATGCTCAGGAAATGTGTATTTTCAGGACATTGGCATACTGTACCCAAAAATCAGAATAATGGAAAATAATGAAAATCTTCTCTTTAAAGAACCTTAGATTGCTGATATGCTGCAAAAGTAATTGTGGAGGAAGAGGAAAGTCTTTGATAGAAAGAGTAATGAAAATAGTAGTACTTGGAATTTGTTTGCTGTTCAAATAGTTGCAGTCAAAAAGGACATTGAAACACTGTCTTTTATTCCAAACCTTGCTTGCTGTCAAAACTTGGTGGGAAAGCTCCTAATTCAGTATTTGCAGTTAACTTACTGGTTACTGCAGGATGCAGAGCACATATCACAAACTTGAAGCAGGTTATTTTCTTGGCATATATTCAGCTGCAAATATCACTTGTAGAAGTTGGTATACTCCCTAAAATGGGGTGCCTGAGGGAATACTTTCCCTTAGAGAAAGTGACTTTGTTTTGGAATGAGTACAAATGCCAGGGGCTGTTTCTTACTCCTGCCAAGCTTCAGACTAAACTGCATTTCAAGTTTTAATAATACTTGAGGGCTATTTCTTGTGAATGGATCTCCTCACTCTAATTATTGTTCTTGGGTGTTGGAACCACGTTTGCTCTCTCCTTGCCTGCCTCCCTTTTTTAAACTGATGGTATTTTAGTGTGATGATGTAAGGAATGAATGAATGCTCGCTGACATCCCTGGCCCTGGTCAGAGAATCACTGCAAGGAGATACTTCAAGATACATATTGTGAACTTGCTATTGGGGAACCTCCAGAGTGTGACTGGGAATGAAATCAATTGCTGACAAAAGCAATAATGTAAATTTACAAGTGTGAAAGTAAGGAGAAGCTCTGTGCTGTTGCTGAAGATTTCCTCCCTCCCTCCCTCCCTCCCTCCCTCCCTCCCCTTTTGTTTCCCTTTGAAACAAAAATATGAAGTCTTTCCTGTCCCTGTGCACCCCCTTTCTCTAGCACTGATCAGATTTATTTTGCCCATCCTGTAACTGATATAATGCTAATACTGTAAAAGTTTTGTTGGCTTTTTAATGTTCTGCTTAAACATCTAATCTATGGCCCTTTCAGCTAATTCCTTGAATGGATTCAATGTTTTTTTAATGTAGCAAGTCTCTGAGAAATGTGACTTAATTCCCAGGACTTGCTTTCTGTTTAGTGATGATCAGTGCAATCCAAATGTAATGATTCTCAGGATAATGTAATTTATAGCCTCTAGATGTAATTTCTCTGGTGTAAAGGAATGGAATCTTTCTCTTCTAATCAAAGTTAAGTATTGAATTCCAAGATCTACATGTGCTAGATAGAATGTTCTATTATCACTAGCCTGGGGCTGTCTTACAGCATTTTAAAGGCAATAAATACACTCAGCCCCCCTTTTACTTTTTTTCCCCCTGTGAGATAGTCTAGGAAATTACTGTTGTGGTTCTCCATTCACTCTGAGGTCACTCTTTGACAGGAAGGTGCATTTTGCACAGAAGTACCTCACTTGAAGTGGCAGGTGCTCTAAGGAGCCCTGAGCTATTGTATAGCATATAACCAGGGCTTAAGTAAATGAACTTGAGAGGCTGACGCTGAGGGTGCTCCACATCTGCTCAAGTTCAACATGTGAGTTCCTGAACAGCCGTCTGAGACCTTGCACTAAATATTCAACTTTTGTCATCTTTAGGGATTTCTGAACCTGTGTGGATAAAAGGGCCTCTCCTCTCATCAGATGTTCCATTCTTTTACAAGTGCCTCTGGCTTACAGGGTTAGGAGGATTGTTTGGTCTCCATTGCTTCCTTGTTTAACTTGATCCTCTTCAGTGCCATTCACTTTTTCAGCTTTGATTACCTGAGGCTGGAGAGTAGCTCCTTGTTAGCATTGAGCAATACAGAGAAAGTGTTGCCTGTAGTGCTCTCTTTAGGCATTAAAGTGCACACACAGTGTGCTGCTGCCACGGGCATAAACAAATGATAAAACTGCTCAAACTAGAAGAACCTTGAAGCTATGATATTTGGTCCAAGAATTGAAGGAGAATAGAGCTGATAATCAACTCCACCACAAAACTAAAAAATCCCCCAGACACCCACCAAGCCTTAAAGTGAGTTAGGTCTTGTTCTGGCAGTTAAGAGGGTGTGGACTTCTTCAGATAATATCTCAGTGCAATATCACTCTGCACAGCCTCTATTCTTTTTAGCATGTATACTTGCTTAATCTTTGGTATTAATTTAGTGCTCTCAGTAGTTGCAAATAGACCAGAATGGGGTTGGATTCATCTGAAATGCTATTCTATTTTGCCTCCCTTTTCTCTAAGGAAGAAGTGGGTTTCAGTTCTTGTGTGGTCTGCTTCACGCTCTTCACACTTGAAAGTGCAGTTGTCAGTGACAAATGTCTGACCTCTATTAACAGGACTCTGGAATTGAAGCTTCTTCTATTGCATGTTATATGGATGAGGGTGAGGAACAGGACGTTTTCCAGGGAATTAGTGTCTTTATTCTATTTCTTTAATTGGGAAAGGAGTTAAAACACAGTGCCAGAATGACTGGTGTTATGAGTGTATAATACTTGGCTTGCAAGCATATCTGAGACTTAGAAGCCTAACTGACTGTTTGGTCTAGCTTTGTGTTACATTTGGACATGGTTATAGCAAGTGGCAACATCTAACACCTGTCACATGGGAAAGGTCCTAAATGACTAGTAAATCTTAACCTGTAATGAGTACCATATGGCACTTCTTATTTGCAGCTGGAAAAAATCAGGAAGCCCCAAGAGGCTGGTGATTAGAGACTTGTGTGTAAAATAAAAGTAAAACTGAGACTTCCTGAAAAGTCAAGTGGCTCACTGTACCCTGCCACTGACTGCCAGGTGCTCCTTGAGAGTGTCTCAGGGATGGTGTGAGTTGCAGGGATGTGTAGCTGTGCAGGAAAAGATGGAGCCATGCTCAAAACTAACCATTCCTCTAATTTGCTGACTAGTTGCTTAGGGGTGAACTTATAAAAGTTCACTTAACTTTCATACTCATGTATAAAAGTTTGAAGATAGCTTGCATTCCGAGTTCAGCATTTAGAACTGAAATAAGCAGTAGTGAGGTGTAGGCTGCCTACAGAGGTGTTAATAAATTTATCCCTTCCCAAACTGCAAAGCCAACCAGAGTTTGTTTAGGATGTTTCCCTCGATATGCTGAATACTTAGAAGTTCATGCAGCTGCAGTGTTTGCTGGAGAAAGAAATGAATGTGGTGTTTGGCACCTGTCAGTTCATTAATGTGGAGATGGAGTGGGTTGAGGAGGCCACCTGGTAGTTAACATTCTGGTTTAGTGCTCTTAGCTTGCACTGTTTACCAAGAGGTGGACTTGCCAAATCTAAACATAGATGCTTTGTAAGATGCTGCCTCTGGATGGCAGCATAAAGATAAGTACTTCTAAGTTGCTGTTAGAAGGTATTTTTTGCCAATTCATAAAGCCTGATGTGGAGCTGTTTGGAAATTCGTGTTCATTAGGCCAGAAGTACTTGGCTTTTCAGTCTCTTAAATTGTAGCTTTGACATGCTTGTGAGAAGGGCAGCAGACCTTGATCTGATTATTTTACTTTTTGTGTGTCTCATCCAGTAAAATATACTACATTGAAGCCCATTCTCTGTGTTGTAAGACTAATAGACTGCAGAAACCTGGGGGTTTTCAGAAGTGGTGAGAAGTGTCTGTGTCCTTTTCCTGACCTACACTTGACTGCAAGGCTGGCAGTGCCCCTTAAAGCAGAGGAGCAACAACCATTTTTGAATATGGAAGGCTGTGTAGAAAGTAAAGGTGAACTACTCTTGAGTTGCAAGGGCTAACTTGCAACTTAAACTCTGTACTTAAAGTTTTTGCTTAAAGTTTCTTCATGCTCTGAAGATTTGTCAGCCTTACCCCTCTTAAAACCAAGTGTTGAGAAAGGGAATAAAGTCTGGGATTTTGGGAGAATTGGATGCCCAGCTGGGCTCTTCTGGTTCAGGAATCAGATACAGAGAAATTGTCAGGTTACCTCTTGTTCTTAATGGGTCAATAGTTGCAGTCTGGGGATTAATCAAAGTTGTTCAAGTTTTGGGGTGTTCATTCAGTAAAGAGTCTTTGAGTCCAAAAGTTGCCTGTAGTTAGACTGGTCTATGGGAAGATCTGTTGCTGCAAGTATTGCTGTTATTTTAACTAGAAGCTTCTGTGAAAGATAGCCTTTATGAAAAACTGTATGTTAAAGACCCATAATTAGTTCAGTTTAAAGCAATAAATTCCATATTGCTTAATATAAGGTGTAGGCAGAAAATCATCTTTAGATAAGAGCTCCCATCCATTTCTTGTGGCACAAAATATTTTTAACACAGACAAACTTGTTTCAATTTTTGCATATTCTGAAGGTAGTTATACCAAGGTTTTCTTGTTTATAATTTTAGAGTTTAAATATTACTTTAATTCCATCCAATTTGTAGTAACTATATTCTGAGAGAATTTATTAATTCTTAAACTTTCCATTTAATCAGACCATTCATGTATCTAAATAAGAAGCACATAGTCCTACCTTTTCAGAGGAGAAATATGGGCTATTTATCCATCAGATACTGGAGAATGGTTTTTAACCTGCCTCTTGTGTTCTCATTCACTGTGGCCAGAACCATAACTGCTAGAACAAAAAGCTTCCTCTGCCAGTCTGAACAGGTCTTATATTGTACGGATTTCAAAGAAAGATAGTGCCTGGAGGTGCAACAGATGAAATTACATGTCAGAAGTTCCCCTAATTTAAAAAAAAAATGGTTAAGAACTTCTGCAAACATATTTTTATTCTTACATTTTAGACCACGATATTCTTTTCACATCTTTGGGCAGATTGGGGGAAACAATTCCTTAGAAGGGCTTGTAATGGGCTTTTAATTCACATTCTGCTTTAGCAATGTTACTGCTCATAAATACACCACTTTAGTGAGAAAAGGATGGCCATTTGGATTACAGACCTATGATGGCTTTGCTGCCATAGCTGACTTCACACAGATATATGAGTAATAAATTGTTATCTGCAAATTTGTTCTCCTGCTTAAGGCTAAAGAGCATGGATGTGAAATCAGAATTAAAACTCACAATAGCTGCTTTAACTCTGCTTGTCGAATCCACACAAAACCTTTTGTTTGTTTGTTGTATTTCTGTCCAGGCAAGTGAAGGGAAAATGAACTTGCAAAAGATAAATGGTGAAATCTTTGACTTGGATAAGTAGTAAATCTTTAGCTAGAAAACTGCACAGGTGTTTTGTTACACAGATCTTGGCAAGCTAATGAATACGAGGATACTCTTCAGGACCACCACCAAAATAAAGCTTAATCTTTGTCTGCTTGCAACCGAAAGCCTGAATTTATTTGCATTATGAATAGAGGTATGAATAATTGAGTTTGTGGCTTTTGCATGGTTACAGCAGGAAGATTACTTGAGCCATCCTCCTGGAGCAAAGACATTTGTAACTGATGCTTTGCTGTATGTTGAATTTGCTGATTTTAATCAGAGTGAATTTCTAACAGAGTCGGTCTTTATATTGCTAGAATTATCCAGTATTTATGCTTTCTTTTTTTTTTTTCTGATGCTGAACTTATGCTAACAACTGGTAAGCTGTGATATTTGCATTCAGAGGGTGATGTTAGTAGCATTAAGGGAACTTGCGTAGCAGCAGGATAACTGAGAGGTGATAAGAGTGTATATTAACATTTTTTTCCTAGCTTTTACTCCTTGCTCTCTGCTCCTCATTCACATTGTTCTACACTTCAGTTAAGCTCCTGTCATCAGTGTCTGTTGCAGTTTTCGATTTGTTTTAAAATCGTGGCCATCTTTACTTGGGCAGAATTTATTTCAATGATTTCTGTACCTCTTTTTCCAGTTAGAGGGAACCGTCCTTACCTGGTGAGGCAGCTGACAATGTTGTGGTGTCAAATAGCTGTCTGGTTCCCATCAGGACAACCTCTGTTTATGAAGTTCTTGTGTGCAAGTTAAACCTCACTGAAGCTTCATCATTTAAGTCTCTGAGGGGGGTCTTAATGCATTACAGGTGACACCAGCATTTAAAATCAGTGGCTGTCTCTACAATCAGGTTTTTGAGTCTTTCTTGACCTCCTGCTCCTGTCAGAACAAAGCTTTCAAGAAAAGCAGGCTGTCTGTTAGTACAAACTGCATCACTGGATTCAGTAATGTCACCTTGCTCCTCTAGAAATGACAGGAGTTATCAAACAGGAAATTCCAGATTTGTGATAAAATTATACATAAGGAAGATGTCAGAATAAAAAACATTGTTCAAGCTGTTTTTCTTTTCTTTTTTTTATCCATTTCCCTGATATCTCAAATGAATTGAGAATTCATTTGTAAGCAGCTCTGGTCATGTCAGAGCTCTCATTGAGTCACCTACAGTGTTTCTGTGAGAAGCCTCCCCTTCTCTTGATTGGTAATTTGTAAGTGTCAAGGTTTGGAAATGATTGGCTTCCCTCTGTAAGAGAACACTCTTACAGTGTTACACAGAAAGAGTGTTAAATTACTCTTAAACTCCTATATGTTTTAATAGTAATACAGTATTGAAGTACTCAAGTGTAGGGGTTTGGGTGCTTCTTTAAACATGTGCACACAACATATTAACATATGTTAATTAACACATATTAAACATATGTCCCCACAATAAGCTGTTGTCTCCCTGCAGCTGTGTGTATGCCGTGTTAAATCACTTTTTTTACTTCACAGTTTTGCAAAGTCCCAAGTTACTGTTCTTTCCAGCAACAGCATTCATCCTCCTGATAATTTTTACAAATATTTTGTCCAATACTGTTGTGAGTAGCAGCTGGGAGGTGGGGTGGGAATGGAATATGCTGAAATTGCCTTGTAACCAAGGTCTTTGGGGCTGATGAGAAAGGAGTGGAATGTGCCCAATGCACAAGGCAGGCTTCTAACCACAACACATTTTGAGCATGACTTGAGCATTCATTTCTGAGCTGACTGTAACAAACCAGGAGCAGGAATGTGTACTTTTTTTCCTTCAAACTGAAAAACAACAAACAAACAAAACTGCATTCTGTTGGTGGCATAAAGCAGTTTTCCTCAGTTCATGTAAGACACAAAAGACCAAGCTTGTTCTGGAAGAATTATCCTTTGACCAGTAAACCAATACCATCCCTCCTTTTATATACTAATGAAAAGAGCTTGTTCTCCACACACAGATTCAATGGGTAGAAGCTGTCAGGAAAATCCAGTGAAAGGATTAGCTAAACTTGAATAGATTAATTAGAGCCTTTGGTTGTGTCTTGCTATGGAAAAGTCACAGCATAGGAAATCAGCAGTGATAGTGCATTCATCTCTACAGGTATGTGAGTGGGGAGGCAACAGGAACACAGTAAGGAGCAAATCTAAGTTTGTCTTCAGTTCTTAAAAGCTGCTTTGATTCCTTATTCATCTTGGTGTAGTTAAAAACTAAGAGTTTGATAGATATGGAGATTGTGACCCGCTCCTTACAATCAAGCCACAACTCGTATTATAGCAAATATTTTTTATTATCTTCTGTCACCCAAGTTAATATATCCTACTGGCCAGAGCCAGGAACTGAACTGCTACTGAAGGCTTCTGGCTGCCAAGTAATCATACAAGGCAAGACTCTTGCTGGGTTTTCCCACTGCATCGTGTGCTAAGCGTAACTTGGAGCTCCCCTGAGTTTTGGAGTCATCCAGTTTTCCATATCTGAAAACCCAGGAAGTTATGTAGTTATCAGAACTAGTGATGGTTAACTTGTTACTGAGGGTAAAGTACTGATGGTAACCATCTAAATCTTGCTCTTAATGTAAATTTTTCTGTCTTTGGAATGACATTGCATCCATTTTCTTTGTTTGATTGAAGTGTAGATAACTTACTCTTCTTGTGCAGGAGAAATTCCAAGTGTTCCTAGGCATAGTATGGAGCTTAGATTTTCTTGGCATTCGTGTGAGATACACAACTGATTCTGTGACATCAAAAATCTCTAGCCTGTGGCTGCTGAGTGGCTTTGAGACTTGTACTAACTTGTTATGCAGTATGCAATCTCCTGTAGTGCAATTTCTGTGCCTGCTTTGCCAAGTTAAAAAAAAAATGGCCTTGAGATTACTGAACAGTCTAAACAAGAAGGCAGCTTTTATTCAGAGTAGGTCATTAAGATTTTTTTTTTTTCTCTCTCTGTGCCATCATGTTTTACTTTGGGTTTTTGGCTTTTTTTTTTTTTTAAGCCATACAGCAGTAAGACCTCTAAGTGGCATGAATTGATCTTGAGATAATACAGATTCTCAGGGCTCTTTTTTTTTTTTTTTTTTCTTTTCTCTTCAGACTGTTTAATTAAGAATACCTTAATTTGGTGTGGATACAAGTTAATGTAAATGAGAAACACAGTCTGCCAAATACAGCTTTTGTACAGGAAGATAACTGACTCTGCTGGGGGAATACTTCTTGATAAGCTTGTGGGTGAATAGATCTCCCCAGGATTTATGCCAAAAACTCACTATCATTTGATTACAGTGGGTATTTGAAGAGTTTGCTGATTACAGACCTTTAGCTTCTCTTCACTGCTGTCTGGGAAAGACCATGCAGGATCTTGATCATCCATTTCATATATGTCCTATTTTAGCCAGTGCATTCTACCACGGTTTTTGGTGGGTTTTGGTAAGTACTAATATACTTACCAAAGTTTTTTTCCCCCCACCTCTTGGAGGCAGCAGAGGTTTTCCATGTTGCTCTCACTGTTCCAGAATCGTTGCTGCAGCACAGTGAGCCAGGTTTGTGCTGTGAGGGAAGGGAATATTGCATCTAACTAAGGTTAATCCCTTTTAAACAAAGCTTTGTTAAAGAGATTTATCCTAAAACTGGTTCACAAGGAACTTGCTTTTTTAAAACCCGTTTTTGAAAGTGAAAGAGATCAGATACCGAATTCCTGGGCTAACTGGGATTGAGGGGGGCATCAGAAGGACGTCTAGCCAAACACTCTGTTCCAAACAAAGACAGCCATGAGGTCAGGCCATGTTACTCAAGCCTTTGTCCAGTCTGATATTTGAAAAATCCTACCAGGATAGGAAGGTTCAATTTCCTTCTAGGAAATGGTTCAATAAAACCTTGTTAACTAAGAATTTTGACTTTTTATACACATGACATCAAGAAAGTGGAAGATCGGGAGAGACACTCTGGTCGTGTCATGTAACACCAGGTGCCAAACTGAAATCTCAAAGCTCTGCCTTTTGCTGCAAGATGCTTGATCCTCGAGTTTTGTAGCTCCAAGTGAATTAAGCTACTTCTGTGTTTTTAATCTGATGCTTGTTATGCTTAGGCTCAGAGCCAGGACATTCCTAATGCCAGGTAGGGGATGGGTCATGTCTCTAAATGCTTCTGTGGTAATGAAGAGTAGAATTCAAGTGTGGGTGTATTTCAGATCTGACATACTGACTGGTTTCTTGCTTGATTGAAACTTTGTACATAATGTTCTCTGTCGGTTGCTGAAGGGGAGGACCCCAAATGCTCAGCTTTTTAAACTTTTAAAGCATAAGCTCTGTGTTTTTAGACAATGCTGCACCTGTTCTCAGAACAAGTTGAACCCTGAAGTGTTTCAGCCAGTGTATCCTCTAATATGGGTCATAGTTTTTAGCTATAAAGAGGTCTGAAACATGTATTATGTAGAAACATTCTACCAAAAAAAGGATTTCCTCTAGAAATCCCCCTTCTGTAAACACATTTGTTAATCTCTGAGAACACATAATGACTATCCCATACTAGAATGGGAATAGAAGGCCACAATCTAAGCAGATGTGGGTATTTAACTTGGATCTACTCTGTGAACCAAACTTCTGTATGCCTTTCCTTTGAACCCCTTGAAATCCAGCTGTCACTCAGACACCTGATTGTCACCTCATGCTAGAGACTGTTGTAGCTGCTTTGTCAGGCTTTGCACTGGTGTGTGAATGCAGCTATGTGAAATCTGGAGGTTTTAAAATGCGTTTTCTCAGTAACTGAGCTGTGGGGGGAAGAATTAATCATGTAGTATTTGTCTAATAACTATCACAAATGTCCTCAGAGCTTCAGGTTTGATTAAACTCTTGTGCAAAACCTGACATCTACTGGTGGGAAGCATAACTGGGCTCTTCTCAGCTGGATATGTGCTGAAGAGCCTGTTTTATAAAGTGCTGGTGCTTTTGGCTATAGGTGTTGCCTTGTACTGCTCAAGCATAAATTTGGAAGCCTAAAAGGAACTGTAAAATATTTACAAATATAGGTATTATTAAAGGCAATCGAACTTTCAGTTAACTGTGTCTGCTTTTGACACTTGTATGATGGCTAAAGGACAGACTTTGTAGGTTGACATTTTAGACAAACATTTTAACTTTTTGTGACAATATTAGATACTTCATATAGTCTTATGCCAGTTAAAACCAATTTTTTCCCCTTATGTCTTTAAAGGCTTGCCATGGATGTACGTCTTTATCCAAATGTGATTGCAGTGGAGTAAAAGGTGAAAAGGTAAATATTCCTTTTTTTGGTTTTAACTGTCACACCAGCACACAACTGAACCATATGCTTTTAGTCTTGTAAACAGTTTGCTTGAGATACCATAGAGTCATCTTAAAGATGTGAACTGATAACAGAGTTTAAGAAGCATGTCTTATCAAACCACTTACCCTATCTTAGCAAGGTTCTAGGAGGGTTTCAGGGCTCTAGATTAATTTCTGGCACATTTCAAGAGTGGTTTTTGACTTGCATAAACAAATTTAACCTTAAATGAACAAAAGTAATTCAAAACACTGGCACTGACACTCTGATGTGCTGGTGCAGAGTTTTATTGTTGGCTCAGGTTAAACCAGGCAACTGTCCAAAATTCAAGGTAATGCTCAGTGCCACATCTGCCATCCAGATAGCTCAGAGAGATGAGGTCATTCCTTGGCGTTTACTTGCTTTTAGTTCATTGAGTATATTCCCAATTTACATACCTAGTGAAGAACAGTATTCCCTTGATGGCAAGATCTCCAAGTTAGATTTGGTTAGCCAAACATGAACCTGGTTAATGTTTCTAGAAGATCTCAGACACAGGTGCCCACAGCAGATGCATCCTAACTCGTTACAAGTTATTTCAGGTTCAGTCTGAAGGCACTTAAACATCAGGCTTCTATGCCCAGTACAGTTATTGCAGGTACAACCTTGGAGGACCTTTCTGTAATTCTAAGTTGGGTGAGGTCTTTTGTTTTGGTGGGTTTTTTTGGTTTATTGTTTTTGCACTTGTCACAGCTACTTTGTGAATTCACTGAGCAAGTAGCTGTTGCCTGGTTAATGTGGATATAATGCAGTCTGTCCTTAGAATGGATATGAAATTGGGGAACTGTGATTACACTTCAGCCAAGGTAAACACAGCATAATCCTGAGGTGTGCCAGTGGGTTTTTAGCCCTTCTGAAGCTTGCAGATTATCATGTATCTTATGTAAAGGAAGGATGAAAAGCCAAGCCCGTATTTCCTAGGTATGATGTGCTGCTAGTGGAACTTGTTTGAGCATACATGTACACACCTCATTATGTCACTTGCCCTGTAATTACAAAGCCCTCAGTATTTGATGTGTTGTTCAGCAGTTCAGCTCTGGGGAACCCCAAGATCTGTCACTGAAATCCTAATGCTTTGTCTTATAAATTCATTGCTTTGGTTTGCTTAGGTTCTGAATTGTTGTTTGAATCTTCCTAAATTCTTGTACTACTACAGGACATCAAGGGCTATCTTAAGATGATTAGCTTGATCCCTCACAGTGCATCACTCCTGATTTAAGTTTCCAAATCCAATACTGCTGCTTTCTGCAGTGACCTCTGAACCTGGAGTCACATTCTACAGCTCCTCGCCTAATTGGTGTGGGAAGATCATTAGACAAAGAGCTGTTTATATAATCCCCCCTCTTTGCTTGTTCCATTAGAAGTAGGACAATGTGTAAGATGTACTGGAAGTCAGATATGGAACCTGTTCTGTACTGGGAGGACAGGCAGAGCCTTGTGTGACACACTCTGCTGAGCCTTTCTGTTCCACTGGGCTTCACTTTGGCCCCAAACCAGCATCTGCATCAAAGTCACTGCTCACTGGTGTAAAGTCAGCTTAGCAGAGCCTAAAGCATTCCTTCTGAGACTCAAAAGTAGCCTTCTTCCTAAGCATGAGAGCTTTCTCTTTAGGATATCCCAATTTTGAGGAAAAAAATAATCTAGAAATGTGAATTACTTGTGCATGCTTTAAAACTGCATCTATCCCTGCTTGTGTCCTATTATTAGCGTACATGGAATGCTGCCAAACTTTTCTGTATCCCTGTTTCATTGGCTGTATCTTGCTGCAGCAAAGCAGAATTTTAGGGTGTTTCCCAACTATATTTTTTCTTTCTATGCCCCAAGCAGCAGTCATGTTCAAGCTTGTGAGCTGGCAGTTTTGCTTTATTGGTGTAGCTGATTGAGGGCAATTGAGATCAGAATCAGACTCCTTGCCCATTCCCCAAGCAAATGATGGGTCTATAGCTGGTGCATCTTTATTTTGTATTTTCAGTATTGGAAGAGGAGATTTGAGTTGACCTAAACCTTTGCATATGTTTTAGTTCAGTAGCTTCCAGTCTGAAACAAGAAGTATCCAACCTTCCTCAGTTGTTTCTGTGCAAGCAGAACTGGCTAATGGGTTTTTGCATTTATAAGAAAAATTGTTGCACACTAACCAGGGCTACAATCTCATTCTATCCCCAACAGTATAATGTCTTTTTTGGCACTGAGTTTTTGTGGAAGACTTGTTAAATTTCTTTTCCATTTCAGTGTGTTCCTGCAGTGAGCAAGCAGTTTTTTCTGCCAAATTTGTAGCATCTAAATCTTCATAAAAATCAGTGTGGTGTGGGTAATAGGAAAAATCTGGAGGCAGAAGCAACATCTGAAAAGGGTTGTCACTTATGGAATCATCTATAGGCTGTTTAGATAGAACAGAGTTTAAAAAAACCCAACAAACTCAAAGAGATCTGGATCAGCATAGTTCCTCTCCCCACAAAATTTGTCCACACTTCTTTAACCAATTTTTTATCAAAAATAGGGATTATAGTGCAGCTATTTCCACTGTAATTATTTGGACTTGGATGTAAGTTCCCTTAGGACATGTCTGATGTACTCCCTCAGCTGTTCCCAAGCATGGTCCTTCAAATAATCTGTTTGCTTTTGGGGGTAATTTGCTGGCAAACTCCACATGAGTTGCCCTGACAACAGTTTCCTCATGCAAGGCTCTCATTTTTGCTGCTCATTTTCAAAGTGGGCTTGAAAAATACTCATTTCAATTTCAATACTACAGTTTGCTAGCATCTGTTGTTGCCTCCTCTATCCTTCCTAGCTGGTGGTTTCATGTTTCTCTTTCTTTCAGGGCCTTGGCTTCCCCATTATATGACTGTTTAGAGGAGACCTTGGCATAGTTGCATTTTAGAGAACAGTCCTTCAGCCTTGGATGACACACAAGGCCAACCCTTTGCTAAAATCTGTTCTAAAACCCTTTGCAGATGCTGCTTGCTCTGACAAAAGCATGAAGAGTGACCAGGTTGAGATTAGAAGGCACTCTGTAGCCTGGCTTGCCCCTCACACATCTGACATGCCTCTTGTACACAGGTGGTTTTTTTTTTTAGTGTGCAAGCACACTTCATGCCAGAGCTTGCTCCAAAATCTGGATTTGCCTCGTGTTTCCCTTATCTGGCACTCCCAAATTCCTCATTCTCTCCTCTTTAGGGACACACTAACCCTTTCATATCCTGGCCTGGGATAGTGACACTCCTCTACAGTGTCTCTTTTCAGATGGGGTAACAGACCAACTGTACAGCTCCATGCAGAAGTATTGGGTTTGCATGGGATAACACCCTGTGAAAACCTGTGAAACCATAAACCCATGAAATCAGTTTGAGTGCTGTAATGAAAGGTAAATCTGTCCATGTTCAGGAATTTCTTTAGTTAAGTAGGTGAGGTGTTTAGTCACAGTGTTAATGTGTCACTGTGATCACTTCCTGCAGAAAAGCAGAAATACATGTGTTCTAAATTTTGCTATCATGTATTTTGTTTCTGTCATATTTCACCTCCACCACCACCTATTCTTTTTGTAGGGTGAAAGGGGATTCCCAGGCTTGGAAGGACAGCCAGGTTTGCCTGGATTTCCAGGACCAGAAGGACCACCTGGTCCAAGAGGCTCAAAGGTAAATCCCAATTCATTTGAATGGTATGAAGGTGCTGGGCTGTGTTAGCTTAATTGTAGTGATGATCCTAAGCAATTCCAGAACTCCTGATCATCATTGGTTTAATAGTCAAAATCTTCAGATGTTGGGATATAACAGATTTTTCGGTTGATTAGTGTGAATAGTCAGCCAGTGGAGAAAGATAGCTCTGAGTTTCCTATCCAGTTCTTCACCTACACAGGTGCTTGCCAGCCCTGCTTTTCACCAGGCTGCACATCAGGGTCAAGGAACAGGTTTGGCAAGGTGCTGTGATGCAGCTTTGTTAGTCCTTGCACTGAGGAGATCCTGGCTTAGCTGAGTTTACTGATAAGAGCAGAGTTTTGCTCTCAGCTGCCCTGGGGGCTCCCACCATGTAGGTAAACTGTTGTTTGCACCTGGTGGCATTCCTGGAATGGGATTCCTGGGCTGGGTTTGGGTGGGGTGATGCAAGTGAAGGCCTCACTGAACCCATGTGCAGAGAGCTGAGGAATGCTCCTGGCTTTCCCTGGAGGAGTTCCATTTATTTCTATTTACTACTGAATTGCATCCTTACACTCAGATGGTGTAATTCAGCAGTAAAATTCCTCTGAATGCATTTGCCTTTAATATAGATAAGGACATCCAGGATCTGCCATTTGTTTTATAAATGTTCACAGTATAAACCTAACAGAAGCACATCAAAAAGAAGCAAAGGAAAAAATAGGGAGGTGATAAGGAAAAAAATAAAGGAGGTCTACTCTAAAAGAGAAGATTAATTGGATACAACAAGAGTGAAACAGCACGGAGGTCTTGGACTAGAAACTTTTGTTACACTTTTATTCCATAAATGCATTTTCTTAAGGTTTTGATGCAAAACTCTGCGTTGTGACTGTGTGATGATCATGATGCACAGTAACACGGGTGCAGAGCTGAGCCCTGGCTCTGCCCACAAGGGGCCGCTGGAGGATGCTCCAGGGCAGGGCTGGCCCTGGCACTGTTAATGACCTGGCAGCACCGTGGCCCTCAGGTAAACTTTCCTTTAAGTCACGGTTAATCATCTGGAACAAATACTTTTCAGCTCAGAAATGCCAAAAGTTAAAATCATTTTGAACCCTTTAACTCAGGAAATGACAAGTAGTATAAATTTTTGCCCACTTGCTGTGAACATGTAGGAGGAAGTCTAGTCTTTCTCTAGACAAACTGCAGCTTGAGTGTGGGGTCTTGTTTGTTTTTGTTGTTGTTTTTTAGGGTGATGATGGTCTTCCAGGGCCTATTGGACCCAAAGGAATCAGAGTAAGTATTGATGCAGTTTTAGGGTGATATGGTGGAATAATGGATAAATGCTGACAAGCATTGGGTGGCTCCTAACAGAAGCGGTGAGAAGTGACAAAAAAAAGTATTTGACTTAAATCTGAAGAATAATCTACTCACCAGAACAGACTGTACGTCTTTTTGTAATGAATACAAGATAGTATTGCTCGTGCAAACTTAGATATTGTTGTATTTCATAAACTCTTTGGGGAGAGCAGCCCTAATACTCATTTGATCTGAATTAAGTATATTCTTCCTCACTAGCAAAAAGTGACAAACCACCAAACACAGGACCTAAGCAAGTGCCAGAAGCTTTGTTTCAATGTATTCTGAGGTATATAGAGGCTACAGTATGTCTGTGGTCCATACAGGAGAGGTGGACTTGTCTGGAAGTCCTTTAGATTTTGTGCCTTTGCTTTTTCAGTCAGACACCTCAGCTGGTAACAATTGATACATTTCTGACTTCATTGGGCCACATCCATTTTTTACACCATGAGTGTTTATTTATTTTCTCTCTGTATCTATAATCTATTACTTTAGTACCTCTGCATTGTCTTTTCTATGTTTTTGTGTCTATTTCCCTGAAAGATTGGTAAGAACTTTGAATGCCATGTCAGCATGGCATTCCTGTTTTGTTGGTTTTTTTTTTAAGAGGTGATTCAGATCTTTGCCTGTCTTTACTTACATCTGCACAAATAAGTTACATTTAGTGAAATGTTGGTAAATCCTTTTGCACACCCATTCATACCACACTGTTTCAAACACATGGTTCATTTCCTTCTAGGGACCGCCAGGGCTTCCCGGGTTTCCAGGAACACCAGGACTCCCTGTGAGTAGGAATCTATCTGTATAGATACAAATCTCTTCCCTTTTGTCTTTCAAGCCCAGAAGAGCACCCTGCAATCTAACTTTCCTTCCCTCTTTTCCATTTTAAAGGGATTGCCAGGACAAGATGGGCCACCAGGACCTCAGGGTATCCCAGGATGCAATGGAACAAAGGTGGAATTCCTTTAAAAATCTTGTTAATGCAACAATAATGTGGTAAAGAGCTCTTGTTCTCCTGGCTGTAGCCAATAGGTTAAGTCTGTTGTGTGCAACAGTACTTGCTGTTACTACCTTACTGAGTGAAGGTAATTCCAGGATAATTCAGACTTACGCATTCATTTGAGAGAAGGGGTCATGGGCTGGTACTTAAAGCACAAGTTTTGCCAGAAATTGCCAGCACCAAGACATAACATTGTGTGCTCTGCAGTCAATGAGGTTAAACTCTGTGTTCTAATCCTTACCTGTATAAGTTACAACTGAGAGGTGTCTGATAATTAGCTCAGATGCTGTGTCTCCTCATTGGAGCAAACTTTTGCTACCAAGAAAAACTTATTACTTAACAGTGAGAGGTTTTAAATATTAATTTTTAATATTATATTGAAAATACAGATTCCTCCTTGTTGGAGGACACTGAATTTATTTATTATAATTTTATTCTCATGTGCTACTTAGCTTCATATTGGGACTTTCCCAGAAGAGAAGCTGATCTTCTGTAACATTCCATGAGTTTTCCATCTCTGCAGTGTACTACTTTGCCTGGAAGGATGCAGAAACACCTGACTGTGGAAATTTGTTTCCATCAGTTGTGTGAATTAACTAAATGATTATTCTATCTTGTTCCAATACAATTTACAATTTTCTATTTTGGAGTCATAAGCTAACAATTACACTAGACTTCTGAATCAAAATTTGTTTATCTGGTTTTTGTTATGTTTTGGTTTGGTTTTGGCTAATAATTTTCTTCATCCCTAAGGGAGAGCGTGGATTCCCAGGCAGTCCAGGTTTTCCTGGTTTACAAGGGCCTCCTGTAAGTAAAGATTTCCCAATCTTGTAATCCACTGAAAGACTTCTACTGTGAAAAATAAGATAAATATCAGCCTCTTTTTGCAGTTTTTCTTTTAATAAATAGATTTTTTTAAAAAATAAATTAATTAGAGTGTTTTAAATGTCCAGTGAAAGTGAGTTTTTCTGCTGCATGCTGTGTTAGAGCTTAAAAACCCCTTTGAATTCTCACATGCTGAGGTGCTTTACCACCTGCAGAAAAATACAAATACATGCATATGTGTCAGAGAAGGAAGATCTCGATACTGGCATCTTGTAGATCTAAAGAGTATTACTGGTGATTAATGGGTCAGATAAAAGACCCAGGGTAGGGTGTTTTCAGTATAAAACACAAGGATGTACAGCAAAGTGACTGTCAGAACCAAAGTACAAACAGATGTCACAGGATGGATGATAGGAGGCAATATAGAAACAAATTGCTAAGAAAGGGAAATATAATCCTTCTAATGCTCAATATTCACTATGAAAGTTCTTCTCTAGTTTTTCCATTTGATTCTCAAGTTCCTTAAAAAAATTATTTTCCCCTGTTCCGTATATTGTTATAAGTTTCTGTCTTTAATGTTTGCCTCATGGTGTAGATGTGATTAGTGGTTTGCAAGCAGCATACCAGTGGTTTATTTCTATTGATCTTCCCTTTTTTCTTTTTTTTCTTTTTTTTTTTTTCTTTTAAACAAAGGGACCCCCTGGTCTGCCAGGTATGAAGGTGAGTGTGCTGTACTCTGACATCCAGGTACTTACCAGCCATGGGTGAGTAACCTGCTTGTTTCATGCAAGACTGTGTGCATCCTCTGGGACCTGGAGTGACATTCCTGGTGTTCCTGGGCCACTCCAGTGCAGCTCACTGCAAATTCTGCCGTGGCTTCTTTGGGTCAGCAGCTCCAGAAGGAGCAGAGTGTTTCCTGAAGCTGTTTCCTTGGGACTCTGAGGGTCAGCGTTGAGGCACCAAGTTAACAAAATGTCTACAAGCATCCAAATGCATCATTAGCCTGCCTGTGCATACTCAAAACTCTCCTAAAGGCTAAACAATAGTAACCTAAAATACCCAGTGACAATAATACTACAACGTCTTTTGTTCCTTTTGAAAATGTTTTTGTACTCTGTATGTTACATAGATGGCCTTTTTTCTGCCAGTCTGAAGAGCCTCATGATCTGATGTTGGACCTTTTATTTTTTAAGGCTTTGTTGTACCTTTGGCCGATTAATGTAGGCCAAAACATCAGTTTGATCCAAATCTATTTAGGAGGAAACTTGACCCACAAATGACACTGTTCAGCTCCTGAGAGGACAACATAACACTGGTACTGGAAAATTGGGCCTATTAAGCTGAATTGTCTCTCTTATCTCCTCTTTTTATCAGTTTTTTTCAAGATATTAAAGGACAATCTCATCAGAACATATATTTTCAAAACAAACATTCCCTGAAATCAGTAAGAAATTACTTCAATATGGACCACAAAGCATAATTATTGTAACAGCACACTCACCACTAATCTCATGAGCCGGGACATTGGAAAAAGCTGAATGAGCCTTTTTTTCTGTTGTGTCCTATCCACTGCTTTCACGTGAAGCTAGAATGTTTCTTTTGTGAAGTTGTGTTTCAGTCCCCTAATCTTTTGGAATTTAAATCAATGCTGATATCTTTGTACAAAATAAAGCCTTTAACAGTTGTTAGTTTAGCCGTTTAGAATCTTCATCTCTCCTAAACACAGCTATTCTTGGACAATCTAGTGCTTATATAAAAGTGTACTGCTGGGATGTGGCATAGCTCAGAGTCTCTTAGAGTCTGAGGAGCCACTGTGTGCCCTTTGGAGTCAAAATGGTGCTAAGGAATTGTAAAATGTGTTGTTAATTAACGTCAACTTTTTTTTTTCTAGGGTGAACCAGGTGAAATAATTACATCCTTGCTGCCAGGACAGAAAGGTGACCCAGGATTTCCAGGTCTTCCAGGGATACCTGTAAGTTGCATAAAGTATCATTAGGCTGTGTTCTGCCAAAAAGATAATGTGAAATGTACTCTTATTACAGCACAGTTGGCAACTTGGTGCTTGGGGATTCCTGTTTTCTTGGAGATGCAGGGCTCCCATTTAATGTCCCTCTGACTGGGGGAAAGTGTGTGATTCCATATTGCTCTTGACAGGGTGACCCATAGAAGCCAGAGAGGTCCCCTGGTCAGGAAGGTGCTATTTAGCAGACAACAGTGCTCAGTTACTGATTTGCTTCCCTGCTTTCCCTGCCTCTTCCCCCTTCCTAGACATTCTTTGTATCAGTTCTGGAGTTGCCTTCCCTCCTCTCTGAGTTAGTCACGTCTGGCTGTAGCTGTTTTGGATGGTGGGAAGGGGAGGGTGATGCCTCAGCTGTTCTCCTCAGGCTGCACCTCCTGGACAGTGTTTGTGCTCTCCCAGCAGTGCTCTGTGCAAACAGGCAGTGACTGCAGGCCCTGTGTTTCCCCACTGGGCCATTCACTGCTTTAGTGGGAGAACAAGGGCAGCCGAAAACGAGTCTATCAGAGCTGGCCAGGAGCCAGCTCCCATTTCCTGGTACAGACAGGCAAAAGCCCCACGCTGCTCTGTGACCAGACTGAGCCTGTTGGCATTTCTGCTCCTCTCTTCTCTGCTCCTCTATTGTCTGTGGCTGCCTGGGAGGAATCACAAACACAAAGTGTTCTTGTTGTTCAGTGCACGAGGGGAAGGAAAGTGCAAAAGTAGTTCAAATCAAACAAAAAACCCCATTCCCTTATTCAAGCCAAATATACATTGATGTTAAGAGCAGAACTCTCCTAACATGATGGACACTCCTTTAGGCCTTTTCTCAAGCACAGATTGGCAAGTTAGTGGTCAGCTACATTGATTTGACACGTATGGGATGCCACCTTTTGGGTTTTTTTGAGCTTAAAGCTCTCACTGGGGTGTTTTTTTCATAAAAAGGTGCCTCTCATGGTCTCCTCCCCTTCCTCAACAGGGCCCTCCTGGCGCCGTGGGAATCCCAGGCCCAGTTGGGCCTCCAGGGCCCCCAGGACTGACGGTGAGTTTCTTTAACTTGGTGCTCATAAAGCTTTAAATGGGACAGTTATTGCTTCATTTCAGGTTCTCAGAGGCAGGTCAGTAAAGTGCAGAGATAGTGATAATCAGGATTTAATATGAGGACAGCAGCAACCATGCATTCAGTTCAGCCTGCAGCTGTTACTTTGCACCTTTAAATAAGATACTTCTGAAACAATCTGTTCCCAGACATCTTATTGTTTTAAATTGTGCTGAATCTTTGTACAGGCTTCTTCCTTCTGTGAAACATGGGACAAGATTTAGCTTACTTAGACTATGATGTTTAATATCTGACTGTTTAATTTCATTTTATGCTCTCACTTAAGGGAAAAACTAGTTTCTTACATATTTGTGAAGTTGAATAGCATGAGTTTTCAAAGGTAGGCAAGGTGCCTTTGTCAGTATGGAGATAATTTGCAGGAATCAAAGCTGTGACATTGTTGTGGGTGGTTTTTTTTCTACACGGGTTTGTAAAGTGCTTTTAAGTGACTTGTTTTCTTCGGTTTCCTTTTTTTGATAGGGACCTCCTGGTCCACCAGGGCTGCCAGGACCCAAGGTATTGTCTCCCTCATGTTGATGGTGCTGGTGAACTATTTCCTTTCTCTTTCCCTTTGTGACTTCTAAGGGCTGATGAGTTATACTTTTTGCAGGGTAATATGGGTTTGAATTTCCAAGGACCCAAAGGTGAAAAAGTGAGTAGGTGATCATAACAATATTTTTTACTTATTACTTTTCAAAGTACTTATGCTTGCCATTTTTGCTTGTACTGCCTGTAACAAACTGCATCTTCCTACACATTAGGGTGAACAAGGTCTTCAGGGACCTCCAGGGCCACCAGGACAAATTGGAGAACAAAAAAGACCAAATGACATTGAGTTTCAGAAAGGAGATCAGGTGAGTGGGACACTTCACCCATCTGCAGTGAGTGTGTGATCAAGCTGCCACCTCTGTTGCTTTGGCTCATATAAGCTCACACCCTGCTTACTGCAGAGGTTCTATTTTTTTCTCAGAGTACTGAATATGCCAGGCCTGAGTACTTTTCCTTTAATAGAAAGCATACCAGTCACATTAGTTATTACTTCCCTTAGTAAAATAACTATTCTAAAGAAACTCTCTTGAAGGCAGTTCACAGTAACATTAAAAGCAGTTAAAATACTCCCATTCCTTGGAACGCCCAGAACTGCAATTTTCAAAGCAGTCTGGGGATTCAGATTCCCACTAATTAACCAGCAGTGTCATCCATTGTGAAGAAGTCTTTCAAAAATTTTAATTCAATTTCTTCTTTTTTTGTTATTAGTGATGCCCCAAGATCTTTATTCCTTGTGGTCTGAATAAAGTGCTTTCCCTGTTTTTGGCATCTCAAAAGTAAATATCAGTCATATTGTTACAAGTAAGCTTAAAACACTAGTTTGATTTGTATGGATCCCTCCCTACCCATAAAAGCCAGAAGGTCATTGGGAGAGTTAGCATTTTTAAAGTTATTATTTTTATTTCTCTTTTACTGGGGAACATTCTGCTGTACTTTTTAATTCTGGGTGCCACAGGCAGTCTGAGCAAAAGCAGCAGGATCATGGGTGCCTGCATGTCACATTTTCCTTGAAGCTTTTGTGATATTCTCAAATACCACCCTGGGTAATAGAAGAGTTGAAATAGAAATGAGAACTTTTTAACACTATGATCCTGTGACACTTTTCTGACAAACACACTTTGATCCTGATGGTCTCTCAATTTCAGCAATTACCAGTAATCTAATGACTGTTGCTCCTATAATTTCAGCAGAATCTGGCATTTGTTTGTTCTTTATTCCTTTTTTCCTTTCTTCTCTTTACTATTGGATAGCACCTGCAGGACCCCAAACCAGCTGCTGTAGTTTATATAGGAGGCAGTTGTGTTTTTACTGGAGTGAATCATCTAAATAAACAGGATGAGCAGTTAATAAAATTTATAGATTCACTCGAAATTCCACACAAAGAAAGAATAAATATGATCCTTTATAACTTAGAATCTAAATGACAGCAAAAATATTCTATTTAAGAAAACGAAAAAATTAACTGAGCTGCTAGGGGAGTGATGGAAGACTTTAATCCTCTTTTTCTCTGCCCATGCTTGACAGGGTATTCCAGGTGATCCAGGCCCACCAGGACTTCCTGGGCCACCAGGCCCTCCTGTGAGTAGAACTCTTAGTTCTATTTTTTTTTTTTTTTTTTTCATCTGTATCAGAACTGTAACTTCATTCTACTCTGGCTTGTGGGCTCAGTTTAAGATTACATTTGTGTGTCCAGGGTCTTCCCGGTGGTGTAAAAGGTGAAAAAGGTGAGCAAGGAGAACCAGGCAAAAGAGTAAGTAGTCTATTTAACCAAACATTTATCTTTCCATTCAGTGTTATCTTTGCCAATTAAACAAATGTTGAATTCAGGTGGGGCCATCAGCTTATGGGTAAGAGACTACTTTTTTTTCCTCCTTGTAACCTGGCAACTCATAGATGACGCACAGGGGTCACAACAGCTTCTAGCTCTGGCTCTCTCAGTGCTTTCTAATAGAATTATCTACATGCAGATCACAGTTTGGAGAGCAGGAGAAAATAATTTAAATTCCTGTTATCTGGTTAACACGTAAAAACCCTCAAAGTGTTGGACTGCTTGTGTGGAGCAGCAATGTTCTGTGTTCTCTTAGGGTCTTCATTCAGTTTGCTATGTACTGGGTTGCCAAGCAGCATGAGATTGGTGTGTGTGTGCGTGTATATAAATATATATAAAAGCTGGTCCATGTAAACTCATTCTTGGTGGATTTGCTTGTGGGGTGAGTCATAAAACCAGGTCTCTGAATGCTGTAAAGGCCAAAAGTAGTCTGTTAGTCACTTCCTGAGAGACTGCCTCAATTTACGTGCTGTGTGGGGAGGGCACGAGGCAGGATAGCTTTATCTAAGGAGAGCAAGAGTCCTCACCAGATTCAACTCAATCCTGGAATTTAAACCTACTTGGATATTACAGCTCAGAAAAGCTGAAGAAGCTCATAGAAGTGCTGAGAAATAGGATAAAAATAACATGGACTGGACCAGCAAAGAAAAGAGAGGCTGTAACCAGCTCAAAACATTCAGTATCTTCACTTCCACAGCTTCTGAATGTGTTGTTTCATCAACAGAATGGGCCCCTTTGAAAATTAAGACACGAGTTCTGCTCAGGTTAATTGGACAATATATAAACACTGTTTAGAAACATGCTGGTAGTTGGTTTTCCAATTTCCATAGGAAGTAAATAGAGTGGAAACAAATGTTTGATACTCCAGATAAAATCCGTCTTAGTTGTTGAGATTTATAGAAGGGGTTTGATTTGTCTCTTTAAAAGAACATAAAAAGCAGATTTACCAAGCCACAAGTCTTATTATATTTTGAGCGGGTTTGGAGTTGTTGCTTCTCTCTGCAAAAGTAAATGGGAACCACATAAATTTGCAAAGATCTGAAAGGATAAAAGTCCTGAGGGGATATGTCAGATGCCTTTTGCCAAAAGCTTGTTTACCAATATTTTTGTTTGGTTTTATTACTCTGGATCTGGGCACATTGCATACTTGAAGTGCAGTTTTGCAATTAAGTTACTTTAAAGTTGCATTTTAGGGCTCCATATGATTCTGTGAGGCTCAAAGCCATTTCAGATGTACTCATAAAAATGTCAGTCCACATATTCGAACAGATAGTTCTGCACATTGACAGGAAATCCTAAAACCTCCGTTTTGAGAGTTTCATTTATACTAATGAGAAAATTGTGTTGATTTAAAGGAGAGTTAAAATTCAAACACAGTTTTATTTGGTTTCACTGGTCACATTGTACTAATTTCCTAATTAAATATTGTATTCTACTATTTAGGAAGTTGGGATCTGTTTTCCTAATTAAGAATTTCTCTAATGCTAAGATGAAGGGAGTAGTAAACCCAGTGAGTCAGCAGTAGTTAACTGGAGATCATTTTGTGTTGTATTCACCCAGCATTTCCTGAGACTTGTCATGGTTTTATGCTCTGGTTTTCAAAATGGAAACCTCTGTTTAGGTAACTCCATTGGTTATGATTGATGTCTTTGATGTGTTGTCCCAAGGACTGCATTCTATATAGAGTTTGGTTTATTGAAAAATGAGAAACAAGTAACATAATTTCCATAAGAACTCTTTACCACTGAAGCATTTTATTTCAATGCGTATTTGTCTTTGAAGGGAAAGCCTGGCAAAGATGGAGAACCTGGTCAGCCTGGTAGGGATGTGAGTATGTTTTTAATCTAAGCAGATTCCTTATAAGCTTTTATTTTGATATGGAGAAGATCTGAGTGTGATTATATTTCCCTTTTCTTGAAGGGTTTACCTGGTGGGCCAGGAATAAATGGTGCTCCAGGAAGAGATGGAGAAAAGGTATGCCAGGATTTTTGTCAATATTGCTGTAATAGATTGAAGATTTGCCATCACTGAGTTCCGTTCTGCCTGAGTAATAATTGTATTGCCTGTGCTATTACAGTCTTGAGAAATATTTGCAATAATTTATGTACTGCTGCACAGTATCTGAAATGCTCTTTATTTCATTGGTAGGGTGAAAAAGGTGACATGGGTCCCCCTGGTCCTCCTGGATTTGTAAGTTGCAGATCCTTTTTTTTTTTCTGCTTTTGGTTGACAGTGTTGTTTCATTGTAGTTCTCGGCTGACTGAGAGTCCTATCTCTGGGTGCAACACCAAGAGCACCAGAAAATTTTTCCTATATAGACTAACAGAAACAATGATATCCTTCTTTCAAGATCAATTCTGTGCTCTGGGGTTTGCTAGGTCACAAACACAGGCTAGGCTATAACCTCAGACCAGCAGGACTGAGTCAGCCTCACTGAAGCCTGTTGTAACTATGTTGGCTTGGCAGGCAAACAGCTTCCTATTGGGGAGTGCTCTTTACTGGAATTTTCCCTGGTAATTCAGTGGAGTGGGGAAAGCATCCTGTCATTGGCATAAGGTTCAAAGTATGTTGAACTTTCCCTCCCTCACATCTCTTTATGATTCCAATGACTCTTTTCTTGGCAAGTAGTTTCACTTAAGCATGAAATATTTACAGGTCGTTCCAAGACCAGGCATTGATGCAACAGTGGGACCAAAAGGTAGCAAAGGATTGCCAGGACTTCCAGGAGCCAAAGGAGAGCGTGGATTCTCTGGTAGGCCAGGCCCACCTGGCTTGCCAGGATCTCCAGGTAGGAGTGCAAGCTTTAAATTAAGTTGTATACTCTAAGGTGTGATGGGGTATTTCGCTTCACAGTCTGTACACACTCCGTTTAACAGAAGGCAGAATATTTAGGGCTACCTTTGAGCTTGAAGGGTGGTCTTGAACTTCTGGGGATAATGTGAGGAATTCTGAACATTCACTGCCCTTGCTGGATACTGATTAGGATACTAATCAGATACTAGCTTAGTGCTCCTAGGAGTAATCTATCTCGTATAACTTATCTCTAATATAAGTTATAATATATTCTCCATGGCATTACACAGAGTTTTGTGTCTGGCAGGACATGATCTGAGTGAGCAGTGACACCTGTATGTGCATTATACATGCACAGAGAGGAACATAATGATTCTAATGTTACAGCTCATGTATGTTGCTTTTTCTCATCAGTACTTCTTTCATTACTCCTGGGTTTTGTTTCTTTTTTTTCCCCATCATAAACTTAGTTATAGAGTCTCAGGATAACTTTTCAAGCAAATACCTCTGAAAATGTGAAATGTGTATCATTGTCATCCTCACAAAAATGTGATGTAAACCATTCAGCTAGCAAGAAACTAAGTCCTTCCCATCTTAGGGATCACTACTGTTGGACCTCCTGGCCCACCTGGCTTACCTGGGGAGAGAGGACAGAAGGGAGATCCAGGTTTACCTGGGGTTTCTATTCCTGGGCAACCGGGAGCTGAAGGACCACAAGGACCACCAGGACCACCGGGTCCCCCAGGGCCACCTGCACCATCTGTTGCTCCTGGTAAGTGATGATCATGTAAACAGCAAGCAGAAGAGACTAAACAGCTTTGACATTTGTTTAGGTTTGTGTTCCTGTGGTTTGTTTGTTTGGGTTTTTTTAATTCCACCTCCAAAGATGTTGTTTATCAGCAGCTGAGGTCTGTGAGATTCTATTCCTGTATGTATTCTCCAAGTTGCTCCTATTGCCCATCAAGACATCTGTAGGATATGTACCTGTCTAAGGACAGGTACAGAATTTGTTCCCTACTAAGAGTTGTGATAGCAGGAGAGTCAAAGGTGTAACTTTTCACAGAATTCCAGTTTAATTTCAGAAATATTCTAGTGTGTAGACACATGAAATTAGCTTTGGAGGGGATGCTTTAGATGAAAGCACTTAGCTCTTTTTTGGTATAAGGAGAGTAGGGAATGGCAGATGGAATATAAGAACTGGAAAGCTGTAGTGGAGAGGGGCTAGCGTGTTCAGGGAGGAATTTAGTGTCTAGATGGCATTGGCATCTGCAGTGCCCTTGCTCTGATGATGAATCATAGGTATGTTTTTATGATATGAGGCTGAATATCAGAATGAAGTGTCGAGATGGGAGTGTGTAGGCTGTGGGGAGCCGTGGGAAATGGTTGAGGTTGTAAAGAATTGATGGTTGTTGTGTAATATCCCTGTTTCCTTTTGAGATTGAATACACGTGTAGGTTTTCACCAGCAGTCCTGTCTGAATTGCCGAAATATTTGGTCTGTGATTAGGGTGGTGTATTAGAATATCCACACAAATACATTTTTGTACTGAACACGTGTATTTGGTGCTGCTGTTAGTCTAACACAGATAATTAAACCTCTCCTGATTTTCCTTAGGTGAAGGCTTATGTGAACAAGGGCCACCAGGCCCTCCAGGAATTCCAGGACAACAAGGTTTTACAGGGGAGCGAGGCCAAAAAGGTGCAGTATCATGGCTGTATTTTCTATTTTTCTCCTTGTTTTGAAGCTTGGTAAAAAATGTAAAGCCTGCATCAAATAATGATTTACAGTGCCCCTTCCCAGTAAGGCTGAGTGCAGATGTTTTATGTCTCTGAGTAAGAAAGTTGTTTGCTTTGAGTGTAGGATACCCCTTCACCTAATATTAAAGCACGGGAGTCTGAGTGACTGAGGGTACACCCGATATCCTGCATGGATCTTGAATAAAGTAAAATAGAACTTGAGGTTTATGAGTATCTCCCAGGCAGATGGAAACTGGGTATTTTGTAACAGCACTGGCCAAGTCTGTGTGAAAATGTTTTCTAGTTCATTAATAACCCTGACATTTTTTATGGAAAGCAGCATTAAAATTATAAATGCAAGACTCCTAATTTAAGTTGCTCAGTCTGCAGTGAGTTTGTTTGTTTGCTAAGCAAAAGAAAGTCATATTTAATATATATGCTTGTTTCCAAAAAGACAACCTTGCAATGAGGATGCTGATATGGGTAAGTGAGAATCTTTTCCTAGCCCAACCATGGACATCATAAATGACTTTAGACATCTCACTTAATTTTGTACTCACTTCAAAGAGAACTATTTTTTTTCTCATGGACATTGTAAGGATTAACTAATTAACCTAAATGAAATGCTCAAATATTTCACTCATGAATGCCACATAAGTCTGTATGTGAAAGAAATTCCTAAGTTTCTTGAAACCAATCTTTTTTTTTTCTAATTAAATATTTTAGTCCATTTTCAAATCAATGAAACATTCCCAGTACTTATTTTGCACTCTTGGAGTTTAATTAAGTTTGGGATTTTGATATATGTGGTTTAGATTTGTAGTTAGAAGTGTCAAGTACCTACTTTAAAAGTGGACACTCTTTCTGAGATAAAAAAGCCCAAGGTTTTATTTTCTATTTTTGAAAGCACTGTTTTTGTCTTAGTTATTTTGCACTGTCATAAATACATTCTAATCACATCTGGTATTGGTTGTCTGACTCCTAGCCACCAAAAAGCTTCAGTTTGACTTGGGGTTGGGGGGGAACTTCTAATATTTAAGCAACAATTATTTGAAGTAGTCACTTTGGACCTGGTATTATACATCAATAGCAAGAAAACAGTTGCTGTTTTGCTGAATTCTTTTAATATTTTCTAAACCTGATGCTCAAGCACAGTTTTTCAATACAAATCTCTTTAGGTGACCGAGGAGACACTTGCTTCAACTGCATAGGAACTGGAGTGACTGGCCCTCCTGGGGAGAGGGGACCACCAGGGCCTCCGGGGAGTCCAGGTGGGGCTGGAGTCTTCACCAGTTTGCTCAATATGTTCCATAAAGTCACTTTTCTATCAGGGTGTCCCTGTACAATGGTAACAGTAGATCTGTATACTGTGTACAAGTTCAGATGTGCATTTCTCAGCTCCAGTGCAGAGTTGGTGCATGTTGTATTTTGTGTGGTTGGAAGGTAATAAGATGGGCACACATAAAACAAACACTCATTCTTTGATAATCTAGTCTTTGAAAAATAGTTCTCCGTTCAAAGACAGCCTTACATGGGACTGGTGGGTTCCTCACCTTCCCAAGGCATCATTTGAACCTGGAGGATTGGATATCCTTGGTTCTGTAAACATGACCTTTTGTGCCGAATTTAACTGTACAGAGAAGGATCAATCTTTGGTCAAGGATGTTTGTCCCTACCACTCTACATAGAAAAAACAGATTAATTGGTGTAATCATATTTCTTTAATTCAATCTGCCTTTAATGATTTCTCTTATTAGCACATGGACATGGATGTGGAAATTTTGAAGGGATGTGTTGTATGAATTTATCTGATCACTCAATCTATTTATAGGAATATACCACAACTTAAAGAAGGTGTGTCAAAATGTAGATTGATGATGGGACTTGATAAGATAACCTACATACCTACATCCTTCTACATATTGAAGGTTTAGGGTCTGCTGTAGGGTAACTGAGAGAGAAAAATTAACTTCTACTGCTGCTATTCCTGGAATAATGGAGGAGCTGGAGCGTTTTAAAAGCGTGGGGGGTTTTTTGTCACTACTAGTTCAACTTAGAGTTATAAATTTCTTTCTGATCAAATAAAATGAAACTCTCAAAAAAAAAAAAAAAAACCCTCAGTAAACTTTGTCTGGTTTTAAAACAACTTAGCTATTATTAATGAAACAGCATTCTTGATCTTGCAGTCTGTCGAGATTTCTTTTTCTTTTATGTTTTTCTGCACTACTCAGGTTCTCCTGGTTTTCCTGGACCAAAAGGTGAAAAGGGGCTTCCTGGATTAACTGGCCTTGTAGGACCACCTGTAAGTGGTGGTGGTGTTATGTTCTTGTGGGGAAAAGAATGTCTTATTTGTCTTGCATGATAGGTAGATTTGTAAACAATAGATTTATTGTCTAATACATATTTTTTTGTCCATAATTACCTTGAATGTGTGATTTTGTTCCTTACTCAGAGAGGGAGTGAAAGAAAAACTAAAATACCGTTTTTTGTCTTTCTCTTTTTTTTCTCCCTCAGGGCTTCCCAGGCACCCCAGGTGCTCCTGGCAGACCTGGTCCTAAAGGAGACCCAGGGGATGTCTTGACTTCTCCAAGAATGAAAGGGGACAAAGGAGATCCCGGCCTCCCAGGACCTCCAGGTCTCCCTGGCATAGATGGCACCCCTGGACGAGATGGACTGCCAGGTTTGCCTGGCCCTAAGGGGGAGCCTGTGAGTTCCATTTTAGGCTTTCTTTGACTGGATGGATGTTTTGGGCAAGTCCTGCATGCATTTGACATAGTGCAGATAAGAGAACTGGCACAAATGCACTTTCCCTGCATGGGATGAGGCAGGAATTCTCTTCAGTAAGTGCCAATCTAGTAATGATACACTGAGGCATCTCCTGAATCTGCCAGTGCTCTAGAAATGAGCCAGGGCTCCTCTTGGGCAGTGCCCGAGGGTCCCTTCTGCCACTGTCTGCATTTCACCTGTGTACTGTGAGGAACTCCCAGTTTAGTCCTGCTCTCTACCGTGTTAGCAAGGTGTAGGCAGCTAATGAGAGCTGGAAGGATGGAACCTGCCAGAGAGTTTCAAAGCAGAAGCAATGAAGCACTTCACTCTTTTGATAGTAAATACATGATCTTTCCCATCATGCTCTTTCTATTTTCAGGGCAGTGTTGCATTCAAAGGAGAAATGGGTATTCCAGGTGACCCAGGGATACCAGGGCTTCCTGGAGAAAAAGGCCTTCCTGGACCTCCTGGTTTTGGTCCGCAAGGCTTACCTGGTGAAAAGGGCATCCAAGGTGTCTCTGGCCGTCCAGGGCCTCCTGGTGTTCCAGGTGAGTTGGTCTCTGTGTGCTGCAAAGTCAAACTTTGCCCCTTTTGCTCCAGGTAGTTCTCCTGGAGAACTCTCAAAGAACATAATGCTGTTTTGAGACTTTTCCTAGAGGCTTTGTACAAGCTGTTATTTGTGAGCTCCCTTACTGAGGGTCCTCACAGAACCACAGCATTTGTGCCATGTCACTTTAGGCACATGCCTCACCTTCTGCTCTGACCTCCAGGGAATCTTCTCCTTCCTCACTGTCTGCAGTGTAAATGCCTTATAAACCACCATTGTATGCTTGGCTATACTGCAGCTACAACAGGTTTGGGGGAAAAGGGAGTTGCTTAGAACAAGTTTGCTTTTGTTACTTTCTTGTCAACTACACAAATCCTAATCAAGTTGTGCTGCTGTCAGTTATGGAAAAAACTCCTCACATGATTATACCTGGGATGAAGCTATTAAAAAAATAACAGTTCAGAAAAACAGTCTGAACACTGAACAGGGCTTCTGAGCCTCTAGGTGCTTTGTGGGGCTTGGGACTGGAGAACCTATTGAATAAAATATTGCTGATGTCTGAGTTCTTTGTAAGTTTGGGATGGGACTGGCATCTTTTTCTGCTAAAAGAAAAACAGAAAAGCAACTCCTACTGACTGATTCATATTTCTGCTTTTTGGTTTTAGGTCCAAAAGGTGAACCTGGCCAGACTATTACAGAACCAGGAGTTCCTGGTCCCCCTGGTCCTCCAGGAAGAAATGGTGATCCAGGTCTTCCAGGTAAAGCAGCAGCTAGATACCCAAGGAATTCCAAGAGCTTTTTATTCTGATTTTGGATAACTATGTTGATGTTGTTGTTCTTACAGGAGATCCTGGTCAGCCAGGTCAGCGTGGTTTACCTGGCATCCCAGGTGCCAAGGGAGAGCCAGGAATTCCTGGCATTGGACTGCCAGGTCCACCAGGCCCAAAGGGTATGTTTGCTGCCATGCTCCTTGTTGTACTGGCTGAAGAGGGGATATCAAGTCTAGTGTCTCCTCACTTTTTGCTAATGAGCTGACTTCTGTCTCTAGAATACTTCAAAAAGTATTTGTCCTAAAGCTCTACATCTTTATAACAGTTTCAGGAGAAGAGACTGCTGAGCTCTGTTCAGTAGCTCACAATAAAGCAACAACACAAAAGTGGGTAAAACTTTAAGAAATGAGCTTGAATCAATAAATGATCTCCAAATGCTGCCTGAAGATGTTAATGTTTCTGATGTGAAGTGCTTGTGATTTTTATAAAAGCTCATGGCACAGGGAGTGCCCCCTCTGAAAGTCCCAGAGACTTTGTGGCAAAGACTGAATGCTCAGTTCTCTCAGCTGAATGGGTGCCCCTTCAAGTATGCTTGGGCTAGCACAGAACCTCTTCTCATGGGCTCTAGGCATGTCTGGAGGAGTTGTAATGCTCTCAGGTGTCCTTTCTGCTGCCCTAACCTTCCTGTCCTGTGTAGGTTTCCCAGGGACTCCAGGCCCACCCGGAGCTCCAGGAACTCCAGGTCGCCCTGGTCTGGATGGACCTCCTGGACCACCTGGTTTCCCAGGACAGAAGGTCTGTGTTTGTGTTTACTATAAAACTTCCCTTAGAGTTGTTTTTTTTGTGTCACTGGGAAGATGGTGAGGAGGATTTCACCTCTTGTTTTCAGTGTTTGATGGTGGGGAAGTAAAATATTTTACTTGACATTTTGAGTGAGGGCAGTAAAATAGAAATTGAACTCTAAGATGGTGGCCATTTTTAGTTTATTACTTATAACATTTTTAGGGGAGGCTAAAGAAAATCCCTTTTTAATTTTTTTTGATTTGTTATAGGGAGACCGTGGATTTGGAGTTCCAGGACCACCTGGGCCTCCAGGTCCCCCAGGCATAAAAGGAGTTCAAGGACCTAAAGGTGATCCTGGCTTCCCAGGAAACCCTGGTCTCCCAGGCCGGGCAGGCTTCGATGGAACCCCAGGGCCCAAAGGTACTGAGAATTCTGCCCTGTTTTATTCCTTACTGAACTTTTAAAAATGTAGCTGTGCTGGGAGGCATATGGCAGTTAAAAATACAAGCGGTGCTGACTTCAGAGCCATTACTTCAAAATCAATTTTTCCAAAGCAGACACACCTGTGTAAATGGAGGATTGTGTTCTCAAATGGCAGCTAAGGGAATAGATCCCGATCTGTGGGTCAGTACTTGAAGGTCTGCATTCTAAAGACAAATAATGTTTATATGGGGATAAAACTTCATCAATAGAATAGTCATTTAGATGCACTGTGCTCCCACATGCACAGTTAGAAACTCATTTACCCCTGCTCTTGGCCACGGTCTGTACTGACCTGCCCAGCCTGGTTTGTTGGAGAGCATCTTTTGAGTTTCTTGTGGATGATGGTGCAATATATGTGTGTAGCCTAGAAACAAACTTTGTGCAATCCATATTGAGTGAGGACAAATCTCTGACTTTGAGAAGTAGCCTCTGGAATGTGGTTTTTTCTCTGTTAGATCAATGTTTGTTTGCATGCAAGGGAAAGATTTCAAGTACAATATGTGGGGACTCCTCTCTGAAAGCAAATGTCTCTGAAATGAGTTCACTATTTGACTGAAGTATTCTTTTAGGTGATCCTGGACCAAGTGGACCACCAGGACTTCCAGGCCCACCAGGCATCCCTGGCATTGGTGGTCAAGGTCCTCCTGGATCTCCAGGACCTCCAGGTCCTGTTGGCCCCCCAGGTAAAACTAACAGGAATGGTTCCCGTAGGTTATTTCTGGCATATGCAAGCAGGTATACAAGATGCTGAAGGTCCAACTAGACAATGGACAGTGATAATTAAATATATGTCTCTGGAGGGAATTTGGTTGCCATTTGTCTAAAACGACTGGTGATTGATGAAGACATGAACTTGTTCCATCTCTGCACAGAAGGGTACATCTGCATGCATGTACATCATTCTATTCATAAAGTTTGTTCAGAGAAGTTCCTCTTCCTTTCATTAAGTGAATGGGCTTGCTGTGTACCAACTCTTGATGTTGCAGATATGTGGCAGTCACCACAGTGAGAGCACTTCCTGTGGTCTTCAGCATGCCTTGCACCAAAGCCCTTCCAAACCCACCCAGTTCCTGCCATGCCTGGAGGATGTTTATGTTGCATGTGTATGAGCTGCACCATTTGAATGTGTTTGTGTGTCAGCACAAACTGAGCTTGGCATTGTCTGCAGTGCATGCTGACAAAGTCATGGCCAGCTCTAAGACCATGGATCATGGATTGGTTGGTCTTATTCAGATCTTTGAACTGTGAGCTGAGGTTCAGCAAGGTACTGAACTTGAAGGTAGACAAGGACTTGAGTAAATGGACCCGTGGAGCTTGAATTCTGTCCACATGCATAGTGTGGGTCATGGTTAAATCTGTTCTTCCTGAGTGGGGCAAGGAATGTGTGCTCAGGGCAGCAGCAAGCCTGGAATGTGCCCAGAGCTGGGGACAGCAGGGCCTGGGACAAGGCACACAGGGGTTCCCTGGGGCAGCAGTGGCTCCTCAGCTGCACTTGAGGCTAAACTGAAACAGAAGGGCAGCACAGCCCTGGTTTGGGGTGAGGGGGGATGGATTAGTGTGGGTTTGAATGTTTCATCCAATGCATGTTCTTTTGTCTTCCTGTAACATCTCCTCTGGTGCCAGCCAGAGTTTGATTTCATGTGATCACCGATTTACTCTGCAAAATATCAATGTTGACAAATGCACAATGATTACTGGAGCTGATGGATTTGAAATCCTCTGTTTTCACTCTTCATGTCTGTACTGACCAGTCAGTGTGGCTATTAACAGCATGGGGCTCTGAAATCTGGTGCATGCTGCAAGGTCCTGCTTGAGAAATCCTTCTTTTCCTTGGCACTGCTCTGTCTCTGTTTTGTGCAGAATGCCTGACATTCCCTTCTCCCATCCCTTCTGAGTTTTACTAGGCTGTTTTGATTCTGTTCCTTTATGCAGCATTAGGGGAAAATTTCTGGGACTCTGTTTCTCAGGTAATTTGGAAAATTTTTGGAAGGAAGTCTCTGTTCAGAATTTGCTTTCTCTGCACCACCATTTATTCAAATAGTTTGAAATATGTCAACATTTTCCCTTTTTTGAATATGTAACAAATTACTTTAGCATTTACTGTGTTGTCTATATTGTTTTAATTATGGTGTGGTCACATATTTGAGATGAGAAATTAGATTGGAATTAATTTTTATTTGAAAAAACATCTTTTGAAAGTCCCTGTTTGAAGAGATTTAACAGAATGAATGAGAAGCTGATTTATAGGATGTATTCTGGTGTTCAGAAGGGGTCCAAGCCAGTTATCCAGAAATGAAAATTTTGTAAGAAGCATATCAGAAAAAGCTTGTTCCTCACTTCAGTACAGAATACTAGACAAGGAGAGAGGGGGAAAAATCTTTTAAAAATCTACTATCAATATTTGAAAATATCTCTCTGTTTGTGGTTTCTGCATACAGTGGTGGCTGCACTTTGAAACACATCTCCAAGTTTCCTTGCGGTCTGGTTTCTCTTAGCTGCATTAGCATTGAATTCTTTGTATTTAGATCTGTTTTCAGTAACTTTAGATAGTGTTTTTTTTATCTTTGTTCTAATCTATATGTGCTTTATTTTGTTTCCTAACTTAATGACTATTACAACTGCTTACTGCTACCTGTCTCAACTTCCTGATGAGCTCTAACTCGTTGGCTTTTGAACCTCAGGTCCCCCAGGTACTGTGGTTTCTTTACCAAAGCCTTTTCTTAACTTGAGATTGATGAATTCTCCTTTTTGGTCAGCTGCATTTCCAGAGTGAGCATCTTCACTGACACTGTGCACTGGAGGGAAATGAGCCACCTGCTTCTTTCAGCAGTACTTTGAGCTCAGTGTCATTAACACTGAATAATCTTAAGCATATTCTGACAATTATTACTTTTTATTCAGGGAGAATACAATGCAGTGCAGAATTCTGCTAATCTTCAAAAGTATTCAGCTGATGTTATCTTAGAATGTAGGAAAAATGGAATAATTTGTGGAAATATGTGAATCTGAATACCTAATTGTAAAACACAAACTAATAAATTTGGCTTTTTCTTTCAATAATCAGACTTAAAATGTTGTTGAAGAGAGTTGTTTTCCTGTTGAGATTTATTTGAATTACATTTGCTGCATCTTAGTAAAATTTTAGTCATGTTTCTCTTCAGGAGGATATGGCCTCCTAACACTTGGAAGCCATTAAAAACCAAATGGTTTTAGAAGACTTACAGGGTTTTCTTCAGTGCTAGGAATGGATTGCAGCTAAAACTATTCCTGCAGTTCCATACCCAGACACACAGATCTCAGCCTTGCCTGACTTTTTGCTAAAAGGTTTTGTCTTAACACCATTCCCTAGGGTTGCAAGGCATTCCAGGAGAGAAAGGAGATCCAGGTCCTCCAGGCTTCGATATCCCTGGTCCTCCAGGTGACCAAGGAGCTCCAGGATATCCAGGACCCCCTGGACTCCCAGGGCCTCAGGGCTCACCTGGGCCACCTGGCAGGGATGGAATACCTGGATTTCCAGGTAAGTTCATGCATTTTACCTGAGCAGAAAGACAAAACTGCAGTTACAGGTGGTAGCTCTTGATGCTTGGCCACGCCAGCTTAATTCCCTTTACCTGTTTAAAAGTTATATATGTAACCATTACATCTCATACTTTTAAAAAAAGCATTGTAACAAAATTTGTTGCATTAAAATCCTTGTTACCTTTTCACTCTTCCCTGTAACTTGATTTAAATATTTCATATGTTATTCTTTTTCATAACTTTCAGACATGGCTTTGATCATCTTGGTTATGATACTTCACTAATTTATTTTGTGATTTTTTTTTCTGGTCACTGCTATAATTAAGAATAAAGTTTGTTTAAAGAAAATCATGATAAATGCTACTTAGTTTTAAGTATTAGTTTCCTTATTCTAAGTGTTAGACTATTCAGTTAAGCTAGTCTGTTTGCCCTTTGAAGTAGAAGTAATAAAAATAAATTTTGGGAATCTCTTGGATAGAGGGAGCAATACAAAAGATTCTAGAATTAGTGTATACTCAATTGTCATCTTTCACTAAATTAAAGTTTGCTCCAACTAGTATTTGTGTTTCAAACCAGGGAACCAAACCTTCTGGACATAGAAACATATTTCTAACACAGCAGAACAGTGCCAGTTTTCTTCTCAGGACCTAATTGGAAAAATTGCCACAATTTTCAAGTGTCATTTCATCTGATTTTAATTTATACAATACATGAGTGCTTGTAATCCCCTTAAAACAGGCATGTGCTGGTTAATAAATACCATAGAGATCCAGAGAAGCAAATTAAAGATACCTGATAGGTGTTGAGTTTGTGTTCAGAATGACAATGTGATTCAATGCTTTTAGGTGCCAAAGGTGAGATGGGTGTCATGGGAGCTCCTGGTCCTCCAGGGCCTCCAGGAACCCCTGGAAGAAGTGGCCTGCCTGGCTTGAAAGGTAATGTTTCTTTTATTCACCCCTGAAAGGGATGCAGAATGCTCTTTTCCCTGTCCTGTGTTGAAAGAGGTTAATACTGACATCTAGGTTTTAATTTCTGGGACCTGCCTAAGTTACTGTCTTGTGACAGTGCTGATGTTCAGAATCACTTTGCATTTTTAAGCCATAGCCTTCAATCACTTTTTAGTTGATGTCATGAATTGTTAGCTATTTTAGAAACATTTCCTTTGGATTGATGGCATTGAAGTAGGGCAGTATTTCTGAAGTGTTTTGAAGTCTGCTTAAAACAGCAGAAAGAAGAAAATCAGTAGCTTAGGGATATGGAGTCATCAAGAATTAGCTATATAGGTATCACAGTCTCTTTTCTCTCCATTTTCCCAACCCCCTTGTTGGAGATGAAGAAAGCCTGATCCACCTCTCCAGAATAAGGAGGCTCTGGATGCAAAGCTGCTGTAGGTGTTGTGACCCCTGTGTGGCACAGTGCAGTGGGAACTCCCTAAGTGCCCCAGGCAGGCACAGCTGCTTCCTCTGCTGTGCACTCCATTCACTCAGCTTTGTTCCAGGCTAAAGATGCTGTGGAGCACCTTCCCTAAACTGCCTGATCATTGGATGAATTCCAGCTTCATGAATAAATCATGGAATGCCTAGTAAGGAAAAGCATGACAAATCCATTCACCTATCTTAAGGATTTTTATTTTTTCTTTTCCTTTTGTTGGCTGTACCTACTGTAGGTAACAGTGGGTTACCTGGTCCACCAGGGCCTCCTGGACCAGTGGGGCAGAAAGGCATCAAAGGTGAAGCAGGTCTGCCAGGTCCACCTGGAACACTTGATCCCAAACACCTAGGGGCAAAAGGAGAGAAAGGCGAGCCAGGCGTGCCAGGTACAGAGCTTTGCATATGGATATGGAGAGTGCTTTGTCCTCTACACATTGTACTGGGTTGTGGCTGGATCTGTTCATTCATTCTTACAGAAAAAAAATCACTTGGAATATAGATGTGGATTAAGGGTCTTGTATTCAGGCTTTTTTTAAAAGGGATTTTGTGACCAAGTTCCTCCTTATGGTTAGTTCGCCGTGTCCTTGCTCATTAGCTATTACAAGTATTTGGCACATGACAGTTTTGTACCATCACTAAGGTGCATTCAGCAGGATTACAATTCAGTCTTGTAGCAGTTATTCCTAAGCATGACAGGGCTGTCGTAGCTGCTGTGCTGGCTGCATTCCTGCTGGCTCAAAGGCCTTTGGGTCTTTGCCATGTAGGATGAAATTGTTCAGGTCATCTGCTCATGCACCACCTCTGTGTTCTCCCTTTGGGTGTCTCTCTGTACCACCTGTGAGCTAAATGCCATCTCTGTGTGTGTTTCTGCTTGGGAAGTTGGCAGCCTGGAAGTCTTTCTCAAGTCTGTGTTCTCTCACTCTTGCTGGCTTCCTCCTCCTCCCCCACCAAGGGTTCTGATGTCTCCTTTGAACTCTAATTTAGTCTTGAGAAGAGTAAAAAATATTCTACCCCAGAGAGAGCCAGAATGCTTTTCCCTAATGCTGTCCCAGCCATTATTGTGCAAATTTACCTATTGTATTAATTTCTTGTAAGCCTAGATAGTTAAACTTGCCTTCCACAGAAAAAGAAAAATAGTGTCTTAGGATCCTAAGTCAGCCGGGCAACATAAAGTTCTTATGGGATAATAGCCACATAGAATTTGTAAAAATTTGCTAAAACACCTGCATTAATTTTTATAATGTTTTAGTCTCAAGTTAATTTGGTGTAGCAATGTAATTTAACTTGTATATAAATAATCTGGGTGAATGCAGAGGTTAGAATGGAGTCTGCTCACCCAGAAGACAGCCCTTTGAATGAAATATTTGCCTTAGTCATGAAGTTACTTTTTTCTCTTTTTTAAATTTTCCGGAACTAATATTTTATGTTCTGTGATCCCTTTCTTTGCTAAACTAGGAGGAATTGTATTTACTGTATTTAAAAAAATCCCTATTTGTTTTTTTTTATTCATCCATAGCTACACTTGATCTCATAAGGTAAAGGAAAACATACAGTAGTAGTGATAGTAATAATAATAAAGTGTCCTTTTCTTTGAGGTATTCCTGGTTTATCAGGCCAGAAAGGTTATCAAGGTCTCCCAGGTGACCCAGGCCCACCAGGACTCAGTGGCCCCCCAGGTGTGCCAGGATTGCCAGGTCAGTAAAACAGGGCCTCAGCTTTGCTGAATAAAGCTTTGCATGTGTTTTTATCACATGGAGTTGGGATGTTAATCCACTTATATCTAAACTAACCTTAGGGATTTGCACTTAAAACTGCAGCACATTTTTGGGACATTTAAAGTCATTATCCAAACACAAGTCTCAAGCCCTTTCCTTCAAACAGAGCCAAGAGCAGATTTAAACTGATCCCATAGAAGATTAGGGTGTCTTTTAGGATGACTGGAAAAATCCTTGCTACTTGGGAAAGCAACGTGACTGCAGAATCTGCCAATGAGACTTTCATTTCATATGTTTATTTTGTATCTTGCTAAGCATTGTGTTTTGAAAATGACCAAATGGATGCATTGCAAAGGCTGCCTGGGTATCAAGTGTTTGCTTTAAAGAATTCTGTTTTGCACCACTTCTTCCTACAACTGTAACAATATATGAGGCCTTGTTCACTGTCTGATGTTGGCCTTGCTCTAAATATTTTGTTGGGCTTGGGGAATATTTTTAACCATCCAGGACTAGCTTGGACATTGTAGGTTGCGTTTAATTCTGTAATAGAAGCTGCTGAATACTTCTTGCACATAAGAAAAAGATAATGTGTTCATTCTGCGAAGAACTTGTGACAGATCATGTGACACCAGTGCTGAATGCTTTCAGATGGTGACTAAATCCTGGACTGATATTTGTCCCAGTTCATTAAACTAATCTTCAAAACAAAAAGCACTGGCCCTGATCAAATCTTGGCTTGCAACAAACTGGAGGTGTTGAATATTTTACTACATGTAAGTGTGGAAAAGCAAGTAGGAGCAGTATGAGGCCTAAAGCCACTCCAAATCCATTGCTTGTCATCAGATAATGTTCACATGAGAATGCATGGATATCATAAAACATGTAATTATTGCCATTAATGAACTCAATCACACCTTTCCCAGGCATCAAGGGGGACATGGGCCTTCCTGGGCAGCCAGGACCAACAGGACCTCCAGGATTAAAAGGAGCTATGGGAGAGATGGGCCTTCCAGGTCAGTGTCTGTGCTTGAATTTTAGTTAATTTGGGCCAATGTTGTCCTTTTATATACTCCAAAGGGGACTCTGCTTGTGTCTAGTATGTGATAATAGCAATAAAGGTGAGAATTGCATAAAGCCCTACATATATAATTGAGATTTTTAAGTAATTATTTTAGTTTGGTTTTAAAAGTGAAAAAAAAAAATAATGGTATTCAAGGCCAGCCAGTCATATTGTTAGGGCTTTCTGGTTTGGTTGCTGATTTCTGTAAATTATTGCAGAAGTTTTATTTATATTTTTAAATTATACTTCAATCCATATTTTCTTTATATTTTATTTTTATTTGATTTCTATGCTAATTATATTCAATATTTTTTACATTTTTTATTTTATACTTTTTAATTTTATTTTTATTTTTTTAATAATTTAAAATGAAATTTAAAATTTCATTATATCTTTTGGACAGGTCCACCTGGGCTCAAAGGCAGCCAAGGAATAGCAGGACGTCCAGGGCAGCCTGGGCCTGCAGGATTTCCTGGACTGAAAGGGGAGAAGGGTGACCCTGGTCTTTCAGGCATTGGTATTCCTGGTCCCCCTGGACCAAAGGTACCTTTACAAAACTCTTCAATTGAAAATTCCATGAGGAAATTAGATTTTGCATTGATTTCCCCCCCCCGCCCAACTATTACTTAATATATATTATGCATAACTGTAAATATGTATATAAATATATTAGTAACAAGCAGGGTTGACTTTTCAGGTGAGATAAAAATTTCTAATTTTAAAGGTGAAAGTATTTATATATAACTTAATCAGGTTAAAGGAGAAGATTGTTTACCAGACTTTTCAAGTTGGGTTTACTTGGTGGCCTAATTTTTGTTGGGATATTTTTAAAGTTGCTAGAGATTTATACAATTAATGTCATTGTCCTCCTGTCTAATTATGTCGTTAATTTCTAAAAAATTAAGACGTGCATTTAAGAACAAATTACTGATAATATAGCGTGGTTACTGCTGCTTAAAATTTTAAAGTCTGTATAAAGTGTTTGAATTAAGATTTACCTATATCTTTGAGTTAAGACTTACCTATACCATCCTTTCTGCCACCTACAAAAAAGTGACCAAAAGCTCTTCAGAATGTCCAACGGTCTTCACTGATGCCTTGCATTTGATTTTGTGCACAATTAATTTAGCAAAAACACTGCATGATTAAAGCTGCACTGGTTTCTTTTTTATTCTGCATTTTCATGGGGTAAAAATCTGATCCTGGTGGAAGAAAGGAAGATATGTTTTTTTCTTTAATATAGGCCACTTCTGAGGGAAAACTATGATACTGTACACAAAATTATTGGGGAAAACTGTTCAAGTCTTTACTATTGCTGTTTTTGGTTAATTTTGTGTTGAGATGGTTCACATTAACTGGATATGAGAGATAAACACAATATTCTTGTGACCTTGGATGGGGAATGTACAACAAAAGCTTTCCTGTCTTAAAAAGTCTGGGTTCTTATTTCTGCTTAATGTTTTCTAGGGAGATCTTGGCTTGCCCGGATACCCAGGTAGTCCAGGCCCTAAAGGTGCAGCTGGAAATCCTGGTTTACCTGGATTTTCAGGCAGTCCAGGTGCAAAAGGAGAACCAGGCCTTCCTGGATTCCCAGGTAACCATCAACAGATTTTTTCTCATTTCCTCTCTTTCCAATATTGGTAGAAAGAGCCAAACTCAGTGGGTGACTAGGGGAGACTCCAGCTTCTCAGAGTCTCTGGCAGTCTGCTGCTTCTAAGCTTTGTGCTGTTGGAATTGTCACTGCAAAAGTGTGGGAATGCATCTCCTCTGAGTGCCTTCTGAAATCCTTCATCTGCTCTGAGGGAATGGAGCAGCTCTGTTAGTTAATACTGTTCACAGCACTCAGTATTACCTCCTCTAACACACAAATATTGGAGTCCCAAAAAAAAGTATCTGTATTTTTTCTTCGTGAAGCAATAAAAAAAGTGCCATCCTGGAAAACTTAGCACTTTTTTTTCATAGCATTTATTGTCCAAAAAGTTGAGAAATAGCTGAAATATAATTAAATTAGGCTTTGCACTTTGTTCTTTAAACAATATTAATAGGTGTTGTTCACAGGTGCACATCAGTTTTTTCATTCAAAATTTAAACGAAGTTTTTACCTCAGCTGCATTTACAGCTCTAAAGGCTGTTTTACAGATATGCTTGAACTCTTTTGATGTAGAAAATCAGAATTTACAACTGTGCTTGTGACAGCAGGAAGCTTAGAAGAAAACAAAAGCTGACCATGAAGCTGACATTTCTACCTTCTGTTTCATGCCTGAAAAACTGAACAGCCACAACCTGGACTGAGACACTGGCTCAGGTCCTGTTCAGAGCAGACACTGCAGATCAGGTGTTTCTCCTCCCTTCCACTCAGCTCATGCTGTAGGGGTGAGAATCCAGTGTAAACTCTAAGACCATTTTTAGTAAGTTCCTTTTCCAGGAAAGTAAAAGGGGATTGAGGAAGGACTATTCAATCCCAGTTCATGATGCTGTCAATTTGTTGTCAAGCAGAACCACCTGTCTGTAAAAAGGGAACTTTCTAGCAGACTGCCAGAGCTGCTGTGTCCTTGGCCATGAGCAATCAACAATTAATTGAGAATAGCAGGAAGGGCAGTGGTACCAATGTTTTCTTTCTGTACATCCTTTGCTTTATAATTCATCTCCTTGACTAGCTGTAAATCTCCAAAATGAGCATGAATACATTATCTTGGTAGAATTAGCTCATCTCTTTACTCAGGGCATCTCAGACTGGAGGATTTCAAGATCTGCTGAGAAGTCAGTTTTATTCATTATTTGGTTGAAATGTACTTTACAGGAACTCCAGGAATTCCAGGACCAAAAGGTATTGAGGGCCCTCCAGGTAATCCTGGCCTGCCTGGACCACCTGGGCCAGTAGGTGAGCATGGACAGAGATCAGCTATTCTGAAAAAATAACACTTGATGGCACTTCCTTTCTTATCTTTTTAGCATCATGGAAGTGTATGTCTATGTACATGGGTGCTTGAATTGCACACACTTAATTCACTGAAATTAACAGTAAAGAAAGAAATTTTGACTTTCTTTTAAGGACTTGTATTTGCTGTCAATTCATTAGCTGTTGAAACAAGAAGTTAACTGTTTCATTTACGCTAATTATTCCAGTGGTCTAACCTGTTTTTATAGGAGCAAAATCCTAATTTATTCTAAAAGAAAGCATTATATTTTTAGCAAACAGTGACTGCTTGAAAATTCACAGGCCTAAATGCCTTTTCTAAATTGTCAGGGGAGAGAGAGAGAAAGGTTTAATTTTAAGATTACATGCCAGTAAATCGCCACACCTTTAGATTCAGATGGTGCTGAAGGTGATGCTGGTTTTCTTTACTGCAGTTTAGACTGTGCTGATGTGTTCTGTCCTTGTTTTAGGTGACATTGGTCGTCCTGGCCCTCCTGGTCCTTCAGGGGAGAAGGGACAGCCTGGCCGGGATGGAATCCCTGGCCCAGCCGGCCAGAAGGGTGAACCAGGTGAGGTGTCCTGTTTGTTTCCTCCTCTTCACTCTGCACTGACATGTCCTGCTTGCTCTATTCTTCCTTTCCTGGAGCTACCCTTCCACCTTCAGAGCTGCTGCTGTGGTTCCTGGGTGCTGCTGAGCTGCCAGGGAAGCACAGGACAAGAATTCAGTCAGCTCTCCTGGATTTTATTACCTGGCTTCAACACCAGCCCCTGTCTTCCATGGTAGCTGTACTGCTTCACCTAAGTGGATAAACAGTGAAATCCCTGCTCCGAAGATAGATCTTCAAACAAAAATGCAAACATAATAGCTCCCAAAATCCCAGAGAACATGGATTGGGAGGGGATGGGAACTCTTATGAAAGTTACAGATGTGTTCAGTAGCAAAACCTCCAACTTTGGGGAAGACTGGTGAAGGAATGAGAATCCAAGTAACCTCAAGGAATCACTTATTTAGATGAACTGCATTTTCATTGTTCTAAGCCTCATATTCCCTTTCATAGAGACCTGAAAGTCTCTAAAATATTCATTTTTGTCTAAATCTATCTTTTTTTCAGGTCTACCAGGTTTTGGGCGTCCAGGACCTCCAGGACTTCCAGGATTGTCAGGTAAAGCTTTTCTGTTGCCCTTTGTTGAAAAGGTTCAATGTAAAATACATTTACACACCAAAAACAAGAAGGGTGTGTTGTATATTTTCTGTAACTAATGAATGCTATAGCTACAAGTAATTTTTTTTTCTCCTCAGCAGACTGTTTTAAATTAACCACAGCAATAAAGACATTTTATTACTGACCACTATGTTTTGTAAATTAGCAATTATGCAGCCAGAATAAATGCACACAGAGAAATAGCCTACTGCATTGTGTGGAACTTTGCTGATTTGTGTCAGTAAATAAATGATTGATACAACAGATGATAAATGAAGCTTCTTTGAAAGTAGAGGTTCTTGATACATTGCTCCTCTCTGGTAGCATTAAAGCTCCTAAATTCCTCAGGCTTATTTGAAAATTTTGCAAGTACATCTTAATTTTCAGCAATATCTCAAAAAAAGGATGAAGGCTTAATTCTGACAGGTTTCTTCACAGAAAGCCTTATTTCTTATGGGCTTACAGTCTCCAAGGATTTTTATGAATTAGAGCATCACTGACTTAGTAAGACTTTTTAACATGTTATGAGCTTTCTCCTGCAAGAGTTGTTAGCCCTCACTCTTCTCTGAATGTCAGCTAATTTCACACTGTCTCACTCTGCAAATAAGGGGAATTGTGGCCAGACTTGTGCCTTTTGCAAGAGAGAGAAATGGCTTTGTAAGTTGGCTTTTGGGGTTTATATCAGTTTGTAACAGTATTGACAAAGATGGCTTTTTACAGGGCAGAAAGGAGAGCTGGGGTTACCTGGCCCACCGGGACCCCCTGGACTTCCAGGTCTGAAGGGAGAACCAGGTTTCCAGGGATTCCCTGGTATGCAGGGTCCACCAGGCCCACCAGGAATACCAGGGCCACCTCTGGAAGGTCCTAAAGGTAGCCCTGGCCCACCAGGTGTTCCAGGAAGGCCAGGTAAGAGCATGATCCATACCTGTGAACATCTGCCAGTACTTTGATGTTTTGCTGGTAGGTCATCAGCCTTTAAATTGGCTCCATTTATTCAGATGAATGAGGTCAAGCCTCACGGCACAGAGGTGTGTGGGCAACCAGAGAATTTTGTTGCCAAAAACCCCTCGATATCTCTCAATAAACCAGTTTCTGTAAATTTCTGATGCCTGGCAGCAAAAATCAAAGGTGTTCCAGGCAGGAAGTTCTCAGCATGCTGCCCCAATAATCACTGACAAGCACGACACAACCTCTGAACATCCGAGACCTTTGCGGTGTTGTCACACGAGCACCAAACGTCACACAAAGCACCATAAGTAACAAACCCCATCACTCTAAGAGTCATGACAATCCAATTCCCACTAGCACCCCCAGCATGATCAGATTGGATGCTGCTCCTCATCTCTGGGCCATGTAACACAAGTCATTGCTCCATTGTGTCCCGTGGCTCCCGTGGACTCCATCGTGCTGTGTTCATCTTCACATCCCATGTTTGCATCTTATTCCTGCACCAACTAATTCTGGGAATGAGAAAACTCTACACTGAGTGAACATTGCTGAGCAGCTACCTGGCCTGGGTAGAAACTGATATCTATTTGGTGTTAGAGAATTTTTATTTGCATTTAGGTACTGCGCTTGAAAAAATCTAATTTAAACCTGCCACAACTCCAGCTCAAGCTTATTGCTGATATTTAATCCAGAAGTACTTTGCTACGTCTAGATTCATCTCACGTAACAAGCTTGATATTCTCCCTAAAGGAGACTGCTTTCAAACCAACTATTGTTGATGACAGGGATGTTTTTCCTTTGCAAGTTAATGGTGAAGTAATATTTTTCTTTATTGCCCTCAAATTATTCTTTTATTTAAAGACTTCTCTGAGGAAGGGTAGTTTTGAGTTAGTACATTAGTAAAATAGCTACAACACCACAGATATTGTTGATTTTTGGGTATCAAGGAGGAGTTTAGCTTTGCAATATACACTTGGAAAGATTTAAAGTTTTGCTTTCTCCTCATGGTTGCTTCTGACACAAGAGGAGGCAGTCATACTGAATCATGTTTTTTGAATGGAATTTTATCAAAATATTTTCCCTAGAGCTGGAATTGAATCATATGTTATTATCAATGGCAATATGAGGTTTTTCTTTTGCAGAGTAGGCTATGAACTCATACCCTAACTGTGCATTTTAAAAATTACTCATTATAAACGTTTGGATTTAATCTATAGCACCTTAGAACTGGGGTGCTGCTTGCCAAAATAATGAGGTTTTCTTTTAGTCCCAGCAAAAACACTTCTTTTTTATCCTAAACCTGCTTTGTGTGTGACTGATGTAGAACAACTACCCCATGGGTTAATAATTCCTGGTTTCCTAGTTGGTTAGTGGGATGAGGAGTGCAGCCTTTCCCCTTTTTCCTGCAGGAACTGACTCCCTACTGTGCCCCAGGGGCTCTAACCAAGCAGTGGAGCATCCCTACAGCACATTTGGAGCCCCAGTTTGATTTTGACTTTCTGTCAATACTTCTGTATATAGAGTAGTGCAGCAATTAAAATTTTGGCCCAGGACAGTATTGGTCCATGACAGCATAGGCTTTCATTTTTAAAAGTTTCTTATACAGAGAATATCTCCAAACCTTAAAGAAATCTTAAAGCAGGCTAAGCAACCTGTGAGGTGTAATAAAAGTACCAACTGAGATTCTCTGCTCTAGCACTGGGGTTTTGAGCATCTGCTCATTCTGTTCACACTCCCCTGTCTAAATCCAGTGTTTACTGATTCTCATCAGCTGGGAAGGTGGAGCAGTGGTGGGACTCATTTTGTGCAGGTTTCTGAGCAGGGAAAACAACCAGTGAAGTTCTGCTCAGCCATGTTCTCTCTCTTTCTCATCTTTCTCTTATTTCCATTTTTGTTGCATGCAATGTATAAAGTGAAGCATTTGTTTTGCTCAGTTATGTGTGAACTAATGTGGATAAACCAAACTATTATTGCAGTTCTGGTACAATCAGCACTCCAGCCTTTTGTTTCCAATGATAACAGAGTCTATTGTTGGAATGCTGATTTTGTAACATTTCAACATAAGGCAGTTACTCATAAAAGCAGCTGTGTGGCTGTCAAATTACCCCTTCCAGGGACAGAAATAAAACCAGAAGCTGTTTGCATGTACTGTTGGTTGTTGACTTCTGGGTATATTCTAAGATTAGTAAAAGAGATGAAGTCAAACATGATGTAGCTCTCTGACTCCAGTTGAGTTACTCCTAAAATAAACATTTATGGATGGTATTGGGACAGATTTATTAATTCATTATAAAATTAAGCCAATTTCCAGGGCAACAGAACACTGCTGTTATTCCACATGTCTATTTTCCTTGCCATGAATAATAATAGTTTGGTGTTTTGCATATTGTATGTAAAGGAATATTGAGCTAAATCTAAAAAGAAAGGTTTAGTTGAATATGTTAGTTTGTTGATATTTCTAACAATTTTGATGTTTTTCCCCTTGTTCTAATGATGACCTTGGTGAATTCTGACCCCCTACTCCCAGGTCCCTCAGGTTAGCCCTGTAACTCCAAAATAATAACTTTGCATGAAAATGAATGTATTACTTTTGTAGTGTCTAAATGTAGATATGCAGAGTCATGTTTCAGACACACCTTTTAATTTGTGGTGGGGAAAAAAATGCTCAGAGTTGGCTTTCAGCCACCTCTGCCATGTTGTGGTGGGACTGACATTGGAAGGACACAGTTGCTCTGCCCATGCTGGAAGACCATGTGGGTCTAGATTTGCAAATCTTTTATAAAGTGTCCCCAGCTGTGAAACTTGTTTTAGGATATTTTTTTTCCTCAGTGCACTTGAAAAGAATATATTCTGATTTTCAGCTTAAAAAAAAAAAAAAAAAAGCACATTGCACTGTCCTCTCATGCCTTGCTGCATAATTGTGTGTTGCAGCTTGGGCAAGCGACAGTAGTCATTTTTGTAGCACCTGCTACTGTTGATTTTGGACACTCTCAAGTGACTTAAATAAATTAGATGCTTTTTTTATACCAACAGTATCTGTAGGAAAATTTATATAGACTAACAGTGATGCTTTAGATTCCTAACTTAGAGCCTTTAAAGTTTTCAGTGCAGAGAAATCCTCATTTCCATTGTTTCGCTTCACCAGCCCATTTAGAGGAAATAAGGAAAAATCTTCCTTTCACAAGTATTTAATGAAAATAAAGCTCACAGTGCCTTCCCTGGCACTAGGGCAGTGGGACAGAATTGGTGAGAACAGTCATTTCCAGATATTTATTGTAACTTTAGTGTGTCAGCATGGATAAACTGGCACTTGGGAAGATTTTAGCATCTGTGTCTACACTGAAAATGACTTGGTATATCTATTTAATAATAATGATGTCTTTAGGTTTTGCTATGATGACTTTCAGGCAGCAAAGAACTGTCATGAAAACTTAATAAAGGAATAAATTTTTAGTTTTCAGTCTGCTGTCCTGAGCACCATGAGGTAGCAAATGTGATGTTTGAATCCTATCTTTATGCAACAATGTCAAAAAAGGAAATGTGGCTTTACCTTTTAATTTAACTGTGGTCACCCAAGCAGTAACCACACTTTTAAAGAGCTGCCATCAGGGTGTGAGAGGAACTGAGCAATTACACCATGTTTTGTTCCACCCTGGGACTGTGATCAGCCAGGATTCGGTGATAAACATGTGTAGGACTGATTCATAAATCATAGCAAAACTTACCTATCAATGAAATATAGTTTATAAGTACTTAACAGTAACAATGAAATGTCCATGTCATTATTTTTAACAACTGTATTGCAGTTAGTATTTAAAATAATTTACCAAATATGTAAGAAATAGCGCTGTGAGGTAAACCTGATGTGTATTTATTGTAGTTTTTAGCTGCAAATTGCATGGTGATATGTTGATATATTTAAATCATTTCACTGACATGAAATATGCAAGTGGCACAGGAGCTAATATATATATTAACTTAGTGGCATTGTAGGGACAACCAGCTTATCTTTTGAGAAAGAAAAGTGATTTAAATATCCTAAGGATATTATCACATGCCATTCTCCATATAACCTTGAGCAGGTAAATTAGCATCTTGAAATATTTTTATCAAGACAAAATAATGCCAACAGTAAAGACAACGAATTCTAAATTTGCAGGTTCTGCTGTATTTTTTCTTACAGCATTTGCAGCCCTTTTGATCCATGTCAATCCTGCTTCCAGTTTCAAAGAGGGGCATAAGTCTAATTTTCAGCCCTGGAATTGTATTCACAGATAGTTGAAGCTCATACCTGATTAGTGGTGATAAGTTGGTTACACTTCCCTCGTGCCCAAAGCAGAATTTTGCACAAGAGGAAGTTGTAATTCACAGTTTTCCTATTTGCCAAGCTCTGGGCCCTGTGAGGCTGAATATTGTCAGTGAAATGGTTACATAGTCCAAGCCCTATTGTGAGCAGGACTAACCAGTTACAGGCCTTAGCTGTAATGCTAAAGCAATAATATGTTCTCTAGTGAGGCTTTAAGTTTGCTGTTAAATGAAGTGTCAAATTAGTTTCAGTAGAGCCTAGTCACCAGAGTAACTTGTATCTGAAAACACCTGTGTTTGTGTATTCATGTGTGGTTTTATGCATGCATGTGGATTATACTGTAAATAGAAAACATGCTGGTGAAATGGGTTGTTGTGTAGTGTATTTGCTGTCACCTGTGCTATTTCTAACTAGTAATCTTGTTTTGTACTGTGTGATGTCTGACCCTTCTAACATCGATCATTGGGCTTTGGTGAACTCTGATCCTTCCAGGGCCTCCAGGTTAGACTCTTCACTCGGGCAATTTGTTTTGTTGCACTTGATGTAAGAGAAACAGATGTTTTCCACTGTGATTGTCTTTTGAAGGGCTGTGCTTACTGTGCAGACCGTGTGTGTTTGATTAGCATGCCCCAGAGGGTAACCTGGTATTATTTTGCATGTGTACAGTACCAGACCAGTGTGAAAGAGCAAAATGAACACAAAAAATCCTCACATGATGGAATGTTTTCTGCAGCTGAAACTGCTGCAAGGATGTGTGTGAAATCTGGTACAAAATTGCTGTTGATTTAAAAAGGGAACGAATTCTATACTCAAATTTGCATGCAGAAATACAAATCATCACATTTATCCATGGGGTAGAGACTGAGGATGTCAAAGGAGATGTTAAATTATTCAAGGTTGCAGGAGGACTGAAAATCCAGCACACTGATAAATGTTGTTAAATTTGTACTGCAAGAGAGAATGTCATAGCCCTGTCCTGCAAAAAAAATCCTTTTGTTAATGCAATTATGAGCTCTAACTTGTAGAATATTATTAGCTGTTGCTGCCCATGTTTACAGTTTATTTTGCCAAAAATTAATACTGGTTACCCTCCATTTATATGGTGAGACAAAGGTGGAAGTCTCATCTTTCAGTTCTCCAGATACCAAAGTTTCTTTTAAACCCACTGCTTTGCTTTGGTTTAATCTGGCTGTAGCAAAGGCAAAATATTTAAAGACCAGCCCAGTTTCTCTATTAGATTTACACGGTGTAAGTCTACTAAAGATTAAAAAAATCATTTGGAGGGAGAGTCATTCAATATAAGGAAGTTTTGTTATGTAGGCAAGGCAGAGCTTCCTGCTGCCCAACAGTCAGGAGACAGTACAGGTGTGCTCCTGAACAGGTAAGGCAAATTCTAACAAAAAGCAGCACTGCAGTGTTTACACTGTGCTGTGTGAGTGTTGAGACTGGCCTACAAAAGGAATTCAGGCTGTTAAGAAGCACTGAAGGCATGATGAATGTAATGCAGGGCAGCAGAGGGGATATTTGTACCATCTGATTCTGGGTTTCTTGGCTCCCAGTAAAGGCGCTGGTGTGGTCACCAGGAAGCTGCTGATGCAGGGGAGCTGCACTTCCTTCTGCTTCATCAGCTAGATAAGGGACAATGCTTCCTGATTTGGGTAGTGCAAATAATTCCTCTTACTGGTTTTCCTTTTAGTTTACCCTGAATTTAGCATTAAAGTAGAACTGGGAGGTTAAGCCAAAATATCATCTTTTTTTTTTTTTTTTTTTTTTTTTTTTTTTTTTTTTTTTTTTTTTTTTTTTTTTTTAACACTGAAGGTACAAACTTGGGGAGAATGAATTATATATACTGATGTGTGCTTATTTGTTCTGCAATGTTAAGGTCCACCAGGCCCAGAAGGTCCACGAGGGCCACCAGGCACTGGAGGACTTAAAGGGGAAAAAGGGAACCCAGGTCCACCTGGTCCACCTGGCCTGACTGGTCCAAAGGGAGATCAAGGACCACCTGGACGCCAGGTAGGACAAGAAATGAAGTTTTTCCCTTAGCTAACTTTTAAACCAAATAAAAATGGAATATATTTGGGTGGAACATGCAGTTTAACATAATAAAAGCCAAAATGTGGTAGCTAAGACCCTGTCTTGTAGCAAGGAAGAGGATCTTTTCCTCAGCTATCCCGCAGTGTCCAGGCAGGATTCCCATGGGAGCTGCAGCTGTGGGTGGCAGCCTCGTGTTCCCACTCTCTGACAGCCCTCCAGTGTGTCTGGTTGTCCCCAGCCACCTGCCCCTGGCTCTCTGGAACTGCTGAGATGAGGGAATAACGTGAGGCTCTTCTCTCCAGGGGGATCCTGGTCGTCCAGGTCTGAATGGAATGAAGGGTGACCCCGGGGTTCCAGGCGTTCCAGGATTCCCAGGTATTTCACTGGGTGTTCCCAGGTATTTAACCAGCATTTGGAGCTGAAACCTCCAGACACAGTAACAGCCTGTTCAGGCCATTCCTGCAGCAGACTTTGGAGAACAGCATGTTCTTTCACTGGCTAACTGTGTGAATTTGATGTTTCAGGTATGAAGGGTCCCACTGGACCTGCAGGACCCGCTGGCCTCACGGGCAGCCAGGGACTGCCAGGCCCACCAGGTAAGAGTCCTGGGCAGTGGCACTGCCACCTCTGCTCCCTGCCAGTAGAATTTGTTACACAGATGTAGGGCTGAGGTGGTCTCAGCCAGTGAAGTGAAGTGAGCAAGATCTTCAACAGAGTTACAACCTGTACTTTTTAGCCCCTACAAGTAATTCTAAAATATTTTATACTCTGTATCCAGTCTATATGGATTAATTCCTGTAGGAGGGGTCCTTAGAGGGAGTCATCAAGAGTACTTTTTTGTCCTATATACAATTGTTCTTTATTGCAATGATGGAGCTCTTTATTTTGAAATAAACTGTATCTAATGCTGTCTTCCACCTTGGTTTATCTAATACCAATCTCCCTTCTCTCAGGTCCCCCAGGTTTACCAGGCACCATTGGCCGGAGCATTGTTGTCAAAGGTGATCCTGGTTCCCCGGGTCCTCCAGGACAGCCTGGCTCCAAAGGGCCCCCTGGACTGCCAGGGCCACAGGGATTGCCAGGTGAGACCTGAGGTGGCTGCAGAGATGACCAGAATGGGTCTGAGTGCTGGTGGCAGTGCCATGGCACAGGCTGCAGAGCTGAGTTACTGAGCAAGAGAGAAGTGCAGGTTAATACTTAATAGATAAACACAGGATTCCACCAGATATTTGTCTGGTTTAATGGGCTGTTCTTCTCTTGTGTATCAGAAAAAAGCAACACAAGTCATTGACAACTTGGAGATTTCAAGAGCTTTTATTTACTTTCTGCTTTTGTGTGTTCTAGGTCCAATTGGGCTTCCTGGTGACCCAGGGAGAGATGGACTTCCTGGCTTTGATGGTCCAGCAGGACGGAAAGGAGAAAGAGGTCTTCCAGGCCAACCAGGTATGGTGTTTATGCTATGAAGGCTCATGCAGATATGTTTTGGAAGTGGGAAGCTGATTGAAGTCATTCCAGTGGCTGCTGTGTCCTGTGCAGTTACACAGTGCCTGACAGCCCTGAGTATTTAACTTCACTACACTCCTACTAACACAGAGAAGTGTGATCACCTGACAATCTCCCTGATTCAACCAGGCTTAAATGAAAAAAAAAACAAAACAAAACAGGAGGACAGTGTTAGCAGATACCAGGTGTCCTAACATACAAGCACTCAATCATAATTGAGACCAGCAACCTTTCAGAGCTATGTTGGTCCTAAAAGAGCAAGCAGTGGTGTTAATCAATAGTGTGTGTTGTTTCTCTCATATTAATAGGTTCACGAGGAATACAAGGACCTCCTGGTCCTGATGGCTTACAGGGCCCACCTGGTCCTCCTGGAACAGCTTCTGTTGCCCATGGATTCCTTATAACTCGGCACAGCCAGACCAGGGATACACCACTGTGTCCACAGGGAACATCAAGAATTTATGATGGATTCTCTCTTCTATATGTGCAAGGAAATGAGAGAGCACACGGCCAGGATTTGGGTGAGATACTCTGTTTGCTCTCTCTTTAACAGAAATATTGAGCTGCACTTTCAAATACTTGGGTTCTCTGAAGACACAGCAGGCTGGCAGATTTCCTGAGGATGGGGATTACATACTAGGATCTGCTGTCTGTAACTGAGGATGAAAGAATGTAAACCAAAATGGAGAAGTGAAGTTTTCCCCCATGTGACAATCTGACAGCACTTGCTGTGCACTCACAGGAGGCAGAGGAAGGATCCACAAGTGCAGTTCTCAAAGAATTGCTCTAAAAAGCAATGAAGTGAAAACTTGGCTCTTTGTGTCTTACTCTGCAGGTACTGCTGGGAGCTGTCTTAGACGTTTCAGCACCATGCCCTTCATGTTCTGCAACATCAACAACGTTTGTAACTTTGCATCAAGGAATGACTATTCCTACTGGCTGTCAACCCCAGAGTCGATGCCCATGAGCATGGAGCCCCTGACTGGGCAGAGCATCCAGCCCTTCATCAGCAGGTGAGGCAAAGCAGGCCAGCAGCTCTTTTAATTTCTGGATAAACAGTACATCTTACCCATGTGTTTCCAACGTGCAGCTTGGGGATTAAGAGATGAATATGTCATGTTTTGTTCTGGGAGAGACTAGAAAAATAGTTTGTTTGCAAATATTGTCTGCAGAGGTTCATCTCCCTGCAGCAGTGACAGAGGCTGTACAAGCTCTTCTCAAACCAGCCATCTCTGTAGTCAGCAGTGCAAGATCACCGTGGACAGGAAAGAAAACATGGGAGCCATTGGCTTTAGGATTAAGGCACTCACTTGGGGACTTTGAGATTCCAGTTTTTGTTTTAGGAACTGCTTCAGTATTTTACCCAATGTAGTGAAAATACAGACAGGTTTGAGGTCCAAAATGCTCTTATTGCAGTTACAAAATATGTGAGAAATGGAAGTCTAGATTAATAGGTGAGCCTCTCGCAGGTGAGTTCTGTTCCCTTTTTCAGTGTAAGAATTCTTAAAACATCACAGGAGTATGTTTTATTACCATCACATGTTTCTCTGGTACTTTCCCTGTGCCCAGATGTGTTGTGTGTGAAGCTCCTGCCATGGTGATAGCTGTGCACAGTCAGACCATTCAGATCCCTTCATGTCCTCCAGGCTGGGACTCCCTCTGGATTGGTTACTCCTTCATGATGGTAAGAACTGCCTCCTTCTCTTGAAGCAGCTACTGCCCACCTGTCCTGAGCTGCTTTAGGACACTGATAAGAGCTGCAAGGGCTCATTTGAAAGCTTTTCCCTTCAGTCACTACCCAAGCCAGCCCAGAGTGACAGTACACAGCTCCCAGCACCACTGGTGTTCATGGGGGTGTCTGACACTGTGTTCTCTGCCCAGAACGAGCAGTGACTGCTGTGCCATTCCATTTTCCCCACCTAAAATCCTTGTGTGTGTCTCCTTCCTCCCCCAGCACACGAGTGCTGGAGCAGAGGGCTCTGGGCAGGCCTTGGCATCTCCTGGATCCTGTCTGGAGGAATTCCGCTCGGCGCCGTTCATCGAGTGCCACGGTCGGGGCACCTGTAATTATTATGCCAATTCCTACAGCTTCTGGCTGGCCACTGTAGAGGTGGCAGAAATGTTCAGGTAAGAAAATCTGCTTCTTGTCTTTATTGCTTTATTCCAGAATGAATGCTTTGGAAACTGAATTTATTCCAAAGATCAAAAGAGATTTGTTTACAGGGGTATAGGGAAATAATTTAGCTTGTTTTTCCCCTCACAACCAGTTTTTCAAGTATTTCTTTGGTAAGCCTTTAATATTATGTAAAAACTTGCTAGGGCACATTCTGTTTTGCAAGGAGCCAGATTCTTTTTGTGTTAATTCTTATTCACATTTTGTTATAGTACCTCCTCTGAAAGTAGTCCTACTGTGTTTACTATATTTGGAGCTCAAAATAACAATTTTCATTTTCTTGCCAAACCTTTCAATAAACTCAACTATTTGGAAAGGTAGTTCACAGATACACAAGGGAAGTGAAGGGCAAGATAAACTCTACATAAACCTTTTAAGGCAAAGGTTCCTGTCAGAGTATTTGATGTGATAATTCATCACTTTTCAGTTTTCTGGGTAGTTGATTATTGGTAATTAACCAGTGGAAACTTCCCATTAGTAACTGCCATGCACTTTTGTGATTTCTGTTTTCTCCCTCCCATTAAAACAACTTCATTCTTCCTTCTATTTTTTTAAAGAAACTTTTAAGCATTTGACTTATTTGTGTACATGCATATTACACTAATTATATTAATCTCCCATCTTGTTACCCTTTCAAAATAAAAATAAATCCTTTGGTAAAGCTACCACTTAACTACAGTTCTGACTGTGCCAGTACTTTTTATGTGTTGTTAAAGTACCCTTCAACTAAACAACCCAAAGGGCAGGAACAGACCCCAGAAAGAGTCTCAAATGTACACAGTTCACCTTCCCCTCGGGTTGTGCTTGTGCTCCATCACCTGCCAGGCTGAAACAGGTGCTGAGCAGACCTTGGGGACACTGAGACCCTGCCACAACTGAGCATCTGTCACCTGGTGCTGGGTTCAAACAGAATGATCTCTCTTAGAAAAACCCTCACATTCAGGATTCATTCCCTGCTCACATACTGAAGTTTTACATGAAACAATGAATTCAGTAGAAATTGAAAGGAAGTGCAAACAAAGAAAAACCTAACCCAACTTTTCCTTTGTGTGTGTGACCAGCAAACCTCAGTCAGAGACACTGAAAGCTGGAGACTTGAGGACGCGGATTAGTCGGTGTCAAGTTTGCATGAAGAAGACGTAACATCTTGGAGAAATGTTTTATAAAACAGTTGAAAATTCCTAAGATGCACTGTCTTCCAGCTGCAACAATGGTGCTACTGTGCAGAAAGAAAAGAAAAAAACAAATCCAAACTGTTTTAACCATGCAAATTCACGTGTACCTCACTCATGTGCCAAACTAAGTTGTTCAGTACGTGTTTGACAGCGGGACTAAGATGAAAGAATTGACCTCTTGGAAGCAGAACAGAACACTTGAGGTTCACAAAGGATCAGAAGATGACATTTTTCATTTCTCTCCCTGTACCAAAATGGCACCTTTTTGATCAACCAAGAGAATAGAGAAGAACACGACGCACTGAGTATGTTTAAAATAACAAGACTGCAGTTTTGAAAAACATTTTTTTCATGGTGCTACTAACCCTACTGTATTTTTAATATGAAATTTTAAGCTTATTTCTCTTTGTAAGTAATGAAATGTGTATATTGTGTAAACACCTTTTTAATCTAAACATTCAGTCATTTAGAAACAAACCAGACTGATATAAAAATCCTTATGTCTAAAATTTAAAGATAAGACAGTATTTTATTATGAAACTTGTGGTACAGAGAGAATTTACCCCTCTTATGCCAACGTATTCATTTTAATTTTTCATTTCCTTCCTCAGTTGCCAACCTGATGTATTTGGGGAATGCACAATTATTCTGAAGTAATTTTGATCAGTGTTTTAAATGTTGTACACTATACTATCAGTGGTTTTATTTGTGCTTAGAAATCCCAAACCACTTGAAAAGGGGTTTTTTATTTTGTGAAATTATTAGCCACATCCTTCTTTTAAGAATACAAGTCCCATTCACATTTTAGTAATCAGTTTGGTTTAACCAAACCTGTCCTTTGGGAATATCCAGTTACCAAGGCATTTAGGATGATGCTTCCATGAAACTTCAACTCTGAAGTGGTATCATATGTTTTATCCAAAATAGTATCCACACTAAGAAACCTTCTCAATAAAATAAAGCATGAACTGGTGGAAACCTTGCTATTTACAAATTAGTCTTTTAATCTTATGTGAATTTATACACATCCCCAATGTATTCACAATATACAGCAACTCCTGTGTATGTATAGTTCACATAAGGCCTTGAACGATGGTGCACCCAGTCCTTCTGATGTCAGTTTGTAAAAATCCTCCTCTGTGTGTCTAAAGTGTCACTACTTGTGCAATAGCTGAAAAGTTCTCACTTTTGTATGCATGACTGTTCAGCTGCTCTGGTCAGAGCCTATTTACCCTCGTGTACAAAGAGCTCCCTGACAGTGCAGGACTCTGGCAAGTGACAATACTTCAATATTTTCATTGTATATTGCCATCTCGACCATCAGTATGAGCTAACTTGTGAAGTAACCGCCTGCTTGTGAAGTAACCGCCTGCTCTATACAGGTGATGTGTATTTGTTTATTGGATACTGTTCAGTAATTTATCTGCTAATGGCTGTTTGTTCTCACCTTCCAGTTCTCCCTGTAAACATGGAGCATCTGCCATCTCCTTGTTTTACACATTGGACAAAAGACATAGGACTGGTGTCTGAGCAGGTGGCAGTGATATACAATGCGATTGGTGCTGATTTCTAAAGCTTTCAACTAAGTATGAAACTGAAGTTCTTTAGTTTAAAGTGCAAAATAATAATAGCTTTGTCTTTTTTTCCATTAGCTACAGTTATATATGTTGGTAGAGAGTGGGAATTCAGCAATGTGCATCTTTCAGCTCAGTTTAGTTTGGTTTGCTGATGCATGTGGTAAGAAACTGAACCTGCTGCTACCTCCAAGTCAGGAACTTGTTACCAAAGCTGAAATAAAATAGTTAAGTCTCTTCATGTAAACAACAAGCCCTTATCTTGCTGCTGGCTCTGCAGAAGTCTGAAATGAACACAGCAGCCAATCCCAAGCCCTAAAAGAGCAGAAAAATGGATGCCAAGGCCCAGGAGCTCTCAGAGGAAAGGGCTCTCCCAGCCTTCCCATCTTGTGTTTACCAACACAGTGTTCAGATGTGGGGATGTGGGATAGAGCAGATCATGGTTAGTAAAGCAGTGCATGACTGGGGCTTCTCTGTAAGATCTGGGCTTCTCTTGCAGACGTAAAACCAAGACAGGAAATCCTGTTCCAGGCTAAGGTGGAGAGCACCCAGACCTGCTGGTCTTGTGGCAGCTTCAGGGCCCAAAGCTGTGAGGTGACCACAGAAAAGTGAAGTATGAAAAGCAGCTGTGCTTGTGACAGCTCCATTCTCTGTTCTGTCCCTGCAGCTCTGGCCCTGCCCTGGACAAATCCTGAACTTTAATCAGCTTCAGGCACAGAATTCCAAGGGGGTGACATTTTCCTAAGAGAAAAGTGGTCCAGACATGAAGGAACATCTTTTAATTTGAGATCTGCAGCAAAGATTCAAGAGATGTTGGGTTAATTCCCACCACACCTTCTGTGCCTTAGAGCAGGTAAATCACTTTACCTGTGTTGGATTGGAGTTACTGATCTATAAAAGAAATCATGGTTATTATTATTCTCTCCTGCTTCTTGATGCTTAGACTGTAAGCTCCTTGGGGCAGAGACATTGAGGGGGCTCAAATGTTGGTTGGGGCCTCTAGGTGCTATCCATCACTATATAAACATTAAACTACAGGTAAAAGTTTGTGTTTGCAGCTTTATTATTAAAAAAAGGAAAACACTGCTTTGACTGCTGGAGACTTAAAGTAGTTTTCAACAGCACCTGAACACAGTGCAGCTCTGGACACCCCTTCAGCTCTGCTTAAGGCTCTTTTCCTGATCTCTGGTATGTTTTTTGCAGAAGCTTTTATTCTCAATCACACAGATTTGGGCTATTTTAGTCCATCTCAGCAGGCACCTGGCAGGTCTGAGCTGTTGGGGACGTGCTGCAGCCACTCTGAGGGCACTGTGTGGCTTTGGCAGAGCTGTGACAGCAGCACAGCCAGGGCAGGAGGAGGGAGGGCAGCAGGAAAGGAGGAGAGGAATCCTCACCCTTCCTTGCCCACTAACCAGGCCCAGTTCTTGGAAGCTGCTGCAGGTGGGGCATGGTAAATTGCAACAATGAGTGAAAAAAATGCAATTTTTCTAAGGGAGTACTAGTTTTAACCCTAAAACCAGGATTTAGCAATCTTGTGCCTAGGCTGGATTTACATTGTTCTAGTGTTTAAAAAAAGGGTTCTGCTTAAGGCAGACTCTTCAGTCCTTCTAGAGATCCTACTACAAAGAGGAAGAAGCTTCCTTCAACATCCTATTCACTGCTAAGTTGAGATTTAAACTTCTTCAATTTTTGCAGTCCAAGGACAACCTGAACTGGGCACACAGGGCAGTGCAGCAGCACTTCTGTACCCTGAACTAGATGTTCACACACAACTGTTACGCTGCAGAAGCTCTGAAGTCTGCAGCATTTTGTCCTCTGCTGTGTAAGTCAACTCCTCCTGTAGATGTGCTGGGAGCAGCATTGTGTGATTTCAGCAGGTCCTTCCCAGGAAAGTTCTGCTTCACATAACCCAGCACTGCTGGACACACAATACCTCTGCTGCCATGGCTACTCCACTTGAAGCACAAGCTGAAAACTGCACAGGAGACTGGAATAATTCAGTCTTTCCAGGTTAGTCTACTGAGGGAAAAAAAAAAAAAAAAAAAAAAAAAAGGCAGGACACTTGCTAATGGGAGACAGGGGCAGTGATTAGCTCAGGGGAGCAGTGAGTGTTCTACATTTCAAATGTAGGGTAAGTATCTAGAACTCCCAAGCTTTGGAAAGAAAGATTAACTCTACCCTTTGCAGCACAGGTGAGCTCTGCCTGAGGACACCTCAGGTGGCAATCCCTGGGCAGTACCAGGCACCTGCTGTCCCTACAAAGGGCTCTCTGCCTCTGGCTGTAGCACAGGATGGAGCTGAGGCACTGATTGATTTTTTTCTTTTCCCCCAGCCCAAACCTTAATTGTTTACAGGTACTATGAATCCATGGCAAAGAAAACTTCAGGGTGTTTTTCTGTATGTTACCTTCTAAACTAAGGGAAAAGGCAAACAAAACTGGAGAGATGGGGAATCTGAAACATTGCTAAAACTTCTCCAACTCTTCAGGGCTGCAGGGTGCCAAAACCACTTCCAGGAGAAGCAGCTGCAGCAGGAGCTGTGACAGAAAAACCCCCAAAGTTTGTTTAAAAATAAAAGGCAGACACGGAGCTACATGAACACGTATTTACTGCAAGTTGCTCTATGGAAAGCCAAGTCAGATAAATATAAACACTATACAGAGCTTCAAGCCAGTCTCCCAAAACCGCAAACGCGATGTGTTTTACAAAGAAAACAACAGAACAATATTTACAATGGAAGACAAAGCCAGATCAATTAGCCCAACTTTAAAACAGATCTGTGGAGCAGAAATAGCAAATATAATGAACAGTTTCAACCATATATGTTTTAGTTTGTACAGACAATAACTGTCCAATATCAAATTAAAATTTACAGGACAAACATTGTTCTATCATTGGTATTTTTGTACTATACAGCAGCATAAACGGGTAGCTGGAAGGTAGTATATATAGTGATATGTTTTACATCATCTGAAAATGTTCTTCCAGCACAATACTGAATAAATTAGTTGCTGTAAACTAAGAGATTCAAAAAGATTGCATATTTATTATGCCGTACCTATTAGTATTTGTACCACTATACTTGAGGTTACCCATTTACTTATTTATTCAGCATGTATTAAATCAGTGCTGTATATTGTACAATGGCAGCCTCAGGGAATCTAATATGAAATAAGTATGTAACAAATTTCTTCAAAACAACCTTTTCCTTTCACATTAAATGTTTAGAACTATCTTCATCCAAATTTTGATTTCTTAGAAAAGATGTAAAGCTTTATAAAAAGCTGTTTAAGTATTGCATTACTCATTTATGAGACCAACCAACAGCTATATGGCAAGACAGTATCATGGTCTGTGAGAGTGGTTGTGGTTTTAATTCCTGTATGTTTAGCAGCAAGTAATTGTACCAACTGAAACTTCTCTTCCAGAATCAAAAACAGGTCTGTGCTTTTAAACCCTGTAGATTTTCCTGTCACTAGACACTGTATAAACTGATTGGTACCATTTCCTAAAAAAGCAATCACCTGGTATTTCATTACATTTCAGTGACATGTACATTTCATGACTACTCAGGAACAGATCTGGGTACACATCACTGACTAATCAGTGTCTGATTTGTTCCACAAACTGTACCAGCAATCTGAAGGTTGGCTGTTGGAGGTGAGGCAGCCTGGCACATCCCTTGTACAATATACATTGGAGGATTCCCAGCTGTGTGGTGCAGTACAGCATGAGGATTTATTTATTTACTTGTGTGTACCACTTTGAAACCCTTTAGCAATCATCAGTGCCTTTTAGAATCCATTGCATGTACCAATGACTAGTGTCATGCTCTTTAAAGATCATAGCAGTGTTAAAAAGCTAAGCTCATTTCAACCAAAAAAAAAAAATTCAGTACAAGAGTGAAGCACTTTAAATTGTAGAAAAATCAGGGCTTATTTTAAAAATGTCAAATAGTCATTGTTCACGTTTCTGTCAGTGGGATAAAGACAATTGATAAGCCAACATTTTACTTTTTTCCCCCCATTATGCCAGAAAGAAAGAACAAAAATAATCCCAAATTAAAAGTAAGATCAATTAGGGTGGTTTCCCTTTAAAAAGCTACAGCTGGCAAGATATTGCAGAAGTCACAAACATTGGATACGACTCCGCAGTTCTCCATTCGAATCCATGAACAAAAACCTCATTTTACACAATTTATATTTATAAACAAGAACAAAAACAATCTACAAGACAACCAGCCCATTAATCCTACTTTGTACATACCAAAATTCTGAGCAAAAAAAAAAATTTCCATTTAAGCTCTGACAGACACTTGATTTAAAAGCCTCTAGCCTATGCTCAAGAAATACCTCTTGTACCATAAAAGCAAAACCTTTAAAAAAAAAGAAAATAAAAAAGGCAGAAGAGGTCTCTTTTCCTCAGACCCATCCAGTCCCACGGATTCATCCCTCAAGCTCGTGTGCACCTCTCTCCTTCCCTCCTTCTGCCCAGTCACCTGGAAAAATCCTGAACTGCCAAAGTATTTCTAAGCAATACATGTTTTAAGCTAACCACTTGTTAATGTACCAGAGAAGTAAAACCCATGTTAAACAGACAATCAGAAACCAGCTTCGACTTCTCAGAATATAAATTTAAAAAAAAAAATTAACAAGAGAGGCAGGAAGAAGAAAGGGACATACAGGGATCTCCTATCAGCATTCACACTGCCTCCCAAATAGATATGACATGAAAGACCAAATTCCATCACCAAAGCACAGCTATGAAAAAAGGTCAATTCAAATTAATTCAATTGCAGAGAGCCGATGTCCATGAAAAAAAACCAATTCAAAGGATGTGTGTCTATGTCCGTGCTGGTGGAAATGAAAGTAGCTGGCTGGAGCTGAGCTTTGCTTCCAAAAGCACCACACAGTTTCTGGAGTTACCAGCAGAAAAGTCTTCTCTTCCAACAATGGTTTCCATGGCAATGCAATCAGTCTAGAAAGAAGGGGGGGCGGGGGGGAAAAAGTCAGTGACATTTTAGATACAAGTTATATCAGAAAAAAACCTGTTTTCTAGGGAGGAGAACACAGGGAGCTTATGCAGTGCAGGAGTGAGAGCTGCTGAGTGCAGGTCCCTCACACAGGGAGGGGACAGTCCCAATGTCCCTTCAGACACCCTGAGAGGAGGAAGAACATGGATCTGAAGCAGGCACTGAAGAGCCACTGCAGGCAGAGTGACACGGTGACAGTGACGCGGGACAGGGACTGCCACCCCATCCCATCCCTGCCACCCTTCACCAGGTGTGGCAACATTCCCAACTCACAGCAGGGCACAGCTGCAACACCAACCAACACCAACACTCCCTGCACTCCCAGCAAGACATGACAGCTGTGTGCCCTGTCCTTAGCTTTTCAGGAAAAAGGTGGATTTAGATTTAGTTCTCATTAGAAACACCTCAGAGTCCACTTGGCCCTTTCTGAAGAAGTCTCGCTGAAAGGCAACACCCAAATACAAAAGCACACAGCTACAGCCAGCTCCCTTCTTCAGGAGAGTCAAACTGACTGGAAAAGGCAGGAGTCCAAGCACTTCCTAAAATGAGGGGCAAAAAATATTCTCTTGTATTGCAGGAGGATAGAGATGGGTGACAAGGCAGAAATGAACACAGGAGGGAGTCTGCCCTCAAAGCACATATCAGCCTTGCAATTAGCACACACATGCCAAGGTGAGAGCAACTCAGGAGTTTCCTGACATGGAAGAGAAAATGATGAAGGGCATGCAAATGCTTTCTGCAGCTGCATGAACACAAATGAGGAACATCTAAAAAGCCACTTTGCAGCTGTCTACAAAACCCCTTCCGCTCCTGGCTGAGCCAGCGTGAACACAAACTGTCAGTGTGGGGGGTTACTGCCAATCAATCATCAGTCCCCAGCTGGGCCAGACTGTCCCCTCCCACCATTTGTGTCCCCTCAGCCAAGGCTGAGGGCGCTGCCCTGTGCCAGGCAAGTCTCTGCTCACCTTCCCTCCAAGGTCTGAGGCACCTGCAGGATGTTTCCCTGCACTACAGCAAAGAAGGAAACAGCCAGCTGCTCTCATTGAGAAATGACTGCAAGAGAGTTTAGTCTTCAGGAAACAACAGATACAGAAATGTCAGCTACTTTTTCCCTCAAAGCCACACAGTGCCAGCTCCCTCCCTGTTCTGGGAGCTGCAATATGGGAACACTTCATTGCACAGCACAGCAAAGGCAGCACAGGCCCCTGGAACAGAGGAAGGTTTGGGGGTTTAATCCTGCCCATGATCTTCTGGTGGGTGACAAGGAAGTCAGTTACATCTCACTGCTGAAGATCTCAGAGCTCTTCCTTGCCTCTGCTCCAAGGATATGCTGAAGAAAAGATGAACAAGCATTGTGTGCAATAATGCAAACCTGTATGTTCACTTACAAACCAATCATGAGCTATGCATGCACAAACTCCACCCTGTGCTAAAGATTTTTGGCCCTCCAAAAGAAATAAGAAAGGAAAAAAATAGAAAAAAGACCAAAGCTCAGCTGAGCAGCCCTGCCCCATTCCCAGCACTGAGCAAAGGCTGCCCATGGCTCCAGAGAAAGAGAGGCAAAGGCAGTGGCAGGGCTGGCAGGTTTAGAGGGGTCCCTTCTGCTTCAGGAGAAATTCCCTTTTATTAACACACCCCTCACCAAGGTCCAGCTTGTTGTGTTTCATTTTTCAAATATTTCAGTGATTGCAAAAATACAGGAATTTAGTTTTCCTCAGTTAAAGGAAGAAATGGCCAAAATACACCCACAACTTGAGAATCTCTATTGGTGTTATTTCAGACATTGTAAGATCACTACAAAAAGCCATTGCTTGGTACCCACAGAGCGTGATGTGGTCAGCAATGGCTTTGTTTTCACAAAAGCCAACTGAAGCTATTATTTCTGAAATCATTTTCCCCTTTAGAAAAACATTGTTTTGTTGCAGGACTAAGGGCTGAAAACATGCACCACAGCTTGCCATGAATCACACCTCAGTGAGGCATGCAAGTCAAACATTAAAACAGTTAAAGCTTCTATATTAAACTTATACTCAATAAAAATTAACTCCACCAGCATCCCCCCACCCTTTCCTTGCTGTGGACCTGTAAGCTCACATAAAAGGAACTTCAAAACCTGTCTCTGCTTTTGTCAGGACATTTTTCCTCCACACCTTACACACAAGGCACACCTGAAAGCTGTTTGACAAGTTATTCTAATCTCTCCAAGCACATCCCCAAAACATTCTGAAGAGTAAAGGCCCAGCTGCTTGAATGAGACAATCCCATATGGCAGAACTCAGTATTTACACCTAAAATGTCTTGAAAACTTCAGCAGTAATGCCAAATTACATTTAAGATATTTGGAGGGGAAGGGCTTAAGAGCAAAAACAAACCCCAAGCCTGCTTAAGTCCTAAGTGTAATTCTCTGGAGCAGCCTGAGGTACTCAGGCAGCAGCAGGGCAACCAATTCTAAAGCAAGAGCATCAGGTAACTCTGGGCAGAACAGCACAGATTAATTGATCAAAAACCAAAAGAAAGCCTTGGACCCCCCTGCAGCATCTCCCCTTCCCAAAACTCTGCACATCCTCAACAAGAGCTCATTAATTTCCTGCCCCCATGACTATAAACTACACTTCAACATGTTTCTTCTTCATTTTTAAGGTCAAACAGAATTGTGTGAGCTGTAAATAAACATCATCGAGTTTCACATAAACATTACCTACAAGCTGATGTCAGTCTCATAAAGCCTTGAGTCTTTCATACACAGAGCTATTGGTTGTCACCACTTCTCTAATCTTCTTACTAAAGTTGCAAACTGCAATATTGCACTTGGAGCACTACAGCTGGCTGGGGCCCTGATCAGCAGCACTTTTTTGGTATAAAAGTATCAAGGATAGATAGAGATTAGATAGATAGATAGATAGATAGATAGATAGATTAGATAATATGTGTATATGGACACATGGCTCAGTCTCAGACAGAAAAGGCAAAAAGCAACTTGTGAAACTCGACCACATAAAAGAAAAATATTTCATCTGAAATCTGAGGAGACCAAAGTCTTGCGAGGTCCCTCCTGCAAAGTGCTGCAGTCACACCAGTGACCCCAGGAGCCCCTTGGTGCAGGACACCCAGCACCAAGCTCCAGGCAGCACAGAAATGCCCTGGCATGAGCAGGGGGGTCTGCAGCCCAGCCCAAAGCAGCTGGGCAGGCACATCATGAGCCCCAGCACAGCCATGAGCCCCAGAATGATTCCTAAAGCCCAGAGCTGCCAGAATTTCCTCCTGGAGCTGTGCTGGACCCAGAGCCCCTCACTGAGTCTCACAGGGGCCAAGCAGCACCTCAGGGTCACTGCAAGAGGCTCCTACACCACATGAGAGGTGGTTCATCAAAAGAGGAGTAAAATGGGTTAATGTGAGAACAAGGCCAGTGTGTGTTGTGAATTCCCACCTCTGTGGCCTCACCAGAAGGATCCTTTTGAAGGGAACATGGCCTTATTCTGAGAGGTGGCAAAAGGACTTGCACATTAAGCTCCTTGATGGTTCTTCTCTCCCACACCTGAACTGCTTCTGTTTTTTCATTAACCAGTTTGTGAAGGGAACCTTAATGAGGCCACTCAGTGCTGGAAGAAAACAGCAGAGCTTCTGTGGAGCCGAATAATCTTATTTCAGTCTCATAATGTGACACTCCTCAGACATCCATCTCCTGTGTTAACAGTACAGATATGAGAATTGCTGATCAACAATAAAACCCAGATTAACACTTCATCCCAGATCCCATGGGAAGGGATTTAACTCAGCACTGACTGAACAGCAAAGGAAGCTGTCAGAAAAAGGGATGAAGAAACTCTTCTGTAAGGTAAACAAATGAGGAGATGTGAATTAGCAGAGACAAGAGGTACAATTCTTACAGAGTAACCCAGCATTCCCCTGATGTTCTCAAATAAAAATGCCACCAAATGAAACTTGGTGGCCAGAGCAGATGGAACTTTCACTTGCAGTGTAAACACACAGCTGTTCCTGGACTGTCACAGGCTCTTCCAAGAAAATCTACTCAGTCTACCAAAAATCTGATAACTGATCATGACAACAAACAACCAGGGAAAAAAAAACAACCCTCTGCAAAAAACCTTTTGAGGCAGCCCAGAAATAACTACTTTAAGTAGTTTTCATTGCACCCTACACTGGGCTTTTCTATCCAAACTTCAGCTCCGTTAACAGATTTTGCACAAAAGCCTCAGCCTTTATTCAAAATTGAGCTCTACTGCTCCAGACTATTGACAATTCAACTTCTTATCAATGTTTAATATGGAAAACGAGCCTAGAAAGCATCCAAGCATTTTCAAATGTGAAATATATAGGCAAAGTTTGGAAAACTGAAGCAATGCTCTCTTCATTACACAATTCCATTTCAATTAATCAGTTTAACATGGGGTCAGATTATAAAACTACATTCATTTGTCTGAATTTTGCTGAGGAACCATCAGAGGAAAAAAGATCACAAGACAGAAAGAAACTAAGGGGCAAATATTTAAAATAGGATGGCAGCATGCCAATGCTCAAAAATGTTTTATTTCAAGTGAAGGAACACACTGAGAAAGCACTCTGCAAAATTTTTCTATGCAAAAATCACAGAGTTTTATAAAAATCAGGGCCAGAGATATTGTTTTTGTAATTCATTAGATGCAAACCCAGTGTGCTCCACTTGAAAATGTATGAGATGAGAATATACCAAATTTACACTTCATTTCCTGCATCTGAATTATCAAGGCCATACGAGTCATACTTTGAAACATTCTGAGAGGCTCTGAGAACACAGCAGACACACCCTAATTCTCTCAAAGAAATCCATCCTAAATAATACCTGTTTTTACAGGAAAGGCTTTTACTGACATAATTCTGCAATTGATTCCTAAAAGGATAAAAGCTTTGCTTACAGAAGATATTAATTTATGATAATTAAATTATTAAAATCTCCATGTCAAAAGACTAAGACAGCTTAATGCTTTCTGGAGAACACTGCAGAAGTTCTCAATTTCCTGAACTTCAGGTTAGGGGGAACTCAGAATTAATCTGATTTACACAGATCAAAAGCAACAGAGCAGCCCCAGACTTTATGTGGCCACACAATATTCCTGTTGTTCAGGAAAGCACCAGAGCCAGCACAACCTCAGGACACAATGTGGCATCCAAAAGCATTTTCTTCAGCAACAAGTTCCACATGGAGCCCTCCCCAAGGCAGGCAGGCCAGGGAGGGGTCATTTACCCAAATACATTCTTCATTAATTAGTGAAAATGGGGTTTTTGCACCAAATCTTACCAAATACACATTTACTATCCTACTGGAATTCTTATTTTAATGGCATTGCTTTAGACTTTGCTAGAGACAAGCAGTGTTACTTGAGAAAAGCCAAATTTCTTCTTAATTTGCACCTGGCAGACACCAAGTCTACAAAATACAAATCAAAACTTGACACTCTTGCTGCATCCCTCACTGGTGACTCAAAGGGGGCCCTGACACAGGGACAGCCTCATGTGGCAAGGCACATTCTCCTTGTTCTTTCTTCAGTCAACAACAGACTAATGAGGATCAAATCAGCTAATTAATATATGTTGAACCTATAATTTTACTGACTTCCCATAAGCAAAAAAAAAAAAAGCAAAATTTGGTTTAAAAAAACCCTGTTGCATGACCCACTTTTCACTGGATAAACTATTTAAACACAGCAACTGGTAACAGTATCCCAGTGAATTAGACTTCTCTTCAAGCTGTATTTCTAAAATTTAGAAGGCAAAGTTACTCTTACAAATAAACTTTATGCACAACTGTTCATTCAAAACATGGGTCTGCTATTATTAGTGCTCAGCAATTTAATGAGCTAAAATCCTCTCCCGTGCCTTCAGATAATTTCTACTCACTTTTCAGAAATTCCTTATCTCCTGCAACAGTGTTTTTTTTTCCTGTTTCAATAAACAGCAGGGTTGTTTCTAGGAAGGCCTTATGCACACTCCCTAAAGTCATCTCTTCTGCTGATACTATTCCTAGAATTAGTAAACTAATTTTGCACTTTTGGCAGAGGTCTAATACCAACTCAAACTGCACTGGACAGCTTGACAAGAAGTGTTGAAGGGGTTTTTTTGTTTGTTTATTTGGAGGTTTTAAACTAAATTTTTATTACAATGTAACACAACAACACTAAAAATTAACTCTTCTCCACCTCAAGACACAGAGTTCAAAATTCCATATTTTCATGTTGCAGAAGAATGAAAAGAAGGTTCTGCTTTTGAAAAAGCATTCTCACAGCAAGTGTGTGAGTTACTGCACCTGACCTGGACCACAAGAAAATATGGGTAAATTTTAGCCAAAAAAAACAAAGTTGTTTGTGTGGCTTCTGAGAATACCACCTGCTGCAATTCCCTCTGCTCCCATTACAAAGGTCAGGAGCCCTGAGTGCCAATAGGGAGGAATATTTCCTGTCTGTGCTCTTGCTGCAAAGTGAGCATTATGAAGTGTTTGGAAACAAATAGGAAAGAAAACAAAGAAATAAAAATAAAAAACAAATAGGAAAGAAAAAGAAAATAGGAAAGAAAACTGTTTGGAAACAAATAAGAAAGAAAACAGCAACAGCTAATGCCTCTGCATCCAGGAAGAACTTGGAATATTTTGGAAGTCTCAGCAGTGGAGAAAAACCTCTGCAAGGTGTGACACAGCTTCACTGGGAAGCTGTGAACACCTTGGAGGGCTTTTTTTAAATTTTAAAAACCCAGATTATACCACAGGTCCACACTGCGTGTGGTACAACAAACTGGACAAGTGTATTGCAGAGGAGGGCACAGCATCTACACAATCCTAAGTGGCCTGGAGAAAAAAGATAAGATTTGTTATCTCTTCCACTACACAAACCTGGGGCTGCCAAACAAAGCTGGTACAGAGCAGGAATGGACAGAGGGCTGCATGCAGCACGCCCTGATGGATTGCAGGCTGCTGGGGGTACAAGGAGTTTACACAGGATCAAAGAGAAATAAAGAAAAACTACATCAGGCTCAAGAAATCCCACAAGCTGGGAAAAAAAATAATAATAATTAAAAAAAAAAAAGCCAAGAAGAAAATCAGAGGGTTGGGTGTGTGTTTGTGGGAGGTGTTTTACACACCTGCCCTGCTCTTCCTCTGCTGGGCAGGGTCTGCTTGCTGGCACAGCTCTGGAGTGAGCCAAACTATGCTCAGGAACACAACCAGGAGAAAGGGCAGTGTCACTCACGGCTAATGGGAAACAGCTCCCCACCTTTCCCAAAACTTCATTTCTACACAAAGTTTCACCTATTGGAATTCATCCCTTCCCTCTTCTCAACCACTTCAGACATCAACACCTGCAAGCTTTCAGCACTTCCTTCTTTCACCTCCGGTGCCATAAATGACATCAAAGGCAGAAAGTTACTACACACCACATACCCATATAGTGACACACCTGTGCAGGCTCATGTGTGCCTGCATAGAAAAATAAATGTATCTTTCTATCAGTCACTCTCTGCTATCACGCACAGCAATGGCATGCAGCAACTTTTCATATTTCCTAAGTATTACATTATTGACTCTCCATTAATATTAGGTCACCCCTGGCTCACATAGGGGAGGAAAAGAGAGGTTCAGATTGGACTGAATGTGTTAAGAAACATCTTCTTAAACCTCAGGACATGTCCAAGAGCCAAGGATTGCACCTTCAGCTTCCAGGAGCAGTTTGGGAGCTGAGAAGGATGGAGTTAAACTGACTCTAAACACAGACAAGGTTTAATCAACAGTGTCCAACTCTTGTTTAGTGTCTACCCTGTGGAACATGGCAACATTAATATATCAATCACACCCTCAACAGTGAATCAAGCCTCAGTGTTCCCACCACTTCCACATTTACCCAGAACCACTGCAGGGTCTGTTCTACCTGATCTACAGACACAGAAATGAAGTCACTTTCTCCTGTGAAAGCGATGGTGCTGCACTCCAGCCTGCACAGGTGTCCCTGCTGAGCTGACAGCAGCCCTGAGCAGCTCCCATGCAGACCTGCCCACCTACAGATGGGCTCCAGGTGCTCTGGTTATGAATCTTAAAGGTGAGCATCTTCCAAGCCCCATCTCCAATGCTAGAAGACTGCCTGAAACTCAGAGATGCCACCTAAAAAAAACCCAAGAATGAACCAGTAGTGCAGCTCCAGAGCTTGGCTGCTTCTGGAGCAAGGTCCCACCAAGAACAAAGGCCCCAGCCCAGAGGACATGAAGTGCCAAGGGATGCTGCATAGCATAGGGTGATCCTGTGTTTTGGTATGCATTCCTCACACCAAATCTACCACCCACATGTCTGCAGGAAAATTAGCTTACAGAAAGGAAAAAAATAAAATCAGGGAAAAAAAGTCACATTCTGCATCTAAACAGAAGTAAACATTGGGACATGCTCCTAACTCAAGAGATACATGTTGGCCCATATTCCTCTTACCAGGATTAATATCCTGGCCAGTGTCCTGACATTTACCTCATCCTTTTCAAGTCATTTACACCATTACAGTGCTGTATTTATAGCTCACTACCTTCCCTCGGTCCCTGCCATGTGCCTCCACCAGCTTCCTCTGCTACAGCCACTCTCAGTAGCCCTTTATCTCCCCCAGGCCCTTATCTGCACCCTGCCAATGGCAGCAGCCTTGATCTCTATCTCACTCTCCACCCCAGCACATTAGATTTCATCCATCTCTTTAGTTTCATCTGTAAATTGTAAGCTGCTTAGGAGAGGGACCAACACATTTACATTTGAGGCACCACACAGGGACCTCCGTCCTGTCTACCTGTTCAGGTTCAGGTTCAGGTTCCACAACAAGTGGAGATCCTGTCTGGAGAGATCCTGTCTGGAGCTGCACGCTCTCATTAACAGACTCTGTTGTAATAATGTCTGAATGACCTCAAGATCCAATCTGTTCATTTTTTCATCTCGTTTCTAACTGATTTCCTGTTCATCACAATCTGCAATTTAAAAACATCTTGTTCCAAAAACACTTAAATACAAATCCCACCCGCCCCACAAAAAAATCACATGGTGAAACATAGACAAAAATTACACACACACACAGGTGTAGTCTCAATGGTTTACATCCAACCATAGATCTTAATCAACAGAAAAATAATGTTTGGAAATAAGCAACCTCTGGCCCTTAAGATACAGCTCATTACTTGAAGAGGGCAGAAAATTTTTACTAAGTCTACAAACACTGTTGTTCCTGGGGTTATGCTACACCTGAAGCAAAATCTCCACAAATCCAAACACTTATATATGTTCAAGATCATTTAGATAAGATACTCAACAACACCTCTGAAACGCCTTTGATGAGTCAGGCTCATTTACCTTTGTCTTCCCACTGCCCTCAAGTATGTCAGAAATCCCTTCCTGATCACAGCTCTGCCTCCCAAGTAAATCATAACCCATCCCTAAGCTTGAGTGACCTTCACAGAGTTGCAGGGCTTGATTAAAACTGGAACCCACTTCTCCATTTTTCCTCTTGTCACTGCCTAAACCTGCAAGACAACAGTGCAATTTGATCATAGGATTGTTGTGAAAATGTAGAATTTAAATTGAAAAAAGCTAACCAGCAAAATTTTCAGGGTGGACCACCGAACAGTTTCTCCAGCCAAGTCATTACACAACATTTAAGGATGCTTTGTAAGATAATGGGCCATTTTTAGGAGAAAAGAGCAGTAACAGTATATCCTCCGGCTCCAGAAAGCTTGACTCTCTCACCTGCCTTCCAGTTTTATCACTGCATTTTCCTTTGAGTTGAAGAATGTCACATTTGATCACAACAGTACCTAAAATAGAACTCTGGAGTTTGTTTCCTTCTTCAGCTCAGAAAAACAAACTTGTTAACGCAATCAACAGCGTTCAGCCTGGTTTGGGGAGCACCACAGAGCCACAAACAGAGCACACACACACCAAGGTACAACACAGCACTATAAGCTCCTTTTAGTACCACCCAAAACCTCAAGGTATAAATCCTCCCCCGAGCAATCAAAATGACGAAAATGTCTTAAAGATCCTTTCATTAAAAAAAGACCATACACAGAGAGAAGCAAACCCAAACTCTACCTACTGCTAACACACCACTGGACGCACAAAAACCCCAAAGAAATACCTAGAGACAAACCAGCCCAGTAATCACAGGCTGCAATAGAGCCTCTGCAAAGAGCAAAGAGCATTGCTCACCCTCTGTAACTCCAACCTGCTGGCCCAGCAACTGGGGGGGGAACAAGGGGACCTCAGACATCAAGGGAGAAGGGGAAAATGTGAAGTTGTTGAGGGAAAAGTAGAAGAGTAATAATGCATTTAAGATGTCAACAAAAAATTTTAAAATAAAAAAAAAAAACAAACCCAGAAACAACCCCAAAAAGCACTCTGAACCCACGCTGGATTACTCCTGCAGCCAATGCTTTTACCTACTAGACAGCTACAAGAAAAGGTTTCAGACTTTCAACAAGACAAACATCACCATCAGCTGCAACCATGGATTTCATGTCTGGAAAGCTGATTTCCAGAAGTATTTCAACACTGACTCTAAGTAAGCATTCTCTTTCAATGGCAAGGGAACATTCTTGTCTCAGACTTTCTCACCAAAGTACAAGTAAAACCAAACTGATTCTTGGTCAAATATGTCATAATTAACTCACTCCCACACCACATGGCAAAAATCTGTTCTGCCTTCAGCAGCTCACATACTACTCAAGAAGAAATTACCCTGGGTATTTTTAAGCATAGCTGCAAGTTGCCCAATATTATTAAAGTGGCATCTGTTACAGCAAGATTAAAATGGTTTGAGTTGTTTGGGTTTTTTAAAGAATTATTATCCCGGCACTACTTCAAAGATGTAGGATACACAGCAGCATTTGGATGTGCTGCACTAGAGTTCTTCAAATTATTTTTAAATGGGCTCCTGCCTTAAGTATTCTGCCAATACAGAAGAGCCTCAGTCTGAAACAAACTTTAAAACCACTACTTAGAAACCCAAAAGGAGTGGTTATTTGCTTCATATCCCATAAACTGTAATTTACTATATTAGTAATAGCTAAAACTTTCAGCTTCTGAATTTCTCAAAGTGTATATTGTTCCTTATATTCTTCAAGATTTTGCATTTGACATATGCAAGTTACCAGAAAGGATTTGGACAGTTTGGAACAGAAGTTTTCCTTTACAGATGTTGTTGTTTTCCTTCCTCTCAGCTTCCCAAAGTGTACACAGCACTCTCACCCAGTCTAGCACAGGAGAGATTAAAAAGGTGAGGAGCAATTATATTATAATCCTGCACTTTAGAGAACATCTTAAATAATATCTTAGCATAGTGTTAGAGTATCAGGTAAGTATCACAGAGATAAGACTGAAGAGTGGGTGTAAAATAGCTGAGCTGCTATTAAGCTGAACATTATATTTACTCTAAACAGTTGTTTTTTTGAGTCCAGGGTATCTTTGCAGGTATAATATTTCTAATTAAGACTGAAGAAACTTGTATTATACAGGACTCATTATGCATTTTATTACTGCCCATTCTCATTATCCTGCTTAGTTTCTACAAGGTCCAATAACAAGGTATACATTAGCTAAGCCCTGTTTGAAGTAGCTTTAGTGTTCTGTACTCCTAGCACAAAATGTCATGACTCAGATTCATGTAATCAAAACTGCAAACCACTTGCTTCAATATTGTGTAACAATTTCATGATGAAATTGTTTTGCTAATGACCTCCTTAAACTGCAAGCATTGAAAATCAGGATCTTATATTCTTTTGTTCATTATCAACATAAAAACTGAGCTCGGCTTTACCTAAACCCCAAAAAAAAGTTTAATAACAAGTCAGGCCTAGTTACCATTCCAAGTTTGTATTCTCCCCCTCCTCCATACATGTCATGAATGGAGAAAGGGGAAAAAAAAAAGTTTGATCCACATCAGTGAACCTGAAGCAGAAGCAGTTTGGGAATTACAATGAGGGAGCAGTGATGCATTGGAAATCACTCCACCACCCTCGGCAGTTTAGAGAACACAGCTGAGTCACAGAACACAATATGCCATTTAAGCAAACAAAAACAAAACGAAAAAGCAAACAATCCAAAGCCGGGAAGTGTTTTCCTTCCAATAAAACTGTGGTTCAAGGAGAAGAGATGAAGTTCTCTACCTGACAGAATTTAATACAGATGGGATAGCTCCTTTCTAGGAAGTAAAGGGTAAATACATCTGCCAAATATCTTTTCTTTAAGAATGGATTTAGCCACAGAGCACTTTTTCAGGCAGAGAGACTGAAGAAGTGAAATGTAGTAAGAGAGACAGCATACAGTTCTCCTAAGTCTCCAAAAGTATTAAAAATATCAATTACCTAAAGGCACACTACACCTCTTCAGGAGACAAGAGGTTTAAGAGTGAAGCTTCATTTTCACTACTTAATGGAATGTGAAAATGTTTTTCTGGATTGCAAAAAAACTTTTTAAATATTAAAATAAAAGCTTTATTACCATAGAAACCAATAAGCTGCTTAAAGAACACAGACTTCTAAAATTGTGCTTGCTGTAGCTCAAAGACATGATTTCATATATGAAAGTCAACAGCTATCCTTATAATCAAGAATTTTAAATCATTCCTGACAAACAGATATACACCACCAGTTTACAGTGCTGTACTCAAGTCTGGCAAGCTGCTTTTAGCCTGGACTGTTCCAAAATCTCTTCACCCCTACAAGTGACCAGTGTCCACATCTCACCTACCCTCCTACAGTACACCAGAAATATTTTACACTGCCTTTACAGAAAACTGTTAGGCCATGTATAATTTTGTGTTTCTTCTTAGGACTAGAAAGATACTTGATTTCCTTGCAAATCCCATTTTTTTTACACAGAGCTGGTTTTGCCTCCTTATAATGCATTTAATTTCCAAAACCCTTCAATTCCCAACAAAAGCCAGCAGCTGTTACGCCTCTTGCTTCTCTGTAACTTATTATAGAGAAGGAAAAATCCCCAAGCACAGGGCTGTGGATATTTTGCTGCAGCAATAGTAGGCAAAATGCTTATCATAAATACAATTTCTAAACACAGCATCTCTTGTGAAGTATTTTTCAATGTGATATTTACAATACAGCTGAAAGGAAAACATCTTTGTTCTTTTTTTCATTTTAATTTCGTAAAAAAATTTACTTCATAACACAGATTTTAGTCATATAAGGAGAATAAGACCAAATTAAAAATTCTGCTGATTTTGGAGGTGCTTTAAAAAAAAACTAAAGAGGAAAAAACAAACAGAAATCAGCTGCAGCAATCAGTGTGCCTCTGACTGCAGATTTAGCAGACAAATCTTTGAAGTGCTGAAAGACCAACTTTGGAAGAAAGCACTTCTTGCACTGGCAACTTTCAACATCTTCTAAATTTGATTCCAACCAACAAAACAAAGCAGAGGAAAAAAAACCACTAAGGCAAACCACACATTTCTGAGCAGCCCCAAGCAGTGCTGCCAGACTCTGAATGGCATGAGAGCTGAGTCAGGCTTAGACCTTCCACTAGTAAAGGCTCCTTAAATACAATTTAAGCTCCTGCAATACCTTCTACCTTTAGAAACGTAGTTTTAAAGCAAAAGTAGGAAAAAAAATCCTTCCAGTGTTTAAGATTGTAACTAAAAATGTTAAAAATATAAAGCATTAAGGGGTAGGCTGCTGCTGACTTTTATCTGTGGACAGAGTAGACAGGTATCAACGTCCAACCACAATTAAATATTTCCTCTTAGTATCCAACAATTACTGACTATAGATACATTTGCAAAGAGAAGAAAACATCATTTCCAATGGAAATGGTTTTCTACTCTCTTTCTACGGGGGAGTGAATCAGTGTAAGGAGTTCAGTGGGTCACTGGCACCCAAGCAATGATTACTCTCCCGGAGCTCAGCACAGCACTCACACTCACAGCTCAGCCGGGGGACATGCACGGCACCACTAATTGCTGGCTTTGCTCCCACCACGAGAGTTATCATACCAACAGAGTGTCCCTCCTCCTTCCCATACTCTTCTCCCCACCTGCAACACCTTTATTTTTATGCACACTCCAAAGTGCTTCACTTTACCAATGGGTCAGACCACTGACAAGTCGGGAGGCAGCAGCCTCCCCTCCCAAGTTTCAGAGCTGGAACTCTGCCCAGAGCCTTCCTCAACCACAGGCATTCCTCACCTGAGACACAACAGGCAGATCCCAGGGAAAGGTTATCTCAGCTGAACCCTAAATGCTGAATGTGAAGGCCATGGGCTGCCTGAGCCCCCCTCCACTGGTCACCCACGTCCTCATGTTTCTCCAGAGGACACAATGATGATGTAGAGACCAGAGCTCAAAAGGAGCCATCAGACCTTCAAGGGAAGAAAAGCTGAGTTCTGTTTACATAAGATTCAGCTAAATCAATCTGGGCACATTTGCACATTAAAAAATGCTATAATGCATATTTCAACTACATCAAGAAGGAACAAGAAATACACTTAAGCCTCAAATTTTGAGGTCTAAACTGAATTGAGCCATTTTGAGCTTCCAAATTGCAAAAATTTCAGTTCAAGAAAAAAAATGAAGAGTCATCTAGTTCTAAGGGAAAAAGAGAAAAAGAGAAGTGAAGGCAAGAGCTACCATAACCTCAGGACAAGAATGCACAACAAAAAATACTATTAATGCTTATGTTAGCAAAATCAATTAAAAAAAAAAAAAGGCAAATGGCAGTTTGATAACACCTCTAGAAGAGGCACATAAATCTTTAAGCCAAGGACCACGTCCCCTTCCACTGCTGTTCAGCAGCTCAGACACTGCACTACAACAAAACTGGTTGTACGAGAATAACACGGGAGATTATAAAAAGCATTTACCCCACTCTGAAGACAGCACTAAGCAGACAACCTAATTCCTATGGTTAAGCAAGCATGAAAGGGAAGTGCTTTTCAAGTTACCAACCTTTTCTCGCAGCGCTACACTTCAGCCCATCTGATCTGCTGAAATCTATGCTTACGTAAGCTCCACTGTCCAAACCTGAAGTACCATTTTGGAGGTGGCAAGCTGGCGCTGTAGTACTCGCCTCACAGCTTAGAGGGTCATCACGTAAATTCAGGGCAATGTAGTTTAAGCCATTCTGAAATCCAGTTGAGGTATCCCTGGACATTTTGCTTTCCTGACCATCAGAAAGGTTTTCATCCGGTTTTAGCCAAACGTTGTCAAATGAGGCAGAGCTGTGTCTTTTGCTACTGTCAGTGAAGAAAGAGGATGAGGTGGTCACAGTCCCAGCGGAGGAGAACGTTTCGGAACTGTGTCTCCTCCTGCCTTGAGGGTCAGCTCGAATCACTTTTGGCCCTACAGGAGGGTCAGAGCTGGGGACAGAGAAGCTACTGCTACCAGGATACCGATCAACGATGCAGAGTCTGTTAACGATGGAAGAAGGACTATCGATCTTCACAGCACTGTCAGACTCACTGGCAAACGGCCTTGGCGGTGTTGCTGCCATGTTGAACGTCATCTCAGTGTAGTCATCAGTCCTGTTACTTGCCGTGCTAACACAAGCAGCACCAAATGAAAGCCTGGCATAGTCAGGGTTTGGTTGGTTTCTAGGGATACTGGAACTTGCATAAATGGAAATATCTGTTAGAGAGTTCGACAGTTCCTTCGCTGCTTTCGGTGACTGCACATCCAAGTCAACACTCATGTAATCAGAGAGTGGTGACTGCCTGTGGTCACTACTTGAGCCTAGAGATGATGGAGATCCTTCTGCAGACAAGGAATACGGTGTGTTACTCGCCTTCTCATTAAAATCAATATTTATGTATTCACCAGGACTCGCTGGCTCGGGTGGGACTGTACGATCATACATTCTGGGGATGGTATTGCTGCCTCTTGTACCCAGCGGCAGTCGTGTGGGCCTGGTAGCCCTGTTCTGCACAAGTCCTTCATTTGAACCTTTCAACGTGGGCAATTTAGAGATGCCATTAGCCAGAGTCTCACTGCTGCCCCCCTTGACATTTTCTGGTGCATCATACAAGAGTTTTCCAGGTGAGGACATTGGAACATATTCACTGTGGTCACCATTCTGTCCTGATAATGCCTTAAAGCTTCGGGGCAAAGAAAAATATGAACTAAAACCTTTGGAAACAGAAGTGGTATGAATATAATTTGAATCACTGGGGTGCTTTGGAACTGAATTACCAGGTGACATATCCATATACTCGTTGTTTACAATCTTCTCATTACTTCCTTTAGAAGCAAATCCAGTTAAAGGACTCCGTACAGGTGAAGAGCTGTCCTTTGGAAACATCATCATGTAGCCTCGGGAGTCAACCTGAGATGGTGACCATGAATTGTTAATCTGTTTTGGAACAGACATGCTTTTAGGAGTCATTGGCAAATAATCGCTGGTGCTGGATAAAGAAGATGCAACTCCTGGCATCATTGGCATGTACCCATCATCCCTGGCTTTACTCCTGCTTTGGTTACACACAGAATCAAGGTTAGTGTCACTGTACTCCAATTCATGGTTATCTTTCAATTTTGTTTCAGAGTAAAGTAATCGTCCGTGATTTCCTGCAGAATCTTCATCCAACAAAGCTGTAGTTTGTGTTGTCTTCTGCTGCACTGCTACAGAAGTTGGCTTTGTTAAAGAGTAAGTTCTTTTTCTGAAACATTTTTCAGCCTCCATATAATCATCTCTTGAGCCATCATCTCCCTGTTGCTTATTCATGGACATGTATTCACTCAGACAGTTCTCCTCTCTGATAGGTGGAGTGTTTCCCAGGGAATCTGGTGTATTACTCCTCACTCTGAAGTACCTGAAATCTCCAGGGCTGGAGCCATACTCATCAGAAGAGATGAATCCCCCATCACTTGGGGAACCACAAACAGATGAGCTAGAAGGCCTGGTCAGCATGTCCGAAGCAGAACCATGGCCACTGCTGGAAGAAACACTGATGGGACTTGTGGTGGAGGGAAAATGAGAAACAGGCAGCGAAGCAGACCTGGTGTGGTAAGATGAGCTGAAAGCAGCTCTCACGTACCTTGAACTCCCTTCTTGCCGGCCCAAATTCATCCTTGCAGTATTCAGGTGGATCAGACTCCCAGTCACTGACCTGAAAGGTCTGGTCATGGTTCCTTCTCCTTCACTGGAAGTTCTGAAGCGATAAGAGTTGTTGCTTTTGGTGGTAGGAGGAGTCCCTCCAGCAACACTCTCAGTTCTGGATCTTCTCTGCAAGCCTGTCTGGCTGGGTGGTAGGTTGCCCAAGTTCCTCCTGGTGGTGATGAAGGAGATGGGATTGGTACCGCTGCCACCACCAGAAGACTGGCTCTTGCTTCGGGGCCTGAACTCTGCAAAGGCCTTCAGAGCTTTCATGGTATCCAGAAAAGTCTCGTGCATATTTTGGGCAACAACCGAATCATCCACTTGCATCCAGAGCTCTCCAGGACCAATAGAGGCAGATCTGCCCACTTCAATAAAGAAGAAGTTCTCTGAGTGCCCGCAGCGGCGAATGTTCATAAGCTGCAGGTGAACAGAGGGCACCTCCGAGTTCAGCTTGACAAGGTGGATGGCCTTGCTGGAGAGGCACAACCTATACACTCCAGTGAGGTTTTTCGTTTGTCCCAAGCCTTTGGGCTTCACGTTGACCTGCCACACCTCCTTGAACACGGTGCCAGGCCTCAGGGTGGCCCCGTAGTGCTCATCATCCTCGTCCACCTGCTGATCGGCGTGGTCCTCCTGCTCCAGGAAACCCCTCTTGCTCTGATTCATGAGCTCGCTGATGGCCTGGTACCAGGCCTCCTGCTCAGCTTCATTCTCGGCCAGCATGGCGAAGTACTCGTCCTTGGTGTACAGGGCGATGATGTGCTTGTGCTTGGCGTCGGCGCGGCGGCTGACGGTGAAGCACTGGTACAGCGGGATGACCCGCTTGGGCGGGGGGCAGCACAGCGCGGCCGCCCCGCCGGCCCCCGCCGCCCGCAGGCTGCTCTTGAACTTCTTCTCGCTGTCATAGTACTCGAGCCGGGCAGGGGCCAGGTGGCTCTCGGCCCGCAGGACGAAGTACCGCTTGTGCCCGTGCTTCTGCTTCCGCAGGTACCCGCATTTCCTCACGTCCTCGCCAGCGCCGCGGCCCGCCGGGGGGGGCTGCCCGCCGCGGCCCGCCGAGGGCACGGCCCGGCCCGGCGCAGCCTCGGGCGCTGGGCACAGCGAGGCGCTGGGCGAGCGCCGCAGCAGCAGCAGCAGGTGGTGCGGCTGAGGGGACGGGCAGCGCCCGCCCTCGCCCGCCGCCGGCTCCCCCTCGCCCGCCGCCGCGCCGAGCACGCCGGGCTCCTGCTGGGGCGCGGCTCCGCCTCCCGTGTGCCGGGCCCCCGGCTCCTCCTCGCTGCCGCTGCCACCACCACCGCCGCCGCCGCCCGGGCCATTCATCCCGCTCGCCATCTTAGGGGCCACGCAGAGTCCGGTGCCGCCGGGAACGGGCCACAGGGCGGGCAGCGGGAATCCACGCTCACCGGAGAAGAGCCCCGCGCATGGGAAGCGGGCGGTGCCTCCTGCGCCCCCAGCCCGCTCCGCGCCTCCACCGGTCGCTCCGGCCACTCGCACTCACGGGCGGCGGCGGCACCGCGGCGAAAACATCACGTGACTCCGCCGGGGGCGGGGCCGCGGCGGGCGGGGCGCGCCGGGCGAGGGGGCAGCGGCGAGCCGACCGGGCCGCGCGCCAGAGTGACAGTGGCAGAGCCAATAGGAAACGGCAGCTCTTCGCCAGAGAGCCAATCAGTGGGCGGAGAAGAGAGACGGGGCGGGCGTGGCTGCGCCCTGTCCGGGGAGGCGGGGCTATGGCGGATGGGCAACGCGGCGGACCAATGGGAAGCGGCGGCCGCCCCGGGCTGGCCGCGATCTGGAGGGGTGCGTCCTGTGCTAGGGAAAGAGGCGGGGCCAACCGTGATTGGCAGGAGTGGTGAGCGGTCGGCCCGACAGCCAATCCGCGCCTCACACACACAGACGGGGGAGTTAAGGCCGGGGAGCTGTGTACTCGGCGGTGAGAGTAAAGGAGAAGGCGGGCCCTTGCGAAGATGGGCAGGCTGTTTGGCTAATCAGCGCAAAGCGCCGGCTGACCAGCTCTACTGGCTGACGTTGCGTTCGCCCGGTTCCTTCGGGGCGGGGCCCGCCCCTAGCGCGCGGGGCTGGCGGCGGCTGCCATTGGCCAGCGGGGAGGGCGCGTGGGCGGGGGCGGAGCGCTGGCGGGGGTGGGGGGCGGAGCGCGGGCCGCGGAGGAAGTAAACAACCCGCCAGCGCGCGAAGGGGCGGCCGCGCGTGACCCCACAGGGCGCCATGTCCGACCCCGCGGCTCTGCCTCAGTCGCCCTCACGGACCTCACGTTTTCTCAGCCTCCAGATCCCCCTCAAAGCCCTCACAAGATTCTCTCATAGCCTCCTGAACACCCTAAAAAGTCCACACAATCTCTCTCATAGCCCCCACAGCCCCTCAAAGCCCTCACAGATTCTCTCATAGCCTCCTCAGCACCCTTACCAGTCCCCACAGTCTCATAGCCTCCCACAGTTCCTCAAAGCCCTCGCAGATTCTCTCATGGCCTCCCGAGCACCCTCACAAGTCCCTACAGAACCCTCAAAGCCCCCTAAGCCCTCACAACCCCCACAGGCCCCCTCACAGCCCAGAGGCAGCGCAGTGTTGGTGACATGCAGTGAGATAATTTTCAATACCCTGCTGTGACATTGCAGCCTTGTCTGGGGTTTGGGATTGCCCGGTGCCGGTTGCAGTGGGGTTCCATAGGGTGACAGTTCACATTGCTCATATAACTGCTGTGCAATCCTTTGCCTGTGGGATCCGAGCAGGCCGCTGGCATTAAATCCTAGGGTTTACATCAAAATATGAAGAGTGAAGAACAAAATAATTATGCTCACAGTTAGTGGGCACTTGTGTGCCATAAAAATCTCTGCTCTATCTAGATTAATTGTATTGATAAAATACAGCGCTGGATGTTACTACATGTACGGCTGGCCCACCATTTCAGAGGCAATGTTGGAGGGCAGGAAGCCACTTCCAGTCCTCTACACATTTCCCCAACACTTCCTTCCCCTGGTAATGAATTCCTCCTCAGAGGACACTGTCCGGGTTGGTGGGCAGAGCCCACGGCAGGGCCATGAGAGCCCAGAGCCCAGGCTGTGCTCCTGTGCTGCGCTCTGGGCAGGGCAGGGTGTTGGCAACCAATGCTGTTCCTGCTGCCTTCTCACTCTTAATAAAAGTGTCCCTGGCAAAGGTATGTTTTATTTGAGTTAGGAGTTTGTGTGTACCACTCATGTCAAGTGTAAAAATAATCCTTTTCCTGTAACACAACAGCAAAGATCATTTCCCCAGCCAGTAATTTTGACCACACATTTCTTTACTTTCTGTCTTGATTTGCTTTCAAGGTCATTCTTGGACTAGCTCACCTATGATTCATTATGAGATGACAACTCTCAACAGTTCCTGACACCAATTTCCCCACCCACTTGTTTTGTTTGGGGATAAATAGCTCTATGTTTTCTTTCCTTCGGCTTCTCAGTGTGGGAAAAGATGTTTTTTGAAGTCTCCAGTAACTCAGTTTGGAAGCTGACGTACTTAACCTTGTACGTGTCATATGGATTGTGAATGTCTTTTTTTTCACCCCATTATTCTCTATTCACTGCCTGTTCACAATGGATTTAAGTTGCACTGGTTTTGGTTTATGTTTTTACATCCTCTAACATGGTATATTCCTGTACATGATTAGAGGTCCTAAGTGGTATGGCAATACAGTAAATAAACCACAGAAATGCAATTATTCCCACAACAAGAATTACTAACACTAGAAAACTGAGATTCAATGTAGTCTTAAAAGCCATTCAGACGTGTTGGCACAAAAATACACAACTAAACTTCCCATTAGTTAATGGTGTAATGAATTAACTATACAATTATTTTACATTATATTGTTGATAGCCCTTGGTAGAATTAGACTGGTTTTTGAAGATGAATTCCTTTTATTTTTCATTCTTTTCTACCTGGTCCATCAGGTGAGGCTGAGATTTCCATAATTGTTTGGGTTTCATTCTGTACTTTTACATGAAAATTTAAAGTGGTGTTAAGTGGGCTGCTTTAAGTGGGCTGATTGCTGAAGGATATACATGGGAAAGGAAAACTTTTGAAAGAAAGGGCTTGGGTTCTCTTTTTTGTTTATGTTTTTTTTTAGTCATCAACCTCTGGGCTTGCTTGACAGCAACTATGAATAATCTGTCCCTGTAAGAAAAAATGTATCACTCTTTTCTGGTCTCTTTGAAAGTCCTTTGCTCTTACATTGCACTTGGAATGTTTTTGCTAGTGAGTTGAGAAAGTGACCTGTGCATAATTAAGTCATGCAGAATTTGGGGGTGGTGGACACATGCACTCAGACCCACAAGGACCTGCAGAAACACAATTCATAGAAATGGATTTTTCCACTGGGTTCTCTCTGGCTTTAAAGGAGTGCTTAGCATTCCTGAAAGCTTAATTTGTTCATGTTTTCCTATGTGACTACTAAAAAATACTTACTGAAAGTACAAGCTAATCTATAATTTGCATACTCTTACTCAACTTTCATTAGAAGGAAGAACAACTATTTGTTTTCTCTCTCTTTGAATATATATTATGTAGAGTCTTTTGTACAGTTATGGAATCAAAATTACTGGTTTCCTGTAGTAATGATTTTTTTATTTTTGTAGCTTATATAAAACATATAAGTATACCTGTTAGTGTATGATACCCTTCCATTACTGAAATAATTGTCTGGCTCTGGGATTGGATCTAATTTTACTATGTTTTTTGTCACAAGTGATTATAACTTCCACAAACTCTTGTAGGTTTCTTTCTTACTGTTTCTCTGGCTACTTGTCTGGCACATAGCCAGAGTTCACTCTGCCAAGTCAGTGTCCCACTTTTCATATACAATCAGCTTTATATTCTTCAGTTTTGCTTACAGAAACCAACATAACCTGTGTATGAAATGTTTCCTTAGCTGTTGGGTGCACTGTCTTTCAGAAACTAAAGAGAAATCAAGATCCCCTCCACATGTCTCTTGATCTTCACCAGACTTGAAGAACTTGTAGTTCTCAGAGCTGGAGGTATGTTTGCTTTATGTTTCATGGATTTGCTCTTTCTACCCTACCAAGTGTCTGCATGAGGCAGGCACTGTCAAAGGCCAGAAAGTTGAAACCATTTCTTTCACTATAGTTTCCACAAGTGGCTATAATGTCTGTAATATAAAGCAATTAAACTATTAGTCATATTGTTGACCCAAATGGAGGGCCAAATATGTCATCTGCGGCTGAAGTACTGAGGAACTAGGAATGGGTTCCTGTAGGCATCTCTGAAATTCCACAAGGAGTGATACTACTAATTTAGTTAAGCTATAAGGAGTAAATGGTTTAGGATGTGATGTTGCACGATTTATTGCTCATTTTGTCTAGTTACAACAGCCCATCGTATGCCCATGCCCAGTTACATCTACAGGAGTAATTACCCAATAAAAACCAGAAAGGAAATCGGTTTTGTTGAGTAGTAAAACACAATCCTGGCTCAGTCGTACCTGTGACATGTTCATAAAAGAAAAGGAACTGGAGAAATTACCTCTGGAGAAATTTAGAATTAAAATATCCCAGGAGTTTTTAGCAACCAAAGGATATTAAGTGAAAGGTAAGACTCACAGTTTTTAATTGTATGTGTTATATTTTCACTAATCATATATTTCTATACATTTATGCAAAATAAATTAAGGTAGTTGTTCGTAATGGCCCAAACCCTTCCCTCATTTTAATTTCACATTTCCAAAGCAGCCTGCTCTCACTAACTTCTCAGCAGTTCTGCTCTCACAGTAGGTCATACAGTGATTTTTACAAAAGAGACAAAGCTCACAAAATGAAATAGAACAGTGGTTTTAAATTACCAGTTAGCATGAGTTATTCTGCAGAAGGGGAAACATCCCTGTCCATTGTGTGTCAGTGGAATAAGAAAATGAAATTATCGTGCGCTTTCTTAACCAAGACCCAGAAGACAGAAATACCCCCTGTTTAAGGTACTGAGAAGGAGTTCTAAGTTGTCACTTCAGTTTGCAGCAGGCTTGCCCCACTTCCTTGGGCAAATATCTCCCTCTACCTTGTTTCAATCCCTTGGTCATTTAATGGAAATAAGAGTTCCTCCCTTTTTCAAAAGAGTGGTTTTAGAGATCAAATCTGTTCATGACAAAGAACCTCACACATTTTGGTATTGAGGGTTATATGAAATTATTGTAAAGCCAACCTGAGAGCTTCCTTCATTCCTACAGCTGTGTAGAATTACTGTGCACTAAGAGTTCTCTACACATGCATTTCCCAGCATGAGTTACATGGGGTCTTATTTCTCTCATCCAGCCCTTCCTTGCTCTGTTCAATAATATGCTGGAACCTTCACAGCAATTGTGATGCCGCTCACTTATGAAAATGTATAGATTTGAATTCAAGATTTTCAGGCACAGAGATTAAAGGCAGAAATATTAGAGTTCCCAGTTTAATTTAGAGGGAGCTATGGGTGCTCAGCACCTCTCTGATAATGAGGATTTGGTTGTTTACTTGTTCCATTATACTCCTTTCACCATCTATCTAATCCTATCACATCATTGTCTACAGAAATACTCAGACATTTGGTTTCTTTACTGTTTTGTCTAATTGGGGATGGTGTCACCACGCAGTGAAAAGAGCCACAGAATGCTGTTTTTCAAAGGCACACACTCACATTTGCACAACGTTTTCTCACTGGATCATGAATGAATAGTAAGATTATTCTGCCTGGTTGTTTTCCTGTTGATGGATAGTTGCTGCTTGGCATATATAGATTTAGGATTATGTATGATATTATGCAATTCTGCTAGTGAAAGAAACATAAATGTACCTTTTTGCTATAAACAGTTTTGGCCATATGTCCAGGTCATTGAGACAGGGAAACTACTAAAGCAACCAGACTCTTCTTCACTACTTTCACAGATTGTCTTTGGAGAACAGCAGAGTGGAATAGAAACTAAAGATACTCATGTATATAATTGGAAATGAAAATAGTATCATTAATACCAGTTTTCATCTATTCATGGTAATGAGCAGACAGGACTATTTTTGTAAATCAAAAACTTTTTTTTTTTTTTTTTACAAATTGAATGTAAACAAACTTTCCCTATTACCTTCTCTACAGTATATCATATCTACCAAAAGGTTTTTTAGATCAATTATCCAGTATATCTTTAATTCTTTGGTTTTGCAAAATTATTAGCAGAAGTAAAGGCCCTCTAGACAGTTTATAAATTAGAACTTTTAGCTTTTTGCACAAGTTTGGGGGATTTTTTTACCATTTCGGTAGGTTTGGGTAGCTGGGCGGAGGGGCCAGCGGCTGCCAGCAGTTTCCCCCATGTCCACTATAGCCGATGGCAGCCTATGCGGTGCCAGTGCCTCAGGGATAATGTGTTTAGGAAGAGGAAAACCGTGATTATGGGTTTTCTCTGATGGTCGTCCCTGTTTCCATCTTAGGGAGAGCAGAGTTTGGTCCCACCGGTCTCTTTCTGCCTGATGCCCCTTAACCTTTGTCCCTCGCTCGCGGCACTGCCACCCCCAGTGTGAGCAGATCAATGTCCTCGGCCCCGCTGGCTCCGCTGCCACTCGCTCCCCGGGACAGGCTGTGCACCTGGGAGTGTTCCCGTGGCAGCTCTGTCCAGGGGCCACTTCTGGCGAGTGCCGAGGACGTGGCTTTGTACCCATCCCTTTGGGAAAGCGCCGGGAGCGCCTCCGGACCCGCGATGGAGGACAGACGGACGGACAGACGGACGGCGCGCCCCGCTTGGCGCTCCCGGAGCGAGCTGCAGGGAGTGCCCCTGGCTCTGGGAATGCCTGAGCTCCAGAGAACCCGCAATTTCCGCTTCCCAAAGGTGCGGTGAAAATACCTTTATCGGTCTGTAAGGAATTATATTAAATGTGTAGCATGACACCTCAGACATCTCGGACAACACACACACTAAATGTGCTGCTTTACTGTTTGACGTCATTAGCAGAGAGTGGTTGCCTTTTCGTCAGTATAGATGAGTCTGGTTTAATTATTGCAAAAAGAATTAGTGCCCAGTGCTTTGGTGCCCCTCACAAAGTCAGTGCTTGTTTGACGCACTTGAGAACGCAGGGTGAGCCGGATCTGCTCCAGGATGGGACAAAACGTGGCCATGCCCGCTCGGAGCAGCTCAGTGAGAAGTTGTGACTCAGAGGCATCCTCTGAATCATACTTCCCCTGAGCTGCAGCATTGCACAAGTGGGGAGTGTGCCATCAGACCCTGCCAAATGGAGCACGTTCCTTCCTTCATGTCCAGCCAGCTCCCTGTGCTGACACAGAAGGGAGCAGAATGACAATTATGTTTGCTTCTGACCCAAATCCCCCCCGCTTCTCCACTCGCTCATGGAAGGAAATAATTCCTCTTCGAGGTTGGCTCATTAATTTAGTGCCCTTAGCACAGCTTTGAGGAAGGGTGGCAGAGAATGCAGGAATGCCTACTTCCATGTGGAACTCTGTGACCATCAGATGCTCAGAGTATAGTTTATCTGCTCATGTGTAGGTAGGTGAGACATTCTACTCACTTGTCAGCTCTGAAACTAATGCTTGTTCCTTGGGGACTCACTTTTCATCCGACAGGAAGCAAATCTGTCATAATGAGAGAAGATATCAGCAACACACACATGACTTGCAAAGGACCACTTGAGTTTGATTCCCAGCAGACTTGGCAGTAATCACCAATATGATTAAACAAATCTGAGTTCTTAGGCATTTTTTAAGCAAATGGGTTGCAGTCACATGGAAACCAACAAAAATACTTTTTTTGTCAGTTAAAATTAAGACCAGCATAATCAAATAATCAGCCAATCAGCTAATTAAGCTCTGCAATGACTTCTAACAGGTTCAGGCAGCAGATTTTGCAGATGAACAGTGATTTACCTGTAAATAAAATTGAGATTAAAGTACTCAGATCAGCTAGCAATGCAAAGGTCCTTCATTCTTGATGTCTGAAGAGGTTAATGATTCTGGTAGCCAACTAGGAAGCAAGCACTGAAAATTTCTAATTTGGTATCAACAGTAATTCTTTGTGAAGCCTGGCAGTGAATAACTTTTTTTTTCTTTCTTGGTTTATGAAGAAGGAGAATCTATAGTAAATATGATAGTGTGTGTTGAAATAGATTATTTCCGTGTTAAACCTCTGTACTTTTCTAGTGAAACTTACAGAGGGCTTTACCTGAACCATTTAGCAGACAAATTATGCCCCTGTTAATACAGGAGGAAATGCATAAGGAATTCAGTTGGGTGAGCAACATACTGACCTTAATATTTAGAACATTTAGCATAATACTTAGCATAATTATCACAACATTAAAAATAAATAATAATACAGTTACAGTGAATCTCTAAATTATATTTCATACTAGATTAGAACAGGCTTACATCTCTACTTTTCAGAAAGACAATATATCAAATGTCTTTCTGAAAAATAGAGATTATTTCTTTCATAGTCAAACCCAGTTCTACACTGGAGAAGGTAGACCTGGTCAATCATTAGCTCAGATACAGAGAGATTGCATTTCTTTCAGGAATTTGCACTGAAGTTACCTGCACCATTTGAAGTTGTACCCAGGTACTCGATGTGCAACAATTTACTGCTGACTCAGAGCAGCTCAGTGCAAAAAAACAAAGTGACTAATCTCTTTGTAGAACTGAGGCTTTGCAACTTTGCTCTGAGTCATCATGACAGCTCAAAGTGCCTTGACTTGGTGCAGAAATAAACAGATTTAAACAGAGCACTCGGTTTCGAAAACAAATATTACTTCTGGTCCTCTCAAAGTGACCTCGTTAACCCTATTTTACAGCAAAGTGTAACTGATGCACAGGGTCACTTCAAATCTCTAGAAAAATGGTAATCTCAAATCTCTATCAAAGTGGAGCCCGAGAAGTTAAGGGAAAATATGGATGAAAGAAGGAAGGCAAAAATACTTTCTTACCAAGTAAGAGTGCCACACAAAGAGAGTGGGTGCAGTCATTTGCCTAGTAGAAAGAATGGAACTGAAAGAACAAAATGGGAATTAGTGGCATTAGAATGTGTAGGGAAGAGGTAAAGGAGATCTTTAGAAGTTTGTTTGTTCCGAACATATTTTAGCCACCCCTAATTATTCCTTCACATTCTAAGATCAAATAAATAAATAACTGAACTAAACAGTAACATTAGTCCTATGTTATTTGGCAATTCTCTTTGTGTTACAAATTGATGGTCCTCTTATCTTTATGCTGCTATCTTAAGGGCAAATATTAGCACAAGTGGAGCCAGAATCTCTTCAGAAATAGATGAGTGGTTTGTGACTTTGTTTTCCAGAGCTGTTTTACCTCAGTGTAACAGGAGTTCAGGTCTGCCAGTGGGGCTGTGTAGTAATGCAATATCCAATATATCCATGCACAAGGCTCCTTCTCTAGGGAGCAAGTATTTCAGAACAGAAAAGAGCATTCATACACAACTTATAAATTATAGGTATCTAAATTAATAGATTTAGTCATTAGATAATCAGTGGTAGCATTGAGTATATTATAGGACTTGAGGGAATAATTTGGTGTCTTACATATATACCACTACATCTCTGTAATTAATATATATATACAGGTATTGAAAAATGTTTTTATGGTTATAGTCTCATTTAGTGTCTCATTTCATACAGGCTGCAATTGCTGCAATAGTGGGAAAAGTATATAAATCTAACAAAACTTCAGAAATGAGGAATGTCTTGTTCTTTGAGTCACAAAGTTAGCAAGAGGTAACATGTTCATTTCTTTATTGTTAAGAAAGGATGTTAGTTTAAATGCTTTTGCTTGAGGAAGGATCATGTGTTATCTCAGAAACTGAGCATATTTGGGCCTAGTCTGTACTTGAATGGAAGATGTGTAACAAAAATTTATCTTATTACGAGAAAGAATGTCCATGGTTGGGCGGGTTTGGTGGTTATCGCTGAGTCAGTCCTGCAGTCGTGCCTGCTCTGGTATTAAGGAAATATTTCAGTGTTGGAATTGGATCCCAGATTCATTTGGTGGTTAGTTTAAATTAGCCCTGATGAATTGTGTTCCACAGCATATTATCAATTTTCCTCTCCATTTCATAGTTTTGTGATCACATTTTTGAGCACTCAAACCTGATTTTTGCAATTTATTTGTATGCCACTCTCCTCATTCATAAGTAATATTGAGACATCAAGTATTGGCTTTGCTTGTGCAGCAGGACAATGAAGCTTTGAGATTCAGCCATTCTCATCCTAAACTAGCTGTGCACTCATTAAAAATGGTTCAGATTCATTACTTTGTGGCCATTCAGGTCAGGCTCCAGCCAGCTGTTCGGCGTGGTGATGAATCTGTGTGTGGGAGAGGGGAAGTTCAGGGGGCAGAGGGAGTTACATGAGTTCCCTTAAACCCCGGCCTTGTAAACAGAGCTCGCTTCTGCATACTGATTTCATCAGGCAGCCAATGTCAACACTGACAATTTCAATCTCTTTCTTTTATGTCGCATTAGTGGAAAGTGACCTGTTGTGCTTGTGGAAGCTGTGGAATCCCACAGGAGAAGGATCACTCAGCACCATGGCAGTCTGCCAAGTACAACTTGTTCTGATACACAGCGTGGAGAAGTTGCATTATCAACTGGAGCGCAGTGTCAGCTTAGCAGGAGGTGGGTTGGGGCGGTGATTAGCGAGTTGTTATGACCAGCGAGCCCCCCGGGGCACACTGCACCTCTGCCCGGCTCTTTTTTTCTACTCCTGTCTTCGGAGGTGGCCCCTGCACAGCTCAAAAACCCTCTTCTATCACTGCACTCTAGTCAGCATCTGTTCTGTGCGCTGGCTGTGCTCTATAAGGATAAGTTTCTTAATTGCTAAGTTGTTCAGAAGTCATGTTTTGTTCCAGTGAGAACAAATAGTAAAAGTGTAAAAGACACTGATTTAAATTTTATTTCTGCCATCCTATGTCTTTGGCCTGTTTTATGAAGTCAGAAATCCTAATATTATCTCAAACTCTACTATGGTTATAAAACCATATAATCAATGCAGAACAGTAAAATAGTTTAGCCCATAGAAAATGTAAGTAGCTTAAATAAGTGTCTTGCAGATGGAAAAGACATAATGTGTGCTAAAAATACAAATATGTTTGTATTGTTCCAAGAATTCCTGATTAGCAAGAACAGACTGAAGACAGACTAGAATTTACATGAGGATGTTTGAACTTGAGTAATAGTGGAAAGGGAGGTACTTCAACCCACTTCTAAAAAGTGCTTACTACAGACAGATGACACAAAACAAATATTCAGGCAGAGCAGAGTCATCTGACCTTTGTCCAGGCTCCTAACATATAAAACTTCTCATGGGCTTGCTTTTAGCTGCAGTCCTCAAATCTGTGGCTACACTTTGTGGAATAAACCAGGACTGCATGTGGAGAATGTGGACTTTCCTCCCAGGGTGAGCAGTGAGACTCGTCCCTGTGTTCCCTGCTGCAGGATAACCACAGACTGTGGGTCTGTACAGCTCGGCACTATTGCAGCAGAGCTTTGCAGACTTCACTGCCAGCAGGGTGAAGTTTCTCCTGCTTTCCCTGTCCTGCTGGGGGAAGTCTGGGACTTACAAATCCCACTGAGGGGCCCACACGATCCTCTGCAGCCTTTGGTACTGCAGGACCAGGGCCTGAGTGAGCTGCAGACACAGGAGGGGAAGGTGGCAGCTGTGGCAGTGGTGAAGAGTTGAGTGTGTGCTCATATGGTGTTTGTGGCTAAAATAAATGAGTAAATGCACTAGAATAAATTGTGTAAGGCAAGCAGATGTCTTAAAAATCTGGAGTTGAACAAATTTCTATTAAAGTCAATGTAAAATAAAAATACTGTACATGTGGAGTAGACTTTCAGAGGAAATGGAATGAGTATTTGTGTAATATGGACATAAATGTGGTTTATACATATTTATGTATAATATAACCTTCAAGGCCCAGACAGAAGAGAAGAAAATCCTAATGTGAAAAGAATGATGGAGGTTGGTGTGTCATTTTAAGGAAGGATTGATGGCCTCAGAACTATTGGAAACAATTTTTACAGATTTCACTTGAATGTCTGAGTAAAAGCTTATGGTAGTTCACACAAGTTTTTCACTGACTAAGCTAAGGATCTTACAGTACTGCTTGCTCCCATTAGTGGCAAATACTATAAGCTATACATTTCAGTTAAAAAATGCCTTTGCATTATTCAATTCTTTAATGCTTTCCTAAATGAGGCAGTAAAAATGATGAAAAGGAGCTGGTAAGCTTTAAGCAATGTTAGTGCATGTTTCATACTGCAATTGCAAACACACTCTGTATGTCATTGCATTATTGTATGGATATAGCATATTGTCTACTAGAGATGGTTTTTGGGGATCAGCAAGTCTTGTAAATATGAGGAATATTGTCAAAGATAAAAAGAAAATCAAAACTATAATTTTAAATATTATCATAATTCTTGCATGCTGATCTGAGTCCTAATATTTAGTCATATCTCTACATAAAGGTTCTGTATTCATCTGAGATTGTAAGGGTCTATTCATTCTGTAGCATAAAGATGCTGGACTAGTGTGCCCTGCTGAAAGTGAGCATTGAACACATCTTCTGCAAGTGCTTTGTTCCACACAAATCAGAAATCATATAGCAATGATGCTGGGATTTATACATGGAAGACAATGGGAAGTGCAATATTAATACAGAATAATTTAACTTTTAAAATTTAAAGAATACATTGAGAAATGCTGTGTGGGCTAAATGAGATTATTAATTACACTATATACAGTAATTTCTATTTTTTTTCAAAATAAATTTCTTTTTTTTGCACTTTCTGTGTTTGCAGAAAGTGTGAGCTGACTGACAAACTTTCAGTCAAGAATGGAATGTACAGAAACAGTCAAATTCTTTAGTTTAATATAGTTTCATTTGGCAGTGGCACGGATTTGGGTCATTAACTGCAGTCTTTTTAAATCATTGGAATGAGAATTTCTCTCAGTCTTCCATGGTTATACCCCACTTTGGGGTGATGAGGGAATGTCTGTAGAGCTCATACACATGTACTGGGATCATGTGCATGGAACCAAATCTACCAGGGGAGTTCTGGAAAATGAAGTTGGAGCAAAAGAAGTGCTTCATCAGGTCTGATTCTGCAGCCACACCTGGCAGGGAACTCTCCTCAAAGTCACACATTTTTATGAGGTTTCTTGCCCTACTTTTGCACACTCTGGAGACTTAGAGAGGCATCCAAAGTTGCATGTGTTTGGATGAACTGAACTGTTTGATTTCTGAAGGACTCAAATCAGATGAGTGGGTTATTCCTGAATTATGGGAAGCCTGGGTCTAAATTCAACAGCTCATATAGCATTGAGTAAATTCAAATACTCATATAACATTGAGTTATATTGTGTGTGGATAGAAGAATGCCTGTTATAGTGTCCTTAAAGCCATATTCCCTCCTGATCTCAGTCTTAAATTTTGATTGCCCCTGGGCAGTCATAAGGACACACTGTGAGTAAACTAAGGGATGTCTCCAGAAATAGCCACTCCTCCTGTGAGTCCTGCACACCTCCATGGTGCTGGTCAGCAATGTCTCTGCTGCTTTATCCCATGTTCAGCAGAGCCACCTGCATTATTGCCCCATCTTGCACTGTCCTCCCTGCAGCTGGGCAGGGGCTACACCGTGGATATAATCTAAGAGTCTGACCACAGCCCATAGAAATCATTGGGGTCTGAGTTAGGCTTGAAACCATCTTGTGTTTTAGTTTCCAACCTATAAAATGGAAAAAATCACCACCTTTCATCAGCATTTCCTTCTATCCTTTTTTAGCTGCACAGTTCCTATTAAGTAGTCTATCGTGAAGTAGTCAGTCTAGACTCTATGGTAATAAAAACTGATTTTACTAGAAATAAGCTGTAATGTATTTACAAGCTTTGTCTCTCTGTTCAGTCAAATACCAAGCTTCAACTCCAGCTTTGAGAGTGGTCATAACAGTGCTGTGTGATTTCTGCACCCACTGGGATGTGCTTATCAGCAATATTCATTGCAGTTATGTGTACTTGCTTTATTTTTTTACTGTCTCTTTGATCTTTCTCCAAGCTCACAACTCTGTGACCATTTCTGGTTTTATACCCAAGAGCAAAAGCAAACCAGGAGGAATTTGACTAAAGATTTAGCACAAACTCTTAGATACTGTGTCATTATTAGTAAAAAGCACTTCCCATGAATCAGAACATTTGCACTGTAAAGTGGATAAAAATACAATAAAATTCACAGATTTACTTAATAATTTTGAAAGAAAAAAAATCCAGTTCTCTGTAGAGATAATGCCATGGGAACTGAAAAAGAGCCAATTTGTCACGTTAATCACTGATGTTACTATACAAATTCTTCTATCTAATCTGCTGGGTACAAAACTGTATTATAATGATTAAGTGCCAACATCTTCATTTAAATAACAATAGGGTCATCTTGCAAGCTGTTACTCTCCCATCTCATAGATGAAAAAGAAACTGAAGTGTAGAATTACAGCTCTTATGGCAAAAAAGGGATAAATTTTCAAAATGGATTAAATATATGAGATCCCATCAGTACCATCTTTCTCCAACTTCCTGCCACTGGTGCTGTGGTCTATTGTGACATAACTCCAGCTTCACTGGGAATCCTCTCTGGCGAGATCTTGACCCATGAGCTGTGCTGTGCTTCTTCATGCTGACATTAACTAATATTAACTTTCAACCTTTCCCATACAACACTGTGAATCTAATTCATTATGGACACACTGGTACAGGTGTTTATGGACACACTGATAAAGGTGGATGTAGCAGTCTTATACATTTCATTTATACAATTTCATAGCTAGGTTTGTGTTAGTAATTAGTTATTAAACTTAGCTGAGTTTCTGAATGATCAACCTTTCAAAATTCAGCCTCTATCTACTTACAATTGCTCTTAATTTGAAACGTTGGCATGTAAGTTTAAACATCTTCCTCACCACTTTTTTTCTAAAAATACATTGCTATAACTCACTTTTCCAGTCTGTCAAAGGAAGGACTATAATTAACTTTTTTGACCTAAGCATCGTTTGGGAAGCTTAACTAACATGCCACAGTGTCCTTTGTAAGAGAGATTTCTACTGGAGGTAAAAGCTCAAAGAAGGAGTTAAGGATGAATCTCTGAGTGATTAAAAAAATACTTTCATGAGGAAAGGACTGTAAATAAAATGAGGGCATAAAGAATTTGCTCCCATTGCAGTCTGATAGCTGCAAGGGGCCTCAAGCACACCACATGCTTTTTCACTTTTAGAGGCCCTCTACGTAACACAAATTAAAACCAGGACATGCCTTTTCTTAGAACCTGTGCCAGACATTTTATTTTCATAGGTGTCAAGTCTAAAATCATGCTCTCCTCTTACTTATACTTTGATGGAGGGGGAAGAAATGAGTGATGAACTCTGATTACTTGAATAAAAAGTGTTAGTCATTCTGGACCATTTTCTTTCCGTCCTGCAGGTTCCTGGCTGACCCTTATCCGTGGAGCTGGGGGTGGGGAACAACACCAGTCTAGACAGAAGAGGCCAACAACTAGTTGTCCACTCAGGTTTCAGATTAGAAATGAAAAATATTCCATTTCTCACAGATGTTTGGCAGTGACTCTGCTTTCACTCTAATCACAAGCAGGATTTCTTCTGCCTGAAGAATGCAGTGACCAGTAGACATAGAGAGACACACAGAATAGTGATTCCGTCTGCTGTGGCTTATGTTTATCAAGCAGTAAGTTTTTGAAAGTGAGATCACTAGGACCATGGTCTTACTAAACTGAGATATTTTGAAGAATAGTACTTTTAATCTATTCAGATCACTGCCAGATCAGTCAGCATTTCAGCATGGGATGACAGTATTCTCTTCTGGCAGTAAATTGCCCATATTATCACTTCACCTCTTCAATTTCCTCAAGAGGTTGATTTTCACCAGAAGTGCAGTTTTTTCCAAGCTATAGTCAACTTAACCATATCATAACTTAGGAATTTAATTTGTTCTATTTGTTCTTTCAACTGTAGGTCTCAGCAGTTGAATGGATGGGCTTTTTTTTTTTTTTTTTTTTTTTTTTTTTTTTTTTTTTTTAGCAGAATTTAAGAAATTTCAGAGCTTGCATTCCAGGCTGGTGAGCCATAAAGCAGTCATGAACTGTGCCTTGCCCATATGAGGAGAGATCACTCCTCAATGAAATACTTCCCTTTCTGAAGTGAGAATATGAAATTTGAATTGCATTGAGTGCTGCAAAAGCTGTTTCTGGCAAAGAAATGAGAATGCTACACCAGACCGAGGCTAATTCTATTAGAAAACTGTCTGACAAATTAAAAATGTCTCAAACTGACACAAAAAACATGCTATGGAAGCTTTATATTAATCAGTGGGGGTATTTTTAATTTAATGCAGCAGTTCAGGACTGATTCACTCTTTTAGGTGCAGCAGGATGTGATATTGTGTATCTTGTGAAAACAGCTGTTGCCTTTGTGCTCGTGTTCAGGAACCAGATAACTTTAATGATCCACGCCTGGTAGCATTTATAGACAGCACTGCTGCACTTCATGTCTTGGGCTGAGCTCCAATAGGGGATGCAAGGACATTTATGATAAATATTGAAGATTCTGGTAAGTCCAAAATTATTCTTCCTGCTGAGGGGATGAAGTAGGAAGGGAAAGATTTTTTCTATTATGCCTCAAAAGTGCAGAATCACTTTTGGCTCTAGCCCTATAAATTCTCCTTCATAGAAGAGGTACAGTGAAGGATTAAATGAGGTCATGCTTTCATCTCCCTGGCACCTACTTCATTCTGCTGTGCAAAGGGCTGATAAGAGCAGAGCTCTGGATCAAAAGTGTGTAACGGGGAAGAGGAGGGAAGAGTGGAACCATAAGGGAGAGGTGGGAGGGGAATTTCAGACCCTTAGCACTTCCCTCCTGGAGAAAAGTCACAGTAGTTCACAGCAGTCAGTCTTGTGAGGAGACCTTTGCTTCATGCAGTGCCCTGCTGGCAGTAAATTACTGAGGGGCAGTGGCTGGGAGTTCAAATAGCTCAGATGCAAACCATCCCTTAACTCGATTTGCCATTGCTTACGTTAATCTTCCATTTTATGAATGGAGGCAGTTGCTCTACCCAGGGCAGGAAATCAAATGCATTACTTTTCAAGAGGGATGGCACAAGTCCAAGCCCATCTAACAGGGGAAGGAAGCAATATTATCAGCCTTTCTGGCCCATTGATAAAACTGTGGAAGGAAATCATTCAGCTTTAAATGAGGAAAAGGAAGTCTGAGATAAAATTCAGAAGTTGCCTTGGGAGTTTTCATATGACATCAATGAAAAAGTCCCATTCAATTAACCAAGCATTCCGGTCTGTATGAAGGGCTTTATTTGTGACATCAAAGCAGAACTATTTACAGTTTGTGACAAGCTTCTCCACAGTGCATCAGCTGACATTTTTCTGGCCTGTCTACTTGGTCAGATACCTTTTCTCTAAGCTCTTCTTTATAAAAAACACCCTGTTGCAGCCACCCTGGCTTTTTTCCTCCATTCATGTAATAAAATCTGATTTTTAGTCACCATTGCACACAGAGTATTTTGAATTTTGGTCTTATTTTTAATTAAAAATCCAATTATTAATGTTCAGGACAAATAGTAAATACAGTTACTTTGGGGGTTTGTACCTCAGGTAGTATCTCTACTGACAGTGTGTCATGCCATATAAAAATAGCAGTTTGAGGTAGTAGGACCTCATGAATCTCTGCAGTGTACCTTATTTTCCATAACAGACATAACAATGCCTCATGTTCTCTCTAGCAAACTGATCTATCACACTGATAGATGATTGCTATGATAATGGACAACAAACATAATCCCAACATAATTAGCTGGATTTAAATGAAAATAAATTTTCATTTATTGTTGTTGGGATTGTTGGAGCATCTCAAGGAGGTCTGAGGGAATAGAGAGTCTGACAATGTTCCCTTAGGTCAATACTCTGTGATAATTTGAGATACAGTAAGTTAATTTCAGACTAAATCTTGAGATATAGAACAAAATATACATTCAGACAAAATCAAAACATTGTAGTATTTCAATCATATGTGTAGTTAGGATTTTGATAAACAGACATTCTTCTTTAGGTGCAGAGATCCTGGTTAATGCTAAATACCTGTCTCTTCCTGCTATATTAATAAATTGTTGAACATCCATCAAGACATAAAGAAAACCTTAGTTCTTATAGAATACCTAAGAGTTGTTTTCCATCTGTCAAAATGTGATAATCCTGGTTGCTGGTCATTTTTTGGGCAAAAGGTAGAAACCTAAGTATGCAATCTTGCCATGCAAGCTCCAGTGTAGTCAAGATGAACTCCATTGGAAAGACAAATCCCACAGACCTTGATCCAGTCAAGTGATTTTCTCTGCTCTAACAATGCTACAAAGTATTTTAACTTTTTTTGGTACATATTCAGACTGCCTCCCACTTGTGGTTGTCTGCAATTCAGGGCAGGACACTAAAATGGGAAGGGAACACATCTGGGCAGTCTCCAAACAAGTTCAAATAATGGCAGATATGTCTGGAGGAGATCTTTGCATTGTTTATAGGTGTAATGTATCAGGTACATATAAATACGTATGTGTGTGTGTGTGCCCCGTGATTATTCAGCTTAAACACTGAACAAACTGTCATTAAAGGACTTCTCAAGATGCTTTTTTTAAAAAAACCAAAACACAATACAAATAACACACTGAATTTCTGATCATATCATTTACCCTTGACTGAAAAAAGATACTGATCCTAAAGCAGCCCCTTGTTTGAGTTTGTTTCATTCATAGGTGCACAGCCTGTTTCAGCTGTGATGTCTCTTCAGGCTCAACACAAATATGTAAATTGGTATAGCCCAGGTTTTAGTCTTCATTTAGGTCAAATCACAATTGACTCTGACAGTAAGAAATAGGTTAATTGCTTTAGACTCAATTTAACAAGATTTAGCTTTTGTATAAAAACACTTTTGTTATGGAAAAAAATAACATTCTTTTCTAGGTGAAGGAGGAGGGATACTTAGTTTTCAGCATCACAATTAAAAAAAAAACTTTTAAAAAAATCTTTATAAAGAGACATTACAGGAAAATACATGGAGAGGCCACTGTGGAAGGTTCAGAAAAGCCCATTTTCCCCAGGAATGCAATAAATAAAAAGTGAGATAATAAATAAAAAGAGAATCTGCAAGCTTTTAACATGGATGAGGCATTAAAATCTCTTTTTCCCCCAAAATATTTTTCCTAGGGAGTGGTAATAAGTTCTAACTGTGGATAGAAAGGTTCCTCAGAGATGCTGGTGAATGGCCAAGTGTCTCAGTGGACAGTGGGAGTGTATAAGTAAGAAAACAACTAGACCTTAAAAAATTTTAGTGATTTTTATTTCCCTTTTTTTAACAAGATTTAAGGCCTGACTGGAAATGTATTAATTTTTTACCTAAAACACTTTGCAATTCATAGGACTCTGTTGATTTCAGATACATATAATTAGTAGTAAAAGCTTTTCAGTGACAGAATACTTCATAAAGGCTTTTCAGGCAGAAGAATTCCATGTTTGTTTCCCATTTGCATTGCTATAGGAATCTGTCGTGCTATCTTTATATTTGCATGTGTATGCATCTATGTGCTCACAGCGAATTTAGAAATACAATAACCCCGGAGGGATTATTGCTGAATATTTGGGAGCAGTCAAAATTATATGCTGAATAATTGGGACTGAAGAAGAGAGAAAGACAAACTGCCTGATAGCTGAAGAAACAGCTCATTTTACTCTGTGCAGGCGGGCAGGAAAGGGAGTGCAACGTAAGCAAGACATTTCATTTGTGGTTGAATCCACAGATGAGCTATTGTAGAAAGTATTCTCCAAAACATGCTTACATGGGACATGGGGCACGTGGTCCCGATTAGATTTAGGACCAGCAGGGCAGTTTTATGACACACAAACGCCACGGTTTGAAAGCTGCAGACGTGTCTCAGCGTTGGGAGGCTGTTCCTTGAGCATTTCCTGCCTTGCTGGGAATTCACGGGGAACAGTAAAGAGCTCAGCACCTTTTAGCTGTGACCAATGTTAGAGCTAGAAGGATTCAAAGCTAGAGACGATGTTTTCTTTTAACAGTCAAACATGCTGGAAAACAAAGGAGAAAGCATGCCTCACATTCCACTGAAGTCAGTGGTTTCTGTCTCTTTTTGCACTTCAGATCACTTCCAGTCCCCTTTGGCAGGAGAGGAAGAGTCTGTGTTACAGTCTGTGCTGTCTGCCTTCATCCCTGGGTAAAATATAGTAGTCGTATTTTGGGAAAGTGTAGTAAGAAAAAAAAAGCCTAAGAAGTTAAACATAAATGGAGAGGAGAGGAGAGGAGAGGAGAGGAGAGGAGAGGAGAGGAGAGGAGAGGAGAGGAGAGGAGAATATTGTTCAAGTTAATAAATTACCATTTGTCGATAAGTATTTGTCAAATGAGTAGACATTACATGCACCTACTCTAAGCCTAAAATCCTTAATAATTTCATTTGTTTTAAATTGTATTACTGAGCCATCCACACTGGTACACTAAGTGTACAACTGGCTTGCTTTAAAATTCACAGAAATTGATCTGGAAGCTAATCTAGTCCTTGTCACACTTCTGAAAGTTTATTACCATTTCATACAAGCATCTCATTGCTGTAAAGAATCCTAACAAGCTGCTTAAGAAAATGTTTAAAGTAACTTGATAAAATCAACAGAACACTTCTCTTTCTAGACTCTTATCCTCTAAACCTTCCTTAATGTAAACTAATTTTTCAAAGCTGTGTTTTCATTATAGTTCAAATCTTTACTGGGATGTAAATGAAGACACAATTTCTCTGGCCTGTTTTAATATTTCTGACCTGAATATGCACAGTCTTGAAAGTCAGACAGACTTGTAAAGCAAGTGACACTCAAGGTTTTCACAGAAGGAGGCAGATGGTACCTACGGGCAGGTGGATGGATAGAGGGGAGCACGGAAATGGAACTGAGGAGGCCCTGTGCATTTCACCTCACAGACCCTTTGCAATCTCCTGACCCTACTGTCTGGATTTTAATTGTGTTAGAATTTCTAGTTCACAGTTTGTTTATAGCACTGGCTTCTTTTTCTTGATAGTTGTTCAAGGTTGTGACGATCTGCCTAAAAATAAAAATTAGAGTAAGTCCCTTGTGCACATTTCTGTCTCCTTTCTCAAATGAGATCAGCCAGAGATCAACTGACACTGATACTTGGAGTTTTGGCTGGATATAGAACATTGCTGGGCACACCAGGGCACCAGTGAGTGCTGCTCTGGGTGCACAATAGCTCTGGGATTCCTCCTGCCAAAGGCCTGGCCCTGTAACCCGAGTGAAGCTGCTGGGAAGAGATGGCCTCTTTTCAGAACTCTGTGAGAGCAGAAATCAAAGTTTGTACTCAGTGTGCACAGACACCTTCACAGATCAATGACAAAATTTCCTTGGTTCTCAGCAGCCTTCCTAGTTTGGGGCATCTAGTGCAAATAATAACAAAATTCTCTGTGTGTATTAATTATAGGCTATTGCACACCCCAGAGCCCACTTTAAATTATCATCATTTGTTTTTTTTTGGCAGTTGAATGTGCTAAGGTGTGTTCCATCATTGTCATTGTGGCTTCTTGTCCTCCTGCTTGAAACTGAAAAATAATCTGGAAGTGTTTATTCTGCTTCTGTACTTAAGTGCCACATAACCTTATTCCAAATACCTGGGAATATAAAAAATAATTCACTTTTCCAATATTTTCCTATACTTTTGCTTTAGTGATATTTGTGAGACACTCAAAGGTACTGTCTGTATTTGAATAAATTTTCAAACTTCAGTAATACTAATATTCTTTTGTTTTCAGGGCTAGGATGTTATACTCAGACCAAATATACTAAAAAGCCATAGGTCTGTGTGGCCTTTTAGGTACCTTGAGAAAAAAAATTTAGATTTTCCAGAAAATTCCCTCATAATGTCTTTGAAAATATCCAACATTTTCTGCAATTTGCTGAATTAGAAAATGGGAAAATATTCTACAGTCTTGTCAGATCTTAAATACATAAATATTCTTCTTCCTTCTCCTTTTGCTCTATCTCAAGAATGGTTTGAATAACAAGCAGGAACCTTTACTAAAGACACAAACATCACTTCTTTCTCCTTCCAGAGGAATCTGTTTGATTCTTCACAAGCTCTCAACATCATTTCATCAAAGATCTACAGAGTGCAACAGGCACACCACAAGGCTGCTGGTTCTTTTGCTCTCCCATTTATAGTGCTGTGCTTGGAATGAAATTATTTATGTTACTGTGAATTGCTGTTACTGATCTTGCAGAGGGGTGCAGCTGGTGTTGGGAAGCCTGAGGACTTGGCTGAGCTGGTGGTTGCCAGTGGTAAAAGGAGTTTGCAAGGACAACTTTAGATAAAGTTTTGTTACAGTAAAGCTTTACAGTAAACTCTCACCAGTGACCCCCCAGGAGCAGCCTGAAAGGTTTTGAAAATACGAAAGCGTTCAGGTCCCCATCTAAGGTGAATGAATGTGCTCTAAATTTTGGTAGTTCTAGGACGAGAAATTTGGATGCGTTCTATCCAGGCTCCTGTTCCATTGATCAGCACACTGAACATGAATGCTCGCAGAGCTGAGCCACCCTGGTATCCGCGGCTGTGTCTGGAGAGGGACGAGCACATCTCCCTGTCTGTCACTCCACACTCCTCAAAGCCGAGTTAACCCGGCTGCTCCCAGCGCCGTCCTTTGGACCCCGCCGTGCCACGTGGTGACCCGCGCCCCGCCGTGACGTCACCGGCAGGGATACCGCACGCCCGTGACGTCAGCGCCGCCTGCGGGTGAGCGCGGGAACGGCCCCGGGTGCCGGGGCGGGCGGTGCGGGCAGAGCCTCAGGGGCCGCCTCAGGGATCGGCTCAGGGGCCGCCCTGGGGATCGGCTCAGGGTCCGGCTCCGGGACCGGCTCCAGGACCGGCTTGGGGGCCGCCTGAGGCACTGGCTAAGGGTCCGGCTCAGAGTCCGCCTCAGGGACCGGTTCGAGGACTGGCTCCGTGACCACCTCAGGGGCCGCCCCGGGGACCACCTCAGGGGCCGCCTCAGGGACAGCCCCGGGGGCCGCCTCGGGGATCGGCTCAGGGTCCGCCTCAGGAACCGGCTCCGGGTCCGCCTCAGGGACCGCGCCGGGGACCGCCTGAGGGACTGGCTAAGGGACTGGCTCAGGGTCTGCCTCAGGGACCAGCTCAGGGACCGCCTCAGGAACCGGCTCCGGGTCCGCCTCAGGAACCGGCTCCGGGGACCTCCTGAGGGACTGGCTAAGGGACTGGCTCAGGGACCGTCTCGGGAACCGGCTCCGGGACCGCTCTGGGGACCGGTTCGAGGACAGGCTCCGTGACCGCCTCACGGGCCGCCCCGGGGACCAGCTCAGGGTCCGCCTCAGGGACCGCCTGAGGGACTGGTTAAGGGTCCGGCTCAGGGTCTACCTCAGAAACTACCTCTACGCTCCAGGACCGGCTTGGGGACCGCCTCAGGGACCTCCCGGGGACCGGCTCAGGGACCGCCCCGGGGACCGGCGGTAGCGGCGGTAAGCCGGTACCCGGGGCCGGTCCCTGAGGCGGTCCCCGGCCCCGAGGCTGTCATAGTCCATGCTATCAATGACTCTGTTATTTCCCACTGGAATATATTTTCGAAGCGATTTTTTTTTTCAGTGTGTAACTTGATCTACTATTTTCATTACCTTCGCTCCTGGTGCTTATCTCCTGCAGTTCATAAAGCATCGGTTTGGATGGGTACAGTTCTGTTCTCTGAGCTCTTCAGAGGTATTGCATGACTGTCTTCAATTCCCACGTTTTCTTCTTACACGTATTTGTGTGGTGATTTCATCGACCCTCAGCTTCAAAGCTTGCCTGTGCTCAGATGTTTTTCAGGTCCATCTCTCCATTTCTAAGCACTTTCCTATCACATAATGTTGGCTCATTTCCTGTTGAAGATCTTCTTTACCACGGTCTTCCCAGTTGCTCAACCCTGTAAAAACATGCTGCTTCCTTGATTGACTATTTGTATTTCACTGCCTCATGCAAAACATTCCCTAATAACACTTCTAATAAACATGTTTGTTCTTTCCCCACAGCTATGACTCTCTAAGGTCACCGCCCAGGCCTGAGTGTTGTAACATCTTCCACAATTTCCGTGATCTGGAATTTCCCTCTCTCTTCTCCCCCCATAGTTTATAGAAAATGTATTTGTTGCCTCATTGAAGTCAAATAATGCACCATTACCTAATGAAATGAAGAGGATTTTAAAATTTCTTTAACAAGCAAATGTGGCGACACTTTGAACTGACCTGTTCTGAAAATTTATCTCCACTTGGGACTGCTCGAATGGAGTAAAATGGAACAGTTATTTGTACTCGATCTCAGCATATCCCACTGGATACAATTACCACTTCAATATATAGCAAATCCTGTTTTTCCTTAAAAAACAAGGGAGTATTTATCAGCAGAGGAGTCATTGCATTCCTCCAGCACTGGTGTGGCAGAAATTTGAGGGTGAGTGGTCAATTGAGAGTTCCCAGGGGACTGTAACAAGCCCAGGTTCTGCCCAGGTCCACCTTTCATCCTGGGAACTGGCCAAAATAGGCTTTCTTAAGTCCACTGGAGTTTAGTAAATCCCAAATCCAGCTTGAGCATTATTTTTTTTTATCCAGCCTATAAGTCAAACATCTGAGACCTACTCCCAGTTCTCGTTAAAATCAACAGATCAAATCTTTGAGTTCTCACTGAGCTCTTGCTCAGGCAAAACCCTCCAACACCGAGTCACCATCCAGTTTCCCAAGAATCCCATTAATCAGAGTCTGTCTGGGTTTGGACAGTGTCAGCTGCTTCCCTTGTTTTAGGAGACAGTTCATCAATTTTCTGTCCATCTGGGCCAGCTTGATTCAATCTCTGACACAGCACATCGGTGCTTCGGGCTCTGCTCAGGAGAATGGCAGCAGAAATTCGAAGGATTTGCCTTCTGCTCCCCCCTGGACTTTTCTTCAGTGTCAGGTACAACTCTGCAGTGAGATTCTTGAGGCTGCAGGGTTCAAGAGTGTGATGATTCCAGTGATGTAATGGATATCAATACATTGAATCAGTGCAAAGAATCAATACATTAAGAAGTGTTGTAGTTTGTTGGGGTTTTTATTAGACAATGTTCAATGAAAATCCGTGTTAATTGCATAATCTTAGAGGAAAATAAAATATAACCCATTGAAAGCTACAAACCTATTAATCCAAGTCCAGCAAGACTATTTGCACAGCTAAGGACCGTTCATTTTATGAAGGATAATCAGGACCCACAGGCCTAATTTTAGTCGTTACAGAAATATCAGAGTTTGCTGTGACACAGAGCAAGGTTCATTTGAAAAGTGACCAGGGTAAAATTCAGCCTGTCTTCATTTTTTGGCATAGGTCTTAATATAAATGTGCATGATTGTCACAGGAGGGTTCTGTGGGAAAATGTGAGCTCTTCACCTTACTGGAGATTGAATTCCATTTTCATTCAATGGTCATTCCTTGCTCAGTATCAAATAATTTACAATAAAAATCTATGCAGTTTGTCAGTGATTCTGAGTTTCTTCAGTGCTTTTTAATAAATTTTAATTTATTTTAATCAATGGCGGAAAACAGAAGAAAATAGGGCCTAACCCAGACGGCTGAATGCATTTCTGAAATCGTGATACAGCCTTACTTCAGTGAAGATATTTTGGGGGGGTTTGAGTAAATTTGACTGACATTCTAAAGCAGTCAGTTCTAAGATTTCCTCCAAACAAACAGAGAAATCCATGACACTATTGTCTATTTAGCTGTGATTACATTTTTAATCCGTTTTCCCTCGTACCCGCGCTCTGAGGAGATTCGCTCACTCGCGAGGGGCCGGGCCGGTGACACGGACCGTGCACGGAACGCCCCGCGCGCAGCCGGAGCCGCTTTGCCGGCGGACCGCGCCGGGTCCGCCGGAGCGCTTTGCGCGAGGGACGCGCGGCCGGAAGCGGCACGCAGTGCACTTCCGCCGCCCTCCCGCCTCGCCGCCCCATGGCCGCGTCCGTGGTGAGTCCGGGCCGGGCCGGGAACCGCCGGGAACCGCGGCGCGCGGCGGGCCGAGCGCGGGCTGTCCGCCTCGGGAGGCGCCGAGCGTGAGAGGGCGGGTGTGGGAGCGCGGGGGGGCCGCCGGGAGCGTCCCGGCTCCGTGAGGGACGGCGCGGGCGGGGCGGCGGCGCCTGAGGCGCGGGCGGGGGTCACCGCCACCCTGCCGGGGGGCCCCGGGGCGGGGCGGGGGCCCGGGGGTTCCGGCCTCAGCGCTCTCCTGCGGGGCCTTTAGGGCAGAGGGGAGCTCAGGGAGGCCGGCGGCGGCCGTGGGGGTTGGAAAAGTGCTCGGAGTTGCCGCCAGAGTCACCGAGATGGTTTGGGGGTTGGTTGGTTGGTGTTTTTCAATCATGGTTTCCTGTTAAAGCTTGGAAGGGGGTTCTGAGTGGGGAGTGAGGCGGGAGGACGTTGGAACCCGAAGGAACTGTGACCGTCTCCATCCTCGGAGGTGTCCAAACGTGGCGGGAGGCAGGACGGAGGACACAGAGCTGTCAGACACAGCCTGAAATGGGTCAGACTTTGGAGTCTGCTCTGCTTTGAAAAGGGATTAGGACCGGATGACCTCCAGAAGTTTGTTCCAGGGACTCCTAAACTGTTCGCAGATTTTAAAACTGTTTGCTGGTTATGGCTGTAAAAACTTGCCAAAACCAACAGAGCCTGTGGGCAATGGATTTGTAGGGAATTCCCAAAGCCTGACGGAGCTCACACAGTCTGGATCTGTGTGCAAACCTCCAGATAAGAAATGCTGATTTAGAAATGCCATGGGATAGGACAGACATTGCTGAGAGATAAATGAAACTGGAAACAAGTTTCAAAGGATGGCCTTGGAAATAAGACTGGATACTCTGGAGAAATAGAACTGTGAAAGGTGCATTGTAGTAGGACTCATGAGGAGTGATTTTAGATGTTTGGCTTTAGGGCATTTACAGCAGTGTGGGCAAAAGCTGACAGGCCAAGAAACACTTACAATGGATTGGAATTAGGAAATAGTTTGGGTTCTGATTGTGATGGTGTGAATTGTAACATCTATATTGTCTCACCCTTCACATGAGACTGAAAATGGAATAAAAGTTTTTAAAACCCCTCTCAGTGTCCCCATCTCTGGGTCAGAAAAGGGATAATCCCCCAGAGCTGTTTCCTGTCAGTTTTGTGCTGCAGGTACCCAACAACTGATCCCAGTCTCTGATGTTCCCCCAGTGCCCCCAGTGGTGCCCGTTTCCTCTGCTGGGAGTCGGGTGGGGATGTTTGGGCTGGGTGGGGAGGGCTGGTGTGTGCAGTGTGAGCTGCCTCAGGGCACAGCAGAGCTGCAGTCTCTGTTCCAGGGCAGGGCTGACGCTCCTCAGCTTCTCTGGGCACTTTCTGCACTGCCATGACCCTGAGAGTTTGGGAAGGCAGGAAGATGAAGAGCAGTTTGTGTCCTTGCAGGAAAAGAGAGTGTACAGAAATGTGTTTGGCTTTGTTGAATAGACAGGGATTATTTGATGGGCCTTAGTTACTTTTGAGATTTTTTCTCTGATTATGAATATTTCTTGTGTTAACACTGGAGGAATTCCTGGTGGTTCTGGAGGATATTCAGTAAAAGCTGCCAAGAAAATACAAACAGTGGAATTGTTCAGCACTGACTGAGCTGCAAATACTGAGAGTGTAACACTGGAATAGGACAGTGATAAATAACAGCATTTTAAACAATTGCTAATAAGAGAACCAAATGCAGGTTTATGGATGTATGGACGGAAAATTCAGAATCTGCTTTCCAGGATGTCCCAGTTCAGGGTCTGTAAGAGACCAAAGGCCAAAGAGATGAACAAACTGAGCAGATAACCCAGTGAGATCACAGTGCAGTGGTGGCACAGCAAAGGCTGTTACCTGGGGATGAATAAAAATAGAGAGGTGTAAGGAAAATGGTGGGGTGTGAGAAGTATTTGGGTTTGACCTGTGGATGTAGCACTGATCAATACTAGAAAGAATACATCCAGATGTTGGTGTTCTCTCTCTTAGTGTATTTTATATTTCTATATATGAAAGTATGTTTTAAAATGAGATCAGGATGGCAGTGAGATGGGGTTCTTGCTGATTCTCAGAAGTGCGTGAATAAATCTTGTTCCTTAACTTTATTTCAGAACAGCCATCACAGCAGCAGCTGTTTTCCTTGAATAACTGAGTGTCCACACTACCTGCAGCCAGCTGTAGCCCATTTTCCAATGTAAATATTTGCAATTTAAATGCAATAAATAGATCAGCATTCAAAACTGATGCTGGAACTGTCACCTGCCTAACAGCTGGTACTTCTGCAGGTAGAAATTAATAAATAAATAGAATCAATTTCAACATTATTTGATGTCATCTTTTGGTGAGGATGGAAAAGACCAGTCAAAGTAATCTTGCAAGAAGAATTGAGTCAATGATTGGATTGCATAACTAAAGAAATCTGATATGATTTCTTCCCTGCAGGATTTCAAAACCTATGTGGATCAAGCTTGTAGAGCTGCAGATGAGTTTGTCAACATTTACTATGAGACAATGGACAAAAGAAGAAGGGTATGTAGCTGTTTTGACAGTAGTTAAAACTGTCCTGGCACTTTTTGTTTGTGTTTTAGCTGTCCTTACACAGAAAGCACCTGAGCGTTGGTTACCATGTGCTGTATTGGCCATGGGCAGCTGTTCCTCATTTTGTGCTCCTGTGCAGCTCTGCTGTAATTAAAGAGGCTGTTCAGAAAATGCCTTTAGACTTCTCATGGCCCTCATTCACTTGCTGTGCAGTTGTGCCTTGCATGTACAGGATTTGGTCAGTACAGGGAAGCAGAACTTGCTTTACTTTCCCTTGAGGTCAGGATTTAGCTTCCTTTTCCCCCAGACTTCTTCCGTTAGCAGTGAACCACTTTTGGTTCTGGGGTTCTTCCCTGTGCCTGAAGTTGAAGCAGCACAGCTGTGTCTGCTCTGCAAATCTCCCTGATGTGGTACCTTCTGGCAAATATTTCACAAAGAATGGAAAAAATGTGGTACCAAATAACAAATATTTCTCAAAAGAGAGCCTTGGAGACCAGTCTTTGGAATTTGAAATGTATTGTAGTTGCAATTTAATAACTTAAAGTTTCTGTGAAAGTACCAGCAGTCCCATTAACTTCACAGTCAGTAATTCACAGAGTGAGTTTTGTGTGTTGTCCATTGTATGTTTATGTGTTTTTCCTAAATGTGTGTTTTCATAATCATTCAGGCTTTAACCAGACTGTATTTGGACAAAGCAACATTAGTTTGGAATGGTAATGCAGTGTCGGGGCAAGAAGAACTAAATAAGTTTTTTGAAATGTTGCCATCAAGTGAATTCCAGGTTAATGTGTTGGACTGCCAGCCTGTTCACGGTAAGGTTGTATTTACTTAGTTATTTCTCATTTTTTTTATAACTATTGCAAGTGAGCAATTATTATAGTTCTTAGTAATTCCTTTGGAATGAGCTTAGAGAAAATACCAAGGGTTGAAATGTCAAGTTGTGCTTAAATAAAGCACAAATCAAGAGATGCAGCAACTATACACTTTTTTTTTTCATATCTGGGAAAACATTTTAAGGACTTTTTTTTTGTTTAGATCATATTCAGACATGATCTATTTTCATGTATGGAAAAAAACTGGCTTTGTCAGGTTATGTTGTGCTGGGGAGACCCCTATGGTGGCCTCTTGTACTGACCTGCAGTATAATGTAGAACAAATTGTTGTTCACCTGTATGTACTTTGATTTCTTTACATCTAGAATAGGTGTTAAGTTCTTTAGATTTCTGATTAACAACTCCTAAAGAAAGGCTCACATAATTGAGAGTTAATAAATTGCTTCTAATGGACATTTTGGGAATATAAGTAAGGGGAAAGCCTGTGGTGAAACACACTTTGCTTTGCTCTGCTGTGAAAAAGATACAATTTCTAATACCTGGGGGGGGAAGTATTTGAAAGTTGCTCAATATCTATATGTGTGTATATCTCAAGTAATGAGAGCTCGTTGTAAGCACAACCTGAGGTGTTTGTCAGTGCTCTAAAATGAAGAGCAGGAGATGAAAATGGCCAAGCCGTGTTGGTGAAGGCACCGCTGTCTGTGTAGGAACGCTGCACCAGAGCTGCACTCCCTGCCTGTACCCAGCTGTTAGCCTGGCGCAGTGTAACCACACTTGAACCAAGCTTCTGTGTACATTTCCTGCCTCTTTACCTGCTAGTCTTTGTTTGAGTTGTTTTCTTCATCATTTCATACCTCCTTGTGAAGAGCAAGCTACTCAAGGCCAGACAACAGTGCTCGTGGTGACAAGTGGGACTGTCAAATTTGATGGGGATAAGCAGCGCTACTTCAATCAGAACTTCCTGCTGACAGCACAGGCCACCCCCACCAACACCGTGTGGAAGATCGCCGGGGATTGCTTCCGTTTCCAGGACTGGGCCAGTTAGCAGGGCCTGCCCAGGCCCTGGGTGACCTCTCCTTTGGCTCCACTGTGCAGGCAGCTGCTCCCGCTGCGGGGGGTGCACGCGCTCTTTGTGTTGCGTCTGATGTTCTACGGACGGTCAAACGGATGTTCCGGGGTTGATTCCAGTGACCACAGCTTTAGTAATAAAAATGTGAGAGGTTGCTCGTGTTAGTTGAATTTAGTATAAAGTGCTGAAGGCAGTGAGCTGTATTCGAATCATTCCTAAAATGCCTTACATGCAGCCGTGCTGCCACTGTTGAGTGCTCAAACTGTTCTGTTGGAACGCAAAATCCTCTTTGTATACAATTCTGACCAAACGTAATTTTTTTTTCAGCTTGAAAAGATCTGTTTTTACAGTAGCATCTTCTCTCTTTTGAAGAAGATGCTTGTGGCATGAAATTGTCATTTTGAAAGCTCCTACTCCTGGTTGTAAGAGGCTGGGAAGGATTGCTATGGTTTCTATTGTTAGTGAAAGGAGCAAAAACAGCTCCTGAGTTTGTGATCTCTCAGTCCATTGGAAAGGTAATGTTTACCTTCTCTGATGCCAAAGGACTATTTATCTTTGGATTTCTTTTGGTCTGAGCTTCCCAGACTTTGGTTGTTAATTCCATGGATTCATGTGTAGGGCATGCTGAATGATTCGGAGCTCCCGTGCCAATAACTCTTCACATGCATGTGAAGGACTTCAAACTGATTCTTTTTCTTTTGAAATTATGACCTAGAAATAGGTCACATACATGATTTCTGTTGGCTTTAATTGTGCATTGTGTTGCTATGAGGTTTGGATTATTTTTTCTCATATTAAGTCTGCAAGTTTTGAATCCTTTCTGTCTTTTCAGGAAACATGGTAGTTAAAAAGTGGCACTGAAAGTGTGCATTACTGTGAAGCCTTCAATTTTTCTCATCAGTACTGTTACAACAGGTGCTTGCATTATTTTCAGTTGAGAACAGCAGCTCTGCACCACTAACACTATCTTCCTCTCATGCAGATTTTTACTGTATTTTTCACGTTCTTTTTAAACATTGCCTTTAATTATTGGTACTGGAGGGTTTGTGTGTCTTGCTTGAAATTTGTAGTTTAAAGCTTTCAGCTGCTTTGAAACACTTTTCAAGACTGTAAGTTAAGAGAGTCCACCTTAACTCTGGAATTAAGAGCAAATCTGAGTATCAGCAGCTTTGTTTCAAACTGGTGCATTTCTATTGTAAGCTGAGTAAAAAAACCAAACCCAAAATGTAGCTGTATAGCTGTAGCTGTATCCCTGAGCATACACTTGTCAATTCCTTGCTGAAATAACTGAAAATACAGGAGGGGAGCTTGTAACTCTCATCCTAACCCATGTTTCAGTGACAACAGAAGTCTGAAAGCAGTTCCAATTGCAGCTCACTTGTTCAGTGACTTCAATGGAGAAAACTGTGGAAATGAGCAATATCTCACTTGTGTAAAACATCATAAAGCATCTGTAGTTTGCCATGTAATGCCACAAAACTATGGGATGTTTAGCTGAAATGAGTGGTTTTGTTTCCTTTTCAGGTCATCTAGTCTTTACACCAGTAAGTTAGAATTAGTAACCTGTCTCTGTTCAGAGGCTGTTTATGGTCAGAACTGTTGTGTACCTATTTTTCAGGCTTGAAGAATTTGAATTCCTGCAGAACAGTGCAAGAACAGAATTTTTGAAAACTGTAAATATTGTAAATACATTGTTATTTCTGTATGTAGTGAAGAAAGGATCATTCTATTTAATTACTGTTTTGTTCTTAAGAGAATATGTGATGTTCATATGTTTGTATTTCCTCTACAAGATTGAAAAGAAGACATAACCTAAGCATGCCTGTAACTGGTACAGCATTGTCGAGCTGTGACACTGGCGTGGTGTATCCTGCTGGCTGTTTAACTTGCTGTTGATTGTGTAAGTGGTGTTACAGATCTGCTTTGCATACACAAAACAGGTTTTGCCTTTTAAAATGCAGCAATGGGTGCAGCTGTGGCATTGGTTTGTTGGACCTTGAAGGCGGTCACCAGAACACACACTTATATCAGTACCTGATAAGCTTGTGCTGTGAATAAGTACTTATTGGATATTTTTATCCAAGTTTGAATTTGTATAATAGTTTTTTAGCTTTTTCTAGGCAGACTGGGGAGATTCAAAATATATGAGGCAATGTTTCAGTCAATCAGATGTTATTCTCAATTATTTTCATGCTGTTTAAATGCAAGCTGCTTTTAAATCTGATATTTGCAATTAATATAAAAAAAAACCCCTGACCAAACAAACAAACAAACAAAAAAAACCCCCCCCACACACACAACCGAAAAACAAACCCACCACTATCTGGAACATGACTGAGGAAGATAACTAACTGGCGTAGCTGGACAAACCCAGTTAAAGCTCTTACCTAGTAAGATCTTTGGATGAAGTAGGACTTGGTCTGCATTCCCAGGGCTTTTGTAGGGAAATTTATTGGAACACAATTGCTTCAGGCCAGGGAGAGGGGCCAGTTACTCCTGCCTATTTCCATCTCTTCAATGAGGATCACACGGGGTAATCAGTACTACCCCAATTAGCTCTTGCTCTTTATAACTGAAAATGCTGGTTTGCAAAATATTTTTTATTTATTGTACTAAGTGAGAATGTAGCTATTAGAGTCAAGTGGTGGTTTTACAATGGAGTAACTAATGGCACAAACAAAAAATCTCTTTGTTACTGGCTCTGTGCTGCTTGTTAATATTCTGTGCTGATATTAGCAGAGAACACAAAAATGCTTTCATTTCATTCTGTACAAACCCATCCAGCTGGTTTAGTGTGACCATTGCTGACTCTACTGCAATATCCAAAATTTACAGTGGGCATCTATAAAATGAATATGTTTGTACTCCAAACATTGAACTGGAGTTAATGCTTCCATTTTTTTGTTTGAGACCAAATTACTCCTGTAGAACCAGTCAGTGAAACAAAGCCAGCTGAAGAGCTAAGCACTTCCACGTATAAAATTGTAGCAACTGGAGAGATCTTCTCTTTTGTGTATGTTCCCTGTATTGTCTTACAGCCATCACTGCTTTTCTGTTGCTCTGTTCTTTTGGCATATTACAGTTAAATTGATTTAAACTGCCAATGTTGGAGAAAAGGGATTTGTTCTGATGGTTTGAATTGTTTGTTCTGATATGCCTGTGCTTCCTTAACCTGTCTGGAGAAAAGCACATTATAAAGAAATGCTGTTTTACCAGTAAAATGACTTTCCACACTTGAATATATTTTGTAAATTTTTGAAATTGTTTAAGACCTCTTGTAAGATTAATTTTAAAAAACTAAAACAAGAAAAAAAAAACACCAAAAAACCCCCAAACCTACCTGTTACTCTACCTTTTTTTTTTATTATTATTATTACTAGAAATTTTAATAGCTTGTTCTTATGATATTAAAAGTGCAAGAAATAATTTGTGGCTTCCATATCTTTACTACTTGTGTTGTAGGTGTGAGTTGTGATTGTTGCCAGGTGGTGCTGGGGCACTGTGTCTGGCAGCTCTGTCAGGGTAAAATGTGTCTGGAATAACCCTATGGAAAATGCCTTGCCAAGAGCACTCTCAAGCAGTAAATCCTAAGCTGCCCAAAGGAACTATTTCAATTTAACATATCCCTCTAAAATTTACTGGTTTAGACTCTTCTCCAACACATACCTGGATGAAGTCAAAATTTGAGCCAGATGCTTGGGTTGTAAATATTTTCACTGAGAACATGTTGTGCTTCTGCTGTTTCTAACCTGACCCTTCCACCCCATGACACAGCTGTCAGTCCTCCAAAGTGACAGAAGGGAGATCCTGCAGCAACAACCCACCTGCTTTTAGTTCCATGAAATGCTGCTCCCACCAACAGCATTGAGGTCAGATAATAAGGTGTGATACTAATAGATTTTAAAGAAAAATGTGTTAAACTAAGATCTAAAGATGATTGATGAGAGAGGTCTATGTGCATAAGTAATCATGGAATGATTTTGTTTGGAAGGGACCTCAGAGTTCATCTAGTTCCAGCCTCCTGCCATGGGCCACCTTGTCCAAAACCCCATCCTTGAACACTTTCCAGGGATGGGGCATTCAAAACATCTCAGGGCAACCTGTTCCAGTGTCTCACCACACTGACATTAAAGAATTTCTTTCCGACAGCTCAGCTAAATTTCTCCTCTTTCAGCTAAAAAACGTTCCCCTTTATCACCTGCCCTTGTAAAAACTCCCAAGGCCCCTCTAAGTCCTGGACGGCCTCAGTGTGTAATGCAGTTCATTGTAGGAGAGCAGATGCAAAGAGCTGAAGGACAGCTCTCACCGCAGGACAAGCTGTGGGCTCTACAAGCCACTGTCCAAGAACAGAACGATTCCTCATCCAGGGCAGTCGCTCCTGTCCTCATTCCCCAGCTGGGAGGGGCTGCACAGGCGCTGCCCCCGGAGGACAGAGCCTTGTTGGTGCCGCCGGTCCCGGGGTGCCGCAGCCGCATCCTCTGCCGCCTGTGCCGGGACTGCAGCCCTGCTCGGTGCTTCGGGTCGTGTTTGGGCTCCAGCTCCCTTCGGTGCATGCCAGGATGTTCTCTGGCAGACAGGGAGGGTCACCTTGGGCAGGATGTGGAACGAGTCGTGGCCCCGAGCAGCGCCGCTGCATCCCTGGGGCACGGGCCCCGCAGGGCTGTCACCGGGACACAGCCCTGGGCACCGCGGGGATGTCACCTGGACACAGCCCCGGGCACCGCGGGGTTGTCACCCGGGCACAGCCCCAGGCACCGCGGGGTTGTCACCTGGGCACAGCCCTGGGGCACGGCAGGGCCGTCACCCGGCCACAGCCGAGGTGTAATGCCAAGGCTACAGGCTTCCAACATAAGACAATTTTTGGTAAATTACCTGTGATAATCTGTTTCATTAGAACACTTTATCAGTCTAGAATGGATTTCATTTTCTTCAAACGTGTCTCTCTCCCCAATAAAGGTGTAGCAAGATTCAGCCTATTACAGCCCCCAGTAGCACAGCAGTAGTGCAAACATTGCTCCATTTCTGTCAGAACTCATTCAATAAATTCTGTGAAAATGACAGGCTGAGTACAAATGTCTGTTTAATATAGTCAGCCCTGGTCATCCGTGGCTGATGTACTGCTATCATAAAGCAATCACTAATATACTTTGCAGCAGCACTGAATTAACTGGAAATGTGTTTTAGTAATCCAGGTAAGTTTTACTCTGGGTATTGTTTGCAATTCCATGTAACCAGTAACCAGCAGGTTTGCTGATTGTATTTTGTAGATGATGTTTGTACCATTTTATGGAAAAACCCCACCAGATTTATTTCTTTTAAGCTTTGAGTTTGTAAATTTTAGCCTTCAAAAAGGAAATTGTGTTACTGTCATGTAAACAGAGCTTAGACATTGGGCAGGCTCAGTATGAACAAAAAGAAACCCCACTACAAACAAAAATAACCAAAACCAAACAAAGCCAAGGTACGAACAAACAAAAGCCCCAACACACTAGAACCAAATACATAATGAGAATTTATTTCTCATTTTCCATGTAACTGCAGAACAACACTAATTTATTGTTAGAATACATCATAGTTATTTGAAGCTATTGTTCTGAGATGTGGTAGATGTAGTCTTTTTTCTTTTTTTTTTTTTCCTTTTTTTTTCTTTTTGTGCTACTGCAAATGAGTGACCCACATTCTGAACTGGTGTTTTGTTCCTTTTATCTCCTGCCAGTGTGCTGGGAATTGCAGTTCATGCTGGGGGAGCTGGCAGGCAGCACCCTTCGGGTTATGCTGAGTGTTGTCAAGGGCACTGCGATTGCATGGGGTGGTTAAACACCACCTCACCTGCTCCTAAGGGAGGAACTCCTTCCGCTCCCTCTTTAGACTCTTTTTTTCCCCTTTCAAGCCATTTAATGACATCTGCCTGTTAGAGGCAGCATTGCTGTTGTGCCATGTGCAGGACCCTGCCAGCCCCACCCAGGGTATGTGCCAAGGCTGTTCCTCAAAGGCTTCCTTGAGATGCCATTGACTGAGGCTCTGAAGCCTTTCAGTGGCAGAGATCTTGGGTGACCAGTTCAATATTTAGTAAGAAATCAGTTTTAAACCCCATGCTTCTTTTAAAATACCAAATCATCTATCTAACTTTGTGCTAACTTCTACCATGTTCTTCCTCCTTCCCTGGGGCCAGCTCTTTGTGCGTGTGTCAGGGTAACTGTGCAGGGAGTTGCAGGTTAATCATCCTGTAGCATGTGCAATTCCTCCTCAGGCCAGCTAAACCACTCTCATCCTCCCTCACAGCTGAAACCTTCCAGTCTCTTGTGGTAGTTCCACTCTGCCTTTCTCTACAGTCCCTGTCTTTTGAGGTAGGGGGCTTAAATATAATCTTACACCAGATACACCCAAACTGGATTTTGTTTCTTTTTGAACTTGTTACCTCAGTCTTACAAGGATGATTTAAAATTCTGAACCTGCTTTCCTGAAGAACTTTCAGCATTTTGGGACCCTCAGCAGCACATGAACCTCTCCCTCACATTTCAGTCCCATGGTGTATGTCCTTTCAGATAAAGAGCATCTGGAACATCTGTAACTATCACAGAATGATTTTGAAGTAATTTACTATCTCTTACTATATCTTCCTTCTTCTTAATGAATTAAACACTCTTGCTCATTCTGTTTCTCCTCCACAAGCTCTGTCACAAAAAGGATTTAGAATTCCTTAAAATGAAGGATAAAGTTCTTGCCCAGCTGCAAGGTATTTGCAAACAATCCCCATATCTGAAGGCAGCCTGATGTCATCCTTTCCCTTCTCCAAAGGTGCTTGAAAAGCTGATAATGGAGCAAATTGTCTTTTGCAGTACAACCACCTCTAGTTCATCCCTTACAAGAAAAACCAGGCCTACTGGAGGCTTGGTTTTTGTTCCCTGAAGTATGGACTCACTGCTGCTGCTTTGAGCAGTCTGTGTAAGGCAGGCTCAGTTTCAGACAGAATGTGAGGCACAGAACAGGAACAGAGGCCTTGTGCAATACAAAGATATTCCAGAACACAAACTTGTTGAACCATTGAAGTTGTATTCCACTTTTGAAATGTTAACATTGTGTGTGTGTGTGTGTGTGTGTATATTTTGAAAATAGTGATCCTCAGTCAACCAAGACACAGAAGATAAAATACAATTCATATAAATACATTCATGGCTTAAAAAAAAATAGTCTTAGAACCTGCTGACAGACTCGAGTATCTTTCTTACATGTATTTCATTTTAGTGATACTATTAGGCTGACTAAAGGCTGTTTAACAGAGACCAGTTTTAAAACATGGAAAAATTGGTAACATGGCTCCAGGACCAAGTAATTTTAAAAGTTTCTACTGATACAGGAAGTATTGCCTGTTGTCAGAAAACAACTGTGTGTATATTTAAAAAAAATTATTTAGAAAAGCTATCTCCTTGTTTATTTTAGTGACTCTTGTAGTTCCATGCACAACTGGATACTGTCACCTTTATGTGCCAGATTTTCCTTCTCTCTTTCCCCTCAGGGTTCTTAGAAGGTGAGCTGGCAGTGTTCTGCACTAGCCAGAGAAAATTATGCATGGTGAAGCTTGAAGTTGGTCCCCAGGATGGTTTACTTGAAGAGTGTAGAGCCATCATTTATTTTTGCCAAAGTCTATTTTAACTGGAAAATAAAAATACATATACATGCAGAAAAGAAAAAACTTGTCCTGAAATTGCAAGCTCATGTGTTCAAGAGAAGCAATGTACAAAATCTTTTACTTTCTGTACAGTGACAATACCAAATAATTTTTTTTAACCATCATATACACAACACAAATATTATTAATAGAAATCTATAAATACTTTCAAATGAATTTGCAATATAGAGCAGTTGAGGGCCACAGCTGTACAAAATGTAAGCAACATATATAAAACGATTAAGAAAGTGCAAAGTAGAACAGTATCAAGAGCCTCCACTTTTTTACAGCACTTATGGTTCAAGTGTGAAGAGCTGGCAGGGATGCAGGAGCTCAGTTACAATTCAAAAGAAGACACAGTACAGGATTCGGCACACAAAATGATGAACTATTATTAAATTATCTCTTCCTCCTCCTTCACATCTATGACTTCCAGTTAATAAGAGAACATTTGTATAATGAATTTCTGTAAAGAGTGATTTGTCCCTATTTACAAGTTTCCAGGAAACAAAGATTCCCTGGCCACAGACTACTTCTCTGTAAGTAAAACAAGACTAGACAGGGAAACTCCTGTTGGTTTCTGGTTGCCTTGTCCTGCTTACCAGTTAAAAGGTGAACGGAAATACCTTCCAGAAAGGAATGCAGACACTGCAAACCTGATCCCCTAAGTTATGTCCAGGTAACCTGGACCAGTCCTCACATGTATGTGAAGGTCTAGAGAATCAGTGCCTTAAAAACATCAACCACCTCTCAAAAAAATCCACCAAAACTGCTCTGAGTTTCAAGTCTGTTTAGAGACCACTGCCCATCAGTTTCACAGCTGTTTGCCAGTCCAGATGCAAGTTCTGCGTTCAGGCACTGATTTCTCATCAGCAGCCCTGGAGCAGTGCAAGTCTTTGTTTTCTTTTACACTCTGGGCCCAGTGGAAAGCTCTGCTTGAATTAAAATGCAGTGGTAATTAGAAACCTATTTGGTGAGTTGGAAGTTTAAATAGTTAATTCAATGCTCTTGAGTGAAATTTCTTGTAACTTTTTAGAAAGCTTTTCAGTTCACCTTTATTTCAATAAGTGTACTTTCTATTCTTTTGTAGGCACTGAAATATTCAAGATATTGATGTGCAGAAGAATCCATCCATTCTCAAGCAGTGCATTATTAGTGATCTCTAGCAAGTTCTTGACTTACTGCTGTTGTCTTGGTTTTGTTTTTAAATGGAGAAGGGTAGACATTAGATACTCCTTTTCCCTCCTTGCTAGAGGGAAGTATCTTATTACAAGTGTCTTATTATGACAGAAGAATCATCACAATTACATTATTTTTTCTCTTTGAAATACAGGCCAGACTTCAGCACGAGTTAATGAGCAGCTGTAAGCAGTCTGAATATGCTAGAGAAACAATAAAATTACCTGGTCACACTGCTTCACATAATGATGTCTGTCTCAAAACTGGAGATGATCACACAAAACTCTATGAAGACCATCAGTGTCTAATCTGCTAATAATTAAGAATTTGGAGTCTAAGATAGTCTCTGTTTTACTTGATAGAGATTACAGAAGCAGTCATCCATTTGGTGTATTTTTGGAATGTGTGATATCTACAGTATACACAGACATCCAAAACTGAGGCATGAGAAGGAACCACCTGCACAACTGCCAGGTCAGCAGAGCAGTTTATTTGCCTCCATACATTCTTTCAATGTCATTGAGGTAATGGTTCTTCAGTTCTTTCCTTTTCAGCTTGAAAGCATCTGTTACCAACCCAGTCTCAGGGGTCCACGGCTCAGGGCTCAACCGGACCTTGATGGGGATTTCAAACCTTTCTAATTTCACTGCAGGGACAAGAAGAAAGAAAAGCAGGACTGTGATTACAAAGCCAAATGAAATACTAATTCATATTCCCTAAAAATCTGGTCAGCGCCCTGCAGCTTGTATAATACAGTGTCCTACTTAAATAACCTTGCAAAAGAACCACAGGCAAATTTCATCCTGTCCCATCACTGAGTGCTGGTTACTGTGCAAATACTCTAATAACACTCTGTGTTTAGAGCTTGTATTGGATGTGACAAGGCAAAATGTAAAGCTTGAAACAAATGACTGAGTAGCCTGAAGCTCTGAGACTACTGCCACAGGAGCATACACTGAAATCTACAGTTGTGTCTCTGGTCCAGGAATGGAATAACCAGGTTAACTCAGACTAGCAGGACATGCTTCATATTTAAATTATAAATAAGTACTTGTACACTTTCCCTACTTGAATGTTTCTTTCCTGTATTTTTCATTCCTAAAAGTCTGTTTAGAGTTCAAAACAAAAGAACTTCTTTGTAGTTTTGTTACATTAGCCACTTATTTCCCTTCAGCTTGGAAGCAGTGGCTTGGCACATGCACAACCTCACTGCAACCACAAGGCTGCACACAAGGTTGTCCACAAGGATCATGGCTGCTCAAAGCTGTAGGGAACAAAGTTGTGTGGGGAAAAAATGCTTTGAAGTCTCTTGCTTAACCAGTTTCCTTACCAGCAAATGCCTTGCAACTTTTCTTCCAATTAACAGCTCTTTTGGACTTATCAGCTCTTTTTAACTATATCAGACAAAGCAACTTGTCTCCAGAATTTAGTTGGAAAAAACCTTCAGATATTTTGTAAAAAATACAAATAAATATAGTAATCAATAGTATAGTAGTGTTATGTAAATTCCTAGGATAATATGCAACAATTTCATGTGGTCTTTGCCTCAATAAACTATTAAATTTTGGCAGCTACAGAGAAACTGGAAGAAGGAGGAGCAGTTGGTGAGGATAAAGACAGCTTTTGCTGGATAACCCCCGTGGCCAGCAGGATGTGCTGTGGTACTTACTCTTGTTTGCCACTTCTTTAATCTCCCGCAGGATTTCTGCTTCCATGGTGGGATTGTTACAAATGTCCACCCAGCTTCCACTGATGCCTTTCTGCTCAGCCAGGGCTGTCAGCTTCTTCTGGTTAGGGACCACAAAACTGATCACATAGGACTGGTCACTGCACAGAGTGGCAAGAGAAGGAAGGAAAAAAAGTCAAGACTTTGATTTCAGGGTGTGAATTACCTGCTGTTGGACCCACAAATGCCCAAAGCTTTCTGAACTGGAGTTATTCCACCAGACAGAACCCTTCTTGTGCATTAAATCTTCATATTCTAAGCTGGGTTGCAACATCAGGTTTGATCAGAATAAGACTTTGCTGTCATTTCATTCATGGCCATCTCAGTTTAGCTCCCCAGCTTCACCTGGGGTTTAACCTCTTCTCTGCAGTTCCCCCTCACAAAGGGACACAGGGGAAGAGATTGGGACTATTTCCAAAACTCACTGGAAGGTTTTGGATCAGGTGCTAAGTGTCCAGATTAACTTTTCACTAGTATTCTGACAGCCAAAACACATGCTAAATGTAACTATGTATAATGATATATACCTGTTTAGGGAAGGGAAGGGATGGGAATCAAGAGTATCTGGATAGGAGAAATGCCAACAAACAGCTCATTTCTTCAGCTTTGAGGGAATCTAGGAACCTGTGCTTCTTCAGACAGGCTGTTTGGAACTTGTACTCTGATGGAGGGGGTAATTAGAAGGAAACCATGGAAAACTGCAGTTGGATCAGAGCCTGTACTTCATGTTTGCTCTAAACAGAGTTTCTAAATTAATTCACTCTTACCTTTTGGCATAAGCACAGATATTATCAATCAATGGGCAGTTCTTCAGTGCTGCCTCTACTTTGCCCAGAGATACATATTCTCCTGCTTGGAGCTTTACCAAGTCCTTCTTACGATCTAGGAGTCAGGAGGAGGGGAAAAATGAAAATCTTGTTTCATTTAAACTTCAGCATTTCCACACACTCATTTCTATACATACCATATGTCTTTTGGGCTATGCAGACCTTAATAGACAAATTTTAAAGCAGCTAATTAGCTGCCAAATTTATAAAGATTTCTGTAAAAAAGTATTACAGCACTACACTTTTTATCACACAGCTTGTAGGAAAGGACTCTGATTTCAAAGCTTTGTAATTAATATAAAAGTTAATCTTGTATTTATTCTTTACATGCTAAATTTAGATGATGATAATGTCACAGGAAATGGCATAATTTCCAGAATTTTACTACAGCTATGAGGACTTCTGGAAATGTGTTTTACACTGATTCTATAAAAAGGTAACCTTAAGTAGATGAGCCCAGGCAAAGCCAACAGTATTAATAACATTATGGTTATTATAATAGAATAGAATAGAATATAAACATATTTATAATTGTGGTTAGTCAAGATCTCGTAATATATTAAGGTATCAAAAGCTGAGGCCCACCTATGATCTGCAGACACCCATCTGGATGAAATTCCCCAATATCTCCTGTGCAGAACCATCTCTGGCCATTCTCATCAACAGAAAACTCTTCTGTTGTCTTCTCTTCATTTCTAAAATATCCCATGGAGACGTTGGGTCCACCAATTATAATTTCTCCTCTAGGATTGGGCTTGTCTTTATTAGTGTAGCCCCCTGAAAACAACAGCAATTCTTTTTTAGTACATTATTTTTATTAACTGTCCCAAGCAATTATTTTTAACTTATATATCTTTCTGTCAAGAAAATACTTTGAAGCTTCAGCTTGAGGTTAAAGCACACTGATGAGTTTAATCAAAGATAAAGAACAATTAGTTCATATGCTACACTCAGCTAAGCAGACAGGAAAAGATACTAACTAGGCAGGGGCTAAATTAATTAGTCTGAAATCAAAACTATTACTACTCACCTTCTTGCCAGTCTCTCAGTTTTATTTCACAACAAATAAGAGGAGCTCCAACTCTGCCAGTGCTGTAATCAGCAACTTAGGGAGAGAACAAGAAAGAAAAACAAGATTTTTGTTATTTGAAATATGAATAGGGTGTATCTTATCTCAAGTACTTCACTGCAGAACTACAGCTGTAGTATTGTAGCTGTAGTTTGACTTGTTTAAAAAAAAACTAAAATCACCAAACATCTGTATCTATTTTTTAATTTCTGTATTTGCACAGGTGCTTTAAGTACCTTCTGTAATGGTTCCAGCTCCACAGGTCTCTGTCAGTCCATAGCCTTGCCCAACAGGGCAGCAAAAACAGATGTTCATGAATCTCTGTGTCTGAGGTGAGAGTGGAGCTCCTCCAGAAAGCATCATACGGACATTCCCTCCCAGCAGGGCCTTCACTTTTTTAAACAATAGTCTTGAAAGAAGGCAAAAAACATTAAAAATTGTTCACTTAGCTCACTTTTCTAAGAAAACACACACCTTCTTCCTTCCTTCCTATCTGGAACACCTTAAAATTAACTTTTTCCCAGATTTTAGTAGACAGGAGAGCTAATCCAAACCCATTACCTCCTGCGTAACCCTTGAGGAGGCAGAGTTCCTGTAGCTTAACAAACATTCCAGTTTTATCACTTAAAAAAAAAAAAAATGAAAGCAATGAAAATGCTTTCAAAATGAAAGCAGACAGATGTCTGGAAGATTAGTCATTACCATGAAATATCAGTTTCCAGTATGAACTTGGACTACTTCAGTTACTCATTAGGAGTTATTTGCATGTCAGATGAGAACTGTCTGATAGCTCAGAGGATCATTTTTCATGCTACTTACATGTTACACAGAGGTGCATCATATCCTCTCTTGATCTGTTCCAATTTGTAGTCATAGCCTATCTTGAACAGAGTTCTCTGAATATAGTTCATCTCTTGAACTTTACTCATGACATTTTTATAAATTCTGTCCATTATTTCCTACAAAATGTTAAAAAAAGGAAAATTACCACATAGGACAAAAGACAGACATTTTTTTGCTGGACATATCTCCTTCTGCATACTTACAGGCACAGCTGCCATCAGTGTTGGCTTAAGTACAGTACAGTCTCCTTTGCTTCCCTTCTTAATTTTACTTGACTGTAATAAGGAAAAAAATCAATTTATGAAGCTGAAAACCAAACAGGGCTTGAAAACTAAAGGACTAACAAAAGGAGGAGATAGATTGGCATGTAATTTGTTCAAATCTCTTCCCCTGTTCCTGTGTCATTTTGCCCTCATTGAGATGGAAAGGGTAATGATTAACACTTATTTCAATCAAAATACTCAATCTTTTACAAGTTCACTTTGTTTATCTTTCTCTTACTTCCTCCCTCTAGTACTTGCTTTCTCCTCCATCTTCCTCTGGAAGCTTGTTTTGCTTGATGCAAATCTCTCTACAAGCAAAACATACAGAGGTATCTATTCTGGCTTAATTTACTCTTATTTATCTGAACTGTTAAAAGGAAAAAGGCAAAGGACTAAATAGAAGATCTGCAATAAAGAACTGATAAAGTGAGACCAAAACTTAAGATCACTTTGAACAGTTCAGCTGATCTATTAAGAGCTGTTCTTACCCTGTTATCCAGTGGATAACCCTAGAGGCATTAATTAGCATTGCTTTTAGATTTCCTAAGTATCATAAAAGGAGAGGTTTTAATAAAATTTACATGGTACAACCCACCACTGTTGGTCACTAGGAACATTAATTTGCATCATTTTCTGAAAAAAAATTACATTTCTGAAGTGTGCCGTATACATCAGCATTTCTTTACTGAAGGAGGAAGCTGAGCAAGGAGCGAAGAGGCTGCAGAAGCTGAATTTGCTCCCACCTTGCTCTGCCAGCCCTCACCTGGTCTGAGAGAGTGAGAGGAGAGGAGTAGCCGATCCTGCAGCCGTAAGTGATGCAGGAAACTTCTGCTGTCAGCTCTAACACATGGGCCAGGGGCAAATAACCAATGTAAGTGTCCTTGGGCCTGGGAAAGAAACAATAATGAAGTCACAAGTGGGCTGAAAATACCATTTCACCATTTTATTGAGTGCCTAATTATTACTTTTCAATTGATGTGGGTTGCAGGGGAGCTTATTCTCCTGCAGGAGTGTGATTTCAGCCACAGCATAAAAACAAACTGGGGAAATCCGCCCTTACTGAAATCAGTAGAAATTACAGGATTTGCCTGGTTTTCTAGGAAACTCTGATTCCTTAGTCCTTTACTGCTATTTCCTCTCCTTGTGGGAGGTTTCATTCCAGTAATGAAATTAAGGATGAAATAACTATACTTTAAAATAATGACCAATGATCTTCAAAGCCCTGTCAGTACTTTTCTTCCAGGATACATGACTGGAAAGAGAGCTGATTTCAGAAAGTTAATTGCTCAGATTTTCTCAGCAAGAACCTGAGAGCTGTCAGTGAGCAGCAGCTTTCAGCACCCAGCCAGAATTGGGGTTATATCCTCTCACAACAGCAGTCTGGCCAACAGGGCTTGTTTGTGTGAACGCAGAGACAAATACACACACTTCCAAGAAAAGCTTCCTCAAAACATTAATGAAAGGGAATTTGCACTTGGTTTTACTGCTGTCAATGCATAATTTATGACTTTTCTGTTCCTTCAGTGAACTGCACCTAAGAGTGGTGTCTCCAGGTCAATAAACTGATTCTAGCTGCTTGAAAATGTTTAAAGGTATTTCCCAAGTTGCACTAGAGGAGGAATTTCTTATTTAGTGGTATCCTCTGACCCTCAAAAGTGCAAAAATCCATCACAGGCTTAGAGCTAAGGGTAATAATTATTAAAAGAGCAACAGCGTGTGAGAAAACAGCTAGAAGGGCATATTTTTCAAACAAGTTCACACACACAAGACATATTTCTTATAAATCAAAGAGTAGTGGCCTCACAATAATATGAAGAAACTTGGTAACACAATGCCAGCAGCAGACTCTGTAAATGTGACATTTTGGGGTACACAAAACAACAGAGTGTTTCTTACCCCAGTCCAGGTATTCTCTCACACTGTCCTGTCATTCCAGCTATTAAGTTTTTATGCATCATCATCACTCCTTTGGGTCTCCCAGTAGAGCCACTGGTGTACATGACCAAAGCCAAGTCTGTAGGAACAGGTCTGCTTGGCAGAATGCTTGCTGCAAAATTCAGGAGAGAAAACTATTATTTAGTCTTAGCTACTTTGTAATTTATTTCTGTACTTAAGCAATGTGCAAATGTCTGTAATCAGAGTGAAACAGGTGCTTCAGGGAAGGCCAGCAGAGCGAGCTGTTGGCCAGTGCTGGGGAGAGCAGGGAGAGCGGGAAGGTCAGTTTTGAAAGGGATGATGAGTGTTTGAGCATCTGCACAATCTGGGCGACACTTTTGTCACTGTGGTTTATAGCTGGCTGAAAGTTTCATAGAAGGAGCCTTTGGAAGACCAAATAAAACTGTCAAAGGCAGCAAAGGGGAGAAATACAACACCACTGATGAAAAACAGCAAGTTGAGTAAAAAACAAAACAAAAAAAACAACGGAGTCTTTCAAAGCCAAGGTTGTAGAGGTAGAATTCATTTCAACTCCCCCCACCTTTTTTTAAAAAAATGTTTTAAAAGAAACCTCCCTCAGGTAAGCTGCAGGTTCAGTACAAAAGCAGTAAGCTTAGAACACTTGACTTCTGATTTTTGTTTTAGCCCTCTTTATTCTTAGGATGACAATCATCAGCTTTCATGGCTTTCACAATGTCTGCAAGGAAGGAGGTGTTTTAGAGACTAAGGCCACAAAAAAACACCCCTGAGGGTCACTGCTGGTCAGCACCTCAGGCTGATCAGAGATAAGCAGCTGTGATGAATGTGTGTTTCCCAAAGCTCCTTTGGCAGTTTATCTCCTCCTTTACTCCAGAGAGAGATGTGGCTAATTACAGACTGCTGATGTAAGGAGAACAGATCAGCAGGGTTGGGTTTTCCTTCCTTAAAGCAGATGTTTACAGTCACTCCTGGCTGCCCAATGCAGCAAGGAATGTAACTGCCAGTCCTTTAGCCTTAAGTGCTTTTTGGCTACAGCTTGGTTAAGAGAATGGTCATTTCCAAGCAAAAAAACCAAAAACAGCTTTAAGTGCTTTCTCCTCTTTTCTTAGAAAAAAAAAAGTGACAATAAGATAAATAAAAGTAAGACTAGCAGAAAATGAAACATAAAACCAGTTTCTATTTCATTTCCTAAAACAAAGATGAAGTATTAAATTATTCTGGTTATGGTTTAGAAGTTGAAAGCAAAATTTTGTCCTGACATACATGAACAAAAGACATAAAACAGATTTTTTTGTTTATTTAAAGGGAGCTGGAGGATGAACTGGCAACCTGCTACTGCCTTTGTTGATGACAAAGGCCACCCTTTGCTGGGTTGGGGCTTTTCTGATACACATCCTTCTGGGAATTGATTCACTTACAGTTTTCTGGTTTGGCTCCCAGCTCTTCCACTGCCTGCATACTGTGAATCTCCACATTTTCAGGGTATTCTGATTTATTGACCGTTTTCTTGTCCACATAAATGATATGTTTCAGACAGGAGACCTGTGGCAGTGCAGTCTAGAGAAGAGAAATGAAATTTTCAGTTGTGTACTGTCTGAGCTGTGGGGGTGCTTGTGGCAGGTAAGGATGGTACCAAATTACCTTAAGTTTGCTCTCAAGGAGTTCCACACTGGTGACCAGGTATGATGCTCCACACTCGTTGAGACCATAGGTCACTGCCTCTTCCCCCAGGGTGGCATAGAGAGTGACAACTGTCACAGGCAAGGCAGAGGACACCAAAGAAGGGTTAAAGTAATACTAAATGCAAAAACTCTTGCTTCAGCTTACTGGAAAGCACTCAATTGGGAATTTTCTAATTTGGAAATAAAACAGCTTTTAATTTTTCCACATCAGAAATGTTGTGGCACAAGAGACCTTTGGAACAAGGAGGACAGCTGGACAGGAAACATGTCTTTACTGAGAGCATGGTCAGATACCGAACAGGGTTCCTAGGGAGGTGGTTGATGCCCCAAGCCTGTCACTGTTTAGGAGGCCTTTGAACAGTGCTCTAATTAACAGGCTGGAACTTTTAGTCTGCCCTGAAGTGGTTGGGTGGTTGGAAGGAACCTCTAATGGTTATCTACGTCCTCCTGAAATAATTCTGCTTTTTCTATAGCAGACAAGAAATTATCACAACAGATGCACCAACAGCCAACAATAATGTACAAAGCAATCCCAGAGTAAACAACTAAGAGCAGGTGTCCTGTCCCTGAGCTCTGTGCAGCCCCAGCTCAGGGGAGAAGTGACACCCAGACATTACAGCTGAAAGCTGGGCACAGCTACAGGCAGCTCTGCACACTGACAGCTGCTGTCCTTGCTCCCATGGAATCACTGATGGCAGCAAGGCACACAATCAGACTAAGGAATCAGACTGTTTTTCACACTGCCAGATTATTTTTAACCCAGACTGGCTGCAGGAATGCCGTTAAGTGCCTCCCAGGCACAATGGAGTTCACCTCTCCCCATTATCTCTCTGCTGAAAAAAAATCTTTAGTATCATTTGCTATCTCAAACTGTCACCTCCAAAGACCATTAAAGGAATTTAACAGTGCTGTGAGATAGGGTTCATGCAGAAGAGGAAGAAGAGTGATGTTATACAGCTATTTCTTATTGCCTTTCAAATTATAGGGATACAGACCAAATTAACCATATTCTCCTACTTCAGTAGCAAGGTCTTCCACTCCTGCCCCTGAACAGCCTCTGCACAGAGGCTACTGCTGGGAAAAAAGAGACAGCCCAGGGCAAGCAAAAAAAATGGGCTGTGGATCACAGTATGTTGTGTGAAAATGGGAACTGGAGTGCTCAGTAATCACTGCAGCTCATCAAGGAGTCTGCATGTATTAACTCCCATTAGAGATTTCTGACAGCTTGAATAAAAAAAAGAAAAACCATTCATAATTGTAATGAATTTGAGCAGCTTACAAATGTCACCAAAACAGATTACCCACAGACTATCATATGATTTTGATACCATCCTTCTCTCCTGATAACCATTTCATCTTTTAGATGTATAATTTAGGACAATCAGAAAACACTACAAAAACGTCCCACACATTGTGGAGAGAAATGCAACTATTGATATCTTCAGAATATTTAAAACCACCTGAATAGTAAGTGTACTATTCTGTCATTTTAACATCTATAACATTACTACAATAAAATAATAACAGACAGTTTCATAAGTCTGAGCAAGTTAATTTTAGGGATCTCCACAATGCATAGAATAGACTGAAAACTTCTAAAGGATCAGACCATCAGCAGAGAAAGTTTATGAGATTCTTACACCTCCAATGACAAGACTGGCAGAGTCTAAATACTTAACAGCCAGATCTGTGCTGAGAAATGGTTCTAAAATCCATTAAAGTTCTAAATGGTTCTAAAATCCAAGGTGAGCACTCACGAGGGAAGTTGTACTTGAAGCAGGTGAGAGCCACGATCATCCACTCAGCTCGTGTCTCACAGAAAATCACCACGGTGCTCTTTGGGGTCAGGCCCAGGGCAGTCAGTCCATTCCCTAGGCGAGTAATTTTCTCATTTACTTCTTCATAGGATAACCATCTGTAAGTTCCTAGAATTAACTTGAGAGGAAAAAAACAATGAATTTTCATGACAAGAAGCTTCTAGTATAGCTCTACCAGCTGATGTTGAGTTGGTGCATAACACCATAAGCACACAGTCTGCCATTCATTAAGAAATTGCTTTCAGTTTACTTGAAGTAGAATAAATAGTGCATCCTGTATATTCTGTTATTCCTCAAGTCCCATAAAATGAATGGTTTATTAGATGATGACTGAGGAAGAGCTCTAAAGGGACATGCATTGTTGAGGCAAGATACAAAGCAGCTCAAAAGTGATTAAAAAACCAAGTCAGAATTGAGTAAAAAATTACAAGTTTTACCTTTTTGAATACTTTTCCGTTCGGTTGCATTTCATTTTCTTCACTCAGAATTTCCCTGGTTCCAAGACAGTCCTTCTTCCCAAACTTTGCTAAAGCATGGTCAAAGAGCTTGTCCAGAGTGTCTGCTCCAGGGATGTTGATGTTTGCCAGAGAGTCCAGGTGGGTGACAGAGCGATAGGGGCTCCCCGGCTTGTCCGAGATGGGTTTAGCTTTTAACCTCTTTGCCATTGCCTTTCTCTTCTTGGCATTGGTGAGAAAATACCAGGGAATGAATACCAGCATACTGTACAACCAGATCAACAAGTACACAGGCAGCAAGAGAATGGCACACATTTCTAGCCTATATTTCATTGGGGGTGTTTAAAAAAAGAAACTCTCTTATGGAGTTCTGAGGCAGGCAAGAGCAAGGCAGCAGCGCAGGGTGGTGTGGGGAGAAGCAACAGGAGGTGAAGCTTTTAGGTAGTGCTGATTCAGAGCAGCTGCAAAATTTTAGTAACCTTTGAGAGCCAACAGTAGACACCTACGGGCGAAAACCAGTGCCAAGCAGAGAGCAGGAAAAAAGAAAGAAAAAAAATAAATTAGTAATATTACAGTTAATTAATTAGTTTTTAGTCTTTCTAAGAGCTCACTTCAAAAGCATCACTGCACAACAGAGCAGTGAACTGCTCTGGGGATGGAAGAGGATTACTGTTTTCCATACTTGTTTCTTGCATCCACAAATATTTACTTTTCACAGACTTTTCCCCGCTATTTCTGTTTGAATAGTTCAGGGCTGTTGAGATGAAGTCTGTCCTTCACAACATAATATTGTGTTTAAGCTACTTGAGTAATGACACAATTGTGTAATTATGGGAAAGGTCAACATTTGTTTTCCAACTAAATATTTGTTGAGAGAAAAGGTACAGCAGATTGCTTTGCTGCTTTTCAGCATATTCTATCAACTTCTTTTCAGATTAAAATGTATCTTGACATACTCAAAAATAGTAGATGGACTCCAAAGTCTACATGTTGTCATCTAAAACCTGTGTCATATTCCAAAACTGCCTTATTAACTTTGCTCCAGCAACTGCATCTTTAACCTTCTACTTTTCAACCCTGAATCCCTTGGAAAGGGATTATGCAGATTTGCTTTTCCAGTTTCAAAAACCACCTCAATACATGCATTTCAAACTCCAAGTATGGAAAACAGAATAAAAATTTGACCAATTTAACTCAATTTAAAACAAAGTCCAATTAGGCAAGATTTTGTCTGCATGTCAGAAATCTTTCCTCATTAAAGAGAACTGGGCTGAAGTAAAGACTGGTGGAGAGTGGGAGAAAAACAAAAGCATCACAGCAAAGTCCACTGGGCTGGGAGCAGTGTGCAGTGGCATGTGAGGAGGGGTGGTTATCTTGATCTTCACCTGCCTGCTGTGCACACACAGCTGCTAACACATCACCCACGCTGCCACAATAAAAATAAAAACCAACCGAGGGCAGAACCTCAGACAGGCAAGGGAGGTTGTGACACTGAGCCACCATCAGGTGCCATGGACACCATCTGATAAACAGAATGGCTGAGAAGAGGGAAATTCTCAGGGCTCCAGCAAGAATTAAAAGAACATAGGCACACCTCAAAATACACCTTTATTAATATATCTGCCACCCTCAGGTGATGAGAGAGGCTACAATTATTATTTCAGATTAAACAAGACAACTGCTACTAACAGCAGACAGAAGTCAGTTAACAGGTTGGTGGGTTATTTAATGAGAATTTCAACATAAGCACTTGTGTTGTAGCCAATATCAACAGCTTTATGTGATGGAAGACTGGAAGATCTGCAGATATTTATAACAAACATGACCACCACATTAATTTTGTAATTACAACTACAGAATAAAATTACTGTTGAATGATACCATAATAAATTAAGCTAAACTAAACTAAGCTCAGACTTGTATGGATGAAAGTATTCTGCATATTTCTTTTTATAAAAAAAACGAAGGCTACATTCTTTTCAAGAATTTATTATGCTCTGGTGAACCTCACCATCAGCCTCAGCAGAAAAGAGATCAGTTTACTCCACAAAGCTCCAGTTCTCCACAATGAAGGATTATTGATTTATAACACAAGTCTTTTATGATACTTTCATTCCATTTTAATCCAAAACCAGCAGCTGAGCTTGTGTTTCAAAGACAAGCCAGCCATGGCTCTAAGACATGGTAAGGAAATGTCAGGACACACCCACGGTTACACACAATGCTACAAATCAAAATAATTAACCCCAGGGGGAACTGGGGCTGCTCCTCACCTTCCAACAATGAACATATGAGCAGGCACACTGACTTGGAGAAAAGCAGAGTTCTGGGAGCACTGCAAACTGTTTAACACAATGAGACAGAACCACAGGTTCTCCTTGGGCTGTGTAGGAGCTTGTTCAGAAGTGGTCTGACTGTGAAACACTGCTGGCTAATAATCAAGGACTGACTAATTTAGGAAGGGAGGAGAAGAAGGTTGCATTTCTTTCATTTTGGAATTTCAGGTTAATTTGAAATACTTTGAAAACTGTTTATAAAAACAGAAAACTTAGCGAATTTGTACATATTTGTAGTAATTTAAAAGAATCATATTTCTATCCTGACAAAATTCAGTTGTAATTCTTAAAAGACACGAGTTGGGAAAACTTAGTGAGTCCCAAAAAGACAAGCGTGGCTTTTTCCTTCAAACATGCTCATGCAGACCTGACACACACAGACACAGAGCTGTACTTACACAGGATCTCACAGTGATGAGTGAGGGTTTTCAGCGTTGATCAGATCTACAGTAAAACAGAAAAAAAGAACAGATTAGAATTTGGGCTGATTTTTGCCTTGCAGAAAGGAGGAATCTTTAGAACTTTCATCCTACTGCTGCTAAGAAGCACAGGCCATGAATTAGACAGGTGCAACACAACTCACACAAGGGAGAGCAATTACAATACTGGAAAAGATGAAGCTCCAAACCACACTGGACAGACAAGAGATGAAGCTGCCAAAAAGGAGCTTAATTTTTATGTGAAACTACTTCCTTCCTTTCGTATTTAAACATGTTCTGAATAAAATTGTGAACAGAAGCTTAATGCAATTTAATTACCAATGAAACCCAGAAATACAAGGAAGAGACTTTCATATTGCATGGGGTCCATTCTTCTGACTCAAGGCAGAACAAGAAGCCCTTTGTCACTGTTGGTAGATGAATATCAGCAGAAACATGAACTCAGGATTACCCATGGCACACATTGCCCAAGAGAGCATGAAGTGGATTTGGGATATTGAGGTAAGAGAAGAGTTTCCAGAACAAAAGCATGTTTCCAGAGGCAGTGAGGCCTCATTGCTCCCATGACCAGTGCAATAAAAGATGCCTGTGTGTAACTGCAGAGATGAGGCTCCAAGAAGTCTACTGCAGAAAGCTGTAACTGAGGTTCAATGGGTTATATTTTAAAAGCCTTCTCCATAAATCTAAGATTTTTTATCAGTTTTTACAGAGTGAAACAGATTTAAACATCCCTTGTAAAATTCTCCTACAAAAATTTTCTCTTGACATATAAAGAAGAGGTGCCAGAATGTTTTTAGAGTTACTGGCATGTGGCTGTGTAAGCTTTTGATCCATTGCAGGATCATCCCAAACTCTTGCTAAATAAATATTTATCATCTCTTAAATATACTGCATATAACAGACTGACATGCTCAACATGCAAAGGTACTTCCACACCAGTTGTGTTCAGTTAGAAGCCAAGCTTAGTTATTCAAATTACACGTTATGCCTTCAATCTTCTACTTAATTAGACTTTAAGAGAAAGGATGAGATGCATCACTGCTCCATCAAGGACACTTCGGGGTAAGACAGCTACATATAATTAAAGCATAAGTTATGTTCTTCATAAATTTCCTTATTCCTTACAAATAAAATTTAAGCACTCGTGAAAAATTTCACAATAACAAGATAAAACTGTTATTTAGCACTGGAATATTTAGAATTTTTTTTATTGGCTTACAAAGCTTATTCTTTCTCTTAACTGTTGAACAGAACCAGTCTCTTTAGATGCTTATCAAGCTGTTTTGGAAACGGCAGAGCTTCCACTTGGTGCAGGAAATGCAAGTTCCCAGAAAGAGCAGCCTGCGTCAGGCATGACAACAAGAAAAAAACTAAACCAAACCAAAGAGATGTTGTTTCTCTCCTAGAAAGCTGGTTTTCAGCATCTCCAAAGGATTTTCTTCAGGTAAAGCAGCTTCTTTCCATTTTGCAGTGCTCTGGAGTTGATTTAACATTTGCAGTGACATGTTCCAGTGTTCATGCTGGAAACCTCACTCATGAGGTAATGTTTCGCTCACGGCTTTTATATGCTGGGTGTTTACAAAAATGCTTCAGTCCAAGCCTACTCCTGACTGACACTGTGCTTTATCAGCTGCCAGAGATGGAAGAGATGTTATCTAAGTAAATTCTGACTTTTATATCCACAATTAAGAGTTTCAGACAGATAATATGCAACACTCCTGTCCTGTAGCCAGGGTCACAGAACAGAGTCAGAAATCCAAGCAGAACAGAAGAGACATTCCTCTCTTCCCAATTTAACTCAAATCTAATAAACAACTAGCAATTCTATTTTTAATATAGAAAAAACACTTTTAAATAGTCACAAAAGTTTATGGAACCAAGTAAGAGCAGAAGTGTGTTTGGGGAACAGAGAAAGGGTTCATGCCTCTGGAAGTGACTGTTCTCACTGCCCTCATCTTCTCTGCATTTGACTCTCCAAACGGAACACAATCAACTTGCTCAGCATTTACACACACTACTAGAATTTTTAAGTGTAATTCAAAACCTAACAAAGGTTAAGAAATTTTATCCTATGCAGTTTAACTTTAATAAGGCAGCAAATTCTTGTTTCACTAGGAAAGGCTTTAATTAGCCCAAGCCCAAAACACTCCAAAGGTTTAACAGTAAAAGTGTATCAACAACACTGCTTATAATCCTTCCTCTGGTGTTAAAAAGCTTGCCAGGGATCCAGTTTACTGTGGAATAACATGATTAGAAGAAAACACAACTTCATCTTCTGTCTGCTTCAAACACAGTGTTAGGAAAGTCATCCAGTAAGAAAGACGACATTAGAGAGGAAGAGGAGTGTGTTCTAGTTTGTGAAGAAAACTGGAATCTGCAAAACAGATTGTTTTCAGTTTAAAAGCAACAACAGAGGAAGTCTGGTTCCTCTGCACCAGAGCTCTTGGAGCTCTTGCCAACTTCAAATGGAGACACAATTCTGACTTTAGTGTAAGTGCTCAGGGCTGACTCCTGTCAGGAAGTTCTGAAATCTTCCAAAACAATCCAGTATGAGTAAGTAACATCCATTTCTGGAATTTCTCTATCAACCAGGCAGATCTAAACATCCTGGAAACCACAGCGAGCATTCAGGATTTGTAACTGGAAAAGTGGTTTTACGCAGTAAAAAAAAAATCCGAGTTGATCTGAGTAAGTATGTGGGTGTTCCATTAGTCAGTTTTTGGAAGGGAATTTAGCTGGTATTTAGTCATCCTGAATTTGTCCCAGTACAGGACAGAACAAGGCTGGGATTTCAAGAAGAGATGACACAAAGACTAAGGAATACACATAGCAAGGAAGATGCAGCTCAGTAAACAAATGTGTGCATATGTCAGGCTCTATGCAAGTTCTGATTTTCCAGGTTTATAACTAACCTACACAAGAATGAGAGAACATTTCCACAGCTGAGAAGACTGTGGTGAAATAGCAGTAAGAGTTAGAAGAACCTGGTGGCTAATTACAACTTAGCTGGGGTTAGAGAGATTGAAGGAAAAGAAACTGAAGGAAATGACTCAGTTTTTACATCATGTCCGTGTTTTTATAAAAACAAACTCCAGAAATAATAACGTAAGTTAATCATGGTAGGAAAAAAGTTCATGAGGTCTCATTTTTCTTGCTTTCTCACAGGCAGATTTCTACATTTTGGTACATCACAAAGGGCAGTGAAAATCCAGAAAAAGCCTAACCAAACCTATCCAGTTTTCAGAAGTATTTCTGTGCTCTGGCAATGCAATAGATACTCAAAGCCTCAGAGTTTGAGAGCTCCCACTGTGCCTGTACAGTGTAAATATTGCTACCTCTGTCCCAACAAACAGGAGAGGGGAAATCAGCTGTACTGGATCCTGATACAAGTTTAAATATGTACATTCTACTTGAAATAGCAAAATCACAAGTAGTATTAGGAAACTGTTTTTCTCTTACTGCTGCTTAACACAGTATTTTACTTAGCTAATGGCAAAGGTAAGATTTATTTTTAGTTTCAAGAAAAATGTTAGTGTTGCCTTTTATGTTCATTGCTTCTGCTTACTACCTCAGAACATATATGCACTTAAAGTCAATCAGGAAAAAAAAAATCAATTTGTAAGTGTCAAACATCTATTTCTGCAACTATTTCTTTGGTAGTGGAAGCCAGCCCAGACACACTGACTCAGTAGTTCTCAATTATCTGAGATCTGGGTGTGAAACTCTCTCCTAATTTATAACATGAGTGCAAGCAAATATTTGGTGAATCGGTAAGAGCTGTTTGCATGCCCCAAAGGCAGGAAATGGTAAAGGCCAAGGCAAGATCCCACAAGTGAAAAGTGTCCATTGAGACAACACTGAATTGGGAAAGTACCTCTGGCCCACCTGTTCCTTTGTCTCAAATTCTGTTCAGAACCTGCCCTGGGAGTATCTGAGGCTCTCACCAGGCTGTGCCCAGCCTGTGCTGTGCTCACAGCTGCTCCTTTGTGTCTCAAATTCTGTCCAAAACCTGCCCTGGGAGTACCTGAGGCTCCCACCGGGCTGTGCCCAGCCCGTGCTCTGCTCTGTCGCAGCCTGGGCTGCAGAGGCTCTCAAGTCACAGAACCACAGAGTCAGAGAATGATAAGGGGTTGGAATGGACCCCAAAGCTCATTTTGCTGCATCCCCCTGCCCTGGGCAGGGACACCTTCCACCAGGACAGGTTGCTCAGGGCCCCATCCAGGCTGGGTTGGAATAACTGCAGGGATGGGGCACCCACAGCCTGATGTGCCCCACCACAGCACAGCTGGGTGTCAGCACAGCCACAGAGCTTCCTGAAGGAAATTTGTTCAGATCCTGACAGTCTGAAAAACAAAAAAACTGTGTGTGACTATTTGCAGCAAATCTCATAGCATGACTTTTATTTATTTAGCTAACTGGATAATTTTGTATATGAATAAAGCAGCAGTAGCAACTGCAGAAGAGAAAATGTGCAGCACTAGACTAAACAGACAGTGAAGTGGTCTCAGACTAACTCTGAAAGAAGTTTCAAGAGGAAACTGACACTGTTGACCATTCTTTCAACTTATTTTTAGGAACTTTTTGTTCTGAAAAAGGGACTGAAAACCCTTAGCATGACATAGTGTATCACAACAACAATCCATGGTTAGTAATAAAAAACAATTAGCAATTTAGTTTATTAACAAATGCAATGATACTCAAAAAGCCAACATTGTCAGAAAATGTTTTTAATTCAGCTTAAAAATACACAGTCCCCACTTCAAGTCTAAGGGGTAATATGTAACAAATTTCTCAAACTCTTCTGTCTGAGGAACACCAATGAATCAACTTAGAGAAACAGACAACAGAAACCTTATCCACCATTGCCACAGTGAATAATCCATCCTCCCTTTACCTTTTAATCCAATGTCAGGACAGAGACCACGACCCAGAAAGGTGGGAAAACAGCTGGTATGGGAATATGATCAGGACAGAACAGTCAGAAATAAATGTATGTGATCATCATTCATCAAACCACTTTTGAACATGCAAATAACCTGAACTCATTCAAGGCTGGAATGAGGGGTTTTCCTTCAGTTATGTCAGACAGAAACCGCCAGGTGTTCATCATCTCTCCTCCTAGTCAAGTTTATGGAGCCATAAAATACACTGCACAGGTGCTGTTATTGAAAAAACATGCAATAAAATCCAGGCCTGAAAGTCCAGCCAGATGGAGGACTGGCAATCCCAGAATGGCAAAACGTAGCACACTCACACAAAGAAGATGCTCTGCGTAGTTTTCTAAGGCATAACCTTGCTCTGAGCCCTATTCCAGCCCTCACATCCTCACCCTGCTTTTTACTTAAGCACAGCAAGCTCAGTTTCACTTTCTACTTGTTCCTCTTGCCTGTGGCAATGCATTTCATAAGCACTTTTGACCAAGCTGTTCAAACAGAGGAGCTCATAAAAATGCAGAAGTATTTGCATGTTTATGAAATAAACTGATAATCCATTTTCATAATGAAAATTAAATGCATCTATCAAACAAAGGCACAAAACCAAGGCTATCAAGTTCAGTATTAATTTACCCTGTGTAAATACATAGTATGAATCAGCAGTACATAAAATTGACTTCATGGAAAGTAACGTGCAGAATGGCAAACAAATGGGTTACTATGAGCAGATAGAAACTACTCTATCCTTCCTACTTCTACATCTGGTGTAAAAAGACCACAAACACCACAAACCAAGATCTCTTCCTTCTTTTTAATTTTTCTTTATATTTTTGTATGTACTTTGCTTTCAGTTGACATTATCACTAACTGCTTACTCTTTTACATAACATTCATAGCTATAGAAAATACTCTTGTAAAACTACACTTTACCTACATAGTACTGCAATTCTTTTAGTATCTGCATTGTCATTGAGTAAGAAAACCAAAACAAAAAGTGCCATACTAGGAATAGAATAGAGAGGTCAGTACTCAAAGCAATTTTTAGGATACAACACAACATCAGCAAATTACTTTGCTGAATTGACATAAACATGACCTCAACGTAAAGGAGACTCCAGATGAGAAGTGAGCAGTGCAACAAGGGGTTGGTTCCCTGAATTTTCAGGTTTAGGCACGTGGCAGGTAACTGGATGCAGTTCTGGTCTGAGCTGGTCCCACCTGGGCTGCTCCCCTAGCTGCAGGGTTTGCAGGCTCCTGGGGCAGCAGAAGATGCTCCCCTGGGGCAGGGTTTGCAGGCCCCTGGGGCAGCAGGAGCTGCAGGGTTTGCAGGCCCCTGGGGCTCCCCTGGGGCAGGGTTTGCAGGCCCCTGGGGCAGCAGAAGATGCTCCCCTGGGGCAGGGTTTGCAGGTTCCCGGGGCTCCCCTGGGGCAGGGTTTGCAGGCCCCTGGGGCAGCAGGAGCTGCAGGGTTTGCAGGCTCCTGCTCACACAACACTCCTCTATTTGCTCTGTCTGGCACTGCTCACGGTTCAGTCCCACAAAGCAGGTTAAGTCCCACTGCCACAGAGGAAGTGGTCACCTTGGTTTAGTCCTGCTGAAACAAACTTCTGGGCTTTGCAAGAACTTGAAAGAAGCCTGAAAACAGAGCTGCTGTTGAATGAAGTAGCCTCTACCTATTTGCTGCTGCCCCTCCTTTTGCCAGCCAGAGTGAGAGACTGCTGGCTGCAGCCTTTGCAAGCTTAGTGCATCCCCCCAGGTGTACTAGGGGGAAAAAATAAAGGCAACCAGAAGCTGTACCATGATACATAACCTACTTTCATCTTTACTGAAAGCTAAAAAAACCCAAGCCCAACCTCCCCATACCTAGCCACTTTTAAAAGATTTATTGCAGATTAATTTTATATGCTCCAAAATACTTTAACAGGCATAATTTTTTATTTGTGAGAGGTCAGGAGTTAGTAGTTTTCCTAATCCAAAGTGACTGTGTGGTAGCTGGCTGCCAAGTTGTCAGATTAAGCCATGAGACTAATGCCCTCATTCATAAACTTTTGGGATTTTGCTGTGAGCCATTCAGTGTGCTGTGATATGCTGTGTCCAGCTCCTCAGAGTGAACTGGCATATTTGAAATAGTGACATTTCATAGGCTGCTCAACTCCTCTGGCTACCAAGACAAATGGGAGAAAGACTCACTGTGTATTCTATTTATCATGTGCTTTAGATAAACTGAACTTAATAAGATCTTCTCCAGAACTATTGCATGGAGGGAAACAACAAAGTACCTGATGGATCACTTACGCAAGGTGAAATGTTCCAATAAATCCAACCAGTTATATCAATTTGCACTTTTTTTAGGCAGATCCTTGCACCCTCCTAACAGTTATCATTATTTATAATCTACTGTTTCTCAATACTTCCTTCTTAGTGAACTTTTTGGTTCAAGTTGTACAGTGGTTCCTAGTGCAGAGAAACAGACCTAATAAATAAATTGCTGTTTTGTAAATTTTAACATCTCCAATCAAGACTTGTAGCCAGATAAGCAATCACCATCACTATATGAACACAAAAATGTATTTATTTTGAGAAAGTTCTTATTTTAGCAAACACTGTGGTATATACATGTTGACCAAGTTTATACCACAATAAAGGTATAAACTTTAGGTAGGTTAAATGTGTCATTAACAGATATTTTAAAAATAAATCATTCATTTATTAGAAGTTTAAATCATCTTAAAATAAGCATTTCTGTAACTGGCCTGGTATTGCTCACTTACAATCTTATCTTCTGTAGTAAGGGGAGTTAGAACAGAACACCACTTCAGTGTTATTAAAATGATAATTTAAACATCTCTTAATTAGTACAAGCTGTAGGAGAACAAGTACTGGGATGTAAGGTGTTATTTTAGGTCTGTCCTTGCAATGTTAACTTGTTTCTAATTTCAGTCTTTCAAGCATACCTAGATTATTTTTTCAATTGGTACATACATTAATATTCTAACTGCCATTATACACCTATGCTATAAAACATCAGGGTTTGGAAATAAGGGCATTTTCCCTGAACACTAACAAAAGTGATGAGCAAAAAACAAGCAGTGAGCTGCAGCATCATTGCAGCTTCAAGTAAAACAGACATACATAAAGATCTTCTGCTCTGAGTTTTGACATTTAACAGCTTCCATTGCCAGACCAATGAGTTTATAATAAGACATTTAAAAGAAATATAAACCTAACTAAAAGGAAACTAAAGGAAAATATAAAACTAACCTAAAAGGAAAGTGACAAGTATGCTTTTAAAAAAGGATGCTCTGCTGATGAAGCAGTAATGTGCTATAGGGAATCAATAGTCATTAATATACATTGAAGGAAATCCTAGAAATCCTAGTACATCAGTTTTTGTCCTCACTGAACAACAGTGGTATTCAAGTATAACAGATTTAAGAGTCTCGGATTTAACGTGATAATTAAGGATCCACCTTGGATCACTTTAAATCCGAGACTCTTAATTCTGTGATAATTGGTGGATCACTTTATCTCTACCTTGGAGATAAAGATATCTCACCTTGAAGCCTGGTGAGAACCTTGCTTTAGTATTAACTGTACTATAAAACCCATGCAATACTCTATTTTTAAAAAATAATTTCTCAATATCTAGGATTCCTTAAACCCACTTCACTAAGGTGAAAAGTACCCTTTGATTTCAGAGGCAAGTCCAAGTGCTTAGCTCTATCTGAAGCAAAAAAAAGGGAAAACAATTCCTCACATCCTTCACATTACACAGCTGTTACTCCAAATGTAAAGCAAATAAACTGCACACTGACTTTTTGAAGCAAAAGCATTTGCTCCGACCTTACATCATCCTAAGCAACTCATGCAACTCAAACTAAAAATCATCCATTATACAAACTGACAATCTGGCAACATGTTGGCTGAAGGAAAACACTTCCCACTCCTCCCAGTCCCATCCCCACAGTCATCTCTTTGCTTGTTCTGCTCCTCCATTTCCCAACACTGCCTGTGCTATTTATTTCCTTACTAAAAAACTGCTCAATGTGCCTTTGAGCGTTCTGCTATATTTGGGACCATCTTAAATAACTCTCCAGACAATTGTACCATCAGGCCTCACTCCCACACTCCGGGTTATTAAAGCTCTGCAGGCTCAAAGCCTTATCCAGCCTGGCTTTGGACGTTTCAGGGTTGGAGCATCCACAGCCCTCCTGGGCAACCTGTGCCACTGTCCCACCATCCTCACAGCAAAAGAGAAGGTGATGCCAGCCCCAGGACAGTCCTGACTCAGAAGCTGGGCTGTGGCAGCACAGGTCAGCAGCAGCACAGTAAACTGAAGAGGAGACAGGCTCCCAATCTAGGGCAACAACAGCATGAGGAATTTCCACCCCCACCACTCATTCCTAACCTCTGTCTCACACTACCCGTGGTCAAGTAAATAATGTTATGAACACCTGGCACACAGTCCAAGCTGTATCTTGATTATGAGTGCACTTCATAAGCAGTGCTAGGTAGGAACTGATAGCCCTGATAAGAAGTGGAGAAAGCAGAGCTGCTGGAGTTTATTTACACTCTGCCCAACCATTTTTGTTGATTCCAATGCAGATCACACCCAGAACTTTCTGCAGAGAAGGAAACTGAAACCACAGCTCCCAGGCAATGCTGGCCACTGGCCAAATCTTTTGCCAAACAATGTCTTCTAGCTCATGTTCATATAAAAAACAAGCAAAACCAACCCCCAGCTCCAGCATGTGCAGGGTTAAGGCAGGGCCTTCCCCACACACCACTGAGACCACAGAGCAGTCTGACAAAGGGCCTTGATGCTGTCAGGCTCCACAGCTCAGAGGAGAAACCTGTCCCACCACTTCAGTTCTGCCTTACTTCCAGTGCAGCACTGAGTGAGTGGCCACAGAAGGAACAACCACTGCTGCACTCAGCCTGTTTGCATGTGCCTACCTACAGAGTTCAACATTCTGAAGAAACAGCCAGCTTCTAGCAGTGTCAGCAGAATATAAGCAATCCTAATTTCCCTCCCCCAACAAAAAAAAAACAACGAAGCAACAGCAAAGTACTAATAATCCCTATCCACTGTAAACACAGCTCTACCAGCAGAGGAGGAAAAACTTCCTTAAGCCTTCCCTTCCATAGAGCTGCTCTAAATGGAGATGTGAAGGGCAGCAATCCCAGTTACAGGGAGGAGAGGAGGAGACTTTGGAAAAAAGATGAACACCAAAGCAGCCACTCTGCAGCTGCTCCATAAGGTAGTAAAATTACACAGTGTGGACAGCTTTTGAGATAGGCCTTCCACAATAAAAGGTTAAAGATGGTGCAACATCTAAATAACAATCTGATCTATGAACAAACAGAACAAAACCATAACTTCTGTTTCTCAGGAAACTGCTTTCCTCCTTCCATTCAACTTCCTTTTCTCCTGAGAAAACAAATGTCCTAAAGCACAGTGACCACATGCTTGAGTACACAATGAAATTTCCCTTAACGATTAACTCCAACTCTTTTTAAGTTTAAGCAATGCCTTACTCAGAAGGGTTTACTTATAAAAGGGCACTCATTCATTTGCCACGTTAACCACCTAACTCTATTTATCATTAACTTCAATATATTTTGAATGTTTACTTGGCTCAGGCTACTGTTTGCTATTTAATTTGAGTACTAACCTCATTTATAACAGTGCAATAGGCTGCACCTATTTTACTAGATATATATCATAACATCACCTGGCATGCATCTGTATGCAAAGCCTTGCCTTAGTAGTTTGTTGGGAAGTGGTTTCTCTAGTTTATAAAAGGGATCAGGCTTAAAGGGATCTCCCTTACAGTAGGAGAAGGTGTTATCTGCTGCACTCTCATTTATTGTGCTGAAAGTTTATAGCTGCTGCTGTTGGATTATTCAATGAGCAGCCAATGGGCAGCACCATCACTGGCAGTGCACGTTCCACAGGGCATTAAAAGTAACACATGAGCTGAGTGTGCAGGAGATGCAAACACCTAAACAATGAACATCTCCTGAAACCACTCACCACAGCAGGGTCCAGGGGGAAATTGTCTCAAGTTTATAAAATTCTGTAATTTAAGACAACAATGAAGGGAGAACTGGTAAATACAAAGAAATGAGAGCTATGTTAAAAATGCATTAAGTAGTTTCCAAAATAACTTTTATGTGGAAATATTTAAGGCTTCTGTAGAATTGTATTAAAATACAAACTTTGTATCCATGCACAAAGAGCAGAAGAAATAAAACATGAAACCAAACATCCTGTCAGAGACTGCAGAACTTTGCTGCCTGTCTTTTAATTGGGTGAAAAGACTGGAGACATATATCTTCGGGAAAAAGAAAATCCATGTCTTTAATAATTGCAATCAGTTTGAGATGACAAATCCCAAAAATTCAAAAAGCAGAACTCAAAGAAAAAACATTGTATGTTTCTAAGGTCTAGCTGCAGCTTTATTTGCTCATTTTTGCACTTGAAATTGGCAAAGCTACAACTGCAAATTTGTCTATAATAGTAAATGACAACACATATCATATTACTATTTTTATGCAACGATCCAAGATGCAAAGAGCAACCAAGCAAGTTGCCCTGAAAATCATCTTTTACCACCATCAGGGACTCCAACTGTCCATTTACTTTCTCTAAAACATTCCTTGACACCAAAGCTCTCTGTAACCTCCAACTATATTTACTGAACATCCTCACTAAAATATTTTGTACTATCACTCTTTGTTTTCCTAACATAAATGTGTCAGATCTGATCTTTTTCCCAAATGTTATATGCTGTAAAGGTGTATGGTAGAATTATTTCATTAAGGGACTGAGCAAACAGCAGCTCTGGATCAGGAGAGGTCTGTGCACCAGGGCAGGGGAGCTGGCACTGCACATGCACTTGCTTTTCAAATAAGCTTCAGAAATCCACGAAAGGGATGTTCTAGAACATCAAAAAGCAATATTTATCCCAGAGGAACACGAGAACAAAAATACTCAGCCGGTTTCTTGCTGTCCTTTAACAGGTGTCTTTGTGACGTGGAGCAGAGAGGCATGCGCCGAGCGGTGAGTGCATCATCACCTCTCCTGATCAGCATCAGCCCATCTCCCCAGCCCGGCCTCCTCCCCTGCAGCCGCCCGGGGGCTCCGGGGCCGGGGGGGGGCCAGAGCACGGCCGAGGCGGCGGGCAGGGCCCCGGGCAGGCCGGGGATGAGCTCGGGGAGCGGGGACGCGGCGGGTCCGGCCGCCGGCGGGAGGATCGCGCTCTGCCCCGCGGGCTGCGAGCGGAACGGGGAACGGCGAGAGGCGCCGGCGCTGCCCCGGATCCGCGGGGAAACCAGAGAGCGGAGCCCCGGCCCGGGGCGGTGCTGGGGCGGGCAGGGGCGCCTCCCGCCCGGCTTCCCGCCCGGTCCCCCGGCACGTCCAGGAAGCCTCTCCGCACCCCCACCCGCTCCAGGCGGCGGCCGAGGCGGCTCCTGCCCGCCCGGACCGGAGCGCAGAGCCCGGAGCATCCTCTCGGCCCGGCCCCCCCAGGCACGGCCGCGGGGACGGCGCTGACCCCGGATAACCCCGCTCCTTCCCGGGCCGAGCCGGCCGCCTCCTCCCCGCCGGGAGCCCCCCCGAGCCCCGGGCCGGGGGCAGCGCCAGCCCCGCGCCCCTCTTGGTGTGCGGGGCCACTCTCCCGCCGCTCGCCGCTCCCCAGAGGCTGCCGAGGGGCAGCGAGGTGGGGGATCGGCTCTGCCCCATCCCATTTCACCCCACTCCATCCCATCCCACCCCATCCCTTCCCTTCCCGGCCGTCCCGCCAGCACAGCCCGCACTCACCGCGCCCAGCCCGGCGCTGCCGGCGGAGATCACAGCGCTACCGGCGGCGGTACCGGCTGCTAAAATGGCTGAGGGCGCGGGGGAGGAGCGAGCCCCGCGCCGCTGCCGCCAGGGCCGCCCGATCCTCCCTCCCTCCCTCCCTCCGCCGTGACGCGCCGGGGACGGGCGGGAGCGGACCCGAGCCCGGGGCCCGGTCAGTGCTGCCGCCGCGTCCCGAGGTGACCCCGGGGCTCGCAGGTGCCGGGCGGTGAGCGGAGGCTCAGGGGCTCCGGGCCGGGCTCGGGGAGCGCGGCCCTCGGCGGGCTTTGGCGGCCCCGCTCACACACAGGCCGCGCCAGGCCGGGCCCGGCACACGGCAGCCCCGAGCCCCCCGGGCAGCGCCAGCTGCAAACAGCGGGGCCCCCAGTCCGGATCGCTCAGGCTGGAACAGGCGGCTCCGAGGTCTGTAAGCCGGTTTTGCCTCCTGACAATGCGGAGACCACCAGGCCCGGTCGGAGGCCCCTCTGGTCTTTTTTCAGAACACAAGGAGCGGGTTTCAGCAGCAGTGCTGACGGGAGCGACTGGGATTACTCAAAGTGCGGTTCAAAAAGCCAGAGGCTACAAATATCCCCATGATTCATGCAAGAGTTTGCCAGATGGTTTTAGCTGTTTTGCAGTCTGATGCTTCTTCAGAAGAGAACTGGCACAAAAATAACTTGTTTCTGACAATGCCTCTTCTTAATAGCCTGTAGGGGAAGAGGAAACAGTCCTGCTCATCTCTGTGAACAGAAGTCCAGCAGGATCCTCCCCCACCCCATATGGAGTGGGACAGTGTGAAAAAACAAAATCGGCATACATTACATAGCTGGTGCTATATTTGTTAACAAAAAAAACAACACCTTGCAGGAGGCTAAAATGTTCTGGCAACAACTGTGCATGTAATGTGGATGTTATATTTAATAATCCTCAGAGGAGCAAAAAGCACATCACTTCCTCTGATAGAGCTGAGTCCCTGTGTGGGTTTTGCTGTATTTGGACTATATGACATTTGAGGCAGCCTGTTATACTCTCACTTTGTTCTAATTTGTTTCAAACCCCATTGTTTTCCTTAATGTCACATAATCACTAATAAGAGAACCTGGATTGCACAAGATGCCCAAAGGCATACACGTTTCATGCAGATTACTTTTTTTGATCTAACGTCCTTAAATACTTAGAAAAGCTTGGGCAAACCAACTTGCCACGTTTTTCTTTTCCAACTAGAACACTGACACAGCCTCTTTTCTAAATCTGTCATGAACAGTAAATATGCAAGAAAATCTACTTGCAATTTATTCCAGCTGTTTTGTACTTCTCAGAGTCTTAGGTTTTGAATTAAGTGAGTATAGATTTACCTTGTATCCTGGTGGTGGGTAGGGAAGCATGTCTTGTGCCTAAGCCAGCTAAAGCACTGGAATGGGCACAGTGGATCAGAGCAATGCCTGAGGTAGAACATGATGCTGTTCTCAGCAGTGGCTGGACATCTCCTGGGAAGATGAGGACTTCTGCAACTTGGAGACCATCAGCTAGAAGCAGCCTGTTTCTGCTCTTGATAGACAATGGGAAAGAAATCCAGTTGTTTGCTTAGTCCTATAAGCTTCCAGCATCTACAGCTTGATGTTGTTCCACAGTCTAACTTCATGCTGGGAGGAAATCCCTTCTGTATGTTCTGTGCCTTCTCTCTGGTGTTTCCATATGATGACTGACTGACATATTCCCTGACTTTTGCATTAGTTAACCATTCCCTCTTAACCCCTCTCCATGCCAATCCTTGTTTTGCAGATTTGTAACACAGATTCCTTCCACTACCACCTTACTCATCTCTCTTCTAGGCTGACAAGTTTCACATTTTCCAGGTGCAGTTTCATGGCGCCTCCAACAAGTCAGAGCTTCCATCTCTGTCCTGCAGACTGCACGTCCTTGCTGCCACCTGGATTTCAGGTGCTTCAGCTTGTGCATTTCTGCTGAGTTGAACTCTTCTCCCTTTATGCCCTCGCTGCTGGAGATCTCACCAAGCCATGGGATCATCTCATCAACCTCTCCTTGGCCCTGGACAAGCTGTCCCTGTGTGCCAAGCAAGGAGCTCTGTGGGGAGCCCCAATGCCTGCAGGATTTGTGCCCTCATGTCCCCAGGCCAGACATCTCTGACTGACATCCAGGCCTCAGTGGTGGTGGTGGGGATGCTCAGCAAAGTACTTAGTCTGTTTCAGAAGGACGAACATCTAGGTCAAACTAATAATTTCAGCAAAAGTTGGAAGCAAATTTTGGTTAATTATAATTAAGGAAAAAAAATATAACCTGTCAGGTTATCCTTAGAACAATGAGTACTAAAATTATACTTCCTACAGACAAGGTGAAGAGTCAAATACACCTTGTTCTGTGGAGGCTTTAGGAAGAGCACCACGGGAAACCTTTCCTGCAGCTAGAGGTATGCAAATTTTTGTAGGGTTTACTGATGTAGAATATGCTCTTTTGTTTGTCATAAGGTACATTTTCATTTAAACCAGTTCTTTGAAAGATGCCAAACATTCTGTTTTGAAAGCACAGCAGAAACGGATTTGCTTGCTCTTTATAAATACAGCTGTGATCAACTAGAAATTCCCTGAGGATGTGTGATACTTCCAAAGACTTTAAACCAGGAGGATAAGACAAGGAAACCTGTGGTCAGGAAGCTGACATTCACTACAAGATGTGTAAAATGTCTTTACAAACTTTTAGAAGAGTCTTTAAACAAAAATTAAAATGATCTTTATATAACAAAATGTTGCAGTATCCTCAAAACCAAATCTGACTGGAAGGATTTTCGTTGTCTCTCGTGTTGCAACTCCTTTGTATCTTTCCAGTAAGAAACACTCACTGGAGATCTCTGTGGGATGTGATGAATGTAACAGCACTTTCCAGACAGTGAAGTCACTCTGTACTGACGCTGATTTTCAGCCTTATCACAGAGGTCAAAAGAAGAGAAAGGGACCTTGAGGAGAGGCTGAAGCCAAGGCCTAAGAAGGTCTCTGTTTTTCACCCAGGGTTCAGTGCAAGCTTGGGGCGACTAAAGAGCTTCTCACCTCATTCCTGATATGAGCAAGGGGATTGCATAATCTTAGCATGTCTAATCTAAGCAATAAGTCAATATCTGGAGCCTTGTGGGTTGTTTACTTATCTTAGGAGAAGGGACTGATGAAATCAGCTATTTCCTCAATACAGTCCTGTTTATCTTCACAGACTGTACAGTTACAATCCAAACACAGAAAACAAAATTTGTACACAAACTTGGCCATTTCAGAGCAGGCATTGTCCCATAAAAGTTATCTGAGTTTCCTCTCAGGCTGATATTTCAGTGTTCCTCTTTTTGCTCTCCACTTTTTTGGATTCCACATGAATTCTGCCCATCAGTAGTAATGCACTTTTGTTCAATCCAGACCTTTTTAAACTGACTCTTGTGTTTTAAAAGAAAACAAAACCAACATAGCACTCAGTCATATACATTGGATGGCACAAAGGCTTACTGATATCTCCAAGTAAGTGCATTCCAAGGGGGAATTTCCAGTAGGGGGAAACTGAGGGATGGCTGTGAATAAAAGGCAGCATTTTAAGAGTAGGAGCTGCTACCAAATGTATGAGTTGTTTTGGTTTTGGATGCTTTTTGTTCAAGCTAGTTCAATTCCTCCCTTAGTCTTATACAGGAAACCAAATTTAAAAATTATCTGCAAGTCTGTTTATAATAGTTGCTAAAAAATAACAATTTTCTATATTTTTATATGATAAAATAAATTACTATTGCATCTCCAACCATAATATATGTCTACATTCTTCAGCAGCAGTTTTCAGTCAACAAGTCAACATTTCCTTTGCATAGTAACTTCATTGCCAAAATCTTTTGGGTCTAAATTGTTCTGTTTCCATTCATAATATTTGTGGTACACAAAACATTTGTCCATGGAAAAAACAGAAATGTCATACAAAGATAGGAAGTGCAGCTCAAAGTACAAAAAAGGTACTTGAATTCTTACCTTAAAAAATGCTTCCTGAAGGAATTCACTTGGCACTCAGACCTGTAAAGTAAAAGCTTTTGTAATGAAATGTCCGGGTGAAATTCAGTCTGTAATGCTGTGCTAAAGTTAACAAAACTCTGACTCTTCAATGCTTGCACTTGTAGCACTGACTTCCCTTTTGGCAGCAAAACAGAAGAGAATTCTCCTTGCACAATCAGTTTATCATATCAGTGGCTGCTACCTTCTTGTACACTTTGTTCCTCAGGTTTGCAATTACTTCATTTACACAAGACTTCTAATGACTATGCTTTTGTTTCTGTCAGTATTTCTATTACAAGTTAATTCTTGGAGTCAGTTCTTTCATTTATTCACATGACCATATATGCAAATTGTTTGCAAAAAATAATTGTTGCAGTAGCTACAGAACGAGTAAATGCTTGTGAAGAGTTCTGAAATTCACAGGGGAGGGGGTGCATTGTGAGATGTTCTCTGCCCCTGCTGCTTTGGTATTTAGGGTCCAACAGTGCCCCAAAGGAGACACCACCATCCCACCCCCATTATCTGCTGTGATATCAGGCCAGCCCAGGTATCAGCATTACACAGCTGACAGGCACCCCGATAACAGTTTCTTCTTCTCCAGATGAATAGTATCACTTACCGACCTATTTTCTTACCAGACAATGATACTTGAGAAAGATGATGCTAGGGAGTTTCAGCTTTAGCCTCTGCTACCGAGATAATCTAACTCCTTCATTGGTGTACAATGGAAGCATCCTCACATAAAGGACTTGTAGCAGCTTGAGAAAATGAGGAGGCAGTGCAAAAATAGGCAGGGTGACAAAAGGTACATTATATCCACTGGACAAGCAGCCTGAGCAGCTCCATCTCTTACCAAGTTTTAGAATATTATTTTTCATTTCTTCATCCAACTGTATTATCAGGCCTAACAAGAGAATCCTTGCTTATCTCCTCATTATCAAGGGCACAAACAGCAGCAGGGCTGCTTTTCCTTTAAATATTATTGATCAGCATCAAAATAACACCCTTCAGGAGAAAAGTCAGGAGCATTTTATTTTCAAATGATCTTCCCTTGAACCGCTCTGCCTTTGTAGTATGGCAGTGACCAATGCCTTCTTTGCTAAAAATCACCTAAAAATTTCCTTCCAAGAAAGGAAAGGACAGCTGTTAATAGCAGTGATCACTCCAGTTCTGGAAGACTTTTCCTCCGAGGTGCAAACGAGGCTGAAGCCAAGCAGGACCAGGGCTGCCACCTGCTGTGCAAGGTTCATTTTTTTTCTCTGTTACAGCAGTGAGTAATTCTGTAACAAAAGGTTAATTGCAGAATGCAGATGTCTAGCCTGATTTCCTTCATAAAAAATCATCTAGAGGAGAGGAATTTGACACATGTGGGGAAAATCAGGTGTTGAAGCACAAGTGTGTTCACTGTGCACACTCAGAGAGGGTCTCCAGGCAGGATCACAGTGGTAGGTGCCTCACCTGAGAGGGTCACACACACCTGCTCTGTGACATTAGTTCCTGTCTACATGTGTGCAAACCAATGTACTTCAACCTCTCCAAAGGAAACAGTTCAAAATACCAACTCCTGGGGACATCTGAACTATCTTATACAGCAAGAATGCAGAAGAACTGTCTGCAACCCTACAGGTAATACAAACTTTCTTCTGAATGTTCACCAAATTGCACTTGTCTGCTTGACTGATGCTTTCTTTCCTGTTGGTTTGGGTTTTGTTTGTTTTGTTTTAAGAAAAGCAGATTTTATATAGATACCAAGTATTTTTTTAAATCCTTGTTTCACTTTCATATTTTGCAGATCGTAGAATCTCCCTGTACTACAGAGATAGGAGAAGGCATGCACTAGTATTGTGGTGAAGATTTTAAAGAATCTTTTAATGACAAAACTGTATTCTGTTTTTGTGGCTGAACCTCTAGAATTTTCTTTGCTTATCTAGCAGCCAGTTGTGCTCTTTGGACTTAATAGAACAGCAGCAAACAGATCTGAAAAACAGGAATAACCTGAAATATTTCAAGTTGGAGTATAAGGAGTTTTGTTCTTCTTTCCTCCTTCTTTGGATAATTTTTTTCAATGACATGCTCCTGGATTTCCTTTGAGCTTATGTGCCCACACTAGAGTTTTAGCTTATCCCCTTTTTCTCTGTTTCTAGTAAAGGAGGCTTTACAGAAATAATTTGGGCACATTTGTTCACCATTAGTTAAACAGGAAAATCTGTTGCTGAGTCCATCTGATCTGCTGGGTAACAACCTGCACTGAGTCCCACAGCACTGACCTCCCATCCAGGCAAGAAGGGATTATGTCAAGTTTTCTGTGGGAGAAATCTTCCCAGTAATCAGCCACAAGATAAAACTCAGCCCCCAGCTCTGAAGCATGTGAATACCCTCAGCCAAGCTGTGAAAACACTCACATGTACACAATCCTGATAAATTTAGAAAGCTCTGTGGTAAATATTTTTCAGATTTATGAAAAAGCCTGAGAGGGGCTGAGCTATCTGGAAGTCACAGACCTGAAAAGCTCTTTTGCGTCCCCTGTTCTATTACTGGAAACTGTTAGCAACCATCCACTGATGTGGGATGAATAAAGGAGCCAATGGCTACATGATTCATCTGGATACCGAGATGAGAACATAAGCTGAGATATTAAATCTGCATAAGAGATGTATTTTCTTGTTTCCTTCAAACACAGTGCACCTCACTGGCCTCACCAAATAACACCAAAACCCCCTCTTATATTTAAACATCACCTCCTTTACAATAAATGCAATCCTTATATATTTCAAGAAAACTTAGTTCAAGTAATTGATGACTAAATTTCAGTCCAGTGATTGCTGCAGTTTAGAGTTAGTTCCTTTCTACTCCATCTCATCTGAGAACTACAAAACCTGTTTCACTCTTGATGATCATGAAGGTCTCTTCCAGCCTACAAATTCTGCGATTTTGTGACTCTTTCAGGTCTAACATGAGAGCACAATTCCTGCCTTCCTTCCTGCAAACACTGACTCCTTTTCCCAGCCTCTGTTCTATCAAAATGCTTGGTGTGCCAAGCTCTCAGGGCCATGTGGCCATCAGCCCTTCTGCAGAAACAGGCACATTGTCTTGGAATTTAAAATAAAACTCCCTTATAGAAGAGAATTGTGTCTCGTGCAGGTGTGTCATGTATTGTTGGAATAGAACTAGTTCAATTCATAGAATCATAGAGTGGCCAGAGTTGGAAACTCATTTCTTACACTAAACCAGGCTGCTGCATCCTCACAGGGAGGAATTTCTACCTAATATCTAATCTAAACCAGCTCTTTTTCAGTTTAAAGCCATTCTTCCTTGTCCTGTCACTCCATGCCCTTGTCAAAACTCCCTCTCCAACTCTCCTGGATCCCCTTTAGGCACTGCAAGGTGCTCTAAGGCCACCCTGGAGCCTTCTCCAGACTGAACAGTCCCAACTCTCTCAGCCTGATAAATAGTAAATTGTTACTGTTTCGTTTCCTGTGTGTAGAAAAGTGGTCACAGCAACATTCCCAAGGGTTAAACCAACAGAACTTGTACTGCTACCGAAAGCAAAGTGTGTGTGTGGTTACTGTGTTAGTTACAGAGCATTAGATGAGAATTCCAGGGGTGACCAGCCACCAGAGGGCTCGCGGCTCCTTCCCGGCTGGAATGGTTAAACCTGCTGTAACAAAGCACATGAACACGACCTGTGTCCCGAGTGAGGCTCCTCCTCGTTGTGAAATGCATCAGCTTGCACAGAAAACATGCCAGTATCTCACTTTTCCTCAATAACTTATTAAGACACACTAAAGACATGCCTCACCATGGTCCTTACACGGACTGCAGGGGAATCTCTCTCCAGCATCTCCTTCACCGACCTTGGCATTTGCAGTTGTTTCTCTCACATCTTCTCACTCCTTTCTTCTACTGCAGTTGCACAGGGGTTATTGCCCCCTCTGAAATCTGTTATCCCAGAGCTGTTGTCTCTGTTGGTGCTGGACACAGCCTTGTCCATCCTGGAGCCAGCCAGCCTTGGACATCAGGGAAGCTTCTGGCAGCTTCACAGAAGCCACCCCTGTAGCCCCCTCGACTATCACAGCCTTGTCCTGCAAATCCAATACAAAGGGATCAGAGCAGCCTTTTGGTATTTTAAAGCATCTCATTTCAGGGGTTATATTAACAGAAATGTTCAAGTGTGTGACTGATATCTGTGCATGTTGATAAATGATTGGGAGGGTTTAACAGAACCCAGGTTTGGCTCAGAAATCTTTGTGAAAAATGGACACTGCTCCATCACTCACTGTAAAGCTGAGGTATCCAACATCTCCTTCCCAAATATCACAAATATCATAAAAATACACTGTGATAACACAATAAAATAACACAATAGATGTGGCCACATAATATTCCGTGATAGAACAAAATGGTACAAATTTAATACTATTTAATTAAGAGATTACACCATGTTACAGTTCTTCTTCCTACCCTTCGTGTTGTTTCTGAGACTGCCATTACATTTGTTTTACATTCTGTTAAATATAGCAGTTCCCTGACTTTGAACACCAAATATCACTGTGGTATTAATAACAAAGGCAAATTCCACACAGAAGGTTAGGGAAGACACAGTGTTCTGAATCTCTCGTGTTGAGGTTCATGAGTAGTGACAGTGTCTCATGATCTGAAATTAATTCTTAGTTTTAAACCTAGGAACTCAGTCATAGCCAAAAGGGTTTTCAGTAATTCATCATGGATGTCAGTGTGCTCAATAAACCAGCAAAACAGAACAAAAATAGAAAGCACACATTCTTCTGCCTGCATATCTATGTAGATTTGGAGTGTACCTCCTACGTATACCAGTCACAGCTTAAATCAACTCTAACAAACAATTAGAGGCTGAGAAAAGTGCTGGTGAGGCTCAGCTTCCCAGAGAAAGAGTTTGGATGGTTCTTTGTAAAATGCCTTTTATTATACTTAGTGATAATATGGGGCTAGTACTGGACATAAAATAAAGCAACTGCCTTAAAAACTGAAAAATGGCTGAACAACACAGGACACAAACACAAAAGGGAGTGTTCTAAGGCATAAATGTTTGCTTGCAGATGTGTGAAAGGAGCAGTCATCTTATTTTCATTAGTTCTCAAGATAACTCAAGTTTAAGGAGAACATATGGATGGAAACTTTAATTTTCTTAAGAGCACATGTGTTTTATAGCAGATCCATTTTTCAGACTCAACAAAAATATATTTCCCCAAGCTCCAAACAACTTCAGATATTGTGTTTACTCATTTAGCACATGAATCTACAAAGAAATATTCCCATTTTCAGGTGCCTCCTCCACCTGTATTGCAGACTGACTGTACTGTTTGACCTCTTAATTTCAACACAAGTAATCAATGTGCAGATGAACTGTCAACTATGATTTTCTTTATCTCACAGCAAACTTTTCTTATTCATGTTAGTTTTGTACTTTCCTCTCCTTTTGCATCCACTTTTTTTTTTTTTTTTTTTTTTTTTTTTTTTTTTTTTTTTTTTTTTATCTATTAATACTGCAGCATTTTATGTAAGGGGAAAGCAGCATTTTATGTAAGGGAAAAACTAAATCTCATAGTGCAAACATGACAGAAATGTGAATCAGTGAGAGGCTGGTTCATGCAGTTGTCATTTAGCAAGTTTCTGCTGATGCTTTACATTGTTTTCAGTCCATCAGGTTAAAAACATGACAACGTGATATGGTTTTTAAACTTCTACTGTGAATGTTTCTAGTTGACATTGACTTATTTTTCAGTATAGTCTAGCATATGTTCTAGCAAAGTTAACTGACAGGGAGAGATATGGTAAATGCAACAGACTTTCATCTTTGTCTCAAGAAAATTCCTTGAGAGGAAATAAGCAATTACACTACCACAAGCCTTGCTTTAAATTCATAAAAAATGCATGGGAGCAACTGAGTCAATAGAAGGAAGTCAGGATAGCTGATGGAAGAATCTTTATGAACCTAGATTTGTAGCAAGGAGAAAAAAAAATCCAACAAAACAGAAAAAAAAAAAAAAAAAAAAAAAAAAAAAAAAAAAATCCACCCTGTAGTGAGTGGCTTGCTGTGTCTGCATCCCCTGGGACCACAGAGGTGTCCTGCATGGCAGCTCATGGTGATATCTATATATGTGTCTATACAGAAATCACTTTGAGCCACTATTGATATCTAACTGGTCTTTTCAAAGTTATTTGTGGAACTAAGCTTTTATTTTTGATTAATCTGGCTCGACAGTTTGGCCAGTGATGGTGCTGTCCTGCTGCTGTCCTGTGGAGAAGGAAAGCCCTGAAATGATCAGGTTGGGGAGAGTGATGTGCTGTGTGCAGGTAGTGTGAAATAAAATCTGTGGGAGACAGCTCTCAGGGGATGTCCATGGCCCTGATTGCCTTGAAATTATCCCCTTAACCTGCAACTCTCTCTGCATCTCCGCAGACCTTTGCGCAGAGTTACATATTTGCAATAAAACCTCTTCGCAATGCTACAAACCAGGAAGCAAACCCTGACTCTGCTGCCTCGGGCACGCACAGCAGTAAATCATCTGAAAGCACAAAGACAGGTGGGGTCTGTGCTCTGTGCAAGGACTGGGCACACCTGGCTCAGGTACCTGTGTGTGACACTGGGCACACCTGGCTCAGGTACCTGTGTGTGACACTGGGCACACCTGGCTGGAGGTGTGTGTGTGTGACACTGGGCACACCTGGCTGTGTGACACTGGGCACACCTGGCTGGAGGTGTCTGTGTGTGACACTGGGCACACCTGGCTGGATATAGCTGTGTGTGACACTGGGCACACCTGGCTGGAGATGCCTATGTGTGACACTGGGCACACCTGGCTGGAGATGCCTATGTGTGACACTGGGCACACCTGGCTGGAGATGCCTGTGTGTGACACTGGGCACACCTGGCTGGAGGTGTCTGTGTGTGACACTGGGCACACCTGGCTGGACATAGCTGTGTGTGACACTGGGCACACCTGGCTGGAGGTGTCTGTGTGTGACACTGGGCACACCTGGCTGGATATAGCTGTGTGTGACACTGGGCACACCTGGCTCAGGCACCTGCCCATGTCCACACCGGAGCTGAGCTGGAGCCCCGCTCGGGTTTGTGCCTCCTCAGCCGATCTGGCTCTATCTGCTGCAACGGCACTGGAAAAACCCGTTTATCGAGTTAAGGTCGCTGCTGGGGCCGGGCACAGGACCGCCGGGCGCGCAGAGCTGTGCCCGGTCCCTGCCCCGCCCGGCCGTGGCACTGAGGGGGGAACCGCGGGCAGCGGCCATGAGGAGGAGCAGCAGGAGGAGGAGGAAGGGGGTCAGCGGGGCGAAAGCAGCGGCAACAGGCGTGAGGGAGCCGGGCCGGGGAGCGCTCGCCCGCCGAGGGAGCCGCGGCCGCGGCGGCGGAGGGAGGCGGAGGGAGGCGGGCGCAGCCTGCAGGAGGGAGGAGCGGGCGGCCGGGCGCAGCCAATTCGGGGGACTCGTCCATTTTTCGGCGTGAGTCAGGCACGTCGGTGGGGTGATGCTGCGGCGCCGGGCAAGGGCCGGGCCAGCCGCGGGGAGCGGCCCGCCCGCCGGGGCCCCGAGTGTCGGCCGTGCCCGCGCTGCCGCCCAGAGCAGCGGCGCTTCCTCCTTCCCGTCCCTCGCCGGGGCCGGCGCCATGGCCGGGGGCGCCGGGCCTGCCGCTCCCTGACACCGCCCGCCCGCCCAGGTACCGCGGGGATGTGGGGCGGGATGGGGGGACAGCGGGGCGGGCTGGGGGGATGGATACGGCGGGATGAGGGGATGGACACGGCGGGATGGGGACAGCCGAGGGCGGGCGGCAGAGCCGGGGGAGAGGAGGGGTCCCGGTGAGGGGTGTACAGCCGGCGGGCTCCCTGCAGCTGCGGCCTCTCCTCTGCCTCCCCCAGGCTGCGGCGTGCGGGGCTCCTGCGGGCGGCGGAAGGGAGCGGGAGCTGCCCGTGCCCCAGCGGAGCCGCGCCTCTCCCGGAGCCCGGCAAGGGACAGTCCTGGCGTTCCGTGCCTGCTCAGCCCGGCAGCGTTTTGGCTTCGATCCCGGCTTGCTCCTGCCCGTTCCCGGAGGAGAGGCACCGTCCCGCCATGTCTCGGTACAGCCTCCACAACCTCCTGGACTGGCTGTACGGCGGGGTGGACCCCAGCTTCGCGGGCAATGGAGGGCCGGAGTGCGCCGCCTTTCTCTCCGGCCGCCAGCGCTTGCTGGAGAGTTTGGTTTTCCTCAGCGTGGGCGCCGTGGAGATCCTGGTGTCGCTGTGGAAGCTCCGGCAGCAGCACCTCCGGGAGCTGGAGAACCTGCTGCAGCAGCCCCAGGCCAAGCAGGAGAGCCTGGGCAAGAACGCGCTGCTGGTGCTGCTCTGCCTCGTCTTTGGGCTGGAGGTGGGGTTCAAGTTCGCCACCAGGACTGTCATTTACCTCCTGAACCCCTGCCACGTGGTCACCATGATGCAGGTAAGGCTTGTGCAGGGTCGCCTGGAGGTTTGCTTTTATCATGTACTTGCGGAACAGTATTTTTTCCCCACCCATGGCCGTTTGTGGACCAAAAGTGCCTAGCAAAAGTACAAATGTCACGAATGGTGTAATTGTTTTAAACTTAGCTGTTTAGTCAGTTGAATTGAAATCTATCAAAAAATCCAAGTCAGATGAAAAGGTGACATTGTAGCTTTAACTAATGTCCGGGTCTCTGGTTGAAAGTGTAATTAAGACTTTCTCATCACTTGTCTTCACCTGGTCCTTGCTTCAAGAACAGAAGGTGCTGTTTTCACTGACAGCAGTGCTAAAATTTGCACCAAATCTAATAAAAGCAACATTGATGCAAAACCAGCTATGTAATTTATGTGCAGCTTTTTCAAGCAAGTGCCTTCTAGGGGTGTGATTGTATTTTGTGAAGGTGTTGGAGAGACTAATTACTCATTGTGCAGATAATGTTGGTTTACCTTTCTAATTTTAGAGCCTGAATAGTAAAGAAACAGGTATTACCTGTTTGTCATCTGTGAGGTGAACAAACTGATGTGGCCTAATACACCTTTAATGACTTGTGGCATGGTTGTTGATGTGTAATAATGTGCAGTTTGTGTAGATTTCGAAATAATGGATACACAGTTACTGAACTGGGCTATCTAAAGCTTATAAGCTGTGTTTGTTAATAGTCCTGTACATATACTTAACTATCTGTTTTGCTGAGCTTGTTAAGGAGTGTGATAGATGTCAAAAATATTATTTTTTTGCTAATTTTGTACTCTCAACATTGAATAGCTTAAAAAATCCACGGTCAGGAATGAATCGAAGAACGTCAAAAAGGCTTTCATAAAAGTTGCCATGATAGCAATGTCTGTCCAGGATCAATAATAGATGGAAATCAGATCAATGGCATTCTGGGTCTCCCATTGCAGTGATGTGAGGTGATCTGGGCTGAATCAGATCTAGCCAGTTGTTGGATTTACACCTGGGAAAATATCTTTTATGGTTATTCCAGTGGTTCGAGGGAGATGAGTTTTATTTCAAGTGGGGCAACAAGCTACTCCAGCAATATTCAAGACCTTTGCAGCAATTAATTTACAGTTCCAGAGATGATTAGTAGGTTATGTAAATTCCTTGGCTGTGATGCAGTGTTTGCTCAGTAATTTACAGCATAGGACATTTCCTTCCCGTGAAGTGATAAGGATTGTTGTGAAATCTGTCTGTCAGTATTGGGAGTGAAGGTATATAAGGGCTGTGTAGAAATAATTAAAATAATACAGCCACATTCGATTTCTAGGCAGTACTCATTGATAAATGGGAAATTTTCCTATTAGTTCTGTGGAGAAGAGGTGAGGATATATTAACAATAGGATTTGAAAGTTTAGTTGTCTTTATATTATGATATTAACAATAATTATTCAGCTGAATGCTTCCACAGACCTGGGGCAGCTAGATCTGGTCATCTCTTTCAATAATGCCTCCTGAAAGGGAGAAGGAGTCTGTTAAGAGTTAAGCTCTGCAATCAGGCATTGCCATTTCTGAATCTCTTTTTGACTAATTATGAAGTTTTTAGAATAAGCCTATGCTAATTACTCACTTGAAATGAGCATTTATGACATTGAGAAGGTGAGCATGTTGGCAAAATGTAGAAGTCATGCTGCTTCATCCTCAAAAAGATGTCATAGAAATAGGCCTGGGCTTGATGTAGAGAAAGAAAATAATGGCAAAACCAATGGCTTTCAGCAGACAATGAAAGTTTGATCCAAAGATAGTTAATGACCTCCGCCAGCAGACAAAAAATACATAGTTGGAATCTTGAAAACATTGTTTTTCTAGCCTGAATTTGCTGAGGGCAACAGATTTGTAAGAGGAAATACATGAACATATAATTTGTCCTTCACTTCTGTTCTTGCAGTAGTGTGTACATAATCCTGCTGTGTCTGAATAATAGAATGAACAAAGCAGAAGGTGAAGAGATGAAATGTGCTACAACAATCAAGATCACTTCAAAGGCAAGCCAACAGTAGCTGTTGGTTAAAGGTCTCTTCTTTCACTCCATTTCTGTTTTCATTTTCTTCAGCTGAGACTGTTTCACCTCAGCAACAAAGACTCTGGGCTCTGAGCCAGAAATATTTGAAACTGAAAATTGTGCTTCACATTTTCCCTGCATAAAAGCAAAAGTCTTGTTCTTAAAAGACCTAAGACTGAAATAAGATCAAAGGAAAATGGAAGTTAGATGTGTGTGCATTTGGGCAGACAGAACTGTGTAATGTAATGGCTACTGAGTTTTAGACATGGGTCTGTTCTGGCCAGGTGTCTTAATTTCTGCCTATCATGCCAACCTGTGTTCAAATATTTTTGTAAATGGGAAGAATTTGTTGCCATCGTGTCGTCTGGCGGAATTACCTAAAAGCCATGGCACTCATTTCCTCTTCTGGGTTTTGGCTTCTTGCTTAGCTTTTGGAGGAAGAAGAATGTTTCTTCACCACTGTCATGCATGCAGCATCATTGAGAGAGAAAATCCTTCAAGTCTTAAAAAATTGTATATATTTTGTAACAAAGGTGAATGGAAATGGGTGTGATTCCTCTGCCATCTGTGGGATGGGGCTTGTTTGTGCAGCAAGGGGAGAGGTCTGTGAAGGAATTCATACTGAACTCTTTCTTTATATAAAAAATGGTCTTTGTGAAAATTATTGGAATACCTTTGTTAAAAAAGAAAACAAAACCAAGCCACAAACCCCTCTCCTTTTAGGACTAGCAATATGATTGGATCAGTGCTGCTGCAGACCTGGCATAAAAAGGAAACATTAAATCTCTGTTCAAAACCTATTTGCCTTTCCATAGCAGGAAACAAAAATCCAGCATATGTTTAAGGAGCCAGGTGTTATATTTTCAAGACATTGATCCTTTCTAGTATTTTAGGAGACGTAATTGTGGTATTGAAATTGGCTGTGTGAAGGAAATCTTTGAAGTCTCTGATTGAGCAGTGTGAGAGGGAGGATTTCCTCAAGAGCTAAAACAGCACTATTGATTTCTTTACAAGCTTTGTGAAGGAGACTTTGAGCAGCAGCCAGAGTGTGCTTGTTGGGAAGGATTGAGAAGTTCTTGTAAACTGTTGCAGATTTTGAACTTGATTTTAGTATTTCTAGGCCTTCTTCCAGAATGGTGGTTTATTACCAATCTTAAAATAAATTTTGTAATTTTGTTTCATTCTAGAAAGAGTTTTGCAAAAATCATCTCTCAGTGCTAAATTCTCAGCTGGTCAGTTGTTGTAATTCTCTTCCAGTTCTTCACCAAATTATTCCACTTCAGCCAGTTAAGCACTGACATTTTTTTTGAATAAAGAAAAGTGTGTTTGTAGGAAACATCTGCTTTGCTGGGTTATTGCTTTGGTGATCTTTTTAGGCAAAGAAAAGTAAACATAAAGGGGAAGGAAATATGAGTTTCACCCAGTTATCTTGGTCTGATGTCTGCATTAAAAAAAAAAAATACAATAATTGAGTGCTAAGTGCATCTACAGCTCAGTAAATACTAAATTCTGTGTTCATTATTTCCAGTTCTAGTTTCTTTAGAGACCTGGATCCCTTCTGTCCTCTGCAAAAGAGGTTACTGTTTTTTGAAACAATGAGCTGTTTTCAGAACTTACATAATAAAGATAGCTTGACTGAATTCTGCATCATTTGGGAATATGTCCCAAAAATATATCTGATTAATTACTTACTTCCTCCTTTTTTTTCCTTTAAATTTGTGTACATGGTTCCTAAATGCTTAGTAATATTTGGAAGAGTCAGTTAAATTGTGTGTTTTGTAATATTCTGTCTCTTCAAAACCTTGAATTAAGGGGCCAAAATTGCCTACAAATACATATACATTTTTCAAAATGTAAGTTTATGAACGTAAGTGGTTTTTGTACAGCTGCAGGTTAACTTGTAATGCTTTTTCTTACAGCTGATGGCTAGAGAGGAAATTCATGCTGGTGTGTGGTGAAAAAGGGCAGATGAAGAAGAATTAAAGCACTGGCAGCAGCAGTGTTTCTTGGTAGCAAGCCTCATTTCTTGCAGAGGAGAGCATTTTCCTTCCAGGAAGATTATGGCAGCCTCAGAGACAGAGCAGGGAAGTGACAGCTCAGGAGACAATCCAGCAGTTCTTTATCCCAGCTCTGCAGTGCTCCAGAACCTTTGGTTCACAACACCAGGACATGCTTGGATTGCTTGACCTGCCCCTGGTTCCCAGAACAGCCATTTTTTTTTTTTTTAATTGTTACTTTGGTCTGAATTTGGTTTATTTGTCTTATTTTTAAGCAGTGATTTTGTTGTGTTTAAAAACCACAGTCAACGGAAGTTTGGAGGTTTTTACTGATACTGCAATTATTGTAGTAGTTTCACATAGGACTGAGGAAAAGCTTTTCTGTGATAGCTTTAACACTGTGTATACTTTGTTTCACCATTGTGTTTATTTTTAGCCAATCCCAGCATATAGTAAAGAAATGGAGAAATATAGAGTGTAGGCAAGGTTTCTTAGTCAGAAATAAGAGTAATTTTTTAATTTAGTATAAAGAGGATAGCAAATGTGTTCTAAGGCTGTGATTCAGTTTTCTTTTTTTAAAGAGATTATGGACGAGCCTTTTTAATTTAAACAAGATTTTAAAGCCAGTGATGTTTTATCCTAAGCTTTAGTCCAGGGACCAGAGGAACTTGTTGTGATGCTGGTGAATGTTCTAGTTCAGGAACTGGAGTCTAAAGCTCTTACTCAAGCCTTTGTTTTGAAGTTGCTAGAATATGGAAATACTCATGTGCTGCAGGCTGTAATGCATTCTTTGATAATTCTCTCCTTTATTCTGAATATTCTTAGGAAAAAAGAATATAAAAAGTAGGGAGTTGACAAGGGATATCTTGCTCTCTAAGCAGGAGTAGGAACTGCATGACTGGAAAGTGTGGATGGAAATGCTTAGCTTTCTCTGACCCCCAATATTTACACTGAGTGTTATCATCTAACGGCCACTAGATGAATGATTAGGTAACCAGATATTGGTTTGTTTTGATGAGATCATCACAGATTTAAAGCAAATATCATTCAAAGTGTGACAAATGTAGTTTGAGCAACGTATTAGGGAGATAAAGGCCTCTTTTTGTTTCTTTTTTCTTCTTCTGTTTAGATTTTTATTTTCAGAACAGATCTGTTAATAATTGTTTCCATCGAGTGTTATGATGTATTGCTGTTGGCTGTTTTAGGATGGATTTTTTTCTCCTATTTGGCAGTTTCACACACCATTCCATGTAGGTTGTTTGTTGGTAGCTCAGACTGATGTTTCAGGAGGAGCTGCCTGAGGCCATTGGGATTTCATGGTGAATGAGAACAGCAGCAGTGACCACACTGGACACCAGGGATATAGATACAGATTCCAGGGGCTGGGATGTCTTTTCTCTCATGATTTCCAGTCTAAGAAACCCTTATTTGCTGTCTCCCTGCCCTGATGTCAGTGCTGACAGTCCCAGTCACAGGTGATGGGTTTTACTGAAGTGTAAATTAAAGTATTGTGGTGTGCTGATGGTTGTACAGCAGCCACAACTCCTGCAGCAATCTGAACCCTGTTCACCAGGAACGAGTCCTGTGCCAGGAGTTTGAAACCTGCAGGGTGTAATGGCACTCCTGTTTCTGGTGGCACTTCCTCAGGGCTTCAGATTGATGTGGTGGATGGCCAAATCAATAGTGTCAGGCAAATTTAATGGTTTGTATTGTAGTACTTTGTTGGTTAGTGAAATGCCAACTTAAATGATCAGGGATACCATGTTGTCTGCCTCAACTTTTCATGGATTGTGTTACCATTTCGTTGGTAAAAGTTGGCTGTAGGAAGGCTGTTACTGTCTTCAGTTTTTAAAGACTAAAAATTTCTGTTGTAAAATCCTACAAAATGAGGAATTCTGAACTGTGGCAAGTAAAAAGGCATTGGTGACTCAAAGCAGAGTAGAGCAGGGTTTTTATATGATGATTTTGCTTTGGTAGGAAACCAATACAAAACATCCTGCTCAGGAGGAAAAGATAGAAAAGTGAATATGCACATGAAAATCTTCTTGTGAACTTGTGTCACTTACAGAGGGAGATGCAAGTTAATCTAAATTCAGTGTAAATTAAATTTTCTTAAGAAATTGGAATTAGGATTTTTTTTTTTAATTCAGCCTCTTTGTTCTTTTACCTCAGATACTTTTTTAATTGTCAGGTTTTGTTTAAGCACTGATTTAAGAATGGGGAATGAAGTAATCCACTACTAGTGAAGGGCTGGTGCAGATAGTAGTCAGAGAAAAAGGAAAAGTAACTTCAGTGACCTCTGAAACACTAATTCCTGAGGTGTGATAGCTAATGCTACTGCACTCATAGAAAGACCTGAGTCCTGTGTCAATAATTAACCCTGAACTCTGAGAAGTCTAGAAATCTTTCACCTAAGACTCTAACAGGGAAGGAGGTGAGTATGGGTTTGCTGAGTAAACAAACCAAGCCTGTGCAAGGAGAGACTAACCTGGAATGTCCCAATGAACATGTATAATTTACAGTATATGAGATTGTGGGGGATGGAGGCTGTTCAGCCTGCTTCACCTCTTCCATCCCTGGGCAGAACTGAGAAGCTGAAGGGTTGGAACCAGGGCCAGGCAGCTCCTTGTGTTTGGTTTATGTAACACAGAAACTACTTTTACTGTGATATTTCTTAAAGCTCTGCCAGAATGTTGCTTTGAATCATGAGTATCGTTAGCACTGGATTAACAGGGGACACATTAATCCCTGAACCTGTCTGACAGCTGCAGTGAGGCAGCAGTGATTTTTATGCTAAAATATTGAATATATTCAACTTGCTCCTGTTTAACAATTAGAATGTAACATCTTTTGGTATCTTTTTTTTTTTTTTCTCCCAAATTTGGCAGTCTGAACTGGTCAAACCGTAGATATGTTTTTTATTTTTTATTTAAATTCCCTTTTAGAAGGCAAGTGATGGCTTTTAAGTGGTAGCTGTTCTATGCTGAGTGGATAGTTTGTACAGAAAGAAATGCTGACTCAAAGCTGCATGATGGAGATGTTAAATTATTGCTTTTTGATAAATGATAGAATGATTGTTTTGAATTTACTTAAAAATTAATTTTAGAGTTGATTGACAAAATCTTTTACATATTTTAAATTGTCCATCTGGGATCTTCCTTGCCTTATTGGGAGGGAAAGTGGATGATTTTTACAAGTACAGTAGAGTACACTTAAACTTACTACCATGAGGTAAGTGTACTTCAGTATATCTTAGCCTTTTAAACATTCCTCTTAATCTCTTCTGCTCTGGAGAGTATTTTGATAGACCTAACTGAGTGAAAAATGTTATTTCAATGGAGATTTATTAAAGCCTATCTCTATCTCTTTGTTCCTTTTGGTTTTAAATTCATTCCAGTTTTGGATGAATCCAGTTCCAGGAATTTTTCACGTTGCTCTGAACATTGCCAGTAGAAATTAAAATACAACCTCTTCAAGTTTTCATTTTGAAACAGTACAAAAAACTAATCCATTTATGATCTGGTTAAGTAATTTCATGGCTGAAATGTTTGAAAAAGAAGGATGTGTTTCCAGTGTGTAAATCAAAGAGGCTGCTCAGGGACAGGTAAATGAAATATGTGCTGCAGGTTGGGGGTTTTAGGGACAGTGTGCTCAGCTACTCAGACATCCCTAAGTGTTCCCATTGCTCCCACCAGTGCTGCTGTGGTGTTACATCTGGAATGGTTGGAATTGTGTGCCTGGCTCTGTTCTTCTCTGGTACCTTTTCAATTGTCTTTCATCTCTTTAGGTTTATGATTAAACAAGATGATCTTTGTTGTGCATGTTTCTGTCTCAGCAGGGCTAGGGCTGGTAGGAGAAAAACCTTTCATGACCAGTTTTGACTGTGCTCTCTGCCTCAGTGTACTGAAAATTAATGTCAAAATTAAAATACTTTTGAGGAGAGCAGAGCAGGTGGGAAGTATAGTGAGATAATTTCTGATTTTTCATTTTCATCTGGGTCCTCGTGGTGGAAGTGAACTCCTGTGGATTGACCAGTGTCATGAGATTCTCTGCAATTTTCTGCCTGAGAGCAGTTGTAGAATCTTCTGGTCCTGTGCTTCTGAAGGACTCAGCCATCCTGACTCTCAGTATTGTCTCCTCTAGGACTTCTTATCTCTGCATTTCCTCAATGCCACACACAATTTTGTACTTTCTCTCAGACCCATTATCCTGCAGTCTTTTACAGATAGTAATCCCTGTGTGGAAGATATTCTGTAACTTTTTTTTTTTTTTTTTTTTTTTTTTTAGTGGTGGAAGGGAAAGGCAGTGGTCAGAACTATGCTCATAATCCAGCCTATCAGACAATGTATATTTTGTAGTTAATTTTTCCCATCCAAAATAGCTAATTTTGTCCATTTGGGGCTAATTCTTTTGTTCTTCTTTCATTTGTAAGGTGAAAATATAACAGGTGACAGAACTGACAGAAGAAGGGGAGGGATATTGAAGTGGTTTCCTGGTGTTTCTTCTAAATTGAAAGCTGAGTTATTCTGCCTTGGGCAAGGAGATCCCATTCCCTGTGCTTTGCCATCCACACTGCCTATGTCTGCTGGAGCTCTGCAGTGCCAGCTGGGCTGGGGGACTCTGAGAGCCCCCAAAACTCAGGAGTTCTGCAGGAGGGCAGAACTGATTTAACTGAGGATTCTTCTGTTTATGGAACAGAGCTGCTCCCTCCTGCAAGGCAAAGGGTTGGATTTCCAGTGTGACAGTGAAAAGTAGTAGGATTATGGGATCAGTGTGGGAACACTTGTGTTGGAGCTTATGAGCTTGTCTGCTGTGAACTGTGTATTTAAGACTGCTGATACTCTGAGCTGAGTAATGACACCCTTTATACAGATCTTTGAAAATCAGATACAAGTGTGGCCTTTAGAATTTCCCTGACATCCACAAAGCAGACATGCCCTCCAAATATTCTCACTTCACTCAGTGATCATTTGTTTTGTTGGTTTGGTCAGTGAAATAAGGTATTGTGACTTTATTTTAGGAACAGCAATACAACTGTGATCCATATTTTTGGTGAAATACTGAACAGTAAACCAGAGTCTCTTCTTTGCAGTAGTGGACAACATAAAAAAAAATTAAAACGTTACTGAGCATTTATGTAGTAATCTCCTCATATCTAGAACAAGACTTGCTAACATAAAGTCTTAACAGTTACTGTGTGAGGTTTTGGCACTGGTGAAGGGAAGGACAGTGGTGATGTTGTTGTAAATGCTGATATTTAACACAGCAAGGACCTCACCATGATTGAGGGAGCTGCTCTAAAAGATTGGTGATACAGTAATCTGGTTCTTGAGAGACCTTTATAATGACCTTTTTATAATAATCACTGGCTCGAATTTGGTTTCGTAGGCACTGGCAGAAGCTGAACCCTCACTGCTGCTCATACTGCTCACATCTTTTTATATGGAGGTAATGGGAGACCTTTTGATTTGGTAAAGACTTTAAGTCTTTTCCAGCTCTGCTGTAAAACATGTCTTCTGGCAAGAAATGATTTGTGATGTACAGAACTGACTGGGAAAGATTTAGAAAATGGATTCTAAAAGAGGTCACTGTCATTAATTTAAATTTGTTTCTGACATTTCAGATTTTTCTCCTTGCCTGTCCCCCATGTCGGACTGCAATGATTCTCTTCAGGTAATGCCTCTTCCTTACTGTATTTCTGTCTACTTGTACAATGTATTTTAGAAATTAATCACAGCTTAATTTATAAAATACTAAGGGAAATAGCAAGTTGGAAAGGCATATTGGTTGGATTGAAAACTGACCCCTTGAAAAGGTGTGAAAAGTTTGTCTGCTGTCCAGGAAATCTTTGCTAAGACCAGTTGTAGGGCAGAGGCCACAATATTTGTTGTTTTTCAGAATGGATATATCTATTTTCTAACACGCTGACAGCATAGAAATTATATTTGAAAATCTGTTTTAAAATTTTCCTCCTTTTAAGTAACTTTTAAATTCCTCAGAGTTTGACAGACAGTGGTGGGAGACAGTTTGTTCTTTACTTTGTGTCTGATGTAAAGTAGACTGAAACAGTTCTGATACTAATTTTCTGTTGCTGTGATCAACAGTAGTTTAGAAAAAGATGGCTAAAAGCTATAAAATTACAGTGTATAATACTACTTCCCTGCCTTGTGCTTTGCTTAGGACTTGCTGTTGCATTTTGAAAAATGTAATTCTTTTATTTAAAGGACTTCTTTCAAATTCTTAAAGCCTTACTTTGAAGCTGTTCATGCACAGCAGTAAAGAGCAGTAAAACCCTTTATCAAAGGTGCTATTTTAAGCTCTGTAAGACAAATGAACAGCAGAATTCCAACTATTTAGCAGCTTGCATCATGGACAGGATTATGGGCAGTCCAGGCTTTCTAGGAATCCAAAGCTCATTATAGAAAGCAGTCCTACTTTAGAAAATTCTTTAAGTGTGTATTTAAAGATAGGATTTTGTCCAGTTTGGTTGCATTTAACGGTGACTTCATTCAAATTCAACCCAAACCATTTTTGAAATGCCTTGCTACCTTTTATTGAAGAGGCACTACATAAAATACCTGAAAATATTACATTTTATTTCCATCTATGAAAACAATATCCCCTCTCTTTTGCAAGGTTGCAGATGCACATGCTGAATGGGGCCCTCTTAGCTCTGCTGTTTCCTGTTGTTAATACACGCCTGGTGAGTGCACTGTGGTTTTCCTCCTCCTTTTCTTATTTATTTCTCAAAGATTATCTTTGGAGAGATGTCAGATGTTTGCTTTGCTTGGCCTTTTGAAGTTCATTTTACCAGGCTGCAGACTCCTGGTCACTCTAGTGGAGCCAAAATTGCAATTTTAGATTTTTGGATGTTTGTAACTCAGCACTGCTGTATTGAGTGTTAATTCCATTCTGGCCACTAATGGAGGGAAAACTTGGCTTTGAAAGAGGCTTTCACAGGTTAACCTTGTGGTCAAAATTCAGGCTGACTTTCAGGCTTTTCATACTCTATGTAAATGTAAGATTCCTCAGGCCTGGAGAATACCAAATGTTGTTGTTGGCTCTCACTCCTCTCCCCCAAGATTAGGCACAGCAGATACTTTTTTTTCCCCATACAAGTTTTAAAACCTGCTGTAAAACTTCAGTCTCCTGGACAAAAAAAATTAGCCTGTTGGTGTTCCTAGTGAGATTCTTAAACCCATTGAGAGTTACAGGTGAAAAAAGCTATTTTGAGTGTGAGTGGAATGAAGTATTTCTAAGGATTATTTCAAGAGCTGTTATCCATACATATGTAGAGGGGGTATATATGTATGTGCACATATGACTAGATGCTTTTAGTTTTTTTCATGTGATTTATCTGCAAAAATCTGTTGTTGCAGCTATTTTAATGTCTGTTTCAAGACAGATATGAGTACTTTATATTTAAGCAAATTATGTCCGTAGTAGAGGGTGAATTAATATTGTTACCAAAATGGTTGTGGGCTTCAGACTCCATTTCAGGTTTTGTTGGTGGCTCTCCACTTGCAAGTCTAAATTAGATTAAGTATGAACTTATCCTTATGTGCAGTTTGCAATTACATTTTATTAAAACTTGGTCCTGTTGAAGAGGCAACAAATTAATAAAACAAGTGTTATTTTACTGATAAGGAAAACACTTTTTATTTTGTATTTAAAACCATCTAGTTTTTAATTAAATATAATCTTAGGCATGACAAAATTGGTCTGGGTAACCTTTGAAGAAAAAAATGTTGAAGTATTTAATAAATCATTAGCTTGTATTTTCTCTGCCATTATCACAGATCTCATTCATATTAGGGCACTGATGATTAAACAAGGAAGACATAGACTGCTTATAAATTCTTTCTTGCAATTGGGAACAGAGTAGCCAAAAGATACTGCCCAAGAGTAAATATTTTTGGAATAATTACAACTTAGGATATTTTTGGCCTAACAGCTGCTTGCCAGGCTTTTCACTTTTCCATGTTTCTTCTGGCACAGGATAACATGGGTGATGTTGTACAGCCCTGCCTCCATCCAGATTCTTTCATGGCACACGCACATTCTGCTTCACAACTCTCGCTGTGCTTTTAACACCAGCTTTGTCCTAAAAGCAGGAAATATCTCCTAAAATATAGTAGGAATTAAAAAAAAAAAACCAACAAAAAAACAAAAACACCAAAAAACCTATCAAATTTTTCTAAGCTGACTGCTCTGGTTTTGTAATACCTAAGTGAAGAACTTTTGATTCAGTCATTCAGAATGAGAGGCAATCATTGCTTCAGCAGATGATGGGAATCAGGATTTGGGATGTGTTAATTTGTTCCAAGTAATTTCCAGAACGCCTCTTACATTTTGTGGCACAGTCTGTTAGGGTTATGTGGTTTTGCTACCAATTACATTATTTAATGAAATATAAATGTCTTTTTGTAGATATGCTTCAGTGTCAAGTTAACCTGAAGTAGAAGTTTCTGGCATAATTTCATGGTTTCCATTTTCTTATAATGTATCTGCTAATTTATTTTTTTGTTTGTTTTTTTAGAACCTCAGTAATTTCAAATTTTTTTTTCAAACAATAGTGTATTGCCAGTGAAAATGGAGAGTTGAGACATTCACTGAAACTACAGTAGAAAGTTTCTACCTTCTGTTATTTTAATCTTTCAGTCAAACTGTGCTAAACAATGCAGTTAAAAATCTTGTTGGAATGTAACAGGCACCTGGGGTAATGTTCCAGAAAATGTAGCCTGAAAGGTGAGGTCAGTCTGTTCTGTTCTTTCCAAGAAAACATTTCCCTGCCTTGGCATGAGGTTGAGGTACCAACAATTAACAGATTTAAGCAACAGATGCAGCCACTTGTATTTGTTTGGCACCTAAATATTGCAGTTATTTGCTACATTCTTTGCCATGTGCTGATGGAATTAAATTCTGTGCTTTGGGATAGGCACTGGATAAAAATAAAACTGTTTCTTGTCCAGTCAGTACTTTTGTGAGTTCTTCTTACCCTTTCAGAAATAAAGGAGAAAAAGATGCTGAGGGAATTGGCTTGTTAGGCTCCCAACAGGGGCCAGTAAGGCATAAGAGGATATACAAGAGCAGAAAGATTTCTTTTAATTCTGTATTTATATTCTGTGGCACACAGTGTAGGTCCTGATAACCTGGCTGTGCATGTAAATTCATTTAACTGCCACAAAGGCTCCAACTGTTTGGACAGTAACTGGGTTTGCTTGAGCTTTCATGTTGCATTAATCAAACTTTAACAAAAAGTCTTTCCACTGGTTTAAAAATGGGGATTTTTTGCAAGCTGATGTCCTGAAAATGTTGATATAGATAAAGTAAAATACAGGACATGTCCCCAAAAATGTTGGATACATGGGTGTCAGCTCACATGGCTGATATGGTGCAGTTCTAATGCTTCCAGAAGCTGCTATATTCTATTCTTAGAACTATTTAGCCCGAGAGGCGCACATTCTAAATCTGTGTTGGGGTCAGAATCATACTCTGAGCAGGGCTGTGAGTACATCCCATCATTGGCTGCTGTGCTGTTGATTTTTAGAGCAATAATTCACTGCAGTGCCTTGCCTGTGCTGGGTGTGCCTGCACAGCAGGATGGAACAGGCTGTGGTAGCACATTGTCATCTCCAAACTGGCTTAATCTGTCTGGCACCAGGGAAAACAACAGCAACAGCAACAGTGGGGGCTGTGGAGAGATTGGGCTTGGGTGGCTGGGAGGTGATAAAGAGCTTGTGCATATTCGGGCACTTACGCATGCTGTGTGCATTAAAATGGTATGGGTGTGTCATTTACTGGTAATGGCTAAGAAGGTGGCTGGTACAGTACAACATTGGGTGGTTTTTTAGGCTGTGTTCTAGGTGTACTACAGGAAAGACCAGAATGTGAGAGTTGAGCTCCTTCTATTCCTTTTCTGCCACACTCTGCAGTCTTTGTACAGAATGGCAGAGGAGCTGCTCTTGCACAGTGCCAGGGTAGAAATGATAAACAGAGAGGGGAGTGTTTCTGTCAGAAACCAGAGCAAAGTGTTAACCTGTGAGCCCCCTGAAAACCAACTGCTGTGTCTGAGGGTTTAATCTAAACTGGTATTATGTTCATACTCTTTTGGGGTGAACTGAAAATATCTGACTTCTGGGCTCCAGTCTGCTGCTGCCTTGGAGAGATTTTTCTAAAGCTGAGTTCAGTGCATGGAAAGATCTCATTGTTCTGTGTGGGCAGTAGCTGGTTTAAGTTAGGACGTGAAGTCTTGTTTTCACAAAGAGATTCATCAAATCCTTGATTGATGGGTGATCCCTTGTCTTCATTTCCAGTTTCTCCTTGCATGTGAAAGGTGCTTATGCTGAGTGAATCTTTTATTGATAAAACTGTTTATAGACAAGGCACAAGATGCAGGTGGGTTAGTTGCTCTGGAAAGCTTTTTGTTTGTTGTAGCCTGGCTGTACAACTTGAGTGCTTGGCCGTACAGCAACTCTGCAGCTCTAAAGCAGGAAATGCACTTGCATAATCAGCCAGCCTTCAGAACAAGCCATCTTTTACAGTGGGGAAAAAGATGTTTTGTTTTACACACAACAAAATACTGTCAACACTACTGCAGCATAACAACTGTTAGTCTGTTCTCAGGAGTGTCCCCACACAGTGTTTGTGTAACAGATCCTCACAACTCCACGGCTGTGGAAGCCCTTTTGACACCACAGATAAATGGAGAATGCTCCTTGGCAGGAGTGAGTGCCACATGTTGTGGTGTTTATTTCTGAAGTGGGATAGGTACAGCTTTTCCTCCAGTTAGGAACACTGCTTTAGCCCCATCCCAAATAATTTTAATTCCCTCACTTTGCTGTCTGTGTTGAAGGACAGCAGGAAAGGTTCAGATTTAGGAAACCGCACCATTTTCATGAAGTTCTTGTTTTTGGATACTGTCACCTTGCATGTGTTTGTTTTGGTACAGAATGCTTGGAATGAAATAACCCAACAGATTGTACAGGAGGGTTGTTTTAGCTTAGTCCCCACAGGAGCTGGCTGACCACCTTGGAGGTTGCCATCAGGACACAGACAGTGTCCAGTGGGGGAGTGCCAGGACTGCCATAATCCAGTTGTTGGGTTTAGAATCTTCTACCTGCAAAATAGGATATAAGAACTGTAGTTGAATTAAAAAGATCACTATGTTGTTTGCCAACTGTTTGACTGCTGTTTAGGAAGGAAATTAAACTCTTCCAAGCTCTCTTCTGTTGATGTAGAAATTTCTGTGATGTTTTAGTTTCAAGGCTGTGTCTTTAGTGTCAGAAAAGGAAGGTTTTCTCCCCACTCCTGCTTCCCAACACACAAACCACAGTGGTAGGTCCTGTGCCTGAATTCTTCTGCTGTAAAATGACAGAATCTGCCTTTGAACCAGGGCTTTTCATTATTCCCATGGGATTTCATACTTGTGGTATTGTCCAATTTTCAATCAAGAAAAATAATGCAAGTGTGGCTTTTCAGCTCCACACTAAAAAGCTGAATTCTGATTTTTTGCATGTTTTCTACTACTGTTCAGTTTTGTGCAGTTTTAAATGTGCTGCTTTAGTGTCATAAATAGATATAGGCTAAGGTACTTACAGATGGGAGTAATTTTCAAATACAGCGCATCCCTTTTGATAACTGATAAAGGGCTAGAAATAGGTGTGGATTAGGAAGCTCAAACACAAACTTATGGTTGAAGTTATTTTTAGTGTTATTTAGGTGTCTGACTTCTTAGAAAAGAAATTACACTAATTCAAATAAACACAGAAATTACTAATTGTAATTTCCCACAAGTTGGCAGCAGGTGAGAAATACCTGATTCACTATTAACTGGTAACCTGTTCACACATAATTCTGCAGTTTGTCTTAAAAACCAATAAATGAGTGGCCATTTTATATTTTAATTTAATTTATATTTGGTCAAGCTTAGCAGGTCTGTGCATGCATGCAGGATGCTATAAATCAGGTCTTTTGATTTTTTTTTTGTACAGACCTCCTCAGTAATTACTTGTATATATATATTTATATATTTTTATATATAAAATACCTCACTTATAGAATTCTCTCAGAGGGTGACAAGTATATTTTCTTTCTAAAAAGACTGCTGTGGGGATGTGCCTAGTTTCTGATTTAATTACTTGAGTGGTTCACAGTGTTATTGGTAATTCATGCTAGCATAGAAAGGGAAGGAGCAGACTTATGTTATTCCTTCTTTGTTGTGCTTGTGGCTAATTTTGGGAATTTCCTACTGGAAGTGCTGTGTTTGTGTTAAAGGGGGATGGAATGGGTACAGTTTGCTGCACTTCCAAAGCACTGACCATTAATGTTTGTTATTATACACAGATGATAAAATAACTGAACTGAAGGCATTGCCATGAGTCAGAAAGAGAATTTTTCCCTGGAACTTGGTTGTTAGCAATGAAAAATACTTACAAATATTTTCTTTATTCCACAGCTTCCATTTGAAACAGAGATTTATTACATCCAGCATGTGATGCTCTATGTTGTGCCCATTTATCTGCTGCAGAAAGGAGGTAGGTGGGCAGTTTATTCCTTATGGATTGAACTGGTCCTGTGAAATTAAAACACTCTGCTTACTGGATACCACTGGCTTTACCCTCTTTTTTACCAATTTTCTCTGTTTTTAATTAATAGTTCTTGATGTTCTAATGTTGGAGTTTTAACCCAGGTAATGAATTATGTCAGGCACTGAAACAAAAATTTAAAAAATCATCTTCTGCCTGAAGGGATATTTAGAATGTATTTGCACAATGTGCATTGTCTTCTTGAGCAGCATCTCTGCCATCTTGCAATATTCTCAGTTGTTGGTGGGATGTATTTTTAATATATTTATTTTTATATGTATTTTTAATATATTTTCTTGGCTGTCTCTTGAGAAGTACTGGAACTCAAAATGAGCCAAAAAGAAAAAAAAATAAATTAGTTGTCTAGTTAGATAAACCCCAGAAATTCTGAAGCTCCAGTGGAATGTAGTGACACATATCATTGGAATGAACTAGATTGCTTGTTATCTCTTCTGACAGGATTGCTGCCTTGCATTCACTTATGCCATAATAGTTCAGTGAGTCTGGGAATCCTAAAATGTTTCCCTGGCCAGTGATTTTTCCAGTTGTGGATCCTCAAAGGGAATGCAGTGCATATTCAGCTGCTGTGGTGCTCTGACCCCCTCTAGTGCTGATGTGCCTCCAGCTGCATTTTCTAGCAGAGCTGGATTGTTCCACCCAGGAAATAAAATATGATCATTTGTGATCCACAAGCCTTTAATGAAAGCCCGGAGGGATGCCAAGCAGTGAAATACAATCAGCCTCTTCCATCCTGCTGAATCCATTTTGTTTTATAGCAGGAGTCGCTCCAAATCCTTCACTCTATTTCACTGTAACCTTTGTGTTGCCTGATTGCACTGTGACCTGCTGAGTGAAATTAAGAAAAATGATTCAAAGGAAAAGTGAAATCTCATACTTCAAAAGAGGATTCTGTTTCTTTCTTTTATCAGGGAAATATGCCAGCCATGTTTAATGTTAATCCACCCTTGATATCCTAAAATTCTGGCAAATAATGCCAAAGTGAAGAGTATTTGTAGGAGGTACACAAACTCATCATCTTTGCAGGAGGAGGGTGAAGAGCAGGAGGCAGAAAACATTAACAGCCATGGAGTGAACTGTAGGCAGTGACAAACAAAGCTCTTGTGATGTCAGTAAATCACTTGGAGGCCTTGGAGTTCCCATCTGAGGTCACTTTTAGACATGAATGTCCTTTGCTTTAACAAGGCTTGGCCTTGGATGACGCTGGTTGTGTTCTTTTCAGTTTTGATTGCTTGGTGGTTTGGTTTGGCTTTTTGCTCATTTTGAAATAGAGCTTCTCAGGGTTCTTCAGGAGCTGGGGCTGAGGAGAACTGGATTTGCAGTTTGAAGGGTTTGAAGGTTGTTAAGTTTTGACTGGATTTGTAATTTGAAGGGTTTGAAGGTTGTTAAGTTTTGGTTGGATTTGCAGTTTGGAGGGTTTGTTGTTGGACAGTTGTCACCCTGGCTCAGCATTCTGAACGCCTGCCCTGTGTTCATGGACAGGTATTTGCTGCCATCTAATGTTGATGCGGTGGCAGTAAAACTGCTGAAAGATCTCTGTTGGCTAAACCTGACAATTGAGATTGCTCTGGGCTGTTTCACCAACAACTGCTGCATTTCTTATGCACCTGGCTCCTTATCACTTAACTGGCTTTAATTAACAAAACACCCATGATCTCCTGCCACAGATGACCTAATCATCATTTTTGATGAAAAAATGATTTGTTAATTTTGTAATTTCACTACCACCTCTGTTTAAGTACCTTCTGAGTAGATCACACAGGCCTTTGTCCTGAGTCCTGTATCTTGTGAAAATTGCTTTTTCATGGCTGACATTGATCAGCATGCAGCTTGATTTCAGTATTGTAAATAGAAATTTCCATCAGTGAATCTGTGGATTATGACTGAGAGAAGTAATTGAAGGGTAGGAAATTGAAAAAAAAAAAAAATGAAAAGTAATTTTATTTGGAAAAATATGCTACTTCAGTTTTATTGGGAATCTGCCTATGTTGCTGGTGACCTTGATAGGATCCAAACATTTCTCAAAGGTGGGGTGAGCAGAACCCCTGAAGCAGAGTGGTTTTGAGGCTCAGGCTATAGAGAGCTGCACCCTCAAGTTTGCTGACACCCTAATCAGGAATTGCACCAGCCACGCACACAGATCCAACTCCCTGCTGAAGTGTTTCCTCTTTGAAAGGAAACTGGTGACGGTAAGCAAGGGCTGTAATCATTTATTTTCTTGCTTTTCCTGCTGTTTTTTACAGTGGTGCAGGCTGGTCATGCTGCACTGGCAACCTTCATACATCAGACTGCTGTGTCTTCAGAGCTGATTTGCCACTAAATAAATGAGTTGTTTGCTGGGAATAGAAGCAGAATTTTCTTCTTAGGCAAGTGCTGCATCTTTCTAGCAATGAAGAGCCAGTGTCTGACTCAAGTCCTAAAGCCCTTTGTTGATCTAAGTGTCTCCAAAAGTGGCATCAGAAGAGAAGCTCTGTGGCATTGTCACACAGTCAGTTGCTAATTTTATTTCCCTTTTCTTCCTTGGAGAATGCCTCTGTTGTGCCCAGCACAGGCAGCTCCCTCAGGGCAGGGCAGTTCCTGGCCTCAACCTGCACTTGGTGGAAGATGCAGCACACAGATACCAAGTACAGATGAAAGGATCATTTTTTCCTTTGGTTGTAAATTAGGAAAGTGCAATTAAAACACTAAACTTGTGTTTTCCACTTGCTGGTAGGACTTGCTTGGGGATCACTATATTTAAAGACTTTTTTTAGCTGTTGCACCTTTTATCAGCCACTTTCCCACATTGTGACACTTGCCTGTATTTAGCCAATTCTTTCCTTAGCTTTTGAAAGGAGTTATCAAGCAGGCTACCTTTAGCAGTAATCCAGGAGAAATATCACTTTATGTTTAGATATACTTAGGTAGTCATAAATCTAGTCCATCTTGATCTTCATTGAAATGCTTGATAATGTGTGGTACAGCTCTTTTACTGAAACTGAATTACTTAGAGACCTGCCAACACTTTTGTGTTCTTCCCCTACTCTGCTTCTATGTTCCTATTCCAGATTTCTCTACCTGCTGAATGCCAAGGACTAGACACAAATGTGTGATTTGCTGCTGAGCTGTGCTTGTGCTGTGGCACCTTGAGCAGCAGGGTAAATCTGTGTGCTGTCACTCTCTCTTGTAGCTTGAATATTGGAGGATAATCTTGTTTGATGATTTAAGAGAGAGGAAGAGGAGAGGAGAGGATGCGTCTCTGTCCTGTGACCCTCCGAGCTTTATGCACTGGGCAGTTACAGTCAGTTTGAAAAATGAAATATCTCTCCAGGAGATGGAGAAGTTTAGAAGGGCAGGTGCCAGTATCTGGAAGAACTGCTGCTGTATGAAGGTAGAGGAGGAGCTACTGCTGCTGCTTTTTGGAATATCAGAAATGATCCTGAGAGAAGCAGGTACTGTAAGAGCTGGTTCTGATGAGAGGAGCTTGCACTGAGGGGAAACAGAAACCTCCCGGCACAAGGTACTTGTTTGAAACCTACACATGGAGTCAGAAGAGCTGTAGGGGAAATGTGGATTTCAGGATCATCCTCTTGAAAACATTTTTTTCCTGTTTTCCCCTGTAAAGGAAGTTTTATCTCTAAGCTAGCTCAGTAGGCCACTCAGCTGGAATTAACCCTCTGATCAAGGGAAATAAAAGGAAAATAAATTTGCCCTCACATTTTTGTAAGCTTGAAAATGAGAGAATTGTAATAGTTGCCCTGAGTTTTGGATTAAGCAGGTCTACTTGTAATTGTAAGACAAATGAAAGAGAGTGTGCAGCAGTGGAAAACTCATAAAGCTCTATCAAATGTAGTGGGAATGAAAGCAAGACATTAAGAGATTATTTTAAACCCTGCTAAATTAAAAATTCCTACTATATTTAGATTCTAATTCTCTAATTCAAGCAGAGGAGTAATTTTCTCCTGCATTATGTTTTCACAGAAATACAGAAGGAATATTGCTTTCTATTAAGTTGTGTTCAAATTTTCACAAGCCTGTGTATTGAGAATTTTAAATAAAAATAATAGTTTGAACCAGCACATTGTGGGGAGGGAGCAGCATTTAAAAAATGGCATCTCTTTGTTGATCTTTAGTTTTTTAAAGCCATGCTTCCATTTACTAGATGGCAAAATGAACAACTTGGCACATTCAAGGTCAGCAAAACCTTGTTACAGAAGCAGATGAAGAACCCCCAACTCCAGTCTCTGTGGAATCCTTCCTATCAATGCCACTGAAGTAATGAAGTTTAATTTAAACTGAGGGATCCCCTGCCAGGCTGTTTCACACAGGAGCAAACCTGCAGCCTACCTAGATGGGCCCAGCTTGGAATGGTCTCAGCTGGCTGGCTCTGGGTGTTTTTGAGAATGAGATCAGGGCCAGACTAAATTTCTGTAAGTGATTCATGTATAAGAACTGCCCATGACCCTTCATTAACAGTGAAACTCTCTGCTCCCACCTCTTGAAATTGATTTCCTGTGCAAGGAGCTTTTGCCAAAGCCAACACAGCCCTTCAAACAACCACTCAGCTGGCTCTCAATTTTCCTGTTTGTGTTTTTCTTTTAACAGGCTGTTCTATGGAAAATAGACCTCACTGCTCCATTGAACAGCCATCTGTTAAATAGCAGGGCAGTAGAGTAATAAAATCTATAGTGGGTAAATCTCATTTATCTAATGAGAAATGTACAGAAAATATATGTACAGAAAATGAATTTAAAATTAGTTTCCCAACACACACTGTGGAATTTAGAGTGCTCCAAAATGTTTTTGTGTGGAGCTCAGTGTTTCCTTTTTTGTCCTTTGATGTCCAAGTGATGCTATTGCTGAAAATCACACCATTATTTTCAGGATTGCAAAGTCTAATAAGGAGAGATATTTTTAGCATGAAGCAAGACCAAAAATCTGTAGGGAGCAAAAGTTGCTGATTTTTTTTTTTTTTTTTTTTTTTTTTTTTTAATAGAGCAAGGATGTAGCAGAGTGAAATTCTTTGTGGGGGAACCTGAACAGCTCTGCTGAGGGTCCTCTGAAATGCCATTCCCTGGTTAGACTGAAGCTGAACATGAAGAAGGTTCAAAGCCAGGTTGTGCCATGGGTGTGTGTTGTCATCCTGTGCAATTTCCTTAGACTTTTAATGACTGTTGTCCCCCTCCAGTCTCATTTTATAGCTGAAGTCCCTTGCCTGTTTTAGTATTTTTACCCTCCCTGCCCTGTAAGTCACCTGGATATGGAGGTGTCTGGATTTTAGATTTCCTGGGTGCTTTCCCCTTTAGATCTCAGCAGGCTTTATTAAATACTTTTGAAATAACACAGGCAACTGCCAACAGAAACCTAATTTGGTTTAGCACTGCTCAGCCAGTTCCCAGGAGCTGCTTTGATATCTTATTTAAATTTCATGTTGTGTTTTGTATCTAGGTTAAACACGCACCTAAAACTGCAAGGACAATATAAACATATTTTGCAAGTCAAAGCAGTGTTTTCTTTACAGCAGAGGAGGGAGCACAAAGAGTTTCTGTAAAGCTTGACCAGGTCACCTAAAGCTGGTGCAGCCAAAAATAGAGCCATGATGTCCTGCACTCTGCCACCAAGGTTCATTCCTCCTCCTTCTCTCTGCAGTAAAAAACCACATTTAGGGTGGTGTCACCTCTCTGAAGTTTTCAGGCCATGGAGTTTAATGAATATCATTCCTATCTAAGTCAACACTTTTGTGCCATTTTGTAAATAGGATGCCAGCTCTCAGCTCACACTTGCCAAGTGCATCCTAAGAATTTCTGCTGGGGTTGTTTCCCTTTACCTGCAGGACTCAAAGTGATTCCTGTGAGTTCTCTTATACCTTTGGTTTTACTCACTGTTCAGACACTTTTGACCTTCACCTTCCCACTGGATAAGGAACTTTACAAGCTGCCCTCTCCTTTCCAGGCAGCTCCTGTGCCCAAATTTATCATGGGCTCCCCAGGCTCCACCTGCTCAAAATGCTGTTTATTTGAACTTATTTCAGGTAGTTACTGCAAAATCAATTTGAACTGGCATGATGGGTACAAATTATGGAAGGAAACTATACAGAAAATAACTTTGAAAGGGCCACAGAGCTTGAGGCAGAGAATTTCTCTAGAGACCCTAAACCTGAGCTGGGATGCAGCATTAAACAGGGCTGTGGTCACAGCAGTTACTTGTATTTATCCCCACAGGATGCCATCCACAGGCATTTCCAGAGCAGCTGTGGTCTGGTGGGTGCTGTGGTGGCTGCTCTGCATGTGGAGTTATTTCAGTTCCCTGTAGCCTTGTACAGTGTCTGCTGAAGTCTTTAATTACTTCCTGGTAATTACAGAGTGTGCTGGCTAGCCAAGGCCAGTATCAGTATTGCATTCTGTGCTCTGAGCTGTCCTTTGAGTACTGGATACATGTTCCAGTATTTAATAATATCTAATGGATCAGAGACCAGATAAAGGCAGATAAAAATTGTCAGTGTGTTTTTATAATCCTCTGAAACTCTTGCAGCAGCCAAGCAACATGACATTGTGCATCTTTCTTTTCTGCCCTCAAGCTAAGTTATTAAAGTCATAAGGAAAGTAATATTTCTCCACACATCTTACAGTGCAATTTTCATGGCTGCTAGTAAGAGTCTAGAGAACGCTGTAAACTGGTTTTGTTCTTACCATAGGAAATTTGAATATTTAATTCCCAAAATAGTCTTGTGTCTCTGAGTACTTTTATTAAATCTGATTCCCTTGGTACATTCTAGATCAGGGAACATTGTGTTTTGTCAGGAAAACCTGGTTTTGAGAGAGTAGAGGAAGGTTGGAATAATTTATCTGCTACTTCATTTGAAGGGAAAAGGTATTTTACAGTATCTGTGATATCTACTGATTATAAACCTATTTGTAGTGTATATCTGAAAATATCTTCACAGCAGTTTCCATTTAAAAGCACAGCCTGTCATTATTGGATTGAGCACCTGATACAGCTTTTCTCTTCCTTGGCATTATTGGTGCAAGTTCCTTTTTAATACTTGTTAAACAACCATAAAATTAGGAGATGCCAAGCTGTGCTCTAATATAGAGGCTGTGCAGGACCTGCTGCTGCCCAAGTCACTTCTGTGCATGCTGAAATCATAATCCCTGCCAGAAGCAGGTGATTAAATATAAATAACCTGAATTTTTTTTTTTTTTTTTTTTTGAGATTCATTGTATGCCATCATTGCATTTTATTACTTCTGTGGCAGAAGGAAGAATGAAGTAAAAATCATTGATGTTGGTGAAAAATAGACAGATTTAGTGAGGTAATATTGTATATTTCACTGCTGGACAAGGAGGAGGGAAGGAGCTGATCAGGATGCTTCAGGTAAGAATAAAGCACTCAAATATTAATTATTATAATGGCATTGAGGAGGTTATCAGCTCAAGCCAGATAGCCAGATGTCCTGACATGCAGATAGCAGGGAGAGAGAGGATTATTCACTGAGTGTGTGATGGGCACAGCACTGAACATTAATTTATTCCTTTCTTTTCAAGGTATCTACACCCCTGAACCGCTCTGCAATTTCTGGTGGGCCCTTTTATCCACGGGGTTCATGTTTGTGTATCATTTCAGCATCTTGCAGATCCTGGGATTGGTAAGTACAGCCAGGGTAATAAATGGATAGCCTGCAAGTACATTCAGAGTAAAAAACATTCAGAGTAAAAACTGAGTAGTTTGAATGTCCAGGTCTACATGGATAAAACTTCTTGCATGCAAATTTTTGATTTAAGTCAGCTCGTATGCAGATTGCATGTTCTAAATAGCATTCGTGTCTTATATCTATATTTTACCTTGTATCTGGTAAAATATTTCATAGTTTGGTTATGTACCTGCATAAATCCATTTATTAAATACAAAATGGAATTTGGATCTGAAATCTTTGTTTCTGAAAGCTGCCCTGCTTGTGTTGAGCAAATCTGTGTCACCAGAACGTTTTTTTAATAATTATAGTAATTCTCTAAATTTTCACTGGTTTTAGGTGAATCAGTGCAAGATAAAAATATTGCTAAGTGATAAATTTATTGTTGCTTCCTCAGGTTACAGAAGTGAATTTGAACAACATGTTGTGCCCAGCCATCTCAGATCCTTTCTATGGGCCCTGGTACCGAATCTGGGCATCTGGACATCAGACTCTCATGACCATGACTCATGGGAAGCTCATAATCCTGCTGTTCCACAGTGCTGTCCCCACCTTCAGATGGAGCATGGACTTGCTTAGACTTCCAGCTAAGAAAATAGACTGAAATTTCTCCCCACAGAATAGCTCATACAGGAAGCAAAGATATACTGGAAAACAAAGAGGGGGGATCAGAGGACAATGGCTTTATACTTCTTCCCAGAGTTTTTTGCCTCAAAACCAACTCTGTAATGAAGTGAGGTTTTTTTTGTTTGTTTGTTTGTTTTTTACCTGCTGTTTCTCACTGCCTATTGCCAATGGCAAAATTAGTGGCCTTATTCTGGGGAAGGTTGGTGTTTTATACATTTTGTATAGATTACAGTAGAATCTTGCTAAGCCACCATTTAAAATGAGGCCAAGACCTGTCCACATTCCAGCAGAGAGAGTGGCAGTGCTACCTCGTTTGGACTCATTTTCCATTAAACAATAAAACACTTCTAGGATAGGAGATTATCTGAATTGTAGCACCCCACTGGTGTGAACCAACATGCTGAACTGCATCATCCTGGCTCAACTCTTAAAGCTTGAATGTTCCAAAATGGTCACAGGAAATGGTGCACACTTCATCCTCCAGTCAGAAGTGCAGAACAGTGAGGTTCTCATGTATTTTCCTTAGGCTGGTTGAAAATGTTGGGGAACAATAACTCATTAAAAAATAATAATTAATCAACTACTTAATTTCTAAGCTGCAGTGGATAAGTATCTATGTGGTGAAGTCCCATCATGATGCTTTGGAGATGTTTTTATTTTGGTGAGGGGGGAAAAAAGAATGTTGAAATAATTTCAAAAGCCTATGTTATGTGTAAGCTGTGATAAGATATTGCATTCACTGTCCTGACTTTGAACAAAATGTTTTTTTTCACTTACCTTGGACTGGAGAAGGAGTGTAGATACAAAGTCCAATGTAAACATCTTTTTTTTTTTTTTTTTTTAAATACTTAGTAGCTTTTGAAACATTCCTGCTCTGTGTGCTGATCCTCAGTGACCAGTCTGGTTGGTGAGAAACCAAATGAAACTCTGTTCTCTCCCTACAGCTATGCTAGATCATGTCTACTGATTTTAAAATACAGGTCTAGAAAGGAATGTCAGATCAGTGCAGGCCTCTAGTGCAAAGAACATATTCCAGTTTTTACCATGACCCATCAAGATTTCTTTTGGAGAACAGGATGTGGGTGGGCAGAATGATCAATTGTGTGCACTTGCTCAAATTCTGCAGGAGGAGAAACCACTGGGCAGAAAAAAGGGAAATCCTGACTGTGCTCTTCCAGAACTGTGAGCCCATTGTTCAGACTGTTGTGTTTCAGGGCTGCAGGTTTTTCTTGTACAGAAGATTTGTGGGAATTTCTAGATTCTTTGTGTTGTCAAAGCTGCGACTTGTAAGATAAACCAAAACCATCATACCTCCTCCAGCTGGATCACCTGAAGGTTTGTGCTGAAGTTAAGGTACAGATGTTTATACCTCAGGAAGCAAAAGTAAGTTGACTTTTTTTTTTCCCTTAAAAATTTTCCTTGGTGAAGGATTAAGTGGCTACTTCAAATATTTTTACTCAAATATTGTACACCTCAGTCAGAAATACATTGTCCCATATTCTGATTTACAAACTGGTTTCTGGCTTTTTTCCATGCCTTGCTCTGTGTGTGTGTGTGTGTGTATACATGTACTATATGCTCACAACTTGAGAGCATGCAGCATGTACCTAAACTATCCCTCAGGCATACACAGCTGGTGTTAGTTAGTATTACAATGGAAGGACTTCAGACAAATTTTGCAAATACTATTTAGCATTATCATTTTTTTAACTTAATGGTTTTGGGGTGGGTTTTTAAAATTTTCTCTCTTTTTTAAGCATCTTCCCTTTTTTTTTTTTTTTTTTTTTTTTTTTTTTTTTTTTTTTTTTTTTTTTTTTTTTTTTTTTCTCTCTGTCAGGATATTGTAGTTACTGGACACACTTCCTAAGTAGGAACCTTTCCTTTCCTTTCCTTTTTTAAATTATAGCACTTTCTATCTGCAATCATTGCTTCAGGGCCTTCTAAAGAATAAAGCAGCTGCTGTTTGTCACCATGGATGGCCTCCTTCCCCATGCCCTTCTTTGAAGGCTTTTGGAACTTCATGTTGATTTTTGGTGACCCAGCACTCAAAACTGCATCAGCATAGCTGAGACAGGCTCCACAGAAGGGGAAGGACAGGTCAGAATGGGAGCAGAAAAGAAAAAAAAAATTTAAAGCAATTTTTGTGGAACTTCAAATCCTTCATTTCTCACCTGTCTCTGGTATGTGCTGGGAATGTGCATTAGCCAGAGCTTGCTGTATGTGCAGGGAATGGGAAAGCAGAGAACTTCATCTCTATAGCACTTAGTTGTTGTTTTCCCTGGCAGAAGCTGATTTTTGTTTTCCCTCAGTCGTTATTTTATAGGCAGTTACACTATACAGATTTCTTTGGTTGCTTTATGCTTATTTACACTGGAAATGAAAGCACAAAACTCTACTGCTGTTCTTGAGAGGTGATTGCATCCTCTCCTGGGGTGTTACACACCCAATCCCTGTCAAAATAACTTGAAGCAGTTGCCCAGTACCTGGTGATGAGATTTTACAGTGCTGCAGTGCAATGCACAATTAAAATGCACAATTAAAAAGGGTTGTCTGGGCCTCCTGGTCAAACATGCCCAGAAGCATCCTGGCACTGGGAATTTCAGCAGCAGTGGCAGCAGCTCTGGGGCACAGCCAGACCCAGTTCCCAGCAGCTGAAGCAAACTATAAAATTTCACCCCAGAGTGGCTTCATTTGCTGGCCAGAATACCCCAAAAAATTCTTGTGCAGTGTCACTGCCTGGCCTTCAGAGATGTGGTTTGGGTTAAGGGGCCTGTACAGAGTTGTTAGTATTGGGGCATTTCAAAAGAAACAAGGAGTTAAATTCATTATTCCAGTTGCCACTGGCTGCATTCCCTCCAGGTGTAGCCATGAATGAAGCATTATTAGCTGTGATAAATCTGTTTACGGATGGGTTTATTGACGCAGCCTTGGAGTAAGTAGCCCTCCAGAACCAGAGGTCAGCCAGTAACATTTCTGTCCCCACCACCTTGTGCCATGGCTTCAGCTGCTCAGGATCTCTGCAGTGCTGTTTTTCCAGAGGTTCAGACACTGCACAGTGCCTGAGATGGATCTATTTGGTTTAACTTCCTCTTTTAAGCACCAAAGGAGAATTTGCATCTTGTTTCTTTTGAAGGGTGCAAAGGAACAGCTCTTGCCCATGTGTTTATAAATGGATGAAAAGCCAGAGTATGAACACGCTCCTGGAGCTGGTTTCGGTTCAGCTTCTTGGTTAAAAAATGCTGCCCATAAGCAAAGCTACATGTGCTTGAGCAGCTGCTGCCTTGGTGAGCCTGGGAAACAGGAAAAGTCACTCCATTTGCAGCCCAGTCAAACCTTGAGGTCTGAGAGTACCTCTGAACAGAGAGTAGGTTTCTCTTTCTGGCCACAGAGTTTTAATATTTCTGTACATTTGATAATTTTATAAAGTTCAATGGTATTTTTCAGAAATGGCAACTGTAAACTGACTGTACTTTTATGTCCTAAGTCTTGCATCTAAACCAGAAGCATTTGTTTTCTATGCATCCAGAGCTAATGGAAAACAGTTGTGTTTTCTTCAGTGTTGCAGTTGTTTCACTCCAGGTGGATCCTTAGGAATTAAAGGATCCTTAGGAATTAAGAAGCTCTGAAAAAGCCAAACCCAGGAGGAGGGTGTGTCAGCCCTGGTGGAGGTTTCTGCAGGCACACAGGTCAGCTTTGGTGTTTTCAGTTCTACAGTGACAGGACTCATAGCAAATCTGTTGATTTTTTGTGATCTCGTACTTCAAGTGATATTGCTGTAAATCTCTATTGCAGCTGTTGGTGTAACTTAGTCAAAGCCAAGCTGTTTTATAAATAATTTTATTTTTCTTCAGGGTCAATTTTGTACTTTTGAAAACTCTTTCTGCATTTCCTGAGTCGTTTTCCCAATGCTGCAGAGGACACAGCAGGCAGAGCAGTGAGCACACTCTGCTCTCCCCAACCACGCTGTGCCAGGGGCTGGGCTGGAGCTCCTGGGGGGCTGCAGGAACTTGGGGGGGGCTGCAGAGCTGCAGGAACCTGGGGGCTGCTTACCCCACACTCCAGTCCCAGCATGGCATTATCCTGGCACAGAATGGGTTGGTGAGGGCAAGGATGGATGTGGATGGGCTCAACTGCCACATAATGCTGTTAGTTCTGAATAATTTCTAAGAGTGTTATCAATTTTGTAAACTTTTTAATGTGCTAAACTTTGGTTATGAGGTAACATTTACAAATAAGGGGTAATTTGTGTACTTGTTTTCGTATTTTTGCTCTGGTGGGTTTTTTTTTTGTTGTTGTGCCCTAAAGTCCAGATCATTGGGCAAATAATTGTTAAACCTCGGAATTAAAACAAATAAATGCATTTTACTGGATACTGAATAATTTTGTCATCATTCTGACTGTGCCAGGGCTGAGTCTGTCTTCCTTAGGACTTTTTATAACTAAGTAAGAATCACAGAGGCACATAATATGAGCTCTTCATAAATCAGGTAAGAAGATGGAGCTTCTGTCCAGCCTGATGTTGTCTACCTTGCACACAGCAGTTCCTGGGAGCACAATGGGATTTCTGGAATTCTGAGCAGTTCAGTCTGACTTGTGCCTGTTCCCTGTCAGCCAGGAGCAGTTCAGGGCCACAGCTCCCTGCAGGGTATAAATCCTTTCATCACTGTCCTTGTGTTCCAGGTGCAGAGCTCAGGGAACTGGTCCAGGACAAGGATGATGCTTCTCCCCAGCCTGGGCAATGTCCTGCGGTTCCCCTTTCACACCCCTTCAGCACAAGGTGGCAGAACAGGCACAGAAGTTTCCAGCTCACGCCTCTGTTCAGAAAGCTGCTGTAGCACTCAGTCCCACACAGCAGGATGGCAAAGGAGTTTTAATGCACTTTGCAAGTGCTGCTGGCTGTAATAAACATGATTGCAGCCTAGTTAAATGTATTCCTGTGACCCAGAAAATCTCAAACAAGCAGGTTATTGCCTTGAGTGCAGTTCTTGGCAAGTGCTCTTCCTGGAAAAAGAACATACTGGATGTGCCCACCTTGTATGATTATACATCCATTGCAGAGGATTCAATTTTTCATGTGGCTGGGGAAAAGAATCAATTCTCCAGCCTAATTTCTCTGCAAGAGTACAAAGACTGATGAAACAGCTTAAGCAGAAAGTCAGTTTGAAGTGCTGTATGGCAGCCTGAGCTGAACCATTTCCCACTGCAGGCACTGCTGATTATTGTCAGCAGCTCTCTAGAACTAATTGGAAATCAGTTTTTTATTGTTTAATACCAACAAATATGTAAGAATAAGGTTTCTACATCTGAAACACCTGGCTTGAGTTTTACAGCATGGGAATTGGAGAGCTCCTAAAGCACTGAGAGGAGTGGAAACTCACTGTAAGAAGTGGTAACAAGCTCTGCCTTTCAATGCCTCAGGGTTTTAGGTTAGGTTTAGTGTAGGTTTTACACAGTTCAGACTAATGGCACTAAATCTCTGGGCCAGCTTCCATCACTGGTTTAGTATTTACCCACGCAGGTTTCCCTTCAGAGGTTTGTTAATCTCTTAAAGCTTCAGAGCAATGAAGTAATGGCTGCATCAAACTTCAGCATCCAAAAGCTCCATGGATTCTATTGCTCTGCTTTCAAAGACTTTGCATCTGCAGCCAGCAGAGCTATTAAAGAGTGTGAGGCAAGCAAAGCCCTTCTAAACTCAGAGCTGAGTTCCAGGGAGATGGAATGCTTTGTCTCAGGAATTATCCTACAGGGGAAACATGCTCCCTTTATCCTACAGAAGAAATATACTCAGTAGAAAGTGTCTCTCAGGAATTCTCTCAAGAATTTGGCTGAGGGACCCAAGTTCTCTAACTGGATTTTGGCATTAGCTGTGCTGCTGCTTTGACAGAGGCTCTGCAGTACCCGCTGGCACAATGTCCTGTTGGACAATCTGGCTCTAGGGGGGACCAGTGCTGTATACCTTTCTGCAAAGGAGTTCTGCTTCAAAAGACTGAAAACCACTTCTGCCTCTCACAGGAGGGAGCTCAGGCCTGGACAGAATTCCATGTGTAAAGTTAGACTTTAGAAGTATAAAACTGAACTGACAATTGATATAAATATTTATAAATATCCTGAGATAAATAACTGATGGAGCTGATATAAATGGTGATTTCACTGGGAGTGTTTAGCTGCATGTACCTGTCCCCAGTTCGTTCCCACAGCAGGCAAAAGGGAAAGACAGGAAAATATTTCTAACACCCCATCAGCCTGTGGCACTAACACCAGGTACAAATGGTTCAATAAAAACATGGACCAAGCCACACAATTAAGCAGAGAAACATAAAAAGAAATGGTGATTCTTTTTCCTTATTTTATTGGGTAAATGATTTAAAAGGTAATAACAATAGTGTTAAAACTACTACAATATCTTTCCACAGCCATATCTCACAGACCCACAGATAACCTTCTAGCATTTTTTTTTCTTTTTTCCTCATTTTTCTCTTTTTTTAAGCCGTACTGAAAAATGCCCATTTCAACAGTTTCTTCACACTAATAGCAATTCAATGTGGAAGGAAGAAGGATCTAGTTATAAAGGAAGGGGGTTCAGGTAATCTGTGATATTACTGTCATCAATTGAGTTGTTAAGGAAGGAAGGAAGGAAAGGACTGAGGCTTTCCAAGCTACTCCAGGTAGCTCTGAGCCCACTGTGTGTCACCATGGCATTGGAGAGAACTCAAGATACTGGTGAACAATTTTAAGTTCGTTGGTTTTTTTTGTTTTTTTTGTAACATATAAAACACTAAAATAACTTAGAAACTAGATCCAAATATCTTGAAAAGAACTTTGATATACAAAAACAGTCGTAAGTTCTTACAAAAGTTTCAAACAAAAGTTTTTCTCAGTGCGTTTATGTACCAGCGCAATTACTGAGTCCAGAGCAAAGAAAGAGGTTTTTCTCTTTTATTTTTTTTCTTTAACAGTAATAAAAAATGAGGAAAACATATCTTTGTATATAAAGAATCATTGCTGGTCTTAAGAATAAATGTAACCAGAAACCCTTAAATCTGAGAGGCACACTTTGGGTTTCTCTTTTTTTTTTTTTTTAAACTTTTTTCTTTTTTTTAACATAAAATGAAAGTCACCAGTTTATTTAAATTGAGGAGATACTCAGACTCCCCAAATAAACTTAATTCAATTAACATCACTAGCAAAAATCAGTTAGAAACTGTACAAAAATAAAAAAGTTAACACATTTAATCCTGCAGGGATTTAGTAAGGACTGGAAGGCAGGCTTTAGGAGCAGCATTTGGGCATGGCTGGAGGCTTCTTTGGTTCGATCTAACACACATAAGAGATGTAACCTACTCCAGACAAGAGTTTTTAAAAACCCGCACAGTTGAAGACAAGAAGAGTCCAGATACAAACTCCAGGTGTGCCGGGGCTGTGCCCACCTTGGTTCCAGAGGGGGCTGAGGTCGGGTCCACCCGCGCCGGAGCAGCGTCGCTGGGATGGCGCCTGGAAGGACACTTGAAGCATCACCAAGTAACAGCTTCGTGTCAAGTCTATGGTTTGGTTGTCTCACTCAGTTTACAGAACAGAGTTTTTAGGAACGTTAGGCAAAAGAATGAAAAACAAACCCCAAACAAACAGAAAAACAAACCAAAAGCCAACAATCTCTTCAATGGAATAAGGCAAACTGAGTAGTGCTCATAAAAAAAATAATCAGCATTTCAACTTAACAAACAGTGAAATAAGCTACTTGGTTGTACCTTAATTTCTATAAAGTACCCCAAATGAAAAACAAATCTGTACTAACCCCAACAATACAGCTAAGAGCTACTCAATATAACCACGAGGGAATGACATCTGTGAGAGCAATTGCTGATCAGCTTTAAGCAGACAGACCTATTCTGTGCCAGTGCATGTCACAGTGAGCTGCACGTTTGGTACAAAGAATCCCACAATTAGAGAGAAACAATCTGCAGCAGTTCAGCACAGTGTGCTGAGGAGGTAGGTGCCCTAGAAACACTGTAGGTAGACTGATTATTCCAATCTTAAAAAAAAATAAATCATACAATCTGATTGACCACAGACTCTGTAACAGTTTTTTTTTTAATTAGTGATACAAAACTCTGGTCCAGAAGGGTCTGGCATGAGCTCGCTTCAAAAGCACACCTTTACAGTTTGTATAACACCCTTGAACTGTATTTTTAAGCAACAGCTACTAAGAGATAGACAAAAATGCATTGTGCATTAATGCTGTATACAAAAAGGAGACAAAACTATCCTTTTCTCCCCCAAGCCATGGTGGGAAGTATTGCTGACCTTGTCCTTCAAATCCTGCAGGATTGTTTTATTCATCAGTATATCATTATTACACTGGTAAGAAATTCTGTATAACATCTGCATATATTGAAGATTTCTTAAAAAAATTCTGATATGATTTTAGATCCGCATGACCAGTCACGTGACCTCCTTGAGGTTGATTAGCACCTTTCAATACATATATATTTTTATATAGAATAGATCTTTCTTAAAAAACTTCTAACAATGAGCTCGTGCAGAAGCGCGAGCGAGCTGTTAACGAGATGACAGATAAAGATGGGCTTGGATGACTTTTTTTTGTTTGTTTTTCGCAGCAGAATGATTCAGTTTTGTGCTCAGGTTTCCCTATAAGGGCAAGAAAAAAACAAAAAACCACAACTCTAGATCAGGTAGCCACTTGTTCAGATTTCCACTTGAAGATTAATTCATCTAAAAGTGTTCCCCAAGTAGAAACAAGACAACAGTATCATCCAAAATAGCCTCTGTATAAACATCTACTCATTTTTGCAGCTTCTGGCTGGCATCTCTTGGCTCCTGAAATTTCAGGCCCTCTGCTTAAAAATTAAGGCATCGCAACTGAAAATAGTAATATTTGGACATAAATGCTGTGGATGAAGGAATGCCAAAGACCTTCTACAAGAACCTCCATAGAAATTAAGTGGCAGACCTAACCTCACATAAGGGAAGAACATAATTTATCCTTATCTGACTTTGAAACTCTATTGAAACACTTTTACAGTTAATCCAATTTCTTTTCTTTTCTTTTTTTTTAACAACTGAATTTTATATATTTGATTTTTATGTATCTGTGTATTTACAAACATTCATTATTGAAAGTAACTGGGATTTCTGATTCCTGTGGTTTACTCACACAGATTAGGAAGGTCTTTTCTGTACCAGGCAGCCTGTGCTGCAACAGGCAGCAGTGGGAGTTGTGCAGGCACAGGAGGAAGGAGAGAGCTCCTGGCCTTGCAAATAGACCACACATACCTTTGACTAAATCCTATTTTTACAGCAGAAAAAAAGTTCCAATGGGTTTTCTTTCTTTCTTCTATCATGTGGAGGGGAATCAGAATTATTACACAGTACTTACAGCTCTCAAGCACTATTCCTGCAATAGATGAAAACATGGAACATTATGGCATACTTGTCCTGGCTCTGTCACAATAGTCTTTTTTTCTTTGATTAAACAGAAGTTAACTTGATTCATGACTTAATAAAACTCAATAAGTTCAAGATCAAATGAAAGAACAAAACAGGGATTTCTCTTTTCCAAAATCATAATTATAATAAAAAAAAATAAATCTCACTTCAAAGAGGAAAAAAAAAGTGTCCAAAACCCTGATGCCAGAGCAGCCTCGACAGGGTTTGCTAGAATGTCTGGAGTATGTTTTCTATGAATTTTATATATAAGTATATAATTATGTTATAGTCAAAGGCACTAAAATCTAAATCCATTTTCTTCCTAATATGACATCTGCTACTCACCAATCTGTTTTTAGGACACAAATTTGAGTCATCAGGAAGGCATCATCTCATTACAAATGCATTCTGGTGACTACTCCTGACAGGCCTGGGCTGCCTGTGACTGCCAGCACAGGGAGGGACACAGAGTGTTGGACTGTGCCCTGTCATTGAGGCCACTTGATTCTGAACATGCTGCCATGTTAACATCACCTCTTGCTGAGTTGCTTCTCTTCATGTCAAAAAAGCATTCTGTGTGTCAGCCTTGATGTTGGGGCTGTTTGTGCTGGATCTGGAGATCCTGTACAGAGCTACATGGAATCTTTACTGTGAGGGTGAGATATTGGACACAAAACGTCATTAAGAATATCAGGAAAATGCAATTCATTGTCTACTTCAATACCTGAATCTGATATGTTTCATTCCCTATCACACCCATTAATGCAAAAGCCTTTTAGCTAAGCAAAGCTTCCCTAACTGCAATTCCTAAACTCTTCCTTCCATCCACAGTTACAAAAAGCCTTGATTGATATAATTCAACGTTAATGAAGTAGAAATTTAAATTTCCATAAAAAACCCAAGGGGATAATGCTGCAAAAAAATCTGCAGTGACTCAATAATAAAAAGGTATGGGATCTTGGTAGTAATGCAAGTTTTCCCTCCCGTTGCCACGATGAGCTGAACCAACTAAGGAGCCTCAACATGGCAACGGAAACTATCATCATAAAATGGTACAGTAATAGAGATAGCTAGACCAAGAAGGGGCAGGGTCTCCTGGGAAGAGGTCTGCAGAGAGGTCCAGTGACTGGTCATGCGGCTCAGTGTCAGGAATAATGGTTGTAGGGTGGGAGGGGGTGCCCAATACCATTCTGGAAGTGATGGTGCTGACGATGGGCAAGGTACTCTGTGTAGCTCATGGTCATCTTCTCACTGCGGTACCTGCAAAGAGGAGAGGACAGGTCAGGGGTGGTACCAGGGAGTTGCAGCAGCAGCAGAAATGCTGCACTGCTGGGGTGGTTGGTGGGAAGAGCTCTGTACTTCTGATGCTGATAAGACTGAATTCAGCTGCACAAGGGAACTGCCACAGTTGTCAGGGTCATTTCCTGACTCTTATGACAAATCACAACGTAACTGCTTATGAAAAAATACTTTAAGCAAACAGAATTGTTTAAAAGGGTTGACTACTATGTTGGTTGAAGTAGAGGAAATAGAGAATGTCCTGTATCTTCAGCCAAACCTCTACAGAAACCTACTAGGAAAAACCATAAACAAGAACTACAGATTTTTGGGCTGTTTTTAAACAATCAGTGTCAACCGTCTGCCAAATTCTGCTTTTAAAATTATCCCAGCTACATTAAATGTAGTTACATTCTTTTTAGACTAGAATACAGAGTATCTCCAGTTGGAAGGGACCCATCAGGAACATCGAGTCCAGCTCCCCACTCCTCACGCAACTACCTAAAACTAAACCATCTGCTTAAAAGCATTCCTCAGACCCCCTTGGCCTCCAACAGGCTCCATGCCATGACTCTGGACAGCTTGTTCCACTGCCTGACTACCTTCTCAGTAAAGAATATTTTCCTAATGTCCAGCCTGAACTCCCCAAGGCAGCTCCATTCCCTTTCCTCATGTTCCACTGCTGCTCACCAGAATGTGGAGATAAGCAGCTCTGTTCCACTGCCCCCCAGGAACCTGCAGACCCCAATGAGGTTTTTCTAAGCCCTCTCCAAACAGAACAAAACATGACCTCAGCCTCTCCTCTTAGAAGAATCCAGAATGCCAAACACTTATTGAGACCCAAAGTCTTTATGCCCTTGAAGAAGACAAGTGGTCAAAACTTTCTTATAACCTAAGATTATAAAAAAGTCCTATTTCTCCATGCATGACTAAATAACTGGAGTTCAGCAGTTGTTTTACACTGCAGGCTTATACCAATAAATAGCTTTAGAGCCATTCCTACACACTCCTCTACCCTTCAACATCTAACAACAATGTTATGGGCAGAGCATCTGCTGCTAATTCTGAAATAGTTTGGCTGCCACACACTAAGGAGCCCTCAAGGGCGCGTCGTAATAAATTAGCAAAACTAAACTAAACTAGTATGAAATAAAATATTAAATTCTTGTCCCCACTCCTGGGAATTCCCTGCCAAAGTTTCACTAATGCCCTGGCTGTCAAAGCAGGGCATGGCTGGCATGTCTCGCACCTTAAGATAAGGGAAACCTCTACTCCATGGGGCATAACCCAAAGGTTTCTCTGAGGATCCAGCAGATCAGGGATCTGAGGAGCCTCGATGACAATACAGCAGCAGTCCCACCATGCACCATCTACCCAAATAAATCTAACAGGAGTAAGTAATCCTTGTTAACCACAGCCCTGAACAACCACCACAGCCAAAAACCCCTCAGTGAGAACCCAGAGCTAAAGCACTACTGTGAACGTGCAGAGTTATCTACCAAATATGCAAATATCCAAATACTGTGCCCTGGTGTTAACAGCCACCTCCTCCTCCTTAGTGCCACTCATCCTTGTGCAAGGCTTCTCCTCAGTCTGCTCTTGTCCAAACAAAGGAATCATGAATGAAGAGTTCACCATTCCCATCTGCAGGAGCACTTACCAGGAAGGAGCACCTCCCAGCATTACAGGGGCAATGTGCAGGATCCCAGTGCATACCTGGTTAGCTTTATTGTTTTCCTGAATTCATTAGTAATGGGAGCTTTGTAGCCTCCTTTCCTCAACAAGGAATCTATGGTTTGAATGTGGTCCCATCCTGTTGAATTTTACAGTAGCACAAATTAGTGAGAAATGGAGCAATAGGAACAGATGTTGCAAAAGCAGAGAACAGTGTGTGGTGCTGTGAGAGCACAAGGGCTCTGCTGGCATTTGGGATAAACCAAAATTCAGAACAGCTGAAGGAAATACCACATTTAGGATTTCCGTACACACACAACTCCACAATTATTTTTTATCTCAGAGCTGAAATATATTAAAAGTGAACCCACTCTACCCAGGTGTCCTGGACTGGGTGTGGGATACAAAACAGACCTTTTCCAAAATATTCAGGTATGATTATGTATCACAGCCACTTCAGACATTATAAATGGTTATGACAATATGGAAAACTAAATTTCCGTGTAACATTTAAAATAATTATTAGCTGAACATGTGCAGGGAACTTGAAATCAGACTTCTACATATTTACAGAAATATGGCTGATTTTAGAACAACTATGTATTATAGGTGTCTGGGTAATTAAAGAAGTAATGGATTAAAAATACAAATTCATTACTGTTCTCAGTAAGATCTTCATGCTATCCAAACTTCCTATTTGTTTAAAAACTCTCCTATTTTAAATAGCTGTTAGATATGTTATTTCCTAAAGATGCAATAATTAATCACACTGTTGCATAAAAAAACCTGCAAAAACCAGCGGATTTGGGCACATACAAAATACAAATGAGTAGTTCTGGAGACTTTAAAGAATCAGAATGCAATTCAAGGTCTACTAAAACTATTCAGAAATTTAGACACATTCCCCTCACAGTTCCTGATTTTTTAAAAAGGCCTGGAACACCTCTAGACTTTTAAGAAACTGTCTGGAAACAGAATTATCAATTAAAAAGAATTCTCAGTAAAGATGCCAGCTGAACCCTTTGTAGACAAATTTATATATAAAAAGGTGAAAAACAGAAGGGCATAAGCAATGCAAACTGTAAAAGACTGAGACAGACTGAGACACTATCAACCTTGGAAATAAACAATAGTGAGTGCTCAGAGTCAGCCAAAGACTGTTCAACAAAATCTACCATAATTTTTTAAATTCACAAACTTAAGTCTGTGCCTCTATTGAAAGGGACTTTTAACAACATTATTTTGTACTTCCATATTGAAAATAATTTCCTTCCATCCATTAAAAACCCTGGGAAGTCTGTGTTTGTAACAGGAATTGAAAGTACCTAACTGAAAAACAATTTGATCACCAGGAATGCAGGAATAAACCAGGGTTAAGGTAATTGCCCAGCCATCCCAACACTTAACAGAGCTTCTGCATCTCCCTTACAGCCCAGCCCAGCAGCCACACACAAATTGGAGGCTTTGCAGAACTGTTAGCCTGGCTGACAGCACTGTACCACCCCTCACATTTGATTTTCCTAGAGCTAGGCTGCATTTATGACTGGCTTCAAAAACAGCTCACTGAATCCCTCTAGGAGACTGACACAGGCATTGAATTGGCATTTTATATAGGAGTCTTCTTACAATTGAATATTGCTTCATCATCTGACATCAGTGCAAGGTCAAATACTTGCATTTTAGATTTACAGACATGTTTAAATTCTTCAGCAGCTCATAGGAAATAAAGTGCAACAATGACCTTGCTCCTTGGCGACCTCGGGCAGGTAGGTGGCCGTGCGCTTTGATCCTTTCTCGTTGATGAATTCTATCCTGATGCCGTGGACACCCACCTGCAAGAGATGGGCACCTTGGTTAGGACACAGCCAGGGAAAAGACACAGCAGCTTTCTGGTAAAACCCCAATGTGAACCTTTCAGTGGTTTAACAGCATTTCACACATGGTTTCAGGAGTGGCACTGCAGTGGGTGTCATCTTTTGGAGGTGTTCACTTACAGCCAGGTAAGCTCAGCTGCAGCACAGGATGTTCCTCTGCTCCCCACATGTGGCTTCATCCCTGGGCTGGAGGAAGTCCAGCTGAGAGCTAAAGTTGTTCTGTCTCCTCTGACACTGTCACCATTGTTGCTGATAAAATCACCTGGTCACCAGCTATAATCTGCAGGCAAAACAGCTGCCAAATCTAATGAGGCTTCAATTAAGAGCATTAATTTTGTTCAAAGCAGCAACTAAACAATCAAAGCTTTGCCACTCTATGGACTCGAGTCTGGAGCCTTCAAAATTTCTGCTCACGTATGAGAAGGAAATGGGAATATTACAAAGCACCCAGCCTCAAACTCCTATTTCTGTGCTACTGAGAATTGTAAGGTGACAAAATGACAGCACAGAAACCAAGATTACTAATACTAAGGTGCTGGATGCAGATAATCAAAATGACAAAAACACTGGAAAAAAACTAACAAAGAGGCTGGACACCTTTCCAGGGCATTGTCTAAGCCCCTCTGTTTTCAGGTTACAATAATTCTGTGGAGAGTACCTGCACTGGGATCAGGCCATTAAAGATATTCCATTGCCAGAAGGTTTTCAGTTGCTTTTGAATTCTGTGCACAAACACAAAGCATTATTAGATGGCCATTTTTATGCCCACATAACCAAGACGTTATTTCCATTTGAATCCAAAGGTCCCAATGCTGCATGTGAAAATGAAGAGTCAATGTTTTCAAACGGCATCATGTTGTTTGGTGTGGCACATCCTTGTGGACACAAATTTAATCAAAAAATGCTTCGACAGTTTCTCCAGTAATAATTTACTTACTTTACCGTAACTGCAGGGCAGTCACAAAACAAATATGGAATATTTATAAAGCTCTGCCATTTCTTCAATTAACATATTTGCTTATATTAAGACTTTAATTTTAAAACTTTTCATTCTTATTATATATGATATAAGCAGGGGAAATGGGAAGAAGAGTCTCTTGTGGCTGGCCATAGCCAAAACCATTTTTCCCTATGAATCTTACATTGTTCATATATAGGAAAACCGTAACTTTGTGACTAATTAAGTCACTGCAGCTTTTAACATGTTATTTCATTACCAAACACTTCTAAACTCCAACTTTCATTACATGGATATATATAAAATCACTAGAGAGATCAAATACTCAGAAGCTCAAATAATTGAGCCCAAAGGCCTGAAAGTAAAATGAAATAATGTCAGAAGCTAAAAAAAGCTTACAGAATTTATGCCCAAACCAACAAGTTTCTGTAGCTGGTGATTTTGTAACTGTGCATATTCAGTATTAAGATGAAATATTTCCAGGGTTTGCACACCTTTAAATCCTGCATAATATGAGATTCTAAATGCTACACAAGTGTTCTGCATAATACTGACAGTAATATTCATGAGTGACCAACCAGGAGCACTAGTGAGGTATTAAGTATGATGCAACATTCCAGTTGCATCACTGCTCTGGATGTTTCCCATTAACCATCTGAATAGACTTTTAGGCCCATGTCAGTAGAAAAAAATGGGAATATACAGCAGAGGGAAATTTCATAGCATCCTGTGGAGCATCAGTTCCAACTGTGTAGCTGAGCAGGACAAACAGCTTTTCATTGTTCAGCTGCAGTTACCAGGCTTGAGTTAAATAAATGGAAGCAAAATAAAAATGATCCACACTAAGACTGGCATGGGCACAGTGTGGAATTTATTTTGACTTCTTCAAGAGACTGGTGTTCAACTGATGCAAACTTCCGTGAGATTTCCCAAAATAGCCCTGTCCAAGATGGGAGGGAAGGCATTAACTGCCCTGCTACCAGGACTGGCACACATCTTCCTACACAGCCTCAGGTCTGCTCCTCAGACTAAAAATACTGATACACCACAGGCAGCATTCTGCAGAACAACATCATCTGTCTGTGAAGTTTAGAAAAACAAACCAATCTTGTGCAGATGGAGCTGAGTTCTGTCTCGACTATTACCATTTATTAGGGAAATGACTGCCTACAGGTATCCTCTGGAGCTGAAAAGGGACCACACAATTGCTGCTTCAGCCTCCCACGTGGATAGGAATCTATTTAAATTGTTGCTACTGGGAGAGAAAAGCAAGAGAAGGAGAAAAACTTAGGCAAAAAACAATCTCTGCCAATAGAGATATTTCTGTAGGGTTTTACAGCATGGAATACTGTGTCCTATATAAGCACTACTTGTAGATATCAACTCTGATCAGTTGTGTAAGTGGCTAGAGGCTACCTAAAATTAGGTTTCATGACAGTATTAACTAAATTAAGAGACTTTTCATTACATTTAAGGATTGCATCAAGCTACATTATTTTACTTCTGAAATGACCTTTACAAAACTTCAGATTTCTCAGTTCTACAGAAGAGAAACTGAGAGCCACTGGTGTCGCTGCACTTGCGGGCAGGAAAGAACTTCCACAACTCCTGAATATACCCACTTCATCAACAATGAAAAGCTGCCTTTCAGTCAACATTATTGGCTACAAGTATTTCAGCTAATATTTAAACCAGTGCACACAGGCTAAAGGCCTTTTGTGTCAAGACAGCATGTACAATTCTGCAGATTTAACTTCACTGAAGGACAGCTACTTCAGGGCAAAGACCTCTTTTCAAGGTATTTTCAGGAAGAATTACTGCTCAAGTCTAGCCAAAAGGTTTCTTAGTTATAATCACATGCAATTGCAACGCTTTAGGATCTTCTAATAAAAATCAGGAGAGGATCTGAACCAGCAGGTCTGAATTAGTTTATGTAGGGAAGGAACAACTGCTATCAATAGCATGTGCTTAGAAATAAGTCATCTTTATGACTTGTCTTGTAACTAGTCCTTTGCTGTCTGATCTTTAATAAAAGAGCAGTAGCATCACCAAAAAAACCCTGTATCTTTGAGTTTTTCATTCTGTCCACTTCTCTGAGATGGAAAGGCTGTGCAACTGTGCAACTCCACCCCAACTGGAGCACAGTGGTCTCTCCTGGGCTCTGTGAAGCAGAACTGGAGATGCAGTTCTTACACTCCTAGTGTTCCTTTCAAAGCCCTGCAATTCAGACAAAGTCACAGGTATGTAAGAATGCTCAGTTGTATTTTAGGAAGCATCCTTGTGAACATGGCATTGAAGGGGTCCTTTAGAGACCATTTTTCCCCAGTTATTTTCATAAAAGGTGAAAATTGAGCCATTTGAGAAGTCATGTGGGAGCCACAGCAGTGAATTCACACAGATCTCTGTTTACTTGATGGAAGCTTCTACTGCAAAAGGATCTCACGTTGCTTTTTACAGCTGAAATACTAATTTATTTAGTCTGGGAAGGTAATTCTTCAATGTGACAAAACATCCACCACTGCTTCAGGATAGAGAAAACACTCCTGAGTTGTCCTCAGACAGCTCCACTCCTGACTTCAGGTGACCTTGTCTCTAAGCCCCTCAGAGCACTGAGTTGTCTGAACTGGCAATTTTCAAATATTGTGACCTATGTCAGCAAATTGCTGACCTGGCTCCAACAAGATCATCAGCAGGACACCTACAAAAGCAAGGACTCCTAACTAGCCAGATGTTTTTCAGGATGATCTCAGCATGACAGGAGATGAAAGATGCAGAATCTCTCTTTACATCATACTCTAGACATCCTGAAATGCCCTTTTCCCATTAATAATGTATAACTGCATCTCCATTAAAAGACACATGGGTGACATAAGCAATCTCACTGCCAGGCACACACAGTGAATGAATCATTCTTTTAAGGACTAACAATTACAAATTTTATAATCTCATATTTATAGGTCATCCCCCTCCTCTGGACCTTGTGCATGGAAACGTAGTTTGTGACCTTTCTTAGAATTGTAGGAATTGATAAAAGGTTTTAAAAACTTATCATTAGAAAACCTTAAAGGAAATAGGAGAAAACAACCAAGCAACATCAAGGCCTTTTATAATTCTGACCCCTGCATTCTTCTCTTGTAAGTCAGGGCTTTCCAATAAGAACAACTGTAAGAATCCATAACATCAATCAGAATTCAGAACACTGGAGTTCTGCATTATGCTTATTTACACAAGTCTCACAAGTTCTGCAGCAAAATATAGAAAGGGCACAGGAAGTAAAAGTCTCTTTTTTTTCCAGTATTAGTTAGGAATCAGCAGTTGCCCAAAGAACAAAGGTAAAACCAGGGATAAAAAAGCCTCTCCCAGGGAAAGTGGATTTTTGAACTCAGGCTTCGCTTTCAGTTTTTCCTTAAGGATGAATACTGGGGTCATCTTAGAAGTTTATTATTGACACAATGAAACAGCACCTAATGATATTTATAGACTATGGCATGCAAAGACCTGAATATGGTTCTTATGGTTCTAACAAGTACAATTTCTACTGAATATACATTTTTTATGTTTAAATACAACAGAAAACCTCTCTTTCTCCAAAGTTCTAAATACTTAGGCAGGCTAAGTTATTATTAAAAGGAAATACTGTAGCTTTTTGGTGTCTCTGGCATTATAATGTCTGCTATTCTATGACAATTTCAAAATTTCTTATGTCCACTCAAAAATAGATTCAAAGAAGAATGAGGAATGAAACATGATGACTGAGATGTAGAGTTCATCTTAAGTCAAGTACCTTGTTTTTTGCAAGCATCTAATGCCAAATAATTTGGAGAAAAGAACATTACAGACTAGTACTTCCATCAGTATACACTGTCATACACACGTCAGCATTTGCTTCCTAATCTCTTTTCTGCTGCTGTTCCAAGAGGATGCATGCAGGTTTCCTAGAACCTGGCAATTAGAACAGATTCAGCTCCATGTGTAAGCAGCAGGAGAGCAGCGATTTATGTGGCCTCAGTGTATCAAGGCTTTGTGAGGTCTGGGCAGGACACTCACTCTGAAAGCACACAAAGTTTGGGGGAAGATGAATGTCTCTACAAGCTAAATGAAGCAGCTTGTTCTGGGATTGCAATTTTGTGCAGTGCTTGTTTCCAGAAGCAGACATCAGACTGTTAACTTCCATACTGGAACACTCCTTCCCAGAGTCTGGGAGTATCCCAGAGTAATGTACCAGAGTCTGATGTACCACCCTTGCTCAGACAGCACCTTCCTTAATGGAGTCTTAAACACCAGGACAGCTGTGCAGACCACTCTGAGTGCCTCTGTGGGCAAAACCACAACTTTATTCCATTTGCACAGCTCAGACTCTTGAGGTGATGATGGTTTTATCAAAAAAAAAAAAAAAAAAAAAAAAAAAAAAAAAAAAAAAAAAAAAAAAGTCTTTTGAATATATGCACATAACCACGTGTAGAGAGTGCAATCCAGTGGCAGCTAAACTAACATGTGCAGATCATTTAAACAGTGTCACTATAGCTATAGATATTCATTTTCATAAAAGATATCTGACATTCTTACCTCCCAATCCATGTAGTCACATACATCTTCAAAGTTAGTGAGCAGAGACACTGAGCAGAAAAGCCGTGGCAGCTCATCCCTCGTCACTGGGGGGAAACGACTATCTTTAAGGGCACTGTTGGAGACAAAACACAATTTCAAAGGATTTTTTTTTTTTAATTTCAAGGATCTAATCTGAAGAGTATAAAGGAGAAAAAAGAAATCCTGATGAAGTGATGACCAGTTTGATAATCCAGTCACCAGTGTAACACTGATCAACATTCTCAATTTTTTCCTTAGACATTTGTTTTGGTTTTGGCTGGCCAATCAGGTATGTTCTGAGGGTCATTCTTTCCTGAGCTGGTTTTGCCACTGTGACAATCTTATTATTATAGCAGCAGAAAGCTTTTGGAAAAGAGTTACAAAAGCAATAGGTCTTCCACTTGTAAACCCCATTCAAAAAGGATTAAACTTCTCAACACAAAGTGGAGGGGGAAGCTCTACAGATTGCAGTGATCAAACACTTAATACAGCAATCAAATTGTAAAACTTAATTATTCAGTGAAAAAATGATCCAAACAAGCAGAATATTCTCTAAAAAAAGCCTAACATTCATGCTTACTAGCAGAGGTGAACATAAAAAAGTGAAAACATCCAAGGGCTCTAGAGGCCTGTAAACCTACAGGACTTGAGGAGGTTCTGCAAAGCAGATGTCATGATTAGTAACAGGAAGCTTGCAAACAGCTAATCCATGGCTGACATACCATTCTACAGACAAACACACCTACTGGGGTAAAATCCACATCAAGGGAGCTACCTGTGCTCAGCACAGCAAGCAGTGCAGGAGTAAGACATCTGTAAAAACCTACTTGCATAAGTTTGGTTAAGAACCAGTTAAATTGGCAAAGGGAAGGTTAAAGTGAGGATGGCATCTCAATCTTTTATTCTCTTAAGCTCTGATATGAATACAAACATGCTCATCTCCAACAAAAAGAGCGATCTGTTCACTGAGCTTTTGGATGAGTAAAGAGAATTTAAGAGACTTACTGAAATACTAGCAAGCTCTTTACATGTCTCATTGTTTCATCTAACAGTTAGATTGTTCTTAATCGTTTCACTTGGCCTAGAGCCATTGGCTGCCCCTTAGCTGATATAATCACAGCCATGGCCACGGTGTTAGAGTAATGGCTAAGGCTCTGCACCAGAATTCACTGTTTTGTATGAAGAGTAATAGAACTTCATTAAAGCAGACCATGTAAGGACACATGAGAAAAAAAAAAATGTAAAGTTTAACTAAAGGAAATCATCATATGTATAACCAGAAATAGTCTCCCATCAAGAGCTAACAGCATACACTGAAGAGTTGTATTAGACCCTATGTTTTTCTGGGGTGAGGGGGAAGGTGAATCTTTTGTTGTAGGTATTACAAAACACAACACAACAATACAATACAATGGTATTGGAATTCAGACGCTGAAGTCCTTTTCACAGACCTGTGAAGAACTGGGAACACTAAAGAGATTTAAAGCATAAGGCCTATGATATTTAAGTAATGACTTCCACTGAAGATGGATCAAAAGTAGGTAATGCTGATGGGATTTTCCAGGCTACCTTTGAAACTGCTGGAACCAGGCAGAATTCCCACCCTCTGCTCTCTGGTGTTCAGAGTCACATCAGAGACACCTCCTACAGCCACAGTGTACCAACAACATCCCAAAATACCAATAACCCAATTCAGCTTTCAAATCCCTCCCAGTGGAACAAGAGGATGGTGCCCAGTAGTTCCTCAAGGGCAGCTTCCATATTACAGAAATCTCAGCTCCCGGTGCTTGACAGGCTGGTGTCACTCTCAGAAGTGTCAGCAATGTCAACACTTAGTCATCAAGGATAAAAATCCTCACATGAGCTTTTACTTTCACCACTGCTGTTCTGGGAAGAAAGGGAATCAGTTTTTACAGGCAGCAGTTTAGCCCTTACCACACAATTCACACACTCTATCAACATCTGTGGATGGAAATTCAGACCTCTCCTGACATGTCACTGCACTTGCCCAGGTGCCTCCTGGTGACCAACTCCAGGCAAACAGAGCTTTTTTTTTTTCCTCAAAAGCTTCTCATTGCTCTGAACTAAAAATAAAAAAATCACCATCTAACTGTGGGTCATCAACATTCTGAACTGGAATCTGGAGAATCTGTACATGTCTATAATTCTGCAGCCTTAGAATTTGATATTACAGTCTTATTCAATGCTGTATTTTTCTGTCAATTCTTCTGTTAGAAAAAGCAATGAAATCTGGCATATTAAATACCAGGTTTAAAAAATACTAACTCCAAAATTTTTATCTTAAACTTAGAATTAAGGAATGGTAAGTGGCAATAATCAGCAAAAGAAGTTGGAAAAATTAGGTGGAGCTCAAAACTGCTTTTAAAGAAAAAGCCCAACAATTGTAAAAGCATTTCCTAGGCCATCTGTTCTTTATTCCTTCATGCCCAGAAATAGATTACATATATTGCTGCTGACTAAATGGAAGTACACAGTACTGAAGAGTTGAAGAGAGGTGGTGCCAAGCAAGGGGAATTCTAGCTGGCCAATAAAAGGGCATTAGTTTTTCCACACAGAGTCTGTTGCATGTTAAAAGTGAAGCAAGTCAAGTCAGAATTGAATCCTGTTCAAGGAAAACTATTTTTAGATACAAAATGCATGCACGCATACGCATGGCCTTTCTAGTTAAATATTTATGCAGTCCTGGATGTCCTACTCAGATCAAGTAATTGCCAGCTAGGAAAAAAGCCAAAACAAAGTGTTATTCAGCTATGAGTTTTTCTTCAGCTGAGCCATACTATACAAATCTCAGCTTTTCTTCAAATGGAGTTTATTTGGCTATAGGAAATGTTTATCAGTAATTTCATTTTCCAAGGATCACTCCTCCTCATATGTGAGATAAAGAAAAGCTTGCAAACACTTTAAAGATACTGAAAGTATAAAAAGAAAGGGGAATTGTTTGAAGCATTTTGAGTTGCTGTGACAAGCAGCATGATGATTCCAAAAAAAGAAAAAATTCCATTCCTTACATATTTATGTTCCTTAAGACTACACCTCGTTTTCTATAAAATACCACTAGAGAAGCTCTTACAACAACCTGAAATGATAGTATATGTGCAGGTGAACCAAAATGAAATATATCATTGTGTTCTCCCTACATAATTTCTGTAGGCTATAAAAATGCCTAAAAAAAAAAGTCAGCTTCAGTCTTTAAGAACCACAGGCTCTCACCTGTGATGTGGCAGATGGGTAACAAACAGTAGGACACAAACTGGGGAAATAAGAAGCAGTAGTGGAGTTTCACTGCTCTGTTGAAATGCCTCAAAATCCTTGTGATTGAATTAAAAAGATCCTTTAAAAAAGTTTGATAGCATATAAGCATCAAAGATAGTAAAGAAGGATTTTGATGCAGATGAATGGTGGCATTAAATGAATTAAATTCCTAGTATTTTACTCACTGTTATTTAATAGCAAACATTAACAATGAAATTTCCCACTAAAGCTCTTTTTTGGGGATAGTCCATCTACAGACCTACACTGGACAGAGAGTTTGGATAAAGCTGGACACAGTTCAGTACATTGCTGGAAATTACTTCAAAGGCTTAAACATGACACGGGAGGAGGAGATGCAAAGGAAGCTGTCAAACACTGGGCATGATGTAAGTAATACTCACTTTTATAGGAAGTGTGAATGAGGCAGAGACATGAACTGACTCATGCAATTTTAGGAGGCTTACACAGTGAGTAAGTGACAGAATTGAGAATAGAATCCAAGATCCATGACTCCTAAAAATCTCCTTTTTGTGACAGCCTCTCTTTCAGTCTGCTCACCCTACCCTGTAGAAATGTAGCTCCCAAAAGCTTAATCAAACAGAACTAATACATTTAATCCAATTTAAAAATTAATTTTCCATTACTTTTTCAGTTCGCTCTTTTGCTGTCAATTCTCTTTTAACCAGTTTCTGATAGCAAAAACAGTTAAATCAAACCATAATTTTCTGGCATTTAAACAATTCTTCAAATATCATCAGCAGACATATGAAAAGTAGGCTAAAGATCTTATTTTACAAACTATTACGTTCTTCTGATGAACAGTACCATGGCACTACTTTCAGATGGTAGAGAAAAGACTTAAATCCTACCAGGTCTTCATTAGCTCAGTAAGTGCAACCCCGGGATTCTGGAATTTTCACTAAGTGAGCTGAGCTTAGTAGAATTACCTTTAAAGAGGTATTTAACAAAGAAATGGCCCTCTGTCAATGAACTCAGCCCAAAGGGCTCAGATATTGTTCTTCAATTAATTCAAAACCTCCTTAAACTAATGAGTGGCAAACTCACTGGATTTCAGAGAACAGTGAAGACAAGACAACAGCAAGAGATACTTGGTGCCAGGGTTTCAGAAGAAAACAAAAAAAAAAGTATTTATTGTCCCATTGCTGGGTTACTGAGCAGTGAAGTTAGTTCAGATTTTTACTTTTTCATTCAGTAACTTCGAGAGGAAGAAATTAAGGAACACTTAAGCAGACCACCAGTATTTTCCTAATGAAAATCAGCTCTCATAGCTTGGTTTGGCAGAGACCAGAGAAAACTAACAGCTTCCAAGTCACGACATGCAATTAATTTTTAAGCCAGGAAAGCAGGGCAGAGTGTGCTCTACTTCAGAAAGCAGAAATTATTATGAATACAATCCTCCTAGCTGTCAGCATAAGCTATCAGACAGCCCAACACAACCCACAGGTCAGCCTTCTACAGACTTTTATTTATGAATAGCAGAATTCTGCCAATTTAAATGGAGATTTCAAGGAGTAATTTAAGTGCAACATCAAATCACTTGAATGCAAGCAAAAAGCACTTATTTTATATTGTTGTCTTTTTTTGGGTCAGACTGGAAAAATTTCCAGGAAACAAAACAACTGTGAATGACGTGCTTTTCCTGAACCCTCCCTTACATTTGGGAGACAGAAAGGGAAAGAACAACATTTATACTTCCTGCATATTATGTTGCTGAGTGGTAGTCACAGGATAAAAAAAGAAATACAGACTTGTGTGGCACAGAAGGACATCTTTGAAGTTTCTCAGCTGATTTTATCAGCACAGTGCAGCAGGTAACAGCAACAGCGTTCCAGGTGGGACAAATAAAATACTGATCTAGCATCTCATTATTATTATTATATATTATCATATTTTGGCTCTTAAATTAATTATTTTTTTTTTACTCCACAAAAGTGAAGTATGCCAGAAACCAGTCTGTCTGAAATCAGACATGTAACATAAGAGGAAGGAAAAACCTGCTACTTTATTTCAGACAGTTATTTTAGCTTTGAAAAGAATACCATTCCTTTTAAGACAAATCAGAGCCATCTATAAATTAAGCATTTAGAAAAGCTCATCAGAAAAGGCAACCTACGCTGGCTACATAAGACAATTAAGTCTCTATTTTAGACAGCCAGCAGCTCCTAAAATAAACTGTCTGTATGCTCTCCTCATTTAATGGCTTCAACTACATTAAGAGTATTTTTATGTGCACACATGTATTGTGGAAACCATACCCACAATTAAAAATCAAACCATACTGGCATTGCTGGTAAGGTTCCTTGTTTTTCCATAAAAAAGTCCACTAGTTGTTTAAATCAAAAGAAGCCTTTACAGAATGTTTCTAGGAGTATTTAAAATTTCCAGACAAATTCTTATTTAATTTCTTATTCCGGCTACATGATACAGATCCACTCCAGAGCACACATGAAGGACTGGCATGGTCTGAGATGCTGCTCTGACAATTACTCAGAGAAATATTCCATCACACTGGATTCTTCCAAATAAATCTAGTTCATCACTATGCCTATGATGTTACACTGTGGACATGACGCCTGAAATTAATTTCTCTTCTTTCTGCCATAAGTATAGAGGGAACAACAAAGGTTTGTATGGATAGGTTCTTAAAGTTGAGGAGAATTCTGTGTATATGCTGTTATGGACTTCAAGTGGAAAATTATGATCACAGGAGTCACAGCTCTTGCAGCTTGCTCCCATCAAAAAGTTCAGTTAAAACTAAAAAGATCCACCAAGTGATATTGTAGGTTCCTGATTACATTCAGGAAGCTGAAAGGTGTCAATTCCCATGGAAATGTTTGGTTTGCTACATAAAAACTAAATGCACAGCATTTAAAGCAATCTCCCAGCATAACACAGTCGGTTTGTCACAGTGATTCCAGACGCTCCTTTAAAAACTGAGCAACAAAACTGACCAGGGTTTGGTGTGTAGGTTTTTGTTTGGTGAACACATAATAACAGACTCGTCAGAACACCCTAATTGAGCTCCAACTGGACTAAATTATAATGTCACTAAAAGGCTTTCCAGCAGATGGCAAAGTTTAGATAATGAACAAAAATGAACTGCTCAATTACACTTAGAACCACACAGCTTGAGCAACATTAACCAATCAAATCTATAGGAATATAAAAAGAAATCTCTAGAATACTTTACATCTCCAGTACATCTCTCAACATTGACCTAAGACCATTATTTTACCCCAAAACAGATAATGAAGTCAAGACAAAAATCTTTTAAGGCCACATAGTTGCTGAGTTCAACTCTCATTTAAGTGATTCACAAAATACTGTTCCCCCACTAAAGGTGCATTCAAAGCCATAATTTTATAAAAGAACAAATTAATGAGGTATTTTTAATTTATTATGAACTTTGAAATGACCTCATCTTAAGTACATACAGAAAAATATTTCTAAATGTGTCAGCAATGAAGTTATATAGAAATACAGAAAGATAATTTAAATATTTACACTTTTGAATTCCTGCAGCTTGTAAAAAAGAGGGTCTGCTGCTGAGATTTTAGAACACAAGAGTGCTTAATTTTCTCAACACTTCTGTCACCAGAAACACTGTATTTTTATATAAAAATATATATAACAATGGAATTTTTATTCTTCAGCTTCAGTAGTTTGCCACAAACACTGAAACTGCTTTTTGATCAGGACTTTGAAATCAGTGGACAAAATAAATATATATATATATATAATCAGGTTAAATATAAAGAAAGCAAAAAGCATGGTAGATAATGCAGTAAATCAATTAAGAAGGACAAATATTGCAGAATCACAGAATATTTCTGGAAGTGACCCTAAAGATCATTTCATTCCAACCCTCTGCTGTGGGCAGGGTCACCTTCCACCAGCCCAGGTTGCTCAATTGTATTTGCTTATGTGAGGTATTGCAGTAAATGGTTCACAGAAAAAGATTTAGACAAGAAAATATGCTAAAATATTAAGGTATTAGCAAATATAGTCTGAGAAATGAAAGGTGACAGGATCCAGTCTTGAAATTCTGTAACAAACACAAACTGAGAATAACCCAAGGTCCACACTGCCTTCCAGACTGGAATATAAGCACCCAAAATACAGAGCACAGAATAATATCCTGGCTGATTTCCCAAGATGTGTTTCATCAATATCACAACTCCACTTGGATTGTGTTCAAACCAACTGGTTTTTAGCTAAGCACAATCTCTTACACATCTCCTGTGAGTACATCTGCAGAGACACGCAGATCTGAGTGCTGGCAGCGTGGAGGGTGGCAAATGAGCTCAGAGCATCTTACTAATTCAGTGTTTTTATAAATACAGTGCAAGATAGGCACAAGATGACTCCCTTGTGGCACATCACATGTAACAAGACCTCAGGGAAAGAAATGGTCCCTCCTTACTTCAGGAGACTTTTGTTTCTAGGCACTTGCTCCCACTATCATGAAACTATTCTAGAATGCAGCCATTAGAATTGCTGCATCAACAGAATTTAATTCCTATTTAAGGCAACAAAAAGGTTTAACACTTTTTTTCTGTTCATTTTGTACATGTGCAGGTTTTTACTTCATGTCTGAATCTCATTAAAAGATCGAGCTATGATTGTTCATTACCTCTACAAATCTCCAATTCAAAAACAGAATATATTTTAAATACATTAACACATTCTATATATCTGGAAGCTTTGCTTCCTGCATTTCCTTCCCTTTTACCTTGCACACACAAAGAAGTTGTCTGTAAGCCATCTTCTTATTCTCGTTTTAGCAACTCTGCCACTTCTCCCTCGCTCATGAGAGCGGGTCACGATTCCATCCTTTTATTCCTTCCAGATTTCTGTCACAATTCTGTCGACTTGGATGGCACGTTCTGTACCACCTGCAACCCACTCAGCTTCCAGAAGTGCCTGCATGGGGCACTCACAAACCACTCTTAGCTAAGGTCAAGATGCCCAAGCAACAGAACATTTGCAAGCTCAGCTAAACAGCACATTCAGCTCCAAGTCTGCCAGCTGTCACTCTGTAGATGTTTTTCTCTCTAAACCAGGTTTTGAGTAGCAAATAAAAACAGCTGAAGTGGAATGAAAAGGAAGTTCTGAAATTAAGAAAAGGCAAAAGGCCCAGGTTAGGCTACATCTGTCCACAGCCCCAGGAACTGTAACTCAAGTATTCAAGGAATACATTTACATCAACAAGCATTCAAGGAATGCATTACATACATTGGAAAAGTCTGCTTATGAATTAGATATTTTAAATCACATCTTCCTAGAGAAACTACAGGTCAAATTGTTTTGCCTTTGAAGGTAGTAGAGTTTTGCCATTCACTGCAGTGAAGCCTAAACCAGGAAAGGACTGTTCTGTCCATGTGTCTATTCAGCTTTTAACTACCATGAATATCTTGCATTGCTACATACGTTTAACTAAGGGACTTGTACTGAGATCAACTGAAGCCCAAATATTCAATGTTAAATGAAGATACAGTGTGGACACACAAAAAATTGCTTTAAGTCATAATCATACCATTAGAGATACAATTCAACACATCTATCTGAAGTGGTTAATATTTAAATGGAAATAGATTTCATCACCTTTCTAAAAAGTGACTCACGAAATGTTTCACCTCCTGAATGTCAGGAATGCTTTAGTCAAACACAGTCTTGTGAAATCATATGTAACAGCTCTTGGAAACCTACATTTTTGGGGAATTAAAAAAAAAAAACCATGCATTGTAGACTTCCACAAAACTGAAGAGGGTTTTCTGAGCAACAAACTAGAAAGTCACCCTTTCAGTGATAGAAAAAGCTGAGCACACAAAGAGGGGTGGCTCTGGCAAATGAGGCTGCATGTGGTGCAGAGACCTCCACAGACAAAGCACAGCTGCTGCTCTTTGCAATGAGGGATTAGCAGTCTAGGTCAAAGGAAAAAAGCCTCTCTGTAGCTAAGTGAGCAAACTGCAGAATGCATCCTCAGCACAGATGAGAAAGGGCCAGCTAACCAGCTTGCAAACTGTGCAGAAGCTTCTGGAACAGAAACAAAACCAGCATTAATTTCTTGACAGAGCATGTAAAATATTTCTGGTAAAAAGCAGGGATGCCCTGCTGTAGAACCAAGGTTACAGTGACCTCTCAATTCTTTAAAATTACATTTCTCCTTTCCCTTCTTTGTGTTCACTTATATAACGAGCATTTTTTCTTCATGGCCAAACGAACACATTGCATGTGGGGCTTTAACAACAATACCTGGAAGTAACTGGCCTAGAGATAACACAAGCAGCTCTTTTAACTCTAGTTCAATAAGAACTGAAGCTGTTAAATGCATATACACATGCATACAGAATTTTTTTCTTCCATACAGACATATTTTTCAACGTTTGTACAGTTGACTCATATTGTATTTTGGTTGTACACTGACACTTCAGTTAAATGGGATATAAGCCAATATTTGAAGAAAATAATTTAACCTTTTTTTACATACTAAATATACTTTTATTCTACATCATTCACTTTAGCAACATTAAATGAAAGAAATTATGAGTCTCCTGAAGTAAGAAATACTGTTTGAATGTACCAGTGTGAATGCATTTTTAATCTGGCTTTTATTAATCAATAAAGCACTGAGAATGTTACTCACAATTAGGCTGGTATCTAAAGTAGCAAATTAATTGCATGTTACAAGAAGCTTGACACTTATTTCAGTCTGTGGCATTACAGAAGACATAAAATTACTTGAACTACAATTACCAGAAAGTCATACTGTTCAAAAGAACCCAGGAGCTTTTCTTTTCCCCTGTAAAATCAAAACTAAGGGAATTCTAATGAACTGAAAAATACAATAATAAAAAAAAAAAATCACCTTTCCTTGCTGGTAAAAGTTTGCCATACCTGATTTCATATACAGACTTAAACCACAACTGTTAGTAACTGCCATGATCACAAAGGGCTCTTTCACTGGGGCTGCAGCTCCCGACAGATGGGAAGTTCCCAGGAGCTGTGCCCAGGCTCAGCAGAGTACTTCTTAACATCTGTACCAGTTCCCCAAGTTCTTGGGGGAGTTATTTATATACTGTACTTCTCCAACCTGTGAGACTACTTGCCTGACAACTGACCCTTTAATGCAAGTAATCTGCACTAAGAAATAAAGATTATAGCATTGCACTGGAACAGCAAACCTAAATTTAAGCATGTGAGCTGACACTTTGTAGCCTACGTATTATATTTAAGAGGCAGGCACATGTCACCATTCCCCCACAGAGAATATCCTTGCTTGAAGAACTGAGTGTTACCAGTCCTACAGGAATTTGTACTGAAGGCCAAAAAAAAGCTCTCCTCCACCACGGTCAAAAGCTATTCACCACATATAAGTTACAACTATAGTTAGAAAAGTTTTAATTTAAAGTCTTGAAAATGCAAATAAAAGTAGGAATCTTTGAGATTAGAAATACCTTTTTGGTCATACAACAAATATTCCTAAGTAATGGTTTATGAACATACTTTTGAAGCAGTAGATGCTTTGTGAACAGCATCAACACAGTTATTTACAGAGCTAAAAAAGTAATCAAAGTACATTCAGTTTGTTTCTAAAATAAAGGCTATCACAAATATACACTTGTTCAGAGTGTATACAGCACTCCGTATACTTTTCTAAGGAGTACAGTTGAAAATGGCAGAATGTGAAAAGTGCATCTGTAATTCAAAGGAAAGAGATGAACCTGGAGTACCTCTGTCCCTAATATTATCTTTTAAAATTAATGTTAGCAAAGAAAAAACTGGTTATTTTCAGATAAGTAGATATTCTTACCCCTCCCACCACAATGAACCGGAGATGAACTGGGATAAAACTTCAGACATTTGTAAATGATGAAGTTCAAGAAGTCTCTCAAGACTTTCCTGGGTGCTGTTTCTCCCTCCCCACTCCGAGGTCACTTGCTCACAAATACACACATGGTATGAGTTGAAATAGTGCAGTGATTGGGCTTCTAAGTCTTTAGACTACCTCAGAGTGTGCTTAACTTCAGATATCTTCAGACATTCTTCAGCATTTATATGGCTGCCTGTGTTCCAGCAGTGGATAGGCTATTTCTTCTTCTTCCAAGAGTTTTTCCACCATCTAAACCGCACAGCTCTTGTAAAGGACATAACTTCTCCCTTCCTAGCGTCAACAGGAGCAAATTTTAGAAGCAGGTATCTGTCAGTACTATTTCAAAATTCCAGAAAACACCGCTACAGTTTACAAGATCATTGTAACTCTCATTACTCTGATCTATGGAAAATGGTAAAAAACAATTTCAAAAGCTTCAACACCTGTGTGTTAAACTGAGCAGAGATAACAAGGGCTTTTGGAGTCCTGTATCCCACACCCAGTTCGTGGTATTTCTTCTTTATAGTCTTAAAAGGAAGCATCAGAAAACACCTCAATGGAGGAGGTGCTGACAGACTGAAAACTTTAATTGAGACTCCTTTCCCACAGTGCCTCCCACACAAAGCTGCAGAGTTTAAAGATTTTAACAGCTTGTAAGCATGAGACAATTCTTTTTCCTGTGACCTTGCTTAATCTCTGCTAACTGGTATTAAAACATCAGATTTCAGTAAAAATCAGTTCCTTGAGCCAAACTGGGCAAGGTATCTAATATACCACAGCTGCACCTCAATTCCCAGAGTCTTACTTATGATGTCTCATATTTAGTACACATAAGCACTGGTCAGTCTGTGCAGTGGGATGTTTTACTGCCCTCACAACAAAGTTATGGAAATCATCCCTTGCTCTGTATTAAAATTTAACATCTACTGCTAAGCTGAGAACAGCCAGAGAGAAAAACTCACCCAGAAGCAGGAAATTTCTATGCCAACTTTTTCCATTCTGTCCTGTCTCCAAATGGACAAATCCTTTCTTTGCAATGTAAGTGCTCTGGGACACACTTCACCTATGCCTCTGTCTGCTGTGAGCATAGTCCTATCCTGTATTCTGCAGCACTGGCCCATAGCTCAGCACATCTTTGTAGCACTTCAGAAATCAGTACGTCAGCAAGAGTCTCAAAAGAAAACAAATGTCATTATAAAAGATTATTAGGGAATGTTTTGGTGATGTTCCCCTTAAGACTATCAAATAAAAAGATTAAAAAATTGACTAAAATCCATGGAAGTAGCAACAATTACCTGTACTAGTCAAGGAAAAGTAAGTTCTGGTGATATAAAGCTTTGCTAGGAAAGCCAGGGAGGCCAGTTCCTCTGCCCCCACCCTCCCTCCCAAACACTTCTGTCAAGTAATATCCACACACAAATAAGTATCTGACTTAGATCAAACCAGTGTTTCAACTCAACTAGAACTCTGTCTTTGAACTTACAGGGCATGCATCATTTTGTTCACATAACAGGAGCCTGTGTGGGAAGAACATGAAATGCAAGATCATCATGGGAAATTGGAGTCACAAATGACATGGCTCCTCCCTGAAACCCATCTGGAAATTCTGAGTAACTGCTTGGATAGAGCCAATTCAATCAAATTTCAGCAACATCTGATTTATTCCAAATACCACAAGTTACATCAACTCATGAAAGTTATCTTGCTTGAGCATGTCCTTTTCTAAGCATGAATTTCATAAGGAGAACATGTCTGAAACTCCTAATTTTCAATGCATGTCTTTTAAGTAAGATAAACAAATAAGTATTTCAAATCTGGCCATTTCATTAGTTACACCAAATTCTACTGCTGAGACCTTAAACTTATGACAGTAAGTTTAAGTTTCAGCAAAACTCCCTTTAAAAACTTCATGGAGCCCCCCGCCCCCCCATAAACTTCATTTTACAGATACAGTAATTTTGTAGTAATTTTTGATTATAAAATTTATTTTTCCTTGATTTTCAGGTACCTTTCATAAATAGTCAACTCCCAGAGTAAATTTGCTCTACAAAACACAGTAATGCATTCTCCTGTGCCAAAGCATTCATATTCTATAATTCAGTTTTCCCAGAAAAACAGTGAAATGGTTATCAATATTTGATAACCCTGGATCTATTGAAAAAGCTTTGGGACAGCATCATTATGCTCTCCTCCTTTCATAAAGATAATAATCTAAGGACTGTCCTTCCATTTGTGGCATTTTCCTTTGCTTTCTTTCAAGAAGTGTTGCTAAGGAAACAGACTCTCATCTACCATTAGGTCCAAGGGTCTAGCAAGGTTTTTCTCAGGAATAATAGAGTCACAATTGCAAAACCAGGGGTTTTTGTTTTGATTGTTTGTTTTTAAATAAAGAAAAAAATTAAGGCAGAATTATTACATTCTCAACACATGCAATACACAAAAAACACATATTCCCTAGGACACACTCTTCTCTTCTAAACAAGATTTTCCCTCCTAACAAAATAAGGAGAATCTTTTAACCCATCATTAAAACAAAAATTTGGGTTTTTTTTTTCATTTAAAGAGCCAGTATGGTATTAGCTTTGCCCTTTGAGAGAAGGCAGCAAACAGTTCTGTTAAGCAACAGTTCCCTGAAGTAACGACCTGGCACTGTGTGCACAAAATCATTACAGACCTGTTTACTGAACTGACTCACACAGAGTAACTAAGCCTGGCTCAATAAATTCAGATTTATATACTTCATTTGGACTTTCTGTTATTGTGGGTTTACACCATGAGCCATTTTAGTAATAAACATATATTCCACTAGAACAGATCTTAGGATTTGCCCAAATTAAAGCGCTTGTTATTTGTAAAGTCAGTGTCTACAAGCAGACTCAAAGCAACTAGCTTTTATTGGCTTGGATAAAATTTAGAAATATGAACAGCTCCAAGTTTTAGTAAAGTCTCATCTATATAGAGATGAAATGGCAGGCAAAGCCAAGAGTCAGTACAAAATGTCTATGTGAAAATAATTTTGCCTCAGTTTCAACAGAGGTAATCAGTAAATACTTGAAGATCACAGTGCTAATACCTTAATTTTATATTTTAACAACAGCATTTTTGAAAACAAAAAGGAGTTTAAAGATACAATATTATTAATCCCTCTTAAGGGCAACACCATCATAAATATATACAGATCTATATACCCCTTCTAATTTGTGAAGTGAAATTGAATGCTGAACTGCCTTAATATACTTCAGCCCAGTTCTGGCTCAGAACATATCTGTGCTATGTATTGTGTGCTATATACAAATATACACATGTATATAATAAATGTGTTCAGTACTTATGTATTTCCAAATGCCTTTCAAACACAGCTCTTGCTCAGACACCTCTTTCTTTTGCTGAGGAGCTGTAGTGATAGGAAATTGTTAGAAAGTGATAAGAACAAACCCCTCTCACTCTGCTGGAGCCTGGTGGGTGAGCAGAACCTGCCCCGCACTGGGTGATGTCCATGTCACAGCAACACAATCAACTACCAACCTCAAGGGGCCCAAATCAGCACAACAGCAATCCTGAAACCTCTTCAGTGTCCTTGAACCTGAGGGAAAAGCACTCAGTACACCCTCTCAAGTGTCAGTTTGGAACCCCAATCCTACCCCTTCAGGAATGTGGGATGCTCTGAAATCACTCCTACACAACCTTGTAACTCAGGATATGTTGTTAAAATATAAAATATGATGGTGTAACTGAGAGTTGCTTACACTGGAGATGTTCAGCCTGGAGAAGCAGAGGCTATTTCCCTCAGGTGGAGTGGTTAAGTGGAACACACAACAAAAAGACTGATTACATCACACAGTCAGTAGACACAGGTCTATGCTGGTTAAAAAAAGGTGGGTTAAACCCAGTTTTAGCCATTAGGTTAATGCACTTAAGCCCTGGAGTCCTCCAATTTCTGTTTCCTACTTTCTTCTGCAGACTCTGCCATGGAAAATCTCCCTCTACCTGCCTGTTCCCTACTATCTCCCTCCTCTATAACAGATACATATTCTAGCCTTGATGGGCTAAACCAACACAGAGTTAAAAATTTATGCACCTATGCTTTTACATCCAATAGGCACAAAGTATTACTTCAAATTCTATGAAATAGATTAAAAACTAAAACTAAAATAAAGAATGGAAACCATTTTGTTCAGTATTTCAAGTGTCTAAAAGCAGGAGTTTAAAACTTCAGTGCCAAAGCCTAGAGTCTTACTGCTGTACAGAATACATGAAAAAGTAATTTATCAACCTGTTATGAAATTCTGTGGTAACCTGCTTCCAAGTTCAGAGTATTTTCTTGAAGGAGCTGTAAAACATAAGGTATTTTTCATAATCTGGATTGGTTTATTTTTATGCATTCAGGTGGGATAGTCAATTTAACACATTCAGTCTAAAGGACTATTTTGCCCATGGAAAAATTTCTTCATTCTAAAATGCAATATTCAACACTCTAGAACATTCGGACATGGTTTACCTCCTAGTAATGAAATAGAAATCACCAAGTCTGAATCTCTCTCTCTGCAGAAGGTTTTAATCATACAGTTCCTTTCCACTGCGTTTCACTGATATAACTGAAGAGAAAATCAAATTTAACATGTAGGTTTTCTAAGGAATGCAGTAATAGCTTTTTAAACTATGGGTATTCTCATCCCTCCTCAGAATTTAGGCAGATGCATCCAATTAATGATGAATCATTCCACATAAATTTCCTGTTTAGAACATACTAGCAATATCAGCACAACAACCTACAGAGCTCAAAATGGTCACAGATCACCATTTTTGGTTACAGACCTGAAAAAGTGCAGGGTGGGGGCGTCCCAAGAAAGAAATTGCTCACTCCAGATTCCTAGATGACCATTATGCTGCTTCAAAGGAACTACACTACTGTATGCAGATAGAGATGTGTATGTCACAGACTGGATATGATATACAGCCAGAGATCACCAGCAGAAATAACTGAATTTATTTACTGTGATCCTAAGGACTACTCAGCATATTTGCAATAAAATTATTTGTGAAGGGAATTGTGTATATTTTGATTGCTAAGCACAAGGGCATTTAAAAACAGCTGTTCTTTTGTACCATTTTACTGAGAAAGCTGGGCCACAACTCCACAGAAGGTGCTGAAAAGAGTAAGAATGAATTAGACAAACAACCTGGTTCTGTTTATATCTCCAAAATAACTGAAGCAAAGTGCCTCCCAGTATCAAAGGAAAATAAAGTCAGCAGCCATCTGAACTGCATCCTCAACTGAAAGTTTTGGTCAGGTTCCACTTTCTGCAGTAGAGCCCATTCTCATTCTCTATCTACTTTGTTGATTAATTTCTGCCTTTCCTGAGTAAGTTTTTCCCTTTCAGGAACTGTCACATCTTCTGCAGCAGCCTGTTACCCACATACGTATTGCTGAAGCAAGCTGGAATGTCCTGGTCTCCAATCCTTCCCAGGGAGGCCTGTGAAGCTCCAAACTCTCCAAGCCCATGGACATCTCAATGGTGCTTCTTTTATTCCTCAAATGCTCCTCTGGAAGCCCCAGAGTTGAAAAGACTGGCCACAAGAAGGAAACTGATCACAAGTAACCCTCTCTACCGTTTTTTATATGACTGATAGAAGGGAACACCTTTTTTGTACATTCTGATACAAACTCTACGTTTCAGTGATATTTGAAGTTTGGTTGTTATTAAAAAAAAAAAAAAATGCAACCTGGAAATATTTTAAGTACCATAACCATAAAAAAGATTTACCATAAAAGGTAACAAAATCCAATATGCACTAATTGTTACATTTTATTTTAAGTGCTTCTGAAGATCTTTCTTAAAAATAGGTTGGTACGTAGTTCCACTTTCCTCATCTTGAAAATTACTGATCTATCCTCTGAAAAGCCTCATATAAACTTCCACAGCATGTGGCCATCCTGTAAATACTGCACTGAAATTTCCATTCCCTTTAATTTTCATCACTTTTCACATACTTTGACTTCAGCTTTCAGAGTTAGAATGCAGTGACAGGGATCTTATAACCAATTTTAAAGGTATTTAAGAGTACAGCCCTATTTGTGAGAATGGAAAAATCTATGAGGAACAAAAACTTTTTTCTTGACTTTATCAACTCATTCCTAGCCTCAGGGGGAAATTTTCTGTACAAGCTCATTGTTCTTGATCAGGCACTGTAAAGCACACACCTAAATGAAACACTTTCCAGTACAGGGGGAAAGTTGTTTTTCATTCAGTCTGGCTCACTAATGGTTAAGATTTTAAGCCTTTCAATCCTCAACAAAGAAATTGCTTTGAATTTTATTAAAAGGTTCTTCTCACTGACCATTTTGAATGCTGAGGTTTTCAAGGACACAAGCAGAGAATTCCAAATTTCATAACAAATAAATTGAACACAGTAAAGGTAACCAGGTCTTTCAGAAGTTTGTAAGGGCTCCAGGAGATGAGCAGTTATCTTCTTCAAGCTCAGCAGAGAAACAGGAAATGAACTTCAGGTTGCAACTAACTAGAGAGACATGTAAGAAACAACATCTCCCATTCTAATATTATTTAATGCCAGGACAGACAAGGCATTTTAACAGCAAAGAGGAAGATCCTGTAATGGACAAAAGCCTCAAATCTAAAGTGATCAAGAAGCACTAATTATTTTAAGTGATGACAATTTTAGAGGTTTACACGTGCCAGAATACAGCTTCTACTTTAAAGCACAATAAAGTCTATTGTAACTGAGAGGTACTAAAATCCATTGATTCTTTAGAGAATGAACTTAAGAAAACTCTTAGAAAAACAAGTAGAAAGCTTGCTACTAGCTCTAGTGATAAACTTATTAGTTTTCACTCTATGCAAAGGGAATGGAACAATATTAAGGTGAATGAATTTAGGTGTAGATCAAAACATGAAGATTATGCTGCCAGGGAGTGAAGGATTATCATCACTTACCTCCCTCATCCAGAAGATTCCCACTCAGGGGCTGGGATGTATCTGAAGAGTAACATGTAATGGAAATTTGTAGCATTAAATTAACTGCAGCTGATTGGAAGCACCTGATGGAGAAGAGGTGAGAATACCTGCTGTTTTAGAAGTGTGAATAGGATAATCCCCAAATCTGACTTTCTGGTCTTCTGGCCTGACATTAACTACTAAGGTTAAAATTTGTCTGAAAACTGGAAAAATACTGTAATAACCAGTTACAATAAGCTACTGAAGAGTAGTTTACAGACCAATAAAATGAGAATAGCTTCAACTTATGTTTTTTAACTGCAAGCATGGCCTCATGACACCAGTAATCAAATATCCAGGCAATACTCTTAGCATCAAAAGGAGACAGGTTTTCACTGACCCGTACAGTGACACAGCCAAAAAACCCAAAACAAACCAAAAGCACACCTATCATCTCCTCAACAGACTAGTTAAATGCAAATACTAGTTAAAGGCAAGGCTACAGAAAACAAATTCTTACCTAGTAAGTGTGTACTCCCTGAGTCCTGAATGCAGGTTCATGGCGGAAAAAGTACCTATGCATCCTCGCAATCGCTTATCTCGACCGATCTTCCACGTTACAAACAGTGGGCTGTGGTGGGGAGGAAAAGAGACATCACAGTGACCACACGAGCAATTCCGAGAGTTGGTGTGAAGTATCAGCAACAGTGCCCTTTCATTTCAAGGCAACAGGGGGAAAATTTCTAAAATAACTGTATCTGAGCAGGCCATAGCAGTGAGAAATGTCCTTAGCAATTCTTTTGACTGCTCTAGAAACATTGTTCGTGTGATATAACAGAAAATAAGATTACTGAAAGAGTTTAGGGACAGAATGACACTGCTTGGTAACAGATCCGATATGCTCAGTGTACCTGTTACCCATTAACCTTCTCTGTGAATGGGGAAAGCCTCACCTTGGAGATCTGTATATAAAGAAACCTTAATGGAAGGGAAAAATACCCCTGTCACAGTAGCCATTCATCCTCCCGAACATAAACACTTTGGTCCTTAATACTGCTGGCTACAAACAGATATCCTTGGAAGACAACAAAATTTAGGAATACCCTCTAAACATAAAGAACTACCAGAGGAAAGGATATTTCTTCCATGAATTCCAAGAATCCCAAGTTAGCATTAGAAAATATCAAAAATGACCAGAAGTAGAGCAAAATCTCTAAGTTGAACACATGACCATGACAGTTACAAAGAAATACTAATAACAAACCAATCCATACACTAAATTAATCAGAGACAGGAGAACCATCCAGCTCTTGGGAACCAAACCTTTCCCTGCAGTTCTAGAGAACCGCATTAATCAATACACAAGCAAGAGGAAACTACACTAGCTTGAATTTCTCCAGGGAGTGCCCATGGCTCCTGGATACCAACCCTAACAAATATTTCTAATACTGACATGAACAGGGATGTTTCAAGAAGAAAAGCACATAAAATTTACTCTTTTTCTAGCAAGGTGACAAATCAAAGTGCATTGTATTACATGAGCAGACCAGTCACTGCACAAGTGCAGAGTGCAGCAGAGATGGGGTTAACTGTGCTGGGGGTACATCCACAGGAATGGGGCACTTCGGGACTCTGAAGGAACAGCCCTTTTCTCCTTCCACACCATTGGCTTTGTCTGGTGTGGCACAAGATGCTTGTCCTGTGATGGCAGAAAAGGACATGCCTCAGTCTGCAGCATTAACACAGCAGCACCCAGCCCTCTCCTAACTTGCCAAAACCTGTTATCACCTGCTGGTACAGCAACTTCCTCCTCTACTCGACTGAGCTGGACAAGTTCCCTTCTTTCAATGATGATGAATAAAAGAGGAAGCTGAAGGCTGAAGTCATAGTTTTCTTTTGGATTTCCTTTTATTTCTTTTTTACTGCCCCCCCCCCTTTTTAAAAAAAAGTAGTTTAGTAAGTACTGGAAAGCATAAAGCCATTACCAAACATTTAATAAAATGTGGGCTATTTATTTTCCATTCAGATCAACAACTGGCATTTTACCACATTTTCAAGAAAGGTATCCCAGTCACCCTTAATGGTACCAACAAAATTATTAGATCGCAATGGCATTGAAATCCGTCTCTCTTCTTGAACAGAAATAAGCATGAATAAGACTCAGAATGGACTTCAGGATTATTCTCTTGACCTTTATCTTTGGATTATGAGATTTATTAGCTGTAATACACTTAGTGAAGGGTTGGAATTCAGGGAAACATATACATATTTACTTTCCTGTCAAAAGTGAGTTCCTTTGAAGATGTATCATTGCTGCTACTTTAAAAGGACCAGAGAAGAACAGAGAACTTCACTGAATATCAAATACTACTTAAGCATTTGCATACGCTTTGAAGGTCCTTATCAATGAGTACCAAGACAAAATGTAAAAGTTATATACGTATTTTTGTACTACTACTGGCACTAGGAGTTCTATAAACATACTGTTCAGACTGAGTTGGGTAAATGAACCACCACTGGTAGCCATTATTACCATACAACACAAAGCCTGACTAAGGATGTTTTTCCAGCCTTTCAACTTCTGTATTGCTCCCCAGAAGCCACTAAAGGTACGAGGATGTCTACACAGGAAATCTAAGCCTACTGAACAGAATTACTTAATTACCATCACAGATGTCTTCAAAGTGTAATATGGACCAGAGGTTCAGAACAGTCAGTGACCCAAAAGGATTCTAACTCCTAAAATTCAAGGAATAAGGCTGAAAAGAGACCTTCAGGGCTCCTGCTATTGTAAGGAATAATTACATAATTTTGTTCATAAATGATCCATGTTCTACTGTTACAAGTAGAAATAATGGAGACAAAATCCCCAAAATGAAAAATTTGAAGGTTGCTTCAAAACCTTGCTGAAGTTCAAAACCTCTGGAAACATTCTGATTTCCTGCCAAAATGTTTTCCCAGCCAGACTGTACCTAGCTATTCTTGTGCCAACATTGTTCTTTAGTTTAAAGAGTTTTTTCCCTTCCTGGTTATTATTCCTCAAAGTATTTACAGAAATAATTCACATGAAGTCTCTTCAGACTTCGCTGAGCTGAGCGGGATGTGCTCATTCAGTTCCCTCTCAAAGGAGACATTTCCATTCTGACCATCACATCTCTTCTCTACACTTTTTTCCAGTTTAAATTTCCTTCTTCAACATCCATATTTGGAACCACAGACAGAATTACAGAGGAGGGTCTTGCACCTGATCTCTGAACTAGGAAGACTGACTGCTACTTTTTAGTACTAACTCTTACAGCCTAAAATGAAGCCTTCAGAGAGCATTTCTAGTCTTACACTAAACAAAGAACCTGCTCACAGAAGCTAGACAAGCTGTGGAGAGAAAAGAGTTTTTCTTACTAGTGATGTTATTTTGCTTTTTATTGGCATCCTTGGCTTCAGCTGCCAGCCTATCTTCCTCAAGCCTGCAATTCTTTTCTTGTGTTCTAAAGCCAATAACCCACAAATAAACTTGCTATCTGACATAACTGCAAATTTAAAGTTGAAGTCCCTGTCAAAAGCAGCTAAGTAAATCAGTTCATTTTCAACTTGAAAAAATAAATTCCTTTTCATCTGTTACCTGTTTTTCTAAAAGTAAAAACAAGGGGTTTTTTGTGAGCAACACACTGTTAGACCTAAAAATCTTTAGTAAGAAGCAGGAAAGGTGGCAGATGCTTGGATTCCTTGTTATCCAATGATGTACAGCAAGGAATGCATGACATCCTGGAGACCAGTCTTCTTTTTGCCTAAGGAAGTTTGAAGCTACAAACCCCACAAGAGTCACAGAGCATACTGGGTGGAGTGCTCTCACCTTTCAGTCTGGTTCCCTCCTGATGTAGTCAGAAAGCTGCAGATGATGATGTTGTTTGTTAGTTTTAAAAAAACATTCACCAAAGCAGACTTTGCACTTCCCTGGGAGGTGCTCTAATAATCAGCTTCAAGCAGTTCTCTTACTCAGTTTAGGATGAAGCATAAAAGCAGAACAGCTCCGAGCTTGGGAGTGAGCAGTCCTGAACCACCAGACTCGGAAATTTTTTTGTTCAGTTTCCCTTTGTGGTGCCAGGAACCTCTAACAAGCTGCTGACAGTGTAAACAGGAGTTTTGCAAAGCACCACTGAGAATCAGTAGCTGAAAGATGGTGGAAGGCACTTCAAACCATAAAGGAACAGAAGAGACTAAATCCAGATCCTCTGAAGCCCCTGTAAACATGACAATCGTTCTTCTTTCTTAAGGGTCTACATTTTGATTTTTTCGTTTGTTTGAGAGCCAGGCACTAAAATATTTCTATCCAAAACTATTTACAGCAAATTCACAAGCAACCTGAAGACTGGAAACTCATCACCCAGACTTGCATAACTTACTATTTATCAAAAAGTCTTGCCTAGCTCTAATCGAAATAGCAGGAACTGTTTCAGATGTTTATATAGAGGTTGTCAGGCACTACTGCATGAGAACCAGCTGATCATGTTACTGTTTCTTCCGTTCAGTTGCAAAACTGAACTGAAGAGACTGCTACAACACAATGAGTTTAAACTGATATTACTTCCTTATATGCAGTCATCAAAAGTGGCACACGTACACAGTCTGTCTCCTTGTCAGATTCTAAAACACACCCAATGCCCTCAATACCGACCTTAAAGGCAAGCCAGAAAATGTGTGGCTGAAGCTCAGGTGCTTGGGTCACCCCATCAGTGCTGCCCATGTCACACTCCAGCTATTACACCCTCCTCATTAATGAAAAAACTAGGACAGCCCAGTACTTTACCTGACCATTAATCTGCTGCAACTCCTGGAGAACTGGAACAATCCCTGTGCAGGCCACAATGTATAAACCCACCTAACAGTGAAAGCAAGTATCAGAATAGTCTCTGATACATCATGCTAAAGTGTGCTTGGGGCATTGGTCATGTTTCACAGCCAAAATCTCCTTAACCAATTGCTCACCTGTTGCTATACATTATTGAAAATATTTAGACTGAAAGCACAAGTCAAAGCTATTTTAGCAGTCAGCTACCACAGTTAAGAGTCATCATGCCAATAACTTACACTGACATCACACAGAATGCACTGTTAAAAATATCTTCTTTCAATATAAAGCAGCACTGGATACAAGCTGCCTCTTATTTACCAAAAAAAGTGAAAGGATTCTTCAAGTTTGGGTGTGGGAGAGAAAGCAAGAACCAGGAATAAACTGGTCTTGTCCTGGTACCACCAGTATGAAAAGTTTCTCTTCCCTGTTATGGATATGGAGAAAAAGAAAGTGGGGGAAGGTGAGAAAAACAGGGGAAAGAAAGGGTAACAGATGAAGAATATTTCTTTACTTTTATAAAAGATGAGTGAGAAATGTTTGTTTCATTTGAAGACTTCAAGTAATAAAAAACTTGGAGGACTTTGAAGTGAAAAGGATTAAACTTGATGAACTGGAAGGTAAAATGATATTTAGATAGACATTTTAATTACAGTTATTTAACTAGTACCTTTTATAACCAGAGGAGGTAAGAAAGCCTCTACAGCCCTCATGTTACTTGACACCAGAGCTGCAGGATGTGACACTTCGAAAAGCTGCACACTCATCCCTTTGTAAGACCAGAGTGCCTCCACTTCAGCTCTGAAGATCTCCAGGCTCTCACATGCCCAGGAAGTGCCTGGAACAAGTGAACAAACTATTGTTCCCAGTTCCAGAAACTTTAACATTTATGTTCTTTTACACAAAGCTTACTCTGTTGGAAGAACAACTCTTCCAACTACTGTATTTCAGAAATCAACATTTATACATCAATTTCTTTATGCATAGAAGCCCCTTAGTATATTCAGTGATTTTCCTGAAATGATCACTTGCCCCAGAGAGATCAGGCTCAAACCTGAGCTGCTAGGTGTGAATTTGTTAGCAACTTCTGCTTATCTAAGCAGCTAATCTTAAGGAAGGTCAGAAAGCAGCTACTATTTTAAGAATATCTAGTTTAAACAAGAGTATAATCAGGGTTAAAAATAAAAGAACTGCTGCCCGGTAGGTCATTTCTAAAGAACCTACAACACCTTAATTAACGTCACATTAAAATTTTATTTTTAAAAAGGAGATAAATTCACAAATACAGCGAGATGATGTGTCTGCTCCTTCAGCTGCAGCATCAGAGCTGCTATTCTAGTACACTCTATTACACGAGCTCAGGCAATACAGGCAGCATTCCAGGAAAGAGAAGGTACAATTAACAATTAAAAAAGGGACAACAGGAAATTTTAGGTATGCTCAGACTGAATGCTTAGTCAGACACGACCAACAAAACACCAAAACAAAGGAAAAAAGTCATTATTTTGCACCTCTTCCCTTTAACTCTCACAAGACAATCTCCCTCAAGTTCATGAAACAAAATGAGTTTCTATGACATATGTTTGCTGTTCACTTTGCTAAAATAAATATTTACATACAACAAAACCCCGAGTGCCTCATAAATCACACACGTTGGTTATGTATAGCTTATTAAGCGTAGCTAAAAAAAGTCTGAATATTTACAGTTCCTCAGAGTGCACTTCAAGAAACAACCTTCAAAATCATGACATTCTCCACAGTGTATTTCTTGGGGCAGTACAGTCACTTAAGTCTGCAGTCCTATGGGTCACAACACACCTGGAAATTCTTCAGGATGGCATCTTCCTTACAGGTGAATTAATTACTCACTTCATTGCTCAGAGTTACTGATGAATCTTTAGGCCTATATAACTTGTTTTAAGGTAAGACACTTGAATTGTCCTCTAAAATGAATGTTTCTCTTCCCCAAATTCCCAACATTATAATTTCAAATGGGTGTAAATTGTGTTTGTCCAAGGGATGTACACTGATGTGTCACACAGCTGAGTATGCACACACTAAGAGGACACACCAGTTCATCAGCTCAGACTGCTTCAAATTACAACACTCCAACAATGTTCCAACCGCAGATCTTGTCTGCCACAAACTCCAACATCATCAAGCTGTTTTATACCTTAGTCAGCAGGTATCAGGTTTATACATCTGGATAGATGCTAAATGATTAACTGAAGTAATCTAGAGTTGAGTATCTTTAGAGCATCAAAGCCTAGGGCTGTACTTAAGTCACTAAAGCCACTTGTATCTCCAAGAAATTAAGATCAAGTTAAAATAAGTATCCAACCAGAGACACTCTTCAGTTAGGCCAGAGGGGATATGTAAAGATATGGCTATGATATTTAATTGAGAAGGGTTTTTTTTTTTAATTAAAAGAAAATAAATAAATCAAGCCTTAAAAGTATTTCTAAGCCATACAGCTGTGAAGAAAGCTTTCCAAGTATGACCCAAGTCTTAGCCAATGCAGTATCACAAGGTTATTCCAGCTCCTTGGCTGCTGATCTTAGCAACAGTAATGTTAGCACAGCCTTTATGTTTACTATTCCTTGTCAGAATCATCCATGCAACAGGGAAACCATTAGTCATTTCAAAGTGAAAATATTCTTTGCAATGATGAAGAACAGTGGCATGAAGCCGGCACCCACACAAAACAGGGAGGGGAGCACATGATTACAGAGTAGATAGGAGGAATCAAAACTAAGGCAGAATAAAATGGAAAATTCAATGCTCCTCAAAAGACTACAGAAGTGAAGGAACTGTGGGGAAAGAGTAGAGTTTTTCACTTTTCTCTGAATGTTGAGTAGAACATGTCTCTTAGTTTTAAATAACAGAAATTAACAATGTAGAATAGAACTAGCAGAATGGGACAAGGGGTTACAGCCTCTTTATGCCACAGCACTTGTGAGGCCAAGGCTCCTCACCAGGGTATTTTCACAGAACTTTCCGTGATCATGCACACCATAGTCCCTTGCTCTTCCCTATTTACCTGACTAGCCAGGTTTAGCCTTTGCCCTTGCAAACTTCTGCTAATCTTATCCAAGTCCTGACCAGCAGGGTAAACACACAGAAACCTGTTCCTCAAAACCAACCAACCATCTGTATTTCAACACCAAAAAATTAAAACACAATAATTAATCAGCTTTGCTTTTTAAAAAGGCTTATTGTTCCATACATATTCTTTTCAATAAAGGTGCCTGCCAGTCTCTCAGCACAGCTCTGGAACAATGCAGTTGAAGACAGACATCCCTTGACAATTTCTAGGTGAGCACATTTATCTGAGCAGTGCAGTGCCATATGTGGGAGAGCAGATAGGATGGTTCTGCACCTGGCCTAGATGATTCTGGCTCTTATTGAGCACCAGATCAGGAACTGCTGGACTGTACACTGTCTTGTAACAAAGCCATAAACATGTCACACTCCTCTGATGAACACTATCACCCTCACACAATTTGAGATGTGACAAGGTACTACAGAATAAGCGTGTAATCCTGCCTCCATCGCACTCTGAACTCATTACGTTTCAAAATTCCTTCTTCTTCTCATTGTGCTCATTTCTGTATTCCATGTGGTTTTAGCTTTCTTCCCCTTGCCCCACCCCTTTCATTTTCTCTTCCATTTCTGTCTTCCCTCCATCTTTTTCATACTTAAATCTTCCTTTGCAACCAGTTTTTAATAAGGGGGGAAAAAATAATGTAATACTCAAGTTATTGCATTCCACATGCCCATTACAAGTCAGGGAGAAAGTCCTCAACCCTCACTAAATAAGTCTCTATTTGTTTCATAAATTCTGGAACCTTCATTTTGATTAAAACTTCTGGAACATTCAGCATGTTCCCCAAAAAAAACCAGCAAAAAGTTACGAGAAAGTGGGGTTTGAATTTTGAAATGCAGACTTTAAGGTTCTTTGGAACTTCTCTTATCAAAGTAGTGCTTAATCGTTCAAGACAGTACATACGCTTATTAACTACATCCAGGGAAGGACTTTAACTCCAGATAAAATTCTGCTCTAATGTCAAAAGCACCCAAGAACAAGTGTCACCACATTCTAGGTTATTAACTCACCATAATTTGCAATATTTAATAAAATTATGTAACAATATATATATACATGTTATAGAACTCTTCACATTTATGCTCTGACCTACTTAAGCAATTTTTCTTCCTCAATTGCACAATTATGAACCAGAGCAGAAAAATCAGACTTTATGAAGTTAATAAATCAATTCAGTGTCATTACAAATTATTAACATTATTGCTTCAGAATCTGCAATCCCCTGATCATGACTTTCTATGGGACATTTTAAAATGTTCTGAAGAAATATACTTTTGTTTCCTTGATACCTTTATTAGTAGTCATCCATCCACAATCAAATCAAATTAACTTCAGATTATACATTGAAACTACTCGTTTGTTAACAGAAACTACTCACAAAGCAAAGCTGGTATTTCCACCTTTCCCATTCCCCAGAAGACATTACACTATTTTATGTTCCCATAGGTAGCTCTTGACAGAAACAGCAGGAAAATATTTATCAAGAAACTCTGGCTACATTTGAAGTTTTTCAAGGTACACAGGCTGCAGCCAAAGTCACCTCCCCACCCAAGTTTCAAAGAAAGTGAGCAACTTCAAACCACAAGCAGCTCTCATATCTAAAAATGAGCTCAAACAGATGCACCCATTAACAAACTGACAAGTCTTCGAGTTAACAAGGACTGGCACTATCTATCCTCCCAAAGTAATTACTATGGAGTCTCCTCTCCAGAAGGACCAAGTAGTCCTCAATTAGAGATAATCACGCCAAAAAAAAGCATTTTAAAGGGGGCAAAATAGTCAGCCTAATAACATAACTGGACACTTTGCAAGTCAAAATTGAAGCAATTTCAGGACCACCAAAGATCTCAGTTATAGTTTGTGCTCACTCTAAGTACAGACTGGAATTAAGACAAAATATTTCCACTGCAATTATCTTCTTTTTGACAGTAACTTTTCTGCAATTCATGCTTTGAAAGGATTCACCAGAAAACTTTAAAAATTCCATGAATGAATCCAAACCCACATGTTTTTAGAACACCACATGCAACATGGTTTAGAAAGCTGTGTAAGATCCCTAGAACTTCTACCCCAGAAATGGCGAGAAGACATTTTTAAAGAAATCAGGTAAGAATAGCTCCAGCTCCAATATTTTTATTTCCTTAGAAGTCAGTAGCAAGAATGCAGCAAACATTAGTTTTGATGCACTGTTATAATGTTTCCCCTTCCATCACTAGCAGAATGACGCAGGCATAAAATTAGTTTTGAAATTTGATAGAGAAAAAGCATTCTCCAAGCACTAAAAGTCTGGAGGCTTTGTGCCAGAGCATTATTTCCATTCTTTTAAGAGAGAAAACAATTCCACGCTCAGAAGCTGTTGCTGCATATTTACTGCAAACCAGGAGCCAGCAAACATTGTTTTGCGTAGAGTTCAGACAGCACCTTAAATTACCCCTACCTTTAGGAGTCTGCACAGATTAACTTAAAAATGTCTGTTCTCATTGCCAGTGAAGATACTGAATTTTTCACTCTGATTAGACTTCCCAGTTTTACCCAAATTGCCAGTGACCACTGGATTTTCATAAACTTTTTTTTTTTCTTCTGCTGAAATATTACTTGAAGCAGTTACTCAAGCCACCAGTGAAAAATCAAGAGTTACAGTTAATAAAAGGTCACACAAAATTTTATTGGAGCTATAACTGGGATTCTCCTGCTACAGATGAATCATAACTTACGTTTTAATCAATTTCAGCTGTGAGACACACTGTTCATTCAAAATATTAGGTCAGTGAATAGAAGCAGGCAATGCAATGTATGCGATTTGTTCTGGAAAATAACTTTCTTAATTAAGTTCAGACACTTTATACATACAAGACACTAGGCATAGTCATAAAAGCATCCATTTGGACCTTTAAAATGCTTTCTGTTAGTTGCCAAATGCATGATGCATGCTGAGACAGAAGCACCTAAGGGCACAACATAAACAGATGAACAAACAATTTATGCCAATAACTTAGACTATGCCAAGCCTGTGAGAAATTAACACATAGTGGAACTTGGTTCAAAGGATTGAGAAATATTTAAAGAAACCTAAGGAAAAAATTGAAACTATACAGGATTTTTTCATAGCAATAATATGTTACAAAACTCATACATCAAAGCATGGCAAAGCTGGCAGGAGAGACTGCAGTTCAACCAAACATTCAGAATTATTCCTTTAAAAATCGTTGTTCCTTCTCATTGTAAATTATGTATTTTAAAGGTCCACTGCATAACAGTAGCTTGCAAGAGACTTGAAACACAAGGAAGAGCACAACAATACATTAGCATTTACTTTCAGATTTTTAGAATTTATTTTCAAAACGTTTAGCTTTGAAAATTTAGTAAACATTCAATTATTTTGGAAGCAGTTTCAAGAAGCTCGCAATAATGCAAGAGGAGCCACAGAACAAGGCTCAGAAGAATCTGAATTTGCCCTCTAATTCAGACTTCACTAACTCAACAGCTGGAATAAATTAATCACTATTAAATCAATGCATTCCAGATTGCACTGTTTGCATAGAACTTAGATATGTAATTTAAGCAATGAGGTGATACTTTAAAGATAGTCTAAATATAGGGCTGGAATTAAGAGCCAAATGGAATTTATATTTTTGACAAAGACGTAATAAAAGAAAGCAGTTTTAACATGGACAAAGATGATTCAACATCAGAGTTCTCACCGGTTTTGAAAGTCTATGGGAAACTGGATGTTTTTAAGGACGACAGCCATCTCTCAGTCAGCATAGGTATATAACACAGCATACCATGCCTTCAGATGAGCTGGATGATCTCACATTGCCTTCCCACCCCTTAAATCACTAATGACTGCATCAAGGGTCGAGTAATAGTGAAGTCCAGAGTTGTTTCCTACATAAATACAAACTTGCTCTAACCTCCCCTCCCCAGACAGCCTCCTCTTTTGCTCTGCAATGAACATGTGTGATGGGGGAACTGATATGGTTAAAAATATCTCTCTTTTTGCCAGTTTTGCTAGACCAAGTGTGTTTCTGTCCTGTTTCACTGTGCAGGGCCATGCACAGGGATGTCAGCTCAAAAAGAGCAGAGGCAAAAGGGGCAGTAAAAAAGGGCAACAAGATGATTGCTGACATTTGCATCTCCCAAGAAGAAACACATGCAGTACAGCTTAAACAACAGGGAACAGCAGTAAGATTATTGAAGAGAGGTAATTACCTTCATCAGGACAGACTATACTGCTGGAAAAAGCAGAGGAGCTTTCAGACACTGCTTTAGCAGATTATGCAACACACAAGACAGAACAAAACTGGTCATGAGGTAAACATAACCATGCTAACCTTGAACAAGAACACACTCAGCACTCAGGCAACAGAGAAGTGTGTTAGCAATAGGCCAGATGACTGGTCTCTGATCCCTTTGGAAGAGGAATACGCTGCAGTTAGTGACACAATAATGCAGTAATACACACAGCCAGGACTGAGGCTACAATTTTAAGCAGGCAACAGACATGACTTAGTTACCTTCAGACATCCAAGATAACAGAGCATCATTTTCTGAGCAAGTATTCCATGCCATCACCAGCCATACAATTAAACAACCCATGAACACAAAGACACCAGCTCCAGTATAAGAAATTACTGGAATATATAGAAGCATTTCACAGGTTTTCCCTGTTTTTACATTCTTCCAGCAGAATCTTCCACTGGCCATCCCTGGGACACTAATAAAGCAGATCCTCACTGGGGACATCAGTTCATTCACAGTCTTTTATCAAACACAAGTTCACACAAGTACAAAGATGTTGTCTGCAATTTAGCTTCCCAAATACGCATTTTTTTCCCTATTTGAAGACCGACAATTTTAGGGTTATGCCTTCATTATGAAGGAACAAATCTACCAAGTTTTAAAAAAGCCCACTACCTCATATGAACCTCACTGCAGTTTTATAATAGATAACCAGCAATATCACTGAAAAAAGCTCTTGTGTTGCCTACTTGTTTTCTCTTCCATGCTTCATCATGCCTTTTGCCATCTCTAGCATTCATGTGGACCAAGGACAGGTCAGAGCTAATCTCTTCAACAATCCACCCCCTGCTTCCTGTTGACACAGGAATCCTCCTTGGAGCAGTCAGACTTAGGACTAGGGAGAAGCAGGTGTGGTTATCAGCTGTCTTTATTTGGTACAGAGCTTGCTGTATTTGTGACGTCTGGCACAGCACCCAGCAGATGGAAAGGCAGCAACCTCACAGGGCTGAACACACTGAACACTGACTACTTGGTGATTCAGCAAAAAACCAAACCAAAAAACCCCAACCAAACAACCCAGCAGTCCACTCAATCCACACCAGTAACAGTAGTGTATGGAACCACAGGATGGATTCTCTGGAAAGTGAACTGAGGTTGATGGACTGAAGAATTACACTCAGGATTTCCATGGTTTGACTTGCTCAAGAGCTGCCAGATCCACATGTGAGGCTGAGAAAGGAAGCCAGTGATACAGACAGCAAGGATTTAGGCACGATGGGAACAGGAAGAACTTGTTAGGCACGCACATTAGTCGTGCCAGAGTCAGCCAGACTGGCAGGCTAATAACAGTTTTGGAACTTACAAACACTTCTGCACTAGTGCTAGAAATCTGGCCTCACCTGACACCCTCGAAGTAAGAAGGATCTCCAAGATCTGGTGGAAGGAAGACAAACCAAACCAGGAGAATGCTGAGAGCCTGGCAGCATACTCAGTAATTCCAACGGGAGTGACAAACAGGCAGGTGGGGAATGGAACTGTCCGTGAAGGTTATATAAACATTTCATGGCATAAAATGTTACAGGAGAGGAGAAGCCCAATGAACTTCTTATGGTGTAAGTGATACAATCAAGTAATAAAGTTATTAAAGTTAGACCTAGTTAAAGGATAGGAAAGCTGCTCTGAAACTGTGCCTGCAATGCAGTTATATTTCAACATCACAGTTGAATACAGTGAGACAAAAAACTATTGGCACACAGATAATTAATGTTAAGGAAACAGTGTAAAAAAAAGTAATTAGTAATCCTCAAAAACAACCTAAACCAACAAACCAAAGCAAAACCACACAACCCTAAAAATAGGGGACAAAAATTACAAAAAAAAGCAGACAAAATTCTGTATTAGGAAGATCAAGTAAAAAGTCCTCACAGCTGGAAGCAAAACAAAAGCAGTCAAAGGAGTACATCAGCCCCAGCAATAAAAGCATGATTAAATGGGGAAGTTAGGGAGCAAATCTGAGAAGTCAGCTTTTAAAAAAAGAAAGCTTTCTCAATGAGAACAGAAGAGATTAGAATATACATGGTAGGTCAAAAGTGAACAGGAAACATGTTTGGGTAGCACCTTGCAAACTTACTTAACTAAATCAAAAGCAGGAAACCAACTAGAAAAACCAGAGAGATCTCTTGCAGACCAAAATGAGAAAGGGACTGACAACACCAGTGTAGAGAAGCTCAGTGGAACACTATTCCCAGTATTTACCAGTGAAGCAACTGGGGAAGACATTCACACCTATCCTCATAGTACAGGTCAGAGAGATGAGGTCAGTTTGAATTAAGTACAGGGGATGCATTTGGCTGAACAGACAAGTCAGACACAGTTCAGCAAGACCAGCACAGGGACAAGTTCTGTGGGATAATTCCAAACCTGACACTGAGGAAGTGCTGGGCAACAGGTTACCAGTGTAACTCCAGAGCACACCAAAGACTCTGAAGGGACTGACACTACAGAAAAGCAAATGCAATTTCCATCCCTGCAAAGTAGCAGCTGATCAGATCACTGAGCACAGACAGGCAGTGTGCTGGAAAGAGAACACACAGCTTCTCTGAGAGAAAATCCTACCAAGGCCACGATCCTTCCCCCCCAATTCTGGTGCCAACTTATATATCCCTCTGAATTTGGGGACCCAGCTGTCGGATCCATTGAGTTACTGGGCTGAACACCTGATGGCCTTGTGGAACCAACCCATCAGGACTGTTTTGGAAAAAAACCCTACTTGTAAATGTAACCTTCAGCCACTCAAAATGGGCTAAAGACTTTCTGTGACAGTCTGCACATGGTTCTGCTGCATATTGCAGCTTCTTCACTATCTTAAAATCCCAATCCAAAGGTTTGCCATACATTGCAATAATTGCAATTATGTGCATAAAAGCACCATGATGTACCCAGATGAACTCAACAAGGGAAAAAAAAAATCTCTGTTTAGCCTTATATTCTAGCCTGTAAGCTTTGTTCTGATGGCTGGGGAATTGGATGTAGGGCAAACAATTGGCAATGCTGTTTACAGCAGAACCACAAAAGGAAATCTGTTAGGTGATTGCTTTTTCTTCCACAGCTTCTGGATGTACTTGCAGGAAAGTACATCTACCTGCTCAATGTGCCAAAAGCTGGAAAAAGTCATTGAGGTGAGTCCATTAAAAAATAAAAATCCCTTCACTGTAATCTTTAGCACTGCTGGGTACAGCAGCAGGCTTAAAGTCTCAACCAGGAGAGCATTCTCAGAGCAGAGGACAAATCCAAGTTAAAACAACTTGAGCTACAGTTCTTTCAGCCTAAAATTAATACTGCCTGGTTGCAAGGGTCCCATCTTTCCCCAGACCACATGGGAAGATCCTATCCCTCAAGCCAGCTCTGGCATTTAGGATGCTAAAAGACTCAGCAAAAAAAGCCTTAAAACTCAGCAAAAAAAAAACCTAACAAAAAGCAGCGGAGTATCTGCTGCTGACTTATCAAGCAGAAACAGCACAGCCAGCACACACTGATCAATGCAAGCAGTTCAAGGGAGGGTGTGGGGCACATGTGTGAGGATGTTTTGTTTGCCCTGGACATGGAGTCTCATCCAAAGGCTGTATTTAACTCCCATTTAACTCCTCTCCAAATCAGCAAACTATAGTCAGAGCATTAATTATGCCTGCAGTAGTCTTGGTATGTGAGTGAAGTCAGAGTGGGAAATTGCTATTCTATATAGTTCTATAATGTCATTCAAGTGGCACAGGACACAAATAGACTGCATGAGATAGTCAGCTATTCACCACTAACAAGACTAAAGAAAAAAACAAAGTTCTGAAAGACCCAGAATTAATCTCAAAGACACTACAATGTTTCCACAAAGCTTAAACACTTCTTTCTAAAATTAAATATTCTCTCAAACACCACATGAGATGCAAACAGTCTCTCATAACTATGTACAGAAACCTTCAGTGAGATCCCTTCAAATGTCAAAACTGAATTTCAAAAATCATCCTATCAGACCTAAAACTCTGGAAAATAACCAGAGTGCATTTTAATTTTGATGCATCAAAATCTCTGCGTTCATGTTTTGCTCTGGTTTTGCTCACTAGCTATTTTTATGAAAGCAAAAAGCTAACGACATCTTCAAATTCACCTTGAAAATGACACGTTTCTGAAACTAACACAAAAAACAACTACACTGCACACCATCAAAGTATATATATAGCGCCTTTCGAAAGTAGCATCAGGAGTTCTCTGAAAATACTGTATTCCACAAAAATGTTTAGTATTTAATTTAGTATAAATTTTCTAGTTTTCTTAAAGTCAGTTATTTGGTATACTACCAAGAAACCCCAGACCAACTCATCACCTATGAACAGATCCCACACAACCATGATTCAATCGTTTTAGGAATTAGCTAAAATAAAACAGCTACAGACCAAATCATTGATCTAAAGATGAATATTATTTTGTTGTTATTTAATCTGTACATTGGGTCATCAGTGAAGTTTCTAGAGGTTAAACCACTGAAGATTTATCTTAACTCCAAAAAACCTAAACATTCAAACATCCTACTGGCCTTATGTCTTTAAACCAACACAGGTAAGGTTAGCTTTTAATGGTCTGTGAAAAACACTGTAAATCCTTTGAAAACAACAGAGAGGTCCAAATTGCTCTTTTTTGGATTTCCCACTGCAATGCTTCAAGGAGCCAGATCTCCTATTTTCACCTCTTCCCAGGCTGAGTAATTCCATTATTGTGGCACCTTGCTCCCTGACCTGACTTCAGGCTGCAACCTCAGATGTGACAGCTGGAGGTTGGCACCAATTTTTCTTTCAGTAACCTGGGAAAGGGGGGTCTACACTGTGATCAGCAAGGTTTAATGAAAACTAAAGCGTGGATTTACACTTGACTTTGCTCAGACACAGCCACTGGCACAGCCTCCACCTCATGAGCAGCACACAGCTCTGTGCCAGACCACACTCGAGGTGGTGGCACTTTCCACTCATGGTGTGAGGTCAGACTTCCTCTGATCATCATTTCCAGTTTTAGCCCCACAGAGGGGGGCTAAACTCATTCCCTCAACTGCATCCAAGCCTAAAACACAGGTGGCAGTGGGCACACTTCAGCTGATGGGGGAAACCTAAACTGAGATGAGGAGGAACATGTAACCATATAAAAACACTGATTAACAAATATGTTACCAGCTCTAGAAGCAATGATCACCTACTATATCCCTTTATTTGTTTGTTGTTTCAGTTTAAAAAAAAATAAATAAAGCCACACAAAAACCCCACCAAATCACAGCTTTGCTTTAAAAGCCCTTTACATACCGTAATTTCAAAATTATCAACTTGAAGTCTTCTGACATTTCAATGTAAACGTGGAAGCCCCATCTTTCCCTGGCACCTCAGGGTGAGCTTCTGTTCAGCTCCTTGTTACTCCCTTTCATAGAAACTGTGCTCCCACACTGCTCCATTTCTTTGCTGCCATGAAATGCTGCGCAAATAAAACCCATTTATTAGGTGGCTGAAATCAAGCAGTAAAGTCTCCAGTATCACTACTCCAAAAAACATTACTGCTTAACATATGCTTTGTTTGCCATTTGAATCCTTTCCTTGAGTTTTATTTTGGCAACCATTCTTATTAAGAGCAAAAGATATTGTGTTCAGAAAACCAATACCCCATTCCCTGTTCAACATGAACAATAGCAGAGTTATGGTTCAATTCCAACCTAGTGAAAAATTATTTATACTCATAACATTCTCCAAATTCATTACCTCCACAGAGTTCTGTTATTGACTAATGTTTGCTTCTATTCATCTCCACCTCAAGAAAGTCATAAACCTTACTCAAACCAAAAGCAGGCTGGAAAGGAAGGTAAAATTTCTCTGTGAAAGCAAAACAATTTATCAGAGAACAACCCCCATTAAGTCAGTCAGTAATTCTCCTAGACTTGACCAGATCAGAGAGCACCAACTTGGGCATCTCTGAATTCACAGTGAAACAAGTAATCTGCTCAAAAATAAGTTCTATCAGAAACTGCCTGAAGACTGTTCACTAATAGTCCTTCGAGATAATAAGCTTCATCTATCATCACTATTCTTGAAAAACAATCTTTCTTATACAAGAAAAGCATCAGTGACACAATTTAAAACTGTGACTTGTCCCCATATTCAGATACAGAATTCATTGGTGACAGTACTTAACTTCATGTCAGGACTATCAAGTGGATCATTACTAACTATCACAGCTGCACATAAGGACACAAACATTTGGCAATGATTGCCAGTGTCAATGATAAAAAAGAGGAATTTTCAGGCAAGAAATAAACACAGTAAGATGGTATGGAAAAGATGAGCTTTGTCACATTATCTTGATAATTTGAAACTTCCAATGGCAAAAATTACTGTCTTCATTCTTGAAAACTTCATCACCAGAAGATTTCTTAATCTATAACCAAAGCAGAACCAACCAAGGACCAGGATTATTGCCATCTATCAGTCCCCTTCCATGGGGGACCCACGAGAAGGTAAAATGCTACACTGAGGCCTAAATCCCAAGTCCACTCCAGTGAACCTGAGGGATTTTTTTAAACTATCAAATCTAGTAATCTTATTACCAAAGGTAATGTGTCATATATCTTATCATAAAGTAATCAAGATCTATCTAAACTATCTGGATTGCTTGCCCCCACCAATCCTATTAGTGGTTACAATAATGCCACACTGCTCCAGAAAGTAGAAACTTTACACTCTAAATCTAAAACTAATTCACAGTCTTTTTATATCCTTTTGTTCTTCTAACAGTACTGGCATCAAGTTCAAACAGTTAATTTGTGTCCCTTTGTCCTTCTCTTCCTATAACACATACATATGCACACACAAAGATATATATATAGACAAACCAGTCTCTATACACACATATACACACACACCTCCCCTCAATCAAATTTTGTACCTTTTAGTCATTGTTCTGATCCCCTAAAGCAGCCCAGCCCTTCTCATCTTCCTCTGCAAGCTGATTTCACACCTTCAAGCACTCTGGCTGTCCTGCTTTGCAAAAAAAAAAATCAAGATGTCTTTCTCCTGAGAGCAGCAGAACCATAAACTTTTACGAGTAAGCTCTTAGCCACTCCGTTTTAAAACTGTATTTAATACTTTCCTATTCTTACTTATAATTACTCCTTAAAATAGCCACTTGCCCTTTATATATCTATAGCATAATGAAAGTTAAGCAATCTGATGGTCAACTGGTAATACCAGAAAACCCAGTAAGGAGAGAAACAAACTCCTAACTTACAGAATCAGTTTTTATGCACTCCTGAAGTGCATGGCATTGTTCTAAAAAATACTGATTTTCATTCCATTTCTAACAGCATAGCCCCTGAAGTATTTCAACCATTCCTGCAAAACATTCTCATGCTCCTTCTAACTTCACCTCAATAAAACTTCATTTATAATCTACTCATTCTAGTGAGGTGGGTGGAGTGTTGGGGAGAATTACTGGTAGAACACATCACTTCTGACTCCAGATGTCCCAAACTACTAGTTCCTGACCATTAGAAAAATATTTAGGGAAGTATAATTATACAGTCACTGCTTGTACTTCCTTGCCACCCTACCTCTTCTTTCTGCTCATCTCCACTTCCAACACTCAGTAAATCAAGAGATCTTGTCTCTCAACACAACCATAACTTACTGGCTCTAGAGGACATGGAATGTGTAACCATAACCTCCCCACAGTTGCAAAATGTCCATAAAAGAATGGTGTTTATGCAACTTGAACAGAAACACAAGATGCAGTATGATTTTCGGCGGGTCTTGTCTTCAACTTCTATTAGCAGAGTTAAAACTGCCTCAACTATTCTCGGGGTAAGGATTCACTGAACAGTAGCCTAAAATATGAAGGAGGATACTGTGACTATGAGAACCCCAAATGAAAAAACCATTCTGGAAAAAAATCATTGTAAATTCTGTGACTTAACTGAGAAGCAACAATAGCCTTTAAAGGAGTCAAGCTAACATGAATACAACTGTGATTCATTTCAGATATAGTGGATTACAGTTTTTAAAAAGGGGGAAAAAAAGGAAAAAAAGAAGTGTATGCCTCCAAGTTGCCAATTTAGGCAAAAATATCCTGAGCTGAATCTGGAGAGCTTCTTGGCAGGGTAATCCAGTCAAGGGAAAGAACAGTTGCAATAATAGCCAATTTCTCCCTGTACTAACTTGACAAAGGAAAGTAGCTTGAGGTGCCTTATTTTTTCTCTTAAGAACACAAGGTAGAGTGATTGAAGACCTCATCCAGGTTTGTCCATCATAATTACATGGCCAGGAACAAAACAACCCTTCTAAACACCACTGCAGTGATTCATCCTGAAGTCCCACTCGCCTCCTCTAATAACTTGCATGCAGAGAAGTTGGACAGAACCTGTAAAGCCCCAGAAACACTCAAGAGGTCCAACAGCCATTCAGTGATTTTATGTAAGATGGTCTCTTCCTTCTTTTGACTAATCCAATCTCTTAAAAACAAGCAGAGGTCTTATCAGTGGAACCATCTGAACATTACTGATCTCTCTGCAATGGCCTGTTCCAAGAAATTTCTGGCATCTCCAACCCCCTAAAATTTAGTGCCAAGATGTCAGAGACCATTCTGAACTGGCCTAGTTTTCCCCTCCAGAGCAATTTCCATTAAACATTCTCCATAAAATGACAACCAAGAAAATTGTGCTTATGTTGCCTATTGGATGTGTATCTGTCATCCATATATTTATATGACCACTGATCAGAAAGAGTAGTATCTCACACTGCAGCAGCAGAGTGCTCATCACGTTCCTCTGTCTTCATCTACCCTGTCTAGTGTAACTATTTCAGCTCAGGACAAGCAAGAATCTGCTGCTGCTGAGCATCTCAACACATTTGAAAAAGAATAAAGCATACTTAAATTAGCAGGATGGCAAAGGGTAGTAGGTAGTCTTCGAGTAGGTTATTCCAAGACATTTACATTACATATGTGAAGAAACTTAACACCTTGAAATCTCCAAAAGGAAAAAAGGAAGGGAAAAAAAAAACAAAAAAATGCAGCTGGCACCAAACAACCTGAAGCACAGATTCCATATTCTCCCAAAAAGAGGTACTGCTGGGAGCTACTTTTTGCACTGGTTTAAATTTTCTACCTTAGAAGCTCAAGTTGTCCAAGCACAGAAAACTGCAATAATTCATCCTTGAGGTAAAAAGCGACCACAATGGTTAAGTGTACACAGCAGTATTTGTTTCACTTGAGCCTTTTTCCTATGAATTAACAAAAAAGTAATTTGTGTTCCATTTATCCTTTATAACACTTCATTTTTAATACCTGGGTTAATCCAGTGTTCCTTCCAAATGAACAGCCCCAATTTTATGTATTCTCTCAATTTTTAGTCCCAGTATTTTAAAGGAACGCAGGTACTATGGTGGGAAACTTCTCACATGAGATTTCTGCCGCCTGCCTCTTCTCTACTTATTTTTCAATTTTAGTTGAACTGAATCAGAGCCAGTATCCTGCTCCTATTTCTTGAGAAGAGTGAGCCTCATTACCACTTCACCTTCTATCAGCATCTTACTAGGGATTAGTTTTAATACTACATTACCATTTGGTTCTTCAGAGTTTGGATAACTGCTGGTACAACACTGTACCAAAAGAACTTGCCTTCTATTGCTTGGCTTGCAGTTTTTCATTTGTGCCAGTGGCTTCTGGAGCTTTGGTCCTCTCATGTCTAAGAGATACTTCAATTGCAATTAATCACCTCCCTTCAGGCACTGCAGCACTCTTTGAAGAGGGCTTCTTTCCTCACTACACCTTTTCTGTGGGTTTTTCAACAACTTGCTCAGCCTCCAGCACTCTCTGCAGAAACACTACTTAGAGAAGGTTGGTGAAGCACTTTCTTCTTAATGTGGCAGTCAAATAAAGTACTGAGGACTACAAAAATATGGTTTTTCTTCCTCATAAAGGACCTTACAAGGAACCTCTGCCTAGCACATCTTTCCCAAAAGTCAATCTTTCAGCAAGTTTATTTATACAGAAAAGAACAGCCTTGCAAACTTGCCATTCCTGGGCAGCTGAACTTACCCTTGGGCTCACTTACTGAGTAAGGAAAATAGTGTGGCACCCAACCCTTATATTCTTACAGTCCCATAGAAAAAGGGGCTGAAAGCAACCAGATTTACTTAGCTGACTCACACTGCTCTCCACCAGTGGAGAATCACACACTTTTTTCTACCTTAATACACCTGAAACTCATGAATTCTTGAGCTTCACCCATAGAACTCTTATCTCTGTACAAAGCATCACATGGGAAAGTGCTTTAACTTTCAGAAAAGATAAATCAGAAGCAATACTGATGTTAAAGATAAAAACTCATGACAGGGATCCTTCTCTTCCTCTCTCTTCTGTCTCAAACATGGTCTCCAAGTCCCACTCAGAAAAGCAGCCAGCCTCCCAGATGCCAGAACCCATGGTGTGCCAACGAAACCTGGAGAGGAGGCATCTTTGGTGGCAGAGGGACAAAATATAAATTACAGGAGAATGTCCATGGCACATATATTACAATCACTGCAGCTTCAGGTTCAACTTTGCCAAAGGTGCCACAGATTTCAAGCGAATGGAAAGAAATGCATAAGCATTTTATATAACATTTCATTTTATATAGCATTAAGGATTGCGAGAACTCCATCTTGTAACACAAGAGCGCTCTGGGAAGACATACAGATCTCTATATGGCTGCTGTCCCAGTGACCTTGCCACAACTCTGTGGAGCTGTTCTGCATTCCATAAAATGTCATTCTCATGAAATTAGCACTCTAATAACCCTGGCTGCAAGTACTTGGTGCAGTAAAGCAATATCCATGTACTCACAACAAGCACAATTCCTTCCAGGAAGTTATCAAAGCTCAGTCAGACTACAGAAGCTTCAGGCATACCCTGTAATTAGGGGACTCTAGTTGTGAAGGGATGACAAATGCAAATGCAAATGCAAGAAAAAAAATAATCTCAGCAAATATGTTTCTGACCTATGGAACAGGAAGGTATCCCACTTCAGAAATGAAGCTCTTTACATTGATTCCTTTAGTCAACACCTCAGTCATGAAAACAAAGGGCTTTTTAGAAGGTCCTACGAGCAGCCCAGGAAAGATGTTGAATTGTTTATAGTGTTTGGACTGATAAACAGCCCAGCTTTTGGTCAGTCAGCATATACCACAACACTACCACACAGTGAGGAAGGGCAGGACCAGCCAGGATCAACTCAACAGCTAAATTCCATCTGAGAGCTCCTGCGCTCCCAGCACGCTTTGTTGTCAAGGACATGTTGTGGAGAATTAGTCAAGTAGCTACAGTAGAGCTGCCCCATCTTGTTATTTAAATGCAAACTTTGCAATGCTAAACTGAATATCAATCTTAATAACCCACTCCTTAGGAGCATAAACATCATAAAAAAAGTCAAGCATTTTCATAATGCTTTGCTAATGAGGGTCAGGGCCTGACTGGACTTGTTTTGGCCTCCAGCCTAGCAACAGTTTCTGTATTGGCTAAACTCTGGTGAGTCTACTATAATATTTAAATAATTTACATATTTCCTGTCTTCCATGGAAATTCTTGCCACAAACCACCAGTATATGGCATATATCAAACAACTAACACTACTACTTCTGAAGACAATATTTTGATGCTAAACAGAGAGCTTCACATACTGAGCTTGCTTCATTAATTATGGCTTCATTAATTCATTAATTATGCTTCATAAATTATGAGTTTTGGGAGAACTAAGGACTACATTTCATTCACTGACTGGTCACAGTCTAAATCTGTAAACTAAGCAAAATAAGCCAGCCCAGGGTTCCAAAATTTTATTTTTGGGTTATCTCTTAACTATGAGTGACCAAAAAGTGGCAACATTAAATTTCTCATTTCAGTATTCAATCCTAGGTAACATTACTATTATATTTAACTCACACCTGAAGAGAAGGCAGAATTGCATACTCTTACAGCAGCTCCAAATAAAATATTTGCATTCTTAAATCATGAATGTCTCAGCAATCTCTAGCAAAAAAAAAATACTGAAGTGAGATGTACATGTGAAGTAAACCAAATCTAGACACAAAATGTATTTTTTTGACAGTCAGAGTTTAAATGTCAAAAACAATATTAAAATTTGAATTTCCATGAAAATCTTTAGCAGGAACATAAAGCCCAAAATTGAATAAAGAAAATATGACAGACAATATGAATGTAACTAAACCAAAGGAGGCAATAAAAATGAATGACCAGACTGATGGCACAGGGAGGGGTGGTTGCTGCCTCCTCTTCACCCTACAAGGAGTAAGAGAACAATTAACTTCCACAGAACTAGTACTGCAGAGAGCACTTAGTGTAACTTTGTGGTGACTGCTTTGAGCTAAAGAAACAAAACCAGGGTCTATCCTTAAGACTGCCAATGATTTGCTTTCCTGTACTAAAAGAAACTACCTCATCTGCACATAAGAACAGCTCACTAGAGTGAACTTATGAAGGAAGAAGTCCTCAAGTTACAGATAACCTAATTTGGAGTTTATCATGGCATTATTTTCTCAGTTCACCAATCCTATCAGAGAATGAACCTACTGGTAGAGGCCACCTTCTTCTGAAGCCATGCAACCTTATCCCTCCTGCCCCTGGGCTGCACCAAGATGCACTCACCAGATCTGCTTTCAAATATGCTGGGAATTCCCTGCTGAGCACTGCCAATGCCAGCCAAAATACACATTCTCTACTGCACGGTATTTGCAAAGTGTCACCACAGAATGCTACTCTGAAAGAACCACCACTTTTACATTCCAACATTTAACATTCAACAATAAAGACCAACACACCCTGTTAATTCAGGAGAAAATACTGAACCTTACACAAATCCACATGACATACACATGAAAACCAGAATGAAATCAGACACACAGACATGAAAAAACACTTCCTTGTGTGCTTCCTTGTTGTTCTTTGGTGATGACCAAGCATTCATTATAGCTGTTGTGTAATATTGGAGTGTAACAATAAATACAAATTATTACTGAGCCTGCCACACAACCAAGTCCTGCAGAGAAACAACAATTTCATATTCCTGGCATCAACAGCAGTAACGACAATGGAAAGAACACTGCTGGGTTTTTTAAGACAATATGAAATTCTAAGTTTCCAGACAAAGTTTCAAAGAAAAGCTTGTAAAGAAGAGTATACCAAAGCAAGCAAGAAGTGCAATGTTCCAAGTTGTAGAGACTAAAGCAAGAGATCAGGCTTGAAACAAGAAATTGAGAAAAGAATGAAATCCTATCAACTGCAAGCCATAAAATTTTTATTCATGTGTATGTGTAAGCACATGTGCACACCTACAGACAAGTGTCTTCTCTCTTCAGTGGCTTAATAGAAAGCACTGGACTGTTAACACTGCAGGAAAAAAAAATCAGCTTTGGGGCTGTACAGGAAGATTTTAAGACTTTATTTTCAGATTTCAATCTAAATTACCAGCAATTCTCCACTATTACCAACACTTTACACCAAGACACAGTAACTAAGGAAAAATCCTGGATATCCAGTAACCCTAGAACCGTTTCTTAACTACAAGGTTAAGTTACACTCACTTTGAGTAGAATCACAACTTTCTTTGAGTGAGGAAACTAATGGGCACAAGACTAGCCTTCTGCACATGTAGTTTGAGAGCCACTACATTGGCAGAAGTAAGGCACAGGACACATCCTGTGAAGAAAGGAAAGGGTGGCTTAGACAGCAACCCAAAGTGTAGTGAAATTAAAGGTATGAGAAAAGTTCTTCAATTAAGAATGACAGAATGTCAGCAGATCCATGGAGCCTACAAGAGGAGAGGAAGCCCATGGCTGGAAGAACCTGCTCAGCCTATTCTCAACACCACACTGCTGGAGAGATTCAGTGTCTTTCAGCTATCTTCTTTTGACTCCATGAGTCACCATCCTCTCCAACCCAACACCTCCCTAGCAATACCCCCAACAGCCTATTCTCTGTGCTTTAGGAACTCCAGAGACAGGAAGATGCCAACTATTTCATCCATGTATGGGCTGCCCTGGAGTTCAAAACCCACAACCTGTCAAAACAAGCTTTTCCACTCATTCCTACTGCCTTGAATTTGTTGCCCTGATGCTGTCCTCTTCTTGCCATAAAGAAGTCAGAAAAATCCGGAGGTGTCACAAGCAGGTTTTGTTCTAAAGACAACATGCCAGAACCCCTTGTCCAAGTGAATCAGCCACCTGTTTTTCTTTGATCGTGCCCAGTTTCATTGTTCAAAGACCTGCAAGAAATATGAGTCATGTTTGTATGAGGATACCTGCTCACATGTCTTTCATCCTTCCCTGTAATTAACATAACTTAAAAAAATAATTCTGTAATTTACATCCAAATCCTTATTTTAAGTTATGGCTCTTAGACCAAATATTTCAATCTATGGACAAAACCTCCAAATGAATTCGAGGCAGAAAGCTGAAATGCACATTCACTGAAAACCACCAGTTCTGTTCAGGTTATTTTTGCTGTACAGGATGCAGCCCAGCTTCAAAGTCAACATCCTATCTTTGTGAGTTGCCCAGTTACCGATAAGACTGCCTGCAAATCTTGTGAAAAACTAGAAATCATGTTGCCTCTGAACACTCAATAGGAGCAATTTTTTCACTGACCTAAAATTTTACGTGTAATATTGAACAACTTTTTTAAAGTTGCATCCCCCAACTGCACAAACATAATCAGCTCACAAGGCTGCTGAAAGCAGCAGTTCTGCCATCTGTCTGCTTATTTCCACCTCACACTTGTGCGGGCACAAATGTTTGTGAAGCCATGCAATGATCCTGAGAGAACCAAACTCTGTAACCCATCTAGGAAAAATATAAAATTATTGTTAGATCATTTTCTGATCTACACAATGCATGCTGGCACAAGCATGGGAATAGACAGAAATTACATTACTAATTTTAATTACAGTGTCACTTTCAGAAGTCTAGAAGTTCAGAAGTCGATGCAGCAACTTTTCACCGGGTCTAACAACCAAATCTGAAGAACACATAATTATTTCTGAAAAAATCAAATAATTTTACTTAGCTTGCAATTGTGTTGTTGTTAAAGTAAGAAGTAGGAGGAAAAAAGTGAAGTGATCTGCTGCTTACTAAGAGGACTCAAAGTGCTTACTGGAAAACATTTCAGTGCTGAGATCTTCACCCCTGCCTCAGTTTCCTCCACTAATAAAAGAGACAGCAGGACTAATCTGCCCAACAAAACATTCTGCAACACAGATAAAAACCCATAACACCAAGGTAATATTGTTACAGAAACACAGACAGAATTCAACTCTCTTACAGCAATGAAAGAGTGAAACAGCACAAAGCTGATGTTGCAACCTATAGTGGTCTGGGATGGAGAACAGACACAGGACAATGCACAGCAAAATGGCTACTCAGAGCAGCAGTTGCTAAACAGTTGATATCTACAAAAGGACAGACACGGATTCGCAAAAGACCTGGGTAAAGAAACTCACAGTGGAGTCTCCCTGCCCTCCTTTCATTATTGGTACTCTGATGAAATCACATAGGAGTTATGAAGAGCATATAGGGAAGACTTGCTGGGGTGGCAGGTTAAGTAGGAATCCACAGAGCTGGGTTGTCATGACAGCAGCTGAAAGTATGCAAGAGATGTATAGATCCTGGGTGTTAGAACAGCAAGGACTACAAATAAGATCATTAATACATTATATTTTTAAACACCAAGAAGCATACACTACATCTCATTAATGAAACACAGACTGCACGATAACTGTTTGCATTGGTGAAGGTGCACGAGGGTCCAGGACATACACAAAAGAACTTGTATTCATTAAGTACTGAGAAAGCACAGGTTCTCACAAACTTGATAGTCATGCTATATACATGAGAGGAAAACAGTGACATGCACTCCGGTGGACCAACACAGTCGAGTCTCAGCTGGAGCTTGGAAACTCACCACATGAGCTCCATTCCATTTAAAAGCAAAGTAAAACAGCGGAAACTCTATTTCAACAACCCCTTACGTTAACTCTGCAATCAAACGGACTTGGATCATGCAGCGACTCGGTAACTCATCCTGGCTGAAAGGAAGTAACTTCCTGTCACAGAGAAGTTACTCCCTGAAGTGGCTGAGCTCTCTCTGCAGCAGCATGCCCGGCTCCCCGGCACAGGCAGGCTGCAGGTGCTGACATGCTGGGCAACACCGTCCTGGCAGGTCACTTCTGGAGGCAGTGGGGCACAGGGTTCAAGACAAACACTGAACAAGAGTGGCCAGGGATGGGAATGAAACAGGCCCTTGTTGGACACTCTTGCAAGGAAGCTTGGGAGGCAGAGGGAGGATGGAAGTAACAGGTGTTAATGTGATCTGTTCAAAACTCCGGGAATTTGATGCGGTGGATTACTCAGGGGCTCGGGTCTAACACTAGGTGATCTTCAGGAGTCATCACAAAGCAAGGACTCCGCACGATCTGAGACCAAAGTACCGTTACAAGTGCCTGGCACAGGGAATGTACAGGTACACCAGTGTTCACAAATCCGGGACTCGCACGACAGGGCTCTTACACTGGGTACTCACCATCCAGCACAGGTGAAGGAGGCCCGCACTCATGCAGAACACATGGACAGGAGAGCCTGCCTAGCGAAGGGGTCCCAGTAAGGACTACTGGTGAATCGAGCGGGGAGAGGGAGACTCGGGCGCTGCTGAACACACACAGCCCACGAGCGGGGACAGGACACTGCCCACGGAGCGCGGCGGCCGGAGGTGGCCGGGAACCCGGCACAAAGGCGGCCGCTCGGACCGGAGCGCTGCCAGCGGCGTGAGGGATTACGGGGAGATGCCACTAGCGAGCCCGACGGGCCGAGAGGGGCCGGGGAGGGGTCACCGAGCCCGCGGGCAGCCCGGCGCTCCCCGGGGCGAGCCCGGCGCGGGAGGGCAGCGCGGCTCCCGGGGAGCGGGGGCGCCCGCGGGCCGGGCCCGGGGACAGGCGCGGGGCCAGGCGAGGACAGCGGCCGGGCGGCGGCAGCGGGGAAGGTGCCGGGCGGGAGGCGGGAGCCGGCGGGGAGGGAGGGAGGGACGGGAGGGCGCCCGGCCGGGGGGGAGCCGGGCGGGACGGGCGCGCACGAGGCGCCCACGCGGGCGGTGGCGGCGATACTCACTATGGGTCGTTGGTGAAGCGGGGGCTCCGCGGGGGCTGGTATCCGTACAGGTGACAGTAAAGCACATCGAAGCAGAAGCAGCACATCTCGGCCGACACCACCATCTTCCTGCAGCCGGGCCCGCCGGAGCCAGGGGAGGCGAGCAGCGAGGAGGCCGGCGGGGAGAGGCCGGCGGGGCCCCCGCCGCAGCTGGGCGGCAGCGGCGGGGACAGGGCGCAGCCGGCGGCGCCCCCCGCCAGCACCCCGATGCCGTTCAGGCGGGGGCCCCCCGGCGGGGGCAGCGCCCCCGGCTCGCCCCCCGCCGCCGCCGCCCCGCCGCAGTGGGAGCCGCCGCCGCCGCCGCCCGGGCCGGCCGAGCCCGAGGGAGGGGAGCTGGAGAGTTTCTGCTTCTTCACCCCGCAGCAACCCGCCGCCATCTTGGAGCCGTCTCCCCCCACGCAGCGCTTCCGACCCATGGCGGGGGGGCCGGCCGGCCGGCCGGGGGACGTGCGGCGGCCCGCTCCGCCTCCTGCCGCGCCCGCTTCGCCTGCACGGGGAGGGGGCGGGAGAGGGGAGGATGAATGAGGAGCGGGAGGAGGAGGAGGATCGGCGGGGGAGGGGGGGAAGAAGAGACAGAGAGAGCTGCGTTAGAGCGACCCGGTGTGCGGCCCCGGCGGCCAGGGCCGGGCCTGAGGGGGCAGCGCGGCCCGCAGGTGTGGCGGCCTTTCCCCTCCCCTCCACACGCCTGAGCCGCCCCTCTCGCCTTCCCCCCGCGCTTTATCTCCTCCTTCTCCCAAGGAAGTGGAGCAACTCCACCTCGCGTGCTAAAAAAAAAAAAAAAAAAAAAAAAAAAAAGGAAAAAAATAAAATAAACCCACAAACCCGAGCTCTGCAGGCGCCGCACGGCAGGAGCAAAGCCCTTGAGATGGTTAAAAACACCCCGCTAAATAATTCAAGTGACCTGAAATGCCTTTCTCTGGGGAAGAGAGGGGGAGGGCTGTGCTGGAGCCGCCAGGCTGGGAGGCTGGAGAGTGCTTGGATGCAGCTATTAACCATGCAGTCGTAATGGCTAAAAGCCACGGCCTTTAATATGTGCACATATATATTTTATATATTTTTTCTTTAATTACAGCTTTCGCAATTACTTCAGGAGCAATAGATAGCAGCTCGGAGCGTAGGCCCGCGGCTGCAGAGCCAGCACCGTGACCCGGTGAGCCCACGGCCCTGGGTGCCGGCAGGGGAAGGGAACCTCTGGGGAAGGGAAGTCCAGAGAATAAAGGATACGAGTCCCTGCTGTTCTCCAGACACCAAAAATTAAGCTTATTAAGGCGGGGGGGAAATGTGTTTTATATTAGTGTTTTACGTTAGCCTCGCGTATAGATATGTCTGAATGGATGGAGACACTTGCAAACGGCCATAAAGTACTTCAGAATCTGTATGTATATTTAGAAAATAACACCTCACCCGTCAGTGTTATGCAGCCATCTCTGGCATGGGATGTAACAGCTGCTTTACATAGAATAGCAACACTGCAGTATCAAGGAAGACAAAGGGGTGAGGACTGCCACACAGAGTTAAAATAATATTTCAAGTTTAGAGGTTCAGCCATTACACAAGCTGAAATGGGGTATACACAAAGATTTCAGTCTCAAACTACTACTCAATTTTACATTTCTTGGTGGAAATGGTGTCTCTAACATCCTCATATTAATTCTGGCTGCATCTTAAATCATCTTAAATAATGGATTTAAAGAGAAAATCCCAATTTTTCTAGATCTCTAATGCTAATGGGTTAAAAGTCCCTTTGAAGATTTCTGTCCAAATACTGGCCTAAACTTCTCTTGCTCTGACTGTGAATCATAGTCTGAAGTAAAACAGCTGCAGGGAATAATAGCAAACAGAAAAGAGAATTAGATGGTGTGAAGCAGTCTTTTCCATTTTTAAATGTAATGTTTATGTTTGGAGCTGGTGAATACTTGAGAAGGGAGCCCAATTACCTTCCCAAACAACTTTCAAGTTTCTTCAAAACAAAGGCAGTGTTTTCCACTTACGGATTCATTTGTTTAAAATCAGTTAGCAGTGACACCTTCTGTTGCTTTTGGGAAAATAGTTTTTCCAGGTATTGAATTCTGTCTTTTTCTCATTTTTTTAATCATCCTATATTATTTAACACCAATCATTATAAAAATATTCAGTAATTGCAAAGTGCTTACAATACAGACTGAAATATTAATTGTTCACTGGAACAAATATTTGGAAGGTTCATTGTAAGGCTCAGAGCTAGGACTGATATCCTTATACGAGATCAAGATAACTGATAATGAACACTGATAACTTTCTGATTAATTATTGTATTGCAATGGTCCCTAAATGAAAGGATAAACTAAGTATATTACTTTATCATTACAAAGACCTTACTTTTTCCACTTCTGCTGATGTTCTTTGCTGTATTTCCTTATATTGTGCTTCTATTTTATTTCAATGCATGTAAAGCATACCAAATCTCTGTGTAAAACAACAACAAATATACAAACACAACTGCGGAAGCCAGGGGAATAAGGAAGATTTGTATTATCAAACATCTTAAAGTGGAGAGAACTGCAGACTTACAAAATGTTCTTCATAGCTCTATGGAAATTTTCCATTTCTGTTTGAAGGAGCATTTATTCTTTGGATAATATGGTTTGGGTTAACTGCAGCATGTGTTTCATTGGTCCTTTGTTTCAGTTAAGTGTCAAGGGCTTTTGCATTTCTTACTACAAGAAACCCTGAATATATTCAGTTCCTGAAAGTGCTTCTATACTCTGCTAACTTTAGCAGAGTCTTTCCTGTTGGTCGATGACTGTGCTGTGCCTCATATGCAGTCAAATGTCCCAAGTGAACTCCAGATGAAAAACAAACTCTTTAGCAGAACCAACAGAATCAGAATGGTTGTGCAATTAGGTCAATGCAATTTAGGAGTGATGTAGCTGTCCTTTATGACTTCAGCTGTTCAGCACTATTGCTCACCTCGTGTTCTAAAGCCCCAGTGATTTCAGAGAAGTCACTTGTTACAAGCAACAGATTAAAATTAATGTTTTAATTAAAAAGCACAGCTCATTATTCTTCAAAAGAGCTGTAAATTATTACAAGAAACACAGAATTATTTGCAGAAAGATATTTCTCAGTGATATGAACCTGCTCTGAAGGATTGCCCTTCTTAAACAAAATAATCAGAATGATTAATATCTGAGGGAAATTATATCCTGACAGATACAATCTAATTCCTTTTGACTCCAAGATAAAATTTGCACTAACTGTAGTAGAAGTCAGATTGTTGGCCTGTGGGCCAAAAGATCGTTTAAGTTTCCCCATTGTTTCCTACAACCTGATTAGAAGACAGATCGACCAGAACAAGGAAACAATGAGCCAAAATTTGGCTCCATCAGTAAGCAGGAGTGATCTAATCCATGCCTTATTAATATCAATTCTTTTAATAGGCACTGGAACAGGTGAGGGATTAAAAAAGGTACTTAAAATAGCACATTTAGGCTGTTTGGCTCCATGTGCACTTCTGCAAGACTAGTAATGTTGGTTTAAGCAGCTCTACCTCAGTTAATTGTTCCCTTTCCTGCCCCACCCATTCTGCTGTGTTCATGCAGCTGTTTGTGCAGATGTGAGGCAGAAGATCAAGTTTAAAAACACTTTCCCCCCTCAATTATTTTTCAGCCAAATCAATTCTACAGTCTGATTTATCAGAGGGCTGCACAAAAGTCTGTGTTGGCCTCTTGGAGTGGCTACACAAAATTGAGAATTAATGGCCTTGTGCAGTTTAAACAGTGCTGGTGAAAAATTCGAAGATGCAGCCTAAAGCATCATTTCACATATTTATGGAAAAACTGTCAGAAATCACAGAAACGTTTAAATTTTTAAAATAATAGGTGAAGAAAACCAGTCAAGGAAAGTTAAAGGGCCTTGAATGGGAAGAAAATTAGTTTATGCTTGAGACTGTAGAAAAAGTCAGAGCCAGGCAATGAAGGAGAGGGAAACAGAAAGTCTTCTTTTCAAAATGGAGAATATTCCACTTTCTGACAACTGAAGGTAATATTATACTACAAATAACCTGAAAAAAAATACAAACCACAAAAACCCTTCAAAATTTGAAGGATGTAAACAGCTAGCATGTCTATGGAGTTGTTAGTTACTATTCTAGAGAAAAGTCTATACATACATCTTCCAAAACTCAAAGGCTAAAATCTATCTTTCCATCTTCCCATCATAAAGAGCTGTTTTGGATGGGCCTGCCATAAAACTGGAAGATTTACATGCTGAAAATTCCTTTGGTCTGAGGAGTTTCCACCCATTGTAGAGCCAGTCTAGGCAACTCTTCCCTTGCTCTGCAGCCTACAAGGCATCAAGGGTGTAGCTGGAAAAAAAAGTAGGTTTGCTTGTATTACTTTCTCACATTTTTTTCCCAAACAGGTCTATCCCACTCTCAAGGCTCATGTGAGTTTTCCTCAGTATATTCTGCTTAGACAGAATAGTTACTGTTCTTCACTTACACTCTGTGTCTCAGCTGTCCCCTGGAGAAATTAGATGCAGCCCTGAATCTAGGCCAGCAAGTGTGCACAAAATCTAGCAAAGTTAATGAAAGTTAGCTTGCACATGTCTGAGAACAGCAATTGTTCCTACCAGTTAGAGGCCATATCCTGCTATTGTTCCATATATCAAACCCCTATTGAAGTTTCTTCTAAAAAATCTTGTACAAAAAATCATCTCCGGATGTGATAAAAGCCAGCAGACAAAAGGTCCTCACATGTTATTTTACTGGAATCCTGGCCCTGTTTCATATTTTGGGCTGTGTTATAATTTTACCATACTGTGAATCCAGTCTCTATTATTTTAAAATTCACATTGTTTTCCAGGCATTTTTCACTCCAATGTGAATTTAGGGTTTGGTCCTGTTAAACCATCTGAGCTTCCACTGCAAAACTGGGGATTAGTTTGGGCATTAAAAAAAACAAACCACAGCAAAACAAACAAACAAACACCCCACCACATAAACCCTCCAAAACAAACAAGTAAAGCAAAAATTCACCATGCATTCTACAATGTCATTTGTCCAAGTGAATAATCTAGGACTGAACAGTTTCTGAACTAGAGATAAAAGCATTAAGTGTGTCAATGGAGTCAGAAAAATTATTTAATTAAAAACCAAAAGTTCAAAGCACTTGTAATAAATGGAAGGTGAGACTACTAGTAGCTTTTTAATGGAATTCTTTTCAACTAATTCTGTGAGCTGCAGTGTTCCTAAAATATTATGTTAATGCCATATCCTCTCCTTTTTCAGTGTATTTTTCCATTGTACAGTGACAAAAGGAGATGTAGCTTACATAGCTGTATTCTCAATGTGAATTCATCATGGCTTCATTGAGGTCAGTGGAGCTACAGTGATGTATTCTAGCTGATACATTAATAATAAGCCTTAGGATATATTTTTTGACATGGCTGTTCATAGTTGGTCTCCTTCACAAAATGTTTGCCACTGCTGTGGAGAACCTTTTGTATTAGTAGCATTTCTCAATTTGGAGGAGTCAGAGCTTTAGGAGTTGTAAGTTAATTAGAACACTATTGTCTGTTTATCCAGTGCTGCTATACAGACACCACTAATGAATCTCAGAACCAGTCAAATAGGGCACAATAATTGAGGTGTATTAGGAAAAAAAGTAATCATTAATTTTCAGGTGTGTGAGTGGATTAGGAAGATAAAATGCATGGTGATGCTTTGCTAAGAATTGAAATCTGATCAGGACACCACAATACAAGCTTGTTTATTCCTAAGAGTTGGACTAAACCTTTAGCCCTCCCAAGGGGCCAGCACTTGATTTTATATTCTACTAAAAATACCACAATGAAACTTTCATATAAATTTAGTTAATGCAAGGAGCAGCAATTTCAGAAGAGAGGTGAATGTTAACAATACCAATTATTAACGATGTTAATACTGATTATTAACAATGTTACTTGATGAGGATGACAGAAATGCTCCCATGTAAGGAAGCCAACAGGCATAAATTCTCATCTTCCTTTTGATATGAGACTGTATTCAGCTTCCTTTTTCAGGTGTTATTTAATTTTCTTGTGAAAGATTTGATTTCTTCCAGCTGCTGCTTTTGCTATCTTTTTGCACATGTTATCTAGCTTTTGGTGTTAAGGAATTCCACCTCTGTTCCTCTGATGTCCAGTTCTTAGCTCCGGTTCATGCTCCCTTGCTCTGGTATTTTACTCTGTTCAGATAGCATTGAAGCTGTCATCTCTCTGGTCCTTTCAGAGAAATGAGATACACTGTTCTTTTCTCCAGAGACTGAAGAACTTTTTCCTTTAATCTTTGTGAGCAGTGAAAACTCAGCGAATCCTTCTGCTGCCCTTTACCATTCTCAGCTCTATAAAAGAATCTGTGAATCTTAAGGTGGCTGAGAACTACTCCCACTGTTCCAGGTGGAAACATCTAGTCACTTGACATTGGATAGGTTTAGTTTCTCCTAATGAAATATTTTGGCTATTGTTTTGAAAGAGTGTTCATTAGTAGACTATTGCAGCTTCTAAAAATATGCAAGCGGGGCATTCAAGTATTTTTCCATCTTTGGTATTGTAATATATTGCTCTTTATCAACTGTATTTCTTTTCCATTTTCCCTAGCAGTATCAGAATTCTTTATGCTCAATGCCTCAGTTACGTACACTTATATCTTCTGATCTGTAGGTGTCACCCTGAATGATATGTTCATCCTCCTCTCTGGTTTGATAAAATCACCATTTCTGTCACTTTGTTCCACTTCTCTCTTTTTCTGTGCAAAGTAAAAGCTTGACAAATGCCAGTGTTTTGCCATAAAGGTGCTGGTCCTTCAGCACTATGAACTGCTAAAATCACTAAATACATTGTCTTAACTTGATATAAATTGAATGTTAGTTAGGAGCAGGTGTTACCTTTTGTGGCAAAAAGCCGGCTGGGCTCCTAAAAACCCCTGTCATTGCAGTTGTTCCTTGTGAGGGCAGCCCCAGGGTGGCTGATGCTCAGCCTCACCCTCACCCCAATCTGCTTTCACATTTTCAGTCCTGCAAATTCTTTTCTTTCAATTGGGCAGGAAGATCCAAACAACGTGTGAGCACCAAATCCTCACTCTCATATCATTATGGCTTAAGAGGGGACTAGCAATCCTGAACCCCAACTCCTGCAAGTTTCTGATTTAAATTGGATCTGTTGGAACTGGTAGAATTCGGTGCCTCACTTATTCATAGTTAACATTTTCATTAGTTTTATTGCTTCCTTTCTGTAGGATTCTTGTTCTCCAACATATTTTCTCATGTACTTTCAATTGCAAAAGTCAATTCTCCTTTCAGATGTGTGTAAATCAAATTACTCCAGTGAGGTGAATAGAATTTCTCTGTTATAGAATGATGAGTTCAAACCCTTTCAAACTGATAGGTCCCCTTGTAAATTGATGAATGATTTGTCAATTTCTAGGACGCCTGAGCTCTCCTCTGTTTTCAAGGAAAGTGATATTTTTATAGATCAATATCCATCCCCACAAAACTTTATGTCTTCCCATTTTTCTAATCTCCCACATTTGTATTGTCACTCTAGGGAAGGGCCTTCAGGCTGCTGGTGATAATTTCTGTCATAGTTGTTTAATGTATAAAATAAACACATTGCATTAATTTTGGATAAAAAGCAGCTGATGAATATGCAAGCTTCAAAAGTGTTCCCTCTCCTGTGCACTCTTCCTTTCATTCACTAATTCTGATATTCCTTGTTCACATTATCCCTATAACTCACTCTGCCATTACAGCAAGTAAAAGTAGACCTTTTGTTTGTAACAAAAAAAAAAAATCATAATTTAAATAAGGTAAAACATATTTTAAAATATTAAAATAAATAGTATTTCTTTAACTATGAAAGAAGTCAAAGCATTAAGGAAGAACTGTTGCTTATATTTTCTGCTAACCATTATAAAAGGTGAAGTTACAGTTTTTAACATCTGGAAATATATGTGATATTTCAATGATATTTCAAATATCAAGACTTGTATCTGAGCCTTGATTTGCATGCCTGTTTTTCTCAGTGGTTTCTTCGTGGTTAATATTCTAATAATCTGCTGACTGCACAATAATAACATATTTTTATTTAATGATTTGAGGAAATTAGTATTTCCATTTTTAATACTAAAAACAAATCCTTGCTACTTCAAATTAAAAAATAAAGAATATCTCTCCTTGTGTTTTTTAAAGTAAATCTATAAGAATTTTGATCTACAGGCTCCAATTATAAATGAGATTCTGGGTTTATTACCATCTCCCTTTAAACTGCATCTCAATAATAATTAATTTGTTTTGATTAGCATTTCTAAGGAGCATTTCAAGATTGGAAGTATCCCTATGACACAGCTGTGGAGAATCCTAGTACAGCATGTCAGGTCTAAGGCACTGATATGTTTCAGGGGTATCCTTTCAGGGGTAGGTCCTTCCAGCTAATGCTCAGTTTAAATTAAGGATATAGAAGAAATTTGAAAATAATGTAATAAAAAATCCTGTGTGCTTAACTCTTAAAAAAAATCACATAGGAGTTTGAATTCTCTGTTTTTTTATTGCCTACTTTGTGGTTGCTTTCACAGGCCAAAGTCCAGCTGTTCAGTGTCATCACATTCAGATCCTGCCATGACCTCTAAGTCTCTCACCTCTCAATTTTCTATTGCAATGGAACAGCTGCCTGAAAACTGTTGTGGAATACTGAAATATGTCTTTCATTGAATTATCATGCAAAAATATATATTGGATATGGCTTGTCTTGTTATGTTATATCCATGTAGTTCAAGCATATATGCTTCTAGTATAATACATCTGCTTTTTAAAATACTAGCTTATGATAATCTCATTCATTGCATTTTAAATGGAAGGCTCAGAGCTTATCAAATCTACTCCTGTTTCTAGAGGTACCCTTACTCTAAAATTAGTTCTCTTTCTGGTTAAATCAGAACTGAAAGTTATCAAAGAAAAATATTACATTTGCCCACTGATGAACAATTACCAAGCATTACATGTCCAGAGTAAAAAATGGATAACGTTTTATTTTATGAGTCCACTAACTAATAGTGAATTAGAATAAAACTCCCGTGGGAACACATTTGACATTCACATGAATAACAGATGAGTTCATTATGATCCTCTGCTTATAAAAGAAATGGCAAATGAATTCATAATTATTAAGCATTTAAAAGTAACATTCCCCCAAAAGATAAAACTCTGCATTAAGCACCCAGCTGTGGTTCAGCTGCAGGGCTTTAAAGAACCTGGAATGAAGTGATACCATAAATGATTTGGTCATTTGCCACATTGTTTAACTACTTGGTTGCCAAAATAATGAAGATTTGAAAGCTAGTTAATGCCTTTGAATTAATTCTGAAAGTTTGAGATTAATCTTGCTTCCAAAGCAGAGAATACAGATTAGATACATGGTGCATGAAAGGATTATGCTGGTCTATGTATAAAGAGGAGGATTACAGCACATATGGCTACTGACATGTACTCATGTTGTAAGTGCCTCTGGGCATCTAATTTGAAATATGTATTAGAGTTCAATTTTATTGGGTTGTTTTTTTTTGTTGTTGTTGTTGATAGATATGTGGTTTTATATGTGACAAATACCACTCAGGACAGTTATTTTGCTGGAAGTGACATTCTGAAATACTTGCCAGGCTGTCACAATAGCATAGAGCTCACAGCCAGGCAGGAAACAGCTCTGTCATGAATCCAACCTCTGCCCTGTGATGACACCAATGGCACAGGGTCCAAAAGGTTGCCTTGTCTGCCGGGCAGAGAAAGAAATAAGAAATGCTGAGAACAAAGTCAAGAGAACAGCAGAGAGAACTTGCAGAGGAGAAGGAATAAAATCCTTCTCTTTATACTACCAGCACTAAGGAAATAAACAGAGAAGGGAGGAGAAATAGCCCAAGTTAAGACTGTTCTAAGTGCTGTCAGCACCAGAGATGCAAGATTCTTGTGTATGGTACCCAAATTAGGCGTAATTGGTAATGATTTATTCACCAGAAGGTTTGCTATTATCAGCTTTGTTTATGTCAGATGGAGATTAAAAAATAGTTCTCTTTCTTGCTAAGTGCTATGCAAATTTCATCTGCTTTATTAGATGTCATTATCTCATAGGAATGATATGAGACTCTTCTCATAACAGAAAAAAAAAAGATAACCAAATATAATATAGGACTTATATGAATTTTGGGGTTTTAATTGACAGAACCTTATTTATATGTATTATATCTGTAACATATAAGCTTTCTGTTCTGCTTTGGAGTAATGTTGCTGTAACCATTCATGCCAACAAAGAAATAAAGCTGGTGAGTGTAATATATATACATACTGTATATTTAGCAGGAAACATGTAAAGAATTTTAAAATTTATTTATAATTTTGCATTACTCCATGCAGTGCTTTTTGCTGCTTTGAGTCAAAATGTCAAGAACTCATTAGGAAACCATATATATCCACTGCATCTCTACATTGTATTAAATAGTATAAAATCACTTCTTAGCTCTTGTGAAGATGTGCTGTTTGAAATTTTAAAGATTGCAGTACATGAGTAGCTCTGAACTATTCCTTTTGGCTACTATTTTGATAAATTTGTCTTTATAACATATCTCACTGATCTTCAGTTTTACTTGTTTCAAAGGATTAGGGAGGGTATGTCTTAAAATATTAGTTCTACTTAGAAAAATTAAAAGAAGAAAAAGGATTAAAAGGTGCTCATCATAAAGTTCAAGCTACTTGCTGGCCTGTGGATGGAACTCCTTCCTTGTCCCCTGCATTGTCCTTTTTCAGTGCTAGGAAATGTACAATACACTACTTGTAGCCACAACAGAAAAGATACAGAGAATCCAATTAGTTTCTTTCCCTCTGTAATTCACTAGATGATTAAAATTCAGCTAGATACATAATTACATTTATTAACATACAAATTCATTTACATTTCTTATTTATGACCTTGCACATCACTGCTCGTTCACCAGTGGTGCAGGAAGATGTAGTTTTATGTTAGTTTATAAGGAATTTCTTCTTGCTGGCAAGCACTGGAAATGTGGTGCAATGCTTTAATTTCAAATACTTCAAGAGAATTTTAAAATCCAAGTAAGTTATTTATTATAGCAGGCTGCTTGGAAACATTTACTCTAATTTTTTATTCTAAAAACTAGAGTTTATTTATTTGAACTTTTTACTGATTTTCCTTCCCTACACATGAAAATTAAATGCAGAGTTTTAATGTTTTAGATCGTGCTTTCACGCAGCTGCATAAATTCATCTACATGTTAAAAACTCAGAAAATATGCTGCCTTTTTCAGAGAAAAAAAAATCTTGAGGAAATAGACATTTCTCTTCCAGAGGTAACTTCACAGTTGTGGGGGTTTGCTTTGTTTTCCTAATGATATTCTGCAGGGATTCTTGGTTGGAGTTCTATACAAGGATTTCTGAAATCAGTGGAAAGGTCATGCACTTTGGATTGAGGTCTCAGGCATGGAAGAATATCTTCATTTCTGCGTCAGAGCCAGACGACAAAAAGGAAGGAGAAGGGTCCCAGGTGTCCATGGCTGGAATAACCTGCTCTCAGCACAGATTAGAGATGTTTTAGAGGCAGTTATGTGAGTGAAGAACGGGCCATGGGATCCATCAGAACCATCCCATTTTCCCCTTATCAGTATGCCATGGTATAATTGGAGTGGAGTGGATGGTGGAGTTACCATCTCTGGATGTGTTTAAAAAAAGACTGGATGTGGCACTTGTTGCCATGGTTTAGTTGAGGTGTTAGGGCTGGGTTGGACTTGATGATCTTGAAGGTCTCTTCCAACCTACACGTTCTGTGATTCTGTGATTCTGCAATTCTGTGATTCTGTGATTCTGTGACTCTGTGAATGGTTTGGCAGGAGCCAAACCCAGCAGTCTCCAGAATTCCTGTGGCAATCTGCAAGTCTGATTTGCCCTGTCCAAGTCCTGCAGGGTGGGCACATGTGGTGCCCATCTGAGAAGAGGGCAAAGGGAGCTTGGCTGGGGAAGCCCTTCCCGCTGAGCCGTGCCAAGGGCAGAGCTGTGCCTGCTGCTAAGCTTGGCTTTATTCTCAACCCTGTCAGTGAGTGCTGCATGGCTGGGCCTCTGCAGGCTTTGCTGCATAACTTCTAGTTGACTGGAGAGATAAAAATAATCCCTGACATAAATCAACTTCGTTCTGCCTCAGGAGATCATTTAAATACCTTCTCCTGGATGTTCTTCCCTCCTTATAAAAGCACCAAGTTCACTTTCCAGCTGTCTAGAAAACATTTCACCAGGGAGTGCCAGAGTGAAGGTAGAGCTATTGCTGCATGAGGATCCAAGGACTATCACAGAGGGACACAGTGGTGGGAAATGAAAAGGTATTTTAGAAAGGCTCTTGAGTATTTCCTTTCCCAAGATTCTAGTGCCAAAATGTTGCTTGAATTTATGAATAGAGGTGGACAAAATTTTTGAATGGTTTTTAAATCCTTAGAATAACAGAAGTTTGAAAGGACTGGGACCATTCTTGAGATTAGATTGAACTAAAATAGTTTCAACTGAAATAATAGGAAACTATGAAACATTTTCTTAGTTTTTAAAGGAAATATCTTAACATGGTGAACATGAATTTTTTCATCTTTTGAAACAGAAATATCCCTTTCCACTTCCAAGTTAAAATAAATTGAAAAGTAAAATATGTGTGGTTTTAGAAAAAGTCACAAAACATTTTATTTTTAATTAGAGGTAATTTGGTGTAGGATTCCTATCTCTTATAGGTAGTTGTTTGGTTTTTTGTTTTGTTTTTCATGTCTTTTAAAGGAAAGTTATTAGTGTTGTTCTAGTAGCCAAAATCTTCAGCATGGAGATGACATTAAGGACAGTGAAGAACTTTTACTAAGAAGTTCTGTAGTCAAAACAGCTAATAAGATTTTGCAATCTGAAGAGACGAAAGTGAGCAAAAAGAGAGAGGAAGGGATTGCTGTCAGTGCAGTTTTACAGATGGAGAAGGGGACAAGCCTTGATTCAGAAAAGTATGGAGGCAGATCCTGATTTTTAGCATTACCAAATGTGTACATTTCAACATACTCTGTTTGATCCTGGAAATGCTTTATGCCTACGCATTTCTAATTTTAACTGTTCTGATTTTTTTTTACTATCAAAGCGAGGGGCTTTTATAGTTTCTCTTCAAACTGATTTTTTAAATACGCTGGAGCATCTCTATTCTCAGCACAGATCTCCAGTATATTTTCAGATTTTCAGCAGTTTTTGTATAGGTATGTGGGCTCTCCTCCTCCTGCTTTCTCCCCCCTCCCCAAATTTTACTGCAACTGCAGACATCCAGCAGAGAGACAAGTAGGAAAGGACAGATTTACATACATTGACTGGCTGTGCTGACTTTTCAATACAAAATAGGAGGGTTATTATACTGCATCAAAGTAAGAGTCTTAGCCTGGGAGGGATGTTTCATTGACATTGAGCTGAAAACATAGGCACAGTGTAATGGATCCTAAAATTGGCTGGACTGTTTCTGCTTGCCTGTGTTCAGTATCCATATAAAAATCCCTGTGCACAGCATAAGCAGACTAATGAGGTGAGACCTTTTCTTCGTAGTATAATCTTTAAGACAAGTTCTGTCAGTCAAGCAGGAAATCAGAAAAATGGTACATTCAAGCCACTTGTCTTTGTCCAGGACTCTGGTGATAGTTTGAATTGAATGATACAGCACGTGAAGAGGTTTATTGCTCACAAATGCCTTGACACACTCTAGTGGCAGAAGCTCGCAGTGCCACTCAGACAATGGAGCCCAGTTAATTTCTTTCCTTTTTGATGTGAAGTAGTAGTTATCCTGGATGAGAATTTAGTTGATCAATATTGAAAATAACCTGGCAGCTCAGAAACTGCCATTCAAGTCCTGTGCTTTTATAAAATTTGTAATTTTAAAAATATTTTAATATATAAAATACTGAATTGGGAATTTTGCTTGCTTGACATTTGTACAGAGTTTTGTGCAGCAACACCCTGACCTGAGTCGTTTACACATGGCCATGATACTTATGCAATGTGTGGAAGTCAATAAGCAGCACCTATCCACAAGTCCTCAACACTTATCCTTTAATAGTTATGGATACAGATCTTGGGCAACCTCATCTTTTAACCAACCATCATTAAATAGTAAATCAATAGCCACATTAAAAATGTATTTATAGATAAGCTTGAAAACCAGTGGTTTTGCTGATTGAACTTGCTATAAATGATTCACTATTTTGTCTTCTGAGAACACATAATGGACCACTTGGCTGCCTCAGTTCTCTTCATTTTTACTTCAGGGCTGTGCTGTGGCAAATCCCTCTGGTAATACAGTAAAGAATTTAAATATTTAGTTTATCATCACAGTCCAACATATGGTGGAGTGTTTTCCCCAGAATCAAGAAATTTCTGTGGCAATACTTTTGGGTTGACTGTGGGCTAGTACTGATCCTCTGACCTCATTGCTGATACCTTTTGAGCTGCAAATGGACGGACTATCTCTCTGTGTTTTACTGCAATTTACACACTAACATGACTCAAGTATTTCACTTAGCACAACTTAAAATTTCCCTTCCTCAGCAAGATTTGCTGTTTTGAAACTCTCAAATAGCCGTGTCACAAAGAAAACAGAAATCCCATTTTCCACAAAACAAAAAAGTAGAAGCATCTCTTTCTGATTTAATGTTTGAATTTATTATTGTTGTGTAAACAATACAAGCAGATTACATGTATCTACATGTATCTGCTAGTTAATTATTTCTAATTATTCTCTATTTCAATGATTCCTTCTATTCTTTCCTCTTTGGGTGTTACTTTCTGGTTATCTGGACATAAAAGAGCCACATTGATATTTTAGACTGGCCCTTGCTGCTGTGCCTCTGAAGTTTGTTAATTTTTTCCTAATAAATTTTCTCTTTATATGGGAAAGCTACTCCAGTAAAAGTAAATCTAAATGTACTATCTAAATGAAGATGCTTATATGAAAATATGCATATATTTCCCCAGCTCTCTGGAGGTTCTTGCTTTGGGTTTAAAGTCAGTACTCTTTAGGCTGGTGCAACTCGATCATAAATATTGGGAAGATGCTGACTAAAAATTAGAGCTGGAGTGAACAATTAAATCTCTCATTGCAGTCAAAGGGAATACTGCCAATTTACACTGGGAATGAATTAGACCTTGCATTTTTGGATCCTCGTTTTACATGCTGTCCTAAAATAGCATTGTCAGACTAGATCTATCATAAATTTGTAGTTATGTCATAATAATTATGTCATTATTAGTGATTAGATCAACTTTAGAAGGTTGTTTTTTTTTTTGATCTTTCTCCTGATGCCAAGTTCCATGAGGACACAAACTATGAATTAGGTTGGAGCTCTGAATTCTTTTTTCTTGTGGAATGGACAAGGCACTTTCAAGACCAGGAACCTGTTGTGCATACAAATATATCTACATACATTTGGGCAATATATTATTTTTTCTCACTGTTCTGTAGTGATCTAATTAGCAATGGAATGGTATTTACCATTCTCTGGTAGCTGTGCTATCAGGAGATCCATGCTCCTGGTTAGCAGAGCTGGAAGGGACTAACTTTGGGAACAACTCACTGCTTGCTTAGTACAGCAACACATATCCCAGGATTATAAGTATTCCTTTATATTAAGGTCCATTTTTGATCTCAACCCAAATCCAAGCAAAGAATTAACCATGTCATAAGAAAAAGTAAGACAGCAATGGATGAATCAGCACACAAGAACACCACCTTGAAAGATACAATAGCTTGTATCTAATGAGGCTTCAGTTGTTCACTGGATGTCTGGGCTTTGTAAAGCTGCAGCATCCACTGAAGCAATAATCAGTGGTGAACTTTTCAACTTTTGATAATTAATGTGCTTACTTTGTCCATCTTTGCATTTTAAAGTAATGCCAGATGACTCTAATTCACTTTTGCATCTAGGTTAGGCTCCCAGTACAAACAAATGAACATTTTAGTATTGCATGTCAGTGCCTTCAAAGTCCCCTCAGGGCTGCCTTCACCAAAGTGTTTTTTTTCTCTCTCCTTAAGACACAAATGGTTAGACTTGCAGCGGGGAAGTTATTTTCGAGAGAAAATTTGATTAGTTTCAATGGACAACAACAACAAAAAATTAACTAAGTGTATAACTAACTTGATTAGCTTTGGGCAAGTCATCTCAGTCACACGGAGGATTTATGTCTTCTGGTGCAGTCAAATGAATATGACTCTTTTGCACTCTGAGCCAGTTTAGATTTCAAAAAAACACAGCTCTTTTCACTGCCAGTGTAACAATGGAGATTGGTTGACAGATTCTTCCATCTGTTATGCCCAGACCATACTTTGCAGTGCAGATTTTACTAACTATGTAATCTGATATTTCTTTGTGTGGTGCAAAATTAGGCTTCCTTATTTCTTCCCTCTCCCCTGAACAGTAAAGAGCTTTATAAAAAGCATCAGATAAAGGTATTTTGGGCTGTGAGATGACAAGCTGTCTGACATGGCTGTGGTTCCATTCTTTCAGCTCAAGGAGGTTTTAATTTGGAAGTGTATAAATAGTTTTTCTTTCTGATTATTTAAACACTTTGGTTACCTTTATGAAAGAGGCAAGTTTATGTTAAAATTCAGGAAATACATTATAAAAGTGCAGAAGAGAAGCCAGTGTATTTCAATTTAAAAATTCTGTGAAGTGACTCATTTATTTGCCCCATGACTCTGCAAAGTCGCTAGATAGACAAATGCATTATGCAGCTAGAGAACTGGAGACAGAGGTTATGTGATGCCCAAGGCCATGCAGTGAGTCAAAGCTGAGCCAGGGCAAAGTTCCCATTTTAGTGTGTCTATTAATAACACCAGCACAGACAAACTGCATTAAAGAACTAAAATTGGGGGCCATGTGATGTCAGCACACTCTGCAAGACTGAGATATTGTTTGTTTCCATCTAACTCTAAAATGGTATAATTATTAGGCATAAATATGACTGGATCAATATCTTATCTGGAAGCTTTCTCATACTTAAGGATAGTAATCTCTTTCCTCCCTCCTGACTGAGACCTTTTCTTTTTTCTTTGCCAAACATAAAAATGATTTGTTTACCTTCAACTTTGCAGTACTGACAGGTTAATACCGTGTCTGGCATCAAAAAAGACAGTCATAACAGAAAAGATTTAGGGATAAATGTGAGCCAGTGTTAATGAGAGCCAAATTTTACTTGCTTTTGCTATCCTTGTTAAAAGCAGTATTTGAATTTAGTAGACCATTCCCTCATTGATATATTATGTTATTTGAGTTTGTATATTTTATCTAGCTTTAGATAAAGTTAGTGGCTTCAGTTACTAACAAGATGTGGCAGAGGAAAAGATGTTGCATAGTAAGTTGCATAAATTGGAGTTTAGGAGCTGCTGTGTATCATTAGTATCTATCACTGACTTGCCTTAGTGACTTGGACTTTCAAGTATAAGAACTTTTAGGTGCCTTTGCTAGTGACTCTACTGCTTATGATTGCTAGTTTGATCATTATATGTAGTAAAACAAAAGTCAATCCAGAACCAGCGAGATTATAGAAATATCCACAAGAACTGTCTGAAGAAGGGGTTGACATATTTGATGGGGACAGCTAAGGAATCCATTGCAGCTATATTTAATTGGAGCCAATGTCTAGAAATGCCAAAAGGTGGTATCAGGGATTATATTTAACTTGCAGCCTACAAAGCATTATAATGGAAATTCATGTAACATTATTGACAATGGTCAAGTCAACTTGGCTTTTGAGCAATAGAGGAAAAACTTAACATGAAAGTAACTTTTTGGTTCTTATTTACACTGAAAATACATTCAAAATATCCTAATGTATGCAGTCTCATAATAGATTTCCAAGGTTCTCTAGAATATCAACAAGAACCACGATTTCTCCATTCATTCTTCTTTGACTTGAAGTGCTAGTTTTATTTGTGTATCTGAAAGAGCCTGATGTTACTGCATGTGTTATCGTAATCTTTGTACAGAGAGAGAAGTGATGTCAGAAGGAGCAACATTGCTAAAGTAAGTTATAGCACCTATCCTTTCATCACACCCAGACACTGATTCGTATCTCACATAAATTAACATGTATGACAGTGACCTAGAAACAGTCCTGGAGCAATTATAACATTGCAGCAACTTGCAAAAACAGACAGTGCTTTTGGTAATTGATCATTCTTCGTCATAAAACCCTGATAATTTTGTTTCTTGTTCCCATCTCAATACTTCACTGTATTCTCCTAATTCTAGTTCCTATGTTTGATTTGTATCTGTTTGTTCTTGGGCCAACATTGTCATAAATCTTAAATACTTCATTTCTGTAATGATATCTTTACCAATAGCCTTCATACTCCTGCCTCGTTGTTATCATGCACATTGATTTTTCTGTGTTGTGAGTAACAAAAACTATATGTTTTAAATAGGGACTGACCCACACTTACAGGATGCCATCAGTGCTGTCCTGTCTCTAGTATCTCAACCTTTAGTGGTATATCTGATCTGGTTTTGTCTCTTTCTCAGCTGTTTTACACTCGGAGCGTTGGGTGGAGGCAGCTGTGCTTTTGTCTAGCTGTCTCTGCACAGTCCTCCAGGATGTCTGTGACCTCTCCATTCCTCTGTTACTTCCACCCTGCTGTCCAGGCCCTGTAGCCCCTCTCTGATCCTTCCCAGGCAGCCCTTACTACCTCCTGCTGCTTCTCTAACTGTTATCAGACTGAGGTTGAAATGAGATCCAGAAGTGGGCCAAGGCCTACTCCAGCTGTGGGAGGATGTGGGGAGAAATGGAGGTGGGAGGATCCAAGAGGAACAGGCTGCAGAGCATTTTCATCCTGCTGTTGCCATCTGGGAGAGGGCTGGGGAGGGCTGGTGCTGCCAGGGCTCAGCACTACAGGGGAGAGACAATGGAATGGGAATGGGAAGACAATGCTCAGCTCCTGGACTCACCAAGCACCTCCTGCTCCCTCACACACAGCTCTGCAGCCTTGGCTGTCCCCTTGTTGGCTTATTCCTCGAATGACACCTTAATTTCCTACGACATTTTCTCTCGTTTCTGCAATTCTGTGTTTTTTCTCCTCTAAAATGATGTGCTGCCTCCCAACAAACACCAGCACACCACTAAATTTGTCAATTTTTTTGTTGTTGCAGAGCCCTGCTTTGTATAACTATTAAAATTCAGACCCAGTCCTTGAAGAATTTTTACTATTCACTTTTTGTTGATTCCTCTTTCAACATAGTCCTTCAACTGGAATTAATAGAATTCATCTGGTGCAAAGTGACAGCCAGGAAAAATAAAACTGTCCCTTCAATTTTAATGAAGGGCTCAGCCATCTGATCAGGTTGTTGCAGTGTAGTAAGTTACTGCATGTCAATGGAGCCATTGAAACTATGGGTGGTTTTAGTCTAGCAAATTGCAGAGTAGTACAGGACCAATTAACCTTTTCTAAACTGATTTTTAAGCTAAAATTGTAAAGTGTAAACCAAGTAAGATGAATAGAATATAACTGGCCAATTACCATGGCTGTGTTCATGCTCAGTATCTTATTGCAGCTTTAGTGTGTCTGAGGATTTCACTAAAATTGGAGGGACCCACTTCTGTGATTTTCTGAGAAATAATCAAGTTTTTGACTCATGTTCTGACTCTAGAGCAAGTTTTACTTCACATCAGCATGAGTTCCACTTTAGCAATTGCCATTATTGAGATCCATTAGCCCTTTTTATATCCTGGTTCCTAGGAAAGGATCATCAAGTCTGAGTTATGGAGTGCTGCTGCTGAATTATAAATCACTTCATTTGTAGAGTCAATTAATCTTTAGTATCTTGTGTGTGGCTGATTTAGTATATATGCACACCAAAAATGAGTGTATTAACATGGTATGAGTATATGCTCAGTTGGGAGGGTCTGGAGAGTTACTAATATTCCATATTCCAGAAGTCCATATTCCTCCTCTAACAAAGACCTTTTCAATTTCCAGAGAGCCCCTGTATGCAACAGTTTGTTTTGAAAATAAACAGTTATATATGTAATCTGTTTTTTCATTATTCAGATTATTTCCTTTCTGCACATCTTGTGACAACATGCATTGTCTTTTTAATTTTTATCAGTGGCACAATTTAGGACAACATTTTCTAGAATGAGCCCAAACAAGCACCACTTGAATGGTCGTACAGGTATAATGCCCGTTTTGGGTTTATCTCATTGAATTCCCAAAACAATCAGTTCTGCACAGAACTGTCCTGTTGGTAAAACTTCCTTCAACTGTCTTCTGTTTGTGCTGAGAGCAACATCAGTTTTTTGAGAGAGAAATGCATGATGTAGCTTTACTTGTGTGCTCTGTAACTTGTCTAATGATTTAACAGTTTCACTGGTGGCAGTAAACAATTGAGTGCTTCGCTAACTTTTACTAAAACACATCCATCTTTCTTCCTGTGCTGTCTGGAAAATTTGTTGAGTCTCAAGATTTCGAGCAAGCTGTGTGCTAACATTAGCAATTGGGTATAAAACTGAAGTAGGGATTAGAGGATTGATGCCTATTTATCATTCAGCTAATTTAGTATCAGAGATTTCAGTGAAACTGAGGCAGACTCAGCAGCTGGATGAGAGAGCCAGGCTCAGGTATCAGCCTTATGATCAAAGCAACATGGACAATACCATAGAAATTGCCTCAAAATTGTTAAGAGACTTTCAGACGTAAAAATACCACTTTCAGAGCCTGATCCTAAATCTACTAAATCTCAAATACTGTAATAAATTGAAATGTCACCATTCTTGCCGAGGTTACTTGGTGCATTTTTGTGAGTAAATAAAATAACTGCATGATAAAATCTAGTCCTTTTTAGTACAGCTCTGTCTGCTGCATTGGTTTTATGCTGTCAATCCCTTTGTAGTGTTAGTGTACTGCTCTGTGGCAGCCTCAAGGTATTAAAGCAGAGCCAGAACACAAGACAGGAAGGCAATGGATAAAACTGTAAATCAGCAGGAGCAGGGCTTTTTTTATAACATTTCCATCTACCGTGCATAAAACCATTCCATGATTTGAATAATTTGCTGAGCTAAGTAACAAAATTAACAATACACCTTCAACAGGGAAGATCAGGCAATAAAAAATCCACCGTTTCAATCAGGATTGCACATTACAGATGTCCAAAAGATAGTAAAATGTAAAGAAAACTCCCCGACCCCTGGAACTGATCAAAATTAGTGTCAGTCATTGATTTCTAGAACACACAAAGAGACAGTGAGTATAAATGTGTTACTTACAAGTGCTGAGGATTTTAGGGAATGAAAATGGAGACCAGGAGCTGGAGACTGCCTGCCATGCCAGCAGTGTTGATTTGGAAGCGATGGACACAAATAAACGTTCAGCAAAGCTTAAAAAGCTGCAATGCAAGGCTAGCCAAAAGTGTCCATGTCCTTACCGTGCTGTGGCTGGCAGGCAATCCGTGTCTGGGAGCCTTCAGTCCCTCTAATCAGGCTCCAGGGATTTTGTTTGCAAGAAAGATTGTCCTTTAAGTGATGAGTGCAGGAAAACAGAGAAATAAAGAGAAATGAGCAAATTGTACAAGGCAAATAGCTGCAGGTCTTTAGCATGCTCCCTGCGTTTTCCTAAGCTGCATCTGCAGTAGAGAAAATATCCCAAAAATAGCTCAGGCTGCCAATGACTTGCTGAAACCTGAGAAAGAATTGCTGAATTTAAAGATCTGGGTTGCTGTGGGTGTATGATTAAAGTGAGAAATTGCTGGCAGGAAGAACCTAGGATGAAACCACATGCTTAAGGAGTAACTTGTGAGTTCGCTGATATCAGAACATGAGCTGACCTGTGATTTCCCCTCCTCCACCCAAAGCCAGTTAACCCTTAAGAGTTCAGAGTGGAAGAAAGTTCTTCAATAACAGATGGAAAAGGAATTATGATCCAAACCCCACTTTTCTCACCTGTAATGTAGTGACAGTATTTTATAGCAGTGCCCCATTTCCTAAATTTCAAAGCAGTCAAGGAAGCTGATGTTTTGCAGATCTCTGACTTGTGGAAAGCTCAGTCTGGTGTAAGGTATAAGCTAAATACTAATTTTAAGCTGTTTGTGGTCCCACAGAGTGAAAGGGATTTCAGATAAAGTTTTGAGAGATGGATGGAGGGAGGGAGGGAGGAAGGAAGGAAGGAAAACACAACATTTAGGAACTTTTCTGCATTAAGGACAAAATGTCAAGATTTGCAGAGTGTTTGGCACAGTCTTGGAGGAGACACTGCCATCTCTATATGGTGCCCAGAACAAATTACAGGAGCTATTCCAGGTTCTTGTGGATCCCTTGTGCTTACACAAGTCACTGGAGCTTAGTGTGCTTCAGCCCAGTCCTCAGCTTTCTCCCCAGCACTTTTTAATGGTCCTTCCTTGATGCAGAAGAGAACAAGAAGCAGTTGGCACAAGGCAGGGTATATTGGCTTGACATCAGTTAAGTTTCCCAAGCAGTGCCAGAAGTAATCCTCAGTAACCTATTTAGGCCAATATTAAAGCTGCCAGAGTATGGACTAGGAGCTAGTCCCCAGCTTTCTTTGTACTGACACTGAAAAGGGAAGAGGTTTCAGTGCTGTAACTGGGTTAGATTCAAGCCACATGGGACTGGATTATGAGAAGCTGCTTCTTTGGAAAGCAATTGTGCATCTGAGAGAAGAGCTGAATTATCACCATTAATTCAGGATGTGCTTTTGGTTTAACATCAGTTTTTTGATGTGTGCAAAAGAATCATGGACTCATAGGGAGAACAAAATATTTACTGTGCTTCAAACATATTGGTGTGTAATCACTTAATCATTATGGTAGGACTGTCTACTTTATGCAATGAAGCTGTGCTTAAAAGTCTGAGCACTTCATCGTGAAGATGCCCTGAATATGTGAATGTATTTCATATATACTGGGAGCTGTAGTTTCACACTCATAATGACATTCTCTGGGCCTGAGGAACTAAACATTTGTCCTGTGACAATAAATACCAATTTAAGTTGCACATGTACAGGGGCAGCTGAGAATGCCCAGCTATGAAGGTCCGTTTTTTAGGTACTTTGGAGAAAAAGGCCCATTATCAGATCTTTTCATCTGTTTTACTAGAAGCTAGAAGAGCAGACAACCCCTGAAGCAGACTGGTTATTTCATCTGTATCTATACCCCAGCAGGACCTTTCTATGTACTTCTGCTGACAAAAAGGAAATGTAGAATATAATAAATTATGGCCTGAATAATTATGACTCATGTTGCAGCATTCACTCTCAGACAATAGGCAGGAAACACTCACACACAGCTAGTGTTGATTTATAAATATATCACATAAATTTCACGGTGAGTGCAGGAAGTCTGATTACTAATCTCCTAAAAATTCCTAATGCAAACTTCTGTTCCCATATTTGATGCAGTAAGTGGTAATACGGAAGACTTTGTAGGCACCTTTTTCATAAATTAATAAAACCTAAATCCAGTAGAAATGATGGCTAGTAGGTAACTCATCATGTATGGTGCACTGCTAGTGATATATCAGCATGAGACTATCATTAGTGTCTGTGTGTTAGCAGATGAATGAACTATGCATTAAAAATGAGACTCTCTTCCCCCCCTACCAATGAGGTAATTAATTCAAACACTTTTTGTCTCTCCTTGATATGAAGAGGTTGCTAATGCAACACAATAAACACAGTGAAGCAGTGGTACATCTTGAACAATCTGAAATTTATTATTCAAATCCATTCTCTCTTTGTTATTGTTGAATTTCTTTAACACCGAGGGTCTAGATCATAATGTATAGTTTTGTATTTTTGACTTAAATATAGCATAGGGCAAAAGTGAAAAGGAAGGAGTGTGACAGAATTCTGAGCAGAGACCAGATGGGTGGTTTGGCATGGAAACAAAGGCATTAACATACATTCATCGTCCTTTTAGTGAAACACTAATGCTTATGGTGCTTATTAAATAGATGTATGGAGAAAATACATCTTCCTCTAAGCATGATGCTTTAGGTCATGATTCCTCTAAATTGTCTAAATGTGCTCCTGAGAGTTAAATGTTTGAATGTTCTTGTTCTTTTTTTCATCTGAGTAATTTCTTTAACACCATATGAGTTAAGTTTTGCCCGGTGTAAGTTGAATACTGGCTTTTGTCTTTGATTTCCCTGGAAAGAAGTGGCAAAGTACCTGGAACTAGAGCTGCCCTACCAGGACTGATTTAGCTGTGAGCCCACCCTGAGTCCAGTGTGATCCATAAACCATGTCTGCACATCAGGGTTTGGATTGGAGCATCCAGGAATGTGGGAGTCTTTCCCTGTAAGTGCTGGTTGATCTGGACAACCAAAGTCCTGTTTCCACCAGTGCAGTTGAGTCACCAGACTGGTGAGGGTGTAAATAAGAATTCCATTAGAGAAACTTGTTGAGCAAAATAGACTGGGTAATGCAGATGAATGTTTTACACATGGGCAGGATGTCACCAATTGTTTTTCTTATGAGGTAGTCTCTTTTTTAGGGAGCTCTTTGTAGCATGAATTTCAAAATTATGTCTGGCACATGTAAATAAATCACTGAAGTAGGAAGATTTCCAGTGGATTGACAGATAATTATCTTTTTATCACAATGATAGAGCTGGTACAAAAATGACACTGCATTATCCAAAGGTGTGACCATAATTTGAAATTAGGCTTTGAATGCCAGTCCTGGTAAAATCAGTGGGAAGAGAAAAAGCTCTGTACCTGACACTGCAGGATGAAAACTTTAAGGATGAACTTACCTGCAGTAACTTGGAATTAAAAAAATAAGACTGGAGAGTATCATAATAATAAGTATTAGTGCCTTGAAGACTGTGTCTATTTGGATTTTTTGAACAGTCAGGATCCAGGTTTGGTAGCACAGGGAAACCTGAGGAAAATGGCAAATAGTCTTTTTTCATGTTAGAGTACAGTGTCCCATAGATTACCCTATTTCTCTAGACAATGTACAAACACTTGCAAAATACATAATTTATGCCAGGAACCTAAAAAGTGAGGCCTCTCTTTGTACTTGACAGCTGATTTGCAGGGGCTTGTTGGAATATATTTCCCCCATTTTAGCTAAGGCTATTTGGACATGGGCAGTTGCTGCTATCCACCAGAGTTTCTTCACTCATTTTTTTCTCTCCTATTGTTTGCTTTTTTGCCCTATTGTCTGGGACATTCTCCTCAGGGTTTTAAACCCAATTTAATACCTGTTTCTCTTGCCAAGTGCATTCTGATTGTGGCTCATCCCACCCTACTCTATTCCAGACCCATTCTGTTGCCTTATATTTTGGTTTTCTTCTTTAGTTGGAAACCTATTGTTGGAATGGATAAATCTCTTTCTGTATAACTACAGGAAAATTGCCAGTATAATAGAAACTGTTTGTAGAATTGATTTTCTTTTCTACAAAGAATTGACTGGAAGATTTTTTCCTGTAATGATTCTATAGCAATCAGTAAAAAAGAAAATGAGAAAAGCCAAAACAAAACCAGAGGAAAGCCACAACCCTCCCTCCCTCTAGGCATTGAGTTTCTCATCAGTTGTCATTGCAAATTTCCACAAATGCTTTTGGCACCATTTCGAAAATTTCATCTCTGTGTTATGCTTTTGTTTGATTAATGACTAGTTCCAGAGATTTCCTCTGGTGATCCTCACATGAGACATGAGGAATTATCAATTGCCTCAGTAGTGTCTGGAAGCAGAATATGTCAAGGATGTATTTTGCTTCCCTGAGTTTATAATGAAACATCACATTGTATTCCTTGCCCTAAGGTACTAATTTGATACATTCTGCACCTGCCTGGCCCAAGCATTGCAGGTTTGCCATGGCAAAGTGAGAGAATATATTAAGAAATTGCTATTAGCAATCATTAAATCCACACTTATCCCCATTCTATGAAATGTTCAATTTGGCCTTCCTGTATTTGTTCCATTTTATATGTAGGATAGGATAAACTTGAGTACTCCAAAGCAACCTATTCCTGAATACTGACAACTCCATTACAAAAAATTTATTCCAAATGGTTGGGAAAATATTGAGCAAAAATATCCTGTTTCTACTCCACTGAACAGCTATAGATCCAGGTAATTCTTTCTCAACTTACACATTTCAGAGGTGTGAAGAAGGTAAGTTTTGTAATTGATACATCCTTCCTTGAGATGAGCTACCCAGTGAAAGAATCTTTATCTCAGAGTTGTGATAACCCAGTTTCCAATGCATAGACTTCTGTGACAAGAGTTATTGTTCAGCTTGATTTTACTCTGAAGTGTACAAATCAGAAAAGGTTCCATTAAAAGTCAGCTGCAGCCTGGAGCCCATCAGTGTCATTCTCTTTGATATTTTGACTGTGGGGAAACTTGGCTATTGCAGCTGCTGCATTGCCTTTCCCTTCTCTCACCATCATTATCTGTCTCCATGCACTGATTCTCGTCTAAGATGGCTTAGAGGTCCCACTTCTTTAAAGATGCTTTTTGTATCTCTGCTGCCTGCAGTCAGACTATCTACATATCCTGGGCAAGTGTGCAGAGCAAAGCAGTATGATGTTGGGCCTTTGAGATAGGGGAGTGTTTTTTATAAAGAAGAAGGAGAAGGAGAAAAAAGGAGGAGGAGGAGAAGAAGAAGGAGGAGGAGAAGAAGAAGAAGAAGAAAAGGCAAACTAAGAGGAATGCAGTGTTCGAAATTAGGGTTTCATGGTTTGTACCATCGTTTCACAATTTCCCTTTACCTCAGAGACTCCTTGCTACCTTTTCTGTCATTTGGAGCATTTTGCTCTGCATCTGATTTCTCTGTGGAAGTGGTATTTTTATCAGCTCCTGCTGCTTTCCCTTGACACCTTTTCAGGTGTCAAGCATCTGACCTGGCTACAGGTCTTCTTGAAGTTTTGTATTTCTCAGTTTAGAAAGTACTGTTAATAGAAAACTGTGTTCATTAATATCTTGAATCTGGAAAGCACTGAAGCGTGTACCTGAAGATAAGTATACATTGCAATAGGACTTTATTCAGGACTGCTAGGACTATATTTAACCATTCTCTCAAATTAATGTAATTTTCATAAGTTTTTTTCAGTACTAGGGCTTTCTGGTGTCCCCCTACATATGCAAATTTTGATTTCCAGAGATAAGATTTTGCAGTAGCTGAATAAAGTCTAACTGTGTAAGTTTTTCCATTCCTGTCCAAATAGCCTGCCAGTTCCAACACCAGTTTATCTAATGTGTAAACTGGCCAGCAGGGCTTCATAAAATTATTCTTTCCTTCAACAGTTTTAGCCCTTCGTCTTTTCTCAAGAAAAAATTCTCATGACTTCAGTAGGAATTTTGCCTGAGGCCTGTAGAATCCTATTTAAGATCTAACTGTGCTATTTGACAATTATTGGTTATAACACACTGTAAAATTATCCAGTGTGAATCCCTAGTGGTCTAATTCTGACCTTTCAGCAAACTGGGTGTGGACAAGAAGCTGAACATTTCAAGAAGTGTTGTTATTCATATTAAACAAGGGAAATATTGATAGTATTAAGAATGTCCCACTGGTTAGTTAAAAAGATAAATTCAAAAGTAATATTTAAAATCAATTCCACATAATCAGCCTCAAAGACTGTTGTACAGGATTCCAGTGCCATGGTTAATGGAAAAGAGAATTTGCTTGGAAAAATAGAGTGGAGGCTTTAACCTACTGATTTGTTCCATGTAACGTATTTTTCCACTACTGCAACATGCTTTTCAATAGTGTCACGTATAAACCCCTCCCAAGGTTTGAATTTATAGGGAAAAGGTTAATGGAAGTGCTTTGAGTTCAATATGAAGTTCAGAGCAGATGCAAAGCAGCAGTTTACCCTAAAATGAAGTGTCAGTGCTGCCCCTGAGACAGCTACATTACCGTGCCTTCACCTCTCAAATGTTTATTTAATGTTGGATATGTAACAAATCAACCTTTCTGTCCTTTTGGGCAACACAAAAGCCTCCTCAAACACACAGCTGAGGTATTCCAATGCAAAGTGCTCTCCTGGTAGACATAACCTCTCCACTTCAGCTGTCCACCAAAGACACTGAAGGGAAGTAGGGGAAGAAGGACATGTAGGTGGGCTTGAAGGACATGTAGGTGAGTTTGAAGGACATGAAGGTGAGTTTGCCCATCTCAAGCCCCCCAGCCTGTGAGTGCTGTAGCTGTGGCAGCTAATTCAGCTTGAGGGAGTGGCAGGGAGAGAGGAAGTCAAATGCATCTTACTGATGTCTTCCTCTCAGTGGTTCCTCAGCTCAATATGACAGCAGTGATCTTTTTCTAAGTCCTTAGGGAGTATACTCTGTAAAATACAAATTTCTTTGCCTTTTGAAATACGTATCTGTTGACATCTGACCTTTACTTTACTTATCAGTCAAGTATCTATATGTTTATAAAGCAGTTGCTGTTTCCAAATATGTTTAACTTCAACCATTGCAATTAAGTAGCCAATTTTGCTGTTGCTATTAAACTAATGAGAAAAAATACCAAATAAGAGCCTTAAAATGCAGATTAGAGAACAGATGAGGCAAATAGGAAAGGGAAAAACAACTTGTGCTGTGAGAAAACCTTTCATGAATGCTGTGCACTGGTTTTCGTTGCTAGAGGGCAGCCTGGTATAAATAATAAGGCTATGAGACCTTAAGGTCTGTGGGCGTGTAACCTCTCTGAGTTTAAATGGGATACTTTTCAAGGACATCAATGGCTTCTTAGTTTTATGATCAGTATTTAATTAAAACCCCCTATTTCTACTTTGATTTCTGTCTCAGTGATGTTAACATTCTTGTGTTCCAAATTGGGAGCTACTTCTGATTATTTGACTATAATTGCTCTGGATGCTGCTACTTTCAGCCTCCTGTGGAGATTTATTTTGGTTTGGTTGTTATTCATTTAACATAATTCATAGAAATAGGCAAAAGCATCTACAGGGATGCCCTAAGCTTCCCTCAGCTAGGCTGGATCTCAGGGATGCTCCCTGTGTCTGGGAAAGGCAAGATTTGTCCCTGGGGAGGGCAGGATTAGTCCCCACAAGGGCAGGATTAGTCCCAAGGCAAGATTTGTCCCAGAGCAGAAGGGCTGAGACCCCCTAGGGAAGGGCTGGGATCCCCCAGGGAAGGGCTGGGATCCCCCCAAGCTGGGCTGGGGCCCTCCAGCCTGATGTGGACCTGGATGTGAGGGATTGCTTAAGCTGAGTTTACCTTGCCAGAAAAAACACATTTCATAGAGGAATCCTCAGTGTCTTTTTAGGGAAACTTTATGAACTTGTAAACTGATATGAATCTAAGTGAAAATACCAGAAGTAACATTAGTGACAAAGTTTCTTCCATATTGTCCCAGATGCTGTCCCTACATTTTTAAGCTCTGCTGCTGCCTTTGAGATCCATGATAATCTGAGAAAGGAGGTTGTAAACAGGTAGGGGTTGGCCTCTTCTCCCAGGTAAAAAGTGACAGGACAAGAGGACATGGCTTCTAACTGCACGTGGATGGTTCAGGTTGGACATCAGGAGGAATTCCTTCATACAAACAGTTGTAAAGCATTGGAATGGGCTGCCCAGAGAGGTGGTGGAATCATCATCCCTGGGAGTGTTCAAGAAACAACTGAACATGGTACTTAGTACCATGGTCTAGTTGATAAAGTAGTGATCAATCCAAAGTTGAACTTGATTATCTTGGAGGGCTTTTCCAACCTAATGGACTCTGTGACTCAGTGACTGGGATTGTCAGTCCTGCTGCTTGGGCATGAGGTGCTGCTGTGCTGAGACAACCTCCTGTGATCTGTGGTAGCTCCTTCTACAGCCAGCAGCTCCATTTCCTCCCATTTCCTACAGTGTGAGCTGGAACAGCTTTTTGGTACTTCCCAGATCTCTTGGGTTAGAATAAACCTTGCCAGGGCAAGTCCCCCCATCACTGGTATGTAGCTTTGTCCTCTTTTCCCCTGTACCTGCCATAAGCCAATTTGTGCTGGCAGGAGGATTTTGGAGTGTGTACTGCACTGCCCTAACCTCCAACATCTTTGTGCAGGGGGGAGCAGCAGTCTCTGCAGGCTGGCAATCTGCTTCCTTTCCCCAATACTACAAACAGTTCATTTTTTAAGTCTATGCCTTTATTTGCAGGCTCTCAGTATGAAATTTCTTTTGGTTGTTTGTCTAGTTTTTAGTTTCACAACTAAAGAACAAAAAACACTTTTAGACCTTCTTTAAAACCTAGGGGTTTTTTACTGTGAAGCTAAAGGAGCCAAAAACACACAGTTCTGAGTAAGTCAAATTATACTGCATTCTTGTGTTTGAGTAAGACACAGAGCAACTAAAACAAACTAACATAAACAGGGAAGCCAAATTAAATACTTACATTTGTATAGTGCAAGAGGATCCTGGGCTCAGGAATGAAATTCAATCTTTATTTATTTTTTAAGTAGGCAGTGCATAAAATAGTTGAGGATCTTTGCAATGCAACTCTACGGTCGTGGAATATTTTTGACTGAAGAATCAGCTCATACAGTATTGTAAAAGGATGAAGTGTTTGCTCAGCATGCAAGGGAGCTTTCACAAATCTAGAGGATCACTGAGTCAGTCATAGCTCTTCATAATGCAAAAGCAAATTATCAAATGGACACCTGACACCAAATGGGGAGAGAGCATTTGGGTGTCTAATGGGCACATACACAATCTGCTTAGCATTGGAAGTGTGAAGTTCTGCTTGAAGCAAAAATGATTGTGGCATGTAAGGAATGCAGATGTTTATCTACATATCATTGCCACTGGGCCTTCTCACAGCTCTCCTAATAACAGCAGAAAGAGCTTTTGGGCTTTTCCAAAACAAATCTGACCTTCACATCACTCCCCACTTCAACGTGCTCTGTACGAAAGAAGATGCATGAAAAAGTAGCTGCAGCATAATATAGATGTAAGGAAATTACAGCAGCACTTTATTTTATAGCTGAAGATGGGGGTAGAAAGATTTCATTTGCAGCCACTGCAATTCACTCACAGATTATTCACTCTATGCCAGTAACTCCAGTGCTGCTTCTGAGGTCTCCCAGCATTTTATCAGGTGCTGGCAATTGGTCCTGGAAGCAGTGACAGAGAAAATGGCTATTTTCTGCAGCTAGGTTGAATTGAAGAAGCTGCAATACATTAAATACTTTACTGGTTACTTTTCTGTGCACAGGAATGCCAGCAGCCATCACTGGGATGTTTGGGGAATTAAGGAAATGTGGTACAAATCCACAAATGAAATGGGTGTGAATCATAACCTTCTTTAAGCAGTGGTCCAGTTAAGGCCTATGTGGGTGACCAATACTTTCAGATTCATTTGCCTTTCTGAAGAGTTATTAATCTCTGTAACAATGTCATCAGGGATTCCAAATCCATGAAATCCACACTCATACTCCAGATTGCAGATGACATGAAGCTGAGTGATGTGGTTGACACACGTAGGGGGGTTGGAAGGAGATGGTCTTTAAGGTCCTTCCCAATCCAAACCATTGTACGATTCCAAGATTCCCTGTGTTAGAATTGTGTATGGAAATGTTTGTGTGGAACTTAAAACTGTTCTAATCCTGAATTATTTCAGCCTATCAGTCTATCAAAGGAATAGCTGTTTTCTCCTATTTCTCACCCCTCAAGTGTCTGCAGCAAAGAATATGTCAGGTCTCTCTGGAGCTTTTTCATTTTAATATTCAGTCTGCACAGTCTCCACATAAAAGGTTACCAACCTTGGCTTTTGCTTATACAATTAATACTGGGCTGGTGTGCTAATCCCACTTCAGTTTGCTGATCAGCCTTACATCATCCTCAGCTATTATGGTATGGAAACCAAAATATCAAGATTTTCTTGCTAAGAACAGTGGCTCAACTTAAGCTATGCAAATGCATTTCTAGTGCCTTGTAAGAGACTAGATTTCTGTATAGCACTTTTCACAGAAACTACAGGACACTCAGTGGTCCTGGAAATCAGGCCCTTTATTAGTGGGGTTACATATGGATACATAGGCACCTTATTACAGCTGAAAAATAAAAAGATTTAATATTGGAATTATCACTAGGTGTTTCCCCTCTTGCCCCTCTGTGTCATATCGTGTGTTGCTTTGGCACCTGTGTTACCCAGCCAGCTTCAGGGCCTGAGTGGCTTCCTCGCTGAAGCAGGCCAGAAGTGAGCTGTCTTTTGGCAGTGAGTCACTGATGAATTTTAAACAGAATCCAAGACTCTGGACTGCTGTCATCTGTCAGCTGAAGGTCATGCTGTCTGTGTACTGGGGCTACTCAAGTGATGGACTCCAATGTGGATTTAGAAATAAGGCAGATTTGCCTAGACATGACATTGTGTAGATCCCACACAAGAATTCCCCCCCCCCTTTTTTTTTTTTGACTGATGGTGAGAACTTCTCCCAACATGGGTTCTTCCTACAAAGTGCACAATTTTTCACTGCACCAGTGTGATCCTTCTCAAAGGGTGCCTTTCTTCAGGAACAGAAGAAAGGCATTCCCACATGGGTTTTCCATGGGGTCATAAGTCTGGCCAGTAAACCTGCTCCAGTGTGTGTTCCTCTCTCCACACATCCACAGGCCCTGCCAGGAGCCAAAGTCCTAATACTAGGACTCTGGGGCTTCCGGGGCTGCTGCAATTCTTGACAGGATTGAGGATTGTCCCCTTCTCTGCCTATTTCTTTTTGAGGGCCAGGGACTTTTCTTCCAAGTAATCTTCACTGATGGAGTGGGAAAGCCAAAGGATAGTAAGCATCCATAGAGTGTAAGACTGCCTATGGACCATCCCTCAAGACAGAAAGGGAAATGTTTTACTATAGTATATGTTGAGATATTAAAATTCCCATCTTAACCACCCTCTAGCTTCAGATCCATTTAGACTCTTGGAGCTGAGTGGAGCTGATAGCATGAAGTGCATTGCATCCCTTGACAGTGGATGTGCAGTGCATATGATGGGGCAAGCCATGAAAACTCCTCTGTGTATACATTGTCCTGTCTGGGCACATCCTTATAAATAGGCTGAGCAAGCCTGTGGGCTTTAGACTGAATGGACTTCCTGGGCCTCAGTAGGTAATACACTTCTTATATTGGGTTTTGCTGCTGCTTGCAGGGAGAGGAGTCTGGAGCACCTGCCTTGTCCAGCAGCACTGCTCCTTCTGCACTGACCTGCTTCCCAACAAGGAAACCTCCACATTCCACCCAGTGGACCATGGTAAAAATTAGCAGAGTGAATTTAATGTTCATGATTTCCTCCTCCTCCTCAGCAGTATTCCTAGCAAATTTGGTACCTGAATTCCTAAAGGGCTCAATTCTGGATATAATTACCTGTTTGTGGGGGGCTCACAGGATGTCCAACATAATCAATGCTCAAGGGAAAGCCATGGGAACAGCTGGAGCCTTGCTCAGAGTGGGAGGGATCTATTCTGTGAAAGGTAATGGAAAACCTGATATTCTCTTTTGGTGCTGAGATATTTGATCTATTTTTATTCTTTTCTGTTTACATTTTCAGTGTCCTTTTCTGATTTTCAGACATATATGTACTGTTTCCTTCTCTCCTATGAGCTCCTCTCCTACAAGGATAGAATTCTGCTGAAACCCTTCCCCCTAAAACCACAGACAAATGCAGATTAAAGGTATGTGCTTTTGCAAGAGCTCTGTATTCACGCTGTCACTCTCTGGATTAAGATTGCTGTGGTTTATGTATGTGCAGCTGCTTTCTAATTAAAGCCCACATCTGCCCGGGCTTTAACACCAGTCAACTGTAGTGAAGCCATTAACCCTCTCTGTTACTCCTCCCCTCTGTCCTGTGGGCACATGGAAGGCTGAGTGGATGGAGAAAGGAAAACCCAAAAGCATAGTTCTCTGTCTTGCTGGGGTTATGCTCAGGACATCAGAAGAAGGAAGGACATGGAATCCAGGTCTCTCTCTGGTCCCTCAGGCTTAGTGAGATTCTGTCTTTTAGTCCAATTCAGCACACATTCGAGGCTGAGCTGCAGCACTTTATTCTGCTGCCCAAAGACTTTTTACATTATTATGTCTGCTCCCAATCCATTTAGTTGCTTAAAACTCCTGACAGGCCCTTTCTGGGAAGCATGCACAGTTGTTGAGTAAAGTGGGTTACCCTGTCATCCACCCACCCAAAGGATCCCCTGTGTCAAAGGAAGGAATCCTTGATAATTTTCCATTTGCTCTGTGTTTCTTCAGCTGTACAAAAGGAGAACCCTGTGGTCTGGCCCTGGAGACTGTGGTCTTTGCTCACAGCCAGCTTGTGGAATTCAGGAGGCCGTGTCATTTACCCAGAAGGGATGTTTGTATGATTCTCCTGAATGACAGAGAAGAGAAATCAGTACAGATGAAAGTTTTGTCTTGTTTCCTTGGAACTGAGTAATAAAGTAGGGAATCACTAATATGAATTTAAAAAAAAACCAGTACCACCAAAACCCTAGAGGAACTATGGAAAATTTGGCCTCTCTGGCTCCTTGAGCCCTGTTTAGGCTTTCAAAACTGAATCAGCCCAAGTTCATGGCTGCTCTTGATAACTTCTGACACTTCATCCAAATGAACTCTTCAGATCCTGGGTGGAGTAACACTAATGGTGATGTAACAGACCTGAGGTCAATGCATCTCCTCCCAGTGTGTGGTCTGTGAATAATATGTGGGCCTGTGGGTCCCAGAAGCAGTGATCTCTTTGTGAAAGAATTTGACAAAAAGGGTAGCTGTATCACAGTTAATGCTCCCATTTCCTCAAAGAATCCATTCACTGCAAAGGAGGAAGGAACATGCTTTTTCAACATGTGTCTTTTGAAAAGCACTCAAAGAGAAGGCACTCTGGCTGACTGGGGTTGTGTACACCTGGAGAAAATCTTTATTTGAAATGAATATTTGAATATTTCAAAGTATATTGAAGGCAATGCAAGATGCAGGTGGCTGGTGGTTTCTGAAGTCAGGTTTTTGTTTTGATACCTACAAATGGATTTCATGGTAGCATATGAGCTGTGATTATCACAGACTACGAGAGGGTGTATTGAACAATCTTTCCTCTCTAAACATACTAATGGATATTTGAATTACAGAGTCAAAAAAAGTTTTTATGAAGAATGCAAAAACACACCTGCTAACTCAGTGACGGAACCCAGACTGGAAAGGGCTTACTTGTGGATAAATCCACAGATCTTAGGAGAATGGCCATTTGTGTCTCATAAACAGGGAATCCTGCATGACCAGGTTTTGTGAAATTTTGATTGTATAGCACCCTTTGAGAATTTGCTAATAGCAGACTGAAAACATGGGGATGTCTTTCCCCCAGGTATAAACACTTAGAGGAATGTGAGTTAGTGATGAATAAAATAAATAAAAAGTATAGCAGCAAGTGGTTTTATTTTCCTGTTTTAGCTAACAACCAGATCAGCCCCCATTGGGACTGGTATTTATTTCAAGAAAGAAAAGTTCCTAGAAATATATAATGCTTTAACTAGATAATTTCACTGTAAGTGTTGCTAGTACTGATTTTTTTGTCTACTGAAAGTATTTTTTAAGATATTTCCTACATCACATTTTCAACTTTCAAAAGCTTGTTGCTGCTCTTGGTTCAAGTCTTGTCTCTTTATTGCTGATTGTGAAATTGTATATCAAATCTCCCATCCAGTATTTATTCACAGACTGGCTTTGGACCAAAAAATGACCCCTTTATTTGCTCCTGACACACCTTACTTATGCAAGAATAGTATATCGTTTTCCTAATGAACAGCTGCATTTTAATTGCATGTTCTGGGAATAACCATCAACTGGTGAAACAGAGTCTCAGCCTTCAGTGCATGAATGCAATCACCACTCTTTGGCCACAAAACCCCAAATTTTCTTGCGTCTCTTTAGTCTGGAATGGATGCAGCAACCTTCCTCAAAAGAACATCTGTGGAGGGAACCAGGTCACTAAACTACCTAACCCAACTGAAATAGCTAATGGCTTTTTGATGTTTTTCAGTATTTTTTTTTTTCCTAAAGCCTCAGCTCCTAGAATAATTTAATTCTGCAAGCATCTTGGTTTTCAAAAAAATTCTCAAACCCCTTGTGAGAAAAACTCAGAAACACAAACCTCAAAGACTTAAAATCTGTTTCAAAAAGTCCAAGGTCAATGAGATAGTGTATTTGGATTTGACTTGTTTGTTTAAATGCTTGAGACTGACAGTCCTAAATATCCCTCATACTTCATTACTGCTTAATGATGTCTTTAATTATGAAAATTCTAAGAGATACTGAAACACTAGCAGAACATAACCAGTTCCTACTAAAACCTGTCAGCTCCACAAAAAATCTGTTCATGTATTTCCATGAGTTTCTGTACTGAAGCAGGGCTGACTCACGGAGCTGAGACACCATTCCTGCAGCTGCTGAATGCAAAGGCAAATATCTCCGTAACATAATAAATATCCCTGTGTTTTATGGGACTCTTCCAGTGCACTTAGTGCCAGGGGCAAAGTAAAAACTCTCTCCTTTAGCCTTAATTGAACTAAGTTCTCTTTGATTCAAGGGTTAGCTTTGCCTGAGCAATGAGTGCAGAACTGGACCAGACAAGTGGCCCCAGTCTAGATCAGAAGATGATTGTATGTGAATATTAGCAGCTAATATTATTGATATTAAAGAAGAGACAGACCATGTTTGCCATCTGCAGATGTTGGAGTGGGTGGGTAAGATCTGGGTTTTAGGGAATTGGAAACATCCTGGTTTGGTGGGGGTTTTTTTCCATTTGGTTAATTACGAAATTATTATTTAAACAGATAACAGCGACTAATATGGCCAATGAATTTAATGGGATGAAAGACAAGTGCAGAAACGAAGCAAAGAAAGAAAAGAGAAAAAATGCAGAAGCTTTAGCTTATATTTAATGATGTGTAATTGCATTGAGCACTGCCTCTGCTGAGTCAAAAGGTTGCTTATGCTGCAAACCAGGGTGCTGCTTCACAGGCCTTCCACACTCATTACATAATGTTAGTTAGTAGCAATGACTGTTTTCATCTGATCAGAGCCAATGAACCTTCGGCTGCCTGGGAGAGGAGAGGTGCATTATGTGGGAATTACAGGATGCTAGAGTTGTCCAAGAACATTTGGACATTAAGCTGAATGTATTTGATATTATGCAGAAATAAAAAGACTGCAGGTGGCTGCTCCCTCTGCTTCACCTCTTGACTTTTGGACTGTGGTGCTACAGAGGGTTTTCAAACACTCCTGTGCCGGGACATTAGACAGGGGAAAGCTGCCCAGATACAACTTGAGTCCTACTGGGAGGAGAAGAAATGGCCATCTTCATGTTCAACTTATCTGTGCATGGCTATTTCATTTTCCCGACAGGAATGGAAAAGAAATAAACAAAAGAATTACACTTTCAGCAAAAGCTCCTATTTAGCTTCTTAGAACAAGACCTTTGAGCAGTATTAGTAATAAGCAATAAGCAACTGATTGACTGTTGGAAAAACATTTACAATTGTGGAAATACATTACTGAATTAGATGGATTTTTAGCTGACCTGCCTGAAAAGGCATGCTTAATGCATCAGGTTTTATTTTCTTTCAGTACTGTTAGAGGAGTGGGACTGAGAAACACTGGTTTGCATTGCCCTTTAAAAAATGATTCTCATCAATTTTGTGTCCTTTTATCATACTTAATTGTCGGGATAATTTTAAGTTTTTATGAAAACTTCTCATATTAGACTAATCCAGTCTAGACATTGATTTCAGTGGGCATTGGAACTTTCTTAAATAGTTCCAGAAAGGTTTCTTTCATCACTGGTGAACTTGGACAGCAGACAAATGAAATGGATGAAAAATATGTATTTAGAGTGTGGCATGTAAGAAAGGGATCTCAGTGCAACAGCCTGTCACCAAGATATTTGCTTTTGAAGTAGTTATTTTTTTAGAAAATACTTAACTTGCTGTAAAATGCATTATTAGTGAAAAGCTTCAAAGCAAAACATTCTTCCCTTCCACTTTTGGTTATTTGATAAAGACAGGATTCTTAACATAATCATATGGTTGAACTGATTATGTAAAATAGCTTTTTAGCAATTAATGTTTGAGTGAATGCCTTCTCTAAAGTGCAGCCATAATGGATCTTTGTTGCACTATCAGATTTCCTAAAAAGACTGTTTAACTAAGCTTCTTCTGTACAAACAAAACAATAAAAAACAAGTGTAAAAAATTTATCCTTTTAAGACTCTTCTGCTGTGGAATATCAGTGTCTTTGCTGTACTGGGGCAGATTTCTCTGTAATTCCCAATCTTCTGTTTTGAAATATTTTCACATAACCAGTGCAACTGTGATCATAAGGTTTCATTATTATTTTTAAGAAGTTAAAAAAGAGAGTGGTACTTTCACATGGATTTGCAACAAGCTTTGATGAGTTCCAGAGAAGTGACTGTTATACAAATATACAAGGAATGAAAAGAACTTGTTATCTTTAACAAGAGCTTGATTGGATATAATAAAAGTTCCTTGTTAATTTACTGAAGTTAGCAGCTATGCTGGTAATGAATTTATAATCAACAACATTTGATCTTCTGCGGAAGCTTTTGCCCCTTTCTCCCCCTCAAAATGTTTCTGGAGAGAGTCCAGATAATTTCCTTTAATGGGGATTAAAACTTTAAAGGAGTGTTGCTTTATAGTGACCCTTTTTGGCAGTTTATCAGAACACTTATACAGCTGGTAAATGTAACTACAAAATTCTGTGCAGGGATGACTATTTTTCCTTAAAACATCTCTGCTCTCCCCTCCCTGCCATGAGCAGCACATTGTTTACAGCAACACTGACAAAATAAAGAATTGCAAAATTGAGTTACGTGGACAGGAAGGCTTTGATTCTATGGGAATAGCTCCAAAAATGTCTTGTGTAATGCATATTAAATGAAGTCATTATCCTAGAACTTTGAAATAAGTCTATCCAAATAGACATGACCTGTTTTTTTTTAAATAATTATGTTCCATTGAGAGTTCTGAGAAATTGTCTGTTTTTAACATGAATTAGGACTGACATTCACCTGGGTCTCACACAAAGGCTATTGAAGTGTTGTGCTGCATTTGTAGAGAAGTTTTCCTGTTGACTCATTTTGATTTTACAGTCCTTGTTACAAACTGGTGTGGTTGGAATCAGTGTTTTACTGGGGAAGTGATCCTATGTTGTTGTTTTGTAATTTTTTTAGAAGTCTCTCCATCACCTCTGTACTTCTTTCAGCTCCAGCCCCTGCCAGGTACTATCCTGGTCCATGGGAGTGAACACCAATAGAGGCACAGATGGACAGGGTAGACAGACAGCCCATATAATCCATCCTATGCTGCTTTTATAAGTCTATAAAAATGCAATAAAGGAAAGAGTCTCATTAGGTAGAGGCAGGGGGCTGATGGATTTGCAGGCCACACTCAGTTTATAGCTGCCTTCTGTGTGAAAGTCCACCCTAGAGTGTGAATATACTCTGTTTGCCATGGCTTGTTTAGTTAGACTTCATTTACTTCTGGTCATGTTGAGCATTTTTCATGTTTTTGTGGTGCTTTTCACCCCAATTTGGCACCTAAGAATGGACCCACTCTCATTTTACTCTGTAGAAATAAAACCCCTTAAGCCAGAGGTCAGGAGAAAAGCTGAGTGAAATGTTCCTAACCAAATGTGAGTTGTCTGGAAGGCAGGAGCTGTTTAGTTGAAAGGGAAACTTAATGTCAAAGTTCTCATTTCAACTCCTGTGTGTTTTTCTGCATTGCAACAAACACCACCTCCAAATATTGGAAGAGGCTAAAAGAAAAAGACTTTGTACATAATCTCAAAGCAAGCCATTTTTTCTTTTGTTGCAAGAGCCTTTCCAGAGGAGAGTTTTTCCTGTAAAAAAAAAAAAAAAAAAAGTAAAAGCATGTTATTTTTAAATGAGAGTTCGTTTTCAATCTCTCAGTGGTGCTGGGAGAGCTGCCTGCAGCAGTGCTGAAGTTTTTATCAAACCAAGCCCATTTTTCTTGTTTTGCACTGCCAAAGGCTGCTGCAGGTGGATTCAGGGAGGGAGGAGAATGTGATGCCCGTGTGTATTTTTTGGGAATCCCATCTAAATAAATGCCGACAAATTCCTAAATGTGAACTGTTGATAAAATCTTATGGAATTTTTGATATCTTTATTAATTTATTTAATATTTCAGTAAACCAAATTAACCTTTTAACCTTTTTTCAACTATGTCCTGTGCCTGTAAGTTCTGCTGATCGTTGTTCTGCATTCAGTGTTTTCCTTTTATAATTTTTTAAGTTGCTGTCTCTAAGTTTTAGTTTGGAGTCATAGAATGGGTTGGGTTGGAAGGGACCTTAAAGATGATTTAGACCCAACCTCTTTGTTACGGATATTACCAATTAGCAGATATTATGGATTCATAGTAGGAAGAGTAGTTCACAATATAGGTAATAATTTGAGGAAAAGACCAGTCTTAAATTTAAAACACTTTATAAGTTCAGCTAGTGGAAATTATTTCAAAGTGTTTACAATTAATGAAGTTCATAAAAAATCATCCTTAATGTGTCTGTCATTTGGATAGCTGCAAGTTCTCACCATTTATGTTTAGATTAATTTAATTTTTTTCTTTCTAATGACTGTCTAATGGCCTGTAATTAACCTTAAGAGATTAAAATAATGAAAATGAGCAAACTTAAAAATAGGTAACTGTTCTTCCAATAATGATTTGCTAAATCGTATCATCACACCCAAACAGATCTGAGTTCACTCAGGGAATTCCAGTTACCATTATAAACCTTTCCACAATGTTTGAAGTTATTGAAGTCTATTGGGAAATTCTATCTGTTTTTTTAGTTAAATTTCTGTTTTTATTGTTGTTGTTGTTGTTACTATTGCTGTTGGGTTTTGTTTTCCTTTCCCCCAATTTCTTTTTATTCAAACAAACATACAAGTGACTCCCATGTGATGCAGTGAACCATACAACTCATCCCTGCTCTTTGATACTCCATATCACCTCCACAGAGCTCGTTCTTCAAAGCCACTGACTGGGTTTGAGGAGCCAGTTTCTGTTCATTTTAATGGGGATTAGACATCCATCCCCTAAGGCAACTCTGAAAAATCTCCACCATATTCTTTATGGCTCTTCTTGGAGGCAACAAAATGTTTACCTAGTTATATAGCCACATTTCTATTTCATTTCTACTGAGTCCTCTAAACGACACAGTTTCAAAAGGATTAGTGGATTATCATTTTTGCATGCAAGGAAAAATTATATCTTGTTTTTTGACATGTGCCTTGTAACAATCAGTTCATACCCTGTTCTTTTCTGGAGAACACTGACAGCCTTCTTCAGAAAACTGATTTCTTTCCATCCTTCTTTGAAAGATGTATTTAGAATGTGTGTGACGTTAAATATGCAGGCTTTCAAAACAAAATTGCTGAGTGAGCAGGAGGGAAGAAGAGAATTACCTTATCCAACAGAACCAAAAAGCAGCAAACCCAAACTCATTTTCCACTCATTGACACACATCCCCCAGCAGCTCTGGATTCCCTTTCTCAACCAATGCTCCCCTATCTGAAAAGGTTCTGAGAAACAATAAGAGCAAGCCTCAACTCTTATGTTAGACAGATACCTAGAAGAATCCACTCTGCAAACATTTCCTTTTGAAAAAAGTAAGAAGTTTGCCATGGATATAAACAGAAGTGTTCTTCGTTATAGCAACATGGACGGCTGCTAAATTGCCTTTAAATTGTCCTTGTTTAATTTATGTTCTGTGCTGCCTGCCATGTATATATGCCTTAGTTATGTTTTTGTCAGTTGTGTTTCTTTAAATGCATTATAAATTTGTATTTCCCTCATAAACCAGTCTCAAACAGGGCGTCTGTACTGGAAACTGGTTTTAGTGACTTGACACTTCGGTTCTTTTATGTTGTGAAATGAGTTTTAATTTTCTTAACATAGGCCAGGCATGGTACATAAACCTCTACCCCCCCAGGGAGGCTTTTATGTTTGACTCCTTTAGTGGCAAAGCTTTTGAATTTCTCCCCTTGATTGACTTGATTATGATCTTCCAAGTATATATCGTTCATGCTGATGAATTCCTGGTAGGGATCCTCAAAGGAGTTTACAAGCTGCAATACTAGATGAAACAGAAGAATTAAATTATCCTTGCAAAAGCTGCTACTAGTGAAAATAGGAAGTTGAATATTAGTGCTGCAGATTTATTTATTCTTTGAGTGTCTAGTTTTAGATACCAGGGAAAGATTAATTTTTAAATAACAAGTGCTGAGATTTCTGCCAGGTGACTGAATCTGCACAACCAGAACCCAGTTTGAAAGTGTGGGACAAAGCCCCCCGCAGTCATTGTTGGCTTACTGTGCTCTGGTGCTTTGCTCATGCTGGGATGGAGCGGGTCTGACCATGCTGATGGAGATCTTCTCCTCCCTTAGGAGGAAACGGTTGGTAGAATCTCACAGCTGGATTGAGCAGCTTCTCTCACAGTCCATAAGTGAACTGTGTAGCCACTATCTTACAACTCTGAGAAAAACCATTTGGCCAGGAAGGCTCCTGCTTGGAGTACGTGCATGGCAGGCAATGCTTCTGTCTTGTGCTACTCAACATTCCTCCATCAGAAGAGGCTGGAGTTTGCACTGGGAGATATATTCAAAATTTGGTATAGGCTTGGCTTCCTAAAAACTGGTTCTTGCAGGTCATTGCTGCCCAGGGTGCATTTATCTGTTGCCATTACACACCAGAAGGAGCTCTGGTGTGTGTGTGTGTTTCCCCCCTTTAGTTCATCCCCCTAGTTTGAATGGCACCGTTTGGTCTGGGACATCCCCTGGATCACTTGGGCTCAGCTCCCCCAGCCCTGTCTGCTCCCCCAGCCTCTCCCTGGTGTGGAACAGAACAGGCTTTGAGTGTGTGTCAGCACTGCTCAGCAATAAGGAAAACATCCCTGAATTATCAACATTGTTTCCAGCAGAAATCCAAACCACAGCTTCATACCAGCTACTAGGGAGAAAATTAACTCTACCCCAGCCAAAACCAGGGCAGGAAGAAAAGACAACCAAGTGGAGAAAGGCGGGATGAATATAGTATTTCCCAAAAACATCTATTTTTTTTGGTCAGAAAACTACAGTTCGGCCTTTTTCAGAAATTAACAGAGATGGACAAGATATTAGGAGAGAACTGGAAGGGCAGGCAGGAGGGAAAAAGGTATAACTATCCTGAAAACAGACATAAATTAAGGAATGGAAATCTACGGGTATAAATTCTTTTATAAACACATAAAATAGAAATAATACAGAAATGCAAATACAGGAAAGCATGAATCCCTCAGTGCAGAGCTCTCCCTCCCTCCTACACTTTAAGAGCTTTAAGACTCAGCTGTCATTTGTCATTGGAGCTGGCTGAAAATTGTCCAAATTCTATGAAAACTATCATGACCTTTTTTCCTGACTTGACAAATAAAAGGATGTTTTTTCAGGGTGGGGAGAAGTGTTATTATCTGTAGTGAAAGCAAGTTTATTTTTTTTAAACTGTTTTAATGGTAGTTGTTTCTATTTTGGTAGGTCTGTGTATGGAAACTGATGCCAGAATGCTAACACTGCACACTGCCAGAAATCAGCTCAGATTTTCTTCTTTCTCACTGTCACATTGTAAAAATGATTAGGGGTTTAAATATTGATTTTCTTATTCACACAAGTTTCTAATCTATTTTTAACACTCTGGACTCCTGTGTGTGGTCCCCTGCCACAGTGGTTTCGAAGGCTGCTGGCAGAAGAGATTTTCTTTTTTACCACTTTTGAACTTGCTGCTCTTCTCTAGATCAAAGAAGGAGAAAGGCACAGTTTTGTTAAGATCTTGGGGTTACACAGTTCCTGGAGGTAACTGTTTGACTTAAACACAGTGAGACCCTCACATCACATCCATACCTGTTGTCCTGGGGATTTTCTTGCTGACTTTTGCTGTGTATTGATCAAAATCCACACTACACAGACCTGGGATTGTTCTTCCTCCCAAATGAAAGGTGATTAATTCTGTAATTGGTTCCAAATGAAAATCTAATAAGGTATTTAATACAGAGCTGTATGTATCTAAGAATATATCTAATACAGAGTTGCATTTTCAGATGCCAGAACTAATAAATGATTTTGAGTTACATAAAAATAACTTCAGTGGGAAAACTCTTCCATTAGCCAAAATTTTTTGAAATTTGCAAGCCAGAGAAATAGGAAAAAATATTGCTCTGTGCATTTTCTGGTGTGGTTCTGATGTTTACAGAGCTCCATGGATAATTTTGGACCCCCCAAATGAAATCCAATGATCCAGATAGATTCTGGGATTTGCATTTTTGGAGTGAGACCACAATGAAGTTTGAGATGTCATGTTTGGTTTTTTCAGCATGTGCTGGGTATCATCTACTCAACAACAGTGAAACGTGAGCTGTGAGAGCTGGGGCTTGGCCCAGTGTGGTTCCTGTGCTGGGACTGGCAGATACCTGCCCTTCTCCCCAGTCATGCCATTCCTATGCCATATAAATTGGCATTTGTGAATGGTTCAGGGAATAGTTGATTTTGTTGTGACCAGTTGTGTGGCTGTGAATGTTCCATAGTCCACTCTAATGGCTCTGGTGGGGGAAGGATGTTTGGAAATCATGTTCATGCTACACAAGAACTGTACCAAACATGGGAGCTCAGATCACAGCTGGCATGAAAAGCAAAGAACACAGTAATGCACAGGAAACTGCTCAAGGATTTGCGGAGTAAATCAACCATACCTGTGCAGCAAGATACAAGACAAGACTGGTGTGGAAAGGAAAGGGAAAAGAGAAAAGAGAAAAGAGAAAAGAGAAAAGAGAAAAGAGAAAAGAGAAAAGAGAAAAGAGAAAAGAGAAAAGAGAAAAGAGAAAAGAGAAAAGTTCCTTTACCTTTTCCATTACAGAGCCTTCCCTCACGTTTACCATCTGGACAACTGTAAAAGTTTTCCTTCCTTCCTTCCTTCTCACCATCTCCTATCAGGAGTGACTGTTCATGTCTCAAAAGGGCTGATTTGAGGAAAGCAGACTAACCACTCACAACCAGCCATCTCTCTAAAACCACAGGTGCATTGTAGGAGTTTCAGTCATTGTTTTGCCTCATTTTATTTCTCCTTCTATTTTTCAGGCTTTTTAACAGCAGCCCTTGCCAATAAGATGAGAGAGAAAACCCCCACACTGTTCTCCTATAGCCTTTGGCATTTCTGAGTTGGTGGCCAAAACTAATTGAATCTGTGGAAGGAGAAAATAATGAGGAAAAATGCAGATTAGGTAAGGGAAAACCTTCAGGGACTGGACTAGAATATAGATGAAGCAAGTAAGATCCTGGGAATAGTCAGCTATGGAATGGCTTTGACATTTTTAATGAACAAGAATTGAAAAATACATATTTATTATCATCTTGTTTAATGGTGTAACTTGTTAACAATGTAACTGTCACCTAGGGACACTTTCCTGAGCAGCAGGACAGCCTTATGGGGCTGGTGCCTCCCCACTGTGCAGTGTGACACCACACACTTTCTCCCTTTAACTAAGCTCATTCTTTTGGCTCAAGTGTATTCCAGAAGACCATCCATCACCACTGTCTTTTCACTGATATGATCAACTGCATAAATAAGATGTTTGGAAAAGAATGTGCATTGCAGTCTGAAGGGCAGAGGAACTGAAAAGCAAGGAGAAATGATAAACCCAGGGAAAATGATAGGGCCTGTTAGCAAGAGGGATAGGGCAGGGAATGAGGGTGAAGGGATGGGGCTGAGGCTGCTGGGCAGCACAACAAACTGAGTGCAAATCAGGAGCACAGATTCAGGAGTAATCTGGGCTGAACAGGAGAAATATCAAATCAATCCATAGTGAAAGTGAGATTGAATCAGCTGTGGAGGTGACATTCCATAGTGCTACAGCTTCTGCTGAGTCACATGGATGGAGCATAAACACCCCAGGGCTGCCTTTGAGTACAGTGGTCCTCCTGTTTCTCCTAGTAAATCTACCTCTCATATAACAAATTAACAGGGTTTAGAATTTCTTGAAGTCTTTCTTGTTGGATTTATCACAAACATTTTGGTATATTTTGATGAGAAGGTTCCTGTTTCATTGAGAAAATGAAGATTTGAAGAAGAACTCAACAAAGAAATTACATCAATGTCCACCATGGTACTGGATGACTTTTGTAGTTCTTTTCCCCCCATCTCTGACCTTGGTGGGGCAGGGGAGCAGAGTCTTTCAGATGTGGCATGGCTAGGTGCTCCTATAGTGTGTCACCTCTGTGACAGCAGCTTCTGTGTCATGGGCAGTGTGATCTGATGGCAGAGACGTACAGAGGAGAGCAGGATCACAAAGTACTTGGACTTCACAGAGCTCCTCTCCTGTTGTAATCCACTGACTTGGTTTTCTTCCTCTGCTTCCAGATTTCACATGGAAAGCTTTTATAGTGGCAGAAAGTTTAGCTTTTGAACCAAGACATGTGTCTTTATTATTATTATTATTATTGTGTCTTATTCTGTAGCGCTTTCTGGGATACTTGGACTCTCTTTTTCCATCTATGTGGGGAGGCTCTGAGTGTTTACTTGGCTACCACTTGTCTGATTCCTGGGACCCACTGAAATAGGGTGTATTGCAAAACAGTCAGCTTCTGGTGAGCAAAGGAGAAATTCATGGCAAGTCCTTCAAAAAGTGAGAGCTGTAACCCTTTGGTCCTTTAAAGCCCAGCTCCCATTGGTGCTAACTTCCCTTTCATTGAAAGATAATGAACCTTCACTTCTGTTCTGCGTCCTCACCTCCAGCCTGGGTTCTCTGCATAGCTCCCGTCGGGGTCAATTATCTGGGGGGTCAATTATCCGGCAGGAGAGGCCCCCGAGAGCAGAGCCTATTGCTTAATTGTCACTGTGGGATCCTGGGGCAATGTGCACTTCTGGGGCTCATTTACAATTCTAACACATCCAGCTGGCCCCGCCTCGGGAGCGCCGTGAACTGGACAAAAGTTAGAAAGTGGCAGCGCTGTTCCTGGCCAAAAGCTCATTAAGATAGACATCTCCTGCTAGGGAACATCACACAGATGACACACACAGCTCGCTGCAAATGAGAAACATTCTTTTGTTCTGTCCCACTGGGGCTTTCAGATAAAAAAGAATTTGAGGCCAGCTGTGATATGAAGGGAACAGGTTTAAAATAGCTCTCAGGGGCAGTAAATGCTTAATGATCAGATCTTTCATTGCTCTTGGAACATTTGAGGAAACTCAGCCAGCTAAAATTCTTGTTGATTACTTTAACAGAGGCCCTTTGTTCATATTATCATGCAGAATAATTAAGCCAATGCAAGCAAATCCTTAGCTATATACATAATTAAAATGTTGGGCTGTGATTAAACAGACAGTATTGGCACAGACAGCACCTATTCACTTCATAAAAGAGTTCCATCACTATCTTATGCTTGGTTTTACCCTATTTTATTTATTATTTTGGAAAAATAAGTTTTATTAGGATAGTGGAAGATGTGTTTCCAGTGAGGAATTAATGAGATTTTATAATGGAGGAAAAAGATCTAAGCATATCCAAAGTAGTTAGCTTAAAGGGCAGAATTAAAGGTGAAAAAAAGAGCACAAAATCTGTTTTAACTTACTTAAAAGTTCATTTTGAAGGGGTTATGTCAAATTTTCTCATTTCCTCCCCAAGTTTGGCATCTCTTATGCAGCAGTGAAATCTTCAGATTGAGGAGTCTATGAGGCACCTGAAAGTTTGTCAGAAAGAAAACCCCTTTGATCTATAAAATACTTTATTTGAATGCACTTTCAACTCATTGGACTACCTGTTTTAAGTCAAAAGCTTATTGTCAAACATGACATCATTCTGAGCTCTCCTAAGCCTAATTGCCAACTTTCTTTTGGGATTCTCTCTTCGATGGCAATGACTGACAATAACAGTTCTGCTGTTGGCAGGGGCAGAGTGACTTTTCACAAGCTTTTTTAGAAATGGGCCAGCATCCTTTGTGATTTCCCAGGCAGCAGAGATGGAATTTTACAGAGTTCCACCAAGCAAGGTCATCAAAAGTTCTTAGGAAGCAGATTTTGGCTCTTCTGCTTTTTTGGGTCACAAAATCTTGTTTTACCAGATTTTTTTTTTTCACAGTGGAATAGGTGTCCCTACCTCTGGGACTGGAGGGAGGCTGATAGAGAGGTGACACCTGATAGAAATCAGGTTATTTTGACACCAGGGAACAGTCTGTAATTTTAGACTATTTTTTTATTTTAAATATATGTTAGGCCAGATATTATAGCAGAGTAGCAGTGGCTTTAAGGCAGGTGGAGGCAGCCCCAGAAGAGATTCTGGGGTTCACCTTGGCTTCCTCTCAGGTACTAGACCAGAGCAATCTTTTTTTTTTACAAGGGAGGTCTTTGGATGTGATTTCTGAGATCTGCTGAGATTCCTGAGGTCTGCTGGCTTCAGCCCATTGCTCTGAAGTAGAACTCAAAGTGACAACTCCTCTTCTCCCTTTACTGATCCTCTGGGCTAAGCAGCCCCCTGGGAGCCTCTGTTTGGGAATCTGTTAAGATTTCACAAGTTCTTCAGCAGGAGCAGCAATTAATGATCTGCAATGTCTCTGAAAACTTCAATTTAAAATGAGAGCAAGATAAGAAAAGTCTTTCTCCTTGCACTTATAAGTGACAATGTAATGTTTTCCTTAATTTTTTGTGCCTTCTGTCCAGACCAAACTGCTCTTTCCTCTGTTGGGTCAGATGTCCCTCTAATGTGCAAATAGACTGATTTGCTCAGAATTAGATCTAATAATTTCCTCTGAAATCCTTCTTGATGTATCTTTTTCTACCAAATTTCACAAAAGCCTTCAAGGGACTATTATGTAGATTTGTGGAGAAATGTATTTTAAGGGAACAGAGGCAGGCAGTGAGTTTTTGCTGTATTTGAGCTGTGTAATCTAACAATTGGAAACCCCATTTGCCTGTGAGTGGATTCTTGGATTCAAAAGTCTTCCAGCAGATAGATTTGGCTGGAGCTTTATTTTAGAGGTACTGTTCAAGCAGAAGCTCCTTTCAATATTTTAATAATAGCCAAAAAAAAAAGTGTCTTAAGAAATGCACTACTTGGTGGAGAGGCAGGAAAAAGACCTGCACTTTGCAATGTTCAGTGTTCATTCAAATGCAGTTTTGTAGCTGTCAGGAGTTTCTCTGCTCCTCAGTTTCTCTAGGGTTTGCTTAACTTCTTACTTGAAAAGTGTATTTTCCTAGACATTCAATGCATTAATGTGAGCTGCAATCATTGTGGGCACAGTGGTTATGATAGTTTTGTCTTAATAAGAGTGATCTCATTGTGGACATCATTTGGAGGCAGTAAATAATTCCCAACACATGCAGACTATAAAGACATTGGGAGCTTGTTACAGGCTGATGTCATGGGAAGAGCCCAGTCTCTTCAGCAGGGACTCATCAGTGCAAAGGTCTCTAAAAGACATCTGACTTTGAAGTAAGAAGAAAAATCAGGGTGGGAAAAGCTGGTGTAAGTTCTTAAGTCTCTGTGGGCTTTGACCATTATCATCAATAGAATCTTTCAGTTGCTTATGATTGCAAAATAAAAGAGATTGTAGGCCAAATTAATAAAAAATCTGCTTTTTTTTTTTTTTTTTTTTTTTTTTTTTAGTTTTTTTTTTTTAGTTTTTAGTTTTTAGTTTTGTTTGTGAAAACAATTCATAATTTATAAAGTAATCCTTTCAAACAAAACAGCAGCAGGAGTTTTATTACAGAATTCTGGTACATTTGCTGAAGCTCAAAATCACTCTTTTATTTTTTAAAATTTTATTTATTTATTTATTTATTATTTTGACTGTGTTACCATAATTTACATAGTGTGAAGTGAGTGAGAAGGGCTACTGATGAGATTTGGTTGCATAATTTTACACCTGGTTTGCATTAATATAAATGGTAAAGTTAAACTTAGTGGATAATCAGTTCTGATTGTAAACATCCTCTAATGCTTTTTAATGTTGTCATTGGACCATTTCTGAAAGGAAGCCACTGCCTGGCCAGATCTAAACCCAAAGATTTTGTGAGATTTAGCTTATGTGCACTTACAATATGGTGCTCAAAGCAAGGAAATATTTTCTAATAGCACAGAATTGAAAACATGATCTCAGATATGAAAATTCAGCTTTCTGGAACATATCATCACTTGGAGTAGTATATGTGTCTCTAAGAATATGGTTTTGGTTAACTAAATAACCACATTTAGAATCTAATCTTCCTTTTTCTAGGCAGACCTTTGTGAAGATTGATCAGTTGATGACTGTTGTCTATCAGGTTATGGATATCTATGCAGCCATAACTATAAACTTCTACATAACGGCTTTTTATTTCACTAAGGAAAAAGCTGGCCCAAGAGTTCCCTTTTCTTGTTTGATGCTTCTGAAACACTTCCCATTCCACCCTAAGTACACTAAGAAAAGTTTGTGTAGAAACTATTTCAGTCTCTGTTGAACTGCAGCTCTCATAAACGGTGTATTTAGCAGCATAAAAGCTTGGCCACGCTGCCCAACACTTGAGTACAGGAAATGAAAGTCAATGCCATGTTAATGTCAAGCTCCATGTGTTAACTGGGAAGTCTGGCTCTTCTCTTTTAGAGATGTGGAACAGAAATACCCCAGTACATAAACCTTAAGCATCACTAGACTTCTATTTATACCTCTATAATTAGAACTGAAATTCATTGTTCCATCCTGGCTGTTGGCAGAGGAGAGAACTGAGCTGGGGAGAACCTGGCTAGAGCAACAGTTCTGTCCAGGGAACATGAAGTGACTGGGAATCTGTGAAAAATATAATCTGTGAAAAAAATGTGAAATCTGTGAAAAGTGACTGTGAAAAATATAAAATGTACCTTTGGTACACATAAATTTCTAGAGCATGCTGCAGTGGGTTTACTGCCAGTACAGTATCAGTACAATCCCTTTTTAAAGAGCTTGGAATTTTTGCTGTTTTCACCAGTGGTAATAGAACAGTTTTAATTTATCGTGGCCTTAACACACCTGATTTTGTGGTGGTGTGATCCTGGAACAAACAAAATAGAGAGAAAGAGGAATGTGAATCTATAGGAGATAGATTTGATCTTGGTGGATAGATAACACTGTGGGTGCTGTTTGTAGTAGTTAGTGTGATGTACTGTCTGTCTCCTGAGCTGAGGTCACTTGAGGACAGGTTGGGAGTTTTTACTTTAAGTGGTAGAGCAGTCAGGCTCACTGCATTTACAGTGTGAACTATCATCCAGTGTGTCTACATTAAAAACTGTTTTTGTGGGGTTAAGATCAATTATTTGTTTTTGCTTTGGATGCTTTGCATTCTTGCTCACGGCTGGGTTGGTGTTATGTGAGAAGGGAGGGTTGTGGCTCCATACTCATATACTCATGTAGTTGCAGACATACTTTACCCAAAAAGTAAAACAGTCCAAAACCTCAGATCAAAAGATGAAGACATTTTTTAAACCTCAAACAAAAGCAATAAATGGAAATAAGGATTAACTTTGTCAATTTTCACCCCTCCCACAATAAATCACCAAAATCTTGGCTTTTATCTTAGATGGATAACACAATAGGCACTAGAGCACACCAACATTACGCAAACACTTCATGTGCTATCAATTATTTTGGAAGGAGTCATCATCTGAATTGTGAAATGCTTTGACCTTTTTTTTAAATGGAGAGTGTAGGAAGAGGAGAGTGTTAGTTAGGCTGACACATTGTTTCTCTTGTACTTGTGTGGGTATTTTTCACAGTGTTCAGAGGAACAGGGCAGTGAATGGGGCTCTGGTTTCCATACCCAGCCCCTCCTGACCTGTGGAGTCACCTGGAGCCAGAGATCATTTCTTCTTAACTTGGTTTCCATAGATGGATGTCAATGCTTTGATTTTCAAAATTAATCTTGCTGGGTAGGTGAAAGCTGAATTAAATGGGGTATTTTCCAGTCTGACTCTTCCATATCTCAGTGTTGATTTCAGAGCAGGCAGTTCATACACTGCACCCAGCTGGGCACACGGGCTCAGACTCTCTCTGAGGTGGCAGCAGAAATGCAAATGGAGCTGAAACCAAACATGTTGACCAAACAGCACCCTATGCAAACCAGCTTATTTTATTATCAACTTCAGAGTTTATTAATTTATCAAACCAGGTCAAAGTGATACAACAAGTACATAAATAAGTACCATAACAGACATACATCTCAGGAATAGAATGCACAACATGACACTGTGTATTTTGTTGTCTTTAGTGACCAGAAACCAGAAAAACGCAACACTGCATTTTACTAAATCTTGCTTATGATTGTTTTTTTGTTTTTCTTAAGAAGTGTTTATTATAAAATAAATACACAATATGGATTCCACCAGTCCTGTCACAAATACAAAAAGCAGGTTGCTTTCCTTGTAAAAAAAAAATTACAAACACTGTACACTTTCCACTCAGTCTTTTTTCACCAGCTACTGCTACAAACAGACAATGCCTGTTAGGTGAGAAATTAACTGCTGGTCTTCTCACCAGAACACTACAGTTCCTCAGAACCTCTTCCTAAAGATTTATAATAAAATTTTACAGTCCTGCAGCACATTTCAACCCAGTAGATGCCATGTGCAATCAGTGCTTCTCATGCCAAACTGCTTCTTTTACAGTTACACTGCAGCTCTGGTGCAGTGAGGTCTTAGTGCCTTTGTTTAGATATGCTACACCCCTTCCCAACACCAGGACAGGACTTATCGAAGCTACAGTCCCCTGGAAAGGTGGCAGGACAGTTCACTTAATTCTCCTTTTAATGAACAGTGATAGAGGATTTCTCTTAGCCAGCTCTTCCTGCATTTCAACTTGCTGCACTTTCAAATGGCCTGGATGCCCAAATCTTCCCTGCTCTCTGTCCAGGCCTAGGAACAGCAGGGTGGTCCTGAGATCACCCTGTATGTTTTCTCCTAATTCCCTTCAGCCTTTCCTTCACCTTCCTGTCTGTTGTCCTCCCTTGCTGCTCTTTGTTGAGAATCTCTGCAGCATTCCCCTCCTGAGGCTGCACTGCTGATGGACTCTGCCAGGCTCTGCTGCCCAAGCCAAGGATCCCTTTTGATGGTGAAACTCTGCCTGAAAAGGCTTTTGGCATTCAGTACCAACCTCTCCCACGACTTCATCCCTTCAGGAATGTGGACACCCTTGAGTGCTGTCACTGGCAGAGTGACAAACCTCAAAATCCTTGCTGTCACTGTTGATTTCACTCCCTGTGAAGCCTCAGCCCCTGGCTCAGGCCATTTCCATAAAGCTTTGTTTCCTAGCATGTGTTTAAACAGCACTATTGCTGTCTGCTTGTGGAGTAGAAAATGGGAGCAAAAGCAGGCAGAGTCACTTGCATCTTGGGATTTAATCCAACATTGCAGCCACGGGGCCAGTGCAGGATTTTGGTGAAAACAGTTTTCAGATTGTTACAATTACCCTGCAGATGAAAGTCACCTCTCCAAAACACACTGTAGACATGCTGTACTAAATTTAACAGAATCTCTCAGATTTGAGGGTTTTTTTCCCCAAGTTTGTTGTGCTCTACAAGCCTGTAGCTGTTTGGTGTTTGTCATGGGAGAGAGCTGTCCTTGAAACACGAGAATTGTTTCAGAAAAATGCAGATTATGTTGGTGACAAATCAGAACAAATAAATTAAGTTCTGTCCCAACTTTTAAGGCATTATTAATCGTGAGTTTTAATGCTTGAGGTGTTTTGAAAACACTGCAAGTGCTTCACCACCTTCTGCCACGTCACTTTAGAAGGTGGTTTACCAGCCAAGGGCATGTGTAAATAGGGCCCAGAAGGATGAAGTTATGAGGGTTATGATAGGGAACTTACACTTTTAGAGAAGTGGGTGGAGGAAACAGTGAAAACCACTTAAAAGCGAACATTTGCTCCAATTGCTACAAAAATATAGTGATTGCCACTAACACCTGCTGTTCAGTTTATGGACTTTGTTTGCTCAGCTAGAAGACATCATCTCAAAGGCAGGCTGCTAAGGAGTCTGTTAGTTTAAATCAGCTTTTGATGTCTCCAACATGAGTATTGTATCACTTGTATTTTTCCTCCACTACTACAAGAAATCCATGAGTCATTTTAACACCAGGAACGGTATCAATTCAGGACAGGAGATAATGCTCACCACAGCTCCTGCACATTTATTAGGTGTCCTTCTTTTCATTAGTTTGAATAACTTGCCAAACAATAATAGCAAAAATGCTCTGTTTTCTCTTCTTTACTTGTAAAGAAATGCAGCTCTAGGAAAGCACAGTCTTTCTTCCTTCCCCCACCAGGAACACAGAGCCTTCTAGTCTTTTGGAGGAGATATTTGAGTAGTTGACACAGACCACTACACATAAAGCAGCAAATTTGCTGTGCATGATGTGAATAATTACTGCATTATAGTTTTGGGGTTTAGGGCAACTGTTGACTTAAGCAAAATAAGCCTGCAGTCCAGCTGCAGATCCAAGTTTTCATAAGTTTTCTTGTGTTTTTCCCTCCAGTGCTGTCTCCCTTAACAGTGACCCTTTTCAGATTTTTCAAGGTACAAAACCTTTACCAAATCCTCGAGCTCAGTCCTGCACACTCTGCTTTCACACATTTGGCTGATCTGAGCTTCTCCCTCGCTAAATATTTTCCACTGGCCTGAAAACAAAAACACAAAGGAGACAGATATTGACTTAGGAAAGGGCACAGGGACTTGGAAGACATTTACAAGCACTCTGCAAACCAACTGATTCACAATGGTCAAAGAGGGAATGGCCAATCCTCCCATGGAAAATATTTAAAGCATCTTACAACCATGTAACATATTCCATGCAAAATAACTTCGTTTAAAAAAAGAAATATGGATCAGAAAATTACCATTTTCTTTAATTAAGTAGTTCTGTAAATTGGCTTCATTTATCCAACTATTTTATGACACTGGACACCCTGGTAAACCAAAGCATTTAGAAGTTGGGAAGCAACACAGCCAAATATTTCATGTGCTGTGAACTCCTCTTACCTGTGTGTAATACAGAGTGTGGTGGAAATTAATATTTCTACACATTTATGATAGTGTTATTAGAGATACATGCTGTCCTGGTAACTAGAACACTACACTACAATAACAATGATGAGCTTATGGAAGGCTGACAGCAAAAAAATTAGGGAATTTTTTATATGAAAACATATCTGTATCTCAATAGGTCTGTAACAATTAAGAATATTTTATTTCTGGGAAAAAGATTTTTTAACTAGGAAAAAAATAGAAAAAAGTACAAGTTGTAATTCAAAAGAATTAGGAATTAAAAATATCGACCTCTTAATTCAGTTAGCAAATTAGCTGAATTAGTAATTGTTAACTACTGTCACAATCCCAAACTGGATGAAATACAGAAACCAAACAGAATTAAGAGTGATAAAAGAAGTACATGTCCTTTCATAAAACATATTTTAATAATGAAGATGTTGTTAAGAACATAGAAAAGTAATCTTTCAAATACAACATAAGTGCATGTAGAACCCCTTTAAAAATATCTGAATTTTTCCCTTCTAAATTGCTTTTGAAAACACTGGGGTAACTTGACATGTTACATAAATAAATCCAAATTCTGCAGCTGTGCTGACATTAGTCATATTTCAGACTTATTCTAGCATGGGCAGAAAAGATCCTATATTGTACTTTATCAAAACACAGAGACTGAGACAGCATGTACCTGAACTACTGTTATATGTATCTATATTTTAAATTGCTGTATTTTGATTACTTAAATCTAAACTTATCAAATATTGTGATCATATACTAGAGGAAAATTCAGTACACCCATTTGACTGGGCTGAGTAACAGAGAATGTTTTTCATGGCTGTGATTATATGGAGAGTAGAAACCTCAATAAGTCAAAATTTTACTTACTAAGGGTTGTTCTTGTTACCAACTTGAAGTAAGGAAGTCCTTCAAATTCTCTCTTGGACAATTTTTCAACATAGAGGTGACGCAGAATCCCTTCAGCAAAGAAATGAGAAGTGCAAGTTACTGGAAATGTGCCATTGTTCTAAACCTGGAGTGCTGTCCTGCCTTTTTGTAAAATTTTCAGTCTATTCTTTTTTAAATTTTGTTTCTCCATCCCCCTGTTTTTTTTTTTCTTTTCCCCTGTAAATCCTCCTGTGAAACTGGGATTGCAGCAAGTTTGTGAGGGGTGTGAGAATTAGCCAATTCTTTTCCAAAATACTGGAAATTATAATACTCATAATACTCCTTATTGTGAGTAAATGTTAAATTACAATAGGAGCCAAAAGTCCCAGTGTCTTGGAGAAAACCAGCATAATTCTGCAGTCAGATACCATTCTGAGCCAGCAGGAAACATGACTGTTAAATCATTATTAGGCTTTGTGGCTTTTTAACACACAGGGTAGTTGTGAACCATCCAATGCTCTGTGATTTCTTTTCTGCTCCCACTTTGGCCTTGGCTTTCTCCTTTAAAGCATCTAGAGATGTATCATTTCTATGCAAAAGGTGCACTATGTAAGGGTTTCCTATGAGGATCATATACCTTTTGCTTAAAGTAGGAAGAAAGGATTTTTATGAGGCTGGAGATAATTTTTATTGCACTGAAAGTTCACAATTTGCTTTGGGCTTCTGAGTGCTTCTCTATTTTATTCTAATTTTACCAGTTATTTTAGTAAAATATATTGTTTCCATTCTCAACAGATTTTTTGCCCATATTCTCTATGTACCATCCTGGGTGTATCATCACTAGGACAGACAGGGCAGACTGATTTCAATGGAAAGCTTTTTGGTCCATCCTAAGTAAGGTTCTCCAGGCACTTGGTTCAAACCCTACTACCCATTTATCTGCAACAAATTACACAGAGTAATACTGAAAACCTGTTTGTCATTGTGCTTTTGCTCCCACTGAAGGGTAGGAGTTAGCAGAACTACAGCTTTGTGTGTTTCTAATGAGTTTTGTACAGAAAAATTCGAGTATGTTGGAGGTGGCTGTAACAGTGATATCCTAAAGAGCCACAAGAACAGCAGTCTCAAAATGCTTGGATCTGTAACATGTCCTGGGATTTTAATGGAAGATGATACACTGTTTAAAGAAAGAACTTGCTCAACTCACCTTTTCTAATTGTCCACACATGTATTTCTATTTGAGGTGGCTTTTCAATCTCTATTGCAATTTTCCTGATGGTTTCTCCTTCCTCTGTGAAAGTGGATTCATAGACAGGAAATGTCTCCTTCCCACAGAAGTAATCTTTGTTGTCAAAGGTTTGACTTGGCACATCTTCTGTTTAAAAACCAAAAAGGACAGAACACATACTACAGCTATAATCAAGTCTTCCAGAATTTCCTTGGCATCAGTAGCCAAGAATGATTAGTTTGAAAGTCGAATGTTCATTTGTATGGCCACACAAATCCATCTCCAGCTGTTAACACAGACACTTAACAGTGTTCTGTTCTGCCAGGTTCTGGTAGCCTGTCCATGGTGACAAGACAGTATTTATGTTTGTAATCCAGTTTCCTAAGGAAATGAGCTGTCTACAACAATGTGGTCTGGGAGATTCCTCACAAGCTGTGAACCTGTTGTCTACGTTTCAAGCATATTTCAAATTATGTTAGAAATCTCAGGGTAAAAAAAAGAATTAAATGAAAATTGGTGGTTGGTTAGAGTGAACAGACCCAAATTCATGGAAAAGAATCCATGAGGTTTGCATTTTGCTCAGCAGCCATGTGGCCACTGCAAGCCTGAGCCAGCCACAGGGCACATTATCTCCTGCCCACCTGGTGAAGTTGTAGAGCTTAAATAGAAATTGTAATTATTCTGTTTGCAAATTGGAAGTTGGACAGGAATATAAGAGAGAGGATGTGACTTAGAGGCTCAGACCACCATTTGTGGAAACATCTAATCATTAATACATCTCCACATAGACAAGACAGACTGCAGGAAAAGGCTCAGCTTTCTTAAAAATGGGCTCATAGGATCTCAAAAACCAAGGCAGTAACCTCCTTTTTGCCATTAATTTTTCTACTGAAGCCTCTTAGCCAGGCTTTGTTGGCTGTTCCTTCAATGAAAGCTGTGGATCTCTGCCTCACAAGTACCCAAAAGACCTTGATGCACACCTCCTGCCTGCCTACTGCCACTGCATCCTGGTTTGTTCCCAGTGAGCAAGATGAACAGGAGATGGGAAGTGTGCATTCTACCAATGTTTCTGCATATGGCTGAGCAGCTCATTTCCTCAGAGCATTCTTGCCCAGTGCATCACCAAACACTCACTAATGGTACATAAGGGAACTGGACAGTCCTTTACCTTTTGCATTACATGAAACATGGCTTTTCATTTGGCAAACCATCAGCAGAATCTTTTTAGGAGATTTTTCACTAGCTGTAAGCATTTATTTCAGTAATGTCTACGTAAGTTTCATCATTAGTGGAGCATAGACACAATGTTAAATCTGTGATAAGTTAGTATTTATTTTAAGGATTAAGTTATGTAACTGACACCAATCAGAGTTTTGAATCCTTCTGGTACATTTTATAAAGCAGAAATGATGTTATCTCCATGAGGATTTTACAAGCTATGAAATGATATAAAGGCTCTGTGGGCACTGTGGTGGGGGAAGGATGGGAATGAAATTCTGTATACATTTCTGCAATACTCTCTTTGGAAATGAGCATCAGGAAGTCATGTTAACAGCAGAGAGAAAGGCAGTGACTGCTCAGGACATGTGCCAGCAGCATGTCCCCTGTGTGAGGAGCAGCAGCAAGAGGAGAGGTGGCCAGGCAGCTCTGCCTGTGTCACACACTGGAACGTGGCACAGCAGCTGCTGTTCACATCAGAGCCTGTGACCAGGAGGCTTGAGCCAAGCCCTTCGACATGCACAGCAAAAAGGTGGTCTGTGATCAACTTTGTTTTACCTGGACAGACTTTACAGCATTTTCCTTCTATTTTCTGAGGGTATTTGCAGGGATATTGTTCTGGACAGTGAATTTTCTTACATTCTTGTTTGGTGATGTTGCAGGTGCACAACACACACTCTACGATTCCAAAGGCCCGGAGACTGGGATGCCAAGATTCACCATGTGAGTATGTTTTGCCATTTGAAACACAAACTGCAGAAGAAAAGAAAAAGAAAAGAAAAAGTACAGCTGGAAAAGGTATGTTCATTGGCTACCTATCTATAAATATTAATTTGATTCATGCACATTTGTTTAAAGTAGTAGTCCTTACATCATCTGGTCCCATTTCTCTGCTTGATAATTTTAACTTATAGTTCCTTTACTTCAAATGAGTCTGACCCTGTGGTCACTCTTTTCTGAGGAGATTTTCCTTGATAAAGGTGAAAAGTTTTGCCTTGAGTTTTCCCTTTCCTCTGCTGATGCTGATGTCCATTATGTTTTGAGGAGAACAGTGAAGGTGTCTGAATCAAGTGTCAGAGTAGCTCCCCACCAGTTCATGCATTTCAGCTTAGAAAATTCCCTCCTTCCCCTCTTTTTCTCAGTCCACACACAGGACACGGCCTGCTACAGTGGCTTTGGCTGCATTTGAATTGAATTGGCAGAGGAAAGGTACATGTCATTTGCTACTGAGTCATCTGCACAGCTCCAGCCATTTGCTGGAACTGGCCTTTGCAGTGAGAGCAATGCTGTCAGTGCAGGGATTAGTGATACCTGGGCCTTTTACTGCTTCTCATGAGAGTTCTGCTACACAGCACACAGAACAAACCACAGAATACTTGCAAAATGAAGGTTAATTCCTTTGTGGAAATATGAATGTCAATAGGTATATAAATTCACTTGGCTTTTGGAATCACAAGAAAACATGAAAAGATGCATATGGGACTGAAATTTCATTCCAAAAGCTTCTAAGAACTTCAGAGTATTTATTCATCAGAGCCCCTGGGAGTCAGAGAAATACAGCTGACACAAAGTGAGTGGAAAAATCCATGCCTGGTAGAAGCCACTTTGGGTCACCCAGCAGTTGATGGGAATTAAATCACTTTACACCATGTTTCCATTTGTCCTATAAATCCTACTTCTTTCTTTTTAAATATTTTATAAACACAAAGAAAAATGCAAACTAATCCTAACAAGGTGAAAGAAAGGGCACTGCCTGATTTCTAAAAGCAACAAAAGTGAAGTTGGGTATGTTGTAAATATTTCCAATTCTTCTAATATGCCATCATTTTTATTAATGTTTTTATTTGTAAAATATGTTCCTATTTTGCCTGTAACTTTCAAAAGCAATTTAATTTTTATCTGTAATCTGAAATTTATATCTAACTGGTAACAGATGTAACCAACTGGTTTATACTTTAGTGAGTTACTGAGATTTATGGGGAGTGTTTTTTGCAAAGTCTTTTGTGAGCTTATGTTATCATTTGGTTTATAATTTGCTACTTCTTAACTCTTTCTTAAGACACGGGGCTTTTTTAGAGGTAGGAAACAGTTTTGTTTCCCAAATAAAAGGGAAGTTTTATCTGTATACCAAGAACATGGGAGAAAAATCTATAAATGAAAAGAACTGGTAAGTACTCAGCTGCTCAGCAGGTTTCTTACATGGTTAAATAGCATTTTATTGCTATTTTGTATGCTTAGATGGACTTCTTTTCCCCCAGCCAGAGCTCTCCAGATCTTTTATGGACATAAATACTTCCTGAGTTCTCCCTGACAGGGGAAAGGATAATACATGACATTGTATGGATACATACAGAACTATTAAATAAATACTCTGGAGTGGCAGATGAAGCCTCCAGTAGAAGCCAAATATTGGCAAATAAGTTGTAGTTGCCCTGTTTTTAGTGCTCTTCGTGCTCAGAATGATAAATCTGTATCCACACAACCATGTAGTATTTGCATGTCAGGAGAGGAGTTGTGTGGGGTTTTCTTTAGCTTGTCAAAATGTGTCTCAAGGGACATGTGCATTAATTAATGAAACACTTGTTAATTGCACAGGAACAAAAGAAAACACATGGTCAGCATTCCTGTTTCCATCATGGGGATCTTTCAGACACTCTCCAGGCAGTGAGTGTCTGAAGTTCTGGTGCATCCAGAAATCTGCTGTTCGTCTCTAGGCCCTTTATTTGCTGAAACAAGTCAGTTAGAAAGTGCTTTGATGATGTCTTCATGTGTGAATTACATGTCAGAGACATTGCACTGCCTGGAGATTCCTGCTCCTGGATTCACCATAAAACACTGGCATGATCTGAATGCTTTTTCATGCTTGTTCAGGTGGATAATAAAGATCCTATAGCCAACATTCCTTCTGTTAGTTAATACCTTAAAAGATTAGTTGGCCCTAATACAAGGGATTTTAACTCTTTGTGGGTAGTTTCTAAGTGTATGCTGACTGGTATTTGTGGACAGATGCTCTTCTGAGCATGTGTTTTTACAGTTATTTCTTTTATAACTCCCTGGGCCTGGTCCTGAAGACCTCTGTTCACTGAGGTACACTCCCTGTGGCAACTGAGCATCCCACCCTTTTTACTGTACTGGTGAACTGATATTATCCCTTTGGTTTTATCCTTCCTGTAGTGCATGAGGAATATGACTTGAATATGGTTCGCCACATGGGCTCAAAATTCTGCTGTCCTCAAAATGTGGCATGTCCGATATTCTATTAGCAGAAGGCACTAAAGGATTCTTAGAGTGAGATTCATGACATTGGTTAAATTTGCCTCTCTACAGCTCAGGCAGCCAGTACAGGCTAATTGCCCACCCTGCCTCTTGTGACAGTCACAGGGAAGGAAGATCATCCCTTGTATCCCTCAGTCTCAGGAAACTTGTGGGGGAAGACTTGAGACTGTCTTTCGTGACAATGATTTGCAGAGTCTTGGAGGCAGAAAACCTCCTGCTCCTGTGGCAAAGCTTTATGGTCTGAGATTTGCAGGGCAGTTGAAATATAAGCTGTTTACAGCTATAAAAGTTACAAAATGGGAGAGAGTGTAAAGAAAATAATCACAAACAATTTCCTCCAGGATAAGTCCCTGTGTGAAAAGGTTATTGACTCTAAAGGCATCGTGGTGTCCCTAGTGGCACAAAGCACTCACTTCCCTGGCAGCCACCACATGAGCTCTCAGAATTATGGGACACAATCCCACAGAGTAACTCAGAGAGCAACACTGCTTCTGCATAGTGAAATGCATTGTTGTACGTGCAGGCAGCATTGATCTCAGTCAAGAAGGGATTTCACATCCTCAAGAGCTTATTGCTTTTGCCTCCCTGGTTTGCGCTGGATTTCTCAATACCAGTGTGAAGTTCCAGGACTCTGCTTTATATTTTGAGAGGTCTTTCTGAGCTCTGGGTGACTGACTCCTGACCCAGAGCACTGCTGGAGGAAGTGCTTGTCTTTACCTCGTCCGTGCTTGTGCCTGTTGTTGATGACGATTTGTACGATGGTCCCTGAGGCCTGCTGGGGGTCTGGGAGCACTCCACGGTTGCTCCTGGCACTGGGAAATCGGGGCATGTTCACCACCTGCCTGCCTGAGCTGGGGGACAGCTCATAATGGGAGCGATGGTACGAGTGTCTCTGTTGGGAGGCAGAAAGAAAGCAGGAGAGGAAAAGTCTCATTCCAGTGAACAAGGGTGATGAGCACTGCTGGACTCCAAGTAGGTGTAGTACTGCACAGCATGTTTTCTAGAGCAGAAAAACTGCTTCTTTTCAGAGAATCATTTTCCAAAATGCCCATGAACCCGATGGTTTCATATTACATCCCTTATTTTATAGACATGATTCTTCCCATTCATCCAAACATCTGCTGGTTCATATATTTAGGTAGTGCACCTAATGCTTAAAAGCCCTCAGATTCTCTCCGAATGCTGTTACAAAAATCATCTCTTGAGCAGTAAGTTGTTAATGGATACTTTTATCACCAGTGAAGCCCTATAGTAAATATATATGTGTGTATGTGAACTGGGAAGTAAGTATTTGCAATCGTTATTTAAAAGCAATTCTTGCATAGCAAACAAATACTGTCAAATTTTATTCTTATAGAGCATATACAGAAAAAACCAAATCCAGAGACTTCAGGAGCTCCTGCTCTAATTCAGCATTATTCATGAATTCAGGCTGAGTGAAAGAAACCTATTTTGGGCTAGATTCACAGAACCAGGATGAGGCAGGAGGTATTCGGACCCATTGTCATCCTTTTCTCTTTTTTCCCCCAATGTACTGCCATGCACAGCACAGCAAGAAAACATCTTTAAACTGTAGGTGCCACTTACAGCTTCCCTGTTGGCTGGCTGCCTGAAGATGTCTCCATCAGAGTGTTCCCATGATAATTCTCCATCTCCTGTACATGAAGCAGAACAGGATCCATTAGAGGAGTAACTCAAGCAACACCTTGGGAGATACAGAGGGGAAAAGTCTCACCTGGCTTTAGAGCTGTCTTAGGGTCTAGTCAGTAGCAGAGGAATGAATATGAAAATCAGCCCATTTTGATAGTGTTATACTTGGCCATGCAGGGAGCAGAAACTGCCTCACAGTTTTCTCCTCATGAGCTGTGCTAGATCTTTGCAAATATTTTGTTTAGGTTTGCATTTCATAGAAAACACAGAGGAGGGATAAAAGAGCTTCTGCCACATTGAAAAGGACAAGATAGGTTGTGAGATAGATGATAATTTTAACATTTTTAAATAAGAGCAGTAGACAGGAGAATACATGAAAAAAGCCCTGGATAACTGCAGACAGTGGGTTGCCTCTAGTGCATAATCTGATGTAATCTCACCTCTCATATGGAAATGCTAATGAACTGGTTTCTCATTAGTGACTGTGTCTGGAGTGGTTGCTTTCTCCAGTGTAAGGCTGGTTTACTGCACAGCTATGTTTGGTACTTTAAAAGATGGATTTTTGTAACTGGAAGAGGCTGGTTTCAGATACAGCTCAAATAAGTACCTGGTAACCGACATCAGACAATTAACAAGGATTTACTTTAATTAACTGTCAGTGTATTGCATTTAAAACAGTGTATCATTGTATTTCTTCCTGGGAGCAGAACTATCACTTTGCTTGTTTTGCTTGTAGCTTCACAGGGCAGTTTGCCTGGCAAAAAGTTTCAAGATTTGTTTCAAGTACTGAGTTCAAAAAAGCAGAATATCAAAAGATTACAGCAGCACAAAGGTACAAGCAGGAGAGTTTTTCAAAGCATCCTGGCATCACTAATATTACGAGTGGTACTTCTGGAAAGTACAGGGACCTTTAGATGTTTTATCTGCATTGAGAACAGCACATAGATGCTTAGATAGCCTGGAAGTGGTGATTCACGTGCCATAATACTAATAGTGAGATAAAATACATTTAGAAACTCTCAGACACTTTGGGCTTTTAGACAGACAGTTAGGTTTAGACATTCAGAGAGGCTGGGAAGGCCCCTAGAATCAAGTGTCCTGTGAGTATCAGATCTAAAATGCAATTGCTAGTAAAATACTGAAGTCACCTGAGTATTGTCTGACACCTAATTAAAATTGGAGTAATTGCTCTTGCCTCTGAATTGAAATTTTCGTGTCTTGCATAATTTGATAGGTCTGGTAACTTGTCAGATAGAAGCTCATCTTTTATTACAAAGCTTCTCTACCCAGAGTAACGGCAGCTACATCATTTGAAGCCTTGATTGACCTCATTAGGGGGATGCAACTTTATCATCAGAACATTCTCACTTGTTTCAATTTAGGAAAACAAAAGGTAGCAATGTTACCTTGCTGGCACTGGCAGGGTAACTTCCCAACATACATTGGATTGTAATTACATGGGAAACTTGCAGACAGAGTCCTGAGTGACAGTGCTGCTGCACAGACAGGGCTCTGAAAGGGGAAGGAATAAATCCAGAGCCCTTCTGTGACTCTGCTTGAACTTACCTCTGCAAACTGGACAGCAGGACTCTGGAACAGAAACTGGGACAGAGCAAGTTAGTTTGGGACAAGTCTTCAATCCACAGTACACATTTCCTTCCTGCCAGTAAAACACAAAAGGGAATTTAGAAGGAGTCATCGATTGTCTGGTACTGTATATTCATTTCTTTATGGACATGCTTAAATCTGTGTTTACATAAATGCCACTGTATGGAAAAGCAGAATATTAGATAAGAACAGTCAGTTCAGTACTTGCCCTATGAAATTCTTAGTTCATGAAGAATATGATGATGATTTTATGAGAGGAAGTAGAGAGCTGCCAATACTTGATAGTGAAGAGCTGGTTGGATTGAGAGGGATGTTTTAGTTCAGACACTGGCTCTGAAGAGTCACTGGGTGACTGCTCAAATACACTGGATTTGAGTTGTGACATCTCAGGAATGGCTCTGTGGCCCAGTGCCAGCTCAGAGTTGTCCCCTCCCAGCCTTGGGGCTCTTTACTCATCAGCTCAGGCTAAATGAAATCAGTCATTGGTTTAGTGCTATATTTTCCAGTTAGGTTGAAGGGAAATATTCTATATATGCCAAGCAGCAATATTTTACCTGCTGCCTCTGCACTGTAAGCTCAGTTACAGCAGATTACAGCAGGGTATGCATTGTGCACTGTGTTCAAGAGATCATCTGGCATTTATTTACCAGGTACTGCACACTAGCTCAGAGCACTCTCCTGAGTTTCAGCATTAATTCTCAATTCCCAGCCTTTGCTACGCATTGCTTATATTTCAGTGTCACATCTTCTAGAAAGGAGAACTGGAGCATACACAGAGCAGGCATCTGTCAAGCCATGTTACTTACTGAGCAGCTGCACTGGGCACACTGGTTTGCTTGCCTGTTTTGGAAAAGCCCCTCAGCCACAAACATTTCTCCATGGTGGTAGGTGGTGCCATTGTATTCACAAGATTTCCCGGTGATTTTGCTGCTGACTGAGAAAAGGGAGTCTTCTGGAAGCAAAGGGAAAGGAACATTTCATGCTAAGGTTCTTGATTATTCACAATGTCATAAACACAGGGGAGAAAAATTTCCCTTCTCCCTAATTTTCTTTAATATGGAAGGACAAGTTTTGCCATGCTGCAAAGTACAAGTGATATGTTACTATGTTGGTGAACTTGGGTAAATCACACTCTGTGTTGACTGTCCCACTTAATCCTGGGATGCTGAGGACCAGCTGCAGTGCCAGAACTAATGGTCCTTTCTCAGGCTGCAGTGTTTTCCCTTATGTGTCTATTTGTTACTTGTATGTGGTTCTTTCATGATTTAATGAAAAAGGCATTAGGTGCTGCATACATACAGAATCCCACTATCAACAGCACTGTTCTAGCAGAGTTTCCCCCTTCTTAACTACTGGATACTGATTTAAAAAAAAAAATTATTTTCTAGTATTATAGCCCAGAGAGAACTTAATTGCAGGTTAGCAAGTTGTGCCACCGGGCTGGATGATTCCCTGCCATCCATAGGCACAAACCTTTTGGGAGAGGAGCAGCAATAATGATGATGGGACTGCCAAGAGAGAGCTATGTACTAAGTGTTTGTTCCTAGTTGTCTTCAAAACAGACAAAACTTGTCAAAAGCAGATGGCAAAAGCTGACCAAAAGTTGATTTTTCTCTGACATAGTTTCTAATGTCAGATGTGCACATGAGGGAACTTTGTTTGCAGAATTCAGTGCATATGACAAAGTGCACGATGTGGCAGTGCCAAATCCATTCTGAAACCTCCTGCTTTAACTCAGCATCATATTGAGCTCTGCACCACATGGGTTAAATGTTTTTCTAAGACATAAAGCTATCCATACCTTATGCTAAACCATCCCCTAGACTGTTTAGCTATTAGCAGTTGATAAACTGTGCAAAGGAATTACACTTTACCCATGAAATGTGAGTTACTTGATAGGCTTGGGCAGTGAACCTGGCACTACATATTTATATTCACATGAATTTAGCATCTCAGCATGGGAAAAGACATTTCAAACAAGGGCTCTGTGGAAGTAACAGTGGAGTGTTTGTTCTCTGGAGCCCAAATCACAGTAAATTTCTAGGAATGCAGCTGAAATTTCAATCAGTGGGTTTGGGCTTTCATGTAAAAGAAACCTGACCTGAAAATTCAGGTCTCCCTATAGTCCCTTTCATTACCTATCAGATAAACCTGGAGCTATTTTTTTGTGAAACCATGACACCACAGAATGTACATTTTTCAGCTGTGAGCTCAAGTGAAAAGACAGTTTTCTGCTGGTATGCACTGACATTAAACACTGTCATTTAGTTTTCCACAAAAGCATATATTAATTACATTGGTCCATCAAATATTAATACTTTAAATGGTAAATATCAAATCTGTCTGCGGAACATACATGTACTACAGGATTTGAGAGGGTATGGAGTCAGCAAAGTCCATTCTGCAGGAGACTGGAAGAAGTCAGGGTTAGGGTTCCTGGCCTGATATTTCATTGCCTGACACACTTGATATTTGCACTTTGCACTTCCAGAACTGAAGCACTGAATACATCATTATTTCACTGCAATCAGGAATGTCAAATGATACCTTTCCAAACTCCTATAAAGAGTACAGAGCCCTGGCCACACCTGTGTTTGACACAGAAATGCTTTGCTTTTGGCACTTGCTGTATGGTTTGCTAGAAATGCACAGTCTGGAATGGCAAGATTCATGCTCTAATTAAGACATCCTTCGAAAGTCATCAGCAAAAGATTCAATTGACAAATTCAGCTACTATTTAGGCACAAAAAAACCTTGCTTCCTAATCAGGATTGCTCCCAAAGCTTTATCTGGCATTTTAATGGTGCTGACTAACATTGCTTTAATTAGCTGCCTCAGTAAAGTACCAGGCAAACCATCTGTGTGAATCCTTTTAATTAATTGGGTTCAGTTTGAGGGGTTTTTTTATGCTATTCTTAACATGTCAGTGGAAGCAACATACAATGTATAGGGTAAAGATGTTGTAGCATTAAGGTTTGAGGGAAGAGTAAAAAATGTACACACACCTAACTTTCCAGTCTTCTGGGAGAAACACATTCTGTATCACATGGATCACAGTCAGTTTTGGAAACACCATCTTTCAGCTTTTTATGTTTACAATTCTATTCCTTTCTGGATTGTTATAAAAACTTGGTCCTGAGATGCTTTATCCTTACTTGGATATGAAGCAGAAGAGCATCAGTTATTTGCTACTAATCCCTTGAATAGCTGAGAGAATTTCTATGGGCAGTTCCTGATGTTTGAAACACTGGTAACTTCTGCAAAACTATTTATGTGCAGAGTGAAAAGCAGTAACCAGCTATGAGCAATCTGACCTTTTGAGAAATGGGGGATGACTTATTTGAGGAATGGCTTTAGGATCCAGGCCTTACTACAATCAAGGGTTGAACTTGGATCTTTCTGGATAAAGACAAGAGGTGCAGGTATAATTACTAATGAACAATTTAGCACACCACCTAACAAAGTGGGAAAACCACCTCAGAAGCCATGGCATGATAATCAGTGAAGTGTTTATGATGTGACATCTGAAAGACAAAAAAATCAGCTGCTTGTGGGCAGTCCTTGCCCTTGGGGACAAGGAGACAGCTTGGCTTTCTGGCAGTCATGGTGTGAGTTGTTCTAACCTGCAGTCAGCAGCAGGCTGAGGTGAGTGTCCTCCTGAAATGGACCCTGCACAGCACCTCAGGAAGGGTCTGTAGGGGTTTATTGCATCTCTATGAGGTGCTTTCCTGTGCAATATTCTGCCCATTTGTGTTAGTACTTAACACTCTCACTATTGCTTATTTTAGTATCAGAACATCTGGCAAAGAACATTTTTAAAAAAGCCTACAGACTCCTGGCTTGCTGAGTTAGAAACTATTTTTAAACTGCAACATTCAGGATCACCTAGTGTCATTTAATGATAAATATAGGCTTTTAGTGTCCAACAGAAAGGCTGGGTGCCCAGCCTGTCTTGGGTTTTACAGTTTGTCTATTTTATTAACCACCCTTATAAAAACAATCAAATGCTCAACAATATGAAATTAATCACAAGGTCTAATGCCTTAAGAAACTTACCATACTGGGAACTGTTTCACAGATAGTCTGTTTTTTTTAAAGCAGACAGATGACAGATTATGAATTTGAATCCAGAGGAGATTTTATGAAACATGTTTTCTGAATCAACACAGAGCATAAGCATGTACAGACCAGGACACTGAGGATTGTTTTGGAACCACATTCACTAGAGAAGCAATTGGATTCTGCTGGGACTCCAGGACAGCTGTTTGCACTGACATCCCTTCTGCACATTTCCTTCTATTCCCAGTGAGTTTTGCCACTTAATGTACACAACTGGAAGTGTCAGTGTAGTTGCACCAGGGGCTGTAGAGCTCTCTGGGCTGTATCCTGGGGCAGGAAACTGTTGTTGGACACCAGCTGACCAGTTGATCTCACATGCTGCTTTCTGTACACCTCGAGTTGTAACAGCACCATGCAAGGCTGCATTACTTTCCTTGTCACTTAAAATTTGCCTAAGAATGGTAGGTTACCACATAAAGAGCATTTATGAAATAAACCACAATTCTTGGAAATGTGCAGACCACATTTCTAATGCCACTTGAGTGTCAAAGTACTTCTTCCTATTTTGCTTATTGAAAATTCTGTGAAATCTGAATTAGCCCAGGCACCCACACTGCCCAACACAGGTGGGCAGAACTTTCATTACCTGACATCTGCTTTTGGAAGACTCTTTGCTCAGGTAGGAGCTGCACAAAACCTGTCACACTGTTTCAGTGTAGGGTTGGCTTCTAGGGGTCAGCTAGGATTATTTTAAACACTCTTTGGGGTGGAGGTCCTTGGGGAATTGTAGCACAGCATTATGAGACCAAATGGATTTCTTTCCTACTAAAAATTCTTCTGCTTAACTTCTTCCCTCTACTTTTGTTTCCACTCTACACGAACGTGTCACCTCAAGGTCTGAAGCCCATTGAACTAAATAGATTTGGAACCTGGCCCAAACACCTACTCTGTGTGGCACAGCAAAAAGGCAGTTCCCCCTTTCATCTTCTGTCTCATATTTCTACCATATTCCTTAGTATTTCTAGAGAGAAGGACTACATCATAGTCAGTAACTGCATCTGTTCTCTTAGAAGACTGAGTCCAAAAAGTTAATAGAAATCTGTTGATTGACTACAGTAGGAGGTGGATCAAGCCTCAGTCCACGTGCATTTAGCCTTTTCCCTCAGTCATGCATCATAATCCAAATTATTACAAATCTGTTTTGTAAGTTTGTAACATTAAAAATTAAAATGACGTGTGAAGGTTCCTTTAAAAAACAACCAAAGCTGTGCAATGATGTTGTCTTTAAAGTAGTGGTGGAGGCTGACAATAAATGTGGATGGAAAAGTTGTGCACTATCCAAAAACTGCAAACACAAGCTCTAAATAAAATCCATATGTGCCTCTTGGAGGTGCAGGTGTCAACGATATTAAGCCACAAAATGCTTTACATTAAAATAACTTTAAGGACCAGGTTAAGCTCTAAAAACTCCAGGGTAATTCAGAGTTAATCACCACAGCTAGTCTTTAATATGGTCAGAGGGTAGAAAGTGTATGAAATTCATTGCTTGAAGGAACTAGTAGCACCTTATCTAGGCACTGTGAACTTCCATCCACACTCAAGGCAGAGATGGAGTTTCAGTTTAAACATTCAAAGGGCTGTTGGTTGTGTTTTAGCTTTCTAGGGCTAAAGTCAAGCTCTTCACATTATTTCAATATATTTTCTGCAGCTTAATTTCCTGTGTTTTCTTTTATAGTTGCATAAAAAATTGCCTATCAATTGCCCAGCAACTCTGAAGGGCTCATAAAACACTTTCTAGGTTGCTCTAGTTTAATTCTTGCTCTCGAGTTAAAATATTATATGAATCCACCAATCACTCTCCCGCCAAGGAAACAAATTAAATGAAGCTTTGGTGCATTCTGAATCCTCTCTGAAGTCTCTTTGAAGGTCTTGGAAGTTATCTTGGAAAAATTCTGAGTAGCTTATCCTATCCTATCATGTCAGTCCAAAGAATTGAAGTTCTGTCATCCATGTGGGAAGATACGTATTTTTTCAATCCATTTTGGATGCTGATATACAGATAAATGTTTTTAAATTTTTTATGGTCAAAAAAGCAGAATGGAAACAAGCAAATAACCTCAACCTGGCTGTGATAGCAAACATTACTTGTGAAGATAGTGTCAAAGGCAAATCAGAAACCAAATCAAATCATCTAAGCACACATCAACAGGAAAAAATGAGACATTTCCCTGTAATGCCTATGCTATTGTATTTCTAAAGCAAATTTACTTCCAAATCAATAATTAATTTAAACCATCTGACAACTACCCATTGTTAGAACTCTCACTTGCTGATATGAGGAGGGTAGGTGGTAGCAAGAAGAGTTGCATAGAGAATGGAAGAGCTGGGCACAGTATCCCTTCTATCCCAAAAATGCTCATGAGTGGAAGGGTAAGAAGACTGGAACTGAGAGCCTGGGAGCTGTGGTGTGTGAGCTGGGTAGAACCCAAAGCTTCTTCACCAAATGGTTTAATGTCTGTGCATTCTGTAATGGAAAAATCACTCCAGCAGAGCATTCCAACAGCCAGGGTTGAAGATTTTGGTTGTAATTCAGTGCTAGATGTGCTGCACTACACACACATACTGTGTAGTTACTTATAAAATGTCTGTCAGGTCAAGAGGTGCTGTGCATGCCCTGCAATGCTGAGTCTGAATCCACACTGCAGAGTGCAGGGTGTCACCTGGACGAGCTCAGTGACTGAGTGAAGACAGAACTGAGCTCATGGCAGGCACATTTTTCCTGCTTCTTCAGTGAGTTTTACAGTGCAGTGAGTTCTGTGCTAACCCAGGATCTAAAAGAGCTGGTTCAGAGATTCAGGTATTACTGGAACATGCTGCAGTCTACCATGCAGACAGAGCCTCACTTTTTTTTACGTGATGTTCTCAGCCCACTGTTGTGAGACACCTCATCTTTAGACCAGCCATGTATATAGGTGCCACCTGGCATTTCTGTATCTAAAGAGAAAGTGCATCAGAAAAGTTGGTTGAATTTGATAAAGAAAAACCATAGAACCAAAGGAGCTGAAACTTAAACCTGTTGCTAATAATGAATGTTCCTGGAAGGCAGTGTGTTTAGTCGGGGCAGCAAGCTTAAAAACACTGGAGCCAGATGGGCTGATTCATACATCAGTGTGCAGCCTTATCTGCTGAGACATCAAGCCAGCAAGTGGAATGTGGAAACCCTTTCTAAATCCTGCAATTGTGAACTTTTGCTTCTGATGTAAGCTTTGCTTAGGTTTACATATTTGATCTTTAACGAGACTCTAAATACTTTGATTCATAATTGTTGAATGTAGAAATTATACAATCTACAATAAATGCTCCAGCTTTAAAGGCACTGTCTATAAAAATGCCATAAAGGACAGCCACAGCTAAATGCTCAAAGGACTCCTGCATGAAGTTTATTTTCATGACAAGAGGCAGAAGCTCTGAAGTCCACTCTGGGTCAAAAGCTGATCCAGATCTAAGAATGATGGTAAATTCTCTCCCTGACTACAAATCACCTCTCCTGTGATGATGCCTGGAGCATCCTGAGGTGGAAGGATGCATGGGATGTCCTTTGGGTCTCACTAATATGTAAAAAGAGTCCAAATTCATGTGTCCCTAGGTGTTTTTGGTTCCATATGTGTGATGATAAGAAGAATACAGTTCAGATGGTAAAATACTTTTCAGAGCTACAAAAAGGAAGGAATATCCAGATCTGTGTAAGAAACAATATCTGGATTTTGCCAACGCTAGAAAGAATGGGTTTAAAAAAGAAAGATTAGCAGTGAATCTGTGGTAGAAGCTGGTGAACCACTGATGGAAGTAGAAGATGCTTCATAACATATGTCTGAAAACTACTTAAGATTCATGATGTCTGGTGCCAGGGAGACAGGATACAAACACTGCATCTCTTTGTGTCAGGGAGTCCAGTGTCACTATGGATGCAGAAGACATTAATTCCAGGGGGAGAGCAGTGCCAGCTTTTCTCAAAGGAATCCTTTCAACAGCTCCTTCACTTAGGTAGCTAAGAAGTTCAATGTCCAATGAAAGATGCTGCCTCCTGGCATTACCTCTGCTCCATTAAATAAGGAGACAGTGATTTGTGCAGTTACACTCTACAAGGCCTGCAGAGAGGCAAGAGAAGAGCCCCAGGTCACTCTGACTAGCATTACTCATTTCTGTAATGCAGCTTGAGAAATGGAGGGGAAACATATGTGACAGAACATAATGAGCATTTATGAGAGAAATTCCCATGGATGGCCAATGGCCAGAGCTCTCACACGTTCCATTAGAAAATAACCAGGAAAGCCAGAGAAGTGAATTTCCTGCTTATCATGGAATGTTGCACAAAAGGCATTGTATGCTGGACATACAAGAATGGAAAGTTGGCATAAGATCTGCAAGAATGCCTGAGATACCTGCTCAGATCAGGCATGAACAATTACCAGTGAAGAAAGAGCACCAAATATGATACACATAATCACTGCAGAAACCAGAATGCAAATAGCCCCTGGAATCACAGGAGACTCCTGGTTCTCTTCTACCTAACGTTGTTTCAGATTCAATTAGGGGAAAAACAGACCTTAGTGGGACTCACATTTTTAATGAGATAGTGCACAGCTAGCAATATAATGGCCCATCATTTGTAGCAGATGGATTACAAATAGACTTTAGGAGCAGCTAAGATAATAGATCACAATTCAGGAAAGGCTTATTCTGATAATTTGCCATATTTATCAGTTTAAACATGGAGTACAAAATTCCAGCTGAAGACTGTGAATAGGGAGAACTTAATTTGATAAAATGGATATGAGAGTTTACAAGGGGCCTCTTACTCTTCTCCCTACTAGATCATTGTAGAATGTTTTAAAATCTTCATAGGTATCATGACATCTACAGGCTCATGAACAGAAAAAAAGCCCAAACAGTTCATTGCGAAGGAGCACTTGAAGCAAAACCAATCAATCTAGAAGCATTTATATTTCTATAGAAAATACAATACAGAGATACTAAAAAATAATAGAAAAAGTTGCTGACTGCAAATGCCAATTATTGAGTAGGGCTTCTGTGATTTAACTTCAACTGTCAAAAAGTAAGCATCCAGTTTCCCTGTGTTCCCTCAATAATCAGTGCAGAGTGACAGCCATCTCCAGGGAAAAAAGTCTTCCCATTCTGGGTGACAGGATGAATCACCCTCATGTTTCCAGCTGCTGTAAAGGGTATCTAGATGATTGTCTTCCCAACTGAAGATTAGATTAGTTGGAAAAACAGACCAGGTTTTGGGCACACCAGCATACCAGTCCTTCTTTTGATCTGGAAACAAAAGAGGGGTTTGTGTTCTCAGCACCTTACTGCTTTACTAAGTTTTACCTTAGGCCAAAGAAAGTGTTTTGCCTTAGAAATTTTCTTTCCTACACAGTAGACCATTATAGAGAAAACTCCAATCATCAGCTGGATGTTCCAACTCCAAAGAGTTGGATTTGAAGTTGAATGGGCTCAATCTCATCCTAAGACACAAAAGCAGCATCACAGCATCAGATGAGTGAGAAGCTCCAAATGGTTCTTCCTTGTCACTGGTTAAAAAAAAAGGATCCTAGACACCTAGATCAGATATTGATACACATAACTGATAGAGAGTGAAAATAATTGTCAAGGCAGATGAATCCAACCCAAAACGATGTGTGGATACCATTTATCATCCAGTAAGTGCAGTGAACACATCTACCCCATCTGAACAGCGACCTCCTTGTGCACTCATGTCCCTCTGCCATTGTGCACTCACTGCCTCCTGCTGACAGTTTCTGCTCAGGGACAGCTGTTTTCCTCATACAATAAACTCTGAAGAAAGTCAAATAAAACCCTTTTCTGTGATGCTGCATGAATACTCTTTTATAAATGGGAATGTGGGGTGCCACTAAGACAGACATGGAGGGAAAAGCTCCAGTCAAGTCTCCCAGCCATTAGGCCATGTCGGGAATGCTGGAACAGGCTCGTGAAAGATCCTGCTTAGTCTCCTTCATACAGTGGCTCTTAATAATGAGCATATAATAAATGTACAGTCTGGAGAATTTACTATACAGTATCCAATTGGATTTATACAGTCATAAACTTCTACAGCACTGCTTCTATGATTTACAACAGTCTCTGCTAATTATGAAGCCATGCCTGGCCCTGAGATGTGAAAGGTGAACGTTACCACACTGATTGTACAGTGACACTACACAAATGCACATTTTGAATTGCTTGTTAACAGACAGCCATTGCAAACAACTGTGTATTTTGGTCTGCTCTTATGAAAAGCACCAAAACCAGAAACGTAAGAAGTTTGTGGGATGGTGTTTTATTGTGATAGAGTTTAGAGATAAAGAGTCTGGAATGGACAGTCAATGAAACAACTGCTGCTTTCTGTCTGGACTGTAGGGAATTGGACTTGGTAGTTTACCTGATCCCTTCACAAATCTATACTTCTGATTTCCTAAACAGAAAACACCATGGGAAATACTGTAACTTACTGTAGGACAAGCCTCTCATGACCTAAATGGATATAGGAGGAGGTTTACTTCACAGACGTTTTCCAGCACAGACATTTAATTTTGTTGTTACTCAGCATATTAAATGACTATTTCAGAAAGAACAGTTTGTCACTAGTAAGAATTACCTGGGCATCGTGGGCAGCACAGCTGTGGTACATGCACAGGGGAAGCACAGTGTAGACTTGGGCATCTTATCCTGCTGCACAAAACGTTTCCATTCTGCAGATGGAACATAGTACACAGTATTTTAATGAAATGTGCTCTGACAAATTTCTGTGTTCTCTATTCTACATCCAAACATTTTTTAGAAAATGCCTTTTTTACAACATTCTGGTTTCACTCACACTGAGATATGCCCAGATACTTCCACTGCCTTTGAATTTATGCTGGAGGTCAGAAATCCTTAAAAACCTTAAAATTGGAGGAGTATAAAAATGGATAGCAACAATCTCCATTTCTCTTTTTCTTTCCATTTGTCTTTTTTTTTTAGCAGATTAGGCTTAGGAATTGCATTTCCAAAACTAAGACATGGATAAATGGTAGGTCTCTGAGATATCCCCTACTGAGGGTTAGTTCAAGACCACAAGAGACAATAGTGTCTGTAATTGTTCCTGAAAACTGTGGAGAGTCTTTTGTTTTCATTTTATTACTTTCCCAGTAGACAAAAAACCCCAGATGGTAAGTAGCTATTTTTTTAAGAAATCTGAGTTAAGTCTTGGGAATAGGGTTCATTATTCATGTCATTAACATAATATTCTATTTGACCACATCTAAGTTTGATTTATAATTAAAACACAGGGAATTTTCATTCTCTGTTGTGTGTAACCAGAAAAGACTATCCATTTCAAATTCCCATTTCCCATCTATAATTCATCCTCTTAATTTACCTCTGAGTTCCTCATGTTTATAACAAGAAAGATCTTTCACCATGAAAATTGATATTAAGTTATGACTGTAGTTTTAGGTGGTGTCAGGACTAAACCCACCTTATTTTCATATGCCTTCTGGAGCACTGAAATGTTTTCCGTGGATGTGCAGACTTCCCTAGACAGCAGATGTATATAGGCCTTTCTAATCATCTCTTTCAAAATAATTCATTGACAAATATCTGCAGACCACAGGCTGGAATCCTGCTATTAGATCACTGCTAGCCACAAACTACAGTTGTGCATCTGCTTTGGAAAGAGACACTAAAAATGATCATCACCATCTGTTTCCAATGAAAGCACTGAAATGAAATATACTGATTTTGTAGAAGAGGAGCAAATCTGAGACTCCAGGATCTCCACAGAACAGGGACTATCCCTGCTCTGCACAGCTCTGGCTCAGCATCCCTGGGAGCCTGTGAAGCACTGCTGAGGAGGAAAGGCTGGCACTGCCTGCTGACCTGGCTCCATGTTGCTGACTTCTCCTGTTCTATGACCTCACTCTTTTTCATTTTAAGTCCTGCAGGATCTCCTGATGTGAATGTTTACTTTCTGTGCATGGTCAGCTGTGATAAAATTCTGCAGGCAAACATTGCTGCTCCACGCTGCCAGCCAGGCTCCATCCACTGTGTGCTGCAAGACAGAGCTGCTTTAACTGATCCTGTGCTTAGGGAGACTGATCTTATTCCCAGTGATATTTGGGAACAGCCCCACTGACCAGAGCAAAGCACTGCTCAGTCTCTCTAAGCCACGGCCAAGGTCATGTTTCTGCATCAGGTACCAAAGAGTGTTGATGCATCTCTGTCTGATGCTGAGTGTGGAGAGCAGTCATTTAGCCTGAGGTCTGCAAATATAACTACAAATGCAATCAAAAGCAAAAAACTGCTGTATTTTAGGGAGTAAAATAATGATCTGACAAATTGTGAGTGCTCAATTTTACTTGACAGTAACAGTCAACAGGCTCCACTATGAACTAGGGGGGAGGAGGGGTTGTAAAAGGAAGGGGGAACAGGGTGAGAACACTGAATTATGTTTAGTTTTATTCTGGTTTAAGTATGTAAATTATAACTTGTAAAAATACAATACTATATACACACAAAAACAGGAAAGCTTTTTTTTTTTTTTTTTTTTTTTTTTTTTTTAATGCCAGGCTGAATAACTAGGCCTCTGTTTAGTTAATTTGCCTAATTTGCCTGGCCTTTTTCTTTAGCATCAGAAGTGTGTGTGCTGGGGGGATGGACAGACAGACTGTTTAGAGACAGAGCAGAGACCTCTGTCTGCTGCCTGGTTTGTTCTGTGCAGACATCATGTGGATCACAATGTCTGTGGCCAGCAAAGACATTTTGATATACTGGACATAAAGACCTCTGGGGATTTTTTTGCTTTTCTCTGCAGTGTGTGGGAATCAGTTTCTGCATCAGACTTTGCCAGGGAATCATACATGGTTTATGTATCATCTCTCTTACTTGCTATCTGTGGCACACTTTACTTTCATCTTTTATGCTGTCATAGTTGGTTTATGGTCTGTGCTTGTGCTTTTAATGCCTTTATTTTGTTAAAATTATAAATTGTTGAGGGTTTCCTGAAGGAAACTTCATGAAACTGATGAAGCTTGAGGAGTTTTTATGGCAGGTCAATGCTCTGAGGGGATGATTTTGGCCAGGACAAAGCTCAAATGAGTGGCTGGACACTAGAGTTGTTATTTGGAATCTTCCTTTTAGAAAACAAGTCACATCCAAGAGATCCCTCACTGCTGAAATGATCCCAGGTCACATTTTGCACCCTCATGGTATACCAAAGGTAAAACATAACAAACAAGGGAGTCGAGTCCAATGCACTTCTGAGCTGCCTGGACTGGGAACTACCATAAGCAGTTTCCTTCTTTATTAAACCTTTTGCCCTGAACTATCACGTTGTCCTCCACACCCAAGTTAAAAAATAAGACAGACTGTGTTTTTTCGAGGCTCAGAGTGTGTGGGTGTGCCTGGGTTCCAGCAATGCTGTTGTCTAGAGCAGCTGCCCAGACACTTTTCCATCCCTCCAAACTGTCTAACATCTCTCTAAAAATCACTGAGCATTTCTTTGTATCCACATCTCTAGGATTTCCAGCTAATTTTTTCCCCACCCAAGACACATTCTTCCAGTGATTTAATGAGTGTTTTACTCCACACAAACTCCAAGGGAGTTTTCAACTTTGCATATACATCAAGAAAAGTTGAGTGGACACTCCTTTTTTGCTCTAAACAAAGATTTTTTCCTTTCCTTCCTACTACATTGTTTTTTCTCTCACAGCTGCATTCTGCAGCTAAACTTGTGGAACTACTGTTTCTGCATCTCTGCGTTGAATTGTAGTAGCAGATTCCCTCAGAGCAAATGCTGCACAGGGGCCCAATATTTTACACTTGCAGGGAAGGAAAATAACAAGGAATACTTTATTCTGCATTAAATATAGCAGACAGAACTCAGCATCTGGAGTGTCTCATGTGTTAGTGATTAAGATCCCTTATTGTTTATTTTAAAGTGCTCTAAGGGACATAAACTGCCCTCACTTTTGTGCCTCCTCCCAGCTGTATATGACATACTATGGGGATCTCTGACTCCTGTGTTTTTGCATCAGCCATCAACTGATGGGAGCCCTTTCATATTCTACCCAATTCTCTCTACTCCCCATAACCTTTTCTCATGTTTCATCATCTCATTCTTCTTTGACTGACTTGTACTCACAGTGATTATCTAAACCTGTTCCTTCAGCACTTCATGCTTTGACTGGAAGTGTTGGCACTGCAGATAGATCAAAGTACCAAATTCAGGTTCAGCATAATCACCCATATTGGTAGAACTGCAAGGATTATACTTTGGCAGTGGGGCCTGATCAGTTGGGATGTAATGCCCAGCATCCACAAAGCTCCTGGCTAATGAAGGAGTTGTTTTGTCTATGCTATGCAACTCCTTTTTGCCAGTATTGGCCTTCTCTGTTAATATCTTCTTTTCATAGGATCAGCTGCCTGTATTTCCTGCAGCATAACCAGGACCTAGTGAAAACAGGTTTGGGCTTTGTCAAACTGTAGCTACATCAGAAAGGAGGAGTTGTAGGATCAGTAACTCAGCAGTCCTACCTCTGAGCAAAGACAATTAACGCAGTAAACGAGGCCATAGGGTTCTAGATAAGGATGCCATCTTTCTCCTACATGGTACTTCTTATCTTGAAACACACAGTATGTGTCTGAATCTGTAAAACAGGAAAGAATTGAAAAATCTATGAATGAAAATTTCCATCCCATGTTTATGAAGTATATTTACATGCGCAGAGTTTTCTGTGAACTACTTTTGCTTTTCCTGGAGAATTACACAACATAAAGACCCTTAATTCCACATGCTGTTTTTTCTAACCTCCCAAACCAAAATAAATGACATAGCCTCCCATTTTTCCCAAATTGCAAATGATGATAAAATAGCTTTTGTACAGGTGAGTTTATCCTTTCACTTGTTTAGGTAATAAAATTGAAGTGCCTGATCACTCAGACAGGCTTAAAGGAAACAAAACCTCTTCACTACAAAACCAAAGCAATTGGTCCAACTCAGGAAAATCCCAGGTTGTACTGCAGAGAGATGTTGAAATAATTTATGCATCAGCTTTCAAAATATTTTAAGATCTTTTGTTCACTAAGCACTTCTGATCTTGCAGTTGCAGTTTTGCAGAAATCCACGTACCTGTCACACATTATTGTCCTGTCCCTTCCTGTCACATTATGGTTTCACATTGAAACCTCAAATCTCTACAATAAAAGGTTGTTTCTCACATGTTTCCATGTGGGAGTGCCTTTCTGTTATCCTAATGATATCCAAATTCAGTTTAATTCATTACCCACAGTACAGATGATACTTCAGGACATCTTAACACAATACCCATCTTCTAAGTGATGATAATCCCAGCCAGGGACAGTCTTCACATTTACTGGGCTTGAAGAAAGTACCCAGAGCTGGGGGCTGTGAGTAGAAACTGTGATCTGCTTTCCCTCCACACAGAAGCATGACAAATGAAACACAGGATATGAAAAGGCAGACAGCTGGAGTTTGGTAATTTCACCCTGTTCTTTCTTTAACAAGGCTCCTGCACATGGTTTTCCTGTGGCTGGGTTCAGTGGGGCAGAGGGCTTTGTGCAACTCTCTTTTGTTTTCCCCCCCATCTACTTCCTTGAAAGCAGAAGCTGCTGAGACTGAGGCTAAAAATTTTAATTTCTCAAGGGTAAATAGTGTCTTTGGTAAGAAGGAGGCCCAAACCCAACCTGTGCACGTAGGGAGAGCATTCCAGACACCTGGTAACAAGGCTGAAGCAGTCAAACACTCCAAGACTTATTTGGGTAGCTGTTCTTCCTTGCCGTGATTGCTGAAATGTGTTAACATCTCCCCTAGATGACAGGCTTTGCAGAAATGCTCCCTTTCTTTTGTTTGTATTCTTTTCAGATCTTCTCATCAAGTTTTTGACAGGTTTTTTTTTTAAGAGGGAGACTCTTAATTTTCTCAAAGGATGTACCTAATCCAGTTCATATGAGGTTGTTTTTACAACATAACAGAGCAGTCTTGGACCAGCTTTACACTACTGAAAACTTCAGCACAATATTCTTACACATGGGACAGATCCAGATAATCTGTCAGATGTTTACAGAGGTTACTAAATAGAATTAAGCCCGCTCTTGACTGAGGATATTTGAAATAAAACAGATTCTCCAACTGATGTGTTATGTTCTTCAGAATGCACTATAACCTGTACAGCTTTAGGAAAATGTACCCCAAATGTGGGTGTGACCTGATTCTACTAAATACAGGATTAGAAAGAGGAAGAATGGTAGAACGTTTAGGACATTCTTTTCTGAACCACATCTGAAAATAGAAGGAAAATGTCCAATTTATGTGAATGTGACAGTTTTGTTTGAAGTCTACTTACGTTTTACTTGTTCTAGTTTACCTCCATCTATGAAAAGGAGACAGAGCACACCAAAAAAGATAAAATGCAAATCCTCCAATATCCACTTTCTTTTCATCTTTATCGTCAAAAGGAAAAGAAAGAACCTCCAAGAAGATAATGTCGAGCTGTTAGGGAAAAAAATATTAAATTAATTAAAGTAAAATCTTGTAAGATACTCAATGATTTCATCCAGCACATAGAAATCCTAAACTGCCAGGACAAAAAAAATATGTCTACATCATGCATCTTCCTTTCATGGAAACAGCTTTGCCTTCAGATCATTTAATGTTTGGAAAAGGGGCCACATTCCTTTTCATGAAAGCTGAAAACTGGATATTCCTTCTAATAACATCCTTATTCTACTTCCAAGCAATCTGGCAAGTAAGCAATCTAAATTCTTAAAAGTTCTCTTTCCCAAGAAGCGAGTTTGGGATATGTCCTTGTAGAACATCACTTTTAGCTGTATCTTTGGTGTCAGTTTTAACATTTGCTTCATCCCAAAGTGAATCTTGGATGTCCCTGGATTACAGGTCCTGCTCTGTGGGAATCCCTGTCCAGGCTGAGCCTCTGGCCCTGCTGCACCAGTGGGAATTTCTCTCACATCTAAAAGGCTTCCACCAGTATTTGGCTCGCCCCTTCGCCCCTCTTCCAACCACTATTGTTCTGGTAACTGTGTATAATTAATTTTTCTAGAGTTAACCCTTCTGCTGCCTTGAGAGCTGAGAGCAGAATGGGGGAATGACTTGTCATCTTCATTCCTGTAGATCTTTACTGTCAAAATCTTGCATGTGGGGCAAAGCTTAATGTATTCTTCTCTGTGTGGTGCTTGCTGGATGTGCCATTCTGTTTATCTTTCTCTGGGCTTTAACAAGTGAATTATTTTATGGAAATAATTACCTAATTAACTAAAGCGTATTTTTTAAATACAGCCAACTTAAGATTCTACTATTTTGATGCCCCAATGTTTATGAGCATTCATTACAAAAGTCTTATCTTCCCAGAGTGCACTTGTCCATAACTTACAATGTTGGAAAGATTTGGGTGTGATTTTAAAAGCCTTGATATGGATTCACTATTAGTTTTACAGAAGTTAAAAAAACCCAAAAAGAGTCACTATTGGAAAAATGAACTGTCTGTTTTGTAAACTAATTTGGCCTCTCCAGATTTCACGTAAATAACAGAACTATATATAAATATGTTCAAACTCACAGATAAGGAAAAAAATAATAATTTATATATGGATAAGTAAAGCGGTGGATAACTTAAAGAAACTAATCAGTAAGTTAAGAAGTCCTTACAATTAAGATCTTCCAATTAAGACTGTTGAGACCTTGAATACTGTAACAAAGGGGGTGTGATCTGATTTTATCAGCTCCTTCACTGTTCAAGAATTCTCTGTATTCCCAAACCACAACCACAATGGACATCTTCCTTAACTAACTAAACCTGTGCCACTACTCTGTACTCAGTAAGCTCATTCAAAACAATGCAAATTGCCTCTGAAAATGTTTTGTAAAAAAACATTCTTTAAAGCACACTCCCTCTTCAGTAACAAAACACAACTTTCCATTTATTTTGCAAGTTGAGAATAATGTTTCAATTTCAGAAGAAGAGTTTAAGTAGCTTTTCCCTTTCAACATTTTCAAATCACATAGGACATTTTTGAAGCCAAACATCCTTTAAAAAAACCTGTTTAACATTAAAACCTCATAATTTAGTCCCAGGACATCATGCATGCATTGAAAACAACAGTAGCACATCACTGGGACTAGCAGAAATGGGAATGTTTAAATATTTCAGCCTTCCTAGGGATTGCTTAAGCAAACAATAATTATAAATGGCACACAATTATCCTTTGTGCAGCACCTTATCTCTTAGCTAGGTTGGTAAGTTGGAATAGAAAGGCTCAGGAATCCACCCATTTTAAGTGTCAGGTCTTCAAAAGGAAGAACATTATAAAACTTTGACTCCTTCTTCTCAGAAATGCTGCAGAGCAATGTGAGATGGAGGAGTTGATACAGAAATGGCATGGAGACTTTTGATGTCTTTCTTAATTCTCTTTAATTTCTGTATTGTTGTTACTCCAAATATAAACACATACTTTTCACTATTAGCACACTCCCTTTATTTCCCCAAAGGGCAATGTCTTAAAAATATTCCTGGATTTAAATAATCTCAGTTAGTATTAACCTGTTAATTATTGGTGTATTTTCTGCATTGTAGAAACAATTAAAGCGATCCACATCTTACACGAATTACTCAGTGAAATAAAGCCGATGGGGCTCTGTTTAACGCCTCGCCCTCCAAAGAGCCCCCTTTGGTAACTACAAGAGGCAGCGAAAAAAACCTCGATTAGGGAAAAAGCCCCGCAAAATCCAAACGTGTCAGCGCCGAGGGCGGCAGGCAGGGGCTGCGGCGATGCAGCGGCGGGCAGGGCTCAGCCCCGACGGCCGCGCTGGCCCGTCCATGGCCCGCAGCACGGGCCCCGTCCCGCTCCGCTCCCGCCGAGCCTTTCCCCGGCGGGAGGCGGCTGCAGGCGGGCGGAGTCCCCGCTGCTCTCACACACAGCCGGGAGCGGAGCCGGGCTCGGGGCTGCCCCCCTGCCCGGGGCCGGGCCAGGTGCCGCCGCTGCCCCCGAGAGGGCGGCGGGACATCGCCCGGAGAAACGGGACACACGGAACGCCCGGGAGGCGTCGAGTCCCCGCGCCGGGCTGTCTGTGCCTCGGGCACGGCTCCGGCAGCGGGACCGCGCCTTCCCGCGCCTCGGCTGGGACAGCAAAGCTCACAAACCTGGGGCACGGCCGGAGGGCGCTCGGAGACGGCGGCGAAGGGCGCTGGGGCTGCGGGAACCGCGCGGCTCCGCTCGCCGGGCTGCGGGGCGGGGGGTCCGGCCGGGCGGCTCCGCCGCTCACTCACGTTGCCATAATCTTCTCCCGCGGCTTTTAGGTGTCCCCTTCGATTCCGTGGTGTGGGGAGCGAGCAGGGGACGGACGGGGTCCTGCCGCCGCCAGCCCTCGAGCCCCGGCTGACGGACGGGAGCGGAGAGGAAGGATCGGCTGCGCCCGGGCTGGGCTCGCTGCAGGGTGGGCGCTCCGGACGGTCCCGGGCTGGGGCACCTGCCGCCGCCGCCTCCTGCCCCGCGAGGAGCGCAGCGAGGGCCCGCGGCCGGAGGATGCTCGGCGGCGGGTCCTGCCCCGCAGCCCCGCCGGCAGCGAGCGGCGGGAGGCGGGGTGAGCGGGGCCGGCAGGTCCGCCTCCGCCCCGGCCCCCTCTGCCCGCGCCCCGCGCCCGCCGCCCGCACCGCCGTGACTGACACCGCGGGGAGGAGCCGCTCCGCACGGGGGGCCGCCACAGGGGCCACACCGGCCCCGGGGCCAGAGCCCGCCCGTGGGGCTGCCCTGCCGCCCTTGGGACCCGCACCGGGGCCGGGCTCCGGTGCCCTCAAACCAGCTCCGGTTGGGTGACCGCGGCTTTTTTCTCCGCGGGAACAGAGCTCCACGCGTGGCTTTCTTGGAGAGTGGACTCCACCCCGAAACGGCTCTTTAATGGACTTCTCCGAGGCGGGGTGCCCCCCAAAGCAGACCCGATGGAGTTTTAGCATCCCCTGGGATCTGCCAGCCACCTTCTGCTGATAGCCTCTGGTCTGATTTATTGTGTTAGAAGGTTTCAAGGTCACATTGAGATTCTGGTGGAACTAAATTAAACCCATGACTCATTATATGCTTGGTCAAACATTCTTTTTCTGTCTTCTTGTAGCCCCTGTAACTAATAAGAAGAGATCAGTGAACTCTTGACAAATGATCTGAGAAAAAGGGTGAGGTATGAAAAGACATCATGTGGAGAAACAAATTACAACCTATTTCCCATAGTTTGGGACCAGGGTGTTTGGGAAGCACTGCTGGGAGGTCACACACCTCTCAGGCCTAGTAGATATTTTCAGAAGGCTGAAAATTGAGCAGAACTTTTGTTTCTTCCATTGTACCTTGGCTGGACAAAACGCTGAAGGTACAGGCTATGGTGAAACCTTACACTAACTAGCATGAGGAAAGGAGAGATTACTTACTAAGGCTTTTGTTTTATCAGTAACCAAGGCTGTGTGTCAGTCAAATGCAACTATATGACTTGTAATATTAAATAATGAAAAGAGAAAGTTGTGGAGCTGGGCATTTTGAAAACTGCTCCATGCCTACTTCTGTGTCACTGCCACTTTGCCTTGCTGTGCACAAGCAGTAATCCATGTTCCTAAGGAAAAAACATTGCTTGAAGTTCTTAGTCCCCAATGTGATGCCTACAGCTGCAGGCTGAGAGTTTTAGAAGAGCCACTGTATAAAACAGGGATGGGCAAAAGAGAAAGAAATGGTAACTCTGAATCAGAAGTGTGACTGTAACTTGCACAAGAAGGCAGAGAAGTTGTGCTGTGCCAGCTCCAGCCCCACAGGGGGATATCCCTGCTCACGGAGCAGAATGAAGCACATGCCTGTGCTTCTCAATTGTGGGGCTGTACTAATGTTGTTCCTTTAGGTGTTGTGCTGGGTTAGACCATGCAGGCTCAGCCTGTGAGATAAATTCCCTATGAATAATACAAAGACTCAGATGTGTGACTGAACTGACCCTACTGCAAATCTTTGGGACTAGGAATCCACAGGTCTTTGTAGACAGGCTTAAGAGTTTGGGTTGATAGCAGCTACAGGACTTTAGAAAATCCAGCTTTGGGCCTGGGCAGAGACATCCTCCAGAACAATCCACCCAACACAGCTACCCAGCTGTGGCAGTGTTCTCTAGACAGTATTTATTCCATATATTTTCTTCTCTGTGCTGATACAAAGTCCAGTGTGTGTAATGACAACAGTAATTTGCAGTACTCTTTATGCTTAGTCAGTGTAGTAGCAATGAGAAGTGAAATATTTTCTATAGACTGTGTGACCTGAATTCTTTTGCAGAGGAATTCTTTGAAAATAAATTCCTTATTTGGCCTGAAGAGTGCTTTGGGAAAGTTGCTATAGATGCCAGCACTTTCCACTGCATTCTGTAAGACTGTTTCAGGAGATGCTGCTATCTGATGGTCACTGGAGACACTAATTCAGGTACAAAACCTTTGCTGAACATGGAGATATTTGAACTGGAGTTCTTTTCCCACTCTGGCAGATTTAGGTTGCAGAGAATTGGCTGAAAGAGCCTTTCTCTCCAGTGAGGTTTTGGGACTCACTGAACTGGCTACTTGGTGGAAACCCAGATTTCCAAGGGCTCTAGTCTGACTCCCAGTCCTGGTCCTGATGCTCAAGCTGTTCATCCATTGCTGGGACATCCCTGAGAGCTTTTAAAGACTGAAGATGCAGTCTGGCATCTCTCTTGGTCACACACAATGGTTTGTTTCTTGTCTTTCATCTTCCCATGGCACAGTGCTGGGTTGTGGTTGTTAGGCCAAAGGGTAACGTGGCACACGCTGGACATTGTGCATGAATGGAATGTTCCAGGTGTCCTCTTGGTGAGTGACCCTTGTGAGCTGGCAAGGTTTGCCAGTGCCCCTGGATCCTGGTAGTGCTCCACTGTGCTCGAGCTGTTCCTTTTCTCCCAGCTTTGCAACTTCTCCAAGTCTCACCAAGAAGTACAAGGACAAGCCACTACTTTTTATGCTTTTCTTTGTCTCACACCTGACACAGCCCCATGGTAAGAGTCTGTCTTACCCCCTTGGACCACAGCACTGATGACTTAGCAAACCCCTTGCTCTGGCTCTTGCTCAGCAGTGGGCTGTTAGTGCAGCTTGTGAAGTTCAGGGCTGTATGACACAGAGAACTCTGGAGAAGGATGAGATCCCCAGCTGTCACCCTTCATGTTGCCAAGCAGAACTCAGGGCTTGAACATGCTCTCTATTCTGGTGTCAACACAGGGAAGAATTGCTCCTGATAGTGGGCATTAAAGATTGAAGGATGACCTAAGTTTTTAACAGCACTGAGATTTATCCATGCAATTCTCATTAAAGACAATGGAAGTGAGGCAGATCAGTAATGTGACACTGCCAGGAGAAGTCCATGTCCCTGTGCTGTGCCTCACAGTGTAGGTATCCTGCTATTATTTCTCAGTTCTTGTGAGGGGAAAAAAAACAGGCTAAAAGTTTCATGCCAATGCTAACATGTTTACACACCATGTGGAGTTTTCTTAATTGGAACAGACATTGAGCTCTGAGAGATGTTAGACACACGACACAACACCCCTGTATATTTTTTCCCCTCTATTTATCTCTGGTCAAATTTTCACTCTAAAAATATATGAAAGGAAATTCTCAGCATAATGAATTCTTTTGGGTTTTGCATTCCCATAAATTCAGTGAAGCCCTTTGCTAAAAATTATTCCCAGGATTTTATAAAAATCTCTAAATTATTTTTTGTGGTTTGGATCAGCCCCCTCAGTTATCACACTGGGAATACAATCTGGATGTTCACCAAGCAGGCTTCACATATTCTGTTCAACAAAAAGGGCTTCAGATGCGCATGATTTTGTGATTATGGCATAGGATGGTCAGGAGCATTCTCCACCCTCCTGTTTTCTCTGTAGCATGGACTTCATCCACAGTGTGTTGTCAGTCCTCTAGCAGTAGAAATTAATTTATTTATTTGCCAGTGAGACAGATGGATGTAGTGAGCCTGAGATTTCAATTCAGTTTGTCTAAACAACAACAGCATTATGTAAAATGTCAAACTGCAACCCAATTCCTCATTACCTTGTTGTGGATATATTAAAATTGGACTGAAGAGTAGCTGAAAGTCTTTCATTGTTCTGTCAAAAAATGCAAATAAAATACATCCCTTTAATTTTAACTTCCAAGTACACAAGTGAGAAGATACTCACAAAACCTACCAGCAGCAATGAAAATGCAGGAGAAGGTAACCACACAATGTTTAATTCCATCCTAGAGTAAATGACACTTTGCTAGTGGGGTGTTGAGGATCCCAATGTACAGGTGTAGAATAAATATATGTACTCAGAGGTGAGGCCCTCCTGTGTTTTGCATGTGCTCATCATTTCCTCAAAATGTTCTTCTGCAGATGTTTCTAATCTAATCTAATCTAATCTAATCTAATCTAATCTAATCTATCTATTCTAATCTATCCCAGATATTTATAAAATACCTATTACCACCACAGTGTGTGTGTAGCTGCAATTATGATCCTATAATTCTCTTTCATATCTGTTGTGTCAAAAACTTCAAGACAATTTTAGGAATATAGATTTCTTTGGTATATTCATGAGATGCATGAATAGCAAGTTCAAATCTTCAGTCCAAACTTTCATCTATAATTCCTGTATGGGCAGTGTTTTGTGGGCAGGAAGCACAATGACACTTCCAGCAAAGGATAAATCCATATAACATGCAATAGCATCTCAGGGACTATTTTCAGCAATTGAAAAGCAACATCAAAGAATTTGTATAAGTGATTATTTCTGAGTTCTGGGATCAGCTTCACCTTCATTGTTTGTTCACTATCACACATTCTTGAAAACAGCAGAAGGTGGCATAGTTCACATAAAAACAACGTATGTTCTTTCTTGCCATTGCAGTTGTTTACTAGAATCACACTTGGCAAAAATTTTCAGGAGTTTAAAAGGATCCCAGTGATTTGTTCTTAGTCCTGCTATGCACAAGAAATGCTGGAACAAATCTTACAGATTATCACACCATGATAAAGATCCACTTGCTGAGCCATTTCTGTGCAGCTGGCATCCACCAGATAAACCCAGTCAGTCCTGTCTCCTGTGCATGGGAGAAGGAGTCAAGGCTGAATGAGGCTCCGATTGCAATTCAAATACACTTTCACAAGCCATGATTAGTGCTGCTAATCTCACCTTGGTAAGCCAAAGACAATAACAACGTTACTGAACACCTCGGGTATTATGTAATTCTTTTGCTTAGAAACTTGCTGCTGCGAGAGTGCTTTTGAAACCCATTAGTAAAACTGAACTTGCCAAATGATTGATCTCTTCTCTAGGGAGAACAAAGTCAAAAATGTGCTAGTATGGAGCCGAGCCTGCCAGAGGTTGAGGACTTGCAAATCCCATTGCTACCAGTGAGAGCTGAGGACACAAAGCTCTTCGTGTAACTGAGCTCAGTTTTAAAATGAACTATGAGCTGTGGAGCTGCTTTCCCTCTGATAACAATGGTGTGTAGTTACTCCTAACAGTCCTTAACGTATTGACTTGCACTAAACTGTGACTCCAGCCTGCTTGATTCTGACTGCAGGCTTAAGAGAATCTGACTGAGTGCACTGAGCAGCACTGAGTTAGGCCAGAGGGGGACCCCACTCCTTTCTCTTGTCTAGCTCATAAAGCCAGTCTTCAACTTTCCTTCACCAGAAGATGGTGATCCTTTCACATGAACAAAATTGTACAGAGACAGAAAAAATAGCTGAGCTGTCAAAAAGTCACAAGAAATTTTCAACAGAGGACGGGAACAGTGGAAATGTCCATGAGGATAAGGGTGAAATTTGAAATGACTCTTTGTGAATAACCGGCTACAAAATAAAGTTTAAAGTGAGGAAAGGGGGGAACTTCATTTTGTCATTAAAAACACCAGTATAAAATACATGGAGAAAAACAAACAGTGAAGACACTGTTGCTAGTGGGCTGGCTTTTAAAGTATTAATGGAACATCACAGAACAAGAGTTTCTTTTATTCTTTTTTATCCCAGCTCCCTGCATTCAAGGTTCTTGTGTGAACATGCAGCAGTTTGCAAGGCTGTGAAATTATCAGACCTGGACCAGTGCCAGTACAAACCAATTTATTGGAGTCCAGCAATTAACTAAAACCTAGAAAGCTTGATTAATTGTGGCACTGCTCAGCAGGGAACACTGAGAAAAAAAAATCATGACACTCCATGAGTGTCTCTGTTCCATATACCAATTTAAATTATAAGTGAAGTTTCTTCTCTGTAAATATCCTTACTTTATTCTTTTGCATCATGGAGAAAGAATAACTACAATGCCATGTGAGAAAATGCTTGTTGGCTATGCAGATAGCTCTCTGGATGATAATTTCATAGTAGCTGTTATCCTGTTACATATTTTTTGCTACAGAATTAATATCTCATTGTAACCCCAACAATAGGATATATTATTTTAAAACATTGTTTCATTAAGCTTCTCTCTGGAGGGACATATTGAGAATCCAGCACTGCTCTGTTTCCTTCCAGTTCTTCAAATATGGATGTGTCAAAGAAAGATGAAGGTTTGGTAGTTGTTCAGAAATATTTAGGATAGAAAAGCAGCAAACAAATAGTTGGGCTGAGAAGCAATTTAGCAAGGCAGAGTATGTTGACTGAAATGAAATCCTGGAGTCTGAGGGGGCTGACATTATGAGAAGCAACTACAAAGTATAATTTAGGTGTTAGCTGATTTTATTATGATAGTATTAACAAACAGTGTCTACATTGTTTGTTTTATTGTAATGCTTATCTATGCATAAGGCAGAATTTAAAAATCGCATTCCTAGATGCCTTAGTGGCACATGAATCATAGATAGCTGAGAAGAAAATAAATATTCCAGCTCAGTGTAATCCACTGCAGCATATTGTAATGGGTAGTACAAAACACTGGATCTGATTCATCTTAGCTCTCCTTACAGCAAAATAATTCAATGGTTAGTACTGGAAACAAAAGCTGTTTAAAGATAAAAAGTAGTGGTAAAAGACTTGTCACCTCTGCCCAGTGACAAGGAAAAGAAAGATACATAAAAATATTTTTACCTTTTCAACATCATTTTGTATCCTAATCTGCATTCAACCGCGACACTGTCACATTCTCAGATTTAAAGAGTGCAATCCACAGACAGGGCTAAATCACTAAATTAGGCAGCAGTGATAATAGAGCCTGGGCATGCAGAACATCCCAGCAAGCCTCTAGCTGGGGCTCTGGGGTGATTTGGGACATTCAATGAGGTAGGAAGGGCTGTCTCCTCCAATTTCACTGTATTTACTGGGGATTTAATGTATTTTTTTAAAGATATTTGCAGTGGAAATCAGTTTGTCGGAGGTCATCTAATTGAATCTCCAGCCCTGGCAACCCTTCACAAAGGCTGCCAGGAATGACCGAGTTGCTAATGCTTAACTGTGAATACCCAGCAGGGGTCCTCCCCAGGCCTGAATACAGTCAATTATGTTATTTTTCTAAATATTAGTGACTCAGCTGTCTCTGGTTGTGAAGAGTTGCCAGGGTCACAGATACAATCAGACAGATCCTCCCCCCCGTTCACTTCTAAGGGATGGGGAGAATCTTTTAAAAATCGCTCGGAATAGTCCCGAGGTGGAGGGCAGGGCTCTCGGGGGGGTCAGAGGGTTTGGTGGTTTCAGGGGTGCCAGGGCCGGGCAGGGCACGGTGTTAGTGCCGGGGGAGCGCCCCCAGCTCTGCGATGGAAATACACATTTCACAGCTCAGCTCAACAGGCGCTAGGGCTGAGACTTTATAAAAAACGGAGGTACGAGCAGCTTGTCTCACCCCTTTAACACTTTTTTTTCTGCCTTGTCCTCTCCCTCCCACCTCTCATTGTGCTCCAAACATCTTTATGAAAGGCATATTTTATGTACTGTAACAATTCAGTTTTCCCTTTTCCTTTGTAGACTCATCAGGGAGAGACACAAAAGTGGTGGCTAAGAGTGCATTCCTGGTCTGGAGGGCTCTTCCCTGACACTTCTAGATGCCTCAGCAGCCACAATCCTCTGCCCTCTACACAGAGCTCTGCAAATATTTTAGGGTTTTGATTGTAATTTCCTTAGTTATTGCCAACAAGGCTTTTTTCCAAAGCCCAGCCTTCTTCAGAAACAGCATCCCTATCCCTGTGGTCCAGAGCCCAGCTCTTATCTGATCAACAGTTTTTGCCAGAAGGGAAAAATCCCTCTAGAGCATTTGGGTTCCTGTGCATCGTTTTGGCCCAAGTTTTAGGTAGTGCTTTGGAGTTGGCAAAGTCTCCTAATTTACTGCTGTTAAATTTTATCCGACTTTAGGAATATTATGTGGATGTGGCCAATTTCCAGCTATTCTGAATCCATTGCAAATACTTTGCCAGCATGTGTCCAAATATAATCCAGTTTTGATGGTTTTAATGCCAATACAATTTCTCTGTAAGTACCTTCAGGCCTGGCATCTGAACTGCAGTGAGCAGGGGTTCAGCTGCTTGGAGCCCAAAGTCCCAGGAGGTGAGAACTCCATTCCTTTGGGTCCCTGTCTGTCCTAGAGGTGGAAAGCCCAGACTGGGTCTCGAGTCACGGCTGATGTTGCATCTCTGAGTTGTTGAACATGCATTATTTGATGTGAGAGTGAAGATCTAGGCATTTCCTTAGAATGAGCAGAGAGTCTGCAGTCATAAGGTGTCTTTTGCTGTTTGACGTATGTACATTTCAAATTGGGGTACTGGTGTTCCAGCTGTTAGAAATACAGTAGCTGGATAAAACTGCAGTGAAAGCAGAACTGAGGTTTCACATGTTTCAGTACTGCAGGGAACTTGACTTTGAAGAACTGGACATTATCAAAAGGGTGCCTTTGTAGCTTGTTCTTGCTATGAAAACAGGGAGGAAACCAAGGCACCTCTGTTACAGAGTTTTCCCTGGCTGGAGCTCCCCTAGGGAGAAAGAAAATAACCCAGCAGGGGCGAGGAGGCTGCTGTGTTTAGACAGCCTGTCCTGATCTGCATGTGCCCCTCAGGAGGAGTGCCCCAGCAAGGTTTGGATGTCTGGCTGACTACCAAGGCCACTGTCTCCCTCCTGTAGGAGGAGATGGTTTGGGCAGCAGCTGTGGCACTCTAACTGAAGAAGAGATGGTTTCCTCAGTGTTTTCACTTTTAATTCGTTGTCTTCTCCCCAGATTGTTGTCATGTGTGAAATTCTGTCCTTAGGCAGTGATGAGGACTCCATTGTGGAAAACTGGAAGCTGGATGTCCTTAATGTTGCAAAGTTATGTGTGACCTACTTTGGTCACAGAAATGATGGAGACAGCAACAGCCTGTCTTGTGCTACAGCTCATCCAAGTATCCATTGTTGATGTAAATTGTGATGTCCACTGTTACCAGCAGCTGACAAACATGCATCAAAAAGAGAAATGAAGATATTTCTAACTTCTGTTTCAGCAGATGCACCTTTTCTTTTCTTGTATTGACACTGTCATCCATAATTCTTAACAAGACTTCCTGGTTTTCTGTTCAATAACATTCAACAACTTCAACTCTTGGCAGAATTATATCAACAACAAAAGTGACGTGTGTGTGTTCAGGCTTTGTGAGGGGAGAATTCCATCCTGAATCTATCCTCAAAGAGTTCCACCCTATTCTGTGCATCCAGAGATACATTATACCACTGATTGGTTATGAGCATTTTGCAGGCCCAATTCAAGGCTGGAGGAAGCAGGCAGGAAAGCACTAGTCCAATTTACTTGAACTCATTAACATCAGCAATTACTCACTTTGCTTTGGGTATTTCAGAGCTCAGGAGGACTCAAATCTCCCTCCTCCTCAGTTAAGAAATGGGAGAACCACATTATTTATTCTTGTACCGTGACCTTTTAAAAGAGAAAGGAGAAGCTGATACTGAAAAAAATGTAACACTCAAACCAAAGCCTCCAAAAGCTGGGTAAAAGTTTTTTTTTTAAAGCCAATCTTCTGCTTGTTTTTATTTTAACGGGCCATCTTCCAAACTTACACAAGGCTAACTATATTATAAGGCATGGATTAAAACAGAAAAGCTCTCTAAAGCAGACCTGTTGGAGTTGTCTTTAAAATTAAAAGCAGAGTGTTTGTTTTCTTTAATATGGAGGGCAGCACCAATAAAAACACCAGGGAAAGGCCAGTATTACTAGATCACATATCTGCTTTTATCTCACAGCAGAGTTATAGTAGAATGATTTTTGCTTGGAGACTTGAAAGCTGGACTGCATCCTTTCATGCTGAAATCATATCTCTTGCAAGGATTATTGGAGGATATAATGTTTCCTTCAGCTTCTTATTCTCTCCACTCCTGAACTTGGACTCCTGACCTCAACTTTTCTCTGGTTATGACCAAGCATTGGCCTTCAATTGAATAGCTGAGCATTTTTACAATCAGCTCAGCTTCTGCTCTTGTAATTTCAGACTCATTTGGTGACATTGATATGGTAGATCTTAACTAAAAGCCAAACATTTTATATCTTGGGTAATGACCATACAGGAATTCCCAGGTTTTGCTCCCATGTGTGTAACCATCCAAAACATTCAATATGTGTGACTGGAGTCTCAGGAGCTGTGCACACTTTGCATGGGGGCCCCTGTTCCTCTTTGTGTCCCTTTTGCAGCACAGCTCTGCACCTGTGCTTTGCTCTGGGGGTCACACAGAGTGGGCTGTGAATGGCAGGTAATTCAAGGTTCATGGTAGCTGAGCCTGGACCCTCTCATTAGCTGAACAGCTAATCAGGCAGAAATCTGTGGGGCTCTGCAGTTAATTACAGGGCAGGGTTAGAAGGTGGGTACTAAAAATATCTATTTCTTGGCTCTGCCACTGTTGCCTGCTAGAAGCAGTGGAGGCTAATTGCACTGGATTATCTGCACAGATAAGGTTAGAGGTACTATTCAGAAGAGCACATAATCCAGGGAGCCTTCTGTTCATGGGACTTGTGATTTTTCTTTTAATTGCTCTTTATTAATTGGATATGATGTGCCTTGTGCTTTCTCTCACTGCACTATCAGCTTGAGTGTACAGCTGTTGATCTCATAGCCAACAAATTTGAATGTCTTCAAATGTTTGAGACACTAAAAAAGGTACTGGAACGTGGTCTTGAAATCATACAGCACTGGGCTTGGTACAGTCATTTGTTATCACTGTAACAACTACTTCATGGACATTTCTTATTTGTGAGTGTGAAAGTAAGGATAACCAGGTAGCTCTGTTATATTGTCCTGTAAAAACTTGGCCTTTTGAACATAAGCCACAGCCTTACTATATTTAAATTACTTTCTGGTGAGAGTGACTGGGACTCTCAGAGTATTTTTTAGCAACACAAATTGAATGAAGATTATTATTTAGCAGAATATTTCAAGCTGATTAAACTGTTTTCCAAAACACAAAATATGCCTGGAAAAACAGGACTGCTAGTGAAGTTTTGCCTTTGAATACAGTAGACATTATCTTCACTCTGAGTGAAGTCAGTGGCAGAAGCGTCTCTGGTACAAAAGGAAAAGGAAGCAGTACCTATCAAAGAGCATAATGTTGGAGATTTTCCAATATTTGCATTGCCAACACAGATGAGGACAGTTAGGAGATTTTCACAGACAAAAATTATGTATTTGAGGGGAAAAAGAAGTGCAAAAGTGGATGTGTTTTGCAAAGCTTTTGATTGACACCTTAATGTTAACCATTTATTTTAGACTAGCAATTCTCTTAGGCTTAGGAGCTCTTAGGAGGAATTACCTTCTCTAAATACACTTTATATTTCAGTGTATCAATGGCAGTGAAAGTACATTAAATGGGCTTGTAATTCACTGCAGTGTGGAGACCTAACTAACTAAACAAACCTAACAGAGAATGTAAAACACTTCAAGCACTAAACAGAGGCATTACCCATTGCTAATTAAAATTGAACTTGCAGATATGGCATTCATTTTAGTGGAAATGTAGGGAACACTGTCCCTTAGTGGTGGTGAGGAAGCATTGCTTAGGAAATAGCTGCACACCTACTTGTTCATCGTGCTGTGTACGTTGTAGTGAATGTCTATTGCTGGCAATTAATAGCAGCACAGGGTGTGCAAAGCCTTGGGTTATCTCCTGAAATTGTACATTAACTAATGGAATCTGGAAAAAGAAGGCGAACACTACTCAGAGGTTGTTCATTTCCAGAAGAGGCTGAAAAGTACTGAACTTGATCCCAACATGATTTGTACCCCAGTGAGTGCCTCACTTTTACACCAGTGCTCCTGAATTCACTGTGTGACACCCTTATGCTGTAAGAAAATAACGCTTCACTTCCTTGTGCAGATGAAAAGAAGCTGGTATGCATTTGGGCAGGCAGAGAAAACCATGTAATTTTTCTTCTTGGCACCCAGGCTTCCTCACTGCCTTCGGGAGAAGGCATTCCTGTGCTTCAGACACTGCTCTGGAGAAACTTGCTCCTTTTGCTCTGTGTAGTCATGATCCATGGATAGTCTGAGAATTTAGTCTCCAGAGCTATGTAGTTTGCCTGCAAGAAACTCAGTATCACTTAAAAAAATGTGGGCTTTTCATTTTCTGCATTTATCTGTTCAGTTTAACAGATGTAATTGCCTTGTAAGCATAGTAAGACTATTTACACACGTGTTTGCACAGCTTCTTTCAGATCTTTTAAAATTCATTCTGTCAATACACTATTTTTGCCAGCAGTATTTTTGTGTCTCAGCCCTGGAACATGATAACTGATTGTCAACAATATGAACAAAAGGGCATTTGGTGGGAGTGATGCTGCTAAAGTCCAGCAATGCAATTTTTGTACCTGCTCCTGGAGAGTGCCAAGGCCTGGCACTGCTCCATTACCCTGGCACAGCATGCAGAGACAGTGTAAGCCAGGGAGGCTTGCTGATGATTGCCTAGGCTGTATCTGCTTAGACAGTGGGCTTTTGGGGGATTTGTCTCTTAAATCCTAGATATACAGGATTCTGGCTGTTGGGATATATTAGGTGAAGCTGGGCTGGCTCCTAAGAATTTTCCTGGTGTAGAGATACGTCAACATGTGAGCAGGAAGAGACTCAGAATGTGTAACTGTAATAATCATGATTAATTTTTCTCTGTAGCTCTCTAAAGACAGAACGGAAGGAATCCTGTGAGTAGTGAACTATCTGCTACCTCACTATTGCTTTTAGCCTCATTTCCTGCACTCCCAGCTTTCTTTGGTCACAGTGGCATATTCAGAGTGAAACTTGCACACTGAGCTTTTGATTGCCTTCAGCTGAAAACTTGTTCCAGATCCTCTGCTGAAGCTTTTTAGGAGAAGAGCCTAACTTATCCAAATTATATGGATGCTTTGTCTGGATCTTGCAGTTTCTTCAGTCTTCTTCCCTCCTAAGTGCATCCTTACAAAGCTTTAGAGAGAATCTTCCTTAGGAAATATCTGTGGGAATCTTCTCTGGAAGCTCCTGGGTTACTAACCATTAGCTTACTCTGCTAAACTAACAAGCAGATGTTTGACTGCAGCACTGGCCAAAGTAAAAAATGTGGTAGTGAAAAAAAGCACAATTTTTCAATAATAATATAGTAGCATGATATAAAAATTGCCAAGTTTTGAGAAGAAACAGTCTTCATAATTTTTCTCTTGTAATTACTTGAAATGCAGCAGAATGGATTTTTGTCTCAAATTTGTGGGTTTTAAGACCATTCATTTCCTTTGGGAATTCATCTGCACTTTATTAACCGCACATAATTTCTTCATATTGTAGCATTTATCAGTTGAAATATTTACTTTTTATAGACACTGACAGTATTCCTGATAATAACAGTGAGACATCAGTTGCTGAGTTCTTGAAGAAAAACTCAAACAAAAGCAGGAACATAGAAGAGGATGTTAGAGAGGTAACCCAGACATGATATCAAGAAGTGACCAGGTCTGGCCAATTCTCTCTTTTGTTCTGACTTTCATAATGCTCATAGCCACAGGTAGCCTCATATTCCATGTGATGCTCTACACATACACCAAGGCAGGGCTGGCTTATGGGCTGTAGGACTGATTGTTGGGTAGTTTCACTTCTCTCCCAGCAAGAGAATGACCAAACACAGGGAGTAGCACAGCTGGTGCCTTTTTAATGCACAGTGTTGCTGGATGTGTGTTTTGGTAGCCTCTTGAGGTCAGTGGGTATCTCTGTAATTTAATTGGAGACATTTTTCAGGGCTGAACTGTCAGATCTCAGTGCTGCCTGTTCCTCACTCCTGCTCTCAGCTTGTACCCGGGGCATGGAGGTTACCCAGAGAACGATGACAGCATAAATCACACTGAGATGGGGTGTGTGCATGTATTGAGGAGGAAAGGGAAGAGAGGGAGCTCAATCTTCTTGCACATTTATTGGAAAACACTTCTAAGGGTACTTCACTGGCCTTCTACAGCTCTCTGGCCAGTGCACATTTGTTTTCCCACTTCCCAGCTGAGCCTGCTTTTCTGGGAGGTCTCAGAGCACACACAACATGCCTGTGAGATGCTGGCTGATACACTGGGTGCTGATGTTCTCTTCCTGTACCTTTTGTAGGATCTCCTGATGTATGAAAACCTTTGACTGCATCCCATATCTATCACCTGGCTGTACCAAAAGATGGGCATTGGAAACCAACAAAACCTTGTATGAATTCACAGTATATTGAGTGCTGCTCTGTAGCTGCTGTGTGGCTCTTCAGACACAGACCTGAGTGGCATCATCCATTGGATTCTCAAACCCCTGCTTCTGTACCCTGATTTGCCTGTGAAGCTGTCAGTGGATGGCTCAGGGCAGCCTTCCAGGGAACAACTTTCTGTAATTACAAGCAGATGTGCTGGAAGTGCTATCTAGTTGGAAGAGCAAGGCATATGCGCAGAGAAGACACTTTCATCTTTCCAGTCATTTTAATACTTCCTGTTGGATGATGAGCACATCTCTGTGCTCACAGTGGAAAAAGAATGAAGGTGGTTTAGGCCTTCATTTAAGCACCATCTGTGAGGTGCTTTGAGATCCCTGGGATGGAAGAAAGATAGTGATGGATCTGTGTGCTGACATATCATGGAAATCAGCAATGTGCTTTGGGCTGTGAGGAGCAAGTTGTAATAGTCTGTATTAGATTGTTAGTGGCAATTTGATTTAATAATAAAACCATGGATTTGTTTGCATCAGCTTCATGCACAGCCATGCTCCTTTTCATGCAGTTCAAGAATCTGACAGGAGATGGTTGATTTCTTACATTCATACACTTTGGAGAAGAATTTTGAAAACTTGAAAACACAAACAGTGCTTTAGTGGCTTCATGAAATTGTTGATTTTTTAAAATTGCTTTTATTTAACTGCTAGATTACAACAGATGGGTTAATTTATCTCACTATGTCTTTATATGTATTTAGATAGTTCCCATCTCTGTAGTACTTGTGTGCCTCTCAAGTATTTAAAAACAGAAAAAAGCCTTTCCTGCACCTTTCTATCTAGCCACTAAGAGGAATAGCTTGATTGGACTACAGGGATTGTATTTGTTGGGCTGGCTACTAGCCCCCTTTGCATGATTGTGTGTGAAACAATGAAGCTCAGGAGAGAAGTTTTGCATTTGCCTCTGATTGCATTCAGATCTGGGTTATTTCTATCTCTGTGAGGCAAACTTAGTTCCACAGTGCATAAATACTGCCTGGGAAATGTGAAACTCCCACAGTCTTTTCTCACCCCTTGGTCAATGGTGGCAGTGCTCCAGCAGGAGCTGGCTATGGAAGATTATGAAAGGCTTTGAATATCAGAAAAGACCAAAGTCTGCACTTGGTAAGAATCTAGAATGAGCAAAGCACCACACTGCTCTCCTTTGCTATGCAGACATCTGCTGTATTTTACACCTGCTGCGGTTTATTTCAAAGCACAGAGAATTGCAGTAATTAAGCTGCAAGACACAATTTATGCACCAGTGTGTCCAGGCGTGCACTCCTTAGGATGAGGTGCAATCTTCTGGCCAGTCCCACCTGGCAGAGGGAATTTCTGCTGACAGTGTTGTTCAGCCATCCACTGGCAATGTGGAGGACACAGACACCCTAAGGCTGTGAGACAGATGCAGCAGCTGACTAAGAAACTCAGCTGCTGTTGGGATGTGAAGGAAATGTTTAACACAAAACTGAGCACAGAGGTGAATCTGCGCAGTCCAGAATGGCAGGTCCTAAACAAGACCCAAGAGATATCAGCTTCATTGACCATTTCACTGTTCCCACAAGTCAAAATTTTACAGAGTTTAAGTTCCACCATGATGTTGAGAGCAGTTGGCTTCTGGGGACAACAGAGATCTCAGTAAAGTGTCCCAGTAATTTCTTATGAGCATGTGAGCATCTGATGTGAGTGAGTTACTCCTGTAGCAGAGTTTAGAACCTTTTACAACCCATCTACACCCACACAACCCTGCACCCATATGCCACAGAACAATTAGCAGGAGTTTCAGTTTATATGTGCTCAAGCCTGCCCAGGCTAGCCTTAATCTTTCTGGTCAGGGAAATCTGAGCTTTATAAATGTGGTGGCTGGATCTTACCAAGCTTGCCAGGGGCTGTGGAGACATTTGGAGGTTGATGCCACCACAATAGCATCCTGTAAGCTGGAATCCACTCAGCTCAGCTGTGCCTAACTTCACGGTTTCCTCCTGTCTATGGACAGGTTGCGGTGTTTTGGTCCCTGAGTTCAGGTCTTTTTCACGGTCTTTTTTCTGCCACAGGCCATGAGAGCATCCCACTGTGCTGTGTGACAGGGAAGGTGGGGAGTTCTCTAGAGCAGCACAGGCTGAGGAAGGGACAGAGTTTCACCACCTCATCTCTGCTGTGCCTCTTGGCTGGGGGAGATGTTCTGCAGGTCTGATCCAACATGATGGCACACGCTGCATTCAGAAATTACCATTTCCCTTAGTCAGATGGATGTGCACTTGGGGTGTCTCACTCTGCCCCTCAGCCCGGCACGGGGCCAGCGGCACAGCTCAGCTCCGAGCCCTCGCTGCTCTCTGGGGTTCTGAGGAAGATGGGGAGTGTTTGTAGGGCACAAACCCCGGAGCAGCTCTGCAACAGCGGGCGGCACAAGGCGGCTTTAAAAGCAAAAAGCGAGACACTGATGCCGATCTGTGCCCCTGCAGGAGCCCCCCGGCTCCGGGCTCGCCGGCCATCAGCAGTAGTGTCCCCGCACCACGGGATGTCACTACGGAGCCAGCGGACACCTCGATATTTCACCGCATTTCACAGCCTTTCCTCTGGCGCTGTGGCCGCGCGTCACTGAGGGCCCCGCTGCCCTCAGGGCTCCGGGGCCGCCCCGCGCTCCCCGCGGGCACCGGGCAGCGCGCCCTTCGCCGGGCTGGGGAAAACGAGCCTCTCCTTTTCGCCTCCCAAGTAACCTCTGCCTTCCCCGGGAGGGCACCGCCTGCCCAGCCGGCCCGGGGAGCTGCGGGCAGCGGGGCCCGGAGCCCGGGCTGCTGGGGCCGCCCGCATCCAGCCCCGGAGCATCGCGGAAGGAGGCGGGGGGCGAGAGCGGGTTCACTTCCGCCTGGCTGCAGGAACCACAAGCCCCCAGAATATATTAGAATAATAATAATAGCAAGGTCCCCGTCCCCCACGCCCCCCAGCCCCAGTTTTGCCGCCCTGGAAGGAGGGGGTGGAGAGCGGAGCGGCGAGGCTGCGGGCGGGCGGATCGATGCGGAGCCGCTGAGGCGGCGGCCGGGCCCAGCTCCCCGCGGCCGGGCCGGCAGGACGAGCGCAGCCTCCCCGCGGAGAGCCCAGGGACAAGGTCTGTGCTTTGCCTTTGAACCGAGCGTGCCCGGCAACAGGCTGTGCCCCGGGCGGGCCCCCCTCAGCCCGCCGGGCATCCCAGCCCAGCCGCGGGGCCGTGCGGGGCTGCAGCCGGCGGGGGCTGGGGAAGAGAGAGCCCCGAGCTCTTTGTCAGCACCCGGCTCTCCTCCGTAATTCCCAAATCTGTGCCTTCTCACCGCCCCGAGCCCTGTCCTCGGCCTGGGAGTCTGGTGATTTGAGGCTTCAGGGAGAACTGGCTCCGTGGAAAAGGCTCTGGCGGTGCCGGTTGGGCCTGGATGCCGCGGGACAGGGATGCCCAGAGACAGGGATGCCCCTGGACAGGGATGCTGCGGGACAAGGATGCTGCGGGACAGGGATGCCCAGGGACCGGGATGCCCAGGACCGGGATGCCCAGGACCGGGATACCCTCGGACCGAGATGCCCAGGGACGGGGATGTCGCGGCACCGGGGATGCCCTCGGACAGGGATGCCGCAGGACCGGGATGCCCAGGGACGGGGATGCCGCAGGACCGGGATGCCCAGGGACGGGGATGCCGCGGGGCAGGGATGCCCCAGGACCGGGATGCCCAGGGACAGGGATGCCGAGGTCCCGGCGATGCCGCGATCCCGGGGGTGCCCAGGGACAGGGATGCCGCGGCCCCGGGGATGCCCTGAGACGGGGATGCCGCACTGCCCGGCTGTCCCTGCAGGCGGGCACAGGAAGCCTGGCGGGGGGGCAGAAGGGAGGAGAGGCCAAGGGCTCTGCAGGCTCCTCCTGTGAGCCACCGGCGGGCCAGGCTGCTTGCCCGCTGGGCCAAGTTGAATGCCATTAATGCACCTTCCCATGCCAGATGCACCTTCAGTGACTTGCCATTCAAGTATCTTAAGATCATTGCTTTTCACGTATTAAACATTTTCCAACTTTTAACTTGTTATTTTTAATCTGGAGGCTCAGTGGGTTGGTCTTGAGTGTCTTTACACGAGTCACTTCCAGACTCAGAGGAAGATAGTAGTTGGAATGGGCTGCCTTTGAAGCCAGTCACAGCCTAAAACTCCTCATTTTGTCAGTGACATAATCCACCTGCTGTGTAGCCATTCCCGGTTTGGATCTGATGCCCTAGTTTAAGAGATCACCATCAACTGGCTGAGCAGTTTAAGAGATTGGTCATGGTAAATACAATATTAGAAGTGGAGATGAGCACTGTGGACTTCTATGAAACAGGACAGAAGGTTAAATTAGCCATCCTCCCCTTAGGTTGGGTGCAGAGCTCCCCTCTGTCCTGTTACTGTCACTTGAGTGCAGCATTCTGCACTGAAGAGAGGTTTTCTCTCTTGGCAGACTCTGGGCATACTCTGTCCAGCAGAGATAGTGAGCACTGAGATCCTGTAAAAACTTTGCTGCAGTAAAGTCTCTAACACTGACAGAAGTCCCAGAAGGGATGACTTACTGGCAGTTGGAACAGTCTTTTCCCATTATTTTTAAATAAGTAACTGCTCTATTCTGAATTCTCTTCTGCCTGTGATGTGACTTGAATTTATGGTGGGGACAGGATGCAACTCTCTCTTCTTGGTCAGCTGGAGAGGAAAGTGCTACCTGGTTAGGTGGTTATGTAGATCTGCTGCTGTAGCATGGTTGACAGCTACAATAGCATGGTTACCTCTAATTCAGCTGTGAATCTTCCCTGCAAACTGAGTCTTGTGAAGAGAGTCATCACTTCAGAGTCGCTTACACTCAACTGTGAGCTTGGGATTTATACCACAGAAACATTTGCCTTAGCACAGAGACAAATGGGTAGGAGTAAAAGTAGTAAAATATGAGCTCTGAACTATACTGTTCAATGCAAAGATGTCAAAATAAGTGAGAAGTGCTTTACTTCTGAATGAAGAACAGTTCTGAAAGGTAGAAGTACAGCATGGTGAGGAACAGTATGATGCAGGTAGAGCCATCCCTCTGCCACAGGCAGTGATACAGAACATGAATCCTTCTGCATCTGTTGTCTGATGTCAATGTTTAAATTACTGAGATTTCATCTTGATCTGTAAAAACTAGGGTAACATATCTCCCAAACCCCTTACCAGCAGTTGTGATGTTATTTGAATGCTGTTGTGTGGATTTCTCTTTAAAACCGGGTTTACTCTCTAGAAGCCAGGGAAATCTGAATATTTATCTGCATTAGCAGAATGGTATTAAATGCAAAATCCTTAGCTGCCATGAATATTTATTCTTATCTTAGCTGGCTTCAAACTGCTTCTCTGGCTGATTGCCATCCCTGAAGGTTATTTTCCCAGAGGTTTTGGAGTGGACCCTCACACACTGATGCACCTTCAGATTTCATGTTCCTTGATATTTCTAAACAGATTGTCAGTACTTGGCAAACAACTACATAAAAACAGTAAGTGAAGAAAATATGGGCCCAAAAATACCTTTGGGCATCAATAGATATCACTTTAAATCATCAGATCATAACCATTTCAGTATATGTAAATAGTCTCAGTCTCTCATAGTGCTTTGAAATGATCCTAATTGAAGCCTTAGCCTTTCAAATAGAATAAAATACATTTTAAGATCCTATAAGATTTTATTTTTTTTAAACTCCCCAGTAATCTTTCAGTGCATCATATTGTAGAAAGTTTCTCTATGGAACCAGGGGTCTGTAGTGACAGGTCTGTTGGGCACAGCAGGGTGGATCCATGGTGGATGAAATGTTCACTGAGTGCACTGGAGGAGGTTTCTGAGTATAAAACTCTCCAGTGTGGGTGCTGGCCCCTGTGGGTATTTTGTGGGTAGTGCTCTTATTCCTTTTAGCTGAGTACTGGCAGCCTATCTCCATTCTTGATCAGTACAGAGGGTCAGTTTAAGTAGTATAGAAATATATTAATATTTACTAAGGACTTATGGTCTGGTTCCAAATTTACCCAAGAAAAATCACAGAATAATTTAGGATGGATGTGACTTGTGGGGTTGATACAGTCCAACCTGCTACTGAAAACAGAACCAATTTTTAGCAGGTTCCTCAGGGCTTGCTTCAGTTAAATTAGCAATACCTCCAAAACCAGAGATCCTACAACCTCTCTGATGCAATTTCAATGTTTGACCATCCTCATGGAAAAAAAAAAAATCTAATCAGAATTCTGCATGTTTCAGTTTGTGTCTGTTACCTTTCCCTGTTCACCTCTTGGAAGAGTCTGGTTCTGTCTTCTGTACCTTCTTGGCAGGTGAAAGTATATACACAAATAGGTTGATATATAGAGAGAGTGAGGATAGAAGAGATGTGAAATAGCTGCTTTTCATTACAGGCAGTTTTCCTAAGGCTAAGATCTTCCATGTAGTTTACTCTGATGTGAAGTTAAGATTGTCACAGCTGTAGCCTTGCAATGAACCTGTCTCCTAAATCCTGCCTTTGAGTGCAGCATTATGTGACAGACTGGGCACTGTCACTGGACTGGATGAAGTGCTGAATTAATTTGTCCCCTTTTCTACCTGTGGGGTTTTCCAGGAGCTTCTTGCAGTTTCAGTAATGAAACCCATTTGTTGGCATGTTTTTCCCCCAAGGGATTAATTTGATTTTTGGGTGGATCCATCCTGTCGTATTTTGTATGGTGTAAGACATTTCCTTCCCTGACACCAAGTGTGCCCCAAGCAAAGTCACTGACCAGTGTCAGCAGCTTCCCAAATTTTAAACCTTGGGTACCATCAAGTGGCAGCATTATCTGGAAGGCAGCTTGTGACCATGAACATCAAACACTGTGGAAATCATAAATTTCTGTGGGAAAGGGGAAGGGAAGGGGAAAGGGGAAGGGGAAGGGAAAGGGGAAGGGAAAAAGAAAGGGAAGGTGTGGATCATCTGTACTGGTCTCACATGTCACTAGGCCTCATAAAAAAGGGTTTTGAAATAGCATGAAGCTGTGTCAGGAGAGGTTTAGGCTGGATATTAGGAAGAGGTTGGGCATTGGAACAGGCTCCTCAGGGAAATGGTCGCGGCCCCAGCCTGACAGAGCTCAAGAAGCATTTGGACAATGTTCTCAGACACATGGTGGGATTACTGGGGTTGTCCTGGGCAAGGCCAGTTGGACTTGATGATCCTTGTGGGTTCCTTTCAACTCAGGATATTCTGTGGTTCTGTGATTCCATGAACATGTGTCAGCCACAGCAAAATGGAAATTAAACTGTGTAGGAGATAAAAACATCTTTGTAGGTGAAATAATGGATAATGGCCTCTCCTAAACACACCATTTATGAGTTCTGAAGTTGAGAAATTTATATTTAACTTCTGCCATCCCTCCCAAGTCCTGGACCACTTCTCCTTTCTCTTATGTTGTTGTTAGGTAGTACAGAGTTTGTGAATAAAATCTTTTCCAATGGGCTCAAGCAGGTTAGTGCACTTTGATGTACACATGGTGGTGTATTAAAAAGTCAGTGAAACACTGATTGAATTTTCAGTCACAATTTCTGTTCTAGTCCTTAAGGGCTGATTTATGCAGAGGTTAGCAGAGAGCAATAATCAAACAATGATCTCTTACATAATAAGACAGAGGATCAGCTGGAAGAACTGACCTGCTGTCTGGTGGTTGGTGTGAATGTTTTATTTTTGTGGTAGCATAAGGACTGCAGTATTAGGGTGGTTCTGAAGGTCACCTGCTCTGCTGTTCTAGCCTGGTATGACTAGGTTCAGGTGACAGTAGAAAGATCATACAATAGGAACTTGGTGTCAGTTCATTTCCCCACATTGCAGCTCATTTTCTTGCCTTCATAGATCAGCATACAAAGTAATATGTTTTTCAGAAGTTTATCCTTATCAATTTAAGGACACTTTCCAGCACAGGGATAGTAAATTCTACAACAGGCTGCCTAGGGAGGATGCAGCACCTTCACTGCTGAAGATTTTGGGGAGTAAGAAAGCAAGCATTGCTAAGGACATAAGTATTCTGGTGGGGGATTCAGGTCTGCACCATCAGTTAAACATCACTGAGAGCTTTTATTTCACACACAGGTGGTCACTGCTGAATCTCTGCAGGACAAGCTCTCTTCCTTGCCCACCTCCCAGCCCTTGCCATCAAAAACATCCCTTTCATCCCACCTAAGGGTGGATGTAGAGCACAGGGCTGATGGGCAGGGCAGAGCCTGTGACACTGCAGCTTTTCTGCCACATTAACTAGTTCATAACATGTAGGGTGTGGAGCTAAGCAAAGCATGGTAGAGGTTTCCATTTCCATCTTTCAAGATGGAATACATAAAAATAGGGGATAGAGCAGTGGGAAAAGATACATGTAGAAATACCAGTTCATAATTCTGTTGAATTCAATAGGAGTTTGTGCTCTGGTCTTCAGTTTTGCTCTACACCTAACCTTTAATGTATCTAATCAATCTTCCCATTGCTCAAGGGCCTCATCAAAGTTTGATTAGCCGTTTTAAGGAAAACAGTTTATTGCTGAGTAACAATGAATCACAGCCTTCAGATGAAATTAAAAGTCAGGAAGAGCCCCAAACCAATGAAGGCAGGAAGATCCCTGAGCTCTGGAAGAAGCCCTGGAAAGGCTGTTACTGAAGGAGCTTTCTCTGCTCATCCACACAAGCTTCTGCAGCAGGTCTCCCAGATCTTTGGAGAACACCTTGGCAGGACAAACTTCTCTGAGAAAGAGGCTGTAAGTACAGGAAGATCTCCATTTAGTGCTGAGGTCACAGGACTCTTATCAGCTGGTTTGGATTCTGTCTCCAATTCTCCTCTTGTCCTGCCGTGAGAGACTGGATTTTTCACTTAACCTACCTGCACTTTGCATCTTCCAGATAGAAAACTGTTTTTATTTATCTCTTTGAGATCTCTATAAAAAGGATGCTATTTATCATCCTCACTCTTTACAGTCAGCTAGAGGCAAATCATATAAAACTCCCTAAGTGCAGCACAGTTTGGCCTGACAGGTCTTTAATAACCATTTCACTGGGACTCCTTAATAGCTGCAAGAACTGAAATGGAATATCCTCCTCTTGCATATTCAGAAAGGCTCTTCAGACAGGTGTCTGCCCAGGCCATTGTCCAGCACAGAGAGCACTGGGAGAGCACAAAACCCACATGAGATTTTATCAGAGTGTGGGGTTTCAATCCTGCCTTGCCACCTGCAAGCCATGGCAGCCCTGTGACAAATGGGGCAGGAGCCTTTTGCATCTTTTGTGGGGCTTTCTCATAGGATCAAAGAAACTGTCCATTTTCATTTTCAGATTAGTGCTTATATTACTAATTAATAAAGAGGGGAGATAAAGAGGTCTGTTGGCTTTGCCCCTCTTTAATGTTTATCAGGGGAAAAATTATACCTTGAAGACCTGTTTATTTTAAGTTGGTTTTTTTTTTTTTTTTTTCTCTCTGCTAACAGCTAATGGTGTTTACCACTGATCTCCCCAGCAGTGGCTGGAGTGTCTTTGGCTCTGAGCCTGGACAGGAAGAATAAGGGAATAAGAAACTGCAAGATTATTTTTAGGGGATTTTTGATCTTTGTTTGCTTTCTTCGTGATGAATTCGAGGCTTGTCTCCATGAGAAAACTCTAGGTAACCACAGAACTGAGGAAATCAGTAACTTGGGAACTGAGGAGTGAAAGATGAGAAATATGATAGAGAGCAGATTTGTGGGAACAAATCTCATAATTCAGTGGAGTCCAGTGATCTTGTGACCCAAAATATCCTCCAGTTTATTCAAAAGTTTTCCTTAGTTCTATGAAATTTTTAGAGAATTCATAATTTTCAAGTAGTTCATAGAGAAGGAAATGGTGCTGATCAAGATGCAGAAATAATTATTTGCTCTAACTGTTCAGATCTGGCTTCTTGAATTTTCCAGTCAAGCTCCAGAACTACTGGTATTTATTCAAGTAAGATGATGACTTATTTTCAGTTGGCAATTAGTACATTGGCTTTAGGGAATGAAAACTGTGTTCCATGAGCAACAAGAACAGCAACATCAACAAAAGATTTTCGTCTGTTCCTCGAGCCAGTCTGTGTTGTGTGTAAATCTGTAATTCTCAGCTGCCTTCCCATCAACCATGTCTGGAATCTGGGGTGTGCCTGTGGTGTGGAGTGACTTGCCTTCTCTAGCTCCTCCTTGAGAGAGCAGCTTGGGGAACTGGAGGTTTGCTGAGCCTGCCAAGATCCATTCCAGGGAATCCATGGCACTGGCACCACTGGAGCTTTGCACTCTGGACTTGGAATGAGGTTGGCCATCTATTGGACACCCTGCAGATTTTTAATACCAGTCTTGGCTTCAAAAGTTCACATCACGGGGATTTCAAGGGGGATCCCAGCAGGTGAAGCCACGATTGCCATTTTCTAGAGTAAGTGCAGTGCTAAGGAAGAGATGTGTGGGCACACAATGTGTGTGTGAATTGTTTTAATTCATCCTTAATCCTTCAGGTTTGGCAGTGGAAGTAACACCTCTTTTTTTCCTTCCTTTTTCTTGGATGGAGAAAAAGAAAAAAAAAAAAAAGAAATATCTCTCCCCTTCTGTATCTTTCTTGCAGAGAGCTTGTAAGGTAGTAGAATATCTCTCAATTATTGTGCTGTTTTTTTCAAAAACGGAGTTCTTCCTCAAGGTTTGCCAGATTTGATTTGACTGATGCATATGATGAGCAGACTTGAAGCATTCTCTTGATGGTTAATAAACAGCCAGGAAACAAACTCAGCTGAGGATCCCTGTCCAAGTAGCACAAAATATGAGCATTACAGAGTCATATTTTCAGAAATCAGAAGTTAATTATTAATTAATTATTTCAGAAATCTGAGTTAACTCAGCCAAGAAGACAGACATGTAAACACCAAGGCTTTGTTCATTATTGATGTTAAGATATCAAACACACATTCTGTGAGACTTTATTTAAAGTGAATCTTACCTGTGTTTTCTAGAAAGGACAAAATATCTCATGAAAGTTTGCATGTGATATCCTGAATATCACTCTGAGCTTCTCTCTGGAGAGTCCAGTCCTCAGCTGCTTTTTAGTTACCTCTGAGGCTTCACCCTCTGAGGGGTGAAGTTTTGCCTCTTTTGAAATCAGAACAGTCTTAATTTTAATCCAAGTAGGCATATGGGTTTCATACTCTTTTAAAAGAATTTGAGGCCTAGTTTCCAATTTTCAATTTGGGATTTGCTCTGATTCTCAATGAGAGCATCAAGTTGGAAATCAATGTATATGCCATTTGTGCTTGCAAGAAATTACAGCTGTAATTGCACACGAAATTAGAAGCAATTTTAGGAAAAAAAGTCTAATTTTAGGAACTCTTAAGTAAATTTGTCCAAAGTGTTTTAACTTATGTTAGCATATACTGTTCATTTCCTTTTGTTGCACGTGCAGTTTGTTTAAGGTTTTTATGGAATGCAAGTAGTTACAAAGGAGATAAATTTTTTGCTTGCCTTGTTTGTGAGATACATTTTATGTCATGAAGCACTGATTACCTACATTAAAAATCCCAAACAATGGTGTCTCATTTGGTAGGAAACAGAGACTGTGTGGACTACTGAAAGCTTGCTGAAAGGCAATCTGTGACCCACTCCATCCTGTCCCTATGTTAATGTGAGAATGGGTATCCTGGGCACCATCTGCTGTCCCTGAGGTTCCAGCCTTGAGCACTCAGAATTGTTTTGCTTTATTAATGCCAGGCCATTCAGAACAGCAGCAGTGCATTTGTTATAGTCTGTGAAATCACAAGTTCCAATTGTGAGCACACAGAGATAACTGTCACTTTGAATAATTCACTCAAACATGATAGCCACCACTTTTTCCAACCTCTCAGGCAGAGGTGCCATCTTCCAAGCTGGAGTTACCTTCAGCAAATCCAACAAAGGCCTCTCTGGCTTTTCAGGGTGATGGGGTTTTACTTCCTTGGAAGGTCATTTCATTAGGTAAATTTATTGGATGGATTTATTAGCTGGCTCTGCATTTTAACTTTTGTAAGTGCCCCCTAGAGAAACAGAAGAGTATCTTGATATAAATAAAAATTAATAAATAGGACATACAATGTGATTATTTTTAGAGGGGCTAAAGGGCTGGGTTATCAAATATCCTCAACTAGCCTAATTAAATCAGTTGAGATTTAAAGGACACACTGCATCAGTTTTGCCTAAGCTTATTGTCAGGACAAATGGTTACAATCTCAGTTGTAAGTACCTAATAAAGTCTCATCCAATGATAATTCTGTTTGTGCTTATTAGCTCTATGGTTCTTCCTTTGGTGGGCATGGCTAATTAGAAAACAATTCTTGTGGGCACCTCACGTTGCTCATTGCCAAGTTCTCCAGGTAGAATCAGGATAGTTCATCTGGTGGCCAGCAAGCCCCGTGCTCTGCCCTGCTGCCTGTGCCCAAAGAGCTCAGAACCTGCACATCTCCTGCCCCATCCCTGCCAGGGGTGCAGGGCAGTTCCTGACTTGACACCCACTCCACAGCCTTCTCCAGGAAGTAAATTCTTGGCTTCCTTCCATTTTCCAGGTGAGGGAAGTAGGGCATGGCTGATGCTGTGCTCTGTGTCCCCAAGCCTGCACCAGCACTGGGAGCATTGGGGCTGTGCCAGATTCAGCCCCAAAATGCCCACAGTGGGTGTGCAGGGGGAACTGGAGGTGTTTGGGCTGTGGGGAGGAGGTGAGGCCATGGTGGGCAATGTGACAGGCTGTGCTCTCAGCTGATGTCAGGCTTTTTGTGGTATCCTAGTGAAAGAGGATTTTATGGTACAATGGGTATGGAACAGGTCCCCCAAGGCTGTTGGGTGATCCAGTGAGAGTGTAATTTTAGGGGCTGACTCTCCTAACTCTCCTGATTGCTCTGTTTCCACTTGATCTGTATGCAGAATTTATTTATGATGACCTCTGTGATGAAAAAAATTAGCCAGTTACTTAATAAGCAATACAGCCAACAGGGAGAACAACTTTCAGCAGCTACTTCTGTTCCCTCCCTTGCCTCCAGAGCTTTCTGTTGTTTCTTTCAGTTATGGCTGAAGGAGACAAGCACTCCAGGGCCAGGGAAAATGAGAGTTAATTACACTGTGGGACTGGATTGTTGCTCAGTGCTGGTTCTTTCCCATCCCTGTCTCAGGTGCTTGAGAGTACAGCAGAGCCAGCAGAGTTCTTCAGTACTAGCCTTTGCTTATTTTGGGAGCACTGGAAATACAAAGCTGGACCTCTTTCCCTTAAATGAAGACAATGAGGAGCAGGCTTCTTTTGTTTAAGTTGTGCTAAGATCGAGTGAAATTCAGCAGAGGTGGATCTCATTATTTGTGTATTTTAGAAAGGAGAGTAACAGTGTGTGTTTGCACTCAATAAAGTTTCTGGGTGAATCTGTGTTTCAATAGGTTTGCTGTAAAATCTAGAAGGAAGTCCTTGAGACATGCATAGAGGAAAAAATATTTGTATCTTGAGGACTAAGTTGAACATTTGGGATATGGAACGTTGTCCTAGAAATCACTCTGAATCACAAAATCCATCTTCCTTACTTTCTGAGTTCTTGGTTAGGACGCTGTCTTAAAACAGAAGTGGAGAAAGGGGAGATGTGGCATTCTGCAGAATAATGAGGGACAAACTGACAACAATGTGCCCTTTGGCTCTCCTCAGCTGAAGTGCTGAACCTGGGCAGAGATCTGAGGACATAAGACATGCTCACAGATACTCTTCAGTTTCTCAGTGATTGAAGATGATCAAATCCTTGTGAAGCAGAGCCCTTACTGACCAGAGGAGCATTGCCAGGCTGTTCCAGGGGCTGCTGCTCTGGCAGCTGCACACGTGGAAGTTGTTCAGCACACTGGTGCATCTGCTTATGAATGTAGTCCTGTAGAGTCCTGCAGAACTGGTGCAAGCACTGAACCAGGTATGAGAGGCTAAAGTCCCTCATCTGTCAGGACAATTTTGTCTCACATCAGGGACTAGTGTTTAAATCTGTCACATCTCAGCTTAGTACAATGATCACTGCGTTTGCCTGTCCTGATTGGAAAGATTCCCATTTAAATGTGGATGATGCTTCAGAATTATTTTGCTGCATTATATTACAGAATATGTTTTCAACTCATTGTAAAAGGCACTGAATTACTGAAGCTTCAGAAAGTGCCATGAAGCAAAATAGTTGTCTTCTTATCAAGTCTTGTATGTAATCCCTTCAGGTCACACAAGCTGGGACTGAGGAGTATCTGCAGGGCATGTGTAAATGCACAGCAGAGAGGACTTAAAGAAATGTTTATCATCTGGGATGCCAATCTCTTTTAGTGGTTGGCAAAAAAATCTGCTCTGTTTGTACCTTGCCCATACACAGCAGTACATGGTGTGAAACAGTAAACCTTTCAAATTAAGTTCTGGTGTTCTCACTTGGTTCTTCTCAGACAGATATGATACTGACAGGGTTGACTGAACACTTTCGAAATATGTTTTTAGTTTCTTCCCTAGAAATAACATGTGCCACTCCACTGGAAGATAAGTGACAGCAACAACTAGGTTCTGATGAGTGAGGGAAATCAGAAATGACCAGAAGCAACTATTGTTAGAAATTAAGAGTTGGTGTCTGCACATGTCAGTGCAGTGTTCCTTATGTTTTCATTGTTGACTGGGTAGGAAAAACAGTAAGCACACTGGTGCTTACATGAGGTGTAGGGATATCTGTCAAAATCTATTGAGGTTCTCTGAAAAGTTGTGAAGCAACATCTCTGCAAAGGAAGGACTGCAGCAGTGCTAGACCACCTTCCAAGCCTTTATCACAGCCTGGAAGTCTCCATCTTCAAAAAGATCGTGTTTATACTTGGACACAGCAACAGCAAGGGAAAGTTTGTGTCCAAAGAAGTTAAAAATAAATTGTGAAGAGAGATATATTCAGAGATGACATTACTGCAGTGAGCAAGTAATTCTTCTGTGCAAGACTCTCTAGAGTGACAGCTTTAGTTAGGGAGAATGTAATTGTTTGCTTTTGGAAGGCTTAATATTGTATCCTTCGAGCTGAGTTAACTTAGTGCCACAGTATATTCCATTTGTTCCCTTGTCAGCAGATACAGGCTGTCTTCTGTTCCCCTTGTTAGAGGGAGGACAGTTGGGGAGGCCAGAGGACAGGGATGGCTCTCAGAGACACTGAATGCTGACAGTGGTGCAGTTTTGCTTACAATTGTTTTTGTATCTCTGACTTGATTGAAGCTGAACAAGATACTTGGTTCCTAGGTAGGTATTTTGATATGCTGAGATATCAGTAGTACACAAATATTTTGAAAAATGGTCCTTCTCTCCTCTCTAATCACAGTGACATTTGCTGCTGCTTGGTGCAGTGTCCCAGCTGGCACTCAAAGCCTCCTGGTTAACCAGGAACTGGCACTAGGAAGTTGGATCTTGTCCTTGCACTCTTTCTCAGACATCACATAGAGCTAGATACAGTGGGTGGGCTTTGGAAGCTACTAATTATAACAGCAATGGCAATTCCTCCTACCTTGCAAAACCAGAACTTCCAATAGAGCACCTGAGGTGAGTGTACCTGGCCATACTGGGATGAGTTGGCTGGAAAATCAGAGCTACACTGTGCTCCCAAATCAGCAGCTTCTCTTTCCCCAGAATTCTCATGAGTACTCACCTTATACCTGCAGATTAAAACATCTTGTAGCATGATTTATATTTATATATTTATATATTTTATATTTATATGCTAAGAAACGTCTTGTAGCATGATTTATATTCTTGCATTTTGTGCATAGTCATGGTTCCTTTCCAAGCAGAAAAGATCATAGCAGAATACAGGCAAGGAAGAAAGCTGAATAAAACAGGAACAGCAGAGGAGCTGGGAAGAGCAGGGCTGCACTTTACCTCCTGCTGGTTCTGTTCATCTCCTGGTCCTGCTGGGACACCTTGCACTGGCAGGTCCATACTGCATGTGCTCAGCAAGACTCTTCCTCACTCTGTGTGTGTATCAGGGCCTTGGTTTGCAAAGTCTCATTTAAACTGGTAGATCAAAACACTTCCTTCCTCGGGAGAAAGAAATGTTTTCTCATTCTTGTCCCACTTCATATTTCACAGCTGCAGTTTGTCTTGTTTTCTCCCTGCCTAAGGCCCAGCAGGTGCTGCAATGCACAAGGGTTTAAAGGATTATTTATTTTAGGGCATTGAGGCCTTCTTGGAAAAGCTGTGTGTGTTTAGTTTGTTAAGAGACTCTCCTTAGAGCAGCATGGGGATTTTGCAGGAAGGAAAAGGAGGCAGTAAGTGTGCACATCTCTCTTCCCAAAGCAGGTTACATAAAGGCAGGCCTCTCCAGTTACCTTAAGCAAGATGGGTTGTGATGATCTTTGCTCCTGAATTTATTTTTCTTTCAGAGTGGCTGTACATCCCATTTCTTCCACCTTTGTATGACTCCATCACTGATTGCACTGGTAGCTGAATGTCCTTAAGTTATCCAACACAGGCGAAAATGGTGGGGAAATTAATTTCCATTACCTTCAGTAGGACCATGATTAGTCCTTAGCTGTGCCACCTCCAGCTAATGCTGACTGTGGTTATAGTTTTGGAAGTGAAGCATCAAAAAAGAGCTGCCAAGTCCTGATTTCTGGCCTGTGGGCCTCTGCATCATCATGGCAATGGCACATTGCTGCTTTACTTCTTGGAAAAGGAGGTGGATTTGGAAGAATGGCTTGGAAAGGAACCTGCACAAGAAAATGTGCTTCTAATGGGGATATGCACTGCTAATCACTTCTGTGAAGCATCAATCTGATCAGGTTGTATATTTTTTCTAAGATCCAAGCTCTAAATATCAGGTGATTTATGGGAAGATTCTCTGTTTTCATTTAAAAGACAGTTTCTGATTCTCTTTGCTGAGAGAGAGAAAAAAATAAAATAAAAAGAAGCTAGAAGATGCAAAACGCAGATGCACCATAAGGCAAATAAAACCTTTAATATCTAAATCCATCTTTATTGCTAAGCCAATCTCATTATTTTTTAGGATCTGAGCAATGATTTTTGAATGTCCAGGTTGGCTTTGGAGCCAAGAGACCTGATTTTCTCGAGTGCTAAGTACTTTACTCCAGCTGTCACACCTATAAAAAATCACCCATTAAAATCCTGCCTGGGGTCCAGTAGTCAGACATCCCCAGCTGGGGAGTGGAGAGGAGAAATGCAGATCCAGGGCACATGCAGAGCTCTGCCATACCTGCCCTATAGTGTGGTGAATGTGCACTGTGCTAAGCAACCCTGTTGTCTCTTAGGCAGAAACTAGAAATAACACTAGAGGCTTCTTCGTACAGTCTTTTAGAATGTAAAATATTAATGTAAAAATATTATGAACTGGTTACGAAATCAGCAGAGCTGAGATTTAGATCTAAAGAACAAATTAGGTGAAAGGGAGGGGGAAGCAGAGGAAAACAACATGATAGCAAAGTCAGAGGGATCTTTCTCTGGGGAATATTCTGAAGTAAAGCTGAGGAAATTGGGAATTTTGTCTTTGTTTGGAAAAGGAGGTGTGTGGATACTTATGCATAAGTCTTAATTTTGCATCTTGAAGTGTTATTTCATTACAAATGTTGCTGGTTTGGGGTTTTCCTTAAGGTGTCAGCTCTTGAATTCAGGGGTATCTCTCAGCATCCATAAGGACATAATTTCCTGTACTCCCCATCCAAAGATGAGTAAGTGGAAATTTGAACCATAGAGGAGATGCCTTTCTCTGTCCCCAGCCCCAAAACTGCTGTTTGTGTGCATTTATTTTTAATCCTGACTGTTGATTTTCAAGTGCCTGGGGTGACTGATATTCCAGCTTTTATCCCAAGGTCACTGATTGAACCTTGTACTCTTCCCAGTGGAATTTACCTCACAGAGAACAGTCAAGGCTGGGATGGCAGTGCTGCATCTCTGCTGCACTTTAGTCTAAGGATAACACTTCCCTGCAATTACACTTTTTGCTCTTCTTACAGTGGAGGTAGGCTTTTTTGAAAGTTCAGGTTCAAGGCCAGCAAATAACCAGAGATAATAGAAGCACTCAAAGCTTTGAATGTTCTGTAGTTTTAAAATAACCTAAAATCATGAAACAGAAGTAAAAGGAGAGAAATTTCCCAGCAGAAATTTTTGGGAATCTGTATATTTTGTTTGTCTGTATTTTTTTTACAGGTAAGCCTGTTGTGAAATGTGGATCCATGTTTGAGTTTTTGGCAACAAATTAGTAAGTCAGATGCTCAGTCTTTGCTTTGAGTTACTTTTTATGTTTAAAAGATGCTATAATAGAAACATTTTTTCCAGCACGTTCCCTGGGCTTTTCAGGTTTTTGATGGGTAAAAGAGATGACTTGGTTTTTGAGTGAAGACAATAGAAATGCGTGTAAATACAGAGAGTCCTTACTGTGGGTGCATGCTGTATGTTCCACCTGCTTACTTTTCTAATTAATATATACACACCAAACCCAAAAGTCCCTTTGTGAACAGCATCAAGCCAAAACCTTACTAACAGAGTACTCTGGGAAAGTGCCTTTCCTTCCACAATTGTCCTCATGCTTTGCAGTGAAATAAGCTGATAGTTCCACCTCTGTGTTGTGCTGTTGTAGGAGTCCTTTCTCTCTTTGCTGGGGATCTTCCTGAGTGTGGAGGGTACACAAAGCCCCACTCCCTGTAAGTGAAAGCAGAGAGCTGTTCTGTCCAACATAATAGTAGCTGGCAGATGAAAATCTGTGTCCATAGAAAGTGAAAAGTATTCTTTTTTTCTGCATAAAGGGGCTTAAAGTGGGTTAATTAACACTGACCCCATTTGAAGGGATGGCTTATGTGCCTGCTTGAGGGAGAAGTTGGAGTCTCACATGTCTTGGTGGAAGTCTCTCTCAGTGTGCTGGGCTGGACAGGCATTGAAGCCTGAAAAATCAAGCAGCTGTTTGCCCCACAAGGAGCCAGCTGGTTGGAAAGCCAGGCTGTGTCCCTGAGCCCCCTGCCCATTCAAAACCAGGGCATATTTGCTCCTTTAATTAGTGCTCCCCCTGGTCCTTGGAATATGGGTTTGTGACAGAGAGCTTGTTGACGGGAGATCAAGGGAGATTTCTTGCTTTCCCCGCCCTGGGTGAGGGGGTTTCCATCGGGCTCAGGCCCAGGGGTGGAGGGGAGCTGCTCCTGCTCATGGCAGACAGGGTTTGTGCTGTACATTTTGCTGAACTACAGCATTGTTTAAACTCCAGGGAGGATCCTGGGAGAGATGGAACCTTAAGGACTTTAAACTTTTCTTTGGGTTCATCTCATCAGGTGAGTGGAGGTGACTGCTAAATCCATGTGCCTGGTGGTTGTCTGTAGTGTGAGGGTCCAGCTGTGATCCCAGCAGAGATCCTGCACAGGTGCATTCTCCACCAACTCCAGCAGTGAGAGGAAATCCTCCTGTGGGACTGATGTAGTGCAACTCACTGGGCTTCTGTTAAATGACTTACTCAGCTCAGTTCTGATGGTTCAGTTGTCTTTTGCCCTTGCTGGTCCAGGCTCTCCTGACAAGGTAACACAGTCCTGGAGCCTTGCTGATAAGCCCATGGCACTTCAGAGCACAATGAAGGAATTTACCTGATGCTCCCAGTCTCCACAGGGAATATTTCCTCTTGGTGTTCTTTATCAGTGGCTTCTTCTGGTGATACAATCAGGGAGCTGCTTGTATTGGAGTATTATTAGTAACACTGAGAGCAGTCAGATCACTTTAGGTGGGTTTGCTCTCTCTCCTCTCTCACTGTGTGCAGGAGAGTCAAGGCAAACCCTGCATTTCCAGGGAAACAAAAGGTATTGTTCCACTTCCAATAATGCTTCTTTTTAAATGAATGATGATAAATTAGCAAACCACTGAGTGGAGTTGTTTGTGCTGTGGAAGCAAAGCATTGATCCCTCCCAAGACTGACCATTTTTTTTTCTCAGCAATCTAATTGGGAATGGATTAAACTGTGATTTAGTTTAACCCTTTGTTTGTAGTGATGTTACAAGAATCCAAATGAGGATAAAATGGAAATTGGTATTTAGAGACTCAGAAAAAGGTGGCAAATTAACAACAGTTTGCTAATTTTTCATATTTTCATTGCCTGCTTTTAAAACTCACAGAGAAATAGAGGAGGTCTGAAGAATCTCATTAGAAAACCTGATCAGTTCTTGCACAGAATAATTCTGCATGGTGTTAAGAGGTGTAATAGGGGTCAGGACCAGGCTGTTTCTCTGCCCAGAGACTTTAGAGCTTCTTGGAAGTGGCACTGAAGTAAACAAAAGTGTGGCAGATCATCTTCCTCTGTGCTGCATTAGTTGTTGAAAGAAATTGTACATGTTGTTTAATTAAGTTTCCAAGATGTATAATAGCATGTTTGCTGGAGAGAAACTTTAATGGCACCACAAAGTGTCCTTGAGCAAATTAAAACGATATTACTTTGAAAGGTAACTGCTCTGAGCCACAGAGGGACTTCTGGGAAATGCCATGGATGTCTCAAGCAGAAAGACATGTCTTTGTTATCAGGGTAGTCCATGCTCCAGGGCATCCACAAGGAAGGATCTGCCAATCCCAGGAGAACCTTATAATGAGGCTTCTGCTGGGGAGTTCTGCCCCCAGCCCTCCAGTGGGGAAATGGGTGAAGTTCTGAGATCTGGCAGCAGTCCTGCCCACACCCTCAGGGAAATCCATCTATGAGCTGCCTTGTGAACTGAACCCTGCAAACCCAGTGAGAGGATTCCCACTGCTCTTGGTAGCTTTGGAGTGGGCCATAAATGCTTTGTTGCCATATTGAAGGGGTTTGGGGACAGCAAACTGAGGTGGGAACTATAAAATATTAGTCATGCATCCCATGTCTCTCTTCTTCCCATCTTTCTATATTTCATTGTCATTTGATTTTCATTTTCCTTTGTCCAGCTCCTTGTTTTCTGGCCACTTAACCTGCAAACCCCCTCTGGTCAGTGAAGGGAAATTCTCAGACCAACTCCTCAAGATTGTGGACTTTTCACTCGAGGCATCAGAAGAGCTGCTGAGGCAGCCTGGGCACAAACAGCTCCTGTCACACCTGGATGCCACAGCAGCTTTTAAAATCCTCTACAAATCCATTTCCCACACACCAGCACAGGGTGTGGGGCTGGCTCTGGGTGTTCATGTGGATCTGAATTTGCCTGTGTAGAAAGGCTTGGATCAGGCCTTCAGTTCAAAATTCCCCGAGGATGAAGATTTAGGCTGCTCCCAGAGCCAGGGGGGGTTTGGCTGAGGCAGTGGGGACTTGGGATCAGCCCAGGGGTGGAGTGTGAAGCTGCAGGAGATGCTGGCAGTGAGGGCTGGGGCAAAGTAAAGCTCATTTCTCTCTGTTTGGATCTCTGCTGCCTTTCTGGAGGCTGTTGTGCTGTAGCAGAGGCAGGAAAAGCAGAGGTGTCCTCACTCTGCAATCCATCCTCGTGCAGCAGAGAGGGACCTGGCAGGAGGTGAGGTGTGTGAGCAGTGAGGGGATGAGGGTTGCCTTGGGCTTGCCACATTACAGACAAATGCCCATGGGAACCCTGGGGTTTGGTTTCCATTTCCAGCTCTCCCTGCTGGAGTCTTCACTTGGCAAGGCTTTGGATTTTGTGCCTTGCCCTCTGTGGGTGCTGCAGGGAGGTTTCCCACATGAGGCTGTTTTGCTTGGAAGTGTCTGGGATGTGCCCCAAGTGTGGGGCCAGCCCTGCCCTGCCCCTCACTGCTGGGGCTGAGGGTGTGCCCAGGTCAGGACATGACCCCCAGGGTGTCTCCACAGCCAGTTGTGTTCAGCTGCTGTGTTTGGTGCGCTCTGCCAGGTGAATTCCCATTGCTGGGTGTCCTTAGCAGGCTTTGCCCTCCTGGGCTCTCCTGGCTGATGGAGAGCCCATGGCAGGGCTCCAGCTCCTGGGGAATACACAGTTATTGCTCAAGTGTTCAGGGCTTTAGAAATTATTGAATTCTGCTGCTGACAAACTCCCCTAACACCAACACTTTCCCCCTCCTTTCCTGGCTGCTGAATTTTCTTTTGATGAAAGCAAAGCAGCATATGTGCTCAGGGTGCTGGTGAAAGGGAATTTCCTAACTCAGGGTGGACTGTTAGGGCATGTGTGGGCTCCTTTAGGAAAGTCAGTATGTTTGTAATAAAATTTTTTCCTGTGTAGAACAAGGAATTTTTGATCTAAAAGTTCAGTCTGCTTCTTGCCTTCCATAATGGCTCCCTGGATTGTTTGAAAATCTTCACTTGGTTACAAAGTCTGATACAACCTGTGTGCATAGCGGTCCAGTGCAGAATGGACCAATATTTACTGGTTATTTCACTGGAATTCAGAGACTCAGGGGAAGACTGTTAATGCATCAATATTTTTCCTGTGTGTGGTGACCTCACTGATCAGTTCTGCCTGAGGACAGGGATGTTTGCAGTTTGTTAGTCCCATGATTTTCACAAGATACAAGAAAAACTGGAGGCTCCCTCCAGCCAGGAGTGCACTGGACAGACATTTCACATATAACACAGCAGACAGCCATGGCAGTAGCTTACCAGGCACCTTTCATTGGGCATGTCAAGCAGCTGTGCTTTGAAAAATAGAATGAAAATTACTTTTTATTACCCTCCAAAAGGTTTTGGTAGAAAATTATGCATAATTGAAATGAAATACTTGCCTGTTCTTTGACAGAGAGGTGGAAAGCAATCAAAACTCTAGTTTTGTTTGGAAAGAAAGCATTTCTTTTGTGCTTGACTTTTTTTTTTTTTCCTTACTTTGGGCTTTCTTGAATGCTCCTTTCCACCACCCACAGCATTTCTGAACTCCTAATACAATTGCATGAATAAAACTTAGAGTCATTTTAGGCATATTTTCTTTTGAATTTTCCTTTCCCTACTCTGGGGAAAAAAACCCCAAAACCAAAGAAACCCATTCTGTGTAAAATTTCCAGAGTGAAACTGAGAAGAAGAAAGCAACTGTGTAATTTTGTCACTGTAACTTTGCCAAAATTAGAGAGGCTTGGAAAGGTAGAAAATAAAAAGGGGGGGGAACAATAAAAAGCAAGAAAATCAATCTCCTTACTCCTATTTTTTGCATCTAGGAACAGAAAAGAGAAGGAGCTTTGAAAATTGTTCATTATAGCAATGTTAACTTCCACTGCTGTCTCCCCATGTGCTTTTCATATGTTCTATATTCTGGATGCTTTCAGGGAGGAAGGCTGGAAGACAGGAGAAGGGTGTGAGTTTCAGAAAGCTCTGATGAGAAGCACCTTGGGTGTTTTTTGTCTCCTGGGAAATAAAGTTTGCTGTGTGCTGCTGCCTTGGCTCCTCCAGCAGCATCCAGGCTGATGATGCCACCAGGGAAGAGGCTGCTGGGATTTCCTCTGAGTGCTGGACCCCACTGACAAACTGGTTAACCAAAACTAAAGAGAGCATTGCAGGCAGAGTTGAGCTGAAGGAGAAACAATGGGAATCTAATTTCACTGGGTTGCTAATTACAAGGCTTGTTTTTCAGACTCTCTGTATCCTTACAGGGTGGAGGGGTGTAAAAGCTGGGTGAAGAGTTTCTCTAGGACCAGAAATCCCTGCTGCTTAGGGCTGTTTGTTCACCGTTGCAAGATGTGGGAAGAGTTCAAGATCCAGCTGGATTGTTTGGTGCAAAAGAGATACTCAACTAAATCTTCAAACTTTGCAGGAGATCAGTGCAAATGACTTTCTGTTTCGTAATGCTGGGTTGAGTTCACTGCCACGGGGAGTCACAACACTCCTCTTGCAAGCTCTTGCTGTATTTTGTGATACACCCCATACACATATATACACCCCAGACTGTTCAGCATTTCCCTATAATGCATAGGTGAGTGAGAAGAGATTTGTCATCTCTTTTGGGACTCTCCTAGGCCTTTACAAATTGTAGCAGGAAAAGCACTAGCAGGAGTGGGGCCTCCCTGCTGAGCTTCATGGCCAGTGTTTTTAAATTTAGTATACTTGTGATGTGGAAAGTAAATTTACTTTAAATGGAGAGAACAAGAGTGGTTGATCTGGGTTCTGTCCATTGCTTATCAGCAGGATTTGTCTGTCACATGCTAAGCTGTGACTGGAGCAAGTGAGCAAGCTGAACATGTCTTGAGGAACTCTTATTATTTAAGAAATGAGTTCTCCATTCTCTTTTTTGTTTGTTTTTCATGTTTCTGTAGAGTGATTTTCTTCAATTTTTTTGAAGTGTGGTGGAGCTTGTGACAAATTCTTAAAGATTTGTAATCTGAACAGGATGGCATCCAGCAAAACCCATTATTTTTAAAAGCAGGTTTAGTTTCATGATCTGCTTGACTGCATTTGTCCAGTGTAATCTGATAGTAACAGTTGCCATCATGTGTGGTTTTGATCCATGAGAGGCTATTTCTTGTTTGAGCCTCCTGATTTCAGGAAAAGGAACTCATGTTGCCAGCTTCTTGTACCAAAACCTGCAGAAACAAAGTCCAAATAGATTGGCTAAGCAGATTCCTTTGGCCTAGCAACAGTTTGTTTCACCCCCTTAATTGGATCAAAATGGCTTCTGGAATTAGTTCTGCTGGGAAATGCTCATCTTTGCAGATGCAACACTTACTCTCTGTCTCACAATCTGGTTTCAGCAAACATTGCAGTTTTCTGGTTTCAGCAGGCTGGGTTTTTTGGTGAGGAATGTAATCTGCCAGGAAACAGGAGCAAAAGGAAGGTGAAAGGAACGTGGGCACAGCCCAAGCAAGGAGCTGGTGTGGACATCTGTGAGCCACGTTTGTTCTGGTGGAGGTGCTGAAACCAGCTCTGGATTCAGCGTTGCTGTCATGATCCAGTTCTGTGTCTGCTTTGGTTGGGGTGATACACTGTGTGGTGCATTTGTAAGCAGGATATGCCAAAATTAGAACCATTTATCTGCCTGCCTTTTCCTTCCTTCAAATGTACTACTTTCAGCCACAGGGCCTTGATCAAAACCACTTGTGATTTTTGTTCTTTTCTGGTAAGAAGGGTGGAAGAACAAGGTGAATATTTGTTGTTTTCAGTCTTCAGTTTCTCTTTGTTGGTTTGGATTTTTTTTTCCCTGGGATGGCTTTGTTTTGCATATTGGAATTCAAAAGGCAGAGTTGACTTTTCTGTCCAAGAAACTGGTGGAAGAGCTGACCTTGTTGTAATGGCCATGGCTGCAGAAAGCTGTTCTGTTGTGCCAGAGCTGAGCTGTGTGCAAGGCCAGCCCGTGCAGGCTCAGGGGATGTGGGTGATGAAGAAAAAAGGTGAACTTACTTTGTCCTATTGAACAAAACCCCCAAATCTGGAGCAGACAAAGCAAAGGTAATTTTGCCACAGAGAGGTGAGGTGCTGGGATAACCTGTCATCCTCTTTGGTTGAAGTGCACGTGACTACACCATGGAAATCAGCCTTGTCAGGGACTCAGTGTGCGCCTCACTAACTGACTGTATATCCAGGCTGACAGGGTTTTCCCAGTTTATTAGGCTCATTTGAAGAGGAAGCTGGATGTATTTTGCTGGCACAGCGTTTTGGACACCTCTGTGATCTTCAGCCACACTCTTAAACCTGGATGTAAATTCTCATTTAATATAGGGCTTACTTTTCTTTTCCTAAGTCAGTACAGTACAGTACCCAGCTATTTTGGACTCTGAGCTGCCTTGTCATTTCCCACAGATGTAAGGGCTGCACAGGGTGCCCTTCCCTCAAGCCCCAACAGCAGCTGCTCACTTCTCTTGATCTCCTTTGCCATGAGCAGCTTCCTGAGTGGATCTGTGAGCCCCCACTCACCCAGTTCCCCTATGGAGCTGAGCCACCAACCCAGGAAGTTCATCAAGGGAGAAGGTGCTGGAAACTGGGGGTGAGATCTACCAGAGCCTTGTGTTCAGATGAGTCTCACTCAAAGGCAGCCCTGTCCCAGCAGCTCCCAGAGGGGCAGAGGGGGTCACCTCCTCAGAGAAGGCTTTTTATGGCATATGGATTAACAGGATAGTCAAATCTGTGCTCTTGAACACTGCTGCTGGACAGCTGGTGAAATGTTCTTTTTGATTCTTGCATGCAGGGGACAGTGAGATAAATAGCTGCTGCTTTGGAAGGGTGTGATGGGCAGTGATCAAATGGAGGAGAAGGCTCCTCTACCTTTACCCATCTAAAGTCTGCATGACAGCAGCAATAATTTGACCCTAAATTCTGCAGTAAAATTCCCAAAGACTCAAGGTGGGTTATTTTGGGCTGCCTACTTTCTCTGTCTGCAGAGGAGGTTATCTGAATAGATCTGTCCAGACATTTCTAGAGTTTCTCTTTCCCTGGCTATGCCATGCACAGTGCTCAGCTTGGCTGTTCACAGCTGACTAAATCCTTTTAAGAATGAGTCACTCCTAAATGAGAGGTGACAATGGATATGCAGACAGCGAGAAGTCGAGAGTGAGATAATGAATATTAGAGAAAGGCTAAACTAAATGGGGAATGAGCAGTATAAACTTGCAGCTCTTATAAATAGCACTGCACTGAAGGGATGGGTTTTATTTAGAAATGTAGTTCCAAGGGAGAACTTAGATTTCCTGACCCATAAGTTTGCATCTGGGAACTTGTCCTTTCTTCCCAGCTGCTAAAAGAGAGACAGGCTGGCACAGGTTAATATTCACCAGGGAGATTCCAGAGACAACATCCCCCTCCATATTCATTGAAGTCGTGGTATCAGTGTCTGATGAAATGATGCTCTTCCCTGTCAGTCAGCCTTGCTGGCCTGTGGAGCAGAGGAAAACTGCTTGTCCCAGGCTCTAAGTGTGACATCTTGTGTGGAGAAGTGCTCCAGTGGCTCATGGCTAAAGGGAACATTCCTGCTGGGTGTCCTGGCCACAGTGGCTGCTTTCATTCTGGAGTTACCTTAGCAGAGACGTTACCCTGTACTTTGTTTTACACATTGATTTAGGGTGGACACTGGCACAAGGTCATTGCCTAAGGCAGAGATTTGCGAAGAGCTGAAGGGAGTTAATTGTCCAAATCCCATTAAAATGCAATATAATTATAAAATCTCGTTTAAATGCCATATAATTAAATAGCTTTATTTTATTTTAGTTATTTATATTTTGTGCTTGAGCTCATGGTTGTGACATGGTTGATGACCTGGAATGTGTTTGCATCTTGTCTGAACTGGGCAGATACAGAAAGGGAAATCTGCATGGATGCTACAGACACTGGGCTACATGTAAAATGATGGTAGTTCAGAGCCCAGACTCACACAAGGGACCTGGGCACTGCACAGGGAAGCACAGATATTCTCAGAGTCTGCCCAGCCTACAGAACTTCTCCTCATAATAAGACGGAGCCAACGTGAACAGTTATATTGGCCATGATGATGCTGACAGTGCAGGGACATAAATATCCACCATGTCATCCCTTACATTTTCTTACCACTTCTTTATTGCTCATCTTCAAAACTTCATTATTAATATTAGGCAGCAACCTATGATAGGTTGTTGAAAATATTTACTTATGCCTCTCTTAACCTAGATAAGCACATTTGTCTTCCTGCTTCCCTGGTTGGGAATCAAATTTTGGGATATTTCTGCTTAGCAGCCAATATTGCATCTAAGTCCTGTTTAATCTTCCCCACATGCTGAAGAGCAAAAGGCCAGAGCTGTGCTGCCCAGTGGCACAGCAAAGGTCCTGTCCTGCTTGGAAGTGATTAGAGAGTCCTGCTGTTGTCAGCTTTTGAAGTGAAGTGTTGCCAGGTTACTTGACCAGTCAATAATGAATGCTCATTAATCTGTTTTCTGCTCCTCAATGACAGTTGTTTGATAGCCTGATCAATTTATGATTTCCATTTGTGTGATGGCCTCCTGCTGCTTTCCTCTGCCCTTTTGTTTTAAGAAAGAGGAGAGCAAAAATCTGAGAGCCTGTGTTTTCCTGAGCTTTGGAGATGAGGTTTAAATGCCAGATTTTTTGTTATAATTTGCATCGGTATTTAAGATCAAAATCTCTTGCAATGTTTTCTGTGACAACACTGAAAGTATAAATATAGAAATCACAGACAGTTCCCTGGAGACTGAAGGCCTAATATGTGAATAATCTCACCTCCTACTTCATAACAATATCATAGGGGGGAAAAAAAGGTGTATTATGCATATCTGCAGCTCTGTTTCCACAGTGTCTAGTCTGGTGTGTGAAGTGTGTGTGTGTAAATATTTGAAGGGTAGATCTCAAGTCCCCAGTCTGGGAGTGAGACTACACAAATAAGGTGCTGTAACTTGGTGCTAGCACTTGCTGAGGTTTGGAATGTGCCCTGGAGCCAGGAGCCAAAGCACACTTGGTTCTGGGCTTGCAGCTCGTGCAGTTAATGCAAGGCAGAAGTCTCAGCAGAGTTCATCAGTGCTGAGGTGTTTCATGTGAAGGTACTAATGCTGTCCACCTAAAAGGCGCAAGTTACCTCATCAACTGTATTTAAAATTGCACTCTAGTTCTGCTTTGTCCTCAGCAAGCATCTCTGGATTGTAAAATCATTCTGAAAGTGGCAAAATCCAGCTAGATTGCCAAATTGTTAAATTAATTATGGAATTGAAGGGAGTTCTTCCAGACTACAGAGGTTAAGGCTTTAGGAGTAAGGGAAGGAATGACCAGAGACTCTGGGTTTAGAAAAGTCCATGGTTCTGCCTCCAAGACTATATTCATGGCTATGATCCCTCTAGTCTGGGATTTAGTGATGTAATTCCCAAAAGTTTTCATTGATGGAAAGCCAGAAAGTGATTAGAAGATCTTGCAATGTGTTAACAAATCACTCACAGATGAATGTTGATTTATCTGCAATATAAATCAAATGAAATGGTCTGGTTTATCCTGCTTACTTGTAGCAGGAGGGACTGATTTAGTGATGCTGAGCCCAGCCATTACTGTACCACGTTCATAAATCACAATGGGCATGTATTAAACTGGGATTTATAAGCCCAGTCAGAGTTTCTGACTTCACCCTGTAGCTTTGATGTTGGGCACCTTGAAGGTTCAGCTGTGACAAGTGTTGCCAGGCAAAGGACACTATTGACACCACCTGACCAGGGATTTCCTCTCCTGCAGCCTGGGGATGTTCTGCACTTCTGAATTTGGAGACCAGATCAATAATCTTTTGTTTTCTCTTTCTCACTGCCAAGTCAGCAGAAAGGAGAGATGTGGGAGAATCCTTCCTGATGGGCACATGGGGGAGAAGGGAGGGTGGGGCTCTGTGCACATGTCTGTGCTCACTGTGGTTCCTTTATTGCCTGCTTTGTGTTTAGTGGAGTCCCAGGAGATCAGTGTGGGGAAGAGGGGGACAGGATTTAAAGTGAGAAGGAATTGCTACTGTCCTTCAAGCTGACTTGCTGAATTATTCAAGAGGTGGTGTTAAGCCTTGTAATTCTCACACTGAGGGTAATAGGTTTGTAAGTGAACCTGGCAACTGTGCAGAGAACCAAGCATCCTCCCCATGCCTCATGCCAAAAATTTACTTTCAGGTCTGTGCTGCACAGAGTAGGTTTTGTGAGGTATGAAATACAGCTGTGGTTTTGCCCTGCAAAGCTGTGAGCTTTCCATCTTTATAAATTTTTAGTTTGCAGTAGTACTGGGCCATAGGGAGCCATAACTGGCCAGCTCTGTGATAAAGATTTGTAATTCATGTTTTTCCACCAGGACATCCATGGTGCAGGGGTTTCTTGTATGTAGCAGTTGCTTTTAAATGAAATTGCTTGTTTCATAATTGCAGGTAGGCATTGCTATGCTTTTAAAATGGAAGGTGGCTTTGGCTGCTGGAACAAAAGAGAATTTTAATTAGATTGGGAATTAAAGCAAACTATCCCCCACCACACTCTTCCCCAATGCCAGGTAATGCCAGATGAGGCTTGATTATAATTATGGTGTCATGAGTGTTAATGCTTTCTAATGTACATAATGATGCTTTAAAAATGACCTCCTGCACGTGGAGATTTATCAAGTTATCATCATTGCTGGATGTCTGGATTAATCAATCATAAACAGAGCTTCAGGGGAGCTGAGGAAACTCTCTGAATTGAATGTTCTCCTGAGACCCAAAGCTTTGGGACAGGGTGACTGAGTTTCTGTGATTTAACCTTCCAGTTTCTCCCTTGCCTGTGGTTTGATCCTGAGTGTGTGATGCTCAGCAGGAGGGGTGGCTGTACAGCCCCTCACTGGGAGTGAATCTAAAAAATTTTCCATTCCTCCCAACAGGAGTGCCCTTCCCAAAAGGATCATGAACTCTCTGCCTGTTTCTTGGACTTGGTGCTTGCTCTTGCACCAGCCAGGCACAGCAGCCCTGCTGTGGAGGAGCTTTTGACACCCTGAGGACCTTTCCCAGGTCTCAGGGTCAGTGTTGAGGCTCTCTGCTGCAGTGTGACCCCCTGAACAGCTTCCAGCTTGCAGAGGGCCAGTGAAAACCCTGACAGAAATTTTGGTAATTAAAGGCTGGAGAGGTAAAAAATTGTGATTGTGAGAAAGACTTCTGCAAACAATAAACTGGCATTAAACACTGTTGCAATTTCTAGCATTTACTAGGAACATCCAGTGCCACAGAGAAATAATAATTCTCTTTTCCCCCCCTCCAATTATCATCATCACTGCAAGTAGCACTGTTTACAGTTTTGCTTTTGTCTTTAGAACTGATAGCTCGCTTGTTTAACAACTGCAGGGAAATCTGGGGCAGTCCCAGTTTTGCTTAGTGACACTCAGAGCACTAAATGTTGCAATGAAATCCCAGTTCTCCTGGAATCAATAGCAACGTTCTTGTTGACATCAGAAGAGGCGATGTGCGTCTGTGGATGCTTTCAGGTTTTTCCTGGAAAAGCCAAAATAAGGCTAATCTGATCTCAACTGATGTCATTTCAACTGAATAATTATTACGCTGTGGTTCTGATAAGATCATCTTGTTAAGAAAGGGCTGCACAAAGCAGTGTCAGACTGCTCCACAGACGTGATCCTGGCCACAAGTCAGGAGATGCTTCATGTGTGTTTAATTCTGAGCTCACTAATAGCTCCTGTGATTTCAGGGAGAGGATTTGCATGCCCAACCTTCAGAAAGTGCTGAAATTCCCAAACCATGCCTAAATTAAGATCTAATACACAGACAGCCTTTCTTGAATTTTAGGTTTCTCTGCCTGGCAGCCCTGACCTTCTGCAAGCCTGTGGAGGGCTGATAACTTGTTTTTGTAGGTAGTCCCAGCCAGTTTAGTTAATCTAGCAATGATGATGGCTTCAAAATTCAAAATACAGATGATCCTTAAACTGCATGTGCTTCCCTACTTCTGGAAATTTAAAGGGGGAGAATGCTGTTAAGAGGAGAACTCTTTCTGACTGTAAAATGTAACTACAGCACAATAAACCTTTATCACTTATTAACATATCTAGCAAAACCAGAGCAGAATGGAGGATCTGGAGGAGCCTTCCAAAAGTGCCCAGGGCACACTGGGGTGTGTGAGGCTGTTCCCTGTTTGCACCTTGCCCGCTCTCAGGAGTCACCTGTGTCTGGAGAGGCAGAGGCAAAACAGTGTGTGGAGAGAAGATGGATGCTCTCTTACAGAGAGCTTTTCTTCTTTTTTTTTCTTTTCTTGCTTCTTGTTTTTTTGCTTACATCAGTGTTGAGATCAAAGGCATTCTGATGGGACTGACAAACAACTTTTTTTTTTTTTTTTCCTGTGGGAAAGAAGAAAGAGAAATCCAGTAAGTTATTTTGCACAACTTTTTACTATGCCAGCCATGTTAATTGAGTTTGCTCCTGTGGTTAAACTAAAATGGATGTTGATCATAGTTTTGGACACGCTTTTGGCTTCTGCCCTGTGAAAACTGCCTCCCTCAAGTGAGAGTTCAGCCTTTAGAGCTCTTCACCAGGCAGCATCTTCTAAGCAGTCAAGCTGTTTACCATTATTTTTGCTTTGTCAGTCCCAAGAGAGCCATTTGCTGGTTCTCTGGTCACGTCACTGTGCCTCTGAAAAACTCCCCAAATATGAGGTAACCACCCTGCTTGTTTTCCTTTGATACTTCCTCTCAGCTGGGAAGGGGATGTGTTGCACTTACCTGGCAGAGGGCAGACAGGAGCTGAGGTTTAGTTCCTGTGCTCTCCATTGCCTCAGCTCTCTGTCCTTTTATACTGCCAGCAGCAGGGCTTGCAAGTGGTGGAGGACAGGGACAGACAGGCATCCCTTCTGCCTGTCCATGCAGAAACTAATATATTGGTTAATTCCTTCTTAGGGTGATAGGGGTAGGAATGAGCTACAGAAGCCTTCAGAGGATCTGTTCCATTGCTGACCCTGTACTTTGAACAGTGGATTCCTTCCAGCTGTGTCTCTCCCCACATGTTTTATCCATTTTCTTGATTTCCTTCTCTCCTTTCATTTTCCTTTTATATTTCTACCTTATGAGGCAAGTAAGGAGATCATCACAAGCTCCATGTCTGCAAGGAGACAAGGATGAGTTCACTAGTGATCACAATAAATAGTCCTTCAGTGGCACTGCCAGGCTTCCAGAGATCTACAGGCAGAGATGACCATTTCCTTAATGACAATGTCTGCATAAACCATCATACAATCCAGCATATAATCCTTCTCCTTGTCCTCTCTAACATTTGTTTCACTGCAGGAGAGTGCTTTTGGGTAATTATTCCCAGCATTTACCGAGTTTCCTGATGCCTCCCTGTAGATTTGCTACAGGAAAATTCCAACAGGCAATTCATGCTGGAGAGCAAGTGTGGGGCAAGTGTCTGTGATGGGGAGGCACAAATTATCAGAGAGCCTGAATTCAGCAAGATGCCATTTTTCTCCTCTGGGCATTCCTCCTTGCACAGCTTGCTGTTTGTGTGGCCTAGTTTTAATGAGAGATTTTTGACAATAGTTGTGAATGTTGACATTTCCCTCCATTTTATTTATTTTTTTTTCTTTGAGTTTGAGCTGAGCACACACTGCAGTGGAGGAAGCTCAAGGGTGACAGATTCAGTTCTACTGACAGCAGGTATCATGTCCTAGAGTCTGCTTTATAAATGCCCAAAGATGGTTAAACATTTCTTTCCCCCATTTTTGCTATTGAGAAATAGCTTCTGCCTCATCCTTCTGGTCATAGAAACATTATAATTTCCAGTGCAAATTTGCTCATGGCCTTTTTATTCTTTGGTTATTTCTAGTCACTGATCTTGACTAGCTATTTGTCTTCCTTGGTGTTTGCTTTTTAGTTATTTCTGGATTGCAGTGATGACCCTTCTTAGCCTCTGTTTGGTTAAGCTAAAAAAAGCTGGCTACTCTGGTCTCTCTGAGAGGAATGTGCCTTATTCTGATTATCCTACCAGTCTTCATCAGACTCTGGCTTTTTTTTATAACACACACGTACTGAAGATCAGTGTGTGTGTGCTGAAGAGCACAGCCCCCAGATTTCCCCCTTACTGTTTTAAATGGCTTTGCTCATCACAACAATCACATGTGATTTTCAGTAAATAGATATTTCTGTTTTTTAAACCAAAACCCCAATCACCATTCACTGAATGCAAAAGCAAATCCTTGCCTGTGCAGACTAAGGAATGGTGTGTAATTCTTTGGTGAGTTTGAGGGTGGAATTTTTGCTGGGACAGTCCAGGTCCTGAAAGTACTTGAATAGTTTGATTGCCTTGCTCTGTAAGAGCAGGACAGTGATTGCCATCAGTCCTTTACACTTGTCTGCTCTACTTTAAGTTTCAGTCTCTGCTTCTCTAGGCAGGATCCTGTTTTGTAGTAACAAATGGAACATTTAAGTACAGCAGTTACAGGTTGTGTCTGAACTCTCTGATTATTTTCAAATCACTGCAAAAGCTCCCAAACCCAATGCAATAAAGTCCTTATCAGAGTAAGTTTTGCCAGGCAGCCCAGGTGCTGCAAAGGGTGACCACTGTGAGCCTGATGCAGGGAGGTCTGAGAAAATCAGTCCCTCGTCTGCAAAAATTAGTGAGGGGAGTTACTGTGCCATTTGAAAGTGTGGGAGGTGCAGGTAGGAACTAGGAGCTTCAATGTTGTAAGCCATAGGTCAAAACGTCAGTCCGGGTAACAGAGGAATTGATGGCACTCTGTGGCTTTCTGCCAGCTGAAGATTGGGCCTAATATTTGTTTTCCTGAGTAAAAGGGTGCAGTCAGTCAGACAGTCTGTCTGGAGAAGAAAGGAGCAAAATAGATTTGAATTGCCCAATGGCCATTCTTTCAGTGCAGATCTGTGCTTATATGCCAAAATAATTTGGGTTTGTGTCTGACACAGGAGATCTGACTTGTGGAGGGACTTCAGACTGGGCTGTTATTCTTGGAGAACTGGGGAAATGAGAGTATCCTCCCTGCCCTTAGACAATGCACCTGAAGACACCTTTCAGGTAGGAGTTGTTTTCTATTGGTGGCCAGAATGGTGAATGATGTGCAAGCTCTCTTTAGAGTAATGTGAGAGGGGAAGGAAGAGAGAGAGAGAGTGAAGGGACATAAAGGTCCTGAAGGGCTTTCTTCAGCCTGGCTTAATTTGGAGGTGGCACTTCATATGTCAATTTAAATTAAACCATTTCAAAGAGCACCCACCCCAGAGCCTCTGCTGCACTCTTAAGACAGCAAGTGTGGGATACATTGGGTGACTGACACAGCTGAGGACAGAGAGGGAGGGAGCAGCAGGAGGAGCTGAGATGAAGCATTTTATGGCAGGGCTGCTTTGTCCCCTGCCATGTGTGCTCACATGTAATTACCATGTAATTAATGTTTTCTTTATCACATGCTTGGGCCTAGTGCTCTGGTGTGTTAAGTCCAGGTATCTTATACTTATGTCATGGTTTTCTGCAGCTCTTCTGATCTGAGCAAGGTTTAAATTGGAGTCTTGTCTGGGTGTTGAACAGTTAATGTTCCAGAAGGCTAACACCTGCATCTGCAGCCTGGTCGCCTCCTATGCAGCTGAATAGCATTTCATGATGGCAGGGAAATAATTCAGTACCACCAGGCCCTGCTCTGTGGGCAGTGAATAAGCTCAAGTGAAGTAGAGGTCATTTATGTTAATCTGAAGCAAATAGGATTGTGGGACTGGGGGAAGAGGGTGAACCCCCTTTTATGTACAAATTCTATAGCTCAGAGGCTTAGGAAACACTTAATAGTAAACATTTGCAAAGAATCCATGCCATTAACCTTTTCTGTGAGGAGAGACAAACGGTTTTCCTGCTTCATTTTGTGCAGGTCTGGAACTTTGGTGTGTATGCAAATCATGCTGGGTGGCAGTGTCTCATACAAATCAGCTTGAAATGCAGAGGCAGCCATGCAAGCAAAATGGCTTGTCTTTCCCTGCAGCTGCAGTGAGGCTTCTAGCACAGGAGAGCTAGGCAGAGAGACAGCCTGAATTGTAAGGAAGCATCAGGAAGCAAACCAGAAATCCTCCTAAAATGCTGTCCCACTAGCAGAAAGCTTTGTGTTCATGCTACAGTGCTGGCCTGTGTTTTTGATGATCCAGCATTCTTTGATTTTTCTTTGGGTTTTGGAGTGTCCTTATCCTGACTTCTCAAGGCAAGGAAATATATGATCAGCTCATGGCTGTGCAGAACTGGGTAGGTGATGTTTGAGAAGAAGAGATGAACAGCACTTTTCTGAGATCAGGACTGAAATGGGCATGGAAGATAACACATATGTGAAACATAAGCAGGCACCTTTGCAGGAATATTGACTGCTCATTGTAGAGACAGTGGGTGAGGGCTGGGCATTCCATTGTGCTGCTGCTGTTCTCTGTCCCAGATCCTTTCTGGATCTGTGAATCAGGTCTTTTCACACTGTTTAACAGTAGCTACTGATACACCTGCATAGAATCATCTTAATTCTAAATCTAATGTGTCTCTAACCCCTTTATACTTCCTTTATGAGTTGGATAGGCATCAGACATTTACATTTCCAGGAATGAGTCCCCTGTTTTCTCCCTCTTATACTGTGCTTTTCCATCAAGTGTACCAGAGCAAGTATCCAGCAGGGTGGACTGAGTTTGACTTTCTGAGTCTGCAGTGTTAACATGGCAACAAGACCAAGTGTTATTTAATTTTAATGATAGGTGACAGCAAAACAGAAGAGGAAAGGGAATGGAAGCTGATCAAAGTTCATAAAGACAGGTACTTCCTTGGCTTTATTTTTTTGCAGGCAGCCCATTCTGGAGTTCTGCCTCTTTTGTCCCTGCTGTGCTGTGGAAAGGGGCTGCTTGGCATTGCCAGCTTCTCTGTGAAACTGCAGACACTCCCTGCATTCAGGGAGGTGAGCTGGGAGACAACAGTGATGTGGCTGCAGCTTCTCACTGTGCCTCGCTAGATTGATTCCTGTTTGCTCTTTGATCTTTTTTCACACTGAGTTACAGGCAGCATGACTGCAATGTGATGCTCTGGCTGCAGACTGCATTGTCTTATTGAAAAATAAATTGCCTCAGAGCCTTCAGTCTATCTCCTGAGCTATTTCCTGTTACAGCCAGGAAAGCTGGGACTTCCATGTGATTTTGAAACTCCAAGTTCTGATGTACAGTGAAATCCTGTCTCTGTGTTCATTCATTACTGCTTTTGATCCCTTCTTTTCTCTTCCATTATCTCAAATGCTTTTGGAAACTTCATTTTCAATGCACTATATCGTCTCACTTGAGTTCCCTTCTGTGGGCATCATAGTTCAGTAGAAATGCAATACTGCTTTGAAACGTTTGCAGACAAGATAGGGAAAAACACATCTGTGAGTTATTCGGGGCAAGAGTTATGTCTTTTACCTTTGGAGCTTAGAGATGTTTTTTGCCTTTTTATCTGCCAAATACTTACACTTTCCAGCACTGTCTGCATCTGGAGGTTGTGTCTTGGCAGGGAATTCTGTTGGACATGCAGCCTGGGTGAAGCTGCCTTGGGCATCTCCTGAGTGCTCTGGCTCTGTGGCTCAGCCCTTCTGCATACTTGTATTGGTTTTAGCATTTCAGCTCTGGTCACTCATGAACAGATTCTGTACTGGGAGATTTTGGAATTTTATTTTTTAACTGACATAAACTGCAGGTTTCCATAAGAACCTAGGCTGTCCTCTTACCCTGGTACCTGAACACCTCCTTCCCTCAGCAGTGACAGCCTGTGCTTGTGGCACATCTGCCTCTGCACAATGTGGCAACAGTTGGGTTTTCCCAGTGAGTTCTTGACAGACCTGGCTGGCAATAAGCCAGGTTAAATCCAGCTTTTTCATTGACCAGACCATTGCCCTTTATAAATGCTCTTTAGACAAAAACCCCTTTTTAAATTGTGGTAGAATTGTCCCATCTGTGTGTGGAGGTCAAATCTTTGGTTAATGTTTTATTTCCATGGCCTTTTGTAAATTGTGTCCATTCCATTACTACCGTGTTCCTGGCAGAAAGGGAGGAGAGATACAACACAAGTACTGCCTTCATTTCTCCAGCTTCCCTGTGATCCAGAGATATGTGATTGTCACTTGTTTCTGTAGTTTTTGGCAGAAGTAGTCTTTAACTCCAGCCACTAAAAGCATATTGGAGTGGTGTTGGGTTTAATTGCTAAGGTGCAGGAGCTGCTTTCTAGAGGTGCCAAACACAACTTCATTTGAAAGTGTTTGGTGCTTCTAAAACCAAGTTTACTGTGGAAAGAAGCACTAGGAGGAGCCTTTAATATTTTCATTTCTCTCCCTCTGCCTTGCAAGCATCAATCTCCAGTGGTGCTTCCATGAGCACAGTTGGTGCCATACTGGGTTTCCAGCCCCATCACAGGGCTGTTCCACTCTCTCCACAGTTAGAAGGTGTTTCTTAGCTTGCAGCTTAATGTATGGACAACCTCTACCTGCTGCCAGCATCACAAGGAAGAAAGGCAAGATGCAAAGGCTGTATTTTAATTAGGCTACAATCTAATTAACTCACATGTGAAAACAGGGAGACTGCACACTGTCACTTTCTTGCTCATTCCCACCTCTTTGGGGATTTGTTACCAACATTTCTCTCTCTGTGGGAAGAACCTGGAAGCCAGGAGTTCTGAGCTCTGTTTCTGGCAGTGCTATTGCTTCACTTGTGACTTTGTGCAAGTCTCTTTGGATTTTACTTCTCGGGGTTTACAAATGAAGGAGAGAGACTAACACACTTCCTTCACTTCTCAGCATTGATTGTGAGCCCTAATTAACAGACTTTTGAGGAAGAAGCCAGTACAGGAATATGTTGGGTGAGTATTTTTTGTGTTGATGTCTGGTTACCCAGATAGTGGAAGCATCACTAAGAATCTCTTGAGGTCTCAAGTGTTTCCCTAACTCTTATGCTTAATCCTACCAGGGAAACTTGTTCATTTTACTTAAACAATTAGTGTAACAGATTATAGAATGGACCTGATTTATTTCCAGCAGCTGATGAGATCAGAAAGTTTGGGATATTGGAGAAGACACAGAATTTTTCCCCTGCTAGGAAGGGGACAGGAGGCAATGGTAGCTGTGTGCTCAGGATCTGGAGAGCTCCACACTCCACTAAGTGCTTTGGAAAGGTTAATGGAGAAGGTGCCAGCAGATGGCACTCATGAATTCACAACATTGTCTCAGGGTTTTGAAGGGCCCCAATCACTTCTGGCATGTGCAGAACAGGGCAGCCTTCACCTGCTGAGGTCAGACACTGTAGGGAAGGTGGCCAGTGCTGCAGTAAGCACAGAGTCTTGGGTTGGTGAGACCCTGTTTCCATTCAGAGCAGCTCATCTTTCATCTGGTGGGTACAAGGGCACAGAAGGGATGTAGAGATGCAGCCCTGCTAGTTCAGTGCTGACTGGTGTCACCACCAAAGTTTGGGGTTTTCTGACAACAGAGTGGCCTACACAGCACCAGGCATGCTGGCATCACATGGGATGACACATTCCTGCCCAGTGTCCCTCTCCTGGGGCAACAGATGGTCCAACTGCTGCCTGGTGCAAGGGGTGGCCAGAACTGGGGCTTCATGCTGCTGGCATTTGTTCCTGATGAGGTGAGCAGTGACATTCAGCTTCCATTAGAAGACAAAAAGGGCACACCAGGACATCTAAGGGAACTGATTTTCAACAGTCACTGAAGGCAAAGTGTGGGCTCTGTTTCTGAGCCAGAAGAGCAGTCTGTTCCTGGTCCATGGGACTTGTCAGTCCAGCAAAGATTAGTGAGGCAAAAGCAAAGGCTGTAAAGCTCCTCCTGCCCGGCACTGGTGAGAGAAGGTGATAAGAGATTCATTGTACAACCAGGAGATAATTGGCAGCAGTAATCTGAAGCAATGCCAGTCTTTTTGCCACAGCAATTGTCCAGACATTTTGTTCACAGCTGTGATTCACCTTGCTGTGCAGTCAATCTGTTCTGGGCTATGCAGTGTTTCCAAAAGAGCACAGCTGCCACACAAAATCTCGTGGGATTGCCCAAGAGTGTGTCCAGGACTGAGTGTGAAAATCCATTGTGCTGGTGCAAAGCTTGGGGAAGGCAGGTGGTGAAGGGACTGGACCTCAAAAGGGCGAGTCAGCTCCTCTTCCTCACTGCAGACACCAGTCAGTGTAGCTAAGGCTGTGTAGTCACTTATCTCCTTGGAGGAGCTGGGTTTCATGTGCCTCAGCCGGAACTGACAGATCAGATCTCTTCTGGGAGGTGGAGCCCATGTCTCATGTGATGACAAGCTTGAAGGAGAAGGGGTGGGTCTTGTGGTGATGTCTGTGTGGAGAAGAGAACAGAGAGATTTTGGCTTAGCTGAAATGCATAATGCTTGTCTTAGCTTCTTCTGTGTCTCATACTGCAACCTTTGTAGGCTTGAAGTGTCTGCCCTGTGCCCAGGAAGAGTGGGATGAGGCTGTCACCTGAACTGTAGCTTGACCTGTAGGTGTCAGCTCCAAGGAGACACTGTGGTCAGTGTGACTGGGCTTGACTAAGGTGCTCCCTTGGGAGCTTCAGTCCAAGACAACAGAAGCTGAAACATTGGTGATGGGTAAGCCCATGCTGTTCAGCAATATATGTCGCTACTGGCCAGCTCTGAGTCTGTGACCATGTGTCATTTTGTCCCGTAAAGAGTGAGTGTGACTGTGTGTGCCCTGGAGTTGCCCAGCCCTGCTCTACTCCCAGAGCTCTGCCCCAGGGAGCTGCTCTGTTCAGAAATCTCTCCTCATCTGCATCTGCAGGGTTGTGTGCAGCTCTCTGAGGTGTAACAAAGACAGCATGTGCCAGAAGGATGGTGTTTCTCTTCCTCTGGTGATGAGGAATTTAGCTGGCATTTCCTCCCATGCCTTGTTGAGACTTTCTGAACTTGTGGGATTTCCTCCCCTCACCATGGGAGAGCAGCTGTTCCCACTGGGGCAAGCACCCCTCTCCTGGAGCAGCGGCTCTCCCCTGAGTTGTGCCAGATAATTGGGTTGTTCCCCTGGTGTGGAACCAATGGCTGTGCAAGGCCACTAACGAGAAGGAGCCAGGGTAGCAACAGGATTAAAAATATGTATGAGCAAACATCTTGTTTCAACTGCAAGGATGCAGTGGAGCGTGAGAGTCTGGGTCCTGCAGAAAGCCAGAGGCAGAGTGGATTGGCATTCAGACTGGCAGCTGCACAGTAAAGCCACGCTGGGAGCATGGGAAAGGGAGGGCAGGAGCCCAGTTTTATTTACTTGGTGTAAGCTGGAGTCATGTAATGGAATCACCTTTATATTTGGCTGTATCCTGTTGGCTGGAGTGCAGTGTGGATAGGTGGGATCAGGAGAGCAGGTGGGTTCCCACCAAATCCAGTCCTGGCTCTGGCTCTGTTCCTCTCTGGCAGTACCTCCATGTGGGATGGGATCTGTCACTGGACATATTGTTTGTATGGAATCATTGCCTGCTCCAGACAATTTTGGGAGGTGAGCCCTGAGTGTGATGCCCCATCCTGCTGGGCCCCATGGGGCACTGGCAGAAGCCAAGTGTGACTGTCAGTGGAGGTGTCACAGTGACCCAGAGCTGGAGTAGGTGCTCCAGTGGAACATGCTGCTTTTTCCTTCATGAAAAAATAAAGATGCCTAATTTTCATTTCTGTTTTAAGGGTGATTGTTCTTGGCTGGGTTGGGTCCCTATAAAACTTCACAAAGTCATTTCAGATAGTTGAAAGCTGTCAATGCACTCCAGTCATTTTCCTCTCATTCAGTGAAGGGTTTTTTTGGAAGGAAGGTTTATGACATTACAGACTCATGTGGCCAAGGTCTCATGAACTTATCTTTCCTTAATCTTGGGGTTCAAAACTCTTCTGCTGTTCAGGTAAGACTTGTTAAACCTGTGTTGTTTTGTACACTGAAATGCATAATTCAAGAAGGATGAGAAGAAAAAACACTCTTTTGTCAGAAAACTCATGCTGCACTGCTTTCTGGACTCTGAAATTATGATAAAAGGATTATTTCTGGGATAGTGGTCTTCAAACTAATATTTGGTTCCATCTATGCTATGTCAAAGCAGACTGTAGCTGTCCCAATGACATGGAAGATAAATGTGTGGAATGAACTTCTCCTTGCTTAGTCTTCACTACTGCTTAGCCTTTGCCACTGCTTCTGGGGTTTCCTTTGGGGCCAAACAAAACCAGGAGTTTGGAGACAAACAGTAGAAATACTGCTTGGCATGAAAAAATCTTGCACGTTACTGCCTGTGTCCTGATGTAAAGTGAACTGCAAGTGTGTGCTGGGGAGAAAGGAAAGGAAGGTGCTGGAGGGTTCACAGTGAAGAGAAGGGGATATTCTCCTCTGAAGATGTAAGTGCACTGAGGTGGTCTGTACACCTAAGTTTGCTTTTTGGCATATTCTCCATTTACTCTCATGATGTGGTCAGTCTCACTAAGTCAATAGTCCTTCTTCTGGGCCAGTATTCTGAAATGCTCTTTGAAGTGTCTCAATCAGGTTTCAGAGGAATCTTTCTCTTCAGCTGTTGCAAACTATTGGTATCACAAAGACCGTCTGAATCCTGCTGCTATAGCTGGTGTTGGGCACACTAAAGAAGAGAGGGGCACTTCAGCCACTGCAGTTGATGACTGTGTGCTACAGCAGAGAGCCTTGAATCTTTAATCCAATATCAACCACTTTGCCTGGTCAGCAGCTGGAGAGTTTTTTGCATTTTAATTTTCCAGGTCACAACCCCAGTAAGCTTGGGAAGGGAATTCTCTAAGTCAAGATAGGCACTCTCTATCATGCCTTTTCTAATGGAAAGGCTTCAGTCTTGCAGGCTGGAGTGGAAGTGCACAGATAACCCTTGTCTCTGGTGTTCTGGTGCTAGGAGAGCACTGCCCTGAGACAGCCTGGTAGTAAACTCTAACTGTCATGGGATGTTCTCCAGGCAATGAAGCCTTCCTTTGTGGAAAGGGAACCACATAAAGACCTTTTTCTTCTTCAGGGCCTGTGGGCTGATGTTATCCTGATGCCTATGGTACCTTTGCATTTCAGCAGTCTGGGAACCCACATTCTCCAACCCTCACAAGCCATTGTGCAGAGCTCTGTGTTTGCCACACGAAGATACACAGCATCTTTGCTCATGTTCACCCCTGGCACCTGTGAAATCACAGTTCATATTGCTCTAGTGTGAGGTTACTTCTCAGATTCACAACATTTGCTGTGGGAAAAGTGGACTTTCAAGGGAGAGCTGAATGAGCAGGAAGAGGCACATGGACATAAGGATCCACTTTCATGTGTGGAAGGGAAAGGAACCACTAGGGATGAAAGCAGCCTCAGCTGTCTCATCTTCTTTGAAGGATTAACTCAGACCCTCTCCTGTGACACCATGGCTGAAGGTCTGGGGTCTGTGAAGGGTGCAAACCTTTATGAGTTTGTGCTACAATCCAGCCAGAGGTAACTCAGCCAAGGCTTGGAGTCTTTCTGACTGGGTTATTATGGGATGATGAACTGAAAATAAAGTAGAGTCTTTCCTCTTCAGCTTGTTGGTTTCTGGATGTAAATCTCTATCTCCACCCTGTTCTGTAGTGCCTTGCTGCTTCCTTCACAGGTTGGCTCCCTTCCTGCTCCCATGGAGCCTGTCTCAGGTCTCATAGGGAAATCATGGACTTCAGTGGCATCAGAGTTTTCTGCTTTCACCAGAATACCCTGAAGGCAGCAGGAGATGAGGTATGGCAAAGTTTTCCTGGCAGCTGCTTGACACTGCTTCCCTTCCACAGCAAACAGCACTCCAGCATCTTCAGGCCAGAATCATCCCCATGTGAAATCTTGTGGTGATGGAGTCCAAAAAAAGAGGTCTGAATCCTTGGCTAAGCCCTTTCTGCTCCTGAAGCATAGCTGCATTCGGTGGAAAAGAGCCAAAGAGCAAGATTTTTTTATTGTGAACATGTCTGGCCGAGAAATAGGCATTTAAAAAAGATTCAATAGTGGTCCCAGGGTAAAACCTGATAATTCCATTTCATTTTTAACAGCCTTATTTGCTTGAATCAGTTCATTTTCATACTTTCCCTTTGGATGTTACCTTCATGTGGTTTTGGTCTGGGATGTTGAGATGCTCTGGACAGTCACAGGTTAAATACTGGCCTTCATATTCAGCATTTCTAAAACCCTAGAATGCCAGGTACCAATGGTTTACCCTTTTCAAGTCTGTACATCAAGGTGGGAGCTCAGCAGGTCTTCCACTGACAGAGCTGAGCTCAGGTATCAAGAGCTGAGGGCTGTGCAGGCAGGGCAGCTTCACACTTGCTCTACCTCAGTGCTTCATTAATTAATCTTATTGATTTACATCGAGGTGAATGTAAATTAAAACCTCAGATACAGACACTGCCACGGGATGGTAAAGCCTGAACTGCCACAGTGTGGCAGTCTGTAAAATGGTGACATTTCACCTCTTGAGCCTCTGCATTTTAATGTCTCTTGTCAGGCACAAAAATTGGTATCATTCCTGTTCACAAGTGCTGAGAAGAAAATGGAGAATGACTTGTGTAAAAATCCACTATGTTGGCAAATGCTTTTCATATTAAACCAAAGATAAACACTCTGGAGAATGGTTTTTATATGTTTCACCCACCTGTAGACACTTTGCAAGTTGAAAACAGAGGCATGGTGATGAGTGGCTGTTCCAGTGAAAAATCACCATTGAATGACAACTATTTCTGGAGAAGATAAATTTGCTGCACTTGCCCATCTTGCTGTGGTGGTTTTACTGTCAGATTGTGCCTTTAAGAGGTACTGCACCATAGTCATGTGTAGATGTTCCTACAGGGGAAGGGATCTCTCACTTCTGCTGAGATTCTCTCGTGCAGGGGATTGGGCATGGCCATGTCTTGGTAAATCTGGTGTTTGTGCTGGGCTGTGATAGCTTGCCCATACTCCTCTGGGTGAGGAATCCTATTTTCTGGTGCCAGGAAGGACTAGAAACTATTCTGTGCTGTTTGGCTAGATAGGGTGGATCTTGGCTTTCTCAGTCCTGAGAGCAGACTGAATCCAACATCATGAGCAGATAAAACTCAGCAGGCAGGTGGGTCATCTTTGCTTGTGTTAAGTCAAATGGGATGTTCCCCATGAAGGAGCATGGTTGATGTTTAAGTGCAAACCAGACAGGATTGGACTTGACAGGGATTCTCCTGAAAAATTCTGTGTCCCTCTGGTGTTTCTGCAGGAAGCTGTGTTCTGTTTACAAGCTGTGTTAAGGTAGGGCTCGATACATTCAAGCTGTTAGTCCTGCTACTCCTGTTGGAAGGTGATTTAAATTGCAATTCACAAAACTAAAAGGGGACTGGGAGTGACACTGGGGATCTGTGGGAGGCAGAGCTACTGTACAGCTGTCACTGAGCTGCTGCTGCCCAGCCTGAGCTGCTCTTTGCCTCAGTTTCCCCTCTGCCAAAACTGGAGGAGCAATGCTGTGGGAAGAATCACTAAAGACAGCTCAGGTAGGATTGCAGAGGACAGGGATGAGCAATAGCAGCTCATATTGTTTCTCTCTTGCAAAACCCTCTTCTAGGTTGGGGATCTCCTTGCAGACATTCCTGTCCTTTCTGAGGGAGGCAGGAGTTGTGAACCTGATGCCTCCTGTTAATCTGAGAGTATTTCTGTAATGTGTAATGTACTGTATCTTTATCTTGGCTTTGAAATTTATACCACACACCTCCCCAGAGTAGGAGAGCACTACATTCAGTTTTACTAGCTTCTGGAGGTGGATTATATCCCACTTGATTATTTGCAACAGTTGTAAAGATTCAACACCACTTTAATGAGGTATAGCAGTAGTATATTAAGAAATCTATTAAATGTGATCTTTAGTAGTTGATTGGTATTTAATTGACATGTGTTAATAGTCCTATTAGATCTCAGTCAAATCCACAGTTTAAGCACTATTTTTGAATAGGGAAATCATGGTTTGAGGTAAAAATATGTACTAAAAGTACAGCAGCTTTTAATATAAAAACTCTATTTCTAAATAAAGTGTTAAGTGTATTAATAAACTCTTATACTGTCTTTAGCAAATGTTTACACTTAGTAGATATTTTAAAAACAGATTAAAATTACATAAAAGACACATTCTGTCAATTATTGCTGGAAGATTCATAAGGACTTATCTATGGAGGTAATTTCTGTCTCTTCTTAGGAAAGATTCAGACTTCATCATTTTACAGGGAAGTTGTTTTTTTTTTTTTTTTTTAACTCTGTAATTTAACATGAATTCTTCTCCAGGAACTTGGTTCTGGGGATCAGCAGTTTGGCAACTTCTCCAAGCTATGGTGTTATTGCCATCTACAAAGGTTTCAGACTGCAGCACCTCAATCCCCTGTTATTGCAGCCAGATGAGGTACCACACAGGTCTCTTGAATACAGGGTGAATGAAATCCATGTTTCACAAGGAGAAGGTAAAGGACAAAGAGAATATCCCAGGGGAAGATGCGGTGTTTGGTGCCTTGCATGATCCCACAGGTTCAGTTTTCAGGGGACATCTTGCACCTGAGCTGAGAGGGATTCTCAGGACAGCAGAGTCTTGCATAAATTCTCTTTGGATGAGCTGCATTGCTGTGAGTCTGTGCCCTGCCCTGAACAAGATTTGCAGGACAGGAGTGGGAAGTATTCTGACCATTCACAGAAGCTACCTGCAAATGGGGTAAACTAAGGCACAGAGTCTTCCCCTCCAAGAGGCAGCAGGTGAGAGCTGCAGCACCGTGGGAAGGCCTCTGTGTGCCAGCCTCACTGTGTTACCTGTCCCAGGCCATGTCACTGCCCTGTTCCCTCATGAGCCCTGGGAACTTCCACTGCTCAGCAACTTGAGTCATTCCCAGGCAGCACCTGTGTGTCCTCCTTGCTCTGTCTTTGCCTGGATGTCAGTGTGGCACAGCTGAGCAGTTGGGACCCTTTGCTGCTGGCAGGCTGCCTGCCTGTTCCCATCACTACGTGTTGGTAGGTGGTTCCTGTCTAATGAAGCTCCTTTCCAAGGGAGGCTGTTGACGTGCTCCAGCATCACCAGATGGTCCCCTCACCTCTTCTTCCCTCACACTCCCTTGGAAACATTAATGATCCCTAAACCTCTCTGATGGAGGGGCTCCTTTTTGTGACAACCTCATTACATGGTTATCAGAAGCTGCCACTATCCAGGTTGTCAGGACAACCAGCTTGAGTCAGAGGCGCTGGGAAAGGTCTGAACCTCAGGCAAATAACCATCCCCAGCTCCCAGCAGATGCTCACCCACAGCTAATCGCTGGGGTGCTGGGAAGCCCTGACATCATGGGCCAAGCAGGCCTCCAAATTTAATTGTTAGCCTTCAGCATCTCTCTGTGTCCCCTCCCCCCCAGTGCTCCCCACATCAGCCCGTGGCACAGTTAATCAAGTGCTGCTCTTGTGCCATTTCAGACCCCCCTGGAGCTGCCTGGTCTCAGCAAGGCTGGCAGAGGGGCTCCCCCATGTAATGCAGCCTTGGGGAGGAGTGGGGTTGTGGGGCCAAGTGCTGGTGCCTCACAGTGTGCAGCAGAACCCTGCAGCCCCAACAGGGTCAGCCTCATTACAGCTGGGGTGAGGAGGAGGGGAGCTCTGAGGTTTGGGCAATTTCCCCTTTGGGGCTTTTGCTTCCTCTCTTTGTCTCCTTTGCCAGGAAGGCATGGGACAGCCATGCAAAATCAGCTTTCTGTCAGGTATGGGACATTGGCTTCCATTTAGCAGCTTAAAGATAGCTGGAGAACCCTGGAAAGCTGAAATGCACAGGTTCAGTGGCTTTGTGGTCTCCAAAGGCCAACCTGAAAGGCACAGACATTTAAAAACCTCTGTAATATTCAGGCAAAACTCCACTGTGCACAGTCAATGTTTGCAAAGTTTCTTTGGCTCCCAGGAGAGTTGTAGCTTTGGACAGAGCTGAGTGTAAGGGATCTGATCTCCTTTTTCACTGCGTGCAGTCACAGAGTCAAGTTTCTGTTCTTTCACTGGTGAAAGGAAACTGAAACTCTTCCTTCATCTGCTGTTGCCCAGCCTTTGGCAAAGTCAGACAGGAGCCAAACTGGGCTCGGTGCTTCAGAGAGCCTGCAGTTTTCTTATGGTGCTCATAAGAGCAGTTCTGCTAAAAGTTTATGCTAAAACTAGATTTTAGTTGGACTTTTTAAAAGGAATGGAAGTGATTCACTCACAGATTCAGTCCTAAGATCTGTAATTGCCTGATTTTGTGCTCTATCTGCAGCTTTTCCTTGAGCTGCCTCCCTCTTTTGGAAGCCTGTGAGTGGGACTTACACTTTCCCCAGCTTGTGGTACTCCAGGGTGTGGGGCTGGTAAATGACCCACTAGTCTTTCTGAAGCCATCAGGAATGATTTTTACTCTGAAGATGGCTGGGCACTGCTGGTCCCCCATCTGCTCAGTCCTTTCCAGCTCTGGGCTGTTTTAACCAGCAGTTTGCAGCAGCCAGTGTGGCTTGCAGGGCTGGGTGAGCCTGCAGGGACCCTGACAACTGTTTCAGCTGCATTCCCTTCCTCACTGCAGTCAAAGGGACATTCCTCCAAAAGCTTTGCATGGACTTTCATGGGAGAAGAGTTGAAGGCCAAAACCTTCACTCTCTGTTTTGGCTCAACAAGAAAGAAAGTGTCCTCTGCAGGAGTTACCTCACTGCTTGTTCCAACCCTCTTGGATGCACACAGTGCTGTCACTGGGGTGGACATTAATGCAGCAGAAAATGGAAGGCCTCTTCTTCCATTGTTGAGGGACAGCAGAATTGCACAATTCCTGCTGACCTTAGAGGATCCTGAAAGTCATCTATGCACAGGAGTAATTCTCTGTGGGAGTGGAAAGAACACTGACAATTTCCTCTATGGCTTGACTGTAATCACTGCAGAACCAGCCAGCTAAGTGACAGATTGACTCATACTAGGGAAGAAAACCTCAGTGAGACTTGGGCTTACAGCAGGAGGGGATGGTAGTGATTCAGTCGGGGCTGCTTGTCACGTCAGTGTGGACGTGGTGACTCAGAGAGCTCTTGCTTCTGGAGAACCTGCCCTTTGAATGAGCTGTGAGGCAGCAGCCTGGTCACTGGTGGTCAGAGGAGATCACACACCGTGTGCTGGGGTGGGATGGTGTGTTATCCCTTGGATGTGGCCTGCCTTACCTTTGGCAATAGCAGCCAGCAGAAGGTAAGTCTTTATTGCTTCCCCTTGGCTGCTCCATAATGTGTTATTACACATACTCTGTGCATCTCCATCAGGAAAAAATCCGCAACAAATCAAACAAAAAAATGGTCAAAGGTATGCTCACTTTGGTCTGTAACAGCACAGCCCCTTCCATTGGTGGCACTTGGAGCTGGTGGAGCTTCCTGCCAGCCCTGGGACCGGGCACAGCCCGAGCTCAGAGTGTGGATGGTGCTCCAGCCCCAGCACTGCTCCATGCTCATGTCCCTGCTGGTTCTGCTGCAGACACTGTAAAATTGGTCATGTTTATCATGTTTTTGTTGTTTTAGTTTTTTTCCCTGGAAATATTGTAAATGTGAGATCATCCTCATCAAAGCTGGGTCTGTTTCTGCTTTTGGTACCTTTCATGGAGGAGCTGAACTCGTGGATTCAGAAGGAGCAGGAGAAGGAGCACACTTTGCCTAGGGAAGCATAATTCTAAAAGAATGAAGGAGAAGGGAAAGCACAGACTGTGATTTTTCTTCTGGTGCGTTGGGAGATGTTTGCAAGGAAGTGCCCTCTTTGTCGCAGGAGTGGCCGGAGCTGGTTGCTCCATCCTCACTCCTGTGGGTTTCTCCCACCTCTGGATGCGGGCAGGAGAAGCCCACGGGCTGTCACACGCACACGTCATCCGAGGGAGCCCCGAATTTCACGGCGCATTTCCTATTCCTAGCGGACGAAGACCAGGCAGCGTGATGATGCCTCTCAGGACCCCTTTCACCCCCGGCCGGCGGCGGTAGCGGCTCCCGGGTGCCCGCGCACCCCCGAGTGGACATCGGGCCCCGGGGCCGGGCGGGCCGGCTCCCCCCCGCGCCGCGCTTTCCCTGCGCGCTGCCTTGAAACACGAGATTTGCCCCCAGCCCCAGCCCCGGCCCGTGTGTCGTCACCGGCCGCCCGTCGCGCCCATTGGCTGCGCCAGCGCCGCTGCGGCGGCCCCGCGACGCGCGGGGCGGGCGGGCGCGCGCGCGGCGATTGGCGGCGCGGGGGGACGGGCCGCGCCCGGGGGGCGCTCGGCGGCGGCGGCGGGGCACGGGCGGGGCGGCGATGAGCGGCGGCGGCTCCAGGTAACCCCGGGCCGGGCGGGCGGAGAGCCACCGCGGCTCCAGGTAACCCCGGCCGCGCAGCAATGACCGACCGCAGCTCCAGGTAACCGCGGCCGGGGCGGTTCCAGATAACCGCGGCCGGGCCCTGCGGCCGCCGGCGAAGCGCGGTGCCCGTGGCCGCGTCCGCGGCGCCCCGTCTCCTCCCGACGATGGGAGGATGACGCCGCGGGCAGGGCAGGGCCGGGCTGCGCCGGTGCCCGGGTTGTCTCCGCGTCTCCGGGGCGCCGCTGCCGGCAGTGACACCTGTGCTGCCGGGCGGTCGGCGGGGGCCGGAGCCCGGTGTCCTGCGGGAAGGGTTGGCGGAGCCGCGGCTGAAGTTGTGTCAGCGCCGGCACTGGCCATGGACGCGGCCGCGGTGCGTGTGTTCCCCATCGCCCAACAATGCCGCCTCTGGGCTGCGCTTCTGCAGAGGAGTGAGAAATTCTGGGCTATAAATAACTCCGCCTTTTCCTTTTTTTTTTTTTTTTTTTCTCTCTCTCTCTTTTTTTTTTTTTTTTTTTTTTTTTTTTTTTTTTTTTTTTTTTTAATACTCGTTATTGGCAACGCACATCCGATTGACCTTGGCACCTGCCAGGTTTTTTCCCGAGATCCGTTCGTGGAAGGGTGGTCTCTGTGTGTGTGCATGGTGGTGGCTGATGCTCCAGCGGAGCTGGTCCCTGTGCCGGGCTGTCCCTTTGTCCCAGACTTGTACACCAGCCAGCCGGGGAAGTGCTCCGGCTGATGTCTGGCCGCTCCGGGCTCCCCTTCTCCGCCGGGGAGATGCACTCGGCACCAGTGGCCCCTTTTGCTGGTCATTGAGGCATTTTTCAGATCCGGTTTTCACCGATGCCAGAAAATGAGCTTCGCTTTAAATGCTGGGAGATATTTAACGCGTAAGGCTGAGGAGATTCAGGCGGGGGAAGCCATGGCTTCAAAGCGAGCAACATCTGAAAGAGATGGTGGGCCCTGGCCGGGGAGCGGGATTGTGTGGGGCCCTGCAGCCCCAGGGGCGTGGAGGGGCTGGGTTTTGCCTCTCCCCGCGGCCCTGTGTTAGCGGGGAGGGCACAGCCAGCAGTGCACAGCCCGGTTATCTGCCTGGAGACCTGGGCAGAGCCCCTGAAAGGCTCCGTGCCCCACCTGCCCGCATCCGGCACGGGGCTGCCCCAGAGGGGAGGGACACTGCTTTCTCTCGTCTTCCTGGGCACGGCCGGGGATCGGCGTGGGCTCTGCTGAGCCGCTCTGGGGCTGCCATGGACCGCCTCAGAGCGAGGAGGAGGAAGGGAAGGAGGACGGGCTGTGGGGAGGGCCGGGACCAGGCTGCTGCCTGCCCGACGGGGAGAGGAGTGATGAGACCGACCTCCCGGGCTCCTGTCGTGTGAATCCGCCTTCTGTGCCGCTGCCAGCGGGGAGGAGGGGGCTCGGGCACAGCTCCGGAGGAGGGAAGTGGAAGTGTGGCACATGGCTGCAGAGGAGCCTCGGGCTTCCAGTCACGGCTTACCCAGCGATGTGAGCAGAATGAGGAGTAAATTAGGGGTCAGGGGTAATGGGTTGTAGGTCTGTGGGTTGTAGGGATGTGGACTGGTGGGTTGTTCGAGGCTAAGGAGTGAAGGTTGCTGTGGCAGGTGATGTGCATGGAGGGGAAGGATTGCCCTGAGCCCGGTTTTCTATGGTGAGCATAGGCTGGTGATGCTTGTGGCTGTGTGCGGCTGCAATCCTTGAGTGTGGAACTGGGCAGAGGAGTTTTGGGGGCTGGTTGGCTTCATAGGTGGGGGCTGCAGGCAGCTGCCTCTGGCCTGCAGAGGAGGTTGTACTCTGAACCAAGATGTGCATGGACGGCATCTCTTCACTGAGTGATTCTGGATAACCAAAAGTAAGTCTCAGTAGCTCCTGTGAGCACTGAGCTCCTGTTACAGGATTAAGTTTCAGGCCCCATGGGCCACCACCTGCAGCAGGCACAGTTTGGGAGGCAGCTGTGGCAGCAGTGCTGCAGGAGGCAATGCCCAGAGTGGGCTGCTTTGGTTGTCACAGGCCCTGGGCTTGGGCCTCATTCACATCAGGGCTCTAACACAAGTGTGCTGGCTTTTTGTAGGGACTGATGGGGGCTTTGTGCCCGGTGACACTGTGTAGGAGGGTTTCCTAGAAGTTTTGAGCATTTGGTGAGCATTTACTGATGACTACAGGGAAGAGAACCTTACCTTTCCAGGTAGACTGTTAACAGGGCAATTTCCCTATAAGGGTCTGACCAAAATATGTGGGTGTTGGTGTCCAGGTTGTCCTGTGTGTCTTGAGCTGACTCACAAAAGTCTGGAGAAACAAAACTGGGCACAAGAAGTTGTCTTCCTCCAAGCCCCTGTATTTCTTTGCAGGTTTTGTACATACAGTTATAAGGATAGGTGAGACACATTCAGCTCTGCAACATATTGTTGGCCATAACAAACCTAGCTCTTGTGTTAGCCATCTCCTGGCCTGGCAGCATTTGCTCCTAGAGGGGAGCTGGTTTGTGGGATAGTCCCATTTTCAGTTTCTGTTCCCTTTGCCTGAAGCTTTCTTCTCTTTTCCTTTTAATACTTTAATTGTGACTGTGGATCCAAGCATCCCTGGAGCTGGCAGTGTTCTGGGATCAAAACCAGCTGGGAATCTGAAGGTCTTTCAGATCTGGCTACAACTCCTCCTTCATTTTAGCCATGTCTGCACAGAACTGGTCTTGGGGGGATGTTGCCAGATTTGGCTTGCACTGCTTCTCTGGTTGGACTCCCTGTGACTTTGGGACATGAACAGTGCTCTCACTTTGTGTCTCTCTGGTTTGAGTACTGATTTCTGTTCTTGCTGTGCTACACAGTGGGGAGGCAGGAGGCCACTGTCACCTTCCTCTCTCATTACCATCCTTAGCCCATGCCAAAGGTGCCTGAAGCTTTTCTTCAGGAACTTAATGAGGGAGGGCAGCGGTGGAAAGGGGAGAGAGGAGCATGAATTAACTTTCACCTGCAGAAATAAACTTTTTCATTCACCAGTGCTATTTTGTGTTTAGCTAGCATTTTCTCCCTGTAGCTCTAGTTTGCCTTTTACCTTTCAGACACAAATAGTTGAGCTTGTGTGTCTTCCTTTATGTTTGATTTGATTTTCCTCTTACTTGAAGAATGATGTTAGTTAGTGCTAATTAGTAGGTTTCACTGGGCTGGGGTCAGCCCAGGTAGAGACACTGATGTGAGTGTCTTATCTCAGACCTGCTGTTGCTGGTTGTCTCCTGCTCCTAGCAGTAATTTTATAATGGAAAAATATGACAAAAGTATCTGAGGTTTGCTAGTGGATAGTCTCAGTGCTTGGAGTTCTGGAGACTGTTTCCAGGTGAACATCAACAGCTGTGGTTCGTATGCAGTGGACAGCAAGTGTGTCACTGTGCTTTGTTGGAGACAGCCAAAGGACTTCTCATTTTCAATTGCACTGCTCCAGCTTAGCTCTGACAGTGAACTGGTTAAGAGTTGGCTTCCTGGGTTTTCTGAGATAGAGAACTGGACTGCAAGGTGGCACTCACTGCCTCAGGTGGTGTGGGATGTGGCAGGTTGGGTGCACCTTGCTCTGGGCAAGGACCGTGGCATCCACCCTGGCAGTCCTGCTGACAGGCATCCAGGGAGCCTGTGGTGTTGTTGATGCAGTCTCATGTCCCTCTCTTCTGGAGCTCCTGATCCAGGAAGCCCTGGGCAGGGGACAGACAGGCCCACAAGCACTCCAGGTCGTTGGCTTCTGGCTTGGGAGGATCTTTGTGTCAGCACATCCACCAGCTCTACCTGCAAGTCTGGCTCTTGGAGCACTGGGCTAGGTGCACTTCCAGGTACTCTGATGTCCTACCTTGTATCATTCCTTTCCAAGGCAGGCTTGGAAATCATGTCCCTCTTCAACAGAGGGATGTCCTGCTCAGTTAGGAAATCTCTGCTATGAATGTTGCTTTGTTTTGCTTTAAAGACTTACTGTTATGGCTGTGTGCATTAAGTATTCAAGAGTAAAATAGTGTTGTTATATATTCAGTGTGCTCATTTCCCAACATTAGCTTTATTGGTAGTTGCTTATCTAGTAGTCTACCGACAGATGTGACTGAGTCTTGAGTGATACAAAGCAAAGCACATCTCTGCCCTGGAGTCTTTGCTGCCAGTTCCAAAGTTGGAATAGTATTCAGTGCCTCCACATGCTGGGTTTGGGGCTCAGTGTGGTGCTCTGATACAGCTCTGTAAGGCTCATAAAGTTGGGGAATGACAAAGTTAAGGTTGGATACACATCCTTTGCTCTGCTCTGGTCATGTGTACTGTCATGTTGCCATCAGAAGCAATTTAAGACAATTTGGATCCAAAACATGCTCAAGGAGTCTTTGAGTAATTTCATGTTTCTTTATTGTCCTGATGACAAAAGTGTGCTTTCTCAGGGAATGGAAACAAAGATTTGGATGTGACCCTTTGACTTCTGAAAGTGAAACCTGGCACATGGACCACTGAGCTCTGTGCTGTGGTCCAGCTTGCTGCTGATGAGTGTGCTTCACTTTGCCACAACTCAGGGTACTGCAATGTCATTTTTGTCCAGCCATAGATCCCCATAAACCTGAAACAAACTGTCATTTCAACACTGCAGTACAGCACAGACTCCAGAGCCAAACCATTCTCATTTCCTTTCTAATCCTCAAGTGTTGAAAATGCTCTGGCACCTTAGCAGGCTTGATGTTGCTGTGCAGGGTGTATGCACAGTTGGGGGTGTATGTGAGGAGGGCAGTACTAAAACATTTCCTTGCCGTGTCACCCGAGCGGACTCATTTCTCCAGATAGCGCTGTTGAAGGGGTGCCCCCTTCCCCCCTCAGTCTCTGTCCAGTTGCTGGCATCAAAAAATCAGTTTCCTTTATTTAGAAAGGGCACTGGAAAGTACTTCTCTGCGTCTCTTGAGGGGAGTGAAAGGCCTAATGTTTTCCATTTTCTGTCTGCTACTTCTCTATTCCCTATTGTGAAGGAGAAAATCCTCCAGATCAGAAATTTTCTAGGCGCTTCCCTGCAGAGAGTCTTGATTCAACCTGCAGTGCCCAGATGCCAGCTCATATTTATCAGGTGCATCCAGCCACTCCTCAGATGAACCACAGGGCTGCTGGTGCATGGTAAACCCGAGAGGGAAAAACTGAAGGCACACAATTAAAATCCTGGGCATTTGCTAAAGCTGTTTTTAATGTCTCCTGCCCTCACAGGCAGAGGATTGTTGACTTGGATTTGGGATGCTCTTGATGTGTCACCAGAAAAGCTGTCATATGTGTGCTTGCAGAAATGGAGGCTTGGGAGATGCTTTTAATTGTGATTCTGCTCTGCACAACACAGATTGTCATGCTTAGAGCTCAGGTTTGTTTGTATCAGGGACAGACACTGATACCACAGCTCCTATTGGTGCATGAATATTTCAACAACTGAAGCGGTGCCTGCTCCAGAAAAGAGCTGCTTACATCCACGTTTGATCTCCTTAGCAAGCCTAGCTAGCTCAGGTTGGCATTTCCTACAGATGTGGTGCTCTCCTCATTCCAGAGAATTCAAGCTGGGAAGAAGTGAGATTTTTAGCAAAAAAAAGGACAAAACGAGACAGAATTTACTCCCTGATTTGTTGCTTTTTGAGGAAGGTGCCTTGCACTTTGTAGGATACATGGACCAGAAAGAGGCAGGGTAATATTTGGAAGTATCTAGAGTGGCAGTCTGTGGGGACAGTCTTGCCCTTTCATTTCTGCCTCACATCCTGTACCAGTAGTCTGGTAAACATAAACCCAAAATCAACCCATAATAGGACTGGATTTTGGGCAAGGGGAGGGAAAAGTTGTGCTCTTGTGTAATCCAACAGTCTCTAAAGCACAAGTTCTCATCAGACTGGTGTCTTTTGTTGGTGGGGTCATTAGGCAGAAGACACTTTGCCCTGGCTGCCCTGCAGTGCTGGTGAGGCATTGCCTTGTGATCCATGGAGCTGGCTGTGTCTGACTCCTCATTTTGCTGTGGAAAGGGCAGCTCAGGCTCCCTTCTGTGCTCACTGGAATTTTGAATGTTGGTTCAGAGAAGACAGTGAGCAGTAGGTGCATGTGTCTAGCATTTTTCTACACTCTGAGGATCTTGAAGCATATTTTCTGTGAAAACTATTTCAAAGATTTACAATAAATGCCTAAAAGTCAGGCCTAGAAGAAAAGCATAGATGTGTTAAGGCAGGGCCTGACTGCTCCAGGGGGGGCTGGGTGCCAGCTCCAGGGTGCTAGCTTGACTCATGTCAAACACACTGGAAACAAAAGGATGAAGTCAGATGCCCAAGGTCATCAGTAGGGTGCTGTCAGAGCAATGAAAGATAGCAGTTAGGAGTAAACATGATGGAAGTTTTGTGTCCTGAACTCACTGTGGGGAATCGTGGTGTTGGTGTGGCCAGGAACCTTGAAAACCTTGCCTGAATGGGTCCATGGCAACTAACAAGAACCATTTCCTTCCAGCTGTACCAGGGAGAGAAGAACCCTGGCACCCCTGAGGCCACAAGGCTCATTTGAAACACACAAAGTGAAGGAGGGACATGTTGGATGGAGAGTTGCTACTTGTGTTACGTTAGGTATTAAATACATCTGACACAGGGAGCTTGAGAAAAGGTCTGGATTCAGGATGTGCTTGTTGTTCTGTGAGTGCTGTGAGCACAAAGACAAGGCTCCCCAGCCCTTGCTCAACTGTCGCAGGCTGGTGCCAAGCCCAGTGTTTCTCCACAGGTGGCCACGGAACTCTGTGAGATTTGGAGTGGAAGGTGTTGGGGATCCCTGGGCACTGGGGATTTAAAGATGCTTTAGACCCTTGGCATTGCCTTTTGCTTATAAGTGTTTGGGAGGGGTGTCCTTGTATGCGTATATATCATATGCAAATAGATTTTGAGTTGTGTGTTTTGTCTGAATTTAGAAAAGGAGTGATTGGAAGAAAGAATCCTCCAGGAAATGCTGCTTTTGCAAGCACAGGCCTCTTGACTGTGATTTGTGGGGGAGGAAGGAGTGGGAATGAGGGGGAGGTTCACTGAGGTTTTCTTCTTTTCTTGTTGCGTTTTGGGAAAACTCCAGTCAAGGCCCACATACAGTCGGATGAATCAGCCTCCCTTTTGCCATAAGTAATTGGCAGCTCTAGCTGCAATGCAGTTTTGATGTGTGCCTAATACACTCTTCCTTAGTTAATTGAGAAGAAACACTGCAGTAGATGTATGATGTTGAGTTGGCCTTTGTGAGGAATCTTTGAGCTAATAGGGAGATGCTGTAGGCTGCTCCTTGAGAGGTTGGAATTTGCTGCAAATGATATTCCATACTCTAGTCTGCAGGCTGTCACTGCTGTTCATCAGCTATAGAAAATACATTTCCTGTCTCATACATGTGTGGAGAGCACTGTAAGTTGGCACACAGCACTGTTACTCAGTGCAGGGTTTCCTTGGAAGAGTCTGATTTTATAACAACTTCAACGGAATATTCATGCTCTTAGATGAGGGGCTGTTTTTGTGCTGACAAATAAAGCATTTTGGCCTTCTCATATTTCTGTAACAAAATGAAAATCACTTGTTTTCTAAAGCATCTGGTGCCAATTTAGACTCAGAGCTTTCTGTGTCTGCTCTACGATTTCCACTGGGCTTGGAAAACTTACCAGACAAGCTCAGCATTCACCACTGGAAGAATCTGGAGTAACTGGAGGGCTTTCTTGTCCTGGAAACAGGACATGGAGAAGTTGCCCTTGGCAGGCTAAGACTTGCCAAATGCCTTGTATTTCCTGTTGGAAGCCTATTTTTACATGGAAGAACTATATTCCTTTCACAACTTTAGTATCTGTTGGTAAATATTAGCTTTAATAACATGCGCTTCACTTTAGCAGTGCAGTGAAATAAGTGTGCTGTACTGGGGCAGTAGCATCAGTGTTCTTTTTCTGCTTTCAGTGGTAAATACTGTGCCTATATTTTTATTGCATTTGAAAAATCATTAGAAATAAGTCCCTTTGAGGAACCCATAGTCACAAATGTGATTATCTCAGCCTTGGAGTTTTAGTCATGGCCAAAGCTTCACTAAAAGTTGTCTAAAAAGAGAGAATAAGCCTGGCCTTGAATTATTCTTTCATGGGATTGCTTCATATGCAGGCAGCATTTGGCCTTCCTCCCTCCAGTTGTTCTGGAGTGGAAGAAAACAGGTACAAATGTAAAGTCTTCACAAGAGGCAGCTGAAACAGTTGGATCTGTAGCACTTTGCACGTGAAGTGAAACACAGAAATGGCTCTTTTTGCCATGTACCTTTGTAGGGTACAGAAAGGACTCTTGGATGTTTGAAGATACAAACACATGGAAAGCAGCATATCCTTTCCATGCATACTTAGCAGAGGAACACTCCTACTTGTTTGAGTCAATGTGTTCCATCTGTCTGTAGAGGGGTTGTAAGGAGGCCAGTTGGGCTGTGCTCTTTCTCTCTCCAGTTCACAGGATGAGTGTTTTATGTTTTCTTCAGCATAACTTTAAATGGACATTATCTTACCCTATATTGAAAGGGAACTGGTGTTTTTACAACTCAGGCTGATATATAACTAACCTTTTTCTTTCCTGAACAAGGTCATTACATCATGATGCAGTAATCCTGTCTGTGGGATAAACCATCCTCTCTCTGTGTCTCTGTGTTTTTATCTGTTTGTGTGCACAGTGGAGAGGAGACATGAGGGGAGAGAAAAAGTTTTGATTCTGGCCAGTTAAACTATGTTTAGAGAGAATAATATGTGGGTTGTGAGATGCAAAGGGCTTTTGTCTCAGAGCTATTGCTTTGATACTTTATCCACAAAGAGAAGCTCCACAGTCTCAAGTCAGAAGAGCCCGGGGATGAAATTACACCTTTGCCATGCTATGACAGGTTAAACTTTATGGAGATGCAGGTAGCAAATTATCCACAGACTGAATTGCAAAGGAGGGCTTTAAAATGGGCTTTTAAAAACCTGCTGGGGAGATTAGGTGATAAAAATATTTAGTTCTTGTGTCCCTCTCTTTGTCATAGTGCTCAAAGCAATCTGTGGAGGAAGGAGGGACAGTGTTGTTATCTTGGTCTCAGCCCAGAGGAACCTGAGGGATGGAGCAGTGGCAGTATGGGTGGAACAGGAGCCAGCAGCAGGACCCAGCCATCTTGCTGCCTGTCTCCTTCTCTGGCCATTAGACTAAGCTGCCTCCCTGCTTGTTGCAGTTTCTAATTTGTCTTGGATGTGTCTGTGTACTTTTTCCCAAGTCAGTTTATACCACGGTATGTCATTCATGGCTAGCCTGGGGTGTGCCCAGTGAGGTTTGGTTCATAACTATTTTTGATTCACTCACAAAGGGATTAGGTGACGTGGTTGCCTGGACAGCAGAGGCTGTATTTGGTGACCCAGTGGGTCTCTCCCAGTCCTGTGTAACCTGAGGTGATGCCATCTAAGCTGCAGCAAGATGCCAGTGATGTAATTTCAGACTGTCTAGCCTGAGCACCAGTGAAGGCAGGGAGGCTGCACATGTGTGAGGCAGGCTGAAGCAGAACATAGACAGGGTTTGATTCAAAATGAAACCAGGTAACTGAGCAAAGTAGAGAAGGTTGTATTAGTTATTGCCTCCATCTTTCACCTGCTCAGAGGGGAAATAGCCCATGCTTATTTTATTGAACAGCTCTGAGTCTGTTGCAGATTAAGACAAATAACTAAGTTGAGTCATCAGGTTGTAGTGTCTCAACAAACTACTTAAAAAGATGTCAGGCCCTCTCTGTGGGTGGATGCTAAAGTGGCAGAACCATCAGGGAAACATCTCTAGAATCACATGAAGACTTCGCTGCTAGCATCGTGCCACATTTATGGCAGTGACAGAGCACATGTCTTCCAGGCTGGAGGTGACAGACACCCATAGCTGTCAGCAGGACAGGACTATGATGGACCCCTTGCAGGTCTGCTGGCGTGGGCACAGGGCTGCACTCACATGCTCAGAGCAGACACGTGCATCACCTTGCCTGGAGTGCAGGCAGAGAGCTCAGATCAGGCTGTGCCCATCTGTGGAGACTCAGCTATGGCTGACAGTCCCTGCCCCAGTCAAAAGGGACACCAGTAATAACCTCTGTATCCTCAAGATAATATTTCTGTGCTTTGTACTTGTCTTTAATTTATTAAATCCCCAAATCCAAGAGTCTTCTTATGGAGATTACATGGCTGACAGTGTTTGCATCCATGTTTCATCTGTACTGAGTGTTGATGCAGGTAGGCTCTGTGTGTAGTTTGGTTCAGTGTCAGTGTTTTAATGGAGAAAGGGAGATTTCTAAGTTAGATTAATTGATTATGCTCTTTTATAATTTTCTGCTACTAGAAAAATTCTAGCAAATGAGTGTGTACTAATTTATTTGCATTATTGGTTTGTGTCTGTTGTATTCAGTGCAGGGTCTCAGTGTAGTGCAAATGAGAATGTTTGGACTCAATTCCAAGGAAATTATTATGTTTAAGACAAAACATGGCCAAAGCAGCACTTACCATTGACTGACTTTTCAGCAGCCTCTTGTTATGGTAGTTTTGACTTCTTTCCTCTGCCAGGGTAAATTTCAGAGCAGCATTGATTTTTGTTTCTTCATAGAACTTGTGATTTGCTGAGTTACAGGTGACAGCAGCTTTCCCCTGTCCTTAAAGGGGTCATTCTCCACATGTGTGTGTGTGTTTAAAAGCTGCAGAATCACATCTTAAAAGCCAAGTCCTCTAAACATGCTTAGCTGAGTGTAATACCTTTCCTTTTGCACTTAGTTTTAAAGCCAAATATTATAAAAACAACTGTCAGTGCTTTGATGTGGGTTCCTAGTTTTCTCATTGGTGCTATTAATATTGCATGCCCAGTTGCTCCATGGTGGGTGTCAGTGCTCTGTAACAGCACCATCTGTGAGAAAGGAGCTGCTTCCTGGCATGGAGTGAAATTTAGGCCAGCTGTGGATGCAGGAACCACATCTTAGAGACTCTTCCTCTGGGCTCTCCCTTCCCTGTGCTTTGCCTCAGCAGAATTTCTGGTACCCAGAATCCCACAGCCTGTGGAGCTGCATTTCTCTGTTGATGTCAGAGCCTCACATTCTGAAGAGAGAAGGTAGGGCCTGAATTTCTGCCCCCCTGTGCTGGTGGCATTGCAGAAGGCTGCTTCCCCTCGACTCAAGGGCTCACCCCTGCTCTTGTTCAGTTTGAGCAGCACTTGAGATCTCTCCTCCTGCACCCGTTCAGCACAAGTGGTGTTTTATGGCTCTGGTAAAACAAGTGAAAATGCAATTGCAACTCTGCCCTGATACTTCAGAGGAAGCCAGTTTTTCTGTGGTTTTTGTCTCGCATGTTGGGGAAAACATTATCTCTCTGGCCTTTAGCTTTAATTTCTAGGCATATAACCAGGTTAGAGAGAAGGGGAAAATAAACAAACTCTTAAGCAGCATCCCAGCTAAGCCTTAGATATAGAGGATGGGTGTTTTGCCCAATGTTGAATTGTTTTGCAGTTAAATTTCTGGGATCTGAATGGATTTTCAAGCCTGTATCAGAGCTCTCACAGAGAGGACCTGAAAGAGATTACTGTCAGCAAAAGAAATAGTCTGTCAGTACCATTAGTCCGAGTTAACTACTCTGGGACATCATGACACACCTTCTAGCTTAGAGGACAGTCCTTATGAAAAATAATGATTATTGGCCAAATTTTGCCTGCAATTATGTGGTCTGACCTCAACTTTTCATTTAATTTACAGAATTGAGGTTTATAAAATAGCTGTGTGAAATAACACATCAATTCTTATATTGATGTGACATCCTAGATAGCATTTGCAATCAGAACATGGTCTCAGGGTTTCTGCTGTTTTCCAGCACACATTCTTTCTTTCCATTGCTACCTTCAAAGTCTTTTCCCTCTCACAAGATTTCCTTTCTCCAGAGTTCTTGGGACAGGCATTTGTCAGATCACCCCAGGCATAGGCCAGTTACTCAGAAAAGGGCTTCAACCCTGGAGGTGCTTCCTTATAGACAGAGGAAAGATTACATGCTTCTGCTCTCTATGCAGCCTTTGGAAGAATGGAAACTTGTTTTTTTGAGGACAAACAAACCTGCAAGGACTTGGGAAGTGATTCATCTCCATTTACACAGTCTTCAATATCAGCTCGTCAGACTGGGATCGTATGTTGCACTTTATGATATAATGCCCCTGAATGTAAATTAGATCAAGACACTCTTACAGTTTGCAGCAGCCAAAGTTATATTAGTGCTGATGATAATTGCTGAAAGAGTATAATGATTACTCCAGATAATCATGGCTGAGTTCCATCAGAAACGCTGAAGACTCACCTTCTGATAAAGGGACCAGCTTTCAAGTGTTGTGAGACTTTGCTGAGCTGGGAATGGTGATAGCCCAGAAAACAGGCACAGATTCTGTCTTGGTGGCTTGTCAGATACTGGCCACATGGAAATGTTTTGTGGGGTCAGAAGATAGATTAGAACAGGGTTTATGCATTTTTTCCCTCAGATTTCTATGCCACAGAAGTCAGTGGAACCAGGCAGAGCCAAAGGGACAGAGCAGCTTTCCTCTTCAGCTCCCAAGTCGTCAGAGTCGTCACGTCTTACCTGACGTGAATCCTGTTTCAGACTTACAGGAATGCAGTCCCAAATCCTTCAGCAGCTCCCAGTTTTTTCATTACAGACACCAGAACCCCTGGTTAACTATTGCTGGGGTGATCTTGGGGGCCAGGACCTGAATGGTCTGTGGAAGCACCAGGAGCTGTCTCAGTCATGCAGGGTCACAGAATCAGAGAATGGCTTGGGTTGGAAAGGACTTTAAAGACCATCCAGTTCCAGCCTCCCTGCTATGGGACACCTTCCACTAGACCAGGTTGCTCAGGGTCCCATCCAGCCTGACCTTGAACAGTCCAGGGATGAGGCAGCCACAGCTTTTCTGGGCAGCCTGTGCCAGGGCCTCACTGCCCTCACAGTAAAAAATGTCTTCCTAACATCCAATCTAAGCCTGCTTTCTATCAGTTTGAAGCTGTTCTTTCTCCTCCTATGACTACATGTCCTTGTAAAACATCTCTCTCCAGCTCTCTTGTAGATACTTACTTAGACACTCTTGTAGATCTCTTATTTAGGTACTGGAAGGAAGTTCTGGACTTGTCAGAAAAATGGGAGCAGCCTAAATGTTTCACTTATAAATCTCCTGCTTTGAGTTGTGTAGACAGCCACTGTAAACATGCTTGTGCAAATTCTAGCCTTTGCCTTGATCCATTTTGTGCAACTGGATTGTCAAAGTAAGTAGTACTGGCTGCTGAAAGAGTTAGGATAGAGTTTGGATGTGTTGGCATTGCAGTTTAGATGATAATAAGTAATTTTCTAGGGAGAGTCTGGCCAGTGTGTTCCATGTTGTCAGCTGGGTGAAAGAGCTGAAGGAAAGGCTGATGAGTTCGGTAGATCCTGGTGGTCCTTTCCTCCCCTCTGGTGGGAGTTACCATCCTTAGAGCCAAGTTGCAAGAATGTCTGCCTCAGCATTTGTTGCTGTGGAGTAGGAAAGTCATCCGAAATCCCTTTGGTGGCACTTTAAGTCAAGTCAGCAGATGCTACACAGAAATAGTTTAGTACAGACACATCTTCCTATCTGCCAGCATCTCTGGGTGAACAGGAGCTTCTGGCAGAAGAACTGCTTCAAAGAGTCTCACGGGACACAGCGATGTCACACGGCTGCCTTTGCATATTAACAGTGTGTGGCCCCATGCCCATCTGCAGAGCTCTTTTAAAAGGTTCTAGGCCAAGATCATCCTTCACTTGTTATAACTTGCATGTTGTATTGGAGAAACTGATTTGCATTGAGTCCAGCATCACAGGTTCCTACAAGGGATAGATCCAAGTTGCCTGTGGCATGTATGTCAGATGGTCACGATAATAATGGGAAATAACAACCGTCCCTCGCCTTCTACCTTTTCTAAGCACTCACCAGTCATTAATGAATTAATAATCTGCACAGAATCCCTGGGAGGTGGCCAGCAGGTTGGTGTTTTGTTGGAGGGAGGTTGAGTGGAGATCTGACATCCTTGGACTCAGGAGAGCTCATCTTGTGATACACATCTGTGTATACACAGCACCACTCACAGGTGAGTGGACCCTGAACTCTCCCCGTTGTGAGGTAGGAAATGGTTTTGTCTTTGAGATCTCCCTGGAACCAGGATCTTTTAAAGCTTTTGAGAAAAGAAGAAATGCTGTTAACATTTCACAGAGGAGTGGAAAAAGCATTCTGGGGAATGTGAATCTCCCTTGCACTTACAGTGTTGGTGCCTGCCCTAAGCCCAGGTTTCCCAGCCCCAATTCTGTGCTTTCTTCAACTGCTCTCTAGGAGAATAGAAATGCTCTTCCCTCTCTGTTTTCTCCAGAGATACATCCTTCTGATGAAGCCTTCCCAAACACTGGCATATTCCCCTGAAAAGATTCTCTTTCAAGCCACTGACATGTAACTTGCTGAAAAATTCATGCCCAGTTCCTGTCAGAGACCTTGCCTTTCCCATGAGCGTGGCCTATGCCTGTCAGATGCCTTCAGGGAGGCAGAATCTGAAGCACAGGATCAGTCCCAGGTGACCAGGGATTTGTTACAGCATAATTGTAGCCACTGAAAAATGAGGGAATGGAGGCACATTGTAATTATGCAATTGGCCATAGTCCCCATGATAAGTCAGTTACAGAGCAGGAGAGAACATCTGATTCTTGGCATTTCCTCCTGTGCTCCTGCACAGGGAGGCAGGATGGGAAAAGTCCTTCTGATTTTTGGATTTGATTTGGGTACTGAAGGCTGTTTGAAAGGCCTTAGCTCCCATTAAGAAATTATGAGGATGTCATTAGTAGAATTAATTTTTTGAAAGAAATCAGCTACTAAGAGATGTAGCTGAAGGTTTGGGGACTGGGGGTCAGGGGCTGCAAACATGCAGAGGGGATGTGACCAATGCATGTAGCAGGAGAATATTCAATAAGGAATGCAACATGGGGCACTTGCTCCTAGACCTGTGGGCAAGTATTTAAATGTCAGAACATGAAGGTGAACATGAAGGTGAACATGTGCAGCAGTACACTAGGGCAAAAGATGATTTTGCTGTCATTGTTTCCAACTGACAGTGATTGCTGATCCCTGGAGTACAGAAGATGCTTTGTACAATTTAATTCAGAATATAGATTTGATGTCTTAGGTGCTGTGTGTACAGGGGGCAGAGCCAAGGCACTCCAGTTGAGTTTCTTAGCTGGGGACCTTAAAACTGCTGGTGGTGAATGCTGGGCTGCAAGAGGAGGAGTTTGGGATCTCCAGGTGTATATCAGGCACAGGTTGTTTGTTAATTTATATCATTTTTGCATCCACAGATTTATTAGGACAATTTGGAATAGTAATTTGATCTCTGTGCATTGATTTCCTGATTTGTAAGCCCTTTGCAGACTGTGCTCTGGCTGGCTCAGGTCAGCTGCATTCAGCCTCTGATGCTGAGAGTGAGCTCTGTGTGGCACAGGCTGTGTGTACAGTCTGCAGAGTCTGCCTGCAGTACCTTTTTTATTTGGGCTAAAAGGCTGAGACTTTCAGCAGTGGAAAAATTCTGGCCCTTGCTCTACAGAAAGTGTGTGATTTGTCTAATAAGAATTCACTGATTAATCCAGAAGTCCTTCGAGATTATTGGAATTAGGGATGGCTGTTACTGGCATTTATGGTGTCCAGGGATTTACTCAATTGTAGCTGGTGAAGGGCTTCATAAATCTGAAATAAATCACTCTTCAGATGCCCAGAATGTTAGAATTCTGTAAAAATATTTTTCTAGGCAATGGAAGAAAAATATTTTAAAACACGGGTAGTAACACAGGAACAAGATCTGCAAAATGTTGAATTTATTTAGGAGCTGTTGCAGGCTGAATAGAATCTGAAGATAGTGAAATAGTAATAAACCATGATGTGATGGCCCACATTTTCCAGCAGAGGCTCATTCCGTGTGCACCATCCTGTGTCACCCCAAATTAGACTCTCAGGTGCCAGGATGAGCTGGAGAAATGTGCCCACTGCTACAGCAGGACTTCCATGTGCCTGGCATGCCCAGAAAAGGGTACAGGGCTGCCCATTCTGTGCCACGGGCTTTGCCTCACCCTTGCTGTCCTCCCAGGGTTTGTGCATTTATTAGCTTGGCTTTGGCCCCTGTGGCAGGCAGCCTGGTGTTCAGCCTGCAGAGCCTGAGAGATGCCCTTGACTTCGGTGGGAGCAGAGGGATTGCAGCCCTTCTCATGGCCGGGCCAAGTGTGTCTGAGTCACAGAGAGGGCAAGCAGCCAGGGCTTTTCCTCACAAAGGCGAGGAAGCTGAATTCATTTAGTTCTTAAAGGAGTGTTTAGCCGCAGATTGGAAGGGCCCATAGAAATCTGATACAACATTACTGGAGTCTATTCAGATACTTCGGTGGAAATTGAATAAGACTTGAAATGTGCTAAAGTCTTGGCACTTTTAGCTGTAATGATGATGCTGATAAACAGAATTGAATTAAAGATAATAAAGGAGAGAGCTGTCTTCCATGTACTCTTACCTGATTTCTCTAGAATCTCTAGAAATGTCTGCATCTAGATTATTTCAGGCCTTGTTTTGTTTCCCTGTGGTATCATACTCTCTTTAATAAATAATTTGTGGTTCTTTGTGGCAATTTTTCTTTACTCCTGAAGGGAGGAGATCCAATTTCGTATCCCCTTTGGCTTTGAGGTGTGTAGTTGCAAACAGCTTCTACCGTGTCTCTTCTTAACATTTCCTCCTTTTCAGAGTTGTGCCTGCGCCCTGGCAGAAGTTTACTCGATGCAAGGTAAATATTTTCTCTCTTCTGGTACATCATGGTTTTATTATTTTATTTTGTTTCTGATAATAAATAAAAGGTGTTTCAGCGCAAGAAATTATTAATTTTGGAAAAACCGTTCATCTCTTAAAATTGAGTGGGTACTTTCATTCAAGTATAAAGACTAAACAAACAGGGTGGGTGGTCACTGCCTTTTCCTAGAGTCTGCTCTTAAATTTTCCTCTGAAATTTATCACAAGAGGGAAACAAAACTCTGAACATTTACAGTGGTGGATCCTTGGCTGGTTTTCCACTGTAGCTTTCTTTTGTCCTAGGCCTGTGTGTCTCAGCGTTGGGTGGAACTCGAATCTGCCAAGCAGTCCTAGCAAAGACTGGGGAGTGAGAGTGACTTTTTCTTGCTGTAACTTATTTCACTGGGGACAGGGGCACTCTAATGGTGCACGTTGTTGACACAAGTTCTGATGATGGTGCTGGCTGGTATATCTTGACATGTAGTCTTGCAAAGTGAAGGCAGTGATCTGGCCCAGCAAGGAGACAGCATTGCATTAGTGTTTGTGGCGCTCTGAAATCACTTGGAGTCTCCCATTACAATTAGGTGATAATTTGGTGTGTTAATCCACTGTCTTCCACTGGGACATGTGTGGATCATTCTGTGAAGTTGTCCTTTCTGCATGTCTTTGCTGCCATTAGTGACCACCAGGAAGGACTGAAGGCTGATGCTCTCGGAAGAACAGGGGCAATTATCCCTTGGAAGTACTGCATGGAGTTGTTTTCATGGTCCTTTCTCCTGGTTTGTGACCCAGACAGTGCTGATGACTAGTGAGGTGTGCATGGACATGTCACATTCCAGGGAATGTAGCTCATGGCTCCTTTTCTGTCTGAGTAGATGCACTTTGTGAGCTCTAAGGCATCAGCTGGTAAATGGAATGGGACACTGGCTTTCCATACTTGCTCTTCTTAGGTTTGGTGCTGAGGCACCTTGGTGTTGCTGTGAGCTGCTGGGTAGGACTTTGCTACCTCAGGGCTGAGCAGGGAAAAGCAGGCATCTGCCTAGGGCTGTAAATTAGGGAGGTGCTGACAAAATCAAGCCAGTAGCAGAGCAACTTCTTGTTCTATAGCAGCCTGTTAGAGTGGCTGAAGGGACGAGGGCTGATGTAGGTCTCCAGCTCAGGAGGAGCCTGTGGGGCTGTGCTGTGTCCCCTGTGGCTGCCTCCAGCCTTGCCCTGCTTAGGAGAGACAGAAGGATAATGAGCAGCCCTTGGGCTGGGGTGGGACCTGTGTCTGACAGGGTCCCTGCGGTGCCCCTGAGCCCACCCTGGGGTCCCTGCAGCGACCTCGAGCCCACCCTGGGGTCCCTGCAGCGACCTCGAGCCCACCCTGGGGTCCCTGAAGTGAACCCTGAGCCCACCCTGGGGTCCCTGCAGGGACCCTGAGCCACCTGCTGCTGCAGAGAAAACCCCTGAGGTGAAGGTGCTTGGCCCTGAGCACTGCAGTGTGTCCTGGAGGCCTCAGATGTTCCCAGACTGAAGAGTCTGCAGAGCTGCTACAGCTCAAAGATGCTCATCACATTTTTGGCTCCAAGAATTTCTTTAAAGGCCCCAGAGGTAAATTCAGGGCCAGGAATTAACCTCATTGAGAATAAGTTCACTCAGTGATGATAGATCTTAGTCTTTGTGGCCTGTAATTTAGTGTGGCTTTTAATTGGTTTAGTGTATTCTGTGGTCTTCTGTTTCTGTTACAGTTTTTTAATCAAAATCTCTTTTTTTAAGGCCTTGCTGGGACATCAGTTTCTACAAAAATGATAATATTTCTTTATCAAATGTATTTATCATTTCATGTTTGCACAGTCCTGCTGCCAAGTAGTGGATGGAAATGACTGTCAGCTTTTGTCAAGCTAAAGCGATAATACTTCTGATTTTGTGAGGGTTTTTTTATCAACAGCTTGTATTTGCTCACTGATCTCAGAACATTTTTTTAAATTCTACATCTTCAGTATTCAGTGGCATTTCTCCCATCTAAGATTGCCTCTTATCACTGCAGCTGGCTCTACAATCCAGCTGGAATCAGATTCCTCTTTGATTTAATGGCAGAGCAGCAAACGTAGTTGTAGAATGGCTGGCAGCATCTTGTGCAGAGCCTGACTATTGAGAGTGTGCTGGGGTTCTGTTGCAGAGATCCTTCTTTCTACAGGATCATCCTCAGGCACTGCATTCACTGTTGTTATTCACGTTCTGGAGAAACCGCATTGTGAAGTTTCCTCTGTGTGTTTACCCCATTGCTCTGAGCTGAGCCTTGCTCTTTTTGCATCTCTCTGTGTGCTGTGCTCTGGATTTTCAGGCAGCCTGTGCCTGTGCCCTGGGTTCCTTTGATCACATCCTTACTCAGTGCAAACGCTCATGCTGTCACTCTCAGGGTCTGTCACTGCTGTGTTCACTGCATGGTCCAGTGGCTGGGCTGTATTTCCCTGCAGCCAGATCAGGCTCCCATCTCACCTGTGCCTGTGTAGTTCACTTCACTGGGGGACCTCTGGTATCCCTTCAGTCACACACAGACATGGCAACACAGCTTTGTCACCAGAGCATTTAATCTTGGCTTCATGATTTTGCCTAAACAATAGTGACTTTAGGCAGGTTCATTTTGTCTGAGATCAGACAATATGTCAGCTGTTCTGGGTTGGGTTTTTTTTAGATACTGACCCTGGCAACAGTGTCTTGCTCATTTCTCATCATATTCTGCCACTTAGTAAAATTATTTTACCTCCAGTTTTCTCGTCTTTTCCTTCTCAAGGACAGATAAGTGTAAAGGCTCTGTTCTCCCTTCTGTTGACCTTTTATTCCTAGCACTCCAGCATTTCCAGAGGTTTGGTATCCCCCCAGTACTTCTGTTTTCTCAGCTCATTGGAGGTATTTTGTTGTTCTTTTTCTTTTCTTCACTTGCTGTCCAGTGTTGACACTATATTGCATGTACTGTGTGCTGACTAACAACATGGCTACTGTCAGGTTTCTGAAACTAACCTGGCTCTTTATTAGGTTCTTTAAAATCTGATAGATGAGGCAAAACAGGTAAGAAGCAACCTCTTACCTACATCAACAGCAAGGGAAAGAGCCAAGTTCCTCACAGAAGCAGAAAGAACACACAAAGACAGTGAGTAACTTGTCTGAGGTTACTTGTGAAGTCTGTGGCAGGTGTCCCATGCTTGTACCCTCAGCACATGGCTCTGCCTATCAATATGTTCTGCAAGGAAACAAAACAAGAGGCAGATCCCTGCTCCTCTCCCTGGTGAAAACCAGCTCCAGGCCCTGGTCTGTCATGGGGCAGAGCTGAGAGTGCTGTGAGCCTGGAGGCTGGCAGTGTATCCCATTTCCCATTGCTTCTGCTGGTACTTCTGGAATGGGGTCTGGAAAGGAATATGCCTGTGCTTTTTACTGTGCATGTGGGCACCTGGTAGCCAGGTACCCATTTGAGGAGGCAGCTTTTGCTGAGGAGCAGCAGATTGTGCTCATGGAAATGCACTTTACAGTTCCAAAAATCAGCTGGAGGTTGTCCATACTGACCTGTTGGAGGTTCCAGCTGTGGTTCCATGTGAAGCAAGCATTGAGAGCTCTCCTCCTGTGTGTGCTCACAGCTGGAGGGCCATGGGCTGTCTGTGCCTTGGTGCCGTGTCACTGCAGCTGGATGGTCCTCACTGGTGTGTCAGTGCCCTCACACAGGCTCAGCAGGCTGTGTGTCCCTGCTGGCACCTGTGCCTAGGACAGCAGTGCACCTCCAGGCCCTTTGCCTTTGTTTGTATTGACTGAGGAATAAAGACAGGTAGAGGAGCTGCTGAGGTTTTCTTCTCTCCTTGGGCAACTTCTCTCCTTGGGTGCTGCTTCTCTGATGTCCTCCCTCTTTCTCAGCCTGCTTTTCTTCTAGAACATGTAACAATGCAGCTCTCATTTCGTGCCTCATAAAATCCTCAATTAATGTACTTCAGTTTTCTTTAAAACCTGAAGTTGTAAATGCTAAGTAGGGGTGTCGGACAGTAGTAGACTTCAGCTAGCAGCAGAGTAAATGTTGATAGACTCTTTTAAGAACAAGTTTCTTTGCAAAGCTTTTATGCCATAAATCTGATGTGTGTGTGCCACAACGAATCTATTTTACGTCTTGTTGTTGTCCTCTTTCCTCTTCCCTCGCTCTTTTATTTGTTTACTTGTTCCTGTGCATTTCGATGGTTTCTTATTTTTGGTGCCACCTTTGACCTGATACAAGATTGCATTAGTGTCAGCTGCTGCTCTGGGAGTTGGTACTTTTGTAGGGATTTGCAGTAGGATCTAAGGCTGCTTTAGAAGCACTGAGCAGTGGATGCAGTTCCCTTTTGCAGGAGCTGCTGCAGATGGCTTCACACAGTTTGGACAGAGATCTTGTGATAAGAGTACCCTGATGTGTTGGGAATGGAAATGTCTTGGCTCTTGTCTGCTTATTTAAAAAACTTTGTGTCGTTTTGCACCAGTGACTTGGAAAAGTGCTCCCGGATTCTGCAGACGAGGTATATCTGGTTCTACAGAGAAGTTGAGTGGTTTGTCCTAGCAAAGATTTGCAGGAAACAGGGATGAATCCCAGAAGTGTGAATCCGTGCTGGTTGCTCTAACTAGGATTTGTAGCATGTGCAGTTTCCAAAACCAGAATAGTCCCTGCTGGCTCAAGTGTTCTCCCATACAGGGACTGAGGCTGAGGTGTCCTGGATGCCACCACCCTTGGGGGCTTTGTGTCCCCTTCCAAGTCTGGTGTCCTTACCTTGGTGGTTGCAGACTCTCTGCAGGAGGCTATGGACAAGTATCTAATATAACAAGTAATATATCAAATATATCAATCTAATATAACAAGTATCTAATGAGGAACTGTGAGAAGATCCCCAAACACCTTAGTTTTTAATTTAGGTCATAGGAGGACAGTGAACTGTTTTCCTCTTGTAATGTGAAGTCAGGCAGGAAGGAATCTCCACTGCTCCACTACTCTGGAGCAGAAGATTATTTTTTGAGCAATGAAGCGTTAAATGCTGAATCCCCGTTTAAGCAGTTTAAAAATATCATACCATTGTGGTAGCTGAGAAAACAACAGATTTTGTGTTGTAGCTCTTGTTTTGCTTTCTGCACATAGGTGTCATTTCTTCCCTGACCTATTTAAGAATACCATTTGTACATTTGTTCTCCTAATCTTCCCATCCTGCTGCTCTGAAGCCAAGGTCTTGCTGGCAACTGGAAATGAGTAAGTGCATACAACAACTGCTCCATTTCCCCCCTGTGCCTGCTCCATATCCATGATACCCCCAAGGTAGAGAGGCCATTATGCACAATAGGATCACTAACGTAGCAGGTGAATATTAGATATATGAAGTTAGTCAGCTGTAAATAAAAGCCCTGGCAAAGAATAAAAGGCAAAACGTTGTCCCTGAGGAAGTAAATGGGGATATGATGCCTTCTTGCCCTAGTGTCCTAAAGATTTGATGCAAGATATAAACCATGTTCACCTCCCACATGAAAGGCACATGGCAGCCTGGGCTTTGCCCTTTCCTTCCTTGGCAGTAGGAGCTGTGCCCTTCCAAACAAACCTTAATGCCTTGAGAAGATTGGTACAGCAAATCTAGTGTGGTGTTGGTCTTTGTGTCTCTGCTTGTGGGATTTGGAAGTTTCAGGTCCATCCCTTGTTATCCTTATTAGGGGTCTTTATATCCAGAGGATTCCCTATTCTTAATTTTTGCTTCTTGCAGTGTGGTTGTCTCCCAGCTTTGCCTGGCAGTCGTGGGGTGGCCTTGAGTTCAGTCTTTTACATGTCAGATTCATCCTCTGGTACAGGGGTTTAGTGTTGTTTCTCAGCTAAGGATTGCAAAGGCAAAATGAGCTAAAAGGTGACTAGAAGGTGCTAGAAATGGTACCTATCTACAAGTTTAAATTATTCCATTATTTTGCTGCTTCCTTTTCTCTTCCAGAACTCCATGGTGATTGTTGGCTTGGCCTGTATGTGTCTGCTGAGCCATGGGCCAGTGGTTTGTCAGCATGGAGTTATAGTCAGGACAGGCCACCTTCTCTCTTGTTGCCTTCCTGGAGAGCTGCACATCTTGAAGCAGAACCAGCCCCTGCCCTGCCTGTGGGGACCATGGCAGGGAAAAGGGCCATGGCTGTGTCTCTCTGAGCACTGTCAGTGTGGGCTGCAGTGGTGCCAGCCTGGGGGCTCAGTGAGTTGTGTTTATCGTGGCACACCTTCTGGGAGTGTGTCAAGCACAGAACAAACTGTGGAAAAGCAGAGAAAGCAACAACACCTGCAGAGAAACCAGAGAAAACTGGTCCCTTATTCTTTTTTATCCTTCCTTCTTCTTCCAAACTTTGATTTAAAAAAAAAAAAAATTAAGCAAAATGAAAACCATAATAGGCAAGATGCCTAGTGGTTAATTAAAAGCAGCCTTAGTGCACCAGCTGGAGTTCAGTAGGAGTTTAGGGTGCCCAAAAATATGAACTAAAGGACTTTTTTATATATCTCATTTTTATTATGGAAGCCCAAGCAAGAAGAGGCTTCCTTTTGATACAGTTTACAAGGTAAGAGAGACAATAGTGATGGGAGCAAGCTGACAAAGCCTCTGACTGCTTTGCCCTGGTTGCTGATTTTTAGCCTGGCTGTAGCTGTGCATCAAAACTTTGCTTGAGAATGGCCAAATTCAAGCTCCTGTGCTGTGCTGGTGGTTTGTAGTGCTGTCAGCCTTTCCTCTGCTGCTGCAGGACAGGCAGTGTGAATAAAATGTGAAGTGTCTGTCTTGGGATGCTCTGGGTCCATTTTGAGATGATTCTCTGAGGTTGATGGATGAGTGTCACTCTGCTGAGGGTAGACAGAGCCCACTGTGTGGTGGTCCTGTGCATGGAACTGCACATTCTGAAGCTGTGTTGACAGAAGAAAGCAGAGTATTCCTGACAGCATAAAGTGATGACACGGCCCTTATGTGGTTCCTGATACATCATTGTAAGGGAGCTTTGTGTCTCCTGCAGAAAGGGACACACAGGATGTTTAAGAGGAAACATTTGCATTGATGCAATACCACGGTGTGATTTTTCCTGCCCATTTCTCACATATAGGTGGAGCATGTGGGACAGCCTGCTGCCTTACTAGGCTAATGTAGATTAACCTTCAATGTGCCTTTACCAGAGAACATGAGAGAAGGGATGAAGTTTCTGTGCTGAGTTGCAACAGTTGGGATCTTTGAATGAAATGAGTCTGCTTCCCCCCCTTATTAATATGAGTATTGTTCTAACTCTGGCAGATCAGTAATTCAAGGTGCTATTGCAGTCTTGACTGTTTCCAGGAGCAGGCCCAAATTTGGGTTTCCTGGACCACTTTGGGGCTTTGATCAACTAAATGTGCCACAAGTTCAGTTTGAACTTGCCAAAGATCCAGCAAAGATCCAGAGCCTTCCCGGGGCAGAGGATTGCTGCCCTTCAGGTGGGTTGGAATCAGAGTGATCCATTTTATTTATCTGTGGCTTGCAGTAAGGGCTGGCATCTCATACCTGATGTTGGACAGTGCTTCAGGATGAGCTCCAAGTTGCTGATTCAAATTAGAACTCAACATGTTTGTCTTGGTTGTTTTTAATCTGAATTAAGGTAATGAAATTTTTATTGAAGGTGTCTCTGTTAAGTAGCTTTTCTTTGTTTACATTTGAGTCCTCCTAGAGAACAAAAGTGAACCTGAGGCCTAAGCTCTGAACTAGGAATAATAATGTCCATATGGAAGATTATTTCAGTCTTATCTGCAGTGGTTTAAATCCGCAATTCATTTCACGCAGTCTCTTTTATGTGTAGACAAGGGCAAAGGATGCAATCCTGCGGAATGTGGGATATTTGAGAGAGGCAGTTGATTTTGAGACATCTTTTCCAGCTTTGTGGAGCCCTTCAGCTGTGTAAATAAAAAGCAAAACAGGGAGTGGGGTTTTTTTTGTTTTCCTCTTGCATATAAATGCCTTTTCTAGGTGTTTCTTCATAGTTTCTTACCTATCCCAGAGAAGTGTTTCCCACTACATTAAAAAAATAAAATGGTGGTATCCTTCACTTTTTTCTCCTTTAGCAGCTTCTGGAGTGTCCATTGCTCTGTCAGTCTTGGCATATCTCCAGATTCAGTAGCTTAGAGCACAACTTTTTTGTTTCAAACCATGATTCAAGAACACATGACAGAAATACCCGTGTAGCTGTCTGGGTTTGGGTATGAGTGGGTGCAGGTGCTGGTGGCTCTTCCCAAGGCAGGCAGGAGAGTGGAAGCTCACCCCTTGCTCTCTCTGGGTGGCAGAAGCATCCTTGTGATCCAGCTGGCTTTTCTGCATCATCGGGGTGTCTCCATAACCTTTGTCATGTGAAGTAGTCACTTTTTCTGTCACAATAGTCACCCCTTTACAATGTTGCAAGGTGCTCATTTCATGTAACCTATAGGGATGTACTTCCTTTCCTTGCTGTGCTGATGTGTAATTACTGAATGCTTGGACAAGCTTTGATGGGGAAAGCTGTTTCCCTGCTGCTCACTCCCTGTACACACACTTCTTCCCCTCCCAGCTCATGTAACCATCCCAAAGCTCAAGTGGTTTGGTAAGTGGTCAGGATTCCAGCAGGGGCACAATTTTAATGGATTGCTTTTGTTTTGATGTGATCAAAAAACACTCACGAAGAAAATATGTTGTGCTAGGGGTGTTCTCCAGCAGGGTGGAGAGGAACTCTCTCTGGTTTTTCTTTCACAGTGTCCTGCAGCTATGCGGAAGCCTCAGCACCCTTGTTCATCTTATCTTACATTGAACACAGCCCTTAAATATACATCTGACTTTAAACATTGCTGGCTTTACTATGCAAAAGTTATTCTGGTTTGCTTTTTTGGAGCCACAGCCTGAACAGCCACCTTTGCATGGAAGAGGAAAGTGAGAAAAGCTGGGCAAGTGTCAATACTTGTTGCACTTGAAAAATGAAGCTGTGTGAGGAGCTGTGAAGCCTTTGCAGTGGGAGCAGGTACGGGGTGCTGGGAGTCTGCAGAGCAACAGTTTCACCATGTGGGAAGTGGGTGCACTGAGAGGTGTTCAGAGATGAAAGCCAGATGTGTTTTGTAAAGTGGTGCCTGTGGTTGCTTTGGCAGTGTGCAGAGAAAGAGCTGAAGAGTTGTGGAAAGAAATGTAGTTGGGTGGGTTGTGTGTTTGAAAAGGGGAGATGGATCCTTGGGGGCCATGAACTAAGAAATGCTGTCAAATGCTAATTAAACAAGGAGGAAAGTATATTTTCAGGTTGTTTCCATCAGTTGTGGCAAGCTCCACTGCTTCATTCCCAACTCTCAGCAATTAAACTGAGTGATTCAAGGTCCAGAAAAAGGACATAATAATTTAAATTTGAAGAAATATTTAGTCAAAACCATTAAATTCACAGCTACTGCATGAATATACCTTCTATATTCATTGACATTCTGTATTCATTATTGCTGCAAGTGCACTGTCAAGAGGGAATTTTAAACCAATATTAGTAAGTCACTATGTAAAACTCTTAATGCTGCAATTCCTAACAGAAGTTTGTTTATCCCATCTCAGAATGGATGTTTCCATTTCAAATTCTCAAGAGGGAATTTTAAACCAATATTAGTAAGTCACTATGTAACTCATAATGCTGCAATTCCTAACAGAAGTTTGTTTATCCCATCTCAGAATGGATGTTTCCATTTCAAGTACTTGGGACCAAGGTAGTTTTACTGGGATACAACGTGAATTCAAAATATCCCCTCCACACAGAGAGCTTCTTATGAACAGCTAGTTCAGAGGCCAAAAGTTGCTTGTAGCAAGTCCAGAGGATAACTTCTGAATAAATGAATATATTGGAAGAAATCATAAGCTGCTTACAGGGTGTTTGCAAGCAGGAACAGAGAGTACATTCATCAAAGAAATTACTCAGTTTGAATAATCTGTTCAGCTCAGAACATGTTTACCTGGCTGTGAGGGGAATGGGGAGGTTTAATTGGCAAATGTTTGTATTGTGCTTTGAGACAGTTGTATGAAAGGCAGTGTAAAAGGGAAGCCTTCTTGTTGTTTATGGGGGTTATAATTCCTTCTGTAGTTGGTGTGAATGCAGCCTTTTCTGAAGGGGTGTATAAAGAAGGGATGCAAGTGGTGGTTTTGCAACATGTGCCTGTGGGGGAGGTCCTAGAAAGGATGTCTTCACTCCAAAGGGCACCCAGGCTGTGTCTGCCCTGCCTGCAGAGCCTCCCCACACACCTGCTGGCACCCAGGGGTGGGAGCAGCTGAGCACTGACTGCACTGGGGCTCTTACAGACCCGGAGTACCCAGACAGAGTTGTCCCTGCTGCAGCTGATGCTGAATATGGCCATTTTTAATCAAAAAGGCCTCAAGTTAACCAAGTTTTGCAGACAAGACAGTAAATGTCTTACACTTAAAATCTCACTGCTTTTGTGGATGTGTTCTGTCCAACTCACTGTCTGCTCTTTTAAGGAGCTGTAAGAAAACTGCAAGTAAACGTGCAGATGTAGAAGAGCAGATACTGGGCTGGATGGGGCTGGGAAGTCCTCTGTAAATAGCTGAACAGAGTGTCTCAGTACTCAGTATCTAGAGAGAATCCTTCTCAGTTACATCACCATTGATTTTGGAAATGGATAACTGTCACTGGGAGCAAAATTTGGCCCATACAACTAAGTAATAAATATCTTTTTGCAGGAAGTATATTTATAAACAAAGAGTGAGCCTTGGATCTTCAAGTTACATTTGCAAAGCTACTGCCTGAAAATTGGCATCGTTCCTTCCAGTCAAGTGATCTTGGAGACAGTTTTGCTGCATCACAAGCTGCAATAGTGTCTCTGAGGCTTTGAAAATGAACACCAGTGTCTCTGCAAACAGGATACTACTTGTGAGTTTTAATTGGAACCAGTCATGTTTGAATGGTGCAGACTTTGAAATAGCAGGGCTAACCTAAGAAAGCTTTTCAAGATCTACCCACAGTGTTCCCCAGATACACAGGGGTGAAGAGCTTACTGAGATCAAGGCCCAGCATGAGATTCTGCTCTGAACTTGAACTGAATTGAACAAATCTTTTGTGTGTATATTATGTTTTGAAGACATTTGAGTTCTTCAAATATCTTCCTCTCCTCCCTAGCTTGTCAAGGACTAGATGGAGAAATATTACAAGGCTTTTGCAAAGGGGGAATTGAGTCACAGAGAAGCTGAATGCCATGTATTTAAAGTCAATATTTGTCTTCTCACTTAACAAAACTGGTGATTGGAAGAGGTAAGAAGGAAGGAAATAGATGTTTGAGCATCTTCTGTTACCCTGTAATAGTTATGTAGAAGCAACTGACCTGGCTGAAAATTTAATTTTACCTTTTGCCATTTGGCTAGGAAACTGGCTAACACACTCACACACACGGTCGTATTTTGGTACAACAGTCTGTCTCCTTAAAAGCTTCCTTAAAACCGATGGGCAGTGACAAGATTTTTCTCTAGAAGTTGGTAGTTGTGGGTCCTCTTTGTTGTACAAGTGTGATTATCTTACAAATTTCTTTCAAAAGGGTCACCAGCGCTGCTTTGGTTGCACTAATGGGGTCCTTGAGGGCTGAGATGAGGAAAATGCTGTTGATTGAGCTCTCCATTCTCTTGGTGAGCACCAGCTGCCCTCTCCAGAAGCTGTCCCTGCTGACAGCCTGGGTGGCTCTCATGGCCCTGGTGGGGTATGTGCAAGTGCTCTGGTAGCTGTGTTGTTTCAGCCTATAAACCAACCAAAACAAACCAGCACAAACCTACCCAAAAAACCTCACACCCCCCCAAACCCTCAAGCAATGAAAAAAAAGCCTAAAGAAAAGGAGAAATAACACCAGAATTTTTCAGTGCTGAATATATGGATATGCCATAATAATTTCCAACAGACAGAAGGTGGGTTTTGATGGAGTTGCTCAGAACTGGACTAGCAGGACCAAGGACTTGGAAATAATGTTATATATAACGGAAATAATATTATAATGACAGGAAAACCTGGCTCCAAGATAGAGTATAACTTGAGCTGTCTGCTGTTGACATTTCTCTGCAATGTAAACCTGAGAGTTTTCCCAGCTGAATGCATCTTATTGCCCCTCCATTCATTACAGGTTTTCTCTAAGTTTAGATTGGAGTAAATCAGTACAAAACACTTAAAATATGAAGTCTTATGTGATAGTCAGTGTTCTTTTGTCATGATGCAGAGGTACATGAAAAGTCTGTAAATCAGAATGAATGGAAGAGCAGATAGATTCCTCTGATCAGGAAAACCATAAATTTTAAGTCTCTTGGTGTTTATTGCTTTGTGGTTTGCTTTAGTCTTGATTTAGACCAGCTTTAGAAAGTTAATATCAATGTTAAACCTTCTAGGCTATCTCCTCCCTCCCCCCCTTTTTTTTTTTTTTTTTTTTTTTTTTCTGGTTGAGAAGTGAATAAAAGAGCTTTGTGCAGTTCTTGAAACTGAGCCTGAAACAGCTCTGAACAAAATATAGTGTTCCTTTCAAAATCTTGGAAATAATTACATCATAGGCAAATTGGGCCAGAAACCATTAATAGTATTCTTTGTGGGATGAAATCCCATGGGAGGACCTATTTCAGCAGTCTGGCATTGTTTACAAATAGATGCAGTGACAGGTACAGTTGTCCCATTCTGAGGGGCAGCTGAAAGTGTGGCCTATAATGGACTTCCAGAATAACTGCCTTGCTTTTGATAACAAACTGAAAATGGGCCTTGGTGCTCCTGTGGTCAGCTTCACACTGATCGTCCTGGGAGTGAAGGCTGTGTTTGGCACTGGAAAACTATTTGTAGGTGGCTTAAATAGAAAATAAAAGCCTCACTTGCATAAGCTCTTGGTCTTTTAGAAGTGCTGGAGGTCCAGATGTCTCTACTGGGCTTTGTGAGCCAGGAGCTCTGCACACAAACCTGGGCTTTCCCTTCATCAGGATAAAAAAAACACAGCACGTGTGGATCTCCCTGTTACCTTACAGTAGTTCTCATTACTGGCTCCACCTTTCTTACTAGAAAACCTTCTGCATTTCAGGATGGAAATCACAAAGATTAGTAATATTAACTGTTTGACCTCAATCTACAAAAGCATTTAGTTCTTTAGGTAAGTAGGCTAGTGTGTACTTGAAAACTAAACTGGCACAAGCTCTGGTCTGGGCGCAGTTACAGCTGTTCCTGGGTGATACAAAGCGCGTGATGGGTGCGAAATTATATCCTGGGTGATACAACAGCAAAATAGAAGTAGATTTTAATTGGAGTAATTCACTATATTTAATGTTGTCAGAGTAATGCAAACTTACATTTTGTTACTTTATTATTCTCTTCATACTAAGTTCTATTAAGATGAATTTCTGTGAAGTGTGCAGCCTTTGCATCCTCCCATGACAGGCCTGTTTTGTGCTGTGCTGTGCAGGACGCTGTGAGGGCTGCTGAAGATGTCCGATAGTCTGGATATTGAAGAGAAACCTCCAGCTCCACCCTTGAGAATGAACAGCAACAACCGCGATTCCTCAGCGCTAAACCACAGCTCCAAACCGCTCCCCATGGCCCCCGAGGAGAAGAACAAGAAAGCCAGGCTGCGCTCCATCTTCCCAGGAGGAGGGGATAAAAGTAAAGTATCAGCAGGGTGGATGGGTGGCTCCTTCTCTGGGCTTTCTGGTGGTCACTGGTTTTCGTGTTTGCTTTCTGCCACTGTTTTCTTTCTTGAAACCATGGTACCAAAGCCTTCTGTTCCAATTACTCCAGAAACACATTTCAAAAGAGGAGGAGGTGTTCAGTCAGTTACTTTCTTGTCTATGAAAAGACACTAAAATATGCACACATTGTGCAACTTGCCTTTTAAAAATAACTTTATAGTTAAGCTGGGGAATCCTTTCCTTTGGATTTTGCTTTGCATTAGCAGTAAATACAGAGATGAGGATGTGTCCTTGTGAAAAGATGTTCACAGAAGTGAGAGGGCAACATGCCTGACACTTTGGGGTTTTTAATGCACTTACACTCCAAGAAGACCAACAAGGCTCTTCTTGCTAGTTCCTTTTGCAGTGAAAGGGGACACAGAATGGCTTGGTTTATAACCTGCTAGATGTGGATGCAGCAAGAGAGTCTTTTAAACATGCAGCAAACAGCATTTCAGTTGCATTCTTTGACATCCATTTGTGGAAAGGAGTGTGTTTTAAGTTAACATATTCACAGGTTTAAATGAAGGGATCTTCTTTATTTCTAGTGCCATGGGAACTGATGGGCTGCACCTGCAAGGCCACTCTTGATTATCTTTGAAAGGTTGGGGTCACTGGGGGATGTTCCTGATGATGGAAACAAAGCAAATGTCAATCTGTCTTTAAGAAGGAGGATCTGGGGAAGTCTAGGCCAGCCAGTCTCACCTTGGTCCTTGGGAAGGTGGTAGAGAAAATCCTCCTGGAAACCATTTCCATGCAAATGAAGGATAAGAATGTGGTCAGGAATAGCCAGCATGGATTTGTGGAGGGGAATTGATGCTGAACTATACTGACAGCCTTTTAGCTTGAAGTGACAGGCTTGGTGGTGAAGGGAGAGTAGTGGCTCTTCTGCTTCAGTGAGGTGCTCAGCAGAGCTTTCCACAGCATCCTCACAGTCAGACTGGTGAAGTGCAGTGTACATAAGTGTAGTGTCAGTGAGGTAGACTGAAAACTGGCTGAAATGCTGGGTTGTGGTCAGCAGCCTGAAGTCCAGCTGCATTTCAAGAGTGATTCTGTCTTCAGTGTCCATCAGTGTCCCTCCAAGGAGAGCTCAGAACTGTGGAACTGTTCTCATTCCCCTGGAGCTCCAGCTTACCTGTGCTGCTTACCTGCTGTCCTATTCATGAGGCTCCATGAGGTTGTGTGGAGATGGTCTGGCATTCAAAACTCCTCACAGGCAGCAGAAGGCACAGGGACAGTCCCATTCCTCCCCTCAGCCTGATGACTTCTCTGATGAGAAGATTGTAACTGGATGAGCCCATTTTTTAGGCAGACCTGGCTAAGAAGAATCACTCTGCAGATCATTCCCTAAAATGTCTTCTTCTGGGAATAAAATTAACTTTCAATTTATTCTTCTTAAAGGCCAAAATGAAAGTTTCTCCCATCTTGCTTAATTCCTGGAAAGATTTGGATGACTTCTTCCCCTGAGTGCTAGCAGGATGGTATTATCCCTTTCCAAGGAAGCATTTCTTCAGTAGGAGATGATGTGTAAAATGCATGCAGAAAAGGGGAGACCCAGAAACAACCCCTCCTGGAAATGATCAGTGACATTAAAAATGTAATTAACTACCAGTCAGAGCAATCTTAGGGAACATACAAGTGTCACGATTTTAAATGTGACCGTGAGGAAAAGTCAGGTAAGATTTATAGCTTAATTTTGTTGGGTGAAATAATAAGTGCAAGAAGTTTAGCTTGAGTGGCCAAGTTCCTTGAGGTGGTTTCACTGCAGGGTTGGTTTGTGGGTCACAGTATCAGGTGGCCTGTGTGTGTTTCATAGACTTTGTGACACATTTTTGAGACTCCTGCTTATAAAACAGAAGGTGATGGACATGTCTGCTCTCATGTAGTACAGTGCTTTGCAGCATCACAATGTTAAATCTGTAGCTCATCACTGGTGCAAGTCAGTAGATTGTGAAGAAAACACCATGGCAGGGTATTTCTGCCTGAACCTGCAGGAGCTTTGTTGTCTTCCATTTCCTCACCAGACAGGAGGGATGTGAGGATGGATGGTGTGGAGGCCCTCATGGCTAACTCTGTGCAGCAGGAGTGTATTGTGAGGGGCATCTACAGGAAAATGAAATAGGAATGTTCAGTCCAAACCCCTTGCATCCAGTCAGTCGGGTGCTTCAAAGAAATTGTGCTTTTTCATAGGATTTTGCCAGCCTGCATGAAATAGAAATTATTTGATTTGCAAAACCCAGACAGAAACATTGAAGTTTTTGCACTTGGGAGAGGTGAGGGTGTAATAAAGAGATGTTTAATTGTGTATTTCATTTGTAGTGTATCAGCATTTGAACCATATACATCACGGGTCCATGAAGCAAATGAGGCAGATCTTGGGGAATGAGCTGGAGCATTTGTCCTGCAGCAAGAGAATCCTGGAATGGACAAGTGCTGCTTTTGATGGAATGTTTTTATATAATCCCTTATTTCACTTCTAGATTTGACTGCTGCTTTGAACTGAATTTGATAGTCCTTAAATCTAATTTTCACTGCATTAGCTTGCAAATGATGAGGTAGAAAAAGCCAGTTTTGTTATCCACACACAGATCACATCTTCTAACTGGCAATGTCTGTCCTGAAAATTAAACATCATCTTAGTGATAAAAGAAGGGGAAAACCTTTGCTTTTGTATTTGATGTATTGCTGCCATTTTTACAGAATGCTAAATGAAAATATTTCATCAATGAACAATGTGTAGCAATGTGCAGCACAGACAAAAGATGACAATTATTTAATGAGGATAAATGCAGCAGTGCAGAGAAAGGATTAGAAGCATTCAAAATTTGGCTGGTTTTAAAATGGATTCAAACCATGCTGGAGAACAGACACACATACACATGGCATGTCCTGTGTGATTTACTTCTGCAGGAACCCACGAAGTCAAGTAGGAGTTAGTTTCTAGATATGAAAACTCAAAGAGAAAGAAGAACTGAAAATAGAAATCCTACTGGTTAGAGATAGCCTACGAAGGCTGCTTCATGAACAGCTTGCTTTGGCAGCAGTCACATTGGCTGAAAGAAAACCAAAATAAAATAGCACCTTGTAGGCCTTCCCTTACAGGCTGGCACTGCCTTAACCTGGGTCTGTTTCTCAGGTTTGATGGATGTTAATTGATTTGTTTTCCACTTTTAAAACTGTTTTGAGCACACCTGATTGTTAGAAAGTTTTAAATGAAAAGCTGCTCTGAAAATAAGTGCTTGTTAACATTTTGCCTCTAGCCAACAAGAAGAAAGAGAAGGAACGTCCTGAGATCTCTCTCCCTTCAGACTTTGAACACACCATTCATGTGGGATTTGATGCCGTCACTGGAGAATTCACAGTAAGTAACTGCTGGATTTCGTGTTTACCAGAACTTCTAGTGTCTTGATGGTAAAATAACCTCCTATTGCCAGAAACATCAGATCACAGCAACCAGGCTGTGAAGAAAGAGACTTTTATTTATTGGGCTTAGGATTTGGACTGTTTAACTTGTGATTCAGTGATTCAGGCTGCCTTTTTTTTTTTCCTTTTTTTTTTTTTTTTCATCCTCCAAGGATTGTCAGCAGAGTGTCTGTGGGAAATGAAAACTAGGAGGAATGTAGGTGTGTGCTTTTACCAGTCCCCCAAGCTGCTACAAGGGTTGGTAATTCAGTGTCTTTGAGAGAACATAAAAAGTTCCCCCTCTCCCCCATGCATAGTAGACAACCAGCCTCAAGTGCAGAGTCCAGCTGCTCTGCAGATAACCCTTGGAGACACTCAGAAACCTACAGCACTGTGGAAGTCCATTAATTTTAATTTATTACCCTTCAAAATATGTTTATACACTAGGTAGTTAGTGTTTCTAGCCTTTATGTATTAATAAACAGCTGTCAGCTTTTGCTTTTTGGATTTCACCAAAGTGTTGGGAAAAATGACTCTGGTGGAAGCTCTTTGAAGTGTGCAGGGGGCTTCAGAGCATTTTTTCCTCACATTACTAGTAAGGGTGCTGAAACCATTGTTCCTTAAAGCTGAGATGGTAGTGAGCTTAGGTTTTGTTAAGCTGTGGAGGTGAGAGGGAGCATCAGCAACTCTGCTGCCACCAGTAGTGCCCCATGAGCTGTGTGATCACCATTGTGGACTGTGCTAGTGCTAACTGGCTGCATACACCAAACAGGATGGGACAAATCATTTGCCTGGACAAAGCATGGCTAATTTTCAGAATTTGAGCCTTAAATGTGATTTCTTCGTAATTTTGTATTTTGTTTGCTACGTTCGTTTCACAAAGGTCTTTTAGAAAGCTGGAAACTTTCTGTGTCCTACAGTAGCACTTGCAACAATAGGAATAACAGTAGAAGAAAAAAGACACATTTAATTACAGCATGTCTTCAAAGGAGTAGTGAAATTGAATTATCCTTAGTAATTAGGAAATACAGCTACATTTAAAATAAGTGGACCAGTTAATTAGGATTTTTAGAATAGATGTCATAAAATCTTCCTTCAAAATTTATTCTGTGCCAAACCCTAGGGCTTGACTAAATGCATATTTAAAAAGCCCAGCTGTGGTCATTTTTGATCAGAAACTTTGCATAAAGCTTTGCATAAAGCTTTTAAAATTGTGTTTTCCCTGCTCTCTATCCTGATTTTTCCTCTTTTTCTCTCTCTTTCTTTGCCTGTAGCCACTTTATTGTTCAGGTTAATCTTCAGTGCCATTCTCCTTTCCTTCATATCATATTATGTTACTTTATGCTTTTGTTTCTCTCCTTTTTGTGTTTGCATCACTTCTTCTTGTCTCTCTTCACCTTCCTACTCTTCTTTCTCTTCCCACTGGATGTTCAGCTGTTTTTATTCTAGATCTATTCTTCCTTTCAGCCTTCTACCTTTATTTCTATCCTGTGTTTGAGACTTTTTCCTTCTGACTCCAAGCAAACCCAGTGGGTCACACTCGTGTTCTCTCATAATCTGACCCTGGTCAGGGTCCTGGTTAGTTCATGTCCCTGCCAGCTGGAACAGGAGGGGGTATGTCAGGCTTGACACACTTCAGTTCTAAGCACAAGCACACTATCTGATTTCAGGGATCAAGGCTTGGATCATTTTGGATGTTGTTATTATCTACCAGTGTTTCAAAACAGTCTCTAGCATCAGAGATCTTTTGGTGTTTTTAGCTGTCTCATGATGCCAACACAGAGCAAATCAATTCTACAGGGCTAGATAGGTCCAGCTTTGTTGCTGCAGCACAGGTTCTTTTTAAGTATCTTTTTCCAAACAGTAGAGATGAGATATCTGCTGTTTTGTAATTACACTTGTTCCTTAAGTGTGGATGTGCAGTGCTGCAGTCTGAGAAGGCTGTAACCAATTCAAAACTAACCAAAGGACAGGTGACTTCCCATGCCCAGCTTACCAGCACAGGGCTCAATGCTGTAATCCTCAGTGGAGTCAAACATCAGTCAAAGGAAGGGAATTTTTGCACCATTAAGAACTAGATGTTGGTCCCAACTAATCCAGGTGCAGGCATTACATCACACACCACATTGGGCAGGTTTGGTTTGTCCCAGCCTGGAGAGAAGCTGTGTATCAGCTGGGTAGTTACATGGGTAAGTACACCCTGCAAAGGGACTGCCACTAGCCCCTGCCATGTTCTGGTATTCCCACTGTCCAGTGATCATGCTGTCTGCCTCCTTCAAAAGTTTGGAAGTGCCATGGGAGTGTCCAATCAATGTGCAAACGTATGGGGGGTTTTTTGGTTTGAATTATTGCAGCTGTCATGCCAGTAGTGCCTGCTCTCCTGGTGATATGCAATGCGTTGGGCCATTTTCTGACACCAAACCATCACCTCCAGCTGCATCCTCTGGTTGCTGTTAGATGCATCCTAATACATGGTTGCATGAGCTCCTGAGTTCTGGCTTTCAGGCTTGAGCACCAGCCTGTGTTGTCCATCATGAAGAAATACTACATCTCCATTTCACTGTGCTTGGAGCAACCACATTTGCTAAGAAACAGGGCTCTTAAAGCAGAGAATAAAATTGGTTGGAAGCTGTTGGGTGGGAGCATCTTGCTAGAGCTTTGTGTTCCTTTATTTGAAAAAAAGAGTTGCATTTTCTGTATGAAGGACAGTGTGGTTAGCAGGCCTTTGGGGAGTGTTTTTTTGTAAGGCATGCGTGTTTGAAACCATTTCCTCATCCCCAACCTGGAAGAAAATGTGGTTACCCACCAAACTTTTAAAGTTTCTAGATTATGACATTAGTAAGTGGGAAAAGTTGTGGCTGTAGATCCAAAGAAGTTGCACGTTCCTAATCTAATCAAGCATTTCTTTACAGTTGTCCTGATTTTCAGTCTGACACACACAGATTGTTTGTGTTGTGGCAGTGTACAACCTCCAGATTTCACAATCTGACTTGGACCATCTGCTCTCTCCACTGGTCAAATTGTGATCTTGGGGCTGGAGAACCCCAAAGCCTGAAAAAAACTTTCATAGAGCCATTCAAAAATGGTAATCTGGCTTCAAAACTAGTCAAACAACAATAGCCCAGATGTTCCTCTTTTTTTTTTCTTTTCTTTTTTAAATTTTAAATTGACAAGGGAAATCACATGTAATTTTTCTAGTGAATTGCCATTAATTCTCAGGAATGTATTTTTTGAGGAGAGAAAAAACGGTTTAAAAGCGAGAGGAGGGGGAATGATGCTTCCAAACTTTGGAACAGTTGTGATTTTTCTGTTTTCCCAAACCTGCCTTCCTGTAGCCTGTCTGCCACCTGATCTCTATTTGGTACCCACCTCGTAACTCCCATTTTCGATGGGACTTGCTCATTCTGGCCCGTTGGTTTCCTCCTCCCTACCACCTTCTGAGTTTTCCCACATTCTGTTTTAACTTTCTTTTCTTTCTTTATTTACGTCCATTGCAGCCAGATCTCTATGGCTCACAGATGTGCCCAGGGAGGCTCCCAGAGGTGCGTCACAGGCCCCAAACGCTTCTTTGAGATGTCATAGCACTGCAGCTGCAGGTTGATGTGTGTGCAGTAGATTTGTTGCTTGGCTTTTCCCACTTTTTTTTTTCATCTATCCTAAACTTTGGAGGCCCATGTCACACGTTATTTTGTGGACAATTTCTGAGAAGAAGCTGTAGGAAGGTAGATTGGGGTGGCAGGTTTTTCCTTCAGTGAGCCCTACAGTTCCCTGGGCATTGTCAGCCCTGCTGTAAAGGGGGAAAACGACAGGCTGGCAAATCTAGGGGATTATCCTGGATAACCGAACCAAGTTCTCATCAGTAGCATTTCAGTGTAGAGCTGGGGCCTTTAGTGATTGGATCGATTTTCAAATTCCACCTCACCCATAAGATGTCCAAGAATTCATCCAAGGCTTTGGCACTCTCAGCCAGTTTTCTGAGTCCCTGGTTTCTGTATGTTTGCAGTAGAGAATCTGGAGACATCATTTGCAGCTGTGGTATACCTCAGTGTCAGGATTTTGAGAGCTGAAAGGCAGATTCTTTACCCCACAGTGTTTCCTAGTGTGCTGAAAATTAATTGTATCAGGGTGGGGTTTACCTTTGAATCAGACAGCAGTGATCATTTCAGCAAAATGTGTTTGCATTCCTAAGCATGAAAAGTCCACTGTAAAGCTCCCAAAAACCACTGTGTTGTCCACCTGTAGAGAATAGTCTTGTTATGTCTGCCCTGAATCACCAGGCAAACAAGCTTAAGCCTTGAATCATTATTCCATTGAAGAGCAGAGTTGATTTCCAGAGAAGTTTCATGCCCTTTTTTTCCTCTCACAGTCATTACTTTATTTTCTTTTTAAAGTTTGGTCCCGGTTTTAGCTAGTTTTTCAATAGAGAAGAAATGATTGCATCTAATTTTAATTGTAAGGTGTCAATGAAAATTTCTGCAAGTAATCTTACAGCAAGCATGGGATCTTGGTAAAGATCTGTGAGGCTGCAGATTTTGAATGCTCTAAACCCACTTTGTTCCACTTGACACCTACAGGGCATTCCAGAGCAGTGGGCCAGGCTACTACAGACCTCCAACATAACAAAACTGGAGCAGAAGAAGAACCCACAGGCAGTCCTAGATGTTCTCAAATTTTATGATTCAAAAGAAACAGTGAACAACCAGAAATACATGAGCTTTACATCAGGAGGTAAGTTGATGTCTCCCAACAGGGGAGGTCAGGCTCCAAAATGAGTCGGAGCAAACTTCAACATTCAGGTGGTCAGGAAGCAACTTTAACCACTTCCACATTGTGGAATACTCCTGAAATTCATTCTATTTCTCCTTTATTTTTTTCCCCCAAACATAATTAAAATTGTGACCTTGCTTTATTGCAGTTTTTTAGAACTAACCAGGATTTTGAAGCAAATTAAGATGGCATTAGTTTGGTAGAGTGCCTGTCCACAACTTCAGCTAAAAAAGGGGGTGATGTTTGTATTCAGCAGGGTGTGGGCAGCATTTGGAATGTGACCTGCTGGGGTTCCAGGTCCTCCACAGGATCCTCTGTGGCAGTGGGATCTGCCATTTCCTCAGTTTGAAAGTTCAACTGAGACAACTTCCAAAATGCAGAAGTTTCTCACAAGTCTTTCTAAAAACTGTCCACTTATCTCCAGGATTGAGAGAAAGCGTTTTTTCCCCCCCAAATTCCATAATTAAAGGATTTGACTCATTTGATGCTTACTGTAAGCTAAAATAGCAATTCCCTTTTTGATGAAATGCAAACTTCAAAACAGTTCATGTGTGCTCCTGAACCCAGGAGGTGGTGTGCTCATGCTTTGTCAGAGTAGAGCTGTCAGGAGGCTAAAGATAATGAATGCATGCAATTTATTGGGGAGGAAAAAAAAAAAAAAGAAAAAAAAAAAAGGAGAAAAAGCTGCTTTAGCTCTTGGGTGAAACAGAAGCATTGACAGTTAAAGAGCAATTTGCATTTCTTGACCAAATTTCTGGTTATGTACTGGCAAACAGGGCAAAAAACTGGACACAGACTGGAATTTTGGCCTGTTCTCTTCCTTGCTGTTGCTCCTGAAGGGATGCTGGGAAAGAAAAATTATCTCTGTTTGGATTGACTTGTTCTGTGGGCTTCCTCAAAACAGGCAGGGTGTTTTTCTAACAGCATCTGGTTTATTCTCCTTTGCTCATTGCAGATAAAAGTGCCCATGGATACATAGAAGCCCATCCATCGGTGAGTGGGGAAGTAACTTTGGATGTTCCTAGTGTTTAAGAATTGTGAAGCAAGCCATGAGCTTTCCTTGGCTGACTTATGATTTTCTGTTTGAGATCTTTTTCAAAAAGTGAAACTCTGGTTTAGCAGACAGGAGATTGATGGCTGGTTTTAGCCATGGTGTATATTATTCACAACAATATCCAGCACCCCCTAATGAGCCCGCTTTAATTTAGTTTAAAAAATTTAGAGTCCCATTTCTATCAAATTTCATGTATAAGTTTCCTTAGTACAGCTGGATATATAACTGAATATAAATAAGGTTGTAATTGATATGTAACTCACTGGAACCATTGAAGACACATTTTAAATAACCATCCACTCTAATTAAGGCTGGATTGCAATAGCAGTCCCAGAGATGTAGGAGTGACATACACATTAATACTGACCAAATTTATTAGGATTATTGTTAGTGAATTAAATAGCAAGTGACTGTATGGGGATTAAGCTTTTATTTTAAAGTGTTAAGCAGCTTCATGTGAGGTTTGGGATTACACAACCAACTGTGTATAATGGAATGAAAATCATCTTTGAATATTCACACTTCTGATTTTCAGTCAGTGAAACTTCCCTTATCTTTAATAAAACACACTTCTCAGAGGAAGTGTGGTGTTCACCAGAGCAGAGTGAGCCTTCTCAGTAGCTTTTTCAGTGGGTATGGGCACCTTGGCAGATGCTGTAGTATTTTTGTCAGGCAGACAGAGGCAGTAGTGAGCCAGTCAGCATAACAGCTTTCCAAAATCACTGACTCAGCTCTCCCTGTTTGCTGTGGGCTTCCCTTCCTGGTATTTCTACTGCACCAAAGAGATGGCATTTTAGAGAGTGACAGTCAGATGTGAATATGATGAATAGTGCCTTTAATTTGCTTCAGTTCTCTAAGTGGCCTGTTGTGGCCAGCTTTAAAGCAATTGGTAAACACTTCACAAAGCACATTTTTATTTTTTTGTTTCACCAGCAAATTTGGGGTGACATGATATAAGCCCCTGCCTCTGAGCAGCAGCTGGGTGGAGTTCAGCGTCAGCCTTTAAGTGTTGTGCTGAGTTTAACTTGGACCTTGGTCCCAAAGGAGCATGTGCATGTCAACATTGGCCTCTGATGTCTGGGAGGAGTAAGGGTGTAGGTAGCTATCAAAGCTTCACAGTGGCAGGATAGTGACTGTCACTCACAGTACTGTCCGTCCACAGAGCACAAAAACAGCATCAGAACCTCCTCTGGCTCCCTCTGTGTCTGAAGAAGAGGATGAAGATGATGAAGAGGAGGAAGATGACAATGAACCTCCGCCTGTCATTGCCCCACGGCCTGAACACACAAAATCAGTAAGTGCCAGCTTTGGGTAGGTGTGTGTTTGGTGCAGTGCAGAGCTGCAAGGCTCTGATCAGACAGCACCTCCTTGGGTGGAAGTCCTGTCATGGGGCTTCACTCCAGCCATTGGCACTGGGAAAATCAGGTTTGAACTTCCACATTCACATTTCCTGGGGTTCTGGTGGGGACCATGACTTTCTTTTTGTATGAGGTAAGAGGTACCATCATGTCCTTCAATGCTACAAGTGTGAGAATGAGCCACTTTGTCCAGCTGTGCAGGCTCCCTGCCAGCAGGAATAGCAGTCCGAAAATGCAGCTCATATCTTGGCAAGATACATAGGGCACACTGTCCTCTGGAGGTACCTGCCCCTCTCCAAGGACTATATCAGAAAATCCATGAAAATTGAACATCAAACTGGCCATGAACTTGCAACCTTTCATTTTTGCTTGCTCAGTTTGAGAAGTGGACAGCAAAACCAGTTTTAGAGTCCTGGATGTGGCTGACACAATCTTCCTAAGGGTTTGTACTTGAAATAGGATCTCAGGGGGATCTCTGCCAGCCACCTTTCTGACACAAAATTGTTTCTTGTCACAGATCTACACACGCTCTGTTATCGAACCTGCAGCTGCACCAGCACCAGCTAAAGAAGCCACCACTCCCCAGCCTGAAAACTCCAACACAAACACTCTGTACAGAAACACAGACCGACAGCGAAAAAAATCCAAGATGACAGATGAGGAGATCCTAGAGAAACTGAGTATGTATTGGGTATTTCCAGTCTGCTAGAGCAGTGTATTTCCTGCATGTGTCAGCATTAACTCTACCAAATGTTTCTCTCAGTTTGGTGTCACAGAATCATTTACAGCTCCCTGCAGAAACTGTTGTGCTTTCAGGCAGTGAGAGAACACTTGGGGTGTTCCTGCAGCCTCTGAGGGTGGCTGGGACTGGGTTGGGTTTGCCTGAGCCTCCTTCTGTGCTAAAGGCAAAAGCAGAGGTTGTTTCTGGTTGAGCAAAAGGCTGTGACCTAGTGAATGATGTAGGGAACTCCTGTGTATTAATGGCCAAATGAAACAGAATGTTTGGGTTCCTAAATTCTCTTTAGACTCCTAACTTCTCACAAGTCATTGGAGTCAAAATACTTAGCAAAATTTTGTTGGGTTTTTGAGGGTTTTTTTTGTTTGTGGAAGGTTTTTTTATTGGTGTGGGTTTTTTTACCAGTAGACAACTGCAGTGCTAAGCTGGTTCCTTCAGCCTCAGTGAGCTCTCCTTGAGACAGTTACACATTTTCCAGGTATTCTCTGGCTGTCCCTTTGCAACTGTTATTGCTCCTCCTACTTCTACAGTTGATTTTAATAAGAATTTTACAATTTTGTCAGTGAGCTCTCCTTTGAAAGGAGCATTGGCTCTATATTCCTCAGATGACATGGTACTTTTTCATGGCTAATTCCCAGCCAGTTAATACTATTAGAATCCTAACCACTGGCCCCAACCCCTGTGCAGATCATATTCTGTTGAAGCACATCAAACCCTTAGTGATTCTGCAGTGCAACCAATTTAATTTATTTCTTGCATGTGATAGCTGCCAGTGAGGTGTTCTCAGATTAAATGGTTACTCTGTGTCTACCGTTAACTAGTTAGTAAAAAACCAGATTGTGACACCTCCTTGTGTCAGATCACAAAGCCAATAATGTGTCTTTAATGGAGGCCACTGCTGTAGTTGGCTGCTGTTTGGCTGTGGCTTTTTTCTCGGTGCTCAACCTTCTTGTCACACCTGCCCTGCCACTGGTGGTTGCTGTGACTGCACAGGCTGAAGCTTTCTTTAGCTGTGAGATTTCAGCTGCTTGCACACAGTTTCCTTTTCCTGCATCCTTACCAGGCTGACATGAATCTCAGTGACATTAGGGAGTATCCAAGGGATAAATTCAATAGCTTTAGCTGAAGGCACAGTGAAATAAATTCCAGAGCAGGTGGTTACCTGCAGGTATGTCAGCTTATAGAGAGAGGAATTCTGCTTCTCCAGCTGATGCTAAATGTTTGAGGCAGGCTTCCCCCATGAGACCTACAGGTACTCTGCATCCATGAGCTCAAGTATGTCTGTCATTTATTCAGGCTGCTGTATATGCCAGGTTGGGACTGAGCCCTGGAGTTTTTGGGGGGGTTATGTCTTTGAAATGCTACATGCTTTCATGCTTTTTCTTTCTTAACAATTTGCTACCTATTGAGCAAGGTCTGAATGTTTGCCTTGGGAAAATTGTAATGTGGGCAATGAAAATATTTTTGTGCTTTCACAAAGCTATCTGAAAACAGGCATGATGCTTTTTTATTAGAGTCTTAAATTAATTATATTTAAGCAGTGTGGTGCTTGTTCTATTTTAACTTGCATGACTGCTCCACCTTGCCTACTCCCCCCACAACTGTTTCTATGCTGCTTTTAGGAAGATGTCCCCTGCCCTCTTTTATCTAAAATTGCTTTCATAATTCTCTTCTGCTTGAAATTACTTGAGTTCTTTTAGAGCTTTTAGAGTTTTATTAGTGACTAAAGCCTGTAATATTGAGATAAGATCAAATAAAATTCTGTCTGTAATGAAATCATGACTGTGTTCCACTGATAACTGTAAAACAGAACTGGCCCAATTCAGCTTTCTTATCCACTTAATTTAGGAGTTGATAAAGGAAAGTGCTTAAAGACATCAAAATAGCTGATAGATTTATCTTCTGTCCAGAGCAGGGAGTGCTTGTCTGAGTGGGAGCTGCGTACCTTTCACTTTGTTGATTTTCATGTTTTACTGTTTGATGTGCATTGGCTTAAGCACAGGGATCCAGCCACAAGCAACTGCCTTGGAAAAGCAGCTGTTCAAGTCTTGAGGAAAAACTCTGGAAATCTGAATTTCAAAATTAGTGGCAAATCTGGAAAATATTTTTTAAAAATATTTCTTCTTCAGCCTTTCTCTGTACTCTTCTCTGAAGTGAATGAACTTCCATGAACTTCTGATACCTGTTCTAATAGATACACCATTCCATTAACTTGCTGAAAATAGCAGCTAGCCAAGCACTGGCAGCACAGTGCTGCTCCTGTTGTCCAGCCCAGCACAGAATTAGAGCAGTGTTTGATTTATTGCTGCAGAGCTCATGGGGTTGTGAGCCACAGAGTGTGGGACAGTCCCCTGTGGGACAGTCTGGCCCCATCACCCGTTGTGGAGTTTGTGCCACTGAAAGCTGAAGTGAAATCTTGGCACCATCTTGCCCCTTTGGAGATGCTAAGAATCTGATGGGAAGGGAAGAAAGCAGAAATTAGGATGTTTTATTAGTGTCTAATGAAACAGCAAAAATCTGATAGACTCAAACAAATCCAAAGGCTTAAATAAAGAAACGACTGTTTTTTCTGGTCTGGTAGTTTCCGTGATAGAGTGCAAACAGTGAAGCCTCAGTGTCTTCTAAGGACTTACCTTGGAATGTAGAAATCACAAAAATAGTTTAAGAAGATGATTTCAGAAGGAAAGACTTCAGTGATCTGCTGCATATTTCCTTTGAATGATCTGACTGTATCCCTGTATAACAAATACAAACACATTTCTATTTACCTGTGCATCCAAAACAAAACTAGATGATACTTCATTCCCTCTTAGTAGTCACAAACACTTCTTCACCCTGTCCAGGCCATTTTTATGGAGCAGAGAGGTCTTTAGCATCCAAATGGGCATCTGACTGGATGCCTAGCCAGGAATCCTGCCTGCCAGCGCAGTAAGACAGGGCATCAACACCATCTGGTACACTCCCTGCTAAAGCAATTTTGCAGCCTTTGGCAGGAGTGTTAATGGGAGCTGCAGGGGAAGAGGTTTCCTTTGCCCCACATGCTCACTCCCCTTGCTGGTGCTCCAGGAACACCAGCCAGGGCTGATGGCAGGGTGAGCCTGCCCGTGCCTGGGGTGCCCACACAGCCTCAAGTGCCCTGGAGTGGTCCTGCCTTGCTGTGCCAACCTGCAAGAGTCAGATGGACTGGAGTGTCAGGAGCCCAAGCTGAGGGTGTGGCGCCTTCAGAACCTGGTTAACTTTTCATAGTTTCATCTCACTGAAACACGTGGCAGGAGACATAGATCATTCTGCTTCTCTAGAGCAGGTCTTCACTACAAAATAACTCTTTAGTAGAGAAGAACAGGACTAGAGGACTCTGGGACTCCCTTCTAGCTGGCTAGAAGGAGGGATAGGAGATGAGAAGCTATAAAACCTCCTGCTTCACACTGTGGAGCTTGACCATCCCACTGCTGCAGCATGGAGCTCCTGGGAGGCAGCAGCCCCTTGTTTGGTCTGTGTTGTGCATCATATCAGCTGGGCTCAGGATCAGCATCCCTTTGGGCAGCTGTGTCACACCAGAGGCCCAGGAGCACTGCTGTCCTTGTGAGCCACCCTGCTCATCCTTTTTTTGAGGAGAACAGTGTGTGGTGAGAGGGCGAGTGGGTCTGTGTCACACTGAAAATCAGCAGTGTGCTTCTTGACATGGCACAGGGCAGGAGAGAGTCTTCAGAACTTAGAGAAACAGGGATGGAGGCCCTGCTTCTGGAACCCCATCATTCATGATTGCAACATGAGATGCTGTTCACTGCAAACATAAACGCATTCTCTTGGCAAACTGCTGGAAGGTTGAGATGATCTCCTCCTGTCCTGGAAACACTTGCAATGCTCTTCCTGTTCCAAAAATGGCACCTTTTCATAAAAAAGTGAACACAAGGTACATTGAATATTCAGAAGTATTATACCTTTTGTTGAATCACAGAGTGTTTATTTCCAAGAAAATAAAGGCACTAGAGGACTCTAAAGGACTGTTGTTCCAGCTCTCCTTAATGTTTGTAGAGAACAAACGCTTGCATTGGTGCCTCTTGTTTTCTGATCTCTGTCTGTTCTGAATGTTTCTCCTTTGGGTTTAGTTTCCTGTCAGGGTAACCTTAAAGGACTGTAGAAAGTCAGTGTTTGTGGAGGCCATCTGTGCTGTGGAGCTGCTTCTGTTGTTGCTGTTGTTGTTGTTACCCAGCTGACCACAAGTGGCTCAAAGCCCCAGACAGTGGGGCTGCATTTTGGATCTGCTGGAAGGTGGAATCTCTATTTTGAAGTGAGACTCTTGCATTTTGTTTCTTTCAGGGAGCATTGTGAGCGTGGGAGATCCTAAGAAGAAATACACTCGATTTGAAAAAATTGGCCAAGGGTAAGTCATGTCCCAGTTACTTGCGCAAAAACATGGGCCAGCTATTTTGCTGGTGTAATATCAAGCATGAAGGTCAGCAAGCTCCAAACACGTTCAGATATGATAGATCCTCCTGTCTCTCAGTACTGATCAGAATTTATAACTGGTCAAATGTAATCATCAAAGACAACTTGATTCTGATGGTATCTTACCTGCAGCAAGGAGCAGGGCCTAAGATCTCCTGTCCCTCAAGTGTGTTTGCTTATTTTCATAGGAGAAATCATTTTTATATGTCTCAAAATAATACAACCATGCTCAAGAAAGGAGAAAAAACATTATTACTTAGAAGAGTAACTTATCAATAACATTTATTTCAAATATTTGCTTAAAACAATATTCAGTGGTCAGGCTTATAACTACATAGTCTAGAAATTGAAACCAGAGGTGAAATAATAAGCTCTTTTTTTCTAGCAGAACTTGTAAAACCCAAAAATTGAATAATAGACACAGTGCCAATGCACTTCAGAGGAAAATCCATCATCTGCCTCATGGTGGATCTCTTGTGGATCCTGCAGGTTCTAGGCATTTATTGAAAATAATCACCTGAGCCGTTCCCTTTTGAAACCCAGCTTTGCTTACTGTAGATTGGATCAATTCAAAATATTTCCTATGTGAGGAGGCAAGAACAAAAGAACTTCAAAATCAGGTATCTGACTTGCATTTTAAATATGGACAGCCTGCACCACTAGTGTTTCCTTGGCAGTGTTGTCATTCCAGGAGGACTGGCACCATCTGTGTAGCACTAGGACACTGCTGTCAGTGTAGGACAGAAGCTGTTCACTGGCATCAGGAGATCTTTTTCTGCCTTAACTGTTTGTCAGGTCTGAGTTCAGAGTAGCCTGTTGCTAACCCAGAATGGTTAATGTACTGCAGAAAGACTGACACACTCCTGCTCTTTCTCAGGCAGGTTTTATCTGGGATCTCTCTGGTTTGGTAGGGCCCTTGTGGGAAGGTGTTTATACTCCTTTCATTGTATGAAAACCCTTTCTCAAATTCCAACTTGCTTCCTACCCAAAGCTTTGGTTCTTACTGTCATTTGTAAAATGTCAGTGAATACTTCAAGCTGTGCCTGTCGCTTAGAAAAGAAGTGTCAGCTGAACAAGTGAGAGCAGAATAAACATGCATGTGCAGCAGATTATTGCTGTCACTGTGAGAATGTGACCATCACCCTCACAGTCTTTTATTTTGATAGTCCTGAGATTGAGCTTGTACAAAGGTGCCTTGACAGCTGGTGGAAAGACAAGTGACCTAAAAGGGTATCTAAATGGATTTCCTCCAGCTTTTAGTACAGCCTGAAGATTGCAGAGCCTCCTTGGAGAGGAGTGAGTGTGCTGCCATAACTAACTCATGCAGGCCAATTTAGTGTGATAGGAAAAGATCCTAAAGAGAAAGATCATCAGAAAGGTAATCCAAGAGGATGATCAGGAGGACCCAAAGTGCTGCATGGCTGCGTTTGGGTGTCTGCAGCAGTGCTGGGCACTGGGCAGGTGCTGATGTGCTCAGTTAATGCAGGTGCCAGTTCCTGAGCTGCCACCTCTGCAGTGACTTGGCTACAGTTGTGCCAAAGGCAAGTGTTGTAGTGTTGGGAGTGAGCAGGTTTTTAGTAGCTGCTAATGAGAGTACTGCAAGGATGGAGAGGTGTAGCTGCTCAGAGAACTGCAGGCGGGGAGCAGCTGCTTATGTAAGGAAAAGCAATTTGTCCAGCACATTGCACTCCATGGTTTCATACACCTGGGAAGTGAACAAATACTGTGGTGGTTTTACAGGCACTTTGCAGTGAACAGGAGTCAGCAGGCCTGTGCTGCAGAACAGGTCAGTGCTGAATCCCTGTTTTGTCTCCAGCTGAGGACTGAAAAGGTTGCTGACACCAGAGGAAACTTAGTTCTAACTAACACTTGATAAAGAGGTTGTGTTTGCTCAAGCAGTGTTAGCTCTTGTAGCAAGACAAATTAATGTGGAGCCATGAGCAGCCTGGTTAATGCTGTACTGCATCACAGTGACACAGATCTAATGGGGAGTCCTGGCACTTGTCTAACTGCAGTAAAAACAAGGTGCTGCAGAGCTGATTAAAAGTTACTGATCAGAAGTGAGTTACTTAGAAGTAAAAGTGCAAAATCACAAAGCCTTTGCAATTAATCCACAGCTTTACTTAAATTACCTTTATCTAAACTCCTCACAGGTGGCCTGGAGCATTCCAAAAGCATTCTAATTTCTGGAGCTGTTTTGAAATAAAGCCTGATATGACTTTGCTCAGGAGAATCATCACAGTGTTAGCAATTCTGAATAAATGATGTTGACTTCTTATGAAAACAAATTGGATTAATCTTGTCAATTACTCATAGGAAAATGCATTTGCTTTTATACTAAAAGAATGCATAGCATGCCCAATGAGAATACTGCTTTCAATGCAGATATAAGGTCTCTGTTGAATTAAACTGCTTCTGAAATATTTCAGCCTGCAGGTAAACAAACAAGCCAGGGGAGCATGTGAAAAGAGGCAAACTGATTTTGGCACTCTGAGTCACTGGGACATTTGCTGGATGCACATTCCTGCTTGTGAGAATTCCCTCCCTGGCTCTCCACTGCCTCACTGCCCCTGCAGCCATGGTAAATGATGGCAGTGCAAAGCTGTGGTTTAGCTCAGAAGGGTTTTCAAGCCCCTAGTTGCTTTGAAACCCAAAGGAATTGTCTCTCCCTGGGGCCTTTTCAGCCCTTCACGTCATTATGGGGAAGAATTCTTCATCTTTGAAGGAGAGGCAGATGGCAAACCAAACCTCACCCTGTCTAGTCTGCAGGTGATCACACCATTTATTTCTGGTGGCTCTACAACATGACCTATATGTGCCACAAAAGCAACACATGGACACCATGAAGAGTCCTCCACGTGTCAGGTGCACTCAACAGAAGCAGCTGCCCAAGGTTCTTCACACACAAAGAAGCTCTCCAAGTATCCTCTCTTCTGAGTCCTCAATTTAGGTGTGAAATAATAGATGCCTTAACCTGCTCTAGCTGTGACCTTGCAGGACAGCTGGAAAATTGTTTATTTGCATGCTGGAGAAAGCTGTATTTAGATCTTTTCATCAAATGGCTGTCATATGTTCAGGGTTCTCAGAGTGACTGTGTAACATTGCCTGCGTTTGGCAGATGGATTCAATTTAAAGGTGTGAGAAGGCCTGACTGGACTGTGTGTTACATTTCATGGAAAAAACACACTCACAGACACACAAAGAAAGAGGGAGGAAAACTAAATTCAACACAGCAAAATGGAAAATAATTAAACAGTTTTCCATTTTTTGTAGACATTCCCCTCCCTCCCCTTAGGTTTTGAATTAAAATAATGTGGAGTGTACAGTGGAGATTTGCACCAGCCCTTTTTCTTCACACTGGACCTCAGTTTTCTCCTGGACTCCCAGCATGTCAGGGGCTGATGGGCTGCCATGCTGTTGTCTTGGGAGTGGGTGGACCCTTACAAACAGTCCAGGCAGCAGAGCTCTCTTGTCTGGGCTGGCTTTCATTTCCAGAGGCTGAAATGTTTCTCAGTTTTCTCCTGCTGTTTTGTTTCTAGGGCTTCAGGAACTGTTTATACAGCAATTGACATTGCCACAGGACAAGAGGTAAGTGTCAAAAATCCCAGCAGATTCTGCAGTAGTTGAGTGCTTTCCCCTCTGCGGTGAGCTGTGCCTGGAGCTTTGGGTGGCCAGTAGAGCTTTCCTGCAAAGGCTCTTTCTCTGAAGAATGGACAAATGTCAACTGGCAAAATCCATCATCTGCTGTCTTCAGCTTTTCAGTGAAATGCCTTTCAGGCCAGTGTGATTCTGGGCCTCAGTACACTTACTGTGGCCATGTGTTTTCCAGCAACACTGGATCTGAGGTTTTCATAAATACCTGAAAAGGTGCCTGTGAATTCCTAGAATCCATTTCAGAAGTTGGGAAGTGCTAGGATTGTTATTTTTGTTGTGAAACAACATCCATAATGTATGTCTGTGTTTGCTTTGTTATGCAATCAACAATAGCAGGTGATACATTCAAAAAACATATAATTGTCCACTGTATGTTCATGCTGGTCTCGTGCAGCAGACTACTCAGGTTAATGTTTTTTAATGTCATTTTAGGTGGCCATAAAGCAAATGAATCTCCAACAGCAGCCCAAAAAGGAACTAATTATCAATGAAATCCTGGTCATGAGGGAAAATAAGAATCCAAATATTGTTAACTATTTAGACAGGTAAGTTGTTCTGGTGTTATCATGTGAATGTTCATTTACACACTGCAGGCCAAAGGTAAAAAAAAAAAAAACAAACCTTTGATACTGCAGAATATGGAGCTCTTTATTATTTCTCTACTCATATCCAGTGGATGGGAGGAGATTGCATTGGCTCTGCATTAGTCTTTTCTGGCATACATAGTTTGAAGTCTGTTTTCAAAAACCTGGACCAGCCATATCTTACTAAAACAACAGTCTGTCAGATCCATCCAGTTCCAAGTATTTCCATGTTGTTCTGGGTTTTTTTTTTTTTAAGTTGATCAGATTTTCTATGTCTTATGCAAAGTGCTGACAAACCATCCTAGAAATTCTTTCCTTTGGGCTGTTTCCACTATTTTCCATTGCTGAGGATGCCAGGAAGACTAAGTTCTTGTTTCCAGTAGCACCTAATTTGACAATTTTTTAATGGCCTTTCCTTTTCCTGAATGTATGTTTTGCAAGGTTTTCCAAACATTTGACCAACTTCTGTCCTCAGTGGACCTCATCTCCCACACACCCTCTCCTCCCATGGATAACTTTGAAAGTTATGAACTTTGAAAGTTATGTTGCCTCATTCCTGCGGTAATGGTGGAATTCTTGAGTTAAGATGATGAACCAGCTGGTGGCATATGTCCTGGTTCCAGATTTCTCTTTGCTTGCTTATCTTATTAAAGTGCATTGTTCACTTGCGTGTCACCTAAGATACCTCCTATTTCATGGATGTGTCTTTCTCATGTAGACTGTGCAGATTCCAAACCGTGTAGCCTAGAATGAACCTCCTCTTCATTTTATTCCATCTTCATTTGCAAGTGACCTGGATACCAGAATCAGTTGCAGGTTATGATTATTCATTAGTTTAACTGTGCACATTCATCTCCATAGCATTGTTTTGTCCTTTCAGCTACCTTGTTGGTGATGAGCTGTGGGTGGTGATGGAGTACTTGGCTGGAGGCTCGTTAACCGATGTTGTCACCGAGACGTGTATGGACGAAGGACAGATCGCCGCTGTCTGTCGGGAGGTGAGGGATCCCACCTGTGCTCCTGTCTGCATGGACAGGATGGTGCTTCTGGTGTTGACATTATGTGGAGGAGAAAGAGCAGATCTGTCACTAGACAGACACGAAAGAGCTACACTCACACCGTCAGGTTGTAAGAGCAAAAAAGGACATTTATTTTTCACATGGATTTATGTAGTTTTTGGAGTTTGATCAGCAATTGGGCCATGAGGTTGACACCTCTCTGACCCCACTGGTCAAACTGGAAGTCCATCAATTGTTCTTCCTTAGAGAGGAATGCGAAAACATCCTGAACAGTTTCCAAAACAAGAAGGGCACTTGCCATGACATTACTCCAAAGTCTGTGAGAAAACTCCAGTACAGCAGTGTAAACATCAGAAGGCTGAAAAGATCAGGGTGACACAGATACACTGCAGCAGCATTCTGTCTGTGTTTGAAGGGGACAGTCTGTAGCAACAATTGATGTTTCCCTTTCAAAAGCTGGTATGTGCCTTCGCCTGGAAAGACATGACTCTTAACAGTGTTGGAGCAGCAAGCTCTTCTCTTGGCTGCACCATGTTCTGCCATTCCTCACCATTCCCCTAGAAAGGAAATCTCATAGAGCCATTTCCTTTCTCATGTGATGAAATCATGTAATGAATTTTTACCCTTACATTTCTTTTTTCTCTTATCAGTGCCTGCAAGCCCTGGATTTCCTTCATTCCAACCAAGTGATCCACAGAGACATTAAAAGTGACAATATTCTTCTGGGAATGGATGGATCTGTCAAATTGAGTAGGTATTTTTGGTCAAGTGCAGCATTCCTGGATGTGGGGTGTGGGATTGCCTTTGAGTGCTGGCCAGTTGTCCAGAAGTGGTGCTGGTGGGAGTGCCTGGACCCCTGCTCTGAGGGCACAGCTGCAGTGTGTAGAGAGGTCTAGAGAGAAACAAGGTGCCAAGAGTGGCTTTGCTTTGTGTATGACCCTTCCAGAGTGGAGAGAGTTACAGTCTAAAGCTTCAAGTGACTCAGTAAAAGCCAGTGAATGAAACTTGAGCGTTTCTCTAAGTGGCCAATTCCATATTACCTTGGCTACAGCCCTGAGGAATCACAGCATGGCTACTTTTCCAGCTAGATTCCACAGTGCATTCTCAGACTTAAAGTGGGGGTTCCTTTTGCTTGATTTTGTAATTCATGGCTTTAACAGTATTTGTTTTTCTCCTCAGCTGATTTTGGCTTCTGTGCTCAGATCACCCCTGAGCAGAGTAAACGGAGCACAATGGTGGGGACTCCTTACTGGATGGCACCAGAAGTTGTGACAAGAAAAGCATATGGCCCTAAAGTGGACATCTGGTCACTTGGGATCATGGCAATAGAAATGGTGGAAGGAGAACCTCCTTACCTTAATGAAAATCCTCTCAGGGTAAGGTGAAATATCAGATATTGCTGTCTTTCTAATCTGTGTTGTGTTTTTCCTTCAATGAGATGAAATCCCATTCACATCAGCTTGAACTAGTTCTACAAAGGCCCACTTCTAAAACTGTTCCTACAGGACATCAGCTGAATTTCCTATGTCTGACCAAATTCACAGTCAGATATTCTTGAGATCTGTGTAAGAGGTCTCAGCTGCCTCCAAACAGAAGAGCTTATAAAGCAGGACTGCTTTTTGCAGCAAAAATTTTTTAGCTGATGATGCACACTAGTTGTTGGATTGCTTGTAATACACAGTAAATATATTTCTTTTATAGCCCAAGCCACTTTCCTCATGTCACCAAGCCTTCTGCATTCCAGCTGCCAAAACTTCCTTTTTCCAGCCTGGCAGTTTCTGGGATGGGGATATCATTAATGCATTTACTTGAGTATTAAAATTAGTGGAGGGTTACCACAGGGATGGAATTACTCCTTTTTCTGATGAGACTATTAAAAGTTTTACCCTATAAGTGAAGCTGATTTGGAATTTAGAGACTGCTGAAAGATAGTTGAAGGTGGGTCCTGTCTGCCCAGTTATGCCTTTTCATCATAGCATATTTGTGCATGCAACTTGACATGTCTGTTGAACATGGGACTCCAAATATTTCTGGGGTTTTTTTCCAAGGAATAAGCTGATGGATTTCTTTTGGTTTTTAAATCTGGTCACCATTTTTTTATCAAGAACAGAGCAAAAACTTGATGAATTTAGTTTTATGGAAGCCATACTTCAGGGACCAGTGAGCACTGCATAGATGCCTTTTATGTAATAATCCTTTGAAATAATATATTTAGACCCTTTAGACTCTTAAAAATGGCCTGTAAAGCTGTGTCAATACTCGGAGAAGTAAAATGTGCTGGTGTAGTTCCTATTAAGTCAGCCAGTGAAATCAGCTGTCAAGGCAAGATCATTTTGATGTTAAAATAGCTGTGACTGCATCAGGGGTTTTGGGGGTTTTTGTTGTTTTTTTTTTGTTGTTGTTGATATATGAAAGTCATCTCCAGTCCTATTCCAGGGAAGAAACTGTCCAGCGTAGATTGGAGCTTAAAACCAGGGTGTATGTGACTATTTCTGGGTATGAATGAAGCAGTTGTCTGTTCCCTTTGTCTGCAGGCCCTGTATCTGATTGCTACAAATGGGACACCCGAGCTGCAGAACCCAGAGCGACTCTCGGCCGTGTTCCGAGACTTTCTGAACTGCTGCCTGGAGATGGATGTGGACAGGAGAGGCTCTGCCAAGGAACTGCTGCAGGTAAGGTGTGAAACAGATGTCCAAGGGATCAGTTTCCTCATCAAATAAAGGCATCAGGTGCCACCCCATCCCCCCCCCCCCCCCCCCCCCCCGCCCCAACATATTAATCTCCATTCTTGGTGCTCTCAAAAAAAAGCTAAGTACAATCCTAGAATGGTTTGGGTTGGAAGAGACCTTTAAAGGTCATCTAGTCTGACTGAGCTGGGATCTCTTAAACTAGGTCATGTCACTCAGAGCCCCATCTGACCTGATCTTGAGTGTTTCCAGGGATGGATTTCCACCTACAACAGCCCTGGGTAACCTGTCCCAGTGTTTCACCACTGTCAATTTTACAAGAAATTGTAAACAATTTCTTAACTGGATCAAATCTAAATTGATCCTCTTTGGGTCGAAAACCAGTCCCTCTTGATCTGTTGCAACAGGCCCTGCTAAAAAATGTGTCCCCAACTTTCTTACAAGCTCCCTTGAAGTGTTGAGGAGTTGAAAAGTGAGGTGTCCCCAGGGCCTGTCCTTCTCCAGTCTGAGCAAGCCCAGCTCTCTGAGCCTTTCCTCAGAGGAGAGATGCTCCATGTCCAGGTCATTTTTGTGGCCCTGTTTTGTGCTTTTGAGAGTAAATTCAGTTTTAGCTCTTGACAAAAGAACTGAAGTAGACTGATACCAGGTATAGAGGCCTGAAATGGTGTTAGTGGGGGAGGAACCCAGTAAAAGCAGTCCCAGACAAGCTGTCAAAGATGAGGCTGTGGGGAGTTCACTGTGAGACTCAGAGATGGCCTCAGCTTGTCCCTCCTGCTCCTCTCTTAGAAGTTTCTGCCACTAAGCCCCATTTTTCGAGGTTTCTGCCACCCAAACAGACACAGCTGAACAGGACTTGTCCCAGCCCTGTTTGCTTCTTGGCACAGTCAAGCTGCTTGAGGTTTGCTGCCAGGTTTTGTGGCAGAGTGGGAGCTGCAGAATGTGCCACTTGGCTGTCCCTGCTGGGAAAGAAGGTGCCAGCCAGCACAGGAGGGCCAGGATGGAAAAGTGGACACTGCTCTCCCTGCAAGCCAGGGCTGAGTCCATCAGCACTCTGCCACTTGTCTCCCTGCTCTTGACTTGCTGCTGAAAACCTCAGTACAGGTCTTGAGAAAACACATGAGCCTAAATCCTACTGGGTTAAACATTTCTTAGAGGTATTGGTATTTCCTAAGGAATGACTTAACCCATATTTTTTGACAATTAACACAGTTTGTGTCTTTAGAAAGGAGGAACCTAAGTGAGTCTTTTGAGTTTCCTGAAGGGAACAAAGCTCGGGGGCAGTAAGCAGCATTCCTAGAGCACTGGCAGGGCAAAAACCCCAGCAAGCTAAAGACACTTGGAAAAATGGATTGATAGGTGTGTGGGCCATGTTTGCCTGTGATAACAATGTCCTGGACATGAAGGTGGAAGTGCAGGTCCCCTCAGTCCTATTTCTGAATATTTCTGGTAACAAGTGGAATCCTGGTTGAGCCAGTGAGGAGCTGAGTTTGGAAAGTAACAGTACCTTTCTTGTTTGTTGTTTTTTTTTCTTTCTCCTTTGGGCAGCATCCATTTTTAAAATTAGCCAAGCCTCTCTCCAGCCTGACTCCTCTGATCATTGCAGCAAAGGAAGCAATTAAGAACAGCAGCCGCTAGCACTGCAGGTCGGCTTTCTGCCCTGCCAGCTCAGAGCAGGACTGAGAACACAAACTCTGTAAAACCTCAACTCTCATGCTGCGGGACAGATGGATGGATGAACAAACCAACGGTCACAGTCATGGTGGTAGGACCACCCCAGTTCCTCAAGGAGTAAAAAAAAATTATCATTTGTCTTCTTCCTGCTTTCTGGCTCCTTAATTTATTTTTAAGATGAATCGGGGCTAAGGACAGAGAGGTAATGACAGAAAATGCTTTGCTGCCTCAATCATTTCCAAGGTAAAGCAAATTCAGTTGGAAGATTCCCTTCCTTCTCACCCTGTGAATAAGCTGTACATTCACTTTTAAATTGTCAGTTCTTTCTTAACGATGTAAAGTCGTGTTTATGGGGTTTTTGGTATGGTTTGGAATTGGAGAAGGGCAATTCTTCATTCATCAACTCTAGACTGCCTTTTGAATACAGCCCACTTGCCAGTTTTTGCCCAGTTGTGCTACTTCTACACAAGGAAGAAAGTGCAATTGCATTTCCAACCAAAAAGGAAGAGTGGGACAGACAAAACATCCTGTGGAGATCCAGGCATTCAGCTGGGACTGTGGAGTGGTTTGGTTCTTGCCAATTGGATTTGTACCCCTACCTGCAATCCCTGCCCGGGTGAGAGTCTTACTCAGCTGAAACAGAAGAAAGATCAGTCGGTGTGCTCAGAACAGGTTTGTCTGATGCAAAGCTGTCAGAGCAATGTGAGGGGAGAGTGGCCTGTGGCCTCAGCCATGCCCAGAGCTGAGCCCAGCAGAGCCCAGAGCAGCCTGAGCATCAGCAGAGCCAGGCTGGAAGGAGGCACTGATAGTGACAAGTGGCAGCAGCCTGCCTGTGGGTACCTCTTCCTGGGACAGGACTATTCCTCCCATCTCAGAGCCAAAGTAGGTGAGGACTGTTCTCCAGGGAAATCGTGGCCATGCTGAGAAATGCCCAGCCTGGTGGGATTGGCCATCCTGAGCCTCTGCAGGAGTAGAGAAGGGCAAACAGAGCAGAGCCATGGTGCTGCTTCTGAGGGTGCCTGTTCTTCTCCCAGCTCCTGGGAAAGGTTTGTAGTGTCTGTGGAATTCTCAGCAGAGGGGGAGAGGACTAGGCTGCTCTGCAGGCTCCTGCACAGGTGAGCATCCTTTAGACACAGGAGTTCTGCCCTGGGAACCAAGGCTTGATGCAGGGAACAACCTGCACAGTTCAGATCAGCCAGTGCAGCAGCCAGCTCTGCAAGAAAGCGCCTTAAAACCTGGAGTTGTGCACTGAGTAAGAACAATGCAGAGTGGATTGCAGAATTACTTGGAGGCACCAGGCCAGCCTGCTTTCTGCTGTCCTCCCTATGGCAGGCACTGCGCAATGAAGCTCTTGAGTTGCTGCAAGAGAGGGAATTGGGGATGTGCCTGAGGATTGTGCTTGACAAGTCAGCGGATTTGGAAGGGAGCAGAATACTTTCAGTATGCAATTTGTGTTCTGTTTATTCATTTCTGAAAGACACAGTGTGGCTTCACTCAGTAAAAGCATTTGCATGGCGTATTTGTTGCTGTATTTTAGGAGTACAACTCATGCAAGACCTTCAAAACAGCAACTGAAGCAACATGCACCCAGTGAGCAAAAAAACCCTCACAGTGAAACAGCTTTCTGCTATAGATCTTCATGTTGGCCTGGTCCTGCAAAGGGTTAAGTAGCCTTTAAGGCATTCACTGCCTTCATGTCTGGCCAGCAGTAATGAAGGATGCTTGGGCTGTTGTTGAATCAGGCCAGGAGCATGTGTGTCTTTGGCATCCTGTTTAGTTGCAGTCTGTATATGGCAAGTGTCCTTACTGCTGCTACCCTCGCTCACACTGGCCATCACAGAGGCAACAGGCAGAGGAACCCTCCCTGAGCTACCACAGCTAAGTAGAAATTCACTTTCCTTCATTTCCTGGGGAGCACAACAGGTGTGATTTCTCAGATGACCAAGTAACGCGCCGAGGTGAGCAGCTCTGGTTTCCTGAACTGAGGAACGTTGGGAGGAGCTGAGGGAGCTGCCAGGAGCCCACAGCTGGAGTGACAGTGCTTGACAGGACCTGCAGCAGTGGCTGCCAAGCTTTCCCCCCATAAAAGAAGCCCCTGGGAAGTGGGAGCAGCCAGGACAGGCAGACAGGTTATAGCACAGCAGAATGTGCAGAAGGGTGTGCAGGAAGGTGCTGAAGCCCTGCCAGTTCAACCAGGGAGCAGTGGTGTCCACCCCAATAGAAAGTCGTGGCTTCTCTAAGCTCTGCACCATGGTCTCACCACCACAGCCCATGCAGTGGCCCAGACAGGGCTCTGGTGGGGTTGTGATGCCTGTCAGCTGCAGCTGTGCCCTGCTCCTCGGCCAGTCCTGGTGGCAGCAGCACAAGTACAGCTGTGGGACATGCCCAGGGAGGGGAACTCATCTGCTTTGGGCCAGAGCTGCAGCAGGAGGTGAATGGGACAGGACTATCCAAGCTCACTGAGCCCCTTTCCATCATTTATCAGCAATCCTGGCTAAGGAGGACATCCCAGGTGATTGGACTGTGGTGAATGTGACACTGATCTACACAAAGACCTGGAAGGAGGATCTTGGGAACTACAGGTCTGTCATCCTGACCTACCTCAGTGCTGGGAAAAGTCATGGATCATCTGGAGATCATCTGGAGTGCCATCACAGGGCACATAAGATCCACCATGGGATCAGGCCCAGCTAGGGTGGGTTTGTGGTGGACAGGTGCTGCCTGACCAGCCTGTTCTCCTTTTACAACAGCATGACCTGCCTAGGGCATGAGGGGAAGGACTGTGGCTGTGTCTACCTGGAATTCAGTAAAACCTGTGTCAGTGTTTCCCACAGCTTTCTCCTGCTGCTCATGGCTTGGACGAGTACACTGTTCTCTGGGTAAAAAACTGTCTGGATGGCTGGGCCCAGAGTCTGCAGGGAATGGAGTCACATCCAGCTGGGGCTGTCACCAGTGGTGCACCAGGGCTGGCTGCTGGGGCCAGTTGTGTTCAATATCTATCAGTGATCTGGACAAGGGGATCGAGGGCACCCTCAGGTAACACCAAGCTGGGCTGGAGTGTTGATTGCTGGAGGACAGGGAGGCTCTGCAGAGGGATCTGGACAGGCTGGATTGCTGGTCCAAGGCCAGTTGGATGAGGCAAAGTGTCAGATCCTGCCCTTGGGTCACAGCAACCCCCTGCAGGCTTGGGAAAGAGTGGCTGGAAAATGCCTGGTGGGAAAAGAGCTGGGAGTGCTGGTTGAGAGCAGCTGAACATGAGCCAGCAGTACACAACTACCTGAAAAGAGGTTGGGGCAATGGGGGATTGGTCTCTTCTCCCAAATAACAAACAATGGGAAGAGAAGAAATGGCTGCAAGTTGTGCCAGGGGAGGTTTAGATTGGATATAGGAAAAATCTCTTCACCAAAGGATGGTCAAGCATTGGAAAAGCTGTGCAGGACAGTAGTTGAGTCACCACCTCTGGAGGGATTTAACAGATCTGTAGATGGGGCACTTGGGGACAGGTTTAGTGGTGGACTTGGCAGTGCTGGGTTGGTGGTTGGACTCAATGAGCTCAGAAGTCTTTTCCAACCTGAACAATTCTGTTCTGTTTAGAAGACTTTGTTTCTCTTGTGAAGTCCCATTTTTGTCTGTCAGCTCAAGATCTGTGTCTGTAGGAGAAGCTTCATTGCAAAAGGGTAATTTGGGCTGGAGATGGGCTGCCCTCAATGTGTAAAGCATTCATCAGGATGAAACATGTTTGTATTCCTGTAAGAAGTGAAGAAATGAGTGACAGTTTCTGTTTCCAGTATATCTTTTATTTTTTCCTATCCACAAAAGAACAGATAGCCATCCTTTAAAAGGAAAACACTTTGTAATGGCACATGTTTGCTGGACATACAGTCTAAATACTTCTGTTGACAAGCTACTCCATTTGATTGGGTAAGGGGGGCTTTTCCTATTTATTTCCTTTACCTATAAGTATTTCAGCATCTCTATTAAAAAAAACCCAACCAACCAACCAAAAACTTTCCAGAAGACAGCAGGTATGAGAAATAAGGAAATCAAATGGTAGCTTTTTTTTCTAATCAGTGTATGCCTCAGCATACAGAATATTGTTCGCACTGACTTTTTAAAGACAGCCGCTGTCCTAAGAGGCCTTACTTTTTATTTTATTAAATATTATATTCCTTTTCCTTTGCATCAACAAATCTAGAGATTTTTCCTTTAAAGCCAGTTCCTGGGAGGCAGACAAGATGCAGCAGAAATAATCTGCCAGTGGCTGTTTCCGGCAGGGACTGTACTTGCCCAGCTGAGACTGTGTGACATGCAGGGAATGTTATTCCAGTGTCCCTGTGGCTCCGTGCTTGGGACAGTCTCTGGTGCTGATTCACACTCATTGATACTGAAAGATGGCAGCTGTGTTTGTGTCCTCCCAGCCTGGATATTAAATGTAGAAAAGACACAAGGATTTTTTTAAAAACCCAATGACACAAAACCCACAAAAATCCAGTCCTGAGGGAGTCCAGTCTTGTACATTATTTACAGGCTCACAGAGTATATGAGGATTGACACTGGCCTTGCAGAAAGGGAAGAGACAAATAGTGTAAAATCTCTGGAGCTATCTTGGGTTTTCTGGCTGCTATCAGATCACACAATTAGTTGTGTATCTTCTTGAAGTATTAGAAATGGTCTGTTTCTGTTGCAAAAATGAAAGCTAAAAGTTACAGACACTTTTATTCCAAGGTTTTAAAAGATTGGTTAATTGTCTTCATTTTTAAATTAAACAATGAAATACCCTATCTAGGAACTTGACTCTGATTCCCATCCCTGCAATGAAGACATGTGAAAATGAGCCCATAGCTCCCTGTGGTTTAAATGTGTTTTGGGACATAAGCATGGTAGCAGTAAAGTCAGGGAAGTTTGAGAAGCACAGAAAAGTTTATTTATTTAAGAAAAAAAAGAAAAAAAAAGATAACCATACCTATGTAAAATTCCATACAGCTCCTGTGTGCATTCCTGGGAACCTGCATGGGGTGGGTCTTACAGTGCTCTCAGGGTTGGATCCCAAACTTGGGCCGGGGTTGCATTCTCACTTCTTGTGTCCAGTGCTTTTGTAAATATATGTGTATTTATTCTTCATCTTTGGCTACTGGTTGGCTGCTCCATCTTTGGCTACTGAACAGTTTGATGTACTGTTCCACTACACACAGAAGAACTCAAGGGTTTGTGCTGAGTTTCTTTGAGGCCAGTGGCTGCACTTTGGCACATCTTTGAGTCAGTCCTTCCCTATGTCCTGCCACCAAAAATTAAGCACATTCCAGTCACCACAAGAAGGGAAGTACCTGTCTCCTGTCCTCTAGTTGTAGGAAATATCACTGTTTTCTATTGTCCATACAGCAGTAATTTCCAGTATATAATCCTTGGTGTGGCTACTGACTATTCCTCACACTGAGCATGTAAATATTGGTATTTCTTAGTCTATCCTGAGCAAATCCAGTGAGCAAACAGCCAGAGAGAGCCCTGTGACATCTCCCAATAAAGGCAGGAGCCAGTGTTTCTTTGCTTGGCACCCAGGACATGCACTCTAGTGCCAGAATTGCCGTGCTGAGGGCTACCAAGTCAGTGGTCCATACACCTTCCTGGTGTTCCTGTTTCCTCTTGGAGCCTTCATTCGTGCCCAGATGTGCAGCAACTTAATGATGGGTTGATGAAGACCTATAAATATAAGTGTTTATCTCCTTTTTTTTCCCTCTCCTCATACCAGGTAAATTTCTCCAATTTTATCCCAAATTTTCAGGAAGCAGACAAAGGTTAACCTTTGTCTTTCAAGAGAAACCATCCAAACTTTTTTTGAGAGTGATTTGCACTTCAGGGAACTCTAAAACTTCTATTTGCTTCTGTCTGTCTGTGAGCCGACACGGTAATTTTATTTTGCTCACTGAAACTTGCAGAATCTCACTTACCCATCTCTCTTTGGAGGCAGTTTAGAGCTGATTGCCATAATCCTCAGTGTGCATCGTGCCTGCAAACCATCCCTGGCTTGAGCCTACCACCAGTTGCCTGTACCTTTGGTTACAAGAGTTATCTCAAAGGAAAAAATGGTCTTATATTAAGAGGAGGGATGCCTACATGCTCTGTGGGTGCCCTTTGGGCTGCCACGTGGGCACAAGCCTGCAGACTTTGAACAAGACCTGGTTCTTGCTGCTCAACAATTCCCCCAGGCAAGCACTGTGAGAATCTGACCTTGACTGAGGGCAATATCATTAGTTAAATTGATAATATTGAAAACTGCTAATTGATTTAATAGCCTGTGATCAAAGTGGCTTTGTCCTGCACAGTTTTCAAGCAGACCACACAATCAGCTTTAGCTCCTGTGTGTAAGGTGCCTTCTGCTCTGTTTGTTGGCATCGTGTTTGCAGCTGCTGGAGGCTTAAGAGCAACACCTGCCTTGCCCAGCTTAGGCGCAGAGCCAAAAGATGCATGATTGGGCACCATGGCCTGGGTTTGTAGCCAGGAAAGCAAGTCAGAAGAGCTGTCAGACACGTGCACACACACCGTTGAATCACAACTCGCTGATGTTACAGCTTTATGGATGCCAGCCACTAGAACAGGGTCCGACCCTGGTATCCAGAGGTGTTTTCCAATATAAAGTATTCTACAGTTCTGTGATTCCATCTGCTGGATTCACCTAGGTCTGTGTTAGCAACTTCAGTTGGATCAAAAAGTTTCCTCTTGGTCAGCTCTTATGGCCTAAGGCTTCAGCTACTTTAGCTCCTTGTGTTGAGCTGCTCATGCTAAACAAGACAACTCGGAGAGAAGAATGTATTTCATCCAATTTCTTCTAGAACACTGAGAGGACAATGAGTGAAACATGAGTGTTCCTTATGTGTAACTCCTCTCTGCCCTTCATGCCTCTCAGGGGTTTGAAACAGGAAAGAGCTTTCCTAGAGAGTGAAATGAAGCAGCATGTTACTTCTCCCAGGTCGTGCTCTTCCCAGTCTCTGCACTTGACTGGTTTTGTCCCTTTCTGTGCCCTTTGCTCCCTCTGTGCTCAGTGGCTGCTACTCAAGACTGTGGAACTGGCACAGATAAACTGGTTGAGACCCTCCTTTCTCTGTCCTTGGAGCTGCCTGGTCACAGCAGCCTTTTCCATGGGGAGGGAATCCCCACCTCCATTCCTTGCAAAACCACCAGGAGCCCAGGGCTCCCATCTGAAGTCAGTTCATTGAGGGCTCCCAAATGCCTCAGCCTGGTGTGACACCACTGCAAAAGGGAGGGAACAGTGGCAGGACATGGTTTAGAAAAGTCCATTTGCTGTTGCACACTGTGTGCGTGTCCAGCCCTGCCCCAGGCTTAGGGATCAAATTCAAGCACTGCTGCTGCTCCCTCTGGAGTCAGTGAGAATTTGGTTGTTGCTTTCACTGACAGCTGAAGTGGTGGCTGGAGCAGCAGGTGCTGCCAGTGCCCCAAGCCCAGGGCTGGAGGGGTCCCTGGGCTGCCTGGCTGGGAGGGAGCTGCCCCTTGTTCAGCAAAGCAAACAGGCAGCCTGAGTCTCTTCTGTCCTTGTCTCTTGAGATTTTTGAGCTTAGCTGTACAAAGGCAAATGCTTTTGGTCCCTCTGTGTATCCCCATGTTAATCAATGCTGCTGAATCCATCTGTAGCACAGCAAGGGGAGAAGCCTCAGCCCTGCAGGGCCAGAAGCCAGCGGGAAGGAGCTGCTCCACACGGGACACCAGGAGCAAAGGACTGGAGCACCTCCTTCTTGGGCAGAGCCCAAATTCTGTGAGGGAATTACTTGAGTTATTCTTGTGCACTGCTGTGTCAGCACTGCAGGTGCTGTGCCTGCAAACACTTGGTTCGAGATCTGCAAAACAATTCTGCAACTCTTGACTGGATCAGGATGTCACCAGTGCTGAACTCCAGTTTAGTCCAAAGCAACCAGTTTACACCTATGCTGGTATCTGCTAGATTTTTTTTTCTTCAGGGTATCCAGACAAAAGTAAACAGAGGAGGAGCCTACATTTTCATTGTTTATCAGAAATGTATCTCATTTTGCTGTACATTCCTTTTTTAGGATGTGTTATCTGTTTAAAAAAAAAAGAAAAAACAAAAAACAAAAAAATACGAAAGAGAAAAAAAAACAAATGTGTAGTGAAAAATCTTCTGTAACTTTGGATTAAGAGGTAACTGATCTTTTTAAAAAGAGAACTAAGTTATTTACTTTGTAAATGTGCTGATGGCATGGATCCATCTTATTGACCTCAGCATCCTTTTTTTAAAGATTTTGGGTTTTGTTTCCAATATTAAGTTATTTTAAATTGTGGTTGAAGCAATAGGAAATTGAAATATGGATTGTGCATGACTGTGTCTTGAGTGTAAAAATATTGCAGTTTGAAACTTGGACCTAAAGTATTGCAAATAAAAGTTATAAATTCCAGTGGATTGTGTGACAGCAGCTTTTCCTGTAGAATGTGCAGCATCAGAAAATCTTCATCAGTGGGGTTGGGGGTGCTTGGAGCTTTGTCCTGTGCCACTCTGGGATGTCATGACACAGGAGTTGATCTGCCACCAGGCCAGGTCACCCTCTGCCACTGCAGCTCCTTGGACCTTGTGTCCCCCAAAGCAGACACAAAGTGTTTCTGCTGCTCCCCCTTTGCACAAATCCACAGAGAGCTAGGATTTTTCCAAGCCTTGTGTCTCCATTGCACCATATTCCTGAAGAACCAGCAGCCCATTCTGATGAATAGGGCGAGTTACACGGATGGTTGTCAGCTCCATTTCCTGCCCAGAAATCCTGAAACTGCTTCTGAATGCTGCTCCCTTCAGCTCTTGGACACCTACTCACACTGAGCTGGGAAAAAAATCCCCTGGCCACCGGCTTACAAGGTGAGCAATACCAAAGTCAGAGCTTTATCCATCCCTATCCATTTAATATATCTGTACATGGGGTGTGCTTGGATGTGTTTTGTACAGAAGGGAAGGAGTGTGCAAGAAACCTGACTGACACTTCCACTCTTCATGTTCGTTATATACCCATGGGTACAATGGCAGCATGGAAACCCTTGTACAGACAGACTTTTCTGCCCATGGATAGAGACATCCCATCCCAGAGCCCCTGGCACACACAGGCCCTTCTGTCCATGGACATAGAGACATCCCAGAGCCCCTGGCACACACAGGCCCTTCTGTCCATGGACATAGAGACATCCCAGAGCCCCTGGCACACACAGGCCCTTCTGTCCATGGACATAGAGACATCCCAGAGCCCCTGGCACACACAGACCCTTCTGTCCATGGACATAGAGACATCCCAGAGCCCCTGGCACACACAGGCCCTTCTGTCCATGGGCACAGAGACATGCAGGAACCTCTGGCACAGACAGACCCTTCTGTCCCTGTAGGGCGGCTGGGAACGGTTGGTGGGCAGCAAGTGCAGGACAGCAGGTGAGACCAGCAGGGGCAGGAGGGCAAGACTTGTGCCTTGGAAGGGGAGGACTGGGGAAATCTCGTTCTGACACGGTTGATTGGAGAGCAGGGGCGTTTCTAACTCTGCCCTGCCCTGGGAGTGGTTTCCAGCTGTGGCAGTTTGTTCTTTGGCGAGTCGGCAGCGCTCTCGTGTGGTTGTTCTGGTGAGCGCTGACAGTGCCCAGGAAAAAGCCAAGCGCTTTTCTGGCCCGGTCCCGTTCGTGTGGGGGCAGTTCGTGCAGGAGCTGCGGATTCTGGCTCTTGGAGACTGACACAAGGTTATCCTGCATCCAGCAGCGAAGAAAGATGAATAGTTTCATTGTTGGCATTGCAGTTTATAGGCTGCAAAAGAAAAGGCATTTCTGGCACAGCCTCTTTCTTTAGAAGCTTTCCTGTGTGATCAGCGTCTCAGCGTGTAACACACACCCACTGAACTCATCAAACTCCCTGGAGAAATGCACTTTCTGCCAAGCTGTGTGTACCTTCTGACCCTCTCACTCCTGCAGATCCCAACCCCACTTCAAAGCATCCAGCAGCTGTGCCCAAAGAAATAGTCCTGGAACAAGAGGGCAGTGCTGGCTTTTGTAGTCCCTTTAGAGTCTGTGAACTAGGCAAAGCACCCTGGTGATCCACACTTTCCCTCTCAACTCTATACAGAGCATCCTCACACTCTCTCGAGCTGGCAGAGTCCATCATTACAGCGAGGCGTTTCCAGTTCAGGCTGAGAGATGTGCCAGGACAGAGACCATTCGCTGACCTTCCGTCCTCCCTGTAACCTGATTCCCACTGATTCTCCGCTGCATCCACCATCGTGTTCTCTGCATCTCAGCCTCGAAAGCAAAGCGCAGTTTTTTCCACAGAGGGCTGGAAGAGGAAGAGGTGGCTGTGGTTGAACTTCCCCACTTGTGACTGCTAACTTGAATTCAGCAGCCACGCTGCTCTTGCAGCCTGTTCACTGCGCACACGAGGACAGACAGTGCCCTGCAGCTTCTTTCTTTGCCTTTTGGAGCATGTGGTGCTTTCCTTCTGGATGAGAATTTTCTAGTTCTTGCACAGAATAAAGACTGTGCTGGCACTGAGCACCCTGGGATCTGACGGTGCTGGGCAGGATGTAAAGGAAAAAAACTGCCCTGAGAATGTGGTGCAAATTTAATTTTCCAAGCATCAGGGGCAAACTCTGGGCAAGCCTGTAGTCCTGGCACAGTTCTCTGGGTGAGACACAGCCAGAAAGTTTTGTGTGTATATTCAGACTGCAGGAGAGGCTGACTGTGGTGCTGTGTAGGAATAAAGGGCCTGGCCCAGGTGTCTTTGGGCAGAAGCAGCACACATGAGCACTTCACTGCCACAGTGTTCTCTGCAGGAGCTGGACAGTTATTCCTCTTAGTGCTCAGGGGGTGGTGGGCATTCCAGTATCTGCTGATCCTTTTCCCTGTGATGAAAATACTGACTTCACTGTCATGAAAGCACCGTGGATAGCCCTGATTGGAAGAGGCAATTGCAGTTTTGCTGAAAAAATTCATGTGGCAACCAGAAGAGGTGCAATAGCAGCCATGATCTACAATTCACAGGGCAAAGGCAACAACACCCTCCTGATGGCTCATCCAGGTGAGTGAAAGGGTTCTCCTGCTGTTCATTGACACAGGTAGAAAAGCCAACTAGTTTGGATCCTGAGTCTGTCAGAGCAGGTGAACTTTGCCATGTTAAGCCATGACACAGAGTCTTGACCCCTGTACAGTGTCCTGGGAATCACCTTTGTTGCTGCTGTATGTTGTCACTGCTGAGGGTGAAATACTGTGGGAGAACATGCCCTGTCTTTATAACCCACAGCCAAAAGTGCTGTGCTCTAAAATCTTGCATTTGCAGGTTCTTGGTGTCTCCAGCATTGCTTTCAAAGCAAAACAGGGAAAGGGCAAACTGTGTGTAGCTAATGATACTGTAGTGTGTAAAACTTGCCAAGTCCCAGGTCTTTGAGGCAAGATCGGTTTGGAATTGCTGTGATGCAGAACTAGTGCAACACAAAAAAGGGGAGAATATAAGGAAGGGAATTCATAGTAGATGTGAACATCTTGGATTGTTTATTTCTGTTTTCATTTCACATCTGGAAAGCTCTTTGTCTTTTCCAAGACTCTTCACAGTGATGTTTGCTCTTTTCAGGACCCTTTCCTGGAGAACTAGCTCAAGCTCCTGTCACAGGATGTGCCTCCAAATTGCAGCTTCTCTTGGCTTTCCACACTGTCCATGCAGCACAACTCTTGCAGCAAACCATGACAAAGGCTTGGAGAACTTGACAATTTGTCTTTTCTTTTCCTGGTGGATCAGAGGGTTGTGCCATGGGTAAGGTTTTCATTGCTACTGTTCTATGTTGAGAAAACAAGAGGTGGTAGCAGGAATTTTTAGGGAATACCAGCCTGGCTGAATTCAGAGAATCTCCAGAGCCTGCAGCCAGAAGTGGAGAGTTGTGTGATAATTATTCCAGCCTCTCAGTGGACACCTTGCAAGTGATGTGGAATGTGAAAATGGTCTGACAGAAGCTGTTTGTTTATGAGTTCATTGTAGATGATCCCACATCTCGTGTATTGGTGCATCAATCAAGAGTACAGCCTGTTCATTCAGAGCCCCAGAACAAGCTGTGCCTCTCTGAGTAGACAACTGAAAAAATTTGAAAAGGAGAAATGCAGAAATTACTTGGTTAACCTCGCCTGGAAGAAGGGTAATTTTTTCCCTAATAATTACTAATACATTCCCTTTACTTTTGACCTTCTTAACAAAGCCATTTGCATCACAGATTCACCCTGAAGTGAGAACCCTGAGCTTATGTAACTGCGTGAAAGACGAGCTGCTCCTCCGCAGGGACGCTCAGGTGGAAACAGGAGCCTGAGCGTTCTCTGGGGAAGCATCGGGCGAGGTGGAATTTGCACCGTGCTGGGAGACGAGGAGGAGGAGGAGGAAGGGAAGGATGGGCGCTGCGTGGCAGGATCAGGAAGGCGCAGGGCTCTCCCTCCGCGCCGCTGCCCCGCGATCTCCGGGCGTGTCCCCGGGACTCCGGACCCGCCACCGCGGGCACTGAACTCCCGGCACCGCCGGAGCTCCCCGGCCGTGTCACAGCCCCGCCGGCCCTGGGCAGCGTGCTCTGCTCTCACCGTGCTCACCAGCAGTGGAAAATATCTCCGGACATCTCCGTTTCCTGCTGCTGGGAGGAGGCGATGAAGCGAGTCGAGAAGTTCTGGTTTCTCTTTCTCCTGATGGATTTTTTAATTTGGTTCCACACTACAGAGACAATTTCTGTGACGGCCTCTGTCAGTTTATTCTACTACAACAGCACCAGCAACAGGACTGTGTTTGAGCGCTGTGAATGTGGCCAGTACGGCTTTAATTCTCCTCTCCTCGGTGCCCAGGGGGTGGTGGGCATTCCGCTATCTGCTGACCCTTATGCCTGTGACAAAAATACTGACTTCAGTGTCACCGAGGCACCGTGGATTGCCCTGATTGAAAGGGGCAATTGCACTTTTGCTGAAAAAATCCAGGCGGCAACCAGAAGAGGTGCAATAGCAGCCGTGATCTACAATTCACAGGGCAAAGGCAACAACACCCTCCTGATGGCTCATCCAGGTGAGTGAAAGGGTGCAGGCACCCCATCGTTTCTTTCTCTCAAGTTTGTGCTTCAGGGCAGCACAGCCAGGCTCTGAGGAGCCCGGGGTGTCTGTGGGCGATTGTTGTTCCAATCAAGAGATTCAATTAGAAAAGTAACGTGTTATGCAACTTGAGTCTTGACTCCAGTGCTTAGTCAGCAAGACCCTGCTGTATGTTCTGTGCTTGGTACAGTGCAGGCAAAGGGCTGAGTGTCTGAAGTTAGTCCTGCTTTTCACCTGTACAAGTTGCAAATTAATTAAGACTGTGGTGCAGAGCAACTCTTAGTGTTTGTTTTGAAGACACCAGTGTATTTTTCGAGGTGAGAGGACACGAGTGAACCTACAGGTATCTGCAGAATAGGTGTGTGCTTTGCAGATTGCCAGACAGATTTTTTCTTTTCCCCTGGATTTTCCAAATTGTGAGAGCCAGGAAGTTCCCAGTGTGAGATATGTGGCTTCAAATAGGTACAACTGGCAGGTGGGTTTTAAAACACATCAGCCCTGCTGGGGATTCCCAGGCTGAGCCACTCCTTGCTGAGCAGGCCGGGCTGCACAGGGACTGCTGGCCCCTGCAGCTGGTTCCCTGCCAAACCGAGCAGGGCTTGAGCTTCTCCTCAATCAACACCCTTCCTTCCATCACCAATCCTTCTCAGGGCTGCTCTCAATCTGTTCTTCACCAGGCCCGTGTTTGTGCTTTTTATCACACAATGTACTGTAATGCACACATGTATAAGAGACTGTGGCTGAGCCCTGTGCTCACAATCCCCAGATCTGTAGGAAATTTTGTATTCTGAGAGGGGTCCAACCTTTGACTCTGGTCCAGTTTTGTCTGGGTGAAAATGCTAGAGCTGAACATCCCTAAAGTTTTGTAGGCATTTGAGTCTGAGTAGATTGACTGCTGTTGATTGTATAAAGCTTGGCTGTATTTTCAGAGGTGTGTTGAGTTTTTCCCTGCCCCTACATGGAACAGGTTTCACACAAAACCCCATTTCTCTGATTGCTTATGGATTTACTTCTCATTATAGCTGGAGCTATTACTGTTGAAATAAGTTGTCTGCTTAGATGTGGAATGGGAAAACGAAGGTTTGTTTAGGTTACAAAAGTGTTCACTTAGTAAGCAATATTGATATTGAGCAAATTGAGATAAAATGAGCTTTATCTGCTCTTCATTACTTGCTCTGCACACTGTTGTTGCAGCAGCACAACCAAACCAGTCTCCCTGTGACTGAGCTGCTGCAGCTGCTCTGCTGGGGGGTGGATGCTGCTGGAGGGGCTGGGTTTGTGTTTCTGGCCTCAGCCTGTAGTTGCCACAGGTGATGGATGCCGAGATTTTTGGCCTGTTGAGACTGTGGAATTGATTTTGGCTCTAAAGCAGGCTGGGTTTCCGTGCTCAGGCGCTGTTTCTCCTGTACCCTGCTCACTGACCAGCTCAGACACCCGCAGAGCACAAGACTTCTGTAGGTGACTTTTCAGCAGTAAAATGCCGCTTCTAATGCAAGTAGCTGAAGGTCTTTAAAGGTTGTTTTCCAGTTTGCACAGGCTGATGGCAGAGCTCCCAGGAGGTCCGCTCCCGGAGGGGTTCCCCTTGCGGTGCCGGTGTGGCGGTGCGCGATCCCGCGCGGTGCTGCGGTGCGGTGCGCTGTGATGGTGCCGGTGCGGTGTGCGCGGTGCGGTGTGTGCGCGGCTGGCGGTGCCGGTGCGGTGTGCACGGTGCGGTGTGCACGGCTGGCGGTGCGGTGTGCGCGGTGCGGTGTGCACGGGTGGCGGTGCCGGGGTGGCGGTGCCGGTGCGGTGTGCACGGCTGGCGGTGCGGTGTGCACGGTGCGGTGTGCACGGCTGGCGGTGCCGGTGCGGTGTGCACGGCTGGCGGTGCCGGTGCGGTGTGCGCGGTGCGGTGTGCACGGCTGGCGGTGCGGTGCGCACGGCTGGCGGTGCGGTGTGCGCGGTGCGGTGTGCACGGCTGGCGGTGCCGGTGCGGTGAGCACGGCTGGCGGTGCCGGGGGCGGGCCGCGGCGGGGGCGGCCCCGCTCCTCCCCCGGGCGGCGCGGCGGCGCCTTTAGGCGGGTCGGCGGCCGGGCCGGGCCGAGCTGTGATGCCGTCGAGGGCCGCGCTGCTGGCGCTGGCCGCGTTGCTCGGCGCCGTCCCGCCGCTCGGTCCCCGCGGGGCGGCGGCGGCGGCGATAGCGGCGTGGACGGCCTGGCTGAACGTGTCGTGGGAGAGCGGAGCCGACCGCAACCGGAGCGGCTGGGAGGCGGCGGAGAGCGGCTGGGAGGCGGGCGAGGGCGGCCTGTACGGGCTGGACTCCCCGCTGCAGCCGGCCGAGGGGCTGCTGGTGCTGCCCGACAGCCCCGACGCCTTCAACGCCTGCGACGCGCTGACCAACTTCAGCGGGGCCCCCGCGGGCTCCCGGGGCTGGCTCGCCCTGATCCAGCGCGGCGGCGGCTGCTCCTTCGCCGACAAGATCCGCCTGGCCGCGCAGCGCGGCGCCGCCGCCGCCGTCATCTACAACTACCGCGGCACCGGCAACGAGGTGCTGCCCATGTCCCACCACGGTGAGCGCCGGGGGCGGCGGGACCGGCCCCTTCCCTCCCTCCCTCCCTCCTGTCGGGGTGCGGGGACAGGGGACAGGCCCCCGCGGTCCCGGGGCTGTCAGCCGGGAGTGTCGCTGCCTCTCCCGCAGCACAGGAGGTTCTGCCCGGACTGGCCGGTGCTGTTTCGGCCGCTGATGGTGTTGTTTTTTTCTCGGATTAATGAGTAACCGTGTCCGAAATGTGCGGCCGCTGCCGGGGCCGGGGGCGGTGGGCGCTCGGGGTGCGGGAATCGCCACCTCCGCCTGGTTTGTGTTTCTGGCCTCAGCCTGTAGTCGCCACAGGTGATGGATGCCGAGGTTTTTGGCCTGTTGAGACTGTGGAATTGATTTGGGCACTAAAGCAGGCTGGGTTTCCGTGCTCAGGCGCTGTTTCTCCTGTGCCCTGCTCACTGACCAGCTCAGACACCCGCAGAGCACAAGACTTTCTGTAGGTGACTTTTCAGCAGTAAAATGCCGCTTCTAATGCAAGTAGCTGAAGGTCTTTAAAGGTTGTTTTCCAGTTTGCACAGGCTGATGGCAGAGCTCCTCTTCTCTTGCTACAGAAAGTCTCCTACTTGTGGAAGGTTTTCCTGACTTGTCTGTCTTTCAAATGGAGAATGAGATTTGGCTGGTTTAGGCTGATGTTACCTGAGGAACAGACCTGAAAGCTGTGTAAATGCCTTGTGGTGACAGTCCAGGCAGGTGCCCTGTGTGTGACAGGGTGAGTGGCTTTGGTGGCTCTGTCCAGCTGTGGGACAGACATGGAGCCTCCTGGGTGTGTTGGAGCTCTGTGAAGTGACACTGCTTTGGGAAGCCCCATCTTCTGAGAGAAACTGAACAATGAAAATGAATACTGAGTGGTTTGAGAAATAATTATATCCCTGCAGCAACCCTCTTAGAAGGGGTGGAGAGGATTTCTGTTAGCAGTGGAGGCAAGTGTTCTGGTGAGACAAGGAAACAGTAGCTGCCTCTGGAGGTTTGCTGTCTTAGTGAGCTTGCAATCTTAAGGAGCTGTAGGACTGTTGGTACTCTGCTTTAAGAATTCAAAACACATAGTCTGGAAAGGCTCTGGCCTTGCTGAGGCAAGGCTTTCTTATGTAATCAAATAAGCAGCTGACAAATGCTATTGAGATCTGGCTATTGCTGGGCGAGTTCCTCCTGCTGAACTGACAGAGCCTCCCTGCCCTGAGCCCTGTTCCCTGTGCCTGCCTTGTCCTGCAGCTCTTGCAGAGCTCCCCTGGCACTGCTGGCCTGGGTAGGTCACTGCTGAACCTGTTCTGAGGGGCAGGACCATGTGCTCCTGCCCCTCCTCCAGCCTGGCTGCTGGATTTACAGCATCTTAACCTTGCTGGGAGCTGCCTCTGGGAATGAGCCGTGGGCTCCTGGCAGGGTTTGCTCCAAGAGGAGCTCCCTCCTTTCCTGTGCTGTCCTTATGCTTCCTGCTGAGGCATTTACATCAGAGTGGCTCTAGCTGTCCTGATTATCCTGCATGATGGGATGGATACTCCAGGGCATGTTGAAACTTCCCAGCTGAACTGCAGACAAACAGGACAGGGACTCCTTGGAGAAGACAGCTTCTGTCAAACCACTTATTCAATCTGCCCAACTCCTCCTTGCCATGTCATAGCACAATTACTAAGCTAAGCTTGGGCTAAGCTTGTTGCTGCTGTTGCTTTTATTGCTTGTCCTTGTTTTAGTCCCTCACTTTCCTTTCCTGTTCCACCCTCTTTCTTTTTCTCTGGACTTGAGTTCTTTTTCCTATCATTGCATCTGTTTGCCAGTCCCTGTTCTTGGCTCTTCCCACAGTCATGCTCCTCCTGCTCACGGGGCTTTGAGGACACTGTCCCCAGAGTGACCACTGCCTATGCTCGGGCCACCCCTGCCTTGTGGCCCTGCTGGGGCTCTCTGGTCAAATTGGACAAACCTTGCAGGCTTTGAACACAGCATGGCCAAGATGGGTCAAGCCACAAGTCATCAGCCTCACTGGGTTTGCCAGGTGCAGGATATTCCCTGTGCAGAGCTGATGAGCTCAGCCTACAGCACTGCCCCTCAAACCCAGGAGGGAAGAGCTGGTCATGCTGCCCTGTGCTGGGCTGTGCTTTGGGGTGGCTCCCCTCTGCTGGCCTCACTGCTGGCACTGGGTGCTGTGGCTGTCCTGGGGCCAGTGGGGAAGGTGGCTGTGCTCCTTAGAGAGTGGCCTTTGTGCAGAGCTCCTGCCATGGCTGTGATGGCTGTAGCTGTGCTGGTCATGACTTTGCAGTCTGGGTTTCCTGTTTGGCTTCATTTCTGCTCTGACTGGGGCCATGTGAAACCAAACAAGGTCAAACACTTCCTCCAAGCTGAGGCAGTGGGAAGTAGCCAGGAGATGGCTTTGCTGGGGTGAAGGGGAATTGAGCAGCAGCACTGAGCACTCTCACCTGTGGGACAATGGAGCTGTCACCTGCCTGGCAGAGAAGGAAGATTTCTGTGGGTGGGCTCTGATGAAGTGTATGCCACAATACACTTTTCTTCAAAGAACCTTGGTAGTTCTTTGATAGAACTTTGAAATTTGGTAGAACTTTGAGGAACAGCACAAAGTTACTAACAGAAGCTTATCTAAAATTGTAGTATGCCTTTTTCTGGGGAGTTCAAACTTGGCTTTTGAAGCAACTTTCTTGTTTAGAGACTTAAATGGACCTGTATTTGTAGCAGTGTTTGTCCTAGTCATCCTGCTTACAGAGACTTTTTTTTTCTTATAATCATAATGTTTAGTCTGCTGAATTCTTTATTGCATCAGTGCTCCATATAACCTTTTGGTGTGCTAAAAAAAATGAAACAACAAAAACAACCCAACAAAAGCAAGCCACTCTGGCAGTTAATACAACAGAATGCAGTGAGTAACCAAATCAGATGTGATCAAATCCTCCCTAATCATCTTCAACATGTAGAATGTCAAGAATTTAATGGAGTCCAAAGTAAAATTTGCTTTGTGGTTTACAAGCACAAACCCATATCAATTAGCAAACTTGAGTTTTAACTGTGCACATTTTAAGATGGTACCACTCTGTGTCAGGCTGAGCAGGGTTTCAAAGTACAGTTCTGTGTGCTCATAATTGCACCTCTCTGTAATCTCTATTGACCTCCTGAAAAAGGCATTTGATTGGAGAGAACCAGCAGCATGGGGGGAAAAAGTGCAGGGCAAGAGTTGGTTTGTGCTAAAGGTGGACCTTGCCTTAAGGTAGAACCAGGCTGTGAGGTGGCTTTGGCTTGAGGGCATGGTGGTGCCATGGGAGGCATTCTTTGGTGTTCAGTATTTCCTTGCAGCTGGTGAAGGAAGATTCTTTGCAGGTCAAAAAGCAGCTGTGATAATTTTCTTTCTTGTGGTGTAACTCTAGACTGGAGAAGCACATCCCCTGATCTGCAGACAGCTTATTCTGGGGGAACACAGCTAAATGATTCTGGCTCAAGCAGTAGCAGCGTGTCCCAGGCTAGCAAGGTCTGGTTCAAGTGTAAACTTGCATCAGTGGGTGAAAGAGAAAGGAAAGGTTCAATATGTAGCACTTCTACTTAACTTATTCTGCAGGAATTTCACAGAGATGAAGCCTTACCTCCATATGCTTAGAGAAAACAGAGCATGGCAGAGGTGTCTGGATGTGCTCCAGTGCTTTTTGTGAGGTATGATCTTCAGAAACAAGCTAAAACTTTTCCAAGGTATTAAAAGGCTGATGTGACCTGTAAAACCATTAAAGATTGAGTCAGAATTGCAATCCCAAGGCAGGCTGTGCTGAGACTTTGTAAGCTTGTGTAAACAAATGGTGCAGCTCTCTTGGCAGTGAGGGAAGACTTGTGCTGAGGACATGTGAGGAGAGGAATGAGGATGGAGGATCTAATTAATGACACTTCCTCTCTCATGTTCCTTGGCCACGCCAAACGAGCCTCTGCAGATCATTTGGCCTTTCCTACAGTTCCTTTTTGTGAAGGACCCTGCATGCACCTCCTGTGCCTGGATAGTGTTTGCAGTCTGTAGTGCTTGGGGTTTGTAGCTCTTTGCATCCAGAACAGCTTTTTGATGTGTATGTGCTGCAACTTTGTCTTTATGCACTCAAACTCAGTTTGGTTCTCCTGGCTGCCTGGTTTAGAGTAAATCAGTGTCACAGCTGTAGTGGCTTTCAGATAAGCAGCTGCAGTACCTGGGTCTGGCTGGTGACCCTGATCTCCCACTGTCAGGGGATGCTGGGCTGTGACAGTGCCTGGGGCTGCCTCCAGCACAGCAGGCTGTGAGCAAGCAGGAGGGGCACTGAGAAACTGGATGAGACTGTCTGGTGCTACTGACAGCTTCTGATCCCTGCCCTTGCTCTTTATGATATAATTTAGGTATCTCTGTGCTATGGAAAATGTAGGGTCAGCATCATCCCTTGGATAGCCTGGAATAGTCTGTGAAGTGCCCTTGCACTTTGGGTTTACTGGGCTGCTGAAGTGTGAAAGGATGAATTATAGTCCCAAGTGACAGCTGTGGTAGCAGAGGCTTCATTGTGAGGGACACCATGTCACTAAAACAATGACAGAGCTTGTTTGCCTCCAGCCCTGAGTGTGCTGGTGAGCACACAGCAGCAGGGTCAGCACAGTCCCCCACTGTGCCCACTGTGAGCTGTCATCTTTTCACAGACAGATGCTTTCTGCCTGAGACTCTGCCCACTTTACATCATTTCACCACTGGCTTTCTCAAACTTGCTTGTTCCCAGGGAACACTTGGCTGCCACCAGCATGTGCTGAGCTCATTCTCATCCAGAGAGGGTGAGCAATGTATTTACTGCAGCAAAACTGCTGAAAACTGTTGAGTAAACTCACCAAAGAATTCTCATCAGGAATTTTGCTTGCTGTTTCTCCAGGAGGTTTTAGTTGCTGTTTGCCATTCAGGGAGGGCTGGAGAGCTGGGCAGAGAGGAACATAATGAAGTTCAGCTGCACCTGGGGAGGGATAACCCCAGCCAGCCCTACAGGCTGGGACTGATCTGTTGAAAAGCAGCTCTGTGGAGAAAGCCCCACACACCCTGGTGGACTCCTGTCCATGACCAGCAGCGTGTTCTTGTGGCCAGGAAGGCCAGTGGGAGGCTGGGGTGCTTTAGGAAGAGGTAAGGGAGATGATTCTGCCCCTCTGCTTTGCCCTGGTGGGGCCTCGTCTGGAGCTGTGTGCAGCTCTGGGCTCCTTGGATCAACACAGACATGGAACACTGCAGTGAGCCCAGAGAAGCCTGTGAGGATGGTGAGGGACTGGAGAATCTGTCACACAACCAGAGGATGTGGAATACTGCAGTGAGCCCAGAGAAGCCTGCGAGGATGGTGAGGGACTGGGGCATCTGTCACACAACCAGAGGAGGGAGCTGACCCTGTTCAGGTGAGAAAAATGATTGAAGTCCTCATCAGGGCACACAAATGTGCTGAGGATGGATGTCAGGAGGATGGGACCAGGCTCTGTTCAGGGGTGCCCACAGCAGGACAAGGGACAGTGGGCACAAACTGAAACACAGAAAGTTCCATCTGAATAGGAGGAGAAAGTTCCTTTGTGTGAGGGTGACTGAGCACTGGAACAGGGTGCCCAGAGAGGTTGTGGAGTCTCCCTCACTGGAGATACCCAAAACCTGTCTGGATGTGATCTGGGTGAACCTGCTTTAGCAGGGGGGCTGGACCGGGTGATCTCCAGAGGCACCTTCCCAGCCCTGGCATCCCATGGTTTGGTGTGAATACTTGCCCCTGTGTGCTGAGAGGCTTGTGTGTTCAGGAGGAAGAGATCAGACCATGTGCCATATGTCAAGTAAAGCAAGCTGAAAGTAGATTTAATTAAGCTTAGGTAATAGTGTGAGGAAAAAAGCACTTCAGTCAAACAGTTTAGATCCTAAGGGACTGTAGCTTTAAATAATTGCAAAATAACCTGAATGTGAATTTTTTTTTTTATCTTGGTGCCAGGTGATGCTTGGGGTGGAGAACATGCAAGCAGGGGGAGAAGGAGCGAGCCTACTGACTCAGTTTATCCAGGCTTATATTGCTGCTGAACTCTGAGTTCAACCACCCTCCCCCTTGCACAGGGGAGAGCTTATCTCAGGGCAATGGAGGCGTTTCCTCTGACAGTGTCTGCGATGGAGGCTGATTGTGGGGATGGGCACATTCCTGCTCAGGTTTTGCCTTGTGCTGTGGATGACAGCAATCAACACTTTATTTTTTAACCTCACTGTACCGTGGATGAGAGCAGAGCTGGCCTGCAGTGCCTGGTTTCACTGAGGACAGGGAGAGCCCTCAGACTGGGGGGTGCTGCTGAAATTTGATGGCTTTTATGTGCGGAGCTGGCCTGTCATCTGAGGTGAATTACGTAACAGGTAATACCAGCTCAGTCTGTGTACACTCTTAGTTTATTTTTCCTCCTACTGTAACAGATAACAGCAAGCTTGTACCAGCCTGTTTGATAACCAACAGAAATCCCGTTTCTTGCTCCTCAAGTACAGCGAGATAAGCAATGTTCAAGACATTATGTTACTTTTTTTCTATACATGAAAGATAGGCTATCAGGTACCTGAGGAGCCAGGTGTGATAAACTGGTATGAAGTGGTTGGAGTGTGAACTGCAGTGTCTTTTGTGTTAAAGAACAGGAGGCAGCTTGATCTCCTAATGCCTTTTTTGCTGATGGTGGGGTTGGGGGGGTGCCAGGGGAATCCCTCTGGCTCCTTTGACTAAAGCATAAGGCACAACTATCACTGATCTGTGCTGCCAGCACCATATCTTAGAGATAAAAACAGTGATCCAGGCACCAAGGCTAGAGTTGAAGGCTCTTGGAACAGCCTTCAGTTGGCATTTCTGCTGTGGTTAAGGTCAACCTGTCTGTTCTCTGAGAATTCAAACTCCAAAGTCTGCACTTTCCTATTTATTTTTTTTTAAGTCTATGAAACATTCAAAATCAGAAGTAATTTTTGAGTGAGGGCAGAGGAAGTGACTTGGAGTTCTTGAGTTGGCTTTGGTCAGTGGGTTTGTTTGGCCTTGAGATCTCTATCTTGCCTTGATGTGTTTTAATGCATTAATAGATGGTGATTTTATAGTGAGAAGTCAGCATTTTTAAGGCACAGATTAGGTACTATTGCATTCTAAATATTGTGGGGCAAGTGTTCTCCAGGCCCTACAGCTTGCTTGGTTCAGGATAGACTTATCTGTAGCGCACAAAAATGTAGCCCTGGATGACAACAATCACCTTAAATGAATGTGAGAAGGCAGGTGTGTACTATGCAAAAGTTAATGCTCCCTGCTCTATGCCCCCCTTGCACATCTTATTTCTCTGCTGAATTGTCAAAGCTGTAACTTCATGTTTAGGGGCAGAAAGTGAACTGGCAGAACAAGTGAAGTCTTTGCAGGGCACATTTTTGTACAGGTATTGATACTGCTATAAATAGATGCAACTGTGCTCTACATCCAAGTCAAACTGATCCAGAGGGGTGAAACTTTGATCTCGGTCATGCAATCTCCTTGTGGGCCCAGTGTGCTGTGCCCCAGCTCTTCCCTGCCCCAACAAACCCTTGGAGTTCCTGTGCTTCATCCTTTCCTTTAGGTTTTGACCAGCTGCTGCCTTACAATTTGGGAGGTGCCCAAAGAGGCAGGTTGTGTTTTGCTAAAGAGTTGAGTAACTTTCCCTCTCCATTTTCACAGAAAATGGGAAAGAGGCTGGGAAATGTTTAACTGAACAAGTCTTGCTTCTGTTTAGCAATGAGCTCATTATCAGCTAAACAGGCAGTAGATTAATTTCACCTTCTAGTGTCCCTTAAAAACCATTTCAGAAGCTTCAGTTGAACCACAAAAGCTGACACCTGGACAAAGAACTTGGGTTTCTCTGAGGTTTTTGCTGTGTGCAACTAACTGACTTCCCTCTGTTTTGCTGGAGTCTGTGGTGGGGAAAAAAGCTGAGAGCAGCTGCTGTGCCTGAGATCCCTCTGCAGGTGTCCCCTCAAATACATCCTTTCCTGCATGATGATGTCCTGTCAGGAGCCTCTGTCTGGGCTGGTGGCTTCAAGGCCACCATTACATATTTCAGTGCCTGCCATACGGGGACCCAGGTAGCAGCTCAGGAGATGTTGGGTGGGGATGATCCTCTTTTTTCTTACAGAAACACAAAAGCTGTCACAAACATGTGCTGGTGGAAATGGCCACTCACTTCTGCCCTCCTCGTGCCAAAGCCACCAGCTTTGTGCTCGTCTAAAGCAGAGCTGAAACTGCAACAGAAATCTCTGAGAAGAGTCAGTGAGGATTAAAGCTGTCATGTGATCACATCCTTGTGAACTGTGCAGTCTGAAACTTAAATGGAATGTGTTTCTTTCTTTAAGGATAATTAAACCTTGTTCACAATGGATGGCTTAGTAGCTGTGATGGTTTTGCAGGCTGATGGTGACATTTCATTAATAGGAATTAAGGCTATGCTGTGTCTTGTGTTGTGCATAACCACAAGGTAGATTTACTGTGAGACAAACAGAAATATAGATGAATAGGGTAGAGCAACCTTTTCTGCTTTTTTTGGCAGCCTTTTTGTTTTCTCATTGTTGCAGCCTGTTCTTCCACACTTTCTTCTATGCTTATTAAAGCAAGTCTCAGCTTCTGACTTCTTTGCTTGCTGCTAACACCTGACTCCAGCTCATTTTATATATCATGTATAACCCCTAGCTCATCCTGAAGAGTAGTTGCAGTTTGGGGACTGTTTTATTTTCTCTTCTCTGTGTGATGTTGTTGTCTTTACAAGGAGCTTTCTGAATAAAAGATGAGTTTTGTCCCACTGAGGAAAGCTGCTTGCTGTGTTGGATCAGAAGCATTATGTGAACAAGCTGGAAAACTAATAAACACTTTCTCTAATGACAGCCTTTGTGGTTTAACACTAGTTCTAGGGATTTTTTTTGGTAGCTGAGAATTGAATAACTTTCAGCAAAGGGAAATAACTTGAGTAACTCAGACGGAAAAACAATTGGTGTTACCATTAAAGAGTGTTTGGCCGGGGGGGTTAGCTAAAAATAGCATTTTGTAACAGGCTTTATTCTTCCCCATGCAATGTCTACTATGAATGTTGTACAGTTGATGCTTTAATGCACTTGATGCTTTAATGAGACTTCTGATTAGCTGGTCTCAAAACTGCTTTTCTTGTATTTAGTTAAGAGAGAGAGCAGTGATAATTTACTCATCACCCTTTCTCCCCTTTAATTTTATTTTTTTTTCCTCTTGAGAGCCTCTCTGTTATATTGAGACTTTCTAATGTTTCTACAAATGATATCAAGTGTCCTCAAGCCCTTGCATGTCACTGAAAGGAAACCAGCTTGCTCTTGTCTGTGCTTGGTGACTGCAGTTGCTTGAAACTTCTTCCTACCATAAACACCTTTGTTCCTTTGACTTGTTGTGATGTTCAACTAAGCCAATAAACCTGTTTTAACCTGTTGTTAAAATCAAGATAGCATTTGGCATCTTGCCCCCGACTGTTTAAAAGTGGGGCACACCTCCCTTCATATTTGCTTCCCTCTGAATCTGCAGTAGAAGCTCACAAAACCACTTAGAATTCACAATGCAGTTTCCCTCAATCATTTCTTTATTGCTGCTGAAAATACAGAAGTGGAGGATGATCTGTCTTTGATTGCTCAGTGTCTGGGGAAGTACTCAAAAGTACTGTCAAATTTAGAAAAGAGGTGTTAAGAAGCAGCAGTGGAGCATTGGATCCATTACAGGAAGCAATACCTATACAGATATCACAATCCCCAGCGACCTAACTCTGCAGATGATTTATTTTTAACTTCTTGTAGTTCAAAGGCATGCCAAAGTGTTGTGTCTAAAATAGGAGAGTCTGTGTCCTGTGTAGGAGTGAGGAATGCTGTGGAAAGGCATGAATTCTAAACATGGTTCATTCACCTATGCTGCTCTCAGGTAATGGGACATACTTCCAGCTGGATAAACATGTAGTGTGACACTTGTTCCATCAGTTCATATTGAGTCTATAAATGCCATTTAGAAACTTCCCACCCCCATTTCTTCAGCATTTGAAGCAGGATATCCAAGACAATGCCTGTGATACAGCACCTGGGAACTGAGCGTGGCTTCCCCTTCTTTTGCAGGTGCTGAAAAGATTGTTGCAATTATGATTGGCAACCTGAAAGGGATGGAAATCCTGCACAGGATCCAGAGCGGCATGAAGGTCACCATGGTCATCGAAGTGGGCAAAAAGCGCAGCCTGTCCATGAATATCTTCACCATCCTCTTCATCTCTGTGTCATTCTTCATCGTGGCAGCAGCAACTGTGGGCTGCTACGTCTCTTACTCTGCTCGGAGGCTCATTCTGGCAAGGGCCCAGTCCAGGGAGCAGGTGAGTTTTATGTGGTATTTTTATACCCCCATCCCTCTGTGGTGTGGATCCTGAGGTGTTTGTAAGTTTTGGTTAAGTACCAAAATGACTGAATTTGTTTGTTTGATCTTTAAAATGCTAAGAGATATATCTTTGCTTAAAGCTTAAGCTTAGCTGTTTTTTTTTTGTGTTGGGGCTTTTATAGTCCTTAATGTAATTCATGTTTCACATTTGCTTGAAAAACTTCACAAAATGCTTTGACATTACAAGCTCGAGTATCCTGGTAGACTATTCAACATAAAGCTTCTTCTGCAACCTTTCTCCATCCCCTGGAGGAGTGTTCTGCTGTACTTGCCAAAATCAGTGTTAAAGGTGACTTTGCCATTGATGCATTTAATGAGAAGCAATTAAACTGGTGCCCGTGCAAAACTTAAAATATTGTTTCAAGTGAATTATTAACAGTGCAGCCAGTTGGGTCCTGTCTAATATGCTTGGCCTGACATTATATGTGTAGACGAGATACTGTATGAGGGAGTACATTCTTAAAAAGTTCAGTTTTCAGTTAATAACAAGTAGTGAGTGGTGACAGTTCTGGCCATGTATGAGAAGTTCTTATATTGCTGCATTCCTGCTCTGTTGATGTTGCCATGTTTGCTGCTCAGACTTTGGGGGGCCTCAGTAAACAGCTGTATCTGGCTGCTGCTCTGTGGCTTCAGTCTCAAACCTTGACAAGGGCAACATCATTTCAAAGTTAGCTATAAGTGACAAACAGGAACATATACTGATGTCTTCAGCAGAACTTCACAAACTTCCAAGAAAACCTCAATAGTTCTTGTTTCTGAACAAATCTGCATGTTTGCATCCCTCACCTTTGCATTGTATGTGTCTCTTCCTTGATAGCTGTCAGCTATTAAACTCTTAAAATATGTACATGGATACTCTCATCTTAGGGCACAAAAACAATGCTAATACAAAAATAGCTCGTTTTGTGCCAGGATTATTTGGCAGGGTCCCAGGGGGATGTAAAAATGAACTTTTTTTGCTGCTTCAGCACAAGGAATCTTATGTAGATTGAATGGCCAGTACTTGCAAGAGTGTTGGGTGTCAGCAGCAGACCTCCTCCCACTTGTCCTTCTGCACTTGGGCCACCAGTACTGCACTTGGAAAAGTTTCATGTAACTGAGCTAAAATGCCCAAGGAGATGGAATGCTGGAAAGCCAACAGTGCAGAGCTCCTGCGTGCAGCGGTGGGATTGGGAAGAGGCTTTTGGGTCAGCTGCAAGGCTTGGGTCTAGCTCTCACCACGAGGTGGGTGTTGTGTTATGTCTGACACTGCCAGAGCTGCCTGAAGTGGAGTGGGTAGGGACAGGACAGCCCCGTTCTTTGAGTCAGTGGAACAGCACCAGTCTGTGACCTTTAAATAGGGGTTGGCTCCTGGGCTGAATTCCAGACACTGCAGGAACAGCTGGACAGCAATAGTTGCCAGGCAAGCTGTAAAGCAGTGCAAGCAGAGGAGTAGTTCAGGGTATATTGGTGCTGACTGGTAAAGAATCTCTCTCACCTTTCACCAGAATGTTTGTGACAGAAAGGTGTCCTAAAGTGAGTATAACATAAAACAGTTAATTGTTGAACTCAATGTTCAGTCTTCTGTACTAAGTCAGCCTGAAGGTTTCTGTTTGTTTTGGCTGGGTCTAATATGATCAAGGTATTACCTTGCATCCTCTCAAATTAGAAAACCATTACAATTCCTGTGCTTTGTGAAAAGGTTAGGTATAACCAAAGCAGGTGTAAGTTCCATCTTGGTTTGTCATCCAGTCAGTAACCACATCAGTATGTCCCAAAATTCTGTTTCACATTGTCTCCAAATAGAATGGTCATGCTTACTTGGCTTGTTTTGGTAAAATCTGGGTTTTAAAAGTGTTGCCTGCTTGCAGTCGGCGCCTGGGTGAGTACTGGTGAGGGAGCAGGAAATGTCTGTGTCTGACCAGGACTGCTTTGTGCTCTGTCACAGCGGCGCCTGAGGGCCAGGGCCAAGAAGGCCATTGAAGAGATGCAGCTGCGCACCCTGAAGGAGGGGGACAAGGTAGGACTGACCCTGGGGCCTCCCCTGCACTACAGCACAGCCTTTGCCTGGAACCCAGGCGTTCCCTGGCACTGAGCAGGATGCACAAGTCTCTCTGAGCCTGTAACTCTTGGTGGCAGAGACCAGGTCCTTTTCCAGGCCTCAAGATTTATATTCATATAAATCAGTTTTATTTTGTCAGCTGCTTCCTTGTAGTCTTGCTGATGTGAGAGGACCTGATTTGCTGGCATGGATGCTTAAACATAAACTAGACTCTAATCAGCTTCCCTGGCTCTTCTTGTAACTAAAACTGGAGGTAGCAGTTTCTAAACCTCTACACTAGTGCCTCCAGTAATCCAATAACAGTTTCAGCTGGAATTCTAAACCATGGGTTTAAACTTTCAATGCTTCTTTTGAAGTGTCAGCTTGACTGTGAGTAATCCACGAAGTGTGTTTATATAGGATTATATTTGGGAGCATCATAAGGGACTCTAGCTAGAACCCTTTGTCTGCAGTAAATCTGGCTGGGGTTCAGAGGGAGCTTTCAAAGTGTGTTAAAGCTGTAAATTCATTTCACTGTTTTAGGAAACTGGCCCAGATGGAGATTCCTGTGTCGTGTGCTTTGAGCAGTACAAGCCCAATGATGTGATGCGTGTTCTGACTTGCAAGTAAGTTGTCTTCCAAACTGCCCCTTTATCCAAACTTCTGCCATGTTTGTTAACAAACTTTCATCAAGTTGGTGGGCAGTGAGAATTCTTGAATATCTATCAAAACAATACTTGGAACAACAGAACACACATTTGTAGTGTGCCCCAATGGCCTGTGTTCATCACTTCCCCTGTGGGTGGATTGACACACGTAACTTGGCAGACCACAGTGATCCTCAATGGGATGCCAGGACTTTTCGAGGATTTTTTCCTTTGCTGCTATGTAAGAATGTTACCACTAACTTGCAGGTAATTGGCAAAATGTTGCCCTTTAACTTACGATTTACTAAGAGGGTTGGGTTTCTGCTAATTTGTTAAATCACACTGGCTTTTGTAGTTTAGGAGAAAGCATTTCTATTCTTGTGTACATCCTCTGCAACAGAGACCAAAATAGAGCTATAGCAGTTTATTTTTCTGGAATTCTCTCCTATTGTATCTCACTGCTGTGGAAGGCCAGTAGTGAAGCATTAAGGCTTTGATGTGATTGCTCCTAAGGTGAGCAATAAAGCTGCCTCAGGGCATAAGGAAACTTGTTCTGTGGGATTTCCCCCATGCCTGCTGACGGGAACTGCTCTGCCCAAGCTTCTAAAATCGGGGTTGTCACATGAACTGCCCAACTTGTGCAAAGAAAAGGTGTCATAACCCTTAGGGAGGGTTACAAAAAGCACTTGGAATCATTTTGATGTGGGAAAATGAAGTTTTGAAGAATAGAAAAATGAGTAGGTGCTGTTGTGTGCTGAGCAGTTCTGCCAAACACTGGCAAACCTCAGCTGGAGTTACCTGTGCACCAGTTTTCAGTTTTGCAAAAGCTTTCTCTGCTCCCAAGCAGCAGGACCTCTAAAGCTATTTTAGTAGTACAAAGTTGGTCTGCCAAGGTGTTATCAACCAACTCCCTTGATCCAATGCTTAATACTTTAAAAAAAACCACCCAAAGTGAATAACCTTTCAGGCATACATGTTAATGATTTTCCAGTTGTCCTGTCATGTTTATGCTCATGGGTAATTTTGTTTAGTAATAGACTAAGTACCACCAGTACAGAAACTTGTAGACAGGCTCCAGACACTTTGCCTGACAGGAGACCTGACTTCTCATTATTTCCCTATAAACCCTGCTAATCTTGGTATGACCCTGCAAACAAAGCATGACTTATTTGGGTAAGAGTGGAGTAACAGCTGTATATAAGGAACATTGTGTTCCTTATAAAGTATATTGTGTTCTTTTTAAAGTGTAAAGAACATTGTGTTCTTTATACACAAATTTGCTGCATTTGCTATGAGACTGCTTTCATGTACATTTGAGATGTTTTGTTCCTCTGTGACCCAAATGTAGCTCTCAGAGGCACACTAGCTTAAAATGACTACATGGACTTGATAATCTTCATGAGTGGTGATATCTGCCAGTATCAACCATATTAAATTCTCCCTCACATGAGTTATAAATGGATATTTACTGCAAGAACACGCTTGATTTTGGTGGTTGACCTCAACACTGAGACCCTACTTGTTGAAAGCATTTAACTGTGTCTATGAAAGAACCAATCAAAGGATTGTTCCTGTGAGTCACATTGGTGGTATCTGAGTTCCTGGGGTGTGAGTGTTTGCTGAGGACATTCTTGTCCAGAGAGTCAAACTGAAAGCAGTTACAGTTGCAGAGGTTCACAAGTCCAGTGTCAAGTTCATGGACTTAAAATAGGCATCAGGGAAGTTTCAGGTTTTATTCTAAACATGACTTTGGTGCAGCTGGAAGGAAGTGCCAGTTATGTGAGCTGAATTGGAGAATCCTTGGATCCTACTGGAGTGTGGGCTGCTCAGCACTGGATGTGATCTCTGCACTTAGCTCATAAAAGGGTTGATTAATACTGAGCAGTGCTTGTTTGCCTTGCTGTTTCTATTCAGGCTGAGGGAACAGACAGATTACAGGATTCCAAGTCATCCTCCTAAATCTGTGGCCTAATTTAAACCCATTGTGGCATTGAGTGTCTTAATAGAAGCACACATTTGCATCTGTGATGGCTGAGCTATATTTACTTTGAGTGTACAGCCTGCCAACTATCCACTTGGAATACACAGTGACTGCACAGACACAGTGAATGGGTGGGAGTACAGTTTAACTTGAGGACATAACTCTGAGATGCTTTGCCTATGCAATTACAGCAGAAACAAATGCTATTTAGTCATCTGCGTGACAGAAGTTAACCCTAAAGCTAAAGCTGAGATGTCAATAATTGTATCATTTAAATTATCAGCTGGGAATGCATTGTACACAGTTTTGGAAAATCAGCTTTGGACTGTTTAGGTGTAGCAAAAATGATAATGCTGAATTCTAGCAAATTGTATCAGGGTGCTAATAAGCACAAACCAGCTAAAGGCTGAAACATCAACTCTCCATAACTTTCAGCTGAAACTTGTGGCAAAATAAGGTCATCCGTTCTAGAAGGAACAAATTCTTGGTGTTACAAAAGGGTCCTTCATAGCTGGCACATGAGCAGTGTCCCTGGTATGAACCCTAACCTGTTGGCTGCCTTCTTCCACCAGCCATGTCTTCCACAAGACCTGTATTGACCCCTGGCTTCTGGAGCACGGGACGTGTCCTCTGTGCAAATGTGACATCCTCAAAGTCTTGGGTGTTGAGGTAAGCCAGCAGCCTGTCCTGGTGGCAGCTGCCAGTCACAGTGTCACACTGGTGTCCTGACCACCCCTGGAGCTTTTTCATGCTGCCTCTAGAGTGCAGGTGATAAGCACAGGTGTTGCCATGTCGGCCAGATGCTGTAGGAATAATTCCCTTTTAGGGAAGCCTGCAGCTGACCTGGTGTGAGTTGGTATCACCTCAAGGCTTGGGCAGAATGTCAGCCAAAGCTGACTCATGTCTGATGGAAGAATCACTCTCAGCTCTTATGCTCACTAAAGGTGTTTCTCAAACCTTCAGGCATACTTTGACAACTCATACTGGCCTTGAAACCAGCTCCTCTTCAGTTGCTCAGTGCTTGAAGCCTTTGAAAAGTGAATGTGTCAGCATGTAAGGCATTTCTGGAACTGCATGATTTCCTAGGATACATCAGGAGTCTCTGATGTGCTCTTTAATTGCTCATTGTTGCAAGTGCCAGAGGAAGATGCTGTTGCCAGTGCCTGATGCTGCCTGGACCAGCTAAAATGTAAGCCAGAGTGTGCCTGGGGGAGGCAGATCTGCACTGAGTGGAAGGAAGACTCTTGTCCTGATTCTGGGCAAACAATGCAGAAGCTGTGTCTGAACTTCCCACTCAATTAGGCAGTAACTGGTTTTCACCTCCGATGCTGGAGGTTAACAGCTGAGCTTTTATTCCATTTCATGTTTTTCCCTCTGCCTAAAAGTGCTACAGACTCAGTCCTTGCAGGCATTGTTCTCCCAGAAAGATGCACTCTCCTGCCAAGTTGTAATTTAACCATTTTCTTTTTTTTTTTTTTCCCCACAAAGATGGATGTAGAACCACGGTCTGAGCCTGTGCAAGCCACAGGATCCAGTGGCCAGAGACCTCTGTCCACTGTCACTATAGTTAATGAAGAGGACAATCTCAGTGAAACAGCATCATCTGGATATGATTCTGTCCAGGGACCAGATGAATCTGCTCAGGAGGCACATGCACCATCAGAAAGTATGTCTGCTGTTTCATCTGCCTTGCTAGATCATTTGTATTTGGCTGCTTAGGCTGGGAATTAGGGGGAGTTGCCTTCATAGCATCTCACAGGGCTCGAATACTTTGTTTTTCAGGGTTATCTTACTCCTCCCTTTTGTTTTAGCTCTTAGCTCTGACACTTGGTCTTTGTTCTCGAATGAAACACCACCTTAATGTGAATTAAAAGCCAAAGTCTATGAAAGAATAGTTCAAAGTCAGAGGCTTACTATTTCAAGAGCAAAGAGGTTTTTCCAAAGATGTCCTTTATCCCTTTGTCTCTTTGGACATTTTATTTGGATGAGTGAGTGTTGCTTTGCTACTAGATCTGTCTGCTTTAAGGAGTTACTTACAGAAAGCTTTGGGGGAGTCAATCTTGCAGTAGCTTGGATGGTGCAAGATAGAGAAGACAGACCCTTCAATTGAATTTCAGATTTGCCAGGTGTGAGTCATCCTTGAACACTTCAGAGTGTGTTAATTTGGAAAGAATATCAGATTTTCCAAATACTTTATCTTTTTGAACAAGAGCAAACAAATTGAAACTGTCTCTTTAGCGCTCAGCTTCACCAGCATATACTGAGTTGCAGTTGGCTTTAAAAATGAAAAGGTTGTAGGTAAACAAATGAAAGTAACTATCCCCTGAAATGTGCATGGCCTTAGGAAGGAGATACCCTATTTCCCATGGGAAACCTAACTGATGGGAAAATTTGGGATTTGCTGCTTGTCTCCCGCAGGACACATTGCTACAGCAAGTGGCAGGTGTTGGGAGGGCCCTGTTGAAGCACCCCAGTAGAGAAGAGGGCACTTCCTATGAGCTAAATCTCAGAAGTTGAAATTGCATCTCTCTAAGCAACTCCAGGCTAGCTGGGTTAGTTACATGGGTCATTCTGGTGTGTTCTCACTTGGAGTGGGAAGGACACACAGGGACATCAGCCAGACAAGGTCAGTCTGTAGGGAGAAGGCTGATTTCCTCTCCAAATCAGCACAGCCCCCCTCAGTTTATCCTGAGCCTGGTCTCTGGGAGTTGCTCTTGATGCCTGCCTTCAGCAGCCTAAAGATGCAAGACCTGCTAATATCCTCCTGGTTGGATTTTGTAGCCTTCTGTGGCTTTGGCACACAGCTTCAGCTTGCTCAGCACTACTGAGTTGAGCAGGCTTCTCCAGAAAGGACAGGCAGTGGCAAAAATGGGCTCCCAAACTAAAAAAAAAAAAAAGGAGCATGGCCTTGGATTTCCATCTCTGCAGGAAAAGTGCAGTTGAGCTTCCACAAATCAAGTTTGTTTGGTTTGCTTTGAGGTGGTAAACCTTGGCTGTGGCACTTTTTAACTTGTCTTGACTTGGTTTCCTTCTGTACAGGTGACAACATGCATCCTGTCAGTGATGAACCCCAGCCCTCCACTGAGACTGTCCTTTCACAGGGTGACAACCCGGGTTTTGAGGGAGATGAAACACAAGTTTCTGAAGGCAGGATTGTTTGTGAAGTCACCCTCTAAGGACATCCCCAGCCACATGGTGCAAGCCTTCTGCAAGGAGCTGCCTACTGCCATTCCACAGAAACCAAAAGCTGCAAGACTGTTGCAGAAAATACTGCATTGGCAATATTCAGATAAATAGACTTGTCCAAATCATAATTGTATGGTTTGCCTTTCTTAAAACTGTATTTCCCACAGGAGTCTTAACACTCTCCAGATAAAGCTGTCTTAAATATAAAGAAAACCAGCAGATTTTAACTCAAACAAAAATTCCATCTTCAGCAAAGCTTCTCTACCGTGTTTGAGTTAAGTGAGAAGATTTTTTTTTACATCATAGTTGTCTCCACTGGGAATTATTTTGAGTTGGGTTTTTTTGTTGTTTATTATTTTCATTCAAGTGGATTTTCATTGTAAACAAATTTATTTTGATCTGTTCTAATGCTTATTTATGAGAAGTTTTGTTTGAAGCAACATGGTATTTAATGTTTCCATGCACTAATTTGATAGGAGGAAGTACAAACTAATGCTTGTCAAACTGGATTTTGTCCACAGTGTCTTTGGTTCTCTAGTAACCGACTGATTCTCTACCTCTCAACTCCAACCTGCCAACCACACATTCCTAAAAGGGGAAGAAAAGGGAGCTGCAAGCTGACAGGCCAAATCTGACTTACTGTAAAGGGAACAACTGCAGGAACTTTTCAAACCTCGTTCATGTTAGTCTGGAAGATCCTCAAGTGATTTGAGGAGCTCTCACCATCTCAAGCACCAGCAATATGCCCGAGTCCTGGCCATGTGGGAGTCTGGGATGACTTCAAGATAGATTCTTACCAAAGGATCTGCTATGGTTTGTTCAGAGATGATCCAGCCTCTGAGAAATGCTGGACTGTTGTTGATTGTCTTGCTCACAAGCTGCAGGGAGAGCCGATGTCCTGTGAGTGTCACAGAGCTGGAGAAGCTGTCTGTCCTCTGTGTGGAGTTGAGATGGCCTCAAGTAGGAACACTGGGTGCCTCAGTAGTAAGTGATTTGGCCTTGTCCAGTGAAAGTAACTAAGGACATCTTATAAATGCACTTTATTTTTTTACCTCTGCATCTTTGACTGGTTTCTATTGTTTAGTAGGATTTTGTCTTAGAGCCTCCAATAAATAACTTAATCTTGGGGGAGGAAAGCAATGCGTTTTCTTAGCTTCGTAGTGCAAAAGAAATGGTTGTAAATATTTCATAATTTGTATTGAATTTGAATATGAAAATGTAAATGTAAATAAAACTCTATTTTTGATGATCCTGACTGACACAAAATATTACCAGCTCTCATGGAAGCAGATGCTGAATTTGCCCAGTCCCACAACCTTGAAACATATCCTTCTTTTGGGAGGCCAAAAAGAAGCAGCGTTTGCTCAAAGTAATTGTAATTAGGAGTGCTAATTATGTGCAGGATGCTACTGTTTCATGGATTGAGATTGTGTTGAGATGCTGTAACCTAGTAGCTGTACTCCATGTTAAAGAAAATCCAAGCACCTGAGGATGTGTTCAGTGAGCTGCTGAATTGTGCTTGTCGGCACAGACCAGACTGGCTGCATCTCACCTTTCCTTTGTCAGGTTGCTCAGCATCCCTTCCTTACTCCAAAGTCTATGTTTGCTTTGAGGAAAAAAACATTTTAAAAAGTTATTACTTGTCCTTTGTTCTGTTCTCTGCTGTGATTTACAGTAAAAGCTTGTTGCTCTCTTGGCTGGTTTGGGAGCAGTAAAGTCTTGTAAATTTTTATAGCTCAGTTCCAAGTCTAGTCTAGAAAATATCAGTTGGTTCTGAACTCCAGTTTTACAGCTGACTATAATCAGACTCCACTCTGAAGCTGTCATTTGCTGTGATTGCCTTTTTATTCTACCTCTGAAGTGCAGAGCAGTGAAAGGAACAGCCAAGCAGTAAATATGCAGCCCCTGATCACTTCATTCCATTTCCATATGACAAAGCTGGTATCAATTTATTGTGGTGTGTAAGCTCCAGTTTAGTAGTATCTTATGACTCATATGACAGTTTTGTGTTCAATAGGAGCAAAATTTGATGTTCAAGAGAAAAAAAGAAGAGATTCAGATCAACACATCGAAAGGCATTTTTTTGTGTTGCTTTGTTTGTAGAATTCAAGCTTTACATTTACTGCCTTTTAAGAGCAACAAACTTGCTTTTTCCCCAGTACTGGTATTTCTAAGGGTGATGTGAATGCACAGCCCTTTCTCAAGGAATACACTAGTGGAGAACTCAGGGAGAGGGAGATGCAGAAGCTCCCACTGATGAACCTGTACTGCTGTGGGATCAGATGATGTGTATGTGATCTCTCCAGGCAGGGGCTTGCTCAAGGCACTTATGCTAATTTTCAGAGAGAGATTTATTTCAGAAGGAAATTTTCAGAGGGATTCCTACATCAAATGTGACCCACTGCTAAAGGAACACATTCAGGTTAAGTACCTGAGCAACACTGGAATTACTGCTAGGCAGAACTTCATGGTTCCCCAGTTTTGCAGCTTAACTTGCAAGTCTCCCATGTTCTTACCTGTGCAGATTTGTTTGTAACTAGTAGCTATGCAAGGGATTTGGTTTAAAAATGAATGTGTAAATTTCATGAACACCATCTTGATACTAAATGTGGGTCTATCGCTGTCAGATTGCCTTAAAGAAACATCAAAGATCCACTCTAACTTTTTTTGTATTTCCAAGTTTCCATGGGTAGCAGCTGTCCTTACCAGCCCTACTTAGGGGACTGTGCAGCAAAATGTTCACTTGTTTTTGGTGATGCCACGGGCTAGAATGTCTCTGGGTGATGTGTATGTGTGTGTATGTGTGTGCACTGTGCCATGACAGACTCTCTCCTCTAAGCAAGAAGCCAGCAGGAACGTGCCAGGGGCTAGAGTTGTTCCTGAAAAGCAATAAAAACCTGTTATTGTGCAATAGTTTTGGGGTTTTCCATAGATAATGTGTAAGATAATGGAAATGAGCCCACATGTGGTACAGTTGCTAAAATGTCTGCCTGTTGACTCTGTTAATATTCTCGCTGAGTCACACAGACGTGTCAATTGTTCTGTCTCCAAAGAGCAAACTGAACAGGCTCTGGCATCACATCCAAGGGTTTACTCACTTCCCTCAGAGAAAGGGAAGGAGTTTATCCCTCTCTCTCAGGAATGCTCTGATTTAAACACTTCAGTCAAACACTTGTGTGCTCTCAAAGGGGGACTGGGAAAGTTTTTTAACCCTGCAGGAGAGGAAGCCTTGTTGCCTGGTGCTGGATTACTGTGCTCTCTTGTAAATCAGCCTTTACAACAGCAGGGCTTCATTTAAATTTCAAATCAAAATAATACCAGTTTCTCATCTTGAGGAAAATTTTCAGGTGTCCCTATAGAAATATAGTTTCAGATGGGAATTTTGTTTAAAGGGAAAAGCAAGACTTGTGATGAGGGCTGCAAACATATAAATGCAGTTTGTGTCATAAGAGCAGTTGGACTCTTGCCATAAAATTGAGAGAGACAGTCCATCTCAGTCTTCAGAGGGAAAATTCTGCACTTCTCAAGTGACCTAGCACTTGGACATAATAAATAAAGACATCTTCCTTGCCTGTATGATTTATTGTCATTTCTTTCCATGTGTACCACACCAGCACAGGAGGTAGCCCTGCCTTTTCACTCAAGTTTAGACTGGTGCCTTTTCTGTGCAGATGAGAATGGGGCTCCTCTCCTGCAGGAAGGAAAGATCTGCTCTCTGGAAGAGATCAAAGAAAATCTACTGGCTTCAGCAAATAATTTTGGTTTCAAGAGAAAATTGAAATCAAATTGCAGCATTCATGCCGTGTGAACTAAAAATTATGTAATACTCCTAGAGTAACTCTGCACTGGTTGTTCAACTGTTGGTTATACAGAGTAAAGCCAACATTTATTTATATAGCTATTTATTTATGTAATCTTGGCATGGTTGTTTGAGGGGAGTAATTTACAGTTTCTAGGATAAGTCTTGAATAGGTGAAATAAAAATTCTGCAGCAGTAAAGGGATCTGTGTTGCTGTAGAATGCATTGATTACACTGTAGCACGATTGTGCACTGATTAAGAAGGTTTTCAAGTGGCTATAAATAAATTCCTCCATGCCCACAGAGGAGCGCTCTTTGCATCTGAACAGTATTTGATTAAGAACCCAGTGCCTGAGGGAAATGGAAAAGAAAAAGACATTCAAGACCTTGAAACATGGAGAGAAATACAAAACAGACATTTTCCAAGCAGCAGCATTTTACTGTTAAATATTTATCCACTTAACAAAGTTTGAATGTTCCATAAGCAAGTAACACGGTGTCCTAACATGTCCAGTGTGTGTGTGAGTCACCAAACCAGGCAAGCTCTGGGTAGGAAATGCCAAGGGCATCTCTCCTTAAAATCAGCATCAGAATTAGAAGATCTGTGTTAGGTCCTTAATTTCTTGTATCCAGGGGCTTGTCTAATTGGGGAAAATTAAATGGTAAACACTCTCTCTGGGAATGCTCTTAGAGGAGCAGGATCCATGCAGGAAGCACTCAATCAGCTCAGCTGGTAAATCCCCAGCAATGTCTGTTACTTGTGGTTTCAGTATAGAAAACTGAAGCCTCAAGAAGAGCTGTGTGCCAGGGTATCAGGGGCTCTCGTTAATGTTTGATCTGTGTTAGTTACCACAGGCTGGTTAATGGCTTTTATTTTATTTTTTTTTCCTTTCTAGTAAAGCTAGCCCACCAGAAAGTTGTTGCTCCCTCTTCTGTTATAAAAACAAGAATTGTATTCGTTAAATCTGTATTCAGCCCCCAAAGTACAGCTCTTCAATTCTACAGCTTCTACTGCTGTGGTGCAATGAGTGATGGTAAGAAAAGGAAAAAAAAGTCTTATGCCAGTGCAATTCAGCCAGTTTTGAAGCTTCCTGTGAGTTAAATGTGATTGCACACTTGGGTTTGCTTTCACACTGGTGCTTTGGGTAGGTGGTTGCTTATGCAGCTGGAAGTGGATGGGCATTGCCAAATAATTTCTGTGACTGCTTGGCAAAACCACGCTGTGCCTGTGCTCACAAACACACCAGTGCTAGCGGCAGCATTTTTGGTAGTGAAGTGCTATTGAAAAGCATGAAGGAAGGCAGGATAAAGCAAAAGTGCCAAGGCTGCGATCTACAGTTAGTGCATAATATGCATAATTTTTTTTAGAAGGAGCTCAAAGTAGAGGCTAAGTTTAAACAACTGCTGAATTTTTTTGTACGACACACAATCAATAAAGCATTATCCTTGAAAATCTTAGGAAGGTCAATTATATTGGAAATAGAGTGCTAAGGAAAGTGCACAGAAGTTTCTGGGAAACAGGAAGACTTACCCCCGTTGTAGTGAGCGACAGATCGTGTTAGAACAGGAGTGAATCTTGTAGGAGGTGGGAAAAGATGGTAACTAAGGGAAATCCTGAGCACCAGAGCCTGGAGCAGAGGAGGCAGGGGGGTGTCCAGCCCTCTGAAGTTTTGTTTGTGCTCTCTGCCAGCCTGAGGGAGTCTCTGCGCCCCAACCCCCCGCAGGGCCGGGCAAACACACCTGCTCGCCGCCTCTGGGGGCCTTTGTCTGTCCTGGGGGCTGAAAATGGAGCCAGGCGTGGCCAGAGCCGAACACGGGTCCTGTGCCGTGGGCAGAGCGGCCACAGCAGCTCCTGCCCCGCCTGAGGCAGCGACGGGCAGCGCTGAGGAGCCGGACCGGGAATCCCCGGACACGGCTCAGGGGCACATAAACGTCGGGAATAGGAACCCCTAGTCCCCGCTCCAGGACAGAGCAAAGCCAGGACTCCGCACCCCGCTCCGGGGTATACACAGCCGGGACTCCGCACCCCGCTCCGGGACACACACAGCCGGGACTAGACACCCCGCTCCGGGACACACACAGCCGGGACTCTGCACCCCGCTCCGGGACACACACAGCCGGGACTCCGCACCCCGCTCCAGGGTACACACAGCCGGGACTCCGCACCCCGCTCCGGGACACACACAGCCGGGACTCCGCACCCCGCTCCGGGACACACACAGCCGGGACTCCGCACCCCGCTCCGGGAGAGGCCGCCGGGGCTGCGCTGGCAGCTCCTCACCGCCACGCGGCCCGGGGCGCGCAGGGCCCGACGGGAGCTGTAGTCCCGAGGCAGGGGATCGCACAGCCGACGGGAGTTATAGTCCTCTTACAGCAACGACAGCGCCACCCTTTGGCAGCAAGGACTACAGCTCCCAGCATGCCGTGGGAGCCCCTCCCTGCCCTGCCTGGCACCGCAGCCGCGAGCGCGGGGCGGGCACGGCGGTGGGAGCGCTGCGCCGTGAGGGGCCGCGCGATGTGGCTGAAGCCCGAGGAGGTGCTGCTGAAAAATGCCCTCAAGCTGTGGGTGCAGGAGCGCTCCAACCAGTACTTCGTGCTGCAGAGGCGGCGGGGCTATGGCGAGGAGGGCGGAGGCGGGCTGGCAGGTACTGTCCTCGTAGGGTCGGGCCAGGGCTGGGGCGGGAGGACGGGGGTCTGTCAGCCCCGGGACCCCCAGCCAGAGGGGCAGGCAGGGGACCTGCTCGAGTTCTGGGGCCCCGGACCTCCCTGCGTTTCTCATGGGGCTCTTCTCGCCTTCCTTTCCCTGTGCAACGCGGCCCGGGGGCAGCCGAGTCCGGCGGGGACGGGCACCCGGCAGGGCTGGGTGCTCTGGATCCCCGGGTCACTGGGAAACTGTGTGGGAACGGGATGACTCCGGATCCCCGGGTCACCTCCGCACGGGCTGAGGAGCCTCTGCTCCAGCGGAGTCCGGCACAGCTCCGTGGGCAGCTCGGTGGAAGTTGACACGTCTGAAGAACTGATCTGCCTTGCTTTGGCAAGATGCTCATTTCCAAATCCCTTTTTCGGCGTCCGTCTGGGGCTGCTTGGGATGAATTCCTGCTCAGGCATTTCCGACTGTTTGTTTTAAAAGCAGGCAGATGATTTGATGGAGCTTGTCAGCCGTGGTGGGACAGGAAAGTGACAGAGGGGTGGGACAGGAAATTGACCATCGTGTAATAAACTTTATTCCATGAGAACTTCAAGCTATGGAGCTGAGTTTCTGTTTATCATTCTTGCCTGTTTGTATCATCAGGCACTGCAGGAGCCCCAGATATTGCTGAGACCTCTGTGATGGTGGCAGCTATTCTGACTAGAACTGACTCCTTTACAGGCTGGTGCTGTCTGGCACTGACCCTGTCAAGGAGAAATGTACAGGGAATGAAGTAATTCCTCAGTGGGATGTGGTTCTCAAGTGTATTGCATTTCTGTAGGTTTTCCAGGCTCTTCTAATTAGTGTCATCCTAAAGCAGGCTATGTTAAACATGAGGCATAATTGTGGAAGCATTTATTAATTTTACTGAACAAAGCCACAAGGTTCAAATTTCTGGCTGGTGAATTTGAGATGTAGAAATGGCCCTTGCAGGTGGAGGTGGGGCATTCTTCATTGGCATCTGCATGAACCACTGGCAGGGCACATGAAAAGTGTAAAAGAAGGCATCCCAAAATCCCAGGTTACTGTACATATCATAGTATTACAAGCAGATAGGTAATGTCAGGCTTTGGCTTAGAACCAAGGGTGATACACTGCAAGCTTGCAAGTGTTGTGGGGATCAGGCATGATGCCCTCTTCTCTACCTTGATATATTTGGAAGCCTAGGAAACCAAGTTGCTATGAAGGTTGACTTTGTGCATGATAAAATTCATTTAAGGACTGTGATTGAAGTGGAACAATGAGAACTGGAATAAGTTGTTCTGAAAACCTCCTCATAGGCTCGCAGCTGGACAGACAGCTGGGCCCTCCAAGTGCCCTTGGGGATTTGGGGAAGGTGAGGCTGCTGTCACTGCTCTCCTGTCCTTGGTGGCTGTTGACAGTGTGGGAAAAAGCACTTGGGATAGATGCTGTAGTATGCTTTTCTGGAGGTGGCATTGCACATTTTGTATCTGTAACTTTTCTTGTAAATTCTTACAGATTCTTCTGTGCAAGTTACGTTTTTCCCTGGACAGAAACAAAAGGAGTGAGATGTTCTTGAATTAAAATTGTGATTAAGAAAGATTAGAAGACAGTTGCATAAAAATGCAATTACATTTGAGTTTGCAAGTTTGGAAGTATTCAAACCTCCTAGGTATAAGCCAGCATGATTTGCCATGCCTGGGTTTAATTTGATATTGCTGCATGTCACTTGAGAAAATTAGCACTTCCTTTAGGAAAAAGCCAAGCACAGCTGCTGTGTTATGAAATCATCCCAAATGTCCCAGCACAATCCTGTTCTCCTGAAGAGCCTTTTCCAGCTGGTGAGGCAAGGCTGGAGGTGATGGGAGTGGAGGAGGGAGGCAGCAGTGCAGGACCAGAGGAAAGAGAGGGACAATGCCTCGGGACAGGAGTGGAAACAAAGGTGGGCAGTGCTGCAGGGTTTGAACAGCACTAATGGGGACGTGACAAAGGAGTCCCAAAAATACAGGAGTACAGTTGGTAAGACAGGCTTTGAGGAGGGAAGCAGCCAGGATGTGGATAAAGGTACAAAGGAGTAAAAGATAGATGTCAACAGAGGTGCTTATGTGAAGGAAGGCTGGGAATTCTGGTGCTGTCCTAGAAAGGGAATGAAGTCTGCAGTTGGATTTTTTGTATGACCCCTCTGGAGTGATGGGGGCAGGACCAGTTTGTAATCTGTAGATGACACAGGGAGCTGTGATGGCTTTTGTGCACACATACCCCCCACACTTCTGAGTTTGGTTGTTTGGATAACTTGTAAACAGGTACAGAAATACCTTGTGCTGGTTGTGCTCAGCCTTGACTCCCTCCCTGCTTAGCTTTACACTTCATTCTCTTTGGTTTAGAGCTCCCCTAAGGATTGCTCAGCCCAAGTATTGGCTGTGGGTGTCAATGGCAAGAACCTTGTCTCTGACAAAATTTAATGGTGGACCAGTTAAAAAATACCTGGTGATCTTTGTACAAACTTAAATTTATTTTGGTAGGAATTGCAGAATGAGAGTGGAGCCTTGTGATCTTGCTTGACTCAGTCTGCAGCACAAAAGTGTGAGCTTTTCCAAACTTCCTGCTCTGGGCAGGAATCGTTTATCCCTGCTGTTGTTTTAGCACACAGAGCTTTTGGTGTGGCTGCCTTGCTGTGGGTCCTCAGCCTTGATAGGAATGAAATGGGAAATTTGCTGGTTAATGAAGATCTGAAATTAAGTCATCTACATACTGTGTCTAAAATCTGATGACCTTCCAAGGGGACAGGAGCTGTGATGGCATTTTGAGGAGCACTACTTTCTAATGCACTGTGGTAACCATTGGCTCAAGCTGAATGGCATTAGCCTTATAAATGATGAATAATATCCTTGTACTGTATATTATAACAGAAAATGTTATTAGGGGATTTGTGAATGAAATAATGCAATGTTTGCTGAAGCAAAGCCATCTTTGAGATCAGCTCAGTGTCATGACTCATTCAGTAAGCAAAAGCTGCTTCAACAGACATAAATGTTGTTACTTACTCAATGTCTGTCTTCAATCAGTAACTACAAAATAATTCTGCTTTCCAACAGCCACTTACACTTACAGTCTTTTAATTGCAGACAAGACCAGAGATGTAATGTACTGCTCTGGTTGGTGATGTGGGTTTTTTTGGTGTTTTGGGGTTGGCTTGGTTTTTGGTTTTTCCCTGGTTATTGTTTTTTTTTTTTTGTTTTGTTTTTTTTTTTTTTTTTTCTTTTTTTTTTTTTTGTGGTTTTCCATAATTATTTACTTCCGTTTACTTATTTACTTTTGAGGAGAAAAAACAAAAACATTTGAAACTTGAATAGCCACAGTGAGGTAGTCCCACAGGCTCTATGCTGAAAGTGTATCCTGAGGAAAACCATGCTTTGTGGATGAATGTCTAGACTTACCAATTCTGCCTCATTTTGTTTCCTTGCATTTTTTCAAATTTCTGTTTTTCAGAATTTGAGAGGGAGTTAATAGAAAGAAAGTGAGACCCAAAGTACCAAAGCAGCCAGCCCAAAAATTCCAAAATAACTTTTGAGAGATGCATTTGAAGTTGTCTAAATCTAGTGCTTCTTCAGAATACAGCATAAGATCCAGTTGATTGCATTTTTGTTTCTGTTGTAACAAGAAAAGGTTTTATGGTGCATCAAGAACCAAAAGTTTCAATTGTTTCTTCAGTATTGACTTTTCTTCTTTTAGAATTTCCTGATTTTTAGGTTTTAAAGGATCATTTAAGATATCTGGGCTAATATCTTTATTACTGCACAGTGAGAGAGAATAATTTTGAGTCATTATAAAATGCATCCTCATTTTCCCAGACAATGATTTTGTCCTGGTTCTGGAGAGATGAAGTTTAGCTTTTTAGTGAAATTAGTATGTTTTCGTCTGAACTCTGTTTAACGGGAGCTAATTCAATACTTAGTGGCAGGGAGGTGACAGCCAATTATGGTCTTCAAGGGCTCTTTCCTGTGCCTGGAAAACAGAACAACAGTAAATGGCTAATTAAGAGCACTGCTTGTGCTCATTGAGGCTGGGACTTACCTGTTACATTTCTGGTTGTGCTCTGGTTTCACATGGCTGTCACTCCCACAGGGGTCATCTCAAAAAACTTCTTCACCCTCATTTGTGAAAAGCCTTTTGCTAGATCAAAATATCAAATCCCAAAGAAGTTCCTCTGGGAATACTTTGTGCTCTCCTTGATTGTGCTGCTTATTTTCTCAGAGTTCATTAGTCCTGACTTGGGCAGCAGAAAGGAATTTTCCCAAATAATGGATCAGAGGGGAGTGTGCATTTCCATACCTGAGTTTCACCATGCTGTGTACATTTTCTTGGACACCACAGGTCTCCTTGTGGGAACATTGGATGCAGTGCTGGACTCGACGTCGAAAGTCGCCCCGTTCCGCATCCTGCACCAGACCCCCGACTCCCAAGTGTACTGGTCCATCGCCTGCGGTACGTACGGGGCCCTGCCACCCCACAGGGGCTCTGCCAGCCCCACAGAGGGCCCTGCTGGCCCCACAGGGGACCCTGCCACCCCCACAGGGTGCTCTGCCACCCCACGGGGCCCTGCCAGCCCCACAGGGGCCCTGCCACCCCACAGGGTGCTCTGCCAGCCCCACAGGGTGCTCTGCCAGCCAGCTGGGGACAGGGAGTGCCAAAGGAGGCTGCAGAATATGCCATCCATTGTTGGCTTAATCCTCTCACATCACTGCTCATTCTCATGACCTCTGAATGGTTTAAGAATATTTGCCAGCCTGAGCTCAACAGCAGAGTGTGGTGCCAGTTTTACAGAATACATCTTCCTATTGCACCTTCTGATTTCCTGCTTTCTGCAGGAGTCCTTCAGGGGCCAAAGCCTTTGGGCACAATCTTTGCTTTTGTGAGCTGCAAGGATAACTTGACACAGTTCAGGACTCCTGGGGTCAGCTTATTCCAAAGTGTGCTATAGGTAGGAATAACAGTAGATGCTTATCCTAATATTTTTGTTTACTTTCTCTTTGCATGTTAAAACATGCAGGTTCACAATCATTGTCAGAGCTGAATTCTTCCTCATATCTGTTGCTCTTGTAGTATAAAAGTTCTATCTCTTTCTCATGTTGCATTATTAATGAATAGGGAATGGAAAAGTAAATGCAGATTTGTTCCTGCAGCTTTAATTTAATGTAATTGCATGTCACTTTAAAAGGGCAGCCTTAAAGAATTTGAACAGTTTGTGAATTGACAATAAATGACATCAGGGCCACTTCTTCAGAAGTCAGACTTGGTGAGAGGCTATCAAAAATGTACTTTAATATGTATGTTGGAAGTGTGCTCTGGGGAATTCTACTGCCATCAGGTCAGTAGAAAATACAAAGGGTAATCTTCATTTTGGGACTGAATTTATATAGATTTTGTGCTGCACAGATATGCTTTACAACAGAAAGCTACATAATATAATTGTCCTAATTGTGTTACATTGTTTCTTCTGTGAAGAAATTGAAGGGATGACACTTTGTTCCTGCTATTACTATTAAGGGTCTGAAACAGTGCTCCTAAACCATTTAAACAATTACAAAAAAGTTTCATTATTCCTGAGTCACTTCTGTGCCTCTGATTCCCATTGTGATTCAGATAATTGGTCTACACGTGTAGTCTGAGAAAAAGAATTACTTTTGCTATGTAATTGCTGTGTTAATTACTCTTCATATAATTTGTTAAGTGTTGTTGCAAATCCACCCAGTGTAATGCAGTCTGACTATTTAACTGTATTTAGAGCAATTTCTATTCATTCACAGGGCCACTTTAATTCTGTGGAGTCCATTGAAAGTTGGTTAATTACCCTTTACAAATTAAGCCGAGAAAAAAGCAATTATTCAAGGTGTGTTCTTGCTTGAGGGTGTCAATAGTTTGTGATGACACTGCCTGCTTTGATTGGTGAGCATTCTTGTGGAGGATGAAGCTGCCAATTAATTTATATTCTAGAATATTCAAACCTTTGTAAGTTCTTTCACTCTCCCTGTTCCCCAGCATCTGATGGGGAGTGTCACTGTCTTTAAAGCACTGACTCTGTATTGAATTTGCTGAAACCCTGTGGGTTCACTCTGGCATTTCAGTCCTTGCTGCCTCCCTGGGTGCAGCAATGTTTGCTTTACATCCTCACACGTGTTAGGGATTTGGCACAGCAGGCCCTAGTCTTGAAGTTCTGCTCTGGAAACTGTTGTGGGCCAGTGATCAAAGCTGAGGCTATCAAAGGCACGGATTTAATTTCCTGCTGAGCCTCATGGGTTTGGTCTCACGTTTCCCACATTCTGCCTGTTAAACTGGGGCTGTTGCAGTGGTGCTGTGCTGTCCGTGCTGGGGAGGTGCTGCTGAGAGGGAGGAGTGTCAGTCCAGCTCAGGCTTCAGCACTGAGCCACATAATGTTGGCAAAGCTGAGATGCTTTTGGATTTAAAGGCCAGAAATAAAGCTGCATAAATGACTTGAAAGATAAAAACACAGCAGTGCACATGTTTCATGTACACAGGATATGTTTCCAGTGTTCACAAGAGGTAACAAGAAATTTAAGACTTGTAATTTCGTTTTATGTATCTAAATTACTCCATGACTCAGGAATTTGCTAAGTATTCTCTTGATTAATAGTTTTGATGAAAGGATTGAAGTCTGTCCTAATTTAAAGAAATGCTTTATTTTTCAATAGGATCCAGTAGAGAAGAAATAACAGAACATTGGGAGTGGCTAGAACACAATGTTATGAAGACTTTATCAGTATTTGATTCAAATGAAGACATTACGAGCTTTGTCCAGGGGAAGATAAGAGTAAGTAACAGGCATAATTGGGAAAGGCTAAGTGTTCTTTTCCTTTAACTGTACACAAATAGTACATCATCTGTAGAATATTCAAGGACAGCATTGTAATTCTGCATATTCTGATTGAGTAGTATGTGACTGTTAACTTGAACATGTACCATTGTTCCTGTTTCTCTGCCCCACAACTAAATAAAGTTGTTTGACATAAACTCCTCTTGGTAAATGAGGCATCAAATGCCTTTAGAAAGTGGTCTGAAACTGTTGATAAATTATTTCACAATAATTTTAACAGTGCCTGGGAAGCATATGATCTATTTTTTTGTTCACTCTGTATATGGTAAATATTTAGCCCAGGAACTCTTGGGATTAAGTGAGGAAAATATGTCTGTTTGAGGAGACACAGGAATATGTGTCTTGTCTAAGCTGTGTGGGAGACTTGGTGGATGAGTCTGAAATAGCGCATTTTATTTGTGAATTATGATTTGATCCTCAGACTCTTCTTCCCCTTCTAAAACTTAGAACACTGTGCTGTGTGCATGCAGGTGCATATATGACAACCACAGATGACACAGGGACACACGCATAAAGTAATGTGATTTGTTGTTGTAGGGTTTGATTGCTGAAGAGGGAAAAGATTCTTTTGTAAAAGAAGATGACCCTGAGAAGTTTCGTGAAGGTCTTATGAAGTTTGAGAAGTGTTTTGGATTACCAGAGCAGGAGAAGTTGATCACCTACTACTCCTGCAGTTACTGGAAGGGCAGAGTGCCCTGTCAGGGTTGGCTGTATCTCAGCACCAACTTCCTCAGCTTCTACTCATTTTTGCTTGGAGCAGAAGGTAAGTAAGCCTTGATGCTAAGCTGTGTCCCCTCATGCTTCACTGCTCATCTTTCAGATGAGGAGGAATTCTTCCTATGTGCTAAGGGAGCTGTTTTGCCATGTGAGCAGATGTCAACAGAGATCAGCAGAAGCTGCCACCATCATTTATGGAAATGCATATGTTTGTGTAACATACTACACAGTACACATTATTATGCTTCCTTAATTCAAGCTTCAGAGATAAGGCAGACTTCCAGAACTTGATTGTAGCTAAAAGCTGTCCATCATCTTTAGTTCATGCTGCATTATTAACTCTATGAGGATTGCAGTTATTTCTTCACACACAGGCTTAATATTTCACATGGGTGCACTACACACTGGTGATAATTGCACATATATCTTTCTTTCCCTGTGTGCCATTAGTTTGAAGTGCCCAAACAAATGCCTCTAATAGTGTGTATTGTAACAGTATTTATGTGAAAAAAATGGAAAACATACAGAAAATAGGATCCTTTCAAAGCTGATTTTGATCTGTATTGAGAAATGCCATAGCTAAAAGGCACAGTTCCTCTACATGCCAATACATGATGGATTTAATTTAAGAAGCCCTGTTGGTGAGCTGTTGAAAAGGGTGGGCTTGTATGATGGTGTTTGTTTGCTGTTTGCACTTTCACATAAGAGCAAGGAAAAGGTGATGTAAACTTGTGTTGTCATACATGGTGTATGTTTTAATGTTTTTCTATAAAATTCTTTCTAATGGAATTAATTTTTAGGAAATGTGAAGAGAATGCATTTTGTGGGTATTAATTTGTAGTCCTTTCCAAGTGTGTTATAGTTTGACTATGTTGTTTAATTATTTTCTATTAGTGCTGCTACTGCTGCATTTCTTCTTTAATACAGGCAGATACTGAGAACTCATATGTCTCAGATGTCCTTACATTTTTATTTTCAGTAAAACTTATCATCTCCTGGGATGAAATATCAAAACTTGAGAAAACTTCCAACGTGATTCTGACAGAGAGCATTCATGTGTGCTCCCATGGGGAAGATCATTATTTTTCCATGTTTTTGCACATTAGCGAAACATTCCTTCTCATGGAGCAGCTGGCAAACTATGCTGTTAGGAGACTTTTTGACAAGGAGACATTTGAGAATGATCCAGTCCTTCATGACCCTCTGCAGATCACCAAGAGGTAATGCCTTGCTTTTGTTTATCTGTTCTGGGCTTAGTATTTGCTTAGGCAAAGAGGAAGAGAACCCTTGTCTCAAGGAGATGGTAAATATCAGCAAGGCTGATATTTTCTTAACCAAATGTTGGCCCAAAGCCATGTGAGACATTGTAATTTGTTGTTGCTTGGCAGGATCTAAAGTCTGTATGAAGGCAGGAGGTGATCAAATCTTCAGTGCTGGTCTTCCAACTAAAAGGTTTATATTAGTTTGAATTTTGGGAAGGTGTTCTTGCAGCATTTAGGATTAGAAAGTTCAGATTAGAGCTACAGTGTCTCCAGAGATACCTGATGAGGAAGGACAAGGTGGGGAAGAAATAATTTAATAGACGTGTAAATGACAACTGCATGGCTTTTCTGAAAGCCCCTGGAGGTGGGTGTTAAAATCAGTGAGTTGCAGATGGGTGCATGGCTTTCCTGAGGTACAGCATTATTTTGGGTGGTGGGAAAGACATGAATATCAGTAACTTAATGGTTAAGTTCCTTCCTTTTCCTTTGATTCCTCAGTTTGGTAGCAATGCTTGAGAAGGGTACTGCTCTATAACCAAAATATTATTTCTGGCTGCAATTATCTGTGAAAAACTAGCCCATGGCAGATATTTAAACATGTGCTACATTTCTAGCTAATTAACCCTTCATCAAGCCAAAACTTGTTCTTGTTTTAAATGGATTATTCAATGTGTGGGGAAACAGAGCACATTGTGCTATTAGTATCTTTTCTGCACTACCTGTAGGCCCTGTAATGTTTTACTGTGTAAGAACATTATTGAATCTGCTCCTGTTTAGTGACATATTGAAATATTTTCTTAAGTGGATGTACAGGTAGGTGTGGTCCTGCCCTTTGTTGCCTCTTCAGGAAAAAACCTTGAACCGTCCAGATTGATCCCATAGATTTTGGGAGAGGAGAGCATGATGTTTGACTGTCTTTTCCCAAGATATTTTTTACTTTCATATTTGTAAAGACATTTAAAACTTATTTAATTTTTCTTTTCTCTTCTCTACCAATGTGTTTTGTTTTTAATCCAGAGGCCTGGAGAGCCATGCCCACAGTGAGCAGTTTAGTGCATTCTTCAGGCTACCTAAAGAAGAGTCCTTGAAGGAAGTTCATGAGTGCTTCTTATGGGTTCCTTTCAGTCATTACAACACCCATGGGAAAATGTGCATTTCAGAAAACTACATCTGTTTTGCTAGCCAGGATGGCAGCCTGTGCAGTGTAATCATTCCACTGAGAGAGGTAATGCTAACTACAAATCAGTTAGACCAGCAGTTTTGCACTTGTATAGTTTAATGCCAGTTTAGCAAATTTTCATTAGAATCTCCTTATTTTATGTGTTGTCATGTATTTCCCCTTACCCTGGTACTACATTCAGGAATTCAGGTTTCTGGAACTGCTTTCATGTTTCTGATTTGTTTCTCTATCTTCTTTCCCTTTTCTTTTTACTCTTATTTTTGTAGCTCAGTACGGAATCTAATTTTTAAATACTTTTTTTGTTAAATGAAAAAGCTTTTGCTTAGTACTTGTAGGTGAGTTAATGAGACCACCATTGTCACCTTTCAGTCTTCCAGTGTTAAAAGCTTTTCATCAACACCAGACACATTTTACAGTAGCCTACAAATAAACCAGGTTCTATAATTGGTCTGTAATTAATTGCTTTACATGCTCTATGTACACACTGCCTAATATAAGATGCCTGACACAGGAGGTGAGCTGTACTAATTTCAGCAATACATTTAGTGTTCCCCACCTACATAAAACAATTTATTTGATTATCTATGAATAGTGCTGCAAACAACAGAGATTTCCATAACATAAGAGGCTGTTTTAAAGGAGCTGGCTCTAAATTTATTCTTTTGAACTGTCAGACCCTCACTGTTCTACAGGACTGCAGTTACCTCATTTCAGTGGTCTTTCCTTCTTTACCTATAACAATGTGCTCAATGGTTTTCTGTTCTGTTCCTTTAACAACATGAATACATCAGCAGTGCCAGTCAGTCTAGATTCTCCTGGTTGTCACACTTGAACTTGCATGATTAAAGTGTTTTAACTGCTCTAATCTGTAACTGTTCCATCATGACAATTAAAGTCAGCTCTAGCTGTCGTCTGTTATGACAGCTGCTTTGACAGGGTATTCTCAGTGGAAATTCAGTCTTGTAAAACTTGTTTCATTTGATTACTTACAAAAGTCATGTTTTCTCTGCTTTTGGATGGTAAGAAAAAAAAAGCAACTGCCTCAGTGGGTAGAAGGAGACAAGGTTTTCAAATAAGTTGAGCACTCACAGCTGGAAAAACCTTTTTAAAGATTTCTGGTACTCTGTCAAAAATCTGTTGCATAATACTTAGTGCCTTTTGGTAAAATAGCTACAGGCAATTGAGCTTTCGGCTTGTAACTTGTGTTACCTAGTCTGCTTGTGTGCTTCAAAGAGTTTCATTTACACATATATTCTTAAGAGGTCTTCTCTTTTATAAATAAGCAGGTAAAATTCCTTGCTTAATTGATGTGTCCTTGGTTCCATAGGTCACAGGGGTGGATAAAACAGATCCAGCCAGCAGAGGAGTCAGCATTAGTACCAAAGGGAAAACAGCTTTTCGTTTCACAGAGGTGAGAGATTTTGAGCTGCTCGTGGCAAAGCTCAGGATGAAATGCAATGCAACTGCAAGTCCACAGCACATCATACCTACTGAGGTAACTGCTCTGGCAATTCTAATTTCTTAGAATTTGTTTATAGGAATAAGTCCTGTACCTCTGGTCTTAAGGTTTGGAAAAATAAATAACTCTGCCCATGTGAAAGAGAATGAGTTGGACAATGGTGCTACTGTGAATGCATTCTAGTTTGGGTCCTTATACTTTGTTTTTCATCAGGTTTTGAAAAACAACTCCAGCTGTAATGCTGGTTTTTAAGTGCTCTCAGGTTTTCTATATAGGTCACTGTATGAATGGGGTTTTTTTTGGTGTTGATGAATAGTCAGGCCTCCCTATCCTCATATTCTCAGTTCTCATTATGAATATTTGTCCTTCCATAATACTATTTTTTTGCTTGAGAGATGGCTTTTTTTTTTTCCCAAGTGCAGCCTCCTGAAGCCCAGCTGTGCAGAGCAGGGACTGCTGTTTTTCATTTATTTCAGAAGTCTGTATCTGGCACCTGTAACTTAATATCATAAACAATGATGGTCTGGTATCAGTGCTGCTTCTTGGAGGATTGTTTGGTATTTATGAGTACCACTGTTAATTTTTTTTCAAGGTTGCAGCTGGTTCTGCTGCTGACAGTCCAAAGGATTTTGGTGCAGGACAGTCAAAGATGGGCCAGAGAGATAACAGCAAAACTGTTAGTACAGAAGCACTGATGACTGTCTACCATCCTCAGGATGCTGAGAACCTTGACTCTAAAATGGTAAGGGATAAAATGACCAACAGTTTTTGGGATCTACTTGGAAAGGAGTAAAATATATCAAAATGAATTCCAGCCAGGCTGCTGGTTTCCTTGAGGACCTTTGCCAGTCTTCTTTCACCTGCATTTTCTGTATTTGGAGTCCACAGGGTACTTATTCATAGTTACATTCAATTTTCTGCTCATCTTGTTTAATAATGATATACCTTATCTTCATGGAGGTAATTTCTCCTGCTCTTCCACCCCTCAGAGAAGAGTTGGCTGTTTGTTTTATGATAGTGAACACATTGCTTTTCCATCTGAATTTTTAAGATGCAAAGTCACTACAAATTTTCTAGGAGCAAGGAGAATGTTCTAAGAAATTGACTTAACTTCTTCCTTGTTTCCTTTTTCTGCACCACTGTCTAGCAAAGTTATGCTCTGGAGAATATTTATGTAGTTGTTTTTGCAGCAGAACATCCAATTTTTGCTTCTCCATAATGTGTGCAAGAAGACAGGTTTTATTTCAAAATAAGTCTTCCAGCAGAATTGAGTAAATTAAGATATGTAATTATTTATGTTAGAAATACCAGAAAACAAATACCCTTTAGGCAGGACAAAAAGGAGTCCAGCTTTTTAAATCCTGCTTTTTTATAGTATGTTGAACAAAAGTGAACAAAATCTCCTTTTCCTTTCAGCACCTTTAGTTTCTTTAACAATTTTAAATCCTAGTGCTTCTTCTTGCACAGAAATTGTAGTGGTGACATTCACCCTTGAGCCCTGGAGCCTCACACGAGCTGGAGCACCCGATCAACGATTGCTTTGCTTCAGAGAAGTGTCTGTGTGACCTTCCTGTGCTGTGGCAGTTGTTGGTTTCTGTCAGATGGGATACTGGATTAGATCTGCCTTCTGTCTCATCTTATATAAACATACTTTAAAGAACAGCAGGTCATGTATGAGGTGGCATTTTATGCTAAATTTGTGCTCTGCATAGGCTGGATTTTGCTCTGATTTGCTTCAGCACTCATTTCACACATCAATATGGATGCCAACGCTGAAGTTCCCAGTTTATATGAATATAACTGGGAGCAAAATTTACTTTTGTTCTCTGAAACCTGAGGAGAATCTACCAGTGTACTTAATGCTTATTATCCTCTGCTTTTTGTAGTTGAAAGAAAAAATGAAGGAGCAGTCGTGGAACATCCTGTTTGCGGAACGGGGCCATGGGGTCAGTATGTTTCGAACAAAGAAGACTCGAGACCTCGTTGTAAGAGGCATCCCAGAGGCATTAAGAGGAGAACTCTGGCTCCTCTTCTCAGGTACTGCATAACAAGTATAATTGGTTCATTTTGGGAGTCATCATTGGCAGTTTTCATTGCTGAGTGATTCTATTAATTTCAGTAGAATTACTCTGACACATTACTTCAGTAATAGCTGGAGATTCATGAGGTACCTCAGTAGTCACCAGAATTTTTATAAAGAATGCAAACAATCAAATTACTGCTTTACTGCTGTCCTCTAATACTGTGCAATACAATGTATTGGCAGGTGCTGTAAATGATATGGCATCCAACCCTGGTTATTACACTGAGTTGGTGGAAAAGTCCTTAGGAACGTGCACTTTGGCTACTGACGAAATCGAACGAGATTTACGCCGCTCCTTACCTGAGCATCCTGCTTTTCAAAGTGACACAGGAATTTCTGCCCTCAGGAGAGTTCTTACAGCTTATGCATTCAGGAATCCACAAATTGGATATTGTCAGGTATGGGAGTTTTGAGAGTCTTAGTGTTGGTTGTTGAAATATTAGCTTATGATGGCAGTATGGTAGCACCTCATAAAATCTGTCAGAGAAATGTGAAATAATTTCTTGCTAAGTGGTTCACTTACTTTGCTTATTTCATGCCATTGTGTAAAATGAGTTTTTATGTTGTACTTGAATTAGTTTATAAATGCTGTTATGTCCACTTCATATATGCATTTGCATTCTAACAAAACATATAGCACTTTAAAATATTTCTTTGTGCTTTAGATACTCTGTTCTGTATTTAATAACATAGAGGTAAAACTCTTGTCCTGGATATGGCTGTAGGGGATCCCAGCACTTCAAAAATGTGCTGTAAAGTGCTTTCAGAAATACGAATTCTAAAAAATAATACCAGTTGTGTTTTCACTGTCTTTTCTCTTAAATGTTTCCTTTCCTGTTTGAATGTTGCAGGCAATGAATATTCTGACGTCAGTGCTTCTGCTGTATGCTAAAGAGGAGGAAGCATTCTGGCTTTTGGTTGCTGTGTGTGAAAGGATGCTCCCTGATTATTTCAATCGCCGAATCATTGGTAACATCCATCTGCTTTTTTATCTATTTTGAATTGAATGTCTGCCTATATTGAATGTCAGTGATTATTCATTAAGAACAAATGTAAGGAGTGGGCTGAAGACTGACCAGTGCAGAGAAACCATTGCATTTGTTTCTGTATTGTTGAGTAGAAAATGGAGAATACGGAGAACATCCCATGACTCCTTCTTAAATAGGCATGGATGTGATTTTCAGATATTGTCAGTATTCTAGGCATAACTACTCAAGAAATAGCCAGTTAGACTATTATACTGTTTTTTTTTTTTTAATATAACTGCAATTCATACTATTTATTTGAAAGCAGATGAAGGAAAAGGAGTTCTTTCCGGTCCAGACTTGGACTTTGATCTCAAATGCAGTTCTTACAGGTGTATATGTTAGAAGCAAATGGGGTGTGAAGTTCCTCTCTGGTTGCAGAGGGAGTGTATTGGCTGCCAGGAGAGTCACTGGAAGCAGCCATGGCCTCACCAAAGTGCCAACACACTTCAGGCATGGCCAAGGCTCTGGCCCCATGCATGGAGAGCACATTGCCAGCATGGGGGAAGGAGCCAATGGTTCTGTGCAGCTGAGCCTCTGTGTGTGTGCTTGTACAACAAAGCTGCACTGGGACAGGACAGGAGCTCTGTTTCTGGCTGGTGCTCTGAGAAGTGTGCTTCTCTGTGTTAAGATTTGGGTGGTGGTTTTGTTATCCTTTCCCTGCAGGTGCCTTGGTAGATCAGGCAGTGTTTGAGGAGCTCATCAGGGTTCACCTGCCTCAGTTGACAGACCACATGACGGACATGACTTTTTTCTCCTCGGTCTCTCTCTCCTGGTTCCTTACCCTTTTTATCAGTGTGCTGCCAATTGAAAGTGCAGTCAATGTGGTGGACTGTTTCTTCTATGATGGAATAAAGGCAATCTTGCAGCTGGGCCTTGCAGTGCTGGAGTACAACATGGAGAAGTTGCTCACTTGTAAGGATGATGCAGAAGCAGTCACTGTTCTCAACAGGTATTAGTGTAACTGTTACTCTTTCAGGCTACGTAGCAGCTGCTATAATTGCATATAGATAAGTCATTCTGAGGTAGCTGAGAAGACATCTAGCCAAGACTTCCAAAGGCTTCAAAGGAGTTAGTGTTTATCTCAGGCTGAAATTCTGGAAGAGGTGGCTGGAAAGTGGGCTTGGATCCTCTGAAAATCCCATCCTATATTCAAGTTCTTCTAAAACCAGAGCTATTTTGTGAATTTTAAAGAAAAAGCAATGTGCTTTTTACCTTGAATTTATATCATGTATAGAAGGCAGCTTCCCTTGATGAGATTATCTAAAGCGCATTATGATTGTTTTAGACAGTTCAGGCATCAACTTAGAGGCAGCAAATTCTTCAGCCTTCTTCTTGTAATTTAGGCTGCTAAATCCTATGCTGTTCATGGTTTAAAAAGAAAAAACAAAAAGAAAAAAAAACACCAAAAAATGTGATGAGTTCAAGCATGACGAGATGTTTATTCTATGTTAGCAAGTGAAATGTGCTTTAAACTGACTTACTGCAAACAAAACTTACAGTTTTTTTCTTCACTAACTAAATTCTCTTGTTGATGCTGTGGTTGTGTATCATGGAGTATTAGAACAGCAAAATTGCTATGCTATAGGAGTTAAGTTACAACTGTTAATAACTGATAATAAGAATCTCTGTTTAGTGATGCTTTTATATGTTGCATGTTTGAATGGGATAGGAGTCACAGAATTATTGAGGAAAATGTAGTTTTTGTTATGAGACCATGCAATCTGGTATTTATTGTAAAATCTGACCTTCCCACTGGATCTATTTAGGTTGGTTATGTAGGTGTGATAAGCAGGTACAGATCAGGCATTAGCTTATACATCTGGGGGAGTTAAGATTGTCTTGTTCACAGTTTAGGACAAGCCTTTACTATGTCCCAGTTAGTGCAACCTTGCTATATGGATTAGAAAACCAGGGGAATGCCAAATGGAAGGGAACTTGGAAAGAGTCTTGTTTAACTTCCCACTCAAGAGAGAAATAATTACTGCTAGCACTAGATCACATAAGCTCAGTCTTAAAAACTCCCAAGGCTAGAAACTCTACAATGTTCCCTGGGTGGGCAGTTCCCATGTTTGTATATCTTTGTTACTACTACAGCACATTTGTGCTACTGACTCTGATATTATTTGCTTTTTCCCATTCGCTACACCCTTTTTCTTCAGTAGATGACAATATTAATTGTTTCATTGTGACAAACTGGTTCCTGCTGATTTCTCATGTGTTTGCTTTGTGCAGATTTTTTGACAGTGTCACTAACAAAGACAGTCCTTTACCTCCAGCTGTGCAGCAGGGCTCCAGCCTCAGTGACACAAAGAGTGACCATCCCAAAGTGGACATCACTGATCTGATCCGAGAGTCAAATGAAGTATGTGTGTTCCTGTGTGCGTGTTTTTGCATCCCGTGCAGTGTTCATGTTTCATGGGCTACTTTCAAACAGTGCAGTTGCATTGTACACAAACTAAGGCAGAAAATCTGCCTGAATTGGTAGAAATATGGCCCTGTATTTTGTGGAGCCTCACTGAAAACCTTATAGATTATGGCACAGGTTTGCTTTTCTGTTGTTTTGGGGTTTTAACTGCTAGGAAAGTGCTTTCTAGTCTGTCCTGAGTGCAGTTCCCAAGATTCATCCCAGGTCATGTATTACCATCCCTCATTCACATTATTAGTTTGCTAACTGAATGACAAAATGCAGCAGAAACAGCCTTTGTGGTATACTAATTTGAGACTGATTACTGCACATTGCCGATACTGGTAAATTTTGACATAATAATGTATATGGGAAACTGTTGTTCATGAGAGAAATGAGTTTATGAGTGTATATGGGAAACTGTTGTTCATGAGAGAAATGAGTTTAAGTGAAAAGGTTTGGACTTTTAAAAGTTACACTGGTTAAGGAGAATGTTAGTGCTGTAATAAATTATTTTTTCTCAGAATTTCTGTGATCTTCCTTTACGTCCATGACTGTATTGTGCTTAGATGCAAGAAAGACAAAAAATACTTGTTTAGATGTGTCTCCCCAGGAGTTGATTGCATGGAATGGTGCTTTTCTTCTCAGAGGTACGGAGATATTCGCTATGAGGATGTGGAGAGCTTGCGCTGCAGGAACAGGCTTTATGTCATCCAGACCTTGGAAACTACAACCAAGCAGAACGTGGTGAGTGACTTGGAAGAGTTTCAGCCTTCTCACTGAAAAAAAATCATCCCCTTTTGGAAGGTTCAGAGAGGAGCTGTAGTTTCCAGGGCCAAATACATGATTTTATACTGAAGGCCCTCATGCCTGCAGGGTGTCTGTGAACTGAGGCTTGGCCTGTGATGTTTTCAGGCTGAAATCACAGCATGACCTTCTGGTCTCGTTACAAGTCACACCACTAAGGGCTGGCCTATCTCCCACACTCTGTGTGCATTGGAACAGGCTGACCTATATTTCTATCTGCTGATGTTAATACTTTTCTCTTAGAGGCATAGAGCACTGTGCAGAAGAACAATTAAGCACCTGCATTTTTACTGCCACTGAAGAGGTTATTGTGGTGCATTCAACAGGGGTTGTTTTTTGTCTGTGTTTTGTGTGAATGTCTGGTAATGTGGCAGCTTTCCATCTGCCCATCTCAGCCTTTCAATTCAGACTGCTCAATGGAGGTGGAGGTTGTGAGGAGCTTCCTTTGTTTGCCTTTTTTTTTTTTCAGTGGCTCATTTCCAATACCTGATGATAATACCAGTCTGTCCAGCACCCAGGGCTTCTTTCTGTAGTAAATGTGGCTTGCAGCAACAGAAACTATATGCTGGTGGTTATGCTAAGATGATATTGTTGTATTTCATTTTACAAAACATGTATGTTGTGAAGTTGGAAGCTGATCTTGTAACAAACTTTGTTTTTTTTTTTTTACACTGTGAATTTTTTTTTTAATTAAAAAAAATGAGGATTCAGCTTCACTGTTGAGAGCTGAACATGCATTTGCCCATTTAAAGGAAGCCATATGTTATGTTGTTATAAATAATTGAGTTTTATCTCCTGGGTTTCATAGTGTAGGCTCCGTGTATGCTAGAACATGACTAGCCTTAAGCTTTTCTCTTTTTTTTTGAGAAATTATTTATTTTAATCTATAATGTTCTGATTACTTTTTAAAATAAGTGCTATTCTTGCTTCTAATTATAATATACCAAAACCTGGAATATGCAAACAGTGCCTCTTAATGAAATGTTAAGTCTCCCATAATTTTATTCTACAGGCTTATTCCAAAGAGGGAAGAGACATTAATTAATTTTTCTTATTTTTGTTTCAGCTACGTGTTGTGTCTCAAGAAGTAAAATTCAGTCCTAGTGATCTTGAGGAGCTTTATGAATTATTCAAGGTAATGTGCTACTTTCCTCACTTACTAAACAGCCACCATAATGGTAGACTTTGAAATGGTTTTAATAAATAGAGATAAAGGTTGGACTTTATGTTTTACATGCCAGCTGTACTACTGATTACATAACTCTTCACATCTTTCCTCCAGAGAAACTTGTTGTTTCCTAAAACCTCATGTTCTGCCCTTGCTTTGCAGAAGGAGCATTTTCTCTCCTGTTACTGGAGTGTAAACAGTCCTGTCCTGCAACACCATGACGCCAGCCTGCCCTACCTTGAGCAGTACAGGATTGACTGCCAACAGTTCAGGGTTCTGTGCCACCTCCTGAGCCCCTGGTCACACTGTGCTAACAGAGACTCCCTGGCCCTCTGGACATTCCGACTGATGGACGACAGCTCCAGCTGCCTGATAAACTTCAAACAGTTTGCCTGTGTTCTTGGTATGGCAACAAAGTACACTGAGCACATTCACCAGGCTTCTGGGGTGTGTCACTTTCCATACACTGTACAAAAAGCTGAGGAGACTTAGTCTCTTAACACAGGGTCAAATAGAGTGATTTTTATTACAGGCAGAATAATTCCCTCTTGGAGATTAAATTTAAATATGGCTTAGCCATCAAAATATCCAGAAATTAAGAATGGTCTGATCTCATTGGCCTGTTTGGTTTATGATGACTCTTCATACTAAGTCATCTTATACACGGATTGTGCAGGATGACCAATGCCTTATACCTCTGGGGAGCTGAAAGTTTTCTTGGCTCACTGCTCTGCTCCTTTCATCTTGTTTTCAAAGCGGTGTTGTTCATGAAACAAAAAAATTAAGGGAAATGCTGAGATGTTAGTGCTGTATTTCTTTGGTGCTGTGGTTTTATTTTAGTAAGTCATAGACATTGTTAGTGTTCTTCCATCAGTGTAGGCTAAGCCCAGGCTCAGCCACAGGTGACAAGTGCTTTCCTTAAGCTTCATATCTAATTATACTCCCTGTAAAGTAGGGCCCATGTCCAGTTCCAGCCTCCCTGGGTTGTATTTGTTTAGGTTAAGAGAGTGTTTTAAAGTTTGGTCCAGTTGAATAGACTGTCCTTTCCCCTCACAGATACGATGTATAATGGAAGCTTCACTGACAAACTCAAGCTTCTTTTTAAGTTGCACATCCCTCCGGGTAAGTGAGAAACAGGGGCATTTGGGGAGAGCTGTCTCTGGTCTCATCATGAACACTGCTTTGTTCATGCCTGGGCACCATGAACCCACTTTATTCAATCATTTATTGCAGCTTTTACTGAAGTAGAATCTCTAAGCCCTTCCAAAGGGGATGATCTTTCAAAAGAAGAACTGATCCACTTCAGCCAACTCAGTGGTAAGCTCCAGAGTGTGAAGTGTTGCCTGTAGAACACTAGAAGGAATCTCTCCTGTGAAAAATGGGGAGCTTTCTTTTTTTGATAGCAGTTTCATTTGTGATCTGCCTCACAGTAGCTTCTATTTTTATAGAAAATATGCAGATTTTATCATGTGGTTTCTTCTTGACCTAATCTGTGCTGAGAACATTGAGGGTCTTACCCCTTAAGGAAGGAATTTTTGATAAGGGAAATGAAACATTGGTCTTCTTTTCTGAAATAAATAACTTTTTTTTTCTTTCCCTAAATCGTAGTGTCATCTGTTGGGGATAATCTTGATTCTTTGAAGAGCAGCCCAGAAAAAGGTAACAGAATCCTGGTGGCACATTTGGTAACTGTTGTTCTTTGGGGGAGTGGAGCTGGGAAAGTGTGTGGTGACAAGTATATTAAGTAACATCAACCTTACTGTGTAGTTGTGGGAACAAAAGGGCAAAAGTAAATTCTGATCCTGTGTAGTCCTTGATCCCAACACTCTTGAGAAGGAATGACATTGAAGATGCCAGTTCTTTTTCTTACCATCCCTCATGGGAAGCTCTTAGTTCTTGTTTGTTCACTATTTTTTTTCCACTTCTTCCCCTTTAAAAAGGGAAGGGGAAGGTTGATATTCAGACATATCTGAAGCAATGGCAAGATGAACTTCTTAAAAAAGAAGAAAACGTCAAGGATTTGCCAAGAATGAATCAGGTAAACTTGTCTGATCTTATTTAAGTCTATTTTGTCTTGGAAGTTTTACCGTGTAAATCCTGTTACAATATTTCTAAAGGATTTGTAGGATCCCTTTAATTTCAAATCTTCACATCAGTCATTAGACTGTGGCTTTTTAAAACTGCTGTAATGTGTAAAGAGAGGGACTTTGAGACACACAGATTTCTCAGGGCTAGTCCATGCTGTCATTAGAGCAGCTGCACCAGGCAGCAGCAGGCACTGGACTGAGAATACAACAGGCAGTGAAACAGTTGTGCTGCTCTTCTCTGAACAGTCTCCTCTGTGTCTCTCCATAGTCTCAGTTCATCCAGTTCTCAAAAACTCTCTACAATCTGTTCCACGGGGACCCTGAGGAGGAGCTCTTGTATCGGGCCATCGCGGTGGTCACCAGCCTCCTGCTGAAAATGGAAGAAGTTGGCAGAAGACTGCAGAGTCCCCTGTCACCTGTCAAAGGTCCAGGTGCTCTTACAGAAAAGGCTGCTGAACTGCCCAAAGAGAGGCAGGAGGGAAGCAGCTCTGAGCAGACTGAAGGCAGTAGGGCACAGAGTTTGGAAGGGAACCATGAATGGTCTTTTGCCTTTGAACAGATTCTGGCATCCTTATTAAATGAGCCAGTCTTTGTGAGATTTTTTGAAAAACCTCATGACATAAAAGCTAAAATTGAGAGTGCTAAAAATTTACAACTTAAAGCAAGAACCAGAGTGTAATTTTCTTTACATTTGACTCTGAATTAATCACATAAAGTGCTTACAAATGAAGGCTAACTCTGGAAATCAAGTCTGGTGTTGACATAGGGAATGAAGTTTGAAGAATTAGCTTTAAGTATCAGATTACTGGTATGTAATGTAAATAAAAATAGTTTGAAGCACAGTCACTTTCTTGCATTGTTCATAAGTTTCACTCCAAAAAAAAGGACTGAAAAATAAACTGTCTTTCCATGTTACTAAAACATGCAGCATTGCTTGGAGATACTGGATGTGTACCTGCTGCAAACCTGTCTGAATGTTAGAGAAGGTGTTCTCCAGGTTCTTTTCTATTATTGTGATAAAAGGAATGACTTTTTCCCATTTTCACTTTAAAGGAGTGTCAACAGCTTGGAGGTTGTCTTCCACATTAATTAGTTATTTCCAAATTGCTTGTGGACTGGGTTCAAAGCAGAGTGAAGACTAAGAACAGAGGCTGTGGTAGCACAAGACCATGAGATTAGAAAAAGAAGCTGCCCTGCTCACAATTCCTCTCCTTTGATGTTACCCATGGGTCTGGACTCTAGCAGATTCCAGCCCCTCTTTTTCTCATTTTCCTACCATTCTTCTTACAAAGAAAAGGTGAAAAGGATGGAAGCTTATCATCCAGGCTGCACAGGGATGCAGAAACTAATACTGTTTGTTTAAAATCAAGGGAAAGCAGTGGCTAAATCTGCCTGGCCACATGGTGATTGTACTTTATCTGGCAAGAGGAGCCATTGTTGGCTTCTTAAGAGCATGTTGATGAAATGAAGAGTTTTGCTGGTGTTTGGAAAGCCCAAGCACAGGCCATCTGTAGCTGAGTGTTGACTGTTGAGCTGCCTAGAGACAGATTGCTGTTGCTCCTTTGCCTACCCTGAGTCTGTATCTCAGCCTGGTAATTACTGTTGCTTTTCTATAGCACTCTGCATTACTGCTGCTGGAATGTTTTCCATCTGTCAGGTTTCAAGGCAACAGGAAAACCCCCTTGAATCTGACTTGAAATTTTTAATATATAAAATATGATATAGTAGAGATCCTGTGGAGGAAAGCTCTTCCAGTGTAAAAGCTGAGAAATGTTGACCTTGAATCTTTGGTAGCTGGTGCTAGGAGGCATTTAGAGAAGGGGGGTTAGGGGCTTGTATTTGAACAACAACAGCAAAGTAAGTGGGGAGTCTGTGCTAAACTAGTATAAAATGTCTGTTTCTAAAGCCTGTGTGACAATCTTTCTCTGCAGAGCAGCATTATTTTTGTATTGTGCATGTATTTTTAAAGAAGCAGAATGGAGATGGTATCTTTCTGAGGCTTTTGTTGCAATACTAGTGTGAATGAAGAATAAAACGAATTTCTGACTTATTTGTGAAATACCATCATTGCAATTGGTGGTAAATTTATGAATTATGTCTTACACTCTCCTCAATACTCTCAGGTATTAATATAAAATAAAGTTTTACTGAAGAAGTCCAAAAGCTATATCATATATGTGGAAGATGAAACTTTTTTTCAGAAGCCTTCTCAAAGTAATTGCAGTTGATACAATATAGTGCTGATTTTTTATGTATAAAATATAAAAACTAATTTATCCATTTATGTGGATATGGATATGGCCACACTGTATTACTTTTTAAAAACGTTTTCACATAGTTGTTTAGAAATCACAAAGCAGATGATAATGTTTTTCTAGTCCAGGATGTACCCAGATAAGGTTTGATCAGTGAGTAATTCTGCAGATAGCCATGATGAAACTAATGGAGCTTCATGAGAATAGATACAGCTGCCCATACCAAAAGCTTTTGTAGGTTTATGAGAGATACTGTTCATGTCAACAAGTAGTCAAAGCTGTGAACTATTTGCTAATCAAGGTGACAGAGATATGAAAATCTTAAAACTCAAGAAACTCAAGGACTTCTTTGATTGAGAGTGAAGATGTGATCTAAGTACAGAAGAAGGTGAAGGAACTTGCAAAGTACAACAGCCTTCTGTTGTTACCTGGTTGTAAAAAGGTGCTCAATAAAAAGGTAAAAAGTTTGTACAATACCCTTTTCTATTAGTGCGTACCCAAGAGACTGTGGAGCCTTTGCCAGCTGGGCAGTAGCTCTTGTCAGATGTCCTATCCACGTATAAAGAGTATATATATATATATATAAAAATAGATTTAAGATGAGAAGTTGGATATATAGGGGAACACTAACTTGTATTAACTGCATGGATTTTTGTTGTTGTTGTTGTTGTTCAGTTTGTTTATATTTTTTCCCCAAAAGGGGGGTGTCTTTAAATTGTTCCTGTAATAGACCTGCAGGCTGATCCAGGAGGACTGATCACAGTGACCAGGCAGCCAGTCTCAGCAGGATGGAGGGTGGAGTGAGGTCACTTCCAATAGACTGAGGCAAAGTGGCAGGTCCCTCCTTTTGGAACCTCTGGATCACAGGCTGATTGCTTGGGGACATGTGGATGTAGCAAGTGCCAGTGATTTCCAAGGAGTGTAACCCAGAGTTATGTTTGCTGAGCTCTGCTTGTGACAAAGGAACTCTGGAGTTTGTCTGGCTTCTTTCCTTCCCTTTCCTATGCCAGCTCCTTCAGTCCCTATTCCAGACAGGCTGGATAACAAATAGATGCAGGTTTAGCTGGGACTGGCAGAGCTGGAGCATCAGCAGCTCGTTCCCTTCACTCCTGAGGAGTGATGATGCCTTGACTTCAAAGCCCTGCACAGTCAGGACAGAGATCTCTGTGCTGCTCCTTGGCCAGGTGCAGTTGGTGATGCAGAGATGGCCCCAGACTCCCATCACATCACTGAGGCTGCTGGGTATGCACACCAACAGGAAGCAGCTTGGTTAAGTGAATTCTGTTCTGTCACTTCACTCACCTGTGTTACTTTTTTTTCTGTAAGTTTCAATGAAGTTTTCTGCCTTTATTTTCAGGTTCAGTCATAGGAAATAAATGAAGGTGCATCATTCAGTACAAAATAGCTGCAGGTAGGCTGGAGATTGCTACAACAACTGATGGTGTTTATGTAGTTTGATCATTGCAGTGTGACCTGGCAGCTGTGACACTGGCAGTGGCTGTGGGGGACACTGCACAGTCCTCCCTGTGGCTGGGCCCTTGTTGCTGTGTACTAAGATGCCTTTTGTCAGGTGTAATTAGTAGCCTGGGGACACAGCCAGCAGAGCTGTGATGTTCCAGGTCTTGCCATATGGAATGTGTGACAGCCCTGACCCCCACAAGGAACTGGCTGCTTGGCTCTGTGTGCCCAGCTCAGGGCTTGGGCATGTGAGGGGAGGGAATAGCTGAAATAATGAAAATACCAGCTCTTTCCACCATAGGGGACACTGATGGTAATTAAACCAGTAGCATTTGCCAGGATGTGGAAGTGGCTGCTGCCATGTGATACAGAAAAATCACTTTCTGTTTTCCATCCATTCCTAAAACAAGCCACCTGTTCATCACTCTAATGGCTGAATAATAATGTCATTTTAGAAGAGTTTGCTACCATAGTGACTGAAAAATAGATGTGTGTCGATTTTATCAGAAGTTTCTCACCCAGTTGTACCATATGAGGTTCTTGATTGTGATTGCTGTTGTTATATGGACTAAACCAGAAGGAAATACTCAGATTTGTTTCCAGAAAAATAGGCTAAATTGTCTTTGTCACTTTACCAATAGAGCAGCACACGTTTGTGTTGACAGATTGCCTTTTATACAATGTGTTGTATGCAGAGGTACTGTAAGACAGATAAAGTGTTAAATAAAATATTGTTTACCTTAAGAAAAAAAAAAAACAAAACTGTGTTGGAGGCACTGTTATTGTTATTATTATTATTATTACTATTACTACTACTACTACTATTATTTCCTGGGATGGCCCTGCTGCAGGAGTTCCTTCAAGAGTGTTGGTCATGTTAAAGCCATGTTTAGTCAGTGCTTTGAAAAACAAGGAGCAAACCAAACAAAACAAGGACAGCAGCCTCCCAGAAGTGGAGGAAAAATGGAGACTGTGACAGGTAGAAAGATTTTAAAATAAAAAAGTCCTGCTCTATTAAATTATTAAATTAATAGCTGGCCTGTCATCTTGTCTAAGTGTAGTTAAGCAATTTGCGGGTTCCCATGTGAAAACAATCTTGTTAACACAACAACCTCTACCTGAATTGAAAAATAAATCTGTGTCAACAGTAAGATCTGTTCCATGAGAAGCCATAAAGGAAAAATGTAAAGAACCTGAATCTTAGCACATACACACAAATCACCTTCTCATCTAAATGAATAAATGAATGAAGTAGGAAGAAAACTACCAGCCAATAGGTGCTGCACATGAGGTCTGTGAAAACTATAAAATAAGTGATGTGAATAAAGAATTGGCTTTTCCCGCATGAAGAAAATGGAGCCTCAGCTGCTTTATTACATCTGATGAGCCGAGGCGATCGAGGGAGGGGGAAAAGGAGGCGGCCGAGCCCAGACGGGACTCGAGAGACGGAAAACACCAAGTCGGGAACGAACAGCCCGAAGCGAAAGGAAATTCAATCAGTAGCGAAAGGAAATTCAAGCAGCCGGCCGGGCAAAATACACAGAGACAAGAACCGGCAGCGGAGCGGGGACAGAAACTAACACAGACACAGAGAAATATGCATAGAAAAAAGCACAGAAGCAAATAGAGGAATAAACACAGAAAGAAGCCCAGAAACACGCCCAGCTCCCGGGAAGGCACCCCCAGGGGTGAGGGAGCATGGACCGAAAAATGCACTGCGGGCACTGAGCCGGGGGAAGCAAAGAGCGCTCTCAACACCCGAGGGGAGTGTCAGGAACCGGAGATGGGGGAGACACCATCCCGAATGGTGGCAGAGCACGGCCGAGAGCCGGGAAATACATCCTGGGAGGGGAGAAGCGGGGAACGGGCTGGACAACCATGGAAACAACACCGAGAACCGCGGAAATAGATGGTGTGAGGAGAGAACGGGCTGGAGAACCGCGGGAATAGCACAGATCCAACCCTGAGCCGGGGAGATCAGCGGCCAAAGAGTCCTGAAAAATGCGCTGTGCGAGCTACGCGCCGCGGAGCGTCACAGCCGCGTAACTGCGCACACAGGCCTGAGGAGTAAAGCCAGGGCTTTTGCGTTCAAAAACTACGCGGCGGAAAATACGCGCCGCGGAGCGTAACACCGGCGAAATTACGCGCCTACTCCGCGGAGAAAAATCGCGAATTCTGAGAGCAAAAACTACACGGTGGAAAATTCGCGTCGCACCCGCGTAACTACGCACATACTCCGCGGAGTAACGCGCAGAGTGAGAGATAAAAACGGGGTAAAAAAAATCTGAGCTCGCGCATTTCAGCCGACAAAAATCGTTACCTACGTGGTATTTTATTACAAATCCGTTTTAAAAAATGACAATCTGCTGAAGGGACCGCAGCTGCGGAGGCTCCAGAGACCTCTCGGTCACTATCTCCTGTGTCCGTTTCTGTTACCTTTTAATTCCGTTTTTCGTGTTTAAAAGACAATTAAAGAATGTTATATCCACTTTGAGACTGTTTTCAACCTAAACAATGTGAGGACAAAAGCCGGGAGACGCGAGCTCTAAAATGGTTCCGGCGGGAAACAGTGTGCTCAGGCGGTGGGGTTCCGGCTCCCGCTACACGGGGGCCGCGGTCGTCCCGGTGATCGCGGTGTCGGGTGGTGGCCGCGGTGGCTCCGCGCGGGTGAGTTTGATCCTCCAGAAAACCCCCGAGCCCCGGTCGGTTCGCAGCTCCATAACGGAACGCGCGAGCTCGGCAGAAGGCAGAAACCGGAGCACATTTCCTGCAACACAGCTCCTTCAATTAGCTGAAGGTCCCATTGCCGTTCCCTCCCGGAGCTCACAGTTCTAATGTTTTTCCCTCCCGGAGCCCTCAGCTCCATTGCCGTTCCCTCCCGGAGCCCATGGCTCCATTGCCGTTCCCCCACAGAGCCCACGGCTCCAGTGCCGTTCCCCCATAGAGCCCACGGCTCCAGTGCCGTTCCCCCATAGAGCCCACGGCTCCATTGCCGTTCCCCCACAGAGCCCACGGCTCCATTGCCGTTCCCCCACAGAGCCCTCAGCTCCATTGCCGTTCCCCCACAGAGCCCACGGCTCCATTGCCGTTCCCTCCCGGAGCCCTCAGCTTCATTGCCGTTCCCCCATAGAGCCCACGGCTCCATTGCCGTTCCCCCACAGAGCCCACGGCTCCATTGCCGTTCCCCCATAGAGCCCACGGCTCCATTGCCGTTCCCCCATAGAGCCCACGGCTCCATTGCCGTTCCCCCATAGAGCCCACGGCTCCATTGCCGTTCCTCCACAGAGCCCACGGCTCCATTGCCGTTCCCTCCCGGAGCCCTCAGCTTCATTGCCGTTCCCCCATAGAGCCCACGGCTCCAGTGCCGTTCCCCCACAGAGCCCACGGCTCCATTGCCGTTCCCTCCCGGAGCCCTCAGCTTCATTGCCGTTCCCCCATAGAGCCCACGGCTCCATTGCCGTTCCCTCCCGGAGCCCTCAGCTTCATTGCCGTTCCCCCATAGAGCCCACGGCTCCAGTGCCGTTCCCTCCCGGAGCCCTCAGCTTCATTGCCGTTCCCCCATAGAGCCCACGGCTCCATTGCCGTTCCCTCCCGGAGCCCTCAGCTTCATTGCCGTTCCCCCATAGAGCCCACGGCTCCAGTGCCGTTCCCTCACGGTCTCGCTTTCCAACAGCCCCGGCCGGCCCCTGCATTGGCGGCAGGTGGGAGCCACAAGCGCTCTCTGCCTTTTTAACCTTTCCTGTATTTTTTTTTTCCCGGCTTCCCCCCTTTTGCTACATGCGCTCTTTAGAGGGTGTGGGGTTTTTTTTTTGGTGTGTTGCTTTCCCCCCTCAGCTTTTCCACCCCCGGGGTTTGTTTGGGGAGCGGTGGATGCAGCAGCCCCGGGAGCGCTGGGGGCTGTGCCGGGCCTTCTCACCAAAAAACGGAGTAGTAACAAAACTACCGCCCAATGGGTGCTGCACACGAGCTCTGTGAAAACTGTGTAAAATAAGTGATGTGAATGAAGAATTGGCTTTTCCCGTATGAAGGAAATGGAGTCTCAGCTAATTTATTGCAATAGACCTATTCTGAAGTCTGAGGTGGCTCCAGTGCTGAGCTGGTGTGTACTGGCACTTGCTTTCTGCATCCAAATTCGATGTACAGACCCTAGTTTTTTATTTTAATTTATGCGTTGCTCCTCTTTCCTCTGGCACTGGTCACAGAAATCCCAGTCCTTGTCCCGAGCGTTCAGCTCTCCCTGCACACGGACACAGTGTGTGTCCCTCCTGGAGAGCAGGATCACACCCTGAGCCCCAACACACCCACACAATAACAAGAGTACATAGTGTGTAAGAGGTCCTACAAGTATTATTTTATTTCTTCTTAATTTTTTTTCTTTTTAAATACTATGTACAATCTGTTTAAAGCTTGTCAAAATGCATGGGCTCCCATTCAATGGAGCTGTGCAGGGACATAGATTCAAAACAAGAATAAAATCTTTACTGTTCATCTTCATAAGACACTTACTTTTTCCCATTACAAAATACTTTTAAGAATAATAACATTTATAAATGTATTTATATTCAACATCATATAAAATAAACCAAGATTTATACTCAATTCTAGACTTTTTCTTATTTCTTTTTTCTTGCATGGACTATATACAATATATACAGTAACTTCTCATTGTGTTTGTCAAATCAGCCTGATTGTACCCACCAGGCTTTAGCTTATATGTACAAATATGCTAAAAGTGCAAGACTTTATTATTTAAAGCTGCCTGTGTTTTCAGAGGTCTGGAATTGTGTGGAATTGTGTGTATTTCTATATAGATATACATCTGCATACATAGAAATGTATATTAAAAATACGTATATCTGTATATAGTTATAGTATATAGGTACTTGTGTACCAGAAAACCTCAGAACATTTATTACTGATAGGTCAACACTGACCCTGGAGGCCAACCCTGCTGCCATCAGTCATGTCCCTGCCCTCTGCTTGTCACTAACGAGTCACACTTAGATCTCTTGTGAACCAAACCCACCAGCAATCCTCAATTCCAAATGAGTCATAAAAGCACAGGTCATCGCTAACACCGAGGTAAACAAATACAAATCAACCTGAATAAAGATTTTTTTTTTTAATCCATCTATTTTTTTTTTTTTTTTGGAGAGTGACAATTTAAGGCAAAACGCCCCTGGCCCTGGTTCAGCCTTGCCCTTGGCTGGATGCAGACTGAGCAAAGACCAAGCCATCCCCAGAAAGGGTGGGTGGGATTCTGTCCTTTGGAGCATGTTGAGAAAACAAGGCTCTACCCGTGGGCAGTGCCTGGGACTGTGCAGCCCCCAGCAGCAGCAGCAGCAGCAGCAGCAGCAGCAGCAGCGAGGGGGCACCTGGGGGGGCTCTGACAATGAGGGGGGGCACGGGATAAAGTGCATTTTTAGGTCTCTGCTTTTAGCAAGGCTGATCTAACATGTAAACATCCTCACCAAGCTCCTGTGCTCTTGGCTGTGAGCTGTGAGCAGGGGCGGTGCTCCTAGCCCTCTATCCCTGCAGCCCAGGGCCAGGGCTGTGCCCATCTGCTGCACCCACCGCCCCCCACCTCCCCTGAACCCCTTCCCAACCCTATTTTTTTTTTTTTTTTTGGACTCACTATCAAAGCCACAGCAATGCCAGAAAACTGCTCTGCCTCAGCTACCTCCCTAGCAAGCCCTGTTAAAAAAAGACACCTCTCCCCAAGCACCACCAGCTGTGAGATCCATTTGATTGCCAATCCATGGCTGGGCTGTGTGGTGATGGGACATTGTACACCAGCCATGGGGATGTGCTGGGATGATACAGGTTTAATGGGGAAGCCAGGGAAATCATGGCCTTTCCCTCCAGCCAGCCACCCTGAGCCACAAACTGTGCAGTGCTGGAGCACTAACACAGATAGAAGTGTTAGCCTCCCCTCTAATGTTATGTGCCAAGGCTATGGTGAAAAAATCCCACAACCAACTCCCATGAGCACTCCTGCTGCCTTAGGATGGGGAGAGGGAGACCCTAAAAATATGCATGCTTTAAAAACAGAAGTTTCCTACCCTGAAGGCTCTGTGCTGGCAGCACAAACCTGCAGAGCAGGAAAGGCCCAGATGTTTTATTTCAGCTCCAGATTGCCCCACAGAGGCAGGTGTTCCAAACCCCACTACCAGCAGTGAGCTGGCCCATGGCTCTGCTACAGCCACGATTTCTTGTCATGGTTTGAGATGGAGGGGCTGACTCAGGCTGTCCAAGAGCTGCTGCTTGGCTGCCCAGCACCCAGGGGCTGCCTGTGCTGTGTGGGTCCAGCCAGGGACTGTGCTGACAAGGCACAAGCCCCAGTACTGGACCTCTCATTGCTTCCATTCTGTGGCCAACTACATTCCCCAAAATGCTGCAGGTGGCCAGCTCTGAACCCACCATCCAATACTGGACCCCTCATTGCCTCCATTCTGTGGCCAACTACCTTTCCCACAATGCTGCATGTGGCCAGCTTTGAACCCACCATCCATTCCATCTGGCACCCCTGGCAGCTGTGCATTAATATCCCAGTCAAACTAACCCCTGCAGCTGCTTTTGCCCAAGGGAGGGGACCCATGAACAGCCAGGGGTTGGCACAGGTTTGTTCATAGACCCACCTCTGCCCTGGCCAAAACACCAAAGCACCCTAAGGGCCTTGCACCAGTCCCTGAAAGCTCCTGGCTGACCCCATCTCCAGCAGCCTGTCCTCCCACTGCCACTCCCCCACGCAATGTGGCACCCCAAAAAACTCCATCCCCTTCCCCAGGAAGAACTGCTGGGAAACAGACCCTGGTGTGCAGGGCTGGAGGAGCTCTGCTGTGCCCTTTTCTTGAAACACAGGGCTGCTGGCAGCTGCTTGTGCCAAAAGCTGCTCCACCAGTAACATCAGGAACACCAGCTGCTGCAGTGCTGCCAGGGGCGCAGAAAGTGGCTTGCAGAAGGAAAAGAAGGGAACAACAACAACAACAAAAATACCCCAAAACATAACTAAAAAAGGAAAAAAAAAAGGCAAATCCAAGCATTCTTTGCTTGGTTTCAACAGACATTAGGAACTAAACATTAGGAACTAACTCCTCTCTAAACCTTGCTCTGTCTGCCAGCTGGAGCTTTACTGCTAGATGGACCTGGTCCTAACTAACCACTGCCTTGCAAAGTTTATAGTAATGGCCAAACCCATCTACATTTGGGCCCTAACAATGCCCAAAGTTAGTACTCAGCTACTAACACTTCAAAAATGTACTTTTTAATTTTTCCTTTGGAAAGACACAAACAGTAGGGACACTTAACTATACACCCACTGAGGAATAAACTGGTTTTTCAATTCATAAATATAAACTTACAGTTAAAAAGTGACAATTTACAAAAATACAATTTATTGCTGACCCTATGGGCTTTGTAACATTGTGTGTTGTGATTATACATTTTGGGTTCGCCAAATTGAAACATGACCTAGCAAAACCACAAAGTTTGCTGTCATCTGCTGTTCTATGCATGTTTGTTTGGTTTTATGTATAGAAACATATGCACCTACATCACTTGAAACAAAGCAAAACAAAATAAAAAAAAAGGAGTAAAGATTCTTTGTCTGTAACCTGAAAAATATTTGGCTACAGGGAGTAAAAACCATACAAATTTCTCTTCACTTGTTAACCAAAAATAAAACTTGACAAATATTGTACTAGCTGCGATGTGAGCTGGTATAACAACAGTAAGAAATTCAGGCAAAAGTGGTGTTATGTAAATTAGCAGCATTATCCAAACTCCTGGAAAAAAAAACCTGCGGGACTGAGGTATAGAAAAGGAAAAAAGAATTCACAATGGACCTACTACAGCAAAACGAGTTATGTACACGGTAATCCAATGGTGTCCTGCGGACTGGTACAGTCTATGTGCTCCAAATGCTGGGCTTAAATTCACAGTGACTTTCAGCATTGAAGTCCTGAATGGAAAATGGTTTTTTTTTTCCATTGCAAACTGAGCTTCATGTCGGCCTGATGCCTCTCCTCCCTGCAGCAAGGAAGTTATCACTTCCAGCAGCACCACGGCGCTGGGCCAGGGTACTGCATCATGGACTGGCTGCATGGAAATCCCAACAAACAGGGCCCTTGCAGCCATGCATCCCTGTCAGGGATCATCCCTCCAGCCACCACCTCCGCACGAGCCCGACCTCTTCGGGGCCGTGCTCCGACGGCGCCGTGCTCTCTCTCTCTCTCCCGCGTGCACCCAGGCGCGGGGACTGCAGCCGTGAGCTCCTAGTCTCCCAGGACACACCTTCAGGGCAGCTGCATCTCGGGCAGGTCAGGCAGGTTGCAGGGCTGGCCCTGCGTGTGGTGGCTCTGCTGCTGCGGGTGGAGGAAGTAGCTCAAGGGGTTCTGCTGTGGAGTGTGGGGCGGCTGGAAAATGCGCGGCGTCGGAGTCCTGGGCACCAGCTCGGGGCCTTGCATCTGTTGGGAGACACAAATCCGAGCAGTCAGAGCTGCCCAGAGTCACCCAGCTGTCCCTCCCCTGCTGCAGGGCTGACACTGAGACTCGTGGCTACGAGTGTGTGCACCAAGTCCTAAACTTTAGGGTAGGAGCTGTGCTCCTCAGGATGCTGTTGCTGTCAGCTCTGGAGAGCACAGAGGGGAAGCAGGACCCATCTGTTCTAACAGGCTCATTGAGCCCAGCAGGAACGGAGACCCCCAAAAGCTACTTGTCCATGAGGTACAATCTGGAGGGTGTGCAACTTTCATGGGAAAGACCTTCAAACAACCAAGGAAGGTCCCTGAGTAACCATGTACCCACCCATGGCTGGTACCTCAAAGACCCAGGCTTACTGTTTTACCCCCTGGTAGAGGCACTGTGCCACCAAACTCTGGTTTACTGTGACCCTGGAGCTATTTATCTGTTCCAGCATCATCACTCTGCTGTCCACACTAACTGTAGTGCAGCCCATGAGGACACACACTCAAAGCAGGGACAGTTCATGCCCACATGTGCTGACAACAGCGATTCATTTCTCACTCTAAATCCAGTCCTGCTGTGTGGCTGCTTTCAGCTGTACCTACTCCTCTCACTTTCTTTTCTCCTATCTTTGCCTGGAGGACTGTAACTTAACCTCTGGCATCCAGGCAAGGCTTGGAGAGCGTGCTACTGATGAATTATTAGTGTCAACAACCTCTTTCCTTGGCAATGTCACTGGGTCAGCATGTACTGATGTAAACTGTGTGTTAAAAAAACAAAATCACCTTGTTCACAGATGTGTGTTGTGAAATACCCATTTATTAAAAGAAAGCTGTAACAGCAGCTGATAAAAACCTTGCTCTGATGAGATGTAACAGCAGGAAGTACATTTTCCAAAGAGCTTCTCTCTTATAATTTTTCATGACTACAGGAAGCTTCCCACCAGAGCTCCTCTGGACGAAAAGCTGCGTTTGAAATCTGGGTACTTCTTCTGTACACTATGTGATAACAGAATTTGTTGGAAAATATGGCCCTGAGTGGGTGCAGAGTCAGCCTGGAAAGGCTGAGCACCTGGCTATGTGGAGATACAACAGGAACGCAAAGGCTTGATCAGCCAGATAAGCTCCATTTCTGTCACCCTGATCTTTTTCAGCCTTCTGAGGCTTGCCTTCTTGTAGTGGAGTTTCTCACAGATTTCATGTAAACAAAAGTGATGTTACTGTAACTATCCTTTGTGTTTATCATTCCTCTCTTGAGGAGGGACAATTGATAAACTTCTAGTTTCACCATTGTGGTTGGAGAGGTGGGAACCTCATCCTCCAATCCATGGTCATTGTCCAAAATCTATATAAACCCAAGTAAGAAAATAAACTTCCCTCTTTTTGCCCTGACGACCTGACTGCATGTGTGTTGTTCTTTTTGTCCTATAGCGACACATTTCTTCAAAAAACCCCAACCCATCCCTGTGCCTCCTCAGAAACCTCCTCCTGCTCCATTACCTGAAGGTAGAGGCGGTGCTGCTGGACCTGCTGCTGTGGCCACTGGTGCAGGTGGACTGGGCTGCTGGCCTGGTGGGCAGTGAGCCCGGGGTGTGGGATCATCAGGGACGGGGAGAAAAGGGGCGCTGGGGCTGGCGGTCGCGCGGCGCTGCAGGTCACCGGCTGCACCTGGGCTGGGGGAGGCAGGCTCTGCTGCTCTGCAACAAACCTGTCACAGGGAGGAAAACCAGGGCTCAGAACACACCCTCAGCCACCCTCACTGGGAGCCCAGCTGCTGCAGGAACCAGCCCGGAGCAGGGCTGCTCAAACCGTGCAGACCTTGCTGACAGGAGGCCCCAGGTTCCCCTCTGCCCACAAAGCACGGACTGGAACTGCTGAAAATTAAGGTTTTTTAAAGCTGTACATTTTCTCTATGTCTTGGTCAAGAATTTTATGCTTTGCAAAAGCCAGAAAATGGTTAATATTTTTAAATGCACCTTATTTATCATAAAGTTCTTTGTAATTAAAAAATATTCTCATTTTTCTCCTAACTGGCTGAACTTCTGTTTCATTTCAGACTGAGTCTGTCTGTGTTTGCATGACCAGGTCCAAGTCTTCCCATGTCTTCTGCAGTGGCATAAAGTGTCCTGCTAAGACACTTAAGGAAAATAAGGGCAAGCAGAAAATAAGGGCAAGCAGAGACTCACTTTCCTTGCTGTCTGCTGGCACTGCTCTGCACGGGCTGGCAACTGCTGTTGGCTGTGGGCATCATGGCCTGGATGGACTGATCCAACAGCATCCTGTGGTGGAAGGAAAAGAGAGGATCAGGGAAGGGAGAGCTCTGAGCTCCAAGGTCCTGTCAGTCTGCAGAAACAACTCCTTGAAAATCCTCCATGAGAGCAGGTAAACCACTACCTTGAAAACAAGCTAATGAAATAGGATGCTTCTTATCACCTCACATCTCTCCTGTGAATACCTCCTGAGAAGATTGGGATTGTTGAGACTGGAGAAGAGAAGGCTCCAGGGATATCTTATACCCCCTTCCAGTACCTAAAGGGGCTAAAAGAGAGCAGGAGAGGGACTTTTGACAAGAGCATGGAGCAACAGGATGTGGGAGAATGACAGAGGGCAGGGTTTAGATTAATTTATAGAAAATTTAAACTGACAGAGGGCAGGATTAGATTAATTTATGGAAAATTTAAACTGACAGAGGGCAGAGTTAGATTAATTTAAGGAAATATGGAGAGAAGAGGATTTAAGGCCCCTGATGATACAGCAAGATGTGCACAGCACACTGGGCTCATCCCTGCACAGGGAACATCCTTACACTAGCTGTGGGATCCCAAGCCCATCACTCAGCCATGCCTGCCCTCCTTGCTGCCCAGGTGCTGCTGTTTTCTGTCCCTGCCCCCAGGATGGTGGCAGCAGGGCTGTGGGTACCTGAGGCTCCTGTCCTGGCTGTACTCAGCTGGTGGCTGCCTCTCACTGCTGTCCGTGGGCACCTGTGCAGCCACAGCAATGGGGTGTGTTTGGGAGAACACCATGGGGTTGCTGTAGAAGGGCACTGAAATGCTTGTCTGCCCTGGCACACACGTCTGCTGGCCTTGGCTTCCTCTCACTGGGTGCTGCTGCTTCTGCTGCTGTGCCTGAAATGAAGACATAGGTACCCATGTAAGTTTGAAAGCTCCTTGATGGAAGGATAAAACAACCACTTACAGTGGGCAGATGGGAAAATGAGAAGGAACAATAGGATATTGTCCCTGAACACAGCAGTAGGAACAGTATATCAAGACCATCACCCCATTAGCGTTTATTCTCCCTGCAGGGCAGGTGTTGGCATCCCCAGACAGTCTTTTGAGAAATTACAGTACAAGGGTAAGGCCACAAAACGCTTGAGGAGGAAGAGAACAGCTTAAGAGGGAAAGTGCAAATCTGAAGTCTCCAAGGAAAGCATCTCATCTGTCCTTTAAGGTACAGTTTTGGCCCTTTTTGGTTTTGAATAACTCAAGTCTTTCCTCATCTTAATAGTGGGGATTTAGGTCTAGTGATGACAAAATTGTTTTTCCAAGACTCCTCAGGTAGAACAAAATTAATATTTTAAAATGATACCTACTCCCATTATACAAAACCACAACTTTCCCAGGCTGTGAATGAGCTGATGAGAGCCCAGACCTCCCATTCACTTCCTCCCCAGTCACCAGCAGGGCTCCAGCAGTCTCTGGGGTTTAAATGCTTTTTGGCTACCTGGTTTATCATTTTTACAGCTGAGTGACATTGCTTCCAACTGACTCCTGACACAAATCCCTCAGTGCCAGCTCTGCAGTAGAACCAGCACAGAGGGGATGGGGTACCATGGGGAGGAGTGACATGGAGTGTTTGGGAGCTGGGAAAGGGGATGATGACAATGCCAGCGACCTGGGGGACTGTGCCACAGGGGTCCCTGAGGAATGGGTGTGGTGACAGCAGGTGGGTGCTGCAGTAGTGCTTTGTCCCCATGGGGGCTGGCTGCTGTGACTTCTTGGCTGTGCTCTGCCTGGGTGTCCCCTGCGGCCTCCGGGGGCTCGGCTGCTGCACCGTGTTAAAGACGACAGGGATGGGCTGCTGCATCAGCATCTGTGGGTGAGAAAGACACAGGAGATGGTGGCTGTGCTGCCTGCCAGGAATAACACTGCAGCAGCAGCACTGTCTCTAAATTCAGTGGCAAAATGGACCATGAGTACATAAAATCAAAGCTTGTGTCGAGTATTTATTCAGAGCCAGGACTGCTCCAGCTCCATTGTGCCTGCTGTGCTGTGCAGGAGTGGCAGTGGTGATTCAGCAGCATTAACCAGACATGAGACCACCACGCTTTTTGTGCATGGGGGACTCTGGATTAATTTGGGATTGCTTTTTTTTCTAAATCACAGAAATTACTGATGCAAAACTCAGCCAGATATTGACCTCACTCATCTCTCAGGTAACACCACTCCCACATCTGCAACCAAGTTACCAATTTGTCAAGAGTGCTTTTGCCACAGACAATTTTGTTACTGCTCCGTGTGCTCAAAAGAAAAGCAAATGGCTGGTGAGTTTGGGAGCACCAGGGGCAACAGGTACCTGCAGGTTGGAGTCCTGCACGAGCTGCAGCTGCTCCTTGATGACATGGAGCTCCTCTTGCTGTGTTTTGATGTCAGCTTGCAGGATGCGAGTCCTCTCCTCCAGCTGCTCTTTCAGCTGGTGCATCATCCCCAGCTGGGTGGGGAAATGGTACACTGGCTGCAGAGAACACAGAAAAAGGACCACAGGGTAGGACCAGTCCTGCTACTCACACCCATAGCAATGCTGGATTCAGAAAAATGAACTGCTTTTTGGCTTTTGCCATAAAAAATATGATGCTGACAAGAAATGGCAGTTGCATATTTAACCAAAGTGCCACTGTAGCTCCAGAGCAGCAGCACATCTGGCTCACATGCAGCGCCTCCCTCCAGGTGTTGGTCTTTATAATTTCTGCATAGATGAAGTGTCTGTACACAGGACTCTCCTGTCCTCCAGGATAACACCCAGCTGGTTTGGGCCCAGTTTTATTTTGTGGCAGACATTGCATCCAAACCTTTGCCACACCTCCTGGCTGGGTTTTTAATTGTACTGCTGCTGTTATTTGGCAGATGCCAGGCTCAAGTTAAGCTGCAATTCCACCTAGGGAATCCATTGTTCATACCCACACTGGCCATTTTCAATCTCTGTTTTATGGTCTGGATATTTACTGCACTGGCATCAAAGCCCTGGAAGGACAGACCTTGTCATTATGGTTTATGACTCACTTTTCTTGGGTTTTTTGTGTTCATTTCTTTTCCTGGCCTCATTCAAACCTTCCATGACATCCCCTTCCTCTAGTACAACTCTTCAGCAGTGTATCAGCCTGTAGTAGCTGCTGAAGATTCAAGGAGAAACCATCAGCAGCCCACAATGCTTTTGACAAGTGTAAACCTTCTCCTATGGTATTTCTTTGGATGTCCCACCTGCTCTCTCTGCTCACTGAAATAAGTGGTTGAGTAAGGTTGTTGCAGATAAATCTCAGGAACAGAAAGGGCATAAAAACCTTTGTTCCCACTCTGGGATGAGCCAGCAAGGATGTGAGAGCAGTGAACCAAAGCCACCTAGGCTGCCCTGCTGACAGGACACACCAGTGCACTGAACAAAAACAAACCACATACCATGACAGGGTGCTGGGAGGGCACTGCCAGCTGGGCCACGGGGTGCTGAGAGAGCTGCTCACCAGGGGCCTGAGGAGTGCCTAGGGCCTAGAAATGAAAACTTTGCCTTACTGTAGGTCCACAGCACCTCTAGTGCAGAGCTGCTGCAGCTCATACCAGGGATGAACAAGTGCAGGGAATTGGGACAACTGAGATTGGAGACCTGAGGATAAGCCTGAAGGGAGAATTTAGGCTCCTGCACGCCCCTGGTAATTTCAAGTCCTTGGTGTCAAGCACCCATTTTGGATAAAGGCCATCTCATGCGTACAAACCCCAAGAAAAGAGGGTTGGTGGTGGTGTGAAAAGGCATTTTGGCTGGAGGAGCCAACTGAATCCTGAAAGAAGGCACCAGAGGAGCCCCTGGCATCCCTCCAGTGGCTCTGCACTGCGCAGGGAGCCCTAGCACACCCAGACTGTGGCGTCCAGCACCTCTGACAGTGAGACCAAAGCTCATTTTGCTCATTCCCCTACAGCCTCGGGAAGGCTCCTGCCCCTAGCCCCACTGACCTGAGAGCTCCCAGCTGCTGCCAGCCTCAGGGCTGCCTTGTCCCCCGGAGCGCCCGGCGGCCGCGTGGGAGTGCTGGTGTCTGTGCGCCGCACCGAGGACGTGGCTGCAAGAGAGACACCCCCTGTCACACACACACCCTGCCTGGGGGCTGCAGCCCTGGGCACTGAGAGGTTCAGCCTTTCTGTGCTCACAGCCACTGACCCCCAGGGAAACACTGTGTTTAACCTGAGGCTGTGGAAAAGGCTTCCAAAATTGAGTGACAGCACTGGGATTGTGGGTGTGGAGTTTGGATAGAAGCGTGTGATGTCACAGAGTGGAAAACATAAGAGTTTAAGGTTTTAGAATATAGTAATATATATATAAAGCAAGATGGAGGTTTTAGGGTGGAGGCTAGTCCTTTTTCACCTTCTTCATGGGTCTGGGTGGTATTTTGTAATTGGATAGAAAAGTCCACACCTGGATACCCTGGTTCAGAAATTCACACATGCAGATGGGGAGTGACCCAAACAGTGCCAAAGTGGGTCCTCAAACGCTCCTTTACAGGCAGTTTGGGTCTCTGCCCCTCTGTGGTCCCTGTAGCTCCCCACCTGACTTGCTGGGTTCCCTCCTGATGCCAGCCCCCTGTTCAGCCTGCCCTCTATGGGCGTATCCAGAGGAGAGCCCCACTCCCCCCATGGCAAGTATCTCAAGAAAAGTCCCCTCAGTTTCCTGCCCATGACCCACACAGGGCACTGCAGTCATCTTGCTGCCTCCCCCAGGGCAAGGAGGGCACTGCTGGGAGCTGGGATGAAGCTGCCAGCAAGGCAGGCATCCTTCTGTGCTCCTTCTGCAGGGATTTCACATGAGACACCCCGCAATAAAATTATATTATCCCAACATAAAACTTTTGTCAGTGAGCTACTGAGTCACCTCTGGTCCCCAGACCCACAGCAAACAGCCATGACCCCCAGCTGGTGACAAGCCAGGGGAAATCTGCTCTCACACAGGCAGTGGGTTAAGAGGGAGGAGGTGGCAGGTGGCTCTGCTGCTGCTGTGTCACTTGTCATGACCCGGTTTGCAGGTCCCAGTGCTGAGCACTCCCCTCCCACCCCACCTCAGTCCCTTCCAGCTGAACAGCAGTATTTTGGAGGCTGCTCTGCCCTCCATCCCCCTGCCTGCACTCAGCTGGGCTGGCCCTGCACCTACAGGTGGAGTTGGAGAGGGTGGTGTGCGAGGAGCAGCGGGAGCTGTGCGATGACAGGGACACTCCCTCCCGGCTGGCGTCCTGGCTGCTGCCACACTGCCCCACGTCCAGGAAGCTGCTGTGGCTCTGCAGGGAGAAAAGAACAAGTGGTGAATGAGATCCTCAGCAGCAGGGAATGGCCCTGGAAGGGACCTCTGTTGGAACCCTGGGCACTGAGAATTTCAGGCTTTCTGTGCTGACAGGCACTGACCCCCAAGCAAACACTGCACTGACCTGAGGCTGTGGAAAAGGCTCCCAAAATTGAGTGACAGCACTGGGATTGTGGGTGTGGGGTTTGAATAGAAGTGTGTGACATCACAGGGTGTGAAACTTAGAGTTAAGGTTTTAGAATATAGTAATAGATATAAAGCAAGATGGAGGTTTTAGGGCAGAGGCTGAGTCCTTCTTTTCCACCTTCTTCTTCACAGGTCTGGGTGGTGTTTTGTAATTGGGTAGAAAAATCCACATTGTGGGCCATGGGTGGTTGGTTATTGGGTTAAAAGCAAAAACAGTTTAGGTGTCATTTCATAATTGGACAGTTTGTGCTTAAAAGACCTTGTAGAAAGATAGAGATGGAGCCATTTTTCACTTTTTTAGCCAGAACTCACAGCTTGTGAGACTGCAACATGGATAAGAATTAATGAACAACTGAGTCCAAACATGAAACAACATCTCTTGTGCAATTAAGCCTGGCTCTAACAAGAAAAAGAAGATAAAATGCCACATTTTAATGGTGCCCTGTGTGAGGATGGAACTCACAACCTTCAGAGACCTCGACCTCCTTGAGCTCTTGGAATGAGAAGGGAATAAAGAAAAGGGAGAAGAAAGAACAGATATTTCCCTAAGGTTGGTAAGCTATTTCTCAGTTTGGTTTAAACATCTCCTCATTCAACTGTGAAGGAACAGGGTACCTTTAGAGAAGAGGATGCCAGTTCAATTGATGACTCTTCCAGGCCAAGATCTCGCCTTCTCTCAGCCCGAACTTCTGCATAACTAAAAAAACCCAAAACAAAGATTTTACAGCTTCTGTCCAGGTAAACTGCCACAACAAGAGTACATTCATTTTCTAACCTGATGATGATGAACAAGAACTGGGGTTTTTTTGCATGGTATGTGCAAAAAAAATGCCAGTGCCTTGGGCAGGATGAAGTCAGGTCCCTCCTTCTGAGGGTGCACAGAACTGTGCATGCAGCAGAGTTAACATCCTGCACTCCAGTGCAGGCTCCAAATACAAACAGGCAGCTGCACAGGTGCAATGTGAAGTGCAGGAACCCCTATGAGGTGCCTCTCAAAGTGTGTATTTTCTTTCCTTACTTTTTTTCCCTCCAAAATAACGAAATATTTACAGTAACCAACATGATTCACGACTGGGATAAATTGGAGAGGATGTTTCAAAGACTCTCTGAGTGCCCATGGATTGTGGGCACTGAGAGGTGCCAGACTTTAGGGTGATGAAATATTAATGAGCTGCAACCTTCCTGAGAAGCAAGAGAAGCTGCTGAACCGACCTCACTTATATCATCGTGGCAATGAATTTTCCTGAAACAACGTTTTTACCTTGTGTGCTTCAGCAACATATTTTAAGCCTGAACTATCTGAGACAGAATTGAACTTGAAAATTTAGGACTACATCATTGGGAAAGAAGGAACAAGTTCATGCACAATAAATCCAGTCCTTAGAGTGAAGCTGAATTCCCTGGAGGATGGCAGAGACAAGACAACTGAGAAGCAATCTCTCTCTCTCTGTAACATTTGCTCATGTTAATATTTCATATATAGTTTATACCACAGATCACAGAATCAGAACCAATAGAATTTGGGTTGAAATCAACCTTGAAAATTATCTGGTTCCAAGCCCTCTACTGTGGGCAGAACACCTTCCACTAGACCAAGGTGTTCAGGGTCCCAGCCAGCCTGGCCTTGAACACTTCCAGGGATGGGGCAGCCACAGCTTTTCTGGGCTTCCAGTGCCTCACCACCCTCACAGGAAGAATTTCTACCTGATCTAAACCCATCTCTGACAGTTTAAAGCCATTTCCCCTTGTTCTACAACTCCATAACTCCTTCTCCAGCTCCCTTGGAGTTCCCTAAGGCACTGGAGGAGGCTCTGAGGTCTCTCTGGAACCTTCTCTTCTCCAGGCTGAACAATCCCAGCTCTCTCTTCCTGTCCTCACAGGAGAGGTGCTCCAGCCCTCTGAGCATCTTCATGGCCCTCCTCTGGCTCATTTCACCAGACCCACATATTTCACATTTACTAGTGTTTGCTCTCCCAGGTGTTTGACAGAAAAAGAGGGGGACCAAAAAAGAAAAAAATTGATTCCTGACAGTAAAAAAACCACACAGTGAGCAGTAAGTTAACAGAGCAAACCAGAGTGTCACTATTTTTTCAAGCCCTTCAGAAAATACATTCTTACTCTTCACAAAGGCTTTTTTTTGAGAAGGCTGTGGTAATCCAGCAGATCCCCCTCCAGAGGGTGCATCCACAGAGCATCCCACACATGCTCTGCCTTCCAGCACAAGGCTGCAACTCAGCACAAGCAGCTTTCCCACTAGGGGGGGATCCAGGGCTGGATTTGGGTGAGGAATAAGGCCAGCCAGCCAGCAGCTAACTTCAAATCACAAATATTTAAAGCTCTGATCAAAAGGTCTTGTAGGAGTTACATGATCTCATTCATGCCCAGAAAGATGTCTGATTCCCAACAGCTTTAATTTTTTTCTAAGGCCGTGTCGGCTCTAGGGACAAAAGGGGAATGTAACACACTATGAGATTTGGCCAAAGGTGGCTTCCAGACTTTTGGCTCAGTTGCCAAAAAAAAAAAAAAAAAAAAAAAAAAAAAAAAAAAAAAAAAAAAGAAAAAGATAGGTAAATAAACCACATATTCCCTGTCAGGATAGCTTCATGGAATTACATATCATTTTAGTGTGTCAGTTGGCACAGGAAATTTTTGGTTATCATGAAACAGAACCAGAAAAAGCAAAGGCTGAGCCCTGAGACATGACACACACTGGGAGGAGTTTGGTGCTTGCTCCTACCTGACCACCAGGTGAGTGCAAACGATGAACTCAGGCTTGGAGTTCCACTGGTGGTAGGTGATGTAGTAGTGTGTCTGCAGCCAGATCCACTGCTGCCCTTTGGTCAGGAACCGGTAGTAACAGGACTTGCCTTTTCCAAACTGCATCACTGTTACACAGAAAGAGAAAGGAATTTATAGCAAACAGGGATTTTATGGTGCAAAGGCGATTAGAAAAATCACTCAGCCCCTCTCCCAGACTGAGGCAGTGCTAAAATGAGCTTTATAAACAAGACAGATGATGCACAACCAGGTACTCAGCTCTTGTTTGGGGTCATTCCTGCTGATTTTCAGGAGTTCCCTTTGCTATTTTGAGATTTCTCTTATAACTGGAATAACCAAATAACTAGCTACATTCTTATAACTTATGGGCTCCCTGTAATTAGCATAAATAACATTAATTAAACAAATTCTTTGCCTTTTATAAGTACATGATAATGCATTTCAAAGACTGAAGACGTGAAATAAGAATCCTTAAAATGGCACAAAACAAGAACATAGTGGAGTTTTAACTGAGAGTTTTCTTCCAAGACCTGGCCTACTCCAACCTGGTGTATTTTATCAGGCTATGTCCAGAAAAATCCCAGGTGCAGTAATACAACTGGAAAATAATGAGGGGAACTATGTTAAATAACCACACTAATTGTTCCAGACTGCTGGAACAAAATAAAACATGCTCACTTAAAGTACCCACAATTAATGCAAAGTAAAATACAAACGTGCTTTAAACAAACTCATTTCACTTGACAGGAGGGAAGATGTCTGCCCTGGCTTCAACAGGCCACACTATTCCTCCTTGCATGAAAATAAACTTCATGGACCTACTTTGGTATTCACACATTAGCCTGAACCTGAACTTGACTCTTCTGCTTTGTTGTTTTCCTTTCAGGTCACCAAACATGAGCCACCTTCACCCACAGGAAAACTGTGTTCACTACTTTTGTATGTAAAATGATTCTGAATCTCCAGAAGCATTTTCCTAATGAGTGAGTGAGGTTCACAACACCTAATTGCACAGGCAAGTGATCCAAATGATGCTCTCAGAAGGTGTTTTGGTGAGCTGCACCTCCTGGCTAACTCCTGAGCCCAGGGGAATGGCAAGGACTGTGACAAACCAACAAAACTTGTAGGGCAGAGAGGGGATAGCTCTGACTCCCAACCTTTTAATCTCATTTCACTCTGAGGCAACCTGTGCTCAAACAATTTATGAAACCTACACAAACAGCTCCTGATCTGACTGAACCCTACAGATTTCATCCTCCCAGGTGTCAGCAGTGACAGTCTGTCACGGGAAGGGAGAGCTCCCACGTGCCCCTGAAGAAGAGCCTTTGGCAATGACAGTAAAAAGTTTTGCTCAAATGACAAAGGAAATCAGAGACAGACACACTGCAGAGGAAGGGCAACTTACAGTGTTCATGGCACCTAGCAAGAAGCTCCAGGTCATCTGCATGGTAATAATCATACCCCGATGTTCCCAGAACCTCAAAGGGTAAATATCCTATAATAGGTGGAGCCCTAGAAAGGAAGCAAAGGTCAGGCAGTGAGCAAAAAACTTGATGCTTTTGACATCCTGGCAGATAAGGTGTGATACCAGCAATAAACACCTTGTTCATTCACTTGGCAGGGAAATCTGGAGTGGATTTTCATATAGGCAGTGATGTATTTTTATATACAAAAAAAAAAAAAAAACAACCAACCAACCACCCGACAGCGAGGAGGAGGTAAAAATTGAGAAAATGAAAAGGTGTGTGTTTACTGTTTCACAGCCTATTCATTATGTGGGTGTAGAGAAAGGCATGTACATATGTGAGTGACTCAATTCATTAAGGATGCTTGTGAGACACAGCCTGACAAACGCTGTGGCTGATCCTGCACATAACTACTTGGAGCTGGAGTAAAATTATCCAGTAGGTTGGATGTAAGTGTCATCTGGGTAGTGACTGTAGGAGAGAGGATAAGTGGGAAGCTGCAGTGTGTGTGTGTCAGGACCAGCTTGGGAAAAAGTAACTGCTCCCCTGGAAAAGCTTGGGAAACTATGGCAAACAAACCTTTCTGTGCTGGTAGCACTGACAGCAATAGGGGCTGATTTAGGGCTGGTTTTGCTTTGGTTGGTAGAGAAGGAATTGGTGAAGTATTTAGATAGGCACATTGCAATGACTTACCTCACTATTCTCCTATCAATTCTAGATTTTCCTTTTTCTAAGCAAAATGTGAGATTTTTTTAAAGCAGATGAAACAACACTGAAATGTTGAGGGAGAAAACTACTGCTCCCTGTATCAGCACGTCACTGTCCATCTCCCAGCACTCAGGTACACTCCTGCCTGCACCAACTCAGACACTCAGGGAGGCAGGAGCTGTGCTAATGTGGCTCCACCTGATATTCCTGCCCAGGAATAGGGCAAAATGGTAAATAACTCAAAATGGGGCAGGCTGAAGGTGATGGTGCCTATCAAACCTGCCCCTCCTGCTGCCCCTCTCCTGACAAGCTGAGTGCTCTAAAGGAAGAAGGCCATAAAGTGGCCCAAGCCTATAAGGAAAAAGTTATTTCAGTGTATAACACGTGAGTTTGGATGGATCTGTCATCCAAACTGAGTTTTTTTGGTTATTACTGTGTGGAGTTCTCTCTTGGCTGAGCCACCCAGCACCAGATTTTCCTGTTGACAAAGTGGACACAGGTTATTCAGCCACAGAGAGCCCAGGCAGGTCTGTAAGCTCCCAAATGGGAAATGGGGGGAGAAAGACAATCCAAGGATCTGCTCAGCAGCAGTGCCAGGAGGAGCAAGGTGTGAGCAGGAGCTGCTGAGCCCCAGCACAAGGGACAGCAAATCCCTTGAAAACAGAGCTGAGCACACAGTGCTCTCTGCCACAACACAGCTTTATTTGTTCAAGTAACTTTTCATAGCACTCTGTTCCTTTTCCTTATGTGACCCAGATTTCTGTTAATGATGATAATACATGTATTTACTAAACTGTCCTTCCTTGCTGTCCCTTTGGCAGGATGCATGACTGTTTCTCCTATTTTTAATGACATGCTTATATTCAAGACAATAATGTCTTTCAGATGCACATCAGATAAACATTTAAGCTGATCAGGAAAGTATTATGCTTTCCTGAGTATCACCAGAGCTCTTCATAAGAGAAAGCAACCACAAAATGCTTCTCATCTGTCATTTAACAAGGAGATGCCTTGTGGAGCAATTTAAAAGTGTCTTGTTAGCTTAAGTTTCAGCCTTGAGATCTGCAACTTGCTGTGCAAATGGGAATGCACAGCCTTTAGAGAGCCTTTTGGGTGCAGTCTTTTAATAAATGAAGGGAAAATAAGAACAGCACCACAATGCAGAAGAGAAACAGATCGTTATCGAAGTTGATGGGTTTTTCTTCCTCTACACATATTTACATATAAACCCAGAATACAGATTTTTCCTATTTTTCTCATCTTTAGCCAGATCTGTGGAATGCTTTTATCTTTACTCTGATTTGAATTGTGATCATGACAGCAAAGGATAGTTTGATAGCTCCTGCTGTGTGCCCTCTGCCCCTGCTGCTGGCACACCCCAGTGTGGGGCAGCCTGTGGCAAATCAGCAAGAAACAGCAACATCTCCCAGTGTCTTGCAGGCTGTACTGGGGAGAGCTTGGAATCAGTGACTAAATGAGACATCTCCCACATCTCCTGCTCATTCTTGGGTCTGAGCTCACTGCTTGCATCTGGGGCTGTCACAAACTCTGCCTCATCATCTGCATCATCCTAATTTCCTCTCAGCAACAATGGATTCCTCGCTGGGGATATCAGTGGGACTGGAGTGTCTGCAAGCACCCAGCACAGAGATTCCTCTCTGAGTCATAACCCAGATTGATCAAAAGACTCTTTGACAAGTTTCAAAGTAGCTCCTACTCACCTTTTTCACAGGAGCTGCTGGGAGACAGCCCTGTGGAAAAGCAGCTCACTTCATTAGTGACGTGAGGGGCTTTGGGCTCTTTTACAGATCTTAATCAGCTGATTCTAAAAATGTGCATTATCAGACAGGCCAATTAAAGTCTAACAAAGCCACTCCAGCAAGATCTCAGCTGAATGAATAATTATCTGACTGTCCCAAACCACCACGATCAGCTGTAGGGCTGTCACAGGGTCAGTTCCTCCACACTCCACACCTCGTGTTCTATATAAATGAAAGTTATTATTCATTTCTATTTGCTCTCTCTCTTTCTTGCTCTAAATGTGCAGATGGTATTTAGATTTTTTTTCCTTACCAGTATTTTTTTTTTTTCCTTAGAGCCTTATTTACTAGTCTTCTGTTTTTAGTAATGACTACCTTGGCACAGTTCACAAGGAGGGGGATAATGAAAAGGGTAGGATTTTGCAATGTGCTTATGCACATATGTCAAATACAGAGAAGTCAAAAACATGAATAAAACCCTCCAGCTTCTTTTGAAGAAAATTAATCCTAAATTAAGCAGCTTAAAAAACTGGTTCCAGTCTGTTTCATTCACCAAGCTGAATTCTAGCCCACCATATTCCATTGTCAAAAACTAATCTACAATTAAGTAATAAAATCCACTGTTTTTTTATTTTGTTTTTAGAAATTCTATCATTTCTCAAGGTGAAGTCTAAAGTTTAATGACACAGCAAAAGGTTTAGAAGGATTCCTGGGAGCTGTAGTTGTAAAACAGAGGAGTTAAAACAATACAGAGAATGTACTGGGATCCACAGTGCTCACTTTCAATGACTTATTATCGTGGTTAGGAGATTAGACATTTTCCTAATGTCTAAATGGAAATATTTAGACATTAAATATGTCTATTTTTCCATGGTTGCTTGCTTGCCTTAAATATGGAAAACAGTGAAGCTTTTAAGGATGCCTAACAGCTAAGTTCAGAGTACTGCTACTTACTGAGTTGCATTTAATTAGAACTATTCCATTTGGGATCTCAGGCAATAGGTATACAAAGTTTTCTATTTTCAAACTACAATTTATTCATTCTTCAGTGACTAAGCCCAAATCTCTTACCTGTGGTCCAAGAATAAAAACTTCCATTCTAAACTATGCCTTGATGTAAATTCTTCACATGGCTCTTCAACATTGCAGAGCTCCTGCAAAACAGAGGGCACATTCAGACATTTAATTCTATGAAATGACAAAAGGAGCCCACCATCAAAACCTAGGATACATCTTGTTGACATAATAAACCATAGCAAAATAAAGGGCTTTTAAAGCACTTGACTTATTTTCCTCTAAGGAATGTGTAAAACTTGTTCTATAGATGCATGAACTGATGAAATATGGCTGAATAGTTTCACCTTGAGCTGAATTTCAGTGCTAGGATTAACAGTCAGAGAGTCTTATCTTGCACTCTCTAGGCAAAATTCCCCAGCTTTTTGCAAATCCTGGTATTTGAATATGGATGACAGCTCCAGGTCCAGCCTCTGAGGTGGCCAATGCCCTCTTGGCAAACAGCACGTAGGGTTGTTATCCCTGTCATCAGTGCACAGCCATGGGACATTTACAGACCAGCAGAAAGAGCCCATGACACATATTTTCCATGTTTCAAGATGCTGATGGCTTCCTTACACAAAGGAGTGGTGAATGCCCACCTTTGAAGGCTGCAAATTCCCAAGTGGAATCACCTCATCCTAGAGCTCCCCAGGCTGCCACCTCCGAGACAACCCCATCACAAAACCACCTCTTCCCAAAAGCAGCTCCTGCTTTGTACCTCACCTTCCCAAAACACATCCGTGTGCATGTGTGGGATGCTCGGTGAGTGCACCTTCTGGAGGGGGATCTGCTGGATTACCACAGCCTTCTCAAAAAAAAGCCTTTGTGAAGAGTAAGAATGTATTTTCTGAAGAGCTTGAAAAAATAGTGACACTCTGGTTTGCTCTGTTAACTTGAGTAAACTTATTGCTCAATGTGTGTTTTTTTTACTGCCAGGAGTCAATTTTTTTCTGGTCCCCCTCTTTTTTCTGTCAAAAATGTCACCTCTCAGCCACAGCCACATCCTCTCTCCTCTGCCAATCCTGTGCACAAGCCAGCTGTGCTGCTGACCCTGCTGCTGGCAGTGCCCCAGGGCACAGAGCTCACCTTTAGGAACTCAGAGCTCACCTGTAAGGACTCAAAGCTCCCCTTTAGAAACTCAGAGCTCACCTTTAAGGACTCAGGGCTCACCTTTAGGAACCCAGAGCTCACCTTTAGGAACTGCGGCGTGACGAGACGAACAGTGGCTACCAGGCAGATCTGCTCCTCCGTGGCTGACCTGAAAGCTCGTGCAATAGCTGACTCAAAGCCATTACAGGAGGGTGTAGGCACTGGGAACAACCAGACAATTTATTTTAGAAGAAGAGAAGGAAGGAGAGCTCTCTTCCTCTTTTAGGATAGGTACAGTGACTGAGGAAACCCAAGCAACAGACTCCTCCTACCCACGGGGTGATGCCAAACTGATTTTATTTCCAGCAGGACCCTTTAAGTTTCACAGCTGTAACCATCTACCTGTGGCATGCAGGGGAGCTTTGTAAGACAGCTCTGAGCAGCTCCCAGTGTGCAGCAGCAGTCAGCCTTTCTCCAGGCCAACATTTGCAAGGTTCAGGATTTTACAGGCACCTCAAAGTATTTGATCTCTGTAAAGTGTCATTTCACTGCCACGAGTGAAAGAGAATACTGTATTTTACTGGCTGTTTCAATTTTACAATTGGCAGTGGGTCAAACAGAGGCATTTTCAGTCTGGTGTCAGCTTTGCAGGAGCGGGCATTCTTCTGATCAACAGAGTTCCCACCACTTTTGTATGAAAAATACATCCAGTGTATGCACAGCTCATTCCATCCCTGACAATTGAGGGGCATTTTTAGCAGAAATAGAGCCTTTAAGATGCTACAGATCAAGACAATTTAAAGGAGAGAGGTGGTGAGGCAAAGATAAGCTGGAACAGTAACTTACCATGAGTAAAATATTTAAAATCCACTACAAATTTCACATATTCATACATCAGGGGTTCATTTGGATCTAAGCTGCCTCTTGCTAAATGGCAACAAAACTCTATTTGTTTTTCCACTGAAATGAGAGAAAGAAAGGGAGACACAGACAATGTTATTAGAAGTCTGCACTTTACCTCGCTCACATATTTAATTTATCTGCCAACCCTGCTGCTGTGGTATCTGAGCAAACCCTGCTGGGGAGCTTCTGATACCCAGAAGTAAATATATGACTACTGGGAGCAATTATCAACTGTTTCTGCTTAAGGAAATGTATTATCACCCTTTTTTCTTGTCTTTGCAATCACCCCAATAAGCTGAGGGGAAGCCCTGGCTGTACTGGTCAGCAGGATTTTCCCCTGACCTCCTGGATGGAGGATTTCATACATTTCCATGGTATTGCAGTACTCTGCTCTGGTCCTAGGACTTGGACCCACAGGGCACTGAACTCACCCTAAGCCTTCCCATTAACAGGGGAAGGCACTGTGCCAAGCTCTAAAATCCAGTTTTCTGCCCCAAGTTTGAACTCAATGGATTAAACCATACGGTTTTCAGCCAGAGGGAAACCACCCCCAGGGCAGAGCATCATCAGGGTGCTCAGAGCATCATTAAACTGCTCAGAGCACCATCATCCTGCTCAGTGCATCATCACCAGGCTGTTTAGAGCCTCATCAGGCTGCTCAGAGCCTCATCAGGGTGCTCAGAGCCTCATCAGGCTGCTCAGCTCCCACTGATGCTTTTGGAGCAGCAGGGAGGGGAGCCCAGAGCTCCTCCTGGCCTTGCCAGACCCACTGGGAAAGGGGCTCAGCACAGGCTCAATGGAACACAGGTGCTGGGAAGATGCTGCTGCCTGCTCTGGTCCTGGGGGACGTTTTCTGTGGGAAAGGGACATGGGACAGCAGCCAGCAGTACAGATCCAGATAGACTAGTCAGGTAGAAAGGCTCTTGTTTAAGTTATATTTGGGTTTCTCTTGTGTCCTGAGACATGAAAGCTTCTTAAGGAATAATGGCTCTGCCAAAACTGGGATTTCTCAATTTTTTTTCCTTTGAGCCCTCACTCCTTTCTCAGGCTTAGTCTAGCATCCCCCCTTGTGAAAAGCATCTACCATCCAAGGGGCAAAGCAGGTGGCAAAACAAACACTGTCCTAATCAAAGAGCAAGTACTGGGAGCACACAGGAACACTGGAGCTGTGATGCACTAAAACCCACAAATGCAGCAAAGCAGAAGTGGCAGGCAAGAGCATTAAGCAGCTGGAGAGCTCTGTGCAGACCTCTCCAGGAGCTCTTTACTTTTGGCAAACTTCTCTGACCGACAGACAAGAGCAGAGGAAATTTCCTTACCATTGAGGAAATCAGCTGCAACAGGATCTGTCATGAGCACGTGTGGGGAAAGGAGCTTGTACACCTCGCTCTGCTCCCCCTCAGGCAGAAAGTTTAATATATTTTGGTCCACCAAATCTGACTGATACAAAAGAATGCTTTGTCATGTTCAGCAGTACAGCCTGATACAACCAACATGCCTTTTCACCCCTTAGCAGAGCACAGATGCTGCTGGTCTGGATGGCCAAGACAAGGAAACCCAGTCATTGTGCAGATGGATCTAGGGCAGAACATAACCCTCAAACTATCTTACCCCAGGATTACTATCTATTGGTAAAAGGTTGGATGAGTCCCAAAGGTTGCCCTTCAGTTCAGACAGATTTAGGATGGAGAAGAAACCCTGGGACCACAGGAATATAACATGATGAGAAGTGAAACATTTTTCTTTGAAAGCATGACACAGAAGAGGGAGAGCTCTCCCCACATCCTCCATTTGTCTTCTGGGCTGAACATCTGGAAAAATCAGCTTGACCCACAAGTGATTCAGTGCTCATCAACCCACACATCCTGACTAAAGGGGTTCTACCAAAATGTCAGCACAGATTTGTTCTTTGCACATGTGAGATTCAGGTGATTTGCCCTCACATAGGGCATCCTTTGGTGCTCCATGCTTGGCACCAGATAAAGAGAAATATGTTTTTTTAGGGGCCAAGCTGAAATTTCTGCTCCTGACAACTAACTGGTTTCTAGAAGTTCTCCCTGAGGCCACACATTTGTTCTTAAAGACTATATGGACTCAAAGTAGAAAAACTCAATGTCATTTGAAGGGCACAGATTCAGTTCTGAAATAACATTTACATTCTCTAAGAAGAGCTTCAGCATGGATTTCACAACCATAAGATTTTCTATTAACCTGCTGGGTCAAACACCTCCCAGACCTTTAGATGCACAGCCATGTGATGAGCTGTGAGAACAGTGATTTTGCACAGTTGGGGATTTTTTTAAGCAAACTCATAGACCCTGGGAGAGAATCTGTTATTCACAGCAACTTCAGAAACTCCACAAGAGTTTGTTGGTTGACCTCCCACCCACGGTCAGTTGCCTCTTTGGTTGGACAAAACCAATTCCCAGCCCTGCATTGACTGATTTACATTCAGGAGGGGAATGAGCCTTCAATGTACTGGTCAGAACTTACCGGTAAGTGTCCTAGCAGAGATGAAACACTATCAGATACATAAATAATAATCCCATCAGTGGTAAGAGCAATGAGAAAGCCATCTAGTGCCTAATGATAATAGAAAAAGAAAAAAAAATCAAAACAGCATTATGCAAGGGAAAAACTTAAAATAGTTTAGCTTAAACCTAGCAGAAATTAAGCAAAGAAATGACAGTTCAGTGTGGAAAAATAAAAATTACACATGCTGTCTAATTCAACATTCTTTTTATATCCTTATTTTCTCACCCTTATTATTATTAAATTGACTTGTATTTTTCACTCAGTGAGTATTTATTTAATGTGAAGTGAGACAGTGATGCTTAGAATTTCAACACCCACACAATCCTGCTGACTTCAGTCACTCCATTATGTGTTCTGAATTACACAATAGTTAACAAAGTCAGTGCGTAAGGAGATGTCAGATATCATCATGGCAAATCCAGCATTGTGGATAGATTGATGGATGGATAAGCAGAGAAAGACAAATTATAAAATTTATGTATTTTAGCAGTTAATGGACAATATGAATAAGTTCTAAAGCCTAATTTATTTTGCTTAAAGCACCTGATTTGTTAGGTTAGTGACAAAACAATTTTAAGGCTTGTTTTGTTTCCCCTTTCTCATTCACAGTGGTTTCTGTCCCAGAGTTAAAGCTCTCTGTCCCTTTTAAGTCACTGCCTGTGCTTTTCTCCTTGGATGTTGTGTTCTTCCTGTTCCTCACAATACCTCCTTGTACCATTTACCCAGTGCCTGTCCTTATTCTTCTCTAACATCAAGATCTGGGAGGTTCAGTAGCTGGTCAGCACTGTGGACAAAGCCAGCTCTTCTACAGACACTGAGGCTGTTCTGCAGCTGAGCTCCAGAGATGCAGCATCCACCATGTCCCCCACCTCACTGCCAGGCTCTGCCTTTGCTCAAATTGAGTCCTCTCAGGAAAAAACCACTGATTTCTGCTCAATGGACCAGAGTTCAGCAAGGCAGCAGTTATTACAGGGCTTGCTCTCCCCCACCACTTCCAGTCTGAGGGGGGGAATTTGTTTTGATTCAGCTGGAACAAGCCAGCTTGTTTGGCAAGAGAGATTCCCAGAAAGAATGAACAGACTTTTCCAGAGAGGTGAGTCATGACATCCTGATGAAAAGGAGTAACTAAGACACAGCAGCACCTCCCAGCTCAGCCCAGCATCCACCCTGATTTTGGTGGGGCAAAGAGCAGCAGCTGCCCACGCAGGGCAGGAGATGTCCCTGCCACAGGAGCATGCAGCACAAACCCAGAGCCACATCCTTAAAAGAGGAGAAATGAAGGCTTGGGGGATGTTTCTAGATTGGCAAAGCATTTTCAGAGGTGGGAGTATAAGAGCTGTTTTCCTGAATGCACTTAAAGGCAATTCAAGCAGAAGAGGCAGCACTCCCATCAGGAGGACAGCAGCACACAGCCAGCAGCTGCACAGGCAGCACAGGCAGAGCTGCCTGGCTAATGGGATGTGGGAGGAAGAGAGATGCTCCGCTTTTTTCAGGTCCTTTCAAGTTTTTTCCTAAAAAAAGCCAGCTCTAGCGGCTCTTCTGAGAAAAGGAAATTCTCTTTTTCCTCTCTCACCAGGCCAAATCTGGGGCAAACCAATCTTCATTGCCAAACAAAAAGCCATTTACCTTTAAGGGGAAGAAATCTTATTTTTAATTCTGTGTCTGTAAAGCATTCAGTAAAACACTGGTCTCTGACAGGTTTGTATTGTATGTGCCAGCAGAGCAGAAATCATTAACATTGGGACCTACAGGTGAAAAAGAACTGTACACCTCTGGTCTACTCCACTGAACTGATTATTTCTGACTAATCTATTTAATTTCTTCTTACCTCTAACATCAACTGGGTGAACTCCTCGTTGCTAAGAAATGAAGGCTTCCAGTCTTGTCTAATCTGACAGGCTTCTGTCTGTGCTGTGATTTCTTAAAGAGAAAATATCAAAAAAGCAACATGACTCATGCTACTTGGGATTTTTTTTTCATTTTCAAGTAACACTAGGTTTCTTTAAAGAGGCTGTTAGAGGAATCATCCTCATATCATTTTTCACACAAAGCCTTCTTGCATGCAACAGTCATTTTCCACACCATCATGATACAAACACATTAGAAACCAAGAAAGGGAAATGGAGACATTTTAGGGGCCCTAAAGAAAACCTTAAAAAATTAAGTTCAGTGGGCTAATTTCAGAGTAGTAGAGAGTCTCTGTGAGCAAAGGGTGACTGCAATTCTGGAGCTGTTTCTTTCACTCTGGAGCTGTTTCACAAGCTGCTCTTGTGCGTGCCCAGAGAGCAGGACAGGTTTATCCTCTCCTAATCCAAGAGACCTGGGAAGATGGGATCGGATCCCCTGTCTCCCTCCTTTTGTGATGGATGCTGTTCCTCAGCTTTTCCCTCCTCATGCCCTGTTTGAGAGTGCACAAAGCAGGCCAGGGGATGTGGAGGCCAGTGAGGGTAATGATGTAAAAAGCATCCAGCCCTGCATCTTTTCAAATCTATGTTTAACTGCTCAGCAATGCATTCAGCTCTGGCCCATCTCCTGAGGCCAACTGCTGTGCCTTATTCTGCCCCTCACTTAGGCTCATGTCCTCTCTGGGTGGCTTGGGAAAAAAAACCAACCCCAACCAGTTTTTATTTTCTGAGTGGGGACTGGCTGCTGGGCAGATGCAGAGCCAGCACCCTCCAGCACCTTTCTGTTTCTGCAGGAAGTCGATGGTCCTCTGCAGTATTGTGGACTTGTCCATCTTGAGAGGGTGGCCATGGCCCTGCAGCATGGTGCAAAGCTCTTTGATGAGGACATTGAACTGGTCTCTCCTCTTCTTCTCAGATTTGTTGCGTGATGCCCTGGGTGACAAAAACATAAATGCCACTGAGCAGAATGAAGGGCAAACCAGGGTGAGGTGATCCACCCTGCCCCAGCAAAACACTTTTGCTACAAGGCCCTAAGCACCAGCAAAATCCTTGTGTGCAAGCCCAATTTTAAACAAATAAACACTCCCAGCAGAGTTTAGATTCTTGCATTTAAACTGCAGCAAGGAGCACCTGGAGGTAACACAAATTTGTGTTCATTTGGGAAAGACCATATCCTTACAAACATTTCAGCAGCAGCTCCCACTCTTTCAAAAGCAGTGACAGGGAAGGTGCCACAAGAGAAATTCCTCCAGTAAGAGTAGAGTATGTTCATGCATGTTCATGTTCTCCTCACTTCATTTTTATCAACTTTTGTTTTGCAGTCAGTACACACACATCCAAACATCAGAATGTGAAGGATTTCTCTGATTTGCACTTGCAAAAGGAGCTTATCAAGAGACAGCACTGTGCAGAGCCAACTGAACTGCAGAACAAAATCTTGTATGTGGTCCTGAAAATCTACTGCTGCCATATATGAAACTGGGAATGTTAGGAGTCTGGCTGCAGAACCACAACTAGTTTCAGTTCACAAATTAAGAATATTTATTAGGCTTTCCCCCTCCATTAAAAACAATGAAGGAGAAAAGCAAATCCATTCAGTTTCTTCCAAACACTTTTCATAAAACCTCATCCAGTAGTAATTAATTTGCTTTACAAGTGTATTCATGATGATACATACTTCCTGTGATCTAGACTGAGGGTGGGATGCAGAAAGCATTTCCATTCATATTCAGGTTGGCATTTGGATGTTCTCAGATCCAAGATTGATGCTCACAGCCACCTCTGCTTTGGCACTCGTGTACAATGACTAAACACAAGTGAGCCAAGAGCTTCTCTGACAGGAGACTAACTCAGACCTGTGCTAAAGCAGGACTGCCAAGGGAACTCTACCCCAGGTGGGCAGCACTGCTTGATAAATAAAATAAAATCACAGGTCAGGACTCCTGCGTCAAGATAATAAATAGCCATGGGATAGCATGTCCTGTTAGAGAAATCATCCTTGTATCATTCTTCACACAAAGCCTTCCTGCATGCAACAGTCATTTTCCACACCATCACAATACAAACACATTAGAAATCAAGACAGGGAATGCCTCATCCTGAGGGCACAGCAATCAAATTTAAGGATCACTCAGCCAGATAACCCATTGTAGGGGTGGCCAAACTCTGTGACAAGCCTGACTTAAATTTTGCTGCTTGTGGTCAGCTGTGCACAGCCTGTAAACTGTGTGGGAGCTTTGCCTCTGACACCAGTGGGGTCAAGTTCATTGCCAAGCCCTGGACAACACAGCATTTACAATTCTCCTCCAGGAGTGCATCCCATCATACCTCTTTGCCCTGTCCTTCTCATCTTCATCCATCAGTTCGTTTACACAACACAGGGCTCTGCAAGGGAAACACAGAAGTGCTTACTGAGAATATTCCCTGATCTTGCTAAGAACTCAAAACATGGAGCATAGTGGTTTGCACTTAAAGGATGTTTCAGTCTTCCCTTTCCTAAATTCCACTCTTGGTGTGTCTTTCCTTGCTAGTTGAGTCAGCTATTGAGGTATGAGGAGCGAGGCTGCTGCTACATGCCCAGACATCCAGCTACAACAGCAGGGCTTTAAAGGGAAAGATCTAAAAGCCCCTCAGCCTGCCTTTGTCCTGCCCTCTAAGCCAGGATAGGGAATCCTGCTGAAGCACCATCTCTGCACAGCAATCAGCATCTTCCTGGCAAATGCAAGAGCAAAAAGGAGAGAAATGTGACCTGGTGTCTGCAGCAGGCAGCACCACAGCTGCTCCTGTCCTGGGAAATCAGATAGGTTGATCTCAATCTGCCTGCCCTGCTTGAAACATACCTGAGATTTCTTTTCCAGTGGAAAGACATAGGAGAAAGAAAGAAACTGTGCTAATCCCCTAAAGGATTAGCATTAGGCAACAGCAGTGTATTATCAGGATATCTAAGAGATGATATGAGACAGGTTCATCCAGAGCATCCTGCAGCCAGTGACTGCTGCCTGCACTGCTGGACTTCTCCCACATTATCTCAGCAGAGTCCTGGGATTCATACCCAAGGCTTCCATTTAAAATATCCTCACCTGGCACCAACCAGGGAAGGAGAACAGCTGGAAACAACTCCCAGTAAAGACCCAGGAGTCTCAAACCCCATTAAATGATGGAGAATTCAATGCAAGGGTAACTTCTTCACTGGTGACTTGCCTTCTGTGACTCACTTGGGCTGAGTCTGAGGGACACAGAGCCAGGGAGGTGCAGGTGAGGCAGCTGCTGTCACTCCACACCAGTGACAGGTGCCCAGGTCAGCTCTGCTGGATTGCACCTCCTCCAAAGAGGAAATCACACCCATCCCCACCGCCAGAACCAATCGGCCCCCATCTCCTGCGAGCACTTTCCCTGCAAACCACCTCAGGCTGCCCAGAACTCAAGGGGCATTTTTCAATAGGTACATCCAAAAGATTTTCTCTGTTTAGAGACTACTCCAAGCTCAGACAACTTGGTAGCTATAAAAATAACACAAAACAGAACCACCCACAACTGTCAGGAAGTCAAAGATGCTGCTCACAGCAACAGCTACAAAATTTTATCCTTCCTTCCCTGCTCCAGGGCAAGGAACTCCCTCCCTGCAGATAACCTGGGCAGAGGAAACTGTATGAATTTTTTTGTTATGAATACACTCCATAGAGGGGGAGTGGTTCTCTCTGCCCAAGTCACCAAAAAGCTATGAGCCAAATTAGAAATTACCTGTTCTATTCCTCAGATTCATCAGTCCAGACTGACAGAGTGGGATTAGCACTTCTTATCACCATGTAAATAGAGATGGAGAAAAATTAATCCTGGAAGGAAAAGCAAGTCCAGTTAAAACACAGTTGCAGGCAAGACTTATCCCAGACAGCTGCAATCATTTCAGGCTGAGAAAAGTCTACCAGCATAAATTAGAAATATGCTCAATTATGACTGAGGAGCAAAGTCTTCAGCAATAGGAGCTGGACCAGGTTCTCTTGGCTCTGTGGGCACTATCTATTGCCACAGAAGGAGCCTGGGAAGGCCAACAGGACCTCTCATGTCCCAAAAAACCTGTGAGACCCAGCAGGGTGGCATAATGGCCCTTCTGGCTTGGAGCCCCTGAGGATCACTGGAGTTCTCCCCAGGTATGACAGTTTGCCTGGTGTGCTGTGAAAGCCAGAAGTAGGATCTGTACCTCATCTATCAAACCTTGCAACTCAAATCTCCCTCAAGACAAACATGATGAGCAAAAGTCAGCACAGGCCACAACCACCCACCTGTGAATGGACTCAAGGCCTCCTTTTAATACTTACTGCTGATGGGACACACAAAATCTAGGGGAAATAAAATATAACAAAATCTAGGGAAAATACCAGGTAACTCCTGACACCCTCAGTGAAGCTGCAGCTGGAAACACCTGCACAGCAAACTTAAACTCAGTGGATGTGCTCTGTGTCTGTTCTCACAGCTGAGAGAAGTGACATGCTTTTATTCCAGGTCACAAGGAGCCTGTGATCTTGTTTGTTGCCCTATTGAGCTGAGGCTCTTATCGCTGCTGCTCATCCCTCAGTGCTGCTCTATCAAAATCACACAGTTGTTTCTCCTCTAGAAGAATGACCCCTACAGAAGATTTGTTGACTGGGGATAAGTTCAGAGACACACAGGTATAAAGAAAAGTCTCTTTAAAGCAACAGGTTAAATGATTAAAAAAATGCTTGTGGACGCACAGAACTACCAAAATTTTTCAGAGAATCTTCTTTGCATGCAGACTTGACCATGCAAATATTCAGCTAAAGGAAGGGATTTTTCCCCAGCATGGAGTGCAAGGCATTATTTTATAGAAACTGTATTTTAGGGAAATTTTGCCCACGGCTCCCAGGAAGCCTGGTGGGTTTTCTGCCTCACTGGAATGGTTGGCTGGAACTCCACCCAGCTGGAACAGCAGCCTGCTGAGGGAAGCTGCTTGGTCACCAAGAGAGTCAAGAGTCCAGCTAATGCTCACTGAGCCTGAACTGGGAAATGAAGGCTGGATTCTCCAGCCTCCAGGAGTTACCAGTGCTGCAGCACAACAGATGTGAGCTACCAGGGGCAGGGGGATGAGGCTTCCTAATAATGAACATGAGCAATGCCATCAGCCAACACCAGACTTGGAGGAGCTCACAGAATAAATAAATGGCCATAAAAAAAAGACCCAACCACACAGAGCAGCTCTTTGCATGATGCAGCAGGATGGTGAGCTAGAAAAAGTCTGAGTAGAAGACACCTAAGGACAAAATAATCCTAACTGGATTAAGCACTTCAGGACTGCATTTAGCTAAGTGCTTTTTGTCTTGTTATAAGACAGAGCTAAATATAGTAACCAGAATACTTAAGAATAGTTTCATAAGGGTTGTATACACTCCTCAGCCAGTTAAGGCACTTAGCACTACTGACAGCAGTATGTCTGCAGGTTAAGGGTACTTTAAATAGATCCAGATAGAATCTCTTTGACCTTAACTGCATTAACCAGAGGGATCAAAATTTATTTATTGCCTCCTGAAAATCCCCTTCTGTAACACTTTGAGAGAGGGATTCCTGAACTCTGTGGGCAGGTAAAGAGGAAACTTGTCAGTGCTGCTGGCACCATTTCTCACCCCACCTCCGACAGGTGAGAATCAGCCTTCTCACAAAGCAATGCACATCCATCACTGCTTAATGCCCTCTGTAAAGGGAAATTATTTTTTCCTTCCTTTGTACAGGGAGTCTCAAAACCCACTCATAATGTTTTAAGGGTACATTACATTTCAGACTTTTCAAATATCACAGTATTTGAGGTTGTTTCCAGGGTTACAGAAAGGGTAATGTAGCCAAATGACAGCCTTAACAAGACAAATGGACTTTGCAGACAACAACTAATAGTTAAATCATTATTCCATGCTATCTGCTATATTCTGGCACATTTTTTTACTGAAGAGAGAACGGCAGAGGGAATTTTCTGTTTTGCAGAACTATCCGACTTCAGGATCAATCTAAAACTGCAAACTTGTGAGTAAAGAAAACACTTATTTATTGACTTGCTGCAAACCACCAAAGTATTAACATTACCTTTAGGATAATTCTTAATGGAACAGTCAGATTTGTGTCCTAAAACCAACAGTAACTATGAATGTTTCATTATAGGCTAAATTTTAATTATTTGGTTATGTCACTCATGGCAAGGCAAAGATATTTCTATGAGAGATGTTGCCCTTTTCTTTGTGATCAACAATGAATAAAGCTTTCATCCATCACCTAAAAATGTCCCTGAACCCAGATGATTTGATTGCTTTTCCCAGCTGGAAAAACATTCTCTATGCATAAAAACTTTGCTCTGCTCATATTTAAGTTTTCATAGAATTTTGCACTAAAGTAACATACAGCAGTTAGGGAGTCTTCAAATCTACACCATAGGAAACACTTTAATTATGTAAATGTGCTGTACCAATAATTTCCACAGACTTTGCATGCAATGAATTCATCAGAGAGCTCTCAATTACAAGATGCAGCACTTTGTGGTACAATGCAGCCACAAATAAAGAGAGATAACACCATCTCCAGCAATATGATTTATGTGTCAGTGTGCCAATGTCTCATTATTCTTGAGGCAACAGGAGGGCACGACCGTGTTTGGCAGCAAAACAGCTGATTTCATTTTTAAAAGGCAGAATTTAACCTCTTCAGCAACATGCTGCTGGTTCAACTATAAGATGCTTGTGTAAATGGCATTTGAAAAAACCAAAGAGTGTGGCTGAATCCTCGTGGCTGTCCAGCACAGGAAGGAGCTGTGGCACTCAGCCTGTGCTCCCTCCTGTCACACAGACACAGATGTTTGCCCCAGTGTCACAGTGAGTGGCACAAGCCACAGCTGTGACATTCCCCTGTGCCAGAGCTCCCCATAGGGCACCACAGCTCTGCCCCAGCCCAGAATGAAAATATCACACAGAAATGCAAAGACTAAACCAGGTGTGGCAAAGGACTTGCATACTTGTGCTATTTGATCTGCTTGCTTCATTTTTTTTCTGCCTCTGTTTCACCCTCTCCTTTTCTTGCCCTCTGTTGTTGTTCACTCTTTTCTGCCCTTCCCTCTCTCAACCCCTGCACTCAACATCCACTGGATCACAATTCAGAGAATTGCATCTCTCTTGAACGTGGTTCTCCCCATCTTGCTGTTCCTTACATCACCTGCCTTCATCTTTCCATTGCTTTTTCTTCTCCACATTCATCACCCTCCTCTTCTCCAAAAAAAAAAAAAAAAAACCCAAAGAAAACATACAATGATCTCAGTTTTGGCATTTCACTGAGGGAGCTTGGCTTGCCCTGTCTGAGGCACACAGGACTGACAGAGAAGGTTCCCTCCAGGGACACACTGCCTGAGCAGTGATGCTGCTGGGGATCTGATGAGTTTTGGCTCCCAGGACACCTCTGTCCAGCTCCAGCAGCACAGGGTCCTGGTCAGCTCCCAGTCCCAGTTCCAGACCCTCTCTGGAGGAACTGGGCTCTCCCCCAGGTCAGTGGTGGAGCTGTGAGCTCCAGGCTTTACAGAAACACCTCTCTGCACCCAGGGGGAGGCTGAGGGAACTGGTCCAGCCCAGCACATCCATCCACAGCATTACCCTGGAACTTTTTGTGGGTACCATGACTGTATTTTCACACATATCTTTGTTTGCTAGAAGAGGGGTTATGGTGCTCACTGAGGGAGGGAACCAAGTGTTCTGTGTTTTCCCTTTGTTAACTTGCCAGAAGTGGATTTTTTTTGTGCTACTGCTGTAACTGTTGCATCTCAATGCCCTCACTTATCTACAGCATACTCTCCCCCTGGTTTATTGAGCTCTAAATTTAGCTTGTTACCTGTGACAGATTTATAAGAACATTTATTAGAGCAGTAACAGCTTCAGACAGAAGCTAAAAAGTGTCCAAAGAAAATGGATTATACAAAACAATTACACCATAAAAAAAGGCTGTAATGGAACACTGTGATTCAGCACAAAAGTGAAATGAAAGATACAGCAAGGAACAATGGTGGGGTTTGGGGGGGGCGTGTGTTTTTGGGGTTTTTTTTGGTTTGTTTGATTTTTTAACCAATATATGGTGCTTCAGAAAAAAGAAAGGCGGAAAAAGATTTAAAAACTCACGGATACTTGAAAAGAAAAGATGATTACTGGAACATTTTGTTCTCCAGGATTTTTTATCAGATCCTGGAGAAAATAGCTGGCCAAGTTTGCTCTGTTCTAGCAAATTGCTGAACCTTGCAGGGTGAAGATACAACAGTGTAGAATATTATTCAAAATGTCTCTGGGGTTTCTCTAACAAGAAGAGCATGCATCTAATTAATTATACCAATTTGTCTAATGGCCCCTTAAAATTCCCAAAACATGGCAAAAAGCAAAAATGCTGATTCACAGCCCTAAGAAATATAAAATTGTACCTCTGGCACAAGCAGTGTAGGATAAGAACACAAATAATATTTCTTCTGCAGTTTTGGGTGAACACCTGTGTTCATTCAGTTACTACAGGAAAGGGAAATAAATGTGTGTTGTAGTAAGAAACGATGACATCCAAGCTATAAACAATTCTTTACCATACCTGACTCAGACAAAGAGCCAAACAACCCTCAAATAATAACGTGGCTTTCCCTCATGCAGGATGAGAGCAAAAGTAGCTGTTCACAGTCAATCCTTCAGCAGCAGCAGTTGGGATTGTGTGTTTTCAGGGGACTGCTTCCAGAAAAGGTACACAGAGCTGAAGAGGAGTCAGGAATATTGAAAATGAATGGTTAAAAGTCTTTTGAACAGAATGTTCTTCAAAACTTCCAGCTTTTAAAGCTGTGTTTCTGTTCCTGGCTGATCCAAATGATGCAAATGCATGTGTGTGGGGGTGAGTGCATAAACACATATTTTACTTCAGAGCAATTTGCAAAAAAAATACCAAGAGCAATTTCTACCCAGGAAAGCAGTGGTGACATTCAGGATGACTCCTGATGCTGGGAGTTAGGTAACCATTAATGCTGGGTGCATGGGGAAGGAGGTGAGCAGAGAGCCCTCACTCCTGCCCCAGGCCACTTCCTATCAGATTCACTTCTCTGGCAAATCACAAAGGAGTGGGGGGTGTGGGAAGGTTAACCCAATAAATTTCAGCAATGAAAACAGTGACTTAACAAGCTAAAAAAAAAATCCCTCCCAAAACTCTCGATTCTCCAGCTTAAAAAATTGGAACACTATCATTTGGTGCTCACCATCTGATTACAAACCTGGTGTTGAAACTCTGGCTCATTTCAGGGGTTCATTCAGAAGAGTTTTAACACTCTCAGAGACAACCACCAAAGGACATTTTAAAAGAAGCCAGCACTCTGCTCTGTCAGCAGTGTCATCTGCAGAACTGCCTGTGGAGCTGGTGCTGGGCACCCTGAGCCCTCCTGGTCCATTTTCAGGAATTGCCAGCTGGAGCAGGGATCAGCAGGCTCCCTGGGAGAGGCTGTGCATTACTCCCACCAAGAGGACACAGCTCGCATTGGTGGCATTAGGGGAGGTCACTGGGTCCTTTCTGGGGTATGGATTTTGTTTTGGCAACAAAGAAGGTATGAGGACAAACATGTCAAAGCTGCCTGTTTGGACGCATCACCCTGAAATCCCTCTTGTAATTCCTCTTCTATTTACTACAGGTGGAACTCACCCTGAGCACGGAGCTACATAAAGTCTCTGTGTCATTAAAAACTGCCTACTTGTATGCCTTGAGCTCTCCCCGTGCACAGAATAAATGTAATCATCAGGCAGCAAAGAAAATCAGTGATCTAATTAAACTAAATACCTTCTCCTCTACTTTTCTGAGCAAGAGAACACCCCCAGCAACTACCAGCTCATTGAAAGAGGCAACAGTAGCATTCATGTCCTTAGCTGTTTTCTTTTTCTCCTCAAACAATATATTTTTTTTGCTGTGTTTCTTCTTTGCCTTTATATAAAATGCATTTCAGATGCTTGAGGATGGTACAGATAAGGAGATGAGCACTGTGCTTTGTGTTTGCTTGTGCTGGAGGTTGAACTTGTATTGCAAAAATAAAATGTGAGGCCTGAGGGACAGATTGCTCTGTACAGTAAAAGCAGGGACCTTCAGCTGGGTCAGAAGTGGGTCCTGGGTGGTTTCAGGACCACCCTGCAGAACTGCTCTGCTCCAGTGGGGCAAAAACACTGGGTGTGACTTGGCTTCATGATGCATCTACCCCCAGCCTGCAGGACCAGCAGATGGTAGGAGCTATTTGTGGACTGGAGGATTTTCTTTCAAAAGTGTCTACAAGCATTACTCCCCTGGCCAGGGCTCTATAAATGTGCCTCAGCTCATTTTAAATCCTGACAGCAGCCACAGCGGGCACTGGAGTCGGGATGCAGCCATGGGTGTGATGAACTCACCACTCCTGAAACCAGGAGTCCAGCAGCTCCCAGAAATATTCAGGAAAGGAGCCTGACACTAGCAGGACTCTTCTCTTCCCCTACCTGAGCAGATGTTTATAGCAGAACTGCTCCACACCTGCCCAACAGGTCAGCCCCTCTCTGCCATGCTCAGACTGACTGTGTGTGACACAAATCAGACTCTGTTAGAAGAACACACCTCCCTACACCTGCCTCACCCTGGCTGTGATCAGTCCTGTGTCTCTGCATCCCCCTTCCCAGAAAGGGCAATTCCTCTGCTGCTGTTGGGAGCAGGTGGGAAGGCTGAAAATGGGCTTTGGCCCCATCATTTCTGCACTTCCTTACACCTGCTTGGTCCTCTGCACAGCCTGGGGAGCCCTTTGGCTGCTGAACTCTTGGAAGTTGAGTCCTTGTTCAGCATTCTTTAATTTCTACTAAACACTGTCTGCTTTTCTGACAAGCAGCTTGCTGCCATCCTTTCTCCTGTCTGATGCTTTTACCTCTCAGCACACTCCACAAACACAGTTATCCACCCTTGTTGTACAAATGAGGAAACAGGGGCACACATTTTACTTCTGTCTCCTTTTCACAAGTGTCCCAGTTTTGGGAAGCTGAATTTGAATCAGTTCAAATGCAGTTACAGCCTAATTTTCAGTAATGCTGAAATCCAGCAAAAGGCACCTACAAATACTGAACATTTTGGAAAAACTCGACCTAAATCACTGACCCAAGGTCATGCAGCAGAGTTAAGAAGTGAATCCAGATGTCCTGATGATTAGCTCTGTCTATTGGCATTCAGTCAAGTCCTCCCTCCTAAAATAAGCTTCCTGAAGCATCTAAGTCTTAGAACTCCCTTAAACACACAGCACTGGTAAGACCAGATTTTCAAATGAAGAAGGGGGGGAAAACCCCAGTTTGTTATTTTTTCCTCAAGTGGTCACTGAATGACCAATGAAAGGGCAGCTCACAGTCACTTGATCTCAAACTTCTTCCTATAAATAAAAAAGGGAAGATTCTTTCTTTTCAAACAACATGACAAGAAAATGTTCTGCCTGAGTAATTCTAGACCTGAGTAATTAAATCTGCTCTCTGTTGCAATCTGTTTCCCATGTGTATCACCAATCTGGAATTTCTGGAATTCAATACATAAGGAAGCTATTCAATAAAAGGAAATACTACCACAAAAGGATTAGAGATAGGTCTGAACCAGACTGAAAGACTCCCTGTATCACAGAAGAATCCAGTTCCTTATCCAGAGTTCAACTTTTCCAGTATTTTGACCAGTATCTCAAACCAAACACTGCAAACACAATGGATCTCCCAGAGCCAGACCACCTCTCACCTCTGGCTCAGAGGCAGAAGAAAAGAGGGAACAAGTTGAGGAGACCTGTGTGGTATTGCAGCAGAAGTGGGACAGCACTACCTGTCTGTACAGTTTAACTGCTCAGCAGAATAGAATAAACCAGAATATTTCAGTTGGAAGGGACCTACAGTGACCAGTTTGTCCATCTGCCTGATCACTTCTGGGTTGACCAAAAGTTAAAGTGTGCTATTATGGGCATTGTCCAAATTCCTCCTAAATGCTGGCAGGCTTGGGGAATTGACCACCTCTCTAGGAAGCCTGTTTCAGTCTTTGACCACCCTCTCCTTAAAGAAAGGCTTCCCAATGTCCAGTTTATGTAAAAGATCTGTGAGGAAATTTTAAAGAGCTTTAGTAGTTGAAATTCAAAGTCTTCCCTGTGAGCTCAGAGTTATATCTACTAATCCATTAAATGAATATCAAAGGATTCACTTGCAGCTGAGCTAACTGACCTCATTTTACATCTTTGGCTTTAAGCATTCAAGTTCAAGCATAAGAAACTTCCTTCCCCTCTTGGTGTGTTTAATTCTGGAGCATCCCAGGTATAATCAGTCATATTTTATAACATATAACATATCAGTTATGATTCACACCTAAGCAAAAAAGGCATTTAAACAAAGCCCTCGGATTTCAGAATTTGTCTTATCCTCATTTGGCTCCCAGAATTTCAGCTGCTTCCCTTAAATGATCTGCTCACATCTGCTCTCCAGCTGAGCCACGTTCATGCCCCACTGACCTGACCACTGCCATCTCTGTAATCTTGCAGCTGAGAATAACCAGCAATGCACTCAACCCCTGCCAGCACCGAGAGCCTTTCAAGAAGCAGGAGGCAGAAAAGAGGCAGCCTTTATATAACAGGGAAAAGTAGGATTGCAGAGGAAAAAAAACCAACATTGTTCAGCTAAGGTGAGTAATGGGAGCTGCACTGAAGTGCCCTGGTCCAGTTCCCTCGGGCAATGCAGACTGGAGGTGTCAGCATCTTGCAGGATTATTCTCTGCAGTGGCAGCTGGCAGATATTTTTCTAATAGAGAGCACAGCAGCGTGGTTCACACTCCTTTGATTCTATTTGCTGCTGCTCCTATTCAAACTCGGCTAATCCGATCAAGTTATTTCTTGGCCTGTGCCTTAAAGCTGAGTAAGTAAACACCTTTCATAAGGTCTGAGCCCACTTGTTTCAAGTGCATGATTAAGGGCTAGACTTGAGCACTATTGTGAGAAAACCCACCTCTCATTACTGGCAATTTCCAAAATCACTCACAGGTGTCTTGAAGTGGCACTTTTCCACCCAGTGTTTTAACTCCTTGCATTGCAAATATAAAATACGGTCTCCAAGGGACAGAACACCAAATATCCAAAAAATCTGTGTTTCAGCTGCCCTGGAGAATGGCCCTTTGGGCTGAGAATAGCTCATAATAGCACCACTTAGAGACTGTGATGCAAAATATTTTCTGTGGCTACCAGACCTTCTCCACAGATGTCTCTTCTTGTTTACTATGAAGGAGACAGATGACAAATATAGCCAGCAAATGTATTTTGGACAAAGTTGTACTCATTTGTAGTATTTGCATTAAATAACACGAGTAGACTGATGTGACAGAAAAGATGTTGGCCCAACTGCAATTCCTTCTCTGGTACAGCAACTATTGAAGTTTACAAGTTTTTATCAAGAAGGATTGTTGCCACTTATGCTGGCATTGCTAATAATATAACTGATCTTGGTAATAAAATAACTGGGGTTTTTCTCCTTTTTTTAAAACACCCCCACATGCTTTTCTGTCTCTTCTCCGAGTCACTTTTAACTTCACATCCAATAGTCTCTTTTGCACTATCTTGCCCACATCACTTCTCAACCAGCTCCTCCAAAGATGGTTATTTGTTTTGAAAGCTTCAGGAATAAAGGAACATTTAAACAATTTAATTTAAACAATTAAACATTTAAACAATTAATTTAAACAATTAACTGCAATAATATTCATCATCCTGCATGGTATCATGGAAGTATAATGAGAAAGTAAAACTTTCCTTCAGGAAGAAGAAAAGATAACACAGAAGATCCACAGATCTCTTTCTCTCTCATTACTTTCTTATCTTTTTTAGGCTGCAAATATGTCAGTCACTGGAACACTTTCATACTAGGTCATTGTTGTTACACATATTATGCACAAAGACCCAAGGCCTCATTCTGTCGTAGATAAGCTATTCACACACATCCTTTTTTCCTCCCTTACAGTCTATTTGCATGGCTGGCTGGATAATCAGCCATAATAACAAAATATGACTCAGCATGGCTGAATACCACCAAGGCCAGCAAGATTCCTGACAAACATCTACACAGGAGCATGAAGCCAGCAGCAGGAGTTAAAAATGCCCATGACTTTTAGCTGGCAGTCCCAGGTTCCTCAGAATTCCACACCACGTTTGGGAGGTGAACATCATTTGCACCCCCAGCCTCTTTCCTCATTGCACTGCTTAAGTGCCCATCTGCTAAAAATCACAAGCAAACTACACAGAGGTTCAGCTGAAACTCAAACAGGGAAAACATTCAATTAGGCAGAGAGAAAAGCTAACTTCCTCCTTCCTTTCCTTCATCTCAGCAGCTTTTCTGCAGGAGATCAGTAGTGAAGCTCTTATCTACTTCAAAACTGGCATTACATGCACCCTTGATTTAAAGTCCAAGTTTCTCCCAATTTAATTTGGTTTTAGCAAGTGAGAAGTGCAAAACAAACAAGAAATTAAAGCTGTGTCCTTAATTATTGCTTATGTAGAGCAAGCACTTCAAAGAGCCAGCAGAAATGTGAGGCAGCCACTGCCCGAAGGGGCACAGGGCACCTAATCCTGGCTCAGCCTCCACACAAGGGCTGTGCCCACCACCACACCAACCTGGCAGTGCAAAGCCAAGGTGCTCAGGCTGTCCTCTTCCTCTCCAAGCCAGAATTTACTCCAGGAACATCTCTCCCAGCGGCAGAATCTCCAGCTCTGAGCTCATCCTGAATATTGCAGGCTAGTCTGGGGCTGAGCTGGCCATGTCCATCAGGGTGGGGGATGTCAAAGATTGTGCTTCTCCCCTTCCACTCTGCCCCCATGAGAACCCACCTGGAGTTCTGCATCTACCTCTGGGGTCTTCAGCACAAGAAAGACATGGATTTGCTGCAGGAAGTCCAGAGAAGGGGCACAAAAATGATGAGAGGGCTTGGGCACCTCTGCTATGGAGACAGGCTGGGAGAGCTGGGGTTCTTTCAGCTTGGAGAAGAGATGGCTCTGGGGAAACCTCACTGTGCCATTCAAAGACTAAAGGGAGCTTATAAAAAAGAGGGAGAGATGCCTTTTACACAGGTAGGTATTTATAGGACAAGGGGGAATGGTTTTAAACTAAATGAGGTTAGATTTAGATTAGATGTTAAGAGGGAATCCTTCACTCTGAGGGTGGTGAGGCACACTTTGCCCAGAGAAGCTGTGGATACACATCCCTGGAAGTGTTCAAGGCCAGGCTGGGTGTGGCCCTGAGCAACCTGGTCTGGTGGAAGGTGTCCCTGTCCAGAGGGGTTGGAATTAGATGATCTTTAAGGTTCCTTCCAACCCAAACCTTTCAATGATTCTTTCTGGCTGTCTTCAAAGTGAGCCCCTGGTTATGATCAGTGCTGTCACAAAATGTGACCCAAAGCACCTAAACTTATTTCTTCCACACTGAAGTTAAAATGAATAAGAAATCAAGTACAGTGCCACAAAATGCTTCTCTTCAGCCTCAGAAGCTTGTTTACCATTGCTGTAGTAGCTGAGCTGCTGAATGAAATATTTACAACTATTCATGCAATCAAACTCATTTTCCTTAGGAAATAACTGATTAGGTATCTCACATCTGTTCCTGACAAGGATTTAAGCCTCTGCTGATCCCAATCTAGACCTGACATGAATGTTAATGTTTTGGAAACCATCATCCTGGATGGGAGGGTGATGACAGCCTCTCTGGGTCTGCTGGTGGTTCACTGCAATTGGGAAAGCTCTGCTGCACCTGCAGCTGCAGGATGACACAACCAGCCCACAGTTTTCTCTAACCTTGTGACCCAGGCCTTGGGAAGCCTGGCAAGAGACAGGAGCTAGAGCAGAGCTCAATGCAGAATTATCTTGAGAATGATCTTCTTATCCCTGTCAGAAGTTTTTAATACCTCTCAGCTGCTTGCTTCCTTTATGCAGAGCAGCAATGCTGCTCCACCACGCTGCAGCACTGCATGTCATCCTTTCAACAAGGTTTTCCCATCGGGGCCCTTTGATGGAAGTTGCTGCAAGTGTTGCAAGGTTGTGAGAAAAATCTGCTGCTAATAAAAAATCTGCTGCTAATAATTATACCCTTATAAAGCATGATGCTCATGTCAGGAAAGACAAAAAATAATTCCAAGGTTTTTTTTCTCAAATAAAAGCTGTTTCAGGCGTAAGGAGTCAATGCCAATGTACTACTAGAGAGAGAAATCTAATGTTTAGTTAATCTAATTCTCCAGCAATCCTCTTTTCCACAGGAAACTTATCAAAAGAACTTACCAAAAAAAAAGTAAGGAAAAGAAGCATTTATCTCAATATACTCCTTATTTCTGTAAGAGCAAGGGAGAAATTTCCATTCCTTGTAGGCCAACTGCAAAGCTCACCTACATTGGACCAAAGATTCCAATGACACAAGAGTTGGTCTCTACTACTCCTCCTGGTAAGGGTGATAACTAAGTTCTGACAAGATCAACTAGGTCAAAAGAAAACTTTTGGCAACGATTATCAAGTCTCACCTCAAATTCAAGGGATGAAAAAAAAAAGTGAAATAAATGAACTTTGGCCTGCAAATGACCTTGTAGAGCTGTAATTCAAATAGAAATGAAGTCTGTCTAAATGTCTGAAGAGTAATCTCTGAAACAGTCAGAAATGCTGCATAAAAGTAGATTTCAAACACAATCCAAAGAAGATTAAGCTGGCAATTCATCTCTCTCAGGACTTCTATACATCATAAATAGGCATTATGCCTTCTATGTAAAGCAGCTCATTATCTGATTTATTCACCAATATCTCTTCCTATTCAAACAATTCAAACCAGACTTTTCTATATTAGAAAATCCCAGAAAAATTTCCTCAGCACTGCAACTTTTGAAATAAGTTGATGCTTTCACTTACTGTACAACTAAACTCATGTTTCTTAATATAATACATTATCTCTGAGGACAGTTTTAAAGAAAGATGCTATCCCAGCTGGATCATTTATTAATATTCACATGCTTTCCTTAAAAAAAAAAAATCAAAACACAGAAGTTGTTCTTGCTGGCATTAGTCTTTTTTTCATCCCCCAAGTGAAAACAGAAATTCTGCTCTAGTCACAACAGTGTACTACCAACAAACTCATCATTCTAATCCTTCAGACTCCATGTGAATACTCCTTGCCCTTTTAACTATGAATATATCCAATATAAGGAATTCCAGATTCAGAACATATTCCCTGGATAAGACAAAGTTCTGACCCAGCCTTGTTTCAGGTTTACAAATGGCTTAGTGGCAGTTTTAGCCCATTTTTTTGTAGTCATTCCTCTCCCATTTTAGGCAATGGACCTTTGCCCTTTCCAGACAATACACCAGGATTATTGCAGAATCACATACACTTTCCTTCTAACAACCTTCTTCTGGGAGCCTCTCCTTCCACACTCTGAATTATTCCCAGAAAGTCAAAAAACAGAATTGCAGACAATTTTCCCATGTCAAATAATTTTCAGCCAGGCTTCCTGACTTGTACAAACTTCCCCAAATAATGGACTTCAGCTCCAGTCCCAGAGAGACACAGATACCAGGAGGTCTTGCTGTTGAAAGCCCCATGAGATATGAAGACGGCTTGGATAAAAAAGTGCTTTCTCAGAATTGCATGCTGCAGCAGAATGAGCAAGAGGAATTATCTGCCCCAATTTGTCAGGAGAGGCACCCGAGGGGCAGTGTAAGCTCCCTGTGCAATCACAGAGTTCCACATCACCGCTGCCGTGTGGGAGGTGAAGCCCAGAGTTTATGACGGAAGGAAAACGCAGTAACTCACTTTTCCTCTGTTGACACATTGTCTCCACTAATGAGACAGCTCAGCCTTTTGCATCAGCAAAATTAAACAGAAAATGGAGGTGTTAAGATTAGCACCAAGAGTTTGTTTTATTAATACTTCCTGCTGTGCCCTTTCCATGCAAAGCCTGCCCCAAAAGGAAGCCATTACAATTATTCAAGAGAAAAGGCAAACTATTAATACTCATATTTAATAAATACATCAGTAGCGGAGTCAACCCAAGTCCCACCTTTTTGTCTCGTGTGACTCATTTAACACACACACATTAATACTTCACTTAATAAAAATTGATTGGAAGCAGTTTGATCAGAGTGAATGTTTTTAAGTCACTGTAAATTGAGCCAGTGTACATTGCACTTAGAGACAGGACAAACAGGTTTATGGTCAAACTTCCCTCAGCAAGGGGTGTAACCCTCCCCAGCTATTAGAGCCTCCCTAATTGCTGCCTTTGCTGTGACAAGCCAACAGTGGACCAAACACACAGGATGCTCCTCTATACATAAACACCTATTTGCAGTTTGTGCAGCAGAGCTTTGAACAGCCTAAACCCAAGGACTGACTCCCAGGGACATCCACTCTTCAGCTGATACTTTGGGAGAGGTCCCTATAAAGAAGCTGGTGGAAATTCAACCTTTGTCTTCATCAGGGCCAGGGGTTCATCTCATCCCCTTCAGATAAAGCCTCTGCACTGGCTTGAAAATCTTCCTATAATGCTGCCATGCCTATGCAAAATACCAGAATACCTATAGGCAATGGGAGCTCCTATCATTGCTCATTAATTATCCAAAAAATGGCTCACTTAGTATGTTGTTTATGATCAAAACTTTATTGTCCAGAAGCAATGCACTGCACTGTGCTGTGCATTAAACCAAGATCAAAGTAGGCTGAGCCCAGAAGAGAACCAACAAACCCTATTAATTTCTTTCAAGCATCTGTGCATGCGTGTGTTTGTGGGCTGAACAGATGAAGCAAGAGAGGAGATTAGCATTTTTATGGATATGATTCCTGCCATTGCTACATACTTGAAAATCTTGCCCAGGCTTGGGCAGTTTGTAAACAAGAATAAACACACCTACAAATATCTCTGCATTTATCTATTAGTCAATCAGTTAATCAATCTGCCTATAAGCAACACTCAACAAAGCACCTCACATTTACTTCTGGTTGAGGAGAAACACCTTGATGATCCTTCTAGAACTCAGAATATTCCATAACCATGGGGAAACAGAGCAGGTCTCTGCTGAGCTGTGATGCTGCTACTGGATAAAGAGGGGTGAAGCCTCTGCCCATAGCCAGGACACAGAGAACAGTGCAGGTACCACACAGCAGCCAGCCAAACCCCAGGAACTCAGTATAAAACTCTGAAAACATATTTCTATGTCACACAACAGGCCTCTGCCAAGCAGCCCTGAAGAACTGAGGTCCCAGAAGCTGATGGAAGGTGATGTGCAGGGTGGCAGAGCTCTCCATGCCATGGGAGAGGGATGCGGGAAGACTAAATCCTTTGCTGTACCTGCCTGCGTGGGATACCAGGTGACAGGGATCCAGCAGGAGGGGGGGATAGTGGCCCCTAGTCTGTCAGCTCTGGACAGATCAGGTAGTGAATGTGCTGCAGGCAGTTGTTAGCCAGAGTCACCTCTTTGATCATACCCAGAACATGCACGTGGCTACAAACCACCCGACGTTCACCTTCCTGTGGCAGGAGCCCAATTCCAACTGGCCAGGTGTGTGTGTTTGTGTGTGTGTATTGTGTGCATCAGCCCTCCAAAGCCTGAGCTCCAAGGCCTTGCTCTGCTCCCTCCCTCCCTCTCTCCCAAAGAAGGATGTTTTGCAGTTCTCCGTGGCAATGTTTAGTGAGCCTCTCGGTTACCATAGCGTTACGCGCTACAGGAATGTCAGCGAATTAATCAATTGTACAATTGTGTTTGCCTAAGTATACAAGTCATTCAGATGATTCAATGCATTTCAACAGCTCCATGGAGTTTGGTTAACACACTTCCCCTTCTGCTATCTCAGTGTTACCCTCATTGGTGCTGACGTTTTTCAATATTTCAATTTCCCTTTACAGGCAGATTGGCAGGTAGGCGATCTCTGCTGCAGGCTAAGTGGAGCTGTTTTCCTTCCTTTCCTTTCCTTCCTTGTCTGCTTCATTTCTGTCCTGTTTTATCTACTTCCTTTTCTCTTTCTTGTAATAAGATGGACCTCATACATTCGACTTTACACTAACCACACACTGTGTTTTTAAAGTTACTAATTCATCACTAATGGTCAGCAGTCACTTCTTTCTTCTAGATTTTATCCTGCACGATTTAGAGAATTTTGCTCTGATCAGCACCAGAGCAGAGATGATACCAAGTCCAGGTTTCCAACTTATTTTAGGAATATCAGGTTAAAAGGGAACATCAACCCAGCACTCCAGTCTTGGAAAACAATAACATCTCTTCAACCTGCCAAGCAGCACCAGGAGCCCGAGAACACATCCTCACGTCACACAATAAACTTATGACACACATCAGAAGCATGTCAGATTAAACTGTTCTGTGACACAGCAAAGGGCAGGTGAAGATCACTGCCAGTACTTCAAGTCCACGGAGCCACACATTTACACCAGCAACAGATCCCAGAAAATACACCATGAAGTAACAATACGGTTACAGGCAATATAGCCTGAAGGAAAAATGTCTCTGGCCCAAAATCTGATAAACAGGTTGAACCAGGAGCATGCCAGAAAAATCTGCAAGTAATTGTGCCTGTCTAATGCTACAAGGAGGCTGCACAGCACGTTTTCTTTTTCAATGTCTAGTGCTCGAGATGAACTCAGATGTGGGAGAAAAAAAGATTCAAACCCGCAGCAACAGAGAAAATTATTTTTTGCCTCATCTCCCAAGAAAACAGCAGAAGATTCTGCATGGGGTTAAAAGTGCAAACAAACAAGATCCATTCTCCTTTCAAGCATACATTAAAAATATGACTACACTGCAGACCAAAGAACTAACTCTGCAAATGTAATTTCCTATCTCCAGGAACTCTCTAATTTAATTGTATAATCTCTTTCATAAGATTATCAAGATCTATCTCAAAACTACCCTAATTGAAAGACTCTTATGCAACTTCAGTCCTTGGGTAGCTACAAGCTTTCTTCTAATTCCCCACCCAAATTTATTCATGACCAATTTAGAAAATTTGACCTAGTGCAGATGCAATCTTTTAGCTTATTTTTTTCTGCCCTCTTGCTATATAGTGCCAACTGTGTGTAAAATATCGCAAAGTAGACTGTCCCTTTATTGTTCACCTGGCCAGAGCTAAACAAATGATGCTCTTTAGCCTCACTTTGCACAACAGATGGTCTGTTTGTGTAACCATATCTCTAGCCCTCTTACCACTGTAATTTAATGGTTTTTTGACAGGGTGTCCAGAACTATGCAAAACCTCAGTAAACCACTCCAAAAGCAATGTGGAGCTCTTGTATTGACACCCTGAATGATGATTTGTAGAACATTTCCCTGAATTTCTCAGACTGTTTTCCTTCGGTATCCAAGGATGTCAGTGGTCCCCTTCCCAGCTGTATCTCAGTCCTTACTCCCAGGTATCTTCTGAGCAGCCACTTCTCTCCCTTCTGTCATGGACAACTGATGAGCTCCTATTTCACACTGGAAATTCTTGTTACTGGTCTCCATGTTTACAACTTGATTTGACTTTGCACTCAGCACTAATAAATGCCATTTTATGTCTATCACTCCCAATCAACAAAGTCATCTAAATTCCTCTCGTGTGATAATGTGACCCTCCTCTCTTACTGACAATACCTCCCAAGTTTTTGTCATCCCACACAGCTCCTGGGCACACCCCCAGACCCTGCACACAGGTCAGAGGAATCCATCCAACAGGTCCAAGCCTGGTCCCAAGAGAGCTACACCACCAATCTCCCTCCCTGATGACTTTGTCTGAATAGCTCTTTCCATTCAGACAACTTTATTTGCATTCAATGGTTGTATCTTTTCTTTCCTACCTTTCAATTCTCGTCTTGAACCAACATCTTCATTTTAAGCCATAACAGCCTGTGGGCCATGGTATCAAATGCTTGGCTTTAGATAAATAACATTCCTACCCTACCCCACCTAAATAATCTGTTATATGAAAAAGATGTTAGATTAGTCCAGCACAATCCATCCTTGATAAAATCTTGTTGTAATTTAGCCTAGTTCCTCATTATTACCATGTCTAATTATTCTTTCCTACAAAATACGTCATGAGACGCTGGGCACTGTTGTGTTCAAACCAGCTGGCCCAACATTTCCTGCATAGCTTCTTTATTTTCTGACTCTCTAGGGACCCCCTGTAAAGGACACAAAAGCTTCCCCTCTTCTGCATCTGAAGAGCCATGGGAGAGCCTTGCTGCAAGCTCTGCAAGCTTTGTGCCACAGTATTCCAGGATTATTGGCACCTCTTCATTTGTCTCACCAAGATATTTAAGTTTTGCCTGTTTTCCCTGGGTTTTTTTGAAACCTTTGCTATGAATAGCTTTCTCTTGCCTGCAGATTTGTCAGTAATTACACTCTGTTCCAGATCCTACAGAAGGTTCTGCTTTCATGAGAAAGTTGTGTCATTATTTAGAGACATCAGTTCCCCTTCCAGTTTAGGCATGTCTAATTTCAGTTCTGTGCAAATTGACTAAGTGCAGGTTTTGGTTGAACCCAAATAAGCTCATTTGAACCAAAATAAGAATGTCCTTATATAAGGTCACATCAGGTTAATCAAATCACTTTAAAAACAGACTTAAACTAAATTAGTGCAATTTCCCCATGTAGACAAGGCCAAAGACAATAAAGGAATATGAAGTAGGTCAAAGTCTCTCACTAATTGTACAGACCTTTGTGGTTTGACTGAATCTGGTGATTCTGAGGCTGGGCAGATGTGCAGCCAGCAAGCCCAGCTGTGCACAGAGCTCTTGTTGGGGCCTGCCAGTACCTCATCTCCCTTAAATCTGGGCTTAAGTGAGACCAGACTAACAATAAATAGGGTCTTGCAGGACTTTTCTACAGGGACATTGCTCCTTCAGCTTATGGGCCACAGGGCATAGAGGCCATACACTTTTGGCCACACCAAAGCAGCAGTGAAACAAGGCAAAAAACCACAATGGCCTGAGCCTGGGCTGAGGATGGGACAGAGCTGGTGGAGCTCCAGCCAGGTAAGGCCATCACCAGGGCCATGCTGGGGGCACAGAGCTGCTCTCACATCCAGCAGAGCACGGCCTCAGCTGGGCCAGGACTCACTCAAAAGAAGGGTGTCATCCTTCAAGGTCCTAACAAATCAATACAGTTGTTGTACCTGCCTGACCTCCCTGACAGAGACTTGTAACTGAAGAGATGGAGAGGTCTATCATTTCAATAATACCAGAAGACACTGGTTCACACTATTTTGGGTTTTGTAAGTTTTACTGTTCTGTTTAAAGCTGTATTATTTCACTAGGATCTACAACTGTTCCAGTACAAGCCCAAATTCAGTTGTTCTGATACAGGCACAGAGCTTATTTCTGCAGACTTAAAAGGATGATCTGTCTTGGCATTAAAACCTTTTTATCATTACATGTGAATCTTGAGAGTTGATTTAGGATAAAACAAAGCAACTTCTGTGCATAGACAAGCCCTGGCTCCAAACTGTAAAGACATCCCAGCAATATTTTGATAGTACTAATGAGGAAAAGTTGGATTTGACATCAAATCAGTATCTCCACAATGTAATGCCATTTCCTCCATCACGAGACTTTAATTATGAACTACTCATTTGCTAATTTTAATCTGTAACTCTGAGCTATTTTTGTGTACTTGATGTATGTCTTAAACCAGAAAAATAATTGAACACAGATATAGTTTCAATGGCTAAAATCCAGGAACCATCACATATCTCACTGAAGTCTGCAGTTTATAAAAGCACTTCAATTTTACTTTCTTCTCTAAATCAAGTTATCCACAGCTTGGAACAATTAGGATAACTGAGCAGCAAGCAACCACTCCTAAAGCCATTTTCACTTTTCCTATTGCCTCTTCCATAAAAATTCTAAAGATTCAGTAGAACACACATTTAGCCCAAGAGATATGAATGCCTCCCTTCCAACACAAATCGCAACTTTTGGCTTTCTCTGGAGCTTCCTGTCCTCATTAGTGCCTGCTCTATTTGTCAGGGCTCCATCATCTGCAGAGTCCCGAGCGTTGCTGTTCTGGTCCTCCCTGCTGCAGCACTGACACACTGGCTTACTCTGATTAGCACATTACAGAAAAATGATCCACTTTTTTTTTTTTTTTTTTTTTTTTTTTTTAATGGTTTCTTAAGCAACCCTAAATCCAAATGTGAATAACTACGGTGAGGGGTTGCAGCCTAGGAAGTTTACAAAACCCCCACAAATTCCCAACCAAAACATTGTCAGACATTCACTATCAGGGCACTGCGTACTCCAAGAAGTGTCTGCTGCTTCAAACAACATCCATCAGATCTGTGAGGACTGCAAAGCCTACACATCAAACCCATGAAGAGCTAGCTGTCTCTTTAAGCCAAATTCACATTTCCAGAGCTAGGGATTAGCCAGCAGTGATCCAGCAAAATAAGGACAGAGGAGACTGCTCAAAAATGAAGTGACTCCTAAGATTTTTCTCATATATTCACCAGAACGTCTCGTCCCTCCAGTGAAATCAGCACCGCAGCTTTCACTGCACACAGCAAAATAAACTCCAGCTAATAAATAACCCTACCCTCCTCAGGCAGGTAAGGCATGGGGCGTTTTAATAGCTTTGATTTCAGGGACATTATTTCCGGGGCCACTCCCGTGCTGAAGGAAACAACTTCATCCAGGGATGGAGGGAGTTGGCACTCGGGTACCAGTTCTGTCCCCAAAAAGGGACTGATGTGCTGGACTTCTCCAAAACGCGCCGAGCTCTGGGCTGGCTCGGGAGCCTCCTGCCTTGGGGAGCCTCCTGTCCTGCCCTGGGGGTTTGTGGCACTCCACAAAGGACTGGAGCTGTCCGGACCGCGTGTGACACTCACTGATGAGTCACACAGGGCTCAGCTCCGACCTGCGCTTCCAGTGCCAGCCAAACACAGCAATGACAATTCCTGCCACTGAGGACCACGGCGTGGGGTTATCATTCACAAATCCGTGTCTGAAACAGGTGAGGGACCTTCAAAGCCTTCTTAATTCCCCACTTAACACGTAAACATCCTGTAAAATCAAACGACACAACAACCCTGGTGGGAAGAATGACTTTTCAACCCGGATTTTAGATGCTATCTTAGGGCGCAAGAATAATTTCGGAGGTTTTTCTCCACACTGTTTTCAGTCATACGCATTCCCTGAATGACGAACTTCAAGAAACAACGAGACGCCTGCGATCAGACCCATAAAAAATGTTTAAAAATCGGTTTTCCTCAATCCCAAATCACCGCAGCGCTCAGCCTGTAGCTACTCTCGAGCGGCTCCGTGGGCGCTGAGGGACGGGGATGTCACTACCTGACCTCGGGATGCTCCTGCATCCCGGTCCCCGAGTCCCCATCCCGGTCCCAGGGTCCCCATCCCGGTCCCAGAGTCCCCATCCCGGCTCCAGAGCCCCCATCCCGTTCCCAGAGTCCTCATCCCGGTCCCAGGGTCCCCATCCCGGCTCCAGAGTCCCCATCCCGATCCCAGGGTCCCCATCCCGGTCCCAGAGTCCCCATCCCGGTCCCAGGGTCCCCATCCCGCCCGCTTTCCACAGCCAGAGCCCCCGCGCACTCTGTGCCCGTCTGGACGGTACACAGACTTTTTAAGGAAAAAAAAAAAAAAAAGAAAATCAGAGGAGTTGCGGCTGTCAGTTTTCCTTTTGAGAACTCACCTGGGGCGGTGCTGGCAGAGTCCGCGCTGGCGGAGCGGAGCGGGGCTGGAGCAGCGCGGAGCCCCCGCAGCCTGACCCCGCTCGGAGCCGGGCCCCACGCACCGTCTCTAGGGGGATGAGGATGAGGATGCGGGTCCCGGAGGCGCTCTCAGTGCCATGCCCGGCCCCGGCGCGGTGCCCCCCCGGGCGCAGGGGTTGCCGTGCCCGGCGGGGACATGGCACGGGCGCGGCGGGCGGGGCGGGGGTCGGCGCGCTCGGCGAGGGCTGCGGGGCGGCGGCGGCGGCGGCGGGACTTGTGAAACTCGGGCTGCGGCGGCGGCCGGTTGTGTAACGCGGCGGGCTGGGCCGGGCCCGGCCCCCCGGCACTGCACAGGCGCGCTGCTTCCCCGCCCCGCCGCCACCGGCACCGGCACCGGCCGCCGGCACCGCGGGCGCTGCGCGGGGCGGAGCGGGGCGCTGGGGGAGCGCCGCACCTCGGCACCGCACCTCAGCGCCGCACCTCGGCACCGCACATCACTTCAGCGCCTCACTGCAGCGCCTCAGCCCCGCCGGGCCCCGCAGCGCCGGGCAGGTGGCGCGGGGCAGCGGCGGTGTCGGTGCTCCGGGAGGAACCGGAGGAAAGTAGGTCACCGCCGCCGATCCGCGGGTACCGGCCCCGGCCGCCTTGTCCCGCCGGGACCGGCCCGTCCTGGCCGCGCTGCGGAGCGAGGCCCGGCCCGGCTGCCCCCGCGGAGCCCGGGCTGCGCTCCCCGAGCGGCACCGGCTGCACGGGCTGTGCCCGGCGGGATTAGTCATCCCGCACCCTGAGTCACCGCTTAACATTTGCCGCTTCCTTCCTCACAGGTTTTTTGGTTGTTGTTTTTTGGTTTGATTTTTTTTTTAATTCCCTTTCTCCGCTGAAACTGTTTATCCTCCTGTCCCAGGACAGCTCCTTTCCCTGTGCCCGTCCAGCCGTGCGGAGCCGCAGCCGCAGCGGGCGGCAGGAGCAGCGGGTCCCGCCGGGCAGTCGGGCTGGGGCCGCGGCTCGGCCGTGCCCTGTGCTCCTGCCCATCGCCAGAGTTTGGTTTGTGCTCCTCTTGTATCTGGAATGCCCCAAAGCTGGGCACTAAGGCTGTTCTGGAGTCTCCTCCTCTCTCTTCTCCGGGCGCTGCAGGAAGCCACAGCTGGGACGGCTTGGGAGAACATCTCTGGGTCCCTGACTCCGGCCCCGGGCTGCTCCAAGCGGCTTCCAAAACTGACTGCACTCCCTTACCAACAAGTTAAATTTTTTGGGGTGCTTTTCCCCCCTCTCCAGTTCAGCTCCTCTTGGAAAGCTGCTCGTTAACTTCTGCAATGCTGGGAGCTCTGCTCCCTCCGGGAGCACGTTACTGCCCAGCAGCCCTTTCCCACAGCTGGCATCCTCACCTCTGGCTGTCTTTGCTCAGCCACAATTCCTGTTCCTCTTCCAGCCCTCGTTCTGCTGGAGGAAAGGGGCGGGCAGCCGGGACGGCCCCATCCCCACAAGTGCCAGTGCCCCAAAGCACAGCACGGGGGACAAAAGCAGAACCACAAACGGGACAGTGGACAGAAGACTTGGCTGTGAGGTTTTTAACATGAACCTGCTGCCAGTGAGGAAAGGGAAGTGGCGTTGTCACAGCAAGAACCCTGAGGAACATCAGCTGTTATTGATGAGGACAAGTAAAAGGGAACCTTTGCACGCAGTTAATAAATTTCTTATTTGCTTTCCTATCGGAGGCAAAGAAAATAGCTTGGTTGTGCTGCCTGCCACGAGTGGCAAATCTCTTTTTCTCACTTCGAGTGGGTTTTCGAGGCAGGCGGCCTCATCGTGTGAAACACAGCAACCCTTCCCTCCTTCATGTGGTAAAAATCCTTCCTGCTCACTTTCAGAGATAAGAACAGGTATCAAACACAGCGTTTCTCCCCACTTTTGCTTGGGTTAAGGTGTGTTTCTGCAGCCCTGTCACAGCAGTGCCATCACCTGTGACAAGGGGATGTCACTGCCTCCCCACACGGGTGTGCAGACACATTTGGGGAAGGAGAGATAAGGAATGGTGAGAACATCAAACTCTGTGACTGAGGCACTTCAAGATTAAGCACCCACAGACGGATGGGTGGGAAGCACAGGCAGGCAGGATGTGGTAGGTTTCCCCTCGAGGTGCAAGTGAGTTTTTGAGGCCACAGCCCTGAGTTGTGCTAGCAGCTGGCCAGGGGTGCTGGGACACTTCCATGGCCACCCTCATCCCACAGGCCTGACAGGCACAGGAAACAGCATCAACAGTGCATTCTAATAAAGCAAACTGTTCAGAAATACCACTTTACCTCATTAAAAACCATTATTTGCTGAGCAGAAATCATGTTTTATTTGAAATGTTCCAATCAACTCCCCTGCAGCCCCTGGGGAGGGGAGGTAGCAGGCTGGGCAAATACAGAGGCCTCTCCTCCTGCAGCAATGGTGGAGGAGTTTTTGTATCAATAACTTTAATTATCTCGTTTAGAATAACACACTTTCTGCCAGGATCTTTCCACGAAAATCAAGAAAGAACAGGGAAACAGACATTTCTGCCACTGCAAAATTCACACATTGCTCAGCAAGTTGTGGTGTTGGGCAGCTTTGGCTCTGCTCAGCGATGGTTGGCATAGCCTCAAATTCATTTATATTGTTAGTTTTTGACAGTGCTCCATTGCAAAGACATGCCATGAACAATAAAAACAAGAGATAGCTGGGTTTGGCCAGAAAATAAGAACATCAAATAAAAATAAAATTATCTTTGCTGTTCCTGTATATATATTCTTGTGAATGTTTTTATGTATGTTCTTGTGTTTGAATATAATATATATAATCTATACAGAATTTATATATAATATATAAATATACATATATTATATTTTTATGTATGTAATGTGTGTATATCTATAAATATGTACAGACATGTACATACACATTATGTATATGTATATAAACCCCAGCCTGCCCCTGCTGCACTCACTCAGTGGACTGGGAAATCCTGCAGCCTGACAAGAACCACTAAGGAGCAACATAATCAAATGAAGAACTAGAAGGATACCTTGGGCTGTATTTTGGAGGATCACACTCCCATCCACCATCTATCATCCCGAGCCAAGGGTTGTCCAAACTAGCTCTTAAATTACACGCTCCAAAAAACTCCTACCCAGGAAATGCTTGCATTGCTCAGTGCTAAGTCAACAACCAGCCCCGGCTCAGGATCAGGCACCTCAGCCTTGTCTCCCTCCAGAGTGTGCCCAGAAATTCACAGAACTCACAGAATCACTGGGCTGGAGGAGACCTTCAAGATCATCTGTCCAACCCAGCCCCAACACCTCAACTAATCCATGGCACTGAGTGCCACATCCAGTCTTTCTTTAAACACATCCAGGGATGGTGACTCCACCACCTCCCGGGCAGACCATTCCAGTACTTTATCACTCTTTCCGTGAAAAACTTTTCCCTAATATCCAAGCTCTGTTTCCCTTGGCACAGGTTAAGGCTGTGTCCTCTGGCTCTGTCAGCGCTGCCTGGAGAAGGAGACCGGCCCCACCTGAGCACAAGGTGATGTTTCCCCCTTTTCGCACAGCAGTAACCGGGAGGCTTTGGGACCGCGCGGACGAAAAGAAAAGGGAGGAACAGAGATTACAAAGAGGAAGAAGCAGCCTTGCCTTGGTCCGGAGCGGCTGTTTGTGCGGAGGTCCCGCGGTGGCCCCGGGATGCGGCAAAGAGCGGAGAGCTGGGGCAGAGCCCACCCAGCGCTCGCCATGGGAAGGTGCGGGCGGGAGACCCGATCCCGGCTCTGCCCAAGGCAGGGACACGGCGTTAATTGTGTCACCGCTATTGCACAACGCTGTTGCCTTGACACTGTGTCATGTAAAGATTTTAAACTGCCTCTTTATTAGTCATCCTCTATTCATTTTAATTGCGCCTGATAAGCGGGGCCATTTCACCTTTGTGTTTTCTGTACGCGCTTATCGCGCGTATTTATGTCGCCCAAGAGACTTTCAATCTCTTCCTGTAGCGTTGGTAGGTGCAGAGGAATGAGGAGGCATTTGCCATCACAGCCTGCTGGGCTTCTCACCTGTTTGCTGGCTGCCTTTTCTGAGCCCTTTTTGCTCTCCTAGTGCAGCTATCTCCTCGATCCTGGCACCAAAAATGCTACGACAGAGGCTTAGCTTAATGCATGGGAACCAGTAAGAAGGGATAGGCTGATTGAAACCTGCACCTAATTTTATTATATTTTTTTTTTTCAGGATCAAGTGCTGTAGGTGTGTGCTTAACACCACGGGACTCACTTTGATCTTCTCCCAAGACAGAATTTTCTATGGATTAAATTCTTGCCTCTGAATTAGGGTATTGGTTATTTAACAAAATCAAAGCTGGGAGATGAATAACTAATTATTGGGTTTAATGCAAAGAATACAGCGAAAGTTTATGGAATATTTTAGTCTCACTTACTTGCAACATAAAAATATACTGCCTGCGAGTTTACCTGTGTGAACTCTGTCCCTGAAATTCCTTATCTAGCCTTATCTTTGTGAAGCCTGAAGTTTCACTGGAAGTTCTTGGAAAAAAGTGCACTTTCCCTTGTGTGATATTATGACCCTCTGCTCATGGCAAACAGCCCCTGGGTTGGTGGTGGGAGAGGGAAAGGCCCTTTGGCCAGGGACAGCTGTGCCCACCTGTAGGAGCAGCGCACTCAGGTGGCACAGGTGCTTCCCCAGCACCTGCAGCACTGCTGCCACTGCTGCCACTGTTTGCTTAGAGCTCACTGCAAAGTTGTCAGAGTCCTTCTCCATCTGGAGAGGGATCTGTTCTCTGGGTTTATTTAGTTTCACCTTCATTTTCCCCATTTAAAAAGGCTCAAAGCTGGAATTCAGGTTTGAACCAGAATTGTGTGAGGAGATGGGGAAAATCCCATTCTCAATTAAGTTCAGAAAAAGGAACAGAAATGCCATTAAAGGCAGAACAAAAACCACATTTACTCCAGTGTGAACATGATTTCCCCCCTAGCATAAATCTTGCATTCCTGTGGGCTGAAATGAGCTACCCAGCATCTTCAAGGGCCACTTGGAATATTTATGCAACTCCTTAAAAGGATTATGAAAATATATGGATGAGTTTATTACCATTTAGGACAAAATTCCACCTAAGCTTTTGAGAACCAAATGGAATATTTTCATTTCCATCATCCAGGACCTTATTTTGTAGAAAATGGTTTAAGATGGTTCTTATAGATACAACAGTATTACCCAAATTTTGTGTGTATTGAAGATCCTGTATTGCCTTGTGTTGGAGTAATACCTTGGCCAGATAAATGAATGTATTTGTTTGAAAAGCTGAGAAGTGCCCAAGTCATATTTTTGGCCCAGAAAAAAGATTAAAGAGTGCTTTTCATGTGGCTGATCGTGCTTCCAAAAATAATAATTATTTTTGTAAAGGAAAAAAGTGTTCTGTCTTAACTGCAGTAAAGTATTCTCTGATAAGTATTCTTGTGATCTGTTATTCTGCCTAACTCAAAGAAGGGAGGGGGAGAACAAACAAGAGCAAGGCTGCCTTCCCTTGCCCTTATCCTTACATGAGAGCACACAAGCTAAAGCTAAAGCTCTTTGACCACATTTTAGCTTGATCCCACAGGATAATGTACCTATGAATTAATTGTCTTTGATGCTTGGTTCATATCTTCTGGAGACTGTGCTGAAGACAAATTCAGATTGCTGCATTTAAATATGGGTTAAGTCACCTCTGATTAGTTTAATCAGCTACCAAGGAGCCTCTTGAACAGGGACATAAAATAGAGAGTTAATAATAATTATGTTAAAGGCACAAATCCCCCTGAATTCAGCAGGCAGAGGACAAATGAGCAGAGGGAGCACCAGGCAACAGCAGCAGCTGCAGGGTTGCCCTTGGATGAAGCACAGAGGGAGAACAGTCAAGTCAGTGCAGAATTACTGTCCATCATCTGCTACTGCATCTTTCCTAATAAATCACAGTGGTTACTGCTTAGCACATTGAATCCACATTGATAAACATGAATATTTCCTATTAATATCCAACAGGATATTTCCTATTAATACTTATGTTGAGCCTTATTCATACAAGGTGGTGCTGCTTTGAAGTTTCTCTCTGGTACTTGTCCATTCTTAGTTACCTGATCCCATACACAGCAGTTGGGAATTGTGCAGGTCAGCTATTCCTTGCACTGAAGGTTTCTACTTTCCCTCTTGGGCCTTCACTTAGGGCACATGCAAAGGTAATATTATCATCTCACAGTTTTCAACATATTACATTAGAGCAGCAAGTGCTGACCCCAAGACAAAACCCAATGGGCTTCGGGCCAAACATGCCAGATGGAAAGTTCCCCTTGTCACCTGGAATTCCTGCTACACCCCAGGCTCTGCCCAGACCTCAGGATGTACATGTGGGTGACAAAGGACACCCTTGTTGGGGAGGCTGTGCTGGTGCAGGAGCTGCCTCAGTCCATTCCTCCCCATCTATGTCACAGCTGCTGTCATTCTCCTCCTCTGTTCTCACTGGGCTATGGCCAGAGGGCTCCCAGCTCTATCCTAATCTCCTCCCCAAACTGGGTAACTGGGTCAGAAAGTGGCATTAGGGTGGCTGTGACTTGCAGGCAATTCCAGAGGCCCTATTTGCTTCCTGTGCTGGTGGGAAAACCTTCCCTCTGCAGAGCCACCTGCAATGGCCTGCTGAGAGAAGCTACTGCTGATTTCACTAGGGAAAGCAAAATCTTCCTTTTCATGACCCGTGTGGCCCTTTCCCAGCTTTGTACAAGAAGACATTAAAAATCAAGACTGTTTAAGATGGATCAGGATGCAGCAGGAAGCTGCTGTGGAGAAGACAGTGGGGTTGACACTTCTACCACACCCTGATTGGCAAACACTGGAAAAAACAACACAAATATATCTGTGTATGGACCTGATACCATGCAAACTCACCTCCAACAACCACTAAAGGCCAGGCATAGTTTGACAGTCACATTATAAATGTCAAGCAGTGGCTTTTTAGGCATAAACTGTACCAATGGTTCTTTAGAACTGAGCAGCCTGATGGTCTCGAGGGACCACTGACAACAAAACCCAGACACTGGAAAGGACAGAAGCCTGAAGCACAAGCTCCAGGGCAGAGCTCTCCAAACACCTCCTCTAATGGTCTTTTAGGATACACAGGAAAGAAAATGTGTGTACTTCATCCCAGGTGCACCAAAGTCAGCAGGGCTCTTGGGGAATTTCCATTCCTTTCCTTCTGTCTTTCTTTAAAAACACTGAAATTTTCTAAATAGTTTCCTGAATGCATCAAACAGGTGGACTGATATTCAACAGGGATTCTGCCCAGGGATCAAGACAGACTGAAAGCCCCACACGTTGCTGAGGCTGTGCCACTCTGCTCATACCTAAACAAAAGCAAGTTAAATTGCAAGTCTATGAGATTTTATCACTGTTTTACCACAAAATGATACTGAAATGTGAAAAAATAAAAAATCAGAACTGCGTGGGATGTTACTGCACTCTACTCACAGAAAAGCACATGGGTTTTTTTTGGGCACAGGGGAGGTGCTGAGCACCATCAGTGAATTGATTATGGTACTGGAAACTAGTATTACGTGACAGATTTTGTCTACAAGCAGTGTTGCAAAAAGTCATCTCTAATAAGAGGAAATGAACCTCTGACTAACCTGGGGAAATCGGGTTCATTGTGCAGCTCTAAGTGATGCCATTTTTTGTGTGTCTATAGAAAATGAGTGTATGGGACAGTTGGAATTTCCTCATCTAAATGGGAATATCAAGATCAGTTTTGGTCAGGGTTTGTGAATGGGAGACTGGGGTTGGAGAGCAATCTAATGAGCATGTTTTCATGAAACTCAGGAAGTGTTTTGCAGAAGTAAGACCCGTGAAAAACAGATTGCGTTTCTGGTCTTTGGACTTGGCTCTTGACTTGGCCCAGATCTGGTGGTGATCATGAGGGCAGTTATGTACTGTCACACTTCCCATCCTGACCCCAAACCTCCACTGCACCCCTGGCTGTCTTAGAAACAGCTTCTAGTTCTCCCCTCAATAAGAAACCCCTCTCACTTCTTATCCCAGGAGAGCACCCATCCTGTCTGGCAAGCCAAGAGGCACCTTCCCAGCACATTTGCAGGCAGCCAGATGAGCCTGATGAGGTTTGTAGTGTGGATCTAATTTTTTTTTTATTATTTTTTTGGTCTGTTTTTTGGACTTTTTTGGGGGGAGGGTTTGGTTTTTTTTTTAATTTCAGCACAGTATGCAAAAAACATAGTTCTGCAGAGCAGAGCCTGAGGGTTCTCAGAACACTGAAAACCACTTTTAGGAAAATGCTAGCTTACAACAAACTTCATTTCAATAAAGCAAAAAGCTGTCCTCCTTTGGACCATCATTGCTGTCACAGTGACATCTGAGTTTCTCTGAGTTTTCATCCTTCCCTTGTCCATTTAATGCACATGCCTGCCCTTAACCCTGGTGGTGGTGCTAGTTTGCAGGACAAGCCATTTCAGCTGAGGAAAAACACGAGCAAGAGGCTCCAAAAGATTATTTAAAAATGCATTGTTTCTTCTAGAGCTTCAGTAATTTCAGTGGCAGCACTTTGGGTGACCTGCATTAAACAGCACTCACAGAGAGCACTACAAAAGCAGAACTCACTGTGGGTTTGCTGCCCTGTCATCATCTCCTCCAGTGAATTCAGGCACCATGCAGTACCAGCACAGATAGTGTCACTAGCACAGCAACTGGTGGATGAATCATAATGAAACTATGAAGAGGAAACCTGTCACAAGCAGAAGGAAACACTTGCTTTTCAGTGGAGTGTTTAATCTTCATACAAGGGCTGAAGTTCAGGATGTTGGTGAGAGAATTAACTTGTGCCCTGGTCAGTAAATGAAGCTTTTTATGCGGTTATTTACTGCATAAAAAGTTGATGGTTCTGTTGCCATGGGAAATATGAATACTTGCCATGACAACTGGAGCAGAATGTGGCACATAATCCACTTCACACAGAGCATCTTCCAAAACAACAGCTCCCATTCATACATCCTACAAAATTCTGTGTCCTGGAGAGCAAATCCAGTCTGTTTTTCAGGCACAGAGGTTAACCTGCACTTTACCTTGGCCTATTTCCTTGTGTCTAATATTATTTACTACTTGGTTCTTATATACCCCTTTCAGTAATACATCTGAAAGCACTTTGCTAAGGTAATCTCTACAAAATAAACTTCTCTGTTTTACAGATGAGAAATTCAGGAAAAAAAAATAAAATCAGAAATCCCCACAGAACAGCAGATGTTTGCACCCACATCACCTGAGCCAGTAACAGGAGCATGGCTCTCATTGCAAGAAGGTGGGATGAAGCCAAAATCTGCACTATCAGGGCAGAAAAACTGCTGGGGAAAACTTCAGTGAGCCCAGTGCATCAGTTCCTCTGATCAGACAGGAACACAGTGATCTCCCTGAGCCCTGGTTTGGGATGCAGGACTGCTGGACCCCACAGGCAGTTTGGGCATGGAGGGCTCTCCCTGTGCCAGCCAGACCCTGCAGAGAAAGGATTGTGCTCCCTGTAGCATTTTGTTCCAGAGGATGCTTCTGAAAACATCTTTCCCCATTCTCACAGAGGAGCTGAGCATGCTGCTGCTGCTGCTCAGAGCTGTGCACACTGAAATAAAGCACGGCCTGTCTTTGCTGTGCTCATCCTGGCCAGCCTGCAGCTCCAAGCACCCTGCACACCTGCACTGCCCTTTGGCAGATTTGGCTTCCTCATGCCAGACCTGGTGCTGCTCCCCAACAGGCACAGGGTGAGCAAACACCACCAGTTTGGGTGGCCAGGTTGCACTTATTTAATCCTAAAAACCCATTGAAGCCCCACCATGCCTGGTGCACTAGTGGAGCACAGAGTTTTCTAGAATTATTTGCCTTAATGTCTGGAGGGGGAAAAGAAAGAAAATAAAACAACATATTGTGATCAAGAGTTATGAGTAACCTGGAACACCAAGAATGTGCTTGGAGTAAATATGTGACTGAGAAAACCATTACTAACCCAGATGATGATTATTCTGGCTATTTACCTCTTAACCTTGCCAGACACATTCAAAATTGCATAAAAAGTGACATCCCTCCTTTATCACAAGATTTAGCCCAGAGGGAAACTCTCTCTCTTTGAGTTACCGACGTTAACGATGTTGCTTTTGGCTTTGGATCTATTTCCCTACTTTAAAAAACAGCATTGACAACTTTTTTCCACTGGTTAATTTGCATAGTCACAGTAATTAAATATGAATCTTCAAATATTGCTTGACATGTTGTGCATTTATCATCAGTGAAACAGTCTCCTGCCCATTTTCATAATTATTGCTGTTCAGATCAAAATGGTTATGTGCTGAAAGACTGACAATTTTCTCCTTTTAGCTGAGTTCTCAGTTGTTTGCCCTTTTGGCAGCACTGCATAGAAGTTGTGTTTCATAATGAAATTAATTTCCATTCGCATATGGAGGCAATAGTTTCCTTTCCAAATTTTTTTTTTTCATTTTACTTTAAATTGTTTTTTAAGATTTGGACTCCAATCCGTCCTGCAAGGAGCCAACATTTCCTTTAATGATGTCTTAGGAACCACTGCTCATGTGCAGCCCTGGATGAATAACAGGACCATATAAACCCCCTGGATATGATTGATGGTTGGTTATGGTGGCCTTGATGGCCATAAAGCATTGCCTGATTGGTGTCTTTAACCCTTCCTGCTTGCGTGGGTGGTAAATTTTGCAAGGAATCAACAGTGACTTCAGGCCTTTGCTCAGATCGGAGGGTTGGGTTTTTTCCATCTCCACACTGAGCACTTTTACACAGTGGCTGCCCCCAGCACTGTGTATTTCTTTCACCTTGTATTCCCTGGCAGACCAGCTTTGCACTAAAGAGGAAAGAGGACAGGAAAAGTACTTTTAGGCACCCATAAAGCCTGGAAGGAGCAGCCTGTGTGATTTCCATGCCTCAGAAAATTCTGGGTGAAGTGCTCTCCATCCCAACTCCCCAGGCAGGTGGCTGACTAAGTGTTACCTGTCCATCAGTCATGCTGTCACACAAGGAGTCCTCAGAGTCTCTGCCTGACTGGACATGCATCTGTATGTGCTCAGAAACCCTGCTGGCTGTCTCCTCCTCAGTAGATAAATATGTAGCTTCTTGTGAACAACGTCTTAGCAGATTGAAGGAGCCTCTTAAGAATGATTGAGGTACGAGAACTAGTTCAAAAAAATCTGCAGACAGGTTGAAATCCTTAAAGTAATAAGAAGCCCCAATGATTTTTTTTAAACTAAAAATCAGTATTTCATTCTAGAGGCCAGATTACACTTTCATCTATAAAGGTGAGAAAGGAACAGGCTGTTCCTGTTGCATGTGCCTTTCACAAACCCTCAGCAGGCACACTCTGTGTTCCTCACCTCCTCTCTGTTTCTGGGTGCTCCCAGGTGGGATTCTGCATGGGCACTGCAGCTGGAGATGGTGCTGAGAGCTCAGGGGCCTCAGTGATGGGACCAAAGGAGAGGAGAGATTAAAAACCTGACCTCTATGTTGGGAGGGAACAAGGAGTTTTCCCCAGCCATGATTAAGCCCAAGCTTTTCACTTCCTGCCTGGGACTCACTGCTGGTGCTTGAACTGGAGGAAAAACTCTCTTGATTCACTCAGGCCTGCAGCTCCCGCTCTCCTGGTGGGAAGATGCAGCGCATGGTCTCATGCAGCTCCTGCACTTCTCATCACAGGTCTCAGGCTTTCATCACAGCCCCTCAGAGCTAGGAGAGAATTCCTTCATTTCACAAAAGTCAAATCAGACCTTTTTGAAAAGCAGCTTTCATCACAGATTAGTGCATGTGAGACTACAGCTCTGGGTTTGTTTTTATTTTAATCCTCATACTCAGTACAGGTTGGAGTTACAGCTGCTGGTGAAGATGGGCAAACCTCAACTTTTCAGCAGGTTTCCTCTAAAAGAAGGACTTACAGTTTGAGGTGCTGAACCAAGTGACTTTGTGATTTCCTGGTAGCCACAGGAGAACCCACTGCCCTGTGAACATCAGGCCCTTTGCTATCACTGATCAAAGCACACAGGGGCCAGGGAGCAGTGAAATGATCTCTGAGGAACATCTCCTCCTCCTCCATGAGGGCCTGGGGATCTCCCTGTGCATGGCCAACATTCAGCTGCACGTTTCTATTTCAGGTCTCGGCTGCTGGAGCACTTGATCAGCTTACCCACTGTCCTGCAGGATCAGGGCCTGAATGAGGGCAAGCTGGCTGTGACCCAACCCAGATAAGTCCAAGGTTTTGCTGACAGGTTGGGGAAGAGAGGGAGCTGGGAGAACTTCTGCTGTCTATGACAATAGCTGGCTTTTTATTGTTCAGATTTCCAGACCCAGAGACATTAGCGTGTACTGGCTTCTGCCCATCAATTAATTATAAGAAGAATGAAAGAGGGTCTGTTTGCTTTTTGTTGGGTGGCTTTTCTGGACCAGAAGCTGGAGCCCATCCTTTTGAACATTCTTTCCTGTACCAAGTCATCTAGAGAGTGGACTTCCAAGTGCCCTTTTACCAGGAGCAATGCAAGCTTTCCTCTGCCCAGGCCAAGGCAGGGGTTTGATGTGCAGCTTCCCCTGCCCACAGGGGCTGCAGCATTGACACACTGCCCAGTAAACAGAAATAAAAGCATTTGTATCCTGTGTAGTGGGTGCTGGAAATGTGGGTATCCACAGGACAGACTCCTCATCCTGAGGCTGGTTGGCAGAGCCAAGGCATTCCAGATATTGCTTAATTGTCACCCTTGGAAGAATAATTTCCTCCTTTATGTAGCTTTTCTGCTGTTCACAGCTACAAAGGGATGGCCCTTTTAGCAAGGCCTGTTGTGATGGAACAAGGTGTAAAGGCTTTAAACTGAAAAAAAGTTGATTTTGACTCCAATTTTTTTATAAAAGGGACAGTGAAACACTGGCAGGTTTCCCAGAGAGGTGGTGGATGCCCCAGGAACATCCAAGGTCAGCTTGGACAAAGCTCTGAGCAAACTGATCTAGTTGGAGATGTCCCTGCTCAGTACAGGGAGGTTGGACCAGATGACCTTTAAAAGTCTTCTCCAACCCAAAACTGTTCCATAATTCAGTGATCCTATGACTTAATATTGTGACCTTTCCTCATCCAGACGAGTGTAAGCAGATGAGCATTTTGCCTGACTTGACACACAAGAGCCCAGATGCAAATGCTAGAGACAAATATGGAATTTTGTTGCTCAGAAGTTGCTCCCTTCAGTCACTGGGTACCATCAACCCAGGGGATTCTCCACCAGACACAGCTCAGGAACTTCTGCTGTTTAACATCCCTTCTCCAAAGGCAGGAGCCCACCTCTTTAGCCAAACCAGATACTTTCCTGCCAGCAGTACTGGAATTGGATTTCCCTTTCCTTTGCCAGGGCTCTGGAGGTCTCCATCTCCCTGTGCCTGATGTGTCAAACTTCCTCCCCAGTTCCACTGAGAAAAAATGATTGTTCTGCATGGGGAAATCCTCCTCCCTGGGTGCCACTGCACTGCCACAGGGGTGGCACTTCCCTTCCTCCATCTCCTGAGCTGGTTCCCCAGCCTGGATTGCTGCAGCTGTCACCTGAAACCTGTGGCACAGCATCTGCTGTGTGCAGGGTGCCAGGGAGGGAAAGGGTTTGCTTGGTGCCAAAAAAGTCAGTTGTTTTTGCAGGCATTTTAAGGCAGGGTGTGCAGGTGGGGTTTGCAGTCCTCCACCTGTGCCAAAAGGAGTTTGTGTTTGGATAGATCTATATGGATGACAGTTTGTGTTTGGATAGATCTATATGGATGACAGTTTGTGTTTGGACAGATCTATATCTGCAGGATGAAACAGCAGAGTGAGGGACTGTGGACAAACTACCACAAGCCATCATCAAGTGGCTGCCAGCTTTACATATCACAATATATCCCTCACTGACAGGCAAAACTTCCCTCCCAGGGCCATTTATTCTCCAGGATAAACTCCTGTCCTCCATGAGGATTCTGTAAACACTTCCTGGGTGGGGAAGCAGACATCAGGAAGAAAACGATGACACAATATAATGAAAGCAATTTGGGGATTGCTTAGCACAGAGTGAAGGACATGAGAGCTCAGCAAATTTGAACCACTATTGTAATAACAAAGAACACAAGTCAGAGGAGTCTTTTCCCTGCAGTATCACTGCAAAAGGCTTCTCAGATGGCTCTGTTAAAGTCATTTTTGCACTGGGAATAGCCACTGGCAGGATGACAGCCTACATTTTGCTCCTTAATCTTATTGGCACATTTAGTTGGCCAGGGTTTAATTAATGCTAGATCTATTTATAGCGGCAACCATGAAGGATGTGAAAGTTCTAAGAACTACTTGCAGAGTCTAGATCCATGAGATTTCCTCTCATTTTTTTTGCTGTCCAAAATTTCCTCTGAAGCCTTCAAACATCTCTGTGACCTCTCCGGGCTGAAATTTGGAGGAAGGATGTTTCCATAAATGCATTGGGAAATAATACTTAGTAATGGACAAACCTGAACCAATGTGTCCTCTCAGCTCCTTTGGGATGTGGGTTGGCCAGCAGGGCCAGAAATTGTGCAATCCCTGGACTGCCCAAGCCCAGCATGCAGGGAGGTGGCTGCTTGTGCCTGTGCAATGGGGGAAGTGTCCACTCTGAATCAAATTTAAAAACTCTTTCTCAGCACTCCTGGGACACATATAGCCATGACTGTGCCTGGTGGCTTCAGCTTGGGAAGAGGGTGGGACAAGCCCGGGGAGGAACTGACCCTCAAGAGACTTTGCACCATTGTGGTGTAACATGAGCCCTCTTCTCACCCTGACTGTGCATCCTGATGTCTGATAGAAGCCTTTTTTCACTAATAAAGCACACACAAACAGCCTGTTGAAGGTGGATGAGACTGATGAGGGCCCAAGTACACCACCCCTACAAACAGAAAAAAACCTGAAGCTGGTTCTACCAGGCAGCAGAGGTTACAGCCTGAATAATTCATTTAACTACAGTGCAGCTCTACCATGACATGGATTTCAAGCCAAAAGCAAGTGATGTTTTGAAGGGCCTTAATGACAAAGGGAACTTGGGTTCTCTCTGTAAATCACAAGGGGCTGTGTCCTTCAGAGGGCAGGGCAGTATGTGCTTCTGAAGAAAGAAAATTGATGCTTTTTGGAAATGTCACATATTACTTTTGCTTTTTCAAGCACACTGAGATACAGCCAGTACTAGGTAGGAGGAAAATGATGACTCTGTTGAATAACTGTCTGGCCAATAGGATCTCCATAAACAGTTATTCTGATGTGCCCTGTTCACACCTATCACCAGCTAATTGCAACATGACTATAAGATCACCAGGGCTGTATTGACATGTGAGGAAGTGATTATGAACACAGAGCTTCCTCAGAAGCAAGGGCTGTCCCACTTTTCACAATGATGTTGGAGCACAGAAATCTCTGCGGAGCTCTAATGGGCTGCAGGGGTGAGCTGACAATAAGCACTCTTTAATTAAGCTCTTTGAGAAAGTCAGGCTCCCACTGGGCTTGTTGTGAGAGCAGCAAAGCTCCTGATTTATAGCAATTCAATGCCCAAGCTTCCTAATACTGATGTAGGACACCAAATCACCAAGACCTTTTCAGAGTAATTAAAGGCAGGATGTGCTCCTGGCTGGCATATCCCAGCTCTGAATGGGAATGCAGTCAGGGGTATTCCAGGAGCTTGCCCTGTACTTTATATGGTCTGTGCTATACAATGGGTTGCACTGGTGATGGTAAAACTAAGAACTACTTGCAAAGTCCAGATCCATGAGATTTCCTCTCGTTTTTTGCTGTCCAAAATTCCTTTTAAAGCCTTTCTCATTAAATTAGAAAGCGGGAAGAAGTAGTGATGGGGTGATAATTCAGGATCTTCCAAGTTCTGACCACAAACTTGCTGCAAAGTTTTGAGAAGTCCAAAGTTTATCTTTTCCTCTTTTAAATCAAGTGGGAAGGAAAAAAAAAATTAAGCCCAATGGCATGCAGGGTTTAATCAGTTATGGATTGATTTTCAGAAATAATAAGGAAATATCAACTCATTCTTGGCACTCTTTATCTTTGAAAAATGAGGCCACGGGGTGTTACTTTTCTTGCAGCATTTCTTTATAAAGACAATATTGCTCTTATAAGCTAAATCCATCTTGGCCATGTCATCAGGGCTCTGGGCATTGATGCAGCACATACAATTACTGCAGTAGCTCCTCCTTGAGCTGGCGTTTGAGCACACGCAGGGCTTTGGAGCCTCTTGGGTGGCCTGTGGCCAGTCTGTGTTGTCCCTTCTGAGGAGGTACCTGAGGAGGTGCTGCCAGTGACCTTGGCTGGAGCACAGGGACATGCCAGGGACATCTGAGGTGGCCACCAGCACATAGAAAATCTGTCTGCCCTTGGAACTGCCCTGCACAGGAGGATCTGAGCTCTGGTGAGCCACAAAGATCTGTGCAAACTGAATTGATTTGAGAACTCCAACTTCCAGACTCTCATAATGCCTTTATGTGCTAAACAGGAGCAGTCCTTACTCAGAAATGTTCCTTGTAGGGAGTATTTGAACTTTCTAGACTGCAGTCAAATCAGCCCTAAGCCTTTTCTTTGGCAAGGGCAGCTGGTGGAAGTTGTGGATGCTTTACCAACTCAGGCATTTTCCAATCCCTCTGTCACTCTTGTTCCTCTGCACACTTTCATCACCCTTCTTGAATTAAAGAAATGCTTGTATGAACAGAAGTAATATCACTGAAAATCTCTGACTATAGTCCTCCTCACTAATGCATTGTGACTATTTAACTGTGACTCCTAAAGTCTCATCCAGAGTCATTACTTTCAATCCTGTGGGCCTGCCTTCCCATCTGTGTCTTTGGTGCCTGATTCTCCATCAGCCCACACCCATGTGCTTGCCATAGGCAGCTATTCCCTGTGTATTACCTTACAAGGCTAAATACAAACAGGAAACGCCCCCCCCAAACTTCACAATTTGAATCACCATTATACTTGCTTTCCAATCAGAAGAAAAATGTCAACATTAAAAAAATAAAAATAAATTATTTTTTCTGCTTGGTGCAAAAACACCATAGGAAAGGAAATGCCAACATGAAAATCGAGGTACAATTACAACCCTCAAGGTCACAACAGTACTGTGGCCAGTGGGACTCTTGTGGGTGAAGTTGCTCCCTGTGTGGAGGCCAATTTTAGGCCGTTGTCACAAAAATCCTTCGAAAATAGGTTCTCTGCAGCAGCTGGGTTGCTCTTTTACTCAGGATTGAATTTCAGTCTGTGTGCATATCAGATGAGTAAGATTTGGTTCAATGAAAGAGTCTGAAGGGAATTTTTTTTTTCAAGCTGTGTGATGTGCAAAAACACCCAACCCATCAAGAAGAAAGACATGAAAAAAACAATAGAGATACCAGAAGCATAAAGGAGGAATAAAGACATCCTTTGGGATAAGGGAATGGAACACGTGTGGGTGGAAAAGCACACAGGAGAGATATGGAAAGTATTCAAAGAGAAATTACTGTATGCCAAATGTTTATGTGTGCCATTGAGCTATAAATACTTCAGGACTGGAGACAAGGGTAAAATTTATACAAGAAAGTGGGAAAAAAAAATCATCTGATGTAAGGTAAAACTCACTAAAAGCAGAGGGAAATTGAAAAAGTTGAGGTGGAAAATGGAATGAAATGCCAGTTAATGATGTGAAGAGAGCAGGACCAAACCCACACTTGGTTCTTACATGGGTGTGTATGTTTAGTAAAACCTTACTGTTTGCAACCCTGCTGTCACTGTTTCAGAAGCAGCTGCATCATAAGAGCTCAGACAACCCTCAGAGTCACCCTGGCAGCACCTCCTGGTCATCCTGCCTTTCTCCTATTGCTTCCTGGGTCCACCACCGCTCCCAGCACCTTCCTGCACTCCTGTGGGTCATTCCTGCTGCTCTATTCTCTGTTTGTTCAGCAGCAAAAGTGCCTCCATGTGCCTGGGACCAAACAGAGCTACAAATCACACCCCCAGTGCCAAGGCTGGCTCTCAGAATCACCACTGACTGCACACACTTGTGTTTGCCCAGCAACAAACACCTGTCTGTTGACCCTTATGACCAGGAATTTGGTGTCCCCAGGTGATGGAGGTGAGTATACAAATAAAATGTTGCAAGTCCTGTGACTACCACAACAGGCTGAGAGCCACACACCAGACCTGCGGCCAGAGATGTGAGTAACCTCCAGCAAGGGCAACCATGCATGACCTCAAGGAATTCAGGCTCCCCAGGGCAGGATTCCTCTCAACCAGACTGAATTATTTAAGAACTCGATGCTTACTCCCAGTTAATTGTGGTGACTTGTTTCTAGAGAGAGTGGAGGGAGAAAGGCTCCTTCAGAGACTTTGACTCAGAGGAATGAACATTGCAACTTCTCCTGCCATGGCAGCTCGTTGGGCAAGGTATGGGAGGCTGCCCAGTGACTTCAACCTCACTGCAGGAAATTCTGTTTTCTGGAAATGGTTGTGCTGTTGCAATGTTTTGGGGAAGGGTGTCAAGAGCTGAGAAGGAACATTTTACAGAAGGAGTTGAAATATAACTTCAAAACCCCTTGGACCTACTACAAGCAGCTGTACAGTGGGGCCCTGTGAAAGTTCATCCCAAAAAGAGACTTTGCCATCAGTGTTCCCTAACCTTGGGCAGGTACATCCCCTGTTTTGGCCATGCAGACTCTCTGGGTGGGATCAGCCTATTTGCAGAAGGAACACCAGGCACACATCAGCTCTGCCTTGCACTGAGCAGCAGCAGGAGAAAGCTGAGCTTGGCTCTCTCCTCTGTCCTACTTGCTCTGCTGTGATTATATAAGCAGCATTTGCCTGGCTCCTACTTTCTCGTTTCCTTTGCTTGTTTTCTGATTTTTAGGACACTCTTTTGCTCGAGTTACACTGACCTCTTTTGTCAGGGAGGGTATGATATTTTCTGACTAAAGCCTCTTATCTTTAATAACCCGGCACATTTACTGTCCAAATCAATAGTTAGACTTGGGAATTCTTTTAATTAGAAAAGCAACCACTCTAATCAATAGAGAAATCTGAAAGCCCCATGTAACAGAGAGGGAGCTGTGCAGAAATCTAGACCATCTACAAGCAAGACAGACACCTACAACAAGTATCACATTCATCTTCTCCTTTCCATTCAGCAGTGGAAAATACGTGAACATATTGCAGGGCACCCAAACCACCCTAAACACAGTCATCTGTGAGAAGTTCTGCTTTAGTTATGGTGAAATAAAGAAAAGGACAGCATCATTCAAAAAACCTGGGTACCAGTTAATAACTTCCACAATTCTCCCTCTTTCCACTCTGGCCACTGTGGTTAAACCATGCAGCTGTGGGAGATGGTCAGCAGCACAGTGACTTATCTGCCTTGATTGGAACTTATCAAACACAAGCTGAGGGTTTCCTTCTCAGATATGTGGCACAGGTGGCAGCTGATGCAATGGCACAGATAGACAAACTCCCACCCCAGCCAGCTGGCATGGAGATGGGTTTTCTCTTTAAATCATGACATGTCCAGGCTCATTCAAAAGCTATTTTACCCAGGATATAAAAAAACCCCTTGTAATGTGGAGGGCAGGATAATGTGAACAAGGGGGCAGAACACACAGTGAGGGGACACAGGACAGAAATGGGTTAAAGCAGAAGGTAACAAAATGCACAGCTTGGTCCAGGGCTCCCCTGCTCACCCTGCACAGGGACACAGCACAGTGAGGGAACACTGGTCGCTCTGTGTGTATCACAGGTACATGTCAGGATACCAGAGAATTGCTGTAAAATCTACTTTTCATGGGCTCCTATGGAAAAAAAAAAATCTGTTCCCCCAACTTTAAACTAAGCAGCTGCCAAGCTCCTGAGTGGCAAGGCTGAACACCAGCCCCAGGGATTTTTTTTGCAAGCCCTCACAGAGGATGACACTGGGTAGTGAGACCCTTCTGCATCTAGCCCAGCATGACGGTGCTTCTCTGCTCAAACAGAATGGAAGATTAATCAGATGTTAAAAATTACTATTCAAAAGATCTTCTCTGACATAAATACCCAGACTGACAGCAGAGCATTCAGCAACGTGTCCAAATCATCTTCCTCTTCAGGAGAGGAACAGAAACAGCTTCTCAAACAAATGAGAAAAAGACTTTTGTTTTGCTTTGTTGCAAAGAAGAATCAACTGATGACAGCAGACATTTAAAAAACAAGCCCATGCTTAATTATAATCTTTCTGGAGCAACCAGGATGGCTTCAGATTATTTTACATAACTGTGTTAAATCCCCCCTGAGAATTATTCGCCTCCTACACTCCAGGGTGCCTGAGCTTAAAAGATGGCCAGTTATTTAACAGGCTTGTCAGTAGCTTAAAAAATGTACCAGCACTTGCTGCAAAACAACAATTGCAAGTGGGTTTATTCCATTATCTTCACAGACCCTCTACAATGGGCAGGAAATTGTTCTTTGATGGTGCATTTTATTTTGAAGTGTGTATTGCTCTTGTGTGTTGAAATGGTAATGAACATAAAACATATATATATATATATATGGCCAAAGCTGGGAGTACCCTTTTGAGCAGTAACAGCCTAGCATGCACTTACTTTGTGGATTCAGTGTTATCACTTTCTCTGTGCCCTGACACTGCATTTTCTGTGCTTGTGGCAGGGCAGAAGGGAAAATACAGTCCTGAGCCTGATGACTGCAATTCTTATAATCCAGCACTGATGTGAAACCTTCAGCACTGTTCACTAAGAGAATAAAAACAACCTCCTGCAAACTGCCAGGAGGGAGTGTAGATCTCAGTGACCAAGTTACAAACCAACTGAGGACAGAAATTCAGCATGTCCCAGGCAAGCCTGGACTACCAGTCAGCATCTCCCAGCAGCAGATGGGCTCCAATGCTCAGCAAAAGGGGGAACGGAACAATTGGTGCAAATCCAACTATAAGGGAACCTGCAAAAGGGGGAATGGAGCAGCTGATGCAAATCCAACTATATGGGGAACCTGAAAAAGGGCAATGGAACAGTTGATGCAAAGCCAGCTGTAAGGGAACCTGCAGGGTCACATCTGCTGCCACGAGTCCCTGGGCTCTGCAGCACTGCAGATTGCCTCCGTTCATGCTTGGTTGAAGCTGTTCAAGAGGATGTGCCAAAACATGGATCTCTAAGCTCAGAAGGGAAAGGGTACAAGCAGAGTTCAAGCTGACTGTGCCACAAGAGCTGAGATGAGCACCAGGATGAATGGAAGATGGGATGGAGCCAGAGCAGCCTTGCAGTGGCCAGAGGAGCAGGCAGTGGCTAAAACACAGCTGGTTGCTCATGAAACCTCTCTGCAGAGCTGGAGGTTGGATGGATGAGCAGCACAGAGGGATTGATCAAGCCAGCACTGGGATTTCCACTGGGACCTTGGGCCATGCCACTCTGGGCTCTCACCTGCTCAGTCTCTTGGGGTTATGAGGTAGGAAAGAGGAATTCTACTTCCCTCTCTCTCTTTTTCTGAAGAACCTCTCCTTATTCATGGGGAAAATAACAAAAGAACATTTTTACTTGAAACTTCAAGCTGAACTCTATGAAACCTTTAGATTGCATTTCTCAGTGAAAAGTAATAAGTCCATTTGCAAATGGCACTCCTGCTCAGTTTAATTTGTCCCCTTTCCCAGGGGAGCTCTGACCTCAAAAATCCCTGAGGCTTTTGGAATTGATCAGGATCTGTATTTTCCAGGAGAATGCCTTATTTCAAAAGCATCTGAAAAGCTGACTCTCAGCTAATCCCTTCACAACAAAAAGGCACCTTCTTTCCATCTTTTCATATCCCTGCTACTTTTTCCTATCTCCCTGCCATTTCCTACACTTTAATGTATATCTAAATTTTTCTCTCTGTCCTCTTCTGTGGTCAGTTCTTAGTAAAAGATGCATTTTTATGCTCCTTGGGAAAGAGCAGATCACAGGAAAGAAAGAACTGGGTGTGTGAGCCATGTACCCTTCTCTCCATCACCAAGCATTTGAACAGGATGGCATCTCTAAACTCAAGAGTACAGAAATACCAACAGCCCCTGTCTGGAAAAAGTGAATTTTCCTAAATGCCTGGGCAAACCAAAGGTTTGGAGCTGTTATTATTAGACTGGGATAGCTGGAAGAAAGCTCACTGTATCCACTAATGAAAATGTGTCTAAATACTGCAGGGCTGTGAATTTCTATTTTGAGAGGATGTGGGTAGTTAAGTAACCCCTGCCTGCTTGTGTCAGAGCACAAGTGGCAAGTGCCCTGCCTACAAAAAAAGCCCCAAGCCACAGAGGAACGAAATAAAGTCCTAAAAGACTGAAGCAGAGCCTTTCATCTGAGGGAGACCCAGAGGGCAATGAAAAATCTGGATGAAGAGACAACCACACATCACCAGGTTAAGCCCAGCCCAGGTATCCAACCCTGGGGCAAAATGCAGCAGGGCAGAAGCAGAAGTGCAGGACACAGTGACCTGGGGCAGGAGGTGCAGCAGAGCCCACCAGAATCACAGGGGGCTCTACAGGTGGGTATTGTGCAAATATTTCCACTGAGATTCAGGAGTGGAGCTGGAATTATCTGGCCCCTTCCTCAGCCATCAGATCCCACAGCAGTGAGAGAGCCCTGAGCTGCTGCACCCCTGTAATGTCAGCCCCATTTCAAACCCTGCCAGCAGGTAACAAAAAGCTGAAAGGGGTGAGAACAAGGAGTATGATTTCTGTAATTTCAGGTGAAATGTAGATAAAAAAGCAATTTTTGTTGCCACACAGCCCAGGGAAGAAGCTGTTCAGGGCTCACTGTGCTCATTTGTCCACAACCCCTTCACTGTTGGCTTTGGCAAATCTGGGGGCAAGGTCATTAAATGCTTCAACCACGCTCAAACTCTCCCTGAAAATGGCTGATTTTCTCAATTTCCAGCTAACCTACCTAATGTGGTGCTTCATGGGGGACAATTAAATAGCCAAAAGCAACAGGCATGAAGATAGCCTGCTGTGAGCTCTTAAGAATTTTATATGAGCCCAGTATTTAAAAGGTTAATTACTTCCTATGGTGGCCAAAAATATGCAAATAAGCCCTACTCTAGAATTAATTTGCCTGCTCTGGAATTTAAATTTTCTCTCATATTTTGCTTCAATTAAAAAAAAAGTGGCTAATGCTCAAGCTTGACCTTGTCCACTTAGTTCACCTGGAGTAGCACCACTGAGCATCTGGGAAGCTGCTGAGAAGTGAACATGCCAAGAGCTGATCTAAGGATTTGATCTGTATCACAGCCTTCCCTGACCTTCAAAAGCTGAACATTTCATTAAGGGCATTCAGGAGGATGCTTGTGATCCTGCTGTGTACAGTACATGTGCTAATCTTAATGGCATCTCTGTCCATCATCAGCTCAGACTGTTCAATACAAGAAGGGCAAAACACAGGAAGAGTCTAAGCAGAGGCTGTATGGATGGGTGGATGGCAAACCCACAAAGGAAGAAAATTCAAATCTCTAGTTCATTCTAGTGGTTATTCTTCTTTTCCTCTCCTCTGGCAAGTTCTAAAATTTGAAACAAAAATATTCATTGAGGAACTGGAACTGTCCCTGCAGATACATTAATCATATCCTGATGTAAACTCTGCAAACCACCTCCCATGCCACAGACAGGTAATTCCAGGAGAGGCTGACTTGCATTTCAAACACCAGAGAGGGAATGGACACAGTGGGACTACTGACAGCCCTGGGCTCTGAGTGAGGAATCCATCAGCATCATTCCTGTCTCAGGAGCATCAACTCTGGTACCCCAGGTTTGGGAGTCACCATGGTGATAGAGGCAGTAGAGCTGATGTCTGACCAGGATATTTGGATCAGGTTCAGCTTCACTTCTTTAAAGAATTTGGCTACACCAAGTGCAGAGTCCTGGGGTGCAGACAGAGAGGTGGAACAGGACCTGTGAGTGCAGTGCAGAGAACGAGGGGGGACAGAGAAGCAGCATGGATTTGGAGTGGCCAAATTGCCTGAAAAGCAAGGCTGAATCAAACCTTGATTTCTGCAAAAGTTTCCCAGTGAGTCCATGATTCCTTCTGGGAGTCTAATGTAGGGCAGGGCTTCTTCGTGTGAGAACAGCTCTCACAGCTCCAGCAGTCACTGTGCTCTGCACATGAGCTAATCTTTCCACCTGGATCTGGGAGCTCAGGAAGGTGCACCAGGTCAGAACTTACATAAAGAGATGACCTGAAGGAACTGGTTACAAAAAGCCTTCTACAAACTTAGATTGTACTATCAGCCTTCTCCTGGTATAAGAGAGGTCCTCCTTACTAACACAGAGAGAAAACACTTGCCAGTTTTTGGGACATCACAATATGTTATAAATCCATGGGAAAGAAAGAAATCCCCAGTTCTCCTGCTTGGTTTTCATGAAACAAAAGATTCTGGGACAAAAGTTTAGATCCTGAGATGGCTAAAAGGTAACACGTAAATAGCTGTGGAGCTTCCAGGGACTGCTGTGCCATGATTTCAGTTGGTGTGAAGCACCAGCATCAGACCAACAGCAACACACATCAGGCAGCAGCCTCTGAGTCTGCATTTCCTTCCCAGCAGATAAGGGCTGTGCAGATGGATCTGTCAGTGGTTGTCCAAGAGGGGTAAACTCTGAGGAAAGAATTGAAAGCTCTCAGAGATGCTGAGAAAAGGGAAGTAGGAGATTTCTACCCCTGCTGTCCTGGCCACACCATTTGGCAAATGTTCCTCAGGATCTATATTTGGGAGTAGTGCACTTTTCAGATCAGAGGAAAGAGGAGCAATGTCCTACCACTGCAATATTTCCCAATGGAGTGAATCCTTCCAGGACCCAGATCTTCACCAAGAGAGACATAGCTCAAGGGCAGCTTGGAAGTGGCAGTCTTTGCTAAAATATTCCAGGCAATTAGGGCTCACTTGTGTCCTCTCCTCTGCCTTCCATTTTCCACCAAAACTGGTGATGTTTTACAAGAGCCTGAAGGTGGAGGGGGCTGGTGGGGACCACGGCAGAGGCTGGCTCTGGAAGGCTGTGGTCTGGGGAGCACTGAGCCCTACAGGGGAGGGCAGCCATGAATCCTGCCTGGTGCTCCCAGCAGGGTGAAGGGAGCTGGCAGAAGAACCAGCCAGTTTTCACTTGGCCACACACGAGCACCAAGGTGGGGCTGCTCAGCCCCTGAGAGGTCTCAGGTCCCATCACTGAGAGGGGACTGCTCAAAGCCCAGCTGCAAGTCACAGACCTGGCTTCAGCTCACAGAGAATTTGAATTCTGTGCTTGGCCAGCCATTGTAACCATAGTCTTTCCTGCCATAAAACTCTCTCAAACAGAAACACCTGTGTGTAGCCCTGGTTTTGTGCCTGAGATGTTTTGGTTCTCTGAAATTCTTTTCCTAGGGAATTTTCTGTAAACAGGAGAAATATTTTTGTAACTGGAACTTTGTTATTCATTCCTTTCCCTAGGAGGGACTTCTTCTTGATGTCCCTCTGTTCTAACCAATCTGAGTGAAGAGGTTTGTCTTTGTGTCACCAATCCAATCCAATTGGTCTGTGTGAAATAGTATAAAAGGGAAACACATCCTAAAAATAAAGGAGTAATTTTCAGCCTTCTGAAGTTTGGAATCTGTGTCGTTGTGGTGTAAAACAGCGTCACCTCTGTATGGACATTAGTATGGGCTTGTTTTGAGGACAGAAAAAGAGAAAACCTCCTCTCCCACAACACTTTTTACAATGGATGGTAACTATGGAATCTTTCACACTTGTCATTGGTTTTCATATGAAAACAAAAAAAGTCTTAGTAGGTATAAATAAATGGGAAAGATATAAATATATAATATAAAGTCTCACCATAAATTAATGGAACACAAGCATCTCTGTGTCTGAATGAAAATGCAGCAATAAATAAAGGCTTTCATCTTTCTTTTCCATTTTTCAAATACTCTTGAAAACAAATATTTGGGGTATTTTTCATATAGACAGAAAGAGAGGAAACCCATGAATCCTACTTTATGAGCTATTATTTTTATATGTCTAAATAGCAGCTGTATTAAGATGTCAAGAAAAAGCAACTGTGTATTTAGTCCCAAAACAAACTCAGTATGAGTAGAGCCAGGGCTGGCTGCTCTCCCAAGGGTCTTGGTCTAACACACTTCAGCTTTGGTTTGGAAAACCATCCTTAGGGAGGGAAAACACCACAGCCCCATGTTGCCTGCCTGCAAACAGCTGGTCATGGTGCTAAAGAAGGCAGGGATGGGATTGAAAAAGACACTTTCCTCCCTTCAAAATAAAAAAAGAAAAGAGAGAGCGAAAAAAATAATTCCAGCCATCTAAACCCTGAAGAGTTTATGCACTGACTGCTGAGCTGAGGCTCCTTTTGCACAGGTCACTGGACAGATATCAGATGGTAAGACCTTTTAATTGCTAATGGCCTGGTCTGGATTTCAACACATGACACAGAGATAAAGGACTCTGTATCCTATTATCAGTCCCCTGAGCAACTGTTACATCTTATTAAGTGTAGCTATGGATTCATAGATCAGAATCCCCAAACATGGAGAGTACCATGGAACCACAGAACAGTTTGGGTTGGAAGGAACCTTGAAGATCATCTAATTCCATCAGTCCTTTGCGTGGAAGCAGAGTATTATTAGGGCATTCCATTGCTGTAATAATGGTTTGTGAGTTCCAAAGCAGAAACCAAATATCAGGCTTTATTTTTGCTTTAATGCTACAGATGTTGAGGTGACAAAGCTGGGCTGGAAAAGAGCAGACACAGATTCCTGGTCTTTTGTGTTACTTCACACTCCAAAAAAAAAAAAAAAAAAAAAAAAAAAAAAAAAAAAAAAAAAAAGGTAAAGCATGAAAGCATTCAGATAGTGCTGTCATTGCTTTTCTGAGAGAGAGAAATCAAGGCCAGGCACAGCTCCAGGCTTTGCATAAGATACACCCCAGAGCAGTGCAAGGGCAGAAGCAGAAGTGGCACATGTGGTGTGGCAGCCCTCTCTAACCAAGAGACCATCACTTCTTTGCTAACCCCACATCAGGGAGGAAAAGGCAGGATGGAGCTGGGCAGTGCCTGCAAACCCACCAAGGACAGCACACCAGAGAAAAATGTGGATTTTCATACAGGACAACTGAATATCAACACAATCCCCTAAGAAACAAGGCGAGCAAGGACATAATTTGTGTTTTAAATGCACACTTCTCCTTAAACCTTTAGCATCTAAACAGACACCTGGCCATATTCTGCACCAGCATTCATCAGTGCAGCTCTGCTGAAGTCAGCAGAGCCAGGTCTACTTTTATCAGCTAAAAATGTGATCCACCCTTCTAAGGAAGAGGGGAAGATGTTCACCTCCTCCCTGCCTATTGTAATGCTGCTTCCCATAGCAAACACTCGGCACCTAGCAGGACTGGGGTCTTTGGGGTGAGGTTTAACATATATTCTCTGGTAGTGGCTGAAGTGATTGCCAGCAGAGAGGGAACTGTAAGTCAGCAGTGATAACCAGGGCCCTGCTGAGCCCTCACCAGTGGGGAACCTTTGCAGCTCTGAGAGCTTGATAGTCTCATAAATAACAGGTCTTCTGTGAGATACTGCAGTCTGACTGCATTTCATTAAAGAGCAAGGAGATGAGCTGAGCCTTGCTTTAAAACATGGAGATCTGTGCGTTTATATTATCTGCATTATCCACCTCACTCGTCTTTGAACAACACAGTTTTCATCCAGTTGCAGATATTTTGAAGTTGTGGGCAAGGAACACAAAGAGGAATGTGCAAAGCAGAGTGCTGAGGGTGGCTTCTGCAGGCTGCACAGACCATTTTCTGGGAGTGCTGCTGATGCATAGTGATTAGATGCCATTTTAACTCGGCAATGAGCATTAACCAATGCTGCTCTTTCCCTGTCCTGCTACAGCTGGTCTGGCAGCAGAAAGCTCTCTGTGATTTAAGACAGAGATTTTGTGAGGTGCAATCTCTCTTCAAATACTGTGTTTTTTTAAAACTTTTTTTTTTTTTAACTTTAATTTCTTCTAGATGAGTTTTCGGAAGCACTGAAAGTTTGATGAATCACTTGACTGAATGGCCCACATAGTTTCCTCTTAAGTCAGCTTTGGCAGAGAGCCACTGAACACATCTTGAGGCTTTGCTTTGAGTAATATTTTCATTGGTGAGATTATTCAAATATTTGAAGCCAGGCCACCCATACCCTACTCCTTGCATTTAACCAGGGGGAGGAGAGCTGCAGTGCCATGCTCTGGAAATCTGGGCACAAAGGCGCCGAGCAAGAGGAAAACTTGCCTCCAACCCAAAGGAATTTCCCTTTGGGTATAACATTGTATGTCCAGCTGCGAGGCTGGGGCAGTGCAGCTGGTGTTGATGGCAGCTGGATGTGACCAGGACTAGAACGGGCTCTTTGCCAGCCCTGCAAAAGAAGGAGCCACTGGTGCTGACTTCATGCTCCACTGGTGGAGTGATGGAGCCCATGGCAGCAGCAGGATGAGGGATCTGCTCCAGGCTGCCATCCCCCAGCACAGGAGGGGCTTGGGACAGGTACACACCCACGTACAGCCTGAGTCAGCTTCACCTCTGCAGGCACAGAAATACAAAATCATTGCAGGTCCAGATTTTTAGACCTTTAAGATCACCAAGTCCAGCCATTATCCCCCTGGCCCTGTGCTCTGTGTGGGAATGAGGCTGCAATTCTCTGTCAGGTTTCCCTGGCACTCCACTCCCCTGCAGGGACTGGCAGCAGCTGCCCTCTGTCCCCATGCCCTGCAGCCGGTCCTGAGAGCTTTGTGGAGGCATAAAAGGACAGTACAGGGGGTGGGGTGTGAGGGAGGGAGGAACCAGGTTTGGACAAAGCAGTGCAAACAGCCAGAGGTGTTTCAAACTGATCACAACCAGAATCAAAACTCAGCTATCCCAAGATTCACCGTGGTGAGCTGGATTCAAATCTTCCAGATGTCCCAAGGGATCTTCTCTAACACAGTCCTGGATCTGGGAGAAAATTCTCCTAGTACTGAATTTGTGAGCCCACATCTCTTCACTCTCCAGTGAGTTTAGAAAGTTTTTTGGCTTCAAGCTAATAATTTAAAAACGACTGTCTTTTTATCGAGCCACTGGATTCCAATTAGCTTCACTTTTCTTTTCAAAAAGGGGAGCCCCCATGCAGCAAGCATCCTGCAGACTGATAATCAGATGCAGCTCCAGAAGGACGAGCTCAATCAAACCCACCTCGCTGGTCTGAAGCAGAGCTCCTGTTCATTTTAGACTCATTTCAGCGTGGCAGGTCACAGCAGTATAAACATCACGGGGAGAGAAAAAAAAAAAAAAAAAGGGCCGAGCTGGCAAACAGTCAGAACTTGCTGTTCCTGACCCAGTAACCTACTTTTTGAGCACCACGTAACATGAAAGCCACCCCTGGCTCAGACTGCGACGTCACCTCTTACTTAACTTCTCCCAGGCAAACAGTGGGTCTGGTTGGAAAGAGTTAGACCAGACTGGTCATCGTTTACTTCATGCTACTGACCACAAAGATCTGTTTAGTTTAGACAGGAAGACACAGAGTAAATGGTTTGTAACCTCCAGTTGTTCACAGCCACCATGTGAGCACACATGTTCCAGCAGCAGAGTCTGGACCTTGTAGTCCATCCTGCTGACACGTGGAGCAACCTGAAATTCTGTCTGCAGCACTAGTGCCACCATCAGCTTCACAGGCACAGAAATTGTCCAAGGGAACCCTTCATGAAGGACCCCTGGTTTAGGTGTTTTCGTTCCAGCTCCCTCGGTCTGATGTGGTGTTCAGAGGACACACAACTTAGTTTTTAAAGGCAGAAAAGACTTGAGGACCCCTGTGACCAGCTCAGCCTGCTCTCTATAGCTGTTCTCCTTTCAACAGGGCAACAACAGCAGCCATCCACACCCACCACCTCTGGGATGGCATGTCTTCCCCTTCCACTCTTTGCTGCCCCACATTTGTCCCTCATCACAGCCTTTCCTCCCATCAGCAAAGCTGGCCCCATGCTCACATACCTTTTTTACCCCTGATGAGATGAGTAAAGGATTTTGGGGAACACTAAATATGGCAGAAAAAGATATTTTCTCAAGGCTGTGCAGCATCACTTTTCTCCAGGATAACTCATGGGCTACTAGGGATTTTCTCCAGGATAACTCATGGGCTACTAGGGATTTTCTCCAGGATAACTCATGGGCTACTAGGGATTTTCTCCAGGATAACTCATGGGCTACTAGGGATTTTCTCCTGCAACTTATAGTTTATCTTCTTTTTTTCTTTTAGTGACAGGAGTAGCATCACTGGTTGAAATGCACCTGGACAGTGTTGCTAGCCTGCAGAGAAGAAACCTGTGGCACTTAACAACCTCAGACAGTCCCTGCTTAAGAAAGTTAAGCTTAGGAGTTAAGTTTAACAATTGCTTAAGTTCAGCAAAACATCTACATCTTCAAAGCCTTTTGTTTGCCTAAAGCCATTGGGGGTTTTCCCATCAAAACCCAAATGGAGATGGATTAGGAATAAAATTTTCAGGCAGTTTTCTACTACAAAGGAAAAAAGCACAGAAACAGAAATCACACTCATCCAGTGTTCTTTGCAACTCTATTTGCCACTGTGAACATCCTTAGAAACCAGTGTTTAACACTTGCCATTAAGATGTAAAACATAAATTAAGACTAAACTCAGGCTTAACATTTGAAAGTATTAATATTTTACTGCTCACCAGGGAAAAGAAATAAGTGGTAAGACAGTGAGAGACATTACAAAGGGAGCTCTTTAGGGAAATGATGGGAAATGACTCTTTACCAAAATATGCCAATTTTTGCAGGCAATTACTTCCACTGCATCTCTCAGCTGAAACACAAGCACACAAAATAGGAAGAGGTAGAAATGACATTACTTTTGGTTGAATATTCCAGCTACATGCCAAAAAAAGTAGTTGAAATAATCAGAACAAAGTGTCTTGAAGTTATTCTACCTTCCAGCTGGCTCAAACTGACTCTGATTCTATTTCTATTGGCACTTGGACTTCCCATTGTAGAGCAGGAGGGGCCAGGGTACTGCAGTATCTTAAAAATTCTAGCTACATTTTCTTGCATCATCACAATCTTTTTTCCCACCATCTCTTCTACCAGCAGTTTTAACTTAACCTAAGATTAAAAACATATGGAACTATTTTACTCTGGCTGGCATAAGCACAACACAAACGTAAATGTTCTAATAGACATAAGGAGTAATTTTTCTTTACTACAATGCCTAATTTAGATCTCTGAAATTGTAAAATTAAAATCTATTCTAATCCATACTTACACAAAAAAGGCATTTCTAGCAAATTATAGTATCTAACTGCTTATTACACAAAAATCTCAGAATGACTGTATTGTAAAAAAAATAATTGCCTAACTATGAAATCCTGATGATAAAGACACCATTGTCATGAAAACATCTGGACTGCCAGCCCCTCAGAATACATGAAATCTCAATAGGCAGAGCAAAATCAGGAGGCAGATGAAAGGAGAGTTTTAAAGAGGTCCAGAGAAAAAACTATTACCCACTGCAATGTCTCTATCAAAGTGCAGGGGATGGCTGCAAACAAACCAACCAGTAACAACCCAATCACAGTGGCAGAGCAATAAAGATGTATGGGGAGATGAGGGACAATGAACAAACACTGTGCCTGTTCTTGCACAACCTGGTAAAAAATACATTTCTACCTTACTCTTCCACAATGTCAACCTGGAAAAACAGTCATGGCTTCAGGGTGTTAGAAACCTGTTTACCAATCTGATGCCTTAAAGTAACAGAGTGGACAAATCTGAAGAGAAGAGCAATCAACAGCATTCCATAGAATTTAACATAATATAATTTAAATAATATTTGAAGAACAAAACAGGAAGAGGAATAGGAATGGAGGAGGGGGGAAGGTCAGTTAAACACTAATAGAAATACTGAGAAAAAAAAGAGAAGTTTGACTGTTCTGTTCAGTTCAGCCAAACAGGGCTGACCATGAACAAGAAATCTGTTCCTTGTTGTCAAGCCTGTCATAAATATTATGTTAATAGGGAAGTTAGTGCCTTTGCATATTTTAGCTGCTTATGAAATGATGACAGTTGTCTTGGAAAAAAGAGAGTTCAAAGACAACATATCCCGGATGTGAGATGTTACATCAAAAGGACCAGAAGAAACATGAGCACATTTCCACTAGGCTGGGAGATGCAGTCTAGTCAGAAGAGACCTTGTCTGTGAGCCCAGGATATGGTCATGTTGGAGAGACCTCCCCCAGGACAGGACTTTTCCTGAAGACATGTACACCTGTAACTGGTCCTGAGCATGCAGGCAATTCCAGGGAATCTAATGAATGTTCCTTGGTCAGATAGCTAAAAGTTCTCAGGGCTGACAGCTCCAGTAAGGTCTGATTTCTTACCTCTAACTACAGCTCCCATTGCTGGCAGTGACTTTTCACCACTGATCACCCTGCACCTTGGAATCCCCAATGGAAACTTCACATGGAAATAATCTGCAAAGGCCCCAGAACCAGACAATGGATGAGACATCAGAGAATGATGTATCATTTATAGGATAGAACACATTGGTTCTGGGGGCCATTACAGGGCAGACACCATCAAAAGCACAGTAACCCTCTCACATGGTTGCCATTTGTGGTTCTCTGCCAAAGGTTATGTCAGGACTCTGTTGTAAAATGCTGCTGGCTGGGATTTATAATTCAGTGGACAGCCAAGTTCCCAGCCAAGAAGTCTTTCCAAACGAAAACAGCTCAGTTGTGGCGATTCTGCTCATGTTGGATATTTTTGATCACTAACATGATAAAATCCCCAAAGTAGCCTGTGCATCTGATATGTTTTCCATAAACAGCCCTGCACAACAGCCAAACCAATGGGCTTGATCATCTCCTTCAGCCTCAGGTCTTGCTGCTTGTTTGCAGAGTGTTCAGATAGTGAGATAAAACTCATTCCCTGTGCAAAGGCTGACTGTGAGATCTGTACAGCACTTCAGTCTCCCCTAAGGCAGATGTACAGGGGATTTAAGAAGTGTGTGCACTGAGGAATGGCCTGCATGGCACCAGTGAACAGAGCTGCATGCACTAGGAAAAGCTTTCATATCTCTTTCTAAAGAAGCATTACTCTTCTGCCAAGTAAATAAAGATGCGCCTGTTATTTACTTTCCAGCACATATTGCAAAGCTCATGTTAATTAAACTTCTAAAACACACAACAGAAGAAATCTTTATTGACGTAATGCCAACAAATTGTATATGAACTCTCCCCCGCTGTTTACTTAATAAATATTTGCTTGGAAAGGATAAATTGCCCTGTCCTAGACAAAGGACAAGCCAGTCAGGGCACTGGAGGCAAGAACATCCTTTCTGCTCTCCTGAGCTCCAGAGCTGAAACTCCAGGATCCTTTGTCTGAGTCAACTTACACAGAGTTCAAACATCAGGCAAACACACCAGGAAGAAGGCAGCTTGGATAAAACCCACAAGCCTGATGTCAGGCTCTGTGGCACCAGAGAACTTCGGTACAACATCAAAGACCTCCCGCTTTTCCCTGGGTGATTTATAGCACAGGGGCAGGTCAGTGGTTGAAAGGATGGTCCAAATACAAAACCATCTCCAAAGCTCAATGTACATCACAGCAAAAAATCCTCCTTTCTTTGGAGACACCAGCCCTTTAAAATACTTCAGCTCTCAAAATCCAGGCACAGGAAACCTAGGAATATTGGGTCTGTAACTCATTTATCTTTAGGTGAATTCCTAAAGTGTTCCACATATGGATAGATTTCTAAAATCTAGTTTCCAAACCCTAGTAACTCACAAAATAATGCACAAGTGTCCTGGGTTGCAGTGTAGGATGTACACAAAGTATTTATTCTATCACCATCTTCATGAACTGTTGAAACCAGGTGGGCTAGTGTTTTCCCAAGCCCCTGCCTCTTCTGCTCATGGCCTTTGGGGTGTCTTCTGCTAATGGCCCATTAATGCCTGGCCCATGACTCACAGGTAACTCCCTCCAGGGGTTATCTCTGTTAATGGGCCATCAAGGACCCATTTCACACTTCTCATGCTATTGTGAGATGCTCTGCCCAGGGGGAGGAGCCAAGCATTCTCACCTGGATATAAGCTGGTATGTGGGACAGTGCAAGGGCACTTACCCACTGGATTTCCAGAGGAGCAGAGCTCCCAGACCTTTCTACAGGATCACTGCTTCAGGAAGAGCACCTCACCTGGACTGCTTCCACCATCCTGCTCAGGTTGTATTCTGACTCTGTCAGTGATCCCTTGTGTTATTGCATTTATTTTATTTTATTTTTACCTTTTTACCTTTCTTATTAAATTAGATCTCTGACTTGGAGCCTCTCATTCATTTTGCTTTCAAATCACAACAACAAGGAACCCAAGACAAATGTTATTTGACATTTACAGAATGCCTTTAGATAACTCTAGTCTATAAAGGCAATTGCACTGTTGAACTATGCAGTGACCAAACACACTTGCTAATGGCAAAGCTGCCTCTGACTTCAGCAGACAGCTTCATCCCTTAAATCCCATGAAATGTCAATCTGTTAGTATCCCTCTCATTATTAATATACACATATTTATCTTTAAAGCAGATGGACTGATTGCACAAGGCTGAAAGTTGTCCAAAAGAGAAGTGTCTTCTATTGGGGAACAGCCTATGAAGCACAAACACTCCCAAAATACATGACTCATGCTGGCAGGCTGTCACAGCACTTTTCTGAGCTTGAACCAACACAATCTGGGATCCTTCTCCCACTGGCCAGTTCAGACACATTTCAGGAAAATTGCAATTATACTAGCAAAGCCTAACCTTCACATCATCTCCCTACTGAAGCACATGCAGAATGTACCGGTAAAAAATAGTAATAAAAATAAAATAAAAATAAAAGAAGATCATCTTGAACTGACAGGTTATTCACACTGTCATACCCCTCTTTCAAATACAGACTTGATAACATTACCATCTTGGATTAGAGAGTCTGGGACTTTGTTAAAGTTTCCAAGTAATGGTCATAGGGAATTGCTTTTAGTTGGTTTCTTTTCCTCTGTGATCCACAGGGATAATGGACATATAAATGCTACTTATCTACACTCCATACCTACATCTGAGAGACAGAGGCATTACCATTGCTTCCTCTATAAGAATAAGATAAATACAGTTTATAAGAAGGCATATTTACATAGGTTTTTATTACTCACGCAACAGATAAAGAAGATTTAATGCACATTTTTCTTCTCCTACACACTGCTGTGTGCTCAGTGCTTTGTCTGGAGGTATTTCATAGAAGAATGTCTTAATAGCCTTTATTTTTTTTTTTTTTTCTTCCATACAAGAGCTGTTTCCAAACACCAGTGGTAGCTTCTGTTCCAACAGCACTGCCACCCAGTGCATTGTTACTGCAAAGCAGACCCACCAAATTTCAGCTTTGGTGAGTACAAAGTGAATTCTTCCCCTTGGCATTGCAGTGCATTTGAGAAACACAGCCTTGAATTTCCTACATAGCTGAAGGCAGTTTTGGCACCAGCTGTTACATGATGTTATTAATTTAGACCCTTATTCAGCAAGTGCTGTAGTGAAACTAAACTCAGGTTCATCCCTGTTCAACAAAGTGCTGCTGCACAACTGAAAAAATCAACCCCAGGTTTTGTGTTCTAGTTATCCCTCACCAGAAGCAAGACTGCAAATGGTACCTGTGCAATTTCTAACATGGCTTTCATAACAGTTTCCTTGGTTAGCACCTTTAGGGAAAAGCCTTAACCCCAGTGTCCAGCTCAAAAAGATCAAACCTGCCTCAGATCGCTCCAAAACCAACCAAGCAAAACCACCCCAAATAAAATTAACAGCTTTAGCTTGGCATGGAGGATGTCAGATTGTCAGCACTGCAGAAATACCTTGTGGCAGAGCCCAGTGAGAACTTAAAGGTAAATGAGCAAGACAAAGCTGGGCTGCAGAACTGTCCCCCAAAACGTGCCAGTGGAGCAGTGCTTGCCTTTCCACCTTCCAGTGGAAAAATCCTCACTTGGGTAAAAACAGCCCTGCCTGTGAGAGCCAGCAATAACTCACATCCAGAGTGAGATCCCTTCTAACAGTGATAAAGATCTAGACAGGGAAAATCTTATTTAAAACTAAATTCCTCAAAAAAACCCTCCCAACACCCATGGCCAGATGAATTTGAGATAAATACTATTAAACTTCTGACAAGTGGCTCAGGACATTCAAACTGAAATGCATTAAAAGGGTCCAGGTTCCAAGAAATCACTTGTTTGGGGTGCTCTCCAGCACTTTTAATGGGTTCCCCAACAATGCCTTCAAGGTGGAGCCCCTGTGTGGTAGGTGGGCTAATTTGGGGAGTGCTTTTCAGGCATAAATGCCTCATTAGATCTCTTCAGTGGCAGTGCAGCATTCACATCTTTATAGGCCTCAAAGCATCATCTCAAGAGTGTTCAAAACCTTAGACTGTCCATCACCTCTTAAGTAATTTTTAAAACTATCTGAAACCCTCCCCAAATTCCATGATGGTGAAAGCTGCAGAGAACAAACCAAACCCTACCAGTAAGCATTTTTCTATCCTCGAAAAAAGTTACGTGTACTCATGGATACCATAGATATTCCAGCTAGAAACATCTTCATCTTTGGGAACTAAAACTGAATTTCAACAAATACTTCCTCCTGAAGGTAAAATTAAATCAAAGAACTGTGATGGCAACAGAGCTGTGCTTTTCACCAGCCTCTATATTACATCTGGTTAAGGCTACAGTGACGTGCTCTCCAGTAAGACACAACAAACTTTTTGGCATTCAATAGAATAATAATGCAGGTCCAGCCCTGCTATGTTTAGCAGTCAGTAACCAAAACACATCCCCAGGTAAGCACCAGAGGAGCCAGGCACACTCTTTCCCAGGGCTCTGCTCTGTGACCTCGTTTCCCTGATGCTATCACTTTACCCTCATTATAACACTTCAAGAGGGAACATAAATATCTTGTACATCAAAATGCTCTTGACTTTTACAAGCAACCTGATTCAGCAGCCCTTGGGGTGCAGTTTCATGACCAGCTCAAGTAAATCTCAAACCCTTGAAAAGGCACTTCTGCCACTCCCAGGCTCCTCTGTGTGAAAAATCAGGCTTGTGTGGTTGGTTGAGAGCTAATGCTTGGAGAGACATTTTATAAAGATCAGCTCTCAACTACTTTGCTACTACTGTACCAAGGCAGCAGAGACTGCTGGGAGCAGAAGACAGAACTGCCTTCCTTAGTCTTAAACCAGCTACGTGTGAATTTGTCTCAGTTTGAGACAAGTTAGGAGAAAACATCCTGAAATGAACATCCCCTCTACAAAAAGGTAGGTTTGAGCACTCTCTCCCCACACCAAGCAAAAGGAATTTCTTGAGGGAAGGTGAAAAAACCTGTTTATTTAACACAGAGAGTGCATGCAGGCATGGGAAAATGAATGAATAATGTTAGATATTAAAACCTTCTCGCTGTGGAGAAAGCTGGTGGATTTTAGGGTCCTGCTCAGCTTCTCCCGAGGTCTGGAACTGGGATGTGGCATCCCTGCAGCCTCCCCCTCTGGGACCCTGGTGAAATTCTGGTGTTTTGGACCAAAGCTAAACTGAACAGTTTCTGAAGAAGCCACAGAAATTACCAGAGAAACTGTGCAGTCCCAGAAAACTTCTTACCTCAGCTAACAGACAAGAAGCTGGCTAAAATCAAACCATATACTCCTTCCCTACCGAGCCAAATACTGGGGAGGCGTGGGAAATCAGGGGAAGTGTGGGAAATCAAGGAGAGGTGTGTGAAATCCCACGGGAAGAATTCCTCCAACTCCTTCCCCTTCCCCCAGTCTTGCCTAAAGTCCAGGACCCAAGTCTGATCATAAAACAGACTATAGAGGAGCACAGTATCATACAGTCACCCCAAGACAACTGTCATCCTTGGTGGCACAACCTATTGCCTGTGAGGCCATCAATGAGTCCCACAAGCTCCCTGGTACCTGCAGGAAATGGAGGGACTTCAGCTCTGTACCTTGGAGGCTTGCGATTATTCTTAGCTTTGGAATTCTACATTGAACCTAGAGCCCTGCCACTCAATGATTTTAATAAGCCATTTAGTTTATCTCCCATCTCCTTTTTCTGATAGCATTGAAACCTACTTTCATGTTTTGTTTTCCTAAGCTGTAAGTCATGTAGGCACCTCTCTACCTCTGACTGTTGTGGATCTCCTGAAGCTCTTTGCAAGTATATTTTGTACATTTTCATCATTGCAAAATATCTACTGTCCCAGCTAAATACAGTATTCCAGTTTCATGTGAAACTTCTCATGCAGCCACAGGAAAGAGAATAAACCTTCTGCCTGTGGACCACTGTACAGGTGACAGGACAATTTTAGGGGAACGAAGATATTCTTAAAAACTACTGAATGCCATGGAGGAACAGTTGTTAAAAGCGGATATAAAGGCCTGTGAAGAGGAAACAATTGCCAGTGTTCAGCACTGAGCTTTATGGCCCCATAAAGTTCAGCCCTGTGCCCCATATGCTGCAGTGTTATCTGAAGAAACTGCAGCTACAATTTAATGTTTACACGTATAAATACTTTTGTAGCACAAAGGTTGCCAAAGATCAAGGGCCTGATTCAGCAACAGACTTAGTTTAATATTAAGCAGCACCTCCATCAATATGATTATTTATCTACTCAAATTCAAGGAACTGCTACGCACTTTGGCCAAACGAGGCCAAAATGGGGGATTGATTCAGAAAAAACATGTTGTGCATGGGTGAAATCCCACCTGTAAAAAGAGAGAGAGAGAGAAATCCAGGAGAAACACACTGCTTTGCTACCACAGAAGCATGAAGAGACAGTCATGCCTAAGGCAAGGAAGAACGACCTAGGGCTGAACAGCAGCAGGAGGTGGTGCAGGAAGGAGTCAGCAGAAGTGGGAGCCTGTCACCTCCTTCCTGCCTCTCCAAACCCATCCCAGAGCCCATGGACTGCACTCACTGCTGCAGGTGAGGTCCCACTGGGGTCTCTAGGTTAGAAATTGGCATCTGGTTCCACTGGAAACAGAAAGAGATGTCCAAGAGCCTCTTTGTGTGCTACTTCCACAGCTCCCACCCATGAAAGCTTTGCTGAGAGTCCAGTACTGCTGACCAGGTCACATTCCCCTTTTCTATATAAGAAAATCCTCAAATTTGCTTCCAAAACTGTGCTGCATTTTTAAGCAATGTGCAAGGACATGCTTTCTGACAAATTCCATGTCACTTCTGTTCCTCAGAAGTCCTATTTTATCATTGCTCAGCAATGAGGGTCTAGAAAACCTGGAGTGGACACACAGATGGAGTTTATTCAGCCAAACTGATGCCTGTTCAGGTTCTTAGCTTTCTCTGTGCTCCTGAGACAACAGTTTCCAAGGGATAACTGTGTTCTTGAGAAAAGCAGACTCCAAATTTCACTTTGGGTAGAGCCCTAAGGTGGATTAGCCTGTCTTTCTGCCCACCTTCACTGCATGCTGTAAGCAGATTACTCACAATATGACAGATTTAGCAAAAGTGACAGTTGCTTGCTGTCCAATATCATTAGCCTGCCTGCCACAAGAGCTCAGATGTGGTGCTCCATTCTCTAACAAAATTAATAACCATAGAGCCTGGCACAGTGTTTTCCATACAGCTGAAGCAGGGCTTTGAGCAGGGGAGTTCCCAAGTCACACACCTCTGGAGGTTCAAAATTGAATTCTAACTAAGATGAGATCCAAACAGCAATCAGGTTCAATGGACTGGCATGTCAGAGGGACTAGGATAGATAAGCATCTGTGCTTGCCTTTATTAATCATCCTTCATTACCTTTATTACTCTGGTCCCTGAGTCTGTGAAGGGAATGGTAATCTAATAAAAAGGTTACCTGAGTCAATGAAAACAATGCAATTCACTGGTCTGCCTTGGGGCTCAGCTCCCCAAGGAATCAGTATCAGTGCTCCTTTTCCCTGACAGGACTCAGCACCTTCCCCAAGGTGCTCTGTGGCAGCAGGTAAGGGCCAGACTGCTCCTCCAGGTAGAGAGAGAAGGATGCAAACAGAGGAAGACCCCTTTGTGCAGCTGCCTTGAGTCTGGAATGAGACATTGCCCTCAGGTTAAGCTCCTGTGTTTACACCCATCTCCTCACTCAAAGGCCACACCACCACTCAGGGACCAGCCAGATCTATGGGACCACTGGACTCAAGCACAGCAAGGGAAAGAGAAGAAAGATGAAATGGGATATAGATATAGCCCTGGCAGGCTGCTATTCCAGCTGATATCACAAGGAACAAATGCAAAAGCCAAAGTGACAGGAATTGTGACATCAAGTGCCTTTTAGACTGTAACAAAAAAGGAGTCTAAAAATTGAGTACAAGAGATTCTCAGTCCCAGGAGAATACGAGCCTGTATCTCATACCAGCCAATTTTTCTGTTGCACAGTTCATTTTAGGACAATGCTCACCCTCACAGTGCCAGTCCCATGGCCTGAGGCTGCTCTGGATTCTGACATCTGACTGTTCAGAAACAAGCATTTCTGTTTGAGAATAATTCAGATCCCTTGCTTATTTAGGTTCATTAGGGCTCTGTTTCTTGCTGTTGGAACCTTTTGAGCTCACAGCTGCCTGTGCTGTGGATGCACAGCCCCTCTGTCTCCGCAAGGAAACCAGTTCCCCCAGTAGCTCTCAGGTATTTGAAGCACATACAGTACTTAGAGTGCAAACACAGCTCCCACAATATAACCCTGAAAAGCTCAGGCATTCCTTTTGTTCATCTTGTTGCAAACCAAGATTACTTTCTGCTCTGAGACCCATATTTGACAGTAGCAGAGAGTGCTACGCATATGAGTAACTCTTCTCTGACAGTGGCAAGCACATCCAGACCTACAGTCCCAGCCTTAAAACAGACACAAACATCCAGCACTCACAGACACAACCATCCAGCATCTTGTGCACTCCTCTGACTGATGCACTCATCAGTCAACATGAACATTTGCACTCAGACAAGCAAACACAGCAACTGTGCTGCAAACAGATACAGGTCTTCACGTGCAAGAAACAACAGCAAGTGCAAAGAATGACAGCAAAGCTCCAGCAAGTTACATTCGGAATAGTATCAGCATCCTGGATCATTTGATATAAAGCATTTCCCTGCCTGAGCACAGCCTTCTCTCACAAAGTATTATTACCACTATTAAAGGAAAGCCATCGTGGCTTAAGCGCAGCTTATTTTTAATTGTGTTTGAGACATGTTAGACAAAAACAGACAAACAGCACAGACAAATTACAGACCTGTTTCACAGAGTAGCAATAGCCTAAAATGATCTGTTTCAGGTGCTGAGTGGCCGTGTTTGCTTGAGGCACCATTGCCTGCACCGACATCTCAGCCATTAATGCTGCAGCCCCTGCCCAGCACTGTACACACTGAACCCCAACACACAGCCCCCCCTGAGGAACACATCCCTGACCTACCCTTCAGCCAGCCAGCAGCCCCAAACCCTCTGAAAGCTCCTGCAGAAGAGTTGACAGAGTTTCACCTCGTTTCCCAACGAGGGCGTTATATAACCAGCACCATTTCTGCAGGCAGTGAGGATGCACCCCGTGCACATCCCTCTCCTTCCCATCCCACACGGACACATCTCCTAGAAACAGCCCTGCCACAGCCAGCTGGGGGGCAAGGTGGGCTACAAGGTACCTGTGGAAAGCAAAACTAATGGTTTCAAAGAAAGTCCAAAAGGTGCCTGAGGTTTTTTAAGAGGCATTGCTACTATGAAAGGAAGCGGTGCAATGGTATAATGTTCCTTAGCCCACTGAAAGCAGCTTGGCCTAGATTTTCCTGTACTGTTTGATGTGACCATTCATGCAAACAGGAGTAAAACTTTCTCTTTGCTTTTAATTAAGCAACAACAACAACAAATGAAAAAGTGACACATACAAAAGACCTTTTTTTGCTGTCATCTGGGCTACTGTCAGACAGCGAATATACAGGAATCAGTCTCATTGATTAAACTATTATTAGCAGCAAACAAACAGATGTGTTCAGCCAAAGACAGGACAAACCCCATGCTCTGTGTTTCGGGGCTACATACAGAAAACCTCCCATTATTTTACCAAAGCCTTGAGGGTTTTTTTTAGCAAAGAACTCTCCAGCACAATCTGCAGAAGTATACAGCATTTTAACATGCAGGAATTAATATAAAGAACTATAACATTATTGCCTCTGCTCTCTTCCCACAGACTAAACCCCATCAGCTTTCATAAGACTGGGACCAGTTAATAACCCTAAACAAAACGTGGCTCACACTCATTCAGGATACCCTGATGCCCGCCCACGTCTCACTGGCAGACACCCTATGCACTGCACAAACACATAGGGGCTGTAGCTTTAGGACAGACATAAAACTCTTATGTAAGCCATAATCCTCTCACAGACTCCTTATTCAGTGATTTTAAGAGCGGCACCGTGGAAGGCTGCTGGAATTCCAGTGGCTTTTAAGCAATTTGAAAATGGGGAGACTCCCATCCCATCCCATCCCAGAGCCCTCCCCGACACCCGTGCTGCTGTGGGTACCCAGACCTACCTTGCAGGGTTTGGGGGCACAGAGCATTGCTCTTCATTAATATTTTGGTCCTCTGCAGAGCTGCTGCTGGTGCTCCCTGTGCTGAGTGAATCACCAGGATTAATCTCCTGTAGAGTTCACTGAGGCTAATGATAATCAAGTTAAATTTACACTATATGATCAGAGTTTAATTAGGTACTGTTATACAAGTCCTATTAATTACAGCGGTAATACCCTTACGAAATGCAGATGAGAGGGTGGGGCTGTGGTCAGAGGGGGCTTGGCTTCTGATGAATTCAGGAAAAAGCCCCATTAAAATGCTCTGTGTGTACCTTCAGTTACCTGCTTGCCTCTATCAGTGCTCAAGATGAAATAAAAAGCTTAAAAAATTTATAATCCTACAAAATATAATAAATCTAGAAGATTAAAGACCTCCTACATGCTCCACTATCACTTCCTATTTACACCAAGAAGCAAGAATTCCATTTTAAATCCCAATGAGACTCAGTCATTATTAGCTTGCTCTGCTCAAAATCCTACACAGAGAAGTCCCAGGTGATAGAAGTCATCTATTCACTGAGGCGTAAAAGATAGGCAGGTCTTCCTAATATTAAAAAAAATTAAGTTTCTCTTCTCCTTCCCTAGTTTCCTCCTCTAGATGACCTGTTGGATCAGGGCAGACACCAACTTGTGCTCAGAATCTGCTTTGTCCCATCACAGCCTCCCCTGGGACACAAATGCCCAGGTGCCTCCTCTCCATGCCCCTGCAGCACTTGTGGGGCATCAGAAAGGTATGGGGAGAGGCAGCTGATCTGAACCCCTCTGTGAGCTACATCACCTGGAAACTGGGATGTCTCTGCCCACAAGGTGCAGCCTCTGGATCTCAAGTGCAGGAGCAGACTCCAGGTTTCAGCAGGCAGTAGTGGCTCCCTCGGGAGACATTGCACAGCGTGACATTCCAAGCCGCACAACAGGTCTCTGCTTCTGTTAAATCTTCTCTGAGGTATTCCACAGGGAGAACAAAGCTTGTGCCATGTGACTTCCATCAGCATTTGCTGCATATGATGTTGGATGGCTTCAGTGCAACCTGCCAGAGACTGTTACTGGTGCTCACTGGGAAACACCAAATCCTGGCACCCACATGGTCACAGACACAGGCAATGGTCTCTTCTTCACTAAGTAAACCAGCAACACGGAGGCTTGTTAGCCAGAAGAGATGCTGTTCTTGAACAAAGACACCTGTATGAGCCTCCTGTTCCCTTTCTGCAAAGTGCTTGCAGGAGAACCCCTGGCACTTTGCCATTTCTGCCAGTGCAGTTAATTTAATTAAAACCCCAAAAGATGGGAAGCACACGTCCTTCTTCCTGTAGGATTTGTCACCCTTTCCCTGTCAGACAGCAGCAAATGAGCATTTGGCACAAAGCACATATGAAAGCAGCACTATGTTACAGTAGGTTGTACTAGACATTAATTACCAAGCCCAACCAGCTATAATTATTTTGTTAAGTTTTGGCTATAGACTCTATATTGGTCCTTTACAAAAAAAGCCTGGCTACAGCCACACAGGATCCAGGAGGAGATTCCTGCTCCTCAGTGTACTCTATGTCCCACACTACCACTGCAGACAGTACATGGAGTTATTTTTGATGAAATGGCAATTTCAAAATTGGGCATGGCCCTGTGTGTGAATTCAACCCCCCTCTCTGTCCCTCGAGGGACAGCTCTTCTGAGGACACACAGGAACTGAGGCAGGAGAGGGAGATGATGGTTTCTTGAGAGTTCCCTGCTCTGAGAGCAGACTGAAATAGGCTTCTGGCCAATTAATGCATTTCCCTCACAGTCCAGATGAGTATCCTTTAGCAGACCCTTAGTCTCTCCCACACCTGGGAGTTTGGCCAAGACTATGAAAGGACCTCTGGAAGGATGTTGGAATTCTGGAAACTGAGAATTTGGGGTTTTAGTATATAGTAATACCTGTGAGTCAAGATGGAGGACTTTGGGCACTGTCTGGGTCCTTCTTCTTCACCTTCTTCCTTCTTCCTGGGTTTGGGTGGTTTTCTGTAATTGGGTGAAAAGGTCCATGCTATTTTAAAGAATGGCTTCAGAAGGACAGGGCTGGCAGAACACCTCAGATCCCTTGCTGGATCTGATTTTTGCTTGATGTAGGCACAAAGGAGTCACTACTCCCCCTCATTCCTTGTGCATTCCTGGCTACAAAGTACAGCTAGGAGCAGGACATCTCCCAAAAGGGATATCTTGAGGACCTCCACGTCCTCCTTTCAGCAGAGCAGCCCTCTGAGGAGATACTCACCAGGCTTTGGCCAAAGCCTTCAGCCTTTTTTCTGCAGTTGTGACAGTTTTGGTCCCTCACTGCTGAGAACGGCACTCGTGACACACTAATGGGAGCACAGCAGAGCTCTTGCAGCAAGGCTTTGATTTAGGAAGCAGAGCTGCTCAGCCCACTCTGCTCTTGCTGATGTAGTGACCTGGTTTTGTCAAGACTGTTTTTCTCCTTTTGTCTTTGATGTCATTTTGGAAGGCAAGTCATGAGAATTTCATGGAAGCGTTGACTCAAAAGTTGAACTAAAACAAAGCCAATCACAATACCATTATAAATGAATGAGGTGCAATTTTCCCTTAGAGGATTATTACACTATTTAGGGTTCTAACACATTTATTTCCACAGTTTAGTAATCACTTTCATGCTTCTCATCGAAATATAATCCATTTATATATTAATGGAACAAGTTGCAAGGATTATCAGCTCATAATAAATATACTCATCCCCTAAAGCACTTAAACAGCCCCTACACTTTGTAAAGAAGATCTTACCTAATGAGCAGACACCCACAAATGAACAAGGAAACTAATACTGTGTTGTATGGAACACCATCAAACTGCAAAATACATGCTGCTTAAATTACTTTTCCGTGAAATTAAATATTTTTCAGCACACAGATTTTTACTTTGAAATTACTTTTATCATGAGAAGGCTTTGGAGGTCTCTGAGACTGCCTTTTGCATTGGTAATTTGTTTACCTTGCAGTCTTAAATTTGGAATATTACATTCAGCTCATGCACAGGACTATGTCAAATCAACACATCACTCATGAAAATCAAATTAAGGAAAGCTGTCAATAACAGCCAAGAGAAATCCACTCAAAAAAAACCCCCTACTTGACCTGTACTTAGGTCAGCCCTGGTGCTGAAGTGCCCATGAAACCATGTCCACCGAAGCCAAATGAAATCCACTGTCAGAGAAATGTAAAAATCTCTCTCGGCCTGCTGGCCCGCAGTGAATCACAGTATTTTTCTCTTGCAGTTGTCTGGAGATGGGATGGGAGAAAGTAAATATTACCTCTCAAACTAAAGACATTCCATGCCTATTCATAGAGCTGCCCAACATATTTCCAGCAGAATTCTCATGTAGGCTTCTGGTGCTTACTGCACTTGCAACCATAATTCTGAGTTTAAAGACAGGAGTATGAATTATTCTCTTGGAGCCTTCAATGTGAGCTTCAACACACGGCTCAACTTCCCAATTCTGCCAGTGGTGGTGTTTTCTTCTTCCTTCCACATGCTGCATCTGCTCAAACTGTTCTTTGCCATAAGAAAATGTGAAATTAATGGTCTAGGTTGCTTTAATATTTCAATTTTGCAGATGTATGTCCTCTTAACCCCTTGCTGTACAGACCAGTCACTTGTACTTTTGCAGGCTCACCTATCAAGAACTCTATTCACAGAAGCACACTTGCTTTGGAGAGTTCCAGGGAAACGGAAGTGCTGCAAAATCTCAAAAACCTTATTAACAGGAATCCATAGATAATCTGGCCTTAGAGTTATACAGAAAGAGGCTTTTAGTTCTGGCTGGCAAAGAGAATAGACATGTCTATGGTGCAGCCTCTGCAAATACAGGCCATCCCTCCACCCTAGGGAAGGTGAAGTGAGGAGATAATTATGTGTGAAGATTTTATTGTTCCTAGAAAATCAATCTCATGAGTCTTTTCTTAGTTAAGTACCAGTTATCCCAATGTGGGCAAGACAGTGTTTTGTGAGCGTGTCCAAACAGGAACAAGTTGATGTACAGGATATAAATTTCTTTCTAGAAAGCTTCTTCTGCAATCCTCGCTGCATTTAACCTAAAAGTAGTACTTGGATGCCCAGAAGAATTTGCTCAGTTAAAAAAGCCCAACAAAAAATCCACAGCTTTGCAGAGAAATTGGCTATTTTTCACACAGTGAACTGTACTGATAAGGGTCTATTTCCTCCCAGATAAACCCCGTGGTCCATCCACACCATGGAGTTCAATCCCATATCTCATTTTAGCTTTAAACGAGCTTCTCTGCATTCATGTGGAGTCAGCTCCAGCTAAGGGTGTCTCCTCACCACATGAGGCTTCAGCAGGTACACTGACTACAAATACTTGCCCCATCCTTCACTCTCCCTTCTTAGTTAGACCAGCACAGCCATTTGCAGCACCGTTTCAGAATGAAAATGGAGGGTGTTTTTATCCTAGATCAGTGTAGAATCTTATACATCCCTATTACAAATGTATATTATAAAGTTGGCTTTTTGCAAGACGTGTGCTATATGATTAATAACGTTGTGGTAAGGATAAAGGATAGAAGTTTTTTATTTCTGCTTTTAGTAAAGGAAATTAGGCATAGTGGTAGTAATTGATGTAGTATGCTTAAACTGTCTGTTTGGTCTGGATAACATCCAGTGAACATGTAAAGAAGACTCTGCTATTGATACACCAACTATCAACATCTACCATCTGAAGAAAGTGTGGACCAAGGCCCAAGCTGGAGGTGATAACAAAGACACAGACAAGAAACACACATGCTCTAAAAAGGCAGACCCAAGGAGGGATAATGCAAAACAGTTCCTGGAATATGGAAACTAGTTTATGGAAGAATATGAATATTCATAAACTGATGCAATAGAAAGGGTATTTAACAAATGTCTCTGAGATAGGAGGGGGTGGACTTGGCTGAGTGCTGAGTCACCCAGCCGGCCGTACTTTGTTTTTTTATCTCCTAATTGTCTTAATTTTTTATTAAATCTATCTCTTAAAATTTACCAAAAAAGTGAACCTTGCTTTTCACAATCCCAATGCTTTCCATCTGCAGGATTAACAGGCCCAAAGACAAAGCATTACAGGTTTCTGCCTTCTGCAGTCTCTTCATGTATCAGGACCACAAACCTGCTGGCATCATGACGAAGTGCATACCAGATCACTGTAAGTGTGAGCAAGGAATTAAATCTAATGCTGTTTTCTTCACTTAAGGAGCAAACTCTACAAAGCTCCTTAATGCCCAATGAAGCAGTTTCACTGCAGCAAGGAATTTTCCTCTTGTGAACTCCATGTTCAAACAAGCTCCCCGGTGAGGTACACACAGGGTGTCTTTTAATACAGACACAAAACTCACATTTAACTTATTAGTTGGGGGAGGAATACAGATGAGGGTTGGATAAATCTCATGAGTCATTGTTTCTGTAGGATAAAAAGCAAGCTTGTCTCAAAAAAAAAAATCAATTCATTTGTTTCTATTGTGTGTTGCAGATAGAAATGCTTAAATAATAGAAAGATTAATAGAAACACTTCAACCAATTGTTCTAGAAAAATGAAAAATAGCTTTTGCATTATGAAAGAATATTTCTTAAATACAGAGAAATAAAACATTTCAAAGGAAACAATGTTTTGGGAGAGGGAGACAAATGCAGATTAGTCATGCTTGAATGTACTTTCCCAAACAATGCACTGCTTAGAGCTAAGACTAAGACATGCACAAACCCCAAGGCATACATGATAAAACAGGGACTGTATATTAGTTTAATTCCTTTATCATTTGCTCACTGCTGTATTTTCCCTGTCCCATGCCAAGCCTTACCCTGGATAGCACCATATGCATATTCTGCATCCTGACCACTGAACTCATTCCCAGCTGAACCTTGTGGCCACGTGAAGGGATGTGCTCTTCAAGTGTGAAGCAGGACAAAAGCCCAGCATTAACAGCATTGAAAAGATAATGGAATGGAACCCTTCAAGTGCAGCAGCCTCCTCCAGTGATGTGCAAATTTCAACGAGCTTTTTTGATTACTTAAAGTTTTTAGATGTGGAAGGAAATGATGATGCAGAGAAAAGCTGTACCTGAAAGAAACCCAGAAAGTCTAAAGCCAGCTGAACAATGGCAAAAAAGTGCTGAAACAAGGGTTTAATGGAATATTCAGAAGAACTGACAAGAAAGGAAAGCATGAGCTACAATGTCTGCACACCTTGAAGGGCGTCAAGCTATGCAAAATTAGGTAAAAGTCCACTGATTCAAGTTCTCACAAGAAAAAATCCCCAGAAAATCCCTGTGGATAGGTGCTAGTGAATAGCAGATATTGCTGGCAGAGCAGTGGGTAAAAAACTCAAGTTTCAGTCCTTTCCCTCACCTGCCCTCCAGTTGTGACCTTGTGACCTGCCATAGCCAGGAGAGTGAATCTCTTTACCTCTCCCAGGGTAGATGTGCCATAACTCCAAGGCCAGGTCCAATGGCTCCAGGAGTTATCCTGTGCTAACTGCACTAAACACCTCTCTACTTCCACCTGGACAGGTTTGCTGTGACTGTTGGCAGTATCCCTTTAGCCAGACTGACCTTGCTGTATGGTGACTTCTTTGGGACAGAGACCAGCACCAGAGTCCCTGTGTGCTCATAAAGACTGAGTGCACCTTGCTCTTTGGAAACAGCTGCAAGAGGAGCAGGTAGCACATGCAAAGCAAGTGGTATGTGGATATTGCACAATGCTGCCACATATAGTATTATGTGATATTCACCTTTGTTTTTAGCACAAAAGGAATATGCAGTGTATTCTGGAGAGGAAAATCCATCAACAACACCACCAGTTTTATCCAAAAGCTCTTTTTTTTTTTTTTTTTTTTTTTGGCTAAAGCAGCTTAAATTTGTACCAAGTCTCAAAAGCCTAGTTTAAAGAAGAATTTTTTCCTGAGGAAATATTGCAGATTGTGTTTTTCAAAGCCTGTTAAGAGTAAATGATGGCTTTATACTGATTTCCCAGACTACAAATGCAAATGAGAAAAGGAAGAGTCAGTTGACATCCTGTTACTGCTGGATAAGTCTTACCCATCCAAACCAGAGCAGTCCTGGCACGGTTACCACCAATACCTCATTTTCATTCAGGACCAGTCCTTGTTAATTCTCCAAAATCCAGCACTGCAGGCAAGGGGACTTCCCTTACGATGCAAAGCCTCACCTGCTTTTAACAGGAATCTGGAGCACACTGGTTTCTACAAACACACCAATTCCTCTTACTGCTCAATCAGCCTGTACAGGAATCTCTGTGATGAGCAAACTGCTGAGCTTGAACTGAAGGAAAACTCTCTTGTCAAAATTCAAGGAGACAACACCAAATAAATTATTCTTGTCTGCTTTACTGGTCAATCAGTTCATGTATTACATCCACACACAGATATGATCAACTGAACTCATGCTTATGTAATCAGACACATTACTCCATTGCTTCATCTGTAACTGAACAGCACTCTAGCAAATTAGTTCTGGTGCTCTGCAGAATCACCTGCTGAGAGGAATTACCTGTTCACTTTTTGAACAAAGTCCATAAAAAGCACACAAAAATCATTTATCCCACCAAACAGCAGTTTGGACCATGCAGTTAGAGCACAGCTGACCTGAGGTAGAAAGTTCACAAGCCACTCAGCTCTCCTTCCAAATTAATCCCTTGCATAAACCTGATATAAAGCAAACATAGCATTTTGGCATGGGCAGGCATCTTGAAGAGCTGCATCCATCACATATTCCTGAGGAGAGTCTCTAAGATTTCCTCACTAAAAGGCTCAATGTAGTTTGCTTTCAGGGCTGGAGAAATGAAAGCAGCCTGGATCCCACTGCCAATGCTACTCAGTGTTTTACATGTTCTTGAGACCTGTAATTTGCTAAAACAAAACTACATTTGACCACAGAGTTTGACTGTTCTGAACCTAGTAAGTATCTGACAACAGGGAAACATGCTTCTGTTTTGGCGTTGTTAATTACTCCTCCCAAAGGCCCATGACAAAGAGATAACTTATACAGGAATTGCCTATAAAACTGTAATTTTTTTTTCCCTGAAGTCAGTTTTAGTGCCTTAAATATCAGAGCTGATAGAACAAACAGTTCTGAAAATACATGGGTAGGAAAGCAAAATATCTACCAAGTGTTTTAAAACCCTCATCTCGCCCTACAAGGTTCAACATAATCTTAATTAGGGATCATAAGAGATGTCACACTACAGGGAATATTTGCTTCCATGGAAAGCACTTAATAAGGAAAGGCAAAGAGGGAGAAGTTCTAACAGGAGTGAGCAACTTGCTGCTGTTTGCAGAACTGTAACAGGTTAGAAATAAATGGTAGACAGGAACAAAGGAACTGGTTTAATGCTAGATAGGAATAAAAGAACTGGCTTAATGATCAGTCATTATCATATAGAAAGAGGCCATTATAATTCAAATATAAAACCCAAGGTCCAGTTTTCACTAAATAAAACTGGGAATGGGTTGAAAACCCTAAACAATCTCTATTAAACACAGGATTTGGTGTCATCCAACTCTCAGGGATACTGGGCAAACCCTGCAGATGATGAGCTACAGCCACTTCATATTTAAACAGGCAGATGCACCGAACACAAACAGCCATCAAAACAGTTCCAACACCCAGATCATCAGAATCACCTGTGGTTTGAATTTTTTGGTGAAGGCATACTTTGAAGAAAAAAGCATTGTACTGCAGACATAACACAAGTTTGTAAAGGAAACTCTATGTTCTCTCATAATGCTTCACATTAAGAATCGCCCAACACTTGCTAATTCTGTAGGAATTGTTCTAGGAAAGGGCTCAAAGTGTGACATGGTTTGAGAGCAAAGTGGGTTCTTCTGTCTTCTCTGTCAGACACAAAACCACTTACACATCAAAGACTCATTCCCCTGAAATGAGCAGCATTCCAGCTGTGAAGCCAAACTTCCAGTTGATCTCTAACATTAGCAGAACCACATTAATGACTCAAGCATGCAAAGTAAAACTGCATTTTGAGGATGAAGAACTGCAAAGGCATTAAACATCTCCTCCATGGTGCCTGCAGCATGGGCCCACACCCACAGCAGTGTTTGTTCTTAATCTCTGACTGCTATTACTCTCACTCATAAATCATTCTTCAATTATGAACAGTTTTAATTAATAACATATACCCCTGTGCCTATGCCCTGGGCCATTTCCACTAAAACTATTAAACCACAGTGTCTCATGTGCCAACTAAAACCACCAACAGCTTCTTTTTGGAGGCCTGTGAGTGGTTTGTGCTGTTTTAAGAGCACAGCTGCAGGTAAGCATCTGATCATCCCTCCAAACAGTGGGCACACTGGGGAATCACCTCAGCAAGAACATCCCATGGTAGGACAGAAGGGTTGTGAAGCATGACAGGAAACCAGCACTAAAAATCCTCTCTCTCAGGCATTCAGCCAGCCAGTCACCAAATTAACTACTCAGCTTTCCCAGCTCTTCACCCTGGGCATCCTTCCCCACAAAGCTTCCCAGCCTGTATCCCTGCCTTTTGAAACAGGACCTCAACTGGCTCTGTCTTGTGGTTTCAAAACTGGGAGACCAGCACCTAAAAAAGCTGCTTTCTGCAGGAATCCATATGAATTTTCTCCATCCCTTTTCTTACTGCCTTAGGTTCAAACAGAGCTTAAGTCCCAAGAGTTTACCTGCATTTCCTGTCTTACAGCTACAGCTGAGCATTGTTACACAACACTGTGTTTCTCCTAACAAAGAGACTCGAGCTCTATATGCCAACAGCTCAGAAATTCAGACACTGGAGTATCTTCAGATAAGAGAAAGACTGTGGGGGCCCTGAATCACACAGCAATTTCTTCTTGCAAGCCCCATTCAGGCACCTGAGGGCCTCCTCTTGCAGGGACACAACAAGCTCTGCTCTCTGTCACCTTCAAACAAGCAGCTTCTGTATTACTCTTAAACTGACAGTTGATTGGAGCTAATGAAGCATTAGTGGCAGTTGCTCTTTGGTATTTTTAAAGAAATATTTACACTCCAAGGGTTTAACCATGCCCTATGAGATGACTCAGAGGCAGTAACAATGCTGCTTTGTACAAGATAAAGTGAATAAATGTGTCCCAGATCTCACACAGCAAAGCTGTCAACCTATGAACAACTTGAGTTGGGAGTTTGAAACAGAATTAGCCTACTATTTTCTATTATTTACACTCAATGGTTCTGCATAATCCCTTGAAAAACAGTGGAATAAACACCTCCAAACAAAACATACTGTGCCTCTGCCATCATATATCAAGCTATGCCAGCACATTCCAGCCGTCATCCCATCTCCCCAAGTCACTCCTTTGCTTCACAGGACCCTTTTCCTCTTGCCCCATGGGCTGCACCCTACCTTCACTTGCCATACCCAAAATATGCTATTTTGTGATACATGTGTGGCTCAGTTGGTTATTTAGGGGCTCTTTGCTTTCTCATCTCTTATTCTTTTGAACTAGAACCAACCAAGCCCATGCCTGATGCTCAGCACACCCTGTCAGCTGTGAGGGCTGCCAGAGCCTAAGCAGAGTTTAACTACAGGGGTCACAACAGGCGAAAAACCCACCAGAACTGCAGTAACATCAAACATTTTACTGTTCACCAATGCACTGGGTGAGAACATAATTCCTCAGTGAGCACCACACCTTCCCCTGGCCCATCAGAGTGATCAGGTAGCCCAGGCTGCCCTCTAGTTTGCCATGCTGCTCTAACAGCATGGCAAATCCACAGTCTCCTGTCTGGAATCAGCCTCAGAGTGAAAACAACATGGGAGCTTGTGCCTTCTGGAGGGTAGGGTTGTTGTTTTTGTGTTTGGCTGCATTTCTGGGGTTTTGTTTTGCTTTTTTAATGTTGAGTATTATTTTACTAGGCCCTTTCTTACAATGCAAGAAACAGGTAAGCAATGTTTTATTTGTTTCAAATGTATTATAAAGACTGTTCCAAGTTCATATACCTTATACTGCTGAGACATTACCGTTGCCTGCACATACCGCAGAGGCCAAACTTGTCAGATTTTTTTAACTAAACAGGTATAATAAGGAATTATTTTTCTGTTATTCCTAGGAAATTAACTTTGTGTCTAGGGATTCTGCTACATGAAACATAAAGCAGACATAGCACAGGATCCAGCTAATAGAGCACAGCAGGTGTGTTCCCCTTGGAGTCAGCATCTTAGAATTCTGTAACATTCATTTTTTCTACCATTGTCTTCTAGTACCAAATAAACTTCAACCTCTTTATTTCATAAGTGTAACTCTTCATTTATTCTCCACTGTGAATGGATTAAAAAAAAAAAAAAAAAGCTAAGCTATATATTTGCTTCAAGCGTACTCTATACATGGAATATTAGAGACATTATTTAAAAAGTGTTCAGCACACGTTGTTGACTGGATCTTGTACTGGGGGTAGGTCTTTATTAAAAGGCAGTATTTGTTCCACAAGGTACACTTCACACGCTGCAGAATAGGAAGCCAATATGCCCTTGTACAAACTAATTTTGCACTTTAAGTACTCTGAGAACATTCTCCAGTTTGCCAGCAGCAACCTGACAACGGGGCTCTGGCTGAGGAAAGCTAACACAGCAGGAACCAAGTGTAAAAGCTGATTTGCATTAGTTGTGCCATGGTGCATTTGCTTGTGCACACTGGGACTGGGGTGGACAAGACAGGAATGAGGCTTGGGGATGTAATTCTTGAGCCACTGGGCACAGATAACCAATTTTTGCCTTGTTTATATGTAAGTTTTACCACAGACACGTGCAGCACCAAAACCATGCCAAGCCCCGTATTAAGCAAAAAACTTCCAAGAAAGGCTAAACTAACACAATAAATTGGAAAATTCAAATTAACAGAATGATCTCAAGCACAGCAGCTTAACAGCCATCATCAGGGTTAAGAAAGTTTGTCGTGCTGGAATTTCAGGAAAAATGTTTTAGCCAGAGATTAAAAAGCTTGCTAACAACAGCAAAACAGTGGAATGAAATTCATGGTATCTTACAACACAAAAATCTCACTAAGGTTTGACTATGCACAACCAAGGAAAAAAGAAAACAATCAACATATTGTATCATTTCACAGTGTACAAGTAAGTAGTTATGAAGAGAAGCCAGTATTTTATGTCATTTTTGTGTCCTCTGCTTCATAAAGGACACAATCTGCAGACAACTGCAGCTTCTTTTCTCTTGCTCCTTCCCCTACCAGCCATTACAGCAGCTTATGACTGTTACTGCTTTACCATAGGAAATGCAACTTGAGCAAATATCAAGGAGATACAAACCTGTCTAAAGACATACAAAAAATATGCTGTGCCCTTTCCTTTGCAGTATCAGGCTAAACTGCAGTACAGGAGAAAGATGAGCAATATATAATACCACAGTCCTCCCAAAAGGAAATTAAAGATTGAATTTTACATTGCAATAAAAAAAATATAATTGAAAAAAAAATTGTACATCACATTAGAAAGACATCACCTGAGTTTCTAAACAATTCTGGTTTTGAAATTACTTCTAAACACAGAAATAGATTAATTACGCCTATTCCACTGTGTTGGTTTGGACTGGGATAGAGGTAATTTTCTTCATAATAGCTACCATGGGGCTAGTTTGAATTTGTACTGGAAACCAACACACTTATGTGTGCAGCTTTGGTTTGAACTTTTACTGAAAACCAACACACTAATGTGTGTAGCTTTTGCTTTACCTATTAAACTGTCTTATCTTGACCCATGAGTTTTCTCATTTTGCTTTCCTGATTCCCCCACTCATCTCACTGAGGGCTCACAGCGACTGAGCAGCTGCATGGAGCTCAATTGCTGGGGTTAAACCACAACACAAACAAATCAGGAAACTGTTCACAGCAAAGTGAAATTCCATCTTTTCCACCATAGCTGGAGACTAAGTAATGTAGCTTTTTAAAGCAGCAATTTAATTCCTTGAAAATGTGCTTGCTTCACGCCAATATTATTTGCAGAGCAAGCCAGAAAAATACTAGACATTGCAAAAGTAGTTACAGGAGTTTTCAAAAGTATGTAATTATTCCACTTTAATTGCAAGTGAAGGCCTCCTCAGCTCAACAGACTGGAAGGAGGCTAAAGAACGATTTCCATCACCATTACAGAAAACACCAGTACACAGTCAAGATGAGCACAAGTCTTATTTTAACCACAACTGAGGCATCAGCCTCCTCTTTGTGCATGTGCATTACACATTTGGAAGAATGTTTTTCCTCCAGCTCACAATAAAAATCTGCTTTCCAGTCTGTGGCCATCAGACAGGGATGATGTTTGTGTTCTAGTCCTGTTTTCCTTCGCGCCACTGCCGGGACCCCTCGGTCCAGGCCACATAAACAAAGAGAGCAAGAACCACATGGACAGTGACCACGGCCACTATGGCAGCATAGAAATAGCTGTCTCTGTCAGACATCCCCAAGGAACCTGGCAAAACAGGGAAAGGAAAGCATGTTAGTTGTGAGCTAGGAATTTTGACATGACAAGTCACAGTTCTCCCCAAAGACCAAAGTTACATTTAGTCCAGTGTCAAAAGTCTGAGCTCAAAATGATTGACAGGAAAGAATTCACCGTAAGAATTAAAGGCCTTGAAACTATTTCTGGAACAAGGCAACACTGCAGTATTCAATATTTAAGATAAAATACCCTAGATTTGATGTCAACAGCATATGCTTTCTCCCTTCTTCCTCCTTACTTTTGAAGGAGATAACTTCCTAAAACTGCTGGATATAAGGATTAAAGCCTTGCAGAATCAGGACTACAACATGCCTGATTTTGGACTGCACACCACAATGCAGGGAAGGACACATCGAGAATTTATACAATTTTCTGTTCTAGTCAAACATTACAGGACCTTTTGTCTATATACAGAAAAAAATATTCAAACCAGGAAGAACAAAGATGCTATTAGAGGATTGTGTTTTTGTGATAATAATGCTAATTGCCAGAAACAAAATTACCTTCAAATACATAAGCCTTTGATGAAAAATATAGTCCAACAGGTAATGTAATCATTAGAGCTGTGAAGAACAGAAGTGTTCTTAAAGTTGACGTTAATGAACCCTCATTTCTGAAATAAATAAGAGAAGTTACACACAAAAGAAAGTCACAATATATATGCCTGAAACAGGACAAGAACTTGCTCTACATAGAAGCTGATTACTTTTCAAGAACTGAGTAAGTGTATTGTTTGGAAGCAATAAAGACTTAAGTATGCATTTGTTGGCTGCAATAAAAATGAGAGTATTCAAAACAATGTAATGATTCTGCCAGTCTAAGCTCACAAGCAAAATTAAAAAAAATATCTTTAGACCTTTCCCTGTTACTACTTTGCAAGCATAAGGGAATTAATATGTTTATCAGTGCATTACTGCATAATTATTAAATATCTAACATTAATTACTCATGCACATGTCATATGACAGTATTCTACATTAAAACTTGCCAAGTTCCTTTTTTTAAAAGTAACTACAAGTCCAGGAAAATGACAAATCCTACAGGCTGGGACAGAAAAGGAAGTACACCAAATAAATTTAACAGTTCCTTTTTATTATGTCTTCTTCCTCTATTTAAAAAATAATTCCTCGCTTTTTAACTAAGAAAGCTGGAATAAGTGCAGTGACAGTCAGAACATAGAGCCACTACACCAAAACTTTGCCTTCACAGGCCCAAACCTAAAAGACCTTTAACAAGAGAGGGTTTATGAAGGTTTATGCACTTGGTAGGGTCTCCCTGAAGGTGACCTGCCAGAACAGGTGTTGTGTTTACAAAACACCACACACAGTCGGGTTCTGTGTGTGCTTTCACCAGTTCTCACCGACTCTGCCCAGCTGGCTACAGTATTTCATGCTAAAATAAACATGTAAGCCAGGCAATACCCTTCTGACTTTCAAAGATTGCCTGATTCAAGGATATGAGTCCTTAGGGGGTTGGAACACAAATATGTGCGGTTCTTCTTTGAAAAAAAAAGTGGAAATATGGGATAAAAATGACAACTGAGAGAATTAAGTGCAGTCATGCACAACTTCCACACTGCAGCCAGCAGCACTTCTGGCTGCTCATGTACTGCTGTACTGCCATACATTTAGCAGCATACTAGGTAGCTTAAAAAAAGAAAAACATCCGAATTCTTTTCCTTTACTAGCGTTTGCCTGAAGGACTGTCAGGGTGGAGGACATAACCGCACTCATAATTTCCCTATGGAAATTAAAAACCATTCTATCGACACTTACCCACGGAAGAGTAAGATGACCTCCAGCTTATTATCAAAGTTAAAAACTCCAACTGCTGACAAATACTTTTCTTACACTGACATACTCTCATGGCTTCCCTACGCAGCAAAAACAAACATTCGTGTATAAGCTCAGCCTAGCCCGGCACGTTTCCCCGGCAGCCTCCACGCTGGGATTCGGGGCGGCCCAGGGTTATACAGCGAGACCAGGGCAAACCGGGGGCCTCCTCCTTCCTCCACCCGCTCCGGCTCCTCACGGCCCGAGAGCTTCCTCCTCCACCCGCTCCGGCTCCTCACGGCCCGGGGGCTTCCTCCTCCACCCGCTCCGGCTCCTCACGGCCCGGGGGCCTCTTCCTCCACCCGCTCCGGCTCCTCACGGCCCGAGCCGCCGCTGCCCTCCCGCTCTTCTCCGGGCACGCCAGGGCTGCAGCCGCATCGCGGGCTGGCGGTGCCAGGCGCGCTCCCCGCGGTCCGGCGCGCAGCTTTCCCCGCACCCCACCGCAGGGCCCTTCTCCCGCTTGCCCTCCCCGGGACTCACGGCCTGAACTCGGCCACCGGCACGGCGCTCATGGGCCCCAGCCCACCCCGCTCCATCGCCGCGCCGCCGCCGCCGCCTCGGGCCCGCCGGAAGCCGCCTCAGTGGCCCCGGATGCGCGGGAGCGCCGCCGCTGTCGCCATAGCAACCCCCGGGATGGCGCGGCCTAGCGGATGGGAGGTGGGGACGGCAGGGAGCCCGCCCCGCACGGCTGGGAAACGGGAATGGAGGGAGGGAATGAGGGACGGAGAAACGGGGAGAATGAGGGAGGGAGGGGAAGAGAAATGGGGAGACTGAGGGATGGAGGGATGGAGAGTCTGAGGGACCGAGGTGTGGAGGGAAGAAGGGATGACAGATGGAGGGAAGGAGAAACAGCCTGAGGGATGGAAAGAAGGAGAGATGGAGAGACTGAGGGATGGAGGGATGGAGAGTCTGAGGGACCGAGGTGTGGAGGGAAGAAGGGATGACAGATGGAGGGAAGGAGAAACAGCCTGAGGGATGGAAAGAAGGAGAGATGGAGAGACTGAGGGATGGAGGGAAGGAGAAACGGGGAGACTGAGGGATGGAGGGAAGGAGAAATGGAAAGAGTGAGGGATGGAGGTGTGGAGAGAATGAGGGATGGAGAGGAGGAGAAATGGGGAGACTCAGGATGGAGGGAAGGAGAGACTCAGGGATGGAGGAGAGGAGAGATGGAGAGACTGAGGGAGGGATGGAGGGAAGGAGAAACAGAGACTCAGGGATGGAGAGATGGAGAGTGTGAGGCACAGACGGATGGACAGATGGAGAGACTCAGGGCTGAAGGGAAGGAGAGAGGGAGAGACTGAGAGGCTTTTGTAGCCCCTCTTCCCTTGGGTGGGGATGCAAGGAAGGTTTGCTGTGTAACTCGAGCTTAAAACTTCCAAATAGTTCTTAAAAAAACCTAATAAAATTCCAGCTAGCCAACCCCAACATTCCAACTAAACGTGGGAGCAGGTTTTGTTTACTTGTAAACAAGTAAAGCAATTAAGTTAATTTAGAATTAAGATAGAAATTGGATCACTGAAAAATTATGAATGTGGTACAGAGAACATTTAATCACTACAGGATGTTCTTTCCACTTTTGGTTTGACTTTCTTGATTGTTTCTCCAGTAGGGAAAGCAATGACATAAGACAGTTTAACAACAGAAAAACAAAACAAGGAAATATAAAAGTGGGATAAGTCTCACATCATATAAACTTACCATAAAGATGCATATCAAGGATTAGAAAGTAGCAAATCATTTAAGGCTGAACTGTCCAAGTCATTAACTTTTAATATAAAGTTACTTCATATCTCATCACACTGATGTTTTTAATCTCCTAGACTAATAACAATTTTGCTGAATGACTTCCTGCACATTAGCTGATTTTCTTCTGTGAGGACATAAAGGAAATACAAAACTGCTGGAAAAAATTGCAAATGTGAAAGAAAAAGAAGCCTTTAATTTGCATTTTTGTATTAACTAAAGACATGGAATATACAAAGTTTTGTCTATTTGCTTCGAATTTTACACATTAGGTATTCTGAAATTTCAGGCAGACCACAGACTTGTCTTACCTTCTGGATTATAGAGCAAATATAAAACTTGCCCTTAAGCAGAAACTGTGCTGCAAGCACAAGAAGCTGTGGGACTAAATAAAGTCTATTCTAAGACTTTGTCCTCAAAATTTGCCTGGAGATGCTTGAAGAATATTAAAACCACAGGCAGCCCCTGCTTCTCTGGGGGCCTGTGTCTCGAGGGTGCAGAAGAGGCAGGAAGGTGCCTGTTAAAGCAATACCATCTAGTGGCAGATGTAGAAAGAGAATCCAATCCCCAACAGGAGCAGAGCTGAAAAGACAGTATTTAAAACCAAAACCACCTCCTTGAGAGTATATATTTTTTGTAATTACTTGTTTCCTTGGTAATGTATCCAAAAGAATGACATGCAAATAAATATTTTATTTATCTGTTCTGTGAACCTCTACACCCTCAGGAAAGATGTCTCATGAGAGGTGAAATGATGGATTGGCTAACTCTGGAATTCTCCATGATAGTCCAGGCTGAAAGCCCAGCAACCACAGAGCTGTTACATAGCTGGCCATCCATCCTCTGTGGGAATAGAACCACAGTGACATGAGTGCTTGGGTTAGCAAAGAAAACATTTATCTGGGCATTATAATGCTATATTCCCTCTTCTTGTACATCCCATAAGTTAGAGCAAAAAGCTCAGACTCCACTATTAGCTACTGGAACTTGGAAGTCTCACAGGGTAATTTCCCCCCTTTTCTGGCTTGCCCCTGGAGCGGATTTGTCCTGTGCTCTGCAGGCTCTGAGGGGCACAGCTGGGTCAGCACCAGGTCCCAGCAGGTGACAGAGAAAAACCCTGTTCTCTTTCTGAGTTCACAGGCACCACTGGAAGCAAGAGGGTGACTGAGCAAATGCAACTAGGTGTAACTTGTATCAGCAGACCAGGTTTTGGGGTTGGCACACTAACTTCTAGACCAGGGCTCAGTGCACTGGGAGTAGTAGGGGAGCAGAGATCCCTCAGTCACAATTGCAGAGGATTGTGTGACAAACACTGAATATGCTCCTCAATCCCACCCATACAAATAAGCTAGAAAAGCTGTTGTTCCCAGTGCAGATCCAAAGACACATTTTACAGACTACAGAAACATCCATGGATTTTATGGCTTGCATATTGTCTGGTCATAAAAAGGATATTGTTTTATGTAATAGGAACTGTAATACTTTAATGCCTACTGGCTTGAGGCTGACAGCCCTTCTCCTTCAAAAGATGCCCTCAGCAGCAGAATTGACCTCAGCTGCTCTTTGCTTGCAGGAGAGAAGAAGCAGGAAGAAATGTGGGTCTCCAGAAAGTTCTTCATCAGGGGCTGGGGTGAAGCATTTCCCTTTGGCTTTCAGATCAATATTAGTGGAGAATAAGATGGAAAGGGTCCTCTGCAGTGGGAGGGTTATAGCCATGCCCATATGGCTTTCCTTCTCTTTTAGAAGACATCCTAGGAGTCAGGTTGACCAAGTGGTTACATTACAGCCTTCCTCAGCACTTGGGGTCAGATGAAAACAGGGTGATGCTGTTTGCACACAGAAAGCAGAAAGTTTTGGTTTAGAAAGCAAATTGATAGATATGAACACATACATACATATGTACTTTCAACCAGCAATAAGAAAGACAGTGCTTGGGAGTAAATAATACTATAGTGCAATTAGTGATACTACTATGTGACTGCATTGTGTGGGAGGATTTAAAAACCTATCATTTCATTGCTGAAACAGTCCTAAAAGTGAAGAATTTCTGATGGGCTTCACAACATCAGTTACATGAAAACTGCTTCCCCTTCTCACCACCCTGAAAATCTCTATTTTATTTTCATTGCAGCTGACACAAAAAAAATAGTCCCTGTTCATCCTGTGTCCTGGAAAGCATTGCAGAGATCCAGCACCGGGCCATCCACACAACAAAATTTATAAACTTTTATAAAATTACCAGCTTTCCCACCATCCTGTTACATACTAAGCCATCCATCAGTATTACAGTGATGTTATTTGCATTCTCCAGCAAAATGAATGGTAATGCACTTATAGCCATACAGGATACCAGCAGCTTAGGATGTAAGCCAGACTTAATTAATAAAGTAGCTAAATTTTAACTGACACTATGGTTTCAGTTCTGTCCTTTGCATTTGGCATCTTAACTAACTAATAAAATTCTCCAAGGTCAGCTACAGTGACAGGAATTATTTGTTTGGATCCAGTACTCACCCAAAAGACATTTGAATCCAGCCAGAGCCTTAGTTTGGCTTTCAGGTGAATGAACACTGCTCAAGAGGCTTGACTTTATGTGCTGACTCTCTCTGCTGATGATGTGCTTCTGAATATGCATCAGACAGAGCCAGCAGGTTCCCTGTCAGCTGGCCTGGAGCTGGTTTTCCTCTTATTTGAAGGCAATTAGTCTTTGATCATATATTACCACTCATCAGCTCTCCAGCAAGCCTGGGGCGAGCGCTTCCACTCACAGTTTGAGTTCCCCAGCCCTTTCCCTATGTTAGGCTTCCAGAACCTGCACACTTTTGGGTTTACCTCTTCTATAAAAGATAATGTACAATGCTACAGGGTCTGCCTTTTTCTACCCTCCCCTTCATGCCACATGTGGAGGCTGCAATGCCCCACTCCTCCCCAGAGCACAACCCTGTTCATGTGTTTTCCTCTCACCTGGGAGGCTTCATGGGACACGAGCAATGCAAAGCTGAGAACCTCACTAAAAGTCAGTGTAAGTTCATGAAAACTATACCAGAAATGTGCCCTGCCAGCATTGCCAAGCCTTACTGTGATTAACTGTAGGTCACTTCTGCCTGCAAAACAAGTGGCCCTGAGGACAGCAAAGCTCCAGCTCAGAGAGGCTCGGTGCTGCCTGGCTGCTCTGCTCCCCTCACCCAGCTGTGCTGCTCCTTTCCTCCCTGTAAGCAATACCTCTACTGAGGAGGAACTCCAAGTGCCCTTGAGGCTGCTTCTCAGCCCTGGATTTCACAGCTCCTTTCACCACAGGGGTGAGGATGGGGGAACTAGAGTGAATCCCACCAAATGAGGCTTAACTCGAGGTAAGCTCGAGTTAATTTAGAATTACGGAATTATTAAGGCTGAAAAAACCCTCTAAGATCAGCAAGTCCAACCATTAACCCAACACTGCCAGGTCCTTGAGTAAACCATGTCCCCAGTCACCACATCTGCACATTTTTTAAACACTTCCAGGCATGGTGATTCCATCACTTTCCTGGGCAGCCTCTTCCAATGCTTGACAACCCTTTCACTGAATACATTTAATCAGGTTAAGCTCGAGAAGAGACCTGATGAAAAGTGGATGCTTCTAAGAGCCTCGTGTTCACTAGATTGCAAAGAGGAGTCGCCTCTGCCTGCCGAAAACACCGAGTCCTTTTTGTGCTTCCCGGGCTCAATCCCTGCTGGTGCCAGGACTGCCGCACATCAATCAGATGACAAATTCCCTCTCTGGAGGCAGCTCCGGAGACGGCACAATGTGGGGCTCCTGCAACCACGGCATCTCCCTGCTCGGAGCACCGATTTCCCGGAATCCCGCCCGGGAGATGCCGGGCTCCAGCTGCTCCCGGGCAGGCAGCATCCCCTAGATGGAGCTGCGCAGCTGGGAATGAGCACTCGGCTCCATCCCATCCCACCATCCCACCCACCCATGTCCGCGACCCCCGCCTTGGGGTTCCCGTGCTCTCCCCCAGAGAGCTCAGCTGGTCCCACAGCCCTGAAAGGATGGCTGGTTCTGGAGGTTTATTTAACTCTGTTTCATTAATTCCCGTGTTTTAAGCCTTTTCTAGAAGGTTTTCTGAAATTATTTCAGTATAGAAGGTATCATAGCTGAGCCCTCATCAAAGAAGTTTATTTCTAGCTGTTAAAGGGGGCTGTTAGTTTAATTGCATAATATTTTGTAACCCAGCATCTATTTCTCATTTCCAGACTGCAGCTTTGTAGTCCTTACTTGCTCTGCTCATCAGTGAGCTGGGAGATACCTGAACAGAGGCTCAAACCACGGCAGCGCCTGTGAGGACCCAGCAGCAGCAGAGTCCCCAGCACACAGCTGTCCTTGTACTGGGATTGTCCTTGCACTGGGACCACTGGTGCACACCACAGCCCTTTCTGCATCAGACCTGGCTGCAACAAAAGGCTGGACTTGAGTTCACAAAGAGCAGGAGCTGGTGATGCTCACACCAATCCAGACTTCACTACAGGTAATTATCCTGTGTGTGTTTTGCTGGGATACAAATATTTTTTTTTATTTTTTTTTATTTTTTTTTTTAATGAAGTTAATGCTATATAGCAGAAATCACAGACTGAGCTCTGAAGAATCTACATTAGCACTTTTTATCAGGCCAGAGTCTGGCTATGAAAACAGAGAAAACTGCTGTTGCCTTGGGTGAGCACTGTCAGGTTGCTACAACTACACTGCAGGGGAAAATTGTGCTCTGCATTAGCTGTGTGAGGGCAGCCAGCCTGAAGGTGACAATTTCCCAAGACAGAATATCTCATCTACCCAGAGACTAGGTCAGGTGTAAACACCGTTTTCCTTTGATACACAAGAGCATAATTACATTTCCTGGAACTGCTCTGGGAAGAACACTGATAACTTTCCCCTGCTTAGAAAATGAAACTCACAGGAATGCCTTTTTCTTCTCCCTTTTATCCATAAAATGATGGCCAGGAACTCCCTCAGATATGTATTTTTTCACTCAGCACATGCCACTTCTGATCAGTTGGGCTAGATCCATCCACAAAAGATGCTGAACAGTTGGTGTTTAGCCCACACAAAGTCCCATCCACATCCACAAAACAAGGTTTTCCTTTACTTTTCTCACCTACAGGATTTGATTCAGCTGATATTTTCAGAGCATACAGAAGCCAGAGAAGCAACTATTGTCCTCAGCACATTTACCCAGTTTCAGTGGTTGTGTGCTCATCCCAGACTGAGGAGAAATGGGCTTTAGTCCTGGGATACACCTTCAAAGTTTAATTCACCTCTGCCTCCCAGGGGACTGCCTCCAACTATCCAGCAACAAACGAGCCTGGGATGGCTACTCTCTTAGTCTGTTGACTTTACATAATGAAAAGTCCTTACTGCTTTCAAACTTCCAGCATTTCACACAACCCCCAAAGGAATCTCCAACACACTCAAAGATTTTTCGGAGAAATAAGATTTGTCTCACAAGTGTGAATGTCTAAACATCACCCAGAATGCAGCAAAGTCTTCTCAGCCCTGCTGGGGGTCACAGGCACCCCAGCCCACTGTAGCTACCTCCAGGATGAGAGCAGAGCAAGGAGTTGTAGGGGATGATTGCACATCTGGATGGAACACAGTGGAAACCGCTCCTGAAAATACAAAAAGCAGCATGTGTAATCTGAGTACACCAGTGAGGGAAATGAACTCTTACTTTTTTCCCCTCACTGTATGGTGGTTGTGAAATTTTTTATAATCACAAGTAAACAAGGTGTTGTCATGCCTCACTCGACACGTCATGCCCCAAAACACCTCCGCTTGCTCCTCTCACAACAGGCAAAAAACCATCTTGTTCTGCAACTCGGGTTTTAATTTTGCAGCCTCATATCCTTGTACAAGCCTGGGCTGGTTTTATGAATTCTGATGATGTGTTGCAGCCTAATGTGGCAGCCTGATAGATGTAGACTGAAGGAAAGGAAGGGGGGATTTAATAACCCTGGCCTGGGCACTGAGCTGGTAATGAGGAAGAGTTGTTATTAGTCATTTGCATAACATAAAAGCAGATCCAGATCTAGGCTTAATAAATTCTTCCTCATATAGAATAACACAGTTATAGCCATTTCTATAAAAATGTCAAAGCTTTTATGTGAAGTAAGTGTTTCTTCAGAGCATAAAATACAGTCCTACAACTCAATAAAAATCACTTGTGTCACTACACTGATTTCTTTGAAGTGTCACTAAAAAAGGCAGGGTTGTGAACTGAAGCATCACTCTTGTTCTCACCTGAGATGTGAGACAGCACAATGATAAGAAGAGCTAAAGTTAGAGTACAAGAACTAAACTGGGGACACTGAGAAGCAAGCATAGAGAAGCAATACCCTTAGTGTGCATCTGCTTTAAAGTCACACTGCCTTTTCTGTTTAGGTGATGTTTTGGCCCTGAGAAACTCTAGGTCATCACCCAAAATTAGGAGTTAATTGGCTCAGAGGTGGGTCAAACCCCCAGGCAACAGGAGGTGGATGGATTGGGTGACCAGGTAGCAAACAGCAGCCCAGCACTGTGCAGTTTGTCCTGGTACAACTTGAAGAAGGCAGGTTCAGGTTCTCAAAGTGATGCTCCATGTGGAAAAAATTACTGCAGCAGTGGGGAAGACACAGCTGTGAGCAGCCTGACTGTGGGGAGATGGAGGTGGTGTTGCAGGAGCCTCAGCCTCTTGCTCCAGATATTTTCCTGTCTGGCGTTGTCCCCTTGGAGAGCTGCCCATGCCCCATGGCTGGGTCAGTTCCTGTCTCACACAGTGCTCTGACCCCTCCAAGTACTGCAATATGGAACATTGTTTATGGATGTGCAGACACATGCAGTAAAATATGTATTTACTGCTCTAGGTAGTCCTGAGTGTAGAACAAGCCTTTCATCCTTATGATGGAGCCACCCCTCAAAGCATTGATCCTGCCACAGAGCAGTGCCTCACTGTTTGCTTGAAAGCCCTAAACTTGGACTGGTCTAAGTTTAAAATGGTCTAAGAGAGACAGATTTATTGAAAAGCAGTGGGCTACTAAAGTTCTTTCACAAACTCTGTGTGTTAAATTCATGTTCCAGGCATAAAAAAAAGCATCTGTGCACCTTCATTTTAAAAATTAAATTGTGACAACTCACACCAAGCAAAGGAGTTTTTCAGGGCTCACACTGACCATGCTGCACCTCTACAGCCTGGAAGCACTGTGAACTCAACTATGTCTGGAGAGAAATATTTGAGGTATCAACTTTGCATCCTCTGCTCTTCCAGTCAGCATTTTCCCTTGAGGGCATCTTCTAAAGCCCATGGAGTTTCTGGGCAATAAGCATCCATATTCATTAAAACAATCTTTTATTAACTTTGTTAGAAAAAACTTTTACCAAGGGGAAAAATAGACCACCTGTAATTTTAAAAGTCATTTTCTCTAGTCCCATCAGTTATTCTCAGAGGCAATAATACTCCAATAGCAACAAGATTCTCCTGCACTACTACAGAGCCTTTCCTGCCTAAGTGCTTTAAAACATACTTCACCCTACTCTGTCCTCTAGAATTTGAGACCACACAAGGGGAATATGGTTATCTCATCCATCCCACAGCCAAGATCCATGGCTGGGATGTGACCAGCTGGAAAGCAAGTCATGGTTTTGTTTGGAAAGGGACAGACTGAGCCCAGCTGTCTGCCAGGCACAGAGGCCTGGTACTACATTCCCAAATTTCAGACATCATGGGGATTTGGGTTGTAGCTCTGCAAGATGTGAGAAATTTGGTTTTAGGGTCAGAGCACTCGATCAAAAACATCACAGTCACACAACACAGCCCAGCAGTCAGGTACCAACCCAACCAACCAACTCAGATCTGCTCAAAACTTTCCAAGGAGTGACTTTGGGGCAGAAATTTCCACCCCAGCTGGAACAGCACTCGTGTTCCTGCAGCCAGCACAAAGCACACAAGCTAACATGCTCTGGCATGGCCATGCTCGTGTCCAGACATTTGACCATGGAAAATGTTCGGGCAGATGGAATCACATGGATCCAATACTTGATCAATTGAAATTGCCCAACATCTTCAGGTCTGCTCCTGTGTACCACACAGAGCATCATGCATTGCTGTCTGTTCATTTGGTTGAGTTTAGGCAACCTGAGAAGTGACAGTCCTCAGGTTATTTGACACAAATAATCCCATTCTACACAATGCTGTGAGTCAATGTGAAGATTTTCAGGCTGTTCCAAAACTTGGAAAAATCTTTTTAGGCAAATTGCGTGGCTCCACTGAGATACACACTCCTGATTTGACTCAAGGATAGTGAACCAGTAATCCTCACTCTTACTTTTTAAGAAAGAATATACTTAAACCCCCACACACAATGTGTATACCATACAGCTGTGATTAACACCACAGTGATTAGCAGATATTCTTTGCAAGAGAAGAGCAAAATACAGCCAGTTACATACACACCAATTTCCACATGCACATAAGACATTCTCCTTGAAGGGGAAATTACGGTACAGGGGGTGAATAAATCATCCTGGGCATATTTGGGGATGTCCCACACTCCCTCACCACTCCCTCAGGAAACAGAATGTGGAGAAGCTAAAATAAATTGGAGAGATGAGCAGTAATTTATTTTCCCGTCTGGAAAAGATAATTTAACTACTCAATTAAACATTGCCTAAAGCCATACTATTAGAGTTGCATATCCCATCTGTAATACAGATGGATTTTGCTCTCTTATTACTGGTCTTCATGCTGTCTGGTACTTAAAAATTCTGGTTTAATTAGATGACACCTTCCACAAATGCTGAGTTATTGGCACATAATTCAAGCAGTGTCTAGGAATTTTTGCCATCCAAGAAACCTTCTGTAGGAATCTTATGTTCTCATATCTCTGGCACAAAAGAGCAGGTTGCAAGCAATACTGAATGAACTGATGATATATTATTTCTTATTTTATGTTATTTTGAAGCACAGGGATTCAGTATGGGCTCTTTCCTTTCATTTTTCAGTAGTTGTCACCCAAGACCATCCACAAATCGGATGGTTTTACAGTCTATTTTTCATTGCTTTTTCTTAAGTGTTGATTCAATATTGAAATAGGCCATTTTAATACTGAATTAAGAAGTTACTACCCCCATTATGAGGAGATTTCATTCACTGCTTCCCTCTGGGCACTGCTACAAGTGGAGCATTTCAGGAGCCTGGAAATGCCTCCAATCTCCTTGTCATCCCCTCTCCCCATCAGAGCCCACAGCCAATTCTCTGCAGCAAATGCATAACCTGCAAGTTTGAGGGGCTAAAACACACAAAGGTGCTCAGTGGTTCCACCTGAGAGGTGGGAAAAAACAAAGATCCACAGATTTGTGTACAGGGAACTGAGGGACATGGTGAGCAAGGCAGTGCTGGGTTATCACCTGAACTTGATCACCTTTGAGCTCTTTTCCAGCCTAAATGACTCTGTGATTCTATGACTTCTGCCCTAAAAGTTCAGGGGGATTTATATGCGACTCAGAATTTTGCACCACATGTTCAACTGAATGAGCTAGAACGTTTTGCTTTCTCATGAAGAGCTCTCTCTCTCTCTCTCTGTCCAGAAGCCCTTTGTCATCCCTATGGCATCCTTCTAGCTCAGTGGGGAACTAGACAAATATCACTTTATTACCCCATATGTGGTGTTTTCCCTAAAGGTTTTCCAGGATGGGAGATTCCCTCATGCTGGTTGCTGTATGAAAACAACACAAAACCAGTGCTTCATAAACTCCTTCTTGATAAAGACACAAACTTTGGAGAAAACAGAAGGATTTTCATATATGATGAACAGATCTCCTGCAGTCGCTACTCCTGGGTGTCTTGGATTAACTAGTCAGCTGGGTTATCAGTGACATCTTTAAGCATGAGGAGCAGTATTCTTTGTTCTATTTCATCTGAACTGCTATTAATACAGATTTTGTTGTCCATCTTATTTTTGTAACTCTATTAAATTCTTTACCTTAACAATGACACCATTGGAAACATAGTATATTCTGATTTCTTTATATTCCACTACTTTCATGAGTCATAGGAGTCAGCCGAGGCAAAAAGGATGATGGAAGCTGCAAAAACATCTGTTTAGATTGTTTGAATGATTTTAGTTTGAATCTACTTCACTCCTCTGCTGCTTGCTTGGTAGCAGTGATTAATGGAAGAGTTTGGGACAACTCACTCAGCCTTCAGACATCCCTGGGGATGGCAGGAGTGTTGGTAACTCTCTTCTGTGTTCACTGGATCCTGCAGGTTCCATGAAATCCCATGAAGACAAAGCCAGGAGGCTGACCTCCTTCAAAAAGCCTTAGAGGTAGTTTAAAAAAATGAATAAAAATGTTTTCAAAAGATAATTCCTTCACTGTTGGATTTGTAACAGAAGCTCATCACATATATCAGATCCCTGGGTACATATGCAGATGTTTCAGCCATATGCAACAGCATATGGCATGTTTCTCTCAATAACTAGTCTTTTTTTCCTTTGTAAGGCTATAAAAACAAACATTAATTGTTTCAGCCAGTGTAGGACAGAGGAGGTGTCTTTGATGCCTTCATTTCCCCCTGTCAGGCCAACTTCCCTCCAGCCAAACACTGGTTCAACTTCCTCTTCCTCTCCAGTCCACTTTCCAGTTATCCTGGTACAAGTCAAGCTCTGCAGGTCACCCCCAACCTGTCCTGGTGGGTGGGGTTATCCCTCCCCAGGTGCATTTCCCTTGGTTGAACTTTGGGCAGGTCTCTGCCCATCTCTCCAGCCTGTTAAGGTCCCTGCGAAGGGCTGCACAGCCCTCTGGGGCATCAGCCACTCCTCACAGCTTGGTGTTGTCAGACATACTGCTCAGGAGGCATCTACCCTTCATCCAATGGTTATCCATTGATGGAGGAGTTAAACAACACCAGGCACAGTGTTGAACCTTGGGGGACACCACTAGTGACAGGCCCCCAATGGGATCCTGTGCCACTGATTGTGACCCTCTGGGATCTGCCCTTCAGCCAGTTCTCATTCCATCTCACTGCCCACTCATCCTGAAAACCAAGGGATTCTCCTTTGCCTTCTTCCCAGCTGCTGTGGGGTGAGTTTGTCCACCACAATGAGCTCAGCCATGTTGTTAGCAAAGGAAATCAGAGATAGGCACTTTTTACCTTGGTCCAACAGCCTGGTGTTGGATCACAGTGTCTGTTGCCTCTGGTGAGAGATCAATAGCAGCAAATTAAGTGCTGCTCAAGCTCTACTGATCAAACACCTCCCTGCCCCAGATGTTCCAGCAGCAGCAGAGGCTGGTTGCAAACACCATCTCACCTCCTTCTGATGCCTTAAGCTTTAGCTTTCTTATTTTCAGATTCTGTGCTGCCTAGGGATGTAGTTCTGAGCCTCATATTAAGTGCTAGTGAGCTGTCTTCACAGACCAGGGAGACAAAACAAATCATTTTCCTGCTGAGGATCAAGGACAGCTTTCAGCCCAACAGGATAAACAAGGGTGGACTAAAGAGAGGAAACAAGAAGGATGGGACCTCAAAACTGAAGCTGTAATTGGACAATTAAGCCGCAAGATGCAAATGGACCAAAACTTATAAAATGTAAGATCTCATGACTGTTTAGCCATTTTGTGACCATTTTGGGTCCACCTTGGGTGCAGCTCTGGCCAGGCTCTTGTCCTGCCCAAGGTCTACCCTAAAGGCCTTTCAATAAATATCTACTTTATTCTCCAGCTCTGTCCAGTCTCAGTTTCAGGTCAGCCTTCCCAAGGCATCACTTTCCTGCTGCCCTTTAACAGAAGTGCACGTGTTGAGACCCACCAGCTTAATGAGTCTCACCAAATGCCAGACATTTCTCCAGACTGATTAGCAATGAGTTTTTGCATTTGTGAAAGTTATTTGTAGGGCAGAGGGTTTTTTTTTTTCCTGGGTGCTGGAGGAAAAATTGCTAACTCAAATGGAATTCAGTACAAGCACTTTAGATTGAAAAGGTCATGGCTGTTAGAGTGAGCAAAATTTATTTTTTCTTGGTTGTAACAGCCACAAACAGGGAAGGAGAAGCTTGGCAGTTCCAGCCTGACTTGCAATGAAATAAAAACACCCATCTGCAGGATATATTAAGTTAATAAGCAAAAAAACAGATCAGTGTGCTTGCTGGTATAGGATTACAGAGAAATGCTTCAAATAATTACGAAATCCCCAAAAGAGGGAAATTCAGAGCAGCTGCTGGGATAGGGAAGGGCTTCATTCAACATAAAGTAAGTGGTGCACACATCCCACATATCAGAGAGGATGGAGGACCTTACAGTCAAAAGCCTCAAGCAGGAAGGTTCCTCCCTACTACAACAAAAACCCTGTGGTGACTTCAGGAAGCTGCAATTGAAGGGTCTGGGACACAAACCTGATGAGGAGCAGCTAAGGGAGATGGGGGGCTCAGAGGGACCTAATTTCTCTGCACAACTACCTGAAAGGAGGTTGTACCCAGGTGATGGTTGGCCTCTTCTCCCAAGTAACAAGCAATAGGGCAAGAGGAAATGGTCTCTGGTTGTGCCATGGGAGGTTTAGATTGGGAAGAATTCCTTCACCAAAAAGGTGGTAGAGCATTGGGACAGGCTGCCCAGGGCAATGGGGGCAGTCACCATCCCTGGAGGGATTCAAAGGATGTGTAGATGTGGCATTTGGGGATTCAGGTTAGTGGTGGGCTTGGCAGTGCTGGGTCAGTGGTTGAACTCAACAGTTTTAAAGGTCTTTTCTGACCTAGATGATTCTATGATTCTGAGCATGTGGCTTCAGTCAGGTAATAGTGGGTGGCTTTGTTGGATGTGCCAATCAAACAATGGATTCCCTTGAAACTAGAACCTTTCTGGATATTTTCCTTCCCAAACCATTGGTTCCCAAACCAAATGGGAACCAAAAAAGGTAAGAAATTTTACACTTTCCCCACCCCACCACACTTATCAAAACTCTGCCAATTAGCCTGTGGTTTAGAGCTTCATTTCCTACTTCCTCTATACAATTTTCAACATTAACATTTCTCTTGATACAAATACAGACTGCCAACCCCTTAAACACAGAATTGTTATTTCCAGTAGAAATATGAATGCAGCATAAGTACAACAGTAAAAACAAAAAGAATCTTTGAGAGTCTTAATCTCTGAAGTACTGTTTCTTTCACTGTGAGAAGAAGGGACATTTTACTCACAGACAATTTTATTTCCTAAATTCCTGTCTGAAGCAGCAATTACTAAAATAATGTGACTTTCTGGAGAGACATGGCTATTTCAGACCTCTGCTGAAAGTTTATTGAAGAAAATATTGGTGTTTACATGTAAAAGTGAATGTTTGTTTGTGAGGGAAAAGAAAATATTCAGATATGAAAGGATAAAACCTGTATATTTTTAGGTTCTAAGTTCCTTGTCTAAACAGAGATTCTGCAGCTCTAAAGGAATAAGATTGTGAAGTCCTGAACCTGTGCTTGCTTTCTCTCTCTGAGCCCTGCAGGAGAAGGAGCTGTGGAGGTCGTGGAACTGTGAACAGCCCTCTGCTCATCTGAGAGCCAAGGAGGACCACACTTAGAAACTGGATATCTCCAGCTGGTTCCCAATCCACCCTCCTCCATCTCCTCACAGGAGTCAGCCTGGAAGGAGCACATCCTGCTTGGCTGAGCCTGCCATGACTCTTTTTGAGGGCCAATTCCTGCCCTGAGTGCTCGTTGGAGTGATGGAGCTCTGGGAGTTCTGGGTCCAGGGCACACACTGAGCTCTCAGGGGGAACAGGACTGCAATGCCAACCCTGTGCCTGGCCTAAAAGGATCATTTCATTATTTAAACTATTTATTTTGTTTATGACCTAGAAGCTTAGCGATTTACTGCGCTAGATGAATAATGCCTTCTTCTATTAGAAAAAACCAAACCTCAAACCCACATATTTCACTTTTCTCCTGAGTTCCTCTTGGCAGCTCTACAGCTGCTGCCTTAATGAACATATGTACTAGGGGAAAATCAAGTTTTTCTCTTTTTTTTTTCTCCTCAGGAAAAAATCCCCTCGATTCTGGGCCCAAGGTCTGGCTACTTTGTGGGTACTTAACTTGAGGCAGGCCACCAAACCACTGCCAGCCTTCAGCCTGGGGTGAAACGTGGGAAAGAGGGTGATGTGGAGGGCAGAAGAGGCTGACAGGCATCCAGGGAAAACATCCAGTCCCTCCAGAAGAGGATGACAGCAAATAGAGCAACAGCTGGCAAGAACAGACCAATAAAAATGTGGTGTTGGGGGACGAGACAGGAAAAGATGGATACAACAATCTGTGTTTTCACAAGTTTGGCAGCTGAACCACATATTTTGGAAAAGATAAGAATATATCCAGGCTTGAGATGTCTCTCTGGGGATCTTATACCTGATGGAATGACAGCAAAGAACTCTGCTCCATGGTCTCTTCTGAGCACAGTGAGAGGAAAAAAATTGAAATACAGGCAAAAAATTAAAAGCTTTTTATTAATTTTTTCACTGTGAGGGGAGTCAAACACAAGAATGAGGTTGCCCAGAGAAGTTGTGGACTGTCTGTTCTTGGAGATACTCAAAACACAAGCTGGGCTGGCACTGGACACCTTGCTCTGGCTGGTTCTGCTGCTGCCCCTGCTGTCCCATGATGATAAATTAGACAAGAATAGCCATCCTAAGAGCAACCTCTTGCCTGGTGTGTATGTGCTGTACCACCTTTTGTCAGAGCATGGAGGGCACCCTTCACCTCAAAGAATAAGACAAAGAATAAATTTAGTGAAGGACATTATTTGCATACTAAAAATCCCTTCCACATCTTCTGGGCATACTTTGTTCTTCTCAGTGAGAGAGGCTTCAGAATAACCAGCGCAATCAGGGACCTGATTTCTTCAAACAAAACAGCTCAAATGAGTCATCCCATATTCCTGGCACAAACTGCTGCTGGCTCTTGGGTGTTAAGTGAGATGGGCAGGATAGACAAGGCAGTAGCCTGACTGTACATGAATTGAGAGCTGGATTTGATCATGCCAATTACTTTCAGAGATTAGCCTTTGCAAACACACTTTCTACAGGAATCAATGCCTAGCCCTGTTCAGGCACCCTTGTTCTCTCACCTTCCCTGTCACCTGGCACCCTGCAGGAGAGCAAAGAGCCCCTTCACATGCTGAGCTATTCTCTTACCTGCCTTTTGTTTTCCACCTGTGTCTTTTAACAAAACTAGTGCACAGCTCGTGCAGAGCTCCTGTTTGCTTTTCCATGCTGCTTGCTGTATTTCAACAAACTGAACTCAGAGCACACAAGGGTGAAATCCTCATTCCAGGCAGGACAGACTGATGACACATTTCTGTGCTTACCATCAACCTTGGCACACTGCTGGTGTAATAATTTGTCACTCTTGAACAAGAATAAAACAAGTCAATGACCCCTGTTTGACTCCAGATTGTTTTCTACATTGTCAAAACACACAGATTTAGAAAGATAATTACCCCAATACCTCTGGGTGACAATCTCAAATTAAACTACAAGAACACCGTGGTCCATCCATCTCTTTGCAGCTGAATTCACTCCAGATGAGCACAAAGCAGAAAGGCAGATAACCAGCAAGCCTTTAAAGGCCTTGTGCCTCCCTACAGAGAGAAAGGGCCAAGTAGAGCCCCCATTCTCACAGGCAGGGTGGGTTTGACAGACCTCAGAGCCTGCAGGGCTTGGAGCAGCTCCTAAGGATGTAGCCACCTTGTTGTTGTTGTTGCTGTTGTTGTCATTTCTGTGCTCCCTTTTCATGGTTTAATATAACATAGCAGAGTTGGAACGTGGGTTACTGCAGAGAGAAACTAGGCAATTCATTGTTGGACGTGCAGCTAGAGGGAGAACCATTGAAAACCAACATAATTAACCAGTGGTAATCTCTGACATAAGATCCGAGACCAAAAGCCAATTCAGGATTTCAGAGGAGGAAGAAATATTTCTCTGACTCACAGGCACAACATTTATCTGGGCTCTGAAAACATTTGGAGCCCAATAAGCTTTATATTCCAAAAGAAGTATCTGCTTCCAAGTTGTGGAGGTGAGGAGGCCAAAAGGTGAGTCTGTCCTTCTGGTGAGCTGTGCTGGCAGGGGCAGGCCATGGAGCAGAGGGGTGACTCCAGGCACTGCTGGTGGCCAGCAGCTCACTGACCCTTCACACACTGCACCATGTTTTGTAGTCAGAACATCAGTGACATCAGTGTTTCCCTACTAACCTTAGATAGATAAATAAAACTGTACCTTGCATTATTGTTCTTTGGGGTTTTTTTGGCATCTCTTAGCTCAATTTTATTTTTTTTAGTTGCTATATAGTGAAATTTTCTGCTTTCTTTCAGTTGCCTTAAAATTTAATCACTTAAATTGGGGAAGTGTTTTTAGTTCTCTGTTGAATAATTGGCTTTCTTTGAACCATGAGGCAATGCAGGAATGTCCTGTGGGGAACACCAAGAGAGGGTAGATCAGATGAATGCAACAGGATGTAGTCTTGGCATTTGTTTTTTCTGGGATTTACCTACTGTCCTTATCTAAGAGATAAGGATACTGGAGAGACCATAACTCCGGTGTCTCATGGGGTTGAGGGACCTTAATGTCACTATCCCTTGGAAGTGTGCAAAAAACATTTGGATTTGGCACTTTAGGACATGGTTTAGTGGTGAACATGGTGGTGGTGCTGGGTTGATGGTTGGACTTGATGAATTTAAAGATATTTTCCAATTTTAATGTATAAATGATTCTGTGAGTAGAAATGAGATCCCCTTGCTCCTCTACTAGTACCTACTGTAAATGTCTTTGTTCTATTACGGGCTACAGTTATCTGCTTTGGTTTTACCAGTTGCTTTGGTGATGAGTGAAACAACTGTGTGATCATCATGCTCAAATAAGATACCCAGCCCTGATTGAAAAATGCCTGTGCTGGAAAACCAGGCTATCATTGAGCCTGCATCTCCTCTAGCTCTCAGAAACACAACCAGAAAGTGGCCAAACACCACTGCCCACAGAGAGCTCCTCACCAATCCAGAAAGGATGAACATCACCCTCTTGCCCTTGAGCCAGGCATTTAAGCAGTTACTGAACTTCAAATAAAATCCATAATGGCTTTTCAAATGTTGCTCCAATTAGAGCTCAATTATCTGCCCTCCTCTGGGAGGTGTGTTCATTTAACTCGTTCCTTTTGTCTTTGAATGGGCTTCAGGCTGAGGTCAGTAGGAATTGTGGTTTGAGAAAGGGACAGAGCTGGAAGTACAAGCAGGTACCAGGGTCCCTGGGAGGGGATGTCCCTCTGTGGCCACCAGTCCTCTGGAGGGGTTTGGTCTCCTCACTTGGGGGAGCCGTGGCCAGGTCTGTGGTCCAGCCCTGGCTGCCACATCCAGGCACCACATGGAGGGCTGGGGAGAGGGAAAACTTCCTCTTGCCTTTGCATCCTTGAGCTGCCTTTTCTGAGAGCTGTGCAGGGGAGCCTCTCTCTCAGGCCAGGTGCTGTCCCCGTCCCCTTGTCCCCTTCCTGAGGCTGTGGGAAGAGGTTCCTCGTGCTTTGCACTGATCCACTTGCTATCCTCACACCTCTGTGATCCTCAGCCAGACTCTTCCGCTCCTAGCACAACAGCAAAAAGCATCAGCTCATCTCTTGGGGTGCCAGCAGAGCAGCCCATGCCTGGGGCACATTCCCTTTGAAGGATGTTCTTGAGCTCACAACAGAAAGGAAGGAGCTGAAACGCTGTGTTAAGCTGCTTGCTCTACCATCAATTCACATCAGATGTAGTCAAGCTGTTGACTTAAAACCTCAATTCCCCTCTCACGAAAGAATAAAGGTGGAATTGGAAGAGGAAAAGAAATCTGCATTTTCATGAGTCAGTGCCGGTGATTTTTCGGCGAGCAGATGGAAATGGAGAGGAATGCAGTGCAATAAACCAGGAGAGGAAACAGCCCAGTCGTGAAGCTGTCAGCAGGAAAACCTCAGGCAAAAGTTGTACAGCCTCTACAAATCTGCTGTTGCCTCTCCAGTGAGAGGCAATGAAAGAAACAACCCACGAAAAGACATCAAGGTGATGACACAGAAATAAAAATAAGTCTGAAAGACTGAGCTAGCTGAGGAAAGAGACCTCAGTTGTTCCTGTCAGTGTGTGCAGGAGTCTGCCTGATCTCTGCCTGCTCTGGGTCTGCTGGGACCCTCAGAGCTCTGAGATGATGAAGTTTCCATGGATGCCTGTAACTGAATCCTTATTCCTCTTTTCTCCAGAACATGGCTGGGAAGTTTTAATAGCTGCGACAGCATCTGGAGTATTAATCTTTGAGAAATTATCACCCCAGAGCATTTTTAAAGTCCACCAGAGCTACCCATTCCCTTCAATAGATTACTCTTTAAAAAAACCCTTTAACCTCTATTCCTGTTTTATGTTACACCTCTATTGATGTGTCTAAAATGTCTGCAGAATAACTGCTATCATTATTTCACCTACTGGTTCTAGAACTTTGTATTTGTTCAATATAAAACTAAAAAAGGTTCCAAGAAGAGCTTAGTGGAGATGTGTCTCCTAGCAAACTGAGGTGTGACTAGGACTTATTCAAATTGTATAAAGAAATAAAGTCAAGAAAGTAATCAAAAGGATATTTAGTGGAGTCTCAGATGATTAACCAACATGTTCACAGAGCCAAACCTCTGTATCTGTCTTTTGCCGGTTCATTAATTTCTCTTGGCATGAGCTAATTTACAAACATTTAGCTGACCTTGACATTTGAGAAAAGTGAATTCTGACAACTCCTTTATTTCCATCAGGAAAAACTTACTTGTCAGGAAGAAATTGGAAACAGAGATTCAAAATTTGTTGCTTTCTCCCCCCTTGAAGTGGAATTACAGAATAAAAGCGTTGCTGTCCTCTTACAGCACACACCGTACCAAAAAAAATTTAAATTGCTGTGAATTAAAGGAACACCTAATGCAAGGGATTCAGATGGATTTATTTTATTTACTTGCAAGGACTTGTTGATTCAGAATTACTTCATTATGGAATTTCACAGTCAGATGCAGCACTGAGCGAGGAACTCTGCAAGTGCACAAGTAACCACTGTACACTTACAAACAGGCTCAGAACTTCTCACCTGTATTAATAAAAATGTTGATTGTACCCAGTGCTTGTAACTTACTGAAGTGGTATAATACTCATTCTTTTCCTCGGCTGAATGACACTTGCTGCTGTTACAACTAGATCCACTGCTTGAGCTTTCTTTCCACCCACAGAGGTGTAAAAAACCCACTAGAGATTATGAACTTGAATTAAAGCAATTTAATCCAGCCTTGCTCACCCCATTCTTGACATACATCATTCTGCAAATGCTCAGCAGATGAAGCTTCGTGAGAATGAATCCAAGCAAAAATTGTGCTTGAATCTATCTTATATTCAATTTGGCCCTAGATCAAATCCTACTTCACAGAAAACAGAATATTGGGTAGCCTTGAGCAAAGCTTAATAACATTCTTCAGACTTAGAACTTAATGCAGGACAACCTCCCTACCAACAAAAGCGAGTTTTAGAGTGTTCTGCAAAATTAGGACCTAAATCCTACAGCTGTTCAGTTTCTGCTCACATCAGTTCACAGACCTGTCTGATCACCATCCTTTAAATCATCTTGGATTAGTTATATTACTTTGATAATATAAAATTATCTTCTATTAGTTTCTCATAAATATAAATTGAATTAAAAAGCCAACCCCTTCATTTCACTTAAGGTCCCCCTGCTGTAGCATTACGCTTCCCTATCTCATAATTTACAAAAAACCCAGACACTTATGAGCAAGAAAATTAATAATTAAAGACATAATAAATCTTATATGCCAACTTAATAAACACATTAAAAACTAGAAAGCACATCTCATCTCAGTGTAACAACCCTATTAAAATTTCAAGGGCAGTTTGTGGATGGAGGTGGCATTATTTCTATTTCAATGTCTGAGTTACCCATGGCTGGGTAGTCTCCAGCCTGGACACTGGGGTTTTCTTCCCCCTGGCCTCAAGGGGATGTAGAGAAAACATAGGTGATGTACAGGGAGTGAGAGAGGAGAGTGGGGCTTGATGCCTGTTCTGGGGTGACTTTATGATGTTTGTATCCCCAGTCGTCTGCTCTGTTTATGCTGGATATTGAGTTCTGCACCTGATGCCTTGGGAAGGCTGACCTGAAACAGAGACTGGACAGAGCCAGAGAATAAGGTAGATATTTATTAAAAGGCGTTTAGGGAACACCTTGGGCAGGACAGGAGCCTGGACAGGGCTACACCCAAGGTAGACCCAAAATGGTCACAAAATGGACAAATGATCACAAAGTCTTACATTTTTACAAGTTTTGGTTCATTTGCATCTTGGGGTTTAATTGTCCAATTCCAGCTGCAGGTTGTGAGGTCCCATCCTTCTTGTTCCTCCCTTCAGCCACCCTTGTTTGTGCTTTTGGGCCTGAAAGTTGTCCTTGGTGTGCAGCAGGAAAAGGATTTGTTTTGTCTCCCTGCTCTGTGAAGACAGCTCACCAGCACCTAATACGAAGCTCAGAACTACATCCCTAGGCAGCACAGAATCTGAAATAGATGAAAGCTAAAACTTAAGGCATCACACCTTTAAGGCTGGTTCAGAGAGCAAAGAGAGAGAAGACGAAGTGTACAGTTTGTTTTCAGAAACTGCATTTACTGCCCCTCATCCCTCTCACAGATTGTGCTCTCTGCAGCACAGACATCATGAGAGAGCTCTCCTTTGCTTTTAGTTAGTTTGTTTTAGCTAGCTGAGGCAGAGAAGTTCCCCAGACTGTGGCTTTTCTTTTTCTTGGATCTGATCAGCCCTGCTCTGGACTGAAAACCCAGATAAACACCCAGAGCTCACGCTGAGAGAAGTGAAGCAGGGATACACAGAAGACCCCTCTGGAACACACTGTATGAGTTAGAGGATTGCAGCAACACACTCACCCCACAGGCAAAGGAAAACACCCCTGCACACTGTGACACCAGCTCTGCTGCAAAGTCCCTCACTTATCTGGGAGAGATTGGCACTTTAACAAGGTGCTCAGGGAAGAGAGAGCCTCTCTCAGGCCAGTTTTGAATCCTTGACTGTGATCCATCCTTCCTGGTGAGCACTCATGGACGCTGCCAGAGGCAGCTGACATAAATATAGGTAAAAATAAGCCGCCTTTTTTTCTCTCTGAGCCAAAACCAGCTCCTGTTGTTCCCTGTGAGATCTGGAGGACACAGCCAATATATCTGTACTAGGCTAATGTCCTGCAAGAAGGAAGAGAACAGAGGCTGTAGGAAATCTCTGTGGGTTCCAAAAGTTAGATGCATGCAATGGGCTTCTTTGTCACTGCCATAATAAATTACAGACTACGTTCTTCTTGCACTGATGAAGAGGACTTCTTTTTTAATTTATTACTTTTGGACATTTTTATATTGCTGTAACAAATCACTCCAAGGCAGGCATGGTAAGGATGATCTGCTAGGCAATTTCTGCCTTTTACAGGACTGTTTGGGACAGCTTTGAACCAGAGTTTCCTGTTTATCATGATCAAACATTCAGACCAAATTTAAAAATGAATTGGTTTGATATCACACTTAAGCCTTTGGAAGAAAGTGGGCTATAAGAAAAGATTGACTGATGTGATCACACCTAGTCAGCACCACCATGGTCCCACTCAGCAGTAAAGGTACAGTTCCAGTAGACACAAGAAGGGATAGAAAATTAAATTTATGGGATGAACCTTACTTTGCTACCTCAGTTCTCACCATGACAACCCTCCTGGCCTCCACCCCAAGCCCCCTTTGGAAGGGAATCTGGGCCATACATGTCCAGGGTCTACTCCCCATTTCAGAAACATTATTTTGGAAAAACCAACCAGAAAAGCCCAGAGAAAGCCAGATGGGAACCCTGCCTGAATGCACAGGACAGCCATCCTCAACAGAGTCTCCTCTTACACATTCATCTCTCATAAGCCCTTTTCATAAGCAGATGGAAAATGAGAAAGATAGCCAAGTGTGGCTTTGACAGCACAAGAGCTTATTAGGAATGATGGGAAGGTTACAAAGAAAGCCATCTTATTAAAAAGAAGGGACAAGTCCTTTTGGGAGCCTGGCACTGCTCCTAGTTCACCAGCACACTTCCTCTTTCTAAAGCAAAGCTACCCCAGCCCTCCTCAGTGAGACACAGTGAGCAGCAATGGCAAAAATCTTCTGGATTCACTGCCTGAAGGTGAGGAATGAGCACCTCATCCTGAGGCTGGCACTGCATTAAGTGAATGAATCTCTGGATAAACTCCAGCCTGACCCAGAAAACAGCTGCTCCAGGGACCACAACAGCAGCAGAGAGGGGACAGGAGGGATGGGAAGTTTCCTGTGCCCCGTCCTCACTGTGTGTGGTTGGGGAACACCAAGTCCAGCCCCTCACACAGTGCAGCAGCCCCAGCAGCAGAAACGGGAACATCAATATCATCACGGCGGGCTGCAGGAAAAGGGCATAAACTGTTTGATACTTCCCTGCAGACCAGCTTGGATTACTAACACGATCTCCAGGACATTTTTGAAATGAGTTGAGGTCACGTTACATCCGAGCAGGGTGAGAAAGAGGAATGTTCTTCAGCACCCAAAGCCAAGCCTGTCTATGCCTGGCTGCTGATCCCTACCTCCTACTCTCCCTCCATGCCTGGGATGCCTGCACTGCTGATGGCAATCCCTAGACTTTCCAAAATGAGACCCAGCCAAGCACATTTCCACTGCCTGGCCACCAGTGAGGGCTCACTCTTCAGCCTGCATGGTGCCAAAATCCAACAGTCCTGCCAAGCAATTTCTCACTTCCCAGAAATTTCAAAGCAATTTAATTAAAATTTGCAAAAAAAAAGTGCCTTGGAAATCCCTTGTACAGGATCAGTTTTAAAAGGCTGATATTTTATCTCCTCATTTGCCTGTATTTTTGCTGGTCTGAGCTGGACACCTTCATTCCGTATCTGCTCCCAGCCAAGGTCATGCAGCCCAATGATTTAGCAGGACTCTTGATTGCTGGTGCTATAACACCTCAACCATTTCATCAGCTACTTTTCAATAACTTTTTCTTTTCCTCACAAATCTACAACTGGGTTTTATTATTTCTTTCTAGTCTCATAAGCTGCCACAGGCTAAACACTTCCAGTCAGAATCAGGCTGTAGATCACAGAGCAGAGCTCCCAGCAGTTATCAGGTAATGCACTTGATCACCTGGATGCTGCTCTAACATATGCTTTCCAACAGATTAGCCACCATAAATTTTAATCACTGGGAATTACAACCGTGTGAAGTTGGCCTTGAGCTGTGGCTGTGCCCTGGGATGTCTCAAAGCAGAGTTTGAATGGTGAGCACGTTTCAGGAGGGGCCTTTTGGAAACACGGGAGTTACAGCTTTTATCTGAACTCAAAGATGCAATTTCCCAGGTAGGGAGGGGAGGGGCAGGGAGGGGATTTGCCCTATAAAATGCAGATGAAAAGGATGTGATGCAAACAAGCTCAGCACAAAGTGCTGTGGTGCCAAGTGCTGCACACCAGAAAAGGGATTGAGACTTTAGTCCCATCCAGCCATAAGACTCAAGCTTGTTCCAAAACTAATTTACAGCTTTTAATCAAATGAAGAAGCCCCATTTCATTCAGTCCTTGCCTCAACCACTGCAGTAATTTAACACGTCGGGTATTTAAGAAACCACAAATCATACATTCCAATTAAAGAGTGCTTGGGATTGTTCCAGGGGCTTCTGTTGGGTGTTTCCAGGTGAGGAACCTCTCTCAACACCAGAACACTGATCCTTGAAGCCTCAGAACCCAACAGCTGGGCCCCTGCCCAGGTACCAGGACCTGACCTTGCCACAGGAGCACTGCCAACAGGATCCTGAGAAGATCCATAGGTGTGAGCTGTGCAAACACTTCCAGCCCCTGTGCAGCTGCCAGAAGCAGCATTACTCACCCTCTGGTTAAATTATAATATTGTCTTACCTCACAGTACTGTTTGAGAGCTCACAGGAACCTTTGGCAGATGGCCACTTTGCATTTCTTCAGTGCCCTAACCATGAAATCCATCTGTTTGCTCTTGCTTCAGGCATAATCTCAGCAGTTTTAATCTCTGTTCCTCTCTCTGGCATTTACACAAACACACTTTCAAAATACATCAGAGTTTAGTCTCAGGACATTCTATTCAGAGCTTTCAACTCAGTAGGAAGAACTATAAGTTCAAGTATAGAGACCAGTAAACCTCCAAGGAGCCTGTATCACACTAATATTAACTGCTACATAAACCTTACATTGCTCTCAGATTTCCTGGAAGCATCTTAAAACCTGGTGTCCTTTATGAGGTGTGCTCTTTTACCAACTGTGCCACAGCCCACTGGATTTTTGGGCCTTTCCCAACCCTCTACCAGGAAAAAAAGTCCTGGCAAGGGAAAGCAAAGCAATGGGATGTTTGGTAGCACAGCAGGAGATGTCCAGGAGCAGCCCTGGGACATCTTGAACTCAGCCCCTCAGATCAAGAGGTTGATCTTTCAGACACCCTTTGAGCTGCACAGAGGCAAGTTTCCAGACTTGAGAGTAACTGGAGGTGAGTCATTAATCAAGTCCATAAAAGGTCAGAATGCCCCAAAGCTTCTTCAACAACGAAGTGCAGAAATAAGCCCGTTTCTGCAGAACAGTTGTGCGTGATTTTTATCAGGAAAGATCCCTTCCTATAAATTATTTAGGCTTAGTCTTGCTGGGAAATTGAGCAGTAGAATCAATGGCAAGCACAGAGGAACAGGAATATTTGTGGCTCACAGGCCATGCTGCCCTTTTCCTGCCATGTTTCAGTGCTGAAGCTGTCAGGAGAGCCTGTCAAACAGCTGAGCACACTGCTTAGGACTGTCTCCCCGCAAAAGCAGAGAGGAAATCCTGTAAATGGGATTTTAAGAGCAGTTGGAGTCAGACTGCAGCTGCTGAAACATTTTTCTGGCAACGTGACAGCTTCAGTGAGTGTCAGGAGATGCACCCAGCACAGGAGCTCAGGCTGGGAGCTGGTAATGGAGGTCTGGCTACTGGGACAGGACAACAGGTTACTCCTCTAGTTGCCAAACCACCCAAGAGCTTTTATGATGTGCCAAACAAAGCTTTTAGAGCTGCTCAGGGAGCAAAATGGAAAAGGAACCTGGAAATTACTTCAAAAAAATCTTACTTCCCAGTGCAATCCACAGCAGCCCTGGCTACTCTAAAACAAGTCTGCTCAGACAAAATCCACACCTGCCTTTGCAGTACTTTGCTCAGCCTACCTGGTTTGCAACTCAAGGGCTCAGGACAGATTTTCTTCAGGACAGATGTGCCCTGAGTGTCAATATCTGGGAAAACCCAAGGCATTGCAGCCAAGTCTTGTGGGTGGATGCCGAGGTGGAGGAATAGCAGGGGCAGTGCAAGGCTGCCCTTGCTGGAGCAGCACCCAGCCGGGTCCCACTGGACTCTGCTGGGATGGGGTGAGCAGGACTGGGGCCACACACCCTGTCCTGCAGGTGGCAGGTGAAGCATGTCAGGGAAGCAGAAGCTTCCAGCACTGAAAAAAGCCTCCCTTCCTCTGTAAATCTGTCTGGGCTGTGGTGGGGGACAAGAGGTGTTAAAGAGAAGCACAGAAAGTTAATGAGATTTCATGACATAATGTTTACTTCCTCTTAAGCTCTCTGTGCCCTGACTGCTGGGGATGCTTGCAGTGATCATGGGTGTCATTGCAGGACATGAAAGAAAGATGAAGGACTCTAAATATTTCAGAAGTCAAAGATCATAGAAAAAAGGCTTTATTGTTTAATTCTCACTACCTTTTATAAGGTGTTCCCATACAGACTGAACATGGTTGGTGAATAGGAACGACACCTCTCTGATCCCCTTGGTTAAACCAGAGAAACAGCAAAACATCACTTGGAAAAAGACTGTTTTGAGAAAGGAGAGTTTTTTGCCAAGATTGTTTTAAGAAACTTTCTTGAGAAATTTTTCCTTGGGAAGAAGTTAGCAGCTGCCAGCAGGCTGAAATCTCTCAGACCCAGAAATATCAGGCCCACATATGGGCTCTTGGATGGAGATTGCAAGGGCCTGACATCCAGGCTGCTTCCCTCATCCTCAGCCCCCAGCAGGAGACACTTGCCAAGCAGGGCTCTCCTCAAACAGGAGCTCTCCCCATCTGTGGGAGCAGTAACAAAGCCCAGGACAAGCACCATCTGTTCATCTCATGGGTACCAGTGGTATCAATCCTCACCACAGCAGTTACAGATTTTAATAAATACATTGAAATAATTTCTTCCTAAATATGGGGAATTGGCCAAACCACAGAAGTGCTGTTCCAGCAGGGTTTATTGTTATTTATATTGCACCAACAGCCTGCCTTTGTAACAAACATCCCAGGCTGGTACAACAGGGCTGAGTCCTGTAACGAATCCTGAGTGTTCAGATGCCCATTCCTCACCCTGTGCCCAGTGACAGTGGGAGTGTGAGATGTGGAGGAGGTGGCTCCTGCTCCAAACATCCCCAGCAGCAGCCTGGGGAGAAGACAGCTCCCTCCAGAACATTTCCCCTGTGATTGTGCAGGCACAGGCTGGGGCTGACATTCACCATGTGTATCCTGGGCCCTGCATTCACAGCCTTCTCCAGCACCACCTTCTTTCCTTGACCCCATCACAGAGAATTTGGATTGTCCTCTGGTTTTACAGTTCTCACAAGTGCCCAGGGACTGTGGCTGGTTTGAAGGAAAGAAAAATACAGTCCCATCCTAAGCTGAGGGGATGCTCTCAGAATCCAGGCTCACTGGGAAGAAGAACAAGGTCAGTCCTGTGGCCCTGCTACTCTCTGGAGTTTTTACTCACTGATTTTTGACTCTCCAGAGTTGGCTGTAAGACGGGCACTCTTTTAATGGAACTTTTCCTGGCAACAGACATTTGCCCTAAGCAGGGATGTAGGATTAATAATCTTCCTGAAAGGAGGAAAACCCACACACCTGAAGTGGACTTGGGTGACATGAAAACCATCAGGCAGGTGGAGAATGTCACCTACAAGCACTCCATAGTTTGGGCAAGTGTGGAACATTACTGAAAGAAAATTTGGGTCCCAGGACCCAAAGCCAGGAGCCATGGGACCACCTGTGCCTTCAGATTCTTCTATTTTCCCTGCTTTGCTGACAGATGGTACCTCAGGCACTTAAAATAAATAACATTTTGTTGCCTAAGCTACGAATGCTGGCACGAGCTTTCAGATAAAAAGAAAATACCCATGCATAGGGCTGTGTTATGAGGATGCTTTTAAAGATGCTGGAATTACCAGGGAAAGGAAGGGCTCCAAGTGTTACCATTCCATTGAGAGCAGCAGGGATTGCTGAATTGGGCTCTCTCATCTGACAAATGCTATGCAGGGCTCCAGGAGCACATGGGGCTGTGCTAAGCAGCCTGCTCACTAATGACAGACCCACCAGATCAGTGTGTGGGCACTGCCTCATTGCTGTTTTAGTCAATAAACCCCACTGGGCGAAATTACCAGCGTGTTTATTACAAATAATATTTGACAGGACGAAATTAGCACATGGATGCTCTTATGTTGGTTAATGAGGTCTGAAATCTAATCCTATAAATCATCAACAACTGCAAGCTGGTGACAGACAGATGAAAAGCAGAGAGGGTGGTTATAACACAGCCACATCACTGCAGTGACAAGGGTTTAAAATAGCAGCACACCTTTCTGCAGGACAGCACTGGTTAGGAAACATTTGGGTTTGTACCTTGGTTGCAGGGTTTTCCTTTCAAGCTGTGGGAGCACCTCAGGGCTGCTGAAGCAATCTAACCTTCCACTACATCCAGCTGCAGCCTGATGGGTCCTTCAGTTGGGTGACAAAGACCTGACCATGTTGTCCCTCCAACAAAGAAGAAGTTGTATCTGCTATGACAGAACAGGCTACATGTGAGTTTACAGATCAAATGGAAAGAGAAGTGTCTGTGTGCTTTCCAACCCTGGCTGGTACCAGTGAAAATAAAGGCAAATCATGGCCAGTCTAAGACTGTTGAGCATTTGTAAGAAATGCATGCTCTAATTTGCAGTATTTAGCATGCAATAGAACCTCTCACTCTCAGGATTTAGGAAGCAGTCAGGCTTTCTAAATGTACATCTATTCTTACTCAAGGTCAACAGTAAACACCACAGGAGTGAGTAAATTGCTTTATTACTGCAATTTACATTTACTGTCCAGCATTTTTTATTTAGGGAGTAAATCTACTTGAAAGGCCACCACAAGTAGGAGGAGAACAGGAAGCAAGAGTATGTGTGAGGCATCAAAAGCACTGCCCACCTCCCTGAATCACAGCTGCAAACACATCTCTGCACACAGTTCTGTTCACAGATGGGCTTGTTTTTGGGCACACACATCTGCTTTAGTGCCTAATCCACAAAAAAATTCAGTATTAGGAACAAATTCCATGGCTCTACTTATTTATTTACTATCCCCAGCCATCACCTGGGGTTGTATCTCACTGGTCTAGACAGCCTTTTCCCTCCTAGCAAGCATTGCAGTCTTTGCATAAAAGGTAAATAAGCACATCCTAACCTGTCCTATGACTTAGACAAGCACTTTCCAGAAAAGCAGAATATTCTTTCCTATAGGCTGAATTCTGGGAAAGAAGTATATTATAAACATTTAATATACGGTTAAATACTGTGCAAAAATTATAGCCCTAAATGTTTATTCACTGCTGCTTGCCCTGTGTTACAAAATTTCCCATGATGGAGTTATAAAATACCCATACATGTTTAAGCTTTCTTCTATTTTGTATCCCACTACAGTCTGCTGCATCACTGGGGGTTTCACTTCAATTTTAACAGTGCTCATTTGGCTTTCCCACCCATGCAAATGTGCTGCTAACACTTCACCTCACCCCTGTCGTTTCAGTGTTTAATAACAACCTACAACAGTGTGAGAGGGGGCTGGAGGTGTTTATCCTGGAGAAAAGGAGCCCTGGGGGGAACCTTTCCGCTCTCCACAACTACCCAAAAACATGGTGTAAAAAGGTGGGGGTCAGTCTCTCCTCACAAGCAGCAAGAAGAAACAGCCTCAAGTTGTGTCAGGGAAGGTTTGGGTTGGATATTAGGAAGAAATTCTTCACAGAAAGGGTTGCAGAGCACTGACCAGACTGCTGAGGGCAGGGGTGGGGTCACCATCCCTGGAGGGGTTTAAAACTTGTGGATGTTGTGCTTGGGGACAGGGTCTAGTGGTGGCCTTGGCAGTGCTGGGTTAATGTTTGGACTCCAGTCTAAGTGAGTCTATGAGTTTTGACAATAACAACTGCAATATTTACATATTTCTTGTATTTTCCTCAGTTCTTTGGTATTTCAAGTCATGTCAGCCTCCCGTTGGGGATTAGACCCTCTAGGCTGTATGCTGCAAGTGTTTCCCTCAGAATCAAACAGGAAACATAGCAGAATATGTGTGAATTACTCATATTCACCAAGGAAATAACTGTGCTGTGAAGATTTGGGATGAAGAAATACCTCATCTAATAAACAATATTCATTTCTGCAAGAAAAGAATAGCTCACTGATGTGCTGCATTATTTTAGCATAAGGTTACATATGCTGTCCCCATTTTGTGAGAAAGAAAAATAATTTCAGCTCTCCAAGAACCAGCACATTACAGTGACACCTGTGAATATTCCTCCTACTCAGTGAACTGGGAATTAGCTCAGAAAGAAACCAAACTTCACTCTGTGTGTATTTTTCTGGGTATTTTTTGAAGCATGCTTTCTTGCTCACTGGAAAGATTTGTGGATGACTATTATATTGCCTAGGGAAAAAGGAGATTCATGGAAAGCCAGTATGAGAACCTGGAAATAGTCAATGGCAACATGAGAGGCAAAGCAGGAAGCTCCCTTACTTGGCATTAATAGGTATAAAGAAACCTAATTAGTACCAGCAGTTGCAGTAATCCTCAGAGGCTTTGACCCTGGAGCTGATCTGAACTGCACAAGTGCTTATCACACACCAACAGGCAGGGACAGGCTGATCAGGCTTCTCACATGAACTGCCACAGAGGAATGACAAACCCGAGGAGAAACCAAAAATATATGACACATGTAAAGCCCCAAGGGAGGTCAGTGGGTCAGTCTCAGCTGGTGCAACCCCCTGGGAAAGAATTGGTGTGGGAAAGGTTTGACAGAGAAAGTGTGTGTCCTGACAAGGTCACTCTGAGAAAATGTGGCTCTCAGGGATTCAGGACATAGGTGGGATCTAACTTTGGAAACGCCTGGGCTCCTCGTGGTGAATGAACTGTCAGCAGGAACAGGAAACAACTTTGAAAAAGGGGCCCTAATTCCAAGTGTGAGGCACAGAGCAAAGAATGATCTGGTTACATGTCTTTTATGTTTGGCTATCAAACTGCCTTCCAACCACAAACAACAATACATTCTGCTCAGTTGCTTGTTCTGCTGATAAAACCTTATCACTCCCAGCACATAAAGTGCAGTGATGGCTTTGCTGCTGCAGTCACCATCCTTTACAGCTGTACTCACACGCTGTAAGATTAACCTGCAAACATTCATTGTCAGTCTCTTAATGCAAACAACCCACTTTTTGTAGCCATTCCATGAAAAACATGACGTTTGCAAAAGGATGCAGGGCTTTAAAAGGTTGTCACATCTTGCAGTCCATGAATGCAAAGCTTTTCTAAGTCTGCCTTGTCATAAGAAACAGACAGGCCTCATATCATTAAAAAAAAAAAAAAAAAATCCAAAAACCCCCCACACCACTCAAAAAACCAGCAGGTAACAAAAATAGGAGAACTTTCTTGCTGTAAGACTGGGAAGGAGAACAATTCTGCTCAAATCACTGTTACTGTGCACACAGTAAGGTTAACAAATGGCAACTGCACTCCTAATAAAGGTGTACCCTGACTGACTGAATGCAATGACTGCCTCTGCCAGCAGTGAAAAAGCAATTACTCAAACCAACTGATGAAAGAATATTCAAGCTGAATATTTAAGGAGTTTCAGAAGCTTATCAGGGATCTCAATTTTGTGACTTGTTTTCAAATTTCCTCTCTAAGTTATGTGTAAAAAAAAAAAAAAAAGAATGCAAATAAACAATGAGAAAGATATTGAAAATATGATTTCAGTCAGCAAGAAAATGAAACAATGCAGTGGAAGATTATTTTCCCCTCTGTGCATGCTGAGTGATGAGACAAATACTCATTTCAAAAGATGCAAAAGGCATTGTGCCCCAAAAGATGGAGCATGATTATGAGCTTAATGGGTTGTTTAACTTGATAAAGTGCCAGTTTCTAAATAAAAACTGTGCTTTAAATATTTAATCAAGATTTGAACAGTCTTCCATTTTTGTTTTTCCTTGGGTAAAAACAGACACCAAAAAATTGCATTTTCCTTTAAGCATCCAAAAATACTGACACAGAATTAAGCAGGAGAAGGAAGATTTAGATAAATTTGAAACTATTTAGGTTAGGTCTAATCAAAGCAATGAAGCTTCAGTGCAGATCCCAGCCCCTTGTCAAACACCAGCAGAGATTTGCCTGTGCCTTTTGATTTCCCAGTGGTTAACATACCTACAAGTGGGCATGGGGAGGGGGGATTTTTTCCCTTCCATCCCCATGGCTCCAGGGCCTCACAGCAATCATCACTGTGGTACCACTACCACAGTCTGGAGTGCTCTCCCTGCACTTGCCCAGAGAATTGAGAGCCCTGGGGTGAGACTGCCAAGGGAACACCAAACACACTGTGCATTGTTAACCTCACCAGCAGGGACCCTTGGCCTCTCATCAAGCCTTTTTTACTCTGCTGCCCTCTCCTGTGTCCCCTAAATCACTATTTTAATCATTTCCCACCTGCAGCCCCTGAGCAGCTCAGGACACCCTCTGTTTTTCTTCCCTTGAAAAACCTACATATTTCCATCAAAAGATACAGCAAATGTTTAAAAGAACTAGAAAGGGGATGTCAAACAGCCCTGTTGGAACCCAGGCCAAGGCCACTGTCTGGTATTTTGCCACCTTGAATATGACAAGGCAAAAGAAGGATGAAAATGGATTCTGAGGGCCCCCCTGAGCCAGAGGGATCCCCAAGAAGCCCCTGAAAGACCAGGGAGCCCAGACACTGTGAGCAGTGAGCTGATGGCACAGGAATCCTGGTGGCTTTAGCTTTGAGATCACCCACCCTGACCTGCCCACACTCACAATGTCCCTGCTGTCCCCTGGCAGGCTCTGCCCAAGGAGCAGTGCGCAGCTCCAAAAACCCAAGAGGCTTTTTCTCTTTCCAAACACTGCCATGTGCCCTCTCCAGTTGTCACCTCCCATGAGACAGAAAAGCTGCTGTCCCTTTTCTTGCCAAGGCCACAGCACTGGACACTTTGAAAGAAGGAAATGCCTTTGTGGCTTGAGGTTTTCTGTCCCAGTGACAGATTTTTGCTCCCTGAGTGCAGCAAACCAGCATCCCTGACACATGGCTGCAGCCCCAGGGATGGGAACAACCTCTTCAGCATGTGCAGGGCTCAGCTTCTTGCAGAAATGTGTCTCAGGCAGCTGGGAACAAATGAACATTCAAGCCAGTCTGTTTGGATAACAGAAAAAGCAAAAACTCTGCATGGCAAGTGATCCCTCTTAGAGCAGCATTACGAGGCTGGCAGGTGTCCAAGTAGCACAGCAGCTCTGGAGCAGTGAGCACACACACCCCACTGAGCTGCTGATGTCTACAGGGCACCCCTTAACCATCCCCACCTTGAAAACTGTCTTGTGAGGCTTTTGAACTTAGGTTGTGTTTGTACATCCCCCAAATCAGCCGTGTGTCCTTCAGCACAGCTGTTAATTCCAGGCTCTAAATAAATCTGGCATCTGTGGCACTCACCAGCAGTAGCAACTTTTGTTCAATTTGCCTGTTTTCCCCTATTTTTGGCACAGGTGGCTGGGTGATAAAGTCTTGGATACTCCCTGAAGTGACTGGTTTTGCACCCCTTGTTGTTTTAGCGATCAGAAGCTCCCTGTGTTTGGAACCACAAAATCCACTGCACCCTCAGCTGTAGCTTCAACTTCCCTAAAAGCTCCCTTTTACAATCCCTTTCTCACTAATGCCCTCACTGGATCAAACTTCAGACTTAGCCTGATCCTGAGCTGCACTACTTCCCAGAGCTGGATTTTCTCCTGGGACCATATTTGAGCTTATTTAGCATCAAAAGTAAAAAAAAAAAAAAAAAAAATAGACAAAACCATCAAGAAATGCAAGACAAAATTAGCTAGGATAAAACCTGTGTGAGAGGTGGCATTATAAATGCCTAGGAATAATCACAGCCCACCCAAGACTATTTTCAAAGGAAAGTAGCTCAGCTTTGATGCCTTTGGAGTTGAAGGACTTTGGCTTTTTGCTTAAACTCCTTGCATTGTGTTTCATGTTTTCTCAGGGGAAAACACAGGCATCAGAAAAACACCCTTAAAGGAGGCTGCAGCTGAAGAAATGGCTTCATCTCTTGTGAAGAGATAAGAAGTGCTTTGCTTTTCAAGAGGTTGAAGTAAACAAAAATCAGCAATCAAGGGAAATCAAAGTGCCCAAAGAGTCTTTGCTCACTGCTTGTCAGTGCTGAACAAGTTCTGTTAAAACCAAAAAAACAAACCAAGCCACAGCCCCCAGGATCATAACAGATGTTCAGGCACTCGTGCCTTCCCTACCTGGCTACAAGAGGAAGAAGTGACACAGCAAGAAGAGGTGCTGAAGTGTACTTTTCTCCAGGAAAACAAAAATAAAAGCTCTGTGAGGGAGACACTCAAGACCTGCACCCTTTGAAGTTCAGCAGGAGCATTGCTTGTGCTCACCATCCCCATCCCTGCTCCACCAGCTCCTGCCTGTTTTGGGAATGTGCCACAGGCAGAACTTTGGGAAGGAGCAAGGTGGGATGCTCAGGATGGGCAGTGCTGGGCTCGGCTCCGGCCTCCTGTGCTGCTCTCCCAGGGCTGCAGCAAGGCAGCAAGGAATGATGCTCATTCTCCTCGGAATGGCTCTGCTGGGTCACATTTATTGTGGATAAATGTGGATAAAGGAGGTAGTCAGCGATGCAAATACCTAAAAAACTGCTGCGGGAAACATATTCTCCTCCAGTCTGGTCTTCAGTGTGCTGTGAATCCCCAGGGCTTTGTTCCCTGCTGTCAGGGCTGGTGTTTGCCCCCATCCCCAGGAGCAGCCCTGCTCCACCTGCCTCTTGCAGACCCCTGTGAGCGCTGACCATTGCTCACACCACTCTCCTCCTGTCCTCCTTCCCAGGTGCTGCTGGAGTCCTGATCCCTGCCTTCCAGTGTCACTGAGGAATGTTGCCTTTTAATCTTCTTTTCTGTTAGAGCTGAGATTAAATGCTCAAGAGATGTTTCATGTTCAGGTTCAGATGTTTGTTAATTCTTATCCATATTGCAGTCTCACAACTGTGAGTTCTGGCTAACAAAGCGAAAAATGGCCTCTATCTCTTTCTTTACAAGGCCTTTTAAGCACAAACTGTCCAATTAAGAAATGACACCTAGATTTTTTTACTTTTAACCCAATAACCAACCACCCGAGGCCCACAATGTGAATTTTTCTACCCAATTACAAAATACCACCCAGACCCATGAAGAAGAAGGTGAAAAAGAAGGACTCAGCCTCTGCCCTAAAACTTCCATCTTGCTTTATATATATATTACTGTATTCTAGAACCTTAAACTCTAAGTTTTCTACCCTGTGATATCACACACCTCTATTCAAACTCCACACCCACAATCCCAGTGCTGCCACTCAATTTTGGAAGTCTTTTCCAAGGTCTCAAGTCAAATGCAGAGTTTTCTTAGAGAGTTGATGCCTGTCAGCACAGAAAGCCTGGAATTCTCAGTGCCCAGGGTTCCAACAACTGAATTCTCCCAGCCCCTCTGATCATCCCCACAGCCCAGCCAGGGGCATGGCAGGGTGGCTCAGAAACACTGGAAATCCCACCAAAATACCCAGAGGAACAAGGACATCTCCTTCCAGCCTCATGTCACTCTGCTAAGCTGGGAGGGGGTCAGAGAAGGGAAGCTCCTGCTGGGTTGTGGCACCTGTAATGTGACATAAATTAAAGGTGATCACTCTGCTGCCTCCCAGGGGTGACACCATGGCCATCAAGGTTGTGCTGCTACAGCCAGGAGGGCACTGAAACACTTCAGACTCCTGCTCTGCTGTGAAATCTGTAAACCCAGTGACCTGACACTGCTTGACAGACAGAGGAGAAGACACCCAGCATATTGAGGCTGTTAGCAAGAGCCAGGGAACAACAAACAGTGTCGTGCTATGAAATTAAATTGAAATGCAATGAAAGTCTCGCATGGGAAAATATGCAGATCAACCTGAACTTTGTCACTCTGCTGAATTCCGGCACGTTTGGTGACAGGGATTGCTTTTCAACTGGAAAGTAACAGATTTTTCTCTCTGATGTTGCTGAAATCTGGACATAAAAAGCAGTTTTCTGGGGAAGTGACAGTAGAAATACAATAGAACTTCTAGGAGATGTTGCTTCCTTTCATTCAAAGGGATATCACTTATAAGGAGAATTGAAGTTTTAATCAAAGATCTTTCTTATGTTTGTCAAAAGCAGGGAAAAGTGACAACTGCTTGTTGGCTGTTGGCTCGTGCTGAGCCAACCCTTTGAATATCATTCCAGTTGATTAAATTTGCATTGCTAATAGGAGAGAAGCCATATGCCTTGCACACCTGTAGAATACAGCTCCAGGTTTTGAAAGGTTATTAATGCACCATTGTGCTCTGGAGAGGAAGGGTTTGATCAGAGCAGGGCGAGGAGCTGCTGGGGGTGCAGAGTCCCCTGTCCCTGCTCCACAAGTGTAGCAGCAGGAGAAGGAAAAAACCTGCCTCTTCCTAGGCAAAAACCCTCCAGATTTAGCAGGGAAGTGTCTGTCAGGGCAGCATGAAGCCTCACTTGGAAAAAGAAAAAAGAAAAAGAGCATGCAAGAGATTTAAATCTTCCAGAATGGATTATAAAGATAATGGGACTGGTGCTCTCTGTATGCCTTCAGTTGAATTTTAAATGTCTTGGGTAAAACTGAGGGGTTTCTTGTTTCCTGTTGTCCAGTTAAGAACTTTGTCATCACTAGAGATTGCTGAAATTATTGCTTTCTCCTTCAGGTCATATTCAAAAAATTAAACAGACTACTCCTACTTCCCTTAAGACTTTGTAGAGGGATTTTTATCCTGATTAAAGCATTAAAAATTAATGCCACTCAGAACAAGTCCCTTTGGATTCTACAGACTGCAGCTCTTGCCTGTCTCCTCCAGGTATTTCAGCCGACATTATCTGTAATTAACATTACGTGTCTTAGCCCGTGGCTTTTTGTCAGAGAATTTTCAGCAGTGTGAATGGGAGCCAGCTCTGCCTACTGTGAAAACCTGCCCCAAATGCCAGGCAGATCCAGTCCTGTCCTCTTCCTGGCACACAGCTTTATTAGCACTGGAACAGACACTGTATTGAGAAAATTTAGTGTGAGATTCAATTTCCAGGCTCAGGGTCCTGCCAGCAATCACTTCCCAACACTCACTTCCACCCCTGCCACATCCAGGCTCAAAATTTGCTTTGCTTTTTCCACTTAAAAGCTGTTGTCTGGGGAGAGGACAGTGCATTCCAGGAAAGTCAGCTGAGCTCACTCTGTGTTTGATTTGGGTGGGAAAGTGTTTGGACTCGGGGTAAAAAATGACTGCCAGGAACTCCCATCCACCACCAGAAGAGCCCTTTGGTGCATTATTACTTTTACCAGTTACCAACCCCATCAACCCAGCCTCAGTATTTGAGAATTACAAGTTTCACTCTCCCCAAATTTCCAGAACTTTATTGGATTAATTGAGAAGCCTTGAAGGACAGTCAGACAGAAGTTCTTGGTTTTAAAAATATATCTGCATTAAGACAGCTGCTTCCTATCATGATGCCTGGAATCACAGGTTGTCTTAAATAAAGGATTTTTTTCCAAAAACTAGCAAGAATATTACTGTGGTCAGTTTGTCAGAAACTTTTGTTTGGGTTCATTAGCAATTTGCCTTTTTTAATTGCTAAGTAATTTAGATTTGATAAAACTTGCTGTCAGTTTCCCCAGAAATGTCTGAGGTGATAATTGCCACTTAAAAAATATTTCTTCAGAAAAACTTTCATTTAAAAACTTATTTGTCAAACTATGAGGTGTTTTTAAGACCAATGACTTTTTTTTTTTTTTTTTTACATTTCCAAACAAAAAATACCTGGGATAACAGACAGGATGAAGGAGGCAGTGGTGGCATGAAATGGCCTCAAAAATTTCACAAGGCAGAAATGTCAGACCCTTCAAAACTGAGTTTGCCAAGAAATCAAACCACACACAGGAACTTCTACTGATGTCTTAATGCCCATGCAGGGTTCATTGTAACATCAGCTGTGGTCAAGATGCTGCTGTTGGAGACCTGCTCTACCCAAAGTTCCAATGACTCCAGCACAAAGAAGATGCTTTTTCCTGGGACAGCCACCCCACCCCAGCAGTGCTCTTGAGTCTGGCACAGATGCACAAGATATTCCTGTTGCTTTGCCAGAGCTGTAAAAGTGTGGTTGGAAAAGGCTGGTTCCAGGAAAGGGCAGCTCTACTCAGTTTTAAGAAGAGCACAGATTTTGTGGCAGGATTTTTCTAAGCTTCCAGTGTTTACTCCTTCCCAGAAAAGAGAACAACAACCAAGGAAAGCAACAGCTGCCACATAATTGCAATATCCTGAGAACAATCCACTTCCTTTGATAAAGGAGCATGTTTCTAACAAATGCACAGGGCTAAGATGGAAATCAAGCTGCAAGGTAATGACAAAATGTGCAAGGACTCCAAACAATTCCCAGCAGAACAACAGAAGCCTCTTCCAGGCTCAGCAGTGACATCCCCACATGTGGGGCAGCTCATTGAAAACACCCACGGGGCAGAGCAGAGCCTGGGCTGGGGACAGGAGCAAAAACTCAGTGAAAGAGGTCAAAGCTCCAAGGTGAGCCAAGGGAACTCGTGTGGTACGAGCTGGAGGAGCCACGGGCACGGTCAGCCTTGAGATACAGTTAATAATGCACAAACACATCCTTTGGGAACAAAGAAAACCCCTCCCAGCCACACTGAGCTCAAGGATGTGGAGTGTCAGCACACAGAGCTCCACTCGCTGCTCTCTAACTTGGAAAGGGCCTTGAATGCTCTGTTTAAATTTAATTCATAGACAAGGAACCCAAAGTTTCTTGAAAGAGCATATCAATAAATTAGCATCAAATTTTTGCTGCCTTGCCAAGGATTAGCAGTTTTAATCCATTTCAAGTATGAATTGGGAATTAGAAAATAGTGCTGAGATATTAATAACGAGTAGTTCAGTGTGTGCCCTTAATTTGCCTAAATTTAAAAGGGCTGGTAGGAATTTTTATGCAGTGGAGATAGAGCTGAGCAGATAGAATAAAAAAATGTCTTAATGGCACAACATACACCTAGAGCTTTGGGGCTAAATCTCTGTTTTTCTATTGCTTTGTACATCAGATATTTGCTGGCTGCCCGAGGTCTTCTGCTAAATCCCTCTGTCACTGAGAGTTGCTGTGTCCAGCCATTCACCTCCTCTTTCCATCAGCCACTGGGAAGGCAACTGAAGATGTGCTTGAATAACCAGAATTTTGCTGTTAGAACCTGTAGTTTGGAGTGTCAGAGTCAGCCCATGCTGATAAAGGATTTAAACCATCTATTTAAATAAATTGTTTACACACTCACATCCTCTCTGGACACAGCACCTGCACACTCTGCAGCCTCCAGCCAAAGTGCTGCACTTCCAAAAGCAGAACAGATGGGGGTAAAGAAGGTAAGATACACCAAAGGGCTTTTTAACTGGTTGTCAGCATCTCAGGGATAAAATTTACATACCCCAAGGTGTTTGGAGGACGCCCACAAAGCCTGCTCTCCAGCACAGCCCCAAAAATCATCAATTTAATGGGTGTTAATGGGCTGGTGCCTTCAAAGGTTTTCAGTCAGCACACGTTTCTTCTTTGACAAACCACTTTGATCATTTATGCTACTAGTTATTTTTAATTTAGAAAATGTCATATTAATTGCTTGAAATGGTCTGTATACCAGGCAGTGGTATTGCTGATTGCCTTCCCTAAACTCCTGCAAAACAAGTATCAGAAGTTTGGTCCAGGCACGTAAGAAGGAAATCCAATTAATATAAATTGAGCTGCAAGCTCAGTTTCTGTTTCTCCTCCCAGATAACAGTAGATGCCATTAGGATAAGTTGTGCAAAGGAGTTGGGACAAGACTGTGCTATTATGGTCATAAATCACAGTGTCTTGGCATAACCCCATTTACAAAATGCACCTCATTCCCATGGCCCTTGCCACTGCACAGGAAAACAGAGGTGCTCCAAAGACAAGAAGGGATTGCACAACTGAAGTGCTGAGAAAAGAGACCATGCCCATCAATAGCTGCATTCCAGCAGCAGAAAACAGTCCTCAGGCAGAATAACAGCAGGAATCTCAAGTCACACAGTCACTTTATATTACATAACTAATCTTGTCTGCCCAAAATTTTTCAACAGCTTGGTGCGTTTTCCCTTTCAAAAGAACTGCTGTAGTTTATCTGGAGCATAACAAGTAAGAGTGACAAAAATACCAAAAACAAACAAAACAACCAAAAACACCCCAACAAAGCTAAACCCTACAGCTGTGGATCAGCCCAAACTACTGGCACTGGCTGACACATCAACTCCATGCAAAGGGAGACAGAAAATCAGCTCAGGTTCTCTACCAGTGTCACTGAATGCTGGGCAGGAGATGAGGTCCCACCATGGGATGTGCAGGATTGGTTCCAAATGTTTTGCAGATACTAAACTGTTCCTAAGTAAAAATTTTCCTGATAACATAAGATTATTTTGTTTCTGATAAAGTTTAAGCTATACAGTTGTATGTCCTATCAACCACCCCACACCTTTTGCCAGGATCTCCTAGGCTAGGATGAAGGAAATCACGAAAACTTTAAGAAACAAAGGAAGAAAATGCCTAAGACGGTATTTGTCCTCAGTTTGACCTTATTTTGGAATAGGTCATAACAAAATGAAAGTCAATCTTTCCAAATAGAGGCACAGGTTTAATTTGCTCCTATTTGAAAAACAGCCATAAACAATCTATTTAAATGAAAGAGCTTGAATAATTGAGGGGAGGAGATGCATCCCACCTCCTCCCTTCATTTGAAACAGCCAAATCAGCTTTCTGAACTTCCAAGTTGTTGACATTATTCCAGAAGTAATCACATTGCTGTCTAGCCAGGGAGGATTGCTGCCTCTCTGTGCTGACACACATCCTGATGCTGATGCCTCTCCTCCTCAGGTTTCCAAGATTGTGGTTTCACGGTCAACTAAAAAGTTCTCTTTTTCCTGACAAACTCTTGGGCTCCACTGACTTCCTCCTGCCCCTTCCCTACTGATAAAGCACCTTCACATTGTCCCCTGGACCACAGGGGTTTTAGGAGCTTCTTTTGGAGTGAAGAGTTTTCTTCAAGCTCTTTTGTAGCACGAAGGAGCAGCACAGCACACACAGCTGGGCACCCCTCACATCTCCTGCCAAGGGGACACAGGGACACAAATGTCACACGTTGGAACCCTGGGCACTGAGAATTTCAGACTTTCTGCGCTGACAGGCACTGACCCCCAAGCATTGACCTGAGGCTGTGGAAAAGGCTCCAAAATTGAGTGACAGCACTGGGATTGTGGGTGTGGGGTTTGAATAGAAGTGTGTGATATCACAGGGTGGAAAACTTAGAGTTTAAGGTTCTAGAATATAATAATAGATATAAAGCAAGATGGAGGATTTAGGATATAGGCTGAGTCCTTCTTTTTCACTTTCTTCTTCACGGGTCTGGGTGGTGTTTTGGATAGAAAAATCCACATTGTGGGCCGTGGGTGGTTGGTTATTGGCTTAAAAGTAAAAAATAATCTAGGTGTCATTTCATAATTGGACAGTTTGTGCTTAAAAGACCTTGGAAAGAGATAGAGACACGACCATTTTCTACTTTGCTAGCTAGAAGCCACAACTAGTGAGACTGTACTATAGATAAGAGTTAATAAACATCTGAGTCCAAACACAAACACCATCTCTCAAGCATTTAATCCCTGCTGTAGCAGAAAAGAAGATAAAGAACCCATGGTCACAGCTGCTCCTACAGGAGTCAGCCATGTCCCACAAAACTGCTGGTTCGCTGCTGCCACTACCAGAAGGGTGGATGGGGCTCTGTCCCTTTGCCTCTCCCTGCAGGGCAGAGCTGATTGCCACAGCAGCAGCATCCAGGAGAGGAAACCTGGACAGCACAGGAGATGCCAAAGCTGCACATTCCCAGCTTCATTCTTCTACCTGTAGATGGCATGGATATACCTTGCTATCTCCAGCAGCTCTCTCAGCTCTTTCCACTCCTGCTCACTTGCTTAGTAGGCAGTGTTCTGGAGGATCAGCACTTTTAAACATGAAGTACTATCTAGTGGGCGAAATTTCCTCCCACCAGAAAGTTCAGGACACCTATATAAAGAGTCTGTGTGGAACACCAATGCTTTTAAAGGCATTGAAAACATTACTCAAGTGAGAAACGACTTGTAGGAACTCTTGCACTTGGCTTTGCAGTAACATCCTCATGCAGTGATTTCCCAGGGCACGTGGAGTTGCCTGCAGAGTGAAAAACAAAACCCAAAACGCTTCCAAAGAAACAAACAACCAGGAGAAACCATCTGAGCAGGATCCAGGCTACACAAAGTCTAGGACTATGCCTGTGAACTTCACCAACTGAGACATCCCTCAGCCAATACTACTGCTGAGACAAGCTGTAGGAGGCTGCTCCCAGGAGAAGCCGCCTCTCCGGCTCAATTTGCTCCTGTGCCTGTGTAACTTTGGGCTGCTTATGCAAAAAAGTGTTTCAGCCCCTCAAGGGTTGCAGCAGAGCTTAGTAAGAGTGACAGGAAAAAGTCAAAAATCACAGCAAGTGTGAGAATGAGGTACCCTTGCATTTCTGTAACTCTTGCCCTCCCTCCCTAATTTAACCAGTTAAGCACCTCTGTAAACCAAATCCATAGCATCTTCCTTCAGGCACTCCTGAAAAAACTCCTTTTAACCAAAAAACTCTCTAATTTACTTTTCCCCCCCAAAAAAATTCGACATCTTTTGGCATTTGATTAAAACAAGGGATTTACTCTGTGCAGAAAGCAAATCTCAAACAGAACTTTAATACCTCCGGATGAGAACACATATAAAAAGTGATTCTGTGTCTGCAGAGAGCTGGAGGTTTTCTGCAAAAACCTGCTTGCTGCAATGCCTCTCCTCTACAGAAAAACAATAATGGTATAAATTTTGGGCATTTTGTTCAGCTGCAGTGTGCAGAATCCATTCCTGCAAAGGCTCCTCACGTGGTGCCATCAGCACCTACTTGCAGTGCACCACATTAAGTGTGTGGGCAGGACTGTGGAGAAGTGAAGCCAAAGGAATTTGTGTGTGCAGCTACCTAGGACACACTGCTGTAAAGCCATAACAGAAATCCTGCACATAACTTCATAGTCCTCACAGTCATTTCCTAAAGGCTCCAAAATTTTCTCATATACTAAGCAGCTTCAGGTCCCCTCAGCTCCTGACTTGGACAAGAATCCTCACCTCAGAGCTGTGTGCTCTAAGTGTATCCTTATTTTACCTCTCCCCATACCTGAGCCTGGCTCTGCTAGTCACTGCAGGACATATAAATCACACTCCCCTTTGGGAAATGAAAAAGCATTTGAAATCTGGACTGACTTCACACTCTGGGCATGCCAAAAGTTAGAAGAATTAAGTTGGCATAAGAAACAATAAGCATTAAATCATGTCTTCATTAGGGACAAGGCTTCACCCTGAAAGGACTACTGCTCTGGTATTTTATTTTCTAATTCTTTTTAGAGTTGAGGAAGGAGGGGTGGAAACGACAGATTTTTAAAAAATACATAGAAGACAATATTTTAATTGCAGCTTTTAAATTTTGAACTTTGATAACACGCTCATATTCTTCAATGGGTTTGAGAAATGCAAACCTTCATTCTTAAGTGACTAAGATATCTTGTTCACATTCATAAAAATCCTGATTCACTCTGTAGCACGAACCACAATGGACTGTGTTTATCCTTTAAAAAGATCAAATGAAGCGACTGGCAATGCAATTAACTTCCTTTTAATGCATAAGCAAATATAGAGGCAGTTTCACTGAGTGTGCAGTGATACCACACATATTTAATGCCCTGCACCCAAATTCAACCTTGTTTAAAATAGAAAGCCACATGGAGAAATGGGACTGGAGCACAACACCCTGTTACAGACCTGTGAATACTCAGGGCTGTTTTTTCAGCAAACACGTTTCAGTTCAAACCAAAACACTAAAGGACAGTGCCAGAAGCAAAGTTGCATCTTTTGTACCTAGACTTCATGTGGATTTAATCAAGATAAATTAGCATTGCCTTATAATTTACTACATCTGAGGGTCCCATAAGCACCTCTAAGCTTGTGTTGTGCTATGCAGATTATCAAATGAATATAGAAATGAAGACAAACCTCTCCAAGATGTTCTAAATACTGAAAAGAATAATTAAATTTGATCTTAGCTCTGTATTTTGGTGTTTCATTTCTCAGTTTTTAATATCAAAATAATCCTCTCCTCCATATTTATAAACCCCACTCACTCTCCAATTCTGTCCCTCCTAGAGATAAGTAATTGCACAATCTGTGCTCTGCATTCACTTAGCTGAGAACATACTCACAGGCTCTGAGGGAACGGGCAGAGGGAGTGACTAAGCCACTTTCCCTCTTGTTTCAGAAGTTGTGGCATGCCACTGAAGCTCCTACTCATTATAAAAGGGGAAACATAACCCCCATTTTTAAAAAAGTAAAAAAAAAAAAAAGACACAGGGAACTACAGGAACAGCCAGTGTCACCTTGCTGTGCCCTCAGATCATGGAGCAGATGCTCCTTTCTGTGCTGAGGCACATGGAAAAGTAAGGAGGGGGTTGGTGACAACCAAAACAGCATCACCAATGGCAAATCATGGCTGACAAACCTGGTGGCCTTCTAGGATGGGCTTACAGCACTGGTGGGCAAAGGAAGAGCAGCTGACACCTACCTGGGCTTGTCAAAGTGTTTGAGTCTCTCCTGCACACCATCCTTGTTTCTAAATTGGAGGAACATAGATTTGATGGGTGTGGTTGGTCTGGTGGAAGGTGTCCCTGCCCATGGCAAGGAGTGTGGAACTCTGTAGTTTTTAAGGTCCCTTCAAACACAAGCCCTTCTGTGGTTCTGTGATTACTCATGCCAAGTGTTCATTTGGATCCAATGCAACCAGAAACAACCTGCCTTCTCTCCCTCAGCACCATCCCAAATCCCACATTTTAAATATATTTGGTCAAGTTGTCCTATCATTCCCCTAACAGAACTGCAAAAAATACAGGGGTTTTTTTGATAAAAAAAATCTATTTTTAATAACGTACAAAGAGTCCTTTGGGTTCAGCCATTCCCCATTGCTGCACATTCTCCACTCGCACTGCAGTTATATCAAAATAACACGTCAGAGTGCTAAGGGCACAGAAGGTCTTGACTACTTGGGGTGAGCCAAGCAACAGCTCATTTGCCTCTTAGGCACAGTCAGTTATTTTGTTGTTTACAGCTGTGTACACAGGGCCAGCCTGGGACTTCTGAAGAACTTGACCAGTATGGCCAAGGAAGTTTTTCTTTTACCAGGACAAGGAAGGCAGTTCACTCCTGATCTATTACCACCTAGTTATAGTCAAATGTATGCCAGCATCTCAGCCTAATTAAATCTGTGGGCAACCAAATGATCTCCTCAACTACCACACTTGAGTCAAAGTCTTCCCTAAAAGTAATGATCTAAAAAATCTCCTACACTCAGCCACAAGCTGCTGTGAAGAAATATCCATCATGGAAACATTCCTCCATGGAAAAAATAAGTGTCAAACTTGGAACACAAGCACCCTTATAAAATTTGATAAGCTAGAGTTGCCAGAAAAATAAAAGCTTTAAAAAACTGCCTTGAGAAAGTTGACATTGGCATTGATCACTGATGCCCCAAAACAAGAGGGAGCTGTGAAGTCCATGAGCCTCCAAAGATCTCTCTTTGCACAAGGGTCTGTAAAATAAGACTTTGCAAGCAGCACTTTTTACTGCACCCCATCATTTCTGGATCTCACAGAAGAAAAATGTGGCTGGAGAGAGAAACCACCAGGCAACAGTTTTTTATTCCATTTTCCCTGACACCCACTAGCATCACTTAGCGTTGACTTCTGACAAATGGAATGCTCTGGGTGTTCCAGAGGACTGGAAGAAAATAGATGGCCAGAATAAGCAGATGGACATGAAACCCTTATCTTACATGAACCCAAACAAAATCACAGATAGGTTTATAGGCCATGCAAAGAATTAAGATTAAAACATAACTGAATGTCCCATCAAGATAAATCTGCTGTGAAACTCTCAGCTCTGGCTGATAGGGATGACCCTGTTGGTTCAACATGCTTCTGTATGGTTTTTTACTCAAGTGAGTCCCTTTATGCCTGCTGGTGCTGCAGGACAACGTGGTCTAAACCAGCACTGTGGATACATCAATGTAGATCAAAGTTAATTGAAAGGCCATAAACTGATAAACCACAAGGAACAGTTGTAACATTATAAACCCACTCACACTGCAAGGTGAGTTCAGGCAAGTCACTCTTGATTTCCCAGCAAGAAAGAAATGCACAGAGAGACCCCAAGAGCTGGCAGGTGACTGTAGCCTCATTAGGTCTGCGAGCTCCAGGCCAAAGAATCACCTCAGATCTGAAATGAAGACAACGTGTTTAGAAAGCCTGATATTTGATCCAGTCCTTCTGCAGAAAAGGGACATTTAATGACAAAGATGAGCCATGTGGCACCTCCCTTCTGGCAGCATCCTCCTGTCCCCACCTTCCTCAGGCAAATGATCTTTTCCAAAAAGTCCAGATGAGGACTCTGCAGCTGCAAACCTGCACTACGCCTTCAAATCTGGAAGATGACATTCCCTTTATGCATAGTCCTGGTAGCAATAAAGCACATTTTATTTACCAACAGCAACCCAAGAGGCAGGATTCAGACCTACTACTGTGGAGGAAAGCAAATTCAGCACGTAATTTCAATTACTTGGGTTAAACAACTGATTTCCATTACTGCTAATGGGATTTATGCATCCATTCAACTGAGCATGGCACTGAAAATCTGCTCCTCATTGTGACCCCAGAAATTTTTCTTCCCCACATAGCTTTAAAAGAATAGAATAAATTGCAAATAAAATGAGTGCTGCGTTAATCACTGCCTTGGCTTTGGACCATTAGCAATGACTCTGCCTCTCTGGGGTGACTTATTCTATTTTCAATAGAACATCTCTCCCCACTCCAGTGATGAAGCTGATGAAGACTACCTGTCCCAGGTACTCTGTCTGCCCTATGTTTATATGCTGCCTGTACTGGCAAATTCCATTCTCATTCCTCTTCCTAGAGGTAGGGAAGCTCAGCTGCTTTGAGATCCTTGGCTTTGCCAGACAACTTCCAGATCCTGATCTTTCATTCCTGTTGAATTAACACTGTGTGGGGAATCTCTTCCCTCATCTGGCTCCTACATGGAAGGCACAGGGCTGGAGGAACACTCACCCCCAGGAGGTGCTGGGACAGAAAATCAGCTTCATAACACTGTGCTGTCACTGATGCTCAAAAAGCATTCAATCACATTTTTTCCCAGTGGTAAGAAACAGTTAAAACTTGAATTGCAGCAATGAAAATGAGAATGTCAACACCTCTTTGCCTCTTGGATGATTTCCAGGCTAGCTCTGTTTATTTAATAAGGAACTGTGACATGGCCACCTGTTTGACTGAGTCTCTGCAAGCCTCTTGCTGACCTCTGCATCTCATTTTTCTTAAACTGTTTATAGACATGGGAAGGCTCTGAATCTTGGGGCTTCCTGGTAGCTTTAATAAAAAGGTCAAAGTGAAGAAGGAGTGACTGTGTGCTGAAGAAGGAGGTAAAGCTTGCAGGAGCTGCATCCTGCATGAGATGTAGCACGGAAGGATGACGTCAAAGAAGCTCTGGAGATTTCATTCTTTGTGGCTCAGTTTGGTTGTGTTCTCACACCAAGGAGCCTGTGGAGCAGGTGCTCCAGTAATGAAGTGGAAGGGGATGTTAGGATTTATGTGTTGGACAAAATGGTTACAGGTGGAATTCCATGACATAACAGATCTCTACAAGAGTCTCCCATGAGGCTCCAACATCCCTGCTGCTGACAGGAAAATGAAAAAACATCACTCTCCCTTTCCACTTTGACACTTCCTTCTCAGACACAGCCTTTCCCCTCTTTCTAGACAGTTTGGTCACTCTAAGAGCATTCTGATACCTTCAATCTCTTACAAGCAGTAAACTGTTTTCATTTAGATGTCACCTGGATTAAATTTACATTTGCAAGACATGATGTCACTCCACACTGTACTAAGGCCACTGTTGAAGGAAGCTCACAACAACAGCAGGACAGCTGATGTGAGCCTTGCTTTGCTCAGTTACCTTCCATTCATCCTTCAGAAACACACTGTGGCTCTTGCTAGATTTGTGACCAAGTAATGAATAAAAAATATTAATTTTAATTTAAAAAAAAAGAAGAGTTGGCAGGCTGAAGGACATTACTGAAACCAGGCTGGGGAACTGGGGAACCTGACTAGTGTAGAGTTTGGTTTGGGAATGGCAGAGACAACTGAGAGCAAGGTATAACAGACGGAGATCAAAAGAGAATAGACAAGCACAGCAAGTACAGGCATCAGATCATAATTTAAGATTAGTTTCGGGGACATAAAGGACTAATGTTATTAGTTTCTTGCAGGTGTTAGAGACACCTTCTGCACTCCAAAACAGATTCTGTACCGAGGGCTTTAAAAGCCCTTAGTCCTCCTCACGCTCGTGTCCTTCAGGTCACAGAAATCACTTTAAAGTCAGCAAGGAAAAAACATCCTGCTGTCTTCCAACAACTAAATGGGGCATACCCTCGTGCTGTCAGCAAGATTGAATGTAGCCTCTGTGCTCTGAGAGACCATAAATCCCTTTATTGGCACAGATTACCAACCTGATTGCTTGCATACAGATTAATGCAGCAGCATGAGTCCTCTGGGTGACTGCTGAGCAGGGAAAGCAGGAGGGGGGAATTATTTGCTCAGAAGCTGGTGATATGTATCTATCAATCACCACGGAAAAAAACATTTCATGCACTGAATTCCAAAAATATCTTTGTGTACAGAGAACAGAGAGCTGAGAAAATTACCCAGATTAAAAGAGGGAAGGAAACAGCTCTGCTGTTGCATGCATGGAAAACCCCAAAATTGTGCCAGCTTGCCCAGGGTCCACATGCTGTGACACCACACCTGAGCTCTCCCCTCTAGCTGCGGGATTTCCTGACCTCCCTCACTCCAGCAGGAAGTAGCAATAAAAGACAGAGCATGGCTGGAAGAGGAGAGCTAACACATGAAACAATCATTCATCTTGAGAGCCTCAGCAAATTCTTTCCATTCTCATTTTTAATTCACCACTAAATAGGCTGAATTGAAGAGAGGTCGTGAAACCTTTCTCATGAAGGGGCAGCTCCTTCACTGTTTGAATTGAGAATGATGACAATTGATAGTTTATCACCCCTATTTCATGCTTCTTAGCCAGTCCCTGCCTTTCTGGCAACCAGCCATAGGTGGCACAGTCTAAATCCCTGAGCCCAGGGAGGGCTCCATCTTCCCCTGATGCCTTGGGAAGGCTGACCTGGAACAGAGACTGGACAGAGCCAGATAATAAAGTAGAGATTTATTAAAAGGCCTTTAAAGATCCACCTTGGGCAGGACAAGAGCCTGGCCAGGGCTACACCCAAGGTGGACCCAAAATGGACCCAAAATGAACCCAAAATGGTCACAAAATGATCACAAAGTCTTACATTTTTACAAGTTTTGGTTCATTTGCATCTTGGGGTTTAATTGTCCAATTCCAGCTGCAGGTTGTGAGGTCCCATCCTTGTTGTTCCTCCCTCCAGCCACCCTTGTTTGTGCTTTTGGGCCTGAAAGTTGTCCTTGGTGTGCAGCAGGAAAAGGATTTGTTTTGTGTCCCTGCTGTGTGCAGAGCTGAGTGACACTGACTGTGAGCTCAGAGCTGCACCCCTGGGCAGCACAGGGTCTAAAAACCAAGAAAGCTCAAACTTGAGGCCCCACAAACCCCAGAGGTGCTGCTGCCTCTGCTGACAGAGCAGAGCCAAGCCAGGACCTCAGGTTTTTCACCTTCTCCAAGAGGCTTCCAGGAACTGGGAACCTACTGCTCCACCAACCCACCCAGTTTAAAGACCTGATTAGTGAAATATTGCTCTGACACCCAAAGACAGTTTGTGCTTGGCTGGAACCCACATCAGTTTGGGGTCCCAGACCTGACCTGACCTGCCCAATGGCAACATGTTTTTGGCAGCTGGATGTCCCAGCTTGGCACTCCTGGGAAACAGTCCCCACCTTAGAAAACTGGCCTCAGACACTGAAAATGGGACTTAAAAAATATAGACACACAAACTCTGTTAAACTAAGCAGCATATTTTATTTTTAAAATTGGTTTGTTTTTTTTTTATTATTTTCCTGGGCTTGGCTCTCTCTGAAGTTTTTTACTAATGAAATTACTTGAGAAAATTTCTCAGGAGACAATAAACATTATAGACTCATTTAGCAAAATGGAATTCTTCTAAGCCGAATTGACTCTCATACATTAAAATTGAGATCTGCTGCTAAATGCTTTGTATCCCCCCAAAGAGCAGACTACAAAGCCAAAAATAAACAGGATGATATATTTATCAGAGAACTAGAGGGGAAAAATTTGAAATTATCTGTTCCATTTCTGAAGTAAATACTGCCACTTGCAGCACCTGCATTTTACCCAGTTCCGTGTGGTTCACAGAATAAGAATGGTCTGGGTTGGAATGGAACTTTGAAGCTCCCAGTCCATCCCCCCTGCAATGAGCAGGGACATCTTCAACTATAACACCTCAGAGCCTGATCCAACCTGACCTTGAATATTTCTAGTGTAACTCATTGTTGCAGCTCTCTAAACACAACAGGAGCAATTACAAAAAAAAATAATAAATAAAACAAATCCAGTCATCAGCACAAAAATATTCCAGCCATCACTTGATTGGTTTTTTGTTAATTATACTTTGGAATACAGAAAATATTTATTTTCTGACTTGCTACAGTTCCTCTGTGTGGGCCATATAAAAGTGACTTTATCTGGGAGAAAAGAAAATATTATCCATGGGAAGTGTTGTTGCCAAAAAAAAAAAGGGAAAAATTCTTGCAAAGTAACTTCAAAATATTTGTGTTCAGGCAAGAGGCCACAGTTTTAAAGTAATTTGATTAAATGAGAAAAAATGACAAACATAATAACAGCCTATCTGGATACAACCCAGTAAAGTTGACTTAATTCAGGACCTGGATGCAAAATTGGGTAGAAAATTTGAAAGAGAAAGTAAGCATTGAATTGTTGTGTTTGCAATTATTTTACTTTTTAAGTTTTGAGGAGTTACATGCTGAGGATTGGTTAGCATAACCTAATGGGGTCCACCCATCCCTTAAATTGATTTGCAACATCCTGAGAGCATCCAGGCCTCCACACTGGTCCCTACGAGGGAAACACATCAGGAGGTTGATACAAAATGAAAATAAAGAGGAAAGAAAGCAGAAGGAACAGGACTATCACTGAGTATTTGGGGAAAATTGATGGACCTTTCTTGTCCCTATTTTCCCTCCTCTCCCAGGAGGGCAGGGGAAGCCACAGCACGTCAGGAGTGACACCACCACAGCTCCTCTGGCCCTGCTGAGGGCAAGGTGAGGAAGGCAAATCAGAGTTCATCTGGAAGTCAAATACAGCCTGTGCAATCAGCAAGGGTTGTTCCCTGTTGCCCTGATTGTTCAGCCTTTTGATGTTCTCACATTTCTACTGGAGCTTTCTTATGCTTCTAACAAAACCAAAAACTGATATTTAGTAAATATACATTCCTTCCAGGGGGAAGGACAAATTGATGGACTTCTAAGTTGACCACTGGGGTCAGAGAGGTGTTACGCTCATCCTGCAATCCCTGATCAAATTCCAAACCCTATTTAAACCTCAAATCATAATAAACTCTCTCTTTCTCTTCTCACTTCTCATCTTGACAGGTGAGTGTGGTTCTTTCGTGTCCTCTAGTGACAGTTCCCTGCCTGCACAACCCTCAGGATGCCCTTTCCCCCCAAAGTGGGGGACACTTGTGGAGAGCCACGCCTCTTCTGAGGACAGACACCTCTGCTGAGGACAGACACCTCTGCTGAGGACAGACACCTCTGCTGAGGACACACACCTCAGGGCCACCCCTCTGCCAAGGACAGCCAGGGAGGGGACAAGGGAGCAGGATGGTGAAAGCCACAGGTACCAGCAAACCTCTTCCAACCCAGGGACAAAACTTCAGCCAGCCTGAGTGTGAGAGATAAGAGTTAAAAGGCAATTAAATAACAGAGTGTTTTAAAGGAGAAGTAGAATATAAAGCTGCTCCTGCCCTGCAGTCCATGCTGGATGCAGTGATGCTGCACGGAGACTTCTGCAGCCACAGCACAGCAAACCAGGGTGACAAAAGGAAAGAATCTGTTTGTAAGGACATGCTCCTGAGCACTGACCCCTGCACACAGTCCTGGCCTTTCATGGAAGCAGAGCAGCTCTTTGATTTCCCAGAAAGTGCCGAGTTGTTCCACGCTGAGAGCAAACACAGCGTTTGTGCAGCACAGCAGAGCCTGCAGGGGCTGGGGACAGCCCTGGCACGGAAGGATGATAACCACGACCTTTGCTTTTATGAGCCACACTCTGAGCACACTCCCCAAGCCACACATGGAAAACCCAAGTAAACAGAAGCCAGGATGTGCTAAAAGCAAAGCAGGTTCCCTGGAAGTTTTTATTGAATCTGACCTTTTCTTTCTCTTGCTCTAAATTGTTCTCAAAATAAAACCATGACTCCTGGAAATTTGTGTACCCATTTTAACATGCAAGGGGAGGGGGTCGTGAAAAGCTGAGTTTATTTTTATTTTTAATTTTTATTTATTTTATTTTTATTTCTTTAATTAATAAATAAAATATTTCTTTATTTTCTTTTTATTAATTAGAGAAATGCTTCTAATTAATTAATTAATTCTATTAATTAATTAGACACATTTCCTCTTCTTTTTTTGTGCTTCCAGCACAACATCATAAACACACTGAACATCTGGTGTGATCACAGCTCTCCCTAGCCCTGCTCTGCAGTTACAGGCCAGCCCTCAAATCCTGCACCTTGAGGACGCCCATGTCACCAATGGGGCTCTTGGAGACTTCACACACAGCAAGTGGATCTATTGGTGCTGGATCAAAGGTTTCATTTCCAGCCCCTGCACTCACTGCAGTGTGGCAGTGCATTTCCACACCCAAACAAATGTTTCCAAATCGGGAAAAGGGGTTTCAGTTTCACACCTGACTTTTTATGAGAAGCACCAGAGATTTGTGTATTTCCCTCACCGTGGCTGGCTCAGTGCCAGGACAGGAGCACCTATTTGGGGTTTGCAAATATTTCTCGAGGCCTATGGTTTGCCAAATTATCCCTCCTTGCTCATTGTATACCTAAGGAGGAGCTCAGAGGTGCTCAAGGGCTTTTTGGGATGCCTTAACCAGGTGTGACGGCTTCCCTGCACCTGAGCACAGCTTCCGGTTTGTTTCTGTATTGTTTGTTATTTTCTCATTTATTAAATGCTTTTCAAGGCACACCCCATGAGCTGTCTGGCAAATGTTATTAAGCCACTCTGGGAGGTTCGAGGTCAAACCCTCAGGACTTGATACATCTTTGTAGGGCTCATTACACACTGCCCTCGTGTATGACTGTGTCACTGGAGCACTAGCAGCACTCTTAAAAAGGCCTCCCTAATCCTCTCAGAAATGACATTTCTTGCCCATTTCCTTGCTCCCTGTCCCGTGCTGGTTCCCGTCACAGACACATTTGCCTACACTGTATTTTCATGAGTGGCCTAAGCTGACACAAAGCAGCACTTATAGGAAAGGGCTGGTTCCTCTCCACTCCTGCCCTTCCCTGCTGCACTCTGAGGAAAGGATGCTGGAGGGTTGCTTTGGATCAAAACTGGGGTTTTTTTACTGCAGGCAGGTTTTCATCAGGCTCTTAGCACAGTCCTTCCCTCCTCACACCTCTGGCAGTGCCAGGGGAGCCCGAGGGTCACAGGGCAGGAATGAGCAGCATGGGCAATGAAGAATGGACTTGGCAGGTTTCCCACCTGGAGCTTTGACTTTGGTTTCAGCTGCCCTTGGCTGCCCTCACTGCTGGAACAGGAACCCCAGTGACTTACCCCACATCCCCTCCTCTGTTCCCATCATTGTGCCGACACCAGACTGTCTGAAAAATAAACTTATAAATAAAATGATTTTCCCTTCCTTTCCCTTTTGTCTAACCAAGACATAAGTGTTGCCCTCAGCTAAAGTGGTAACTAAAACACAGCACTAGGCTCAGAATTCAAACACATCATTTCAGCTGCAAGGCTGGAGGCTCAAAGCCCCCCAGGACGCAGATCCAACACCAGGTCCATCTCCTGGCACTAAACCTGAGTGAGCACAATTAGAGTGGAGCCCCCCTCAGCCCTCTGTGTTCACAGCCTGAGGTTCTCCCATTTGAGCTGCTTTGCTTCATCTGAAAATAAATACATTAATGAATCCTTGGTTCCATTTGCTCTGTGAGGAGGGAGTAGGCTCAGACCTTGTGTCTGGAGCAGGCCACATCTCTGGGAAGAGAAGAAAAGAAAAGCGAAAGCAGGACAAGTGCTGTTCTTATCAGAGCTCAGGACCTTTCAGCATCAAAAGGTCTCAGAGGTCTCAGAAAAAAAAAAAGAAAAAAAAAAAAAAAAAAAAAAAAAAAAAAAAAAAAAAAAAAAAAAAAAGTGCTAGCATTGGCCAGCAATTTTGCTGAAGAGCATTGATAAAATCTCACAAATGTTCTAGTTCATGATGGACACCACAATGTTATCAGCAGAGGCACTGCCAGCAGATGGACTTGGCAGGGGGAAGGGCTGAGGCTGAGGCTGCACAGCCTGCACCCCAAACAGCTGGGGACCAGCACCACACTCCTGACAGGGAGCCCAGAGACCTTGTAACAGCAAACAAAGAGCAGCCTGGAGATAACCTCCTCACAAAAGCATTGAGATGGACGTGGTTAAGCAGCCAAAGGGTGAGCAAATTGATCAGGAAAACCAAAATAAGTTCCGCCAAAGTTGTGGACAGCTCACACATCACAGCCAACACCACCAGGGACAGGAGAACAGGAAAAAGCAGTTATTTGGTTTTGTCCCTCACATCAGCCACCTCACTAAGCAGCTCAAAACACCCTCCCTGCAGTGGCTGCATAGCAAAGATGATGTGGAGGTAGCTGATGTGTGCAAATAGCTGTGTAATTGTCTGTTCTGGCTCACAGGCTCCACAGGATCACAGCAACACTCCTACGTAGGAAAGGGAGCTCAGCTATGCAGGTGGGGGGAGCTGCCTGTGCCCAGCCCTGGGTGGAACTGTCACAGGGAAGGGCTGAAAATGCAGCAGAATTAATGAAGAATAAAGCACTGTTTTAGTGTACAGTTTCCTCTTTTCCTATTGGCAAGAAAGTTTTGTGCATTTTTGGGGGTTGTTCACAAGTAGATAATTTCTGCTTTGAGAAATGGGCCTATAAATTGATTTTTAGGGTCTGCCTAAAGTCAGAAATATTTCTAGCTTATTTAACAGCCAGTTCTGCCTAAACGATTTCTAAATTGGTTAATCATATGGATTTCAGATAGTGTATAAAGCAAGCACCAAATTTTTTTTTCCTGCACTAAGTTCAAGGTAACTTTGAAAAGTCTATTAAAGCTGATGCAGTAAAAGTGTTCAGATCACCTGTAGAATTGTTGTGCTGGTTTTGGCTGAGGTAGAGTTCATTATCTTCATGGTAGCTGCTGCGGGGCTGTGGTTTGGATTTGAAAACAGTGAAAAGAGTGTTGATAATACAGAGATGTTTTTGTTATCACTGATCAGTTCTTACCCAGAGCCTTTCCTGCTCCTCACCCACCCCAGCAGCAAGAGGCTCCCCAGGGAGCTGGGAGGGGACACAGGCAGGACAGCTGACCCCAAGTGACCCAGGGCATGTCCCAGCCCATGTGGCACCACGCTCAGCACACAGAGCTGGGGAGGAGGAGGAAGGGGCACGTTTGGAGTGATGGTGTTTGTCCTCCCAAGTCACTGCTCCAGGTGATGGAGCCCTGCTGTCCTGGGGATGGCTGAGCACTTGCCTGCCATGGGAAGTGGGGAATGATCCCTTGGTTTGCTTTACCTGGTGAACTGTCTTTATCTCAACCCATGAGTTTCCTCACTTTTATCCTTCCAATTCTCTCTCCCATCCCGATGTGGGGGATATGAACAAGCAGCTGCAATGGAACCATTGCAAATAAAACACTTGGGAAAAGTTTTGGATTGCCAAAACCAAGATCTAAGCAGGGACTGAGTTAACTGCTAAGGAATCACCTTATTCCTTTCTTCCAACTAAACTACAGAAGGTAACAGCTCCTGCCAAGAAAGGTGGGGCCAGCAGGAACTTAACCATTGCTGCTGGAGGAGCTGGGACCAGCTTATGAAAAAAAGGTCCCCCATTGTCACCCACTTCCATCTGCACTTGTGATTTATCCCACCACGTTGTGATCTCAGGTCTTGTGGGCCCAGCCTACACACGCTGACTCTTTTCCTGCTCTAACTCTCCACTCCATCCCTTCAAACTCCATCAGTCAGGGGGAGCTGGGAGCAGCACTGAGTTGTATTTACTAGCTCAGCAGCCAGCTCCTGTGGCTGCTCCTTGTGGGCTGACTTGAGGCTATATTTAGAGCATGAAATCCCTCTTACCTCTATAAATTCTTTCAGTGACTCATCACGGGGAAATTAGCAGCCCCTACACAACCGTGAAAACAGAGAAAAGGATACTTTTGGGAGAACTGCCAGCACCCTTTATCGCCAGTGAGAGTTTTAATTGGCAGCAGCATTTGTGCTGGTTTTGATCCACACTCTTCTACACTCAGCACAGATATTTAAGCACGAGAAGGCGTAGGAATGGTACAGATGAGGCATGTGAGCATGAAGCCATATGGGAGAGTGCTGAGCCCTTCTCTCTCTAGTATCTCTCTAGTATCAGCCTGAATTTATTCCAGTGTCTCTGCTGCAGCTCGAGGCTTACACAGACACAGCAAAGGTGGTGTTTGCAGTCAGTGAGGAGCACACAGTCTGATGTGTTTGTAGGGTTCCAACACTTGGGGTTTGTGGGAGGGGGCAGGAGGAAGGGTTTTCTATCATTCCATTTTTGTGTGGTGGGAGTTTAACAGGCAGCTCTGGGGGAAACTCATCATGTTTAATTATCTTCTTCGTGTTAAAAACAACTTCAACCACCTCATTAGTTACCATCCATAGCTGATCAATTACAGCAGGAGTCACCACTCCAAAAGGGCAAAATTAACTTCAGTAATATTCATCTTTCTGTATAATGTCATATTATGGAGATGATAATTTTCTTGGAATGGGTGTCTCCTTTTGTTGTCATTTCCCTGGTTTGCTGTGAGCACTGGGACTCTCTGAACCTTCTGTGGTGGGTAACACCATCCAGTTTAATGCAGGGAGCATTAGAAACTTGGCACATGATATGCCCAGTCATCTCAATTTCTACCTAGAAGGGCTGAAAGAGAAGAAAAAGCTGCCTGACCACAAATAACTTGTATACAAAGGGCACGGGCACCAAGAACAAAATAGACATTGTAATTATTGCTTCCAGTGGCTCCTCATGCCCCACTGCTGAGCCAAGGCAGCTCCTGAACACCAACACCCACCAGAGATCATGGCAGTCAAGACAAGAACAGGAGCTGGAGCTGGAGCTCCAAAACAGGAGCCCCCAGAGGGGCTGATATCAGGGAGATAAGGCAGGAGCTGGCAGTCCCAAACACCACCACACTGTCCTGGCCAGCTCCTGAGGCAAACTGGGCTGGATGTGATCAGTTCATGGCATAAACCTCTGTCTCTGTGGCAGGGCAGCCTAGGACTGTGCAGTCCAGGAGCTCTGTGCAGTCTGCAGCTGCTTCCCCAGCTCAGCTGGCCTCAAGGGCAGCCCTGAGATGGTTGATTCTTCTCAAAATCTGAGCTTTCCCTTCATGTGCTCAAATCTACCTGCAAGGGACTCACCAGATCCCACACAGCCACAATAAAACTTCAGTGAGAGAAGTTTTAGTGTTCTTGAGTGTATAAATGCTGCTGAGATATCAGAGTTCACAGCACACTTCTCTCTTCCATCACTTCCAGCTATTTTGCACTGCACTAACAACTAGAACAGCCCATAATAGGGGAGCCACTCCTGTAGGCTGTGAGCCATGCCAGTAGCCTGGCTGAGACTGTGGAAAGCAGTAGCTCAGGAGAAAATTCAGGCCCCAAAAATTACCTCACCAGCATCACTGATAATAATAAACGGATGCAGACAATTAGAGAATGGGAAAAAGCTCCATGGAGCTGATGAAGTGAGAACCCTACAGTGAGAAAGTCTCTCAAAAACGGCTGAGTTTGTGTTTGGGTTTTGCTTCCCGGCGTGCAGAAATTAGGAATGAAATACTGCTGTAAATCTGGCTGTTAGAGGAGCTCCCCCAGCCCTTTACTCACATCAATCATCTGATTGCCTCCAGTGAGAGCCTTTCCATGAGTGAGGGCTTTTGGCAGCAGTGAAGTTGGAAAGATGAAGCACTTGCACATAATGACAGATTCATGGAATAATATGAATATTTATACATGCTGGCATGGGAGCACTGAGTTTCCCCATACAATTATTTATGCTGTGTGTTCAGACATGCCATTCATCTGGGCTGCTCTCAGCCCAGCAGGTTTGTGGCTCACAGGGGCAGCCAACACACACTCAGCCATGCTATGCTCTGCTCTGCTCTGTACCAGCTCTGATTCCATCCTCAGCTCCTGCTGAGCAATGCCAAGGCAGGGAAGGCAGATTTCAGCCCAGCATTTTCATAGGGTCCTCTGCAAGCTTTACTGGCTGGGCTCTCCTCCCCACAGCTCTGCTTTCTCTTGGCTTTTGCATGAAGCCAGAGGGGTTCTCCTCCACACCTCTAAATGACTCATCAAGGCTGAGGCCCAGAGACAGAGCTTGAGAGCTCTGGACTGTCTCTATAGGTCTGTCCATGTGGCAAACACACAATTTTTTTGGTTCCAGAGCAGTATTTTCAAGAGCATGGCATCAGCTGCAAAGGGGTGAGCAGACATTGCAGATCTGGGGTGCCAGCTTGCTGCAGGAAAGGAAAATATTTTGCTATTGTTATCGCTCAAAATGAACACTGGCAGTCAGAATGAAGCTACCAAACATATCATGAAACATCAGGATACAATTATTGCAGGGAAAAGCTACCAGACATCTCACGGGATAAGGGGTTTGAGCAGGCACAGCATGGAAATGGTGTAGATCTGTCCAAGAAAACCAGCCTGGGAGAGGCCCTCACCATGGTGAGGTGAAGAAACCCTACACACTGACTGTATTGACTAAGATATTTCCCTGCCTGCAGTATTTTCCTTTGTAGAACAGAAATCAGCAGAGTAATACTCCTCAGCCCGTGGCGTGGGTGGCAGCTTAGAGACTCACATCCTGCCAGAGCTGAACTGTGAACTCCTAATCCCAGAGTGCCAGGAAAACATGTTCCCAGGGAAGATTGCTTTCTAGCAGCATTTTCCTCCTCTTTATTTAATAGCCAAATGCAAATAGCACTGCACTCCCAGCCTGCCAGCAGCAATGGTGTGAGGGAACCTCAGCCTGCCCCTCTCGTGTAACACCTTCCCAATTACTCCTGACATCCTAAACAATCAAAACTAATTACAACCACCATGTCACTTCTCCAGCAAGGAGTAAAATTGTGATGAAAACGATGATGGGGTAATAGAAACATTCATCCTGTGCACATCAGCAATCCCAACTCACTCGTGTCCTGAAGGCTTTAGGGTGGACGTGCTCTGAATCCAGAGAGGTTCAGAGCAGACTGGGGAATAGCTGTGTGAAGGATTCTGACCATAACCCCTCAAAGTTAATTACAACATCAAGTGCCTCCAAACCAGTGGCCTGTAAATAAACATTTTTCATGGATATTCTCATTCATGAGAATATAGAAGACAGATTGCACCAGCAGAAAGGAGATATCTGCCATTCTTTCAGGTGGAAAAAGCTCAAGCTCATCCCCCTCCACTGCCTATTGCTGAAAAGTGGTTTAGGAACACAAGATCCAGCAGCAGCAGCTCTGCTCTGGGGCTCACCACCAGAAACTCCTTGTGTGGAGCCCACACTCAGCATCATCCAAGGAATCACCTGTAATGAGCAGAGCAGATTTTCCTACAGAGCACGGTCTGAACGTGGCCACCATGGGAAGGCTGTGTCTGGGGGGTCAGTGATGTCCCAAAAACATTCAGTTTACCCCTGAACCTCACAGGATCTCATGGCCACAATAGACAGGAGAACAGCCTGAACCCTGCGGATCTCATACACCAAAAAGCTGTCTCTAAATCATGCATCCTTAAAACCCAAACACAAGCTTCCACAAGCATTTAAATGCCAGACTCCTCTGTGTGAAGTTCATTTGAGTCACACAGTTCAGGCACACAGGGATTACCCTTTTCCCCCAATGCTACACATACCAGGCTCAGAGGCTGAACCAGGAGCAATTAGCAGCATGTTCAGCAGTGTGCTCAGCAGTATCCTCTGTTGACAGACAAATGTCTGCCCCAGCACAAATGTAATTATGGGCACTGCACCTTTTGGTGAAACACAGGAGGAAAAGTTGGTCTGTATGCCTAGACAGAACATTCAACCAAGAAAGGTAAATAGACAAAGACTGAAAACAGGCTAAAGTCTATTAACAGAGGTTGTGCTGCATGCTAGAGTTTGGAATAGAGCCTGAGTGTCTGCCAAATCCATACCAAAACTCAATTTATTGCCTTCCTATCCCACTGGGGAGAAGATTTATGCAAGACTCAAGCAGTCAAATCCAAAGATATTAAACATACAGAATGCTGCTTTACCTATCACAATGCAAATTATATCAGCCATAAGCCATAAAAGAGCTCATTTCAAACAACAGTAATTTAACAGAGTTATTCCAAGGAGAACTAGTGGCTGTATTTGTTTTCTTTCTGATATTGCAATAGCAAACCATGCATGAAGTTTATTAAGCCATGCTAATGTCTTTCTGTTCCAGCACATTTTAGCCATATGGAGGATCTGGCTGGTGCTCGAAATACAAAATTGTTGTTTGGGGAGAAATATCCTGAAAAGCTTCAGCCGCTCCAATTGTTGATTTCTTCGAAGATGCGAATAATACATAATCAAAATGTCAGAATGGATGTGGTACAACATGCTGGAATGCATCAAAGGAAGGCAATTTTCAGACCCCGAGGAGACACAGGCAGGAAAACATCTGAGTTCACATGAAACATTTGGCACAACCCGAAGGGCTGGTGCTCCCCAGGGAGAGGTGACAGCAGTGGATCCAGAGAACATCCAGACACAGGTGCTGTGTCATGGAGAAATCCCTCCCAGGGCAGCCAGATCTCCAAATTGAAGGCTGGAGATAGTAAATCTGTGAGGAGAAATCAGGGTCAGGTTCAAATGCTAAAGTCTGGCTTTCCCTGTGACTTTGGGAGCTTATCCAGGGACACAAGCCCTGTCCAGGGTGGTGGGCACTGGGTGGGAGAGATTCAAGGGGTGGTACTGGGGTTGCTGATGCCATTTCCATAAATCAAAAAGTTCAAAGAGTTTACATGCAGAAACAAAAGCCTGGAAGAAGCCTTCCCAGTATAGAGAAGCTCCTAAAAGTTATATCTAAGTGATTTTTCATGTGAAAAATCTCTTTCGTGTGGTAAATTCTGAATCACATACAACTCACAAGGGAAATCTCAGCAAAGGTTAAGACTTTAAAGTCCATCACTATCAACTATCTTCGTTTAACTTTCCAGACCCTTTCAACCATATAACAAATCAGTTAACAAGATTTGGATTCCATAATCATTTGCATGCCTTCCTTAATTATTTTTATATAGATATATGATTTTCATTTTATTGAAAGATGACACAATGTCAGTAAATTAATTCCAAGAAACATTTTACATGCCAATTTTTTTTTTTTTTGCCATCCTCAGGACATACTTTTTTTTTTTTTTTTTTTTTTTGTTCCGCTATAATTCATGACACCATTTAAAACTGACTTTCAGTAAGGTTGGCCATAAAACAAATCTAAAGGGGCTACAAGAGAGCTGGAAAAGGACTCTGGACAAGGGTAAGGAGTGATAGTACAGGGGGAAATTACTTCAAACTGACAGAGGGCAGACTCAATTACATATTTGGAAGAAAATCTTTCCTGTGAGGGTGTTGAGGCACTGGCACTGGTTGTCCAGAGAAGTTTTGGATGTCTCATTCCTGAAAGTGCTCCAGGTGAATTTTGGGGAGGTTTGAGCAATGTGGTCTAGGGCAAAGGTGTCCCTGCCAGGGCAGTAGAGGGGTTGGAACAAGGTGATCTTTAAGATCCTTTCCAACTCAAGCCCTTCTGTGGCTCTGTGACTTAATGCAAACTGAGCTGTGCTAACTGTGTGTGCTCCTCTTATTTAAAAAAAAAAAAGGAAAAGGAAAAAAAAAGACAGTCACTCTTCAGTGACTGTCTTGAGGAGAATTCCTCACAGAGTCATGCCAGGATGATACAGAAAAGCTGTAGAAAAGCTACAAACTAATGCCAGATCTCCTTCCTCCCACTCTGATACTTTTAGCTGTAAGGCCATCTGGTAAGAGAGATATAAAGCAAATTCTAACTTGCCCTCAAAACACAAGCATAGTTGAAAACTAGATTAACTATAGTCCATTTGAGTTCACTGGCAATGTGCCAACCAGTAAATTAGATTGATCACCACTAATCTCCATCTCCATCACCGCTGGGCCCTGGTTGAGCCCAGGGATAGAACCAGTAGAGCCAAATGGGAGGAAATTGAATCAGGGGTTTGATTTTGTCTTCAATAATTTTTAAGGAACAGACTGGCAGACCAGGCCACTCTCAGCTTCCAACTCCTCGTGGTGGAGAAGCTGCAGAGAATTAATTTGCAGAAAGTTTGTCCAGAATTTTGAACCGTGACTAAAAGATGATTTTAGCCTCATTAACCCAGTCAAGCAATTCCTTCCAAGTCTGACCCTTAACTGGAAATGTGCAGTGGAAGGGTACTACAAGGCATTCACATCATCAGTTCTGCTCCTTTTATTGTTTTAGAAGAGTTTAGTCCAAACAAACCCTCTCGGAGGCACAGGTCGTGTGTACTCTGCAGAGAGACATCCAGCAAATTCCAGGTAGTGAAGAAAGGTTCTGGATGCTTGTGATATTCAAATGCAGAGCTGGCTGAAATGCCAATTATGTCTCCTGCAAAAGAAATGTCTGTCTGTGCTGTGAACTTCTATAAGAAAAACCAAGCTACTTCCAGGTGTTGAAATCCCTCACAGAAGAGCCAAGGGAAAAAAAAACCTCAACAAACAATAGAACAACAAAATATGCAACTGTTGAGTTACATTAACCTCATGTTTGACTCACTGGGGCATGATCCTCCTCTGCTGAGCCCAACTTGAGCATGAGGCAGCCTTGAACCAACCCTCCTAAGCCATGTACCCCTGACCCCCCTGTGCAGCACATCAGCAAACACAGTGTCCTGATTTACTGAGTGATTCAGGGGTTAAGTATCACGGGTCGATGTAGTCTTCATTTAGACACAGCTTTCTAGCAGTAATAGTAATCTCAAAAATATTATGTTGATTATTTCTACCTCTTGCTGACCCTGAGCCATATCCTTATTTTTCATCTGCCTTCTCCCCTTGCTACTGCTCTGCTTCCTTCCTAAGTTTTCAACTAAATCCAAGCCATTGACGTAATTCAGGCATTTTGAGGGCAAAACAACACCCACCCTTGAGCCTGATCCAGAAGCCTTTAAAAACCATTCTGAGGTCAAGTCATTAGGATTTCTCAGCTGGCCAGAGAAGCTCATGGAAAGAGCTCCCAGGTGCTGAACAGCTCCGAGGTTCAGGACAGAATAGGATGAATGTTTCAGCACTGTTTCTTAGACTACAGCAGCTTCTGCTGCAGTTCACTGGGGGCCTCAGCAGCTGCCAACACTGATTGCTAAAGGAGATTTCTCAGTTCAGCAGTCATAAGTGGGATTTCACCTGTGCAGCACTTCTACACATGAGCAAAAATAAGATTGAACCCACAACCTCAGTGATATTAGCACCGTGCTCTAACCAACCGAGCTAATCTCAGGGTCATATTAAATGCCTCTCACTTCAAAAAAACAACGTGCGAATCATTATTAGAGGTTTAAGCTCTCTATTTCCAGACAAATCTGTCCCTTACTTCATCTTGAGTAGAAGTAATACCACCCTCAAGGACTCCCCATTTGACAATGCTGAGAGATTATCAGCAATAGAATCCATAATATGAACTGAAGCTGGAGTTTAGATTCAAGTATTGCTGGTTTCTACTTGTGTCTTCTAGTTTTGAATTTTCAGTATCTGCCTTCAGAAAGGTTTATTAACAACATTCTTCTTTGAACATTACTTGAACTGTTAAGGAAAGAAAGCTGGAGGTTTCTGCCAGGTGAAACACCAGAGAGCAAGAAAAGCAGAGTTAAGAGAGAATCAGAAAATTTGTAATTGAACAGCAGTTAGAAAATAACAGCATCCAATCCACAGTGTAACTACACACCCCCCACCTCTAAGAAGACATCACTACATAAAATTTTTAGTATCTTGGCTATTAGCAGGGCTACACGTGCAAAGCTGGTTATGAAACAATGATTTTAAAAAAGCAACATTTCAGTAGTCTCATGTTTCCAGTATTACTTGCCAGTTTTCTAAACCTGCAACATTTTCTTTCAATAATCTTTGACAATCTTTGCTCCACTGCCTCTAGTAATCAAATACAACAGCAGCAGAAATATTAACCTTGAAAAATTGCAGGAAGTGCAAAGCTGGGTGGATATTTTGGCAGTTTAACTGTGCTTTGCCCAGTGCAGTTAAATAAGCTATGGGATTTCCATCTGCTTTGTGTGAGTGTCAGGCTGGACAGATGTTGGAACAGATCTTTTCTGCATCTGGTAAATGGATCCCCTGGTTCACTCAGTCAAAAACCAAGATCTTCACCAAGGGGCTGGTACTACTTTGGCAAGAATTGGAGGGCTGAAAATAGGTGGGCTGAGCTACTCAAACATGATCTTGAGATCAGAAATGACATTTTCGATTTTCATCTTTTAGGAAATTGAGCCAAAGAATAATGTTCTTATCTGCAGTTCCATGGGAAAAGGACAGTTTCTCCTATGTGTATCTTAGGAACATCTTCCAGTTGCTTTTGCTGAGGCTTAAACTAGCCAGCTCACACACACTGAGCATGCTGTGAGCTGGCCGAGTTACAGCACATGGGCAGCTTGCCAGGCTCATTCAGAATAAAGCACTCAGTAAGTGCAGATTCAGACAAATCTATCTGCATCCCAGGGTGACTAGTCAACTGGATTCACCACCTCAGTGGGCTAAGAGACTGGGGAAAAATGTCTTGGGATAAAAGAGGCACTAGGTGCAGCACTTGGGGAGTTAAAGGCACCTGGGCCATGGCAGCCTGTGCTCTTTGCACTCTCCCTGCCGGTGATTTACCCAGTTATCCTCCAGAAAATGCCGCAGCCCTGGGGAGAGCTATGGGCTCACAGCAATCTGCAGCAGCCAAGCCACTGCTGTGATGACATCCAGGCTTCCCATTACATGTTTGGGGTGCAAAAGAATACAGCTCCCCATAAACCATGGTTGGGCTGGAGGCAGTGAGAAGGGACTAGTGGGGAAAGCAGGCAGAGCCCAGCCTGCTGTCCTGGGTTGCAGTGTAGGCTGTGCACAAAGTATTTATTCTGTCACCATCTTCATGAACTGTTGGAACCAGGTGGGGCAGTGTTTTCCCAAGCCCCTCCTTTGGGTTCTTCTGTTAATGGCCCATCAATGCCTTGCCCAGGACTCACAGGAAACTCCCTCCAGGAGCTCTCTCTGTTTAATGGGCCATCAAGGACTCACTGCACGACTCCTCATCCCATTGGGAGATGCTCCGCCCAGGGGGAGGAGCCAAGCATTCCCACCTGGAGAGAATCTGGGATTTGGGACAGGACAAGCAGCCCTTACCCACTGGATTCCCAGAGGAGCAGAGCTTCCAGACCTTTCTACAGGATCACTGCTTCAGGAAGAGCAGCTCCTCTGGACTGCTTCCCCCATCCTGCTCAGGTTGTATTCTGACTCTGTCAGTGGTCTTTTGTATTATTGCATTCATTTTATTTTAGTTTTTTTTTTCTTTCTTCTTATTAAATTGTATTTCTGACTTGGAGCTTCTCACTCATTTTGCTTTCAAACCATGACATCTGCCCTGCCTCTGACACAGCAGCATCTCCCTCCATCAATCCTACAACTCTCCATGTCAACAGCTCCACTCATCCCTCTCTTGCTCAGGCCAGAGAGAGCAGGCCTGTGTCATGTGTGGGCACCCAGCCCCAACACAGATGGCTCTGAAAGGACAAAGTTGTCACAATACCTTTCACCTGAGATTTCACTCTTACTTCAAACAGGTTTCTTGCCTGTTGGTTTTAATCTGATATTAATTTTTACATAAATACAGGCTCACATCACTGTGATATCTGCTGCCAAACAATGAGACGCTTTTACTTCCCATTGCTGAAACTGGGAAAATATGGATGGGAAGCTGGGAGTGCCCAGACAACTCCCACATCTCTGTGCTCACCTATGTCAAAAATGAAGAAGTGTTGCTGCACTGTCACCTTATTTCAGTCAATAAGGACCAGGTCTTTAGTGGCATAAATCCTGATACACTTGCACTGCAGTGATTCCCTGGAGATGGGTCCAAGCCGCACAGGGCTTCCCTTAGGAGTGAATCAGCTCCATAAGAGTCACAAAGACTTCATTTGCAGTAGATTTTTTTTTCTCCTTAGCTTTGTATTCAGTATTCTACTCACCTGCTGCTGGGGCAGTTTGTCTGCTATGAACACAAACCATTGGGAAAGTCCTTACAGACCCATCAATCTGCCCATGTATATTCCAGATCTCAAAGCTATTTGCTCTTCCTCCTGCTCCCCAGTGCCTCTTACCATGAAACTCAGTTGCAGCATCATTGCCATGCTCTAAAGGAGCTATCATTAAACACCAATCTACCTCTTTCTGAATCTCACTGCTTCATCTCATGAGGCAAGATGTGGATTCATGCTGGCTGACACCAGGTATTTCACATCTGCTTTTTCACAGCCCTGACAGTGTCTCTCTCACTCAGGTAGCTCAGGTGGTGGGAAGAGCAGTGACTGCTAAGTCTGAGCTGCACAGCCAGCCAGGCAGAGAGCTTCTCCTGCAACTCCAGAATGGGTTCCACAAAAAGAGGATTGCAGATCACATTGTCTCCAATGCCTCCTGTGGTTTCACTCTACTCAGGTTACTGATCCCCACTTTGTCTTCTGGAACATCCGATTTTCCACACGCCTCACTGCAGCTCATTTCAAGTTCCAGACCTAAACTCTAGAAACTGCAACTGGCACCAGCCCAGTCCTGCATCTGGCCTTCATTCCTCATCTGAAAAACACAGATACTCCATTCACCCCACAGTAGCCCAGACATCAGAAAAAATGGGAGCCATTATTTGCCTTCAGAAGATTGCCTCCTTATTGCCCTCTGAGTGTCATCCCTGGAACTGGATTACACCAGTCTGCTTCCCTGGAGAGTCGTGGAGCCTCTCTCAAGTGTTTCGTTGGCCAAAGCTCATCTGCCAGCAGAGAGCATCAAGCCAGCTCTCAGCAAGAGCAGCTCTGGAAAAATTGTTTACAAGAGTTTTTAGTCTAAAAGTTTGACAAGAAGTACAAGTTCTAGTTAAAAAGACCCTCAGATATTTGTCTGAAATTGATTCTCAAGCTACAGACAGCCAACCCATTTCAACCAGCACAAGAAGGGCTCAGGAGTAAAGAAAGGGTGGTGGGGTTTTTAAACCATAAAAAATTCCAAACATGAAAAATAGATATTTCTTGGGTTATACTCCACCATTCCAATGAAAAAAACCAGAATTTGATTGAAATAAAATGCAATGGCTTTCCTAGTAGCCTTTACCTCGCCAAACAAACAAGGATTGGAACAGAATAAGGAAAAGACCCCACTGACCTAAGGACAATTCTAGCACTCAGCAACTTGCTGAGCACTGAAGCTGCACTGAGAGATTGATGGGTCCCAGGGGTGGTTAAAAGAATAAGGTTAAAAGAGTAAGGCCATCAGAAAGAACACAGACTTTTGGACAGCAGTAGAAGAATCTTCACAAGACATGGGAAAAAAAAAAAAAAAGCATATAAATAGTAGCTGTCATTAGCAGATGTGTACAGACTAAAAGGGAATGCAAGGCACTGATTATTGTAGCATAAATGCTATTTTAGACAATTTTAAGACACAATGAGAATATATATTATTGCAGCAGCCCTCTTGCTAGAGGGCAGAAATGAGCTGAGACACAGACTTCTTGTTTATCACAGCATGAAAAGGGCCCTGGTTTATTCCTCTTTACACCTCAGCCATCCTGATCCCAACCAATGACCTCCTGCAGCAGCTCCTGCGGTGGGTTTCCCTTGCAGCCTCTGACTGCTGGTTATTTCCTGCTGGACTCTGACTGCAGGGATTGGTGTGAGACTCTGACTGCAGGGATTGTTGTGCAGGCTGTGACTGCAGGGATTGGTGTGCAGGCTGTGACTGCAGCTTTTACCCAGCTAGACTGTGACTGCAGGTTCCAACAACAGGATCTAAGTGCACACCCTGACTGACCTCACAGCAGTGATTCTTTCTCCTCAGGATCCTTCCTCTTCATGATTCTCTCGGTCCCTCTTCCTCAAGGTTCTGCCTCCTTCATGACCCTCCCTCAGAAAAAGGATTCCAGCTCACCCCCTCCCTTTTATCACACTTACCTTTGTTGACTATAGCTGTGACTCATCCGGGGTGAGGCAGTATTGGGTAATTAACAGAGCTGTTCCCTATCAGGGGCCAGGTCATCTGTATTCCCTTCTACAATATCTATCTCCATTTTCCTAAAAGTTTATGCATTCTACGGTTGCACTGAACCCTAGTGGATGCCTATCCACAAAAGAAATACTTTTGTTGTTATCATCTGTGCCTCTCACTATCAAGAAAGTGCACCTCATCACATAAGTGTGGGTATTTACTTCTTACTGGGCTATTCAGCAGCAGAACACCATCGGCACACCACCAGGATGCACTGGAAATTATGCAGAGCTCTGTGTTGGAAGAGGACCAGATCTAAACCAAATAACTCTTTAAGTTTTCATAGTAATTAGGTGCCTGTAACATCTTCTGCCTCCCAGAGAGGGAGGGAAAGAAGTAATTACCAGCCATCCAAACTCCCTGCTACACAAAGAGGGCTCCCACGCTCCTGTCATCTGTGACAACAGCCAGCTCTCTGTGGGCAGCACCTGCCCTATCCCCCTGCCAAACAGCAGCTGAACGAGGCTGCTTCCACCACTCTGCCTTATGGGCGCCACCCTCCTGCACAACACAGACTGCCAGGCTCAAACCCAGGAGCTCATCCCCAGCAAACTCCACAGCACTTTTGGAGAGACAGGGCTGATGGCTCCACACTCACATCTGCAATCTGCAGAGATCACATCTGGCCAAAGCCCACCTGCCAGCAGAGAGCACCATGGCAGCTGTCAGCAAGTGCAGCTTTGGGAGCAAGCTGGGAGCTGGGATTGCTGTCCTGCCCCATGGGTGACAACTCTGCTCTCTCAGCCCATGGATGGCTGATCCTGCCTCAAGAAACAGCCAAAGCAGAGCATGGAGATTCATTCTTTGCTTACAGATTTCAGTAATCATGTTTCAGTCAGCTTCAACAAGAGCAGAATAGATTTTTCTTAGTCAGTTTTTTCTTCCGCTTAAAAATAGGTGACATCCATTTGACTTGTCAGTTTTAATTAGTATTTGCATTATGTTCTGCTCTAAAGAAGTTGTTCTGTTTTGACAAACAAGGGAGAAAAAATCTGATACATAACTCAAGCCTAGAATTTAGGATGTCAACATGAAAGGCAAAACTAATTAAAATGCTTCACAGGAGATCCCAGCGCTTCCCACAAACACCAGTAACATGATGTTTTAGACAGGCATTCTTTATATTTGTATATTATAAACACATCCAAATAGTCAGGGATTCACAAAATTAAAACTGACATCAATTAGTGCTAGCAATGGAGCACAGATCAAGACTTGTAGCTAAGTTCAAGCCTAATGATACTGGATATTGCTGCAAGAACACATCAAGAATCAATCCCTATTTCAAATAATAGAGTGTAGTGACTCAAGACAAAGATGTGAAGAGAATGTTGTTGGCAGCAGCAGCTAATGAGTAGAGAATTGACAAAAAAAGTGCAGATTCTCCAGAGTGCACTGCTGTACTGAGTCAGTATTGCATACAAATATAACCCCAGGGACACCAGCAGAAATAAGCATAATTGTTAAAAAAGTTATTTGACTTATTAGACATTTCAATTGACTCTGAAGCAGACTGACAGAACAAATATTTTCCCTTTTTTTGAAGCAGCTAAGCTAACCAAACTTACAGGTGAAGTGTGCAGCCAGGGCAAACTCATGTGCACATCCCAATGATTCTGTTTAATGTTTAGTGCCATTTCTGACACTGCAGAGTCAAATGAAGAAGTGGTCACATCTCCCTTTACAAAAAGAAATACCACCACAGGAATTATTCTTTACTCACATAATAATATTCTGATATCTCACCTAGAGGCAAAGGCAGTGCAGTGGGAGCCAGGCAGGTGCTCAAAGATCCCCATGCCCAGCCTAGTCCAGAGCTGAGGAGCTCTTAATTCAGGCTGATATTATTCAGGATTCCTGCCTAACTCCATATATCCTTTTAAGGCTGTATTTGAGAACTGAAGTCACCCATGGCCCAGTGACAGGGCAGGAAACAGGTAACCAAGGCACTGGCAAAGAGTCAAGATGTCACTGCACAAACTGCTCACCTGAAGCTGGCCCAGGGATGAGCACTGAGGTGGAATTTCACACAGCCAACAACAGTCCTAAACCCAGTTAAATTATTTAGAAAAGGCTGGCAAAAGCTCTGGATATCTTCCTGAATAATGAAACCCAGCAGATAATATAATTGAGTATCTAATTTCATAGCAGCTGTGAAATTGTCTGCAAAACATTTACCCCTCACACATCTCATCCCATCTACATAAAATCAAGTGACTTGGGAGCAGCAGAAACTCAGTCTAGCTGACAAACCAAAGCAGTGGATGCAATTTTACAGCTAATTGTGACAAATTCTGCTTGGACCAGCCCTGTTTATTATCTTTATCAATGATGTAGACGAGGGGATCAAGAACACACTAGGTTTCAGGCTTTCTGTGCTGACAGGCACTGACCCCCAAGCAAACACTGCAAACATTTCCATGACCTGAGGCCATGGAAAAGGCTTCCAAAATTGAGTGACAGCATTGAGGTTACAAGTGTGTAGTTTGGATAGAAGTGTGTGATATCACATGGTGGAAAACTTAAGAGTTTAAGGTTCTAGCATATAGTAATATATATATATATAACAAGATGGAGGTTGTTAATTTTGCCTACACGTGAACTGCTGGAGCAATCTCCAATTTTTTAAAAAGACCTATTTATACTTCCATCATTAAGTCACTTCTCACTTTCATTTTTTATCGCCACTTAAACCTCCAACAGTCCTAATTTCTAACTGATAAAACCAAATCATTCTGGATTGGGCCCAGTTCTCCTCCTACACTAATGTTACATTAGCATAACTACAGCTCTCAGTGAAATTAGTCTTGTTCACTTTGCTGTGAAACAAAGAAAAAGAATCAGTCCTACTGTTTCCTCCCTAATGCACTTACAGGAGGAGTTTAGTCCACAAATGCATATACATGGAGGGAGAATTACTCAGTATGGCCAAAGAGCATTGCAGCAAATCTGATATTTCATTGTCACTAATCATTTTCACCAAGAAAACTGGCTCATTGCAGTTATCACAACACCTGCAGACACTAGAATTAGACAGCAGACATTAGTATGAACACCAAATAAGCCAAAATAACATCAGTCCTACTTCTGAGTTGAAACAATTCCACAAATACCACAAGGAAAATTATTAATGAGCTTGACTGGACTCTAATGTGTTACAGATAATTTCACATCTAAACAGATCAAACATGGCCTGCAGATCTGATCTTTCCCCCACTGCTTTTGGCTGCTCTCACAATGGTTCCTCTGTTACAGAAAATAAATAAAAATCATGGGACTGCAGCAGTGTGAAGAATTTTACACAGGACCCAAGCCCTGGGTTTTGCCCTAGGCCAATATAAAACCATGGGCTCTGCAAAGCCTTGGCACAGCTGACTTATTCAGTCCTCCACACTTCTAAAACCAATATTCACCTTCGATTTTCACTTCAAAGGTCCTGCTTCAGTAGGGTTAATGAGAAACAAAGAAATCACAAAGCAAATTAAGGCTTAATCATTGTGCAATTCCCTTAGGTAACTGAATTGTCTCATCCTGGGTGTTTTGCAGCATAATTAACTGCATCTCAGAACCAAAGGTAGAACACGCTTCAGTTCAAGGTCACAAAACAAGCAGAAAGAGGCAAGCAGAGGCAAGATGTCCTGACTTGTCACCTCCACTCAGTCCCCTGCTTCAACCACTAGGTAGCATCCACTCTTCAAGATGACACAAAACCCAGGAAACCAAAATCAATGCTAGCTGCTGACTGAAAAGATGAAAACGGAGGCTGGGAAAAGAAGCCTTTCCACATTGATCATAGAAAGGAACTGCAGCTTAAGTCAGTGTTTGATGTGCAGTATGTCTGACAAATAGACTTGTACACAAAGTTATCTAGCTCTTTTTATACATCCTTGTAAAAACCTACAGCAACTATGGACTAAAAGATTCAAGCACCACTTCTAAGTCAGCTGTAATTTACTCTTCCTTGCTGAGCTCTTTATCATCCTAATGGCCCTGCCAAGGCTAGAATAAATTCCACCAGACATATCATTAAAGTATTTATATAATCACTACAAGACAGTGACATAATTCACTAAACCCAAAATACCCCAAAATGTTGTTTCTGTCTCTTTACATTTACTGAAGTGCCTTAATTAAATTCTATTTGGCTGCAAAGTGAAGATATGGATGGATTTACATATAATATAGAAATAGTCCATTTAATTAGCAGCTGAGATATTTAATGGCCAGTATTAATTTCTGCTAAACACTGAGACAGAGCTCTCAGCTGAAGGTTCTGAATTCAGGCAGTTGTTCAGGATTCATTTCACTTCAAAGGCTCAAAGGTAAATTTCAGATGCAATTGCCCAACTAAGGAGTCTGAGTTATGAGCTAATCAAGAGACCAACCTTCAGAATTGAGACCTACAGAAATTGCTCCAAAGTGGCCATCTCAGGCTGCAATAAGTCCTCTCTGCTGCAGCCCCGGGGGACAGGGAAGTTAGAGAGGTGCAATTTGTTCCTTTCCCAAAAGCCCAACTACCACACTCCACAAAGCATAAAGATGCGGACTGTGCAACTGCCATCCCAGATATTTTCACCAGCTGTGCTGTTCCAGCCCAGTTCCGTGCCCCTTCAAAGAGGTCACTTACATGTAACAGCAATTCCTCAAACAACAATACCCACCAACACACTCTGAGGCAAGCAAACAGCTCCAAGCATTTTTCAGGATGCTGCCTCTTGGGGTGGGAGCAGTCAAGACTATTCACTGTTTTCCAAAATTTCAGCATCAGAAAACAGAGCGAGGGAAAGGTCTGGCGTCTGAAATGACACATTCTGTCAGGACCAGCAGTTAAAAACAAAGTCTTTATTTCCTTCTTGGAACAAAGTCTGGCCAAATCTCTCCAGCTCTCAGAAGGGATCAGGAGGGGAGCAGCATCCCCACTTTGGAGCTCTCACAAAGGCACCGAGCGGCGCCGATCCCCACTGCAGAGCAGGACTCACACAGACCAGCCAGCAGGACTGCCCCTGCTGTTCATCTACAAACTCCACTTCTTAAACATGCTGAGCACAGAAACCCCTCAGAGTCTGTATTACCAACCTCCTCATTCTTTTTGTGTGCAGTCCTAAGGACACAGCAAAAATAAACCGAGGCTTCCATTGCCTGCTGGAAAAGTGCAGGAGAAGCTTGTGCATGGCAACTAAAGCAAAGCTCATTTTACACTTTTCAGTCCCTGATACACAAAGTGCAAACCCCTGCATTCCCTGATGGAAATACAGGGTCTCCAGGGAGACCTTATAGCACTTCCCAAAGGAGCTGGAGAGGGATTTTTACAAGGACGTAGAATGACATGACAAGGAATAAGGGCTTCAAACTGATAGAGGACAGGCTTAGATTAGATACAAGGAAGAAATTCTTCCCTCTGAGGGTGGTGAGGCCCTGGCACAGGTTATCCAGAGAGGTTGTGGTTGCCCCATCCCTGGAAGTGTTCAAGGACAGGTTGGATGGAGCTTTGAGTAACCTGGCCCAGTGGTAAGCAACCCTGCCTATGGCAGGGAAGTTGGGATTAAATGAGATTTATAATCCCTTCCAACCCAAATAATTCCATGGTATTTCCTCAGTAAAAATAAAAATATCAGCCTTCTTTCACAACCCCCCCATCCTTTTCTTTGTTGCTTGTAGGTTATAGATTTTCAATTGTTCAAGTAGATGTGAATCTGTAAGGCTTCACCTCTAACCGCCCTGCATGGGCTTTTATGTTACAGAGCAGTTTCAGGCAGCAAAATGTCAAAATAAACAAGATAAACAGGTAACTGTGACAAGTTTTCCCACGGGTAGAAAAACATTAGCAGCACCTGCTGCGTTTTCCATCTGCTCTGAAGTACCCAGGAGGAAAATACACAGAACTTTTGTGTAGCAAGTAATTTGAAATGTACGACTGGTCTTGATTCCTCTAGGAAAACCCAGGCTGTGTCAATAAATAAATAATCGTACATATACACATTTCTATATCATGAGGAAAGCAGTATAAGATCTGCTCTAGAGTCCAAAGGGCTTCAAGTCAAAGTGTAGCTCTTTTTCCTTCCCCTGTCAATTCCCCTCTTTCAGTGGTGGCCTGCAGGGAGGGGATGAGCCTGGGAAGGAAGGAGATATCTAGTCTAGGAGACATCAGGAGAGTCTCAGGTAGAATCAATTGCCCTCAGGGTTTGCAGACAAAGGCCCTGCTACCAGTTTCATGCATGGCTTGGTTATGACTAACCCAAGCAGGGTTTAACCCCTGTCATTGCCTAAATACTTAACAGGCAGGGCTAGGTGTTCTGGGGCTTGGTGTCATCAGCTCAGGCAGGAGCACAGCAGCTCTCTGGGGCCAGGGGAGCTGGGAGGGGCAGAGCAGGGCAGCAAGGACAGGTCCTGTGTGTGTGTGAAAAAATACTCCTTGTCACCACTTCAAGTCCTCCATCACAGGGCAGGCAAAGCCCACAGGCCACCAGGACAGAGCAGCTGATTCCCACAGGAGAGATTTGCTTTCTGGAACATCTTTTGGCTTTCCCATAAAGAGCATTGTGCCAAGGAAGCAAACTTCCCTCCCTCAGCTCTCTGCTCCTGGGGCAGAACTGCCCCCTCCTGCCTCAGCCAGGTGTCTCTCCTGGTTTAGTCTCACCAATCCCCACTGGAACTGGATGTGGTCTCAGTTTCACACCACCCCTGGGTGCTGTAGTGCCCCTGGGGCTGGCACAGCAGCCACAGCACATCCTCCTCCTCCAGCCACACAGTGTCTGGGAAAGCAGAGCCTCTCTCCATGGGGACTGAAGCCCTTGGGGGCTCCAGCTCATCAGCCCCATCCTGTCCCTGCCTGGCCAAGCTGTGCCCAGGTTGCCATTCCTACAGCTTTGGGGCTCTTTAGAGCCAGACACAAACTAAAAGAAAATTGTCCTTTGGGAGCACTTTACAGGAACCACTTAATTTTATTTACAACTAAATCATGGCTGGGGAGGGAAAGAGAAAAAAAACCAAAAAGCAAAATCTTACTAAACTGCCAATACATGTGTTCATTTAATAGTTTCTGAAGTGTGCTCTGGTTTTCTCTAGGTTTCCTTAGTATTCCTTACCATATTGCCTGTTTCTCTGCAGCCACACACCCATTCCCTACCACCTGCATGTCCAAAAACTCTCGGGTCATTTTTTATATTAAGGGGTTTCTTAAATTCATTGTCCTGGCCAGGTCCCAGTTCAAGTACAATCCCTTCAAATATTCCTCTCTTATTTCAACTAGAAATGTCTATTACAATTACTCCCTGCAAATTCTTTGGGAGCTTTTTCCATGCCTCTTTTTTTTTTTTTTTTTTTTAATTGAAAAACAGCTGTCACTTTTCACCCAGGAGATGGTTGTATTTTGATGCCACATTAAACTTCTATCCTACACACTTGTCAAAACCAGTGGAAACCGACCTCAAGGCAAAGCAACCTGCTTACAGTTGAGAAAAAAAATTGCATCCTATTTCCAGGGAAATTCTGAAATTGCAGAAGAAGCACAACGCTGACGGAAGGACATAACACTTTATTAAATGTGCTATGTATAAAATATTCCACATACTAAATAAATTATGTGCTTCAACTGGACAGACATAAAATGGTTTGATGGCTCAAGTCTATTTAAAAGGTAATCTAAGCAAGGCGTGACTGTACAGACATTGCACCTAATCTAAAAGACATTAAAGTTTCCCTCATCTCTTAGAAGCGATCATTTGAGTTAAAAACCTTATCAGGAGACCATGCTTGGAAAGAAAACATATTTCACTTAATGGTTCAGACCCACCTTGTTTGCTCTGGAAACCGACCCTGGACTGTAAATTCTATCTCTGCTGTACAGCACTTATAGTCCATGAATAATGGATATTATAAACAAGCACTAGAAAATGAAAATTCAGTTAACAATATTATGGAGCTTCCATTCACAAGTGTAGTTCATGACTGATATGAATTTTAAGGTTCTTATCACCAATGAAAAAAAATTTGCATATCCCATCACAGAGTTCTTACGAGAACCTATTCTGCATTTCTTATCTCAGGGTTTTTCTGGTAAGAAATATCACATTAGGTCCAGTGATTTACATTTTTTCAATAAAATTCTAAATACATATGCAGTAGCTCTTTACTAGCTGGTTTCAGGTTATAAATTATAAGCTTGGAGGTAAATACATTAGGACAAATATTGATTTCTAAGTAGTCACTATGAGTAAGATTTTATCCTGGAATTAAATTATCACACCTCTTGTGTTTTGTATCTCTGTCTTATCTCCCAGTTACTACACTTTGTGACAAGTAAATAAATAACACTGCCTCACTTCTGACAGTTCAATTCATTCTGTTCCACATGGAAGAAACAGCAGGTACAAGTCCATGAAAGGGTTTTCTGGCAGCTCTGCTCAGAGAGACATTTTGAGATTTGCCACTATCATAAACATTGCTTTCAGTGTGTCACATCACCAGGCATTGCAGGTTTGACTGCAGAAGCAGCAGGTGAAGTCCAGTGCTTGTTGGAAAAGATTTAAAAAGTAACAATGCTGCTTGGGGATGTCATTGAATGAACAGTCCTTGTTCATTCAGCATGTCTGCTCCACCGCTTGTCAGCAATTCTTTGGTTTAATGGATGTTTCTTGTTTTATTGGATAATCTCAGCCTCTGGTACCTTCACACCATGGCTGTATGTGACATCTGGTTAGGAAACAGGAGCTCAAGTTGCAGGTACAATTCACCACACTCCCATATGCCCTGCTTCACAGCCAGCACAGAGAGTCCCCCAGAACAGCACCAGTCAAATCAGCAATGTAATCAGTGCAACCTGTGGACAGAACTTATTGGCTGAATGATACAGCAAAACCTGCCCCAAAACAGAAGTGGGGCAAAGAACAGAACATCCTGCACACAGCATCCTCACAAAGCTCTGTGATGGAGACTGAGGGAGCGTCAGCCCTGGCTGTGCCCCCAGCCCAGGGTGACCCTCTCTGTCCCAGTCCTTCCCTTCAACCCAACACCACCTTGTGCCCTGCCCTGCAACCACCCTGGCTCCCACAGCCTCCTGTTCACAGCTCAGCTGTGCTGTCCTTCCCAGGAGAGAGCAGGGAGATGGATGTGACAAACTCTGCTTCCATGGCACCCCACGGGAAAGGGACCAGAAAGACAAAGGGACACACAGTCAGCAGACCAATGGCTCTATGCAGAAAGTTTCTTCCCTGATGAGGAAGGCCAGAGTGCATCAGGGAGCTGGCTCACAGAAGAAGACCTGTGGATCCAAGGGGATGTCTCAGATGCCCTGGGTCATTCACCTCCAGGTCCAAGCTGGGCTGCTGAGGTGTGTGTGAACTCAAGTATGTCTGTCAATTCAATATGCTTTCTGGGAGTCAACAAAACTCAAGCTGATGTTCCAAATATTTATTAAAAAGTAGCTGCTAGTGGAGAAAAAAAAATCAGTAAGTAGTCCAATGGCAGATTTATTACATTTTTAACAGGTAAAGGGAATTAATCTATTTTATGAACAAAAATGGAAATAGGAAAGTATACTGAAGGATCCTCAATTAAACATTAAAATGGAAACAGCATATGCAATACACATTTATATATAAATATATTGGTTACATTCTTCTTAAATTGACAAAACAACATTCATTAACAACATCCAAAATATTTCTTTGTGGCAAGAGATTCATCATCCTTCACAGCAATACTGCCTCTCCATAAGTTTCCACGACAACAATTTTAGAGCTTGGGACTAGAATAGGTATTCAACACACCATATGAAACCCAGAGCAAGTGATCTGAAACTAGTTTTTTATGAGATCTCAATGAGACTTAAGGCCAGATACGCAACAAGTGGAATTGGCAGAACGTGATTTAAACTGTGGGATCTCACTGAAATCTCGAATTTGGATTAAAGCTAGATTCCCATAGGGAAACTGTGACACTGCTCAGAATTCTCAGCTAAAACACACTTCCCTTTTTCTGTAAACAAATGCTAACAAAAATAAACTCTCTTGTACCCTGTTAACCATTTCCTAACAAAAATAAGGAGCTGCTCGGGTAGGTTTAAAATAAAACTCCATCCTATCCTAAGCACTGCCTCTCTCAAAGTGCTAACGAACAGTGTTCCCTGTCTGAGGCCACATTCCCTGCTTTCCATGGTTCATATTGCAACCCTCAGCTCCAGCAGGAGCCTCCAGCTGTGGTGGCTGAATCAGGTCAGCCCTGGTCACCTCCCTGGGACACTCAGAGCCCTTCTGAACAGGTCGTGCCAGTGCTGTGCTCCCTGTGCTGCCAGAGCCATCCCTGCACTGCAGGGAGCTCCTCAGACCCACCCCAGCACTGCAGGAACTTTGCCTGTGCCCTGCAGAGACCTGGGCTCAGACCCTGTGGCAGGTGAGCAGATCATTTTGCATAGTTTGGTTGAGCAGTGACTCTGTGAGTTCTGGGGAGATGCCCTATCGTGCTCCTGCTGCTCCCATTCCTGCCAGGTGTAGAAGGGACTCTCACAGCTCACCTGTTCAGGACCTCTTTGGACTTGGTTTGGTTCAAATACTTGCTGGCTGTTGACTTTGGAGCCTGAATAAGAAATAGTGCAAATACAAGCTTAAAGAATAAAATAATAATAATAAAACCCCCCATTCCACATTACCTTCACTGAACATTCAGTTAAAAAGACAAGAATCCACACAATGAAACCCCAGTTTTGCGGTATTTGAGATATTTGGCAAACTTGCACAAGATTCCTCACAATTCTCTTAAAGCAGTATATTTCACATGGCACTAGATGCTTCAAATTATTTGCTAATGTGATTCTAACTAACACTGTAGTGGCTAATTGCAAATGACTTTGAAGACTAGTCATGGAACACAGGACATCTCCCTAGAGTGATGGGACAAACACTCCCTGCAGTTATGTGCCCTCAGTGCCTCTCTTATCCAAGTTTAACTCAAAATGATTTTGCTTGCATGGAATGGTGTGAATTCATCCAGGGTGGTTTTTCTGGAAGGCGAACAGACAACAGTTATTTCTGAGGGTCAAAATACCTTTATTTGGCCATGCTGAGGCAGATTAGGAGGCCAAAACAGAACTCAGTTTGATTCCTATTATGGGAGGCTGGCTGCAGTGCATTTTAAAACAACATTCATCTGAAGTGGCTGAGATGTTCAAGTTTGAAACTTCCTAAGTGCCAGGGCACCCTATAAATGCAGGGCCCCCCTCCACTGCAGTGACCTTCACCACATGGCAGCAGCAGCAGCAGAGACACTCAGTCCTCATGGAGGCAACACAGCGTGCAAAGTTCCTTGGCCTGCCTCAGAAACAGACTTAATTTCTCTCAATTTCTCTTCCCCCTCCAAAAAAATCAGCAGAAGGGATGATGAGCAGCAAGTTTGTTTCAGAAAGCAGAGCACAAATGGCTTATTATCTTCCCTAAGGATTAGGCACACAGCCTGGTCAGGCTTTGGGGAAATCCTACATACCTCCATCTCCAGGCAGAGACAAAGTCTGGTGTTGTTCTTTCAGGGCTCAGTGCTGGGAACTAGTCCTGCTTTGACTGGAACCAAAGAGGGAAGGCTGCAGCCCTGGAGCAGGGGCAGGACCCCCAGGGCTCAGAGCCACCCCTGTCCCTGCTGTGCTGCTCAGCACACGGGCATCAAGGCAGGTGTGCTGACCTGAAGGCGGAATTGCACCAGGGGAGCCTTACCTGTTGATTTAATGGGATTGTTTCAAAGCAGGATGCACGTATTTAAAGCCATAAAGAGATGAACTCACAATGAAGCTAAGGAAACAAAGAAGTTATCTCTACAGAGCTGCCGTCACACACATACACACCCCTTTCACACTCCATTAAAGAAACAGCCTTATCTTTGCCCATGTGCTTATGTCTAATGTGATACTGGGCTCCCCAGCACTCCATGGCATTGTTTCCAATGATACAGACAGCACAGTCCAGGCTTTAACAGAACTGATGCATAATTATGCTTAAGCAGCTTTCGTCTCCCTGCGAGTTAATTACAGTTCCGTACGTGAATAAAATGGGAAAAATAATCTCCATTTTTTCTCCCGTCAGCAAATTCATGTTCTGTGATGGGCAAAAGGAGGGATTTTTGGAACAAACACTGCCTTTCCCCTTCTGCTTTTGTCTGCGAGTGTAAATGTTACTGGAACTTAAAAGTCGCAATCTGCGTTACACAGATGGGACTCTGCTGTGTTCATCTTTTTTATTGTGATGTTCACGTAGCAGTGGCTTTTGAAAGATGTTTGGAATGACTGCTGGTCATGACAGGATACTGCCTAAATTAGAATCAGGCTCCAAGTATCTTACTGCAATTAGATTATGTCATATGTCATATACTTACTCATGGCCTGGGAAGGAGAGTGCAAGGGTACTTAATGTCTGTAGATACTCAATTAAAATGAGTGCATCAGACACACACTAGTCTGGCTTCTGCCTGCCTCACATCAAGCCCAGGCTAGGTCCTAAATCTTAAGAGGAAAGTAAAAGGAAAACACACACCATGTCCATACATACTACACCTGCTGGCTAATACCTATCTGTTATCTATACCTGGTTTCCTATCTAAAATGTAAAAAGCCATGCAGTTTACACTTTGTTTTGATACAGTTCGGGTTAAGTTAATGCTAGAAAAATAGAATTCAGTGGGAGGGGAGAAAGGTTTGTCTGTAATAAATGGCAATTTTGCTGTCTCTTGAAGGTTGCATTTCAAGCATAACTGCATTTCTTCATGCACTCTGAATGCTTCCCTTTTTGAGTATTGGCATGCTTGTGGCAAAAGCAACCAAACCAATTAATTAGGCACACAGTGAAAGATGACATTAAAAAAAAAAAAAAAAAAAAAAAGAGCAGTCATTTCCACTCTGAAAATCCTTACTCAAAGCCTTGATGTCACAGCGATAAGCTAAGCATGAAAGGTTGCATGAGGGCAACTCCTTCCTTGCATGAGGGCAACACCAGCTGTGCAATGCACACAGCTAGAAAGGCTCTTACATATTATATATACAACTGTAATCCAGAATAAATAGTACTGTCCTGACTCATAGGTGTATTTCAGCGTGGTTGTTGTTGGTTGTTATGGCTGGAGAGTGCTTGCTTTTCATCCCTTCTGTCCCGCCCTTGGACACATCAATGAACAGCAGCCTGGGAGTCCACAGTGTCAGCAATATCCTTTTGTATTCCTTTCGAAAATTCTGGTTAAGAAGCCCATAGATCACAGCATTAAGGCAGCTGTTAAAATAGGCCATAAAATAGCTCAGGACAAAAAGCCATTCTGGAATGTGTGGCTGCACTTTTGAAGGATTAATTGAAACGGCGAGGCCAATAAAGTTTAATGGTCCCCAGCACACAGCGAAAAGGACAAAAACCACAAACATAGTCAAGAAGTTTCGGATGTCGGCTGCCCTGAGTTTCTGCTTGCAGTCTTGCCTCACCCTGTGCTTGACCTGGATCACCAAAATCCAGATCCTCAGGTAGCAGAACGTCACGACGGAGAGGGGGACGATGAAGTGAACCACCACCACCGTGATGGTGTACGACGTGCTCACCGTCTGGGCAAAGGTGCACGAGTAAATCCGGGGGTCGTACTGCAAGGAGCCGACAAAGAAGTTTGGCACAATTGCCACCACGGTGAGTATCCAGGTCAGGCAGAGATAGCAGCAGGTGTTCTTCAGGTTGAAGAGCTTGTCGTACCGCAGGCTGTGGCAGATGTAGCAGTAGCGGTTGATGGCGATGGCCGTGATGTTGAAAATGGACCCGATGACACTTAAGCCCATCAGGAACCCACTTATCTGGCAGTGGAGGTTTCCCATGGTCCATCCATTGTGGAAGATGGCACTCAGGATCAGAGGGTAGGGATAAACTGCAACCACGAGGTCTGCAACAGACAGGCTGACAACAAAGATGTTGCCTGCAAAGAAAGGAGAGACCGTGAGAGGTTAGGGTAGGTCCAGATGGACAACTTAACTCAAAGCTCCTCTTTACTTGCACCTCAAACCTCCTCCTCTTTTGGCCTAAGTCTTCTGATGGGTTTCACTCTACTCTCCACTTGGAATTTGAAACCCTAGAAAATAAGACTTTGCTCCACTAGTGACAGCAATGGAGAGTAACAAGGCATGACTGACCTGCGTGTTCCTTCTTAGGAACAGTCTACACTAGAAGTGTCACCCTTAACTTGGCTAAAGCTGGGAGTCAGGTACCTGCTGTCCTCTAAGTTGTGGGAGAGAAGGATTTTGTTCTCCTTGTTAGTCAGCCACCCTGCCTCTCTCTGACCATCATCGGCCAAAGGAGTATGGTAGGCAGGTTATGTTTTCAGTGCTTTATTCATTTCAGTGGCAGCAGTTGCACAGGAAAGGTCTCTTTTGTTCTTTTGCATGTAAGCAGGTATGCATTCACCAGAATTTCTGCACTGCTCATGCTAAGGATTGTATGTTCTTCAAGAAACCATGGTGCAGCCAGCCTTGACATGCTTATCTTATTTGGCATATTTTCTTGTTATTTTAATGTTAAAGTTGTCCAGTTCAATATGGAAGGTCAGTCACTGTCTGGCTCTAGGCAGAAAATGTGATTGATAAGCTGCAATCAGCCATCTCTGCAGAGTTTGTGCTGCAGGTTGTTCATTTAGGCTCTACAGCAGAGAGTTGAGAGCCTCTGCAAGTATAAAATAACTTAAGACTGATTGGATTGAAAATGCTGCATTGTGGTGGGACACCACCTGCCAGCTCCACTGTGAGGAGCAGCCTCCATTGACCTGGGTGAACAGCACTTACTGCCCATTTCATGAGTCTGGTGTATTTTTAGGGAGGCAAAAAGCCTTCCCGCTCAGTTTGCCCATCAGCAGAGAGGATTGCATTAAGAAAAGGATCCAAGGTCTTGTGGGAACTGGTGTAACTACAGGACCAGCTGTAATGTTGAAAAGGACATCTGTCAATATTTAGCATTTTGATGACCACACAGAGTGACATTTCAGCAGGAGCTCAACACTCCAGTTAGAGGACAGGACACTATAAAAACTAGTTGGTTTTCCTAACTCTGCAACTTTCAGGTGTATCTGCAGTAATGGGAAGGAAAATATTACAAGACAGCAGATGTATGTACACACAGAGAGTATATATAGAGAATAGGGTTATATGTAACACATTTAAGGTGTGAACACCGGTGCCCCTGTGTGATACAGGCAACATCTGATCACACCTGCACCTTCTCTTCAAACCCTCATATCCTGCTGTCTAGTGGAGTAGATATATATTTTTAGAAATTACTAAAAAGAGGCATTTTTGTGCAGTATCCCTGAAAGGACTCTCTTACATCTTGATTCAACCAGGTCACAGGCTTTAGCACTTGGAAAAGACACCCAAGGGCTGTTGGAAAGTTGCATTGCCACTGCAGTTGGGTCATGGCTATGTTTGTGCCAACAAAAACTATCAGGACGAGTCAACAGGTCATATCAGGCCACTTCATGCTGACTGGAAAGCAGTCCAGACTGGAGAATAGCCCCTGGCAGTGTGGAGCTCAGGCAGCTGACACAGATTGTCACTTAAAAGTAAGTATTAGCAGAGGTCATGTGAAGTGCTAAAACCCTTTCAGAGAGAAATTTTACATGCATAGGTTTACCACAGCACACAGCTTCGGCGTCTGCTGGGCCTCAGTGCTGCTTTCTTGCTGATTTAATAACTTACTGAGGGCCTTTTAAAATGCAGTTATTGAACGTGGTCCCACACATAATTAATTCCATTTATGCCCATTGCCAAGGGCAGAACCAACTATGGCCACGTTTAGTGATGCTGCAGGCACCCCAGAGAGGGAATGCTCTTCTGCAGAATAATTTTTACTCACTTGATCAAAAATATGCACTTCAACAACAACAAAAAAGTGCCTCCAGCACCAGAATTTCCTTTTGGAAACATTTTCTAAAACCATTTTCAAGAGAGTGGAACAGAGACAGAGATCCAGTTTAGGAGACTTCCAGAGGATGCTAGAGACAGACTCCACTACCTGGACCACAACTCTCCCTCTTCACCAGACCTGTCTTACTTAGATACACATTTACAGGCAGCCAGAAAGCAAATCTCTGCCTTTGCTGGGCATGAAAGAGACACATTGAACATCCAGTTCCAAACCAGGCAGAGCAGAACAAAGCTGAATATTCCCTACTTAAAACACCACATCCGTGGATTTAATCCAAAGCTTAGAAAAACCACAGGGAAAATTACTGGTCTCACTTCATTGCCAGCTGCTGGAATAAATAAGCTGTTTCTGCTGGTCTTTCTTAACCAACTTGAATATTTGAAAGGAAGTAAAAAGATAAGGGGAAAAAAATCTATAAAAATAATAATATTCACAGGATGAACTTCCTAGTTTGGATTCAATCCAAGAGCACGGTATTGTGTGTATTATTTTGACACAACTTTATTGCAGGGAGAAAATGAGATGGTTTTATCAAGAAAGGAATAATCTCCTCCTCCACTCAGGGAGCAAAATGGTGCAGTGTCACCTCTCCTACCCACCAGCAGACCCATGGCCCAGTCAGGGTGCTGGGCGCCTGGAAATGCAGCCAGAAAGTATTTTATCACTCAGTAGTACTTCACAGAAACAAATCCATCTCCCAGTTTATGTGGGAATGTGCTCAACTTCATCTTTGTCTCCTGGTGAGATGAAGGGGCAAGTCAGACCCATAAAACAGCCACTTGCAGGCCAGTCCTGGAAATCAGTGCCTTTTTAAGGGCTGAGTTCTGAAAAGAGGGGGCACATGGCATGCCACCAAAGCAGAACATGCCCTTCAAAATGTAGGAACTGGCTATTGGCTAATTATTAAAACAGGAGTAATCTGAGTTAAACATTGCTGTAGCCTTGCAGTCCCTGGTTTGCTGTGAGACCACCTTGTGCTGAGCCCTGCACCAAGAGCTTGTGTCCTTCCCTCTGCAGGATGAGGTTGGACTCTGCAGAATGGAAACTCATCTAATATGTGGCTGTTAGGTAAGGTAAAGTACAGTCTCCTGCCAATGATCTTCATTACTTTTTTATTTTCACATTTTCCCACTACAAAACAAAGGAGTCTGGCCCATAAATAATACCAGCAGGACTTTATCTCCAATTTAAATTTATCTGCTTCTGTAACACTATTTTCAGATGTATCTTTTTCTCTCTGCTGTCCTGTGACTGTATTTCCTTATTAGCTTTCACATTTTCCATCCCTTTTTTAATTTCTACTTAGTATAAACCGGCTTATGTGCCCCTGTGCTCCACCCTCCATTTACAGAGTCATACATGAAGAGGCAGGAATGGTGGAGAAAGGCAAGTGTAACACTGGTAATACAGACTTGTCAACATTTTCAGAGAAATTATAAATTCTTTTACATTACAGAAGTCCAAAAGAAAGCTACAGGTTACAAAGGTACAATACACTGTTCACAGTGTAATCCACAATTGTTTAGGGGAAAAAAGGAAAACAACTCCAAGCAACCTGAAGCCCAGCTGCAGAGCAGATTTTAGGCATGTGCAAGTGATGCAAAAGGGAATTTATCCCAGAACATCTTGTGCCCTAGCACTTCTTTGAGTTTCCCCTCTGCTCCCATAAATCTATTTCTGCCCACTCCAGCAGTCTGCTCCTGTACTCCAACAGTTCCCTGGCCCTACCTCTCATTCTGCCTGGATTGTCCAACAACACAGGTTATCTGAGGACTTATTGTCAAGCCCTGGTTCTAGGAAACGTGGAAATACCTCAATGAATGCTGCAAATCAATAAACCACATACGTAAAAGTCTTGGCTGGCAGGCTGCCCCAACCAACAGCACCTGACTTTCATCCAAACAGGTATTGTTCTGCAGAGATTAACTGAGCATCACTGTACAAACACCAGGGTCACTGGCACTGCCTGCCTCAAGAGGCTGTTGGAAATCCCCTGGCGTCCAAGCTCCAGTTGCACAGATCCAGCCTCTCCCTGCTTTTCCCACACAGCAGCTCTGGGCTGTCCTTTACAGGCTGTGCTTTATATATCCTGAATCCAGAACCAGGGTTAAAAAAGGTGAGGGGGGGTGGGGTGGGGGGGGGGGTAAGGGGGGGGGGGGGGGAAAGGAGATAAAATATTTTTCTGAAATTGTCACTTTTTGTACATCTCTAAATGTCCAAACACCCAAACCTCTTGTTTCTTTGTTATTCATATGAAGTTCTTTTACATTCCCTGCTGAAGTATTACAGAACTACAGAACTGTTTCCTTCAGGTGAACAAGACAGAGATGTGATGCTGTTGTACACCACAATGACACAGACTCCAACTTCAGAAGGCTGAAAATGACTCCTTTATTTTTGGGATATGTCTCCCTTTTATACTATTTTACACGGACCAATTTGATTTGTGACACAAAGACGAACCTCTTCACTCACATTGGTCAGACCAGAGGGACATCAAGAAGAAATCCCTCCCAAAAAAAGGAATGAATAATGTAGACAGTTACAAAAACAGTTCTCTTCTTTACAGAAAATTCCCTGGGAAAAGAATTTCAGAAAACCAAAACATCTCAGGCACGAATCAGGGCTACAGAGATCAATGCACCCTGAAGTTAGCACTATTACCTGAATTGTCCTGAGGGACAGGATTTGCACCAGTTGTGTGCATCAACTTCTGCTCACCTGGAACAGCCTAGCTCCAAGTGAGCCTGCTGCTTCCCTCCCACCCTCTGTACAGGGATTTGAGCTGCTCCCAAGTGCCCAGCACAGCGTTCTGAGGCAAACAAAACCACACACAGCAGTTTCAAAGACAGCAAGTGAGAGGCTGATCCATGAGCAAATAGATGAATGCCACAGGGCTCACTGCATGAGCAGTCACCTTGCTGTTCCAACCTCTTCCCAGCAGTGAGATCAGACCCTGGTGTCTGTCCAGCTTCTGCCAGCTGTAGAAAACAGGGCTAAAACCTGTATGGATAAAAATGTGCTAAGATACATAATAACAGAATTACAGAATCACAGAGTCAAAGAATTAACTAGGTTGGAAAATACCTTTTAGATATTCTAGTTCAACCTATGACCTAACAACTCCTCATCAACTAAACCATGGCACTGAGTGCAACATCCAACCTTTTTTTAAACACCTCCAGGGATGGTGACTCCACCACCTCCCAGGGCAAATGATTCCAGGACCCAAGCACTCTTTCAGTGAAGAATTTCTTTCTAACATCTAACCTAAACCTCCCTTGGCACAGCTGAAGACTGTGTCCTCTTGTTCTGTCAGTTGTTGCCTGGAAGAGACTAAACCCCACCTGAGCACAGCCACCTTTCAGAGAGTTGTAGAGAGTCCTAAGGTCACCTCTGAGTCTTCTTTTCTCCAGGCTGAACAACCCCAGTTCCCTCAGCTGTTCCTCACAAGGTTTGTGTTCCCAGCCCCTCACCAGCCTCATTCCCTCCTCTGGATGTGCTTGAGTGTCTCAATGTCCTTCCTAAACTGCGACACCCAGAGCTGGACACAGCCCCCAATGTCCTTCCTAAACTGAGACACCCAGAGCTGGACACAGCCCCCAATATCCATCCTAAACTGAGATACCCAGAGCTGGACACAGCCCCCAGTGTCCTTCCTAAACTGAGACACCCAGAGCTGGACACAGCCCCCAATATCCATCCTAAACTGAGATACCCAGAGCTGGACACAGCACTCGAGGTGTGGCCTCACCAGTGCCAAGTACAGAGTCCTCCTCCCTTCCAGCAGATTGACACATGCTCCCAGCTCGGTGTCATCTGCAAATTTACTGATAGTAGACTCAATCCCTCTCATCCAGATCATCAATGAAGATATTAAACAAAATGCTGAAAGCTTAATGATGCAATTGGTATGTTTGCAGTGACTTCTTACTACTATAATTATACTATAAACCACAGCTTATAATAAAGAGAATCTTAAACTTTATGTTTGTTCATTCGGGTTTTATGAAAAAATCAACAGACTCTACTATCAGGTCTTCCAGATAAATGGGATTTAAGACACACATCAGCCTCAGAGACATATATATAATGAGGTTCAGTAAACAATTTAACAGGCCATGACTGTAAAGCAAGCCTCTGATGTCCACTTACCATAATCTAATACTCTCTGTTTAACCTTCCAAAGCTTATGCTCACTGCAAAACAGAAACAAAATGTACTATTTGCTCCAAGCAAAAAAATAGTCATAAAAAGCTTCATTCAGCATGCAACAAGACTCTTTATTAGCTGTGATATCCTCTTTTTCCTGTTTGTTTTTACCTGCCACTTGCTGTGTGATTGCTTGTATGTCACTAACCTCCAGCCTGCAGATGTGAAGTGTGTGCTCAGTCCTGCAAACTAAGTGGCAGTTCATAGAAAACACTTTCAGATCAATTTTCTTCCTTTTTATGACATAAAGATACCACTGAGCGTGGTATTGATCATGAACTGCTGTGATTGAATGGATGACCATGCTGTGGTGTTGGGGGATGCTGAGCCTGCAGCCCTCACTCTGACAAGCATTTATATTTGTATATATTTATATACAAATTCTAAAGGGTCTTTCCTGGGGTAGAAAAATATTTACCCCATCAAAGTGTATTAAGAACCGTCCCTCTGTAGGGGAGTGTGACCCATTGCACTGATCCTACAAGCTCCTGGGTTCCAGGGCAGTGTGAACACCACAGGCAATAACACAGCAGGAATCTCAGACTGTTGTCAGCTCTTTCCACCATTCTGATAAGCACTGATATATCTGATCATGACAGCCCAGTGTATACTTACCCATTCTGACAACTGAAAATGTTTGACAGGGGAGCACAAGTGAAAATCAGCAAAATTCTCACTGAGATCCACGCAAAAAGAATGAAAGAAAAAAAAAAGAAAAAGATTTGTTGTTCAATTCATTAATCCATAAATTTTAATTGAGGATGTTGTTTGTGTATTTAGGGAGTATGTTCAAAGAGAGGAATAAACAAGAGGAAGGAAAAGGCATTCAATTAATTATGTGCTATCATTACTCCATTAGCATTCAGAGGGGGATAAAGTGTGGTTTCCTGCAGTTAAACAGACAGTGCAGTTGGGCTGTCAGCTGCTCTCAAATCCTGACTGTGCTGGAAAAAATGATCCAGAGGGTAATAACTAGAAGGGCAGGAGGTATTGCCAACCCACAACATTCTTAGGATATACGATTAGACAATGTGGAAATATCCAATTCAAGGACATTATGAAAGTCCTAAAAAATGCATGAAACTCCAGAATAATTTAACTCCTGGAAACAGTCCTTTGAGATCTCTCAGCACAACCATGAAGCCAGAGAACAGCAGTATGCTATGGGATACCAAACCATTATCTGCTTTGCTGGCATCATTCCCTATGGGAAAACTGTGGGCACTTAGAGCTGCTCCCTGCCTTGTGCCAGCCCTGCAGATGCACTGAGCAAGGCCACAAAACAAACTCTCCTCCTCCTCCTCTGCTTTCCTGTGACCAGGCACTTTGGCATGGCTTTGGCACCACTGGCTCCATGATCCCGCTCACCAGTACATCACTGGAGCTGTGAAAGCTGCTCTTCCCTCTGGACCTCTGAGAAAGGAGGAGAAAAACAGTATTTACTGTTTTAAATATGCAGTATTTACTGGAGAAGAAAGGGCCAGCCCCTGAGAACTTGAATTATCTTTGTTATGCACCACATATTATCTTGGCTGATGGCTAAAGAATTGCTTACATGGCCAGGTGAAGGACTGGATTACTGGATTTTAGACTTTTAAGCCAGGGCTTTCTTATTGTCTTGCTGCCAAAACCATCCTTGAGCCATGTCTGCAGCCACTCTAACTCAATGCAGAAAAGGGCAATGGTTGGCAGTGTTCACACCCCAGAGATTCATAACTTTCATTTGGCAAAGACCAGCCAGATTCACAGCCTTAGCTGAGCTCAGAAGTCTGTAGAAATGAGCTAGAACTTGGAAAACAGCCCTGTTAGCATGACTTCATATCTTTCCTTATATCACTTACCATTACAATGTAAAGGGGAGCATTTCTCTCTTGCTGTTACACAAATGATAGCTGGACATTCACTCTCAAATGAATTAAATTTATTTAATCATGTCTTCCTCTGAGCCCTTAAAAAATGGTCAGCCCTCTTTTGGTACCAATGCAGAGCAACTTCCCCATCTCCAGAATTTCAAATACTTTATAAAGAAAAAGGAGTTTTTACACTATCCCAGGGAAACAGTGTTTGGCCAGTTTCCAAATGTCATTACTCATTAATCCTAACACATCCTGTTCACCTTAGGCACTCCTTCCTGAAAAGGTGATCTGAATACAGCATAAAGAAAGGAAAGCTTTACATAAATTTGACATTTTACCTACTTTCAACATTTTTCAAGTTTCTAAAATACCGTTTAATGTTCATTTAAGTGTCTTTTAATGACTTCTTCCTGTGTTTTCCTGGAAGTTCTGACCCTTTGCATGAGGGAACACCACAGTGCTGTAATTTTTAGGGATTTCTAAACTTAGCTCTTGCTAATGTGATGTTTTTCCTGGATGCAATTATGGCAATTGAATCTGCTAATAATGGAGGAGGAGTAAGTGGTGGTCTTGATCCAGCTCTTAATAAATACAAAAGAAGTGCTAAAAAGTGCCTTTTCTGGTTATGGGCCCCAGATTTCTGTCATTTCCCTGTTATATCCACCAAACTCATCACCTGCAGTAACACTGTGAGGTAGTGAGCCAGTCCACACAAAATCTTGATTCCTTCTCATACCAATTCCAAATTCCTGGACTAAAGATGGAAGCACTGCCTGCCTTCACAGCACATCCCAGCCAGCCTGACAGTGAGCAGGTGTCAGAGTCAAGAGGCCCTCAGGGCCACTCCCAAATGGCACAGGGTGAGAAGAAGCCTCGGCACCTCTGCAGGTGATCTGCAGAGCCCTGGCAGCTGTGTCTGCCTCCACAAGGACAGCCTGGCTGGTGCTTACCTTCTCCCTAAGACAGCTTCTTGTGGGACACAGATGTCTTTGGGAAGGGTCTACACAAAACTCCACACAGCCACAGGTCAGTCCAGGAACCCAAACTAGCACCTGACACCCTGGATACCTGTAGGAATTTTGGAATTAGGTTTGAACTACCCAGCCTGGGTCCCACACCAAGGCCAACTGTGAAGCCTGTGGCGCAGCTAGAAATTAGATGTTACTGTGTTAGTGAGAGATAGTGGGTTTTCTAGAGGTTAATAAGTATAGTCATTAGTGTGAACACTTTAGCCACCTTAAGGAAAAGTAAAACAACGTTTGTTTGCATTTTTCCCTGTGCTATGTGCCAATGAGAAGTAACTACAATTGTAAACTATATCAAAGTGTATATAACCTGCCATTTTAGATGAAATAAAGGGAGAACGTAGCATTAATCATAGTGATTGGATCTGGGTGTGCTCCCATCCAGCTTCCCAATTATTTTTAAGGGTCCTCTCACTTTACATACCAGTGTCCTCCCCTGAACTCCAGCTGTTCACCCTCCTTTCCTGCCTGAGGCCCCTGCTGAATGCCACTGTGTCATGTAAAGCAGCTGCCTCATCCACACCCAGGCTGTGTAGGAAGCACATGTCAATGCCCTTGTATTTACCCTCCCACACTGGCCACATGGGCACAGGGATGAGCTCTACCAGCCCTCATTAACTCCAGGCCCATTATTTATCACCTGGTTTGTAAAGTGCTCTCAAAGAGGAAAGACCCTGTATAAACATAAATATGAATTATTGCCAACATCCTCTGAAATGACAAACCAACATCCATCCTCTCCCAGTCCCAGCAGCTGTACTGCCACCATTTACCATCTGTTACTATTCTAGAAAAAAAAAAATCTGTCAACTCAGGCTTAATAGACTTAATAATGCTCTTTTGCTATTGATATCGGTCAAAGTGTGTTCCTGGAAAGGAGCTGTGTGCAAGCAACCAATTCCTAGGCAGCTGTCAGGAAGAGAATACAGCCAGATATGAATCCACAGCTCATTTTAGTGTTAAAAATCTTGTCTGACTACCCTGAAGAGCCCTGCTGAACCAACACAGCTGAGCCTGGGAGCTGGTCCTGCTCCTCCTTGACTAAACCTTAGTGCCAGCAGCAGCCACTACAGCCACAGACAACCCCTGCAAAGGAGCAGATGCTGCCCTGCCACAATTAACAACTTGTCCTGACCTCCCAGCCTTGACATACCAGGGATGAGTCTCTCTCCAGCCCCAGATCTTCCAGCTTAGTTGGTGAGAATGGGAGGTATTTTTTTTCTCCCTACAATCCTTTTGAATTGCATATGGAAATGATGAAGCTACTAAAGGAATAGTCACCAGACAAAAATGTTCCCATTGATGAAAGCCATTTAATGTTTAACTCGTTATGAACCAGTTCCAGTTACCTAAATGAAGGCTTGGGTGTTAGGGCAGTACCAGGGTGATAATCACCTGTGCTTTTCTGCACAGCATTTGCCACTAGACTTAGGAAAAAGAAACACAATTTGGATCCAAATTATCTCCAAGGTGATAGCCTAGTTGTAGGCTACAGCACACTCCTGGTATGCCTTACAGGGACTGCTGGGCTGCCATTGATTGACTTTTCTTTGGAAGACCTTAACATATTTTTTCAAACAAAAAGACCCCCATGGGCTAGATTTAGTTCACAGAATTCCTTAGAGCCCTTTTTTTTTTTTTTTTTTTCTCCTGTGGCCTCACACTGAACTTGGCATGAAGCAGGTACAGCCACAATACACACACACACAGAGTGGAGATGAGGCTGGAAGAGAAATGGTGCCATGAGGGACAGGAAAGCAGCGTGGGCAACTAAGCAACTAAGGGCAATGAAAAAGGTTGAGATATCTGAATTATTGCTCATCCTGCAAGGAAGAGGAATAATATTCCTTACAAAACAGACAGGCAAAGAAAGAGCCCCGAGATGTCATGGCTTCATCAAGACTATGTGGACTGTGAGAGACACTGTGCATGCAAGTAGGAGAAAAGAAAGTGAAAGAAAATCTGTTCTGGATCTCCTGGTTCATTCATAACTATTTACTAATCCCACTGGAAATGGAGAGTTACTTTCACCTGGAAGCACTTTAGGGACTCTGATACCATTACATAGGCAAAAGTCCAATGCAAACAATTAAAGCTGGTTCAGTAAGAATAAAATGATCCTGGAAAATAAAAAAAAAAAAACAACTCTCATGTCCTCATTTTCCCAGAAAGGAGTCCAAAAAACAGTGTTTCCCAGAACATCAGCACGAGTTTCACTGCAGATATTCCACAGGGTTTACAGAGCTCATGTCAAGCCTGGGCACAGGATGAACAACAAGAAACCATCGATGATGTGAGAACCTTGGACCAGGGAGTCCCAAATGTATTGCTGGAGGGCATCTGCTTCTGTTCTTTTCTTAATGACTTACAAAACACTGAGGTGAAATGTGTGGGTCTGTAGAAAGAGAAAAGATGCTTTTTCAGTAAAATCCAGAAGAAATGTGTTCCAACAGGAGCCTGTGTGAACAAATGGTTTGAGTGGGTGTGCTCTGACACTGATCTCAATGGGAATCTAGTGGTGGATAACATCCAAGTGGTTTGAAGGCAAATAAGACTTCATGGGACAGTGACACCCAAATTCCTGAAGGAAATAAGTAGTCAGACTCACAGGCAGCAATACACACACTGAAGGGCAGATCTCACACTCGTGGATAATACTTGATGAGGCTGGCAGATACTTTGCTATCAACAGCTTCTAATGGAAGAGCATTGCTGGACTCTGCTCTTACACAAACTCTGTTCTGCCCTCAGCAAAAAAAGGAAGTAAAAAAGCTCCAGAAGGAACAAAAGATGCTGAAAAAAAAGGCCATCCACATAAGCCAAAGGAACTCTGACGTATTTTGCTAAATTGCCTAATCCTGGAATACCCCCGAGTCCTACTTTCTGATCTGTAGTGATAAGGGCAGGCCTACTTTTAGAGTTGTATAACCACCACCAATTGATGGTGCTCTCAGTGTCCCCTCAAAACGTTTCCCCTCCTTTCCCTTTTTTCTCCCTAATGAACTTTTCTCAGCAAGAAATAAATCACAGACATTTCCTCTCTCTGAAACGACCTGACATCCACACCTCCACACATCAAAGTGGTAATGTGTTAACTGGAGCCTCACGACTCCCATCAGGAACCCAGGAGGTGAGGGCTTTAATGCTAACCCTGAGAGGACCTTCCAAGCCAGTTGGTGGTTGGTAAAGGAGACTCTGCTCCCCAGCTCCATGTTTGTATAGCCAAGAGTGTGACTATAAATCCCACCAACAGAGCTGAAGGGACTGAGAGGCTGGTTGATCATCCCCCTCAGCCACAGCTCTTAAAAATTGCTGACAAGGAAGAGTCTTTCTTCACTTGGAACAGGCTCCTAGGTAAATAGTGAAATCACCATCCCTTCAAATGTTAAAAAAATGTGAGCGTGTGGCACTGGGAGAATATAGCTTAGTGGTGAACATGGCAGTGCTGGGCTACTGGTTGGACTTAATGATCTTGGAGTTCTTTTCCAACCTTGATGAATCTATGATTCTATGATTTCTATAACTACATTGTCCTTACTCAAATCCAAGCTACCTTCCACCATATTTGTTACCATAAAAGAAAAGCTTTAGGCATGTGTTGGTTGAATAAACTCAAAAACCAAAGGAATAACTCAGCGCCTTCAGTCAGCATGAGATTTCTCCTCTGGCAGGGGCAAAACAGAGGAAAAAGCTATAGCTATGCACAGTGCCTCTTGTTCCTGAAGTGCTGGAATCTCTATCAGTTTTAGAGGTTGTGCTTTCCATTTGCCACCCTCTCCAAAGCCAAGAGAAATGGTCAAGTTTGCTAAAGTTCTAAAAGAAAAACTTCTCTCACTCTATGCAATTTCTGAAACGCCCTCTTCTCCACTCCTATACTGCTTTATCTAACAGCATTTTTTGAAGAGCTGTCATTCATTAAGCATAAGATATTAATTCCTGTCTTCAAGCCTCTTCAGAGCCATTTATGACCCTCCATTTCCTCTCCTTAGGATTCCCTGCTACTTTTCATTTAATTGCTGAAACCCCATGTTGTTATCTGTCCCCAATAAAGTAATTTTGTTTATGAACTAACTCCAAAGTAAGAGAAGTTTTGAGGATGAAATGAAGCATAGGCTTAATACAGAGTCTTCTAGGGAGAAGTATTGGTAACAAATACCAATGTCATACATTCATCATGAAATCTTCAGGGTAGTGGGAATGTCACTGACCATTTAAGATACTTTTCTAAGAGGGGTTTGATTTGGCAGGGTTAGAAAGAATGAGGATTTCTAGTCCTCAGCAACAGTATAACACAGACACATTCAGGTAGGGAATGAAAACTCATGTTGCCCATCCTCCTCCTTCAAAGGAAACCCCAAAAGCACAGAAACACAGAGGAGACAAGGTGAACATGCACTACAAAGAGCTTTGCAGAAATTCTGTCCAAAAATTTGCTTGGCACATTGCTGGCAATGGGTGAGAGCTTTGCACATGAATGAGTGGAGTCCAGCAAATAGTCCCATCATGAGGTGATAGACTGTGTATTTCCCTGTCAGGCATGGGAGCACACCAGTGTTGGTTGCACATTCATTTAGGCAGCTCAAGAAACATCTTGAGAGTGTGGGAGTCACCTTCAACCTGGCAGGACCTTGTACAACAATCACATGAAATGTCTTAACACTCAAAGAGCTCAGCTGAGTTCTCTATGTACTCTAAGGGATCAGGGGGTTTATTGTAATGTCAGAGTTGGCAGGAACCAGGATTTGCAGCTTCAACAACAGATTTACACCATATAACAGAGCCCAGCTCTCACAGCAAACTCACAGCCTGAACCACCCAAGAGCCTCCCCAGGGTCACACCTTGCCCAGGCTGTGACACCACCCAGCTCTGGCTGCCACATCTCCCCTGGCTCTGGGAGGGAGGAAGATGAACCCCAAGGAGCTGGGGCCATGTCTGCTGACTCAGCAGGTCTCACAGCCCTCATCTGGGAGCACAGAGGAGAAACACACAGTGTTTACTGCACTGCAAGGAGAAACAAACCTCCAGCAACTGCCAGAAGTCAGTGTCTTGGCACTGGGAGCACAGGGCGTGGAGTTTAACTGCTAATTAGGACAGGGCAGCAGCAAAGGGCAGAACAGAGGAAGAGGCTGGCTTTGGCTCCCTCAGGAGTTGAAAGGCTTTCCTAAATTCAGCCACATAACACATCCTTTAAAAGGAGAGTGATGGCTTCTTCTGTGTTAGCAACAAAGCAGAGACTCTCATGCCAGCACTGCCTTCTGATACTAGCTATCCTTTTATCATTTATTCAGGAATAAAACTCTCACAAGGCAGAGTTCTATCAAATGACAAATAACAGCTGTAGGGAAAAGAAAAAAGTGTTGCACTCCATTAGAACTCTGTATGACTCTGACAACCAGAAACACACTGCCAAAGTGGCAAACACAGCCAAAAAGACAAGAGAGATCTCACAACAGCTGTTAAACCAAATGGGAACTTGTTAAAATTAAGGGCCATTTCCCCTCTTTCATATTGAGTCTCAAAACACCATGTAAAGAAATTCAACCTCTTACAGAGACAGACTGAGCCATTAGCACAGAGGAGACGCGACGCCCTCGCAAAGTTTTCAGATTAAAAGGCAGCAGTTAATACCCAAGCAGTTCCTAAACCCCTATGAATATGGTAATCTGGTATCAGCTTAAACCCTCCAATATTAAAGTAATGAATCTTACCAGACTGAATTTTGCTGCTGTTCACTTGGTGTTCCAATATTTCATTATAATATACAAGGATCCAGCACGGAGGATGCTGATGGGGCTGTGGCAGCAGAGCCATCCTGGAACAGACATTTCCTTCTCCCCAGAGAGGTCAAGGACATACCTGCCCCCAACTACCAGCCCTCCCAAATTCTCTGTGCCACCAGGCACTGGTGACAAGTCACTGGTGACCACAAAAAGCAGCTGGGATTGCTGAGGCAACAGGACTGCACAAGTCACACCTGGAGCTGATTTTCTAGAGGCACCACAGGGGCTAAAAAGTATCCTGCAAGCCAAACTGCAGATTTTGTTAGAAGGATGCTGATTTCCAGAGGGGATGGGATGATTTTGCTTCAATCAGGCCCCTAATAAACACTGACAAACCAAACAAATTAAGCACATAACCAGCAGCCAGTTCCAGATTATCCCACAGCAGGAGAGTGCAGCGCTGACAGGTTTTGTTCTCTGTTTCATCAGAGGGCAGAAGGTGATTGCACTGTGTAATTCTGCATTTAATTAGTGAGAACCAGTCTTATACAGGACAACTGAATGTAAGGACAAACCAGAGACACATTCTTGTCTCTAGCAAGGACTTCTCCAGTTAATTGCTGTGCAGCCTGAGCAAACCTCTGCACATTTCAGCCTCCTGCTCTGCCAGCAAAATATCTGCCTCCCTTGGATTCACTGCTATCTACAAGTACAAGGATGTTACTGACTGGAAGGCAGAATGGAAATTTACATATTTCCAATGTGCTCACCCTCTGGCTCTGGGGCAGTTCTCCCCCACTGAACACTTCACTCTGCACAGTCCCATGCACAGCAGGCTCAGGAGCCCGAGATGTGCAAGAACCAGAACAAGTGGGATACAACTTGTAGAAGAACATCCCTGTTTACTGGTCCTGGAGTTCCCCACAATCCCCCACATAGGGAGGAGTTTAGATGAGAAATGCTGAATGGTAGCACATGCAACTTTAAATTCCACAGGCAACACTCTTCCCACCAACTCTACGAAGCCATTTCCTCACCGTGGTGGCAGAGGAACATTTTCTGTTGAGAGGTTGCCGCTGACTTCAAGTGAAACTAATTCACCTTCGATGTGGCAGGTGAGAAGATGAAAACTCATTGTGGGCAAGAAGTTATTAGTAGAAGTCTCCTCTAAACCAGTACTTTCCCTGAAATCCCTGACTGCTCCAGCAACAGCAGCAAAGGCAGGGATAACACCTGGCATTCATGTTTCTTGGAAGGATTTGAAAAATATAACACCAGGGAATTAGCAAAGAATCCTCAAAAGACAGACACGTTAGAAATATTCCAAAGGTGAAAAAACTCTCCATCAACTGATACAAGAACCTCTGTCTGTGAGGAATCTCCACTCCTCTGTCCTAGGAAACAAAAGGAAAACAGAGACTGCCAAGACAGCCCCAAGCAAGCACACCATGGAGCCTGGAACAGGTGTCCTGAAAGGAACTCAGAGCTGGCACTGAATAATGATGGCCACATAAACATGTGCAATTGATAGAAGTACATGTTTTAATTAACTTCTACTACAGGCATAGTTCTGCAATAGCCTACAACAAGGATTAGGATTGCATAGTCCCAGAAATGAGTTTTCAAAGAAATGGTACATTCACAGGAGAAGAAAAAGTTGCCATGAAAAACTAAATGAAACCTGCTTTTAAAAAAATTAAGATGGCAACAAACCTAGTTTTGCGCAGAGCAACCACCATGTAATGCTGCAATACAGCAGTGAAATTGTGAGTTACCCAAATTGTCACAAAAGGGGAAAAAAAAAAAAAAAAGTAAGAGAGGCTAAAATGGTGTTAGCCAACATAGATAAATTGGTTGACTAATGGATTTGATGCTGACTTAATCTTCTTTTTGGCAGTGCCCTGAAAAGCCTGCTTTTTTGTCTTTCCTTACCTAAATGAAATTAACCTCTTCCAGAAAATTAAGAACAATTTATCAGGCCACTGAAGACAGACTGCTTGTTGGATCTGGATCTGTATTATCCCATCCAAAACACAAGATAAACTTTGCAATTCAAAAAACCTGAAAATGGAAGGATTGGCAAAGAGTGGCATCTGGAGAGTCACTGCTCTTCCCTCACACACTTCCTGGCACACTCCAGCACACAGGTTGTACAAACAACCTTTTGTTTGGAACAAGAGTGTTTGGCTCCTGCTACAACACAATTTCTTCTTCATTACCTCAGAAAATGTAATTTCCAGTGCATCAAACAAGAAGCAATCTGGGAGCAGAATATTTCACTGTTGTTTCAAGCTCTTTTAATTTCATTATAAAACTAAAGTCTTGGGTTGATTTTTTTTTTTTTTCCAAGAAAGTTTTACTTGAAAACTTTAATTTCTGAAGATGTCAAAACCACTACTTTGTTCTTCCTCACAACACACACAAAAAATAGTTTTCTGCAAAGAAGAATCTAGGAAATTGATTACTTAATTTTTCACCTACAAAGGTTTCTTCTGTAAAACATCATCATCCTGCACCCATTGAGGACCTGCAGTGCTGCCATTGCTCACTCCCTGGAAGAAAACCTAAGAGTAAGAATTAAAGGCCATAATTTCTTCTAGTATTAATTGGTCACATTCTGAAATGAAGGCAGACAAAGAAAATTTGGCTAAAAATTGGCTGGAGCCAGAATGCTCCACCACAAAGGAAATCCTTTCAGGGAACCCCCAGTTTGGCACATCTTTCCTCTCAACCTTTGAGCTCTGCCTGCAGGATGCAATAAAAATAAGCAGTTATCTGTAAAACCTTTAATGGTGATGGGACATGAAGTAGGGAAGGAGGAAACATAAGGAGAATAACAAAAAGGGATCGCTTAAAAGGGTTTTAAGTGAGAAAAAGGCTGAGGAAAGCACACAGGTTGCACTATATGCCTTCATCACTACAACTGAGTGGAATTCCCACCCTCCTGCAAAACTCACAGATGTGGCTACAAGGTCTGGCATCAAAAATGGAAATAAATGATTAGTAAAATGATGAGTAAATGATGAGTAAAGTGTCCCCTCCTTCTGTACTGCCTGCTTGCTGCAGTCAGCAGGACAGTTCCCTCTCTAACGTGAGGGAATGAGGAGAGAAAAATCAGGATTAAGAGCAGAACATGCAGGACAATGCTTAAAACTGAGGCTAGTTCACATCAAACTCAGGACCCACCCTCAGATTTATCCTGGGATGGATGTGACAGCAGACGGAAAATGAGAGCCCCTCCCAATTCCTTCTGTTGCCTTCAGACAGGATTGGGCTGAAGGGAGACAAAACCCAGGTTGTGAGGGAGGAAGGGGATCAGGATGGATGAATGCCGGGAAAGTCAGGAGATGGGGGCACTGCACACTCTTCCAGAGACCCAAAAGGTGCCATTGCCTTCAATATTTGACATTTTGGGAACCAGGCACGAGCCCTGTCAGCAGAAGCACAAGGCTCAGCCCTGGCCCTGCAGACAGCAGGGCAAGGCACAATGACACATCTGCATTTGACATTATCCATTTCAGCCAGGATTCACATATTTTTCCCCCTCAGATTGCTGTGTCATGGGAAGCCAAACCCAGTTCTCACTGAACTGGTGTGACCTCTGCAAGGAGAAGCAGTAGGTCCCCAAAGCCATGTTCCTTCATTTCCCTACAGGCAGAGCTGGAAATTGAAATGCTCCATCCACCACACACGGCCCGAGTGTGCTGGAGACTGCGTGGGAACAAACCCTCTGAAAACAAACCCAACTTGGCTCTTTCTTGGAAGTGTTGGCTCCAGCCTCTTTGGGCACACGATGAGAGAGATGTTTTGTGCCTTAGCTCACCACGGTGCACCCTGCAACACGTTTTGGGGTGACGTGTCCACAGCACACACCCCATGGCTGCAGGCTATGACAGCACCTTCTTCTCTAAATGTTTCCCCTCCCTCACTCACATTCGCCTGCAATGTTCAAATGGAACATAAAGATGGTATCAGAATCAATTTGGATTGTTATCCATGTACAGGGGTTTGTAAAGGAAGGCAAAGCTGGCTCTTTTCTGTGTTGGGAAGAAAAGGGAAAACACGTTAGGAAGGTAACGATGCTGCTGACACTGTTTAAAGTCCAGGAAAAGAAAGCCCTGATTTCACTAATCTTCTGATCATTTACAGATTTCTTTCCATAGATGTGGTCATGTGTTTACAACAATATCTGCAGCTGCTGCAACAGTCATATAAACATTGAAAGGACACAAATTCAAAAGTTCAAATAATGACATGCCTTTAATGATGATTAATGTTCATCACTAATCATCCAAGAACCAACACTCTGGAGATATATTTTGCAAACTTGGATAACATAATGTGAATTACCCATATAATATCAAACATAAAACTAGGTATTTCATAAAGCTCAGATTAGAAGCCACAAATTTCTTCAGCTCTGTAGCACTTAGGGTATGTCATTTAGATAATTACACAGATTTTGACTCTGGCACAGAGTGCCATGTGAATTATTACCTATCCACACACATTTCCCAGAGACACAATCACAGAGGCCTTAATGGAGAACATCACACAACTACATATGGAAAAAAATATAAGACTCAAACACACTTTATCATAGAATCATAGAAAAACGGGCTGGAAAGGGACTCCAAGGATCATCAGGTCCAACCTTTCTTGGGGAAAAAGAATCCTCCAAAGACATTGTTGAGGCACAGAAAAAATGTGGAAAAGTGGAAAGAGCCACACATTCTGAGAGTATAAATCATCATTCTCTAAAAGATAACAGAATTGGATGATTATTTCTCGCTAGGAAAAGCAGAAAAGCATTTTATGAGACTCATAAATCCACATCCCATGGACAAGAGAATCCTTACCACTCCTCTCTTTCTCATTTCTATCCCACTTCCTTGGTGCTTTCTCCTATTTTTGAGTGAAAAATAGGAAAAGTGAGTGCAGGGGGAAAAGTGATGTTGTAGGAAAACCACTTGGTACCTCCCTTCCCAGCACTGACACGCCTCAAGGGCAAATTCCCTCATTTCCCTTTTTTGCCACATTCCCAACAGGGCTGATTCAAGCAAGTGTGAACACTCACACTGCTCCTGTGGCAACAACATCAGCACCATCCCCTTAAAGATGTTCTTTGAAGGATGGATTTAGCAGGGGATTATAGGTAATCTTATAAAAGGTTACCTGTTTCTGGTGCTTTTCTATTCTTCAAACTCTATCTCATCCCACCCCACAGTATTAACTGCCCTGTATTCAAATTTTAGGAGGACAAAGAGCATCAAGCACCATGAAAAAAAAAACAAAAAAACCCAAAAAAAACCAAAAAAACCCCCACAAAAAAACCCACAAACAAACAAAAAAACAAACAAACAAACAAACACCAAACAAACAAACAAAAAAAACCACCTACAGAAAGTACCCACTCATAAAGTAACTTTAAATTCTTCCTCTTGATTGGGAACATACTTGCATACATCTGAAGTGTATGAATTCTCATAGTTATGTCTGACATAATAAATAAAAGGCTTCCCCAGAAGTCATATAGAGCACTAATGCAAGGGGTTGCAATACACAGAGCTGTAGAAAGTTTACATTTTGATTGTTTTCCTTTTGGTTCAGTACCCTGCACTTTCAGGTCTCTCTATAAAAAAAAATGGCTTTGACTTTCTGAGCGCCACCAGAAGCAAAAATTTTCAGAAAGCGAGGTGAATAAGGTCAGTATTTGCCACACTGAATTACCCCACAGAGGTCTGTTGAGGCAGTGTTTTCTCATACCTCATAGAGACCAAAGGGTTGATGAATGCTCTGAGCCTGAGAACAACCACATCAAAGCAGACCTGAGGGTCAACTGGTCCCGTGCCTTGTACCACCACTGCCAGAAGGAGCTGCCTCATGGAAAAGTTCCATTTTACCTTATATGCACATTTACATTTTTTCAGCAGAGATAGAGTGTTTTAACAAGCTGCAATCGACCTCCAGTCTGCAGTGAATTTTGACTTTTTGTTCCAATTTTAAACACCAAAACCCAAATCTGGACATGGCAATTCCCCGTAGTACAGGAATTAAGAGTCAAAGACATTCACTTCTTAAAACAATATACAAGGCCAAATTTGTAATCTTCCTCTGCCTTTCCCCATTTGGCAGAGGGGAATAGTCCCATATAACAGCACGTGCCTGATATCATTGCCATGGGGAAATTAGAGTTTTATATCTAGAGAAGGAGAAGTCCTACATTACCAAGGTCTCCTCTGCCACCAAGGGAAAGAAACATTGCCTCCTGGTGATTATAACCATAATTATTATTATGAATTCTGAAACACTTTGAATTAGGTGGTACATTTTCTTTAAATGGGCACCATTGTTAAGGCAAGTTGATTTGAACCCATGATTTATTCATGGCTTAATAACCCTGTTTGCTTCACATGCTCAGCACGTTGTGCTCAGCATATTGTATTACTGGCTGGTTGCTATAAACAGTCCATTTAAATTTAGACAGAAGCTTTTGGGAAAGTTATATTTCTAACAGATATGTGAATTAGAACACTAATTCCTGCATTGATCAGGAACTACTGGTTTCTTCTAAACTCTTTAATATTTACCTGTGTGCCTCAGGTTCTCAAAAATGTTCACAGGTTGAGGTTCCCATTCAAGCAAAGCTTTCTATTCAGGCCAATCCTAATGTTCAGTCAATTAAAGATCAAGGGGAAGTCTGCCAGACAGCACTGCCAAATTGTGAAATTTCTGCAAATAAATAAGAGTCAGACATCCCCATGGTGGTGTTAATAAAATACATCCAGCCTCACCAATAAATCTGCAGGACCTTTCCCCGTGTTCTGAAGTATAAAAGCTTTGGCTTTTGTTGCAAAGCAGGTCTTAATCAAAACTAGCCATGGAAGAAGAGAAAAAAGTCTTTAAAATTTGGCCAGATACACTTTGTCAAGAAATGACACCTTTTTAACCACCGTGAAATTAAAATGCACCTTTTTTTAATTGAAATTCTTCCAAATTTCTGGCTTGAAGATGCTGGAAAAAAAACCAGACTACACCACTGATGATGGATGTACTGAGCTCTACAACCAGCTCCTCTTGGGCCACTTCATATTTGAATTTTTAAAGATATTGCCAGGAACCAAATCCAGTTGTTTGTTCTCCACAGTGTTTGCAGCACTTTATAAGGGTCATATGCTGTTCCCTCTCCTGAAATTTCCATGCTGCAGTTTCTTAATTGGTCATCGTTTTCAGGATGAGAGTTTTCACTTGGCTCTTCGGAGAAGGAAACATTTCTAAAAGAAGCATCACAGTCAAGTATGTAGAAAGCTGGGAGGAGCAACACCTGCTCCTTATTTTACTCCCTTCCTCTATTCAGAGCAGGAGATGAAGTCCCATGTATGTTAACAGGCATTGCCTGTTTTACAACCTTTTTTTTCTGAATGGTGTGAAAAACTAGAACCTAAATCAAACAGGAATTAGACAAAGCCACAGGGTTGGTTTTGTGTGTTTTTTTAAACACTTGGCTTTGAACAATTGAAAATAAAACTTTGGGTTTCGACATAGATGAAAGAAAATGAAAGCTACATGAATAAATAAATATTAAGTCAGTAATAATAGGTATCACACTCTCAGGTTCCAATGCAGCTGTAATTACAGACGAGATTGTGTATGGAGATATTCAGAGATTAAGGAAGAAGACTGGCAGAGGAGAGCAAATATGTGAAACTCAGTTCATTGGCTTTACAATTCTTCCCAGAGTGAAACTGTCCTGGCCTCCTCCCTTGGGAGTGTCAGGAGAGGGGGCTGAGATGGAGGCTCAGGGCAGGCAAACCTAAACACCAGACTTGATCTCACCTTTTCCTTCTAAACCCTCCATAAATCCATCCACATGGACAAGGGCTTGTGTTTCTGAGCAATGATTCACAACACAGATCTTAAGTCAGAAGGCAACAAGCTGCTTTGCAAATTAATTTTGGGGTCCTCTTGGCTCTATTTCTGTCTTTTTGCTGCTTAAAACCAGCTCTGTTTTGTTGTTCTGCTAAAATGTTTTAATGCAGGTCTTTTCCTACCCAGACAGAAGGGAAAGGGCAAAAGCAGAAGTGCTCGAGCTCTTTAATGCTCAATCTTGCAGCACTTTCAAAATCTGTATGAAGATTGCCTTGTCCTGCTTTGAATTTTATCTGGCTCCTTACTTCTGAGGATACTCCCAACACAGTTACAGGCAGACACTGTAAGTCCCTGAAAGAATTAATTCAGCAGGATTGTGAGGGAGGCAGGGAAGTACAAGAGGCACAAGAACAGGTGTGATGCATTAGCAGATATCTACCTTTTGGATTCATAGACTTAATGTATTTAAACAACCCATAAACATTTGGAAACTTAAGTGTTGCTGGACTGATGAGTTATAATACACTTTTTGATAGAAAATGCAGAAGAATTGTGCTCTTGGTGGTAGAGGTTGAGAGTTTCTGAATGTCAGTAGCTTTCCACAGTTTGGAAATGCACTTAAAAGATAAAATAATTTTAGATGGAGGGAGAAAGAATGAGACAAAGAAACTAATACAATGTGAAGGGAAACTATGGCTCCACAGGCAGGTGATCTAGAGGTCTCACATCCTACCAGCAGCACTTCTCACAAGGAAGAAGCCTTATCCCTGATTCACCTCTTAAAATGCACACCAGCACTTGTGACAGAAATAAAGTAAACCAGAGGATGGGATGGTGTCATGGTTTACCTCAGCAAGTAACTAAACACCACACAGCTGCTCACTAATCTCCTTCCAGTGGAATGGGAGAGTGGATGGGTGGGGGGAGAGGTAAAACTTGTTTGTTGAGAAGAAGACAGTTTAATAGCACAGAGATGGAAGGGAAGTAATAATAATAATAATAATAGAATTAGAATATGAAAAACAAGTGAGGCACAATGCAACTGCTCACCAGTTGACAACTGATGCCCAGCTGGTCCCTGAGCAGTAGCCCCTGGACAGGTTTCCCCATCATTTACAGGCTGAGCATGACACCACAGAGCCTGGAACATCCCTTTGGTCTTGGGGTCACCTGTCCTGGCTGTGTCCCCTTCCAGCTTCTCGTGCCCCCTTTGCTGCCAGGGCAGCATGAGAAGCTGAAAAGTCCTTGAGTTAATGTCAACACTAACTCAAGCTTAGCAACAACTAAAACATCAGTGTGGTATCAACACTATTCTCACCCTAAATCCAAAGCCCAGCACTTTACCAGGTATGAGGAAGTAAACTGACTCCATCCCAGCTGAAACAAGGACCAATGGACACAAACACATCTCAGCTTCCTTCAGGTACCACAGCTCTAAAAATCTCCTTGTCTAGGACAGAGAAAGCAGCACAGAGTCTGTCTGAAGTGTGCTGGTCAGCAGGCCCCTGGAAAGGAGGCTCTGGTCTCCATCTTAAAGAAACATCTTCTGTCTTCCTTACACAAGAGTGAAACATAAGAATAAACATTGCCAGGGCCAGTTTTGTGGGAGGGATATCAGTAGCATTGGGGTTTGTTCACAGCTGCCCAGAAAGCCAGCACAAGAGCATCCCAACCACTCACACCCTCCACAGCAGGACACTGAAAACCATTTTGGACAAGCACACAGGCACAGAGATCACAGGCTGAGGCATAAGAAAGGGGCTGTGTCCAAGCCAAAGCTACTTTCATCTCTTTTGCCACTGAAGGACACTTCAACTTCAGACTGTCCTTTTACCAACACCACAGGGAACTTCCACAACAGCTTCCCCTGTTCTATTCCTGTGCCACTTCAAGGCCACTTCAGTAGAGCCCTCACCTTTAAAGCCAGCACCAGTAAGGACAAAAGGTCCAAAATCAGAAGACTTTTATACAGCCTTGTTTTAGCATGATTGCAAATATCTGTCTTCCTATTAGAACAGAGCTGTTCAAGTACTTGTTGAAGCAATGCTCAAGTGATTTGTGTCCAAAGAAGGGCAACGAGTCTGGTGGAAATGTTCAAAACATGTGTAGACGTGACACAGGGACAGGATTAATGATGGACCTGGCAGTGTTAGGTTAATGGTGGGACTCAATGATCTTGGAGATTTTCCAATTCTGCTTTGAGCTCTAGGATGAGTGGAGCCATTCTCTCTCCTGAATCCACTCTGTTTCCCTCCCTGTCCTGCCCCCAGGACCACTCAGCACAGTGGGAGAACAGGACAGGCACTCAATACCCCACACAGGGACACAAAACTGTGTCCTTTGTTCCCAACAGGGAGCTGCCAAGCCCTGCAGTCCCTGCTGGTGTGGCAGCTCAGAGCTATGGAATTGCAGCCAGGATGCCACTGCAAATACAGCTGGACCACCAGCTACTTACAGTACTCAGAGAGCTGCCAATTCAAATCCAACCCAGCTACTTTAAAAGAGGATTCAGCACCCACTGAGAACCTTGCTTTCAACAAAGTCCAGGAGTTAAAACAGACCCCTCAGAATGAAAAGGGCTACTGGTTTCTGAAGGGGTGAAAACCACACTGCCAGGTGCTTGTCTGTGTTGGCATCCTCACCCATCATGCAGTCAGCAACCAAGTGCATTTAGATGCCCCACACACAGCACCTTTCCTCAGCCCTCCTCATTTCCTGCTGAAAGATCAGTCTCAGCAGAATTAGAGAAGGAAGAGTGTGTGAAAGGACAAACACAAAATGAATGCTTAGCAGGAATTGTCTTCCCTGCCTGTTCTTCTTCAAAAAAAAAAAAAAAAAAAAAGCTTTTCTAGAACAACAGAGTGCAGAATAACCATTCAGCTTTCTGTTTTGGAATGAATTTGTCTTACATGTCCACAGCAGAAAGTTAAACTCAACAAAGGGCTGCTCAGCACTTCCTCTTCATTGACATGCTGTGTCCTCCCAATCCAGTCTAGGGACAATTTTAGTCCAGCTAAGGAAAGCTTGTGGCCAAGGGCTTGACAGAACAACTCCCCAGGCAGGGACATCTTCCTCTAGACCAGGTGACTCCAAGCCAAGTCCAAACTGGCCTTGAACAGTTCCAGGGATGGGGCATCCACAGCTTCTCTGGGTAACCTGTGACGGTGTCTCACCATCCTCAGAGTGAATAATTTTGACTAAACCAGCCTTCTGTCAGCAGGAAGCCCTTCTGCCTTTTCCTGTCCCCACAGCCCCTGTAAAAAGTCCCTCTCAAGTCCTCTGGCAGGCCAGGCCACAGAGAGTTTGTTGACTACCAGGAACTGAAACTCATTTAAAAACAGGGCAGAGAAAAAAAAAAATAAAAAATAGAAGAGTTGATTAGAAACCAGGATAACATCCCGGGAGAAAGGTGTCAGAGGTTGATCATTTATCTTCACTCCAGGTGGAAGGAAAAATTTGTATCTTTACACATTTGTTACAAATGACTAAAAGAATCTCTTTTAAAGGTAAGCGGAAACTGTAAAAGGCTGGTCTGTGAAAGCAATGGGAGCAGCCCAGCAGCAGCAACTGGTTTTGTAACACTAACAATCAATCAGGAGAAATCCAGCCTCTCCTGGGGGAAATTTGTCTCAAAAAGGAAATAATAAATGAGAGAACTGGAGTCAAAATACCAGTAAGGAAGAACAGATGCTGCCACAGCAAGATTGAAACAGTCTAGCTCCTTGTAAGCCCTGTTTGTTGCTTCCCCACTGCTCAGTTTCCATATCTGTATAATTTATTCCAAAGCAAATTTATTATTTTAAAGACTCCATGGAGAAGGCTCTGTGTGTGCTAAGGGACACAGTGCTGACTATTTCTTGCTCTTGCACACTATTATCAAAGGCTTTGCCTAGTCTGGGATTTAGCACGACTATTAATTAATGGCTTCCAATGGTACATCCACACTGGAAAGATTTCTCTCATTGGCTAATTAGTCTATTGTCTTAATTAGGCAAGTCAGTTTTACGTCCTCATCGCCTTGCATGGGAAACCCTGGTTTTCCCATCTAGGCTTTCCCTCAAGTCAGTTCCCAGCTTTTCTGTCCTGACTTGCTTTTTGGAAGTATTTAGAGCAAGGTGGTGGCAGACAGCATTGCCTCACCTTTCAATGCGAGTCTGGACCAGGCAGAGAATTTGTTTTGCTTTGTTCACTGCAGCTGCTCTGAAAACAGGCTCCCCTCAAGCCCCCAGCAAGGTCTGGGGTCATTAGGAACTGGCTCATCAGCATCTGTCAGGAACAAGAGTGCACTGCCTGACAAATTCTCTGTTTTCCTATGAGGGTAACACCAGTGCCAGTGGGGGTGGAATGAGATGATCTTTAAAATCCCTCCCAAAACAAATAATTCTCTAATTCTGTCTCTGAAGGACCAGAAGAGCAGTACCTGTACCAGAGATGTTCAATCCTCCTGACCCAGGTGAGAGGTGACCTGAAGTGGGGCACCTTCCAGCAGGCTGGCTCTGCTGAACTGCTTTGGGCTCAAATGTCCCCCAGCAAGGAATGCAGGTGGAACATCTGCAGGAGCTGCAAACTTGTGCCTTGCCAGGGACAGCAGAGCTGTGACTCCTGCTGCCCCTCCTTGGTCTGACTGCTGGCCATGGCGGCAACTCTCGGCACACAGGGCTGCCTCTCCCAAGGCAGGGATTCACCCAGCAGCCTCCCACCACGAGTCTCCATCCTGTTCCCATCACACATGCCCCTCTTTCTCCCATCACACCTGTGTTTTTCTGCAAGTCCTCACACCAAATATCTGTCTTCCCTACAGAAACTCCCACGGATGAGCACGGCAGAGGCAGAGTTTGCAATCCATACTGTAATGTCTGACCATTTTGGTGCCTATCAGCTACACCTACTCCTGAAGTGTTTTGTCAGCAAGCTTTCCACTAAGTCCAATTAACTTTGACTAATCACTTTTGATTAGCAGAAAGACTGTTTAAGACACAAGCCGTGATGGCAGAGCTCACCATTGACTTAATGCTCACATCTTAGGTACAGTAGAAAATGCTTTTTTTTTTTTTAATTTCTAGTCTTCCTTTGAAACAGCCAAGATATAACTCTGCCCTGACAACATGACCTTCTACATAAAGGCACCAGTATAGTTAGTTCTAGCTTAATTTCTCCCTGCAAAGTAGAGCACTGAAAACTGTGAATATTTTTGGAAAGACTAGAAAGAAAACAGGCTGAACTAGTGATGGAGAGCAGAAGACAGCTAACTCTTCAACTCATCTTCATTTTGGAACACCTCTCCTGTGAAGGAAAGGCTGAGAGAGTTGGGGGTGTTCAGTCTGGAGAAAGTTCCAGGGAGACCTTACAGAACCTTCTAGGACCTAAAGAGATAAAAGATCTCTTTCATCTTTGTTTCCTATAAGAAAGATGGAGACAGACATTTTAGCAAGGGCTGTTGTACTAGGACCAAGGGGTAATGGGTTTAAATTAAAAGAGAGCAGATTTAGATTAAATGTTAGGAAAAAGTTTTTCACAATGAGGATGGTGAGCCACCGGTATGGGCTGCTCAGAGAGGTGGCAGGTGCCCCATTCCTGCAACATTCAAGGCTTGAGAGAAAAGCAGGAATACTAACTTTGGCAACTCCAAATGCTACTGGAAAAGACTACTCCAAATGCTGCTGGAAATCTCTTCCAGGAATATTCTATGTTGTCATGACTTGCTTTCAATCTCTGTATGAGGAATTGGAAAGTGTGTTTACTACACTTGAGGTAAAGCTAATGCACCTTATGCCCACATCTTCATGGCACCTCTGGCCATACTCTTCCTGAATTTCAGCTCTGATCTCCTCTCTGAACACACAGAGAAGCCACAGGAGTGTCCTGGGGGTACTGTAAGGCTGGGCAATCAGTCACAGGGTTTGCTGTTATTTGGGCTGGCCCATGTCAGCCCTGCAGAGAAGAGCTGAGAGATCTCAACCACCTTCCCAGCACTCCACGACTGAGACTCTGTTCAGAAAGTTCCAGAGCATCTCAAAGATGAGGAGGGAGGACATGCAGGGACTGAAGAACTGTCTCTAGAGGTGCTGAGGCTGAAGAACAAACCCAGCTGGCAAAGGTGCAGTAGTGGAAGGAGAGTGCCCAGCCATTCAGCCCTGGCTCTGCTCCCTGAGGCACCTCTGGCAGAGGTGCCAGACAGGACACTCTCAGCACAGAGATATGACCCAGACAACTCCAGGGAAAAGCTGCAGGTAGGGAATGACACAACACACAGCCCTTGTCCTCAGACAGCACGGGGCCAAGCTAATGACACAGGCCATTGTTCTCCCACTCTGTTGAGAAAAGCAATAATTTGTGTGGATGCTGGCTTTGGAGTACGTGCCTGGCAATGCCAGCGGATAAACACAGAGGGTTTCCACAGAATACCATTTCTGAAAGAAATACATTTAAGTTATTTTTTGCAATATTATTAAATCCAGTAGTGAATATTTTGCATGTGGTATAATCCATTTTCCTAGAAACCAGCCAAGAAAAACTGACAGCAGGACAAGGGGAAGTGCCACCATGCTGCCATCCCTGTCCCACTGCTCCCTTAGGGACATGAGCAGGAGCCTCACACGCCTCCCTCTTCCATCAGTGTGCCTTAAGAACACAGTTCCCATCAGCTCTTCCCTCACCAGGCAAGCCTGGATCCTTCCTGCTGATCCTGACCCTGCTCTCCTATGAGCCAGGAGCCCGTGGAAGCCCCAAAGATGAGTGCTGACAAATGCATCTAGTGCAAGCCACTGAAAAGGCTGGGCAGGGGGATTTTAGCAGCCTGCAGGTGGGACTGAGGCCAAAGAACTGGCACAGTGAGGTCTGGATCGCTGTTGCCATTGAAATTGGCCTGCAGATGCAAGCAGGAGACAAGCAGGTGGATTGGGTGGGTGTAGAAGAATCACCCCTGAGCACAAATCAGCATCTCTCAGTCTCCAGTAGTTCCACCCTAAAAGCAGAGCCCAAATCCATACCCAGGCACCAGGACTCCAATCTTCTACTCCCTCTTATTTTCTCTACCTGCTGTTCACTCCACAAACCCTCCTATACCATGTTTTTATACAAGTCCAGGGATAGTTTAAGCTGCAGTGGTCACCTAAAGGATTAGGATCTCACCCTGCAGCACATAGGAAAGAAAGTCAGTTACTCTGCACAAGTCATTGGAAAACCCTGGACCACCTGCAAAACATCTCCTCTTCCTAAATTGCTCCTTCAGAATCTCCTCACCAGCAGGACAGAGCTAAAGCCACCAGAGGAGCCCTGTGCCCCCATCCTGGCTCATGCAGGGAGGCTGCTCCCTCCCACCTGCCTGTCAGGCAGCCTCCCCTGGGGCAACACAGGCCAGAGCTCCATTTCCTAATGCATCCAAATGCAGCTCTGCTGTGGATTTCACCCATCCCATTAAGACAAAATTTGATCTATTTTCTGCTGCAGTATCTGCAGAAATAAAGCTCAAAGCTGAGATCTGAAGGCCAGACAATGGGCCAAGAGTAAAGTAAAGTATGGTCAACTCCATTTAAGTCACAGCTCATAAAGCCCACAGGAGCTGCAGGCTCTGTGCCTGCTCAGCACCACAGGGATGGGGTTTGCTCCTAGAAAACACCAGGAGCCACCTGCCCCACTGCAAAACATGAATGTCTGCAGCAGAAGGATCTGCCAGCTCTCCTTACCTTTCCTCAAGATGGGGAAGAGGTGCAGCTCAGTCTGAGTATCCCATCCTGGGTCACTTTTGCTGTGCTTGGTCCATCCCATCACAGCTCCTGCTGCGGCCAGATTCCCACCAGTCCATCAGCATTCCCACCTATCCCCCTCCTCCCTCACCCTCTGTGCCTGCTCCTGCCCCAGGCCCAGAAGAACAGTATCCATGTCAAAGGACAAGCAGGGATTCAGGGCAGGGGGGACTCTGGGCTGCTGGACCTCAGTCCCCTACAGAATTTGTCAACATCACATCTGAAGGTGATGGTGGGGACTGTTCAACAAAGCAAGATCTGAGGTCTCTCAACATAAGGCACCAAGGGGATGGTCTCAGGAGACAGGGACTCACTCACTGATCCTCATTCCAATTCTCAGGAATGAGGAGAGTTTAACATGTGAAAGCTGCACCACAGATGTAGATGTTCCTTTTACATCTTCCAGAAAAAAAACAATCCCATCAGACTGGGGCTGTTACAGACATGACTGTCACAGGACCATGGCACAGAGTTCTCCTAAGGACTGTCCTGTCCTCCTCCAGCCCTGTCTCTCCTGTGTGACAGACTTGGAAGGGATTAAACATCCTGCACAGAGAGACAAAAGCAAACAAAATGCAAACAACAAAATGCAAACAAAATGAAAAAAAAAAAAAAAAAGAGAAAAGCATACAAAACCCATCTCTGAATTAATTCCCATCTTATTTACAGGCCATGACCTGACAGTTGTCTTTCTAAGCCTTTTAATTAATCACAAGGAACAGTTACTTGGAGCATGTATGCCCACCTTCCCTCTTCCTGAAACACGTTCCAGCTCATATTGAAAGACTGTCTGCGAGGTAATTAATTATTTATCATTATCTATGCCAGTACTTGGCTCTCCAGATCATTTTGGAACATCAAGTCCTTGGGCAGCAATTCTCTTTGGGGCTGAAAGGAAAGAAGAGCCTTTGCTAGAGAGACAGGGAAGGGCACTGGGGCTTGGAGGAATTGAGAAAGGGAGAATGGGAGCTCAGACCTGTGCTGAACTCTCTTGTCCATAGGGTGGCCATCTGAGGAGGCAGGGTGTTATTTTACATCATACAAGACACAAATCTTTCTAATAACAGGATTTTTGTTTTGACTAATTTGTAGGTAACTGTATAGAGACCTACATGTGTAACAGAACTTCTGTCAAACACTGCAAAGACAAATATTCCTCAGTTCAGAAATGCCAGAATTACTGTTTCTAGTGGAAATCTGATTCATTGCTGTACTGGTTTTGCACAGCCTGTTTTTTGGTAGCAGGGGATCCATGGGAGACAGAGATCCACCAAGAGGGGAGGAGCCCAGGCTGGAGCAGGGGATGCCTGGAGCAGGCTGTGATGCAGTGGGAGACCCAGTGGAGAGAGAGGGCCCTGCTCCCAGGCTGGAGCAGCCTGTCCTTGCAGGACTGCACCTCGTGGAAGGAGAGACCCACGTCACAGCAGTTTTGGGAGGGCTGTGTGCCCATGGGGTGGTTGCAGCAGGTGTGGTGGGGCTGCTGCTCCTGAGAGTGGACACAGACTGGGGCAGTTCACAGAGGACTGTCTCCCCTGGGAGGGACCCCACAGTCTCACAGGGCACGGACTCCTCTCCCAGAGCAGCAGAAGAAAATCTTGGGGATGAACTGACCCAAACCCCCTGCCCTGTCCCTCTGCACTGTCAGTGGGAAGGAGGGAGGGGGTGGGGGGAAAAAAGTGTTTTAAGGGCTTATTTTACTTCTCATTATCCTCATCTGACTCTGCTAGTAATAAATTCACTTTGCAACCACAAGTTGAGCCCGTTTTGCCCTTGAAGTGTTTCTCCCAGTCCTTATCTCACTCATTAAGTGTTCATTAATTTATTTTTTTCTCCTCTCTCCGCTGCCCAGCTGTAGCAGGGGAGGGTGAGCTAAAGACTCTCGTGGGTGCCTGGCACTGGGCCAGCACCAAACCACAACAATTCCTCTCCAATCACGTATTTATCACTTGACCACATACCATCTGGCTCCCAACCACTGGGACACCTGAAGTGCACGCTGAGCACTGCTGACTTACTGAGTGACTAACAGTGCTTCAGCTCCATTCCCCAGCCACACACCCATGACTTACAGTGCTGTGTTCAAGTCCTGCTCCAAACTGGGGTTTGGGAGTGGGAGGAGTAAAAAATTTCTGCTGGGAGTTGCACAGAGTTTCACAAAGGGGCTCCTGAGGTCCAGTGTTCCTAAAAATACTCACAGCTACATAAAGAATTTTTTCCCTGAAAAAAAATAGAAAAGAAAAAAAAATGCAAACCCAAATATTGGAAGCTTTGACCTCACAGAGTTGATGGGATGGAATCCCCTTGGGAACCCCAATGGAGCCACATGAAGGACCAATTTAGAAATATTTCTGAAACTAGTGTGCTACAAATCAGCTTAGGAGCTGCTCAATGCCTGAGTGAGCTGCTGCTTCCTCCAGAGCTCTGGGAGCACAGCATGGGAGCAGCACAGCATGAGGCCACAAATGCCACCACTTGGAGCAAGACAGTGGCTGACACAGCCCAGGAGGAGCCCAGAGCAGCACTGCTGGAAGAAGGGATGTGCCTGGATGGGAATCCAGCCTGAACCTCACCAAAGCAGGAGAAGGTGAATGTGAAGGTGATGCCATCAGAGACCTCCTCAAATCAGTTTGGCCATGGGGCTCCAACGCAGCCTGAACAAATGCCATGTCTCTGTGTCTCACTGTGCAAGGCATCCTCTAGGAAAAGACAACTCAAGGCTGTTCTCCACTTTATGCTCCTATTACACTTAAAGTTCACACTTCACCTTAATCCAAACTGATTTTCTCAGAGGTTTCATCTCACTGTCACTCCTGCTTCTCCCACCTTCCCCAGCCAGCAGCCTCACCTGCAGAGCCTCAGGAGCAGAGGGACAGACCCATCCCCACCTGCACCCACAGGCAGCACTGACAGAAGGAGAGGACACAGGCTCAGGCTGCATCAAGGGAAATACAGGTTGGATATTAGGGAAAAGTTTTTCATGGAAAGAATGATAAAGTACTGGAATGGTCTTCCCGGGGAGGTGGTGGAGTCACCATCCCTGGATGTGTTTAAAGAAAGACTGGATGTGGCACTCAGTGCCATGGATTAGTTGAGGTGTTGGGGCTGGGTTGGATTGATGATCTTGAAGGTCTCTTCCACCCCAGTAATTCTGTGATTCTGTGATTTCTGCTCTGCTGTTCCCAGAGCCCACCACACCCCACAAGAGACCACTTCCAACAACTCTGCCCCACCCCCAGAGCCCGTGCCCTCACTGTGCTGAGCCCCAGCCCCAGCCAGGCTTCTCCAGGGCAGCATTAACTCTGCAGGCACCATTCTCACCCTTGGTGGCACAGGAGGGGAGCACTGGCAGTCAGCTGGATATGGCAAACCCATCACCCACCAGCTGGTGCATCAGTGACAAAGTCAAAGGCAACCACTGGCATGGTCTGCCCCCCTCAAGAGCTGAGACATCTGTCAGCAGCTCACACCCTTTTGCTGCCACAGCTGCCCACCCCTGCTCAAGGGGGTGCTGGCTGCCACCCTTCCACATCAGAGCACCCAGCAGGTGGGGAAGGGGACAGCTGGAGCGCCAGCAACCTTCTCACTGTTTAACCAACACACAACCTTGTTCTCCTCAGCAGAGCCCCCCAAAAAGCCCAGCCACCTGCAGCAGGGCCCCCCCTCATTTCAGAGAGCCACGGGCTGGGTACATCAGCAGCACTAGTGGGAGTTTGCTGTAGACAAGTGAATCAGTGGAACAGATGAGCAGCTCCTGAAGCATCTACCCACAATGTACAGCAAGAAGAGATGTAATTTCAGGCTTATGGCAGATGCTGGAGGGTTTGTGGTGCTAAAAAAAAAAAAAAAAATTGAAAAAAAAAAAGAAATCTCAACACCTACATATAATAGATAGCTTTCTAGGACAAGGAAATCCTGCAGTAGCTGGAAGAAAACCAATCACAGTTCCCAGCTACATTTGAGGTAAGGAAACAGAACATGGTCCAAAACAACATCTCCTAAAGGTCAGTTTCACAAAACTAGAAAGAAGCAGACACAAAAATAACTGAGAGAAAACATCTAAATATAAGTAAGTGTGACAATGCTTATTGGAGGATACTTAAAGATGCTTTAGTAGAGCCCTCTTTCTCACCAAGAAAAGCAACAGTATATCTAAAAAAAATTATTTGGTTTAAAATAGGATTTTTTAAGACAAGAGCCAAATTTAAAAGGAAAAAAAAAAGGTTAAAAACCCCAGAACTGCACTATAAAATTAGAGCAAATTTTATAGAATCCAACACATTTTATAAAGAAAGCTCAAAGATATTAAAAACCCTAGAGTCAATAGGTCTATCAGGAAAAAAGCAACAATCTATCAATGCATTAGGTTTGATGCTAAAAAAACACAGTGAAAGCATCCTGATATAGAGGATGCAGAAAATATAAGCAATACTTTTTATCTTTGCAAATAAGGATGACTTAAATCTCAGCTCCAGCAAAGTTCTCTCTTTGAGAAGTGAGCTGGGAAGAGCCCCAACACCATCTGCAAACCATCCCTCACATCTGTAAAGAGAAAACCTGCACTCAGAGCCTTAAAAAGGGAGCTCACCCAAATTCCTAACATTGACTTTAAAGAAAAAAAACAAACCAGAAGCATGTCCCAGGCCAGCCAGGAAGTTCCAGAGGTCTTGAAATAATAAATAAAAAAGCCCTGCTCGAGCAAACAAAAACTTAGCACGGTGCCAGTATTTCCAGAGGGCGAGCGGCTGACCCGGGAAGTGCAGGCTGAGCACCCTGTCCGTGCTCCCGACAGGGCAGGGAGTGGCCAGAGCTCAGGGATGGACACACAGCTCCTGGTAATCCACATTGTTTTCTGTCTTGTCAAACAGATCTAGTATTTCTCCTCGGAGTTTGCATTTGGCTGACAAAGGTGAGCGTGTTGACATGATACACACAGACTTGTGTGTGACGCCCGCCTTGGGCTGGGGTGACAGCTCAAGAACAGAAATCCCTCCTGCTATGCAACAGCCCTGTGTGGTGTATATCCAGAGGATTAAAAAGTTGAGCCCAATGACCTCATTAGAGCTGTACCTGTGCTGCCTGCCCTTAGACAGGTTTGGATTGTACAGTAGAATGTATGTCCAGAGGACTGAAAAGTTGAGCCCAATGACCTCGTTAGAGCTGTACCTGTGCTGCCTGCCCCTAAAGAGGTTTTGGATCCCCAGAGATGATGTTTCCAAGAGTGAAAAGGGCCTGTGAAGCAGCAGAAATTGCTCTCTGCACAGAAAGCTCCAGGCAGCACTTCTGGGAGACGTGGGTTTCCAGGGAATGCATGTTTGGGCTGTGTGCCTGAGTTTGCAGCGGGTTCAGAACTGGAGAAGGGTATTGCCAGAGGCTCTGCCTAGGGAGCAGGCTAACTCATTGAAAAATATTGGCTGGTTTTAGAGCTGATTTTCACACTTGTAGAGCTGGCCAGAGCCAGAATGGAAAGCTGTAAACTCAGCCATGCCAGCAGCCTTTGGCTGGTCCTGATCCTGCACGTGCCACATTATACACAGCTCACTACCATTGTTTCTTGCTTGGGTCCTAATCCGTGCTCAGCACTCTGAGCACCTTCCAGTAACAACACTGGACACATCAACTCACATTACACCTTCCCAGGTGGAAGGAGAAGTCGTGTGATTTCTCTTGAAAGAGCAAGTTCTTCCCAACTGCCCCAGTGCCCAGAACAAAAGCAGGATGGTCAGGTTTGTCAAAGTTTTCAGCTGCCAAAAAAATTCACCCCTCCCATAATGACATAAAGATATTTTTCCTGTGAGAGGAGCAGGGTTATTCCTCACACCCTTCACCCTCAATCACATCACTGCCCTGCACTGTGAACATACAGACCAAAGGATTTTTTTGAACCTCTCTGACCACACAAATATCTCCAAGTGTCCAGGCAGCTGGCTGTAGGAAAGTTTAACAGCAGAAGTTCTCCAGCATGACTGGCTGAACAGTCAGCTGTGGATGTGAACTGTCTACCACAAAGGACAGCCTGGGGCTTTCAGTGAATCCCAGCTTCCTCTGCCCACAGGCACCACTCATCTCCTTGCCTCTGCTCAGTTCCAGGCCATTGCTGATGGGAGATGCTGCCCAACAGTCACACTCTTGTAGCTGTGGGTAGTGCTGGAGTGTCAAGTGAAAAGTTCTTCAGAAATGTCCAGGGAAATGGCCCAAAACCCCTCCCTCAGAAGAGTGATCACCCATCACAGCTCCTGAAGCAGTGCCAATGACACATCCCAGCCTGAATCCAGTTTACCCTGACAACACAGTTTTAGCTCCAGCTGGATGACCTCATGTGAGCTCCAGAAGTGCAGGATTTGGTCCTTCCAGAGTTTGGCAAGAGCTGGCACAGCCATCACAGGTGCCCTTTTCATTTATTGAACTGGCTTAGGGTACATTTGCACATGAGCAGATAAACTCTTTGTCCAAAGGACTTCACTCTGGCTGCTGGGCTCCAGATGAGCCCGTCTCATTCACATGGCTGCTCACATCTCAGGAGGAGCATGAACTGAGCTCACATCCCTGACTTTTTGTCCTGTGTCGAGGCAGGCTGACAGACCTTGCTCCCCAGCATAGAGAGATGCAGTAGTGGCTGAACACTCCAAGCATGTATGATTTTTTCAGCAACACAAGGTGACCACACTTAGATGATGCAGGTTAGACATTTTACTGAATCAGACCACCACCACTGGCCTGACCACCTCACCCTCCTGCTGCTGAACTTCTTTGTGATTTAGCACAGGAATTCCCAGTTTTGGCTGTGACTGAAGGGGGAACAGTGCTCAGGTGAACAAAATAGGGTGAGTTTGGGACTTACCACTGCTTCAAAGTCTGTCACACTGAGTTCCCCACCAGTCACCCTCAAGTTCTGTGTGCAACAAGGGCCATGGCCCCTCCGATCAGGAAGGTTAGCACTGTTTGCACTTGTCTTGACTTTATTTGTACACGCTGACAGCTTGTACAGAGAGCAGACAACAGGCTACTGACAAGGACTAAGATCTGGAAAATATCTCCGTGATCACTTCAACACAAAGCTGTTCTTTTTCACTTTCACGGGAGCTTTAACTCAACTCGCAGTGGAGGCAGCCTTAAAACATGCAATGCATTCAAGTGATCAAGGATTTGAAAGGTTATAAAAGCAGCTAATAGCTTCAAATCTGCTTGCAGCCAGATAACATAAACAGCTAGTTGGGAGAAGGGTAGGGTGCTTCTTTTTCTCCTCCAGAACCACTGATTACAAGCTTGCAGCACCTACATTTTAAAGCAAAGCTGAAGAGAAGAGCAAATACCTTCTCCAAGTATACTGCAGTTTCTCCTAAACCCAGCACAGGCTGTCTGTGCCCTGTGGGTGCCATGGGCAGCATTTTATGTACCAGTTAAAAAACAACTCACTATTCGAGGTCACTGCATCCAGCCTGCCCAAGCCAATGGCCATTTCTGTGCTTTCTATCATTAATAAATCAATCAAATGTTAGAGGCACTGGAGTGAAATTGTCCCGTCAGCCTTATCCATCAGGTACTTTTACTGAACCCTCTTGAGTTACTGTTATTTACAGAAGACTGAGAGAGACAGTGAAACATCAGCACCTCAAAACACTTTGCAACTTGAACATCATAAACAGCACAGATATTTCATTAAAGCCATTTTACAAGCTATAAAACTGAAGGTCATTTTATGCCTCTCTCTATAAAAGCAGACAGTGATATAGTCCTCAGCAAAACACACTCTACAGTCCAATTTAAGCAGTACTACACAGACTACTTGAAACTCATTACAGAACAACTTCCATCCAGAATAAGTTCTCTGTTAAAACTGTTATCCACTATTATTTCTTTGCTAAAATAACAATACTTTGAAGGAAAGGAATTTATAACCCCAAATAACAGAGCCTCTTAAAAATACCGAATAATATCAGTTTAACAATTTTCCCAGATGAATTCATCAGGGAGCTCCATACATAAAGCTACAAGGCAGACTTCCAAATCACCCGTGATAAAAATACGTAAATTCTTCACTGCGCTTTCAGCATAGCAGATTTATGACAAAAGCACCGAAAGGCCGGCACACAAAAGCAAGTGTACAGCGTTGTAATGGACTCGTCTAAAAACCCGGGCGCTCTCGCTCAGCCCCTGTCGCGGCACTCGGAGTCGTCCTCACCTGCGCCTCTGCCCCGCTCCTCCCAGCGCTGAAGGGACGTGGGCTTTACCTGAGCGGGCTCCTCCGTTTGCGGCTGCCTCTGGGGGATAAAAGTTTGGAAAAGTCGGAGGACAGCAGCAGCAGCAGCGGGATGGGACAGGACGGGACGGGCGGAGAGAGCGGGCAGCGCTCACCGGAGAGGGCGGGCAGCGCTCACCGGCATCCCGGAGCCCCGGGGGACACATCGCACCTCCCGGGGCTCCCCGGCGGAGATGCCCTCCCCAGCCCGGGGCTGCAGGTGTGCTCTGGCCGCCCCCCGCGGGCTGCAGCCCGGGCAGCGGCGGGGCCGTGCGGGGCGCGGTGCGATGGTGCGGTGCCGTGCGGGGCCGCTCCGCTCCGCTCCGCCCGCCCCCCGCGCCCGCCCCGCGCCCGCCTGGCGCTCACCGGCGTTGCGGAGCTTCTTGTTCCGCAGCACGGACAGGATGACCAGCGCGTTGCCCAGCACGTCCACCACGATGGTGAAGATAAGCACGGCCGCCAGGCCGGTGGCCGCTCCCGCCGCCGGGCCCCGCTCCAGCCGGCAGCCCGGGCAGCTCCCGTTGTTGCTCCCCGGCCGCTCCATGCGCGCCTCTGCCCGCCACCGCCGGGGCCCCTCCTCCTCCTCCTCCCGCCCCGACGGCGGCTCTCACCCCCGGGCCCCGGCCCGGCCCGTCCCGGGGCGAGCCCGCCGCCCCCCGCCCTGCCCTGCCCTGCCCTCCCCTCCCCTCCCGGCGGTGCCGCCGCCCTGCCCGGGGCGGAGCGGGGGGGCCGCGGGGGTGCCCGGTGCTCGCCGGGGGCACCGAGCGCTGCCCGGGCCGATGGCGCCACCGCGCGGCGCCGCCGGGAACCGCGGCCACGGGGACACGGCTCGGAGCCGTCGGGCCGCAGCCCCGGGGGCGCCGGGACCGGGACCGGCACTGACACCGGGACCGGGACCGGCACTGACAGCGGGACCGGCACTGACACCGGGACCCGCACCGGGACCAGCACTGACACCGGGACCCGCACCGGGACCGGGACCGACACTGGCACCGGGACCATCAGTAGCACCGGCACCGGCACTGACAGCGGGACCCGCACCGGGACCGACACCGGCACTGACACCGGGACCAGCAGTAGCACCCGCACCGGGCCCGGCCCCCGCAGCCCTCCCGGCCCCGCTGCCGCCCCGCGCTCTCCCGGCTCCCGCCCCCGGGCACGGGAGGGTTACGAGGCGAAGTTTCGCTCCTCGCTCCAGTCGCCGAAGCCTCTCCCGCTGCCTTTGGCTCCCCCTGCCCCGCGGCTCCGCTCCCGGCCAGCCGCCCCTCAAGGCAAACTCGGCCCCACAGGGAGTTTTTCAACTCGTTACGCCGGGATAAGACCATTCGCTTTCGGTTTAAGACTTTTTACGCGGTGTAATGCGTGCGCTGCAGAAGCGCCTGCAGTAAATGTAAACTCAGCAAGTCCTCTCGCTCAGCGGCTTCTCAGCCGCAGGAAAACAGCGCTCAGCCGGGATTCCCAGGTCCCGCAGTCGAGATACCCAGTCCTCTCAATCGGGATTCCCAGCCCTCTCAGTCGGGATTCCCATCTCCCTCGGTCGGGATTCCCATCTCCCTCAATCGGGATGCTCAATTCCTGTAGCCGGGATACCCAGCTCCCCCAATTGGGATACCTCATCTCCTCAATCGGGATACCCAGCTCCCCCAGTAGGGATTCCCAGCTCCTCCAATCGGGATACCCAGCTCCCCCAGTAGGGATTCCCAGCTCCTCCAATCGGGATACCCAGCTTCCCCAGTAGGGATTCCCAGCTCCTCCAATCGGGATATATCCAGCTCTCCCAGTAGGGATTCCCAGCTCCTCCAATCGGGATATATCCAGCTCTCCCAGTCGGGATTCCCAGCTCCCTCAGCCCAGTCCCAAGGCTGGGGTTTCCAGGCACCTTCTGTACTTTATTCCACACCAGCATGAGCAAGAAGACTCCAAACCACTGTGGTCAGACTGTGGCTGCAATACCACAACCACATGAGCTCTCAGCTTTGTTTAGAAAACAACATTAGAAAAGAGAAAATAGGAATTATATAGAACCATGGGATGGTTTGAGTTGGAAAGGGCCTAAAAGATCATTCAGTTCCAACTCCCTGTTCTGTGGGCAGGGACACCAGGAACACCAGGTTGCTCAGAGCCCCATCCAACCTGTCCTGGAACATATCGAGGGATGGGGCATCCACAGCTGCTCTGGGCAACCTGTGGCAGGGACCTCATCATCCTCAACAGTCAAAACCTTCCTTATATCCAATCTAAACCCACCCTCTGTCTGCTTAAAGCCATTCCCTCTTGTCCTATCACTCCGTGCCCTTGAATAAAGTCCTTCTCCAGCTCTCTTGTTGCCCCTGTAGGGACTGGAAGGTGCTGTAAGGTGTCCCAGGCTGGACAAGCCCAGCTCCCTCAGGCTGTGCTCACAGCAGAGTGCTCAGCACTAGCCAGGGGCAGGACAGAGAACGGGGGAATGCTTGGGCTGCCCAGCACCACCTCCCCTGGCTCCTGCCCAAAGCCAGCCTCTCTGTGTGCAGGTCACAGTGTCCGAGCAAACATTAAGGTTGTGTCACAACCCGTCCTGGGGGTTTTACAACTGCCTGGTGGGGTGAGTCAATAACAAAGCAAAAAAAGCAAAGCCTTTGATGGCTCGTTCCCTGCCAGCAGAGCACAGGCAGCAGCAAACAGGGGCTGCCCTGGCCTGCTGGCCCAGGGTCAGAGCCAGCCCCACGTCTGTGTTCAGAACCTTGATGAGCCAACCTGCTTTAGATGTCTTTTTTTACTTTTCCCCCGTGACTGGAGAACACTCAATTTTGGGGAAAAAAAAAAAAAAAAAAAAAAAAAAAACAAAACCCACAAAAACAAAAACACACCAACCAACAAACAAACAAAAAAACCCAACACACCCCCCCAAACAGAACAAACCAAAACAAACCCCAGAAAAACACTCACAAAAAAGAAAACAAACAAAAAAACCCCCAAAATACCCAAGAGGGTTTTAAAGAAAAATTATCAAAATCCTCAGTTCTTGAATTGTTAAAACAGCATTTTGGCTTGATATGCAGCTTCTTTTGGCTTCCTTTTGACACTCTGCACTGAATTCTGCATAATTTTAAAAATGTTTTCTCTCTGTAGATTTTGTTCATGGGTTTTGAGCTGCTCTGTTCAGGACATGCCTGCAGACAGGAGTAAGGTCAGCTCTCATGGACTTATACTCTCAGCACCTTTCACCTTCACTCTGCTCTTCTCTGACAGTTTTGCTCCATTTGAAAGATGCTCTCAGGTGTGTTTTAGCTGAGGAGAACTGAGATGTGCCTTCAAAGGACCTGAATTTTACATACAAATGTCTTGGCAAGAGCACCAGAGCTACCCAAAAAAGATTTTGGCCTCACACTTAAAAAGAACCTTCCTCACACAGTTGTGTGAGGTAGAGAGGGTGTAACATTTCATGTAATGAATGAAACTGGAAAAACGTAAAAAGTGCCCCCCCCCTTTTTTTTTTTTTTTTTTTTTTTCCTGTGTAATTTATACCTGCAAAAAGCAGTCTTTTTCCCCAGCCTGAAGTTACTGCCCTAGATGGGAATACCTGCAGAGGTCTATCAGGCATGTGTGCATCTGCATATTTGCAGCAACTAATCTTCCGTAAGAAACTCAGAAGAAATTATGATGGATGTAGTGAGCAACTGTTTTCATCACTGGGGTGATTTAGATGAATGATCTTCAGGCTGTTTCCTCCCACCTTCCTGCTAAATGGACTCTTCAATGCTTCAATTAAGACAAGGTGAGCACTCTGGGAAGCAGTGGTAAGGGGAAAAAAATGAAAGTAGAGGTATCAATGAGACCTTTTTAATTACACTTTACTAGAACTGCTGACATAAATCAAGCTGAAATAAGAGTATCCCCAGTGTGTTAGAAGAATTTAGGCTCATTTGATTGTGTGAGAATCATGAATGTGATGGCAGGAAAAAGCACCTGAATTAGGGTCAGAAAGCAGAACTTTTCAGTACCTGAGCTACACCAGGGAGAGCAGGTACATGAAAAGAGGAAGACCAAATAGAATGTAATCAGTGAGAAATATTCAAGTGCCATAAATGCAAAAAACTGTTACAGCTTTGCCAACAGGGAGGCTGAGAGGGGCAGTGCCTGGCACCCTCCTGCCCTGCCCATCACAGCAGCTCTGAGCAGAGCATCCCTCATCCCTCACTGATCATGTCCAGTGGCACAAATCTCCCACATTTGCCAACCCTACCCACAGGGAACACAGCCTAGTAAGAGTTAATCCAGGTGTACTGTAATAAATGGAAGCTTACATAATTGAAAAATAGCTGAGGCATTAATCTTCCTCCTCGCTACCTTGAGTCCTCTTTAAAAAGATTATTTTGTCTTCAGAGACAGCTTTAATGCTACTTAATGAATCGCTTATAAATGAAGAATTTTTTTCTCTCCTATATAGGGACAGGCTGACTACTACACTGATTGTCACAGAGACAATTAACTTTTGTCAAATATACAAAGATAATAGCTGTTCTCTACAAATACAACTGTACTGAATTTGGCGTATTTAAGGCCAATTTTTCTTGGCTGTTTTGAGTAAGCATGCCTAGTGACAGTGACATACTCATGCCCTTCTGCCAGACCTGGGGAACTCCTCATGCTCACCAAAACAATTAGTGGCCCCCTGGGCACCTGCTGGAACAGGTGGGTTAGCACTGGATCAGGAATACCATGTTGGAAATTTCGGAATTCCAACATGAGCTCATTCAAAGGTGTCTTGGTGTCCCACTTGGAAGGGGGGAGGAGACATGAAAAGAAAGGAGAGTGATACAAAATCAGGGCCTCACCTTCCATGCTGCCTGTCTCAGTTGCAGACAGGGTGCAGGCAAGCAATCTTTGATCTGGAACTCCCTCCTTGCAAAAGCAGGCACCAGGACCACAAGGAGTACCAGGAGTGAGGACAGGTTAGTGGTTTCCTCACTGAAAATAACTCCCAGTGAGCTGCAAGGGCAATTTTATTGTCACTGCTGACACCGAGGTCCCCAGGCAGTAACACTCAGCTGTCTCCCTTGCCCATGTCCCACCAAACACCTGCTCTGCTCCCCAGATCCACACACACAGGGTGAAGATGCTGAGTGAAGCTGAGCCCCTCTTCTCCCACCTCACCAGCCTAGCCAAATACTCCTAATTATTTATAGCAAAACCAGCAGGTGACCAAAGTTGTAATTTCTCAACTCATGGGCATTTAGACTCAAGCAATGGCCTTTGGGACACACACATAAGCAGAAGCAGGAATGAGGCTGGTAAATCCTTTGCCACTCTCTAGGCCCTGCATGGCTGCTCGTGGTGATGGGCAGAGCAGGTTTCCTCCAGCCCTGAACAGACTGGGTCAGAGTGTAGAGGTCTCTGCTCTCTCCCATATTGATATCAGCAGCCTGCAGGTGTTGAATGCCACAAGGATGCAGTGCTCAGCCAGTGGAGATCCTCAGCACAGTCTGGTTTATTTGTTTAAGACTTGTATTTAAAGCCCAGACAGTGGAGGTTCATTCCTTGGTGCAGCCTAAAACTCACTGATCTGACAAACACTAAAATAAGTCATTTAATCCTGCCATGCATCATGACTATTAGCATAAAAATCAGGGCAAACACCTTCCCTGCCCCCCCTTACCTCCAGTCTGCCCTTAAATCCAGCGTATGGCCCAGAGGCAGAGTTATTTCCAAACCATTACCTACAGGGGAATCACCACTATCCACCTGCAGTTCTCTAGCCAAACACAGACAGCAGTCGTTACTCACTCCCAAACTTTTCTCTCATCCATTTGGAGCGTGCAGAGGCAACACAGCTGTGCTGGGCACGGAGTAAGAGAATGCCAGCCCTGGGAAAAACAGCACTGGCTGCTCCAGCAATAAACAGATGAATGCAGCAGCTTGCCCTGAGCTGCCATCGCAGGGGAGATCAACAAACAAGCGGCTCTATTTACACCGTGGTGCTTACCCGGGAACCCCAGACAAACTAATAACCTTGTGTGCAGCCACTTCCCCTCTTTGTCCCCAGAGCAGCAGCCTGACACTCACCCAGAACAGGCCTTGTTGTTAATCACTGCCTGTTCATTCAGCCCAACTGCTGAACGCTGCCATCCAAATAAAAAAGGGAAAGAAGGGAAACTCTGTGTTCCTTTTGCACCCTGAATAATAAATGACACCATCAATGTTGCCTCAGGATGCAGCATCAAACCACTTCCTTTGCTCCAAGATGAGATTTAAGAAGAATGACTTTGAGGCTGACTTGCCTTTTCAAATATCCCATTATTCCCCCCCTCCCCATCTCAAACACGAGGATGTAACATGAATGAAATCAGAATTAGCTGGTTACAAACAAGGGGTGGGGGCTGACCTAGATTCCCTCTGCTTCTCAGAAGGAAGTGATGGCAAAAGTTTCAAACCTGTCATATGAGGCTGCAGCACATTTGGGTCAAAGTTTGTTGCAATCAAATCATGCTCTCTGGAAAAGGCTTTTACTGGTGGGATGATTCGTGTGGCAGCAGCTGAATTATGCATGGGATTTGTACAGTCTCTGCTGGCAGATAAATACGTGTGAAGAAACTCAGGCTTTTCCCTGCAGCATCATCAGTGCCTCGAACCCAGCCCTGCATCCCTGGGGACACCTGTGCTGGGTTTTGTGGTGGCTCTCACACACCAGCTGCATCCCATGGCTGGAACCAGCCTTGCTGCAGGTCTCAAGGTGCTAGGACAGAATGTGGGATTTTTCAGTGAATTTACTTAGTCCTACCCCCAAAAAATGCTAAATAAGAGGGCCTGCTCCCAGCAAAGACAGCCTGGTTGCTGTGTAGGCTGCTCAGGGAGGATGTTCAGATGACAATTGAGAGGTAGCACGGGAGTCTGCCCAGGTGACAATCATGGCTGAAGGGAAGGGAAGATATAGAAATAGTCCAGCTGGTGGGGTTTGTTGGGGGGAAAAACCCTCAGGGAAGGATTTAATTGATATATTTAATGGCTAAGAAAACATAAAGAATTAAGTGTTTTAGTATCCAAGTAAGAAACTCCTGCAAATCAAAGCAATACAAAGAGAGGAAAGCTTGTTCATGACAGACCAGTCTCCCACCCCATTTGTGTTCAAAATCTGCCTTTGACTCAAGCAGAACAAGGACCACCCATTCTCCTCACACCATTCCCCAATGTGTGTCCTCAAGTGAGGTTGGGCAGGCTTTTCCCTTCCACAGAAACCTCTTGGGATGGTACAAGAAAAAGAGGGAGACAAAAAGGAGCACTTCACACTTTTCCTCATTGAGATTCCCCACCCAGTCCCTTTTCCTACCATTAGAACCAAACCCAATCCCATTCCTGCTCCTTACAGATATTCCTTCACCATTCTCTTTCTACCCCATCCCTTTTGCCCCAACGTGCTGTGCACACAAAAATCTCACTGTTCTCAGTTTCCCACATCAGCACCCACAGGGATGCTGGCTGCGCTGCTCTCAGTTTTCCTGGCGCAGCTCTCACAGCCTCTCTGACCTCACTTTCTGTACTTCTCACTTCCGCCTCCTCCAGCCTGCTCTTCATCCCAGTTAGAGATCAGCTGGAGGAATCAGGCCAAACTTTTGAAAACATCAGGGTATTACCCAGTTCACCACCACCTGTATGTGGAGAAGGGACCTAAGTTTATCCTCTGACTCTGCAGGGGGAACAGTGTGAGATGGAAACTGCTGAGATGCACTGGGGACCCTCCCCTTCACATTCCCTGCCTCCCCAGCCCCCATTTGCATTCAAATTCCACACCCACCTGTCAATGCTCTGCCCACACCACGTCCAAGCTGCTTTCCCAGCTGGGGATGGCACAAGCCATTGCCATTGGCAGTTGCTTTCCAGTGCTAAGGCAGAAATTCCCATGGCTGTCCTCAGCAAGGAGAGAAACAACTGTCTTAAGGAAGAAGACAAGGAGCTTTCCCTTTCCTGGAGCAGCCCCTCCTGCAGCCTGGGTGGCGACATGAGCAAACTTCAGCTGCCCTTGCTATAGGGCAGCTGTGTAGGACAGACAGTGCCACACATTGTGCTCCAAATATCAAGCTCTTAATTATGTCCCAAGCAGCACCTCTGTGCCTGCAGTAATGAGGGCTCAGCTACATCCAGGGCTGTTAGTGAGAGCCTGTTTTACTTCATCCTCATTATGGGAAACGGCCAGCTCAGATGCAGCAGCCAGGGAGATGTTTCCTCTCGTGAAGCAGATTGCCTTCCCCTGTCAATTACAGCAGAGAGCTCGACAGCCCCGTGCAAATTGCTGGGTGAGAGCACAAATAGGAGGACATGAGAACTGATTACAGCCCTGGTGGCAGGCTTGCTTAAAAACACCTGATGGGACCAGGAGGCTCAAGAGTGATAAAGGGCAGAGAGGTGATGGTGGCTGGGACAGCAGTGCTGTGGAGCCAGGGGGATGTGTGGTACCCACTGCCCCTGCACAAGTGCAGCCACCCGCAGTGGCAGTTAACAGAGGGCAAGGGGACTCCACAACCAAAGTTTTTTTTCCCCAGTGAAGAGATTCCCTTTCCTCAGGCTATAACTTTGGTTAATATCAGCAATGTGCAGCCCACAGATGGGAAACTCCATATCCTTCAGGGAAATAGAAATGAGTCTCTTCTCTTGCTTTACTCACACTAAAAGCTCTGATTTCACTGGACAGTCCAGCACACCTGCAAAGCTCTGCAGCATTCCCAAGAGGTGAGCAACCAGGTCTGTGGGCTGAGGTTGCACACAAACCTTCACCCAGTGCACAGCACTGGTGCTCACACTGCCCAGGGAGCAGCTGCTTTTACCTGAGGAAGCCCAGGGTTAACTTCCATCATAAACAGACTCTTGTCCTGCTGGGTGCCCATTCCAGAGAAAAGAATGAGAAAGTGTGTGTGGATTTTAAGCAATGGTCTTGAAGATGGTTTGTTCAGCCCTACAGACCTTGCTGACTCCTCCTAGGCCTAATTCACAGCCCCATTGCCCTGCTGGACCCCTGGAGCCTGCCTTCACCCCTTCCTTTGGGAAGGGAAATGGCAATGTCTCCTCTGCCTACGGCTCAGCCCAGGCTCAGGGACAATTCAGCAAAGCAACAACTTTCCTGCAGCAAACAGCTGAGTGCCCATCTTACAAAAATTACTTTAATCTTCCCTATCACTGCTGATGAACTTCCACTGGTGTTCAACCCACTCCCCATTGCCTGGTCTGATTTACAGCTGCCCCTGTCAGGTCCACACCAGCACCCAATGTGTGTGTGAAGTATCACTGGTGTTTGCTCTGTCCATCCCATCTCTTCAACAGCTCTGTTTCCTGTGCTCTGCAAGTGAAAAGAACCTCATGGGGAGCCGATGGTGCCTCCCCCAGGCCTGGAACACATTCTGCTCCACTTGGTGTTCTCCCATGTCTGCAGCAGCCAGAAGCGAGTCCCTGCTGCCTCCGTGCTTCTTTTCCACGGCAGAGCTGTCAGCAGCTGCAAGCTCTTGTGGAGAGCATCAGCTCTGCACACTTACACCCATCAGTGTTTTTGCAGCCTCTGCAGGAGGGTATTGATCCCTGCTCATGGAGCAGTCCTGTCTGAAGCAAAGTTTTGCCTGGGTGGGCTTTGAAACTGGCCCTCTTTGTGCCCTGCAGATCCATTCTTCCCCTTCCCACTCCTGCCATCCCCACAGACCCACTGGGGTTGCTCACCCACCTCACCCTGACCCCTTTGCTTTCTTTCTAGAGCCTGCAGGCAGAGCTGCCTGTCATTTATTTCCTTGTATTTAATTCTGCTAAGTCACAGGCAGCAGAAATCTGCAGCTGGCAGCTCCAGGCTGCTTTCCAGCCTCTCCATCCAGACCTGCCAGCAGACATTTTCAGTTTTGGTTCTCAGATCTCCATTACAGTCTGGTCTCAAAACAGTGCATCCACCAGCCCTCCAACTGTGCATGTTCAACTCCGCAGCCTCAAAGCTGCTACAAATGAGCTGCAAACTCCTCCTGCTCCTCCTGAGAAGAGAGTGTCCCTCCAGTGTGTCTTTCTTCGGCAGAGAGTGGTGTCCTTCAGATCTCCTCAGCACACTTTGGTGCCTGGTTTTCCCCTCCATTCCAATTGTTGGCTCACAAGCAAAGACAGCTCTCCTCAGATCTGGCGTTGTTACAGTTCTTCTTTATCAGGAACTCCACTTACCTCTGCAACAAGGTGGAAACAGTGCTGGAATTTCTGCTGCTTTCCTAGAGAGTTTAAGTGACACTGAGCTGTAGGAGAATCCATCCATCCTCCTGCTGCCTTTCCCTCAGCTCCTCACTCCTACTTGTGCTCTGCCCTTCCTGCAGGCACTTCCAGGCCCAGGTTTTATTCAGTCATGGGGAAGAAATGAGAGCTGTCATTTATACCTCATAAGAAATTCACTGAAAGTTGAACTAATAACTTAAGAGAGGAGAGATGGGAATGAAAAGGAAGGATTTTCATGTCTCTTTCCTAAAATCTGATTGAAGGAAGCAAATTTGGAGATGCTAAGTCAGTTATAAGGTTTAACAGGGTTGTATACATCTGAAATGAAACCCTCAGTAAATGGGATTACCTCCCCCAGTCAGAGCTTGTCCCAGGCAGGGACTCAGAGCTCTCCCCAGGCAGTGGGCACTCGAGCCTGGCACGCAGTGTGCACACAGGAGCCTGAAGGAAAAGGCAAGGCTGCTGAAGGAAAGCTAGATGCAAATTAGATCTGTGATAGAACTTGAAATTAAATATAAATTCAACTACAGAAAAGGTTGCCAAAGATATTTAGGATTTGTATGTTTACATTACATATATATACACATACACACACTCATATATTTATAGAGACCAACAAATCCTATCTGTGTTCAAAGTGGGCAAGATGTTGCTATAGTAATCTTAATTTTACAGTCCTTGCATTAAAAAGAAGATTGCAAGTTGTTTGGCACTCAGACTGTCTTTTTGTTATAACATGTGCTGCATTTAGCCCAGTGGGACTCTGTTCTCTACCTCTTGAAACTATGGAAATAGAAATAACTACTAACAATAATGCCATCATCATTATATGGCTGCCTTGGATTCAGTTTCCTTTAAAATAAGGGTGGGAAAAAAAGAGGCAGACAGATAAAGAAACAGCCTGTGCATGTTAGCATTGAATTTAGGCTTGGACATGAACAGGTCCTGGAGGACAGGGAGCCACCCTGGGAGCTGCAGGGGGAACAGGGGAGTCCTGGCTGGGAGGGGGCAGAAGGAGAGCCCCTGCTTCAGATTTCATATGTGAATCAGAGGTGACTCCACCAGAGCCAGGAAAGGCACCAAAGGGGGACCAAAAAGGAAAGAAAGTGTGTGCAAAGTGCTGCAAACACACTGCAGAGAGGGATGAGATGGGGAGATGGGAGCTTCCAGAAGATGAGATGAGGTGGGAAGCTTCTCCAGAAGTTGGTGTGGGACAAGGGGCTCTCTGCCCACACTGGGGGTCTCTGCCTGTGAGTGGGGAACCAAAAATAAAATTCCAACACCTCCTAACCCAAACCAGCCTCCCTCTCTAAGAGCCCTGCAGGAGGCAGGGGGGCAAAGGGCACCTGGCAGGAATGGGGCTGCACCCCCAGCAGCCTGGCCATCCTCAAGGCCACCCCACAAAGCCTCTGCCCCACAGCAGCCAACCCCTACCTTGGTCCCCTTCTGCAAGGGACTGGGGGCTGCAGGGGGGCTCCAGCCTCCAAAATCTGGGGGCCCAAGCTCTCCCAGGGAAGAGAACAAACAGCACTTTTTCTCCCTGGATTTGCTGGAGCTTCAGGTGGTACCAGAGCTGGGGAGGTGTGAGTGAGGGTGGGGGATCCAGGCAGCCCATCCTGTGCTCTGCAGAGACAAGAGCTGACTGGGAACATCCCCATCTGACATCAGCTCCCTGGAGTGTTTGTTTTCTCCAGATTGATGGTGTTTACCACCCCAGGCATCTTCTCAGTCATCCGTGATCTCTGGCCATGAGTGGGTCTCTCTGGGACATTGAATGACAAGTGTTGCTACAGTGCCAAGGAGATGGGACTCTCAGCTGTCTGTGGCTGTGAAATCATGATTTATCTGGAGTTGGATTAAGTTATGTCTCTCTTTCCTGCCTGCCCTGGCAGTGGCTGCACACAGGTATGCTGTATTTCTTCCTTTAAACAGAAGAACTCAGGGCCATTTACCAGCAGCTGGGGGTCAGAAGGTGCCCAAATGTAAACTCCAGGCCAGAGCTTGTCTGAGCATATCTGAGGGACAGAGCTGACAAGTGACAAACGGCCAGAGCTGAGTTTGCTCTATTTTGGCTCGTGCCACTGCTTGGGGAAACACAGGAAGGGAAAACAGGTGAATTATTGTCACCTTCAGACTTAAACAAATGGAGGCTTCAAACGAAATTGCATTGCTTAGACATTCAGAGGGGGAAATATTTGCCTGGCGTGCAGAAATAAATGTTAGAGTTTATGAGTCACATAAACCCTTTTCATGCTGAAAATCCCTTCTGGATGAGAATGGGGATACTTCTCATTGTGGTCTTGATCCGTCCAATTTATTTGTGGATCAAAAGGATCAGTGAGGGCCTTTTTCTCCTGAAGATCTGGCAATGGGAAAAGTTACTCCAGTGGGGGCTGGATGCCCACCTGTTTCTCCCCATCCTGACTCACACAGGCACCTTTCCCCACCCAGAGAGGTCCCATCACTCCTGGCAGGAGATGCTCTGGTTGTCTCTTTGCACTGAGGGGTTTTGGCTGCAGTAACAGGCCTGCTCTGTCTTTTTGGTTCCTCCCCAAGGCCAGGGGATGGAGTGGGGCTCCTCCAAAACCCCACCTGTCCACAGGCAAAACCAGGCTGCGGAGGAACACAAGGAGCAGAGCAAGGTGGAGCACAGGAACCAGCAGGCTAGGCAGGAGGAGGATGTTTTCTCTCTCTTTCTCTCTCAATTCTTACAGCCCTGAGCACCCACCTTGCCAGGACACAGGATGCCAAACTGGCATCCACCCTTTTTCCCTTGGCATGTGAGAGGCATCAATTCATGGACTAATGGATGAGACAAAGAGGGGCAGCCCCAGCCCATGGGTGCACTGTTCCCAGGGTGCTGGCACCACATCCCAGGGAGACAGAGATCCTGGGAGAGGCAAAGGCAGGGAAAACTCATTCATATGCAAAGGGTTTATATCTTGGAGGAGACTGGCAGTGAGATCATGCAGCACAGAATGAGCCTGCCCAGAGTCCTCTGCCTTTTGGAAAAAAGACACTGCTACTGCAGGAGCCTCAGGCCTCGTGGATAACCACCATTTCCTTCATTGGTGATGATTTATTTGGGAAGAAGCCTCATTTTTCTCTGATTATATTAGAGGCACACGATGGATTACAGCACAGAGTAACCCTGATAGCTGAGAAATTCAGTGTATGCAAATGTGAGCTGTAAACAGCTCTGTCTGTGCAAGACTGCCTGTAGCTGGGATGTCCTGGGGATGTGGCACCGATGAACAGGCTGGTATTTAAAAGCAGAGTCTCTGTCACAAGGTGCAGCACAAGGTTCACTGACATTTACAAATGCAGCTGTTCCCTGTGAGCATAATTTGCACCTCTGCTCTGCAAACCGTGTGCCTGGTACACACACACACACACACACACACACACACACACACACACGCACCAAAAGACTGCTAAAAACAAACTACCAAATCATCTGCAGCATCCACCAGCTCCCAGGGCCTCCCATACTGTTCCCTTGTCCCTAAACTGCAGCCCAAGAGTGGCCAAGGGGCAGCACCAAGTGCCCAGAGCTGTTCCATCCTCTCCCACCTCCTCCAGCCCCTCAGAGCTCAGGTATTAGAGGGGAATAAGCTCAGGTGTGAGGAGGGTGAGGGTGAAACTTGTGTTTTGGCTGGACTGATAGCACCTTATCCTTTAGCCTTCTGATATTGTTTACATATTTTCTACTGGAGATTCCCACACATGAAACATAAACAAGTAAATGGTTTTCTCATCCCTCTCTGTGATAAACTGCTGGTTTGACCACTGGAGTCAGAGGGGTGTTCCTCTCATCTCCCAGTCCTTGTCCACATTCCAAATCTTATTTAAACCCCAAATCATAATAAACTGCTCTTCTTTTTCCTCACTTCAACCCAATAGCAGGTGTCATTTCTTTTGTGTCACAAACTACAACAGACTGATGCTGCCCTTTGCCTGGGCCACCTGGTGCATCCTCCCCTGGGTGTCCCCTGTGGACCCTCCAAGAGGCACAGGGATGGACAAGGATGCACAGGGATGCTGTGCAGTGTGTGGCAGCTGCCTGAAGATGGCAAGCCAGCACTGCAGTTTATAATACATGCAAATCACCCTGCTGGAAGAAGAAGGGGGCTCCCTACAAATAAGAGGGCTATATTTTCTTGGCAGCCCATGTAATGCCAGAGCAGAATTTAAATTGCGGTGTTTATCAAACAAGTCTGAGCCTTTTATTTTTTTTCCCCTCTTCTTTGTTAAATGCTGCCCGTCTTGCAGAATTTTGAGCAGCATTCCTGGTACTGCATCAGTCCTCAAGCCCAAATGCAAAGTCTGAGGAAGAAATTGCAATGCATCCTTTGGCACCAGGGAGCCATAGAGCTGGTGTGTGCATGCAATAATTTATCCTAAGCCTTCTAGTGGCATTTTATGTCTTTTTGCTGTAGTGCTATTACAGCTTTGATTACTCCATTTTTATGTTTGTCAGCACAGCATATGGGCAAGATAATTTGTATTCAAAGTATTAAACTGGTAATGTAAATTATTAAAGACCCAATTCATAAACGCATTACACACCATATGCAGATTTCTTCCCCTTAACTCCCTCTCCTCCTCCTCCCCATTTTGCAGACCTGGCTTCACTCAGCTGGAGCAGGAGCAGGGCCACTGCCACCTCCCACCCCATGGGCACCAGGCTCTTCAGGTGAAATGCCAGGTGAAGACCCAGCCTCTTCTTTCTCCTGCTGTCCCCTGCACAACTCATTCACCCCTAGGTGCCTGCTGCCCATCAGCTCATCTCAGTTTGGCACCTCCAAAGACAAGAGAAGAAGCTGTTTCCCATTTTTTACTCCAAGTACCCTCCAAAGGATGAGCATATCCCAGCACAGCCATTGCAGGGAGGCACTGGAGTGGGCACAGGAGGAGCAGACAATCACTGTGCCAGCCCCATCTCCAGTTCCAGGACAGTGGCAACTCTGCTCTGCTTTTGCGGCTGCTGCCCCTGTGCTGAGCACTCAGCCTGTGGGCAACAGGTCACCTCAGCCCGTGGAATCCCACCAGGATTCCAGCAGCCCCTCTGAGGGGCTGGGGGCAGTGAAACCCACCAATCCTGCATGGAAATTCAGCTGTAACCCCTGCCACGACAGGCATCCCCTTTCAATAGCTGTTTACCAGACCATGCAATGCGCCATTGTGTTGAGCAGATGCCGTCTTCTGTTTTCCTCATTACCAAGATTTACTGTCTTATAAGCTTATTATTGACCCAGGCTTTAGGCTTCCTCCAGGGCTGAGGCCGAGGGGAATGCAAACCCCCAGCACTCCTGTTGGCAGGAGCATCCCCCACTGAACCCCAGGGCACTGACACTCGGGGCTGCCTCCTCTAAACCTGGATTATTCCCCCACCTAAAGGCTTGGACAGCCCAGGAGAGTATCAGGGAGCTGCAGGGTGCCCTGGCCCTGCCCTGGGGGATCCCAAAGCCCCTCAGGCTCTCCCCCTAGCACAGAACACTTCCAATGTTTTGTGCTGCCAGCACTTCTGAAAAATTACATTACAGTGGAGGAAGAATTGGGGCTGTGATGCTTAACTGCATTTAGAGTGTGTAAAATCAGGCAGGTCTCCTAACCTAGAGTCTCATGCAGCACACAAAAAAACCCTCTCTGGCCCTGCTTTTCAGGCAAAATACATGCCTCCTCCCACCCTGGGACAAAAAGGAGTATTTTGAATCCAGCTTTCCAGAGGTTTGGCTTCCAAGGTGCCCACAGGTGCCCACAGCAGCGTTGTTCCACTTCTCCAGACCTCCATTTCCCCAGCCAAAAGGTACTGCTGGCACAGGCCAAGAGGGGCAGGATCCCTGCTACACTGGCCAGGGCAAAGGAGATGTTTTACCTGTGTGCCCATTCCACCCTCAGCAGCAGCTCCCTAAGCTTCCAGAAAAAACATCCAACAACGTTTCAACCCAGTAGGACACAGGAGTACACAACAAGTAAAAATGCTGCCAGTGCCTAGCAGGACTCAGCTCTGCTCCCCCAAGCAAAACAAAAGCAGTTTTGCCAGAAAAAGATGAGAAAATAAGGCAGCACAGCAGGAGTCCCCTGCCATTGGTGCTGTACCCAGAGTCTCCTGGGTCAGATTAGTGTGTGTGTAGCTGACAGGTAGAACAAGAACATCCCCCACAAATGATGAATTTTGCAGGGCTTTCACACAACCTGGCCACGTACTGCTGAGTCAGAACTTTCATCCAGCTCACTCCTCAGTCCTGCTTTAATTCCCTGGGATATCATGTCCAGCAGCAATGGCATGGCCAGAAACAGAGCAGGATGGGAATGACACTGCTCCCCTGAACAAGAAACCTTCAGTGCTGGCTGGCTCAGTTTGAGGCTTCCCACCTGTGGCAGGGACAATGCTGCTGGGAGCACTGGGAGGCTCCAGCTGCGCACAGCCACGTTTGGGTACGTCACAGCTGTGGCCAAAATTTGAAGCTGCCAAGGCAGGGCATGCAGGAAAAGGATGGAAACATGAGCAAAGTGCTGGAGGTGGAGGAGCAGAAAGGGAGCACATGCAGAGAGGCTGGGAAAGAAATTACTTTTTGGGGAAAAAAACCCAAAACCAAATTGCTATTCAGTTATTTCCATTGACAACATATTTGTAATTTCTTCTCCAACACTGTTTTCAAAAAGGTAGAAGGATTTTTCAACTTCATCATCCAATGAAGAAGACCCTGCTCCATCCACATTGATGATCAAGCCACGAACCTGGTGCCTGCAGGGATGAGGAGCTGGGAGTGAGAGAGGGATGGAGCAAGTGGAGCTGGCCCCGGGCAGAGGGAGAGAGGGATGGAACAAGGCAGACAGTGCTCCAGAGCAGATGCTGCTGGTGGCAGAGGCAGCCCAGCCCTGGAACAATGAGCTCAACCTCGGGACAACTGGGCTCTGCACATGGGAAGGGCTCAGAAACCCCGAGCTGGGTTTTCTCCTCCTCCTCCTCCTCCCCAATCCATTTGCTTTTCTGGCCAAAATCACGGGGGGAACTGTGCAAACAAGGGCCTGAGCACATGCTGTGTGTCACCAGCATGAAGTTTCCCCCCAAAAAAACCAGTGAGCAGCAGGCAGAGGTGGGGCATGCGAACAGTGCCATGAGAGCAGAGCGTGTCCCTCCAGCCTCACAGGGGGAGAGGGAAGGCACAGAGCTCTGCTGGGGAGGGTGGAGTCCTCCACCAATAACAACAGCAATTGTTATTTTGGAGTACATCCACCAGAGCCACCGTGACTGCTGCAGTGCTGTTCATGTTGGGCGCCTCTAACCCACATTGTGCAGGCACAGCCCAGCCCGGCAGACGAGCCAAACAGCAGCAGGCTTCCAGATGTCCACCCGCTCGCCCATCTCAGACTCCTAATCCCCTACTTTGTCTGAGCTCTAGCTCATTTCGGATGCATTCAGATTATCCAGCGAGCATAACTGCTAGTGAACATCTGAATACTTCCCCCTCCATCTCACATTTCACCTTGGAGGAGAAGCACTCCACAGAGTCCAGGCCCTTCTTTATCAAGCCAATTAGTGCCACACAAAAGCAGTGAATAGGACCAGGCAAAGCTCAATGGCCTGTAAAATCCCCAATATTTCGAGACTGGCTTACGCCAAATATGACTGTTTAAAAAAAAAAAAAAAAAAAAAAAAAAAGGGGCGGGGGGGTGGGGGGGGAAGCCTAGGGTAAGTAAACCAGGGTGCTGCTGGTTCTTCCAACCACATTAAAAAGAAAACCCAGCAAATCTGTGCAACACACAAGGCAGTTCATGGATCATAAGGAAAAGTTTACAAACAGAGTGGCTATAATTCCTTCTATAACATTGGAGGACCCAAGTTTGCAAGGAACAAAAGGAAATGATTAACAGGGGAAATATGCATGGTACAAAAAGACTTTTTAGTCCAAAAAAGGATGTCCATATTTAGAAACACTTGATTCCTGTTGTCAGGGCCCTGCTTTTCCTGAATGTGTTTCTCTCCCCTGAAAGAAAGGAGCCACAAAGGGAGTTTGTGCACAGCCATGTCACATGCACACAGGGCACCACTGATTTTTCTCCAGGATTAAGGGAAAAAATGCAAAAGATTCCAGAGCAAGCAAATAAAAAATTAAAAATAATCATGTCCATATTTAGGAGAAGGCTTCTAGCAAACCAGCAGCTCCTTGGGCAGGATCCCCTCTCCCACCATGGGCACCCTGAGCCCCTGTCAGGGTGGGTTGCCCCCACTGAACCCTCCCTGGGGGACTTGCCCATGGCAAGAAGGTGGTTCTCACTCCCCTGGGGCTGCAGGGCTGGAGGGATCCTGCTGCACATCACAGGGATCTGCAGCTCTGCTCTGGGACAGGCTCCTGCTACAGGGTTCTGCCACCTGCTCTGACAGCCCCACCAAGCATGGCCTGGGAGGGGGTAAATGGAAAAGAGACCCTACCAGAGCACCTCTGATGGGCAGGAATCTGTTATTTGGCAGAATGAGAACATATATGGAAGTGTTTCCCACCCAGACATTCACTAAAACCTTATCTCCTCCCTCCACAGCAGCCAATTTGTGTCCCTGCCACAAGAAAGTGTGCACAGCACAGCCTAAGGAGTTTCACTGGCAATAACCACCCCAGGAGAGAGCCCAGCACCAACAGCAGCAAACATTTCTGACATCAGCCCTTCCCTTCCATCCCCAGGCACTGCCCAGCCCCACTGCTGTGAAATACAGCACCATATGGTGAGACCCCTGGGTTGGATGGTGTCTGCTCAGGACCTGGAGACCTGCATCCCCCTCAGCTCCTCCTGCTCCTGATTCCCACCTCCATCACAAGTGCTCAGCCCCACATGGGTCAGCTGGGAGAGTTCACTCCCAGCCAGCAGCAGCTCCTGCATCCCCATAACCTCCATCCTCAGCCTGATGCTGCTGTGAGCACAAAAATCCCAGGGGAACAGCAGCAGTGGGTGTCTGAGTGGCACAGAGCAACAGCCCCATCACCTGATAATGGGAAAACACAGTCCAGGCTGCTCCCAAAACTTAAATCACACTATCCCAAGTAAACCCTTGGGTCAGATGTGCTGACCACAGCTGCTGTGCTGGACTGACAGAGAGCTGGGCAGGGAACACGAGGAGAGCATGGGCCACCCACAGCTTCTCATGGGTGACCTGTGCCACTGCCTCACCACTTCTTCCTAACTTCTAAACCTACTCTCTTCAGTTTAAAAGCAGCTCCTCCTCGTCCTCTCACTATCTGCCTGTGTAAAATGTCACTCTCCCTCTTTTTTCATAAGCCCCTTTTAAGTGAGGTTAATGGAAAAGTCAAAGGGCTGAGCTTTACATCCTCCCCAGGCAGAGCACTGAAAGGGGACAGGTCCATTTGTTCCCTCTTGGCAGAGATGCACAGGGAAGAGCAGAAGACAAACAAGGCCAAGTCCTTCTATGTTCAAAACCACTGAAAGGCTTTTGCAAGTCACCAGCAAGGTTCAAAATATGTGGTCTAGTGGATTTTTTTTGTGAGACAGCTCTGGGAATTACCAACAAATGGAACACAAGTGACAGTAACACTAATCTCACCTAGGGAAGGTGCCCCCACCTATGGCAGGGGGGTTTGAACAAGATGATCTTTCCTACCCAAACAATTCAAAAATTCTCTGATTCTATTTGGTCAGGTTCTATTCCACTCTCAGACACTTTTCCTTTGAAGAAAGCGCTCTCTTCAAGAGTTTTACTGACATCTTGATCTTTGAGCTTGGTCTGAAAAACCTCCCAGCAGCTTGCAAAAATTAAGTTAGTGTATGAAGCAATAAATAAAGCAACAGAAGACCCAGCATGTTTCCTTCTGCTCTCCCTGCTACTGGGGAGAAATCCTGGCCAGGACCTACAGGTAGTGATGCCTTTAACAACTGCAGAAGCCAAGCTCAGGGAAAACCCCCAGTCTGAGCTCTAAAGCTAAAGAGAACAAAACTTAGCCAACATATTTTGTAAGAAAATGGGAGACTAAATTGACCCTGCTTACACCTTTCTCCAGCCTCTTTTCCAGGACCATGTATTACTGCTGGCACAGCCAGGTAACACACAGTAAAAGAGCAATCACACAGTCATTAGCAGCAGACAAGAGGCATTTGTCTCAAGCAATCCCTCAAATCACTTCATCCTGCTACGGGTATTAATTTTTCTAAACGAAATAAAGCAAATTTTAAGCTTCACAAAGAAGCAGTTAAAAACACTTACAAGCTATAAGCTCTTACCACAAAGCCAGGCCACGTTTGATTAATATTTTTTTAAAAAAGAGCATTTTCCTGACTTGAAATACCTGAGAGAGCTTTCCAAGTGGAAGGGCTGGGAAGAAAAAGCAACTCCATCACTCACAGCATCCTACCTGCCCCCCTTGGCTGCAGAGGAGTGTGACACCAGTGCAGAGGGGCTGCTGTGGCTCCCCAGGGGTCCCACAGGGAGCACTGAGCCACAGGAGGTGGCAGATGGAGGCAGAGCAGCCCCACTCTGCACTCATGGGCTCAAAAGTCAACCACAAACCCCATCAAAACACCCAGCCCCACATCAAGGCTGGGCTGCCAGCTGTGGTTTGCCTGGCTGCTGAATTCAGCCAGAGGCATGAAGTCAGCCCTGTCAGAGGACAATTTACAGGACAGGCGTCCCTGTACCAGTTAATGCATTTTTCTCTCAACAAGTCTGCTTTTCTGCATCTCAAACGACTCAGCCCCACCAAAGCACTGTGGTGTTTGCTGCTCCACACCATGTTCAGGCTCCCCACTCCTGGGGTAGTCACCTCCACCCCTGCTCTAGCTCAACACAAAGCCCTGGCTTAGCCCTTCACAGGTGTCTCTGTGAGGACATGCCACATCCAGGAGCACAAGGAGGAGTTACTCACCACCCAGGGTACAGAACTGTCAGCTCCAGTATGGCTCTGCTGCTTTCTCCTGCCTAATTTAGGGATCCAGGTGCAAGGAGGGCACTCAGGGAAGAGCTCTTAGAAGCAGACAACTCCAATCAAGAGCATCAGCACAGGCAAGGAGACATCCCTTCTACTCACATATTGCTTTGGCACACAGAGATCAGATCTACTGGAAGGATGAGATGTTTGCAGAGCGCTTTGAACACAGGTGACCAAAGCAGGGTCCTCAAGGTGACCTCAAGCAGGGGCCACAGGTGACCTCAAGCAGGGGCAGGCAGACACCAGAGCCCAGCCTGCAAAAGGGGATGAAGACACTTCAGAGGGCACAAACCTGGTTATTCAGTCCCTTCTGCATTGCAAGCTGACACATTTAGAGGGCAACTGCTCAGTTCCAGGGTACCCAGCACTCTTTTTGCAGCACTGCTGTGGATTTGCAATTCAGTTTATTGCATTAAAATGTGGTTCAGCCCTAGCCCTAGAAAGAAATAAACATGCCACTTGTCACAGTTCCTCCCCTTATCTCTTAGAAGAAAGTGAGCTTGGGTGAACATTCATAGAGGGGAATCTGGGGCTTGTCAGAAAGCCCTGCCAGAAATGTGGCATCCTGCTCTCACCCCTCTGGAAACATCCTGTCTCCCTGCCCAAGCTCCCCAAATCCTGCAGCAGGAGAGGGCTTAACTTGGGAGATGCCCCTCTGCTTGTGGAACAAGAGCCTGAGTGAGCAGAGGGAAAACATGAACTCGAGGTGGCTGCCAGAATAAAAAGCCATTCACCTGCCACCTGCTGAGCCAGAACCAACAGAAGCCCCTGCACCTTTGCTGCTGCTCCTGCAGGGTTTATTAGGAGTGAGTAAAACCACCCAAAAATGAGCTGTTCAAAGGGAGAAAGTATGAGAGATGCTTTGACTGTGTCGGTATCCTCAGTCCCATCCCCAAAGCAGACTCTCCCTATCCTAGGGAGAGATTAATTTTTACTAGGATTTTTAATTAATTTTATTATAGAAAATTAACACACTCCTTCCCCACAGATGTGTTAGGGCCCTGATAGAGCAGCAGGAAACCGAGCTGCAATGTAGTTTTCCTTGTGACTGCCACACTGCTGGTGGGACTCCCCTGATGCAGCTCCTTCCTCCCAGCCTCAGTGCTCAGATTTGGCTCACACCAACTATTTACCACATCTCAACTGAATTTTGGAATATAGCAGGCTACAGAGCAGGGGGTCTGCAGCCTCTGACTGCAGAGGGTCATGCTAAGGACTCCCAGGCTCATTTTCAGCAGAGGCAGGATCTGCTCTGCACAGAGCAGCTCAGCAGCCTCCTTCAGCCCTTTGCCCCCCAGAAGTTTTGATTTCAGAGCAATGTGATGATGCATTTTGGCACCGTGTTCTCAGGAGTCTGGACAATCTTGAGGGCAAACCAAACATCACTAACCACGGGAAATGACCTGCATGGCACGGGTCAATGCTATCTCTGCCCCACATCACCATCAGACACTTTCTCTTGAGGAGAAGTTCTCAGACCTCTGACACCCATTTAGGCATCCAGAGGGACCATCCCACCCAGTCAGGCCTTCCTCTGCCTCCCCCCAGCAGTAAGTGGGTTTTAACAGCTGCAGAACCAGCACCATCCCTGTTTCTTAGATGAGCCCTGGTCCCTCAGCCCAGCTTCAGCAGGGACAGGTGCATCACCACATCACATTTTGGAAACATAACCAGTCTCACAGTCACTTCTGTCAAACTCATGCAAGGAAAAGTCTCTTCATCCATCCCTTCCCTTTGCTCAGTCTATTCTATCTTTACCCTTCTCTACATATCATGGAGTTAATAAGAGACATATTTACTTTGCCTGGCTTGGGACTAAAGTTGAACTAGAAGTTTTGAGTTGTTCAGCAGCACAAAGCAGAAATGTCTTTCCCTGGAACACCGCAAGCATTTCAAAGCAGAGAAAAAGAGCATTTGCGGGGGGGGAGGTTCTATGAAAATAATGGAGCTGGGTGAAATTAAGCAGTTCCCAATATTTGAGATGACGTGTCAGAACACAAAACAGTGGAGAGGGAAATTATGTGTTATTTATATACATCCACACTATGGCATTTATCATCAACAGCAGAGTATTCAGGGAAAAACATCACCACTACATCTGCAGTACCCAAATATGAGTTCCTCACATTTGAACAGCATCCCCAAAGAATGCCAGATTTTAGGTGTGTGCAGAGCACAAGAGGTAGTGAGTGTACTGTAAGGTCCAAGACCTTGATCAATCTCTGCAACTTAAATTGATTTCCAATGGAAGGAAGACAAAGAGGTGTCAGCTCCAGTCCTCATCTGCTGATACCATCAATAGGGGCTCAGCTCACCAGCAGTTAATTCAAAGCCAAGCTTGATTTGCACAACAGTGATCCACACTAAGTCCCATATGTGGTTAAGGAGAGATTTTGCCAACTAGACAATAGAAACAACATTAGAGCTCTTGAACTGATGCCATCACTTTTCTTTTTTTCTGCTCCACCACTTCCCCATCAAATTTCCATGGGATCTCCAGCTGCCTACTCCCTAGCATTAGAAGACATGCAGAAAGGGTAGCAAATACAGAAGTACCTGTTTCTTTTCCAGATGCAGCTTTTATTGAGGCTTTTAAAATGCAACTGCCCATGAAATAAGGGCAAATATCACTTTTTTTTGTGCAATAAAGATACTGAAAATTACCATAATTAAGCAACTATAAAAGTATTTCTGAGTGATTCAACTGTCACTTTGCCTTAAAAACAAAAGTTGCTACATGTTGCTAAGTTTTTCAGCTTGCTCCATTCCAAAAATTTTACTTTTTAGTCCACCTCTAGATCAGACTTTTGCCAAGCTGCTGTTGGTGAGAAGTTGTCGTGGCTGTTGAGAAGTCAGAGAAAGCCAGAAGTGCCACCCAATTAGGCAACTGAGTAGTTTTAAAGACATTCTAAAGTTGCCTGTAAGCCTGGGACCCGATTTATCTCCAACTTGGCTGAAAAGCAGGTGGCAGCCACCCAGCCCACACCCACAGCTTGCACCTGTGGGTTATTGTGTCTTCTGGAACCAGCTGAACACAACAGCCCTCAGCTTTGCCCTGCTATTCATGCAAGCATCTTCACACCCCCATCTACTCTACACCAAGCAAGCACAGACCCCCAGAGCCAGCACAGGGAAGGAATGCAGGGGCAGCCTGGGGGTGCTGTAGTTTTCCCAACTCATGGTGTTGTTCTCATGCTAAGGAAAAACAAGGTTATATAGTCACCAGTTAGAGACCAGGTATCACTTTTCTCGTTCAAGCACCGCAAAACATCCTCAGCTTGGATTTTGGAAAGAAGGCAAAGGCTTTTTGCCACAGTCAGCTGGTGACCAGAGGGGAAAGAGACCTGTTGCTCCCCCATCCCACCTCACAGCCCCCAGTTCCTACTGAAACTTGTGTCATTAGAGAAGGGACACAGACCAAGTACCTGTGCCACGCTCCTACTTCAGCAGGGAGTGAGACTGAGGCACCTGGCTCCTGCCAGGAAACAAGAGGCTAGAAAAAACCACAAGTCTGAAACAGTTTAACACAGGACAAAAAAGGCACATTTTAATATGTACAGCAATGCATTTGGGCTATAAATTTACCCAACACAACTGAAAAAAAATTTCCAAACTATGCTTTTATACTTATTCCATGGTGTCAGCCTCATTCCTAGCCACCTACCTTTCTCTGTATCTCTGAATGCTGCTATATACACACACAAACAAACAATTACGTCATGAATGTTCATTTAGGCTCCCAAGTTCAAGTAATAAAGTTCAAACTTGCATAGCATCTTATGCCACTCAGCCATAAACAGTTAGGATTGCATATTAGCTGGAGCAGCCATCTCTTTCAATTCAGCCAGTTTTGGCTGGCCACCATTTTTTTTTTAATTTTTTTTTATTTTTTTTAATCCTTGAGTCAGAATGTTTCCTAAGTCACCAGCCCTGAGGGATGCCACAGACTTCAAAATGAACCTCTTGCTGTTGTTAAGATCCTTTTAAACCAGAAATTTAGAGTGTTGTCAAGAACAGTTTTAAAAATGTAATACTGTTTATTTTTGCTTCAAAAACATTTCAGCATTCTAAACATACAAAAAAAACAGAACGTTGCAAATTTGTTTAAGTACAGAGTGTTTTTGAACTTCAGTTGCTGCACTGGCTCTTCACTTAGTTGACGATGAAGAGATGTCTACAGTTTTCAGTTTAAAAACTACCGCACTTAACTAAAAAAACCCATACACTTCTCATGCCAGCTGAACCCCCTTCCACAACTAAGAATGGCAGCAGAATGCTATTTCACTATATACAGAAAGACAACTTTAAGCTAAATGGACGCCCACTGTAGTGTAAATAGATCTACCCTCACAGTGCATGCTTTGGGCCATGGCACCCCGGGGAACGTACAGCCTTTCCAAGTAATCACTGCTCCTCTAAGGCATCATCACTCTAAGCATGTACCACAAGAATCTGTCTAGTTTTTACAAACTATAGATATGTACAGTTTATAACCCAGGATTTTCTAGCCAATAACCATATAGTAACACCACCTTACAAATTAAAAAAATGCTTGAAACATTTTTAAATGCTTTGTTACACCAACAGCAAAGTGCACAGAGTTAGGAGAACACTAGAGCGCCTTTTCATTTTAAAAATGTTTGGAAATATGTACAACTTTGATACAGTTTCAGGGTGCTCACTACACCCATGGCCACTTCATGTAAACCAGTTACAATTTCTAGAGCACTTTTAGAAACTACAACGCGATCGGAATCCAATTTTTTTTTTTAATTAAGCCTAATAAGGGCAAGAGACACCATCTCAAATAAGAGGTGCTTCATTTATGGTGTTTCCCCTACTCTATGGTATTCACATGGAGACAAGTATTGTACAGTTTTATTCATCATCATCATCTTCATCCTCCTCTTCTTCATCCTCCTCCTCCTCTTCGTCTTCTTCCTCTACCTTTTTCCGAGCAGCTTTGGTTGCTGCTCCCTTTGCGCCATCAAACTTTCCTTTAGACTTGTAGTCTGCAACATCCTGCAAAGTCAAGGGGATGTCTTAATTTGCTCTAAGTGGCAAACACACACAGCATTTGTACAGCAGCAGTGGGCTTTAAGGTAAAAGGGACTGGCCTTCCCTGGCTGCACACCCTAAGGGGACACAGCTACGCAGACACCTAAGCATGCTCATGAATCATGGAGGTCTTGAACCCTGCTGTATTCATGGCTATTTCTCTGAGGAGGAGAAGAGAACCCAGCCTCTCCAGGTTTCCTGATAACGGGACAAAGCTCCTATAACAGCACAGCAAACCCTCTGTGAAGCAGCATGAGCAGCCCCTGGTGCACAGCACTGGGGAAAGCTCTCCCTCCTGGCTGAAATCTGCCTGTGGATCTTTATCCTGCTCTGCCCCAACCTGTGTCACTGAGCTGGGGCCACCTGAGCTGGGCCTATGCTACAAAAGCACATCAACCAAAGAGCTGGTACAGAGGAGGCACAAGTGACAACTCTCCTTACCTTCTCGTACTTCTCCTTCAGTTTAGCTGCCTTGTTATTGTAAGGCTGCTTTTCCCCATCACTGAGGTTGTTCCACATTTCACCCAGTTTCTTTGCTACATCCCCAATGGATATGCCAGGGTTTGTGGACTTGATCTTGGGGCGAAACTCTGAACAGAAGAGGAAGAAGCCAGACCTTGGGGAGAAACACCAGAGGACAGTCAGCATTTGCAGCAGCACGCCCAGGGAGCGCCCCTTCCTCCATCCCACCCCACAACACTCACACATGCACCAGCACAGGGAAACTTTTTTAACTTACAAAATCAAACACAAGCTTAAACGTGTCCCGATTTTACTGAGGCCAAGACCTGCAGCCTTCACTCAAAGCTTTTTTTTAATTAAGTGTTCTGTATCCCCTCAACCAATTTTATCTTAGATACGCAAGTCTCACTGTAACTCAGCCACTTCCACCACTAAGAGTTTAAAAGTACCAAATATTGACAATTTGTGTCAGTGCCCTCCAGGCTCAAGAGCACAAGCTGCCTAGAAGGTTTACAAGGCAGTATCACTCCCAATCCTGCTATAACAACACTGTGTCCCTCATCTACCTCCTTCCTGGAAACCCATATTACATACAGGGTGTGAAAATAAACCAAAACACTTTTGCTTTTAATGTGCCTCAAAATTACTTACGGTGGTCGTTTTGGGGCATTGGGGTCCTTCTTCTTCTTGCCACCCTTAGCTGGTCCATAGTCCTTCATTTCTCTATCATATCGTACCTTATCAGCCTTTGCCATTTCATCAAATTTAGCCTTTTCCTTGCTCGACATGGTCTAAAAAACCAAAAACACCAGACATCAAACTTGTGATTACTCAACTGTTCAATAGCTGGCACTCTTTATGTAAACAAACCAACACACATCAACTTGATACGGGAGTTTCAGGATTTGTTTGTGTTCTGACTGGACCACCTTGAGGACGAAGGTCCTGTACAGGAAATCACGGCCACCACAGACACACTCAGCAACAGGGAAGCAATAGAAATGACACAAGCACAGTCAGAGCCCTCCTTTGGACACACACCTGGGAGGAAGTAGCTGCTGAAGGGCATTGCTTGAAAGGCCAGACTCTAGCAGAAGCATCTAAATGGGCAGATGGACAAGGCTAAAATGTTCAGCATTGCCACAGGTTTCAGCAGCATCTAACCAATGGCCAGGACAGCCTGCCAAAAACAGCACACAGACCAAAACAGCACTGGCTCCCTTCACATTCAGACACACACACAAACCATCCTGGCAGATACTATGAGAAGTTATCCCTTCAGGAAGTCACAAATTAAGGTACCTTCCACCTCTCTGAGCACTTCTTGGAAAACTCTGCAAAGTTGACTGGAACCTCTGGGTTCTTTTTCTTATGTTCCTCACGGCACGTCTGCACAAAGAAGGCATAGGCAGACATCTTGCCCTTGGGCTTCTTCGGATCACCTTTAGCCATCTTGACTCTGTAGGGACAGAGGAAAAAATAACAAATGAATGATATATAGATGAATGCATACACCTATGTACGTATACATATATGGTGTGCATATATTTATATACACACACCCCTGCACCATCTTCTGACCTGATGTCCCATGAGTAACACACCTCCTTCTATCCCCAACACCTCTTACCATCCCCAATACAGAGACTTCAATTATTCTCTCTTGATACTTGGGTTGCAGACAAGCCAAGAGAAACCAGTCACTGGATTTAAGTGTTACATTAATATATATTTACATCATGCCCAAAGACTCGAGACAGCCTATTAAATATACATACTTCTGCCTATTAAGCCTTATATACGGACTAATATAAAGTATCTGTTTTAGTTGGCTACCACACTGGGGCTGGAGTGGCACGCAGAGTGCCAGGCAGTAACTTATCCCTCCAGGACCTGGAGAATACATGTTAGCAGCTGCTGCCCAGGTAAGAAGGCAGGATAAATTAGTTGCCTCGAAAAAGTGAAATAACCTTTTATCTATAAAAAGGGCAGAACTAAAGGCTGACTTTAACCACAATAGGACCCGTGGAGCCCTGCGAGGTGAGCTGTGCTTGCTCTTGCTCCACCAAGTGACACATGTTTGAGGCAGAGTGGTCAGTGCAAAGATGCAATCGGCAAGTTACCCAAACGGCGGTGATAACTTTTGGGTTGTTTCTTTTCCTGCTTCCGTATTAAATTTCCCCGCTTAATAATAATAATAATAAAAAAAAATCATAAGCCCGCAACAGTATTTTCAATTTACAGCTTCTAAGTCAGTTAAAAATTTAATTTTTATTAGCACGGCGTTAATATTTAATAGCCGCCCATTAACCGCCAGGTGCAGCCCAAGCGGCCGAGAGCCGCCCTGCCCGGTCCGGCCGCTGCCGGGACAGCGCTGCCCCCGCAGGAGCGCAAACCCCGCGGCACCGGGGCCGGGGCAGGGACCGGCCCCTCTCTGAAGTTGGGGGCGAGCGGCCCGTGGCGGCCGGTCCGGCCCAGCCCGGCCCAGCCCAGCCCAGCCCGGCCCGGCCCCGCTCCGCGCCCCTCCCGCACCCGCGCCCCCCCAAGGTCACGGCGCCGGCCGCGCTCCGCGGCGCGGGCACCTGCGGCGGGGCCGGGGCCGGCGGGGGCAGCGGCGGCTCCGCCAGACGCCAATAATTCATCTTCCATTTTGTGAAACGCCTCCTGATGAAAGAAAGTGCCCCTGAAATGCGGCGGGGCGGCGGGCGGGGGGCGCCGGGGGGCCGGGCGGCGGCCGGGGGCGCGGGGCCGGCCCGGGGCGGCCGGGGCGAGCGGCAGCGGGAGCGGCGGCGGCGGCCGCGCTCCGCGCCCAGGGCCGGCCCCGCTCGCTAAGATGGCTTCTGCTTCTCCCGGCGCCGCCGCCGCCGCCGCGCCGCCGAACAAAGCCGCGCTCCCCCTCCGCCGCGCTCGGCCCCCCGCGCCCGCCGCCCCCGGCCGCCGGCCCCGCCAAAACGCCGCCCCCGCCGCGAAGGGGGCTCCCCGCTGGCCCCCCGGCGGGCGGCGGGGGCGGCGGGGCCGGGGCGCGGGCGGGAGGCCCCCCCCCGGCCCCTGCCTAGCGCAGCGCTCTCTAACAAAGGCTCCCGTGCAGCCATTACCGCCGCCGCTACGCTCCTCCGCGCTGCCAGAAAAAGAGTGCGGGGAGCCCCGGGGCGGCCCCCCGGCGCCCGGCCGAGGACACGGGAAGGTGGGGGGAGAGGAGCCGGGGCGAAAGCGAAAGGTTTGAGCCCCCGGCGGGGCGCGGGGAAGGAGATTTTCCTCGCCGCGACCCCCCTCCCCATCCCTGTGCCGCTCACACGTCTTTCTTCCCTTCGCCGGGGCTCTCCAGCGCCAGCCATATTAATGCCCACAGCACGGGCGGCGCGGCGCGGGGAAAAGGCGATGCGGGGCCCCGCCGCGGGCGCAGCCCCACCAGAGACACCTTCTCGGGCAGGGGAAGAGCCGCGGAGGCAGAAGCGAAAGGATCGGTGGAGTTTAGAGGCGGCGGCGGCGAGAAAAAAACTGCTTGGCCGGGACCGCCGGGCGCAGCGCGCAGGGTTTATCCCTGTCAGATGCTAAAGCGACAGCCATATTAATGCAGAATAAACAGCGGGCACGGCACTGCGCACGGCCGACAACTTTCCCACCGCCACCAGCCCCACCGAGCCCACCCTGGGAAAGGGGCACATAAAAGCCGAGGGCGCCGCGCGTTTTGCCGTGCGACATTAGGAGGCGGCAGAGAAAAATCCCTGCCCATGCGGGGGAGAAGAGGAGTTAGTCCCGGTGTAGTTGCTGCACCAGCCATATTACTCTCGGCGGCACGGGAGCCCAGCGCGGAGCCCCGGGGCTGCACCGGGGGCAGGCGGCCCCTCGGCGGCGGGGGGAGCTCCCCGCGGGGCAGGGCAGGAGGAGCGGGGCACAAACGCTGCGCCTCGCCCGCTGCCCACCGCCCCGCCAGCTGCGCGCAGCATCTGCCCCGGCACCGCCGAGCCCCGCCACGGGAGAGGGGGGGTAAAAACAAAGTTTTGGGTGAATTTCCCGATTTTTTTCCTAATTAAAAAAAATAAAAATCAAAAACTCGGAGGAAGGAAAAAACGGAACGCAACGTTTAAAAAAAAAAAAAAAAAAAGATTAAAAAAAAATAAAAAAGCGTGCTGGGCCAGGCGGGGCAGAGGGACGAAAGCGCAGGGGTAGGGCGGGGAGGGGGGCAGCCGCCCCCCGAAAAGTTGCGGCGGGGCTGCACGTACCTGTATTGTTCGCGGTAGTGTGGACAGGAGCGGAGCGCAGGGCACGACGCGGGGCTCGGCGCGGCTCAGCCTCGCGTTGGCTGCCTACGAGAGCGGCCTGATTGGCTGCGGGGCTCTGCCGTTTAAAACAACCTCCTCGCCCGCCGATTGGCGCCGCGCCTCATGAATATTAAGCGCGGCCGCGCGGCGGTTGGCCGGCGCGGGTGAGGTCATTCATTCAAAAAGAGCGCCCGCCGGGGGGAACCGGGGCAGCGCGGCCCGAGCGCGCCCCCGCCACGTGCGGCAGCGCGGGACCCCCGGGGGCACCCCCGGCACCGAGCGGGGACCCCCCGGGCCGGCCCCGCCGCACGTCCCCCGGCGGCCTGCCGGGACCCCCCGGCCCGGGGGAGCCCCTTGTTGTTATTGCCGCTTTCTGCCCCAAAGCCCGTAAGGGGCGGTTCCAGTTGTAGCGCGTTTGTTTGCGGAGCCGGCTACTACTGCGCGTAGTGGAACCGAGCCCAAAATAAACTCTGCTGACAGTCCCGACACGCGACGGGGTGGAGAAGGAGCTGCGGAGCGAGAAACGGCGTGTTTGTGTGGGGAGGGACGGAGTTTTACCGCTCGTTCATCAAATAAAGGATCCACTTGAGTTACTAGTTCTTACACACTTCTACAATTTGTTTGATATCAACTTTCCCCGGATTTGCTTGTTATTAAAGAGGCTGGTTGCACACAAGGAAATGTGTGAAGTGTGCCCTGCTGACTGAAACCAGCCCAGTGTGGCTCTAGGGCTCCTTGGGCTCTCTGGAAAGAGCTGTTTCCTACAGGGCAGCTGCCAAATGGTTAAACTGGTATTCGTGGCTGACCACAATTGTTGGTTGGCTCGGAAAAAAGGGCTGTTATTTTTAAGGCTGGAGCGGTAAGGCTCAGAAAGCAGCCGGTGCTGTTGGGGGCTGTTGGTAACTGCCGCCCTGCCGTGATAGCCAGAAGAAACAGTTGCCTTCTTTGAGGAGCAGATAGTGAAAAGCGGCCTCCACCCTGGGCTGAGGCGCTGTCAGGCAGAGCAGGGTTTTCCAGATACTGCCCTGTGGAAACGCTTGTGGCTATAACAACATATGGTCACAGGTGGCCTTTGCCGAAAGGGATCAAAAACAAAACCACTGATGAGGCACAGAGGAGTGCCAACCTCCTGCTGACAGACCCACTGAGATCATGCAGAATTTCACCCAGGATTTTAGCCCAGGTCCTGCCTGCATTTCCCCCTTTGGGTACATCTCAGGCAGTCCAGCAAGCACCCAATAATCCAGTTGTTGGTCCATGGATATCACATACTTATAGAGAACTTACAGCCGTGTCCTTGGGCTTTTCAAAGCACATATGATAAAATCAGGCTTACTAGCCTCTTGCCCTATTTCTACCTTCTCAAACCGAAAGTATAAAACAAGGGGTTCGTTTATAAACATTAATGAGGTTACCTGAGGGACTATATTCTGTAGCATCATCATAAAATAAGACAAGCACTACTACTGCAGGATAATCTCTTTGTAGCTGACAAACATCCCTTTCACCTATTTTTAGGGATACTTTCAAGTGTTCCAAACTAGTTGAATAATTAAGGCTTTTTTTTTCTCGGCTCTTGAATTGCACTTTTTTTTTTTTTTTTTTTTTTTTTTTTAAATTCTGGAGCACTTTCTCCCTCAAAGCACAATCTCACCCTCCAGAGCGCACCAAGCAGAGAGAGCACTACTAAGAGGATGGACAGGCTGTTCAGGAGCTGGCTTAGGGTTAGGAGAGGCACCTGGCATTGAACATGCTGTCCCATAGTCATCTCCAGAGCATCCCCCGGAGTTCTCATCAGCCAAAAGAAACATTCCCTGAGACTCTTGTTCTAGGAAGGCCAGGAAAGTTTTGACAGCTGGCCAAGGGGCAAAGGAGATATTTTGGTAGCTGAGAGACAGCTGGGTTTTATCCTAGCACTTGCAGCATGCTTTTGAAAGCAGAGCAGGGCTGAGAGGCAAATGGGTGAACATAACCCCCAGAGGGAAAGCTTCACCCCTAGAACTACCACTGCTGCAATTCTCCTGCAGTGCCCTCAGCCCCACACATTGCACCTGGTGTCTGGGCCCTTTCCTGCTGTGCACCAAGAAAACAACCCAGAAAGTTGGCTGAGCAAATCTAACCTTTTACTGCAACCTCTTCCAGCCCATGCAGTCCCCTTCCTCGTGCAGCTCACCTGTTCTCTCCTGGCCCCTCTTGGACACAAGGCAGCTCACTAACCCAGCAAAAAGTAAACAAAGCCCAAAATTCTACCTCCTTTTGTGCTGGGTTAGTTTTCTGCTGGATTAATGGACTGAAGCAGTGTACCAAGGAGCCAGGTGACTACCAGGGCCAAGGCAAAACAGGAGTGTGCAGAAGGATACAGCCAGCAGCAGAGACACTTCCAAGTGTGGGCTTGGGAAATTTTAGGGAGTTTGGGGCTTGGATTATTTTTTTTAATTAATATTACGTATTAACATGTATTTAACTGTAGTTTCCTATTTTGGAGGGGCAGCTCAAATACACAGTGCATTGTCAAAGCAGTTCCCTTACTGAGGGGTTTCTTGGACTCAGATTTGGCAGCATTTCTGGGAATAGCCACGTAAGCTCCTCTGGTCTGTAGCACACATGCTTGGATATGTGCTATTTCTGCCTATTTCTGCCTATCAGCCTTTGCTTTTCAGTGCTGATACCTGAATTTCCACTTTTTGTTATCTACCAGCTGATGCAGGGATCAGAAAGCCAAGAAAGTTTGCAGAGGCAAACAGGTGCAATGAGGTATTGAATACCAATAGAGCATCAGTCCATTTGCTCTTTGCTTTGGAATATGTTGAGCCCATGACTGTGATTTAAATCAGAAGCACCTATGCTGTTGTGCTCCTGACCATGGCACTGGGGAGCTTATTCAAGGCAAGGATACAGGAGCCTTCAAGAAATCTCACAGGAAAAAGCTGTCTGCAGTCCTCTTGAGATAAGAAGTAATTCTCTGAGGCCTTCTAGGCCTCAGAATGCCATGGGTCACAGAAAAAGTAGAAGTGTCCCAAGAAGAAACACTCTTGCTGTTCACAGGGTGAGGAAGTTCAGGAAAACATTTGTGAAAAATATTTAGCTCTCTCAGCTATGCAGCTTAGTTGCCATGAGATGTTGCCTTCAAGCAACCTGGACATCAACATCAGCACACTAAAACACACAAAACCCTGGCAGAAACCTCACATCAGGGACATCTCCTCTGCCACCAGGGTTTAGCTGCAAGGCAGGTGCCAGCACAAGGCACCCTCCACTAGCCTCACTCTCAGCCCTTCCCGAGGGCACTTGGATGGCTCACAGACAGCTGAGCTCCCTCCCGGCAGCCCTGTGAAACTGTCCCAGCACATCATCAGAGGTATCAAACCATCCTGCCCTCAGCCAGTCATTCCCCTGTGGTCACTGAGCTGCAGTTCCAGCAGGATAATTACGACTGCATTTGGCCCTTCCACTTCTATCTTCCTTGCATCTCTTCAACACACTGGCAAAATTCTCTAGTGGAGACTTGACCTGAATGAAAAGGCTGATATAAATACATCCGTAGGGTTCTGCCAGCAATTAGGAGTAAGGATGGTGGGGAAATCCCTCCTAGGAATCGAACAAAGCCAGGGAACCTTTTTAAGCAGAACCAGCCTATCAGAGTGACAGAGTTGACATTTAAGGTTGGATGGACAATAGCGACATGAAAAGTGTTAAATGACCTGTTCATCTCACCAGCATATTCATTAGGCTAGTTAGGGGCTGTTTCAAAAGCCTTCAGTGTGGACCTGGCTTCTCCCACCACTGACCTTCTGTGCTAACATGCAATGGAGATGAAGAGGCTCAATTAACCCTTCTCTAACTGGTATAGTCAAAACCTGATTGCAGAGGTTTCATTTACAAGTCCAAGGGTTTTTTTAATTTTATTTTTAAACCAAGAGTTTAACTTTAGTAAAATGAGAAGGAATCCCTCCATACAAAAGCCTCCCAACCTTACAACACTTGGGATTTCCACACATGGATTTTCTGATGCCCACAGCCTGAGGCTGAATTCCAAGTCCTGTAACTATAATAAAATATTTGTAATTGCTCACTGGGATCTCAGCCAGTTAGAATATTTCCTCTTTAACCTACGAAACAAAAAGAATTATCTTAAATACATGCTGAAAGTAGAAAATAAAATTAGCAATGGTGTTTAAGGAGCTTGGCAGCATGCAAGTTCAGAGAGACAGAGGTTAATCTGTTCCCAATTCAACTATGAGAAACCTTATGTTCCAACAATTAAAATATTAGTCTAAATGACCAGGTGACCCCCCAAATTCCCTCATGGGGTGGCACAGCCTGTTATCCCCTGTAGCCATATCCTATTAAGCTGATACCTCTGCAGGAGTAGGATACACTCTCAGTTGCACACACAAAATTAATTATTGTCAAATGCACTTCATGGGGACTGAGGTGAGAAATACAAGTTAAAATAATTGACAGTCATACCAGGCAGCAGTTCAAAACCTCCTTGCAGTGTAACCACAGGCAAGATAAACAGAAACTCACAGTTCCCTTCACAGGTGGGCTCCCCCCCCGTGTCTTGTCATATTGTCCACATTCCTCTTGGGGCTTTTCCCTTCCTTTTCTTTCTCCTCTCCCTGTTTTTGCTTCTCTTCACACCTTGGCCCTGGCTCTGTCCCAGCACATGCTGCCAGGATGCCCAGGGAGTGGAAGGCAGGCAATTTGCCCCTGCACACCTGCTCCACTAGATTTGCCACCACAGTGCAGCACCTCCTACGCTTCCAGACTCCTGGAAATTGTGTGCCCCTTGCATGCTGCCTCCTCACATGCCTGGCTTGTCTCTGTTCCCTCATCTAACACATCCCTCCTGCCACAACACACTTTCTTCAGGCGTCTCCTTCCATGCTCAGCTACCACAGGGCCATCTGCTTTCACGTATTTTCTTTTTAAAGATGCACTATCCCAAACCTTGCAAACCCTAAGTGACCTGGCACGAGAGCAATGAGCAACACTCAGCTGCAAGAGGGGCCTTTCTGCTTCACATGCACAGAACGACAACAATAACAAAAAAAGGAGTTATTTAATAAATTAAAAACAAAAAAAAACCAAAAAAAATCCAAACCAAACAAAATAAACAAACAAACAAAAATACCCAAACAAAGAAACAAACCACAACACCCTCCCCACGTTTATCTACCTACCCCACCAAGCCAAAGACTAAAAGTAGAAAGACAGAACAACTAGAAACAATCTCTGCAAGTTTCCTCTAGCCTTCAGAGGAGGTGGAATCTAGATGCAATTTTAAAGGAGAAGATTGTAAGTGTTTCCCTTGCACTTTAATTGGCAAGTAATCAAGACCACATTCAATGCAACACAAGTTCTTGCAATCACGCTGTGACAGCAGACCAAGAAACTCTATTAAGGATCCAATGCAATTACAATCCAGCAGCAGTCCAGCAAAGGGCTGGATATAAAGGGAGGCATGACCCCACATTAGAAAAAGTCGGTGATGATACAGCTGAGGTGTAGTTCAGACACCACGGATGTGACACTAAACGAAGCAATCAGAACGTCTGGCCCTGGGACAAGAAACTGGATACTTATTTCACAGTCCTGAAATGTTTCTACAAGGAGAGCTGCTTTCTGATCACTAAATAACTGTTCCCAAAGCCATGAACACCCGCTCACACCCCACACCTAGCGCCTGCATTCAGCAGAGTCTGAACTCCAGTGGGCATCCTTTCCTCTTTGGCCACCCTGCCCCTGCCCACACTTCAAAACAGGACCATGGCAGCACACAGCACAGTGAGGAAATGATGCACCAAAACCACTCACTTTCAGATGAATGAAAGAGGAGGATGTTCTCCAGCAAAATCTTGGTGCTACTCTATGTCACAGCAGGTGTCTGAACGAAGCTTTGAGTCTGACCATAGTTTGTAACCTATCAGGACAGGCTGCCTGTCTCCAGTGTCACAGAGAGTTCATTGTGACGTACAAGACCCTTGGCTAGAGAGAAGGAAAGATGAGTTCTCTCCACAGGAACTGGGAACCCAGTGCCTGGTCTCTCACAGCTGCTGGGCCATCAGCTGTGGGGTTGCTTTGCACAGTCCAGCTTCTCCAGCTGGCATCCGAGGTGGGCTGAAGGTCTGGGTGCGGGAAAACACAGAGAACACTGGGTGATTCCAGCTGGGTGGGGAAACACACTGCCAGCACAACAGGGCCTTAGGAAGGGTTAAAAATGTAATTGTCAGAGAAGACAGAAACAGCACTGGTGCTGCAAAGGTGGAGAGGAAAGCATCTTTTTTTGATCTGTGACCTGCAGTACACTGCTGGGACTTAAGATCTCCAAACCTGACTGTAAAGCTAGGAGAAGAATATATTGCCCATGTGCATGTAGGTGCAGGAGAAGCAAAGGAAAAAATGTGAATTGAAGTTATAAGTGTTTACAGTTTAGGGGAATATTTAATTGGTGGTAAAAAAGCCCTTTGTGGTGACACTTCACAGGATGAGTCTTGCCTTCAAAGGGTCAAGTGGACCTTCAGTTAAAAAAGGAAGGAGAAAAACTGGCTCAAGGAAGCTCTCAAAGCCCCTTAAGCTTTCCCCACTCTTCCCCATGACGTCTCTGTCCCCTATGCTTTTTTTTTTTTCTTCTTCTTATAAATCTGCTCAGGAAAGATTGTTTCCTTTTTGGTATCAGTTTTGTGCCATCACTTCACCATAGCAACAGACAGCAAACAGCAGTTTCAACAACTGGAAGTTGCTGGCTTACTCAGGTAGGCTCTCCTACTGCAGCAGCCTTGAGTGACTCCCTGCTTTTGGAAAAATAAATTAGTTGCATAATTCCAGGTTTATTTCCACTAAAAGAGAACACACACAATTAACTAAATGCCATCAATTAAGCTATCAATAAGGCAGGGATATTTTCAGTGATGCACTTGTGTACAGCTACACTGTTATGACAGCAGCTACCACAGCACACCAGGCTGATTTTAGAGTGACTGCCTCAATCCTGGGGACAGACATGGGCCACAAACCCCCAAGGGCAGCTGGTCCAGTTCTCCTGCACACACCTCTGTGGTGGCACAGGCCAAGCTGCCAGCAAGGCCTGAGATACCAGAGTCTGGGGGTGACATTTTTGGGAAAGATCAAAAGTTCAGGTGCCTCCCAAGCAGTGCCCAGCAGTGAGAACAGATCTGAGCTAAGAGACCAGAGCAAAAACTGAAACACATGAGCCTCAAACTTCATACTGGACCATGCAGGTGTTTTGGCAGATCAGCAGGAAGATAAAGAGGTCAACAGGATGATGAAGCAATGAAGGAGAGAAAGGGAAGTTTTGTGATGCACAGTTATGACTTAAATGAACATTTTTACATCACTGAAAAGCACAGGAAAGTCATAAACTGTGACAAGGTGTCTAACTCAGCTTGCTACCAACAAGTGCTTACATTGATCCTTGATGGATCCTTGTTCCTTGAAGGAACAATTGTTTTGGGGAGAAATTTTATAAAAAGGGTGTAGATTTCTGCCAAGTGCTCCTGAGTTCTTCTTGTTTTACATTCATTGGACATCATGTTTTGTTAACATATTTGATTCCTGTTTTGCTTAGGAGCGTAGGAACATTACAGTGAATGAATAGAAAATACATTTACAGTGAAAATGTTTTTTAAATTGTTTCATTTATGCACTTTTTTTTTAGAGATGTACATATGTATACAGGATACATTGAGTCGCTTTAAAGAAAGATGAATTTCCCCCTAAATTTTGTGCTATTTAAATTTTCTTTTAGCTTCATTAACTCATTTTAGGTTTATAAGACATTGTCTATTGAGATTGGGAAGTCTGTTGTATATCTATAATTAACTTTTTTATTAATTACGACTTCTCATATCAAGACAAGTGTTTGGTATAATTCCCCCAAATGTCTCAGCTTTCTGCTTTTCCCCAACTAAAAGTAGATGGTTTTCAAAGAAAAACAGCTTCAATGACAGAAGAAAGACAAGCATAATGAAAATATTAAAGCAAAATAAAAATAAAAAAATCTGCCAGACTTCCTTCCCAGTATCATCAGTGACAACACACTTTCAGGATATCAGCAGCTGCCTAGAGTGGAGTTCAGAATATCCAAATAGCTTAGACTCTGCACAGCCCCCGCTGTTCTTTGATTTGTAAACTAGTGTCCAAATCCTGACCTCTGCTCACAAAACCCCACTGAATTCACTAGAATTTCACAGATGAAGTTCAGGACAGAATTCAGCTTTGAGTTGCTTCATTTTAATTGGCCTATATTATGTTTGTTGTCAGGAGATGATTTTTTTTTCCCACCACAACACAAACCGGGAAGATAAAAATTTAGTAACTAAAAATGTTTTCCAGAATCCTTCTTTCCTGGGGGAAAAAAAAAAAAAAATGTAACGACATGTAAATGGCAGAGTTATTTGATCTTACTGTGAACATGGTAACAGTGGTATCTGGGTTGTCTTGTGTTCTTTCTGTCCATCAGCTCATTTGTTTTCCATGTGGCTGCTTGAGTACTTACAATTGTGTCTGGTTATCATATGCTGAACATGATTGTTTTGCACTCAGATTTATTCCCAGCATGAAAACTATTTGAAAACGGGCGGAACAAGGGGGAGAAACACAGCCATCATTCGAGAGACTCGCACAGCAGAGTGCTCAAGGGCTTCCTTTCAGATTTGCCTTCCCTGCCAAGAAAAGGCATTGTTACAGTGACAACCCAGAGGCGTGTGTTACAACAGGAAAATCATATGGGATGCAAAATTAAAATCTCAGTCACAGGTGAAGAATCGAGGCAGCAGAGGAGTGCACATACACAGAATGCTCTTTTCTTTCCTAGAAGAAGTTGGCAGTGCCTTGTCCCTGCAGAGGTGATGCTGTGAGGTGTCCAGTGCCTGTGGCAGGGTAGTGGAGCACCCTCCCAGCACCGTGTCCTTCCTTGGCTCTGCTCAGAGCAGTGACTCCCCAGTCACCACTCAGCTTCAGTGCCCCAAATTCCCCCAGCCTGGCTCCTGCTCCCCTCCAGCCAAACCATCTCCCATCTGACCCTCTGCTCTGGAATTGCTCAGGAGGGGAGGCTGCACCCACAGCAGGGGCAGAAGGCAGGACAGGTCAACCCTTCCACCAAGCCCACAGCTCCTTCCAGCCCCAACTCAAAGCACAGTTCTGCCAGCACCTGCTGACCCCACCAAGGGAAGATTTGGGGGGTTTTTGTGATGCCCCAAGGCAGTGTGGGGTTCTGCAGCAGGGGAGGGTGTCAGCAGGACTCGTAGCTGTGTCAGGGTTTCTTCAGGGGAGCACAAGCCTGGCACCTGCACTCAGCCAAGGCTTTGAACCATGCCTGGTGACAATTTAAGTCGAACTTGTCAAGATCCAGATAGGATTCAGGTGGGATTTCTCCAGGCACAGAGCACTGCATTTCTGAATTACGCTCCTCGAGTTCCTCTACTTCCAGCAAATAAGCATTTCTTCCCTCTTGTAGCAATTCTGGCCAGCAACCCCCACTACTACTCACCCTCTCTGGATAATCACACCCTTACAGTACCTCTCACACAGCCTAATGTTTTACAATGAAATCTGAGAAGCTCTGAATAATCCTAATAGCAGTTAGGCAGCGACACTCGCACAATTATGATATAAAAGGTAAGTGTGCTCCCACCAGCTCTCCATTTAAATTTATAGTGATTGGTTCCATACAGTAACATGGCAAATGAAAAACATCCCCCAGCCTTCGTTTAAGAGGTTTATAGTAAATAAAAAAGATGCTGAGGGTTGTGTGTTGGCATCCAGCCTGGCAGCTCTCCATGCAGGAAGGGGATTCAGGCTCCTTTTCCCAGGCACACACATAAAATGCCGGGTGAAATATGGCCCTGCTCTGCCAGGAGTGTGGCTGCAGCAAAAGCCTCAGGAAGTCAGGCTGCTGGTCCTAAGGAAACCTCCTCTGCCGGTCTAGGCTGGGGGGACTGAGGCAGGAGTCCCCTGTGTTGTCCTGTACCTGCTTTCCAGAGACACTCCAGCATCTTTCCAGGGTTTGGTGGTGTGTCCTTTCCCAGCTATGGGGCAGAATGCAGTTCCCTGATTAATTCAGTGCCCTGATCACATTGAACAAGGGCTGGCAACTGTCAGATGTGTCAAGTGCTGACTAATTTTTTTATAAGGAACACAGACCTGATTTTTAAACCTTCTCCAGAGACTAAAGGCTGCTCTGTTGTCCTGAGTTTAGACTGCAGGGAAAACAGGTCTTCACTCATGAGAATTTAATTTCAGTACCTGCACTAGCACCTTTAGAAAATGTAACTTGGGTCTGACCCTGACTCTTACAATTAACTTGCACAAGATCCTGTAGAAGTTAGTTAGAAGAAAGGTGTGATTCTGCTACACAAAGCCAAGCATCTGAGGGATACTCAACCCTATCCTGCTGCAAAGTACATCACTCCTGGGTGAAAAACACCAAGGTACCTGCTCCTCTGTGCTCCTTCTGTCTGAGGCCACCCTGGTAGCCTGCAGGTCCCCCTCTGCCCTCACCACCAGACCCCTCACTACAGCTTTGGAGTAAGAACAGCCAGCACAAGCCACACAGTGAGAATTTCCCATGGCTGCTCTCCTCAGATCAGCTCCAAGAAGGGTCCTGCAGCCCAGTCAACCAGTACAGCAGGCACCAGAGAGGCTTTCATCATCTTTACACTCCCAACATCACCTGTACATTGATTCTGTGGTGTCCAAAACTTCCTTCTTTACCATGAGCCTGCAATGCTTCCCCTGCTGAGGAAGGGCAGATCCTTCAGGATTTCACACCTTCATCAAGCCGTTTCTCCAACAGCACTCAACACCCTTGCACTGCTGCAGTGTCCTGACACTGGTTTTCCATCCTGTTCCTCTCCTTTCTTAAAATAAAGAAATGAAAGGCAGCATTGCTGGCTGAGCCTCAACCCTACACAGCCCATCCTGCTGACAGGTCCCTGCTGCGAGACTCCTTTCCCCCAGGGCTGCTGGACACAGCACATCCTGACCTGTCTCCATCACCCTGCTTCAGCCTTCCCCATTGCACACTGACATAAGGGATATTGTCTGCCTCTAATTTTCTGGGATTACACACCAAGAAATGAATGCCAGTGTTGCTGTGAAGGGGGACAGTCACCAATCGTGCAACATCCCTTGTCAGATTGCAGCTCCTGGCCTGGCTGGTTGTGACTGGCACCTGCCTTGCAATCCCTTCATTAGTACATCTCAAGGCTCGCCCCGTACTTAGGGAAACCCTTCCCTCCCTACAAGAGGACACAAAGCAGAACAGACCAGTTTGTGTTTCTCAAGGCACACGGGGAAGGCAGCACTGAGCCCATGAAGGGTTGTGCAAAACTGCCTTTGTAAATCCCTCAGGAGGAGAAGTTATGGTTCCCCCCTCCCCCTGCTCTGAGGCTTCACACTCCAGCAGCACGTTCCCTTGCACATCTGCTGAACTAGGGTAAAACTGGACACTGCAGAGCTGTGATTGATGTCACCAGGGTAAGGCACTGCTGGAGAGGTCCCTCCCTGCAGCAGGAGAAATGCACTTATCTCTCTGCTCACACATCCTGCCCCTCTGATCACGGCACAGTTAGAGGCCTGTTAAGAGATTGTCACCTCTCCTCCTCCTCCTCTGGCAGTGTCCAGAACTCCCAAGGCTTGTGGCCACCCTATAAAGGCAGAGGAAGGGCTTGGGCACCCCTGACAGAGTACCTCCACACTGTACCCCCAATCACTGTGCTTTGGAGCGGCACAGGCAGCTTTACCTTTCACAGGCACTGACTGAAGAGCTCCAGCAGAGCTGGCAGCCAGCTTGGCTGCAAGAAGAGTTAACTCAGTGGAAGGAGGCAGAGGAATAAAAGGCCTTCCTTTCTCTGTTTGTCAGGCAACAGGTCACACACGCTTGCAGACAGATCCCAAAGCCTGTCTCTACTCTCACATTTCCTCTCTTCCTTTCTCTGACGCTTTCCTGACATATCTTCTTGTGCACTTTGCTCAGCTTTTGAAGTAACACTCCTCCCTGCTTGTTCTCCTTCCCACTCCTTGTCACTGAAGTCCTGCTGCTGTCATCACACTCCCATCAGACTTCTCCTTTCAACTGTGCGTTTCCACGCTGTCTCTCCCAACTGTCACATATGCTTCTGGTTCAAACATCTGTTCCTCCCCCTCCCAGGGAAGTTGCTCCAAAACAAGCTGCTTTCTGTCTGAATGGCAGGGAGGATAGATTTGGTTGTACATGTGGCACTACACAACCATCATGTTGCCAAGTGAAAAGCTCCTCTTCTGTGGTTTGGTCACATCAATTCCCAGGGCTGCAGGCTTAGGACCTCCTTATTCTGCCAGGAAGAAGAGTGAGAAGCCTTTTTCTTGCACCTTACAGCCTGGTTACTCAGGGCTAAGCCTCTGCTCTGCAAGAAAGCAAAAGAAGGGGATATTTGCTGCCCTGCACAGAGGGAAGGTCTGCATGATCATTCTCTGTCACAGGTAAAGGGGTGCCCACCCAGGAATGGCTCAGCCCAGTGGAGAACCAAGAGGCCAGAAAGGAACTGATAAATTACAAGATCATTGTGGCCACCCAGGAACACAAAATGGATCCTTTTCCTGCTGGACACCAAGGACAACTGTTACAAGTTTTCACCCAGTAAGTGGAAACAGCAGCATAAATATAAACCAAGTTATGCAGCTCACATGGATTCAGTATAAACTGACTTTCAGAATGATGCTGATGTAAATCTGGTGTTCCCTGGTGATCTCAAAGGTCTTGTGCCATTGCAGGGGAGTCTCAGGCCAACTCCAAACTCCAAGTGGGGTTAAGCCAGGCAGCATGGGCAGCAAGGTGTCCTCCACAGCCTCCCATGGGCTCAGAGGCAGAGCACATCTCCAGCTCTGTGCAGAGGCCACAGCAGCCCCATTGCCTGCACACCCAGCTCTGCCTGCAGCCTTGGACTGCCCAGCCTCACTGACACCATCAGGAAAGAGAACAAGTGGTCTCTGGCCTGCTGCTTGCTCTGTCACCATGTGCTGGCTGGAGGCAAGGCCCCAAAACAGGTGTCAGAAACTTAGAGAAGAAGGTTCAGAGAGGTTTTATCAGCATTGCTAGGTTCTGCCCACTGTGAAAAAACAGAAATATAGTTTCTATTCTATTCCCTTTTCAGCTGCTTGTAAGTTTTTCAAACAGCCTATTCAGGGTGAAATGTTCAGTGCTTGGTCTCAGATCAGAGATGATTTCTTTTATTTTCCCCTACAGGAACTGTGAGCAAAATACTAAATGGAGTAGATCTGGAGTTTGGGGAGCATGAGCAATCAGATATTTCCCCCTTGTTCCCTCTGATACCATATGTTCCAGTTGGAAATTTTACACTTGCAGACTGGTAACTCGTAAATGGTGGAGATGATAGACTTCAAATGTTCTCATTGAGAGGCAGAAAACAAACCCAGATTTAACAAAATAATTGGTTCAATACTGTTAAGATGAGTTTAAAGAATTCTGATAATGCTTTCCTCTTCCATCGTGTCCCAGGAGAGCCAAGTACACATTTTATTTCAATCTCTGTGCTATAATTTTAAGGATAATTGACATGAGGTGGTCTTTGTTAAGATGTATCTATTTGCTTTGAAATCTAAAGAAGTTCAGCACTTGCAGGCTGCCAGAAATCACAGACTTATTATTCAAGGAACTTTTGAGCTGTGCTGTCAAAGCCATCAGAAGCCTGTACACTGAACAGCTCCCGTTCAATGCATCTTTGTGGTCATTTACAAACTCTACAGTGGAATTGCTCGACTCTTTATTCCCCTCAACTTGAAACTCACTTAAAACTAAAGCCAGAGAACCCCAGCATTCTTATAAAGGCACGTTTGGAAACCCAGTCTTACAGAAGCAATGGCAGCCTGATCATCCTCATATGTAGTGTCAGCAAGGTCACTTAAAACATCACAGTCTATCTGATTTTTTAACTTCAAAGTCAGTCCTGCAAACCCCAGGCAAACTTTGGTGACCTGTTAACACCCTGCATGCTGGTATAAATACAGAAGTTGTGAGACACAGACAAGGAGCTTTAAGCACTGATAGTTCCTGACCACAAGTGCTCCATCATGAGCAGTTTCATGTATTCACCATAACCATAGATGGTTCTGTACATTATTTTTTCCAGGGGCCAGGTTTCCTAAGGGAGGCAATATCCCTATTTCCTTCTCCCCTTCCCACTGCACAGCACAGATGTCCTTTTGTACTGGCTGGGGAGACACTGAACAGCTGCCCAGCCCACCCTGCTGCCCCTACTCCAAACCTGCTCCCATTCACAGCCGAGAGGGGCACTGCTGTCAGCTCACACGTATTTAACAACTCGGGCAGCAGGTGACTACCAACACAGCCCAGCACATTGTGGCACAGTAAAACAGCACACAAAAATCACCCTGCTTGGGCAAAGAAGTCTCCTAACCCGGAACTCACCACACACCAGGGCTGGCAGACCATCCAGGAGGCAGATGATGGCTCTCTTCCAATCCCACTGACCAAAGTGACCCAGCAGCCACCTGGAACACAGCAAGAGATGAAATCTCTGGCAAGCAGCTCCCAGCCTGTTCTCTGCCTCCAGAGCATCTGGCACGAGCTAACCTTCACCTCCAGCTCCTGATCTCTTTGATCTCCCAGATAGTTATGTACCTTAATGATTCATGATTGTTACCTGAGTCCCACCTGCAAGCAGGGAAGCCTCCACACTGGCCTACAAAGGTTATGGGATAGCTGTGGGCTCCCTTCCCCAGCCCCTCCTGGGAGCTACTGCCTATCACCAGTCTCACAGCAAGGCAGTTCTATTAAGTGCTGTAGAATTAATCATGATTTATGCCAGTTGAAAGGAGAGAATAGCCAAGTCCTGTATCCTCACCTCCTGAACTACTGGTACTGCTCTAATCTTGTTCATACTTCAAAGTGCTTTATTCCAGCCAGGTTGTTAGAATTACTTTGAGCCTGTACCCTTAAGCTCTGGTCATTCTTTGCTGTAATTCCTTGCTGTGGCTTCTGGAAAGGTGTTTTTCTCCCTCCACTCCCCACAATAAATGAGTTTGTCACTTGAGATATACTGCCAATGTGTTACATGTCCCACAGTGTTTGTGGTTATATCAGAAGTGTTTGTTTATAGCCCCATAATTCAGCAATATCTTGATTACAGGAGAGATGGTGTTGTAACTCACTGTGGCTCCAGAGAATATTATTTTTCTTTTCCTTTAATATAAAATGTTGATTTCCAGTCAATACACTGAAAGAAAAGGGTACCGTTTTTACCCTAGTAACCAGCTGCCTTGTAAACCATAAGAAGGTGTTAATTGTTCCAAGTGCTGCTTGTGGTCAGGGGTAAAAGCTAGAACGGGAGAGATGATAAGAAACATCTGGGAAGATAAAGTCAGCTGGTGGCTGGTTGGAGAAAGCCTAGCAGGGAGAGCTAAAGTGAGAAGTACCACTGCCACCAGAGGTGCAGCATGAGTGGAATTGTGGCCACATGTGAGAGTCCCTGAGTGAAGGCTGCAAGAGCACAGCACACCCTGGGAGCTTGATGTGTTTTTACCAGGCACACTGAGGGCTCAGCACTCCATCACCACGGGCAGCAGCTTTTCCTGACAAGGCTCATTCCCTTCTCCTGACCAAACCCAGCTCCATTTACCCTTCTGCTCTGTGTCCTGGTGTCTTGGCAAGCTCTGCTCCAGCAGGTTCCTTCCTTCAGCATGAATTTAGGCTTGTCCTTCCCACCACACACCTACCTGGGTTGCACCACACCTTCACTGCCCTGCTGAGCAGGTCCTGCTCTCAGGCTCTTTGCATGGCACAGCTTGGCTCAGCACAGCACCATCATCTTCCTGGCTGATCCTGCCGTGCTCCTCCTGGCTCTGGGAGGGCAGACTGAGCACAGAGCATCTGTGCCTCTGCCCCAGCCTTCTGTGAGGCACAGCCCCCCAAAACCCGGTGGGTTTTGTGCTGGGGCTGGGAGGCAGCACCAGGAGGACTCTGAAAGGGGCCTCAGAGGGAGAAAGGCTGCATGTGAGGGCTCCTCTCCCAGCTCTCCTCCCTCAGACGAAAGCAAGCTGGCAAGACAGCAGCCTCACGCTCCACAGCATCTGCCACCTCTCCCCTCTCTCCCCCTGCCCAGTCCTTGCCACCTGGAGAGCAAACAGGAACACTGTTAGGTCTGGGGCTTTGCTTTGCTTTGTAGCAATTTACCATATCTGAATGCCCACTGAACCTGCCAGGATGTGCATTCCCTAAGGAAAGAAAGGCAAGGAGCACAGAAAACACAGTGTATTTGCCAGACAAGCCCCTCCCAGGGGCAGGGTTATGCTAAGCAGCAGCCTCTGCCCCAGCATGGGACATGGATTACATCTACACGACAGTAACATATGGTGAGGAGGGCTCATGTCCTGCAGAGAAAAAGGATGGGACACCAGTATTATTTTCCCTTCGGACTCCATTGTCCAAGGCTGTATTCCTGATGTCTCATTAACTTCTGGGGGGCAGTTCATTCCCCCTGTTGTTTTTATTTACTAACTCTTGGGGCTTATACTTTGCAATAAAGACATTGCAGTGAGCCATGCCACAAAGCCCTGAGTGCAATCCAATGACACCTCACACTGGAGATGAAGCCTACATTTAAATAGAGGTTTATTTTCTTTCTCTTCCTTCCCCTGGTACAGCTGCCCATGATAATGCAGCCACCTTCATCTCAGCACAGCCTGATGTAGACCTCTGCTGCTGATCAGGGCTGGGATTTCTGCCATTCATCCTTTACACTAAGAAAACACAGTTTGAGTGAATAAAGCTGAGAAACCATGAATTTTTCCAAGCAGAGTGTGCCTGGGCAGCACTTCAGATAGCAAAGCTGCATTTTAACTGGGATCTGTGGGAAAGACTGAAAAATAAAGATGAATGAGTTTGGTTGGGTAATTAGATAATAAAATTGAAGGGTTTGGAGTTTAGCCCAGAAATATAACCCAGTATATGTGGCTGGCTAGCCTGCTCACTCTCCTACTGCTGGCAGCACTGTCTTAACCCAGCAAAGAGACCTGTCCTTCAGAGTCCAAACACAGAAATGCGTTTGTGTAGCACAGGATCAGTGGCACAGGATCAATCCTGCCCTCTGCCAGCCTCCCGGCAGCTGGATTGATTCTCCACAGGTGAGGCAGGGCTGCAAAGGTGCTGCAGGACTCAAAGTGAGCTTCCCAAACCCAGAGGGGGCTTGGGCACTGGAACAAGCACAAATGGTCACAGCACCAAGTCTGACAGAGCTCAAGAAGCATTTGAATAACGTTCTCAGGAACACGGTGTGATTTTGGGGCTGTCCTGTGCAGGGTCAGGGGTTGGACTTGATGATCCTTGTGGGTTCCTTCCAGCTCAGGAGATGCTATGATTCTGTGAACTCTCATGAATATCTCATGCCAGTAAATACTCCCGTGGCTCTGTAGAGGGTGGTGTTTCAGGGTAAAAAGGGCAGCAGAGCCAGGCTGAAAGGAAAACTGGGGGTGGTTTTGCTTTCTGGAGTGTTTTCCAAAATTCAGTTTTCAAATTGCTGCAGAGCTGAAAAGCAAAGCAAAAGCAAGTTCTCTTTGACTTGGGAAATCCTTCAAAAATAAAGCAAATTCATTTTGAAAGGCACTTTGTCAGCTGCCCTATTTTTAGTATTGACTCCTACAGGTCCTTCCTTCAATGATAACAGTTTTGCCTGAGCAATGACTAGGGACTGCAGGATTTAGGCTTTTAATAAAGCAATTGTGTAATTAAAAATAAATGGGTCTCTAGTGTCACTATTTAAAAGAAAAGAAAACTTAGATCAAATAAGGCATTTCTTTCTTTTTGGTTTAGTCTGCTTGGATCATGCAGAGCTTTAATGACGCAGTCACAAATGTTGTATTTAAAAGGCCTCTTAGTTGCTGAGAGGAGCCCCAGGAGAGGGCTATTAACTGGCCAAATTAGGCTATTTATTTTTGTGAGTTTTGCAAGTTTGAAAAAGAGAGGCACATTTTCACTTAGGAGAGTGATATTTCAAATAGGTCACAGGAAACTCTGGCAGGCGGGGAGCAAAGCGGAGCGTCAGTAGGAAAACATTAACCAGAGACATTTTGCAAGTGTAAGTCGACATTTGGGTTCCTAATGGCTTCTGAAGTCCATTCAAAAATCTTTCAGTGAACATAAAATAGGGGCAAGGCACTGCAGCTGTGCAGGAACCCCAGCCTGATCCTGAATCCCTTAAAAATGGCAGATCCATGCCCAGGGCGCTGCTGTGAGAAAGCCCAGGGCTGCCAGCACAGCCAGTGGGATGTGTTTGGTGGAGATGGACTCTGCCTTTGGTCAGGAAAGAGCTGGGGCTTGCACAGTCCTAAAATCTCACTGCACCTTTCCTGCCTTTAGCTTCAATTTTGATTCTCAGGACAAACCATGAACTTCATTTTCCTGTCACATAATCACAGCCCAGAGCAGATCAGGAGTGACTTCAGTAAACCCTGTAAAGCAAGCTGCATGTACACCTTCAGCATCAGGCACAGCATAGTTTAAATACAGGTTGGAAAAAATGCCTCCACCCTACTTCTGCAGGCACAGCACAGGCTCACCAACAGTACACCTTTTCCTCCTTTTTATCTTTGCAAACAGAATCAATTACCTTAAAGCCCACTCAGGAATGATTCAGGTGAAATTACTTTGAAGGACTGGTCCACCTCCCATAACCTTCAGCAGCTGAGGATGAAGTCACTCAGGAGTTAAGAAGCCTCTGGGACAATGTCAGGCTGTCACTGGGTCCTGTCCTGCTCCAGCAGGGCTAGGGTCCCTTGAGCTGCTGCCACACAAGCAACAAGAGCACTACAGATGTAAAAGTTTTTCAGGAACAGGATGAAAAAATAAATGATATAGTAAGATAATAAAAAGCAGTGTTCCTAGAAAGTGAGGTCTAATGAGTTCCACTTGGTGGATTATAAATCCAGCAGCCATACGTGTCATAAAACAAAACCAAAGTTAAAGTAAGCACATACCAGAGCAATCTTCCTCAAGTTCTTTTCTTACATGAACTGAGTAACTGAGGACTCAAAGTACTGGCATGTCTGAGGCTGTGACTGTCACATCAGTGCTTCCATCAGCGAATAACAAATCTCTACAAAAACACCTTTCTGTGGCTGAGGTGGGACAGGCTCCCAGTACCACATTCTCCTCCTGTCTGGGTGACCAAGAGGAGCTGTGGGTGCTTTGTGCCCAGCATTTTCACAGGACTTCAGGGTTTTTATGACAGACAAAGCAGTGGTTCATTGGATCAGAATGAGGGAGCTAGCACTGGTATAAAGGGAGCTGAAAGGGAAATTTGGAGCACACAGCCTCACCAAAAACCCTGTCAGTTGATGCACAAAATGTCAGACCGACCTTCCTCTCATAATCATTGTACTCTGTCATATTAACATAAAATAGCCCATCACATTCTGAACCAACCCAGCCCAAACCAGGAGGAGTTTCTGTCGAGGTGAGGCTTTGTCCTGCATTGTGAACAACACTGTGCACTCAGCAAGAGGAAAGCAGAGGTGGAGATAGTCCCTGCAGCTGTGTCACAGACGAAACCCCTGCTCCCACCCATGTGGCAGATGACAAGGTGGGCATATTTTTCAGAGGTGAGGAGGGAATTTATAGGTACAGGGAAATCACAAACCTATTGCTTGTCTGTTTAGCATGAAAGAAACTATAAATAGTGTGACAATTGTCTCCAGAAACCCAGGCCAACCTCTGCCCTGATTAGCAATCACACACTGTCCCTTTGGACTTTACTGATGCAGGTTGCAGTCACCAGTTCAGCTGGCTCAGTTGTCTGTTATTGCCTTTAAAGCTGCCCTAGCTAAAAGCTGCCTTTTCCAAGGAGAGACAGAGGCTGATTCTCTGCCTCAGACAAACTTGCTGTAGCTCCAGTGTTGATCATCACCCAGTAGAACAGTAGAGTTCTCCAGCTGGACCCTGTGCCTGCTTCATGGTGGTAATTTTTCCAGACTTACTCTGTGTATTAGCTTAACCTGGCAATATTTATTTAGCAGATAAAACTGATGCTGTTCCTGTAGAAATAGTTTGCAATATATTAACAAGGCTGTAATATTAGTCAAAAGCATTTTTCATGTGCCCCAAGTGTTTGGTGTAAAAGAATCAGCAGATACCAAAGGTCACAAGGCAAATTCAGCACTTATGACAAGTTAACCAATAGGTAAAACAAAAGGATGAGGGTGATTTGGGGTACCATAAACCACTGTCTCCTCCAAGACCTTGCAGCTCACAGCAGGCTGTGTATAATGCATGCAAGGTTATTGCTTAAAACAATTCAATATGATCCAAGTCCATCCAGACACAAAGAAATAATTCATCCTTTCCCCATTCCATAGTGCCATGCAGGGACACACAGGTGTTTCTAGTTCAATGCATCTGTATGAACTCACACTGCCTGCCTGGCTGAAGTGGGGCTTTGAGGAAGGCCTGCAAAGCTTTGGGTCACTCCTGCTTTCCCTAAACCACCCCATCCCATTGCTCCTTTCCCAGGCACACCCACAGGCATCAGAGCCTGTCCAGCACCAGTGACAAACCAGCTCCTGCTGGGGGTGAGGGGGGCCTCTCCAGCCTCTTCACCTTCCCCAGTGAAGGGCAAAGACATTCCCCATGGTAATGGGGGGCTGGCAGTGCCTGCTGCAGAAACCTCCTCCTGGCCTGTTTTCTTTCTTTCTCTGTTTCCCCATTCAGGAAAAAAGCTTCTGTCACAACAGCTGCTGATTCATTTTCTGACTTGGTGCCGAGTATGCCAGACATAACATTTGTTTGCTGCCAAAGTGGTAAAAACAATGACTTACCAGCTCATTTTTCTTCAGTTGATTATGTGGTGGGGGGAGATAGGAGCTTTAATTAAAATTAGATAAGGAGGAGAATAAATCCACTGAGATGCAAAGAGCAGTGCTCTGGAAGGTAGGAAAGGGGTGAGCATCTGAAGAGGTGCAGGAATAACCATCACTAAACAAAGGAAAACAAGGGAATCCACAGGCAGTGATGAGGGACTCTGTGGTCCCTTGCTGCCCTTCACCAACTTCTTGTCTCTGCACTTTCCACCATCCAGATGTCAACAGCTTCCCAGATAACTTCCCAGTAAGTCTCAGATCCAATACTTTGCCTTCCAGACTGAGAGGAGAGAAGCCACCTAAAGATGGTTCCAATGAGGGCAGACAGGTACGGTGGTCTTTGATCCTTTCCATCTTTCTTCCCTGATTTGTCTTCTGTGATGGAGGAGTCCCACCACCAACATTCATTTGCTTCTTCAGACACTGACTGATAATTTGCTCAGTAGATAGAATCTACATCCAACCCACATCTTGGAAGTGCTCAGGGCAGAGGGACTGGGCTGAGATTTTGGCTTGCCTGTTACACACTTGAGCTGAGTCTGGCTCCAATGAGTGAAAAGTCCTGGTAACCAGTGTAAGAGTGAGGACCTGCTGTGGAAGAACCACCCAAAGCCATTATCCCAACACAACCATTATAACTTCATCTGATGATAAAGAAAAGGTTAAATCATTCAGAGGCTACAAGAGAGATTTTTAAGACAGATGGGGAACAATCATTCCACAGGTGGAATGTGGCCGTGTAGTCAGATACTACAGCTCAAACCAAGGACTCATCAAGGACTAGCTATGCCTGGTAACCTCTCATATGAGGAGGAAAAGCTTGGTTTTATACTTTGCAAGCTTTTGCATTCCTTGCTTTAAATAGTTGTTTGCTCTCTTCATCTGAGTGGAATACAAAGAATGGCTATTTGCAACTGCAAAACCCAAGATCAAGGAGTCATTCTTGTTCAGCAGAGAAAATAAAATAGACACTAGAGAAGCTCTTTAGAAGGAAGGAAAGATTTTCAAGAATACCAAATGAGGCACCTAGATACCACCAACAAGCCACTGAACAAGATATTCCACCTTCTTGGAATATTTTTGGAAATTCACCTCATTATGTCAACTTGTATTCAGAACCTGAAAGGAGTATTTTCACCACCATACTCTCACAGAATGGGGAAGAAGGGATTTAAGAGGTATCTTATGTTCTCTGCTCTTATCTCTGCTACACTAAACTATTCTTTCCTTGCCTTGATCTACCCTGCATCACTTCACAGGTCTGGTACATAAAATCTCCTTGGATGACATTGCTAAGTTACTTCCCTATAGCAAAATATAAGTGTTTAAGAAAATCTCAAGTTGCTCTTCTCAACCAACCATGCTATGAGAACACCACCAAGAAAGGTTTGCCCCTTCCATGACCTTTTGCTGATTCAGATCCCACAGAAGGCAATGCTGCACTGCAGAGCAATGCTCAAGCTGTGGATTGACATACCTGCCCATCCAGAGACATCCTGCCCTTCTTGGCTTCAGTCAGACCTGTAGTTGCTCAGCACCTTTGCAAATTAAATTTTGAAACTAACACAATAAATAGTATTGTTGCTTAAGGTCCTTAATTTCCAGTTTTTTATCAGCAGGAATGATATTGCCATACACTAGACCTGTTTTTGTAATACTATGGTTCATCAGAAGGTTTTATGTTAATACCAAATCAGAAATAACACACATGTGATTCATAATAATCTAACTGAATGGCTGCACTGAATGTATTGTAAGAAATTCTGGTTAGGCAAGAAACTCATTAAAGAAACAGTGACTACTATTATCCCACAGCATATATTGTTCTACTGGAAAGTTTCCTTGAGTAGTTTCTTTAATTAGCAATTTGATATTTTGAAATAGTGTGATCTCCACAACACACAATTTGTAACACAGACTTGGCTGGCAAAACAAAGGAAAACAAGCAATCTTTTCAGAGTTTGCATCTCTAGGGCATATCTTGTCATTCACTACTGTATATGTGTATAACATGGTGGCACTGCTCTTGTGGGATTTTGATTCTTAAAAGTTACTTAGACAAAGAGCTTTTTTATTGGAACATTATATATTGTCTTTCCTCCCTCCCCTTTTTTAAAAGAAAAATCCACATAAAATATTTGCATAACTTTGGGCTATTCAAATAGAAGACATTGACCCCAGCTGTGTTCTAGTGAATGAATCATTTATGTAGGAGCTCATTGCACAGAACGTATGGTATTTTATCTTTGCTGGGATCCTGCCAAATACAGTCTGTAACAATTTTTCCCCTTTGCCGCATTTACTGCTTGATATCCTTTAAAATATACCAGCTCCAAGTGTGAGAAAGCAAAACAGATTCTGGCTGACTCTGGCTGAGAGCTGTTTGTATGGATAACCCTGTGCTGGCACCGAGGTGCCCTTGTTTTTGGAGAACATCCATTCCAGATCTGAGACTCTCCATGCACTGACTGCTTTTAATAAACATTGAATCAAAGTTAATTTAAACCCACAGGGAACTGCAGAAGCCCAGGAGCAAGGGAAAACAGGGATCCTCTTCATCAACAACACAGGAACTGCCCCAGTGAGAGAGACAAACTTCCACTGCCTGGAACATCCCAAGCCCTGCACCTGCAGGGAGAGCCTGCAGGGAGTTAGGGAGGATGTTGCTGCCACAGCTCTTCTCACTTACAGCTATCTTCCAGGTATCACTTAAGTGGTATTTGGGCAAGACATATTTCTGCCCAGAAGGGCAGGGAAAAAAAGATTATTTCATTAAGTGACTGAGGCACTGCATGGCCAAAGCTACTATTACACCAGGTTTGATTTGAAACGGCAAGCGAGAGGTCAGACTCTCTCTCCACTGATCTCCCGGGGGAGAGGAGATAAGGCAGAGTGCTGAGATTTCCAGGCTCCCACATGAATAGATAAGGTCTGAATGAGCAGCCTAGTCTGTAGGCTGCTTCCTTAAGTGTTTTTTCCTAGCTTTCACTGGAAACCCTCATACCTTTCTACACTGAATCACATAATTATGGTTTCCACAAGAAATTCAGAGCAGGATCTCCTCCCACAGAATTTCCTCTCACCTGCACTCCTTTCATCACCAAAGATGACTATTTGTCAGCACTACCTCTGCTGCTGAAAGGGTTCACAAGCAGCTCAATTTAGCAGCCAGAGTCGAGAATATTTCCTCATGCACAGGCTTCTAAAACGTGTTTGTGTGTGGCATGAGCATCTCCATGAGGAATCATTCATTCAGGACACACTCGCACTCTCAATGTGCTCTCCCTACTAAGCAAGAGCTTCTTTTCCAACAGACAACCTCCATCACCAGGAGGTTAGCCTCTGCTTTCCCAGGAAAGCCTTGCTCAGATGGAGATCCTGCTAGCAGGATGCAGGCCCATTAATCTCTGCCATCTCAGTTCCTCATGCCTGAGCTGTTCCCTGTCACAGGAGGCTCCCTCTTCATTACACCCTCCCACGTGCAACAGGAACACAATAGCCTGGTTAAACCTGACCCTGGGTAAACTCCAAATACAGACAAGACTGAAAGCCACCAGTTAATTCATCTTTCAGCAGCAGATTGTTTCTGATGTGAAATGTTTGCTCCCATTCCCTCATAAAAGGAAGCCAGAGTTTCACAGCTCTGCAAGTCCTTCCTGAGAGAGTCACCCAAGAACCTGCACTGACACCAGTGCCAGTGTTCCAGAGTTGAAAATGCTGCTGTAATTACATGTGACTGTTGTATAAGCTCCAGTTTTGGTTGCTCATAACTTCATCTATAATTAATTGTTTAGGCTGAAAATTTCTCCAGCTGGATTCAGCCTCAGGCTAAACTTTCATTTTGGCTGAAATGGCTTGTGTCTCTCCCAAGAATATATTTAAGGGAAAATACTCTCTTTTGCCCCCGTTAAAAGGGTCTTTTTGTAATTTACTGAAATGTTCTCATCACTCCATGCTTCTAAAAGCAGCACCTTGAAATACTGGCAGACTTGAATGCTGTGAAACACGTCTCTTCATATTGTCAGGGGGAGAGAAGGATCACAATTTGGCTGTTTTCAGCCTCAGATTTCAATATATAGAAACATGTATAGGTATGTATATACATACACACACACACACATATATATATATATTTAACTCTGACTACCCTCAGTGCTGAGCAAGTTTGGTATGCCAGACACACCAGTGAGGGGACACAAACAGAATCCAGCAGAGACCAAGGACACTTCTGCAGCTACAGGGCCTGGTAGAGCTTTCACTGCCCTTTTTGCAGATTGTCTGAGGTGCCAGGCCAGAAGAGAGCTGGAGGCAGGTCAAGCTAAGCAGGACACAGACACTACACCTCAGTGAACACGGGAGAAGCAGCTATTGAAAAGAGCCTGTGATGATCCTGGCCACAGAGCCAAGTCTGACCTGTAGGCAGTGGAGATAACCCTGGGTGCACATGGAGCAGCAAAGACAAGTCAAAATGTTCAAAAGCAGTTCAGTAAATAGCTTCTGTCTACTCTGAAAACAGCCAGAGGTGTCTCTACAGAGGTCTGTTCTACAGTGAGACAGAATTAGAGAAAATGAGAACATGATCGCTCATGATAGAGAGCACAGCACAATGAATGCAACCTGCATGAACAACCTAAAGTTTCCTTCTTCAGGAATATCTGAAGTTGAAACCTTATGATGAGCTAAAGATGCTGTACCCACTTTCAGAGGGTGTGCACACCCAGTGATTTCTGGCCAATGTGACAGAGTCCAGAGGTGTTATTAACAAAAAGAAACCCCAGCACACATCTGTCTCTGAGCTAACCAGGAAAGCAAAACGGGCCCTCTCTAACTAAGAAACTAAAACACTCACAGACAGCTCTTACTACTCTGTGAACATGAGTCAGTACAAGTGAAAATGGTGCACAGATGGGCCAGCACAGAAGCAACAGAAGTGCCGTGATACTTACAAGGGGGGAGAAAAAAAAATCTTCCTTTACAAGTGTAAATATACCAGAGAAATCATCCGCTCGCAGCACAAACTGGGCTTTGATGTAGCAAACACTCCCACCAGGGAAGGGAGGAGTAGGCATGGCAGACATTGCATCTGGAAGACAGTAGGCTCAAAGCAATGAGCTTTTCCAAGGAATCACAACACACACAAACATGCCAGACACATTTATAGTCTTCATGCAACCAGCAGCAAGGGGCCAAGCACTGTCCCAGGCCACGGAGACATGGAAAGAATCGTGGTGAGTGTTGGGTCTAACAGCTGGAAAGAGCATCCTGACAACCCCACCAGGCTGGGCTCTGGTGCACTGCCCATGACACTACAACAGCTTAAAGACACACAAATCAAAGCTGGTGGTGTTCTGCATAGAGCCAGGAAAGTGACACCTGAAGTGTTCTGTCCAGCTCTGGGGTCCTCAGCAAAGGAAGGGCAGAGATCTGCTGGAACAGGATCAGACGAGGGCCATGAAGGTGACCAGAGGGAGAAAAAGATCCAGGAAGACCTTAAAACACCTTCCAGTACCTAAAGGAGCTACAGAAACATGGAGACAAACATTTTACCAGAGGCTGTTGTTATAGGACAAGGGGTAATGGTTTTAACTAAAAGAGTTGACTTTGACTAGATGCAAGAAAAAGTTTATTTACAATGAGGGTGGTGAAACACTGGTACAGTTTGCCTAGAGAGGTGGTAAATGCCCCATCCCTGGAAACATGCAAGGTCAGGTCAGATGGGGCTCTAAACAACCTGATGTTTGGACTGGATGATCTTTAAAAGGTACCTTCCAACCCAAATCATTCTATGATTTTTGGGGCCCTCAGCCTCTCACAGAGCAGCAATAACATGGGGGTCCTTTTCTCCAGCCTCTCTCAGTGCAAGCTGCTCAGTTCACAGCGAGAGCACGGGGCTGGAGCTCTCCAGACTAATCACATTCCTCCCCACACGCCTTCCCCTCACCTGTAAAACAGCAGTAACAATATTTACACTTCTGCAGTTGGCTCAAGACGCGGGAATGAAAACTTAATTACCATCAGTGCTATTCACCTGTGAGGAACTGCTCACAGCCTGACCACAGCAGGAATGAACCCAGCCCAGGGAGCCCTGAGTGGAGCTGCAGGAGACAGCACAAATCTCATCCCAGTGGTAAAAAGGTGTGGCAGCTTTGAATGGGATAGAAACAGCTTCCCCATCAGTTATGAGCTTGTTTATAGTGAATTATCAGAGAATTTCATAATGGGTTTCCAATTTGCAGGTCAGGCACATGCCTGCCCTGCTGCTCTGCCCGCTGACTCTGCAGTGACACACATATTTGTGTTATACGGGAAAACCATTTTAAACAATAAATCCAGCTTTCCAAACCTCTCGCCTCCCCCGGGTCCCTCTAACAACTTTTGCGGGTTTGTGCTACATTGTCTCACTCTTGAAGACCTTTTTTCTCCCCAGTGTTGTGTGAAAGACCAAGCACAGCAGGAGAAATCAATTAACGGAGCAGACAGCTATTCTGCCATCAAATGAACAAAATGAAATAGTACCAGAGACTTACACTTATAGTCACCCCTAAGTGTTTCACATGACAACAGCAGAGAAAACACAGTCCAGACTGTTGTTTTAATGTTGATAATATTCCAAAATCCACAGCGCTTACCAATTCCTCAGTGGAAATAAAACCTTTGACACCAATGGGAATTGTGTCTGGGCATGAAAGCTGGTTGTTATATTATGATCCAGCAATAAGAGTCTGTTTTGATTGTCAGATGTTTAGCACCATTCCCTTCCACGCCTGCCCAGAGCACCTGGACTGACAAGCAGAGGACAAGACTTCAGTGGAATTGTGTTAGACATGAATACATCTGTGCATTCAGGTGCTTTCTGCCAAGGCTTGTGCTGGTGAGGAGTTGGTTCTGTTCTCCACTACGGGCAGGGTTTATTTATACTCTGCAATCACCTCCCAGCAGCTGGAGGGCTGCCTGATGTGTCAGCCTGCTCTGCTGCAGAGAGTTGGCATTTTTTGCATCTCAGCTGGTTTGTCACTGCTGCACACATCTTTGGACCCAGGACTGGGTGCAACAAGGCTGCTAATTTCCCCCAAAATCATGAAGATGTTAAGGAATACAGGGGGAGGGAAGGGGAGAAGGAAAGTGCTATGATACAGCAACAGTAAGAGGGAAAAGAGTTAAAATGAAGACAAGAACAAAATTCAAAGGCACATGAGTGTAAGACAGCATCACTTCAGGCGTATGTCAAAATAGTGTCAGATTTTTCTCTGTTCATTAAGTCAAACAGTTAAACACCCACCAGCTCTGCTTTTTGCTAGCCCTGGATTTTTGCTGCACCTGGAGAACCTCTCTATGACATCAGCAATAGAAACATGTGGGTTTGTCAGCAGATAACCTCCTTCAAGAGCAGGTTGAGCAACCCTTTCCACCTGTGAACCCTGATGAGGGCCAGGAGCAGGGGTCAGGCCACAGGCTCCAGATGGTAGAAACCATTCCGAGCACAACAGAAGCTGTGAAGAAATGGCCTGAATTTTATCAATTTTTCCTAGTTTTAAGTCACACGTAACAGCACTTAATTATTAAATTAATAATTTTCTTTTTTATCAAACTCAAAATATTCGAGTTTGATAAAAAAGAAAATTATCCCCATAATACTAAATTAGAAGTATCAAAATCATATCTATCCAACTAACGTGGTAGAGATCACCAGCCTGTGGTGAGGAATGGTCCCACAGTAAGGGAATATTTGGTCATTCTGGGAAGAATTTTCCCTCTCCAGCACCTGGGGTTCTTAACTCCCTCTTATTTACAGAAGATTCAGAGAAAGAACTTGCCACATGAGTGCTTTTTAATAGGACTTTGAACCTGTAACAATATTTGGTATAAAATTACTGCCTAATTACAAAATTCTGTGGTTAAAGAAAACCCAAATCAACAACCTGCATGCAATAATTTGTAAATAGCAAAACGTTAGTTTCCTTTTTTTGTGCTTAACTTTTATTTCACTCAATGGAACTCTTCCATTACAGGTAGAAGGATGAGTAAACAAGCAAACCCCTACGTACAAAAGAGGGATAACATTGTCCGAGAGAAAGTGCATATTAGATTGAGACTATGGTAATTTCCTAGGACTGTATTTAGATGAAAGAGTCTGAGGTTTTTAGTGGTTTTGGCCTCAAAAGCCTTCCCAAGGGACATGTATAATTGAGCTGTGATAAGTCTCCCTTAGGTTTAGGAGCCAAGAACACAGACTCATCTCTCTTCTGCAAGAGCCAGCATCCAGAATTTGGCAATAAACACACTTTCCTCCCAAGCAGTGTCAGCCCTGAGTGGTACCTGCTCTTTGCCATTACACCAACCCAGGCACATAAATCACCCCTGTCCAGTCTGAGGGAAAAATCCCACACAGACACCTTGACTGCCCTGACATTACCTGTCCTGCACTCCAATTTCCACACTTCTCAGTCCAAATAAGGCTGCTTTATGCACTTGCACACTCTCAGCAACAAGAACAAAAACTTTGGTGAAAGCAAGCTTGTTTGTCTAAGGGTTTTGGGGGTTTTCCCATAAAAAAAATTTCCCCTATTTGTAACTCTGAACATTCCTCACCAGTCCTCACCTCAGTCAGCCAAAAATCACATGAGGTCTTTCTGAAAAACTAAGTTCTGTGCACTGAAGTTATTAACTGCTGGGAAAGGCAGAAAAGCTTTTTTACAGCTGTTCATTGACGCACTGAATGTCACCTTACACTCTGTAGCCCCTTTTGGATTCTGCAGACTTCTGGAGTAGGCTAAGAAAAAACAAAAACCTTGGCCAGAGCAGTTACACTGCTTCTTGAGACATGGTTTCTTTTTTTGGGTTCAGACCTCAGATTCTCAGCCAGAAATTTCTGTCCCTGGTGGAAACTAAAAAAACAAAACAAACAAGAAAAAAAAATATAAGCCAACCTATAAAAAATACCAGGTTTGTCTGCTTTTTAGGAATCCAGAGAACAAATATGAGTTCCTAAGGCATTTGCAAGAGGTGTGTAAAGACCCCAAAGCCACAGCATCCTTCTATTGAAGATCAGAGTTACTCTGACAAAAGCCAGCAGTGCCTGGCTCCAGACCAGAGTGCTCCCAGACACAGTGCTGGGAATTGGGATAGGAGCAGCCTGGCCATGCCAGCTCCCATTTGGCACCCTGTGAATCACATCCCTCCAGTCGTGCTCCCACAAAAGGGGAGAGCCTGGTCATCCTGATGCTGAAGTCCTCATCACTGATGCTTGAGCCTGTCCACACAACAGCTTTAATGACTCTCAGAAACCTTTTACACAGGGACCACAGCTTGTGCTGCTCACTCCAGTTTCAGACAGGCACACAAACCCCCTGGTTTAACCAGTTGGCTGTCAGCCTGCAGTGAATGAGGCCAGAATTAATTCTCCCTGTTTAATTTATGTTTCAACATTTTTATTCTAAATCTGTACACGGATGCTTGGGTAGCAGCAGGTGCATTTCATGGGTACATAAACCATACCCAAGCACTCCTGTTCTCATTCCTGCATGCTCCTGCCAGCAGCACACCACTCCTCACACCCAGACTGCTGCTTGGCTTCCCTTCCTCTTTCCCTTTTAAATGGCACAGACAGTCGATGAAGAGCCGGGCACTCACCTTGACCCAGACTTGAATCTCCACCAGACTTTCTCAGCAGGAACAACCAGGCTTGAAATGAGAGGAAGTGCTTGGCAGGTGTTCCCAGGGGACTGGCCAAAAATAAGTGCACTCCTACTTAATTTCCATCTGAGTAGTACTAACATTTCTCCTTTAAGAGAGCGGCTGAAGCATTTGATTTACACAAGGTGAGGCATTTGTTTGCAGCCGCCCGGCAGACCCAGCACACAACAGGGAACAGTCAAACCCATTTTAATCACCCATGTAAGGTGCCCGAGCTCTCCATACAGGCAAGGGATCTTTTAGGGTGTGATTAACTGTAATTAGGAACCTACCTCTCACCTTTGAGTATAGCAGTAGTCTAGACAGCCAGTGTTGGCAGAGAACTGACAGACTTAAAATTACCTTGTGCAAATATTCCCCAGTGCATCGGTTCTGCAAGGAAACAGACCGGAGGCTCCCTGGGATGAGGGTTACACCGAGTAGAACAACACTTGGCAGGCAGTGAGGAGCAGGTAAGGCTGTTTACAGGGAGCTCTACTCAGCCGTGACTTCCACCACCAGGCAACTCCCTGCATCCAGCACGGAACGCCGCAGGCTGGAAACCCGGGTCCCGAAGCCCCCGAGCCGCTCTTCCTCCCGCTCAGCTGATGGCACCGGAGGAGAGAAGTCTGCTGGATGTCAGCTCTGGCGCAGGACCAGAGCCGGCTGCATGGCGACCCGCCAGCCCAGGGCTCAGGAAAACCTTCTCCTGCCTTCTGCACGGTGATGCAGCTGCGACTGAGGAGCCCGGGAATACCCTCGAGTCCTGTAGCCGCGGGTTGCTGGGCAGTGCAGGCTGACGGCTGCTTAGAGCTCTCATCTCCTACTACTGTTTGCCTTTTTTTTTTTTTTTTTTTTTTTTTTTTTTTTTTTAAGGAACCACTTGGCTCATAACTTTAATCAAGACTTTAGGAAACAAGGCATCTTGAAAATTTGGCCAAATGCATTAGCTAGCATCATTAAAGAATTTAATCTAGTTTCATTAAAGAATTTTAAAGCTCCCCCCAAACTAGTAAGTTTTTTACTTTAAAAAGAATTGTGTTTGAAAATAGGAAAATAGCGCCATAAAACAATACCTGAGGTAGGAGAAGATAGACTAAGCTCGAAATGTAGTTCAGCCCCTGAAATTACTCGCTTTAAATCGTGTGTTTTCATTTTCCATCCCAGATAACTGTGTGGCAAGGCTGTGCATTGCTACATGACAGCTCGTTCTGCTTTTAAAACAGCAGCACTTCAGTAGTAGCTAAATTGATGCTTTCTGTGGGTCCATCACTTAACGAGGGTAATTGATTAGTGCCTGTGAGGGGCTCTGAGATCTAACGGATTACATGTTCTGAGCCTCAATTATTCGAATAGCTTTAGGAAGAAAAAGATTCAGATTTTTGTGTGATCCAGTATTACCTTTCCCAGTCAGCATTGCCCCTTCCCATATTTTTGCTCAGTTAGAAAAAAGTGTGCCAAGCCCAGGGAGCAGATTTTAAAGGGAAGCAAGAAGAGCTGATCATGACACCTGTTAAAATACAACGGAAAGCGGGGATATTTTTCCACTGAAAGTTTCTCTGATGACTGTTCATTCCGCTGTTTAAAGATTACAGCTTTAATCTAGCTGGAGAGAAGAAAATGGAAAGTCACATCTCCGTCGGGCTCGGAGCAATCCGACGGGCAGACGGCACTGAACAACCTGCTGCGTTCGAGGCTCCAGCCTCACAACACACCCTCTGTGGTGCAATTTGGAAGCATTTAAGCTCAGCTGCCTTAAACACAGCCCAGAACCAAGAATAGCCTCGGCTCCCGGGCACAGGTCAGGCGATGCTGAGTCACTTGCTGGCCGGGGCCCAGGCTCTCCAGCTGCCTTGGGCTCGGCTGCCTTAAAGCCACAACTTGTGCCTGCCGCACACAGCCCCGGCTCCAGCTGGGCACGGCCAGACAGGGATGGCATCCTTGGATGCCAGAGGCTTTAGCCAGATGCATCCTTCTAATATGAATTCCTGCTTCGCACCGCCCCGTTTCCCTCCAGCTTCGGAGCGCGGCATTGCCGCTGCCTCCCTGCCCATTCAGAGCTACATTCATACATCTCTTTGTAATTATGAATCAACTCGCAGGCATCGGTGCACACCCCGGGCTCGCACAGAACGGCAAACAATATACTGTCACGGGTTGCATCAGCTGCACGATGCTCTCTCATGCCTTCAGGCTTGCTAAAGCTGATCCAACGCTAATATAATAATAGCCTTTTTACCCGCCTCCTCCCCCAACAATTACCGGAGGCTTGGAAAGCCATTGAAATGCAAATAGCACACGGAGAGGTTATTGGGAACCAGACTGGGAAGGTACAAATGCTGTCCTGCTAGTTTCCTTTAGTTTGACGAGAACGGGACTGTAATCCTGAATTTCTCTTTGCAGAAACAGGGAGAGAGGCAATATTGTGGATGTACAGACGGCCAAGGGTAGGAGCTGAAGTGCATCTTTTCCAGCATCGCTTCTCTGTGTCTGGGACCCCTGTTACTCCCCTTGGCTGCTGCAGTAGCAGAGAATTGCACGGCACAGAAGTGTCTGTAGCTCTGACAACACGAGCGTGCCCAACTACACAGGAGCGCGCTCAGTGTGGGTTTGAAAGGTCTTGTCCCCACAAGGGAAGGCACAGTGGAGCCCGCAGTTTGCTCTGTGGTCACAGATGAAAGTCAGAAAGAAATACAGCATGCCTCACCCTGTTATCCCACCGCATCCTTCAATCCAGGCGCTTCTACAGCGGACGGGACGCCTCCCCCCGCCCCATCATGGTCTGTTTGCCTTCTTATACAGGAATTTATACACTACATCTATCACACCTACTATCTTTTCAGGTAATGTTTCCACCAAGGACAAGAAAGCGCTTTCTGGATCCAAGGCAGTCCTGACACTCGGCCGGAGCAGCCGCGAACAGCAGTGTGTACCAGCTGCTGTGAGGTGACATGGGACTACGATGATCCAGACACTTCTTCAGGTTCTCAATAAAGTCCCCAATAAAGCCTCAGGAACACCTCCTAAAAATAGGAGGTATCCTCATCCCCTTTTCTGTAGCAAAACAACCTATAAATATCACAAAGAAGATGTTTACCCTGTTGCTAACAACTCCCTACCCCCATTCAAAAGAGCCAAAGAGAAGAAGAGGGTCCAGCACTCGGTGTACAAGGGGTAACTTGTTTGCTTTGGAGAGGAGGCGGCTGAGGGCGAATCTAAGGGCAGTTTATAGCTTCTCAAGGGCAGTTATTACACACGACAGAGCCAACACAGCTGGGGAGGGGCTAAAGGGTCAGTGGGAGGGACAGATGAAACCAGGAGAATCTTCTTGCCAAGGTAGTGAGAGAGCATTGCCATCGGTCATCCCTAGGGAGGAAGGGGAGTTCTCAGCCCTGGAGGTTTTCAGACGTGCTGTGGCTGATGTAACGCGCTCCATGGGTCCCGCTCCGATGGGGCCTTTGGGCTGGAGACCTCCAGAGGTCGCTTCCAGCCAACAATTCCGTAGCTCCGCAACCTCCACGTTAAACACTTGGCACTGAAGGGTGAAACTGCAGCAGCTCCTTGCCCTGAACTCCTGTACTTTCCCTGGAGCAGGGCAGAGCAGCCAGGCCCGCCCCACCGCCCCATCCCCGCACTCTGCGGCCTGCCAGCGCTGCCGTCCGTGCCCGGCGTGCCATCGGCGGGCACAGGGGCTCCCCCGGCCCGGGCTGCTGCTGCCGGGGGTGGGGGTCGGCAGGGAGCCGGCACCAGTACCAGTCTCGACCCCTCCCTCCTTCCCTGCGCGTCTCCCCACCGCTGTTTTCGCCGCCGGGATCTCCCCGCTGGGGTGAGCAGACGTGGGACCGACGTGGCCGGCGGCAGCCCCGCTCACGCCCCACGGAGGGATGTGCGCCGGTGTTTTCACCGAGAGGGAAAAGCCGGCAGGCTCCGGGGCTGGGCCGCACCCCGGGCTCCCCTCACAGTCACCCCCTGCCCTGCGCGGGGCCGGGACGGGGGCGCGGCCCGGCGGGGAGGGCGGGGGGCGGTGGCGCGCAGTGCCCGCCCCTCACGGCCGCCCCTCACGGCCGCGTCCCGCCCCGGCGGAGACGGGAGCCGAGCCCGCCGCGGCATACGCAGCCCCGCCGCGCCATGGCCGGCCGCCGCCTCCTGGGGCTGCTCCTGGCCTTCTCCGCGCTGCTGGGCGCAGGTAGGGCCGGGCACGGCGGGAGGGGGCGGCCCGGGGGCACGGGGGGCCCGGGGGCCGCGGTGCGGAGCGCGCTGTGCGCATGATCCGCGCCGGGCCCGGCCCAGCACCGCGGACCCCCGCCCCCGGCCGGGCACCCCGCGGGATGCTCCCTCAGGGGCGCGGGGGGTGCGGGCCCTCGCTGTGGGGGATTATCGGGCTGGATGTTCCCGCCGGAGCGCGGAGCCTGCCCCGGGGAGGGGGGCTCGTGGGGCCGGGAGAGATGCGCCCCGAGGAGGGGCCGCGGCTGGGAGGATGCGGCCCGGGGGATCGGCCCGGGGAGGCGGCTGCACCCTGCGGGCCGCACCCTGCGCGCAGCACCCCGACTCCGCAGCGGATGGCGGGGTGCCAGCCTGTGCATCAGGGCCGCGCCACTGCGATCCTTGTCCCCCTTTCCTTCTCCCGAACCCTCCACCCTGGGCTCTGCCCGCCCCCGGCCCCGGCTCTCCCCGTTGGCCGTGGGGCCGGTCCCGGGCCCGCCGCGGTACCCGCAGGTGGGCGGCCGGAGCCCTGCGGTAGGTGACGGTGCTGGTGGCGGCCGCATCCCGGAGCGCGGGTCTGCCTTCCGGTGACAGTGTTACAGCGGTGTCTGAGATGTGCGATGCTGCAGGTGTAAAGCCCTGGAGCAGCCTGGGCTCAGCTAATCCTAAGCAGAGGTAGCCATGGAGTCACCGCCAAAGGAGTTTGGGTTTGTCTCTCTGCTCGCTGAGCTGTTGGATTAGCGGATTCTCTGTGTGACCCAAATTTGTCGGGCTGCTGGTTGTATTCTCACTTTTTTTTTTTTTTTTTTTTTTTTTTTTTTCCCACTGTTATTTCTGCAGATCAGAATAGTCTAACCCAGAAATGGGTCCCAGCTGAGCAGCAACTAGGAAGGAAAAAAAAAAAATCCTGTTTTTAGGAGGGTGGAGAGGAAGGAATGAAGATCAATGGAAAGCTTACCACAGCTCTTTGTCTCCTTAAAAAAACCCAACAGTACTCTTAAAAAGCAGTGTGTTTGAATTGAAAAAAAAAGGTCCTTCCCGAGGTTATACAGAGAAAATAGACAGCAATTATGGAAAAGGCCTCAGGAAAGTTTTCCTAAACAAAGTCTGCTATTTAGCTAGGAGGCACTCGGCAAGCACAGACTGGTTAGAAGATATCAGCATCAAAGCAGATAGCGAACTGAACCCCAAGCAGGTTTTGCTGTTGAAATAGATTAGGTTTTCCATGAGTCAGCCTGGAATTAGTTTGTTTGCATTTGTTACTTACCTGTTTGTTCGCCTGGAATGGGAACAGCGTGGTTACAGAGTTGCTTATGCTGACCAGGTTAACGGCTGCATTTTTAATTGATGGGTATCAGTCTGACAGGCTGAGCTGAGACGGTGCATAAAATCCCGATTTTAGGTTAAAATTAAAAAAAAAAATCTGATTGGTCAGTACTAAAGCTGCTTGCATTCTGTGTTGTTCGCAACGTGGGCAAACAAAAATGCTGTTCTGTTTAATTTTGGAGCTCTTGGGCTGCAGAGTCCAGCTCTTGAATATCCTTGGCTGTGTTTGTATCGAAGCAAATTTCGCCAGAACATTCATAAATCATTCCTGCCGGCTTGAGGCATCGCAGGTAGTTGGACAACATTAAGTTTGTCTCCTCTCCGAGCTGCTTTAAATCGCCTCTCCGTGGCACTCAGTGTGTGAGGGGAAGCCTTGCCCACACGGGACGCCCCGAGCCGAGGTGCTGCTGTGCGACGCTGCCTTTCCACGTGGCCTCTGGGTCCTCCCCCGGTGTACTCCGGCAGCGGCTCTCCCAAACCATGGGTGGGTGCCTGCTCCTCCCTCTCTCTGTCTCTCTCCCAAAATGTGTTGGAACAGCTTTGGAGCACCCTGAGACAGACTTGAGAGCCCTTCCCGACCTGAGCACTGAAATGGCCTTTTGGGTACCGGCACAACCTCCCTGCCATCATCCTGTACCCATGGGAAGATGGCAGGTGGTGGGAAGGCAGTGGTTTTACCAGGCAGGGCGTTACATGCCATTTCTTCAGAACAGCAGCAATAGGAATCACACTTCTTCATTGCCTCTATTCCATAGCGCTTTTTTTGGCTTCATGTTCTGAAACAGCTGCTCCAGCAGTGCTGAAGGCAGGCTGTGGGCAGCCCAGTCTCTTGGAAGCTCAGAGATTTACAAATTACCAAGAACTAAGGATAACAAACAGCAAAATCAGCACTTACTGTGATTCCTGCACGTGTGGTCCAGACCTGTTACTGACACAAGACTGATGTGTGTCTTGTCTGCAACTGTCCAGTAAAGCAGGAGCAAACTTCACTTTTTCATTGAAAAATAATGGGTTTGGGTTTCTCTTTGATCAGATTCTAGTGCATTTCCCTTCATTCATGGCTGTGAGCTCCAGTGCCCTATCAGTGGGCTATCAACTCTGCCTCTAAGCTGCCTCTGCTCACAGCCCATCTTCCTGTGGCTGTAGTGCTGGAAACAGGCACTGCCTGTAGGGCACCAACTCATTTATCAGTGCTGCTAAACTCTGGAGTATTCCCAGTGTGTTGAGGAGCAGAAACATTTAAGTGTTTTGAGACAATGGAGAAAACCAAACACGCTGCAAAGCTGTAGCCAGAGGCAGGCATTCCCTATGCCAGCACTTTGAAATTCACAGATCTGTGACTTTTCCAGAATGTGGTTATGTTTCGTGTTTATGAGTCGTCCAGGGGTAACTACATGTTCGTGGAAAACAGTAAGGGTCAAACTAGAAACTTTCCAGTCTTTATTTTCCCCTCTCCTGTCCTCAGTCTCATAAGGCAGTACAGAAATGCATTGATGTGTTTTAATGGAAAGCTCACAAATTTGGCACCTGGGGGATTTTTGGAGGGAGCACAAGGTTGCCTTACAGGCCAGGCAGATGGGGCACGTGCCGATTTTGTGCTTTGCATTTTGTAAGAAAAGGTTGAAGAAAACCTTCCCTCTACAAACGGCGATAAGAGCAGTTGGGCGTGTCCTCCAAAGTCGCTGTATCAGCATTGACCAGCCGTGTTGTCACCCGTGTCTTCACAGGCACCATCTCCCAGGTCACCTCTCCTCTCCAGCGTCACTACCGGCACCATCAGCAATTACAATAATTACTTCAATGTGAAAGCAATATTAGGCAGCATAATTAGCTGTATATAACTGTTGCACAGATGGCTGCAGCCACTGCGGGCTGCTCCACACCACAGTGCCCAATGGAGAGCATGGAGAAAGCAGAAAGGAGCCATCTCTTTTCCAGATGTTTTTTTCAGGTGTCTGGTCTCTGCTTTGCACTGGGCAGCCGTGGTGCAGCTGGCAGAAAAGGGGGTGACCCTGTGTCTCTGTGCCCCATCGCTTGTTAGGGTGTCCATCCCCATGATGTTCCAGAAAAGTTGCAGGGAGGAATTACTTGGAGTAGAAGAGAAAGGCTTGGTTTGGCATTGTTGTCCAAAGTGAAGGAGATAGCAGCACTGTATAAAGCTAAAAATCTTTGTTATAATACATTATTGTGTTATTAAAGTTATAATTACCAGGTATCAGTTGTGAGTCAAAGTAATGCATTTAAAGAATAATTTTTACTTAGATAATGTCTTTAGTGCCTGTGACAAAGCAGGAGAAGCCAAATTAGTTTTCTTACAAATTATCTCTGATCTTAGAACACATATGCATTAATTAAATGTGCCATGCTCATATATTTATGTACATAGCTGTGGAAAAAAATTAATTTCCATGGTTCTGCTTGTACTTTGAAACTTTTTCTACTACCAGACTAGTGATAAATGTGCTTGGACATGGCTGTTTAACTCTTGGGGTTTTTTTCCCCCCTCTACAAAAATGGGGTTTTTTTTTCTTACATCTGTTGCAAACATTTCAGCCCTTAGAGCACATAAAACAGAAATGTCTATTGATCTCCCAAGTTGACTAGAATAAACTTTTAAAACTACTTGGTTTAAACCCAGATTTCTTTGCTTCTTGCAAGAATATCTCCTGGAGATTTAAGACATTAACTTTACAATTAACTAAAGGAAAAACTGGGGTTTTATTAGACATGGCTTCTGAAGCCACTCAAATAACAAAACATATGTTTAATAAACTATGTAACACTGATGGCAGAGAAAAGCTTTGCAATAATTCCTTTGTAAGCTGATTGATACAATTCACAATCAGTGGAAGTGCTCAAATGGAGGGAAATGGGAGAAGATGAATGTGGCACATCAAAATGTAGAACATGAAAGGACTTTGAAAGAGGAACTTCAAAGTTGGGGACCCAGATGCTGGAGTCACTGGCTGTGATTTAGGATGTGAGCACAGGAACGTGCCTGCTGAGGGAACAATGCTTTAGAGAAGAAAACAGAGTCCTGATACAAGCCCAGTAGCCATGGCAAAGAGAGAGGCAAGTGCTGCCTCTGCACTCACAGAGATTTCAGTGGAACTGCTCAGGGTCAGCTTTGGGTTTGATCTTCTGAGAGCTCAGCCTGCTGGTGTTGTGGGGCTGAAGTTAATGCTAATACACATTCATGAAACTGCCTTGCAGTCACTCCAAAATCCTTTTCCTTTGCTTTTCAACCTTGTGTAGGAAACACAGAAACTTGCTGTGGGAAGAGAACTGGGGCCACAGGCAGAAAGCTGATGCCAGGTGTGAGCTCTGTTTTCCAACCACATGAGCAGCATCTTTAGGGCAGGAGATGGCCACGTTGCGGGAGGGATCTGGTGTGGTCACCATGTACACGTGTAAAAAAAAAACCAAAACAAGCAAAATCAGAGGCATTTGCAAGATTTTGGAGGTGGTGGCTCAGACAGGGAGGAGGGACACTGGGAACAGTGGGAGTGTGGGTGGGCGAGGAGGGTGCAGACAGTGAGCAGAATACCCCACGTTTGCACAGGGAGGGGCTGTGGGAAGGCAGAGACAGCAGTGGCCAGGCAGGAGCTCTGCAGTGCAGCTCTGGTGACAGGACAGACAGATTCCCTCAGCCAGAGGAGAAGGCTGAGCCCGCCATGCTCTCCCAGAGCCCTACTCCATCTGTCAGCACTACCTGAGTCTTCATTCCCACTACTGCTCTGCTTCTGATTTTAAATAGCACAGTATGACAGGAGCATCACACATCCCAAGTGATGAACCAGCATTTTTACCGTGCATTTCCCTATTTACCTACTTTTAACTACAGCACCTCCTCTTGATCTTTATCTGATGAGAAAAATCTTCTTCCACCGGGAATCAGGTGATAAACATCTAATCTGCTTCAGTTTTTCTTGGGCTCCTGCATCACTGACTTTGTCATCAGTTGTTCTGCACTGAGTTATGAACAAAATGCTTTTGTGCCACAATTTGTTGTCTGGTTGATAAACAGGCATCTTTGGCAATAGGCAGATTTGTAGTCATTACTTAATGTGTAAGCAGAAATCAAATGTCTAATGTGAGTATACATCGTAATCTTTCTGGGTGGACAGCAGGCAGGAAAATGTGGAAGCAGCTGTTGTGGTGTAATCCCAGCTGGCAACTCAGCCCCACACAGCCATTTGCTCACTACCCCACGTCGGAATGGGGGAAAGAATTGGAAGGATAAAAGTGAGAGAACTCGTGGGTTAAGATAAAGGCAGTTTACCAGGTAAAGCAAACCAAGGGATCATTCCCCACTTCCCATGGCAGGCAAGTGCTCAGCCATCCCCAGGACATCAGGGCTCCATCACCTGGAGCAGTGACTTGGGAGGACAAACACCATCACTCCAAACGTGCCCCTTCCTCCTCCTCCCCAGCTCTGTGTGCTGAGCGTGGTGCCACATGGGCTGGGACATGCCCTGGGTCACTTGGGGTCAGCTGTCCTGGCTGTGTCCCCTCCCAGCTCCCTGGGGAGCCTCTTGCTGGTGGGGTGGGTGAGGAGCAGGAAAGGCTCTGGGTAAGAACTGATCAGTGATAAAAACAGCTCTGAATTATCAACACTGTTCTCAGCACAAATCCAAAACACAGCCCCACAACAACTATAAAGAAGATTAACTCTGCCCCCACCCAAACCTCCACATTCCCAATTTTCAGCCCTGCACCCACAATTATAGGAGGAAAAGGAACTTGCTGTGCTTTTGGACCTTCACTAGGAATCACAAACCAAGTGAGCCAGGGTCCATGTCTCCCACTCTGTGCCTGGTAAGGCTGAGTGAGGGCTGTGGACTATTCTCTATCCTGTGCAGTTGGCTCGGTGCTAATTTCCCCTTGGCCTCTTGCAAAGTGTTTGGGGTGTGGGAATAAAATAATGATGCTGTTCACATCCTTTCCCCTTTAAGTATATACTTTGTTCTTCCTTAAAAAAATCCCAAACAAACAGCAAGAAAGTGGAAAGGAAAACCAGCTCCCTTTCTTATCAGATACACCTTTAAGTTACTGAGGGCTACCTGGGGCATTTTCCCACAGTCCCGGGGAGGGTCAGAGGTTTGCAGAGCTCCTGTGAGGGCTGGGACAGGCTGAGCTCCTCCTGCCCTCCTTAGTCCTTGGCCACAATATCCTGATACCCACTCCAGGCACAGAAAGTTGGGCATCACTCCACCCTCATCACAGATACAGAACTAGGATCAGGCACACCCCAGAAGGGAAGGAACCTTAAATATTTCTGCTCTAAACCTATCAGCCTTTTGCTCTGTGTGGAGTTGATCTGGGACAAACTGGAAGCAGGTGTTGGCAGTGCTGTGGCAGAGCCCTCTTTGACACGAACCTCAAAGAACAGCTATCTATTAAAGTTGCTTAGAAAACTTCACTGTGCTGAGATGGCAGAGAGCCCTGGAAACCTGGAAAGCTTTGAGTGCTGATGCTGAAGAAAGCTGTTTGGTTTGGCATCTTATGTTGCCAGAGCAGGGCTACCTGGTCTGGGACTGTCCTGTGATGGAAGAGCTGCTGAAACATTTGTTTAATGTGGGGTCAGAGAGAGGATGCTGCTGTGGAGCCAGTGATGGGGCAGACCTGGCCATCAGCTGCCAGCCCAAGGCATTTCATGGGAAACACCCATTACAAAGGCTTTCCTGGCTGTGCTCCTGCTGACCTTGATGGGGCTTTGCTTTCCCTCAGAGCTGTTTAGGGTTGCTGTTGGCAGACAGAGGTGTTTGTCTGTCTGTGGTAGGGTTCCTTGCAGCCTCCTGCCAGCTCCTGCCAAACAGAGAAGGCTCTGTGCCAGCCAGTTACCAGATGCAGCTGTTGGCAAAGACACGGCAAGGGCGCTTCCCTCTGGGGTTTTAAATCTTGCTGTGGAGGAGTGGGAAAGGCTGTGCAAGAGGACAGCAGATGAGAAACTCCTCACTGCTGTGTTTTCTGTCTGGTGTCTGCAGAGGGACCTGCTGGCAGCTCCCGGTGTGGCTGTGGCAGCACAGACTGAGCCCCAGCTGCTCCCCCGGGGCTGTGGGACGTGGCAGGGTGTGCAGGGTGGTGCTGCCTCTGTAGGCGCTTTGGAAGCAAGCTGTAGGTCTGTCCTTCCACACCAGGTGTGGAAAAGATGTGTTCAGACCTTTATGCAGCCCTCAGCATGGTGCAGGCTGGATGTGCGCTGCATCCCTTCAGCATCCAGTGTGTGGCCAGGTGGGTGAGGGCTCAACTGCTCACCAAGATACCCTTTTGGCCCCGCCCCACATCGTGGTGTCAGTAACGTCTGCTGGGAAGGAACAGGCTGGTTTTGCTGGTCACATTCTCCTCACCAGCTCCATCACTCCTGCTGGGTGATGTTACTGGGTACCACTGCCAAATAATTTATATTATTCCTAGTAAGCCTTGAAATCAAATTGCAGCAGACACCTGCTTCTCATGCAGCTGCCCCAGCACACAGAACCGTGGTGTTATCCTGTGGCTTAGAGCCCAAGTGAGGTGTGCTGCCCTGAGCTGCAGACTTCAGAGCTTGCACTGGGGCTGTGCTGCCGCTCCTGCCCTATCCCGGGGCACTGGCTGGAGGAAGGGGCACAGCTGGGGTTGTGGAGCTGAGGTTCCCAGCAGGGACCTGAGGGCAGTGTAGGCTGGAGCCTGCACGGGTCAGGACAGCAGTGCCCTGGCTGTAGAGGAGGCTTTTAGGCATTTCCCTCAATAGGTTTCAAACACAATCACCACCAGTCCCTCCACAAAGAGAAAGTCTTCATTATGCAAATTCTCATCTTAAAGCTTTATTCATGTGCTTCCTGGCAGGCTTTCCTTTAATCTCAAGAGCGAGATTGCTTGGAATTACCATACACCCTTGTTAATTGCATTAAAAAAAAAATTCAGCAGAGGTTGTTTTTGCCATAATCAAGAGTGATTTTTGATTAGTACTTCTGAAAATCAAAATGTTTCACTGAGAATAGAGAGCAAGGACAGCAGCATTCCCTCATCCCCTGCAAGGAACAGGGGTCATCCCAGCTGGGGGAATGTGTCCCACTGCTCTTTACTGGCCAGGCCCTGGGCTGGAGTGATGTATCCCCAGCATCAGCTGTTAGCCCCACTGCTGGGGGGATACAGAGGGCTGCTTCTCCCACACTTTGCTTCCCAGCAGAGCCCTTCCACCCCTTGCCTTGGAGGGCTGCTGACAGCTTGTTTGTGCAGGGAGGCCAGTCTTCCCTGGAAGACTGGAAGTTCAGAGTCTGCTTTTCAAGGCAGAGCTACCTCGAGGAGAAGGAGGTCTGTGCTGAGGAGGCAGCCTGGCCTCTCTGCAGGGAGCAGTGCAGCTGCACAGGAGCTGCCCCACCAGCACTGCTCCCAGAGACTGTCTGTGACGCCCCAGCCCCGAGGAGCACTGCTCTCCCTACACACATGGAACTGTGCTTTGGCCTTAGCAGTCAGCAAGGATTTGGGATTTGCAAGTAAATTTCCCATACATTTGGCATTGGCTGGGGCAGTGCCCAGACAGCAGTGGTGGAGGCATTTGGTGAGTCTGAGGCTCTGCTCTGTCCTGTGGGATCTGCTCTGCTGTGGCCGGTGGTACCTACCCCAGGAGAGTTCCCTGGGGACACTCAGTGCTGCCCCAGGCACCCCCTGCTGCAGGGCAGACCCAGCCCATGGAGGAGGAGCCATTCACTCCCCACGGACTTGTGGGGCTGTGTCTCTGCTGAGATGGCAGAAACCCCACTGCAAGGATGCAGAAACCCCACTGTGAGGGTGCACCCCAAAAGTACAGCAACACAGCCCTGCTCCCAAACGCCTCCTTCCCCAGGCCCATGCCCAGAGATCCCAGCACAGCTGTGGGTGCCCAGCCTCAGGGAACCACCCGTGTATGCCAACATCATAACCTGGAGCCAAAAAGATGAGGCTGGTCACTGGGGACACCCTTTTTGGCTACCACAGCACTTGCTCTCCTGCTTTCCCCCTGCATTGCTCCTGAGGTGGATGCATAAAAGTCAGGCAGTTGGAATTACTTTCTACTGCCCTTGTACCTGCTTTGCATTCTCCCGTAATCTCCCGGGCTGTCAATCTCGTACCGTCGCAGGCTCTCTATTCCCAGGGAAGCTAAACACATATATATTGCACAAAGAGATCCGTGGGCTGGCTCTAAAATTGGAATACACCTCTCTCCAGTGCTGCAGACGGCCTGGCAATATACTGGCTGTGAATTATGATACTGTAATTCAAGCTTTGTCAAACAGTGGGGCTTAATTAGAATATATATATAATTGTAAAAACTAAAAAGCTGACGAGTACAATTGTGTGTTTGAGCTGCCTGCTACAGAAAATAATGAGAAGAGAATACATTAAGGCACAAAAACCTTCTACCTTCAAAGAGCAGCCAGCTCTGATTAAAAATACCCCCGGCAAGGCAAGGGGACCCAGCAAGAGGTGGGGGAGTCTGCAGTGCAGGCTCGGCCATAACTCTCAGCCTTGTTCTACAGCTTCTCCTGGACACAGCTGCAGCCTTGGGGTCCTCCCACCTCCCCACTGAGGCTTTGGGGGATTCATATTGGGTGCCATGTGATGTCCCGGCTTAGTCTCTGTGGATTGTCAGATTAAATAAAAATATGGGAAACATCTCCTTTGCCTATTCCCCCCTCGCCATAGAGCTGCAGTCCCATGGGTTGCTCCACTTGGCTGATGGCACGCAGGGCTGGAATTGCCCCCCATTGCATCAGGGGATGTGCATTTTCTCCCAGCAGCCAAAGAGCAGAGTTCTTCCAAAGACCCAGTGCAAGAGTAGGGAAAAACATGACCCAAACCAACCCAGCCATCAGCCCCAAGGATCCCATGCTGCTCCCCAGCACTGAGCAACCAGCAAAGGAGGTTTTGCATATCACTGCTGTTGTGGCCCTGTAAGAGGTTGTAGGTGGGGATGTCCTACAGGGAGGTGACATGTCAGGGCATGCATAGCCCTGACTCTGCTTCATGGGCAGTTTTTTCAGTTTATTCAGTTTATTCAAACTCTGCTGCAGGTCGGCAGCTTGTGAGTGCTGATGTGTAAGAATGAGCCTCAACCTCTCCTGAAAAATACAAATCTGTGAAGATACTCTGTGCTGTGCATGAATTCCCATCAGAGGATGGGCTTTGGAAGCTCCACTCCTCCAGTGATTGTGGAGCAGTGTCAGGGCCCCAGGAGCAAAGGGATTGCACGGGACAGGGCAGGGAGCAGCAGTGCTGCCTCCAAAAAACCTGCGTGTGCCTGCTAAATACACGTACCAAGAGCTGGAGGGGTTTTCAGTGTCTGGCCATGAAGTACCAGACTTGTTACCACTTAGTAACAGAGTAAAAGAATGAGGAGGGCATTCCATTCTTATCTGTTGGAGTGAGCAGGGGAGTTTGTGTGCCCGTGACGGCAGTGCTTGGTTATTGATCTATGAAAGGTCTCATACATCTCTGTGACACCCTTTGCATGAAATAGAGATGTTGTCAGCCTCAATTAACTGGCAGTCCTCAATGCCTGGGGGAATCTTGGAAAAGGATGTTGGTTTGCCATAGCAGCATTGGGAAAGCCCTGGGTAAGGGGCTGTGCCAAGCACTGCCCTCCTTGGGGAGGTTTTACTGGGCAATTCAGGACATCCATAGTTTTCCCAACCCTCCCTTGGGCAACATTCCCACCTCTCCTGGGAAAGCCCCCAGGATGCAGCTCCAGCCGAGGACTCTTTAGCAGTATTTGTTTACCTCAGCCTCACGGGGATGGAGGGCCCTGAGCCCCTTTTGCCTCCCTTGGCCCCCTCATGTGCCAGCTGGCTCTTTGGAGAGTGGTTTTGGAAGGGGCACCCTTCTCTCATCCTGCAGGGAGTGTTGCCAAGGGGAGCTGTCACCAAACCCAGTGAGGTTCTAAGTCCTCAGCTGGCAGGTCCACCGAGCCCCCCTAAGCCAGGCAGGGGGAGCCCATTTTTGGGACACTATCTTCCCTGCCAGGTCCATGTCCCCACTGGGGGGAATCTCTGTGCAGCCCCACAACCCCCACAGCCCTTCATTAGAATGTGTGAGCTGCACACACCCCACAGCTGCCCCCCCTCCACGGGGTGTTTGTGCTCCTGCATCAAAGCGTAGGGAGGATACACTGACACAGCAAGTCACTGCCTTAATATTGACTTAATCATGGAAAGCAGAGGGAGTGAGGGAGAGGGAAGAGAGGGCTCCTGGCATATTGATGTGAGCTGGTGCTGCCACCACATCCCTCCTGCCAGCTCACATGGTGACAGAACATCTTCCTCTTTCGGGTTGCTAACGCTTCTCATCCCACCAGAGACGCAACGTGGGTTTCCCCTTCTGCCTATTTTTAAGCATGCTTTGAAATAGAAAAGACAAAAGTGATGGAGGCCTGGAAATCCAGTAAAGACTTGTGAGCTAGCCATTCTGGGAAAGGAAAGCTGCACGAAATCGTCAGACTGACAAGGCTGGGGCAGTTGGCCAGCACAGTGATGAGTGTGTTGAGTCTCAGCAGGGATGTTGGTGCTTTGGCAGCCCCCCGTGCAAGCCCTGGAGCTGGGCAGGTGTTTTCAGCACTGTGGATTGCCTGGCACATTTCTGACTTTGCTCCTTCTCACTGACAGACTCCTTGTTAACCCTGCAGCCTCACCCAGGCTGTCAGAGCAGGAGAGCATTGCCTGTCTCACAGTGCCAGTATTTCACCAGCAATAAGGCCCAAGAGGGAAAGATTTTGGGAAGGGAGGAGAGAGGCATGGAGGGAGGCTGAGGGTGGCACACACAGCCCTGCTGTGCTGAGCAAGAGGCTCTCCCTGTGGATTTCACAGGGATTTTCCCTGCCTCGCCTGCTGCAGGCTCACAGGGGAGCCTTGGCATCATTCAGCTCGATGTGAAACACAGCGTGGGCTGGGACACTCCTTCTGTACACACCCCTCCAGCAGTGCCTAATGTCGAGCCTTTGCCGGGGGAAGAAGCCCACAGCCACTTCCCAGCCCCTGCCCCTGCACACACATCGCATACATCACCCTCAGGGATGCTGAGTGCACCTTTAACAGGCAGCAAATGAGATGAGAGGTGATGTGTGAGTAAGTGGAAGCGGAACTGCAGCTGTTGCAGTACTTACTGACCGCTCTCAGTAGAAGTTTTTTCACTGAAAGGCTGATACCTGCTTTCTGATGGACTGGTGCCTTCCCATTGTTATTGTCCTTGTCAGTAAAGCTTTAAATTTATTCATGAAGCACGCTGGAGCTCAGGTGGCAATAGCTAAATCCATTTAGCAGTAGGAATAAGAGGAAAGCCATTTTAATGTTCTCTTGCAGTGCTGCAGTACTTAGCAAACCCAAAGGATATTAATTACTCAGCATGCTCCGAGATGTAAAAGCATGAATTTATCAAGACAAATACATTCAGAACTAGGGTAAGTCAACAGTAATTAATGCCATGCAAAAAAGAGATGGAGAAAGGAAGGATTAGCTGGCCCTGTTGCAGGAGAACATGATGTAGCCCTGAGTTATCCCTGGAATATGGGGCTAGAGTTGTGGTGAGGCATCTCTAACAAAAATATCTGCCTGTGCCTGTCACGTACATCCTTGGGATGGGGGTTTGGTCCTGGTTCACATTTCCAAGGCAGAATGATGCAGGCAGCCTCTGAAATGCTAAGTCGTGCTTGGCAGCCAGCAACAGCTTTTTCATGCAAAACCTTTGATGTTGGAAGGCACTTGAGAAGAAGAGGGGCATAGGGCTTTTTTGTTTGCCACTGAATTTGTCAGCACTGTCCCAATGTTTTCTTGGTGTTTAGCAATCATATAATCGTGAGCACAGCCAGAGATGAGTGGCAGCTCAAGAGATGAATTGGTAGGCTCTCCTTGATGAATTTAAGCATAACGTATGTTTATACCACATCCATTAGGGCAGACAAATGGAAAATCCGGGGATGACTGCTCTGCATTTAACAGTCACAGCATCTGGAGAGGGCTGATGTCTTCCTCATCACCAGTGTTGGGTCAGGCTTGGAAAAAAACAGCAAAAAACTGAAGCAATTTGAGCAAAGGAGTCTAGCCAAATCTTATTTAAAGGTGGTTTACTCTGTGTGGCGTGAGTACAGCCCAGTGCTGATTTTTTGTCTCTAGGTCATGGGGATGATGCAGATGACTTAAAGCTAGAAGATGCCCTGTTTGACACTGTCACCACACGACGTAAGTCACATTTCTACATTGTTTTAAAGAGGAGAAAACAATGTTATTTTGGAATAAATGTTAATAGATGTGATTTGTTCTTTGGGATCTGATGCTGGTGGGAGCGTGGAAGAGGTTATGACTGCCTCATCCTCTCTGCCTGGGACACACAGGGTCTGGGTCTGCACACAGGTGGAGCTGGAGACACTCCTGGAGACTGTGAGGAGCCACAGAGGCACAGCACAGCACACCTGTGCCCTGAGGTGGCAATGGCAATGAACCTGCCCTTTTGGCTTCCTTGCATCCCTCAGTAATGTCTGCCACCAGGCCTGGCCCAGCTCTACTGCAGTGTCCCAGGATAGGCCGTGGGGTATCAGCCTTGGTCACAGAGCTGATACAGCTCATGTAGGGTTTTGCAAAAGCCCTTTAATGCAGCATGTGAGGAGGCCTGGCTAGAAATGACTAATGGCCACCTCATGTGGAGGGAAAGTGGTGTTCTCCAGGCTGGAGTCCCTGCATGAAGGAAGGGAAGAGGCAGCACTGTCCCCCTGGCCTCCTCAAGAGCTGCATCCCACTCTGGATTCATCATGTCAGCCCCAGAAAAAAGCAAACCAAGGGTTTGGAGTTGGGTCACATCAACCCATAACCAGCACACTGGAAATGAAGGCCAGCAGCACCACCCCAGTCTAATGGAAATTAATAGGAATGGAGCAGCCACAGCTCTTGCTCATAATTTATTCATATTCTTGGTAATGCCAGCCACTATTAATAGGCAGTGGTTTCCATATTGCTCCCTTCCCTCTCCCCTCAATGGCTGGCTGTAGCTTGTTTTAGCCCAGGAGCAGCCAGAGGGGGCTGGGATCTGAGTATCAGGGTGTCACTGAAAGCTCTCCAGCTGACAGGGAACCTCCTGTGCATAACACAGCACAGGAAATTATCTGTCATTGCACTGACTGACCAGACCAGGGACACCAAAACATTGGCAACTCACTGCTAGTTTCCACACTGTTCTGTGCAGTGTCTGCTGCTGTATCCTGGAGCCTTAGAGCAGATTGCTGCACTCCCTGCTCTCCACCGGCTGGGGTGGGATGCTGGCTCAGCTCAAGGCAGCAGTGCCCTGTGGAGCAATAGGCTCCAATTTCACCCATGGGCAGTCCTGATCCCTGTGGCCACACACTGTGTGCAGGGTGTTGATGACCCTGTGCCCTGAGTTTACAAATGCAGATGTCAGAAAGTTGTGGTGAAATCTTTGCCGTTCATTCCCAATCCAGAGGTGACATTTTTGGTGATGCCTGTGACTAACACTTTTCCTCCCCATCTGTTTTGTCACAGCCACTCCCAAGGGCCCCAGGAAGCCAGCAGGTGGGACAGGTGGGACAGGTGAGACCTTCATGCATGCACATCATCTCAGCTCAGTGTGGGGTGAAATTCCCATGGCATTGAATTGTGTGAGCCCCATGGGCTGCCCGTGTGCAGCTGAGTGCTGCTGCCTCAGCAGCTGCCTTGGGGCCCCTTTACTTGCCCATAAGGAAGCTGGAGCTGGTGTGTGCACCTGCTCTGTTCCTGTGCAGCCAGAGAAATGCAATATTGATATTTCTGTCCATGCTGAAGGTGAGTGGCAATGGAGCATTTACAGCCAAGGCAGAATTTCGCACACTTTGCAGTATTTTAATGGAGAAGACACAAATCACTGCTCAGCTACACAAGGGCTTTTGTTCCTGTCTGCATGGCACCTGCTAGCTTTCCTTCTAGGAGGAAGCCCAGAGGATATTTTCCTTCCTTGTTTTAGTCCAAAATATCCCCAGCCTCCATGGAAAGTCCCATCTTGGTGACTCCAGGGGGGAATGGGTCTCTGACTGTTGGTGCTCATCAAATGTACTGGCTGGCCAGCTCCCAGCAGTACCACGGTTGAGGAAGCTCCCTTAAATGCACACAAGGTTTGTTGCCAGCAGCTCCTCTGGCTCAGTTCTGGCCAAAGAGTCCTCCTTAAAAATACAGCATGGTCACAGGAGCTGAAGAGCTGCTCAGCCCTGCTGGAGAAGTCTCCAATAAACTGCATCAGAGGAGCTCTCAGAAGTAAATCTGCTCACCCCTGCATGAGGATCTTGGCACAAATTTAGGCAAATTCAACTGTCTGGCTCCTTGGCCACCATGGTCTCTGCTAGGGACAAGAAAAGCCAAGTGCCAGAGGCACAGGCAGGGCTTCAGTTTTTGGTTCACAGCCCAAACGAGAGGCTCTTCAACCCAGTAAACTCCCCCTGGGAAATGGACATGTGGGGGCTGAGGCTTTGTCTCAGCCAGTTGCTTCTTCCCCAGGGAGTGTTTTTTGGATTAATAGATTAGTAGATTCCTGTGTCCTGGCCCCTCTCCATGCATGCCCTGCTCAGCTCAAGGTCACTCATGGGCAGCTGCACAGGGAGCAGTGTCCAGCCACTAGCTCAGTCCCACAGCCCCTTCTCATCTGCACCAGCTCACCAGCAGGACTCCCCCAAAAGCGAATTAATTTGGGATTGCTGGGGCTGGGCAGCAGCCACAGCTTGGATGGGGAGACTGAAATAGTGGCCAGGCTTTTCTGAAGCTTTTGTGATAGGTCACGACTGAGCAGCAAAGTGGCTGGATGCCCTTTCCAGCTCCAGCCTGATGTGGGAGGCCCTGGCAATGGTGCAGCACCATTGCACAACACCCACAGAGCGGGGTATGTGCCAACAGCTTTGTGCTGTCCCCACAAACAGGAGTGTAACAATCCCTTCTCTCCTGCAGGCTTCGATTTGTCTGATTACTTTGACACGCCTGTGGAGACCACCACCAAAGCAGCCAAGCCAACTCCCAGGCCCTTCCCCAGGCCAGGGAAGCCAGGTAATGCAGAGCTCCCTGCAGGCTGGAACAGAGAGAGGGGTGCCCCCAGTGCCAGCTGAAATTGGAAATAAAGGGCACTGAGCTGGCCCAGTGCAGCCCCAGGCTCCCACCAGGGTGGGTTATTCACATTTTTGGTCTTTTTTTTTCCTCCCTTCAGACAGTGGCTTATGGGATGTCATTCGTACCACCACGACCAAGCAGCCAAAAACTACAAGAGCCCCTCCTAAACATAACCCAGGTGAGCATCATCTCCACAGCCCCTGCTGCTTCACTCCAGCTCTGCTGCTGGCACAGGAGGAGGATTTGGGATGTGCCATGATGGTGGCACTGCCCTCACCCTGGTATTCCAGCCTCTGGTCTGTTTGCTCACCTGAGACACCTTGAGAAAAAAACAAATATCAAAAACCACAAAGAGGGCAGGGCATCTGAACATTACCCTGCATTTCCCAGGGGACCTTGGTGTTTTCTGGACCTTGTTTCATTCCTGTGCTTGCTGGAAGGCTGGTTGTGCTCCCTATCATGGTACAGCCATGTTGGGCTCCACTGGCAGACACCCACAGGCTCAGGGCACCCTGTCAGCTGGGCATTTTGCTGCCTGCCCAGGCAGGGTTTTGGTTTGGATCAGAATAAACTCCGGAGTGCACTGGTGGGAGGGCTGAGGGGCTCAGCTGGCTCTGTGCTGGGGTTTTAGCTGCTGTTTATCTGAGACAATATCCTCTGTCAGAGCCAGGCAGCTCGTGGGATCAACTGAGCATTCACAGAGGAAAATAACTCCAAGGAATCAAGTCACAGGCACGTGAGCATGGTACAGCCACCTCCCTCCCTTCCACTGCCTGGGCCCTCAGGGCACCAGTTTGGCTCTGACTTTTCCTACTGGCCTCATTTATCTGATTGCCTGGCACTCCAGCTGTGAGGACACTGTTTCTGCAGGAAGGACGTGGCACTTCCCACCACAGCAGTGTGGGGGCATGGAACAGGATGGGTTTGGAAGATCTGCCACGAGTCCCCACAGCAGAATTTGGAAATGCTTGTGTCTAGAGCTTCATCTCTTTCAACAGTGTTTTTCTTGATTAATGAATTAGTTGCAGAGCTCCTTAGCCTATCACCAAACTACTAACCCTGGTCTTGTTTTCTAGCAAAGGATCCTATGGATTTTGACTTGGCTGATGCCCTTGATGATAAGAACGACAGGAAAGATCCTGGGAGGCCGGCCCTGAGGCCAGGTGAAGGTAGGCTGACCTCTCCTCTCTGTCCTGCTTGCTACCAGCCCTGCTGTTCCCTGGGACCTGCAGGAGATCCTTCCCAGCCTGACACCATTCCCACCAAGTGATGGGATAAAGAGAAACAGGTCCAGTGTCCTGCCCACTCCAGCATCCACCCCCCTGTCCTGCCTGCTCAGAGTGGGGACATCACATCTTCATCCTGGGGAAGGAAGGAGCCTCTTCCTCAACGGTCCCTGACAGAGAGGAGCTCTGGAGCTCTTCCTAACAACTTGCTCTCTGTCTGTGTGCAGGTTTTTTTCCTCCCAGGGTCTCTTCTGATCCATTAAGTTGTGGTGGTTATGTTGAGTTCCCCCCATCCCTGTACCCTACAGCTCTTTAACCATGGGCTGTTGGGGCTCAGAGTCACTGCCAAGGTGTAAATCCAGAGCAGGATCAGGTCCTGGCCTAACACACCCTATGGGCTGGGAGGGTTCTTTTTCCATCTCTGAAATACTCTGGTGAATGAATCATTTGTCTGTGAGGATTGTTCCCCTGAGCACTGGAGCTGGGAAGCAGACTTTGCACGGCTGCTTTATTGATGTCAGGATGGCTGTATACCCTGCTCACATGCCTAATTAACAGGCAGGTATTTTATTACATTGTATTAACTAGCTGACTTGTCTGCACTTTGCTATTCTGGGCTTGCAGAGTTTTCAGGCTCCTGCAGGAAAGGTTGAGGCGTTGAACTGTTGGAATGTGGCACTGGCCACAAACCAGCACACACATTCCCCCAGCATCACTGCTTCCTGCACTGCCTGGGACCTCTCCAGGCTCTGGCATAGTCAGGGCTTTCATTCTTTTCACACTCATTACTAAGCTCATAAATCTGTTTTTTTGTAGTAAGCTGATGAATAAGGCAGTCTCTTCCATGCTGTTAAGGCAAAGGAAATCCTTCCCGATGCACAACATCAGAGGAGGAACCTTTTGCTGTCTCAGCATTGGGTCTCTGCTCCCATCACTCACCTTGCTGCACCCCAGGGCCTCTGGGCCTGGAGCTGAGGCATTCAACAGCACCACTCGTTCAGCTGCAGATTCACAGACCCTATTTCTCTGTATTATCCTGCATTAATTAGACTTGCCCACTACAAGGTAACTTTTTCATGTGTACCAAAATGTGCTGATGCTCAATTTTCCCCCTGGACTGTTCTGTCCCTCTGGGAAGGATGAGGGTCAGGTCCTGCCTGCAGGACCCCAGATCCAGCTGGTGTATGGCCATGGCACACACAAACCACTTCTTCCTCCTTCCTCCACTCCCAACTGAGGCTGACCACCAAAACACTTAATGAACTCTTAAATTATCAGTCATTTGTGATTATCAGCCATCATCACCCTTAAAAAATCAGTCATTTCAGTCAAAAAATTAATACAGTAGCATTTAAACCAGTCAGCTATTACCTCTTCTACGACCCTAAAGTAATTCAGGGTTAACATCTGGTAGTTGTGAGAGAGAAGCAGTACAACTTTTTGACCAGTCCTGGTTCCCAAGTGGGTATGGAGCAGCCCATGATCCCAACCTCTGGCACAGCTGTGGCTCCCTCAGGTGCCAACAACTGTTTGTTTCTTTTAAAGAATTTTCAGATGATGACCTGTCCAGCATTGTGGATGGTGGTTACAGCCCAGACAAGAAGAAGGGTAAGTGGTGACCTCTGTAGGGTTGTTTTCTTTAGCAGTCCTGGCTAAGGGTTATCCCTAGCTCCTAGAAAGAGCCCTGAGCTCTTTGAGGCAGTGCTCACCTCCATGGCAGGGGCAGAAGGAGTCTCAGCCATGGAGCCAAAGGAAGAGTAGAGATGAAGTGATGGGATAAAGAGAAAACAAAAGCTTCTGTGATCACACCTGGTGCCAGCTATTGGAGATGCTTGGTTTTGATTCATGGAGGCCCCAGCCACGGGGGCAGGCAGAACCTGTGTTTCCCCTATCACCTGGTGCCATGTTTGGGTACCTGCCTTTGTTTGCTTTCCCCCACACCAATGTCTGCAACAAGGGGGAAATCCAGCAACAATCAGCTAAATTGTTCACAAGAATCCACAGCATTAAATATTAAAAGCAGTCACATAAAGAGCTGAACACCACGAGCCTAATCAACATTTAATAAATCCCTGTGCCAAGGACAGGATGCATCAGAGGCATTAATACAATGCTGACCTGCTTCCATAAATTCAGGATGTAAGTGACTTGGCAAGGACTGCAATTTCCAGTGGGAGCAGCTTCTCCTCCCCGCCCAGTTTCTCCAGGGAAGGTGATGTCAAAATAGACTTCAAGCCAATTGAGGGTTCCCTGACATGATGGAAGTCACCTCCCTGTGATGGCACCCTTGTGCTATGTAACACTCTGACAGCCCTTCGGGTGTTCCCTTGACACTCAGCAGTGGAAGTGGGGTAATTGTCAGACATAGGCAGAGGTGTCCCATGCAGAGGATCCCCCAAAACTTTCCCCATGCACACAGAGAGGGAGAGGAGCAGCTTCAAAGCCCTCAGAAGCAAAAGTGAGCAGCCCAGTGGAGTGTGAGGCAGCAGAAATGCTGCATCCCATGGAGATACCTGCCCACCCCCAGGCCAGGGCTGCCCTGCCACCCCTCCCCTATGTGTCCCCTCCCTCCCAGCACAGCAGTGGGGGAGCAGAGGGCTGCAGGGGCAGTGACAGGATCACTGACACAGGATTGTGTCTCTGCAGGTGCCAGCGGCAACACTGACAACAACGACTACAGTGGAGGTGGGTGTCACAGTGGGAGGTGAGGGGTGTTCTGTGTGTGTGCCTGTCATCAAGCTCTCTGTGTGCCCCACTGTGGGAGATGACACAGGAGGGGTGGGAGGGATGCTGTGTGTGCCCATCACCAAGCTCTCTGTACCCCACAATGGAAGGTGACAGGGCAGGGGTGCTGTGTGTGAATGTGTGTGCCTGTCACCAAGCTCTGTCTGTGCCCCACAGTGGAAGGTGACATGTGAGGGGTGCTCTATGTGTGTGTGTGTGTGCCCTCACCAAGCTCTCTGTCCCCCACAGTGGCAGAGACAGGGACAATTGCTGGCATTGCCAGTGGCCTGGCCATGGCTCTCATCGGGGCTGTCTCCAGCTACATCTCCTACCAGCAGAAGAAGTTCTGCTTCAGCATCCAGCGTAAGTCCTTCCCCAGCAGCCCAGGGCACACAGAGCAAAGCCCCAGCCACAGGTCATTGAGCCCCCACCCCGTGTCAGGCTTTGCAGACAGGAATCCACCTGTACCTGGGACCCACTGCCACCCCTGGGGTCACACTGCCCCTCACACCCCACACAAACACAGCCCAAGACCAAACCATCAACACCAAACACAGTAAATATGAAAAATAACCATGTCCCACCCCAAAATAAACAGACCAACCCCCCTTCAAATCTCAGCAAGCAGTAAAAACTCACCAGGCTGCAGGGAAGGAAGCAAGGGCAGTGTCTGCACCTGGGGTTTCAGCCCACTGCACCCTCAGCAGGTGTGTGACAATCATTGCACTAAAGTGCAAATTAAGCAGTAAAACTTACTATTACCATAAAACACCTTTTGCTCAAGCTGCCCCTTAAAGCTGCTGGGTGCAAACATTGCAGGAGAGTCCTCACAGCCTCAGCCCACAACACTCACCTGACCATGGTGGGCTCCTGCAGCTCTTTTTGGGTGGGAACTTACAAGCAGCTGAGTTACAAGCTCTTTTTTTAAATTAATCAGTTGAAATATCCTGTGAGTCCCATTTGCTCAAGGGAAAGGGTGTTTGGGGTTGGAAATTTCTGTTGGAATCGTGCTATTTTCCCAGTTGTGCCTGAAACAAACAGCATTTTGGTAAATTAGATCAGCAGGAAAAGTCAAATGAATGTGATGGAATGAAACACCCTTGTATATTCCCTTCACTTAAATGATATTTTGGCAAGAATAAATAATAAAAAAAAAAACGGAGTAAAGGCTTTGATGAGGAGAAAGCTGAGAGACACAAAGCCCCAGAAAGGCAGCAGGAAATTAAAGTTAATTATAAAGGAGGATTAATTTAAGCCATCAGACATGGCATGCTGGGCTAATGTCAGGCCTTAGATGCATTGCAGTGCATGACAGAAATCTTAAGAGCTGTCAGCTGCTGCAAAAGTGACTTTTTATTGAAAAACATAAATTGCATTTGGTGTTATTCCAGCAGAATACATGTCTGGGTGGGGGCAGTGGTGGTGTGCAGTGACCACTCTCTTGACACACACAGGAACAGGCTCAGTTCTTTCTCTTGCCCAGCTGTCGTTCAGCTTTGAGTCCCTTCTGAGAAGCATTTGCTGATGATTCCTCTAAAGGACATGCACAAGGCTGCCTAGAACTCTTCATCCCACTTTCTTTTCTTACACCTCACTTCGTACTGTCCAGCCATGCCCTGGGCTGTGGCTCAGCCTGCTGCTGTCCCTGAGCTCTGGCTGTGCCTGGGCAGGGTGGAGCTGTACCTCTCCTGCCTCCACAGCTGCTGGCTGCAGTGTCTCTCTGCTGTAGGGACCTTATGGGGTTTTCTAGGCAGTTGCAGAACCTTTTTTCTGCTGTGTCTTGGAGACAACAGCTGCCCCGTTGCTGCCTGAGGCTCCCACCACACTCCTTTGGCTTGGCCCTGGCACCATTCCCTGCCTCCCTCCTTTGCACGGAGATACCCTTGAGCCCTATCCAAAGCTGATGGTGAGGCACAGCCAGTGCCTGCCACACCCTGAGCCGTATTTAGATGTGCAGACAAGTTACAGATAGCTAAAAAGTCTATGCTGCATGGCTTGATTGCCTCAGGCTTCATTTACAGACCGGCACCCGAATCCCCTTCCCTGGTCCCTCTCTAATGGAGGCAACAGTTAGCTCAGCACTCCCATCTCTGCCTTTCCCCACAGAGGAGCTGCTGAGGATGCCTGAGGTCCATGGCACACCCCAGACTGTCTAAATGCACCTCCAGGTCCGAGCTGGACCACTCCTTTCTCCTGCCCACCATCCTGCAGCCGCCCCTGCCCACCAGTGCCCAGCCTTGCTCCTCAGGCTCCACTTGTTGATAACGGTTGGGAACTTCTTTGCATTTAAATAAGGGACTTACTCGGGATTTGGCACCCCACTGGGATCCTGCCTCATCACCACAGCCCTGCTCTGAACTGCTTCTCGAAGCTCTGCATAACTTAGCTTTTAATGAGGCTGTGGCACATCTCAGTGCTGAGGCACAGCCCCGCTGCACCTCAGTCCTGTCCAGGAAACCTTCCTGCCTCCCTCCTCCCAAAGCTGAGCGCCTTAGACAGGAATTAGCTGGGCTGTCTGGCCTGATAAAGATGAAGCAGGAGCCTCAGACAAAAGAGCTGCTGCTGGAGCTGTGCCTGCCAGGAGCTCCATGGGCACTTTGAAACCCAGCAAGTCTCAGCACTGGCTGTTGGGTTATCAAGGCTTCTGTGCTGCTGTCACTGCAGAGGAGGTTTCAGAAAGGTGTCTTGGCTGTTAAAGCTCTTAGGCTCACTACCAGAGTTTTTTAAGGCATCAAAGCAAGTAATTTTACTTTCTACCCTTTCCATCTGACTGTGTTTATTGTACTTCGCAGAGGGACTGAATGCTGAGTACGTGAAAGGAGAAAACATGGAAGCCGTTGTAAGCGAGGAGCCCCAGGGTGAGAGCCTTGTCTCCCTTAGCCCTGCCTGCATCCCTGCACAAAAACAGCTTTACCCAGGGACTGCCTGAGTGCCCCGGTGCTGCACAGAGCTGCTGTGTCCCTTTGATGATGGCACCGCTTAGGTGATGCTACAGCTTTTGTGCAACACCCACCACAGTGCTTTTACCCCTTTGCTCACACAAAGGAAAGCCTGGTAAAAGCCCAAGGAGCTCATGCTGCAAACGATGGCAGTTAACATTTAAGCTTTCATTTAGCCATTGAGAGTCTTGCACAAGAGAAGCATGATCTTCCTTTCAGTGACAGACAATCAAGGCTGCTGCAAAGGCTTTTCCAGTGTCACATGCAATCAGGCAGTGCTGGGCACCCGTTGCTTCTGCCCTGGTTCCATCCTGTGCTATTGTACTCATGGGTTTCTCTCTCTCTCTCTCCCCAGTTAAATATTCAGTCCTGGAAACACAGTCAGCAGAACCACCAAAACAAGACAGTGCGAAGATATAAAGCTTGACCCAGGGCTAGAAAATAGTCAGCAGCAACAGAGATCTTACATGCTTGTAATTTATCTTTTAATTTAATTTGACTCCAAAGCTATTTAATGTGTATTTAGGCTTGAACTGGCTTTTTATTGCTCTAGGCTTTAGGGTTAGACTGGTAGCATGTGTTTATTTTTTGTGAAGAGGTTTATGTTTACATCGAAGTAGCGTAGAATTGTTGTGCACTTGTATGGAAATCCACAGAAGGTCCTTCAGCTGTGGTCAGTTTTCAGGAGCTTACAGGTATGAGGACAGTGAAGTGCCTGTAAATAGCAATCCAAAGCCAAACCCTGCAAAGCCTCCGGCCACCCTCTGCCATCAGCTCCGGACAGTGTCACTTCCAGCGGCGGGGACAAAGCTGCACATTTCCCGAGGGTGCACTGCAGTCCTTCCTGTAGCCACACCTAAACATGAAGTGCCTATGGTGAGTCCTCCTGTGGGGCCTTGGGCTGAGCCAGTGACTCCCTGCTCCCAAGCCAGGAGTTGAGGATGCTTCACCTCCACCACCCAGTGCTGGGCTTCTGACCAAAGGACCTGATTTTCACACCAAGTCACAAATACAGTTGATGTGAGTGCAGTGTTCAGTTTCAGCAAATGCCATCTGAATGCTCCACTGTGCTGCAGATCAGAATGGAACTGAAGTGATACACTTTGTCTTAAGCTGCACCAGGGGAAGTTTAGGTTAGACATCAGGAAGAAATTCTTCCCTTGAAAGAGTGATTGGGCACTGGAGTTGTCTGCCCAGGGAGGTGGCAGAGTCACTGTCCCTGGATGTGTCTAAAAAAGACTGGATGTGGCACCTAGTGCCATGGTTTAGTTGATGAGGAGGTGTTGGGTTAGGTCATAGGTTGGACTTGATGACCTCAAAGGTCTTTTCCAACCTAGTTCATTTTGTGATTCTGTGGTTCTGTCTCTGAGTGGAGATACCTACGTTGTCAATTAAAGCTGTGTGCATATGGATGCTTTCAAGGACAGGTTCAGATCTCAGTCACACCAGAACAAGATCTAACAGATCTAACCCAAAAGAAAATAAACAAAGCAGGTATCTGTTAAGACCTTTAATGCTCAGTACTACAACAGAAGTCAAGCTTAAGAAGATGCTTAAGTCCCCTCCTCCTTTTATCAGCCACTATCAGGAATGCTCCCAGGAACCCAGAGGCAGAAAAAGGATTTAAGCTTCACTTGTTGTGTCACTGGCTAAGCTTTAAAAAAGGCAGTACCTCCTGAGAGGATGAATCCTCCATCACTGTCCTGCATGGGGTTCCTGCAGCTGCCTGGGAAGCACTGGGCTATGAGTGGTGCTCAGCAGGACACTGGGCTGCAGCAGGACAGTGCACACACAGCCCCTGCCACCTGCCAAACCACTGCCTGCACCCCACCTTCAGTGTCTCACAGGAGTTTCTGTTTGGATTTCCAATCCCTCCCCAGCAACCTCTTCGACTGCTGCTAAAATGTGGATAACTGCCACCTTCCAATACGTTTTTCCAAATTGATGGTTGCTTAAAAAGCATGCTCTCAAGTGAAGGAAATTCCACTTTACATGGTGTAAGAGGTACTCACTGTTTATATAGAAGCCTGAAATGGAAGCATTTTGTACGGGTTTGCAAATTCCCTGTTTTATGAACGTGTGTTAAGAAAACCAAGCCTTTCAGTCTGATGTACAAATTCACAGCTTTCAGGTAGACATGACTTACAGAAGGCCCTGCCAGGAGGTGAATGAGCCCAGGAGCGTTGCTGTCTAACAGCTCCATTTGGAAGGAAATTGCCTAGTAACTTGGTTAAGTATTTTGCAATAGCTGCACAATTCTTTATGCTCTTTTTAACAGTTGCATTTTTAAAGCCTTATATTAGCTCTGGCAGAACAGCTACAGTGGTTTATAAGGTGCCTCACAACTATTCAGAACACTTAGGCTACAACAATACTACTCTGAACTATTGCTGCTTTATGAATCTGTTTGGAATAGCAAATACATGTTAATAATTGGCTCAGATAATGGAAGCATGGGAAAGAGATGGGATGCACAGTTTGCTGACTCCCAGAGAAGCGTTTTCATGGAGGAAGAGTTGTCTGCAGAATTTCCAGCAGGAGCTCAGGTACCAGCTAAGCCACACAGCTGAGTTTGTGTTATCTCCAGACCCAAGCACCAGCACTTGTTTTTTGTTCCTGCCCAAACACTTTTGAAAGCTGTGGCATGAAATGTGTTTTCTGTAAGTTATTGTAGATGAAGTGTCACAACAGGGCATTGATGATCACCAGAAGCCATTTTCCCAGCTTAGTGCCCATAATTCCTCCTCTCCCTTTGCCAGTGCCCACGTTCCTGCAGTTGCACATCCCAGGTTTTACCCTGCCCTGTTTGACCAGCGTGTCAATAGTCAGTGTGGTTTAAAGAGTACAGCACTACCCCTCCTCTGGGGAACTGTTACACAGGGTACCGAGGGAGCACAACTCTAATTCAAAATACTGCAGGTCACAAATTTAACAAAGGCAGCAAAGCTCTTACACTGGAAAACCCACCACAGGGTTTGGGGCTCAGAAGCTGCTGCTTTGCCCAAGGCTCTTCTACTCTTCTATAAAACTTACACCTTAGTGTAATGTCTGGGTCTGTGGAAATCCATAAATGCCTAGTGAAAGAGAACACTTCCAAAGTGAATAGCAACAGAATTCAAGATTTCTTTCTCTAGGATTTCAAACAGGAACACACTTGCAATCCTGCAGTAGAGAAATTAGGCTTGAGGCTTTGAGGCCTTCTCCTCAAAGAGTCTTGGTGGTGAATGTCAGCAAAGGCTCAAACGATGTTTTATTGCTATTTGTCCCCTCTTCCATCTGAAATGCCACCAGTCTCTGAGGAATGGGGACTTTATACATCATCTATATTTTAAGCATTGTAGCAACTGAGAGGTTTCCTGTGAATTTTCCTAGTAGCGATCCAAGTTCTGGAACAGCTGACCCAGCACTGACCTCTACTTGCATTTAATTACTATTTATTCACTTTAAATTGGGATATGGATTTTTAAAAAATCCTGCATTTAAGCTCTGTATACATGGCATGAACTTTCTTGTCCTTTATAAAAAAGGCAATAAACCACTAGAAAATTGGTTTGCCTTTTTTTTCATGAGTCCAAAACCTATATATACAGATGTCCTGAGAGTTTTTGTACTATGTATGCTGTACTATGTGAGCTCTTTTTTTTCTCATGACACCTCACTTCTAAAGCGATTTTAAATGGCAATAAAATGATTCAGAAAAGGTTTGTCAAAGGTTTGACAGAGAAAAGAGAGAATTGAAAGAATTCAGCTGGCTCTTTTCGTGTTTATTCTTTCAATTACTTGCATTTTCCTTTGGCAGTCCTTCCTTTCAGATTCCTCGGCTGAGAATCCTCTGACACGAATTTCAGATCTTTTTGGCACTATAAACTCAGTCATTTTCATGCAGCCCCACTAACGAACCCTTACAAGTGCTCCACTGTCATCCTTAACTACTCATTTGTTGTGATAAAAGTGGAATTAGTCCATAGTACTGATTCAGATTCTGAAAAAGAAGGATCAGTGGCAGGCTGAGGCTTTAAAAACTGCTCCTCTGACAGATGAGGTTCGAGAAGAAATGAAGTTTAGAAACAACGGGGCTGTGCAATTAGAGAACTCTTTCTTTTGAGTGAAGTTCTGACTCAGAAGCAGGACAGATTCCTTGCTGCTGAAGTGACCTGTACCAAATGAAAGTTGAATGTTACACTGTAACAAAATACATTTTGTTAATGTGTGTGTAAGGGTCAGGGGGGTAAAAACCAGAATTTAACTACCTTTGGAAAACACCAAATAAACCAAGTTGACTAGAAAGACATTTTTGACTTGATTTTTTTTTTTTTTTTTATGTTGGAAGTAAGCTGCAAGTGTTTGGCTGTGTCCTGGTACATCATCTCTTCTCTACACTGAAGACTTAATTTAATAAAACCCAACCCATACTGGACTTTGTGAGAAAACAAATACCACTATGAAAACTTTAATGGTAAAAATGGAGTATTTACATGCACACAGACACACTCCTGCTCTCTCTCTCTCCCCTCAGGTCATCCAGCAGTTAAACTCCAGGCAGTGCCTTGGGGTTTCCTGCAGTTTTCTTTCCCATAGATGAATCTCCCATGCAGTGCAAACTAAGCTTTGTATAATGATGCAGTACTCAGTCTCACAGTCAAAGAAGGTGGTTTATATTTCAAACTTCTTCTGACTCCTGTTTCTTAACTCTTTCCTCAGAACTGCAGATCTGGCAGTTAAAAGCTATCAATACTCTCTTAGTTCAGCAGATATGGTCTCAGCAAATGGACATTGCTTTTTGCCATAAATGTTTCACCTGGGGAATTGTCTGAATTGCCCATTTTACTGTGTCCTCTGTGGTGAGGCTTGGTGCACATGAATGAGAGCTCTTGAGTCCTTGTTTTCAGCTTTTAGAGAACCAGCTGTTCTTGGTGTTGCTACATCCAGCACATGAATCAGTGCAGCTTCTCTTGGAAAATGAAAGCAATGAAACACTTCTTGTTTAAAGCTCCAACTCCTTGGGAAGGCTGCCTCTGCAGGGAGCAGAACCAGGCAGTTTAGGAGTGTTTATCAGCTTTAAAAGCCTTCTTCCATTTTAATGAAACAACAAAAAAAATTACTTTTATCTACAAAGGAGAAAAAAGTGTAAATTCAGCTCTGAAACAGGACTAAAATGGCCAAGTCTCTGAGGCTGATGATTCACTTAACTTACTTTACAACAAAATATGTGTCAGCTGGTTAGGCTTCATCCCCTTCTGGGACACTGGATTCAGGTTTTACCCCCTCTCATATGTCACTGACAACAGGAAAATCCTACAAGCCAAATGCAACCTCATGCTGTCTTTGCACATTCGCTTTATACTGAGCAGTCAAACCAAAACCCAAAGCAGAAGATCTGCCTTTTGAACCAGAAGTTAACAGCTCTGTCCAAGGTACATCAGACAGGGAACAGGATCCTGCTCTTCCCTTACCTAGTTCAATACTGCCTTATTGGGGAAAAAAAAAAAAAAAAAAAAAAAAAAAAAAAAAAAAAAAAAAAAAAAAGAAGAGACAGAATTAGTTGTTAATATGAAAAAACCTGATTATCAGGAAGCAGACTGATACAACAACAATCATCTCCTCAGTGTAAAGCTGTGCTCTAACTGGCCCACGTGAGCTGTAGAAAACCTCTGAATATTTCCATGCTAACTGTTACAAACCCATCCATTGTGCTGACACATGGAACAGCAGGACCCTCCCCCAGAGCTCTCCCTGCTCATCACAGACTCGCTGAGCTGTGCTCAGACTGCTGGGAATACACAGCCAGTCAGCTGAAATAACTGATGTTCTTCTGTGCAAAACCAAATTCTCAGAGTTCAGCTTTAGAAATCCAAGCTTTAAAAACCTCAGAACGCCCCAGCTAATCCAGTCATCGCTTCTGCAATAATTATAGAGAAAATGTTGTGATTATTAACACAAATACAGAGAAAAACTTCAAAAGATTTTCTTTAGCACTGCATTTTGGAGATAATGTGCTTTACTTTAATATACAGTTGAAATGTCAAGGAAATCTGAAGTACGGAAGAGTTTAATTCAATACCAGCTCGACATATTTTGGCAATGTAAAACTCACTGCTGGCACACTGTTCAGCAGAACCATTTCTACAGGAAAAACATCTTTTCATCTATTTATAAAAAGCCTGAGGTTGATTCAGAGATGCAACATTGCAAACCTTCCTAAGCTGTGCTTGTGTAGGTGAATATTCATTATCAAAAGCATTCACTACAGTAAAAAGGACACGCTGAAATACCCTGCAGGGCACAGTAAACTCAGTGTAAGGCTGGACACAGCACTTCAGCCTCCCTAGCTGGAGCTGGGAAGGTGCTCAGCAGCTCACTTGACTCATTAACGTTGTGCTGGGCAGAGTTAATGCAGAGAAGGAGACACAGAAAAGCACAAATGTGCAGCAACAAATGAATCCTCACAGTCAGTAAAAGCCACAATCACCATAAAGAATCAATTGGCTCTAAAGAATGGGGCTTAATTCCCACCAGCAGAACTTGGAGCAACACAGGCACGAGTCAAAAAAAGCAGAGCTGCAATATTTAAGTTTCCTAAAGAGAAGAACCAGATTTTCATGAAACACAGCAAGGAAAACAATCCAAGGATAATTTGCAGCATGCACCATTTCTAGGCTTTCCAAGAATGCCAGTGAGTAATTTTCTACAAGGAGGAATGTTACAGTAATCAAATCTCTCCAATATGAGTATTTCTAGGGGGAAAATGCAAGAAAGTTGAGAATGTATATTTAACATGACAACACAAATTATTCATTTACAGAAAAAAATGCTAGTAGGAATTTAAAAAACAAAAAGTCAAGAGGCTTTATTTCAAGAAAAACAATTAATGTCATATTATTCAAAAAACTTTGTCAAACAAAGTCATTGCAAGTTAAGGTCCTCAGAAGGGTTTGGACAGGCAGGATCCATTTTGTCAAAGTACAGCTTAAACCCATGGGAGGATGTACATGTTTAACATCACACACACGTGGGTATAAACGCACACAGCTTTGCATTTTGTGTGTACACTTAGAAACAAAACACACTTCACAATGTGCAGCTATACAGACTATACAATTTACACAGCTGGGTGTCATTCCAGCTCCAAATATTACCATTTGCTAAAAACCAAACTTTTACTTTGTACAAGACCTTGACATGAGCAAGTTTACCCCTCGCTCAGGAGGCTGAAACTCAATAATAAGCTAAACAGTCAAAAGACTTTATTTCAACTTGTACAAAAGGCATTAAAAAACCTAAAATACATGCTTTACCAAATATATTACATCATACAAGTCAGTGTGGTGTACTTGATAATCCAGCTCAACTTCATCCACTTTTAATGGCATATTTAGTTCGAAATGTAAAACTGACTACACTGGAAAACATTTATTTTAAAATCAATTTTCAAGTGCCTTACCTAAAAAAAAATAAATTGCTCTAGCAAAAAAAATATTATATATATATATATAACTGAGTGAAATAAGGAGCTCCCATTCAGAAAGACGTTTTGTGTTCTGTGTAAGCATCATGTGGCATTTCATCTGATTCTCTCAACCAGGCATAGTACTCTAGACAGTGTGTGAGGCATTTTTCTGTCTTGCTTGGCAGATGGATTCCTTTTCAGAATGGTTAAATTGTTAGTTGCTCAACACAAAGTTTAATTTCACGATTGGTGACTTAGCTAGAGTGTCAAAACACATGTGGGAACTGCCAACAAGAAAATACATCACATCCATTGAAGCTCTTTTTGGCCTCATTGTGATAGCATCAGACACAGAGTAAGGCATGGAGAGCATAGCAATTACAAGTCACTCACAACCCTTTTGTGATGGGAAAAGCATTTCACCCTCCTCTGCGTTGTCTGACACTGTTTTTTCCCCATGGCTTTTGTTGCACATCACACAGAGGTGTGCACTGGCGTGGCAGAGTGGGAAGGAGACGAGCCTCTGTCAGAGGAGGAGGAAATGGAACGTGTGGCAGCCTCACGCTGCAAATCCTCCACCTTCTTCTGCAGCTCTGTCCGGATGGCCAGGAGTTCCTTGAGGTTTTGGTGGATTGGAACCTGCCAGGTAAACAAAGAGAAGGTTTGTTTTGACTCTCACAGTGAGTTGTCTTTTTCCAGCAGTTCCTCAGCTGCTGCTTTCAATAACAAGGAATTCGACGCTTGTGAATTTCAGTGTGTCAATATTTAGGGAAAGTGTTTCTTTAGTCATTTGAAATGAAACACTGCAGGAAACTGTCCCTTTCTAACAACAGAACTGGCAGGGAACCTATTAAAAAGTGCTGGCAAATGGTTTTGATGGGATCCCAAATATACTCCAATAAATGTGCCTGTATCCCTTATCAATACCACTGTCAGCTGAACTTAAAATGCCTTTCCTGGGAATGATTTCTCCAGCCTGTTGGAACAGGACTTACTTTATACACAGAGTTCACAAAGCTGGTTCCATATGGAGCGTCTTGTTACTCCTCTAATCAGGCATCTTTCCAGGAGTCTGACCCCTTCCAGTGAGAAAAGTGCAGCAGCCAAGTGAATGGCACCTGGACCTCCCAGAGTCTTACTCCAATCAATCTTTCACAGAAGTGCATTGTACAGGTTTCTGCTTCTGCCATTACCCAACAAACATCAGAGATGCACCACTCTGCATCTGAGCCCTTTCTTATTCCTCTGAAACATTCAACTATATTGTGGCCAAAGGAAGATTCAAGCCAATACTGGATTTTGCAGCTGGATTTGTTATCTCAGACAGGCAGAGAGAACCCTCCCCCTCTTCCAAATTCCACAAGGCCAGAAAAGTTTTACTGTAAGTTGCTTTTAATTTATTTTATCCTGTACAAACTGTAATTGTTTATAGCTTTTGGAAAGAGCAAAGCAAGAAAAGGATTTAATTGCACTGACACAACAATCATGGGGAAATGCAGCACTGGGAGACCCATGGATTGCTAGAGGAGTAATTTATACCCTGGGATTCTGCAATGCCAGGCTCCAGGGAATTGCCTTCACCCACTGTCAGTTCCTGCTGCTCAGCAGTGATTGTTAAAGTTGGGATGCACACCTGAGCCTGCCAATAGCAAAAACCAGAAAGGGTTTTACTTGCTCTCAATACATAACTGAGCCACAAGTTATATCTCTGTGAATTCTTGCTTTTTAAAGAACATACATCCAAAATCCATGCATTTGATATTGATATTTTCAAAACCTAACATAGAAAAATACCATTTAATTTTTAACTCTTGTTCTAACTTAATAAAATAGTATCAAAGGTCTTTTCAGGTCTACAATTTTTTGGCCATATAGTTTTTTCTAGTTTGTGGCTTAGCCCATGAACAGAAACTTCAGTGTATTGAGAAAGTGCTGCTCCCAATACCCTGGGAGTTATCACTTCATCCAGCATGTCATCTAGAGCAATTTTAAAAGGATAACTTTTGGAGCCTTCAGCAGAACAATTGCTGCACAAAACCAGATCCCAATGACCCTGGAGCTCTGCCCTCACTGTGCAATGAATTCCCTCTCCTGCAGTTTTACCCCACATCCTCTATATAAACCCTTCAGCAACTGAGGCCACAAATCTCCAGATCTCCTTCAGTAATGAAACACAAAGCACACCCTCCAGAAAGCCAATCTTATTTTTCTGAGGTAAATTACAGAAAGTGTATACACCTACAGGCGAAACTGAGCCTGCTGATGAAGATTGTCCAAGATGCTGTAATACACACTGGGGAAAATACAAATTTTAGTAAAGATTGGGATTTTCTGAAATTGGCATCCTCTGTATTTATTTCTTCCCCTCAATAAAAGATCCCTTTCTCACAGACTCCTACTTCAGACTTCTTTAGGAAGACACTTCCCTGAAACATTTATGTCCCTAACAGAGTGATTTACCATTGGAATCATGAGTCACAGGAGCCCGGGGCCATGGGAGGTCTGTACACCTGATTTCTGCACAGCTTTACCATGACTCTGCAAACCAGGCCAATTCCTCTCAGCCAGATCTGAGCTTTGAGCTCTCAAAAAGCAGCTCCACACAAGTGGCTTTTGGGGAACCCACTGCAAATCCTTCCAGGACACAGCACACAAAAGCTGCTGCAGGGCTTGGCACTCTCTGTAAAGTGCTTTGAGGAAGGAAATGTGGCTGCACCTCTCAATCCCTTTGCATGCCCAGAGCAAAATCCAACAGGCACAGGCTCCAACTGTGACGTAAGTGCTGTTCTCCCCACACGTCCATCCTGGAGAGCAGAGCTGCCTTCCAATAAATTAACTAAATAACAATAATGATGTTTAAAAAGCCTCTGTATATTCAAGTCACACACAGAACTCTTCAATGTTAAGACTGCAAAATTATGCTCTCAAAGAATTAGGTGTCAGAAGGAAGATTAATTCTCCAACCTCAATTCAGCCTTCCTGCACATCTGTAGAAAATCATTGGTCAAATAAATATTAAAATATCAACTTCTCCCTTGTATTCCTCATTTACTCAGTGCACAGGCTGATGCTACTTAATTAATGAGAAGTTATTCAATATTTAGTTTTCTTTGCAGTGTCTAACCCCATCTTTTATTTATTCTTCTGAATTTAAAATGCTAAAGTTTCCTTTTTTGTACTTTCATCTCATGACAAGAAACAAATTTATTTCTGCAGCACCCCAATGAGGTATGAGAGTATTAACACTCTTCTTTTACAAACAAGGATCTAAAGCCAGCACCTCCTAATTTTGCATACTTTGGATCTCACATTGTTTTAACAGAGAATTTGGGAATTCTGCAGCTGGGACATGTGGGTATCAAGCAGGACACCCAGGAAATAAGAAGGACACACAGAGGGACCATTCTGCTCCAGGTGAGCTCCCTTACAACAGAGGAATCCTGTGGCAAAGGCAAAGAAAAACTTCATTTCTCTCAGGGGACAACTCTTCCTCTGCCTGCAGCCATGTCCCCTCCAGACTCTACTTTCCCAGACTCTGTTCCATGGAACAGAATATAAAGCAAACACCCCCAGCACCCATAGCATTATTCACTCCTAGCTCCTGTTCCCAGCTAGCCACAACTCTCTCCTAGACTCTGTATAAAATCCATCTCTCAGTCTTTTTATTTATTCTCAGTTCTTGAGAATTCACTGAGACTATTGCAGACACACCTCCAAATTTGAGAATTTTTTGTTTCTACAAAACCATTAAGAGAACCATGGAATGATGCAGCTCTCTGGAAGCCTCCTTCCATCTTAGGAGGAAGAGTAAAAAGATGAAGCATCATTAATCAAATTCTGTCAAATTAAAAAGTCATTTCATTTCCACACTTCCTAAAGAGTTATTCCCAGGCAGACCTGTTGCTGTCAGTGTATCCTCAAACCATCCTATACAAATTCTTACAGAAAAATACCTCCATTTTTGTCACTTCACCCTGTTCTGTTTCATCACAAGATTCCTGTCTCAAATAAAACCTTCTTCAGAAGGAAATGGGTCCAACAACCTTCACAATAACACCTGTAATGGCTTGCTGTGAATGAGCCTCTCCTCCACTTTGCCACTGTTTAAATGAAAAGGAGAGTGACAGATCCTGTAAGGAACAAGAAGTTTGAAGAAGATGGTTTATTAAAAGATCTGTTACCTCCTTAACCCTAAAAGTGTGTCTCCAAGGCAAGCTTTTATTACTGCCTTGCTAAGAAATCATGTAATTGCTTTGCCTGAGACGAATTTGTTGGGAAGCTGACAGCAGCTGTACTGTTTTCTACTCTCTCATTCTGCCTCTCAGATTAGGAGTGGAAGCTCAGAAAATGACTCTGGACCTATCACCCAGCTGCATTCAACTTATTTTTGCTGCTCTAGTCCACAGATTTTCAGCAGAGTGTGCATCCTTTCCTTTGTCACACCAGTGTCCCCACAGTGATGCTGCCAGGCAACAACTCAGCTCCCACAGCCAGGTCCATCATTTCTGTCCCTAACCCAGCTAAAAGCACAGAACTATTTCTGCTGCATGAGAGGAACACACACAGATGAAACTCCACCCAGCAGTGCATCTACAGTTTGGCTGGGCTGGAAAATTGCCTGGGTCATTCAGGATGGTTTTCATGTGCTATTTAAACTATTATCTCAATGCTCTGAAAACCAGTAAATTTCATTTCTGTGATTTAACACAACAGTCCAGTAAAAATGAAGTAGAGACATAAAGGTGAATACACTACATACCTTTTAATGGATTTTGGAGGGTTAACTTCATAAAGAAATTCTGCCATGTACTATTTATAAGAAATAGATTTCTCTAGTCACAAAACATTTACTATGAAGAGTTAGAAGCTGATCACCCCAAAACAAAATTGCACTTGCATCTAATATAGCAAACAACAGAAGCAAACAGGGACAAGAATGTGGAGTTTGGCAGCAGCACTAAGCAGTGGGGACGAGGGCCTGGATGCTTGGGAAGTCTGACCTCACTCCAGGCATTAACCAAAAAGCTGGCCCAGGAAAAGCTGGAGAACAATCCACCTGTGTAAGGCTTCAGGAAGACTTTTCAGTGGTGGGAGTTTTTTTGTTGTTGTTTTGTTTTGGTTTTTTCCCCCACCTTTTTTTTTTTTTTTTTTTTTTCCAATTGTTACTGTAATATTGACTCAGGAAGCCAGACTACATGCTGCTCCCCTACCTCAGAAGTAATTTTTTCCCACCCAAATCCTGTCCCCTGGAGTCCTTTAACCTGTCTTGAGCAATACCCTCAGCACTAAATATAAGCTTTATAGACTTTTCCCTGTTGTCCATGATTCTGGTATCATTTCTTGTTTGGCTTTAAGCTCTAACCAAATTTTGTACCATCACATTCAAATCCCTAGTTTTATTCCATTACCTCTCTTTCACTGAGTTACTTAAGGAACAAACTTTTTTTTTTTTATTTAAAGAGATTCACACTTTTCCCCATTTCTTCCCATTTCAAAACTTCTCTAAGTTTCTAATTCAACTTCTCTCCATCAAGCCACAATTCAACAAAAAACCTGATCCCCTCCTCATACAAACTATTCATTCACCTGTAGCTGCCTTCAACTTCTGCACTTCTTCCTTGTTACTTGTTCTTCTCCCTTTCCTTGCTTATCCAGGATATTGCCAGTTGCCCCATCTCCCCAAAGAGTTTCTCCTCTCTGGTACATGCAATCTCTTTCTCTGTAAGCTGTGACATGATTCTCACACTGCTAATGATACCTGCAATAACTGAAACTCCCATTCCCAACCAGTAAAAAGCAGGGAAAATGCTGCCAAAATTGAGTGAGCCAAGTAACGTTCTTCACTAAGGAAGAACTGATTGTAGGTTTCTGCAAATGATCCAGTGAAAATGAGTGGTGGTTGTTTTCCTCATTTAGCTTCCTTTGCTGCCTGTTTCATTCAAAAGCCTTCAAATTTCCTCCACCCTGACGACAGGGTACCTACTGCCTACACTGAGCAGAAAAATACTTAGAACACTGCTAAAAACACTCTTTATTGCTAAAAATACCATTGATATGAAACTATTTGTTAAACTGAATTATCCACATACATCAAAAGCAGAACTTGGTGCAGTGTAATGCTGAGCACACACCAATCCACAGTTATGATTAATTATTCCTGCTGGGGAAGGATTTGAGGAAAAATAAAGTGGGTTTTTTTATTTAACTATGCCCACAGAGAAACTAGAGTTATGCTATACCATACACACACTACATCCCACATAAAAACCATCTAGACATAAGACAGCTTCATTCCCTCAGAAATTCAAGCCTTCCTCTTCACAGAATTACTACAGCTCACTTTCAGTATTGATTTTCAGGTTTTCATTCCCAAGGAATCCTTCAGGATCCTGAAGTGCTTTTGGATAGCAAAATTTGTCAGCACAAGGATAGATATAAGAGAAATTATAATAGCTACTCACTTATAGTACCACCAAGTCTTAATTGGATGGATATCTACTGTGTGTTACTCCACTAGCTCAAGGACTGCCATTCACATGAAAATTGTTCAGCAGTGAATGCATTTTGTCTTGTTCAGTGAGCACACTTTATCTATTTTGGCAACAGGGAAGGGAAGAAAAGCTGCAGAAGAAAATGGTTATTTTAAATTCATTGCTCAACTTAAGACTGTCAGTTTTCCAAAAGCTTACTCTGTGCATTGGAAAGACAACAATATCTTTCATTTGAGCTTTTTTGTTCCCCTCTGTGAAGAACTGGGACTCTGACAGCCCAGTTAACAGGACACTTGTAGCAAAAGGCAATCTCAAACGATGAAGACAGCAATTTTCAATAATAGTCAATACTTCCATACTTCTTGTAGAGGTGTGCTCCTAAGAAATCAAGCAAAAACCCCCTGGCCTCCTGGAAAAGCAAGGACAGAAATTATGTTCCAGGTGGGAACTGGAACAACTGATGGATTTCCAGGCTCGGGAAACTGCTACAAGCTGATGCCACTGTTTGTTAAAACCTACAGCCCATTTAGATTTAGACATCTGAGACAGGAGAGAAATTGAGTGCTTGCCCTTCAAAATATGTTAGAAAGTCCTGAAAATGAGGATTATTTGCACAGTACTTGCTTCTCCCATTCTGTGCACATTCTGGTGCTCACTATAGGACATCAATTTCTTTATCTTAGGTAACTACAGTTTCCTTCAGCATCCAGGATAAGCAGCTGGTCTTATTTTATTCCACACTGATTGAATACTGAGACTTTTATCTGTAGATGAAAATTATCTGCAGCAAATTAGACTCTGGAAATCTTGACTTGACACTCAACTAGAGAGAAACTACCAGGTACTGGCCAAAACCTGCCTCATTTCACAAGAAACTCTTTGTTAATAGCAGGGATGAAATCTGCTTTGCTAAGGGAACACTCAGCTGTCTAACCCACAAGGCAACTCTTTCTCCTGACATCTCCTGCCTCACTTTTCCATTCAAAAAGGGGGACTCAGGACCTGCAATGCCGAACAGTTCCAGAGCCTTATGATAGCTCTGTCCTGCCACAAAATGGTGATAAATCAAATATGTGGACAGTCCAAAATATCCCAATGCCAACTTGCTCAGAGGGGAACACAGCAGGCAGTGTGACTGAATAAATGCATGAACACTCCATGTGCCAGGCAGTAAGTTCTGTGCAGTAAGTTCCACATTATCCTGTTACATGCAGGATAAAGCATTTCAGTAATTATGTTTTCCAGTTTATTGTCAGCAATTTTCCCAGTGACACTCAGGATCTTATTTGTTGTTTTCACTATATAGTATTTTGTGTTTATTGACATTGAAGCTCAGCTAACATCTGATTGCTCAACTGTTCAACACATCAAATCCTTCTGCAAGAGCATCAAATAAAAGCAGCAATTGTAAGCTATTTATATACTTTACAGTCATATCTCTGTATTCCAGTCATTTCTCTGTATACAGTCATTTCTATATACTGAACAAACAGCTTTACTTACTCCTACATTTCCCTTTCACATCTTTAAGTGAGCTGCTAACCAGCCAACAGAAATTCCCTGACTCTTCCACAGAAGTTTTGTGATTGCCTTTAGCAGACGATCCCATTAGAGCAGCTGAATTGAATTTCTAGGTGATAGATGGTGCCAGCCTTTTACTCTGGATGACAGTCCACATACATGAAGAAAAGAATGAATTTGAAAAATTACAGGAATTTCTATGGTATTAACACAACCTCTGTGGCCAAATTTACAGAACACAGCTTGAAGAAAAAATTACCAGGCATAGAAAAATTTAAAAAACCCACATAAACTCAAAATTAAACTAAGCCCTGTCCTCCAAGGGTTAAAACATAATTTCCAAGAAAGCATGAAAAGAACTAAACATATCCTAATGGACTGTGCAAAATTTGGTGACTAAAATGCATTATTTTCCTTGCCTCTCACAGCTTGACTTAAAGGGCTGGAACTTTTTACTCATGCTCTGCATATATGGATGATGAGGTATGTTAGTTCAAAAATACTGCCCCTGCAGAGATCATATTCAAGAATATCACTGTTGTGTTCTCTCCACCTTCCGGCAACGCCTAAGGAGATACCTAATGACATCTGGCAGCCAAAACTCCTCAAACCAGTATCACAAAGAGGATGAAATGGCTACATAGAAGAGGGAAAAATATGTATCAACTGAAAAACTTCAAAAGCATCCTATTATCTAATGTATTCCAGACTAGCAGGGTCATCTGTAAGACCCACAGATTCCACAACTCTGTGGGAGAGAGTGGAAGAGATTCAAATATACATTTCTCCAGCTCAAAGAAAGGGCAAATCTGAAAAAAAGTCTTCTCAGTCAATGAACTCAAATAAGACAGAACTTAAACCTATGTAATTTTCTTGGGACAAGAAGTCAATAATGATGTAACACCTCCAAACTCAAACCAAAGAACATTTAATTTCACTTAAGAATTCAAATGACCTTGCTGAAGCACAGTTTAGCAACAAGAGGTGCCCACATTTAACCTAGAATTTTCCACTTTTCAGACTCCTGAGCTTTGAACCCCATGGAAAGAGCCTGTGTGTCCTCAAGTGCACAAGACCTATTGCAACACAAACAGGGCTCTTGATGCAAATAAACATCATCAAAAACACCATCTCAGGCTTCCACAGAGCTTAGACAGAACTGAGGTTATATCATTCTAAGCAATCTTTACAGAACATAAGAATAATGTTCTATCAACTCTGTATGTCCTAGAGGAATGAAGAATATGCTCAGACCATACCACATCAGTAAAGATAAAGAATATTTGAAGACAGAGAACAATATTACAAAACCAAGTTAATACCAACTTAGCATTCAATAATTTTCAAATTTAATAAAAAAAATACAGGTCATATATGCTCATTTCCAATAGAAAAGGCAATGAAGTGCAATGATACTTCTTTCAGTCCGTTTAAAAATCAAGCTCACTAATCAAGCAGAAATGAGAAAACCTAAAGTATTGCCTCCAACCAAAACCTGCCCTTCTGCTCCTGTGAGATTGTTCTCCCATAACACCAACTTGGTTGAGAACAGGTATCAAAGATCCATTCTGATTATATTCAAAGTGTTATTATTCATCTTCCCTTAAATTCACCTATTGGGCTTTTTTTCCTTTTTGGCGAGCTCCTCAAAAACAATAAACATGCTTTAGTTTTCTAAAGATGTTTTTGCAACTGATAAAACAGCACAGAGTTGCCTTGAACTAATCATCAGAGAACTTATTCATGTTAAATATTTAATTTTATATTTAGTTGAGGATCAAGAGAACACTTTAAAAGGTATTCAACAAAATCATCTTTTATCAGTAGGCAGGGATGCCCATTATTTTAATAAATCCACTGATTAGGAAATTTTTTCACTGAAGATAAGTGAAGACCTGCTGGGTGTCACAAGGGTCATTGTCTCTTTTTTTCTGTCACTGAATGCTCTGAATGTTACTGAATTGGTTAACAGGGTGTGACACCAGACAATGAGAACACAGAGGAAAGCAAATTTTGCATATTGTGGTTGCAGAAGCTGTTTATTTACTCGCTTGTGTGAGTTTGTGCTTTCATAATCAGACTGTTGAATGCATTTCTGCAACAAAAAATCGTAGTTTCTGCTTATCCAAAGAGATGAGAAACACTCCCAAATGTTGGTCATAAATATCACATAAATTCAGGCCAGAGGTAAGAGAAAAGGGATGATGTCTCAAAACAGAACTTATGTGGTAGAACTGAAAATTTGAAGCAGTTTTTTAAGTACTTCAAGAAAAGCAGGTGGCAGGAAAGTTCAGGCAGTTACCAGGACCATCACATTTTGTTCCCTTCAGCTTCACCTCAGTGAGAAAAACAAGCAATCCAGACTTTTCCAGCACCTTAAAAGGTATTTCTCAGATACCTGGACTTCTACCAGTGGAGTGTCCTTCAAACTTACCTTGGAACAGCATCTTTTACAACAGCCTCTGACTGGTGGATGTCTAATAAATCTGAAACTCACATCTCATTCTAACTGCTAGAAGATGAAAGCAGCTTTGGAGCAATCACTTAATACAGGTAATTTATCATAATATGCTTGGGGGTACCTTGCAATGTTACCTTAATAAAGAGATGGTGTAGCACACAAAGATACATTAGAGTTGTGACACAATCTGAATGTTCTTTTCTTCAGACTTCTACGCATGAGAGCATATGGAGCATTTGTCTGATGAGATTTAGAGATTTATCTGAATAGCAGACATTACTTATAAGAACAAATACTGGGTGAATCAAGGAGCATGTTTGGCGAGTGTTTAATCTTTAGCATGCCAGCTAAGAACTATAAAAGTCAATTGAAAAGAAGCATCCATGAGACGGTTAGTTTAGAGAACCTGCAAAATGAGTTGGTATAGTCCAGTTTTTTCAGAAACTGCTGGTGTATTTTATGTCAGTGCTGGGGAAAGGGCAAAGAATGATTAAAAACGAAGGTACACAAAAACAGGAGAAGGTTAAGGCAATAAAATTATTAAAAAATGTTACAAAGTATTATAAAAGTAATCTTCTGACAATAAAAGACTGTTAATCTTTACAAGCCAATACAGTGACACTGTAACTCCCTAGTCTGTGGGTGACTTTAATGAAAACATCCTTTTCCCTAGTTTGACCTCATCATCTTCATGACAACCACCTTTTTCCCTATCAGCTGAAATATGTGCAACAGATGAGCACTTTTGTATTAAATGCTGCATTTGACACTAGGAAAAATGATAATTTCTCTTCATCTCTGTGACCTTCAGTAAAACACTGAAGCCATGTGAGAGCTCATACCTGAGGCCTCATCCTGGGGTTCCACCTGATGTAGTAATTCACCCACAGCTCCAAATGGTTCAGGCTGGCAACAGGATACAGGACGTGGTTTTCATAGTTCACATAGAAGGGATTGGTGAATTCCTCTAACTGGCTGTTTATATAGGACCACAGAGATACAGTCTTTGTGCTCACCTCCTGATTGAAAAAAAAAAAAAGTTAAAATAAAAAAATTAATGACAGGGATTGCAAAATTTTAAAATATGATGTTAATAGCTACATATCAGTAATTCTGTCAGAATTTTACCTTATCTACTAGAAAATTACATGCAGTTTGAGAACACTTCCAGTAGCTGATCATGAAAGACCTTAAAACTTTAGCAAAACATCTGAACACTTATTTTGGTCCAAGGCTAATAAAGAAAAGAGATTGAGATGTATTATTTTCAGAGACACTAAAGTCTAACTGAGCAAAAGCAACCTGTATTGCTCATAATTTACTTAAATACATGGTTACACACTCACCAACTAAAGATTAGCTTTAACAAGAGTATCAGTGAAGAGCTATAGTTTGGAAGATCCAAAAAAGTGTTTGTGAATAATAATTATTCAGTTTTTCCACTCATACTATTTGCTCCTAATAAATAATTGATATTATGCTTTTAACTGATTACTTGTACCTTTATTTGCACTTCTGAAAGTTGCATTATTCTAAATTTAATCAGCATAATAATGGTTAGATCAAAGATTGGAAATCTGAACTTACATCAGATTCATCTTGCAAATTTAAACTCCTTCTGTGTTGTAAAGCATGTGCTTCTACTACTGCTGTGCCTGAAATTGCATTTCTTTATTGAGAATTGCATCTGACTATTTATTTATGAAAGAAAGCTGTCTGGAAACCCTGCATTTGCTGAGAACACGTTATTCAGCTCCATCTTGTGGTATTTACATGCAACTTTTCCCCTACAAAAGTGGTAGAGACAAACCAAAAAATAATAATAAAAAAAGCAGAACTAAATGTAACAAGGAATTGTAACTTGCTCGAAAAAATGAGATAGTAAAAACAACAAAACCACAAGTAAGCAGAAGTGTGGAATATTCACAAACTTGGAATATTCACAAACTTTTAACTTCATTCATTTAGATAATTTTAATTTCTGTGGTCCTCAACTACAAGTTCCATCCTGTAATGTCCTATAGTAACCTGCCAAGTCATCCATAGGAGTTCCTTCGGAAATAGTGAAAGAAATGCTAATATAATTTGATAATTATTATTATTTAAAATTTTGTATATTGGCTAAAATTACATGCAAGAGGACTTACTAAAATCCTCAACCTCCTCAACTAACTAAAGGAACCTAAGTGCCACCTCACTTCATAGCAGGGCATTCAGTATATATTTCCCATACCATAAAATTTAATGTCTGCATTGTTTTTTAAGATTATGTGACAAATGTGTTTAAAAACACAGCTCAGACATTCTTAGGTTGTCTAAGCATTTTTATATAAATTCAGAAAACCAAGAATGTGCATTATACTAATTACTTACCTCTTTTAATCTCTCCTTTTCACAGTTGCATAAGAAAGTCCCAAAGAGACAACTATAAAGGTGATCCAGAATGGTGATCAAAAATAACTCGTTGAATTCAAAGGCTGCAGGAAACTGACATTAAAAAAAAGGTTAAATTACTTTAAGCAATGTGGGAAGGAAGAAAGACATAAGAAGTAACCAAATAGTTCAGGTAAGATTTTTTTTTTCCTATTTAGGGATTATTTTCAGGAAAACTCAGCTATTTCAGTAACTCCCACTTCAATAATTCATTTCATCTATGTACTTCTTTACAAATACTTTTCAGAGCTATACTTTACATTCACCATCCAAGTATATCAGAATATAAACATTAGCTGATATGAAACTGGTGATACAAAGTAATCCATTTTAAGAAGCTCTATCAGTATTTTGTTCTACCCCAAACCCTCTTAAACATATGTTTTATATCTCTTATTACAGAACAAGAAAACATTTTAGGGGGAAAAAAAAGAAAAAATAAGATAATGGCATTTAGAAGTTTTATTTCCTATTTCAAAATGAAATGAAATAATGACAACTATGCATATATTTGGCTTAACATTTATTTAAAACTTTTCTTTTAATTCTCTACTCAAGTTTTCTCCATTTCACCCTGAGTTTACCATCAGCTATGTACAATAAGCCTTTAATCCCTCTTCTTCTCTATGGGAAAGTAAATCCTGTACATCTGGAATGAAAGAACTCTTTACTCCCCTGAGCACCATTAGGTACTTTATTCACAAGCAGAGGTTGCCTGATATATTTTAAAACAAACACTCAGAAATCTGAAAATGCTCCTCCTAACCTGTAGTGATCTAAAAATTCATAAAGGGAGAAATTACTGCAAACTGCCAATTTTAATGGGCTGCTGTCCACTCAGATGGAAAAAGTCGTTCTTCAATCAAATGTAATGGTAAGACTGCATGTGGCAACTGCCTGATGTGCCAAAAAAACTTTGTGTCCAGTATGACAAGGATAGCAAATAGAGACATGGAATGACAGACATTTAGAAGAATAAACAGTTGAGAAGACTTAAGGAAAACCTAAGAGGTAGAATTTCCGTCATTAACAATAAAGAGCATGTAATAAGAGAATAATGCTCAGGACAAACAAAACAGACTTTGTGCATTCCTTCTAAAAGAGTACAGCTTCTAAAGAAGTCTAAAAGGCAAAGTTTTAGATACGTAAAGCAGAATTTCCTGCTATATGGAGAAATCTTAAGTCAATATTTCAGATGTGCATAAAGCAGAGGGCTGATTTCTCTTCTGTGCCACTGAAGAACACTGAGTACCTCGGTGAGTGACTCAAGAGCTACTGAAAATAAAGATGACTCCTATGGTTAGGAGGAGTAACAGCAATTGGGACTGTGGGTGAACTAGCTGATCCAGAAATTCCTCTTCAGTGTCAGCTGTGATTTATGAAGGGCAAATGTTTATTCATGTTGAAAGTAAAGAGCTGAATAACACACAATGGGTGTGCTTGTATTAAAGCCAGAAATATCTAAGTTTTAAACAAGAAGACTGATCTAAGACAAGCATTGTAAACACATTCTCTTTCCAGGACTTCTCAAGCTAACACACACCACCTTTCAACTGAAAATTTTGACTAAGTAGATTATCAGCATCATGACACAGAAAATGAATGGGAGGCTTCTTATGAGTCTGCTATAGACTGTGCACTGTTCACCAGCACACTGTGCTCACACTGGGATTTCTCTTGCAAATCATGGGTTGTTTTCAACCTCCTCACCATTTTTTTTCATCAGGCAAAGAGGAAATCAGGATTATCAAAATCTCTTTTTCAGTCATGTTCAGAAGTTACTACTTTTGAACTTCCTTCTCTCTAGGAAATCATGCCAAAACCTAATTACAAAACAATGATGTTAAAAACACAGCTATTACTTTAAGGAAGTACAAACAGAACTTGACAAACAGGTGTGCTGAACCAGGTCAGGAGAAAATTCCCTGGGTCTCAGATCTCAGCCTGCTGTGTCCAGCTCAAAGCAGCAATCAGATACAGAGAGCAAAAATAACTTGCAAAGCATCGAAATGATATTTGGAAAAAAACTTTGAAGACAAAAGTGTCTCCTAAAGGGGCTCTTTTTAACTGAAAGCATTTAATGAGCCTTGTCACATCAGGGCTCTGTGTTGTGACAGGTCCATCCTAATCACAAGGATGCCGACATGGCCACTATTCCAACCCAGTGAAGCATATTCAGAATTCCATACATCAGTGCTTGCACTCCAACTAGTTTATTAATAAGTGATAGCACTTTATTGAAACCCAGTCTTTGGATACAAGAGTTGCACTGTTGGAGCTGATGTATCAAGACTGTAGAGCTTCTATTACTGCTGCTGAAAAATCACTGACCTAAAAATGCCTTCCCCTGTAGTTCCAAGCCTATTAGTGTCTGCTTGAAGATTCAGGTGGAAAAATTCCCCAAATGGAAATTTACTTCTTCTCAAATCCACTAATTACGAGAAAGCACACGGGTCATTAAAATCTCCCACTTGTTGCTGCTGGAGTTGTTGTGTGTTTTTTGTAAACTGGCATTTAAAAAAAGAAATTATCTTGTTTAAAGTCTGATGATGACATGTGGCATTTGATTCAGAGACATGCAAAATACACTTGCTTTTTAATCAGTGAACTCATTCTGTACTACAGTAACATTTAACATTAACTTGGCAGAACGACTGTGCAATGGACAATAATGATTAATTGAACACCAGACAGAGGAACAGTGCACTGCTGCATCCAGTGAAAAATGCACCTCCAGCAACAGCTGACACCCAGTAACAAACAGGATGAAACTTTGTGCTGACTTTAAACAGACCTTCCTCCTGTGAGGGTTCTGTGCATGAAAGGTAGGAAGTTAAACTGCAGGGCTACATGCAAATTTTACAGTTCTGTTTCATTTTTAACCAGGCATCAGTATTTCATCAGCTCACATGTGGCCTTTCCAGTTTGACATCTGCTACTCAGTATCACCAGAATTTACTAACAGAGGAGGGAGATCACTTCACCATATGGTTTTTAATTAAAATCTGATGTCAATGTACTTCTCTCAAGTTCTCCGTTATTATATTTGTGCGTCATGAAGACCAGAAACCCAAGGGAAAAATATAAGGCTTATCAAGGCCTAAATTTCATTGTCTGAAGCTATCTGGAAATTTGTATCTTAGTGGGAAGTTAGAGATACTCTCACTGTTTTAAGAATGTAACTCTTAGACCCCCAAAGAGCCTATTTGATTTTAGCCCATGTCCAAACCAGAGCCCTTACACTCTCCTGCAGTCATTAACACTCACTTGAGCTGTGGAACATTTCACAGATGTTTATCATGAATTCTAAAGCACAAAACTATCACTGTTTTATGAGCAAACAATCTACACAGCCATAAAATAGAATCCTGTTTTTCAAAGGTCTGTGTCAAGGTAATCACATCCATTCTCAAAGTGTTCAAGTCAAATGAAGAATTAAAATAAGTGGGCAAGAACTGTTCAAGAATAACTTTTTCTATTTTTTTTTCCTGTGCAACATTAATGATTTTTCAATGTCACTGCTGTTCATGAATTTCAGAACAATTTCTGGATCCAGGTTTTGAACAGATGTGCTATTGGCAAAATGTTTCACAGATTCCCCTCTCTGCCCCCATCCCTTTCTGTTTTTTAAACTAGAGGGAACTATACTGTTTATAGCAAGAAATAGGAGGCAGCAAGGGAGATCACAAAAACAGAAGAGGCTGCTCTCAATTAAGGATCTCCCCAGAGGACTTTTGTTCCTACCAGGTGTTTAGAACTTCTCCTCTTTGCTATTGTTATTAGCTTTCCTCCGAAAGAGGAACTGAATTTTTCATTTATTTTTTCCAGCCATACTGAACAGCACGTTAATGCTGAAATAGAGACACAGAAAGAGAAAGTCTACAAGACCCCCTGGACAAGGGCCCAGTATAACAGCAGGGAACTTTCATAAAGCACCAAGAATGACTGTCTCAAATACAAGCTTTGGAAACTATGATATAAATTTTAAGAACCACGTGCAGAACAAGAAGACTGAGGTAAGGGATCTGGCAGTGCAGGATCATAAGGAACCAGACTGTCACCCTCCTCCCTTCGAAACAAATCACATATTGTAGAGACTTCAGTAGAACAGCTTTTACCATAAAAGCACAGATCTCCATGTTAAGCTTCAAGGAGGTTAAAAAAAAAAGGAGAGAAAAAAAAAAAAAAAGAAAAGATAGAGGGGAAGGCAAAAACCAAAGGAGTCAAGCACCAAGAACTTTGAAATCACTTGGAAATAAAGCCTTCATGTAGACAACCTATTTCAATAACCCCATTAAAGAGTGACATTAAAAGGACAACAAAAAAGCTTAGGTTTTTGCTAATGGAGGCACAAATAAGTAAAATGAAGACTAAATCCATTTGATAATTTAACATTTCAGAACAAAAATAAGAAGCTGAATATTTTGGTATCTCAAGAATCACTAATTTCAGAGATCTCCTCTGATCTAGAGGTAAAAGCAGTTATGGAAGTAAGAAAACTTATCAGAGAATAGGCTTGTGTGGTATAAATGTTGTCCTGTACACATGAAGATGAAAATGTTGACATTTGAGACACATATGAAAGAACTCTGTACTACCCACAGTTCACAATCGGCCCAGATTTTTGCTGTTTCTAAAGGATAATATAAATCCATTTGAACATTTACTCCACCAGTGAACGTTCAATACAAATAATTTATTTCATCAACAACTCTTATTTATGTAAACAGCAAATCCTTTGTAAGCCTATTTTAAACAGAAAAAAAATGCTGGTATTTTGTTTTCAAGACAAAATCTCTACTCTAGCTCCTTGTACCTCACTTTGAACAGAAGTTTTCCTCTGTGTACATAGTGCAGCCACAGAGCAACTACTCTGTATAGGAATGTGTTCTGTTACACAAATTTTATTTTGCCAAGATAAAGACTGATAAAGACTCATAGAAATACACTGTTCAGCACCTTACCTGCCTTGTCATTTGCCACACACAGTCAATGAACTGCAGGAAAATGGGAGATCTGTCAGCATCAGCGTGATCGTCGTCTCCGTGCCCCACTCGCTGCAAGCCAGAGCACACTGCACGTCAGCCTGGTGTGTCTGCAGCTCATCCCAGCACTGCTCAGGAACTCTTAAATATGTTCCAGCAGTGGACAAGACAAGCAAGCCTTCCATAACATTAACCTGCATTTTTCAGCTACTAAAAATGCATCCCAATGTTCACTTATGGACATGCTCAGTGTGGAGCAGAGGTGCAAAGCTCTACCAGTTGTTTCTCCATCTTCTACTGCACAGCCACTGATTTCTATCAGTGAGTGAAAGTGGCAGGAGTTTATTAAGACTGAACTGAAAAAATGGTTACTCCATATCCACCTGTCATAACTACATTTCTACTAAATCATTTTTAGAGTCAGAGCCCACAGAATGTCATAACAATTTATTCTAATTCCCCATTAGCCTATGTGTTAAATAAACACTTCAACCTTAAATCAGAGTAATAACTCCAGCCATTTTACATTGTAGAAACCTTAATTGTTTTCCTTGGCTCTCCATTCATAAGCTCCATAACATAAGTCAAAATCCCTCATTCTCATAAAAAAGCCACATGACTTTTTCTCACCATTGCATTCAAAAAATTTTTATTTACTTTATATTATACATCACATAGAGGTTTCCTGCTAGAAATGAAGAGGTTACAGTTCTCTGACACACTCAGACCATTAAAAGGACACCAGAGACAATCACTAAAATGCAGCAGAGTACTGTGAAAAAACCTGCTGCTCAAAGTAAAAGCCCTGAAGGTGACAAACTGCACACTAAATTTTCCAGCTTACCATTGCAAATCGATGACCAAAACTTATCCATTCCTTCTCTACCAGGACTTCAAAGCCCTTGATGGTTCTGTAGTAGCTGTCCAGCATCAGCATGGCCAGTGCAGTGAGCTGTGCAGTTCGATCCCAGCCATCACTGCAGTGCACCACTACAGAGGTTTTACCAGACTCAATCTTATCTGCAATTCTTACTGCCCCAGCAAGAAGCATCTTAAACAAAAATGAAGAAATAAGAGTATTAATTACTACCAAAACTCTATTAAAAAAAGTTAAGATTTTATACTCTTTAAGTTATTAATTAAAATTTTCAAGTTATTATATTTTTAAGTCATTATAATTTAAAATTTAATAAGATTAATTATAGAATCATCCTGATGACAATACTTTAAATTAGAGATTTCTAAACAGTGGTATACATATTCCTAGAGGTATCTTGCAAAATATTTGCACTTCTCTCTTCCTAGGCATGCAAAAACATCTTGTTTTTGGAAGTAGGAAAGGCAGCATCTAATGGAGAAGCTGTGCCCAAAACCAGTCTTCAAACCTATTTCAAGAACCATGCTTTAGAGACAGTTTCCATTGATTCTATCTTTCATTGAGCATATCTTTTATGATAGAACTGAAGGATGCCAGAAGGGAAATATCAAGAAACAATACAAAAGTGTCTATGAGAGAACAGAGTTTGTGGTCTGAACTAGTTAATTGTCAATTATTTCAGTTAGAAAACTCTACTGCATTAATATTAAAACAGTTTGGTCTTCAATAAAAGCAGAAAACTGATCTATTTAACATAGAGGTATGCAATAGGTTGCTTTAAAGAGAACACAGATGCCTCTGAAGGAAAACAGCTGGACATAAACAACAGAACAGGTACAGGAAATGAGCAGAGAACGGGAGACAGAAAACACATTTACTATTAATTCAGCAAGTATTTGTGGAGTACATGAAGCACTTTATTCCACTTCGGACAACAGCCTTTAGAAAACAGCTTCCTCTACAAAATTATTATTCTTTACAGATTTTTCAAAACTTGGTAACCATCACAGTACTACAGCTATGGCTTTGGATTGATTTACAAAATGAGAGTTGAAAAATAGTTAATAGTACAAGTTCTACCCTCAGAGAGAATATACTCTGGGTATACAGTAAGCACCAAGTGCCTTCACTCATGTTGTTACTACTGTTTTCACACACACAGAGTTACTGGCGCCTTCACAGACACTCCAAGACCATCCCTGAAGCACTGTGGGTGCCAGGGGCTGGAGGGAAGTTTCCAGTCACACATTGCATTAAACTGGGACACAGCCACACTGGTTTGAGCCCAGAAAAGGCAGAAGTGTTACAAAGATGTGGATCGTTAGTGCTTTTACAAGCCAAATCAAAAGGCAAAGAACTCTTGGAAAAAATCTCAGAGAGATACTATCAACACTCTTAACACAGTAATGGAAGCTTTTAAGAAATTGACGTGCAGTTTCTGCTGTCAGTACCATTAAAGTGAAGTAGCATGTAAGGGGCAGAGCAGTGAAGAATGTCACACACATGTCAACTCTTCAAAATACTTTAAATGAGATTTCCAGTTGCTATGTTATTGTCACCTGTCTGACGGTACCAAAGTTCACTCCTGATACTGCCTAATCCAGGAACCCACCAATCACTGGCAATCAAAGTGGTCACAGGCACAAAACAGATAACTGTAAAAGGCCAGGCTGATAAGAAAAGGTTTCCAGATACTCAGATTCCCAAAGTTGTTTCAAACAGTTCAAATTCAAGAGAACAAGAAAATTAAACTGTTCCCAAAATATCATTACATTTGACTCTTAATTTTGTGTTTGCTCCCTCTACTGGCTCTGTTGCAGTTGTCAGCAGGCACTGCTTAACAGAGAGCCAAACTAATGAATGATCCCAAACATATTTTGCATGAATGACATTTGGACCAGCTGCTAATAAAACAAATTACACTCCATCCATATTATTCATAAACAGGGGATTCAATATAGCAATGAAATAATCAACTCTAAAATAATTTTAAAGGTTAGTGCAACTGACTGTAAAACTGAGTGTGGTAGTGATTTATTTTCATATTATGTTATAATAATAAGGCAGATGATAACTTGATGAATCACTGGCTACAAACAGCTCATAAAAATGTAGGTGCCCACCATAAGAACTGTAACATTGCACTGAAGGAGGGAAGGATGAGAAAGACTGAGGAATTCACAGTCAAGTCCTTTTGGCAGTGGCTCAAATATAATCTGAAGTTCCCAGTGCATTTTTCCAAGCAAGAGGGATAACCCTGAACTGCCCACAAACATTCCTTCTCAAGAAAACAAAACACAGCAGTAAATATGATACTGTGTTATCAGGAATTAACTCACTGTCTGCCAGTACATAAAACTAGAAATACTATAGAATGTTTAAAAGTTACTAAGTTACTATGGAATGTTTAAAATGCTGCCTTCTAAGTGACTATTTAAAAATTATACTTTTCCACAAGATTATTCTGATTAAAGCAACATGCTTGAGTCTCAAAATTATTTTAGCAGTATTTTCAGAAGTGCAAGTTAAAAACCACATGGTTTAAAAAAGTAATTGATTTTTCACATCAAAAGCATTTTACCCTTATGTATTCCAGCCAGTGTGTGGAGTCCACGTTTGACAACCACCGAGTCTCATCAATAGTGGGATAAACAATTTCTTTCAGTTTCCTCAGGGATTCTCTCATGACATGTATATTGTGAATCTCCAGGAAGACCAGCTCTGCATTTGGGTAGGCACTTTCACTTTCATATCCTCCACCTTTAGCCTGTCATTCAAAAGGTAAAAACAGACAATGAGAAGAACATGTATAGGACTTCAGCATAAGAGAGTTATTTTACTCAAGTTTCAGCATTTTCTGAGAGAAAGAATTATTTTAGTGCTAATAAAAACATATTTTTGGTCTTCATTTTTCTAAATAAACCTGGAGGGTGTTTTAGGTGAAAGAAATTCTAATTGCAAAAGGCTACATTTGATAATACATCCATATACTTTCCCCTTTTTATTAATGAAACCTTTGGTCCTCTGTGAGCATTACTGCATCATTTCTCAGCTATATCTTCATGCTGCCTTTGATTCCTGCCAGCCTTTCCAAAATGATACAAGCAACTTACCTTCCTTCCTGTGCATTCTTTAGGGACCCTTATTTCTTTTCAACATCAGGTCCTCCACATCCTGAGATCTGACTCAAGCCTCAGCTTAATGAACTAATGCCAGTTGTGATACAAACCTACCTTGTTTGTGTCTGCAACACTATTCTGCCTGGCATCAAAGATGATAAGTTTATGTGACTGAGCATTGGCATCCATAATTGTCTGCAAGTATTTTTCATCTTCCTTGCAACGTTTATCATTCGGACCAACTGATGGCTGGCTGCATCGTGTTATTGTGGCTTGGCTCTCAGGATGGATCCAGGATAACACCTGGAATAAGAGAAAACTTGATTTACTACACTGCTATAAAAGCAGCAGGCCAGAGAACAACTAGACAATCACATCGCCTATGTGGCATTATTTCCTGGCAAATCAAACATTGATAGCACACCAGCACTGACTGCTCACCCCAGATCTGAGCCTGAAATACAGAGTGATTCTAAACATCTCAGCTTTTATTTCTAACAGCAGCTAACCCTGTTATTATTCTAATTGAACTTTAAAAAAAAGGGCAATGGAAGAATAAAACCTGCTTCCATGTGGAAGACTATGGACCTGTACACTACCTTGTTAAGCATGAAAATCAACACTAACATATTTAAAGGGGTTCTAGTGCTACTTTGTCTGTTCTCTAGCAAAGCACTATGGCAAGGACACATCCTACTCCAAATCAGAACACAAGCTAGTACCTGCCAGAGCATCACATACCATTGTGGCCTAGAAGTGCTAATCCAAACAAAAAACTTACTACACAGCACAATAATTGTGAAATTAAACTCACACTTGAGTTGCTCCCTTCAATTCTAAACTCATTGAGTCTAATTCTTCTTTTTTTGTCCCCTACCCCATCTCAGGAAGGAAACCATCCCACTGTTATTTAAAAACAAAGCCTAAAAGAACACTAATAATTTCTTAAAAGGTACATATTTCTAAACCACTTATATCCTCTTGTACAAATTTCACTTACAGGAACTCTCCCTTTTGCTCTAAATGCTGCCACTTTGGAGAGGTCATCATCCTTTACACTGGTTGGCACAACAAGAACAGCAGGGTATGTATCACAAAGCTCATAGGTGCTGTTAATTTTGGATATTTTCCAACTCTCATTGGGCAAGCCCTGCATGAAAACAAAACAATTTTGCATTTTTCAGGTTAGACCTTCAGATATCTGAGCTTGGGGCAATGAAAAATGTTATGTGCTGCATAAAAAGGTATGCCCACATTGTTTTTAAAATAAACTATAAACTTAGGTCTTCATACTGAATCATAAACCAATGGAAATCTTTGCTACTAAACTGCTAAGGAAAATAATCATGTGCAAAATGTAGATTTAAAATCACAAACTACAGTTACTCCTCTGTTTAGTGATGCTTATTGAAATCCAATTTTTTATAAAGCATGTATTTTGTAGAAACAGCACTTGAAAAATGTGGATTTCAGAACCATGTTATGTTAGACCAATTTGCTCAAGTACTCAGCACATGTATCTCCATCAACTTTAGCAGGTGCTCAACACACTCAAATTCAGGCCACCTGCATTTTATTATCTAAACATGAGATGTAGACAGTCTATGTAGCAAGAGCTGAAACTGATGAGTTTTCTGTAACATTTCTTCCTTGTTTAAATGGCTCTGGGTGAGACAGAGAAAAAAAAATACACCAAGTATTCTTTAACTTACCTGCCTCTTATATTCTGCCATTGGATCATACACTTTCCAGCCATTAACAGCAAACTTTTCTTTATAGCTGAATGCAAAAAGAGGCTAAAAACAACAAAACAAAATCATAAATTACTGCCTGACAGGTTGTTCCTATAACTCCAAAACAGTCAACACTCCAGTATTTCAAATTTAACCCTTCTAAAACTCTTGAACAGCAGACATAACACCTTCAGTCAAGACTGGAAAACACTGAGTTAGAAATAAGATAATTTTTTCCATTAAGTATGTGTTTAAAGTTAACAAAAAAGGTAAGAAAAAGAAAATTGAAGTTACTTGCCTCTGATGACACAACACATCAGTAGCAATGCCAGGATGAGAAATTTGGTTTCCTACCTCCCAAACAGTTCCTCACCCACACAAGCAAATGACATAGAATTCTGCAGCTAACTGATAACAAGCTAATTGTACCTATTTGTTGTAATAGACAGAACTTCTAGATTGAATTATCTACTGCAGAAAATAAGAGTCAACACATACGTATTTTTAATCAGCAACACTGGGCAAACCTGGATCTCAAGGGTTATGTATAAACTAACTTCACCAACAGCAGGACACAGCAGTGTTTGATGAATTAATGCAAAAAGCACACAGGGTCAGAGTGGCCTGCCTGCTCTGCAACAGATTTTATGAATCAACACTTCATAGTTTGTTGTATAGCCCTTGTATTTCCTCCCCTATACTTTCCCAAAAGAGGAGAGCCAGTGACAGCCCTCTCTCCATCTTAAGACTCACCAGCCCATTAGAAACAGGAAATGCACGTGTTACAAGGTTTTCAAAGATCTCCAGCCTGTTCTGCTCTTCCTGTTTATAGGCCAGCCGCAAATTTCTCATATCCTGTCAAAAATAAGTTAGTTTTACTCTATGATAAATTTAAAAAAAGCAGTTATGAGACATTTGATTGAATGAAGGCATATATAGAAGACTAAGTCACTGACATCATCTAACCCCCAGGAGACCAGAGGTCTGTAAGCATTCATATGAGATAACCAGAACTGTTGTTAGAGATGCTTGATATAAAACCCACCACTTTTCCTTTGAATTCACTCCTCAGACAAAAGGCAGAAGTGTTTAAGACTGCAAATATCATAGAGGAATTGAAATAAATGAAGCATGATTCAAATACAGGGAACTGATCAGATAGAAAAACAGCACATAGGCTGGCAGATTCTTCTTGCAGAAAAATGAAATTAAAATACTTTCATATTAATAAATCTCTACCATGCCTTACCTTGCAAACTATTTCTATACCACATGAATTGTCTCCATGGCTCTGTACTCCAATTTTTTCAACTCTACTTATAACTCCAAGGGGAACATCAACAACAAAAGGTGGATCCTGAAATTTGTATACAAAACAAATGGATTTTATTACATTAGAAAAAATACAAATTCATATTATTCATACGTGTTTCATTAGAGTCAACAGTAACGTTGGCTGTTTAGTAGACTGCTGTGAAACACCACATTTCACTGAATTTGTCACTTTCTGAAATCTACTTCAGTAACATTCCTACCCAAAACAAGAGGCAGAGAGAAAGTGAAGTCTTACCCTCTCAACACTTTTGATAAACATTCTGAAGTCTGTCACTGTGAGTGTACCACTGACTGCTCCCACAAATGGACATATGTACATAACATCCTTAGCTGCAAAACAGATCAATTTAAAACACAAAGCTTTGTTTTACTGTTACAGACATTTGTTCCATAACAATCCATTTTTATTTGAAACTCACAAGATTTTGGCAGTTCCATAAGATTTTGATGCTCACCCCACAGAGAGAGGAGCATCCAAAGGGGTAATTACTGACCCACCCAATCTCCAAGTAATTCAGTTCTATGCCCATATGTCTCTTTTCACTTTTATTTGCTGGTATTCTATCCTAGCCAAGTGCTGCACTGCTAACACAGAGCTTGCTGTGACATGCCAAAAAAATAAAATAAATCCCACTGAGAACTAGAAAGTAAGTTTACCATAACTTGATGGTTTTTGCTGTAAGAATTTTGAATCTGTGATATATCCTTGGCACCTCCAAGTAGAAATACAATACATACACCTCTATGAAACAAAACATCCTTAGGAAAAGAAAAATTATCTATATAGAGCAAGTTATGCTGTATAAGGATCTCCTTCCTACACTTGGATTTAAGAGACAAAAAAAAGAAATCCACATCTAATCAGCTAATCTTAAGTGGCATTAAGCTAAATAACAAAAGTCAAAAAGAAATAATATTCTGTTTTAAAATAAACTAGCAATTTAATAGTATTCAGTGCAGCACTCAGTAGTACACTTACCAATAACTTTGATTGATTCTCCAGGAAAAAGTGGAGCCTCTTCCATCTGTGCCAGTTTGTTTCCATCCCGCAGTGCCTGGCAAAAATCCAAAATCATGAGTAAATCTCACTCTCCATCTGTACCACATCGATATATTTTGATGCAAAGTGCTTTTACTACCAGATTACTGGAACACAAGAAGTGTGTCTTTTTTAAAATCACACAACTGTACTAAATAGTACCATAGTAAAAGAAAAAAAAAAAAAAAACCAACAAAAAAGCAACCAAACACAAGACTTAGTATTATAAATAAAACAGACATACATGTTAGTCACATATTAGTAACAAAACATTTAAGCACAATTAGTTTCACATGCTAGCTATATATAGCATACAAAAATACGAAAAATAAGATCAGCCCAAATTACTAATTAATAACTTGTTAGTGTTTTGCTGAATGCAGGTATTATTTGGGATATTTTGTCTATTTGAGAAAATTTTAAAGCTTTTTTTTTTTAATTCTATTGCTGCTTATTTAATATTTGAGTATTTTCATCTGAGAGAATTATATGGCAGAAACTTTATTTATCTAATATTATAACTTTGTGATTTTGATAGCAAGAAGCACCCACAATGCTCTATTTCAATCAATACCTTACTGAGAGTGCCACAGGTTATGGAATAGGTTCACTATAGGAATTTTGGATCGAGATAGCCAGATTAAGAATGAAGTAATAACAAAATACAGAAGAACAATTAGCAATTTTAAAATAGGAGTTAGTTTAATAAATTTTCATTGAGGTAAATTGCTTCATTGCTGAATGATACATGATGGATTCTTTGGGTCCTTTTTTGGCAGCAAAAATTTACAATGCACTAAAGATTGTAATAAAGCATAAAACGGTTTGTGGGACTATAAAGGACCATGTAAGAAAGTGATCTGTCTCAGATCAAAATGACGAGATATTAAGGCTTCAATTTTTTACATCCTGAATAAATATAATGGGCAAACTTGTTACAACAAACAAGCCTCCCCTTGTGCTGCAGCTCTGACCCACACAGAAATAACTGGTAGGATCTGTCTGCTTCCAAACAGAGCACCCCAAGCTCTCACTAATAAGTAATTTCTAAAAATATTTCACCTGATCTCTGGCTTCTGATTTCCTTGGAAACCTTTTGGAATTTTACATTGAGCACCCAATCACAAAAAAATAATGTGCAGAGAAACAGCCAGTGCTTACAAACTGAGAGTGGATGTGCTCTGTTAGATGGGGCTTATGTTCAGTATCACATTTTAGACTACATGACCTTACAGCAAAACTGTGCCTGGCACATAATCAATTACTACTAAATGCTTCCTAGGGCTGCTCTTGTGTGAGAAAAGTAAGATTTGTATGCACTGTATAAGTACTAATTTATAGTACCTTGCTACACAGTTAATGAATGAAAGATGAGTAAAACTTGCCACCTGATCAGGTTCTGCTTCAGAATGATAGCCATTGTGTCCATCCTGAATCTCCTGCTTTGCATGAGGCAGCAGTAGGACAAGAGAGAAGTAACAGCAAAAAAATTGCAGACAACAGGTGAAAGGACAGAATCGTATCTTTTTTTGTTTCCCTTTTTAAAATTTCCTTTAAAAGACAGTATATACTTTAATTCCAGTTCTGCTTTCCAAAATCTTCTACTCCTGGCACAGGCTACTTTCCACAGAAGGAAATCCAAGTTATTAGCACCATCCTTTGAATGTTACTTGGCACAACACAAAATGAAAAATTTACTCCCTGTTTCACAAAAGAGTCAGCGCTGGTAGATAAGAACATAAAAGTATGTACTGTCTTTTTAAGACAAATAACCTTACAATGAAGAAAATTAATTTCAAATATGCCACATGCTTATCAATAGAAGAAATTGAGTACGAGTTGCAATGGCAGCATTATGGGAAAACTCATGCACGATCTTTCACAGAAAAAAATAGGTCGACATCAAATAGAAGTATCTAGACAATTAAAAAAGGCTTTGCTGTGTAGAACATGTTGTAATTGAACTCTCAACCTTATAGTTTTACATATCTTTCCAGCAACTTCTATGTTGTTACTTGAAACTTGGCCAGTAACTTTATAGAATCTAAAATTACTCCTCACAGCAAAATATGCAAACAATTCACATGTTCACGTTAATTTATTTTTGCATCAACTGGCAGCAAATCTTGAACATTAATTGAATTTGTTTAATAAATATAAGGTCCTTTTGCACACCAGAGAGAAGCACAAATGTCATGGGGTCACTTGAAGGAATTGTTTTAACACATTCAGCCAAGAATGTTCTTCCGCCTTCTTTCTTTAACAACTGCAGAGAAGTTGAGCTCATGACAGTCCATTACTCCCAGTTTAAATGCAAAGAGCTTCTCGCTTGGTCAGACTGTAAAATCAGCCTCAGTCTACATTAACAAGTGTTTGTTAGAAGTAAATTTTTCTTTTTAGAGTATTTTTACAGAACCCTCAAGAAAGAGCTTAGAAGGAGGATTTCAGATATCTTCAGATAATTTGAACACTACATGAGTTATAGAAGTTGTAATTAATTAAAAAACCTTTTCAATTAAAGGACTTGAAGGACTACTAACTAATAAAGGACTACTAACATTTAGGTATGGGTAGAATTCTGTTCTATAGAAATTTCTTATATTTCAGATCATAATTATGTTGTTTCTGAAATCAAAGAAAAGGAGACATTGTGATCTCTCGAAGAAAACCAGCAGGACAATGAGCAAATACACCAAAAAAATTTAAATATATGAAAGACAAAGAAGCAGAGGAGACCATTCAAATATCAAAGCCTTTACATAAAACTGGGAACAACTGAACAAAACCAGTTTTTGTTACTCAACTCAGACCAATTATCTGAAGCATTATCTATTCAAAAGAAAAAAAAAAAGATCAACTTGTGGATTTGTATGGTTGGGCTAAACACATCATTTTTAAATATGTAAACAACAGATGAGAAAAAGAAATCATTCAGACTTCATCTCTTGATTTCAGACTGAACAAGAGGTCTTTGTCTGAATAAAAGTGTTGGACACATTTCATGAACAATGTCAGAACACTATCCAGATCATTTCTCACTCCATAAATGTTACTAAGAGAGAGGGGCAAGAAAACAAGGCATGCCCTTCATAATCTTCAATGAACAATGGGCAAGGCCTAGCCTCAAAATTATCATTAAAAAGATGCAGGTCATTGCACTAGTGCCTAACTTGAAATCTAACTTTCAATCCTATTACAGCTTGGTAACAACTAATCTAAAACAAGTACAAAGGCAAGCATGAATTTGGAACTTATTTAAATAGGACAAACACAGACATAATGCTTTTACCACTGGTATTCTTTAGCATAGACATGTTAGAGCTGCTAACACAGTATTCTGCAGTCTGAAGCACGTAAACCTGAATTGCAAGCATCCATTTTGTCAAAATTAATGTAATAAAACTGAAGTTAGTATTGCACATTCACAACATAATTTTAAAATATTGCTCTCTTACACATTGACTTTTACTGCTCACGAAAACATTGTAATGTATATAAAGCATTTCTGTGGCAAAGAAGCTGTTGCACTGCATAGCAAAATGGTCTGACTGGTTCATAAAACCCATTAATGAGGTAAAGAACGCTTGACACACCAAGATCTCACACAGCACAAGAGACACACAGGTAGGAGGCTGTTCACTGCTAGCCAAAGGTAATCTTACCCGTATAACTGGCCTCCTGTACACCTGTTAGTTAAAATATAAAATGTTATCCAATGAAACACACAGATTTGATTTGTTAAAGATACTGTATCTTATTTAATCAGATTTTTGAAAGAACTCTACTCCCAAATATTTTAATTATAGCTGGATTGTGAAGAGACAAAACAAAACTATGCAGAACTAACAACTCTCACTTGCAGAAATGTTTCGGTCTAAAAAAAAAAAAATCTCTGCCACTTCATTTTAGTGATGTAACAAATTCCAAGCTCTTTGGAAACATTCATTCCTAATCACCCTTTTATTCTGCTACACTGTGCTATTGTTAAAAGAGAAGAAAGAGCCTGGTAATCCTTCTAGGTGGAAGACAATAAGCCTGCACTAACAGCCATGAAGGAGAGGCACCGGACCTTTCAGAAAAAGACAACTCTCCTCAGCTTCTGAAGGTGTTTGTAGCCGGCAGCTACAATCTGAGCCATTCTCATTTACACGAGTCCCTCATTGAAGAGCACTCTGCAGGCAGAGCATGTGTCAGAGAAGACACACAAAGCAGAGCTGAGATCACGGTGCTGTAGGGTTTAGCAAGCAAGAGCTCCCCCAGTGCTCTCCAGCTCTGATCATTCCATCAGCTGCCCCCTTTGCTTCCCTCCTCCCTGGGAAGTCACAGAAGAGTAACTCTGTTAGATACAAGAATCAATAAATTTATCTGGCTTTGCAAACATATGAATTTAAACAATAAAAAGGGATGAAACAAAGAATGAAAAAGTGAGTTCCTGGTAAATCCAGCACAAACTAACAGAACTGCCTGAGCAGTTCCAGAAGCAAACACACACATCTGACCCGACCTGAAGGTTCTCAGTTGCAGGATAGTCTCTAAATGCAGCAATTCAAGGTAACCAAAGGCAATGAAGACCCAGAAAAGTGCATCAAAAGAGAAAGATGCCTCAAAAGAAAACTGAGCTGTCATATGGGCACTGTCTTTTCACGTGTGGATTCCACAATAATAATGAACAAACCCAACCTGTTAGTGGTACTGAGTAAGCAACTATAAAAAATTCCATCACGTTATATACAAATATGGGATTTCAAATCACAGCAGAGCAATGATGCCAAATACAAATTATCCACAAAAATTCTTAATTTAAACCATCAGGCTTAAATCCTTTTCTTTCATTTCTCAGAGACAGAGAATGAAGTAGAATTTTAATTAGGCCTTGAAAGATTTATTCCTGTTAAATAATATCTGAGATGAGTTTGGTATAGTGATGGAAGTTATTCAAAATTAAACAATGCTCTTCATCACAGAGGAATGCATTCTTCTCAGAGACAAACTGAACATCAAGCTTACACACTTGGATTTTATTATAATGAAATCCTTGGCAAATACAACATCAACAGATGTAATGCAACGTTTCCCACAGTGTTTCACCAAAAATATTGGCCTTGACCTGGAGCAAGCATTTGCAATTCAGCTGGTGTAGTATAGGAGAGTTACTCTTTACAAACTGCTGACTGTGCCAACAGTGTGAAACTCTGTTCAGGTTGAACTAAAAAAATACACTACAGTCAAAAACACTTAGTGGACTCATCTCAGACTCAGGCTGAATCTGACCTGCTGTCACTCAATCTAAAATACACTGTCTCCAGACAACACACTTTATAATCACAGAGCATATGTGAAATAAAATCTAGTTAAAACAAGAAAAAGAGATTAAAATCTTCCTTTGCCCATTCTCTAAGAAGACAATAAAACTTCCTACAAATGTAGGAAGAAAAAGGGATCTAGACAGCAGCAAGTTGGGTTTCTTAAAGGGAATTGAAACATGGGTAGCTTTGGTCACGTTGTGCCCCTGCTCCATTCCTGACAGCTGAGTTGAGTGGCTGCATGAAGGGAGCAGCCAGTGAGAGTGAAAGAACAGGGGCACAACAGCCCAGTGGAACTCAGGAAAAACAGACTGTGCTGTCACTACCTTAGTGATAAAAATGTTGCTGGGAGGGAACGAAAAAGGTGACTTGTATGTTTGTTTGATGTTAATTTCTGTGTCTCTAGAGAAACTCCATCAAAAATGATACTCAGTTATGTTCCCTGCACAGTAACAAATACATTCATTTATTTTCTGTGAAATCTGAAGAGGTCAATTCTGTACTCTGGATAATACACACTAGAAACCATTTCAACCTGTAACTATAATCTACCAATTATTGTATATAGTAATCAAAAGACAAGACAACTCACTTTTGATGCTTTATTCAAAACATAGACTTTTAAAATTTCCTTTCACTTCTCTGTACATTTTTATTCTGTGGACTTCAATGGCACTATTCTAAATATGGAGGAAAACAGGAAGCAAATTCAAAATATTCCTACACATAATTAGATGTTTCTAGTTCTGAGACAGTGATCACTCAAATACTTACCACCTGCTGATCAAGATAGCAAGGACCTTCCCCATCTTCCACTTTTGTATCTTAAAACAAATCAATGCATTCCTCAAGTCACTTACCCTGTAGTCTCTGGACACACTCTCTGATGGCACAGACCCTGAAATCTGACTCGAAATGGTTGCAGCAATCAGCTGTTTACACCACTCCACGTGGGATCCAGTCGGGCTACAAAACCAGAAATTTCAAATTATTTAGCAGGAATTCAAAATGCGTATTTTGAACAGCACAGCAGCTGAGCAGATCCAGAAAGCAACACAGTAAGCGATCACTAATGTCATAAAACTTAATTTGCTTTGTGGGCAGAATACAATTATTTTATTGATCAAATTAGGAAAAAGAATTTTACTAGATCATGTCAGAGACACAGAGCTGTCACAAGGTGAAGGTCCTAGGAACTTAAAAAAATGTTCTGTTCCTTATCCAGTGTAATTTTTACTATTCACACGCTTTTTTCTTAAAGCCGTGCATGGAATGAGTTCAGCCAAGTAATAGGAAAACTCCTTACACTGTCCTTATTAATACGTCCTGTTAATTATTAAGATGTTAATTATTCTGTAAATCCTCAGAATTAAATCACATTACGTTAGCATTAAAAAATTTAAGCTATACTAATGTTGTATTCTATATTCAATGTTGAAAATACATGTTTTCTAAAGGGCAACTTCTAGTTAGCTGCATTTTTTTTTCCAATTCATGAAATAAATAATAATTACTTTATTTATTAAAATATCCTGGGTAATTTTCAGGGTGGGCTTTCCCATGCCACAGCACTGAGCTGTACAGTGTAGGGTGTTTACAAGAACCTTAAAGCATCTGAAAAACCTCAGGTGATGCAATTTGAGAACAGTCCCCTGAACTAGTGCTGCTCACAAGTACTGAGAGGGAGAAGCAATGAGAGCCTGAAGTGCACTAGCTCTGCTTCAACACACACGGGAATCCAAGGAAAAACTTGGGAATGCCAGAGGGAACTGCTCCCCGGGTGTTACCACAGCCGCAGCTGATATCTCAGATAACTGCCACTTCTCTTCAAACCATTCAGCTCTGCTCTTCTACAGATTGAATGCTTATTCAGAAGTCAAATACAGAAAAAAAAAGTTATTTTTTTTTTAAAACTTAATTCATTAATTAGCTTTGGATTCAATGAATTGACTCCATGACATTGAAGTGAATATACTTACACATACCCAGCACCCAGAAGGTTCACCACAGCTCGGACATTAAGAGGGTGGGGTAACAGCCTTAGTGACCAATTACTACTGAATTACTCTTTCCTTACGTTAACTCTGTCATATAGCTAGGTGTGTATAAGGCACAGATCCATGCAACAACGTCATATCTGAAATGGAAGATCTTTCCAAACTTTGCTGATAAATTTTAATAGCTTTTTTCCCCACCTGCACATTCTAAACAGGACTAGATTCTCACAAGGTTGTTTTGCAACTAATACAGATCTATGACAGGTCCTGCTTTAACAAAGGTAAGCCTCAGGTTAGTGCTGAACTCAAACCCAGATTTACTTAGAGAACGTTCAAGTTTTGCAAAAGAGCCCAATGCCTAAATCCTACAGTAATCCTTTTCTTACGTCATTTATTTCACCTTCTCTCACATCTCTTTAATTTCCAGTGTAGCTCCTTAGGGTTTGCCTAAGTTTGTTTTCAAATAAGCACTTGGTTGTTAATTAAGAAAAGAATTTATTTTTCTGCGGCTTATCTTCACAAGGAATCACTACATCAACAGAGCTAACAGCAGCAGGAAAAGGAGTATGAATGAAGAACCATCCCCTGAGAGCAGCGCAGGGGACTGTGTCAGTGCTGCACAGAACACGGATCACACCGTGCACCGCTGGGGCACACACACTACTGATGGCCTTTGAATTCTGCCTCACCTGCAGTCACACACACCAGCCTGGCCTGGTACAAAGTACTGGCAAACAAGTGAACTATACGACAAATGGCCATATAACCGGCCCAGGGTAGAGCAAGATGAAAATCAGGATAAGAAACTGCATTAATAACGAAAAAATGGACATTTGATTTCCATCCTCACTAGAAGGATGTTAACCCCCAGGTTTCTACAAACAGAAAAAAGAGGGAATACAGAGACTGGAACCCAGGACTGATTTAAAATACTATTTTTTATTTAGTTTTCGTCAGGGTGAGATTTCCGTTCACTTCTACTTCTTGTCTCAGGATTATTAAGCTCAGTTCTGGAGCCCGCCTTCAGCTGGAAACTCTTGAGTGAAGGGATGTTTCTGCCAGGGGCGGGACCAGGGAGAGCCTGGCCCCGTCCTGGGGAGACCCTGCGGACCCCCCGCACACACGTACCCGGGACACACCGCACACCGCTGAGGGGGCACAGCGCTGCCTGGGGACAGCCCCACCTCTGCAGATTAAACACACGCCCGGAAAAAAAGCCCCAAACCAATCGGGAAGAGACTCAAAAGCCGCGGCCGGTCTCGGCCCCAGTTGGCAGGACGCTGCCCCAGTCCTCGGGCCGGAGCCCCGCGGCCGCCTCAGCAGCACACGGCGAGCGCAGAGGAAACTTTGACACCAGCCGGTTCCCGCCGCCGCCCGGCAGCCGCCCTCAGACCGCAGCGTCTCGGCCCGGAGGGGCTCGGGGAGGCCGCCCCGAGGCCGGGACACCGCGCTCGGCCGAGGCCCGGCCCGAAGGGCGCCCGCCGCCTCCCCCGCCCGGCCCCGGAGCCGCGGCGCCCCCTCCCTCTCCCGCCGCCCGGGCCGTCCCCGCTCACCTGTCCAGGGTCTCGGTGCTGGGCTGCCGCGACCCCGCGCCCGCCGCCGCGGCGCCCCCCGCCCGCACGGCTCTCCGGCTCACGCCGCCGCCCTCCACCGCCGGCCCCGCGGCCGCCGCCGCCCGCTCCATGGTTCCGGCCGCGCCGGGGAGATGGCGGGCGGACTCCCGCCCTGTCCGCGGCGCCCCGGCCCGGCCGCCCGAGCCCGGCCCGCTGGGGCCCCGGCGGCGCCGAGCGCTGTCACCTGGCGGCCGCGCGTTCCCAGCGGCCCCCGCGCCGGCAGAGTGGGCGGGCGGGCGGCGAGGCCCAGCCGGGCTCAGGGAGGGAGGGGAGGGAGGGCCGGGGCAGCTCCCGCCCGCCGCCCATCGCGGCCCCGGCACCCAGACAGACACACGGCCGGCGCGCCAGGAAATAGGGATGGTGGAGGCAGAGAGTTGAGCACTGACATCTTTATTTCCCCCTCCCCGCACATACACGGCAGACGGATGATGGGCGCCGGAGACGGAGGGCCCGGCTCCAGAGCAGCCCCGCGGGGTCCGGGGAGAGCGGCTGATACGGTTAGTGAGGAAGCGGGAAGAGTCCTGCGCTGTTACACGTCGTGTTTTCTCATGCGGGACAGAATGCTCGCTGCGACACACCACCTGAACTCAAGGCAGAGGTTAACAATACATCAGGAGGTAGCACACAAGTCATGTCTTGGGTACAGCCGTGACAGTGATGCTGGGGGAAGGGTAAGGCATGAGCAAATAAAGGCGGCATTCAACAAATACTCTGTCTAAATAAGTAACAGAAGCCCAGCACAAAACCTAGCTTATTCTCCTCATGTCCGTGTAAGGAAGAGCATAAAACCCCTAAACTAGCATTCCAAGACGGACATTCCTTATGGGATGTTGGGCATTCATTGCTGGGGATGCTGACACCCCAGCTCTGCTTTTTCACCCCTCCTAGAAAAGGCACTCAGCGCCTGCAAAGTTTCATCTCCGCGACCCTCAGAAGCTTCCCCAAGTGTGCTCCTGGCAGGGAACGGGCTGCAGTGTGCACAGAGGTCTGTGCACAACGACAGCCCAGAGCACCCAGTTATGGGGGAAGCTTTGTTTTCTTAGCATTGATAAGTTTGTATGCCTACATTCACAAGTAGTATTTTCCAGAACATATTAGATTAAAATCTCCTTTATGTTGGTCTCATATGTAAAAACAATTAAAACATGTATCTTATCTGCTGACTTGAAAATTTCCAAGCCCACACAGAGCCATGTTAGAGAGCTTCAAAGACAAATTCAGCTGAAGAGTAATACAAAGTAATATGTAATGAAGTAAGTGCAAAAAAAGATCCTTTTCATTCATTATATTACACTTTCCCAAATGTAAAAGGTTATCATGTAGTGTTTATACAGTAAAAACTATTAGATTTTCAGAACTTTTTCACTCAGAAACGTCACCAACATGGTAAACTCAAATACAGAAACTTTAAATATTCTAATAAAAATAGGGTTGCTGTTCTTTTTTTAATAAACCACAATTAAGTAGAAGTATACCAGAGTATGCATAGCTTTCAAAATGTAAAGTACCTCATGAACAACTGAGTATCCTTCTTCATTTATCTGATGTAATGGATCTTACCTTAACAAGTCAAGATTGGGGGACAACATTGTTATTTTGGATACACATACAGGAAAGCATAGATGGGAGAATGAAATTTAGAGGACAAAAGTCATATCATTCTGTGTATTTAGAACATACATGCTGTATGCTCTGAACTTCCCTGAAAACATAGTGCAACTCAGTGCATAGACTGAATTAAATCCAGAGGCGGTATATTTTTATTCCTTTGAAAAAATACTGTTTTAAATACTCAATGTCCTCTAAACTTTGACTTCTTTCATGGAACTATACCTTTAAATTTAGCTTTCATATGCAAAATATTTACACTTTATAAACTTGCAGAATTTCTAATAAACTATATTATATACACTTACACAAAACTTAATTTATATATAATCCTATTATATCTTGCAGACCAAAACTCACCACATGTACAATAATTTACAATGACAAGCCTCAAGCATTAAAATATCTCCTTTAAAATAACAATATTAGAGTCCTTTACAGATCCTGATTTGCAGTATTTCCTGGATTGCCTAAATATCATTAAACTTCTGAGAATATGCAAAATTTGAATTAAATATCAAGAGCAAAGTTTGTGCTGTCATAAGAAATGCTTGCAACTATTTAAAAAAATACCTGAAAGGAACAAATTAAAGATTTACAAAAAGCCTCTGAAAGGTAGGCTTGAAACTAGAGCTCACTTGAATGTTCAATATAAGTGCACACATTATATGCAAAACCGAAGCCCCTTAAATACTTTAGAATAAATTTGCTGAATAGGAGTTAAATTAAACAGTAAAGTATAAATGTACAAGTTTTCAAAATTATTTATAACTGAGATTTTTTGTCTACTTTGGTATAAAAGCTCCTTTAAACAGGCACATTTATTTTTTAGAAGACAAACAGAAGCTTTAATACTATGGCTATTGCTGGGTATTTAAGCAATTTCTCTATGGTTCTGTTTTTAATTATAAAAACTTCCTTTTGGAATTTAATTCTGTATTAATTCAAAGAACCAATACTGTCCACAGTGATAATTTGTACTAGTGCTGAACAGCTAGCCCAAACAGAACTTGTCAGAATCCAGTACAACTTTCATTTGTTTTAAAAAATAAATGAATTTATAATAAAAAAGTTTCTTTTATTCTGATATCTACTGAGCTGTTTGAATTTTTTATTTAGAAGCATATCAGTGAAATGCCTTCCATATTTCTGTTTATTTAAAAAACGGAAAATTTGGAGTTCTCAGGTAATCAGAAAGTTTTCAACACTCCTTTCTGACATCTTGCAATAGTGAGGTTCATGAGAGAAAAATAAATTCTAACATATTCCTAACAGGAATACAGACCTAATTTTATACAATGTGAATATTCCTATTGCCATTATTATGTTTATTCACGACAGGTAAGACTGAGCATGAATTTCCTTACAGAAACATGACCTAAAATGTAATAAATTAAAGCATTCTTCTGAAAACAATAAATCGATTTCCTTTCAATTGTACCAGACCTACCAAAATAACTCTTAAAGCCCTCCACAGCTATGAGTTGATCAATAATGTTCCCAGTCCACAGGTTCTGAAAGGCACATAATCCAAGAGTTGGGTTTGTTTTGAAGTCCTTCTCAAATGAAGACAGTCTAAAACAATTTGTGTTAGGACAGTCTAATATAAGGCATTAGAATATTCCTCTTTATGCTATAGATTCTATGTTAAGCACCACTTGCTATTACAGTATAGAAAGAAGCCAACATTTTCTTCAAAAATGTGTTTGTACTTGGGACACCATTTGTGAGGGAGATGTTGATGAGGCTGATGAATTGGATATCTTAGAATTATTTGTGATCTGAAGCTCTTCAAGTCTCCTGATATAATCATCGCGCAAGGCCAGGAGCTCCATGTAACGCTGCTCCACAGGGTTTGGCTGCTGGGAAGAGATCTGTGTTAGTCTTGGCACTTCACTCCCACTACTCTACACAGGCTGCTCCAGTCTCTGGGGCTTCCTGGCAAGGTGGAGCAAGTCATAGCTAAACACAAATACTCATTGCTGCAACCTGAGAGCCCTCTGCCTTCCAGCTGTCTCCCCCAAAGGCAATCTTTGCACAGAATCATTTGTCCTAACTCAGTAAAATTGGCCACCACTCCCTGGATATGGATTTTATTTTCTTGTTAGCTAATATTGTGTGCAAGATAGTTACTCGTATACTTTGACCAAAGCTTTTTTCTTGACTTACTAAAAGGTTTTAGAGTCCAGAAGCCAAATGTCTCAGCATCTTCCCTAAAACTCAGTGTTTAGCCAGATTATTTTGGCTACACTGATCAGATTAAGATCCATGTCTTCAGCTTAAATAACTTCTCTCACTGATGAAATTTACTTGAGTTTTCAATAGTAAATCTTCAACTTAGTGTAAATAAACAAATTAAACTTTTAAAGTGAATTCTCTAAGTCAACTTGCATGTGTTTAAAATCAATTGCTCTGGCTTTCAGGAGATTACTCATAAAAGAGCCTTTTAACTATTTCCACTATGAGCTTAAATTCCTTTTCAGAGCAATGAAACAAATGGAAAACTATTACAAATGCCCAAAGCAGAGGGAAAGCCTAAAATTCCCTTCAGCTGAATAAACCTGCCTAGAGGTTGTTGCTGTTTCAGTTAACTGGCCTGTAATTTAAAGCTATCAGCAGTGGAGTTTCAGCAGCAAATGGTGAAACACCTCCCCAGTTCCAAACCAGTTCAACCAGCACTCTGAGGTGCACCACTCACTGTGCACACATATGAGGATTGTGATGAATGCTGAGGGCACCTCTGGAAGTTGGATCGATGCTGAATGTGGGTACTAAGATGACTGGTGATGTAGGATAATAGTTCTGCTAGCAGAACATACTTCTAAGGGATTGCACTAAGAAAGGTCATTAAAAAAAAAGATTTATGTCACATGGTCATGTTCATTATTCAGTTGCTTAAAAAATTTCATGTGCAGAAAAAAAAGGTTGCATTTTGTGTACAAAAATGGTGAAAGTGAGGGACCAGTAGTAGCAGCATGGAATACTGTCACTTGGGTTTGCATTTCTAAGGAGAAATTCCTGCCAAAAAGCTCTCCCAAATAATGGAAAACTGCATTTTTAAATATAGCTACAGCTAATCTGCATGCCTTATAATCCTTCACTTTCTAAAATAAATCTTTATATTCACCTTTTGCAAAACACCCTCATCTTTCACAACAAGCAACAAAAGCTTTAAAACCAGAACTTTCAATTCCAATAGGTAATGTACTTGTAAAAAGCCGTAGCAAACTTTCCTGAAGCCTCTAAAGTACTGTAAAATAATACAGGAGATCAGCTGTGGAAAAGGAAGTATATTGCTTGAAAACTACTGACACATTCAAAGGGCTAGACTGTGAAGACTGCTTCTGTCAAACAAATTGCTCCTCTATCTTCTTCTACTCAAATCTTCACAAGCTGTTGGAAAGGACAAAAAAGTCTCTGTACACAATCTTTATGTGCCACATGGCTGAGATTTCCAGCAAGCCTGTAACACACTGAGTGTCCACATGGATTAAAATGACAGAACTGAACTATGTGTCATCTGATAAAAGCTTTTCTGGACATCCAATCTGATCCACTTGGATAATTTCTGGTAACAGGTTTCATCCACAGTGCAAACAATGCTGGGTCATCAATGTTACATTAAAAAAAATGAAATCTTACCATCAATACATATAGATTTGAAAGAGAAAGGACTCAACAGGTCATTTCATTCATAAATTGTTTCATACTCTCTCTCAGCAAAAGGAGAAAGAGCAAGCAAATGCAACTGTGTTTGTGTTGCTAATGCCTCAACTCTTCAGGGATCAGCAAGCCCCATTTCTAAGCACTGTCACTCAGGATTTAGCAGCATCAAATGTCCTTAGATATGTGTCCAAGAAAAAGGGCCAGAAAGAGCTCAAGGATGACTTGCTACTAAACAGGGATATAAGTTCAATGAGCTAAGAGAGAACTACAATAATTACTTTTACTTTTTGCTTTCCATCTTTACAAATTTAACATTAAAAACCTGAACAGATTACAGGCACTGTTGTACAAGTCAGTTACGGCACAAAATCCTTGTCTCCAATGTCTAACAGCATTGTTTGCACGTTACAGAGAATTGACTTACTTGTTGCCGAATCCTTGGGTTCCACCTGATGTAGTAATTGACCCAGAGCTCCAAATGCCTCATGCTGGCTACTGGATAGAGTGCTCGATTCAGCTCCTTACTATAAAAAGGGTTGGTGTATTTTGATTTTTCACTGTTTATCAAAGACCATAATGATAACGTTTTCTCAGTCACTTTCTAAAATGAAATCGAAATAAGAACAGTAAATATTCACATAAAATTGAGACATCCATCATAGAAGCCACTGTTGCATTCTAAAATCAGTACACTTCTGGTTTACTTAGATGTATAAGACATTACTGTACTAGAAAGATTCCAAACCCAGTGCTTGACAAGTATTTTAGTGACTGCATGGCACTACTCTATGAGAAAAAAAGCCAGTTCTAGATCACTGTCTGCAAGGTCTATAACAAAACACAATCCAACCAAAATTTTTGCAGTCACCTAGAGTAAAGAAAGCAATGCAATGACACAATCAGGAGTCTGACCAACCTCTTTTTCTCTGAGCAACTCGCTGTTATACAGGAAAGTGCCAAACCGGCAACTGTACAAGTGATCCAGGATTGTAATCAGGAACTGCTCATTGAATTCAAAGGCCGTAGGAAACTAAAATCAGGAAAGACAAACTCATTATTTACATGGAAAATGCAGAGGGATAGGCACATGCTCTGGTTAAAAGGCTAAAGGTAGAGTTTAGAAGTGTGGATACATCTACAAATAATTTTTTTATTTAAATAATTATTTAAATAATTATAATAATTTAAATAATTATTAAGGTAATATTATTAAGGTAATACTTCTATGTACTTTATAGTGGACTAAGTATTCCAATGACACAAGGTGTTGAGCTTTCTCAAACTAGCCACTGAAAAATCTCTTAAAATGTTCTACCTACCTTTAATTTATAAGAATAATAAAATACATGGTTTTTATACACACACACTTACTAGCAAGACAAAATAAGATCTCTTCAGTGCACTCTTACAGTGCAGCACCACGCAGACAAAGGTTGTGATCCTTAGCCCTAAATGGACTAAGTTCACTGCTTTTTTTCATTACTTACTGACATTACAATGTATAAATTACAGCACTCAAAAGCTCCCTGGCTTCCTTTTTAAGCCTTGACAAACATGTGCCCCTGCAGTTTAAGGGACAGCTTCACAAAATGGTCAAACAAAACAGTAGACCCCTTTAAGAGAGCTGGGTGCAATTGCTGTAGCAGCTTTCTGCTGGGTATGAAACATCCCTCAGGATGTGTCAGAATCCCAAATCCAGGAACACCAGCCATGCCTGCACAGCCAGTGCCATGTCCAGCAACATAACCATAGCCTGTATATCATTTTCAAGAAGTAAATACACTCTTTTTTACTGCAGGTCAGAGGAGGGGGCTATGCTGTCCTCTTCAAATACTTTTTTCAAACAAATAAAGATGTAGGGTTTTAATTCAGTAATCTCTTCACACTGTTACCTTCTGAAGAAGGCCACAACATACCTGTTTAGACATCTGCCACACACAATCAATAAACTGGAGGAAGATGGGTGATCTGTCTGCATCAGCATGATTTTTATCTCCGTGGCCTATTCTCTGAAATGAATCAAAGCAGCCTCCTGTTAACTGAAATACGCTATTTTATGGCAACAGACAAGGTTTCTTATTTTGTACTAGAGCATTCATTCTTTTGCAATAAAGCACCCCACTGTTATAATTTCAAAATTAATTGCTGCACCAAGGAGGAGAGATTCAGATACAGAAAAATACTGCAAAGCTGTTCAAAGATGTCTGAAAAAAAAAATCCTAACTGATAACTGGTCCTGTTATAAAACCCTGCTGATTATCAGACAAGCAGAACTGTTGAAGCATCCATTGCTTAACAAATAATCAAGATAAATTCTGAACTATATTTACATGGTAAGTCTGTCAAAAGCCAAGTTGCATACTTTTATTTTAAGCCACTGCAGGATCTCAATCATCAAATTATTCACATATAATCATCTTCTCCTCTACACTTGAACCTTAACATTCACCCTGAGATAGTAGGCAAACATGAACAAGAGCAAAAAAAAAATTCATGTTCTTGACACAAATTAACAGATTGTTAAAGTTTGGGTGAGCCCCTTATTCTGAGGTGCCCAAAGTAACAATCAAAGGAATTTGCCCCACAGACAAAAAGTAGACTTGATAAAAGCTGTTTACTTCCTTTCTGCATTTGATAGCTGATAACTGTAAGAGATTCAGGGAAAAAGAGTTTCTATTCATTCCATAATTGTTTGAATGTACTTGCTGGAGGAGACAAAAGAAAAGCAGGTGTGTTGACCTAAGATATTGTCTATCTGCCTGTAAGATAGCAAGCTTAATGCCTCAAGGACATGAAAAATCATACGAGCAGCACACTACTCTGCACAATGGCTTGCAAAATAGTTTAAAATAATAGAATTGAATGGGGGGGAGATGAGGGACTGCAGCTGAACTCAGTCAACAGTAACAAATGACTAAAAAGGGCTATAAAGAAGAAAACCAAATTGGCTTCCTTGCTCTTCAGTTTTCATGGTCTGAAGTACTTGTTAACCATTAAGAGTCATATATGTCTGAGAATATTCCATTAGGCACAAAATACCCATGCAAGTAACTTCTACTGAAGTTGTAGAAACTTCTTACTGCCAATGACAAGTTCCAGCACCAACAAGCAACATTGTTGTAATGTTTATAGTAAGTAACAGCAGTCTCCCTGGCAACCTAATCTGCTCCTCCAGGTTCCTCATACCGATTTCCTGGTTAAATGGTTAGCTGCCACATTTAGAAAAAAGTTCCACTAAGGCTCTGAAAAGCTTTCTAACACAAACAGAATGAACAGGGTCTCTTCCTCAGAATATTCTGCAAATTTTCCGAGAAAATGATTCACATACCTGTGAAATATTAAGGACTTGCTATGGAAGCAACTGCTTAACCTTCTGAGCTTCTAACCTTCTGCCCAGAAGGCAACTGAACATAAGTACAGCCAGCACTACCAGTGACAGCCTCTTGGGAGCTGTTATGACAAGTTTAGAATACTTTGGAATCAGCACACAATATCTCACTTAGAAGACACTGGCCAGACTCATTCATCTGCTTCTTGTGACAGTCAAAACAGTCCAAAGAAAGAGCGACAGAGAATCTCATGTCCCAGCTTCATCTGATCTTCAGCTGAAGAATTTGAGAGGACACCATTTTTCTGCCCTCTTATTTTCTTTACTCAACAATCACAATGACCCTAGCAATTGTATGCTTTTAAAATGATGCAAAGGACAAAAATATGAGTTCTCAGAGAAAGAATACCAAGAAAAATATTGATCAAACAGGTCCAAACCCAAAAGTTCTGCTCAGTTTACCTGGAAACGTTTCAAATCTAAATTCAAAAACAATGAAAGGAATTATCAAACGCTGATGCAAAGCGAGCAGTTTAACACATCAAGCTTTTCAGAAAGTTAACACTGCACAATTATCTTCTGATTCTTACTGATGCAAACTTGTGTCCAAAGCCTATCCACTCCTTCTGCACCAGGACTTCGAAGCCCTCAATGGTTCTGTAGTAGCTGTCCAGCATGAGCATGGCCAGGGAGGTGAGCTGGGCCGTGCGGTCCCAGCCGTCGCTGCAGTGAACCAGCACCGAGCTGCGGCCCGAGGACACCTTGTCTGCCACCTGGATGGCTCCTGTCAGCACCAGCTGCCAAACACAACACACAGATTAGTTCTGCTCAAATCACAATGCTAAGTTGATTTCTTTGTATCTGAATTAATGCTGCTCGCATTAAAAGAGCAGCGTAGTTAATTGGAGAAGAATTTTCTAGGAGATCAAGTGAATTTCTTGCATAAAAATAGAGAAACAGATTGGTTCCCTAATCCCTTAGTAAGATCAAATTCATCTCACAGCAAATTCTTAAAAAACGGGGCAGGAAACAGTAACCTTGATAAACCAAAGAACATAAGCTTCTTTTTCAAAGAAAGAGGGGATTTACCATAGGACATACTCTGTAAAAATTCAGTGTTATTTCATTTGACTCCTTTCTTTGAACTAAATGACTGAATTATCTCAGATGTTGGAAAAAAGAGCTTGCAACCTTCTAATATACTTATTTTCCAAATATTAAATTAAGATGAAAATTTTATTAAGTAGGATTCATTACATAATACTCTAATTACTTTTCCACAACTGTACTTGAGGCAAAAGATTCAAAGGTCAACTAGTAAGAACATTGGTAAATTACCAGCTTAAGTATTTTATTTGTGCTACCAGACAAAAACTACAAAATTTAAAAATGAATTTACAAAATTTATTTACAAAACCATAATTCACAAAAAAAAAGTCACATACACACTGACAACTAAAGTATTTACTAATATTTCACAATGACAATCATCTGCAGGCCTGTATTGCAAGAAACCAAAATAAATCAGTTCTCACAGATGTAAAGCCAATCAAAGAAAGGATTCCTCTACTAAAGACTCTTAACTTGAGGCAACAAATATTCAATGTCATGTACTGTTGCTTAGTTATGAGTCTCAGAACATACTCTTAAGATTAGTTGGCTAAAACAGCCAACACTCAGGGATGTTGTTTTTGTAGTCCAAGTAGTTTGATGTGTTCTAGGACTGCTTCAAAGCTTAGCAATGAAAGCAAGTATGATATGATAGATTTGGACAAACAATCAAGGAAAAGTTACCTTTATATGTTCTAACCAATGGGTTGATTCCAGACTTGACAACCAATGTGATTCCTCCACATTAGGATAAACAATGTCCTTCAGCTTCTTCAAAGACTCCCGCATGACGTGAATATTGTGAATGTCCAAGAAGAAAAGTTCTGCATTGGGATATGCATCTTCACCTTCATATCCTCCCCCAGTTGCCTACAAACGAGAGATCTGAAATTAACTTTAGTCATATAGATACTCCTTTCAACAGAAAAGAAAGGAATGAAGTCATCTGACATGGAAGTAGACAAAAGTGATAAAATGTTTGGCCAAATAAATTTAAATTTAAGAGTTCAGTTAAGAATATCTTTAATTTAAAAATTATGTTCAAGCGTCTTAGATTCTGTCTCTAATAAGTAAATTAACAATAACATTAAAGTTTACTTTAAACTAACTTTTCTAAAATGAAATTTTAGTGCTAAAGACTGAACATGTATTTAGACTGTTAAGCTATTAAGGAGCCACATAATTAAAGTGTCTGTTCTGCTGCTCTTTCAAAATATTTCAACCACCACCACTGCAGAGGATGTGCCTGGTCACAAAAGGAAGCAGAAAACGCACACGTATTTTAGAGCACAATGCCACCAATGAGACTTTCCAAAGAAAAACATGAAATTGTTTGGGTTGGAAAAGGTCTTTAACATCATTGACTCCAACCATTAATCCAGCAGTGCCAGGCCCACCACTAAACCACACCCTCAAGTGCCACATCTTTTAAATACTTCCAGGGACAGTGATTCAACCACTTCCCTGGACAGCCTTTCCACAAATAAAATTTTCATGATCTCCAATCTAAATCTCCCCTGGTGCAACTTGAGGCCGTTTCCTCTTGCCCCATCACTTGTTACTTGGGAGAAGAGACTGACTCCCACCTGGCTACAACCTCCTTTCAGGCAGTTGTATAAAGTGATAAGGTGCCCCCTGAGCCTCCTTTTCTTCAGACTTAACATCGGCTCCCCCAAGCTCAGAGAGCTGCAAAATTGCAGCATTACCTGCAGACAGCAAAAACATGCCATAAATTTGGATAAATAAATTTTGCCTTTACATGCCATTGCAGCCACCAGCTGTACATCAGACAGGAGCATAAAGCACTGTGTAGCTTTTCCCCATGAGTGCGACCTACACTGCTGTGCAGCAGCACAGGATCTCCACTCTGTGCTCTCTCTCTTCTTCTCAGACATAGGTTATTATCAGAGCTGCTAGGCTCTGCAGTGAAAGAAGCAATGAGTGTATTTTTCTCTTTGAGTATTCTGAAGTCTTTGTGAGGAATGATTGCAATTTCAGCATCAGGGCTGCTGAAGCTCCTGACTGTGCCTTGACTGATGTACATGGAACATGGCAATGCACGAGTAGCACAGCCCAATATTTTGCTTAGACAAATCTTCACAGCTGTTCACAAAATATTTTCAGTGCTGTTCCAAGCTGATTTGCACTTTTTAGGTCATTCTCCCTCAGACCAAGAAATGTACCCTACTGTGCCTACTGCTCTGATTGAGCATTGCATATTTAGACATATGAGGGGCTAATTAAAACATGTACATATCAAGTTTGCATATAAGACATTACCTTAAATATTTTCTGCAGTTCTTGGACAAACTCAATTTTTTGCCCCATTTGTTTCAAAGATGTAATTGACAATCTTTCCACAAGCCAAACAGAAAGATTACATGTTTTGTCCACCCATAAAAATTCAGTGTGCAGCGGATAATGGGATTTGCACAGTCAAATGCAAACAATTGAGGCAGACCTTCAAAATACAAACCATCAGGTTAAAACAGCCCCTAGGATAGGCTCTGAAAGAATGTGTGCTATAAACACAAACACAGTGGCAAAGCTTAACAAGCTACATTCCGTGTTACAGAGAAGGAGACTGCGCAGGTACAAATATGTGTCCCTAACTTGCACAGACTACCAGTATTATTGTCCCCCTTGAATTATTATTGTTATTCTTGAAAGCAACTTAACATTTGTTACACATAAACCTCTTAGATGCAAACAGGTTTTAACATTTTGTATTCCCTTCAGCACAAACACTGATGAAGACTCTGGTGTTCCACAAAACTATTGGGAAAGTAGAATTCCTCCTCTCCAGATAAGCACACTTATCATTTCACTCAGGTCTCAAACCCTATTGTGAGCTCAGTTCTCATGCTCTTTGCTGTGCAGACACACACTTCCACTAGTTAGTACTGAAGACAAGTCCCCTTCATTTGTGTTTGAAGTTCCATGACTAAGGGACTATCCCCAGGTGTGGCACATTCTCTTGTGAATGACAAAAGCATCAAACCTGTCTCCTTCAGCACCACTCCCTAACATGCTTTTTGCATATAGAGATGGAGCACCTCCATGTATACTGTGCTCCATGCCAAAAACAACACTGACACAGTGTGCTGGCATTATCTGAGCTTGCCTAAATAATCTAATCCTCAACAGAGTTGACAGGGGAGCAGAGAAGAAAATCCACAGGCACACCTTTTCTTCCTGGAAGTTAGAGACAATTCTTCAAGATCCAGGCTGTTCCAGTCTGGCCTGGTATATGATTCTGATCCCATTTAGGTTTTGATCACAGATAACAAAACAGTCACCCAGTAAAAACCATGTTTCTGTACTTACCAACTACAACACCTGGGGAAGAACAGGTACCAGGGTATCCAAGATTATACCCATACTGCTGTTTAGAGTGCTAGCACCCAAATTAAATTATTTATCACTTTTTCTTTATTTGCTGGATGCCAGGATAGGTCTGAAGTAGTCCATGTCATGGTTAGGAAGATCCAAACAAAGGATGCTTGTCAGTGAGCTTGGCTTTATGCACGCATCTTTTCTAGGATGCATTTTTCCCAGAGGATCTGAAGGTTGCACAGAGGTGGCCTGTCATTCCAACAGGGGACATGCCCCACAGCCCAGCCTACAGCTACCTCCCAGTGCAGACTGGAGTCATGCCCAGCTTCAGCCCCATGCTAAGATCTGTGCTTGGCTGAGAACAGACATGGTAGTGTGTCTGGAAATCCACATATGGTCCTGAAACTCTGCTTGCAGACCTACCTTAGACACTCCTGTCCTTTCATGGCCTTGTGTCTCAGTAATTGATTATATAAATTTATCTATATTAAGATTACTACTATTCCCCAAAACCTCCTCACAGAAAACTTCAAAGTAAGTCTCCTCCTGATTCCTTTCAAAAATAAGACATTAGAAGCATCTGTTTACCTTGTTTGCAACTGCATTGACATTGGGCCTGGCATCATAGATGGTCAGTTTGGAGATCTGCCCGTTGGCCTCTCTGATGACATCGAGGTACCTTTCATCATCTTTATTCCTCTTGCCACTCATTCCTACCAGGGGCTGACTGCAGCGCATGATGACAGCCTGGGTCTCTGGATGGATCCAGGAGAGAACCTGGTCACGGGGCAAACACACAGCACAGGAAACTCTTTTTAATTAAAAAAAAAAAAAACAAAAAACCAACCAAACCTTAAAACTTAAAACTGTGTTCTTTAAAATACACAGTATGAAAATTAACACCTTTCTTTTTATTTTTTCAAAGTATAATCCCTTGACATCTCAACTGCTTCTAGTCTCATAAAATTTAATAATAATCTTCAAAAGAGTTCTTATATATTTAATGCTTACTGAAATCATACTTATCTATATAATCCAATGTATTTTAATATTTTCCTACAAGTCTTAGGTTACACAAACAACCTGAAAGGTAAACTAATAACAAACACAGCAATCTCTGCTGAAACTAAAAAACAACTCAGGAGAATGAACTCATTGTAGAAATGGTGACTAAGATGCTCCAATTCTACAAAAACAACTTTTCCCTTTTTTTGGATAAGGAAGGGAAGTTGAACCTTTCTGCAGAATCTTGCATGTTTTCTCTTCTCTTTAAAGCACATTTTGTTCCCCAGCCCTCTTTACAAAGAGGAAGCACTGGAGCGAAGCACATGCTGTCTTTGTTGTTCTGAGCCAGAGAGGACTTGCCACAAAAGACACTGAGCTGCCCAGGGAACAGATGCAGTGCCAGAGATTAAAGATAAGCAAGAAACCCAAGAAGCAGCCAAAATATGCAAATTCACTGTTGAAAAACTTTAAGAAACAGTATCCTTACCCACTCTGAAAGTTGGGGGTTACAAAGTGAAAGAAGATCAGAGTTCAAACAAAAAAACCCCCAAAATCCAATCCTCAAAAAGTGCTCATTCTTGAGGTGTAGATCAGAAACGAGATCTGCCATTGGTGGGGGTGAGGATGAGTAGCTATTTCTTGACAAGAATGAAATTACTATTTAAAATTACTATTTTAATAAAATTACTATTACCAAGGAAATTACTCTCACTCTACAGGCATACCAAGAGGCCTGTCATGAATTTTGAGGCGACAGGGATGACACTGTGTTATTAGAACTATATGCACAGGCTATACATCACACATACGTATTCTATACACACTATATAGTATACAGATAAATGTGTGTACATATAATTATAGACAGTCTGTCAGTAAATACCATATCTAATAAATATTTGTCATATTGAGCAGTGCATCTGTTTGAAACTGAGATTCAAGGGAGCTTTCTGATACTGTCTAAGAATTCAGCACATCTTCCAAGTTTGCCAAAGAGAAATATCAGTTAAAACAAGTATTGGGATAGAAATTAGAATTTTCTATAGTGCTGTAAAGAGCTGATACATAGAAATTCTCTTACCTCATAGAATCTTCATTACAGAAACTCAAGAAGTCAAATGGGTTTCTCTTACTCTACAGATGAAAAAGCCCAAGAACTCACTAAAGAGACTATGCATGAGGTCTTATTTTAGGACTGAGCAGTGGAACTATGTTTAAATGCCATGTGGTTTGCTTGCAGGACATTTCTGATTACTTTTTTATGGGCATTCAGCAATAGTAACCAATGCATATGGCAGTGTGAGGCTCATTCCTCATTCAGGGAAACTGGCCCATTGTTACTGGGCAAGTCAAGTTAAAACCAATGAAGCCATCATGGGTGATTGCTATGGGGGAAAAACAGAAAAGTGGTTTGACCAAAACACCAGTTTCAAGCAGTGAAAACCAACAGCCAATCAAAACTATTTTGCCATAACTGTTGCCCTGACCTGTTCACATTTTTGTAGTGGAGTTTCTCACAGATTTTCATGTAAACAAAGTGATGTTTACATTCCTCTCTGGAGGAGAGACAATTGATGGAGTTCTAGTTTGATCAATGTAGTTGGAGAGGTGGCAACCTTCATCCTCCAATCCACGGTCATTGTCCAAAATCTATATAAACCCAAGTAGAAAAATAAATTTCTCTCTTTTTGCCCTGACGACCTGTGTGTGTGACGTTCTTTTTGTGTCCTATAGTGACAATAACCATTAACCATTTCCAAAAAAAAGCATCCCCTGCATCATGTTCAGCAAGAAGTTGTTTGGATGCAACTTTGAACCAGCCACACTGTTGTTGTAGAACATGAAAGAAAGATGAGAGACTACAAATATTTCAGAAGGCAATGAGCACAGAAAAAAGGCTTTTATTGTCTAATTCTTACTATCTTTTATAAGGTGTTCCCATACAGACTTAACATGGTTGGTGAATAGGAACGACACCTCTCTGATCCCATTGGTTAAACCAGAGAAACAGCAAAACGCCACTTGGAAAAAGACTGTTTTGAGAAAGGAGAGTTGTTTGCCAAGATTGTTTTGAGAAGAATCTTTCTTGAGAAATTTTTCCTTGGGTAAAAGTTAGCAGCTTCTAGCAGGCTAAAATCTCTCAGACCCAGAAGTATCAGGCCCAGACTACATCATCAGCCAAGTTCCATCAGCCAATACTCACTGGGATCCTATTTCGGGACCTGAAGGCAGCGACTTTCTTGAGATCCTCATCTGTGGCATTGTATGGCACGACCAGGAGCGAGGGGTACGTGTCACACAGCCCATAGTGCTCGTTAATGAAAGTCACTCGCCACCGCTCGTTAGGCAGCCCCTGAAATGTAAAATCAAGTTAGTCAACATGGTTTTGGCTGAACAAGTTATAATTCTGCCCCTGAATTTTACATGGCATTGTGGCCACGTGGCAACAATTGAACTAAGTACCGTTTCAAAGCAATAGAAGCAAAAAAGATTATAAGACCACACTAACCAGTTCATTGCAGATGGATTCACAGCCTTAAACAGCTGCAGAGCCACCTCATACCCCTATGCACACAATTCTAGCCTCATAGTAAGTTTAAAAACAATGACTGAAACTAGGAGATGTATTTCTTTAACTGTGGGGTTGAGGAAAGAAAATTACCTTCTCTCCTTCCCTAAAGCTCTGCTTTTCCACCTTCCCTGGTGAAGAGATGTGGGGGAAGAAGCCTCACTATAACCTTTCTTCCCTGTAGCCTGATACTACTATCAGGTTAAAAGTAAGATTTAGGGTAACTTTCTTATTGAGAAAGAACAATTCCTAGTTGCACCCTGACCAGTAAGACATTTCCAGGAGAAATACTGATAAATCTTCCACACAGGCACAGTGGGGTTTGTGGGGGTTTAACCTTTTTTGGGTCTTAGGCTTCTAAAGCATGAACCAAAAAAACTATGGAGGGTAAAAAAAATTATGGAAGTTCTTATTGTTTGCTATTTAATTTTTTTAATGTCATACTTTATTTATCTAACAGACATTTTAAAATGAAATCATCCTCTTTCATTGACGCTTTTCCAAGATCACAAAGAGCAAGGAAGAATACTGATAGACACCTGTCATTTCTCTAAAGCAATGTTGTTTCTAAAACAAGCTGCTTTTTTCCCCCTCCCACTTCATTTTGGGAAGAAAAACAAATCCAATCTATGTTTAGGACACTATAGTTACATATTTGGCACATTCTCCCCACTTGTGCTCACTTAGCAGTGGCATATTGTAAGAGGCATCAATAATTTCCTTCAAAGAGCAAAGATTACCTTCCTGTGACATTCTAGTTTTTTTTTAAAGGCTCAAGTGTTTTATTTCTTTTCTTTACTTTTCTTCAAGTTGCAATTCCATCCTCTCCCAACAGCTGATAAGAGAAATGTACAAACAGTAATTCCTCTATGCAAGTTGGGAGATGCGAAAGCACCAAACAACGGCAACTGTAATAACTCACCTGTCTCCTGTATTCAGACATGGGGTTATACACCATCCATCCATTTTCAGGAAATTTTTCTTCATTTACAAAGGCAAAAAAAAGCTGTAAGATATAAAGGAATTATTACACCAAACTCTGACTGAAAATGGCAAATATGAGGGCTCATCATCAGTTATACCCTAATGCTCTCTATAAAATAGGACTGGCTGCTCCATGCCAGCCCTACTCTGTCCACTTATACCTGGTGTATGTTGTTGCTGGGCTGTGTTCAACACTCAGCTCAGCACCAGCACCCACAGGCAAAGTTAATTGGCAAGAACTCTGCATTAATACAACTCAGCAATAGAAATGATGTAACTTACCATATTATGTGACTGGGGAAAAGCATATTTTGTGAGGACTTCAAATATATCTCTTCTACTGTGCCCTTCTTGTTTTAATGCAAACCGTAAATTCCTCATATCCTAAAACAAAACCATTATCTGTTAGGGGAACCAAAGCTGTAAGATGCTTTTCTCTGTACAAGTGCTATATTAGACACTAAACATGATTTAGAATCTGCCTGTAACACACCTCAAACCCTTGTGAATGTTCAGTTTTATTTCTTACCCCATAAAATAGAATAGAGTATAAGAATTGGACCAATAAAGTAGTACCACACTCTGTGTGCTGTCCAGTTTCAAAAAGCTCTTTTTAAATTTCTCTATAAGCATGTACTTTTCCCTTCCTATAAATAGGTAATCAGTGAGGAAAAATACCCTCTAGATTTCATTTCCTACTGAATTACTGGAAAGTCTTACTTTACAGGTTATATCTAATCCATAAGAGTTCTCTCCTCTGCTTGAAGCTCCTCCCATTTTTTCAATCCTTGAAATTACACCCAAAGGAACATTCAGTATCACAACTGGATCCTGCAAGAAAAGTTTGAGTAAGGAAAAGATTAATGTGAAAAGAGGACTCAAGCAAAATATTCTTGTGCATTCCAGAATAGAAAGCATACATGAAATACATACAGGAAACAAAAACATGTTTCTGCCTTGGAGTCTCCTCTCCCAGCATGCTATGAAGTCTGTACAGTCACTCTGTGCTTGAGCATCATCCAGTTTAACATGCCACAAAAATATTTCATGTCTTATTCAGTATGCAGGGAAAACTGCTACATACTGATTGCCCCTGCTTGCTAATACTGCTTTACTGATATATAGCATAAAGCAGAACTAAAGGAAAAAAAGACATTACTAGAACAGTTAGCTATAGCCAGAAAGCCATCAGTTCAACAGTCCAAAATCCTTGTTTTTTTTTAAAAAAAATATTATGAAAGAGATCACAAGCACATTTTACTCTCTTCCATGTCTGCTTATCAAACACAAGACCACTCCCCTACCCACATAAGGTTTTACTGATCAAAGTATTTTTCTCTTCTAACAGCAAGGACAATCAAAGTCTTGATTTACTGACAGCCATTTTAAGAACTATTGAACATCATTAGTTGCTGCCCTTCATCTATCACAGATTAAGTGTAAAGGGAACAGCCATCAAAAAAGCTCTGATAAAGCTATCAGTTCAGTGTAAGTGATAAAACTGTAATTTTACCAGGCAAAAAACACACTTTTACAACACATTTAACTTTAAAGAACTTACATTTTTATAAGGATTTCTCAGTGGCAATTACTATGTAGTCATTACAGAATTAAGATATAGGTATTACAAGCATTACAGACTATTTCAAGCAAAAAGCCTCTCATGCAATTCCACAAGCATATGTGTGCCAAAACTAAAACAAATGAACTGGCCACAAAATAAATCAAAGGCAGAAGGGGTGAACGGAAGGGAGTTTAAAGCCAACTCATTCCATGAAGTAATTGTGGCATTTTACTCACATTTTCCACACTTCTTAGGTACAGCCTGTAGTTGGTGATGTACACTCTTCCTTTAACAGGGCCATTAAATGGACACATATAAATAACATCCTTGTCTGTAAGAAATGTAGTGTTTCTTAAAAGATTGTGAAAAGACAAAATGAGAGCTAAGGACAGTATCACTTAAGTAGCAGTAAAATAAAATGAGAGCTGTACTCAGAGGTGAGTGAATTTAGAAAGTAATACATCTGAGTTTTATCTACTTGAATTATGAAGAAAATGTGAAAGACTCATATACTAAACCTGTCCAAATTAACTGCACAGATTTCAGCAGCCTTCCCTAGTTATATTTGTGTTTTCTTTCTCAGCACTACACAGGAGAGGGCAGGACACAGAACATGGAGTACTCTTATTACTGTATCAGTGTATTCACATCCCAGAACAAATACATTGTGGATACTGTTACACCATTCTGTAAACAATTCTCTACGAAGTAGTAGTTCCGGTTGTAGAGTGTTTAGGGAACTCACCATGCTGCAGAGAAACACTACATTTCAATTTGAGGCAATCAGAGTAGGGCCATCAGTAGTGTTTCAGCAAAGACAGTAACAGAACACTAACACATACTACTCAAAAAGATTTAAGTGAAGCAATGCAAGCAGAATCACAGAATTGTTAAGACTGGAAAAGATATCTCAGATCATTGAGTCCAACCATGAAATTAAAGACTTCCATTTATTTCTTCCTGTCCACTCATTTCTTTAGCCCAATCTATTGATCTGCCTTCCACAAAAAGTGCCCTATTCCAGTGCAGTGCCTCAAAGCACAGAGGATTTCCATAAGGATCACATCATACATCCATCTTAGTCACACACTCTCTCCCTCACACCTTCTTCATTAAAAACAGAACTACTTCCTCTGAATCACCACTTTGCTTTCAACTGAGCTGACCTTGTTTACAAATCCACCCAACAAATCTGGGCATAGGGGAGGAGAAGCTGCACCAGTAAAAGACAGACCCCAGCAAAGACTTCCATTTCAGGAAGAGCCTCATCAAGAAAAGAAAACTACACAGTACATTATTCTCCCCCATGCTACAGCATTTCTGTATGTAAAGGCCAGCAAGAGCAGAGAATCCCTGTTCATGCCCTCTTGTGTCAAGGAAGCCTAAGATGGTACTTTGGGAATTCACATTTAGGCTTAGATTCCACACCACTCCACAAGGTATCAATGCACGGTGGGTGGAACACAGAATTCTCCTGACTTCAGAAAGCTTGGAGGAGCCCTCACCACTCAACATGTGCTGCTTAATCTTAGATACAATTAGGACACAACTTGCAATTTCTTTATATGGGAAGATCTGCCATGTGTAGAAACTAAGATTTTAAACACTTCACAATTATTTGTGGTAAGTGATAAAAAGAATTTTTCACAATTTCATTGAAAAATTCATGACATTTCAGCATGACCTAATCTTTGTCCAAACCAGCCCAAATTACACGATTCAGTAAGATGAAAGTATCTGCCAGACTGCTGAACATCACTGCATCAGGCAGCTTTGGAGCTTCATACCTGTAACTCTGGTCTCTCCTGGCAGACGAGGTATTTCTTCATTTTGTTCCCAGTTAGTTCCATCTTTCAGAGTCTAAAGAAGAGAAGCACAGCAGCACATCACAGTTTATTTACAATTTCAAGTTCTAGATTAAAAATAAAACCAACCAAACTTAAAGGTAATTCCTGCTTGGGAAAGAACAGGTCTTGCTAAAGTAGAAATTCACAGACTGAACCAAAACAGGAACACACCACTGTCTTAAAATACAACTATGAAACACTTAAAGGTTGAACAGATCTGAAATATAAGCAGTTTTTAATCTTTCTCCTAAAAGAATAGTCAGTTATTCATATTAAATTGGAATTAAACCTCTATACTGTAAATTCTCTGGAAGTTTTGTGCATTTAATTTTCCAAGTACGTTGGGCTTGGAAGAACAAATCAACTGAAATTATTTAAGCAATGTAGTCACAACTGTCACACACAATCCACTCTTTTGTGACTTTCCCATATTCGGTAGTTTCTGTTTTGTTGCACCCTGGTTACATCATGTTCAGCTGCACAGCATTAGAAAGTAGAGGGGCATGACATTTAGATTGTTTTAATGTATTTTTCACTCTAGATAAACATCTTAAAACTGAGCCAGACAAACATAACAAGGTATAATGTAGCAATTGCAATACAGAAACAAAGTGCCAAAACTTTTCAACAATGCCACAGAATATTTCAAGGTAGAAAGCACAGATAAGAATAAGTACATTAGAACTGATTTTAAGGAGTCTCTCATTAGCTGTGATATAGAATAATTTGCCCATCCACTCTAAAAGATATTTAAATCATCTCAGTTAACTGTACTAGAACTTTAGCACTAAAAATAAGTATATACATTCAAGAAGCCATTTCAGTACTTATTTTTTAAACCAAATATACAAGACAATGCTCTCTGGGAACTCTGATGTAAAGAAATAACAGGAAAAAAGTTACACTTACCCTTTTACTTGAGGAGTTCTCCAAGGAGTTTGAAATATATTTAGGTGTTGATGATGAGGCCATGCCAGGTATCTGACAAGCAAACAAATTGGAGACTTAAACTTCCTCTCTGAGCTACAGATTATTTCCAGGAGAGATTTTAGACTTTTGAGGTCCACAGGTAGACATCAAGAACTAAAAAGAATATTTTGCACACTACTAGTAATTCAAAAAATTACACAATCCCTTGTAATTGAAGGTTACTATTCAAAAACATCCAAATCTAACAAGAAATTCATTACTAGCTTTGCAATTGGGTCTTATTATAAGGAATATTCTGACTCAAGCTCTATAATGGGAATTCAGATGTTGGAATATGAGTATTAGTTCAGTAAACAGACATTAGAGTGCTTGTTTTAAGTCACTGCATACACATATTATGAAATGCTACCTATTTGGAGTATTATTGCACGGCTCTTGAAGTCACAAGCATGTAAATACTCCCAAGTGGTTCAAGTTTAAAAAACAAAACCAGAAAAAGCCAGACTTCCACAGTACTTCTATGTTTGAAAATAATCTCCCACTTCCTAAATGGAGCTCCAGTTAGCACACCAGAAGAATAAGTGTCCAACAACCTTCATCTATTTAAAGGAAAAGGATTCTCCTTGTTTTTTAAATGGTATTAAAGACAGAATCTTGTGTGACAGAGGGTTCATCACCTTAATTTCCCAATATTGCACAAGGGAATTCCAGAACTAACACTGGGAAAACACCTCCCTTTCGCTACTCCCTCTATGAACCAATCTGACATCACACAGCAGTCCTGAAGAGATGGTTTGTTTGGGGGGGAATGATTACAGACTCACAGTCTTTGTTTCTACTGCACAAATTTGTAGTTGCTAAAAAGCACTGTCTCTCTCCTCTGAACACTGGAAAGTTTGGCCAGATCTTTGCACCATGAAAAGCAGCCCATGCTCCTGTGTAACACTGGGCTGACAGTGACACTGCAACAGTCCTGAGACAGCAACACATTAAACTGCAAGAGGAAAAATGTTTTGACATCATTTTAGCAGTACATGAATGTGTCTGTTCAGGAATAAAATGGAAAACCACATCCTGACGTTCTACAGGTTACCCAAGTCATTCATATCTCATTAAGAACACAGGAAACTTGACATTGTGTTCCAAACTGCAATATTCAGTGATACAGCTTATCAGTAAAAAAATCACATCCCCCCCCCCAAAAAAAAACCAAACCAAAACCAAAACCAAAAAAAAACAACCAAAAAACCAAACAACATTAAAAAGGAACACACATTCAGTCGAAAAATTGAAGAAAACAAGTTTTTGAATGCCACAGAGCCTGTGTGACCCTGCACACAGAGGTTACTGCCTCCCTTCTGGGTCTCCAGCTATCTTAACTTTCTTCAAACACTGAAACAGGGGCCCTGAACTATTTTTACTGCAACGTCAACAATTTCAATGAATAGCCATTAGCAATCAAAATTAAATCATTATCCTTTCAAACTACCCACCACAGAAATACTGTTGCAACACTGGAGTCTAATATTTTGACTATAGAGTATTAAGAGAAGATATTTTCACAGCTTTTCTTTCCTTGCAATACCTTACATACTATAAAGGTAGATTCAACTTCTGCTATATTGCTATGCCAACTCATCAACATCCAATACTTGTTCAGATGAGATTCTTCAATTTATAGAAGCTTAAGATTTTATAAAGGTAAAAGGCATATTTACTCAGAAGGTTGTTTTAAAAAACTTTCCATACGAAGTGTCCTTTTTTTTTATATTTTAAGTGAGAAATGCCAGGTGAGGCAAAGGCACAGCAGCCCCAGTTTTTCTGTCAGCAGAGACTAAGTAATTTGAGCTCATATAAATTTAAATTAAGGCTGCACCAACCACAAGAGACAAGAGAGCACAAACAAGTCCTAGAAAAGAGACTTTTAAAGGATGTGACAACCCTGGCTAGATCTGCAGTGCAAAATGGGAATTCTGACTGCAGCAGGTACCAGCACACCCGAGCTGGGTGTTGATCCTGCAGCCACAGAAGAGCCCAGCAGAGCCCACTCAGGACCCTGCACTAACCTCAGAGCCAGCCCCCTGCCAGAGCTCAGGAAAACAAAAGCTTGTTTGGACACTCCTGGTGCCCTCCAATCACAGTGTACTCCTGCTGCTCACACAGGGAACAGCACCAAGTGTTTCAAAAGCCTTCTGTTTGCTCCTTGGCCTTCTGTATTATTTCCTCCCCTTACTGCACATTCAGTAAGTTTGGGCTGAACTGTAGCATTGCATGAGGTGAGTTATGATTCTGAAATAATCCAGAACACTGACTACAATTCACATTGAGAAAAGTTAAAAGAAATAGGCAGAGACCCTGTCAGGCTCTCAGAAAAAAAATCTCTTTGAGGAACCTGAAAAGAGAGCAGGACAGAGCTCCCCTTCACCCCACCAGACCACTCGAAGCAAACAAGATGTGTGTGGTCTTGCAGCAGATGTTTATGTTTCTGTGTATGCAAGTTTACTTTGTCTAAGATTCCCCCAATTCTCCCCAAGACCTATTTCTTTAAACATATTTTACAGTGAGAATAAATTCATTATCTGACTTCAACTTCTATAGAAAACTTCCCTTTTGAATTGCAACCAACTACTCTGATTCATTTCCAACGCTTCAGTGATGCAAATTAGGCTTATTCAGAGCTAATCAAGTTGAATAAATATGTAATGAAGATAAGGTGTTATCTGTCACAGTATTTTTTAAATCCATCAAAAATTTTCACTAAAATTATTGTGAGTTGATTTCATCAGTATGCAAGTGGAAAAATACTACTAATGCTAAAAAAAATATTTTGCTTTGAAATCCAGTCATACCTAAAAATCCCAAATACTAATAAGCATATTTATAACCACCCACATTTCAGTAAATAAACTAAGTCCTAGTAATTAATTACAGAGCACTCATTAGACAACATTTAGAACAGTGTCCATTTTTGGACCCCAGAACAAGACAGGCTTTGATAAATTGCAACAAGTTCAGCTGAGGTTTCCCAAGAGGAGCAGAACATGGAGCACCTGCCCTCCTGCAGTGAGAGGCTGAAGGGGCTGGGAATTGCTCAGCCTGGAGAGGAGAGAGCCTCAGTGGGACCTCACAGCTGCCCACTGCTCTCTCTGAGGTGGCTGCTGAGAAGGCAGAGCCAGGGCCTTCAAAGTGATGAGTGACAAGATACAACAGAAATCCAAACAAACTGGATTCCAGCTGGATTTCAGGCAAAAAAGAACAACAGACCCCTTCTTTTGGACTGTAAGGCGGTCAGGCTGTGAAAACAGGCCCCAAGGAAGCTGCACTCTTCATCCTCAGAAGTTTCTAAGACCCAGCTAGAGAGAGCTTTGAGCAAAGGGTTGAACTGGAGGCCTCCTGAGGTCCCTACCAACCTGGATTGTGTTTCTGTGATCTTCAGACAATAGACAAGATTAAGTTCTCATTAAAAGTACCCATCAAACAAGGACACACCCTTCAGGAAATGGACTTCTCCATATCATGAGAAAAGTTTTCAAAAACATTTAAAACAAACATTAAATATTTCCTTTCTTTAATATTATTTCTTAATCTGTCTAATTGTAGAAGCAGCTTCTCGCAGCCACCCAAAGCAATATTACCATGAACAATTAAAAAAAACATACTCCACCACAGTCTTAAAATAGCTACAAGTTTCTCATTATCACAGAGCAGCAGTAGTCCTTCCACACAGGGAGAAATCTTTCAAGTAGTTTTCCACTGCAAGCACATTTCATTCCCCGGTATCAATCGTGTGTATTTCTAGAGTTGCACAAAATTGCTAACCATACAAAGCTCACACTTGTAAGCAGCTGAACAGAAAGGGAATTACTCTGCAAATTTAAAACAAATCAGACAACTTCGTGATATTCTGCAGTTAGCAATAATTGAACATTCATTCCTGAATCTAGAACAGCAAGGAGACAAAGCAATTTTACTGGATTTAACTTGAGCTGATAAACAAAGCTTTGTCAAAATCATGAGAACTTAATATAGTAACACTATCAAGAAATGGAGGCTTGGTGATCTTACAATAACAATTAAACTACTTGGAATCTGTGTTTTCATTAAACATGATATTTACACTTGTGCTTCCTGGGATTCATGGGAATGGAGACACACAGAGCAATGTTTGAAAGTTATGCTGGTAAGAGTTTTCCTTGCCATAGTAACAACATACAGAGCCAGTAGGAATATAATGCCTTGTGTTTCCTCTATAAATTAAAAGCATAAAATACAAAGTCCTAAAACCAAAGGCACGTCTGCCAGAACCACAACTGCACAGAAAAGATAATAGATAACATGTAGGATTTCAGAAATAACATGCAGAATAGCACAGAACTCTAGGAATTTCTAAGACAGTATCAAAGTTTAGCTAGGAAAACTGCAAAGGAGAAAGGCAAAAAAAAAAAAAAAAAAAGTATTTCACCTTAATTATTAAGCAGAAAAGAACATAAATCCTGTACTAAATATATATGGAAAGGCAGCAGTCTTGAAGTGTCTTAGATGCCAACAGCAGCATCTAAGTTATCAGAGTCACCAAAATAAGCACCAGCTATGTCTAACACTAGTAAATAGTTCTTTAATCCAATGAAGCCAAGAGTAGTTATTCATCTTACTAAAGGTTAATTTTAGGATAAGATATAAAGACATACAGGGGTACAAAACAAGACACAAGAAAGATCTAAGGCAATAAAGGCAGTTTTCCAGACATCACCTGTCCCTAATCAAACAAAACAGAACACAGTGAGACAACAGTGCCACAACCAACTAATCAAGTCCACAGAAATGCATCTCTTTCAAGCTCATTTAACCAGTTATATTTTAGCACAAAGGAACTATACTCAAAAACAAAAACAAGGCAGCAGATGTCTCAAAAGTTACAATGCTACAAAAAAAGAAGGCGCATAAAGCGTAGCATTCCCGTTTCAAAAAAGTTAAAATATGCAAACAACTAAAACCCCACAGAAAACCTGCACCAGAAAAATACTTGCTGATATGTATTTCCAAAGGATAGAAACCCAACAACCATTTCCTGCAATAGTGAAAGATACCAGTGCAGGGGAGATTTAGAATCAAAACTACTTGGGCTAGAAGGGACCTCTATAAGTCCTGCAACAATCAGGGACATCTTTAAGTAGATGAGGTCACTCAGAGTCCTGTCCAACCTGACCCCAAATGTTTCCAGGGATGAGGCATCCTGTCTGGGCAGCCTGTGACAGTGTCTCCACCATCCTTGTGAAAAGCTTTTTCATTTAACTAGTCTAAATTGACCCTCTTTTACATCAAATCATTACCCTCGTCCTATCAAAAAAGCTCCTGATAAAAAGCCTGTGCTCACCTTCCATTTAGACTCCCTTTAGGCACTGGAAAGTGCTCTAAGGTCTTCCTGGAGCCTTCTCTTCTCCAGGCTGAAGATCCCTGACCCTCAGCCTGTCTTCAGAGAAAGATATTCCAGTCCACGATCATTAACCATAACGATGTTGTTTGTGCTCTCTTATCTCAACTGACAGATCACTGAATCTCCTATTTCCGCTTCACCATCACTTTTACAGGGTCTAAAATCCTTCCAGGCATAACCTTTCAGTAATGGAGGTCACAGCCCTCACCTTTCCTCAAGTGGATCCTCATGATTCTACTGATCTGAGACTGGATTATGCCACTAGTGGGTCTTCTCCCTTATGTCTAAATAACATTCCCTATTCCCATGTACTTACTAAATCTACATTTTCCAGGGAAATCATATGAGCTTTCAAGTCTCCCTGAAAGCCTTACCAATTCAAGTTGCAAGCAGAACACAAAGCATGTCAGCAGTGCAAGCCTCAATGGAATACTGTCCATACGGAATCTATCTGCCCTTCTGCACTGATGTTTCCAAGTCAGTTATATCAAATTCATCAATAATCACTATATTAAAAAAAAAACAACTGTATCCTACAAAAACATTATCACAAAACCCCTCTCAATCCAAAGCTGTTTGCTCAGCACCAATTCTACATCAGGCTTGCCATCCCTAAGAAAGATGCACTTCAGAATTGTTGCCAATTCTCTGCTAGACTACACAGCAGCTGCACAACTCAACACAGACTGCTGAATTTGTTTGTGAAGAGCCAGAAGGCCTCCCTTCTCCCAGAAAAAGCATTCTCTTGTTCCCTAATGTGCCCTGCATTTGACAGGTCAAGTCATTGTTCCCAAAGGATTCAACACAAACAAATACAAACAAACAAAATTCACAACAGTCAAGTGACTGCTAATTTACCAAACCGATTAAAGTGTCAGTTGCTGCCCACTCAGAGTTTACAGGCTCACTAGAGTAGGGAGTTTTCAAGATATCACAAGGAAGACCTCACACTAACAAAAAACTGGTGTCCTGACAATGGCAATCTACAAATGGCAGCAAAAGAAACAACTTGGCAGAAAGTTTGGCAGAAAATTTCTCAGTGCCACCAGATCCTTCTTACACACTTCTATGTATAAGTTTCTTAAAAAGAAAAACCTCTTGTAGCCCATACATAGAAGACAGGTATTGAATAAAGAATAGATGGAGGAATTAAAAAAAAAAAATCTCAGTTCTGTCTTGATTGATATTTCTCCTGTCTGCATTTGAAGTTTTTTGTTTTACTGTCTTAACATTAAGTGGAATTTAACTCCCACCCTATTTTCAAAGTAAATCACAACTTTCAACAACACTTAACATAAAAGTCTGTTACTTTTTCTAATTATCAACCCAATTGCTAACTCCTTTAATATTCTATTGAAAATACAGTTTAGGATGATATCCTGGCAAGCTTTCTTTTAAGAGAATCACAAATGCTCTCACAAAGAGAGGTGACAGAATAGAACACATGCCATCATGGGATCTGAGAGATAATTTTTGTGCTTTATATCACTATTACAAACAAAAGCAGCACCTTCTTTAGTAGTAATACATATAATTATTTGCTAAGGCCTGTTTACCAGCAATTGTCAAATTCCTTGCAATTTATGCTAACAATCATTTCTGTCCACTTGTACTCATTTACTGCTAATTTTGTATTTGTTCTATGTGTACTACCTTTCCCTTGCCATGATTGGACTGAACTGCTTCTTAATATTCAGTCCGGTAGCTGAGTTGTGAAGTGGAAGTTCAGTCCTGTGAGTGGATCAAAGGAGCAGTGGTTTTCCCTCTAACAGCTAAATCTACCCAGATTAGGTGGCATGACAGAAGTCAGTGGGTTTTTTTTCAAGAAAGCATTTGTCAGATTACCTCTAGAATCAACAATACATCTGTAGGAAAACTATGCCTGAAGGCTGATCCGTGGCTTTCTAAACCCACCCAGTCTATTTTCACTCCTTCAAATCCCCTGCAGGGAATGCATACCTCCCACATTGTCAAAAGCTGATGCAGTTGACAGGAAAGCCTATGGGACAGCAAACACAGCTTCCCAGTTTTCTATTAAGAAAGCCTTCAGTTGCTCTCTGCTCATTCTTCTTGAAAGACAACCCCTTAGGCCACCGTAGTTCTGTTGCTAAAGATTTAACTGATGATTCCACAGGAGAAATGGAAATTGCATCTGTTATTCAATGATGTACTGTACTAAAAAATGACACTGTAACAGTTAAAAAACTACATCCCCCTACCCAGGCTTTCCTCCCAACTTTCCTTTAAGAACATGTATAACCCATCAGACTCATCCTCTGCCATCTGCTGTTTGGTTCCATCTTCCACTGCAGGAATGCACATAATACCAAGGAGAAAATACCATTCTGAGCTAGTCTGTGCTTAAAAAGGTAGACTAAGTAGACTATGATGAAGTAATTTATAAATCATTGTTTAATTCCATCCCTAAGAAAGGAGACATTGGGGCCACCCTGCCTAAGTCACTCATGGGGCAGCACCACACTTTTGGGGGTCCTCTCTTTCAAGCTTTGCTGGGCACAGAAACTTGGACATTTTCCACACTGATGAGTCCAGTCACATCCCAGTCTCTGCTGCACAGCCTTTCAACTTTCTACATGCAACAACACTGCACACGAGTTACTTAGATATGGCTGGGAAAAACCACATTCTATCTTACACAAAAGTTTACTACGGTCCACTTAAAAGCACTTACTTTTGTTCTCTCTTGCTCAGAAGTCTCCAGATTTAGCCAGTCATTTCAGTTGTATAAAATAGAGATGCCCACTTCGGTGTCAGATGACAGGAAACTTCTGTTCATTCCTTCAACTTTACAACAACATTTGACTCCTGTGTCGTAGCTGGCCTCTAATAGGAATGGAACAGGTAGGAAGACATTGTTAGCACTGCCAGAAAATTTCAAGTGACATTACTTTTAAAAACTTCAGAAAGGAAGCAAAATACCAGAATAGTTGCTATTAAAAACATTCTGGAGAAAGAAAACAAACAGCACAAGTTCTTTTTACGTTTTACCTTATGTCAGAAGGCTTGGCATCAAGTAGGTGGAATTAAAAACTTTCTCTTCTAACACTCTAAGAACCGGTTTTAAAATGTTGCTAAGTCAGTTTCTTTTCCCAAATACCCTTAGGAATGACTTTCAGAAAAAAAGCTGTGTAACTTGGCAAAGTCAGAACCAACAGACCATGAAACAAAAAACTTACTTCTACCCAATTAAAGTTCTTAGAGAAACTGGTATTTTGTGTCCTTTAAAACAACACACACAACATCTACAGTTACTTCTCATTAAATCAGTTGTGCACTCTAAATTAACTATTGGTAATTAACTCTGTAACGACACACAGGAATAGAACAGCACCAGGGTTTGATCAACCTTGACGACGCTCATCTCTTCAGCAAGTGTGTTTTGTGCAAGTTTCCTTCTGCACAAGCACAGAATGATAAACAGTGCAAAAAAGAGAGAATTCTACATTTGATTGAAAACAGCTCTATAGCTCATCTCCTGGGACACTTGCCACACGATGAAGTCACACTCAGCACCAGAAGTTCCGTGTGTTAACACTCTGTTAATAACTGTACAGTCTAACTTTTTAAACCACAAATTAACTTTAAAAAAAAAAAAGGAAGGAAGAGGTTCTGGTTTTACATCATACTATTCCTGCACCACGAGATACCTTCAAATCTGGCTAATGATAAACAAATATATGACCCCTGGCAAGCAACGGGCACAATTCCTGCCCCAGAGAAGTAGCCGAGCCATAGATACAAGCTACTTTTTAAACATCCAGTTTTTGTCAGTGCCTATTGTGGCAAATCAATCTACAGACCCACAACAAAACATTCTCAATTTTAACACTGAGTTAGCCTATGCTGCTTTTACAGCACTAAGAAAAATGGGGATTTCTGTGAAAAATGTTAATACCTTTCTTATGCTCTTAAAACACGTAAATCTAAAAAAAGCCCACAGCAACAAACCAAAATCCACCAACCATACCGAGTAAAAAACATGCCTTCTGATTGCCACAACACAAAAAACAGCGAGCAGAAAGTCTGTCATCTGCAAGAATGATTTCTTGCTTAAAATAAACTAAAAAGTTTGCTCCGAAACGGAAGGGTTCAGCTTTTCAGCCCTCAACATTGAACGAAGTCACACGCCTCAGAACAAAATTTAAGCCAGCCAGAAACGAACACTACAGCGGCTTAAAGGTCTGAAAGAGAATCAATAGCACTCGGGATATTTTCACATCACAGGAGAGGATTTAACAGGAAAGACAAAAATGACACTTCAGAAGCGTCTACTGAGCCACACTCCAGCAGCGTCTCGCTCCCAGATGGATGCGGCACATCGGGGTGTCAATCAGGAGAAGGCACGAACAGCCCGGGCAACCGAGCCCCGACACTGCTGGGCCCCGCACCGACACCGCACCGACACCGCCCGGGGCCCCAACAACACACACAGCGGCCCCGCGCCGGGGCTCACCGACACTGCCGGGCCCCAACAACACAGAGCGCTCCCGCACCGGCACTCAGCGGCACTCCCGGGCCGCAAAGACACGCAGCAGCCCCTCACCGGCACTCGCCGACACTCTCTGGCCCCAATGACACGCCACGGCCCCACACCGGCACTCACCGACGCTTCCCAAGGCGGCGCCGCCGCCGCCGCGGGCCCGAATACGGCGCTCACGTGACGGGCCCGCGCCCGTCCCACGCCGCGGGGGCTGCCGGGAGCTGCGGCCGAGGGGGCGGGACTGGGGGGGAGGGGGGCGCTCCAAGCAGGGCGGGTTCACTGTGGGCGGGGCTTCTCCGGAGGGGCGGGGCGGGGCCACGCGCTGGGGGCGGGGCTTCTCCGGAGGGGCGGGGCGGGAGCGGCTCCCTCAGGCCGTGAGGGCGGCGGGGCTCGATGGAGGCCTGAGGCCCTCGGGGCCCCGTCCCCGTCCCCGGCCCCGTCCCCGGCCCCGGCCCCGGCCCCGGCCCCGGCCCCGGCCCCGGCCCCGCCCCGCAGAGCGGTCTCGAACGAAACACCCGGGAAAAAGAAATGGGAGGAAAGGGATGTGCGGCCAGTGTGAAGCTGATGGAGTAATCAGACACCCCTTCTGGATGCCCACTGGACACCAATGAACATTATAATAGAAGGAGTACGCGATAAGAATAAACACTATGATGAAAGAAGCAAATGATTTGGCGATGCAATAGCAGGGGTATTAGTCATGTAAAATTAAAATGAAATAAAAATTGTCGATAAAATGGCCTGCTGGCCTGTACAGGTGCCTGTCTGGAGGGCAGCACAGAGATTGGGGCACTCTCTGTGGTCTGATGGTCTGCTCTCAGGGAAACAGGATTTGTGATATTGTCAAGCCTTTTTGATGTCATAAAGCATATTTTTGAGTTACAAAACAGCAGTGTCCACCTTCTCCTAGTGACTGATCCTAACTTGACCTCCGTCAGCAAAGGACAATTCCTCTCTGCTTGCGATACCACAAAAGAGCTGATCAAAGAAAAAATAACGAAAAAAAAAATAATACAAAAAGTAACTTAGGTTCCTTTGTGAGCAATTAGGAACTCAATACTTGGTTTAAGCAGATCTCAGCCCCAGCAGCGCTCCCCTCACACCTGCACAGGGCCGGCACTGGCTCCTCTGAGGGAAGATCATCCCCTGCCAGCTCACGAGCATCAGACCAACAACTATATCAAACACACTATACCCCCTCTGCTTTTCCATGGCTTCTTGAAAAAGTCTTCATCCAGTTTAATTTTGGCAGCGACTTCTTCTCTATGAACAAATAGTTACACCATCTGAAGAGTAATGCATAAAATTATTGTTAAAATTACTGTGCTGTGGCTTCTTCTGAAAGTACTGCTTGCCTTGTACAAAGGCATGGTTCACCTCCAAGAGCCTCAGTTTTAGGTGTCATCATTAGTATCAACTATTTACATCTGGAATTCCGAAAACTTTAGAGAATCAGAACCAGAAAAAAAAAACAAGGGAATTGAGCTGGTGCCTCTTATGACAGAAAAAAAACCCTGTTTCTGAAGTGAAAAATATTTTTCTACAGTAAGCACGAAGCTACATGTTTTACATTAATAAGCAGCAGGAGTAAGCAGTGAGCAAAAGAAGATGAAATATTCACCTCCCTCACACAAGCAGCCTTGTCTGTTTTTTGTGGTGTGATATACCTTTGCCTCTGACATTATCCTCTCAGGAAAGGTTAGCTAAAAAATCCACTGATGCAGTTTTGAAGTCTTGCTTTGATGTATTCCAGTGTGCTATTTCCAATTGTAAATAATGTATTGTTTCATAGATATATATGTATATATGTAAAGGTCTACATACCTCTATGTATACACATAGAGGCTCCTTTATTTGATCATTCTGTCAAGGTTTCATTCAAATAATGTTTTAAAGGTTTTTCTCTGTCATGAGAACTAGAACTCCTTTCTGACACTTCATGACTCAGATCACTAAAAGCGCTCTTCCCGAATGTTCTCTTAAATTTATTTCCATCAGTTTTGTCCTACATTTTTTCTAGTCTGGCTTATGCCCTTTGCATTTCTTCCAGAAGACAAAATCCCAAACAGCCTCTTGCTCATCTTTAATGATCTTTAGTGATCACAACTACTATTCCACCTGCATCTGTCAAGGGAAATACTCTCCACTCTTGTTCAGTGACCAACCTTTCCCTTTTTCTCCTCCTACATTTCTAAGACATCTGCTGGCACATTTTTGAGGGACTGTTTCTTACATTCCTTCTGGCTTCCAGTCAGTATTAACCAGGCCTTTCTCCTTGGGTCGCTGCTGTAGCCACTACATGCTGTATCCCCAGTTAATGTGTACTGTGACCACAGCTCAAGTGACCTTTTCCACTCATTTTTTCCCCAGCTGTTTCTCCTCAATGCAGATTGACTTGCTTTCCTAAAAAACTTCAGCTTGTATCTCTAGTACCTTCTTATGACTCTTCTGTGTGACTTCACCTTCCACTGCACTCAGTCACAAATATCCTGTGATTCCCACACCTAGCATAAATTATTAATAGTTTGTTAATAATGTGGGACATGAGTGAAGTGTGGGGATGTTTAGGCTCTCTCTCTATTTCTGAGCCTGGTCCTCGTTCTGTTGTATTGCAGGATGTGGTGCCTCAGTTGTAATCAGCCCAGACGGCACACAAATACTCCAGCCTCCAATCCCTGCACCATCTGGATAAAAACTGGTTAATTGACAATGCTAATGTTATTTTCAGCTCAGTACAGTCAAAATACTGTCAAGCCTTGTCCCACAAGTACTCTCTACTTTATCTATTACACTATTATCTGCCTGTATGTAATCATCTTTGACTCAGACCTTTCCCTAGCCCTTTATGGTCAGACTATGTCTAAATCTGTCCATATAGCTAAAACTCCCATCTTCTCAAATCTCAATTACTGCAGCATCCTTTCCCTTGGCCTTGAAAAATATAACCTTGTCTTACTCATATTTATTGAGAACACTACTACAGTGACCATTTTTCTTAGTCTGTCATTCTCTCCATGTTATTCCACTTTTTCATCCCCGTTCTGGCTCAGCCTACTCTGTCATGAGGATCCTTACCTACCTGTCTTTGCTTTGGAAGGCCTTGGCAGCCTATCTACTTGCCATTTCCACTCCCTGCTGACCTCTAACTGCAGCTCAAATCAGCTCACGATGCCAGTTTTCACTTATAACACATTTAAACGTGTTCTTTTGTGCGTTCTTTTCACTGCCTTTAATTTCCAAGGATCCTATAATCAGCCCAAAAGTAACTGGCAAATTTCCTTAAAACCTCTCCTTAAAACTTTTCCTTCCTGTAATTTCTACAATAGAGGGTCACAGTTCATTATGCTGCCTCTCCTGCCCGTGTTCCTCAGTTCTCTCATTTCATGAAGTATAAAAAGTATTGACCCTGGTACACACCAGGCTCTTGTGGCACTATGGTAATGCAAATAATAAATACAGATGCAGAACTGAGATGCCAGGGGGAACTAAGTTATTATGAGGTTGATGAGATCAAAGTGAAATTCGAGAGCACAATACCTGATAATAATATTAAATTGTTTTCCTACTATTCTAGAGAAAAAAACCTCTAAGTGAAGGTGGGGAGTCTGCCTTTTTAAATCAAGCCCATAGGTCAAGTTCATTTATGTCCATTTATTACACAATAATTTTCTCTCACTGTTTTCAGTTGCTGTCATGACAGATAAAATGGAAATGACAATGCAGTGTTAAACATCACAAATCCATAGATGTGTCTGTATGTTCATGTTTACATTTTTTCTTTTATGAGTTAGATATTAGAAAATATATGGTACATCAGTGATTCTTTTCCTTTTCTAGCACAGTGCCACTTATACCCTTTGTTTCCTGTCATTGTCCTTTGTTTGCTAACCTGATGTTTATTTTTGTCTCTGCTAAATAAAGACCTCCAGATTTAATTCTTTTAAGCTGTACTTTAAGACCTCTTTAACCTATTTCTGCCTAGCTTTCTCCTCAATTAGCCTAATTGTTTCTTTATCAAGTTACATGTCGCGAAATAAAACACATATAGAACCCTAAAAAAAAAAATCTGCCCCTTGCTGCTTGACTCACAAAAGCAATAAGGTGAATTATATAAGAGGCTTCTTGTATTTCTGGATCCTGCGACTCCCAAGGGCTGGAAATAGCAATTGTATTTTGGGAAGCATTTTCAGAAACACTGAATACTTGTTATTGTGATTCCTGGCAGATGATAGCTTGCTTTTGGATACCTGGGTTTGCATACACAGCACTGCTGTCACCAAAACCTGGCATTTGGCAACTGATGCACACAATATATACCTGTCTATGTGTGTGTACATAAATACACACATCTGCTGTCCCCACTAGACACATACTGATTCCTTGTCCTCAAAGACAGAGAAAATTAGTTGGAGGTATTTGTTGATCCTATATTTAGGTAGGAAAAAAACTCTTATTTTCTCTATACAAATATTAGAATTAGTATGTTTTATTTGAGAAATAGCTGCATTTCACAGAAAGGCAAATTTATTCTCACATGTATCATGCCTAATTTGCATAGTACATAAAGGTTTTAAGAGAACTGGAGTATATGGATTAGAAGAACCAAACAAATGGAAGTTAGTAATGTCCATTGAATTACCTGATCTGTTAGTGGAATTAATTCTAGTAGAACAATGCCACAAATTCAGAGAAGTAGAAGAAAATCTTCTTAAAGCAAACAGCACACAAAAGTATAAGCTTCCAGTACACTTTCTACTGCAAACTGCAATAGAAAATTATCTGTTAAATGTATAAATATAGCTTGTAAAAGAGAAGGACCCTTTAGGCTAATGCCTGTTAAGTGCTTTGCTCTGTGCTCTGAAGTTCTGTGAAGGGCTGAGGTTTCATTCAAATCCTGAAAGAACTCCAGTGACACAATTCAGGCAGCTGAGACTGCAGGAGTGAAGTGGTTGTAGTTAAAACACCTGGTAAGAGCAAAAGCATCTTGGCATCAAACAGTTTTATCAGCAAAAGGAAAACAGTGCAATACAGACTCCCAAACACCCTCCTCTAATTGTCAAGGGCCACACATGTGAAGCTTTAACTACAGTACTGTCTGAATCACTTAAAATTCTTCATGTAAGAATTATTTTAAGCATCATTTTAAGTATGTGAATGGGCACGACAGAGACAGGCTGTCACAGCAGAGTTAATACATGCTCCATTCAGAAATACTCTTTGTTTTATAGTTCAAGAGTCACAGCAGCTGATAGGGCAGGACAGGAAGCCAGCATTTCCTACTCACAGTGGAATATCTGTGGATTTTGAAAACACAGCACAGCCCCTTTCAGCTGTCACCCCACAACAAAGAGGAGGTAGCTTCAAAATTCAGACAAGCTCCAGACAGCAGGCTGCAGCTGCTGAATGGCAAAGAGTCCCAAGGTCACAGACCAGCTAGAGAGCCTGCAGAAAGACCAGCATTTTCAAAGCCTTTCCTCTTTCGAATAGTGCATCTATTTAGATCAGATCATATTTGTGCTTGATTTCCATGATAGTATTTGGTGTTATATTGTCAACAGCTGTGAGTGCTTGTGCACAATAGGGAACCAACGAGTGGGCAAGATGTTTCAGGCACCACTGCTCACCAGAGCTTTACTGATTTCTGTTTCTCTAACGCGCAGTTGATCCAATAATTTGGAAGAAATTCTTCACTATCAGGTGTTAGTGATGACCTTCTTGTTGGATTCAAGCCTCTGTCAGCAGAGGCTGCCAGTGCACAGCTCAAGGAACTGAAAGGAGCTTTGAGTTCTCCAAAGTTCATGCTTTATTGATTCTGGTTTAATTCAAATTTCCCTTGACCATGTTTTGTAGCCAAAATGGATCTAATCTTGTTATTCTGATGTGTTAATCTTTATAATGAAAAAGAAAACACACCGCCATAGTCAGTTTGCCTTAATATTCATGGTGGGAAGAAGAGAAACTGGGTTTCAAATGCAGTTTTCTTTCCCATTGTTAGAGGAAATTGCCATGTACGGGCAGGATTAAAACCAATTGGCATTCATGGTGTTAGCAGGAACCTTCAGTGCAGCAATCAATGAAGATCTTTCTCTTAAGTCTCATGGGACCAAGGATCATTTCTGTGGGACTAAAAGAGCCATACTGCTGTGGATCATTTGGCCTGGTACATCTTTACACTCTGTGAACAGGAGAAAATAATTCTATTATGAAGCAGAATTTCTTTGGTAGCTCTAAGGAGTAAAACAAACCCTCTCTCAGCTCTGCAAACTCACTGAGACAGAGTGGGGTCTCAGCAGCCCTGAATATCACATCAGGTGCTGATATAGGTTCTTCAGACAATTAGCAAATCTTCAAGCAGCCACCTGAAGGAAATAATGGCTTTTATTGGAGCTAATGCAGTCATTTCATCCATGAAGCTGCTTGTGAATAATTCTTGCTGGAAAAATTGTACATGATTTCTTTTCATTTATATTTTAATGCAATTTATTATACAACAGCAACCCTCATTCAGGGTTCAGAAGATCAGAGCACTTACAGTAATCTTCGCAGCACTTTTTATCTCCAGCTACAGCTTACATTCACAGCATGAAAAGAATAAGAAGTTAATGTACCAAATCAGAAGGTCTCTGTGTGGCAGTGTTAATCTCAGTGTTGAGCTATTATTTATTAGTAGACTTATGGTAGCATCTAGAGACCAGGGCCTCATTGTTTGGGCACTGCATAAAATACACAAAGAATATATTTGCTCTCTAGGATGGCTCAGATTAAGTTTGAGGATGATTTGAGGATGTGGATGAGAGGTACTACAGCTATAAATACTTCCACAGCCAGAGGCAAAACTTCTCATGCTTATTGTGGATGCTGACAAGAGGAATAAAATTACCAATTGACAGACAATTAAAATGGAAGCATTATTCTGGGATCAGACTTCTAGGTGCAAGGAGATGAAAAGAGTCTCCCTGCCTGATTTCATGCCAGGACAAGCATGGATGCAGATGGTGTCTCACTACATCGTGGGTACATTAACCATCCATTAGAAGCTCAAGAGGTGTCAGGTTTGAGTTTCTAAACCAGCTGGTCATGGAGATGTCTGCAAGATCAAGCAGGGGGTACAATGGTGAGGCAGTTTCACATCCCTGTGAATTAGAGTTCTGGAAAAGCGTGTTCTTATGGTGGTAGATCTACACGTGGCTTAGCATGTTAGCTTTTGGCAATAGCAGCTGGAACTGAGGGCATCTTTTCTGGCTTGTACAGAATGGGTAACCATTCCGGGATACAATGACCTTTTTTGCTACCTCTAGTAAATAATGTTTGTCTCCTCTCTGTTGAATGCTGTATCCATGCTCACTTCCAGTCAGGTCCCTCTGAGAATGAGTCTGATGCAATCAATTCTTGTGTGTCTAAGCACACTCCCACTCATCCCCCTCCCCCAAATAGATGATTTTGCACTGTTGGTTAATTGTACCAAATTCAAAATACATTAGGTCTAGTGTTAAACAGTTATCATTCAAACTATCTGTGGATGAGAGACTATCTGAATTTTTGGGGTAGGTAAGCTGAGGCAGCCCCTATTTACAGTGACAAGCTCACCACTGGGCTAGAAAGCCTCCTCAGAGGAAGGAAAGGGCTCTACAGAGTAGCAAAGGAGTATTCCACAGCTGTCAGGTGTGAAAACCCACCTCCCACACTCCCAGCTCTCCACTAACAAAGACACACTTTCATTTCTGCAGGCTTCACTCCGAGTGCAGGCTCCAGGGGAGGTCACTGTGCCACAGGATTTGGGGAAAGGTTGTTCCTATTCAGAGGGGTCACTTCAGGGGTAGGACTCCACCTGCTCTCCAAGATGCACAGGTGGCACTTTTGAAGAGTTTGTTTATAGGATTATTGGCCAAGAAGAGTGACCTGCTCATGTTCTCTGCCTGAAGCCCAAACCCTATGGCAGGGACAGGTGTGCCATGTCTCAGAGGTGGGAACAAGGTAATGAGTAAAGCAAAGAACTTGCACAGAGGAGAGGTGGAATCCATGGCTCATCTTCCTCTGCCTACCTGCCAGGCTGCATGCTATCCCTGCTGGAATCAGCCAACTGGTTCTTAAGGTTAGAAAATTAGGACACCAAGTGGCCTGACTCACAGCCCCTTTTTGCCCACAACAAGCCATACAGAAACAACCAGCTTATCCTCCCAGATGTGCTCAGCTACTGGTGGTAACACACAACCCACTGGCCATGAGATGTGGCTTCTGGTCCTGCTTAACTACACTTGAAAAATCCTACTGGTGTCTGCCTGCCTCATTAGGCACCTAAGTATGTTTGGGATTTGAGTCCTGAGCCTTTTGTGCTCATGGTCCCCCACAGCTAATGGACATCATCAACCATCCTGAAAGAGCACAGAAAAACATATATATTTATTAAGGATTGTAAGGCTCAAACAGGGGGTTAATGGGAACTGCTTAGGCAAATAGTGCAGTCAGCTAATAGGTGAGAGAGAAGAGTAATTTATGGGCTGAGAAGAGGAAAGGAACAAGGGGATGCCAGGTAATTCTCTTTGCATGGCTGCCATACAAAGCCAGGAGGGTTGACAAGAAGTCTGTAAACTTGAAATGAAGCAGGTTTCTGCAACTGGACAGTCAAGCACAGCTCTATATCAGCTAAACAAAAAAAAAGACATTTCACAACTTTATAGCTCTGGGCTGGTTTCCCCTCAGGGAGTGAAAATAGGCCAGTCTCACCATCCCTGCCTCTGCCGCTGGTTTTGTCTGTCTCAGTCATCCACCAAACACAGCACAGCCCCAGGACAGGGAACCCACAGGGTTCACTCCTTGAAAAGGGATTAAGGCAACATTGGAACAATTAAAATGTCCTTTTTTAATACAAATCCAACTTTAAGCTTAAAAGGGCATTTCTTTTTTCTTCTCCAGCCAAGTTGTTTAAAGACATTAAACTGGAGAATCAAAAACTTTGATAAAGATAAAAAACAATGTGATGCACAAACTTCAGGAGCTTCTCAGTGGTTTTTGGCTTTGACACATGTTGAGACTGCTAACAGGGTTCAGCCACAGGCCCTTTGGGCTGTGTGGACAAATCACTGCTGTGTCAGTGGGTTGTTTTAATCAGCATGATTAGCTGATTCGTAGCCATGATGCAACCCAGACCACTGTCATGCCAACCCTGAAAAAATGAATAAAAATCCAACCTGAGCTCCAAAAAGTGAAGAAATCAGGCTCCAAGGCCACACCATGTGCATGGACAGGAGCACTTTGCTACACAGGTGCAAGCCCAGCAGCAACACACAGCCCAGCACAAACACATACAGCTAGATTCTGTGTTGGTGCTGAGTCAGAGTCTTAAGTTCTCAGGAACTCCTGCATCTGCTGACCAGTACTTCTAATGTTTTAGCTTGCCCAGGAGAGACCCTTATTGGTGTTTAAAACACCTCACTCTTTTCTAGACTTTTATTATTATTATTTTTAAAATTTGCTATGTATGTATGTATGTATGTATGTATGTATCTATCTATCTATCTATCTATCTATTTATCTATCATCTATCTCTCTCTATGCCTGTATCTATATATCTGTGTATATCTATATCTATATCTATCTATACCTATATCTGTATCAGAGAATAGAAGGAAACAGGCATTAATTTGGAGTTTACCACCAAAACCTGAGCTCAGCCTGAATAAGTGTCTGGGCAGATGTGCCAGGAGCATGGAGCACCTGCCCATCAGTGCAGGTGGCAGCAGAAGAGAGGCAGAGCTGCTGCAGTGGCTGCTGGCCTCATTCCTCCCCCTGTCCTTGCTGCCCTGCAGTACCAGCAGGGAGCAGGTCCCCCCTTGGAGCCACCCTGCACATCTCTGGTGCCTCTCCCACCGTGAGGGTCATCCAGGCAGGACCATGAGACAAGTGCCAGCTTCTTGCCAGGTGCTTGCTCTGCTCCCAGAGAGGTGTAAATCAGGGGGTTACCCTGCAGCAGGCAGTGGAATAGCTCTTGATTTACAACATCCTACACAAGAGGAGAGCTTGACCTTACACTTCAACATCAGTGCAGCTTCCTTTGTTGAAAGCTTCTTAAGACAGACATGTAATCAATCCTGGAGAGCCACTGAGCAGCAGGGCTCAGGTTCTGCATAAGTCAGGGCTATGCTTCCCAGGGAAATCGTCTGATCCAGGCTCCCATGACATCTATTCCTAGGCACTCCCTGCCTGCTGTCTAATGGGAATGAGTGTGTTTTTTTGTTTTTCTTTTGTTATAAATGTGCTGCTTTAGATTAATACAATCCACAAAGAGAATTTTTCCACAATAAGTCTGGCTTATGTATGCTACTAATCTTTCAGTGAGAGAGGCTTTCAGTGAGCTCAGGTCTTTGGAAATTCTGGACTTTATAGGCATTTGATGTTATTTTAGAATCCAAGAGGAAAAGCTTACTGCCTTGCCTCTGTTTTTTCATGGCCATAATTACGAGGGCAGTCTGGTGACGTAACTTGTATGGAAAATAAATGATGGCTTTCAACAGCAAGTGCTGTCAGACACTTCGTTCCTTGTAACTATTTTAGAAATCCAAATTCAGTTTGCACTGCCAGAGCACCACATGCTGCTCTTATTTATGTTTGTATAAATCCCATACTGTACCACTGCCTTCAGGAGCTCTATTGTGTGTTTACTCTGCATGGTGTAAGCCAGAATTTGGCTCACAGTGTAAGTCCATGTACATTTTGTGGGGTGATCTGCTGGTCCAGTAAACACAGCAGGAGAGCTGTGCAGTTATGTTTAGTCCTACAACTCACTAGCCCTCACTAGCTGTAACTATTTGCCTTAATGACACAGACCATGAGAGTGAAGGCAGGATGATACTTTGAGCATTTTCACACTTTTAAACAGAGAGAAGAAAAGACATGGAAAAGTACAGACAAAGGTAGGGGTTTTTTTTCCAGAAAAAACAGACAATTAATTGTCATTAATTGTTACAGCTGACACCAACTAGGACTGCAGTGCTTGAATGTTTGTCCATGGTCATCATGCCTTTGCGCTGCACTTCCCTGTGCCTGTGCTCCAGCCCAAGCTGCTGGCAGACCCAGGGAGAGGCAGCAGCCTTGTGCTCAGGCTGCAACCCAAGCAGGGCATTGGTCATTGTGGTTATGTGCCAACTCTCCAAAAGACATGTTTACTAAAGAGTAGCTACAAATACAACCAGCAAGATAATAATTATTATACTTAGTCCTGTTCTTCTTCTAACAACACCTCTGTGGCAAGGATGGATCATCATTCCCTCTTGAGGCATGAGGAATGGGATACAGAGGGGTGAAAAGCTCTACCAGCTCAAAAGGTAGACACAAAAACCAGAGTGAAAACAACTGTGTACACAACAGAGGTACAAGATAAACTGTTTTCAAAAAATTATGTTGGAAACAATTGGCTTTTGAAGACATCCTCCACACAGTGCTTGTGACCCAAACCAGGCAGAACTGAAAAGATGAAGTGTGTACTGACACAAACAAAATGAAGAATGAAGACATTTTTGCTATTTTTATTAATATCCCAAAGAGGAGCATGGGGGCAGTAGCCTTCTCTGCCATCAGTGGCTGCTGTTCTGCTGGCCTGGAGGGCTTGAGTGCCTCTGGATCCCCAGACCACTCTCTGAAGCTCCCTGTGCCCTGGCAGGACACAGCTCACGACAGAAAAGCTGCTGAAATGGTGCCAGTTTTCACAGCCAAACAAACTCACCTTTGTCCTTACCACAGACTCACTCATGGGCATTTCTCCCCCTCTCTGCTGTCTAGAGGCAAGGCAGCGTTTCTGCCTTACTCAGACACTTGCTGAGTTCTACAGCATGTTTTGGGCAATTGTTTGGTTTCCTTTGCTGGAAAAACTGGCTTTTTTTCTTCCTCGCCCCTGGTTTCATACATGTCAAACTCGAGATGAAGCTGGTTAGGGGTCATTCCCCTCAAAACCTCTGGCTCTGTGGGATCTGCCTTTGCCCTCCACAAGGATCTCTGACAAGCCTGGTTATACCTGGAGGGATGTCCTGCCCATTGCACACCAGCAGCAGAGAATGTGCATGACTTGTTTTAAACCCTGAGCATCCCCTCTCATTTTGACTTTAGGAGCTGTTTTCTGCTGTTCAGCTCTGGAGAACAGGCTCCTAGAAGGACCCACTCCAGCACAGGAATGTCCTTGCCAAACCCCTCCCTCCAGCAAGGTATCTCACCAGGAGATTCCTCAGGCTTTTGGTGCCCACAGTGTGCCTGGGACAAAGGGCAGCAACAACACATCTCCACCAGGAAGCTGGGGTGGTGTCTGGCTCAGTTAAACAGTGGCAATTTTAGCTCCAGATTCTATTTGTGCATTTATTTAACATTGCTAAAGTTTTCCTGTTCTTTCCTACCCCTCCTCTCAGGCTGGCCTCCCCCAGGACAGACACCAGCTCTCCCACAAAACAATTTCTGTGTCAAAGGAGTCACTGCCCTTGCAGGTGTCACACAATGACAAGATCCCCTTCTCACTGCCTCACACTTGGCATTTACACACAAGAACAGTCACTTAAATAAACATGGTGCGATGTTAAAAAAAACCCAAACCAACAGAGATTAATTTCACATTCACCTATAATTACACTTGAAAAGGACAGAGGGCCTCAGCAATCCCACCTTAAAATAAAATTAAAGCCTGCTTAAATTCTCTGTCTGGCCCACTGCTCCTACCAACAGCACACATGCATTTGTACATGTTATTAGATTGACGTTGTAGCATCCTGGACAAATCAAATTAATTCAAATATCTGTGGGTACAAAACGCTGTAGCTGAAAAATGAGCACATAAAGATATGCAATTTTCCCCTGGCAGTTTATTATGGTATGAAGAAAAAAACATTCTGTGCTTGAAGCTGACGTTATATTACAAATGTATTGCGAAATATGATGTGACTATTAAAATATGATTACACAAAGTATGAACATTTTAAGAAGTTTACAGTACAGCGAATCTTTTATAAACAGACTCTTAAATATACAGAGGACAATAGTAGCTGACAGAAAAACATCAAAAATTAACTATTAATGTTTATAGACTTTTCCCCTGAAAAAAAGTCTTACATTAAAACAGAAATTATGAAAAGCCTTAAAACCAGGAACAAATCACCTGTACACTACAAATATACATGGTAGAGGTGCACAAACCAGAGCTACCTTTTTGCTGAAGGGTTCAGTGGCTGGAGGCTGAGCAGTGCCTGCTCAGCACCTCCTGTCCAGTGTGGCCACCATGGGCCACAGCACAGCAAGCCTGTGACCCCGGGCACACAGCTGGCAGCAGCTGAGAGGGATGAGCACACTCTCCTTGCAGGAGCACTGGTGCCTTGTTAGTGGCACAGTGACCTGCTGGAGTGTATCAAGCTGAGAACATGCCCAGGATCTGGCAAATGGATCTCTGCAAGCAGATCCCTGAATGCACTGGGTGCCTGGATGGGACCTGTGTACCAGGTTTGGTCTGCAAGACTAAGCAATGAGGGAATCAGCAGCTTCTTTCAGGGATTTTATTTTGTTTTGTTTTTTAATGCAACTTTTCAATCTTTCCTCTTGATATGGGAGAATAGATGCCACATTTGATTTCTGCTTAGTCTGGTTGCAATGACACCCCTAGATCATGTGTTAAGTTATGTCAAAAACATAAGTATTTTATGCTGTAATACACAGTATTACTGAAACTAACAATATTATTTGCATATTTATAACAAGGTATAATGAAATCCCTATAATAAAACCAAAAGTTATGCTATAGATTTATTTACAGGGAGTCCAGCAAAGAAGTATAAATACTTCTACATTTAAGGTTTAGGAAAACATAATTTACAAAATATTCAAATATATACAGTCATCTGAAAAACTGCCAATATTAAACTTTGATGCAGGCAAAGAATTGGCTGAGTCTATTCCCTCTGTATTGAACGAGGCAGTGGCTTTCACGAGTTGTCTGTTCTGTTCAAAGCCATATGTGTGTTATTTACAACGAGGCTGCTCCTCTCCCAGCTAAACGTGTCCAGAGCTTTGAGCGTGCTGTCCCAAAATGTCATCTATCATTGTCAGATTGTTCAACCACTCCTCGTCGTTGCTGCTGCTGCTGTTCTTCATGAGGGAGTCGAGGAAGTCAGTGTCGCTGCAGTTGGCAGGCATGATGGAATTGCTGTGCTGGGACACAAAGTCATACTGGGGCAGCTCAGCAGTGCTGCCCATCCTGCTGAAGGCGTCGGGCTGCCCAGACGAAGGGTAGCTCGGCGGGCCGAGCCCCGGGGCAGGATTGAGGTGGTTAAAACCGGACACTCCTTGGGGCACCGATTTCATAACATTCATAGCTGGCAACGGTCCCCTGGTTAAATTGTGTCTCAAGTTCTGATTGCTCATGGAGCTCAAGCCCTGGGCAGACTGTGCCATGCTCAGTTTCTGCATCTGCCTGACCTGGATGCCGGGGGCAATCTGATTTGGGGGCACCACGGGCTGCTGGGAGAACGCCTGGCCCGGCGTGCCCGGCCTCACACCCTGCTTGGAGAACACCGTGTTCCCAGAGAACTGCTGCATGCTGCCATCCATTTGGCTTTGATTTGGCATCCTTGGCACAGTGGTCGGCGTCCACATCTGGGCAGACGAATTGGGGTAGACGTTGGGGACCCTGGGCACGCTCGGCTGCCTCAGGTGCTGCTGTGTGGCCGAGTGATTCGCCAAGGAGCCGGAGCTGAAGCCTCCCATCGGCATCCCTGCCTTGGCAGAGGAGTGGCTGTGAACAGTTTGGCACCCCGAGTTCATGCCCAGCGAGTTCTGGCTCGGCCTCAGCGGGATGTTAAAGTCAGAATTAGGTGGGAAAATCCCCTGCTGCTTGCCAGGGTTGTGCGGGATCATCACCATGGTCCCGCTGCTCTGGCTGGCGGTGGCTGGGGCCATGCCCGAGCCCAGAGAGCTCTGCAGCATGGCTGGGTTCGAGGGCAGCATGCGGTGGTTGGGCGGAGGAGCTGGGATCACCTGGTTGCAGTCACCAGGAAGGGGCTGCTGCACGGCTGTGGACAAAGAGACACATTAGCACAGATTCACCCTGGAAACATGGCAGAACCTTTAGAAACTGCTGCTCTGTCTTTTTTTCATGTCAGGGGGGCTTCTCCTTTGTGTTCTTTGTAACAGAGTTATACTGGAGCCATAAGGAAACAGGGGAATCTCATGATACGGGATAAAATGCAAAAAGCTTTTAATTCAGGGCAGAGAATTATTAAGTGTCTCTATTTAACCAGACCTGGCACCTTAAGGATTTTCAGACCATTTTCAGGCCATTTCCTCCCTTACCTTGAAACTGGTTTATCTGCTGAGCTGCAAACAAGTTCCTCTGTTCAGATGTTACTCCCAGCATGTTTTGTCTCTGCTTTTCCTGGAAAACAAAGGGAGTAATAGTGAAATTCCAGTCTCTTGACAAGCAAAAGTGCAGCAGACACTTGAAGTGTAGCCACTATCATTAACAACCTCTCCCATACACCCTTTGCCCCTCCTGTGCTGATGAGATTCAGCCCAGACAGTTCATTTCAGACTGAAACTTAATTTCTCACATTCCCATTCTTGCAAAGGTGTCTGATGTCAGCTCAGCACTGGGAACTGCAGCCTTCAGCAGATGCTGCAGAGGCAGCCAAAGGGGAGCTGGACAAACATGGAGACTCCTGTGTTCACCAGCTTATGAGTTAAGTGTGCTGCTGCTTCTTCAGAAGGCTCTGCCCATGTACACCATCCCCTTGTGTGCTTCTAACCAGAACACAGGAGCCAGGGATCCACAGCAGGTGCTCCCTGAGCAAGGCATTGCTGGGCTGCTCCAGGTGACCTGATTTGAGTCTCCCATTTAGCCCTAGAAGCCACCACTGCACTCACATCCCCGCTGTGACCTGGGGAGCTCTCTGGGAATGGTGGAGCTAACACTCTGTGTTAGAGTGGTGCAAAAAAAGTTGAAGCCAAGTGATGGCAGGGAAGCAGAGCTGGGTTTGAAAGGGGGTTTGATCAAGGAGCAGCACAGGACTTCACTGAAGGTTTTGCTGAGCTACTTCTCATCTCATTTCCCATCCACAGAAATGATCCTCCTTGAGCCAAATCCAGCAGCACATTCAGAGGCACATGGTCAGAGCTGCTTTACCCAATTCATTTGTGGGATTTCCCCATCCTAGCATCCTCACACAGCCTCTTGCAAACCTCCTACAAGGGCTTCTGTTGTTTAGAGAGACCAGTCAAGTCCTGGACAAATTGGAGCCTAACATCTGCTCTGCCAAATCCCCAGGGAACCAGAGAGAGAAAGGCAAGCCTGGAGAACATCTCTCTGGGGCTGACTCACTTCCCAAGCCTCCCTTCTCTGCATCTTCCCACCCAAGTCTGTGGCTGACCAAAAATGATGTCAGGGATGTGGAGGTGACCAAATCCTTCCCTTGCACATGAGGGGGCAGATCTGCACTCAACTCTGGCAAAGCAGCACTTGGCCTTGGCCCCTCCTGGCCTCATCCTAGACTCACCACAGCCTTAGTCTGACTCAGCCTAGCAATTCCAGGGTCACTCTTAGTGTTTGCTGACTGATGATTTCCTCATTCCAGTTAGTCCTGTCCTTCCCAGTGAGGAGGACAGCACAGCAGCCCACAGAGGCACTGGGCATCCTACCTGCATCAGCTGCCTTTTCATGATTTGCTGCTTCAGTAGATGGTTCCTCATGGTGTAGCCATTGACCGTGGCGGGGGCCGGCACGGAGCCACCGCTGGAGATGGAGCCTGGCTCCTGCAACCTGGCAACAATTCCAGCATTCTGATCCTGCCAAGAGAGATGGGGAAAGAAAAATAAAATTAATCTCATCAGGGAGGTAACAACAGAAGCCCTTATCCTCTCTGCTGATGCCCTCTCTTCAGTCTTCAGCTGTCCCAAGGGCAAAACACCTGCTGGACTCACATGGCCCCGTGTGTTACAGCGAGGACAGTGAGAGGTGGGGGAGTATTCTGATTTCTAAGGATCAGCACAAGAAGAAGTGAGAGAAGCTAAAGGTTAATCCAACATTCCTCGTCCAAGGCCACAGAGACTCATTCACTACCACTGCTGGGCTGCCTGGCTGGCAGAAGGGGTGTAAAGCATCACATTTCTCAAAACTTCTCCAACTGTTACACTGAAAGACAGAAGGAAAGGGAAGTTGCATCAGGGTAGGATTTGGCATCTGAATGTAAAGGAAAAACCTACAGGAAAAGAGCAAACTAAAGGTATAGGAACAGTAAAGATGCCAGGTCCCAGAGGGATAAGGAAGATGTGGGCCTGCTTCTTGTGTGTTTCAAGATTGGATGAACAAGAAAAGGTCACTGTGAAAGGAAAGAAGAACATACAAAAATGCAAGGCCAGGTCATGCCTGGGCACAAATCAGTAATAAATGCAGTGAGCCCTGCTCCTGCCTGGCACAAACCAGCCTCTTTCTAAATCCTCAGTGAAAGATCCAAATTGACTTTGACAGCTGAGCTCTTGCCTCCAAAGGAAGAGTACGGGGGGACGAGGGAAAAAAAAATAAATTACCAGAACATGGTGAAGACACAACCCAAAATGGAAAAAGAATTTAAAAAATAATGAATTCTAAATATCTTAGGAGTTGTCATGTATTCAAGGAAATACAAGAGAAAAAGGAGGGAAGAAGTCAAGGCCTCGCTAAGGACAAGATCCTGTGAGTGCTGTACCCAGGAACAGCAGCACCAGCATATTCCCCATTCTCTGTTTTCACATCAGCTTCTATATTATTTATGATGTTTTGTTAGTATTGGCAGGGAGAAGTATGTATATTATATCCAGCATCCTTAGCTGGGCCATGCTTCCTTTGTTTTCAGAATGGAAGCCCACATCCTTTGTTTGGGAATCAATGTTATCAGGAGATAAGCAAGAAGAAAATGGTTGTTGCCTTCTGACATCTGACAATTAGAAACATGTTCAGATGGAGAAAACAGGATACAAGCTATGTTTCAAAGTGGCCAGAAGGAAGCCTTGGAAGGCATTTGTCACCAGGAAAGCTCCTTGAGCCTGGGGCACCTTTCCAGAGGCTCCACCATGAGGAATCATCCAACTCCTTCCAAGACATTCTTTCTAAGAGGGATTACCAAGAAGGTCACTGAAATTACTCATTTTTATGGTGCCTCCTTTTGTTGTAGCACTTTGGTCTATTATGCAAAAGCACAATTGATGAAATGTAAATGCCTGCTAGATAATTTACTAAAAGACACAAACCTGCAGCTCATCACTGCTCTCATTATCATTCCTATTCATGGGCAGTCTCATAAGACTAGATTTTATTACTGGTGCTTTGCTTACAATTCTGCTGGACATCTCTCCTCCTCCTCCTTCCCTCCTACCCATTTTACTCCCTCTCTCCCACGGAAAAAGAGGAGGGGAGGAAAAAAGTAAATATGATTTACTACAGATGTAAATATGAAAGTTCATTTTAAGCTGGAAGTCTGCTTTCATGTCAGACAGGATTCTGCAGCCACAGTTAAGCTTTGAATAATGCAGATTGCCTCTGGGGGAATATTTGAAAGTGGAGAGATTCAGTTTGTGTACTCTGCACATGAAAGATGCTAAAATGTTCATACCACCAAAATCCCTGCCATCTATCCAATTTCCTCCAAACTTGTCTTGTGGCGTGCAGAGGGTCTGTGCTTACTGAAGCACAGGAGTTTTAGTGCAAGGACAATCATCCTGATGTCTTGCTCTGGGCTATTGCATTAACAAGTCATAACATTAAAGTCTCTTCTCCTAATCATGTCCACCTCATTCTAATTTTTCCTAAACATCATCAAGAAAATAATGTTGATTTTTCCATATTATTAATGGTAGAGAAGTGTAAATCACATTATTAATTGCGGCTCTTGTGCTGTGGCACTACAACTGCTTAATTATATGGGATTTTCTGCAGGCACCCTATAGCAATAATGACAATCAGCAAAATTCATTTGCAAATACACCGAATGGGTTGCTGAGTTTTTCCAAGCCAAGTTGTATAACACTTAATTAGCCAGTAAAGAAACAATCTAGAGATATGCAGTTTGCTCTTGGGGAAATTAGGACAAAATAGCACACATGAGAAGCCAAAGAGTGAATTTGAAATCCTGACTTCTATAAGTTCACATTTAGGTTAAGACAAAAAAAGAAAAACAGAAAGGAAAAGGAAAAAGTTCTCTCTTTTCACCACTAGTGGGAACTACTGTATTCCTGTACAATAAAAAATAACCACTCGCACGTCATGACTAAGAATAGCAATGGTGTAGTCTAAAGGACACTGCAATCTGTACCAAAGGTTAATGAACTTTAAACATTTTTCCTTTTCATCACTTCCCAAGAAAAATCACTTTCCTTCCCCTAGTAAAACCAAGCCAAAGCAGCCATAATCTTAACTTGTCTGTAGTTTGGATTTATCTCATTATAAATCTAGGAAAGAGAGAAGGATTCTGGTGCCAAAGCTGGGAATGTTCAAAGTGGGTCCTCCCACCCAAGGGTCCGTGTGGCTGAGCTGTACAGTCCCACTCGAGGGTGCAGAGAGCTATGGGAGGTTCTGAGTCCTTGATTTAAAAAAAAAAAAAAAAAAGGGATTTGAATGTAGGTATCAGGGTTTTTTCTCCATTTTTCCCCTCCCAAAATTCATATTAAAATGGGCAGGATTCCCAATTAAATGGCACACCACCCAGACCTGGAGAGTGCATTTGTGAACACATGTTCCTGTTGCCAGGCAAAGTGTCACAGCAGGTCCAGAGCTCCTGCAGCATTCCCTGGGCTTCCCAATGGGGCAATTTCTGCTCAGAAAAGCCTTGGGGAAAAACTGCACAATTGTGACTTGGTATCTCATGCACTAGTTCTGAGAGCATGGAGAAAAGAGCCAGTCTCCAGGCTTGCAGGAACGTGCAATGCTTCTGTCACTGCTCAGCCCAGTGAAACCCCTGGTCACTGCACCCAGCCTGGGTCTGCTCCAGCAACCACCCAGGAAACTGCTGAATGAGACTGCAAACAGTGCCTCTGAGCCCTGCTATGTGCAGTTATTAACTGACATCCTTCCAAAAATCCACTGATGAGCTCGAGCCCCATCATCTGACTACGTAGAAAAAGCACAAGCTGCAGCAAAGAAGTGCGGAGATGAATTGTCCTGTCTGAACATGGTTGATAAACTTCAGTCCTCAATACTTAGTGAGATATCCAGTAATCACTTCTGTGGCTTCACTTAAGCAAGAATGAGTAAATTTATGGCCCCTAATTCCTCTGAATCCTCATTAACAAACAGTCCAAAAAGAATTTAAAAGCAAGACTTTCTGAGGATCTGAACCAGAGCTGTAATCACTCTTTGGCAAGTATGTAAAAAAACCCTCTAATCTTTAATAAAGAGCATTCATTGTTTTTTAGGACTATGTGAAAACACTCAACTCATTTATCATTATTAAACTTTCTCATCTGCTCTTACGGTGTTAACTCCAAAGAATATAACAAAGAAATTGTACATGTTAAACTGTATTGACTTAAGCCCAGAGCTATTGGAGATGTACAATTTATTTCAGTGAGGGCAGGAAGGGGACTGCAGGCTGCTAGACAGTCTCATTTGTCCAATGCTGAAAAGACAGTTATCTGCACCAAAATGGCTCTTGGAAAGGCACATTTGCTTTATAAGAAATAAGCTGCCAGGTGAGACCATTCAGCATTATGTTAAAGGCTCAGACAATAAAACTAAGTCATGAATTTGAATAGTTAACAGATAGACTAATTAGAGCCTGAATTCTTTGTGGTTCTAATAGATAACCAGGTCACAGCAAGGTTACTGAGAGAGAGGCAAGCAGCACTGCAAATTTCAGGAGATATTTGCAGAGTCGGGGAAGAGCTGCACTCCCTAACTGAAAGCATTAGCAGTGGTGGAGGAACAGAAAAAGGGGCTAATTAAAGGGACTAATTAAAGATACTTCTAGTACCTGAATTTAGAAAGTTTATTCCATTTCAAAAAATGCTGCTGATTTGAGAAATATTCCCTCTACTTCCAATGGGGCGTCCAGCTGAATCCAGTGATTTCAGAGCTTAAACCAGAAGGGCTGTTGAGATGAGCCACAGCACAAAAACAAAAGACCAAAGGAAAAGGGGCACCCAGGGTGGATGTTTGCTCCAAATACACGAGTGGGACAAACTGCTTTTTCCACCAGGTTTGGGGGTTTTTTTGGCAACCAAAGGTAACTTAGTTTCAAATATTTACCACAATACCACAAAGTAAATAAGAAACACAAGAAACAACCAGAAAACCATGGCTACAGGACTTGAGCAGAGCCACTCCTGCCCTGCTCTAAGGCCCTGGTCCTGGGCTGGGGACTCGTGGGTGACCCGTGCTCATGGCAGGGACAGCTCTTCCCTAGGGGTGGGGTGAAGTTTCACCAACCAAGTTTTGTTCTGTATTTTAAGAACATCTGTTACATGCAGGGAGTTCTGTACTCCACTGAGAAAATGCAAATACTAGTTTCAAACTAATGTCCCTGCATTTCCTTGCACTCCCACCTGCCCCCTGATGCATCCTCTTCCATCCAGGAGCCGTGCTGCACCTCTTTGGTGGGGACTTCAAGCTTGGGCAGCACTTTGCTCTGAAGCCCAGGATGAGACCCTTAGGCACAACCACACTACAAATACTACAGGATAAGCAATTAAAACACCAACAGCATTAAAGCTGTCTCACCCAACTTCATGGTTTTAAGAGTTTCAGGACTCAGAATTACAGAGAAGCCACACGTAGACTCTTGGTGTGAAGTGACTTTGTGCATCCCCACAGGAAACCTCAATGCCACCTTCACAAAGAAGGCTCATGGCCCCCACAGCTGTTAATGCACTTAGACACTGAGATAGTGACCTCTGCATACAAATAAAGCAAACAAAATGCAGGGTCAGGTTTCTCAAAGGGATCCTGTCAGCCCACTCAGGAGTGTGATGTCTGTGAGATGCCACTGCCATGTGCTTCATGTGGAAGTCTGGGGTTACCTGTGCCTCTTGCCTCTGCTTCTTGCTGTTAACAAAACTCTCTATCTGCTCTTTGGAAGTTTTCTGCCTTTTTTTCCTCCTCTATTCTGCTCACAATTCAGAGATGCTCTTCAAGATAAAACAGCCTTTCAGTTCAAAAATGCTCCAAAGCTTTCTGTTTGTTTGCGTGTTTGCTTTAGCACAATGTATGAACATTGATAAAACAAACTGTGCAGTTCAGTGGAGCTGGGTTTTTTTTACCCATCTTTCACCCATTTACTTGATACACAAGCATGTGAAATACTGCCAGACTCGAGTTTCTAAGCTTATCTTGGAGGCTGTCAGTCAGGAAAAGGCTTTGTTTGAAGACTGTAAGTGATCCATGGGTATATGGTTTTGTTTAAAAAAAAAGCTCTTAAGTTTTCTGTTCTTTTCATACAGCATGAGCATGTACAGTTTCCATGAAAGGCAGTCCTCCTTCCTTGCTAGGAGTAGTGACAAGATCACCACACCTGGCTAGCAATTTAATCAGGATCTTCTTCCTGCCTCCAAGCAAAGCAGTTGAAACACTGATTTCCCTACGGTTGTTCTTATACTTCATGCTGTTCAAAACAAAACAAAATTCCATCAAAGTATTCAAAGTACTTTTAAAATGCACCCACAGTTCTAATAAGATGTAATCTGACTCCACTTCCTCTCTTAAATAAAACTAATTGAATTAGATACAGCTTTTGTGCAAAGACTTTACCAATATTTTCAGAGCTGGTTTCATCCATCAAAACATGTCCTTAAACAGCAACCAGAGCAACAGAAAGACAGAAAATCTAGAGTGAATTATTGCAATAATGATTTTTCTCTTAGACAAAAAATTAATTCTTCAGCAGGCATGTGGAAATCAAGCTGTGATGCTGTTACCAGCACCAGTGTAGTTATAAGGAACATGGGAAACAGCTTTAGGAGCAGCCAAGAGCTTGAGGAACAGAAGAGCTGTTGTGTAACAGACACAACCTCCCAGGGACTGCAGTGCTTGTAAAGGTGTGATCAAGATTCCAGCAACAGCAGCTCCCTTTGGCCCAGATAAACTCCCAGGCCAGGGGTGAAGATAGCCTGGAGAACAGCTCTGAACCACCATCCCAAATCCAAGGCAAATCTTTCAGGAAGACTCTGCCAGGCCCTGATGGCAGTGGGACTGAGTGCCTGCAGTGTTCACACATTCTTCTTCCACCTGAGAGCAGCACTCTGGGGCCAGACTCATCCTACACCACCACTTTTAAACAGAAACTGTGTCTGCTACTATTTTTCTGTGTATGTATACACCCAAAGATGCAGGGATTGGTGTTTTGTACCTCTCTGTATAACACAATAGTCACAATCCAAAAATTCCTTTAAGGGCACAAGGGACTCCACAGAATTCTCTGCACAGAACAGATATTTATATTTGGGTTGTACAGCTGCTGTGATTCTCCAACCCTTGACACCACGCTCTTGTTCCCATGGAGGGCAGCCTGCCTATAAATTGAATGAGATAATCTAAAACTGTATTTATCTCACCCAATTTCAGCTGGTAGTCCTTCTGCCTGTCTCTACAAAGTTGTGGTGGCTGTGATGACAAACTACAGTGTCTTATAAAGTGGTTTGACTCAGGCAATCCCTATGTTATGTCAAGTCATGCTCTCAGAGGTGTCAATGAGATTCCAAAGGAGTCAAGTGAGCTCAACACCCAGCAGAAGCTGCTACAGGGAAGTGCAATGACTGGCAGGTAAATTTATGTATTAGGGAGAGCAGAAGAGATCTGATAAATACTGAAGATTTCACACTAACAAAGTGAAAGTCAGAAAATCTTGAGCTAATGGGATAAATCAGTTCTCTACCTGGTCACTTCTGCAAAGCTCTGTGAACTGCAGTGAGGTGGTCTGGATCACTGAAGATTCTGAAAATCCCCCTTTCTCCAAGTTAACATTTCCACTAATTTCTTTTTCCTTGTCATGCAAAAGATCAATTTGCAGAGGCAGATGCCCAAGTCTTCTTCACTTTCAATAGCAGTTGGCTGCCTAACAGCTTCTGAGGAGCCCTTTGCATGAAAACCTCCCCACATGCAAAACCCAGCATAATTACTCCTGATTTCTCATCTAAGTGCACAAACAAAGCAAGCTCTGGCACAAAAGTATCACATCACTTTTTCAGTATTAAACTTCTCACACCCTTTACTCTTTCCTAACAGATGAAAACAGTCCAACACCTAAAAAGGGTTTCATCAGATCCTCTGCTCAATCAGGTGTCAAAAATTGCCACCATAACTTATAAAACAAAATGCAGTCATCAATAGTATGTTAAAATAATGGATACAAAGAAGGCTGTGACTAGGGAGTCCTCATGATCAAATTTTTAAAACCAAGATATTGACACATTAGAAATGAAAAATGTGTTAAGGTGACCTTGAGTATGGGGAACAAGGAGCGATTCCATTATGTTTTTAAATGGAAATTATTATTAAAACACCTGAAGCTGAACTGTTGTAACCAAGTCAACTCAGTCTCTCCTTAAAAAATCTTTTTTCCCCCCTTCCATTTGGATTGTATTTACAAACTGTAGATGTCTCATTTTTTTCTTGTGTCATTTCATTATTACAGAGTTGAGACTAGCCATCTGCAGCTTCATTTCATAAAGCTCTGATTTGTCCTTGGAGCAAGGTCATCCAGAACAAGAACATAAAATGCTGCTTTCCTCAACAGACAGTTCTTTATGTCTTCCTGTAAATACTCCCTACTAATTTTAAATAATTTTACCACTTCATACTCCCCCTCATACACACTGAAAGGCAGATACACACACATATTAATAAGGATCTTGTCATTTAACCACTGCATGTCATATTAGAAGCAATTAATGGTGTTTATTTGCTGATAACACAGGCATTTTGAGCTGCAGCTCAAGAATCCCCAGTAGCTTCATGTGACTTGCAGGATATTAGCTATGGGTCAGAAGTTGGGATCCCCCCATTCAGCATTATCATATGCTTGGAGCAACTCTGTTTTCCATCAAGCAGAAAAAAAAAAAATGCAGTCAATGCACAAAAATGACCAGCTGCTAGAACACCAAACGATGGGTGAATGATAATCAAACATCACTAGGTGTATGTGGGTGCATTAATCGAAATCAACAGACCCGTAAAGAAAGATTTTCAGCTGCATCAGACAATATTCTGAGCTAAAAACAAAGAAAACTGAACATGGAATTTCTATGCAGATCAGATATGACTTGCCATAAATTCCGGAGCGTCTTCTCTGAAGCAGAGACTGCTGTTCTGGATTACAGCAAAAACCAAACCAAGAAAACAAAACAATAAGGCAGGGTAAATTAAATTGAGAATCTGGAAAAGAATCATCAAAAAGAAACAAGGAATAACTGAGTGACAGAATAATCAGCATTAGCTCTGGGGGTCAGCCTCGTCCCTGATCTCCGCCTGCAGATGCTGACAACAGCAGACTGAAGGTCCTGGCTCTAATCTCCAACACAAGGTGCCTATCTTTGGGCACCTGGAGAATTCATTACTGGATGGAAGTGGTGGAATCTGGGATAGGTTCTGCTGTACTCAACCATCTGCCTCACAGATAACCACGTCAGCTTTTACCTGGGTGTCTCTAACAGCCTCAGCAGTCCTAGCCATGCAGACGTGAAGGAACTGGAGGTCTGTTTGCGAACACCCCTGGCTCTGTGCTGGGCATTCAAGACTCTGAGGAGTTCAGCCACACAAGCAAGTGTCCCTTTGGACACACAGTGGAGGGTGAACTCAGGAAACTGTAAGTATGCAGACTGTCAGAAGGAGAAGTGGAAACTGGATCATTACAGGTGAATTCCCAAGCCTCTAAAGGAGATGATCTTGAACAATGAGTTTGTTTCGTTACTGAGTCACAGGATGTAGAGGCATCCGATACTTACAAGGACAAGGTACTCTGCAAACCTGAGATATTCTAGAATATGTGGTTTTATTGCAAGGGTCATGGGTAGAAAGGGCCTTCCCTTCAGCCACCAGCCTCGACTGAAGGGAAGTCCCAGAGAGAGAGTGCGAGAGCACTGGGGGTGCGGGCTAAGAAGAGGGGAGAGAGAGAGAGAGAGCAACGTGGCAGGGGTCAGAGTGCCGGGGGAAGAGAGCAGAGGTAAGAGCAGGGAAAGGAGAGCGAGGTCCAGAGAGAGAGAGCCAAGAGGAGAGCCAAGAGACCGAGAGAAGAGCGAGGGAAAGCCAAGAGAGAGAGGTCCTGGTTACAATACATTATATCTCCTTTTGTGATGAATATTCTAATTTACAGTGACCAACCGACACAAGACACAAAATCCTGTAGAATCTACATACAGTCTATAAGAACTACTACATTACCATGTGTTATATTTTAAACTCTAAAAACTACTCTTCAGACTTTTCTGTTTTGTTACATTGATCTTTGGATCTCTTAGCCAGCAGAAAGGTATTGTTCAATCAAAAGGGATTCTCCTTCAGCTGGTTAGGCTATTGTCTTTAGGTTATATAGTAACTAAGATTTCGTATCCTACAACTCAAAGTAAGCTTCCATTTCTATCTCGACTATAGGTTTCACATTTTCAGAATCTTTTGCTAAGCAATCATATTTATAAGGTTTCCTTGATTAATCTTTCCCAACAACAGGACAAAAGCCATTCCTATGGACTTGGGCTGACATGACCAGTTCCAGTTTCCAGTTCTGTCATACAGAGATTCTTGGCCAGTGACTATGGGCAAACAACTCCATTGCTCCCTGTCTCAGTTTCCCTCCAAAAGGAGTTCAAGTTCCTCCCAGAAAAGGGGAATGAGGGAAATTTCCTGAGGCAATGTGAAGGTTTACCTCTGAAATGTGCCTCTCCTGTGCCCCGGGGTCACGACCCCAGACCTGGCAAAGCTGCTTTCCTCGCCACTGAGAGCTGGAAGGGCTTTTCCTGCTTCACATACAAGTCATTGTCATGTTGTCCCCTCTCCACCTCTCCTCCAGGTCTGGCCATCTCAGAACAACACTGAACTCCACAGAGTTGTTGTAATGGTCCCCCAAGGCCTATAACCCGCCTGCACAGCCCAGTGGAGTGCAGCATGTCCCACCCACATGCCCCATGATCCCATGACTTGACCCTTCAGTCCTCAAAAAACTCTGCTTGCAACAGCTTTGGACATCACAGCACCTGGAGAATCCTTCAGTGCCCAGCTGGAAGCTGTGTGAAGAGAGCCTGGTGCTGGGACAGGTCAGCCCTATGTTTTGTCTTTACAAAAAGAAAAGCCCAGCTGAGGGAGTTATGTGTGAATATCTTGGGATCTTCCTGCAAGTCCTGTTTGATATTTCATTATGACAATCTTTACTGTAGGGAGAATGGTCCAGTTTCACTTGACATTCTCTCCCACATCCCTGTCTCCACCCTGTTCTGTCCCCATTATATGTCATTATATGTCCTTCTCCATCATTTACATGGCAGATGTTTTTCATTCAAAATTCATCTGTGATGAGAAAACCTTCCAAATACCATCTTCTCACATCAACCAACACTTCCCTGAAATTCTCTGGGATTTCAGTGTCTCTGTCACTTGAGATAACAGGATTCTAGGAAACATGTGCCTTTGCCCAGTTGGCCAGCCACACTTCTGGTGTAAGGAAAGAGGGAAATGTACAGAAGAGGCTGGGAGCTGGAGCCTGGCCTCGCTCCCTGCCAGGCAGAGATGCTGCAGAGCATCACATGTGTCCCTTGTGCAGGGACACTGCATGTCAACAGTTAACTTCCCTTTGTTCCCATCCAAATGATTAAGCTTAGAAGCTTGCCTGGTGACATCACCAGAGTTTAAACATGCTGGATATGGTCCAGGGAGCCAAAGTTATTGCTGACCCCATGGTTACTGATCCGCTCCGCAAGTAGCTGATGTCTGCTCTCACTTTATGAATTATTTAATGGGTTAAAGATTGGTCAGATCTCCTTTATGCAATCCACAGCCATACATTGGGCGGGAGGACGTAAACACGCATTAACAAGGTTAAAGTCATATACTGTAACTACACTGTTTTCAGCTTGCAGCTTTATTGACTTAATCATGCCAGCACCGCAGCCAACAAATCATTAAATCCATTCCATTCTTCTGCTGGTTACCAACCACAAAAACAGAGGCAGGCAAACACGGAGCAAATCTGGGAGGGGGTGGGGAGGGCAGTGAGGTGCGGGGCCGGGGAGAACAGTGGGATCACTATGGAGTGACGCTGGCCTGTCACCGCCAGCACAAAGACGCCAAATCTGTCTTTATGGACTAAGTGGTTTCATGGTTTAAAGTGACACACTCATTTGTTCCTGTTTTGCAATGATTATAGAAAAGAAGGAGGGGGGCAGCGGGGAGAGGAAATAAAAAGCAAGCTGAGCTTCTTCATACCATAACGGGCTCTGTGTGTGTGTGTGTCTGATCCATGTGTGTCTGTGTTCATGTGTGTCTGTGTCCATGTGTGCCTGATCCATGTGTGTCTGTGTCCATGTGTGTCTGATCCATGTGTGCCTGATCCATGTGTGTCTGTGTCCATGTGTGTCTGTCCATCTGTGTGTGATCCATGTGTCTGTCCCTGTGTGTCTGTGTCCATGTGTGTCTGTGTCCATGTGTGTCTGTGTCCATGTGTGTCTGATCCATGTGTGTCTGTATCCATGTGTGTCTGTCCATGTGTGTCTGTGTCCATGTGTGTCTGTCCATGTGTGTCTGATCCATGTGTGTCTGTGTCCATGTGTGTCTGTCCATGTGTGTCTGTGTCCATGTGTGTCTGTCCATGTGTGTCTGATCCATGTGTGTCTGTATCCATGTGTGTCTGTCCATGTGTGTCTGTGTCCATGTGTGTCTGTCCATCTGTGTCTGATCCATGTGTGTCTGTGTCCATGTGTGTCTGTCCATGTGTGTCTGTGTCCATGTGTGTCTGTCCATCTGTGTCTGATCCATGTGTGTCTGTGTCCATGTGTGTCTGTGTCCATGTGTGTCTGTCCATGTGTGTCTGTGTCCATGTGTGTCTGTCCATCTGTGTCTGATCCATGTGTGTCTGTGTCCATGTGTGTCTGTCCATGTGTGTCTGTGTCCATATGTGTTGTGCATCCCCACAGAGCCAGAGAGCTCAGCTGCTAAACCACCCCCCCCCCCAGGCCAGGGCAGAGGAGCTCTGGGTGCTTGTGGCACCCTGAGGGGTCTCAGGCTCTGTGCTGCACTCACTAAGCTGCTGCCAAACGCGGGCGTGATTTATAGAGTTCAGCATAAAAGCAAGGAGACATGCAGCATTAAATCAGTCCTTCCACTGCCCTCCAGGAGCAGCTCTGACCACAGAGAGCCATGGGAGAAGTCTCTGCTCTCAGACTGAACTAACAACTTCACTTCCAGAAAAAGGCTTTCATCTTTGGCCTGGCACTTCTCTGTAACTTTTTGGATCCGTGCTCAGGGCCCCCAGGAGCTCCCTGATTGTCAGCAGTGTGGAAGAACACAGGGGGCCCACTGCAGTCAGCAGATTACTAAAATACTGTTTCTAGGTGGTTAGGTGAAGACATCCAGCTTTGGAAATGGAGCTGTCAGCTTATCAGGCTTGAACCTGTAAGATCTTTGTTTGTACTTCTGTTGTTCCTGTTAATTTTTTGATGGAAATCATCTTTTCTATCACCAATGGCTTGGTGCCTGTACTAGCAGAGCATCCTGTCAGGACACAGGCAAATGTATTACAAGCAGGCTACAGAGTAAGAATTCAGCATGAGCTCTCGGAAACCTTCAGACATCAGGGTGTTTTACTTCTTTTACTGATGCCTGTTTGCCAGCTTTCCTCCAGTGCAAGAACATGAAATAATCTCCTCCTGTCTGGGGAAGACTCAGCTACACCAGGAGAGATTCCTGGCCCACATCTATTTGTTATGAAAAGAAGAAATGGCCAACAAACTCCCTTTGCTTCACCTTCTGAGTACAAGCTGCTCAGAGCTCCCTGTGAGAATAACCCAGATTTTAGCATCCTACCAGTGCAGGGGCTTGGCAGATACATTTGCACCTTATCCTGATATACACCACTCCAGACCTTTTTGAACACCATCATTATTTGGTTTATAGCTGTTTTCTTTAGACCCAAACAACTCTTCTAACAGTTTGAGTTCCTTGCCTTTTTTTGTTTACTAGTCTCCAGATCCCTATCACCCAGAGACGGCTCCTGGCTCCATATATTGCAAATAAACATATCATTACTTGGTGCAAGAGTCAGCCAGAATTCCTCTTGGAAACAGCCTCCAAGAAGAGCCTGTCCCCCTGCCTCTCACCCATACTGTGGAGGCAGTGGAACACACCATCAAAGGTGCTCCTTTCCAGCCACCACACTGCAATAACAGACAAAAACAAAATAAATTTTGAAAGTCAAAAGTCAGCTATTTAAGGTACCTGTGTGACTTTCGACTTAATTTTGTATGTTGGATCACCACAGCTACCTCCACTGACTGGGAATAAAGGCACCTCCAGCAGGGCAGGGGCCAAGCCTTGGTGTGTTTTCCAGGCTTCCCTCACTGCAGTCCCTCCACCACACCTTGGAGATGCACATTATGGTGAGCTGGAATTCCTCTCTAAACATCTTTTCCTCCTCTGGCCACAGGAGAAGTCTACATGATGGGAGCAGAAAGCTGTATCCCAACCAGTCACAGAGGAAGTCTGACAGCGGAGAGCACTAAATCCACAGCTCACAAGGCCCAAATCAGCACTTAACCACACAACTGTTCTTCTAGCTGAAAATGCCACAGATGCGCAGAAGTTGCATAGAAAAAGCTCTGCCCTTTTTCTGGGGTTCAGCAGCCCCAGCTCCACAGCTTGCTCTCAACAGAACCACCTGTACTGCACTCAGGGGGCACTGCCTCCTTCCACTGAACCCCAGCTCCCTGCACCCACCTCCTATCCATGTGTGCTTGAATTTGGGGCCATTTGGGGGCTGCTGTGATGGACTCAGCATGGAGAGCACCTTATCAGTGCCCTGTGCCTGTCGGGAGAGCACGGGAATGCAGAGGAGGCTCCAGCTGCAGTCATTAGCTGCAAGCCGCTTCAAAGGGAAGTGACAGTAGTGCTGATGTTTAAGGACCGACACACCCAGCCAGGAGTAACACACCACTTGGGCTATTTATAATCCCTGATCCTCGAGTCTTAAAATAGCACTGCTTTTATTTTTATATTTTTAGGCACACTGGCGATGTTTAAGCAACTCCATTTGCAGGCTCCACATCAAACACATCCCAGGCAGTCTCAGAAATGACACTTGGGACTCTGTGCCTCCCCACGGAAAGCAGAGGTGAATTTCCCTCTCCCCATCACCCCTGTCCCCTTGGTAAATGTGACCAGGCTTATTTCCATGTATTTACATCCAGACTGCCTCTTCCAAAAGCACAAAGGAGGGGCCATGCAGGTTCTCTCTGCAAGCAGCCAAGGAAAGCAGAGCAGCAGAGGTGTTCCAGGCTGCTGTGCATGGCCACACATGTGCTGCACTCATCAACAGGCACCACAAAGCCTCTGAAGGAGTTAATGGGTCCTATAAGAAAGCAATACTGTTTGTTTGTGTTTTTCTTAAAAAAAAAAAAAAACAAAACCCAAAGGTTAATATACAGAACAAGTCAAACAAACCAGGGCTGCAGGTCTGAAAGGAGCACTCCCTCCGGCTGCAGCACAGCCCAAGCTATTTGTTCTCTGCTCCCTGGTGCCACAATGTACCTTGCTTGGCATTTCTTAATGACTGGAGCATCCATGTGCTCTTTCTAGAACAATTATAAAATATTCAGGCCAGGAGAAAAAATTCCTTGCACAGCCAAGGCTCCAGCAGACTGCATAGGTGTCAAATGGTAAATCATTACGTGTTTTAATTGCAGAGTTATTTATACCCTGGAACTTGTTATTAACATAGGAAAAAACAGAACCTATTGTTACCCATAATTAAAGGGATTATTATGGGACTGCATGGATAGCCCCAGCCAGACCACCTGTCTTTTGGTGACTGTCATGGAGAGGAACATTAAACAGAGCCCCAATCTTAAGGTACTTCAGCCAAGAAGTTCAGAGACGTGGTCCCAACATGGGAACCCCAATTTCTTTACTCAGTCTCACCCTCATCACCCTCTGCTGCCTCTGGCCACAGGCCTGGCATTAACAGGGGAGCTCTGAGGACAAGGTACTGCAGGGGTCCAAACCCATCCTTCCCTATCAGCAAAGCCTTTCTGACCAAGGGGTGCACAGATAACACACATCCCGGATTTGGCCTGCAGTTGTATAACCATCCTGTTAGAATTCAGGATTAACAGGTTATATTTTCATTTGCGAGATCCTTATCTGCCCCAAGAAAGGTTTCCGATTTCACCAGCACTAATCAGGAGCCACAATGGATTTCCGGTCCCAGCAATGAGGCTCCGGAGCCTTTGTACCTCGTGGAGCCAGTTTCAATTCAAACCTAACTGGGAGAGCTATCAGAGCTGCATGTTGAACAGATTAGGGAAAAAAAATAGCCACTGCCATGCTAGTGTAACTTATTTCTAAATCCATTTCTTACAGACACAAATCTCTCTGAGCAAAGCACCTCGTGGCTACACTCCCTTTCCAGGAATGACACCCTCAGCCTCCCCAGTGGCACTGAGCAATGATCCCCATTACAGCTCTGAGCCTTAAAAAAAATGTGTCAAAACCCTGCACTGGTGCCCACCTCAAGTTCTGGTTTAGGCTGGTAAGGATATCATAAAAAATAAGCAGCAAACAGGTCCAGGATGAAGAGATTAGTGTGCCACAACAGCCCGTGTCCCCAACAACACTGAGCTGTGTGCCCTGCACGGAGCTGTGGGCTCAGCAGCACTTCCCATTGGAATGCTATCACAGACAGGGCATCCCAGCACAGCAGGTGCATTGGCCCAGCACAGTCAAGTCTTACTCTATTTATATTATATTTATACCTGGGAGGCCAAATAGACCCACAGGAGGTGCTATCTTTGTGACCAGAGAGGTGAAAGGCTTACTGACAACTGGCTTCACCAGATAAGTAAATTAGGCCTGAGTTACAGTCTTCATGTTCTCTCACTGCCTCCACTCCCTGGACTGCATGAGTCAGTAGAACTGGAGGGAAAATATTCACAGAATTCTACAAGTTCAGGAATTAAAGAGACATCTCCAAAGCTTGCCTGTGGCACTCAATACCAGCTGAAAAATTGGGTTAGCTTGACATTGCTGCTGGAGGTGAACAGAGCTGGGCAGGCTGGCTGAGCAGCCCCTCTCTGCAGAGCAGGTGAGCTCAGTGCTGCCCACAGCCTCAGTGCCCCAGCATGGAAACACCTTTTAAATTTTTAAATCCGGGAGTGAGAGCAATTAAGAAAACAAACTCTGTTTCCTGAACAAACACGAGATTCAGACAGTTTGGGATTATGAGATACATGCAAATCTGCAAGTCTGGCTTGGGCAGTTTTTGTGGGCTAGAGAACTCCAGGAGTTCTCCAAGGTTCAAAAGAGTGAACCTCTTTTTTCTTGCCTTGAATAATCATGGCAAGACCATTTTGGTGTCGAGGCTCTTTTACCAGCACCAAAGCAGCCCCAGCTGACAGTCACACCGCCAGGCTGGGAGAGCTCTGGAGAGCAAACCCCAAAAGTCTGGTAAATCCTGCTGCAGGGAGTGCCACATGACAGGGGGGCTCCTTGGAAGGCTCTCCTGGTTTGGCTGCTCAGACAGGATGCCAGGCCCTGCTGCTGATGACACCTCTCCTGATAAAATGCCACCAAGCCTGGTGCTGTCCTGCCCCTGTCCTTGCAGCTTCCAGAAACCAGGGCACCAACTAACCCAGGGAAAAAACCCTGACAAAACACTAGGGTACATCAATTTTTTTTTCCTTAGGACTTTCCTTTCTGCTCCCATTTGCTGCTGGGCTTGAGGAAGGAGTATAAAGACTGATAAAAATGAGTCCACAAACCTCTGATCCTCTGCCCCCGAGCTGGGGAGGTTTCCAGGGGCTGGAGTCAGCCGGGAGGAGGGAGAGGAGGCAGGGGAGGGACAAGGGGAAAAAATGAACAGCTGCAGAGCAATTAAGCCTGCCTCCCTGCCGTACTGTCCAAAGCAGGAGGCAATCTAATTCAGCCTGGTGCCTCTCTTCCTTCAGCCGTCTGGTGCCTGCCCGGGATTCAGGAAAGGGGCTGTCTGACTGCCCACTTTGTCTGACGAGCCAAAGGGGCCCTTCCCAGCCACAATTTCCAAAGGAAAGAGATCTTGGCTGGTGGTGTCTCTTCTTTTCTGAGAAAAAAAAACATGCCCTGAATGTAGTGGCAGCAGCTTTATAACCCTCTCCTGCCCTTCCTCAGTGAACAAGAAGTGGAGCTGGAGCAGGAAAATGACCCCTCTGGCTCTGGGGCTCAGCGCTTGTCTCCAGCACAATGAATCAACTGGCGTCCCATCATTATTGTGGTCACTATATCTTTCACAAGCAAGATTTTATGTCGAGATAGAATAGGACGTTTTCTGCTTCTTTCCTTCCTGTCATTCCAATCGCGGGCTGCTGTTAAAAAATACAATGCGTTTAAAGTCGGTAACATTTGCGAGCAATGTGTTCCAGTTCCCAGCTGAACCACTGGGATTTTGGGGTTTTTTTTGCCCAGTAAAGGTGTGGAGAGACAGCAACAGAGGGGAGCCCGTGGTGCAGCTGGGTTAGGAACTCCCATGTACAGAAACTCATCTCATTTTATGTTCCTAGTATCAGGGATTACTTTAATTCCTTATTCTGGCCAACTGTTTTGGTTTATAATCCAGGGCACAGGACTCCTTCCAGCCTGCCTAAGGTGGTACTTGTTGTGCTATTTATTCAGAAACTAGCAAAAAAATGTTTTATTTGGAAAATGTTAGTGAGGCAGGGCAATGAAAGCCTATTAGTACTCAATCAGAGGAGCAAATAGGGTCTGTTAGGAGAACAGAGTACGATTCAACTCTACTTTCAGCTATGTTTGACACTAATCTAGGCAGCAGGTACATACCTTCCCCCTGGCTTGATCAAGACAGAAATATAAAAAATGTGTATTTTAAATGCAGTTAGACAGCATTTCATCTTATGAAATGTCTCAATACTGTTATCCTAAGCAGAAAAATATGAGAGATCATAGAGAAAGCAAGATTTTAGCCCACCATTCTGATAAATGCTTTATAAAGGATGAAATCTGAGGATTATTATTTAGCTTTCCATAAACTAAAGCACAGTAACTTTATATATTGTGTCAGCCTAGAATGGAGCAACACATTGAAGACAGAATTCTACATAAGGTCCCTCATGAAGGCCACAGTTCTTTTTAAAAATACAATTCACAGACATATAGATATATGCCACCTATCTAGGAAAATCTCAGACTCTGGACTGGGCACAAAATAGGTTGGTACATATCCCCCCTCAATGCCGAAGTTTTTTCTTCTGAAAAAGTTCTTATTAAGTAGTAATTTTTAACTTCCTCAAGAAAAAAAAATGCAACATAAATAAATGTTGGGGATTTTAGTCCAAGTCCTAAACGATGAGAAAACACTGATATGTTTAGCAAAACCTTTTTCAGTTAAAGATTTACTCACATTTCAGGATCATCACACAGTCCGTGGTGATGTTATCAGCATTCCTCTGTTCTTGCTGACCTTATGTGCTCTTAAACCATTATATACATAATATTCTCTGATAATAGAATGCCATTCACATTTCAGTACCAATAATTCACCTTAATGAGATAAGAACTTACACGTCAAATGACTCTGCCTCTGTTTGAGGGACATTAGCACACTTTGGGGAGCTGTGGAATCACAAATACTGACATCAAGAGTCTGACACTATTCCTGGAGAGCTCGTACTCCCAGTTACACCAACAGGAATGTGAGATGTGTAAGAATTGCAAAAGCAGATGTTAATCTGCAGCAAACACCACAGGTATGGGCAGTCTGCATTTTTGCCTTAAGCAAACAAGAAAAACAAGACTATTAATGAGAGAAAACAGCACCAGTTTCTAACTGCATGTATAAACAGGCATTAGCACCAACTATATTCCTGAAGTGACTCATTACAGCGTCAAGAAAACTTTTACAAGAAACTTCACGTTGTTTACAAATTTCCCATTCACGTTTTGCTTTAATTCTTCCTTTCCCACTGGTGGCAAAGCTCCCTAACCTTAATAAAGATCTTCAAGAGGTGGGAATGATGCTTAAACTAAAACCAGAATCATCAAGGTGAGCTGCCTCTCCACTTCTCCCGGAGCCGAGTAACTAAAGCAGTGTGAAGTTATCTTCATTCTTATCAAAGCAAGCCGGGATGACTCCGGTGCTGTGCCGGCACAGGGGATGATGGAAGGTGCTCTGGGGGACTCAGTGGCCGCTCTGCCTTGGGCACTCCCCGGCGCAGCCGAGCCAAGGACGAAAAAATACAGCAGGAATAGCTTAATTCCAGCTCTAAATGAGCTCAGCAGGGAATCTGAACAGTCAAGTCAATTGCTGGAATCTGCACTTTACAACCTCGTTCTGCTCCTTTGATCAGGCTGAATTTTGAGCTACGGCGATTAATGGACTAATAGAGGAAGTCGCAGGGCATCTCTTGGGACAGGAGGGAAAGGAGGAAAAAGTATCTCGTACCCATCATGCAGCTACGCTGCTAAACACAATTTGTGTAGAAAACCAAAATGCCACTGCAGAGAGTGTGCTGACTGAGTGGGAAAGGAGGAGAAAAAAAAAAAAAAAAAAAAAAAAAAAAAAAAAAAAAAAAAAAAAAAAAAAAAGATAATGCTCATATGATTGTTCATTCATTGCTTAAACACAGCAGTGGGGAGAGAAAACAGACTGCCCGAGTACAAACTACCCTTCAACCCAGGGCTGGAGCTGTTTATCCTTAATGCCAGACAGTAAAGGAAATATTAAACATACTTATTATGCAAAGAGAAGCTTTCAAAAGCCTTGAGTATTTAAGCACTAAGAGAAATTGATTTGTTTATGACAGGGATACATACTACTGATATTCCAGAGGAGTATGTCCTCATCTTGCTGGGAAGGGAATAAACACATTAACATTAGCAGCCTGCTAATAACAAAAGGGAGGGAAAAAGTGTTTTGTTAAGATTTTTTCCCCCTATTTGCCTTTTTTTTAATTGCTGTGCCTGAAAGGATGGGGCAGCTTTTCTTCCTACAAAGGGCGAATTTTCATTCTGCACTTGATGACTTTAAAAACCAAACACAAGAGGACTTCAAATAACCCCTGGACTGATTAAAACTGATTAATTTTTTTCAAGCTTGGCAAGTTTGTAAAATGCTGGTACTAACCCCTAGAGGGGGAAAAAAAACCCCAGTTACAACAACAACAACAACCAAATCACCAGAAAAGCCAAAAATAATTCAAATGCAAACTTGTGCTGAGGCAGGAACAAGTGCATCAAAGCTTCCAAGTCCCTCTCTGTTTTTTTTTTTTTTTTCTGCAGCACTAATACAGCATTGCCAATGACTGCTGGGCCCCTTGCTGCATCCTTCTGCTCCACCTTTGGTCTTTCTTGAGCACACAAAGCCTGGATACATGCATGATTCACTCTGCTCTCAGAAATAATCCTGCAGTCGTCCTGGAATGACCTCCCACTGCGTAAATTTAGGCGTGTGTGTTTGAATCTTTACAAGATCAAGCTGTTAATGTAATGTCTTAGGCCAGGATATCACACTATTTTGGCTGCATTAAAAGGGCTTACCCTCCTTGTGGGTCTCTCATCAATTCTGTAGTGGGGAAAAATAGCTCAGCACAGCTTGTGCATAACCTGCATTCACATCTGCATCTGCCTGACACTGATCCAAGGAACTGCCTTTTCATTAATTCAATGACAAATGTTAAATGGTTTTGCTGGTTTTACAGAGAATATTATTTATACTGAAGTAATGCATTTACTACCTTCATCCTTTAACATTCCTATATGCCAAGGGTTAAATTGTAATACAGGATTACTTCTTGTTAATGGCAGTGCTTTTAAGAATTATGATAATGATGATATTTGCCTTTATATGTGCTATAAAAAAATTTAACTTTAGAACATGTAATACAGCGATTAGCCTTCAAAGCCCTAAGAAGAGCTGCTGCATTCTGATTGTGGATTTCTATCAATTATTAGTGCTGGCTGCTTAAAATATCCAAAGTGCTTGAGACAGAAATATTACACAGCCAACAGGGCAGACTGATAGGCTTCCTAAATGCACAGTTTTTGAAAAAAAAAGCTCATAATAGTGTTTGGCTTTCAAACCCTAATGTTAACAGCTTTGATGGGACTGCTTCTAATTTGTATTTAAGACCCATTACCTCTTCCTCTAAGCAATCTTCATGAAACATCATTTGTTCTGGGGGGATATTTGCCATCCAGTGCAGCTCTGTAATGGCTGTTAATTCACGCCATTTTGCTCACTCCTGTATTAATCAGCAAACTGTGAATCATCCCAGTGTTTCCAGGCTCACAGATGTATGAGAGAACCACCGAAGCCAGTTCAGTTTCTCTCCCCATTCAGTCCCACAGACAATATCAGTTCCTGTTTACAGCCACGGCTTTGTTTTCCCCCACCCACACACTGAAATTTCTCCAAAATGCCCAAAGGAAAAAAAAAAAAAAATAATTAAAAAAAAACCCCAACGAACCTACCGAGTTCATTTTACCAGGAAAGTTATTTCTAGGTATTGCATCTGAATCAAAACATGTTTGTACTTTGAGCTGGTGCAGGAATGGCAGAGGAGCAGAACAGGAAGGCAAAGGGGCTGCTCCAGCCACCCTGGAGCCAGGCAAGGCATTAACACCATCCCAGGGACTCTCCTACCCACTTGTTTGCCTTGATTCTATTTGTTAAACTGGACTTTAATCCTGCACATATTTCTGCCTCGTGAAGTACTGATAGAATTTTAGACTATGACAAGACAATGCTAGGTAGGAAGCACCCCCCAAAATCAAGAGTAGATATCATGCTCCAACAGTATCACTGCAGAAAGTATTAAAATTATTTTTAAATTTAGGCATCAAGCTTAAGGCAATGAGTAAGGCATGGCTTTAGGGGAGTGAGCACATTTTTCAAAAGCCAGGTTGCTTTTAGTTCAAGCTCCCCAAACTGTCATTTACTAAGAAAGACACAGAAAATGCAGACAACATACAACCCTACCTTCCCAAAAACATGGAATGAAGATGTTCTGATATTAATGGGGATTTAGAGCACAGTTGAAATGAGCTGGGTGTACAACAGGGTCATGGAAACCATTTCCTTGTAGCTATTCCTCAGCACGCTGGGCCATGAACACACCTTTGCAATGTAAGAATTATGGGTGTGCTGAGCTGTAAGTGAGGATGTGCCTTACCCAGCACTAACCACCCTGCAAGTGGTTATTTTAAAGAATGATACACAGAAGGAAGTTATGGCACTCATCCTGAAGCCAGGCAGTGAGAAGGTTGTCAAGTCCTTCCCTAGAATCCCAGGATGTTTAAAACTTCACTGTATCTAAGAGCACAGTTGTATGTTCAAAACCTTTTGCTCAACTGGCTTTTAATTGAAGATTTCTGCCTACGAATTTTGTTTTTTCTAATCTGCGATAATAATGAAAGCAAAATGGGTTATGTGGGAGGAGTAAAAAAGGCAAGAAAATCTGCAGATGGGGCCTGATTCAGCTGATGTTTAGCCCAGAACACTTTTGAACTGCTGCCAAGTTGCCTGGAAAACCTGAAAGGAACTGTCCCCCTGGGCTGGCAGGGACAGAGGGGTTTGGGTACAACTGGTGAATCAGACATTTTCAGCATGATAGTGCCACTTTCCCTCCATCTCTGGGAGATGAGGTTGTGTCCCATCCTGCACTGCAGAGCAGAAGGAAGCAATTGTCTGTTACTCAGAGCTGAAAACCACAAAAGCAAAGGGGTTGTCAGGGGTCACACAGAGCCCCTGTGCCATGGCTCCAGTCGTGCCTGGTGTGGAGCAGGGACACAGCCCTGAGACAGCCCCTGCCCGGAGCACATGCAAACAGTGCAAGAGCCTGCCAGGCTGAATTGCAGCACCTTGCCCCAAATATCTCTGGGGTAAGTCCCATTTCCCTCTGTGTTCACAGCACATGAGTACCACTTCCTCTTTCTCCAGCCCGGACAACCCTTCCTCAGCCCTGCAGGCATGATTTCATTGTCCTGCACATGAGGAAGGGAAAGACTTCCCTGAATGCCTCCAGCACCCCTCACTGCTGTTCACAGAACCTCCTGAGCCTCTTTTTTCTTTCCAATTGGATTTTAATTTGTCCAGTGTGAGATTCCCATAGAGCTGACCGTGTCCTACATGCTCAATTGCTGGCAGAATATCTTCCACTTTATTAAACAGGTTGTAACCAAAGGAAAGTCCTGTCTGGATTGAGAAAAGTCCTGCAGCTTTGGTGTAGTGTCCACATCCAATTCAGATCCAAAAGGTGGGTGATGGTGAGAATGGGGCAGGATGCTCCCCACGTGGTATTTAGAAGGATTTGGTCTATTTACAAGCCTCTCCTCTGCAGATTGCTTCCCCTAATGATGTGCTGTGTGGTGTCCAAGAGTGCTTTCAGCACAACTGAGAGCTAAACTGGAAGGAATTATGAGTGCATTAGGCAGAGCTGTTGGAAACATCAGTGCCTGCAAACATCTTGAAAAACAAACCAAAGAAGTGGGAAGGTTAAGAGATGGCTGCAAGGGCCCCACTGCAACAGGGGAATGCTTTGAAAACCCAAAATGGAACACAAGAAGACAACACAGGAAATTTAAAACAACACTGCAAAAGAGCAATGAGTTCAGAAGATCAGATGTGAATTAAGTTTGGTTTTTTTATCTTGATTACTGCACTTCTGAAAATGTTATATTACTGTTGACATGCTAAGGCCAAACATCCCATTTTGCTCCACAAGTTTACATCTTACTTTCCAAAACTTATCTGACATTATTTATTCACAGGGGAGGGAAGGGAGAAGATGGCAGTTGATGGCTTCAGTCAAGCTCCTCTCAGACTCTCTTGAGAACAGAGAATCTCCAAGTTTGAAAAAAAAAATCAACTCACTTGCAAATGCACAGATAAATATAAATTCAGAAATGACTATTCAAGAAGATGTTTTTACATCTGTGGAGATGTCAAACTCCAGGCTCAGCCTTATTGCTCTCCGTAATCCAGATTCATCACCAGCTTCCTTTATTCCCCTATTCAAAGGCACTTAATTAGCTGAAGGGGTTGTTGCTTTGCCTTCAAAAGCTCTCCATCCCTCAAAGGCTTTGCTTTGGTATTGTGCTACCATTGCCCTTTGAAATCAAATCTGGTTTTCTCCTCACAGCATTGGTAAAAGGAAAGAAAAAAAGGTAGTATTTTAAAAACTTGGTTCCCAAGATAAAAGAAAAGGTAAAGAGAGGAAAGGGAGAGGGAAGAGAAAAGAGAAGAGAAGAGAAGAGAAGAGAAGAGAAGAGAAGAGAAGAGAAGAGAAGAGAAGAGAAACAGATCAACAGACCAACACAACTTCATTCAGAGTGGCTTTAAAACTAAGTTTGACACCTGAATAAAAAGGGTGAGGGTTTGAAACTTCAGATGAAATCTGGCCAGTACTTTTGGTTTTATTAATAATGCATGAGACTCTCATTGTTTTATGTGTTAGGAAGTTGTCTTGTGACATCTTGGAAATCCCAAACAAAACATTATTTTCCCCTGTACTTGCAGGAGGACTGTATGTTCTCAGATGATGCAGGTTGTGTTCTCTGCTTTTCCAAACTCTTTATCAACCTGCATCAGAGCTTACAAAGTGCTGCTGAGTCAGAACAGTCTCACCTAACAGTCACAGTGCACTGACTTTTCACAGGCAGAAATAACTTCCCATAAACCTAGGCAGCCAGAAATTAGGCCATGGTATTACCATTTCTTTATATTAATAAAAGCTGTATTTTGTATTTCATTATAGTTATTTAACCTTTGACATCTCACCTCTGGGTCAGTTTGCTCTTTATAACAGCACATTTCTTCTTCAGTTTTGTTTCTATATTTAGAAATGCTCTGAAAGAAGATTTTAAAAACTTTTTAAAGAAAGTATATTTAATCTAGGTCAGAAGTTTTGGTGTTTCTCTGCAACCTACAGTTTATTCTTCCAACTCAGATAATGTATTGCTGCTTTTGCCACACTCAAAGAAATACTTTGCTTTTCAAAGGGTGTTCTAGTCTTCAGCATGTTCTTCACTATCTCATATGAAGTCCATATGTAGTAAAAAAGTAGCTACTTTTACTGCAAATAATATTAAGTTTTCTCTCTGTCTCTTCTCTCAGCATTTTTTCTCTGTCAGTATTTTTGGCAATGGAGATGAAACAAATATACCCTTCACTGACAATCCAATGTGTACAACTCTCTGGATGTCAGCAGGAATGCAGAGAGCTCTAAAAATAGCACATTTGGTTCCTACGGTGCAAGTGGAGCTCAGAGACACAGCGTGTCCCTCCCAGACAATGGCTGTTTATCACCTACATCCCCCCCAAAAAACAACCTTCCCGGCCGTGTTTTGGTTCCCAGCACTTCACACACAGAGCAGTCAGGGGGCAATCCTGTCCTCCTCCCTGAAATCCCCAAGTTTGAACTCAGATCAGCTTGGGCTTGCAAAAGGAATGGCCACCGAAAGGGGTTGTTGTATTGCAGCCTGATTTAAACGGTGGATATCAGTTATATCCACTGGTTTTCCTGCCTTCAGGGAGGAGGGGATCCTTCCTTGCCCTGCACAGAGCCCTGTGTCTGTTCTTACAGAGAGAAGAGCACTTGTGGAAATGGGGTGTTGTATCAGCACTGCTGAAGGCAGAACTGGGCCCCGTGTATCTGACATTCCAGCACAGGAAATCTGCAAGTACAATCTCTATTTAGACGTGATAATCAGGGAGATGCCCAACTATACAACCTGCCTGGGCAAACGCAGCTTTCTGTGCTCCCAGAAACAGCCAATAAAGCCACGAGGTGAAGCTTTACCCCTGAAAACAGTGTGTGATAGTTCTGGAGACTACCTTTGGAGTCTAGGTGTCAGGGCTGGGTTGGACTCGATGATCTTGAAGGTCTCTTGTCACAGTTTGGGACATGAAAAGAACCACACTCACTCATCAGGTAGAAGCAGGGAAAAGAAGGCAGTTTATTATGATTTAGGGTTTATATAGTATTTGGGATTTGGTCAAGGATTGGTCAATGAGGGGAACACCTCTCTGAACCCAGTGGTCAATACAGAAGTCCATCCCCGAGAGGAATGAAAACAATATACATTGTTTTGAGAGACTTTGAAAGAAAGTATGTAAACTATCATCAGAAAGCTTAGTATTATGGCAATAGTCTCTTCCAACCTACACATACTGTGATTCTGTGATTTTTTGACTGTGGCATTTACTACCATCTTTATATCAGGCATTTTACAAGTCCAGACCTTTTGAGTATGATTTCACTCAGAGGCATCATCCCTACAGGAATCAAATGAAAAGCTGCCCGTGTCCAGAGAGCAGCGTTACCCCCAGCAGGCTCTGCTGCTGTCACACAATGAGAACTGTCAGCGCCTCCATCAATACCCGTCTATGCCCAACAATAAACACACGGCGCTTCAGACGGGGCCGGATCAGCCCTATATCAGATCCAGCAGTTGTCCAGGATCTGGACACAGACTGATTGCACTGAAAAAAAGATCCATCACTGACTAGAGAAATGGTGGGGCTGCGAGGCACTGGCAGTAACCCCGCTCTTGGAATGTGGAGAGTTTGCTTTAATGCACAGTGAAACAACAGCAAAACGGGTCTGCGGCTGCTGCTCCTTCCCCGTGTTGCTGTGCCTGCTACAAGGATCAAATTTCATGGTTTATTGTTCTCCCTCCAACTGGCCACCATCCACATTCTTCTTCTCTACAAAGCTGCACCTCTTGCTCCAAATAAGAGAGAACTATGCCTTCTTTTTATAAATTTTAGTCACATTTGCAAACACACACACACACAGAGTAAGGAAATAACTTTTAAGCGCTGAACAACATTTCAGAGAATGCTGTTATTTTTCTCTGAGCTGATTTCTTTGAATGAAGCTAAAAAAAGGGGGCAATTTTCCACCAGAAATTTACTAATTTTTGTGATGCAGAAGTTATCTGCTCTGTCTTCTGAATTTTTAACATTGTGCCTTTTAATGAAACAACTGCTCTATGCTTGAAAAGTCCTATTCGCCACCTGCCTCAGGAGGGAATCGGCACCAAAATTCTGCAAAGCTCAAATTCAGCTTGGGATACACTGCTGGAAACAAACCCACAGTCACTGGGGCTACTTCACTCTAATGAAGTAAAACTTGTACAGAGCTGGTGGGGTCCAAAATTCAATGCCAATCTCTCAACATAAATTAGAAATCTATTGACAAATAACAGATCTCCATGCTAGATTCCAAGAAGCATCTCAGACTCAAGGATTCCTACACAGAATAATTTTCCTAGGTAATTTTTCTTTTAATTCAGCACTCAGAATCCATTTTCTTCTATGAGATTTGCAGTAAAGTTATAAAACCTTACAAAAATGCTCCACTCCTGAACATCCACCATCTTTCCTCAGCAGCTCAACAGACTGTAAAGCTGAAGCACTGTCATCTGGTGTGTAATTATTGTAATAAGTCTTCCCTGTAAAATGAGGGAGGCACCATAAGCTTACCTAACTAGTCTGAAAATGTAAAATGCTCATCACCCGTAATCATTGTCTTAACTGTCCTTGATCTTTACTGATAGCAGCAAGATTATAATAACTCTCTCTCCAACAGTGAGAATCAGCTGAAAATACAGCACAGGCAGAGCACCAGGAAAGTCGCTGGAAGAAGGAATATTTCAGCCAATTAAGACAGACTCACTTCAAGATTTTTTTTTTTTTTTTTTTGTGTGTGTGTGTGTGTGTGTGTGTGTGTGTGTGTGTGTGTGTGTGTGTGTCTAATCAGTGATGCAAGAGGTTCAGAGGTATAAGACTAAAATGCAAAGCAGGGAAAACTGGGGCATAGAAACCTCAGGAATCCAACAAGGACGTTCCAACTTCACAGACTCAGTGGTGAAGCCAAAAAACCCTCAAAGCTTATGGACGTATGATCATGTCACTGTGGTTAACAACTCATTAGTCCTCATCCAAGATGCAGGAAAACACCATGAATGTATTCTTCACCCACACCTGCCTCCAGAGTAAAACATCTGGTGGGCAGCAATTCATGGAACTGCTGCACTTTGCTCCCTTTCAATCGAATGTCCATCCACAGGCCTGGATCCCAGGACTCTGCTCTCTGTTTAGTCCGGGTCCCACCAAACACAAGCAGGGTCCTCATGTGCTTGAAGCAACAAACTGCTCTAAAAAAATAAAATTCAACTTCTTTGTTGAATACTGGTAACCCTTAAAGAGCCCTAGATGTGCCCCACTGTTACCTGTTCTATACCTGCATAAGCAAATTCAGTGAGTCACCAGTCCTTCCCTGCCTTCAGTCCTTCCCTTCTACCTGTTCCAGGCTTTAGTGAGGGAGAATGGAGTGAGCACAACTTGGAAAAGAGTGAGCTAGTCCTGACGGGGCACAGCGACAATGCACTTCACTGACTTAGCATTCAGAAGCTGATATTTAGTAACTATCCCCTATTTCTCATTGCTATCACAGGACATTACGATATTTAGTTTGATCAGCCTTACACCAGGACTGATGAAATCCCCCTCCTTAAAAACCAGCCACTTTGCAGGGAAGAAGAGCAAAGACCTGGGTCTGGAGTGCATTTCACACTTCAGCTCTCAAGCAGATCCCAGTAGAATTTCAGCGATCAGTCTCTGCTTTGCTGGGAGAGAAGTGTCCCTGTCAGTCCTCCCCAAGCTGCTGATGGAGTGACTGAGTGCACAGCAAAGCAGCTTGGAGGACTCTGCTCACAAAGTGTTGGCTCAGCCTAACAAAGCCCTCGGTTTGGTGGTGAGATTCAGTGTTTCCAACTATTCTGAACAAAAAGACATTTATTCCTCACAGCCAGGCTGCTCTCAGACGCAGCCCCCGAGCCCCTCCCTGCTCCCAGGTCCCTGTTCACAGCACACCCCTCTGAGCCGGGGTACTAGCAGATTCACACCTCTCACTGAGCCCCAGGGAGAAGGTCGCTCGACAGAAACCAGGGCTGTGCCTCACTTTTGCCAGCTGCATTTTTGCATTTACCAGCTCGATCGGTATCCCCATGGGTGGGGAATGGCCCTCATCCAGAGCAGGGAATGGCTTCTGGCAAATGCGCCTAACAGGTATTTCAAGTCTGCCTCTTTACTATTCCGGAGCTGTACTGTTTGACCTGCTGTCCATGAAGGACACATTTTAACTCCACTTCTCACCCCACCTGATCTTTTCTAGCCTCAGAAGCATTACAAAGAGATGAAGTTGTTGAAGGGCACTAAGATAAAAAGAAGATATTCCCTCTGAGAGGATAACATGAAACATGCAAGGAGACTATCTCTGGGGCTTATAACATAAGCTAAAAGAGACTGTCACCTATACATGTAAAAAAATTATTTTAAAATAGCACAAAGTTCTCCACCAGGCTAAAACATGGTGGAATTATGGTACATTTTTAGTGAAGAAACAAATAAATTTACTCAACACCAGAGGCTGTTGTTGCCTTGTCCACGTATGCACAGTGCACATCTCAGAAATTTAGCATTTGAAACACAAATGGAGAAGCAAAAATCAGAAAACAAATGACTCGGTATTTTCACATCAACCATATAAGACAGAAGAAAGGCTCTCACCTGTCTGCTCTGAGATGGCAGTGGGGCAGCCTGCATCTGTCTCTGCATCCGATGTGGCTGCATCAGCTGTCGGAACTGCTGCTGGAGAAACTGGCTGTTGTTGGTCTGCTGGGACTGCTGCGTGGCTGGAGACTGCTGCTGCTGCTGGAGATAGTGAATGAGGGACTGCTGCCCTTGTCCTGCTGTCAGAGGGGACATTTTTTGAGTAGCTGACTCCGAGGCAAAGTGAGACAGTGGTTTGGTGTTGTTGAAAGAAAACTGGTCTTGGCTGACAGGGCTCTCATTGACCAGACCTGGCTGTAAGCTACTGGATGGCTGTTGCATAATCATGTTCATATTTTTGGTCTGGTTCGTAGTCATTGATTTAAAAAGCGAGTTCTGCATACTTGTGGGGTTGCTGGTGGGAGTGATGTTAGAGATTAATGTACCTTGAGGACTGAAGGGCTGCTGATGCAGGGCAGGGCTCGACAGCTTTTCTGGCCTGTATGGTGGAGAAGGTCCAGTATTTGTGGAGGCCATGCTGGCAACCAAATTGTTCTGTGGGCTTTTAATGCTGCTAGCTGGCAAGCTGGCTGCTGTCAGAGCAGGCAGCATGGAGCTCTGAGGGCTGAAGGGCTGCTGGCTCAGAGCTGGACTGGAGAGCTTCTCAGAGCCATAAGGGGGAGAGGGGCCATTGGATGGGGTGCTGCTGGAAGTCATGCTTGAAAGCAGAGTGTTTTGAGGACTTTGAATGTTGTTTCCTGGTAAATTATTAGCAGGCATGCCAGACACCATAACATTCTGAGGACTGAAAGGTTGATGGTGTGGGGATGATCCTGCCCTGTAAGGTGGAGAGAGACCAGGAGGAGACATAGTTGGCCAGCTGGGAGCCTGTACTTGTTGCTTGGTACCAGACACCTGCTTGCTAGCTGCCAGCTGCTTCAGCTGCTGAGCATGCCAGTTGGATCCAGGCATGTTGGGTAGGGGTACTGGGAGCATGGGTGGTGGCTGGTTTTTGTTCTGAGCTGCTGTAGAGATGGGTGATGCAGCAGGTTTGTTTGAGGGAGGAACTTGGAAGTTGGCTCCAGCAGATGATGGTCTCACCTGAGGGGATCCTCCACTGGTTGGATTGCAGCCTGGAGAAAAGTCTTTGTTAGCAACGTGGTTCTCCAAGTGGGAAGTCTGTGGGGAGGACTTTGGAGTGGTGCTTATGTTTGGTTGGGAATGACTCAGACCAAGCGGATCTTCAGCCTTGCTGCACAAAATCTTTTCCAGATCCAGGTCATTGGGAGAAGGATCAGGCATTTTGGTCAGCTCTTCCAATAGATCTTGCAGCTCTTGGTCCACAGACTGTAAGCTGTTTCCTTTCTCATCATAATGGACAATGTTGTTGGCTTGCCCTCCTATCGACCCCTTCTGATTTATTTCTGTGTTGGGGGGCACTGAGAACGGGGAGCCAATGCCACCACCATTCATGTGATTGTTTTCCAGGAGCACTGGGTGCCCTGTCACTGCCAGGGAAGAAGTGCTGTGGCCGGTGGAGAATGGAGAGCTTTGCATTTCTGGACATGCCATGCTGGGATTGGCACCTTGGCCCATGGCAAGGTTTACATCGTCAAGACAAAGTCTTTTACTGTCATTTGGGAAAGTGACATCGGGCACGCCACTGGAGGCAGGAGAGCTATCATCTTCCAGTTTTCTTTTGATGGATCCCTGTAACTGTGAAAATATAAAAGGAAGAAAGAAGGATCCATTATTGACCATACTCTGACATGTGCTGAAGCTCCACGCTACAACACTGGGTTGGAGATAAAGAAAATTAAATCATACAATTAAAAACCCAGTCATGTGAGACAAATTCAATCAGGATTTAAATTTGTGCAACTTCACCAAAATCAAAAGAGTTGTAGTCAGACAAAGGCTAAATCTCATGAGTTGGCTTTAAAACAGATGTTAAAGCTACAAAATACTGTCTGTCATGTGAACTGTAATAGAAGTTTTTAAAATAGTTTCTGGTTGCATTTCAATTAAAACATTATACTCCCTGCATAACAAACATGCCAACATTTTTATGGTAACATTTTTTAGGTCTAAATGGCAAATCTGAATGAAACCCTGGACTGAATTTAGTGACCTTCTGCCAGTGACTCGGATTAAATTCAGACCTGAGACAATTAAATTGTTTTACATTCTTTATAGGCCAAACATCTGAAATAACTTGCATACTTTCTAAACAAACCAAACCAAAACAAATTCTCAGCTATCTATCTAAACAGACTTTCAAACTTCCTAATCACAAATGTTTTAAATTCCAGAAAGAGTAAGTAACAGCTAAACTTCTTAATTTTTGTTTATTCTTCTACGTCTAAGGCATTGTGAGCTTCATTCTTTTGAAGAATTGCCACTCATTCATAAAAATGGACATGTTTTCAAAATACAATTATATAAATATCTTGATCTACAAGAAACGGTAGAGTTGTAAATTCACAGATCTTAGGGAAAAGAAACCTGCCTTCTACATATAAAGAAAGTGAAACTGAAAACAATGCTTCTCATACTATTTCAGTATATGGCAATCTCTTCCACATAAAATCATCTATGGCTTTCAATTTTAACAAGCATGACCAGTATGTCACAGGATTAATCAGCCTTTAACATTGCTGCTTCAGGTTAAGGGAAATAAGCATTATGACCTTGTTTATGAATAGAGGGAAGCAATATATAGAAAAGCATCTGATCAGCAATGGGAAAATGAACACTGGTTCCTTTAAACCAGCTCCCAGTAAAGCCTCTCCCAGCTCTGGGCTGCAAGTCCAAGTGCTTCCCATCATGTAGTGCTATAAAAAAATCCCATCTAATAAAAGGTCATATCACCAGAAAAGTCTTCTCACCAACCCCAGCATAACCAGATCCACTCTAGGACTACGCTGCACATGACCAACTTCTAAATTTTACACTAATTTTTAAAAGCATCACAGTTATGCCTCAGTCTGCATACGCCTCACAACTGCAGCTCTTTGGTGCTCTCAGACAAGTGTCACAGCACTGTCACCACAGGATGTGTGAAGGGCACAGGGTGGGCACACCACGTGCAGCTCCTTCTGCACTGTGCAAACAGCTGATGTCCACCCCTAAATTCAGCCCATCTTCAGGCAATCCCCCACTAACATGTGTGGCTCTGACCTGGGAACAAGGCAGGGCTGCCTGGTGCCTCACTCAGCTGCTCTCACAACAGTGCCCTCTCATCATTTATTTCTAAATTGGTGGGCAGAGGGACAAGGGCAGATTTGTGCCTGCAGTTGCTGAGGGTGCAGATGCAGTTTGGGGTTAGTATCAGACGTTGCCATGATGGTATCCAGCTTACAGAGACATTTGGAAGAGTGAGAGGGTACAAGATGGTTGTCCATGATCATCATGGCAGGTCTGCAGACCACAATGAGCTGCTGAACAGCTTTTAGGAGGTGTTCATCTACCCTCCACCAGCAGACACAGCAGCTTTGGCATTATGGCAGAGACCTTTTCACATGGGTGTTTTTCCTTTACTCCCCAAGAGTTGTCCCTCACAGAGTTATTAGAGTTTGTCTCTGGTGATCTCCAGTCATATTGGTTTAACATGGGTTGTGTTCAAAAACCACAGCTGGGGAGAACTGAGGAGAGCTGCTTCCAGTGCACTTTGTCTGGTTACCTGAGAACCTCTTTGGGCAGCAGTGCCTGTGCTGGGCCAGGATTGCTGCTCTGTGAGAGACTGTCCCAGTGTCACACACTGCTGCACCATCAGACATTTGCTGAGGAGGCCAAAATTTGCTTAGCTTTAGGACATGGAACCAAGCCTAAATCTTCTCCCAAGAGTTAGTCTAATGATGGATGAAATTGTTTTCCTTCATTTTCTCTGCTAAAACTAAGCCAGAGTTGCATGTCTCAACAGATGTTGCCCTGTGTAGGCTGGAACATGTTGGTAGAGCATAACTACATATATTTAAAACTCAGACATGCATAGAGAGTATTTACAGAGGCTTCACACATCCAAAACAAACAGAGTGTGCTCCCAAGTTGCACCCTGGGAACCTTCAGGCAGGAAGTGGTGGGGGATCTCCCACCCTTGGCCAGCTGACATGCTGGCATGCGTGTCCTTGCCAGCTCTTCCTTTGCCATAGGACATTCCTCTGCTCTGAGTTACCAGGGAAAAATGTGAGCTTTCTGAACACTCTGAAAAAATAGTTTTTTTAACTGTTGCACTGGGGAATAAATGTGATGGGAAAACAAAACTTCATTTCCCTAGACTGTTGCTAGATACGAACAGATAAAATAAGGGCAGAGCTTTCTGATGGCACAGGTATTCCAAAACTGGGACAGGATTTTAAATAGGATGCTGTTGCTTAGGCCCTCCTGAGAAGATTTGCTGTAAGAGAGGCAGTGGAATTAGCTGGGTGACATGTTCTCTTGGAATGCAAGATTCCTGTTTCCCGGGTGAGTATTTGCACAGGTACCATAAAATCCAGAAGACCAATTTCTCCCAGTGCAGGCAGGTATAACTCCACAGAATTTAGTAACATTGCTTTTGCTTAAGATAGATTTGACTACAGCCCTAAACATGAGAGAGAAAGATACTCTCCTTAAAGCAACTAAACAAATCATAGAATAATTTTGGTTAAAAGGGGCACTTGGGGGCCATCATCCTTCTGCTTCAAGCACATCACCAATGTAAAAAATAGACTATAGTCACCAGGCACTTAAGTATGAAGTTCCCATTATAAAGAGAAATCCCTCCTTGCTCTGGCTGAGAGGTTTTCAGTGTTCCCCACTGACACCTCAGTGGTTGTTACTCCCACACAGCACACTCTGGGCTGGTGCTGGCTGTGAGGAGCCCCAGCTCCCAGCCACTGCTCTCCATGCACATGCTGCTGTGGCAGCCCTGAACAGTGCAGGGAACAGTAACACAATTTCATCTTACTGGGACCCTGCCTGCCTCAGACATGCCAACCACAGTGGTGGCAGGAGAGCAACAATGAGGCACTGCAACTACAACTGGGTCCTGACCTCACTAATTCAAGAAGCTGCTTGTTGCAGAACATTCATCCAACACTCCCAGACATTTCAAGATTATCTCTTTGAAGCCTACCTATGCTTTTCTAGACTCATCCTGACCAAAAATATTTTTCTTGTCCACTTCCTTCATCTGGTTCCAGACTCCCCAGGAAGGACCCAATTTATTCCAACTCCTTCTTCTCTTCCTTTTTTACACAATTTGACAAAATCAACAGAAAAGAGAAGAACACTAAAGCATGTTCTTCCCCTTTCTCTGCTGATTAGTATATTGGGCAGCTCCGTTTCAAATTAAACACCTGAGAAATGAATGGAAATATTTTAGAAATGCATCACACACACACAGAGCTGGCTGGAGGCTGCCTATGGCTCAGTATGGGAAAGCTTCATTCACATGTGCAAGCAAGGACGAAGCAGACAAGCAACAAAGGGGCTCTTGTGACATTGTCAAAATGCATTAAAATGCACTGGCATGCACAGGCTAACTTCTGTTTGGGAATACCTGGGAAACAAAGGCAGCTCTCCAATTCAGGGAATATCCGATTATGAGTTCTCCATTATCTCAGGTTTGCTTTTAACAGTGATCCCAGCACTCCTGTCCTCTCCAAAGCAGCAGGCTGTCTTTCTGGGAAAGACCTGAGTCACGCAGGAGCAGCACTGCTGGCTCGACATGGCAGCACAACCAGAATAAATAATAACTGTTTACGCTGCTCTGTCCACAGAAGCTGCACAGCTGTGGTTGCAAACAGCTAATTTGTCACACGCTTCCCCCCGCACCAAACTGATTCCTCCATGTGGGGACAGCACTCCACAGGGTCCTCTGGTGCAAGAAGGGACAGGCAGCCTCAGCAGAAGGCAGTCCTTGGCTGTGCCTTCCTCAATCTGGGCTTGCTGGGGCACTGTGACCTTGGGCATCAGGCACCTTCCAAACTTAAGAGGTACTGCTGGCCTTGAGGAACTTACTATTACTCAATGAAGGGAGAAAGGAAGGCAGGAAGTGGCAAAAACTGAAGCAGAGTGCTCAAATTGTTCATAAATACATACTGTGATGGTTCCATTGGATTTTAATAACCAACCACACATGGGCACCTCTGGACTGGCTCTTGCTTTGCCAGCACTCAGCTTTTCTTTTCTTGTGACACATCAGCTGTCCTCAGCTGCTGCTCCAGCTCTCCCCTGTGAGCCCTCCTGGCAGCCCTTGTTAATTCTCTGCCTGGAACTCATGCCTTCCTTCACCTGCAAGTGGGAACTGGGAAGGAGCATCCTGTACTGGAGAGCCTTGTTTCTCCAGCCTCACAACTGACCCCTCCAGCAGGAACAGCCGCCTCTAACCAGAGATTCCTATTTAGGCCAACATACTGCAGAAATGAGAGAGGAAAAACATTAGGCAAGGTATTTCAGTGCCTTTTCCTGTGCTTGGAGCCTGTCAGAGAGTCAAGCCTTGATTTACAACAACTGCAGGGTGCTGATTATTGATCTGCACCATCCCACGCCACTCACTGCCATGGACAGATCCAACCTACAGCAGTGATTCCCACACCTACAAGGCCTCTGCAAGGGAGCACTGAGACCAGTGGGATGCTGCCATCCATCCATCCATCCACAGCCTCCCTCAGCAGCTGCCCCCATCCCTCCAGACTCTCCTGATTTAATACATTGAAGTTTATGGATCCATGACTGGGATATCCAGAATGTGAGTCAGATAACCTTCCTCCACTAAGAGTCTCAAGACCCTTGGGAAATCCCAGGTGCTGGCTTTTCTGTTTGTTCGACTGAGGAAAAGAAATTATTGTAAAAGGAGATGAGGTGGGTGGGGAAGACAACAGTCTCACCACAGATCCTGGGATTTGCTAATGTGGTGGCAATTTTGCACAAAGCCTTTCAGAGCAAGACACCTGGGGAATCCAGGTCACCAACAGCCTGCTAAGATCTGGCATATCTGAATTATGTTGACAGATAGAGCATGTTTAATTTTTGGTGGAAAGACTGAGCAAGGCAGAAGCCTGAGATAAACAGAAGTAGTTTTTTCCCCCAGTATTTTCTCAAGGCATATCGCAAACTGTTCCCTCTGCAAAGTATAAAAACCTGAGTCTAAGGTTTGCTTAACTGAACTGACCAGAGAATCTATCAGTCTCTGTCTCTTTCAAACATTAGACACTGCCAAAACTGGAAGTATGTATTTGCCAGAGGCAAACTGTTTGCAGCATTCAGCGATCAAGACTTCAGCCTCTGTGGCTTCAACAAGCTTTAGCGAGACCTATCTGCCCATCAGCCTAAAATGTTTCTATCTGTTCTGACAAAAACAGTCATGCAATGAGAAAACAGAACTGGCAATTTTCCATACAAAACAAGAAAAATTCACCTTTTTTTTTTTTTCCCCTCCCATGCCTTAAATTCACAGTTTGGAAAGTTTTGTGCTCTCTATTCCACACTCTAGATGGATTTTACTGTCCTGCTAATATTTATGGACAGTTGGTGAAAAAGAAGTGAGAATGTGCTTGCATGTTTAAAGGCTGGAAAGTGGATCTGATTTATAATATTACCTTTTAAATAGCAGCAGTTACTTGCAGACCCTCTGCGCTGGGCAGTAGGCTGGCTTGCACATGAATAGCAAACCCCAAATGCTCCTGGGCAACAATCCCACTCCAGTACAGCAGGAGCTGGCACTGCAGTAAGTGCATTTAGCACATCTGTAGGATTCTGTTTGTGCATGCTGGCTGCAGTTTGGTAACAGACACTCACATTATATACCTGAATCCAAGAAAAAATGCCTCCTGCTGACCAGTGAGCAGCCAAAGCAGTACCTGACTACAAGAAACATAAACTACATTTTATCAAAGTCATATCTCAGGCTGCAAGGAGAACTCAAGGAGGCTCAAGCAATTAAAGCTACCACTCACTTTCTCCACACTAAGATTAAATATAAGCTAAAATCACATTCCTCCTACTACTTTGGGCTGTTTGACCCTTCTGATTTCAAGCAATTTGAGCATGGATGGACATTAAGGTGACATTTTACAGTGTCAGGAAAGAGATCACAATGCAGTTCCAAGCTACCAGGGGCATGCACCAGTGTGCCTCAAAATTGCAATTCCGCAATTCTTCAGGTAAGGAGCACCAGGGGTCTGTTGGGTACTTACTTGTAGGCTGCAAAGGTGGCAGTTTGTAATGAGGTGTGGTGGTAGAGAAAAGATTATGAATAGGGAAAATTCACAGGGTGGATTTCCTTCTATTCATCATGCTCATAGAAATAGGCAAGTGGAAGGGAGGATGTAGGAAGAGGAACTGGGGATGTAAACAGTCACACTAACCATGAAAGGACATTGGCTATTAGCTAGCTTGTGTGCATTATGTGGATTGTTTTTACCTGACCCTACAGCTTCTCCCAACTCCATCTTTAAAACAAATATAGTAACGTAGATATAGTAAATAAATTCCATACGCAATGGAAGTTGCTTCTTAGGTGTGCACCTGTAAATCACCTCCTAAGCACTGCTGCTACATCTGGGGAGTCTGATCTCCCCTCAGTACACAAGCATCAGTTGGCTTGATGTGGGTGTGCACTGATCCTTTGCCCCATTTCTTGCACCACTCATCGAGACCTTCCCCAGTTATTCCCTCTGTAGATCAGGGACCTCAAGCTGTGTTAAAAGAGAAAGAAAGGAACAAGGTGTGTGCTTTCCCTTAACAAATCTCACCCTCCTATTGTGAGTGCAAAGCTGCAGGAACCAGGGGCTGTGCTCACACACCCCCTGAGTGTGTGTTCACTCTCAGAGATCACAACAGGTTTGGCTTCATTGGAGGGTGGCTCCAGAGCTGTGATCAGTCCCTGTCCCTGTGACACTGCTGCAGCACAACAGGTCTTTTGTTTCACTTGAACTTCTGAGAGGTGGCTGCAGAGCTGGCACTAAAGTCCCCATGCAGCAAGGGAAGCAATCCTGGCTGCAAACACAGAACTGTGCCCTTTTTTAGCTGGTAAGCACAGAAATCCGAAACATCAAACATCATGACTAGACAAAACCAGAATAATGTGATATTACAATAAGCTTAAGGCACAGAAACTAACAGGAAATTCAACCTGGACTACCATGAGCCTAAGGTATTAGCTTTCTTTTTTTCTAAATTTTAACAAAAAATTAAGGGGAAGAAAATAGTACAAACATGATTTTCCCATTCACCAATTTGTGTGAATGCAATTATACTTATAATGACAGAAATCTGTGTGATCTGTCTTGCTTTCAAATGGAACAACTTACAGCCTACAGAGCAGCACGTTTGTGAACAAGGTTTTTCTAATTACCCCTGTGCAAAATTACAGGAAACATCACTAATGTCTGAATAAAGGTATCAATGTAGGATGAGTTCCAAGGAGAAAAAAAAAGACATAGCCAAGAATATACCTATTTTGCCATCCTGCACAAACAAGATGAATGCAAGAGGCCAAGTAGCATTCACTGTAAAGAAATTAAAAACAGAAAAAAAAAAAATCAGCAGCTTTGATACCTTTCAGGTCAGACAGAATTACCAGACTTATCCAGTAGGCACCAACAGAGATCTGCCCTATCAAAACAAATGTTCAGAGCCTTCCCATCTTGTCTTTCCTTAGCAATTCATCTGCTTTCGGTGTTAACGGCACTGTGAAAATGGAAATTTTTCCAGGAGAAAAATCGCCGTTGACAAATGGATCTGGAAGAGCAGGACTGCTGCCTGCTCCTGTGTTGTGCTGGTAGCAGGAGATCTCTGTGCAGATGCCTTGTAATTAGTCATCTGAGGACTTGGAGCAATCACGTCACGCATATTGTTTGGCTGTAACTTCCACGTTCCATTTAATGACAAGTGTTATTAACTAGACAGCTGAAGACAGAACAAGTTCTCTGCCTCTTGGTTTTGAGCTGTAGTACAAGAGCATTTCTTTCATATCTGGCTGTAAATCAAGATCAATCTTAAGAGTCAATGCCTTTCCACCAGTATTACCTCATCTTACCTCAGTTTTAATACCAGCAGTATTGTTTTATATCTTTTTTTATAGTCCATTAATTTCAAAGTCCTACGGAACACTTTGCAGTAATTTTGTAGACTACATTAATTTCTCACAGCAATGTCTAGGCTGGAGAATTGCAGATCCTCTCCACTGAGCAAAAAGTGATGTTTTTTGCTACTTGGGTCTCCCAGGATTTGTAAGATCCTTTTCTCTCTTCTTTTTCAGCCCCTAACACTGGCACAGTTATGCAATGACCACAAGTAGAAGAAACAGGATGTACGTGTTCCTAAATTATGAAGTAGGTTTTCCATTTACTAGATAACCAGATAAAACCCAGTCTGACACTTCTTTTCTGCTACATATTGTATTATACTTTTAATATCTCAGAACACTTAGTCCTGTGGTTTTACCAAACTGCAAGTGCCATTCTGTCCAAAGGTATGGCTGGGGAATTAATAGCCTGGAGGCAGAGCCTCCAATTAGGTCAAACCTAGGGACAAAAAGCTTTCAAATTCACAGAACAGTAAGAAACAATGGGATTTCACTCTGAAAAAAGGGCATTTTTATTCCAACAGCTGAAGTACTCACACTTATTCCTCCAAAGAATAACAGCCCCAGCCTCCTGCGTGTGGCTGCCCCAAACATTGACACCAGCACTCTCACATCTGCCAGCCCAGTGCCCTTCTGCTGACTGCCTGCACTGCAAAATTACCTGATACTGAATCTAGAGCTCTCCTCTAGGGTTGCGCCGGACAAAACATCTAAAAGAGCAGTCTGAGGTTTCTAAGTGCTATCAGAAACTGGAGCACAACTCTTAAGAAGGATGGAACAAGTGGGCAAGGAAAGCAACATTCTGAACTGCTCTTCTCCTGCTCCTTTGATGCTTTCTGTCTTTCAGAAAATGAAACAATAAACACGATATTAATACAGATCCAAAAAATCAAGCCTCACTTAGAGAAAAAAGATAATCAATCTAGTGTGTCCCACAGAAAGTGGGTGTAGAGAGAAATCTGTCTAACAGCCAGAAGCAGAAATCTTTTGTAAGGCAGAGAAATGAATATTTAATTTGTTTCTGACTACTTCATGTTATCCCAGCACTTTCATCTTTACCAACCCAGCACCTCTGCTATTGTCAGCGTGCATCAGCTGGAATATGAACATGAATATGAACATTGGATAAATGCTGTTTGTACACACCTTTCCTCCTGCAGCAGGGGGATGACCAGCTCAGCATACAGCTCCTGCTCCTGTAATACCTGCTCTTTGAACGTGGCTCTGAACTTACCCAGGGACCTTTAAAGGAATTCTGAAAGTCAGTGGTACTATAAACCCTAAACCAGATATAGATTCCACTCCTGAAGCCCTTGTTCTGTACAGAGCTGCTGAAATCTTGGCCTCAATTAAATAAATTGGTTGGACTCGATGATCTTGGGTCCTTTGCAACCTAAATGATTCTACGAATCTATAAATATTTTGGGATGCTGACTTCATCAGGGATGACATTTTACTCTTTGCTCCTTCCTCCTAACCAAAGGAGTGAATTAAAAATACTCAAGAGTTGGAGAAATTCTCTCTGCCAGAATACGCAATGCCTAAGTCACTTGGGTTTTAACCAGAGAACCTCTTGACTTGCTATAGATACCAGTTCTCCTCTGTCCTAGAAGCAATGTTAATCACACATTCATCACTGCAAATTGACAACATAAATGCTGACACTTATGCAAACAATGTTAGAGAAAATGGTGTTCTTGCTGCAGAAGTGAATTACACAGCCTTTTAAGCTTTCTACACTTCCCAGTTTTATGTAAACTCTAATTTCTAAGCTTTTGTTCTGCCTTGAAAGGTCACACGGTTGAAAGCCATGAAGCATAGCATGTGTTCCCACTGATATTAAAATACTGTTTACTAAATCATGCATATAAATGTAAAGAAGAAACTGTTTGCAACCTACTGCGTTAATAAGAGATGATTTATAAGACAACACAATTCCAAGTATCAACATGCAGAATGTAAAGAACTGATCTCAATCATGCAACGTGATTTTTTTGGGGCTTTTTTTTTGAAGCAAAGTCTCTGCCTTGCCATGCAATCACACCAACTTCTGATGACACTGTATCTGACTGATTAAACTCTTAATCGTGCCAATGCTTAACTTCAGGAATACAAGTGGTCTTTTCATATTTGAGCATATGATTGCACATTTGCAAGATCAGGGCTTCATTTGCATATTCAAATTGCAAAACTGCATCTTCCCTTTGTCTGTGCAAGGCCAACTATAGCTCTCCAAATGCTAAACAACCACCGTAGAGTTGGACAGTATTTTTAGCATCTCTGTGGTGCACTCCTGTCTTTAGCTGCTGTGTTCACAAACAATCCCACAGGACACTGCATAGCTAACATAGCTCAGGCTCTTCACTACATTCCAACTTTTCTCCCAAAACATGCTGAAAGCAGAGTATAAAAAAGACCAGTTCAGGACCTGCTACAGTTTCCTAAGATGCATTGTCTTGAGTAGAGCAGAACTATTTTCAAGCACAAAAACAATAAAACCTCAGCACATTCTGCTCTGGAGTGGTGATGGAGCTTGCTGTGACTTCCTCGGGGGAAAATGCAGCTCTACACTCTGAGTTTGCACTGTGCAGATAAATCAAGTAGGACAGCAAAGGATTTCTGCATGTTGTTTCCTAGCAGGATGTGCCCATGGGTTCATGGCAAATTTCTGGTCAAAGCTTAACCCTGCAAGAGAAGTTAATAATTGAACTTGCCAAATCATCACAATTTCTAAATCCAACTGCGCCTTGTTTTTACAAAGGGGCATATTAAACCAGTGAGCCATTTTATTAGACTCATGCTCATGTAACAAAAACATGTGTTAGCTCTTGAGTGCCAAGTACCATCCTGGAGGGTTACCAATCCCTGATACCGACTTTGGAGCCAGACTGCAGTTATCTGTCACAACAGAGGAGGTAGTTTGGAATACACAGGGTGAAGCATGGCTGCTCCACTTGGGAATACTTTCTGTGCTCCTGGTCTCTTTGCAAAACTCTGGGAAGATGAATTGCAGCAGTGGGAAAAAGAGCTTGAAACTCACTGCTGGCTGTAGTGGGATTATCTTAGGGAAGCCTCCTGGATGGCTGGAGCTCCCTCCTTCATTCCCTTTAGGAACTTTTGCAATGGGTGCAGCACCAACATGCAGCTGCAGCAGCTGGGTCAACTCTGGGTGCATAGGAAATGCTTTTAGAGTCATCTGCACAAGGCAGTTCAAAACTACAGGGATACCACAAAGAGAGAAAAGACTCATTGGGGGAATGGGAGTATTAATCAGATCATTGACCTTTGGAGCTTTGAAAATGAAATGCTTTGCACACTGAGCTGGAGATGCACATGCAGACAATAGCCTCCAATATCTTGATTTACAGAGGAAGTACTGATGGAATTCCATATATCCTGTTAATGGTGAAAGGAAGAGAATTATGTAAAGGAACCATTTTTGTCATTAAGTGTCTTAGCTAAGCCTTGCAGATGAGCCTAGACACTTGGCTGCAATTTCATTTCAAGGGGACAAGATAACCTGAAAACCCTCAGAAAACCCTAGACCTTGTGAGTGCTTCACAAATAGACTCCTCATTTCCCCATTTCACTTATCTTCTCTCCTAATACTACGTGTGATCAAGCATTCTCTTATTAGAACTCTTTGAACACTAATGGACTTTCCAAAACAAAGTGTGTTACTGGCTTCCTCTACCCTACCACAGGTATAGCTGTGTCTGGGAGGTGAGAACTGAGGGAACCCTACCAGGGCTAGGAGGATGTCTACAATATATATGTGCCTTTTGTTTGTTTGTTTCTTGGTTTTTGTGGGGGTTTTTTTGTTGTTGGGTTTGTTTTTTTTTTTTTTCTAGTCAGAGTTATTTTTTCCATTTTAAGCACAGCACAAGTTCAATTCAGAGTATCACAGCTTTTTGTCCAAAGTGTCCACATCACGCAACAGGAGCATCAGGTTAAGGAGAAAACAAAAAAACCCTGCAGGTACTTTGATTTTTTTTTTTTTCCTGAGCCCCTTCTTAAAGGACTTAAATTTTCAAATAAGTAGAGGTTTTCCCTCCACCCAGAGAGCAAGGCTGACATCCTGGGTTATAGTCCTTATCCTAGTAAGGGCTCCTTAACTGAGAAATGTGAGTTACAAGACTTGGCCTTTACCAAGAACAATGATATTACAGGAAAACTCGCTGTACACTTTTGAACATCAACATTTGATTACCCTTCTATTTTCTAATACAGACACGATGTCTGGAGTTGAACAAACACATTCTTGAAAGGTCAGAACACTTAAACTGTGTGTACCTAGTTTAGGCTGACAAACTTGTTGCTGCTTTTTAGCTACATTTCAGTTTACCCACAAGAGTTACACTACTTCCCCTGAAAATTTTCAAGCTCAAGAACATGCTCTTCTCCCAGTGTCTGAAAGTGAAGGCAAAACTCTTTTTCTACATAAATTTATCACATTGAATCCTGTGACTTACTGAGGATTCTGCCTTTCCTCCACAAAGGGCTTGAGCCAGCAGCAGACACAGGGATGTCCTGTCCACTTGGACAGAGGGGCTGGCTTGGCTGGATGGCAGCACACACAGCCATTCACTAAACTCTGCAAACCTGGACCAACAGCTATGAATTCTCCCAAACCACACAGCTGGAGGGCAGGTAGCTCTTAATTTTTTTTTTTAATTTTCTGAAAGAATGGGAGGAACTTTCTCTTCCAGCTATCGTTACGTGGGTTAGTGAGGATTTAACTGCTGCAACCATCAGGAAATAACTGTCTGGATGGCACCATGGAGTGTTCCCTGGGAGCTGCAAGGACCTTCCAAACTGGGAACAAAAATCTGGATTTCCTGGAAGCGTTCTCATCTGTCACTAAACACTGTGTTGTGTCCTTCAAGTTTTTGGGGCACTCGAGGAATTGAAGGGGCACCAGATTAACCCTAATCCAGTGAGAGGAGGTTCACTTAATTTCAACAGAGCTGCCTGAGATGACTTCATCACTTCAGGCCATATTCCTTCCCTGTGGCTCATAGATCCTGAAGCCAAGGCCACACTGAGCCAGCTCTGGGATTAATTAGGATGGGTGTTAATGCACCTGGCTGGGACATGCTGGGACCTCAGCAGGACATGGCATGTGCTGTGCCCAGGTAGTCTCAGCAGTCTTAAGTGGGATTGTACTGAGAGAAAGTCCCCTTAAGGACATCTTGGGCACAGTAAGATGACTATCCTCTATCAGAAATGACAGCCCCTCAAGTGAAAGTAGCTGAACTCCAGCTGAGAAGCACTGACTGACTGCAAACACAATGGAGATGGAACAGGTGAGCCACTAAAAGTGGCTGAAGGTAACATTTCATCTCACATTGGCACAGAGGCTCTCAGGTACTGCTCCGAAGAAGGAAATGAAACCTCTTTAAATGGATTAACTTGAATACTTTCAAGTGCTTACCATGGCTGCACCCCCTCACCTCCATCTGTACCTATTCTAAGCTCTGCCAGGACCTTGACAGCATTTCCTGCATACATCATGACCATCAGCATGCATTTCACCAGTCTCCCATTCCCAAGTTCCTGTAAGAGGGCCAACTTCTCTTCTGAAGCAAATTTTCAGCAGGGTCCTCCTAGTGCCCAGCAGCACCACTGGTTCCTCACCACAGCTCACACCCAGCCCTGTGCACCTCATCCCACCCCTGTGGGGGAAGAGATCTCCAGTTCTTCAAAACTAACTTACTTCCTACTGAACTTGCCTGAAGAGACTGCAGAGAAATTGTACCTGGTCTCCTGTGCTTCAGCCTGCATTTACCAGACATGATGTGGGAAATGGGCAGGAAATGCCTACCCTGTGTATGGCAGCAACTCTTCCTCTTCCCTCCATGACACACTTGAGCAGCACACCAAGACCTGACCTTGCACTTTTTAGTGCAGCTTTTCTTACACAAACATTTGAGTCAGATCTGGAGCCAACAACAAATAGAAAGCCAAACACATTGCCAAACACACTGATTTTTTTAAAATGAAAAAGGTTTACACCCTGTTTCATACCTATTTGTACTCATATCGAAAACGTACTGTACATTTTTAACTGCATGAATTTGGTAAGATCAATAAAAATCAACCTTTTTTTTATACTCCTTCTGATACTGGTGTAAAAACTGTTAAAGAACTGATATTATTTGGGCGCTGTACAGACATGAGAGGTGCTGATGCACAAAAAAGGTGTACTATGATTAAACACATTTGTTAGCAGGTTTCAGCTGTTATATTTCTGCCTTTAACACATCTTCACTTTGCTTCTATTTCAAAATCTAATCAGAAAACCAACACAGAATTAGTCCTTCACCTTGTTTCTTTGCACAATTGTTTGGACAGTGTATTTAAAATAGCACTGCTCTAACCTGGCAGCATTTTATATTTACTTTATCCAGGTGTAAATGACAGCCTAAAGAATAAGGAATAGTAATCAGATGCAGCATGTTTTTCCCTAGTAAAACTACCTCTCTTTTCCTTTTGAGCACCTAAAGTTGAAATACAATTTCCTTCTTTTGTTTCTCCATTCATTATACATGAACAGGGATAGATAAATGTCAAGTATACCTTTAAAGGATAAATGCACCACAATTTATCAGTCCCTCAGTGAAAAAAAAAAAAAAACCAACAAAACAAAAAAACCAACCCAACCAAAAAACAACAAATCCTTCTTGTTGAATTTGAAGTACTTTTCCTTAGTATACAACAAGACACCAAAAATAACACATGGGAGAACTGGGGTGACACTGGGGCAGACTGTTGGTTTACGGAAGTTCCTGCGTGTTGCCTTACACAGCATTTCCTGGTTTATGTCAGACAAATCTGCTCTGTAACAAGACAGACAGTAAGTCAGAAGTGTCAATATGAGCAACTCCCTGAAAACAAACTTTGCTCATTTACCAGCCAGGGTTTCAGGTGTGGGACATGGAACTGCACTGTGGGGAGGGAGCTCACCAGGCTCCTGTGAGCAATGACAAGGCTCCACTGCCCAGCTCTGCCAAGGAAATGGGGTTCCTGGGAAGAAAGGTGAGCTGGCCGGAAGCTGTGTCACCAGGTTTCCTCACCAAGCACTTGTGCAAGATGAGATTCTGCTCGTCACTAAGTGCCTCCACTCCCAGGGCTCAGGGTGTTGAGGTGCCTCTTGGGATGGGGCAGGGACAGGAGGGCACCTTGGGCAGCTCTTTCACAGCAACTCTGAACCCACCCCCCCCCCCCCAAAAAAAAAAAAAAAAAAAAAAAAAAAAAAAAAAAAAAAAAAAAAAAAAAGGGCTCTCCAGGACTGCCCGTTTCCATTCCCAAAATGAAGCTATTATGGGATTCCTCAAAGGCTCTCATATTGCCATGGTCTGGATCTCTCACTGATCCACATTAGTTTTTGGTTTTCTGAAAGAGGCCAAACTTCTTTTTCCCGTAAAATGTGCAGAAGCACATTCAATCCCATTCATGGATTGAATTGGAAGGAAAGAGAATTAACCTCAAGTACATTTCCACTATTTTCTAATGATTTCTGCCTAACTCTAAGAGCAATCTAAGAACCAGGAGGAATTTCTATTACCCCTTAAAAACATGTATATCTCCACATAAGAAAACAATGGCAGCCTTCACCAGCACACAGTAAGCTCCTAGCTTCTGAAACACATGGCTGTCAAAACACCAAACACTTTTAATGGAAACCTAGTCCATTAACAAGCTGAACCATCAAGCAGTCACGCAAGAAAAGCAAACAACCCCAGGAAGAGCTCTTGTCTTTCCATGCTGAACAAAAACTATTTACAGCAAGCGAAATAATGCAGCTTCTAATAATGTTTTTCCTCCCTCTCCAATGCATCTGCACACAACTTTCCCTTCGTTCCTGATGCAAATTTAAAGAAGCAAACCTTGCCCTTGTCTGTGCTCACCTGTTCTTGGAGGCTCCCTTGTGCTGATGTCCTCCCAGCACACATTTTGTCACATTCTCAGATCTCATCAGGTCCAGGCTCTCCACTGCTCCATGCATTAAACACGTTTCTGTTTGGGTATCTCAGTGCTCATCAGTAATATGTTTTAAAATAAAAGCAGAACTTGGGCTTTTTCTCTCTGAAATCAGTCTTCAGGATATTCTATCCTCAGAACAATCTGTATTCAGTTTTATAACTGAACCTGAGCTGGTGAAACAACTGGAAACTTTGCTGCTGATTTCAGAGGGCATTTCTCTGTGTGTCCACTCACAGTTTGCTCTTTTGAGGATGAAATGATCCCCACATCCTTTACAGCAACACCAGCACTCACCCTCACTTTCCAAATACCTGTGCATCTAGACAGGAATAGAGATTTTATTGTTTCTGTACACTCCAGATTTGACTTCTTTCAAACCCCTCGTGCAACACAAATAACTGCACTACAAGGAAGAGAAAGTACATGTTTAACACAAACATTTATAATTCCAAAGCCTTAGACAACAATTGCGATAAACCCAGCATCAGTGGCAGTACAAGCTGTGCTGCGTGATTCAAGGGGGGGTCCTCAAGGTGCAATTTGCATTTAATGCTTCTGCCATCAGCTCATGCTTTAGGTGAAACAAAACACCCCACCTCATTAGGCAGGTGGAATAAAATGAAGGTGAGGTTTACAACACTCCTACTTGGTGTGGGAAGGACCACACTCACTTTACAGGCAAGGTGATTCTACATCCTATGACAAAGATTTAATTTATTTAATTTTTATTTCTGAAAAAGGATTGACCCTCTCCCTCCCATTGTTTTAAGTTCCCAAAGGCATTCCCAACAACAGCAAATCAGTGTGCAATGCTCTTCTCAAATCTTTGGCCTTTCACATACAGGCCAGCTGCTCTCCAGGCACAGCACTGGCTTACAGAACTGGGCTGCTCTGATTTATAACTGAGGTGTTTAAAATAAGGCAATCTAATTATTGACTTGATAGCCCACAATGTCTGCAGTCAGCAAAGTTTAAAAAATGCAAAATATTGACAGGATCAGACAAATACATAATCAGGGAGTTATTAAAATGCAAATTCCCTGCCTTCTGGTACTCCTGTGGTGCATGGCATAGGACCCCAGAGCCTGCATCCCTCTAACTCTGTGCTGGTTGGGAGGAAGAAAAGAAACAGACCTGGGGAAAACAAATGGGCAGAGCTATCAAAGGCCAGCTGGATGGGACCTCACATCTTGGGGGGTCCCCTAAAGAAAGACAATGACTAGATGGGAATGGGAGGCATTGCAAGAACAGGCAGCCCTGCACACACCCTGGACCCCACACTTTTCCAGGATTTCAGAAAGGTCCTGGAGCACAGGGAAACCCAACACACCAGTTCAGTGCCACATCTACACATCTATTTTGGGGAAACATCCAGAAGTGAAACTTTTTGCAAGTTGGTGAAACTTGCTATCAAAATGCATGAATGGCACTGCATTAAGATTTATTAAAAACAAAACAAAACAAAAACAAAAACAAAACAAAAAAACCCCCCAACAACACCAAAACAAACAAAAAAACAAACAAAACCCTCCAAAGAAAGGATGTAATGGAAATCCTCTATCCAAACCTGCTCTGGGATGGTAACACCTGGCTTTATAAGTTGATAGGTTCAGAAGAAAAAGTTCAGTGCCCTGATCCAGTGTCTGAGGGGTCCTAGCTGGAAGGTGAAATAGGGTATTGTTACAAGGCATAGAGAATTCCTTCCCTTCTCATCTCTGCCCCTCACTTTTTCTTCTAATTTAAATAGCCTTCTAATCCTGTGGACTGTCTGGTATATGCTTATTATTTTACCTTGCAGACACATTCCTTTAAGTCTGAGGGCTGTGTATGTGTCTAGAAGTCTATAATAGAACAAGTAAAATAATACCATTCCCAGCTGGGCTGGATGATCTAAGCCCCCACCAGGAGAAAACTTTGATGCATAATATAATTTCATGCAATGTATTTCAGTCATGTTAATACTGCTGTAACAACTTCTAAAAATGACTCCAATATAGACAGTGATACCTAATTAACAGGCAAATTCTAAGGGGGAAGTTAAATGCTAATTTTACACTGGCATTTAGCCTAAGAACTTCATTATGCCATCTTCTATTTTAAACTGTAGCCATCCCACCTTGTGCTGTGCTGCCTCCTGTTCTCAGGCAGCATTGCGTGGAGCACAATAATTCCTTGCAATACAGACAAGGTCACAATGGTTGGGGCTGGGTACCTGCCTGAAAGCAGGAAAAAAGCTTCTCCCTGCCCCCAGGAGCCTGCAGGGACTCTGAAGCTAAGCTTTAGCCAAGCTTGGAAAGGGAATTTTGTGCAGGGCACTAAAGTGATGGTTGGGACAGATGGATGTAGCTGCTCAGGGCTGCTGAAAAGGCATCAAAAGGAAAAGGACACTGCAGCAATCCAACCCCCAGTGAATACTGGCCCTTTCCAGGACCTGGTCAGAGCAGCCATGGGCAATGTGGGGTCAGCCAGCCAAAGGTTGCTGAGCTTTCCACACCAGTGGTGAGCAGCACTGACACCAGCCAATTCTCCACCTCATCTTTGGGATAAATAAAATCCAAACCAGATGGTGCTTAAAACATTGGCAGTGGCAAAGGCACAGAAAAATATTGAAAAATACTACAGAATACTTGAACTTCCAGCCAGGGCTGTGGTGAAGCTGCATCACATTTGCATAGAAATTAGATGCCTCGTTAGCTGCAGATAGATGCACAACTGCCCAAATTTAAACTTCCTCCTTTCCCCAGCTCACCAGTCATTACAAATCATGCGGCTGAATGAAAGCTGGAAAAGCACTGAGAACTTGGCAGTTTTGCTGCAGTGAGTCCCATAATAAATGAGGGACAAGGGGTGGAAGCACTGATAATCTTAATATCAAAACCACATTTTCTGCAAAGCAACCTACTATTGTTCATATGTAAAACACATCATGTTGCTAGGAGGGAACAAACTGTCCTGCACTTTACAGATAGCCTTTTTATTACAGATTCCCCCTGACTGTGACTCAAACCCCACACAGTCCACACACCCCTTTTTAATAAATGCACAGGACACACAACATGGCTGGGTGATGTTCTGCTGCTTTGGACAGAGGTTTCAAACACAGAGTTGGAGGTGTATTTCTTCTGTGCTGTATCACACATAAATTATTAACAAAAGTTAAGGAAGGAAAGCAGAGCAAAGCATCATCTGCCCAACCAAAGTAAGTTCCTGAAACATTGAGCAGCATCTCCCTGTTCTCAAATCAAATGGGTTGGAGGTACCCGGGAACCCTGGTCCCCCAGCATCCTTTCCTGGTCTCCCCATCTTTCTCCCTGAAGCAATTCAAAAATCCTGAAGGCTTCTTGGCAAGGCAGTTTTTCTCCCTCCCTCCCTCCAAAGTGACAGTGGCTAGGTGGGGTTGAGTTTTGTGAGCACTAGGCCTTTTTCCTGAAGCTAAAAACGTTTGTATAGATGTGAACAGCCTGGACCACGTGCAGGAAAATCTAGTGCATTGCTTATCAGTCGATTTGGCTTCACACCAAGAGTAACACACTGCTATAAAGGGCCAACACAGTGTGAAAAAGGAGCTGTTCTACTAGAATACACTCCGTTAATTCTGGTTGAACTGACATTCTCCTAGGACAAGAGCTCAAAACACATTTAGACTGCTGTACTAAGCGTGGCAGGGAATGGAGCAGCAGGCTGGTTTCTCTGGTGTCACTAAACAACAGGCAGACACACCCCCCCTTTCCCCCATCTCCTCCCCCCCAAAAAAAAATCTCTTGAGAAAGCAAATGTGGGACAAACTCTTCACAGCATCTTCTTCCATCAAAATAACATTCCAGGTTTTAAACAAAAAAATCCCCACCACCCTAGTAGGAAAAAAAAACCCTGAAAAAGTGAAAAAATTCCAGCCTTGCTCGACTTACTGTAATTGTCCTTTACAAGAAGAGCCCTCTAGTTATGTGAAATGACATTGCCTGGGCGCCCCAGGCTCCCCGCGCTCCGCACAGGAAGGAAGCAGACACACATCTCTTTAAGAGCCATTTCCTCTCTGCTCTATTAATTTCAGAGATTAAGCAAGCCACTCCTTTGTGGCATAACAGAGCGAGATAGAGCCATTGTGTTTGAGGAGAGTCCTGCTCACTGGCTTCCCACCTTTTTTAGTGTGGGGGGGATGCATTAGCACTTTATTCTCAGATGAAACACCAGCAAACTTCCAGCAGCCCTAAAATTTTCCTTATTCTTAAATTACAGTTTTAGCACAGAAGAGGCCAGAAGCACCATTCCCCCGCCCCCTCCCCCCCCCACTGATGAGGGTTTCATGTCTCACTGACACAGTTCAGGATGAGAAAAAACCAAACCAGTTGCATTAGAAGAGGACTTTTCTTTCCAAGGGCCCTGAATCAACAGGACTTATTTAATCATTTAATCAGGATTATTTTGCCTGGACACTCACATCCCACCTCCTGCCATGCTGAACCTGAAGCATTAAATTTACCATCAATATTTTTCCTCTTCTTTTCTTCCTTTAAATTTTTTCCTCTTCCTTTCTTCCCTTAAAATTTATACACCCTTTTTGCTCTTTTGCTTGCACAAAATCCCTTCAGCTCGCACCAGATGACCTTTAATAACACAGAGGCCATCTCCTCTCCTTTTCAAAGACTATCACCACAACTCCTGTTGGGGTCTGGGATTACATGGGCAACCAAAGCAAGACCAGAGCCTCAGCTGTTCATGAAGTTTTCTGATGGAAGAAGAGAGAAGCAGGAGAAGATTCAGCCAATTAAGGGTAATTTGGGATTCCCCACTCCAAACCTGGGCTTCCACATTTCCTCCTGAAGCTCACTTAGATGTTTTATCCTCAGCTTTCCAGGTTTCTTTCCAGACTGGGAAGGAACAAGGACCCTGCTGGAGTCAGTGGCTGTAGGAAACGCCGCTTTGCGGGGGCGCACAAAGCTGCGGGATCCTCCAGACGAGTTCACATTTCTCACAGTGTAAACACGGCCCTTGCTAAACAGAAATGCCATCAGCAGCAAACAGATACCTTCAGGGGGAGGGGAGAAAAAAAGATAACACACCGCTCAGGGCTTTTGAGCAGCAGAAGAAAGAGCGATCCCCTGGTTGAAGCAGGAGCGTGTGAGCCAGAACACTGTTTGTACTGTACCTTCCCTTGCAACACAGAGTCAGGAACACAAAACTCATCCAGATAAAACAATCTGCCCATTCAGCAGCTTTCTTTTCATGAGCTGCTTCATCTTTGCAGGCTGCTCCCCCCCCTTCCCCTCCTCCTTTCCCCTCCCCGCTTCCCAGCCACCAACTGAAAACTTGAGAAAGAAAAGAAAAGGAGAAAGGAGTTGTTCAGACAAAGGGCTGATTCTCTGTGAAGGGAGGGCACACACACACACACACACACACAGACAGAAAACACGGTCACGGTGTTCTGGGCACAGGGCTGGCACGTTGCTCTGCCAGCAGCTGTAAGGAGTCCGCTCCCCAGGCTCTGCTTCAGGTTTTGGAAAAGGAGGGAGCTGTGGCTGCTGCACCTCCAGCAGCTGCCTCCTGGATGAGTTCCTGGCCAATACTGCAGCTGGGTGTTTGCACCTCTGCACCTTCTCCCAGCAGCTACACGGGGCAGGGCCCCTGCAAGCTTTTGCCTGTCTGTTGTCAATAGAAATCTTAACCCCATCCAGAGATTTTTTTTCCCTCTGGGATATTCTCTTGCAAAAACCAGTTTGAGGTGTGAGTTGTTGTGGGTTTTTTTTTTTGTTTTTTCCCCCACTATTAAACAGAGAGACTTTTCTGGTGTATGAATGTAAATCACCAGTTCATATTGCAGAGGTGACTCAACAGCCATTTAGATGCCAACATGTAGTTACTTCTGGATGGAGCAGGATGTGATTCAGCAACTACAGGCAAGTAGCAGTGTATTCATTTCATCTTCAAGATTCCTTTTTTTCTTAATAAATTAAATAAAAAATCAGTTTATTAATTTTTACTTTTTTTTTCTGTTATTACAGTAATTACTGGTCTGACATAACCCTTCTCCAGTATTCAGAAAACCTGTGAGGAATTGTAGTATTGCCATACACGTTTACATAGTGCTTTGCAGCAAGGTTAGCAGGGGGGAAGCAAACTACCTGAGCAGCCCTGGAAGATCTAAAAGGCAGGATTTATTAGTTTTAATACTAAAATATTAAAATATCTACCCAGATCGTAAACTCAGGAGCTTTGAGTCACTGAAGAGACGGGATATATATATTTTTTTAATAATAATTTTGGAGTTTAGAAGCCCAGACTAAGTGACAATATTAAAATCATCAGTCACAGCAACCCTGTTTCCAACATACAAACCTTTTCTCACATCCTCTATACAGGCAAACCCTATTCACTTATTGCCTTTGTGCCCAACATGACTAAAGAAACAAATGTGCTCTTTGCCACCCACTTTGTGTCTGGCCCAGGACTTTGCATTAGAGAGAACACCACGCTTACTGACAGATGTTTTGGTCCCCAAATCTGGAAAACAGCTCCCCACCTATTTACAGCTTACTGCAAAACAAATCTGCACTGGATTAGTTAAAACCATGACTTTAAGTGTTTGTATAAGAACCCTTTTTCTAAAGTGCAATAATGGCCTATTAGCGCTCATTTAAATCGGCTCCTAATGGAGGGAAATAAAATGAAAAGGATCGTTTTCACCCTGCCTGCCTAAATCCCAGCACACAGCAGCTGAGGAGCAGTGTCACTGCCTTGTTCAGACAGGACCCGAGTCCTCCTGATTTAAATTCTGCCTGAACAGTTCACCTTTCAGATGTGTTAAATCTCAGCCCTGCCATGCAATAGTTACCTTCATCTAGAGTGTGAAAAATATAGAGTAAAAGCAAAACATAATAGAAATAAACACAAACAGGGCTCAGCACTCTACAGGCACTTCGAGGGAAAAAAAAATTAATTAACCATAGGGCATAATCGCTTCAAAATTTGGTTGTTCAGAAAAAAAAAACCACCAGTGTTTCTTTGCACAAGGAAATATTTTTCTAATCTTTGCCAGGCACAAAACCAGGAGCAAGGAATTAAGCAATGAGCTAAAAATGGTTCAACTCTAAAAGCAGATTGTAAAGCAAAGGGGAAAACTCCCAGGGAAAACCGAGAATACGATTTCTTAATCTTACACTGAAGGGTCATAAATGTGCAAGCTCAATACCTCACAATCCTTTTTGAGTAAATAAAGGTTTAAAAATGTTCTTTCTTTAGCGTGACTGAATTCCTTCCCAATGTGACCTCAACATGCCATTCCTCTGTCTTTATCTGCCGACACAGCAGAGCTGTTGACCTTTCACCAGTGACCTGAGCAATCAATAAACAGCCCACAAACTCTGTGCACAGCAATGCTCCACTGCCGAGCTCCTCCTGCAATTCCTGAACTTTTCCTCGGGCCCTCGGCTGTGCGTCACTGTGACTTAACAAACAACGCGGGGCTCAGAAATGCATTTTCTTGGGCATTTCCTATCCAAACATATTAAAGCTGTAAGTGGTTTTGCTGTTGTTTGCAGTGCCACAAGCTGCTTTCGTGTTGCTGGAGGATCTAGGAGATCTCTGCCTCCTGCTAAGCACTTCGTGTTGACTTCCAAGGACAGAATCCAAACTCAAAATAACTCAAATATGCTCAGGCTGTTGGAGAGCAAGATAACAAAGCAAGAAAACAAAACAAAAAAATCTTTAATAAAGGCTTGCCCAAACACCCACCAATTGGCAAAATTTCATCTTAAAGAGCATCATTAAACAAAAAAATTAACAGAGTGAGTTACAGATGCCTGGAATAAGAAGAGAAATTAAGGCAGGTCAGAAAATACCAGTGTTACTATGGGTGTCTCTCAGATGAGTTCCAATGCTATAAATTCTGTTGTGTTGTCACACTACATGAAAAAGGGTCGAATGCAACTTTTCTATCAATATGATTTATGAAATCCTGACTCAAATAGAGCCATATTTTAAAGGTGTTAGAAAAAGGGGAACCAGTCAAGTGTTGCAATGTGTGTTACTGGGGTACAGAGGAGAGAACAACCATTCCCTGCAGTGCTGACAGCAAACACACCAGAGCATTGATCAAGAGCTGAGAAGCCAAAAGAATGAAAACTACCAGGTATCAGCCATAAAGAGAAATTAAAATAATTAGCCCATAGAGTCTTCATCAAATTGAGTGAACACAAAGGTAAAGCAGAGCTGCAAGTACTGAAAAGGGACAAGATTATTAAAACTGAAAGAATAACACTTTGAAAAGCTTATTCCCATGACAACTAAAATGTTTAAGAGAGATGGATTTTCTCTACATCTCTGCATATACATACACTCATATATGTAAACTTCTTAGTCTATATATTTATATACATATACAAACCCTAAGGAAGAGCTTGCAACAGCTCTTAACACATTACTAATATTTGCTGATCCAAGATGCCTAAAGTTTCAAACCCCAATAAACCTGCCAAAATTTGCTTGAACTGCTACTTGCTCATATGATCCACATGCTCCAGAAGACTGATTTATTGTTTCTCTCCACACCATTAAAAGAAAATAAATTTGTACCATGATTACAACTGTTTTTTGAATTGTTCTCTTACATTAATAATGTAAATCAGTACTAAGTGAAGCATAACATGGTATTCTTTTATATAGGATTTTTTTCAGTTTCTCTAACTTGAAAGTGTGTTCACTGGGCACTGTTGACACCAACTAATGACAAAGATTAGGTCTTTAAAGGGCAGTGGCAGCAAAATTTTAATAAAAAATTATTAAGTGATTAACTTGCTTGTTGCAAAAGTGTTAGCATTATTGCTCACATTGCAGAGAGCTGCAATGTGTGCAGCAGTTACTTATTTATCCATAATATAAACAAGCCAGAGTGGTTCAAATAGCAGTATTTAACAGATTGCATTGATGGATCAATACAGTATTCCACTGAAATTAAACTTCAAGCAAACAAGAACTATCAAAGCCTTTAAATAAAAACAAAACAACAACAAAACCTCCCCAAAACTCCCCTAAAAACAAACCATTTGGCCTTCTTGTAATATCTAAGTCCAGATCTTACAGCAGGATTTCATGGGTGGGAGCATTTCACCTGAGCTGTTCCAGGGTACCTGTGAGAGTTGCTGAGGCTCTGTGTGAGCACAGGAGCTGCCTGCACCAAGCCCCAGGTATTTCTCTGCAAATAGTTTGGTGAAGGGAAAAGAATACACTCCTCAGATTTCTACACATTTCGGCAATTTCTCAGTGTAAGAACGGGAGTCAAACGTCCTGTTTGGGATTGCCTAAATAAACTCCACAGATTTCCAGCAGGGCATCTCTCCTGCGTGGTGGTGTGTGAGTGCAGGATGCTGCCTCAGGAAGGAAGTGGTGTGACTGTGCTGGACAAGGCACACAGAAAACCAGGAGCCCTTGGCTCTCAGCCTGACTCAGTGTGACTGCATCAGCCCACAGTGCTGCACAGTCACAGTGCTCTGACAGGAGGGACAAACTGGAAATAATGTGGTGGAAGAAAATGCAAACCCACCTTTCTTTTTTTTTTTTTTTTTTTTTTTTTTTTTTTTTTTTTTTTTTTTTGCCTCTCAGGATGTACAGAATACTTGAGCTCTGCTGGGTTTTTTGCTTTAGTTTTGGTTCTTTTAGTTTCCTTTTTTTTTTTTTTTTAAATTTAGATGGAATTAATTGAAAGTGCTGCTTAAGAAGAAAATAAGAATGTAAAACTGGAGAAGCATGATAAGTAGGTGTATTAATAAACAGGCTTCTAATTTCTTATCTTTGATGGTATTCAGTACTATTTTAAATATTCTCAAAAGAATCACAAACATACAGAAGGTCATATATAAAATCCCTGATGAAGCAATTTAATGCTAAATTAAAGCTGAAAATAGGTAAGCCCAACTCTTGGGATCTTGGGTATTTTCAAAGACTAAAATAGAATCAACACTACCCAAAAATACCATGTGTTTTCAGATTTTTAAATATTTATTCCCTAAATTAAATAGAGGATTAGCTGGTTCTTACATCTTAGCAGGAAACAATTTAATTTCCAAGCCAATTGTATATTGACAGTTGGCAACAATGGGTTTACTTTACAAAAAGAGAATGGGAAAATAGTTGTGCATTTCTGAAACACTTCCAGAGAATTTCCTTTGAGAACACGTTGAGTGAAAAGTATACAAGCAGGCATTAAACATGAATGTAATTTAATAAATATCCACTCAGCTATATGGTGTGATAAATAGGTAATAAGAACATAATACGGGCATTTACCTTTCAGCTTCCAAAGGAGCTGGAAGCTAAAACAATAATACTTTCATTAGACTCTCCTGCCTGGCATCAAGAGCCAATTTCCACCTATTAATATAGATTTCTATTACCTGCCTTGTGAATACTGTTAACCCATTTATCAAGCAAGAAGCCATATTTTTGTCACTTATTACAAGCAGAAGGGGAGCAGAAGGATTGCTAAACCATGTCACATTAGAGCATCAGACTAAATCATTTGACCTAGAAGATATTCCACTTACATTTAAAAAGGAAAAAAAAAAAAAAAAAAAAAAAAAAAAAACAAAAAAAAACCACCAACTCACTGCAGCCCTGCTCGTCTCACATTGAGCAAGACCTCTTGCAGGACCAGATTTTTCCTTGTGTTGTCAGAAGGAAAGAAAAAAAAGGAAAAAAAAAAAACAGTCTGCAGACTAATTGTAAACTGGGTGCATGTGTAATTAAACATGCCTCATTGGTTCTCTTGATCTGTCAATAGTGGGTAGGAGGAGGTTGATTTAAGTTAAACGACTCAAGTCATACGAACATTTGTCCCTTTTCGTGTCCTCTAAGCAAAGCATCACTGCACAGAACCACAGCCAAATATTGAGGAGCTAGGAATGAAATGTTTATTATTCAGACTACAGTGGTGCCCAGAACACACTGGGCACTTTTCTAAGTGCAAAAGGAGGTGGGGGACAGGTCCCTTTCTCCAGGATTTCCACCAGGACCACCCTGACCCCCACCCTGAGCACGGAGTCCCTCTCCTGCTCCCCTCCTCCCGCAGCAGGAGATGAATGCAGGGATGCTGGTGGTGTGGCAGAGATGACAGGCACACAGCCATTAATCACCTTTGTTGCTAAACACACGAAATTCCCACTTTCCCACAGCGCTGAGGGCTCCTTGTCCTCACACCCAATTCTCAGCTGCAGTGGGCAGCACTCAGCAGCTAATGGGGCCAAATGAGCATTTAGCTTTAGTACCTCCCTGCTTCACCACTCACCTCTCAATAGGGTATCAAGAGTATAAATTTTTCTTGCTATTCACACTGGAGCAGGTTACAAAACGTGTCTGCTTCCATGCCTGTGATAAAAGCTCCACAATCTGCACCTCAGCCACTTTCTCTGGAGCAGTGACCCAGGAGCAGTACTTGTGTTCCTCCCACTCTACACAGCTCAGCTACAGATGCCAAAAATACTTAAGACCTGAATCCACAAGGGATATATACAGGATCTGGTAAAGCCACAGAATGTGAGCAAAGTTTCTGAAGTTGTAATACCTCACATTTTCTGTTCTATGTTCACTGGAGTCATGGAAGATACTGAAATTGAACTGGGAATTCTCAACTTTCCTTGCCTCATTTCCTACTGCTGAAAGGCCACAAACTTGGGCACTTGACTTCCACCATTACCCCCCTTCACCTGGCTATTCTTGTTTCAATTCAATTTTTTCTAGCCACTGAAGTTTCCCTCTGTGTATATTTTTGTAAGACTTCCATAAAACTCCCACTCCTGGCACAGCAGAAAGCTTCCACAGGTTCCAGTGGGGCCAAGGGATCTCCAAAACCCCCACTGAGAAAAGAGTATTTCTCTTTTCCTTCCCTGAAACCTCACAGTGATCCTTAAGTTAGTGAGTTACTCAGAAGTCATTGAGCAATCAGGCTGCTCATTATACTCCTCAATGAAATCATTACCACGAGTAATTGTCAGTGCAGGACTACAGGTTAGCCAATCCTATATTCTCTTCAAAAGACTCAAAGAAGTTCTGCACTTTTGTGAAAAAGATTTTCAATTCCTCTCATACTCTCGGGTAGTAGTTTTATCCCATATTTTACTGTTTCTTAGACTGCAAGTTCACGCATACCCATTTATTTCTCAGTCGTCCTTTAATCCTTTTCTGCTCATGCTGCAGCTCAGCACAAGGATGAGGGTATCTCTCTAAGCCATGTGCTCAGGAGGCTCTATCAATATGCATGCATGGTGCAAGGCAGGAACATATTTCTGCTGAAGAAGAATCAGAAGTTGGGGTCAGACATTTTATACTTGAGCCAGATTTTGATAAGACATATTAGGAATTCATAGGGCTTTTATCATTTTCAACAGCAAGAGGATTAGACCCTACACTGACAAGAGCAAGAACATCAGTTGTTAGAAGAAGTATGTGCCACACTGAAATATAGTAAAGCACCTGAAAGACAAAATGTATTGCCTGATAAAAACACTCTAAGCACTTTCAAATGCAACCCAGTGATGACTTGCCGAGTCAGTGCTTCATTTGTCTGGCAGAGTCAAAATTACAATGACTTCTGTTCCAACACTCAAAAATGCAACGGATGTGCAAAGGGAAGCCAGGATTTAAACCATGGCCTCACAACAGCAAGGATTCAAACTATGCATAATATACTGATGCTTGGGCCATAGGGAAGAAAGGAACAGTAAGAATCTTTATTTGGGTTCTAAAATTTTATGCAGCGAGCTTGCAATGTTGGCAAAAAGACAAAAGCAATTTTTTTAACCCATAATCAGGAAAAGGTAAAGATAATGATTCAAAAAGCCCCAATTTCCTTCCAGTCTGAAGAAAGATTCCCCAAACCAAAAAAGAATCTCAGTTTCTTCCTTCTTCTCCCTAAAATATTCAGAGCACTGCAAATGTGTTACAAACTAAACGACTTTTTGTACAGAACTTCTAAAACCCTTGACTTTTAATAAGGTCGTGCATCATTTGATTTTAATTACAGATTTTTTTTATCCCTTAAATTTGACTAAAAATGATGTGATTTACAAAGCAAACAAGCCAGTTAAACAAAGCTAATTAAATTCACTAGAGACAGCCTTGCTTTTCCCCTCAGTGAGTGTTTATTTCAGCTCCCAGTGCTCTGATAGCTCCTGACAGCTTGCTGGGACACAAGAAAGAAGTAGGTCAGGGTAAGCTGGAATCAGCAGCAGAGGATCCCATTAGACAGGCTTGTAGGGTAATACGGAGATCGAGGAAGTGTGTGATGTAGTGACAGTGTTAGAGACACATAACAAACAGCCTGAGGACAGCCTCCAGCAGAACCTGTACATTTATCTTCTCTGTGTTATAATGACCTCTCACACAGCTTATCCAGGCTGTGATTTCTCTGTATACAAGAGGTGCTGTACAAACCTAATGACCAAAACGTGCTCCTGGCCGGGCGGTGCCCAGCCAGTGCCTCTGCCCCCACACAGCCATCCCTGCTCCTTTGGGGTACAGGGGGCTGTGCATGGATCTGTGCCCCCACTCCAGCTGGGAATGCAGGCAGGGAACTCCCTGCACACACAGATCAAAGCACAAGAGGACTGGTTTCTCCTAACCAGCTCCTAAAACATTATACTGATGATGGTGGTTGTGGTGCCTACACTGGAGCCAAACATACCAAGCACCCCAAAGTGGCAGGAAAAGCCACTGTGGCAGCTGGGGAGTGGCACTGGGACCTTTGTGGTGGGTCACAAAGGATGCCTGCTCCCCTCTGAGCTGTTGGCTGGGGGCTCCTGGGGAACCAGCACCCTGGTCCTCTTGTGCCATTGGATGAGGCAGGAGGGTTTGGGTCTGTCTTCCCATGCCATAGCACCTCTGATTTTGGGAGCTGGCAGGGAGGAGAGGCTGAGAAAGCTGTGGCTTTTGCTGAGCTTGCTGTGAGAGGAAGAAAACATCAGCAGAATGAATCAGGGAGGAGAACATAATCAAAAAGACCAGAGTGATCCATGTAAAATATGAAGTGCTTTATATGTAGCACTATTTTAGATGATTTAATGTAAGGTGTATTTTTACCATGTGTATATACACAAATACTTGCTAATGCAACTCTTCCTTCCTGAGGAAAAGTATAGAAGTATTTTGTTGAAGTGCCTGGGTGTAAGAGCAGAATACACACCACCACAAACTCTCCAGTTTTAATATTAAGTCAGAGGCAAGTGGAAAAGCGGAGTGCTAGCTCCCCTTGTTCTTTTAACTGTTGCTCACACCACTAAAAGTCTAAAGTCTCCCCACCATCTCTGGCATTGCTGTACATACACCAAACATTTAAATTATGAGAGTTCATTTCTCAGGCTCACACAGAGCCAGAGAGATTCTCCCCAAAGCCAAGCTGTGTGGCTCACATTAAAAGGAGAGCACAAGTGTGTGCAGTCTCAGAAAACAGGTACCTTTGACAGGAACAATTTGAATCGCCATGGGCATAAACAAACACAAATGGAGAATTCTGTTCAGAGCTCAATACATTACGCTGCTCAGAGATGTCTCCAGCATCCACTTTACTTGAAGTGCCTAAGTGACTTGGTTTGCAGCAGCAATGGGGGTCATCCTAATAAAACAGGAGTTTCATTTTTCTCACCCAGGATTCACTTCCCCCTTCACTCAGTAAGAGTGCATCACACTCAGCATTTATCCCCTCTGTTTCTCATTACAAGCTCTCTGCAGCACAATCCCCATCCTGTGGCAGCTGTGCTTCCTGTTCTTCAGGGGGTCACACTGTGTGGTCACTTGCACCCACCCATTTTATGACACCACACATCCCTTTCCTGCAATTTTTCCCTTAAGCAGACAGTTCCACTGACTTCACAGAGGTCTGGACTGATTGACACCTATTTGCTCCACTCCTGAGCACTGAGGTAAAATCCCAACCTAGTTCAATGTCCTAAAGAAAAACATGCATGTCCTAACGAAAATATGCATTAGGATAAAAGCATTAAAATAAAGGAAGACAATGAGAATGATCAGAGCAGCACTGCCTGCAAGGAAGGAAGGAAGCTTTTAATAGCACTAAAATATAAAATTGATTTGTACACATATTTGATAAAAATCAATACAATTAGCAAGTAACTGAATACTAGAAAGGGAAATTGATTGCTCAAGGGCCCAGAGGACTCAGGGCAATCAGTCCATTCTTCTAGCTCCTCCACTCTTAATAAAAATTTACTTTTTCATAATCCTGCCTGAACTCTTTGCCCATTAATAATGCCGCTAAATAGCTCTTCTTTTAGCACTATTATTGCAGACCTGCTTGAATTACATTTGGAGGCAGTTTCGAGTGGCATGTCCTGGCCATTTTGCTATCTGCAGCACAAACCTCTGAGCAAGAGCATAAAAGAATACGGGCTAATGAACGGCAGCGCAGGCACACTCGAGAAGAGCTTATAAATTTAAGTACCAAAGTTTAAATAAACGGATTACCATCGAATTGATTTGCTACATCAATTTGGCCAGCTTTTGCTGATACATCGTTCCTGCCTCAAAGGAGAAGAGCCACCGGTTTGAAACAACTAATTAAGCATTTTGAACCGTGGCCTTTAGAAGGGGAGAGGGGCTGCACGGCTCTTCTCTCCTGCCTCTCTCCTCTCACCCAGTGACTCCGCACTGCTGCACTAAAATCGTTACTCCACGTGAAACACGAGGCTCAAATTACAGTCAAATCTAGACAGAATTAAGTGGCTTCTATGGCTTCACCATCTCTGAGTGGATTTCAGTTTCAGGCAAGGGCATCTTCTCTTTCTTCTTTAGGGTAGGATTGGAGGAACTAAAAGGTAATTGCTTTTCCCCACACAGGAGGATGAAGGCTCCCAGGGGAGCCTCCCAGGTGAGGGTTTCCATTACAGTCAACCAGCTGCACAACCAGATTGAGGATGCACACAGCTTGTATGCATCTACCAGGCAGGCTTCTCTTGCAGAAGATCAGATGCCTTCTCAGACAAGAACTTTCTCAGATGTTAAGCTTTGTCCACTGACTCATCTTGATAGGAAGCTCTTTAAGCCAAAAACTACCTTTGGGCCCTCAACAGGCTCCCTGCCAGTCTGCAGTTGAGGATGACATGGCCTTTGCTGCAAACCAGGGCCCTGATTTGGCAATAAACTTCAGTGTATACTTAAATAGAGCTCTATGAGTAGCCCTATCCAAACCAAAGGTAAACAAATAATTTTTCCAGATTAATGAGACCACTAGCATGCTTAAAATTCAACAATGCAATTTAAGCACCTCCTAATGCAGTAAGCCATTGAATTGATTAAAATCATACATGCATCTCATCATATTCACTTCAGCAGAGAATCTTTTATTCCAGAAATCTCAACACACACTTATTTCTCAGTGGTCCAACCAGACCAATGACTAAAGTGGGCCATTACATCGGCCTAAGGAAAGACTCAAGGATGCTTTGCAGGTGGCAACCTCTGGGAATGCCTCTGTAAGGGAGGAAGGAGGAGAACAGGCTGGCAGGGCACCAGTCTAAGTGATCCCTCAGTTCTTATGATGTTCTTATTCCAAAGTCTGTCCTGCTGCTTGTCCTTACCAAGAAGAAACATTAGTCTGAACTCAGAAATAGAAACATGAAATTACACAGTTTCAGTGCTTCTTTGTAACCATGACCAAACTGCTTTAATCTCTTTGCTTCCGTTTCCTTGCCTTTATTAATAAAGCTGAGGGAATAAAACTTACTTCACCTAACTCATACATCTTTTGCGAACATGAAATGCTTGTTCTGTGTAAAGCACTTAGAAGATGAAAGACATCAAGTAAATATTAATCACAGTCACCACACCTACCAACAGGATCTTCAGTGCACTGATTTGGATCCGTGCTTGAAGAAGCTTCCTTTGTGCAATTCAGGAACTATGCTTTCTTGGAGTAGTAGAGATGAATTAAAGCTAATCAGGAATTCCCATGTTAATCGGCTTTCTAGCATTCAGAAGATCATAAGAAGGATGATGCTTCCATTTCAAAAGATAGCACAGTGCCACAGAATGAATTACATCAAACTGGCTGAAGCCCATTTACAGCATGGTCATGGAGGAAACTATTGGAGTTCATCCACCGACATTCATTTCGGGGCATACGCACTTGTAAATCAGCTCCTATTCAGTAATGAAATGTCGAGTGACTCATTCTTTCTACATTTGAAAAAGCTCTCAGAGAGAACCAAAGAGTCTTTTACTTTCCTGTCTGCCTTTATAAACACTGAATTACATCTCCTTACTTCAGGGAAGCTACAATGCTTCAGAACCAGCTGTAAAGGAGAACATTACTGTGTTTGCTTCACAGAATCCAAGGCCACCCTAAGATCCAAAATTGCTGTTGAAGGAGATTTGGAAAGATGTTTAATTAGCAGCTCAGATGGTCTTCTGAACCAGCTTCCTGGTGCACAGCAAGGTGCACTGGTCTCATGCAGACATGCCCCTGAGGCTGCCCCGGGGAAGGCTGGCCCAGGGAAAGCCAGCCTGGGGCAGGCTGGCAACGCTGCTCCGGGCACTTCTGCTGCTCCATGTGGGTCAGATTATTTACTTAATGTCTTAAGCAACTTCTGCAGCTCAACCTTAGCTCATGCAGCCATTGCTGCCCTGCTTGCAGTGAACTGCAGCTTGGCCAGGTGAAAGCTGCCCTCACTGTTTCTGCCTGAACCAGCAAATTCACAGAATAAGGACAGCAGGACAGTCATACCTTGACTTTTGCCCCAGAGTTAGCACCAGCTCACATCCAAGGGGCACATCCTGTAGCTGCACAGGGAACAGCAGCTGTGTGCTCCAGCCAGCTGTCCAATACCTGGGCTGCCCCAGCACCGTGCTCACCCAAAGGAAAATCCTTCTGACGAAACAAACCCAACCCAGCCATCCCTGTGCTCATGGGGAGTGCACAGCCCTGGCACTGTGCTGCTCCCTGCCACAGCTCTGCTGCCTCTGGAAAGGCGACACCAGGTGAGATCCCAGGAGCAGAGCAACCACAACAAAGGCATAGAAGGAAGAGTACAAGGGAAAAACAAGGGCTGCAAACTTAAAAGAGACAACAGAAATGAAGAAAAGCAATGCCTGGAAGTTAGTGCCCAAGGAGCACATATAGAGTTTGCACACAAGGAAGCACTTACTGCTTGAATGGAAGTTGTAGGAGATGCTGGACCTTGTGGACCAGGCACATGAGAGATTCCAGCAGTTCTGGACCTGCTGTGCCTCTATCATCTCCCAGACACCTGCTCATTTTCCTTAGCTCTCCTGTCTGCTTGGCTTTGCCCTCCCTTTGGTCCCATCCCAGCCCATCCCAGCTCTCTCTCCCCTACCATTGCTTCCTCGTACTTTGGACCTCTTCACCTCTACAGCCTGGTTCTCCATGAGTGTCTGCAGCAGCACCAGCCCATGCAGACAGTGCCACAGAGCAGTTCCTTTGGTGCTGGCAGTGCTGCTCCTCAGTGTCTCCTCAGTGCCGGGATCCAGCAGGATGAACAAACAAACAAACAAGCTGCACCACGGACACAGCTCTGCTCCAAAAGGAAATGACCACTGGATGTTATTGCATAACCCTTCTGAATAATGAACGTGTACTTCTTGAAAATACATGCTAGCTAATCCCCTTGGCATTGCAAACATGTACCACAGGATGGTAATTGAAGTTAATCAAGCCCTAAGCTCCATGCAAAGTTTAACAGTTTGCTTCGCTACGGTTTGAGGAGCAGATGGCAAAGCACTCCATGGCACATTTTCTGCCAGTCTTGTACAAAGGGCTGTACCTGTTTCTGTTCCAGGCACGAACACCAACAAATGGATGTTTGCTGGACTAGCTGGCCACTGAATACCCTGAAATAACATACACGTAGATGCTCCACAGGGAGGTCTTGTGGGCAGGCAGAATTGGTCATTTCCTGGCTAGTTTGCTATTAGTGGCATTCTTAGATATGATAAAATTAAAGCTACAGGCTAGCATAAGGCTCTTTGAAAGTAATCCAGGTCTTATCTGCAGAAGTACCCATGGCCACAGTCAGTTCCATGCACACAAGTAATACGAGTTTTCCTACTCAACACTTGCCACTGTTGCTGTGCTCTCAGTATTTCTATGTACATTGTCTTCCACATGACTCTGGACTGTGCCTAGCCTGGCATGTGGGCACCAGAAACCAGTCTGAGGGTGTCATTTGGATTTCAAACCACCTCTGTGGACAGCCACTGAAATGCTCTATTTCTGGCTAGTTTGTGGGATGGTGGGCTGGAGGAGAGAAGAATTGACAAGAGGAAAATAGAAATTTGTAGATAATGTGTAAGGCCAAAATGATTTTAAAGAAAGAGTAATTCAGATTGCTTAATTCAAGCTTTTTCCAGGTATGTAGAGAGAATGGAAAGCGAGGTGGTGAGCAATAAACAGTTCACTCTGAGACATTCAACATCTTCATAATTTATAACCAGCAGAAAACACACGCTTCTCCTTCAAAACAGGGAGGTCAACCCCCAGCCTGCAGTTAATGGTGGTGAGTACAGGGGATGTACTCACACTAATTGACTGGGCCACGGCCACGGCTGCCCCAAGCACTTCTGGAACCAGCATTTCTGCAGCAGCACGGAGCAGAAAGGCTTCATGTTTATTAGCTTGTTTGGTTTCGATTGTTGGATTGGCTCCCCATTCCCAAGGCTCTCAGATTTATTCCTTTAGCTTAACACTACAAAGTAATCAAATCACTCTGTTACAGCTGACAGACTGTGGGAGCCCTGAAGGGGAGGGGAGAGCGGCGTCAGAAGAAACATCTACATTTTCTCTTATATTCTTCACACTTGCCCTAAACTTCAGATTTGACTCATCTACATCTCCGGAATTCAAGAATATTGAACTTTAACTGACATGGGAAGTTATTTGAAGATGCCAGACTTTCACTTGAAATTAAGTCTGATCTACCTCCTGGGATCAGGGACCAAGATTCATATCTCATAAGTACTGAAAAGCCCAAATGCATTCTCATTCTGCTTCAAGTCAAACACAAGTGTTGCTGCAACCAAGAAAAAACATCTTTTCAGTGCTATGTAAATTCAAACCAACCAATCCATACCTAAGAAGAGGAGATGAGATGGAAGATTCAAACATGCCTTTGTGCCCTTCCATCAAATGTGTAGAATAGGTAAGAACAGGAAGACAAAAGAGATGGCTCAGAGAGTCAAGATTAATATGGAAATGGAGAAAAAGGGCATGCCTTGGGCTGGATTTTGTCTATCTCTCTTCAGTACAATTTATTTTCAGCTTTATGCAGTGCAGTATTAGAAAATGCACACAACCCTTGATGTGGAAGACAAAGAATTATTTTTTTTTATTTAGATGAATTCCAATGTCCTTCTCTAATGTTACCCAATGCAAAATTGGAAAGAAATTAGTGCTTGCTTGGTCATGTGTTTTTAAAAATAATTTGAATGACCCACTGCTTAAAGTATGGACAGGGCCCTCTGTTATTAAAATCCAGACAAAGTCTGTACTCAAACTGACAGGTAAAGCTTGAAGAAAATCCCCCAATGGGTTTCTTTAATCGAGGAAAACAAACAAAAAAACCCATGAAGCCTGTGAACAAACAGTCTTACAGGCTTTGGGCTTAATATACCAACAATGTCAAGCACTTCAATGCAGTAGCATCAAAACTAGATATTTACTGCTTGGTAGTGAGTAACCCTTTGAAATGGGAGGAACAAAAATTCTGTTTTAATGAGTCACCATTTGACACTGAGAGATCAAAACCTTTTGCCTGTATTTCTGACTAGAAGATTGTATAAACTTGAGTTTTTCTCTGTCTGAATTTATTTAAATCAACACAATTAATTAAGAAAATAAGTAAGTTAAGATAACAGAAAAAGCGAAATCCTTAAAAGTATCTGGCCATCAGCAAGATCTACTGGGTTACTGAAGTATCAAAATACATTCAGAAATTATTTCTTTATATAAACTTGGACTTGTGAAAATCCTATTAAGATTTTAAGTAACTAGTCCAAGCAAAGTGAAATTATACTCAGTATCCATCCTGATGACCACATGAAATGAGTGATACATAACTATTCTTAACCTAATGCAAATGCTTACATACTAAATGTTACACACTAATGCATGGGGACAAAGCTACTGGTGTGTTTGGAACTGTTACAAATGTCTTTGTAAAATATTGACTTTTTTACCATTGCTGAAAACTTAAAGCTATGAAGACCCATGACAGAGAATGAAACATTAAAGTACACACCTGGGGGTAGATGCCACTTTTGTCTTCAAATGTTTTCTTTACCCCTATGTGAAATTCTGAAGTTTCAGCAAAAAGAAAGACACTATAATGTCACATTGGGGGGAAAAAAATCCACCTGAGTTGGCATTACAGCCAAAGCAAAGAAATACAACTGTTGTTCACAGTGGGGAGGGTGGGAGGGTGGGGGGGAAATACCTGCCTTTATTTTGAATATAATTTCCAACTATTTGAAAGGACTCTAAAGACCTCAGCTGGTAACAAGCACTGATGATTTATGAACTATTTAACTAGATAAAGATACTTAGTGTGAAGGTAAAGGTAAAGCATCATCATTCCCATTTTACAATGGACAAGTAAGAACCTAGGAACTATGTACTGCAAAAATTGCCTCCAGCAATACATAGATACAGATATTCAGACCCTTTGAAAAAAAAATGTTGACAACTTTGAAATTAGAATAAGCATTACTTGGCCTTGGCTTGTTATAGGAAAACTCATCCACAAAAAATCCTGCTTACTCCACAGAGCTATCAAACCATCCGGTGGAACTTCTGACCAGCGAGAGCATCTCCAAACCTGACTGTCAGCTCACTCAACCACCCCGTCTCTCACATCAGTTGATCTTAATTTGATTTACTTGTAGATTGGAAGTAATTAGAGTAAATAATTACAGTAGCTGGTTACAGTTTGGGAATTGAGAGAACTGAAGAAAGAATTCAGAGAAATAATCTGATCTACTCCTGTAAAGAGAATCAATCATCACTTTCCTCCCATTAGTCTTTTTGGCAATCCTGTGTCACTGTTGTCACAAGCCTGGATAACGATGCCACATTAGTTCTCCTTTTGAGAAAGGAAATACAAGATGTGACTCTTTAACCGTGTCCTACCTGACCTTGGGGAATCTTCAGGGGAAGTTTCCCATCAAATGCACTTACAGTTTTTACTGAAGGAGAATTACTGAGTTGGGCCCATGCTTTGTAAAGACACAAAAATATACAACCAATCTTCTGTTTCCATTAGAAATAAACTATCAGTACATAACCAACGATTTTTCACATCCAACATTAACTGAGAAATTACATTTTCAAAGTCTCTTTAACAAGCCTGGCTCAGAGTTGATGAACATGGTGCTGGATGACAAGACTGCGAGTGCACATTTCACACCAATGACTTTTAGCTACATTTTAGCTTCATTTACCTAAACTGAAGACAGCTTACATTTCCCAACTCTAACCTTTCCAAAAGAAAAAAACCAAAACAAAACAACAAAACAACTGACACCTTTGTTGTAAATTTACAGAATTGGAAAAGAAGAAAGTCATCCCATGTTTCATAAGAGGAGCAGACTCACTACTCTCTTCCTTCAAGACAGCAAGCTGCTCTCAGCATGAACTGTGGCACTGCTGATGTCACTGTGAGCAGGGACAACAGGACATACGGCCTTTTGTACTGTTCCCATGATGCCACATGTTAAAAACAAACAAACAAACAAATAATTAAAAAAAAAAAAATCAAAAATCGTTATCCAGGCTGGAAGAAGCCCAAGCCATCATAAATGTTTGTTTACTGCAATTTGGCAGACCTTTTGAGAAAAAACAACAAACTACACTTAGATATATAATCCTAAACCAAAATGTCAGATGGGAATCAAATAGAAACCATGCCATTATTTTTGAGGAAACCCTGAATTATTGGGGGGAAACTTTTGCTGAGATGTTTATTTGAGTGTTTCTCTGTAAGCAGATATCACTTCTATTACTGTGGCTATAACTAACGAGTTAACAACACTATTTACACTAGTACTGTTGTATCATTAGAAACAACAAGATTATGTACTTTAATTCTAATGCCAGCACAATTATTTTAACACCAAGTGTGTCAGATCTGACTCTGTACCCCCTAAATTAATTTCAGAGTAGTGGCTAAATAAAATGACATACTTCTTTGTGCTTTTGTTACAACACGCTCATGTGCAGCAAACTGTGAAGAAAATGTAGTAATTAGAGGTTAAATTAATCCCTGACAGACAGGCAGCTTAGTAAAGCTGGGCCCTCTTCAGAAAACAGAGCATAAAGCCTGCCAGTCTTTCAGAATTAGGCACAAAGAACAGGGAAGATTGGCAAGTCCCTCACCACTGTGATCCAACCAAAGGGATGGAATGCTGAGGAGCTGGACTAAATCTTGGAGCAGCCAACACTACCAGGCAGATCTTGTGACAAATGTGATTTAAAGCTCCAAGGGATTGTTGCTGCAGCCGCTCCAACTGCCTGATCAGGATCAACCACTTGAAATTACAGACAGTCTTTTGCCCAGCAGAACAGCCTGCTAACCACCGTGTAATCCACCTCGAGACGTTCATAAAAGCCAACAATGGCATTATATTTCACAACATAACTAGAAAGTTACCTTGCTGCTTCAGATTTTAATGCAGGTAATGGGTTTCACTGCCCTCAACAGAGTAAACGTGCTGGGTTACTCTGAAAGCAATAAATAGGGTAGGTCTGGGGTAGGTGTAACTCCCAAACCTGCTCAGTTTTGAGGTACTTAATTCTAGAGAAAAAGAAACTTACACAGAAAAGAAAAAACATGCAAGAAGAAAGAGGCAGACAGATCATGATGATGATGATACCCAGTATTTCTTTTGTATGTGTGTGTCAGCAGAGATAAATGCTTTTTCCCATCTCTCTACCTGTGGCACATGAAAGTAGCCAGGTTTTAAATCCATGCAAACACAGCCTGTTATCAACAGGGGGGTAACTGAAGGGCACCTGTGCTGTGCTGTGCAAGAAGCATCCTGGCTCCCATGCTGGTAAATCCTGGTGCAGGAATTGCAGAGGCACCACTGCCTCCATCCCCACCAGACTGATACCTTCCCTCCAAAGGTGGAAGGTGCAAGGAACAGGCTTCTCCCTGGGCTTGTGCTGCTGCCACTCAAGGGATTGCCTGATGTGGGGTGACACACTCCCACAGATAACAACTGGCCCTGCAGAGGGAACCTTTATCCTGTCTGCACCAGGCTGAGTACCCAGCTGTCCCTGGCCAAAGGGGAAGGCACCTGCAGTGGGATCACCAAAATTAAAAAAAAAAACAAAACCCAAAACCAAATGGGGAGAAAAGCAAAATGCCTGTATTACAATTAAAGTATAAGACAAGCAGGGGGCCTTGCAGAGATTGCAGATCAGTGTGGAAGCCCTTTAACACCACCAGCATTTCTGTACCACCCAGATCATCAATTATTAACAAATTAGGACATGCCTGATGGGGTACTTATGTAACACTCCTTGATCAATAAAACTGCCAAGTCCCTTCAGGGAAAAGCACCGTGGATCTCAACAAGTCACAATATGACCCCTTCCTCTGGACAGGACACTCCAGTGAATTCTGGTCTCCCCTTCCTCAGCCTGGCCACCCATTCCCAAAGAGGAATTCTGGGCAGCCCAGCAGCCCCTGCCAGAGGCCCAGGGTGCACCCCAGGCTCCCGTGAGCAGCAGCCCTTTAATCAGGTCAGTGCTTATCAATGGCTCATTGTGGTGACGAGGCAGCGCTCCCAGCAAAGGGCCACATGGAATCCTGCATCCCCTTGCATCTCCCACGCCTGGGCCCCACTGGGTCCCCACTGGCCCCACGGGCACAGCCTCCCGCCACACTCCCTGGGCATGGCAGGTGTCCTCCAGCCAGCCCAGCTGGCTATTGGGGAGGGAGGGGAGGAAGGAAACCTGCAGCTCTTTCCTCTGCTCTTCCCTTTGGGCACAACATGTTCCCCACAGGAGCAAAGAGCCTGTTACAGTTCTGCAGTTCAGCACCCCTCAGCTCAGAAAGCCTGAAATTTTCAGCCTCCAGGGTTCCAACAAGAGCCAGGTAAAGTTCACCCATCAGGGATAGTGCACTGAGCCCTGCTTTGCTTCCATTTCACTTCCCCCATCAGGAGAGAGCCAGCAGGGTGGGGGGACACCACAATTCCCTGGCTGTACTGAAGGGCCTGATCCTTGACCCCGTAATTCTTGGATCAAATCTGAGATTCATCTACTGAAAAATGAAAAAGGACTGCTAGGCTGGGCCCTGAAAAGAGGAAGTTGGGTGTACCCAGCTCCTACACCCAACCCAATGAACACCTTGCAGTTCACCCAGGGTGCACACCAAGGTTAACTCTGAAAGACCTACTGCAACTTGGCAAGTAAATGCTGCACAAAATAAGTATTTTCTGCTTAAAGGAAAGTAATTACTTAGTAATACTTTTCCCTCTATTTAATAAAATGAAAAATATTATCAGTGAGAAGGGCTCCCAAGAGGAGTAATTTGCATTTGCAAGTTATCCTACCCTGACTGCACTGCTCTCTGGTAGTGTAACTGGTGACTTCTAAAACCATGGAGTCACATCCTAAATGCCACAAGCCCTGCTTAGTGCTGTCACCCTGAGATATACTTTCATTGTGAACTGAGCTAACAGGCCAGTCCATAGCAACTGCAATGAAAAATATCTACCAGAGGACAAGGACATAAAGTGAAAACTCTAAATGACAAAGACTTCAATTTTCTGTGCAAAACACTAGCAGTGACAATACAGAACAAGGGAAGGAGAAGGTGATACAAGCACAGACTGTTTTGCAAAGTTTCCCTTCAGCTGCTGGCAGCCCTGAAATGGGTCACAGAAAGTTAAAATTGTGGTACTGATCACTGCCTGTTCTACAGGGCTGTTTTTAAAAATTAAACAGTATTTTTTCTATTTCTATTTTCACTTTAAAAAATATTCCAGTATCTTCCAAAAGCCAATCCAATCCTGAAGCAACCCTAATGAGGGCAGTACTATACACCCAACCAGTTTCATCACATATTTTTTCAGCAATTGCGTTTTCAAGGGTAACCCCTTTTACGGGTGCACAACACAAAACTTACTACAAGCACACAGTGGTATCACGCACATTTGGCATTTTACAGCTGTGCTCTAAAGTTCCCCTTCAAAATTACTGGCAAGAAAGGAAGTTCTGTGTAATTTTAGCACTCAACATCTAAAAAAATTAGAAATGTCCCAACTGTTCTTTGAGAGATGTATAAAAGAACAGTTGAAAAACTTACAGTTGACTGGTGCTACCTAGGTTACCCGTCAATGGCATTGAGACTGGTATATTATTAAGAGAGGTGTATGATGGGAATTGGTTTATTGTGCTGATCCATAGTAACCAACTCCTGTTTGTCCATCATTTATCTCTCTCACCAGCGACATATGGGTTTGTCTATTCACACTCTCAGCATTCTCTCTGCTCCAACAAACAGTCAGCCTTTTCTGCTGGGATAAGGAGATTTTTTAGTTACATCCATTATGTGCATATCAACATTTATGGCAGGAAGATAATTGCCAAAGAGCTCAGGGGGATAAAAGCTCCCTCTTTATAACACAAACCCCCTTAAAAAATCAATATTGATATAAAACAGTTCGACACAAAGCCTTGGTGTGTCTTCTGCCTCCTTCAGTTCAAAATGTTGTTTTTGTTGGGGTTTTTTTAACTTAAACATTGCAAGTCAAACTGGAACATCAGGTAGAAAGCTTGACATCACTGGTCTTCCCACAAAGGATTATATAGCAGTGTACAATATTAATTGTTCCTCAAAGAAGTTTGCAGCAAATGTGTCAGATAGAAAAAAGACTCCTTGGAGAGGTGCCAGCACCATTTAAACTGATTTAGCTATCTTTATTTGGAGACCATACCAATTACTAATGAATTGTAACTTACAGTCACCTTTGCCCAGATGCTGAGAAACGCTGACACAGCCAGCACCAGGGAACAATGAAAACCTGGGGATTCTGCCCCTCTCCCTATTTCAGGAGCTCAACTTTCTACTACTCCATCCCCCAGTTTGGATAAACCCATTTGTCACAGCTTCTGCAAGATTTACTTCACTTTCCCATGGCTGTATACTCGTAAAAGTTATTTTAAGGCGACTTTTGTCAGAGTAGCAAGTAACACAGAACATTTATTAATGAAATTACTGGGAACCAGTGAGTTGCACTGTACTTAACCTACAGGACGACTCAGGGATTTTATTTAGTGTTATTCTTGCCCTTGTGTTTCCTTCTGCCTCCCTAACTTTTGTCTCTCCCATGAAGCCCATTTTTAGGTCAATTCTTGTCCTACAGTCACACCCAGGGAGGTTAGTGACCACTTCAGCCTGACACCTTGGGATCATGAACTCTTCCACTAAATCTTCCTGCATCCTCAGAAATCATCTAGCACAACTCCCTAATCCCAAATGCTACTGCACTGTAACATTTACATCAGGGTCAGTAAAAAAAGGAAATCAAAACCACTGTATTTATTAAACACTCCTACCCGTGTTAAGAGGAAATCATACAAAAGAATTTTAAAAATATAACTTTATTTTAATTACTCCTTTAAATACTAATCCCTCTCCAAACCCTCTAACAACCACCTTAGCTTTAAAAAACCCAAGACACTTTACAGTTCAAAATACTTAGTTACAAGGGACCAGTAGAAAGCCCTGTCAATATGTGCTTTTCTGATTTTGAAGTATCACTTAAAAGGAATAGTTGAAAATCACATGTAAAAGAGAGAGAAAAAAACCCTCTGAAAATAAAAAGCTGAATTAAATTTGAGCTGCTCAATTGCGAACACTGAACAGCTTTTCACTCACTCGAGGGCTGTTAACTGCATGTTACCTGCCTTACAGTACAGACTATTTGTTTTTTATCCCTGAGCAACAGACTATTTCCTGGTTGAGTTTAAAAACTCTGTGACGTTCCAATATCAACCCACACATGTGTGTCACTGTCAACGTCAGTGGCAGGAAAACATTAGAAGTCACCCCTTGCTAATGCTTTCCTAACATGGAATTTCCTTGTACCTCGTCCCCCAGCCCACCTCCTCCTTCAGCTGAGAGCATCCTTCCCAAAGCGCTTTTTTAAAATTATTTTTTCCCCTCCCTTCTAAACATATGGCAGGGAGAGAGGACTGAAAATGGGCAGTGCCAGCGGTACATCCCTGCTTTTTCAGGTGCTGCCGTGTAACTTTAACCGAATAACTCTGGCCGCCCTTGCACTGGGGGGAGCGCGGCCGGGGGGAAGAGCCCCCCGTGCTCGGGGGTTCCCCGTGTCCCCGGGCCGAGGGTTCCCGCCCCCCTCCCCGGGCACTGTCCCGGTGTCCCCGGGCCGAGGGTTTCCCTTCGGGCACTGTCCCGGTGTCCCCGGGCCGAGGGTTCCCCCCCCCGCTCCCCGGGCACTGTCCCGGTGTCCCCGGGCCGAGGGTTCCCCCCCGGGCACTGTCCCGGTGTCCCCGGGCCGAGGGTTCCCCCCCGGGCACTGTCCCGGTGTCCCCGGGCACTATCAGCGCCTCCCCGGGTCGGAGCAGGAGAGCCCGACCCCGGCAGCTCGTTCCGGGGGTATCGGGGGCAGGGAGCAGCACCCAGCTCCGAGAGCGGCAGGTTCAAGGCCGTTCCGGCTCTCCCTGTCTTCCCTCAGGGCACCGTACGGTTCATGTCCCACATCAGCGCCTTTCTTTCCCCTCACACCAGCTCGGCCCAGAGGGGGAGCTCCGTGAGGAGCAGCAGCCACCCCTTTGCCCCGCAGACCCCCGGAGGCACCGGCATTGGGCATTACCCGGGGATTATGGGGCTAAGTAGGGGAAGACTCGCGTTATATAACCGGGGGAAGCGTTCCGCCCTCCCGGCGCTCCCACAGCCCGCCCTCCGCCCCAGCCGGGGCGGCCGCAGGGCGGCGGGGGGAGCCCGCAGCGCCTCCGCCCCCGGCCCCAAGAGGGGCCAGACGCAGTTAATCCCCCCTGGCCGGGCGGGGGAGGGACCGCGGCGTGCCCCCCGCCTGCCCGAGGAGGAGGAGGAGGAGGAGGAGGGCGGCTCTTCCAGGAGGATCCTTGCGAGCTGCCGGTGCTCGCAGGGTCGGTTTTTATCGGCTTCCGACGGGACGAGGCGAGACGGCCGCGCGTCCCCCTCACGCCGCAGCGGGGCCAGGCCGCGGCTCGGCGGCGCCTCCCGCCCCGCTTCCCGGCCCCGGGCTCCGCCGCCCCCCCGCCGGGAGCACCGTGGAAAACAAAAGCGGCCTTTTAATTTATTGTTCGGGGGGGGGGGAGGCCGGAGAGGGGGGGTGGTGGCGGTGTGAAAGGAAATCAAAGAGCGTTTTCTTCCCAGAAACGGCCGTTCTCCCCGGGATCCCTCCGAGTCACCCTGGTGACAGTCCCCCCCCTCCAGCCAAAGACGAACAAAAGCCGCGGTGCCCCGGGCCCCGGCGCTCCTCCGGGCCGAGCAACAGGCCGGGAGAGGCGGCGGAGGAGGGACCGGGAGGAGGGACCGGCTATTGACGGGGAGAGGGGCAGCCCCTGCCTCGGGAGCGGCGGGGGGGAGGCCGTGGGACCGAGCCGGCGAGCGCCGTGTTTACCCTGCCATTGCTCTGAGCCCCGATCTTAAACCGCAGCATAAGAAAACAAAACAGTTTGAAGCGTGAGTCAGCACGCGTTTTGTTCACGCGTTCCGTGCCGGGCACACGCGGACGGTGTTCCCGCACAGGCGCTCCCGCAGCCGGGGCTCCCGGCACGGATAACAACCCAGCGCTCCTTCGGGGCTCGGACGAGCCTTTTGTTCACAATCCTGCCTTGTCGAACGTGCGCTTCAGGTTCCCAAAATAACCAGGCACGCGGCTGCCAACGCATACCAGGAATTATTTTTAAAAAAAAATATTGGAGGGACCAGCGCTAGCCCCTCCACGCGTGACACCCTCCACGGCGGAGTCCCCGGGCGATGACAGGTTTATCCTTCCCTGCCTGTCTGATCCAAGTTTAGCTGGAAATCCCCGGACGATGGCTGAGCCGGCCCGGCCGCACTGACACGAGAACCGGCGGGCTGGCGGCGCCGGGCGCAGCGGCGGGTCCCCGCTCCCGCTCGCCCCCGACAGCATCCACCGCCTCTTCCCGCAGCATCCACCGCCTCTTCCCGCAGCATCCACCGCCTCTTCCCGCAGCCTCCACCGCCTCTTCCCGCAGCATCCACCGCCTCTTCCCGCAGCATCCACCGCCTCTTCCCGCAGCCCAGCGCGTCACCACCCGAGCAACGACACGGAAACCCGCGGAGCGTTCCCGCTGCCGCGCGCTGCCTGCCCCGCCGCCGCCGCCGTGCCCGGGACCGCACCGGCTCCGCAAAATCACCTTCTTCACCACCATTTTAAAGCCCACGGACTCCCTCCCTTTCTCCTGCCCTCCTCTCCCGTGGTCCGACTTCAGCTCTGACCAGAATGGAGGGCGAAATTCTTCCCCTCAAGTTTCTGTCCCCTTTCCGTGCGGCGGCCCCGGCACTCGGGACCCGCGGGCAGAGCCAGCCCAAGGTGGGCACTTTCTTGAACCGCCCCTGCAAACTTTCCAGCCTGGCTTGCGACCGTGCCGAGTCCGGCGAGCAACTGTTCCGAGGGTGTTTAAGTCCTTTAAAACCAGCTCCTACTTTCCCAGCCCATATCGATTTCAAATGCTACTTACTGGAATATGTGGCTCCATCCGTGGTGCTTCTACCCGCTGGGAAACCAGCAGCATCTTGGACTGGGGATCAACCGGCTTTTAGATCCACTTTGGCTGTATTGAGCAAACCCAGCGCCGCAGAGGACTCGCAGCCTGTTTTCTCCTTTTAGGTTCCAGACAAGTTCATCCTGGCGTTGCAGTTTGCTAATGATTCACTGTCTGTCTCGATCTGCTCACTACATTTCCATCAACCCACAGCTTCCTCACTTAGAAGGTGGAGTTTGTGGGGTTTAAGTTACTGATAGGCATATCTAAGTGCTGTGTCACTCAAAGAGGAGGAGACACACACACACACTCACACACACAGACCGCACACTCACACACACGAACGGCGCCAGGCTTAAAGGGGAAGTAACACTTTCTTCTCTACAGAAATTGGACACCTCGCAGATCCAAGGATTTAAATTTTTTTCCTCCGTGCATGAAGGCGAAAATTAACCAGCCCGTGGTGAAAATTTTAACACACAAAAAAGCTGCTTAGAATGCTTGGCACCTTCCTTGCAGAGCTTCAAGTTCATTTAGTACAAAGTCAGATAGGTCAGAAAGCTACTGGCAATATATTTTTTTTCCCCTTCCAAATCAAAGTGCTCAAGTCACTGAAAAGAGACCCCAAAGCATAAAGTGTAAAGGTTTGAGTTATTCTGACAGAGTGTAGTTTCCTGTCCCTTTAGGACATCTGGTATTCAGCACTCTTGACACAAAAGGGTTAAACTCATCCCACCCAGGTGAACCCAGGTTAGCAAGAAGGAAACAGCAGAGTTCTTTCATTTTCATCTTTTGTGCTATGTACATGTCTTTTTGAAGACAGACACAATTCCAAATAGAGAGCTCCCATAAAGCCATGCACTTCTCATATGACTATAAATGTGCTTGCTACAAGCTGCAACCTCTGAATACTAATTTTGATAGATCATCAACTGAAAGCTGAGAACCTATTCAGACCTCCTCTTGGACTGTGCAGAAAGAACTGGGAAGAGCAAGCTGCAGGCAGCTAGGAGAGCACACTGGGTCCACAAATAATTGCTGGTATAATTTCATTTTATTGCCTTGCTAAATCACTACAATTGTCACTCCTATCCTGATAAATTGGAGATGCTAGAAACCCTGTCCCAGTACATTGACTCAATGGATGAGGTGTGGAAGACTTAGTAGCATTTGTAATAAAATGTCTGGTTTCTAAGATCATCCCTGAAACAGTGATATGAGTAAATTATGCTCTGTAAAATTAGGAAGAAAGTTATTTGAATACAACTCCTTTACTGTAACCAAAGACATAAAAGTGGAGCCAGAATCTGGCCTCACTTTCCTGAAAGTTTTCCTGACAGCAATCACCTTCAACTTGCAGTAAACTTACAGACTTCCAAACCCATCTTTGTACCCTGAGCTAATAAATATTGGCAAAATCAGTTCATCAACAGAGAAATATTGCTTTTTAGCTTTGCTGAAGCCTCTGGCTTGCCTGTGACAACCGTAACAATGGGCCTGCTTCCCTGAGCAGTATTTGTGGCATTTCAATTTGCATTGTTTGGAAATTTACTCATTTGCTTTTCTAGTGCTTTTGCCTTCTACATTATTTAAAATTACTTTGATCTATTTTGTCAGTTGAAAAAAAAAAAAAAAACACAAAAATAATCAACTTTTGTGGGTGTAAACACCCTGAATTCTACAGCCTCTGAGGGCCAGATCTCAAAAGGTTTCAGTGACTAAAGGGAGGTGTATCAACATGTGATGTTTGGGCCGCCCAGACCAAAACTACAACCCTACATGAGGTGCTGAGGCCCAAACACAGCATTAGGGCATCAGCATAAAGAGCCAACATGCTGAGCAGGAGTCCCCTAAAATGAGCAGGCTCAGTGAAGGCTCACATTCATCATGCTTGAATGAAGCTCCACCTGGGAGGAGGTGCCCCTGTCTGCCCAGTGTGCAATGTCAGAAACCCTCTCCTGAAGATACAAGTGTGTGTGAGGGCTCCCATCTTTCTCTCTGGAGATTTTGGAACTAAAATACATACTATGGAACACATGGGGCACGCAAGCGTTCATTCACACACTCTGCAGCTGCACCTACTGACAACACCATGATCAGATGATGAACAGCGGGTCCATGTCAGTTTTTCTATGCAGCACCTCCAGTGCACACCAGTTACTGTCATGGAGTTTTGTCATTTATGACTCTTGCCAAACATTTGAAGTTCCTGATGGATGATAATACTTCCTAAGAACTGTCATTTGCCTTGTTCACTTCATAAAACTAGACCAAAAGCCTTCCCCAGAAGGAAGATGACATGGGTAGGGTGTAGAGGAGTCCTGTCTGTGCCTGCTCTGCAGCAGAATGATGCTGCTGCCTTTAGTGGCTGAGGGGATCTGCTTCCCAGGTAGTGGTTTGTGTTCTCCTCTGTAAGGTGGGCTGTGCTCCCAGAGGGAAATCAAACCAAGACACTTTTAGCAGTTAGTCCACCACACAATTGTGACAACACTGTCTTTTCCAAGTCTGCTGGCTTTAAGCTGTGTAGGCTCTGGATGTCACTCCAGCAGCTCAGTGCCAAATGTGCCCATGCTGCCCAACCTGGGGCACTGGGCTGGTGTGATAGATCAGCCCTGTATGGTATGTGCTGGGATGCTCAAATCAGGTGAAATCAATGGCTTGGGCTAGATGAACCTTCAGTTGGACTAGTCAGTACTGCATTTCTTGTGCTAGATCAGATCAGCAATCCAGCTCATTTGGTATCTTGTCTCTGACCACAGGCAATAGCTGATGTTACAGATGATAGAAAAGAAACTTTTACTGAACAGTTGCAGGACAAATTGCAGGCAGTGGTGCAAGCCTCTTAGCAAGTTTCTTTTTAAGCAAAGCCAATCTGTAATTGGCTGATACTCAGAACCAGGAAGGCTCATGTCCTTTGGGTACTTCCCCATAGTGCAATGTAATAAACTGGGGATGAAATTACTAATGCATGCAAAATTCCAATTAATTTCTGAAAGTTACAATACTATCAGTATCAGTAACATCATATTGAGTAAAACAGTAAAACAGTAAATCTCAGGTCATTTGTGAATGTGGTTAATTGCATGTCCTTTTTCATAGAATCAAACCGTTCTTTGACGCCATGGGTTGGATTGGAAGACACCTTAAAGACCATTTATCTCCAATCCCCTGCCAAGGGGCACTTTCCATCAGAGCAGGCTGCTCAGGGCCCCAACCTCACCACAATCACTTCCAGGGATGGGGCATCCACAGCTTCTGTGGGCAACCTCTGCCAGGGCCTCAACACTCTCACAGTAAAGAAATCCTTCCTAATATCTAATTTACCTCTACTGCCTTTCCATTTTCTCTTTTCAGTCCCATCAATACATGATTTTTTTTCCCACTAGAAGTATATGGAAGATACCTAAAAATAGATAAAATGGATCAATAAACAATTTTAATTTACTCAGTAATGCTTGCTACATTGAGTAATTCTGTAAGTCATGTAGAAAAATATATGTATATGTGTATAATTGGTAATGTATCGATTCAATTTTTTAAAAGAAACATTACTTTTAGGAAAACAAGCTTCAAGAAAAAAAGCTTTTGATTGTATGCAGTTAACTAAAGGTTTTCAGCATGGTTTTCTTGACATGAAAGAAGAACAAGTATGATCAACTTTTTATAAGTCCTTCAACTTCCATAAGTCATTATTTACATGAGTTCCCATGGAAGAGTCTATAGGTAAGATCATCAAAGGATGGATGGCCATACTAACATTTCAGTTCATAACAGTTCATTTCATGAACTACTTTACAAAATTGTATAAAGTGAATTACAATTTTGTCTTTTATAAGGAAAAATAGAGACCAATGTAATCTCTCTGCTTAGGCGTTAAAAAGATGACAACTCTATGAGTAACTCCTTCATATTTTCAGAAAAGTGCATCACATGAAGTGTCTGCCTTCTACTTAAAGTATCAGTTAAAATCAAGTCTGCTTAGTGGCCAAATGCTTGTTTCAAATTGATGTCTTTTGAACTTTGTTTTTAAACTGAGAAATCAATTATTTGCATAGCTCAGAGATCCACTTAGGCACAGCTAACATTATGTATGAGTCTCTCAGAAATGGAAGGGATTACCCAGGTGCTGAGGGAAGCACACAGATGATCAGGGTGGTGCTGACAGGTTGTTCAGAGGGTTGGTGGATGGATGTCCCATCTCTGGAGACTTTCAAGGTGAGCTCAGACAGGGCTCTGATATAGTTGGAAGATATTCCTGCTCAGTGCAGGGGGTCTGGACCAGATGACCTTTAAAGGTCCCTTCCAACTCAAACCATTCTGAGTTTCTATGAGCTGCTTTTGTAGAAGACTTACAGACATTTCAGGTCTGACCATCTTGCAGCTGTGAGATTTTTCATTAAAAAGCACAGAAGCTGCTACAAATTAGCATAATATCACATTTAATAGCTCTATTGTCAGCAACAATACATTGAAATGTTTGATAATGAATGACATTTCTCCAGTTCTGACTTGTGCATAGAACACCTTCCCTCTTGACTTGTGATGTGTGCTCTTGGTGTGGCTGCTGCTGGCTCTGCCCAGCACAAACCCTGTGCTGGACTGCAGGTCTGAGGCTGCTGCACATTCCACCTGCAGCCTCAGTTACATCTAAGCATAAAAGCTGTCATTTGCTGAGGAGAGAGGCACCTGCAAACACTCAGGCATTGTTTAAAGGAGCCCCAGTCTCTCCCCAGGAGATGCCTTTTCTCCAAGCATTATGTTCAGCAGCGTTGTCACATTTATCAACTGCTCCAGCAGCCAAATGGGCACAGAACCAGCTCCCAGCACATGGGGGGAGGTTTGGATCAGGAGCAAACAGTGACAGGCATCACCTGCCAAACTTCCAGGTTAGCAAATAGGTCTAGGCAATAGGACACACTTATTTGACTCCTGCACTCGACTGCAAGTAAAACACCGCTAAAAATACGGAATAACACAAACAAGGCTCAGCAACAATTCCAGCCTTGCTGTTTCTCACTGCTGGATCACACAGCTCATACACAAGGGCAATGATCGGGGACATAGAGATCTGCCTCAATTCCTCTGGAAGTCAACAGAAAGGCAGAATCTGACCCATACCTGATACAAGATATTCCAAATGGCTTTAAATATCTAAGCATAAGAACATGCTTCTACATTCACATAATTTTGCTTTCCTCAGGAAACACACCTTTTTTTCCTTAATTTTCCCTTTAGTTTCTAAAGCTGTCTTCTCTTTCCTAAAGCTATTTTTTAAAACATTCTCTATTTCATGACTGTCAAAGTATTCTTTCCATGCCAGATACATGGCAAAGTTACATATTCTTCAACTCAAAACAATTTACATGAATATTCATAAACTACCTGATGGCAGAATTGGCCCTGAGATTTAAACCCATAAAGCTCACAGAAACAAATGTTACCCTCTTTCCTTTGTCAGAGATCCCTTGGATCATGCTTAGAAATTATATTTTGATGCAGTTGCCAAGAAAATGCAAAACCAATGCATGAAACATTGTATGTTCTGTTTATTAAAAAAGAGTGTCTGTGATGATAACAGATATTCAGCCAGGCTAGGATGCTGCCAATGTCAGTTTGTGATTTACTAGAAATTATTGATTTCAATTCTTGGTTTCCCAGGGCTACTGAGCATATCCTGTCATATAAATATGCATCTGTTTGCTAGAGGCTGCAGCCTTCTGTAGAAATGTGTGGTGCCTCCACTAGTGTCAGATTTCTTGACTCAAAAAAATAAAGCTTTACTTCCCTTCAGTACAGGAATGAATAAAAGCTATTAAGATATATTTCTATGTCCAATACAATACCAACAAAACTATGGCATCCATCCAGGATTGTACATTTTGTTGTTCAAATAAATACGGCAGCATGGTCCTGAGAAATTGTGCCACCACCCTCCCTGTCTCCCAAAGGAAAGCACAAGACCAGAAACCTCAGATAACTCATATAACTCAAGAAACAGCCTGAACTTAACTGCTTTTAGGAAGGTATAACTTACAAGTCAGTTACACAACGTGCAAGTTTTGTAAAAGGGATGGTGAATATTGTTACTCTTTGTACATCAGGGCCAAGAATGATAGCTGAATTGCCAGCACTTGTAAAAGGCAGAAAGAAGAACACCACTGGGAGCCCTTGGGAGCTCCAGCATGTGTGTCAGGCTGTTCCCCTCCCAGGACCTTCTGTTCTCCTGCCCATCTCCTGCTCCTGCTCACCCAAAACATTCCTGCACAGTGTTTCTTTCATTTAGCCCCACTACTCCTTAAGACTTTCTCTTGGTCCTTCTGCTGTGTTCACACCTCTAATTCCAGCTACCCACTCTGCTGTCTTTCCTTTCTCAAGGGAAGTACTCCAGGGTGGAGACAAGTCTCTCAGCTACTGCTGGAGCTGCCAGGATGTGCTACAGGGTACAATGGCATTTTTCGAATTTGGTGAAAGGTGCTGACAGTTCTGCTGCATGCAGAATTTGGTCCATACCCATCTCAGTGTTCAGAGAAGGGGTTCGGTTTTATATTTTTCTCCAAAAAAACCCCCTCCCTGTTTTACCATCACTTTTCTCAAGTCAGTTGCATGCCCTAATGAGTTCTGTGTTTATAAAAATACAAAACGTTCAAGGCTGACAGTGGTGGCAGAAATGACAGAATAAAGAGGATAGCTGTTTGGTTGTGGTGTTTTTTTTTTGGTTTTTTTTTTTTTTTTTTTTTTTTTTTTTTTTTTTTTGGGGTTTTTTTTTTTTGGTTTTTTTTTTGTTTTTTTTTTTTTGTCTTCTCACTCGTTTATGTCCAGGGCAGAATAGACTAAGCTTGGGAACAAGAGAACAGGGCACAGCCTCACAGGACCAGCCGGTGCAACTTCTGCAGCTAAAGATTTTGAGATGGACATGAACCAGCTTTGCTCCCTCCCTGCTGCTGTGGCTGGTGCAGCTGGGACAGGGAAAACACCTCTGTCTCAGACAGGTGATGGTGATCATTCCTGCTCTGCCTTCTGATCATTCCTGCTCTGGCTTCCAACTGTACCCGCTGCTGTTTGGAGCAGCATCACCTGCAGTTTACACATTACCTTGAGGGAAGCAGAGTTTTGCCGTGGCAGGATGGAAAAGGTGGGAAGCAGCTTCCAGCCCTGGGGGATGTTCCCTGGCTGATGCCTTTTTCCCACAGCCACAACAGCCCCACAGAAGAACAGTGATCACCTCACTGTTCCTCCAGTGATCCTTCACACTGGGAAGGAAGGAGCCCTTTTCATTTGGGGACAGTTTTCAACTGGCTTGGAAATGAACCCCTGAATTCCTTTCGAGCACTCTGGCTCTTCCTTAAGTATTTGAAAACAACTCTTTGCCAGATTATGATGAGATCATCTTGCTCTTGCAGGAAAAAGAATGAGAGAGAAAAGGAACTTCCCAAGATAGTTCAGCACTAATAGCACTATGATCCCAAATCAATGCAGAGGAGCTCAAAGCAACAATAGGTGTTAACTGCTGAGCTGAAGGGGCCATTTAACCTGGCTAGGAAAAGTTATCTCTGCCACAACTATTTGATAAAAACATTGGCAATTAAATTAATTCAAGCATATCCTCTCTTTTCATGGGAAAAAAGGGGAAAAATCCAGGCAGGGAATGAATGGCACCTAGATTAATGAGAAACTGCTCAAGAGAAAAATAATGGTTTTCTAAAGTATATTCATATTCCATTCTGTGGTAGCACCATATGCTAGTTTCCTCGATGCTGGTATTCCTGATGTATTTTTATCTTGGCTAGTACCAAGGAGGGAGCTCTACAAGGCCAAGTTCTTCCCACATATCCATGCTGAGAGCAGTTTACCTTCGCTCTGCGTTGTGAATGTGAACCAAGACAGCCATGCAACTGCTTCAGAGCACGCCTTTATCTTCTGCCTGTATCTGACCAGCTTTTAAAAATCATCCCACTGCATCTCTTGAGTCTTTCGTGAAGCCTTTTTTTCAATGATAGAGCCTAGAAATATTTGACTTAGAAATCACAAACCTCTAGTGCTTCAATTTAAGGGTCAGATTCACTAATTAGATGCAGCAGGAGACTATAAATTTTTGTCCACGTTCCAGACAGAGGAGAACAACAAAAAGCCATTCTGTGTTAGTGGGGATGTATTAACATATATGTAGGACTTCATTCTTCTCTAAGTTGAACAAATATTCCTTAATCAGTCCTTAGAAATCACTTCTGAAGGTGGTGGCATTCTTCCATTATTAGACAGGGAAAACCAGCTCTGACTGTACTAGAAAAAAGAACCACCACTAAGTAACATTGTTTAATCAGATAGATTTGAAATATCTATAGCACAAGTGACCCTAACCCCAGCCTGCTGCTGAATTATTGTACAGCAGTCATGCTGCTCTGCTCCAGCTGTAACCTCTAGACACCCAACCCCAGATCTCAACACAATTTCTGGTGCAGTGATTTCTGAGGCTTTTGGGGAGTCAGCAGTCCACGGATGAAAGTGATCACACATTCAAAATTCACATTATTTTGAAGGTTTTTGGAAGATGCTGGTATGAGCTTCCACAGGGGACATGGGAAAGTGTTTTTTGAGACAGCAGGATTGAAGTCAATGGCAATGAGATGGCAGAGCTTGGAGCACTTTTCTCAGGTGGATCTCACCTGATACAGAGCAGCCTGAAGAGGTGGGGCAAGAGACAAGTGCAACTTTGGGTGTAATGCCCAGGAGGAAAGCAAGCCATGGTATGTCCCAGCAAAGCATGGAGAGCCAAACAGCAATTCATCCACAATAAAAAAAAAAAAAAAAAAAAAAAAAAAAAAAAAAAAAAAAAAAAAAAAAAGAGTAGATTTGTCTCCGTCAGTTGGGGATTTCAGGAGGAAAATCCAAGTGTCCCTGACTGTCTAGTTAGGAATTCATGCTCTGCTCATCAGCACGGTATGTGACTCCCTGTGACCACACTGCCTTTTGGTAACTTTTAGCCACTCGGAAGATAGGTGTGGTAGCACTTTGGAGTCACTCTGGAAACCAGGAATACACGTTTGGGAGGCATCTTTTATAATTGGCATGGCTGAGCTGCAGCTCTGCCTCAGGCAGAAGGTAGACTCTGTCTCACTGGGGGTGGTGAAATGAAATCTCTTCGCATAGAAAGAACACAGAGCAGCTCAGAAGCCTGGAGGAAGGGGCTGGCACCTGGGGTTGCACAGAAACTCCTTGCAAAGCAACTGGAGGGAATTTTTTTTTCCCCCCAAGTGAGGGAATCGTGGGGAGGATGTTGTTGCAGAAGTCGCCAGCGAAGTAGGGAAATTGAAATAATGACTTACAGGAATCTTTCTGCATTTTGGCAAGATCTGAATCCACAGCTGTTTATAAAAAAGTAATTAGTGGCCTGTCAAGCACTTTGAAGATGTTCTGAGTGATGGAAAATTGTGATAAACTTATCTTTTTGTGCCTCTGTGTCTTGTGAGCGATTATTCAGTCAGTGGGGTTGTTGACTGGAAGACTCAGCCAAACAGTGATTGGGCTTCTAAACTATTCAATTACCTCTAATGAAGAAGGATCAGAGAAACAACCCTTAAACACCTTAGACAGAGCAGCAGTATTAACACACAAAATAACTCTCAGGAGAAACCTCCAGACACTTGCCAAGGTTGGCTTTGGAGCCAACTGTGATACAAATGCATAAAATATTAGCTCCTTAATGGTTGTGAAGTGTTGCTCTTTAAAGGTTACTGTCTTCCTGTCCAGACAAGGCTGCAGTGGAATGATGAATGAAGCGATCCATAAATCTGAGCTTTTCAAGCACCTGCAACTCCCATTGGAGTCAACAGGAATTTTGGATTACTGGGATTTAGCCAGTAAAACCTGATTCTGCATGAGATTAAGAATCCCCAGGGCTATTGGCCTCGTCAGCCCACAGTGTTTACCTGATGAAGCACTTGGAATGACCGCTCCAAAAAATGCTGGTTATTTGGATGCATGTTTGTGATGGGAGACTTGATTCCTAAAGCACAGAGACCAGGTCTGTGCCAGAGAGGCTGCCTGGAAGTGGAAGTGGGAAGAAATCTCCCTGTGGCTGGCAGAGAAGCACAGTGATCCCTGCAAAAAGTGCAAGACAGGATTCTGCTTCTGAGGGAATTTCTTCTCCATTACAAGTCTCACCATATACAAAGAGCTGACTTGTTATTGGAGCTCAAAGGAATGAATGAGCTCAAAAGAATGCGACGAGGGGAAGAGAATGCTACAATTCCACTGGGAAGAGCTGCTTTTTTTTTTTTTTTTTTTTTTTTTTTTTTTTTTTTTTTTTTTTTTTTTTTTTTCATCCCTTTAACTTTTCCATTCAGTTAATACTTGACTGTGGCCAGTCCCATCGGAATGCCTCAGTCCTGCTGCAGCACGGGACAGTCGGCTGGAGCATGAACACTGCACCTGCCTGGAGCTGTCTAGAAGCCTTGTGTGTGTTGTGTGTGTGTGTCTGCATTTTTGAAAGTATCTCACGGTTTTGTTTCCTGTGAATGTGCATTCAGCCCTGCACACTCGTGAAATGCTTAGCTGGGCTTGGGAGCGTGTACATGGTCGGGGGGATGGGGGCAAGGGAAAGAAAGAGGGGCTGTAAGGCAGCTCTGAGAACTGATACCATGCTAGTGTGAAACTTCTTTGTGGAGGGAACAACACTGCCAGGTTTGGGCTTAAAGATTCTCAAACACTCCAGCAGCTTTAGGAACTTGAACGTATCCTAGGCTCAGCTGTGTGCAGGCACAATGCTGCAGGGGAGCCCCCATTTAAAATGGTGCTAAGGGCTCTGAACAGCTTCTGAAATTCCAGGATCAGGCCCTAAAAATAACAACACGTTTGACCCAACATAGCCAGCAGAGCCAGAGGAGACGATAGGCTGCACAGCATAGTTCTAAGCCAGCTTTCCTAAATTGCAAACCCATTAAATATTTAGGTGGCCATATGCAAATCATTTAAATTCTGTTTCTCAGAAGCACACCATGGTGTACAGATGTGCTTTGTGCTGAGATCCTCATCCTAAGCTTTCAGCAACTATTTATTTTAAACCAGTAAAGGCCTTAATTAATGGCTAATTGCGAGCTACCTTTTTTTTTTTTTTTTTCTTTAAGAGCATTTATTTATGAGGGAGGAGGGGGAGGAAGCAGAAACGCAAAGACCTGAGTTTCTGTCAGAGCGAACTCTCATAGGAGAAAACACACTTTTGTGACTGCACCAAAGAAAACCCCAGGACTGCTCAGATATTTCCAACCCCCCTCCACGGGCACCAATTTGCTAATTCAACAAATAAACAGCCTTTATTGCGGGAGCTGCCTCGTGGACACTGCGAACACTTTAGAGACCGGGGCCCCAGATCTTCTTTTCTTAATGTCACTGTGAATTTGCTTGTGGAAGTGTATGACACCATGCCGGAGCCCAACAGCTGAGCTCATGCTTCAGGCATTCTCCCAGGACCGAGGGGGAGGGGGATCTCTGCCAGCTCCCGGCCGCCTCTCCCCTCGCATTTACACACACACAAATCATGTTATCATAGTGAAAATATGTAAGAATTCCAGGAAGCAGAGGAAGTTTGTATGTTGACCTTAATTTATTTTTTTTTTCCAAGAGGAAGATCACTTCGAATGTGAAAAGGACGGTGGACGCTGGCTACATTCATTTGCAAATATTTTAATTTTCACTTCGACTCTTTCTTCTGCTGTATTTTGTCTTTGAGGATTAATGCTGTTTGCATTTTATCCCATGTGGTTACTTTGACTGAGAGAACCGAAATCACTTGGTGAGAGGTCTATGGGACCTATTTGGACTAAAAAAAAAAAAAAAAAAAAAAAAAAATTGGTAAAGGAGGTCCCAGTGCATTCTGGTTCCTATTTTCCGTTACAGTACAGTAAAACTGGGTGAGACTGTTTCTGGAGGGGAGGGAAGGAAAGGGTGGATGAAAGAGTGGGCTAACACATTAGGCTTTGGCACACAGAGGCCTGGGTTTATTTTGCTTTACAGTTCTGGGCTGGAACTCTTAAAATGCTGATCAGTTTGGCCTCAAACTCAACTGCACTTCTAAAAACACACTTAACTTTAAACCTGCCTTTGGAAGGCTGCAGGACCTTGGGAGCTGCTGGGAAGTGCAGCAACCTGCACTGGCTGGAGCACTGCACACCTTGCAACATCCAACCATTCCCAGCAGCTCATCCCTGATGCCCTGCCTCTCTTATCCCTGCCACCAGCTCATCCCAGCCTCCCTGCTCCTGCCATTAGTGCTCACACCTGAGGCTCTGCACACATTCCAGCACAGCCATTCCATTTATGCAGAGCCAGGGAAATAGTACCTGTGTCCTTAAATGCTCATCTCTGTCTCTCTCTCTCCACACACTACGGAAAATGTGGTCACACATGGACTTGTAAAATGACAAGTGGAGATACTCAATTCCTCTGAACTGGCCAACAAGGAGGCCAAGCATGGAAAATATTTCTGTTTAATTGCAGGGCTCAGTTGTCCCTCAGCCTGGCAGCCTCCATGAGGAACAGCAGCTGTGCCCTGTGCCTCCAGCACACCTGAGCCTGCTGGTTATTCCTCAGGAACCCTCTTGTGTGCTAGGGCTCTTCAGGTTTTTTGTAAAATATGCTTTGACCAGCATGTTGAACTTTTAATATGCCTGGGCATTAATCCTGGACACATCTTGAAGAGTTTGGTTTGAGAATTTATTCGATTGCTTAAGATTTCTTTGCAAACTACTTCATTCCTTATGTTTCTCTGTGGCAAACTTAAGCTCGAAGTCTGATTCAATTTTAAATGAGCAAGCCTGTTCTTCTAGCTAGCAGGCAGGCTGTGATGTATATTTGGGCCAGGCATCCCCACCCAACAGCTCTGCTCAAACAAGTAGGGCCATCACAGCAAAATCTCCTGAACAGCTCAGTGTCAGCAGCCTCCCTGAAATCAAGGGATATGTCACTGAAGCTCTCAGTGTAGGACTTGTCCCACAAAATTTATTGCTCTATTCAAGTTTTGCTTTATTCTTTTCCACACGTTTTCTGAATGCACTTCTTTCTCTCTCCCTCCGCTTGCCCCCTGTTTTATTATCTTGTCATATATTTCAAATACACACCTGCCTTGCCTGCCTCAGCTCTGGAGGGCTCAGGCAGAAGGTGGCAGGAAGAGTAGTATTTGAATTATATTTTGGTTTTCAGGCTATTCGGACATAGAAGTAGGCAATGCAAGCCTGCTACTTGTGGCACTGAGGCTCTTTTTCTTTTTAAGCAACAAACCCCTACCAGCTGCAGCCTAGATTTACACCACGGGGAAAGAACACAGCAGAACCAGATTGGAGATCAATCAAAGCAAATTCGGACCCGCTGTTACGTGCGCCTCAAAGATTTAAAAAGTAAAAATAAAAAACGAGGAGGCTTTACTTTGGTAATAAACATTACAACAAAAAAATAGGCGCAACTTTCCCAAGTATGCTGGGAAGAGAAGACAGATGCCTTTCTAAGGCTTCTCAGTGTCTCTGGCCATTGTTGGGGATTGGTGGCTGTGCTCTGCCTGGACGGGAGCTGTGGGGCTGCCCAAGGCTGCTCCCAGCATGGGGGGCTGCCCCAGCAGGGTCCAGCACCCTTGGCTCCAGCATCCCTGGCTTCAGCAATCCCTGGCTCCAGCACCCTTGGTTCCAGCACCCCTGGCTCCAGCACCCTTGGCTCCAGCATTCCTGGCTCCAGCATGTCTGGCTCCAGTGTCTCTACTCCAGCACCCCTGGCTCCAGCACATGCTCCAAACACCCAGCACGTTCTGGACTGACTGCAGAGCCCAGCTCACCTGCCTCCTGGTCACTGGGAGAATTAATGATCCAGAGGTTTTGGGGAAAAGTTTATCACACTGCCCAGCAGAGAGCCAGAAAACCCCCCTGGGATCTTTTCTACACACAAATCCCTTTTAGTCACTTGCTTGTTACTCTAAATCATATAGCTTGTGAATAATAATAATAATAATAATAATAATAATAAAATCACATACAATGATGAATTATCAGTTATCCTGAAATGTGACATATTCTTCAGCTTTTAGGGGTATTTTTGTTCTATAGGGATTACAATCAGGTGAAAGTTTGTATTTAGCAATTACTAGAATAGCACTGCTAGTCTTCATTAAGAACATCAATTTGAACTTTTGGGCTACCATCCTCAAACAGCACAAACTACCACAGCTCCATTTAAGTTAATGTAGCTCTACTTAGCTGCATCTTCTGGGGAGCCAGCTTTTGCTTTCTTGGGAAGAGGAAAAAAAAGAAATAAACCCATAGAATTAGTAGGGTGAATATTTTCTATTTTTGAAAAATATATTCACAGGTGACACAGGTCAATCACTGTATTTGGGTGTAAGAACTGAGAAGATACCAGGACTTGTGCAAACCATTTGTATGTAGAAGAAGGAAATGCTCCCATCCTTACTGGCCTGTATGAGATATTTTAAAAGCGTCACAAATGGCTTTAAGTCTCTTTCTCAGCAAAGACAGGGCTGAATTGGCCCCCGTGTGTAATCAGGGCAGGGTTATACAGTAAGGCCCCGATTCAGCAAAGTGCTGGAGCACACCTTCAGCTTTTAGTGCATGAGTGGCTTCATTGAAGTCCTTAGTAATTACATGTTTTGCTGAATCAGGACCTGAATTTATTTGGGGCAGGAGGATCTTAATATCTTCCAAGGAATTATACTTATTAAAGGGGACAGTCTATGAATTAGTGTTTAAGTTAAAATCAATTTCTAGATAATACATATCCCTAAAAGACAGATTGTTAGTTTGTATGAGCTTTGTAACAAAACTTTAATTAAACCCTTTTTAAATAAAACCTGTTGTACATTATACTGCTAATTGACTTGACCTGGTACAAAGAGGACTCTGCCAGCTAGAGGAGACTAAAGGAGATTATTCTGTCTGGTGCTGCAGTGATTGTGTGTTAATAAAATTTATTTCTGCAGTCTTGCCCAACTCCCTATTGTGTATTCAAGAAATGTGTGGGCTTGAAGCCAGTCATCACAAAGCAAAAAGTAATAAAACCTCAAAAGCTGACTTTTTCTATCTCATTCTGCTGCTTTGCTGTAGCACAAAGTACATGGTACAGTTCTGCTTGCCTGCATATCTCAGAGTTCTCTTTTTTAATAATTTTAATTTATTTTTTCAATTATGTTAAACTCTGCACCTTATTAATGTGAACACAGTAACAAGCAAAGGACAATTAAAGGATTCAAAAAAGCTCACTGATGAAATAGTCTGGGTGTGGCAGTCATATTTTATTGCCACTACACTGATTACATACAATATAACACATCTAGCAATTAGAGAAACATGTTAACCTTCCTGGCCCAGACCTATTTCACACAGAATTCATTTCAGGGGGCCAAATTCTTCCTTTACCCTCATGTAAGTAAATCTGAAATAGCTTCTTGCCAATCAGTAGAATCATTTGGATTGACATTCATATAAATGACAGCAAAATACGACCCACTGACTTCCCAGAGTTACTCCTGATAGATGCTGGGTGCAATCACAAAAAAAAAAAAAAAAGTAATCACAAGAACTTATGCAAGAAATGCATGGAATAAACAGGAGGAGTTGGAAGTTTTAAAACGTGCTCAAAATTACGAATCAATTGGCACAAGGAACTTGTTGGGATATTTCACATGACTGGAATATTAATCTGACTAGTGGAGCTTGTTCAGGGAGAAGGACAAAATGCTGTCCACAGACAGATCCATCCCACAGTGCAAAACACAGGCAGAGATAACCAGCTGAAAATCCCTGGCTAATAATAACAGAGGCAGTGAACACAGGTGCTGTCACAATGGGGGGGTGGGGTGGGGTGGGCAGAGCAAAGCCACAAGGAACAGATGGACAGAACTCCTTCTTTTGGAGGGCAAGGATATGAATCATGCACACATCCAGGGCTTGGAGACCGTGGAGGCACAGGCAGGAGGCTGATGGAGATGCCTGCTGGGACACACAGGGATCACAGGACAAACTCCAATGTCATGCAGGGGAAAAAGCTGGAGAAGCAACTGAAGGGAATGTTCTTTACTCCTCATTTCAAGAGTCAGGAGAAATAGGTTTAAAAATAAGCAAACAAAATGCAATTTGGTGGCAGTTATCACGGAATGAGAAAACCCACTGCTCCTGGAAGCAAATATGAATAGCAAATAGAAGCAATAGACTTGAAAAAAGCCATATTAAATAAACTCAGAGAATTTTAAGTATTATCTCATGGGGAATGCACTCAGAGTAGCTGATAGTTCCTTAAAATAGTTCTATTAACAGCATGAGTGCAAATTATCCCAAAGCAGCAAAGCCATTTGAAATGTTGTAAGGAATCACCTCAGCTAAATCATGGACTCCTCCTCTCTGACCTCAAGCACCAGGAAGGCACAGAAAATTGAACCTCGGTCAGATTACTGAGGGCCAGGAGAAAAGAAAAGAGAGAGTGTAGGGCCCAAATCACAAATGTCAAATGGGAACACATTGGGGCAGAAAGGACAACAAGAAAACAAGATGTAATCATACTTCATAAAGAGAGGAAGATGAGGGAAATGCGTTTGCCTTCTATTGAACAAGGCAGGGAAAGTTATTGACAGGTGATGCTGAAGAGGCTGAGGGGCTTGAAGGTTTTTTCCTGCTATCTTTACCAAAAAGGTCAAATGAGTTTAGGTGGGAAACAGTAAGAGTGACAAAGAGGTAGAAACGCAAGTGAAATCAGGGAAAGAAGAGATTAAATAGTGCTTAGATAAATCAGATCTTTCAAATTGTCTGGGTCAGATACAACTCATCCTAAAGTAGCCTACTGAAGTACCTGAAGCAATCTCAGGGCCACGAGTGGTTTTCGTGGAGGTCTTAAGGGATATGGGTGAGTATCCAGAAGACAGAAAAATAGCAGATAGTGTGTTTCCTTACAGAGAGGGAAAAGATTGTAATGGGGAATTAAAGAGCAGTGAGTGAAGGTCAGTTTTTGGAAAAATATGGAAACAATCACATTATTTGTAACCACTCAGGAAATAACAAGGAGATGAGTAACAGTTAGCATGGCTTTGTCAAAAACACAGATTTGTTAAACCAATTTAATTTCCTTCAGTGGGAATGGAGGAGAAGCAACAGATAAATCTCAACTTTATTAAAGCTTTTCAAGATCAGCCTCCTCATGATCATAAGTGAGCTAGGAAAAATACAGTCTCCCTCCACCTACAAAATTGTCTCTCAAACTGGATGTTAAATACATTTCTATAGGCATCTGCCCTGGATTTGCTCCTGTGAAATACTTCTACTTCAGTCTTGTATGTTAGATCAAAGCTTAGTTTCTGCATACAGTAAAGGTGAGAAGCGCTGCACGGGTGATACCAGGCCATTCTGAGGATGTTTGCTTAGAATACAACACAACTTTTCACAGCTGGAGCAGTGTAGGCATTTTGTGGCAAGTCCTTTCAGCTTTAAAGAAGATACCAAACAGAAAAGATCTAGCAGAGAGCACTGAGAGCAGCCAGAGGCCCAGCAGACACAAGCTACAAGGAGAACTGGAAGGAATGCTCTCAATATAGTCTGCAGAAAAGTCTGAGGAGGACTACCTATGAATAATGCACTTAAAAGAGGAAAGGAGTAAGTAGTCCTCCTTATCCAGTGTGGATAGGATAAGAAGTATTGAGTTAAACAGGAGCACAGGAAATTTAGGTTAAACATTAGGAAACCCTGGGTAATAATATGGCCAGTTAAGCACTGGAAAAGATTGCCTGGGGAGGTCATAGAGCCTCCCTCCTTGGAAGGTTTCTAGAGTATGCAAGATGTCATGCTTTTAAAGCTGTGGCAGACTTGGATGACCTCTAAAAACCCACTTCCCTTTCTGAGGGCTACTATTCCCCCAGTTTGAAAGGACAATTCCCTGCAGGGCCATGGCAGCCCTGCCTGGCTGCTGCAGTGGCACAGCACAGCCCCGGCCGCCGGCGTCAGCGGCTCCGCGGGTGCGTCAGCGGTGCCTCAGCTCCAGCAGAGAGGTGATCCCTCCTGCAGGCTCCTCTGCACCTCAACCAGCTTCTCAGCACTCTGCTGAACCAGGAGCTCAGCTGGCAGCCCTTCCCCTGCCAAGGTGCAAACACAAGTGCCCAAGGTTTTTACCATCCGCTGTTGGCACCTGTGGCAGCGCTCAGGTGGGAATTGCTGCTGAAGGACACAAAGGGACTTCACTCAGTGCTCCATGTGCCCAAAAAACTGAGCTGCTGGGCAAAAACAGTGCCTGCACTCCGTGCTCTGGCTAAGAATTCATTGCAGAGGGAAACAAAGTACTGAAGCCCAAGTTAGTCTCATGTAGATCATGTCCTACCCTCTGCACAACAGCCTGTGGGTAACACACATGCAGACAGAGGACATGGGATCACTGGCCACTAGCCAAGAACTTCTCCCTTCAACAAACATGTTTAAATGGAGACCTAACCATGTGCAGAATGCTCTGAATGACACAGTTGCTGAATCTTTCCATTAAAATGGTAACTGGAATATCTATCACTAAGCTCACAGTCACATTCATGTTCTTACCACCCCCAGCAGCCCCAGACATATGTCACTCTATCTCTGCCCACTGAAGCCACAGTGCTGTAAGAAAGTCACAGCTCCCAGAAAATGAGGAAGTCAGTTTATCTGAACTTACACAGCGTGAGATGACACTGCTAAAATGATAATAAAATTGGGGAAATCAGAAGAAAGACAGAGCTTGTCTGCTGGTTGAAAAGGCAAAATGTACTAGAATTCTTGCATTCCCCTCCTGTACAAACACTGATCTCTATCTGAGGGTGTCAGTTGTAAAGGAGGTGTGATCTGTTACACAACATATTTCATTCAGTTAACAGCGCTTAGTTACATGCTAATAAAGCACGTATTAAGAATACATAAAAACTAATTATTTAATTACAACTTCTTTCCCCATTCTCCTTAGCCTGGACTGGATTTGAGGCATAAAGAGGATCCATTATTTCCCTGTTTCAGTAGGTTTTTCTGGCATATTGGACCAAGTTTCTCAGACTTGTAGGAGGAAAGAGGAAAGCCACACAATACATGTACATACTCACACACATAAACACAGAGCAGGGAATGAGGAGGTTATGTAGCCACTGGCAGGATGTGTCTGCTCTTGATTTCACAGTGCCACCCAGCCCTTCCCTGGGTTACACGGTGGGGTTTTTTTCTGTGTTATTTTGTGTCTCAATGCCAGCACTGATTGTGGTGATTGATTGACTGAGCGGGTGCTGCAGGATTCAAAACAACAAGGCTGGTGGCAGCAACTCAGGGAAATGCAGAGAACACTGGGTTAATCCAAGGAGAGAAGAAACAACGCTGGTGATCTGCCAGCTCTGAGCATCCTACTATAAATTAGGAATAGCTATAGTCATTGTTTTAAAATGAAAGATGCAAGCAGAGCCTGGCAGAAGCATCTTAAACACTCTGTGCTGGGCTTTAGCCTCTGGGCACCCAGAGAAAAAGCCCTTTTCCTTCACATTGAGCTCTTCCTCACAGATCTCACCCCCTCAGCCTCAGCACTGGGCTCACAAAAGCCATTCCCTCCCTCCCTTTGGGGCACAGGGGCTTTCTACCTGCCTGTCCCTGTTGTGATCATTTCCTGCTGTTCACCCACACTGAGATGGGAGAGGTGCTCCTCACACAGCATCTCCTTCCCTCTGGCAGCAGGGCCCCTTTCCTCGGGGTCTGCCCCCTCCATGCTGAGGATCAACGAAACCCTCTCAGGCTTCACACCTGCACCTCCTACCAGATATTCTTTCCCAGAAGGAATGTTTCTCCTTGGGAAAAACCCCATGAGAATTCAAAGAGGATCCTTGAGCTTTTTGTGTTTGTTACTTTTCCCCACCATCCCTTTATCTCCTGTGATCTCCTGTTCCTGCTCACTCCACTGTTGCTGCCTCTTAATTAAACATTTTGACACTGACCCTATTTTCATTTTATCTACCTCCCCTCTCATTCCCTTCAGCAGAGTCCCACCGACCTGGTCCACATTATGTTTCTCCTCCCACTCAGCTTATAGTAGTAGCTCCTTGTCTGTTTTCCTGATAGGAATTCAGCCTTCCCCTGGCTGCATTATGAAGATAAGCTGCTCCTACTGACAAAGGAATCACTAATGGACGTGCCTGTTTTCCCATCCCGGGCACAGTGGCTGCTGCAGTCAGGAACTTTTTCCCAGCACAAGGAGTTTTCCAGCATGCCCTGTAAAACAGACCACATTTATGATTGCTGGCATACTCACAGGGTTACCAGGCAGCTTTTTTTTTTCAGGACAGACTTTACAACTTGCATATAGATGGACCCAGACATGGCTCTGCTTAGAGACAATGGGAGATTTACTATTGCATGTATTTGCACCATGATTTGATGGCTTTGTATGAACAAAATACAAACAGAAAATAATTATTCGTTTGCCAACTCGCTGAATGTAGGGAAGAAGCACAAAGTTTTATTCATCTGCAAGCTCAGCAGATGTCAGTGTATGAATGGCCTGATTTCAGTCTTGTTTTTGGACTAATGAAGATTTAATATAGCTAACAGAACCATGAGGTAATTCTGGGTTTGAACAAAAAGTGATTCCATATCATCCCATAACTTGTCACGATTAAACATTAACTAACCCCATGAATTTTGTTGGTGGTGTTTTGTTAGAACAGCTTCTGAGGGGAGTGATAGTTCAGTCATTATTTGAATGTCTGCTATAGTGGAGTCTATCACCACTGAAAGCCTAGAATAATGGCCTGTGTTATTCTTTTGCATCTTTTTCTATACAGCTTTTGAGGGAGCTGTAATTGAAGAGAAATGAAAGGGCAGCCAACCAAGAGACAATACTGCAAGGATCAGTACTGGAATGTGAGACAACATAGTTTAAAAGCTGAAACTTTAAAACTCCTGCTACGTGTGTACTTTTGAAAAGGGTAACATCAATAGCAAAAAAAAAAGAGAAACCCCGGCTATTTTCTCCTGATTAAGAAATAACCAAACTATTTTTTTAAAAACATTTTTGTTTATAATTGGGTGGCCTCCTATGAGGGCATGAAAAAAAGGATTAATACCTTCACTGGGTACCTCTTTTTTACTGCTGTTCTCTTTAGAAAATGTGATTAACTAAAAAAGGTGAAAAAGAGACCCATGGAATAGAGATATGAGAATCCCAAGGCAGGGTGTTAAGAAGCAGGGACTCTACAGCAATTTACAAAAAGCTTGCAAAATATGAACTGCTACTTAGCATCAATCCTGTGGCAACTGGGTCTCCAGTGATGTCAGTGGTGTACCCCCTGCTGAAAGCATTCCTGGTGCTTGCCGAGAGCTGAAACACCACAGACAGCATTTTTCCATACTTAAGTTTCAAGCTCCAGTACTTAGAGGATTGCAAGATTACTGTGCACTGACTGATGCACCAAGCTTAAATTTTCCTCCTGTTTCTACAAATATGAGAAGTAGAAGCTCTTCAGTGACCTGGTGTAAAGCTACTGAAGCCATTTTAAAGCCTTTAAAGTCAGTGAGAATCTTTACATCTGTCTCTTGCACTCTTGGATTCTCCAAATACTTATGTGTGTACTTAATGTTCACATGAACAATCCCACTGGAGAAATTGTCTTGAGCTCAGAATATGGCCAAGTTTGAGATGGCTTTAGCTAAATGTGGCCAGGCTAAGCCCAGACATAAGCCCTTCCCTATCCAAGACAATGCAGCAATACTCTCAATTTCTGAAATTATCTGTGCATCTGAAGATATTTGGGATATGTTTGTGATCAAGACTTAAAATGATACAGTAAAGGACTGAGCTTGTTCAAAATAAGCTGGATCCCAAACACAGACATCACTGGATCACAAACATAAGAATACTGAGGCTATTTCAGGCTGCAATAAGCACTGTTTCCTCCAGTGTACACCCCAAAAAGATTAAGTTTATGTTGCCTTTAATGATGAAGAGTTTAACAAAGCATAATTTGGAACCAGTTTCCAGTACTCCTGCCAAACTCTGAGTAAAACATCATTTACCTCCTAAGTGAACATTTTTTCTGGCAGTTTTGTATGAATTAAACATTTTGGTCATTTAAAGGAAAAATGTTAAAAATCTGGAGTGTTCTTAAAATAGCAGATCAGTATACTTGAAATATCTTTTCTGATTTTAGGGAACTCCCCCATGCATGTAACGTGCTATGAGCTATTTTGCACAAATTTTCAGAGCAAGCTTATGAAAATAGTATAATGAGGCAAAGTGCTCAGCAATGCCAGAGCATGGGGACCACGATGCTGTAATAGATGATATCAGGATGATGGCAAAATAATGTCACTGCAGCCACTGGAGACTACATTACTATGTCAAGATGATGGCAAAATTATTTTGACGCAAGTCTATTGAAACTCTGCTAAAATATCCAGATGATTGCAACATATCAGGCAAATGCCCCAGAGGCAGTGAGTGATAAATTCGCATTAAAGTATTTCAAATACACCACTCTAACCTGTGTTACACAGGCAAGATCCTGGTCTGCTGATAGCCATAGCCTGACCCCACCAAGACTGGCCAAGGCTCTCAAAAAGAAGCTTTGCCTTTTGGTGGAAAGTTCTGATGATCCCAGGCCATTCCAGGATACAGAGTTGATCTGTGCCTGCACAGCTGGAGTTTGAGATTGCCATAGCTGACAAAACAAGTCCACTTCAAATGTGGCCCCATCTGAGGTGAGCAGTTCTAGGAGTTTATGCTGTGGAGAGGCAAACTGGTGCTCTAGATGTGGAACTATCAGGTGATAACTAAGAGACACAGTCAAAACAAGGAGAAGGCTTTCCCACTGTGGAGAATGGTAAAAGTGTCACAAGTAACAGAGAGCCAAGGCAGCTTAAGCATCTTCTCCCCATATAAATATCAAGTTAATCAGTGAGGGATACTGTCTTAAATGAACTCATCATTTACCCAAAGAGGTTAATTTTTTTGCAGCAGTAGGAGACTGTTCCTGAGAGTCACAGCAGAACTCATGGACATTGACAGAACTTGGCTGTGGAGAGCCTGATGGAAGCAGAGATTACACTGGAGTTTAGCTGAGCAGATTACACTGAAGAACCAGATCAATAACAAGTAAGGATGTCTTCTCCTTCTATGCAAGAAAAAACTTGCAGAACATCAGCCAGCACTGCTCCCTGCTCTGCCAGGGCTGACAGTCCCTTAGTTTTAAGAGCAGCATGCTCAGCAGGAATGGTACATCCTGACTGCAGGACTGAGCCCTTGGAAGATTGTTACAGCAATTAGTGCAGAAGCAGCAACATCCCTGCTATCAGAGCTAAGAAGAAGCTGCAAGAGCTATTTCAACAGAAATAGTCAAAGCTGCTCTAATTATATGTTCTTTGCATAGGCTGGCAAGTAGGATGATTTTAGAAACTGGGTTATTCAGGCTTCTGAGGTTACAAATGCTGCTGTGCCAGCTCCACCCACTAAGTAAAAGGTTGCACGCTGCAGTCAGCTCTGGCTCCTTCAGTGCAGCCACAGCCATGGGCAGCTTAGAAGGGAAATAAGGCTGCTCAAAGGACAGCCAGGCCTGTTTAAGAGGTGGCCTTGCTGGGCTTTCGGTTCTACCACAGGCATATTTCAAGTGGTGAAAAGTGTTTTCTGCCATTTTCTAGAGAAAGAAGCCTTTACTGCTTGTTTTCTAATCTTGCTGCTCTGACCCACTTGTTCCTCACCTCCAGCTGACAATGCTGGGCTGGCCATTGCATTCAGCTGTGCCCTGGATCTTGGGCTCATCGTGTCTACTGTGAACAGATGGAGCTGGGGGTTCCTGCAAATCCCATCTGCTCCTGCAGCAGCCAATATTAGTAGTCCTTTAAGGAGAAGCCTAGGTCCCTCCAGAAATCCCAGTCCTCTTTCTTGCTCTGCACTGTCACTTGCTGGGGCAGATGGACCAGTGAAAGATGGCAGGAAGAGTCAGCAGCACCCCCAGAACTGGGCACACCTCATCTTTCTAAAGGAATATGAGGGAAGGTCCTTCAGGCCTTGCTCTGCAAATGTGGACTTGTGGCCACCTCACCACAGTGCAAATCCAGTTGGAGGAGCCTGTACCTTATGGGTTAAGTGTGCAAAGGAGGCTGATGAAAATACAGGGTTTGCACAACACAGTTCACAGCCTTACTTGACCCTTGTATAATTTTTTGGCTCAGATTTAAACACTCAATCCTAATTTGCAGAAATTTTATTGTTCCAGGGCTAAGTTATGTGAAGACATACATTCAGGCACACCTCTCCATGCAGCTACACTCAATAAAAGAAACCACATCCAGGAATTCTGTCACTCCTAAAACTCCAAGAAAGGGGAGCACAAGTGGGAGATGAGACTCAACTGGAACCCAACCTGCTTCAGCTCAGCATTTCTGCTCAGAAGAGAGGTGAGAGATGAAGGGAGAGAAGGGAAGCACAGACAGCAGGAGTCCCTTTGCATGCAGCTCTTCAGGTTTATGCCCATGTTTATGCCACAGGCTCGAAGATACAGGAGCACATCCCCATTTCAGATTCCTGCCTCAGCTGTCTTGCTAGCCCCTGTCAAGGGAGACCCAGCCACCCACCACCATCCCTCCCAATTTCCCAGGAAGGAGCCTGGGTCCCTGGGCACTAGGGAACTTCATTTGCACACCTAGAGATCTTGGACCCACAGGGAATTCTCCTAAACCATTTGGCCTAGATGTAGTCCCATACAGGTGATTTATAAACCCCAGCTTAGAATGCCTGATCCTGTAAAAGTGGCACAAAGGAACAGATTTTGCTTTATGTGACCAGAAGAAAACCCTCCCTCACTGCAGGGATAAAGCCAAGTGGAAGTGATTTCTGTGCCTTTCCAATCTCATTAGGGATTTTAAAGGGGAACAAAGGGGTATTTGGGATGCTTTGCTCCAGTGATCTTCCATTTCATGTAAACTCCATTCCAGTGGTGGAGAATGGAGTGATCTCGTGATCATTTTTTGTCATCCAGGGTCTGTCAGTATAGACTGATCTGCATATAAGAGGCTATAGCTGCATCTTTGACATCTTCCCCATTCTCTAGTGCTGAGCACAATTGTGCTTTTACATCTTTTACATTAGTCTAGTAGAAATACAGATTATTTTGTTTCCTATCAATGCAAAATTCTGCTTTCAATAGCACTAGCTGAATGCAGAATAATGCCATTAAATTCAGTGTTGATGGCTATTAAATTATTTGGCCCTCAAACATGCTAGTCAGTGGTTGAAATACAGGCATCTCTCCTGGAGTCACCATGACACTTAGCAGCGGCAAGCAACTGGAATGTGAACACTGTTCTTTCAGCATGAAACTAGCTGTTGTAGCTCAATTATTTCCTTTATTTTTCTGCTGTCACTAATATAAATCAATACTTTTCCATCTGCTGCCATTTCTAGACTTGAACCATGTATTGCCTTCCTAACCATTATGCAACCTCTTGACAGAAACCCATTATAAACCTTTCAATTTATTCTGCAGCACAGCTCTGCTAGTGATATTTACATCTATAACACATACGTCTCATACTCTTTTCTTTCCTGAAGCCTCTTTTATTGCACCACATTTTCACACTGTACTCACTCCAGCCCCTAGCCAAGGCAAACACAGACAAAAGTAGACTTCTTAAACATATTTCCGTTTTAACTGCAGACTCCAGTATTTCCAGCGAGAGGATCATAAAGAGCTGTCAACAGAAAAGGGAGTTGATTTCAATTTTTAGTGCCTTCAGAGTACAGGAGACTCGTTAAAGATCACAGCACTGTGGTGGATGTTGAGCTGCTCCAGTCAGTGTATAAAGCTGCCCCTCAGATGTGCAAGGCACAGGCACCCAACCCCAGCTGCTGATCCCTTACTTGTGCACATCACACACCCTCTCTTTTCTGACAAACACATCCATACATTAGTTTCACAGCAGAGAAGCAGCAGCCTGACAGGACCTCTGTCTTTGGTGGCAGGACACAACAGGTTTCACTGCTGATCTAACAGGACCATACTTGTTCAAAGTCACACCTGCCTTCCTGACAGTCCTACTCACAGTTTCTGCTGGTCTTGAAGTAAGGCAGGTGGTAACTACAGAAGCAAGACTCTGCCTAAAGTAGAGCATGGAGTAATTTCCCTTTACATATATATATATATATATATATATATATATATATATATATTTCTTTCCCCAGGCTAACTGCAGTCTTGTCTTGAAACAGCAACACACAAGAATGAGAACACTCTTTGCTGGACCAGTCACTAACACCAGGTGAACAACCAATCCACAGCAATTTTGGAAGCATTTTTAACAAAGTTACCTGGGAAGGAACTTAAACTGATGAAAAACAAATAACTGGAACCCCCCATATTGCCTTGGTGAAACCCCCTAAGGGGCTGCACATTTGCAATAGGCAAGGCTCCAAGAGAATAGGGACTGCCAGGCACAGCTGTTACCTTGCAGGAAGATGGGAGCTGCCATTCTGGATCACACCTGCTGTCCCTGTAGTCTGGTATCATGGACCAGAGGAAGTGTGCCTGTAATGGTTGATTATAGAAAAGCCTGCCCTAGAGGGAAATATTTCCTTAAGTCTCATCAGTCAGTACTTACATGTGCTGTGAATCATAAGCATTTAAATCTCTTAAGATTTTTATCCTAGTTAACATCAGTGTAGATAAGCTCATGACCTGTTTCTGAACATTTAATTGTCCTTTCTTGAATACTACTAAGGTCTCAATATTTTATTTCTTCTCACACAGGCAGAAAGACAATGCTCTGTTTGTGAATATGAAGTCTGAGTAACTTTACTCACTGGTGATGTCTTGTGCAAGCAAGACCCAGCAATGCAGGCAGATGGAGGAGAGGCTCCCAGGCCACTAAATAGGAACAGTGTGCCAGAAAATTAGGGGGAAAAATCCATATCTTGAAAGAAAATTATCTTTCCATGTCTTGAATGGCTTTTGGCTTTGTTATTATGAAAGATGTCTTGAGGATTCCATGATGCACCTTTTGTCTTAGATTCATTGTTTACATATCACTATTCTGTCAGACCTCATTTGCCCATTTCCTAAAGCGTTCTAAAAATCAGTTTTCGTCAAATATTTCCATGTGCTCTTAATGAGAGGAAGCTTCATTTTCAAACAAAGTCCACTCACTGTATTCACTGCTGCTCAGTGGTTTAGCCACAGCTACACCCTCAGCTAACTTGTCAGTGTTAGTCAGGACCTGGCCAAGAGCAGCCTCCCCTCCTGTGGGCTCTGCAGCATTGTTCCACTTGTGATCACTGAAGGGCTTAAGAACTTGCTCTGGCACATTTGACCAGTTTATAAGAGGGAAATTGGACTCACCACTTCTTAGTGTGTTACTTAGGGGTTTGCATTTTTTTTTCTCTTTGATCTTCCTCAATGTTTTAGTCACATTTTCTTAGGCCAAAGAAATAAATATGGCTTTATTTATGTAACAGTATTCCCATTGACTTGGGATTTTTCTCTCTCACGTTTATAGCATAGTTCAGTTCACACAAAAATGTAACCTGTACACAAACCCCTGGCTGTGGCTCTGGTTGCTCTGCTGATGAGCTGGTTCTGCTCTTCATATGCACTTTATACCTTGGCCCCATGGCTTGGCATTTGGTCATATTTCAGAGCTGTGTCCACAAAGGAAATAGGACTGTACACAAGAAGAAAGCAGAGTTACCCAAAGAGTATTAGTGCTGAGGTATCTGCAAGCAGGAACAGGACTAAGAAATGAAATAATAATTTTGGTGTTTATGTGACTGTGCTGATAATCACACAGAACTGCTGAGAGCATCCTGTGTCTACCAAAAAGGTGAAATCCTGGTTCTACTGAAGTGAAACCTCAGAAGTTTCCAAACACCAGAGTAAAATCAGCCACAGCTGACTGCTCATGCACTTAATAGGTAGTGTGCCTTCTCTCCTGAAAATCCTGCCTCTCGAGTATTTATAAAGCATTACATGGTGTCAGAAGTTATCTTAAGCCAAAGATGGACCAATTACTTCCCCCAAGTCTGCTGGCTTTATGAGGGAAAAATGTGCAGAAAAATGGTGTCAGCTTAGCAACATTTTGAAATATTCTTCTCTCAGCTGAAGGGCAAGTGGTGACACTGCTTGGGGCAGGGAGTGCCCAGCAGCCCCCTAAGTACACTGAGAAAAAGAATTTAACACAGTGTTTAGGTGTTAAATAAAAACCTTACAGTCATTGGGAACATCAGATAAACCTGCACTGAAGCCCCAAAGCAGAAGGATCAGCCTCAGAATCAATGGGATATGCTGGAGTGTGCCATCCATGCATAAGCACCATAGAATACCCACAAAGAAAGCAATAACACGCACATTCATTTCAAAAATTTCAATCCTTCTACTGCTAAAATACATTGCCAGAGTGGCAAAGGTATAAGATGAGGTTTTCAGTCACTATCTGCTTTCTTTGTGCCTTTACTCTAGGAAACAGGGGTTACAGCAGCTGGTGTAACCCAACAGGCAGCAGGTTTACCTAGCTCGGCTTTGGACAGAGCCGACACCTTTGGCTTTGCCTTCTCTCTTAGGCTTTACTGGTCACTGGCGCTGCAGTGACCCCGCGGAGCCTCCCGGCTTGGCTGGAGCCGCGATGAACTTTCTGCTTCTCCTCATGGGCGTGCCCTGCCCTGCTGGGGATAAAACGGCGCGTTCAGCTGGTGCTCACCACAAGGAATAAATAAAGCCAGGAAGGAACTGGAGGCTGCCGGGGGAGCCGTCGGTAGCGGTGACGCCCGCGGTGTTTGGCCCCGCTCGGGGCTGGCCCCCAGCCCGGCTGGAGCATCAGCCCCGGGGCGGCTGCAGCGCGGGGCCGGGACTGCCCCTGACCGGGACACCGAGCCTGTCTGGGGACACCGAGCCTGTCTGGGGACACCGAGCCTGTCTGGGGACACCGAGCCCCTGTCCGGGACACTGAGCCTGTCTGGGGACACCGAGCCTGTCTGGGGACACCGAGCCTCTGTCCGGGGACACCGAGCCTCTGTCCGGGGACACTGAGCCTCTGTCCGGGACACTGAGCCCCTGCCCCCGGGGACACTGAGCCCCTGCCCGGGGGGGGACACTCCGCTTCTGTCCGGGGGGACACTGCCCTTCTGCCCCAGGGGACACCACTTCTATCCGGGGGACACTCCCGCTTTTCCCCGGGGATACTTCGCCTCTGTCCAGGGGAACACCCCGCTTCTACCCGGGGGGGGGACACTCTAGTTTTATCCGGGGGACAATCCCGCTCTGCCCGGGGGACGCTCCGCTCTGCCCGGGGGACGCTCCATGCGGGTCCCCCCCGCGGTAGCTGCCGGTGCAGCCCCGTGGTGCCCCCAGCTCCTCCCTGCCTGGGAAACAGCTGTGCCACTGTGTGCCACATCCCTGCTGTGCCACCAGCGGATCCAGATCTGTGGAAACCACAGCAGGAGAGCCCAGAGGATTTTTTTTTTTTTTTTTTTTTTTAAGAGGACAAAACCCAGGAGAGCGTTTCCCCGAGCCAGGCTAGCAAAGCCAGCACCGTACTCCTGAATTAGCACCACTGGAGCAGAGCACTTCCCAGTATCAGCTGGGAAAGGACAGGAGCAAGTGAGCGAAGCCGGCATAGGGGAACATTTAATACAGAGCCTGTGTAAATAAAGTACCATGTGCCGCTGCCAGGAGCCCCAGCTGTCAGCACCACCTTTCACCTGAGCCCGCCTCCTCCCGAGCCAGCTGGAGCAGGATGTGTGGAGGCAGTTTCTGGTGACATCCAGGGAGCCGAGGACCGTGAGCTGCTGCCTCCCACCAAGTGCTCAGTGGCTGGAACAAAGGATGGGGCTGAGGGAGAAATGTGCTGGTACCTTTCATGCACACTGCTGCGCCTCTGAGCCACCTGAGCTAAGGGACCGTGAACACCCAGCTCAGCTCACTGACCACGGGCACTTTTGGCTGCCCATGCCTGGCCCAGCTGTGCCCTTTATGGGCACAGCCAGAGGTTCCTCACATTGCTGGGGCACAGAGCAGACAGCTGCGAAACCACCCTGGTGAGGCACGCCTGTCTCATTTCTCTGAAGCTGGACAGATTTCAGAATGACTCAATAAAAGTCACAATTCACAGTATTGAAAAAAGATACTTTAAGGAAGGCAATTTGAGATAATCCAGCCTGAGACCATACTAGCCTTCCCTGGGAAAAAGAAAAAAATGAAATCACTATGGAGGAAAATGAACATATTTAAAATACTGCAAAAGTGTTCTGCCACCCAAATTGAGGAAGAAATTGATCACTAATACCTGGATCCAGGAGCTGATTTCCTATTTGATAATTTCTAGATTTCATTATGCCCTTAAACAAGTGCCTAACTCTGATTCAGTATTCTAGTTTGCATTCCAAAAAAAACCCACAAAACAAGATATTATGTGAAACAACTTATGTTTATATGTACTTCCAGGCCTTAAAAAAACTTGGCACACAGTTTTCTATGACATTGTTCAAAGCCCTGTTTTATATAATCGCTGCATTTCAAAGGCATATGAAACTGAAAACTTGATAAGAAAATGAGAAGTGGAATGTTTAACTTCAAAGAGAAATAAAACCTCACTTCCTACTTCTGCCCCACTGTTAGACATTGCAATTAAGTGAGAAGTTTCATGCACAAGGCTGTGATTTATCACTAGTCAGAATGTAGAAGCTGGCTGCTACTTTAATAAAGACTTTCCAGTCTGTGGAATTTTGTGATGCCCAACAGTGAATATATTTTACTAATAAATTACATCCACTCAACAAAAAGACACGAATAAAACTTCAAGATGAAAGTAAGGACCAGGAATTAAGGAACAGCAGGTTAAAACAGCCCAAGACTTACATCAAACTTCCATTTTTTGGTTAACTTCTTAAAATGCTCAGCCAAAGAATCAAAGTAAAACTCCAAGGTTGGAGCAAAGGCATCAGTAGGGAAAACCACACCAGTAATCAACAGTATAAAAACTATTCTATGGGGTTAAATTAGCATTTTCAGGAATCAACATCCCATACACTCCTCTGTTTCAAATTGCCAAAAAACAAACCACAAACAACCCCCCCCCCAAACAAAAAATCACCAAAAAATCCCTTACATCACAAAAATCATCTTTTTTGTCCCTGCTACCTGAGCTCACCAAGGACTAGAGGGAAGCAGGATGGTGCTCAGAGGACTCCGAGAGCTCAGCAGGGTCTGTTACCTCCCCAGTGGGAATTCCATGGAGGAGTGAGTGGGAGCAGGAGCCCAACTGGGATCTGGATTTCCTGACAGCTTCAGTTCATGCCGCCTTTTATCCAGGGCTTGTGGCAACTCCACAATTAAGAGCTTAATGCACGTAAGATATACTTTGCAAGCAAAACATTATTCATTAACAAATCTGATTAAACTGCTAATGCAGTGAGCACTAGCACAAGTTCAGAAAGACAAATAGTCTCAGTGGTGCAGTGTTTGTGAGGAACATTACCCGTAAATGGATTTTAACTATTTAAATTGGCTTCTGTTCAGGAACTATGAAAAGACACAATGCAGCACAGAACACTTTATTTAGCTTACTGGGCTTAATGTGAGGAGGGGAAAAAAAACCCTAAAGATTAAGGTTTCTGACTTCAGAACAGTAATATGTGTAATTCTGCAAAGATACCTGTGTCATAATCCTGGACTTAAAAAAAAAAAAATAAAAATCCCCCAGCAGCACTTCACTGATTATTAAAGATTTGTTGGTAAATGGTTTCTTACTGTGTGTAGAACATTTTAAACCCATTCCATATAGACTAAATCATGTTCAAATCCTGGATTCCACAAATGTACCCTGTGCTTTGCTGCTGTACTGGTAAAACTGTTCAGCTTTCATCCCTTTAAAAGCCTTGTGATATTCCAGACCATGGAGGCAAGTTGTTACAGGAGAATTTTACCTTTTATCTTTTTACTAAAGTTATATTTTCATCATTTTGGCAGGACTAAAAAAAGTTCCCACTGGCCATGACAGACATCTGATGGCTTTCTCTCCTTTCACACACCTACTTTTCCCTTTTTTTTTTTTTTTTTTTTTTTTTTTTTTTTTTTTTCAGAAGCCTGATATCAAATCCTGTAAGCAAGCAACTGGGGCTGATACATGCAAATAAACTGTAATGACTACTCCTGCTTGATTGTGCTGCTGCTAAATACAGGTACATCCATTCTGAGGCCTTTAGGAAGAACCTCTTTCATTGCAGGCAGACACCAAGCCTTTATCTCTGTGCTGTCAGAGGCTGGGACAGGGTGTGGAGCTCAAGGTGTCTCAGAGGATTCCCCAGCACTGTTTTATTGCCTTCCTTTGATCCCTCTCTGAGAGGTGGTAGGTGCACGGCTTTGACCTGCTGAACTGAGCTATGCTAATATGGCCAGAACACTGCAGTAATTATTTAATTGTGTGACCGAGAGCTCCAATTGCTTCTGTACAATGCCAGCCTCCTGAAATGCATATTCCTGTGTAACCTGAAAAATGAATAGTTTAAAAAACTCTAGGTGGTTTTTTTTTTTTTTGCTCTTCCCGTTGATCTTTTATTTTGTTCTCTAAAACTCAAGATAAGCCTCAACTCAAAAGATCTGAGCTCAACAGGAGTTTTGACTAAATCAGAGCCATAAGATTTGGCCCACGGTTTCTGGAGCTGCTCCTGCAGCCTGAGAAGCATTGCCAGTCAAATCTCCCAGTGATAACAAGCTGTGTACACACACTGTTTACAGTGGCCTGATATAAACTTTACGTTATAAACTCTGCACCTTTCCCTCTTATAGAAGCCTGTTTCATATGTTCAAATCTTGTTTGATGGCAGTCACAAAACCAAGCAGTTTGCAATTTTCTGAAACATCTAGGGAGAGAGAAATCAAATGGTGCTCAAGCTAGTTAATTAAAACATTTCAGAATCTTTCACCTGCGGAGTCAAGCTGTTTTGTGAAGAGAAGAATTGAGAGACTAACAGAGCAGGTGCTGCTGCAAGCACAGATTGCCAGAGAAAATCACTTTATAGAAGCCCATCAGAAGTAGTCTGACTACAGGATCTAATGGAGAGGGCAGCGTATGCTCATTGCTTCTCATTATGTGATTGTGAAATCTTTAGTTTAGGAGAGCTCTCATTGAAGTCAATAGGGATTTTCCCAGAGTCAGACTGCAGGATTGGGACCACACTGTGCCATTATGGTAGATATCACAAAGACCAGGCTGCCTATATTGGAGTTTTCAATGGCAGTATCTGATCTGAAGCCAAATGAATTTAATAGAACATTTCCCATTGATTTCATTGCAGATCAGACCAGGGGAAGAGTCACCTAATGGCTGAAATAGTAGAACGAAGCATCCTTGAAGTTGTTTAACAGGTTGTGAATATATATATATTCTCTCCCTCAAGGAAAAAAAAAGAAGAACAGTTATTAAGGACTATGAAATGATAGCACAGAAAGGAAAAAAACACCTTAGCTGCAATCAGCTGGAATGATGTGCATCCTGCTTGGTATTTCAGGGCATCATGTATTGATTTTTAATGGAAAAGAATGTTAAAAGGTCAGAGGCAAACATCTGCACACCACTGCACATCTGAGCAGTACCAATGAAGTCAATGATGCTTGATCCATTTGTGCAGAAAGACTAAGGCAAATCCTTACAATACCAATTGTCCAAGACCTGTCCTGCTGGGAGGTCTCCTGAGCCCTGGCTCTGGAGGACCCCCCTGAAATCATTGCCAATGTATGTGAGCAAGAGCATTTGCCTCAGCCAGCAATTTCCAGGAAACAAGCTTTAATCAGTGTGGTCCTTGGGGCAGAGGGGTAATGTATCTGCATTAAATGGATGCCCCAGTCCCACCTAGGATTGCAGGTAACAGCATGAAACAAAGCACACAGCTTCTTGCCAGAAAAACTAAGAGAAGGGAAACTGGAGAATATTTTAAAGGACTTTTCTGAAAACATTTACTTCAGGAAGAAACCTTCCCAAACTCTTGAATTCCCACTAGGCTTTTAAAATGCAATCCCACTTTCCTACTCACCCCAATAAAAGTTGCAACCAAGATAAAGCATTTTTTCCTTGTTTTTCTTAGTGAATTAACCTCCTTCTGGAAGTTCAACTTTGCTAGGACAGGTGTGTTATTCCTTTTCCATTGGTGCAGCTTCATGTTAGCAGTTACCTTTGTGTTGCCCCAGCAGACAAGAGCATGGACTTTACAGGGGCTAGAAAAGAGAGACATTCAGAAAGAACAAGTGGCAGAAAGATGGATGTGCAGTAATGAGGCTTCTTTTTCCAACTTACCTCTCTGCTCCCTTCTGTGAGTGAGCAAAAACCACTAAAGCGTTCTCTTAGTCTCAACTGTACTGTTTGATATACATGTGTGCATCAAAGCAGGTGAAACTGTAATTTACAAGAGCTGCCTTCTAACATATAGGATGTCTTTTCTTAAAAATATCATGAAAAGAATATTATAATATATATTCTATGTTTGCAAATGCACTATTGTTTGATATGTGTTAACTTCCATGGGTTCCTAGCATGCATTACTGCCAGTAACCATTCCTCTCAAATGAGCACACCAGTTGAGATGAGATTGTACAGATGAACTTCTTTGTTTTTCAGAGGCAATCTGTCCTCCTGGTGCCCCCTCCCTCTCTGTGATGTTCTTTCAGAGAAGTAAAGAGCCTTTTTAAGCAGTTGCTTCCTTTCCATCCCTGTTCTTTTCTGTTAGGTGATGGCTCAGTTGTAGAAGACTTGAAGACTGCACTGGAGTCTAACTGGAGATTCCCCATGCATCCATTTCTTCACTTGCCAACTACCGTAACACTGAATCATCTTCCAGGTTAAATTCATTATATGGAATTCCTTTTATGAAAAGTGGTATATATTATTATGGTATCAATGTCTGATACCATTTTAAGACAAGTGCAAGATTCTCTTCCCTCTCCTGAAGGGGAAGTGAGTAAATATATAACTGCCCTTCTTAGGTGCATTATCCTCAGGAAGCACACTTAGACTTTTTGCACCAAAATACCTGTGCAACCCTAACTCATATGAGAGGGCCAAAGCTATGAGGTGGGTGAGAACCCATAGCAGACTGAAGCCTCTGAGCACATACAATTGGGACAAAGAGCCACACGAGTCAGGATTACACATGCGTGCATAATTATATGTCACCTAGCAATTATGTGGAGAAAGCCCTGCCCATCTAGGTCTGCAACAGCTACTGTGCATGCACACAAAGCATCTACATGCTGCTTTATTGAGGAACAGGAATGGAACAACTTTTTTTTAAAAAAAATCACCGAAGAGGACAAAAAAAGCATATGTTAAGGTATGATTGACAGCCGCCATAATGGACTGTCATGTCAAAAGAACTGCCTTGCTAATTCTCTTACATAATGAGCTAGATGCTAGGCTCTCCTTGCAAGTTTGATTGTGCACCCTTCCATCAATCTCACCGACATCTTGGCATCTAAAATACAGCAAAACCACTTAACAAGGGCTCTTTAAACAGGAAAGAGGAGGGATGTCTCTGCGTATTAAATGTGATGTGGAGGTTGCTATGGTAAATTTGAACACGAGGACGTTGCAGCGCAAAAAATTCCATACTGGTGGCTGGAGCTGAGGATAGCCATGCCTCCAGGTTCTTTAGGAATACTTGGATTGCGTTATTCAGTCAGTGGAAAAAATATGGTTCTGGTGCTACTTTCATGGTAAGGATATAAAAAAAAAGTGCCTTTGTCTAATCCTTTTCTTTGTGTATGTCTGTAGATCCCCAGGGTATCGATGAGGAGTATCCAAAATGGGTTGTAGTATGTTCTCTCTGCAGCTTTCAAATATGGGGCTCCATCCCCCAGGCTCCTTCAGTAACTAGGACTGGAAATATATATGCATTTCTCTCTTTTTTTTTTTTCTTTCACTTCGTCTGGTTGTCACAGTTACATAATGCTGCCAGTTGTAATCTCAGCTCAGTGGTGTTGTTAGGCAACTCCGTGAGCTTCAGTTATTGAACTGAAAATTGCCACATAGGTGTCGACTATCTGCCCTGCAGTTCTGGTGATTATAGCTTTAACTATTGGCACTTCCCTCATTACCACTTCTCCCAGTTCCCATTTTGCTTGCCAGATTTATAATCCACGGAGCCCCCTTGAGCTGTGAACTGCTCCCACCCAAGCAATTGGAGATTAATTGCCAGCTCTACTCCAGGGCCCTGTGGCAGAGGGGAACTGAGCTGCTCATCAGAGTGAAGTTCAGTGTATAAACATTTACTGGGATTTACTGTTCTCTGGGTTATTTCATGTTTCCCTTTTAGAAGAAATTCCACGAGAAACCTACAGATTTCCCAGCTCCATAGTGACATTTCTTAGAACATTTTTGTTGCTTCTTCTCATTTATTATTGCAGAAGCACCAAAATAAGTAACACACTACAAGCTTACTGATATCTCCACCACAGATGGTGGCACACAGGAGCTGCCACCACTGTTAGGCCTCCTTTATTCAGTGCCTTTGGAGCTATTGATTATTGTTCATGCTTGTTCCATTTCTCTATTTCTTTTTATTTTTTCTTGCTCACATTTTTAAGTTTTAAACATTAGTTTAGCTCATGCTCCCTTTTCCCTTTCAGTCTCCTTTTTCCATTTGGTCAAGAAACATTCCCCTCCACAAACTATCATTTTTTGCATGTGCAATTCCATTGTTCTCCCCTTGCAAAAATCAAACTCTCTGGCAGACAAGTCCTGGGCTGACTGAGCACAAATGCTGATCTGACTATTCAGTATGATCCTCACAACTGGAGTTATTTTCAACCCCTCAAAAAACTTCCCTCTTTCCAGCACTTGGCTGGTTTCAGCTTTCAGGGGGGTTGTACAATTGCTAACAACATTAGAGCCTTCTCTGTGCTTTTGTTTAAACACATTTAACAGGATTCTTGACTTTCTTCAGTGCATAAATACTCTCCTAAGGCAACTCCCATGGCTCCAGAGATCAACTCCATTCTATGTACAGCATCTCTGACAACAACAGCACCAATTCTGTCTCGCCCAGCCAACCTCTACAATTTTCACAGCCAGAAATACCAGCCACAAAGAAACAGATTTCATACCTGAAATACAATTTCTCAAGCTCAGTCAGTACAATACTTGTTTAGCTGGAGGTTCTTACCTCATGCTCCCATCTCTCCCCATTGCAGTTCCAGGCTCCTCCAGTGCTCTGGATTGTTTCCAGTCCCCCAGTGCTCCCACTTTTCCAGCCTTTCCTCTCACCAGTGCAGTCTCTTTCCCAGCAACACCCAGGAAGCCTCAAAAGCCTCCCCTCCCTTATTTGCCACAACTGTTGCCAAATTACTGCTTTAACTGTTCAATTATTAGAACTGCACCAGGGTATTTAAAAGCTTGTTCAACCTTTTAAATTCATGGGGGTAGAGGTGACCTTCTGAAAGCATGAACAGATATGGGGAAGTTACCAAGTCTGTTTTATAAACTTCAAATTTCATTGCTGTCCCTTATTTCCTTAACACTTCTGATAAACCTTCCCCCGATATTTCTGGGTGTATTTTTCAAAGCTCTGTGTCTGTTTTGGCCACATATTTGTTCAGTTTGCTTATGAACACCTTGGTAACAGATTTATCCTCTGGGCTCCTGAATCCTGCTCCAGCCAATCCCATATACAACAAAAAGTCCTGCCCATTCTGCACATACCAGTTTAACATGAGTGAAATATTTGAACAGGCACTGGGAGTGAAATTTGGGAGGAATATTTTATGTGATAAAAGCACGTGTTGCAGACTCCGTTCAGCTCCTGATTTCTACCTCTCACAGGCCTTCTTGGTGATCTTGGATACTGCTCTACTTCTTTAAGACTCAACCTCCTCCCTGTAAAATAGTGAAGAAAATCTGTGTGGAATGACCAGTGCTTGTGAGGTTGTAGGGAAAAAACTACTAGACAAGAAAGTAAATAGAAAGATAAAAGGATCTTTTGCTCTCATCTGTTGGAGTAAGGGTGTTTTTTTCCACCTAGCCCTCTTCAGAGTACTTGAAAGTGAAAAAAGAATTGTGTTTCTCAGTAGGCTAGATAGTCTCAGAGAGAGCATTTCTCCATTTTAAAAACGTATCTCTCATTTCAATTGTCATTCAGGGAATCTGTTTTGTTTGGGTTTTTTTTTTTTCCCCCACTTCTGTATCTGTTCTACTTCTAGTTTTGTTATCTTGAGTTCAAAAACATTTCCCACTCTTACTATTCAAATGGTTTTGTGTTCAAAACTCCAGACAGCAGTATATGACTTGTAACACGACATTTAATATTTTTTCAAGTGCATGTTTCTCTATGGGGCTTTTGAAATTGCTTTTAGTAAGGGCAATCTCTTAAGAGAAGAAAAAAAAAAAAGACTGTTTTGCTGTGCATTCCCATGTAAAATCACCTTTCTACTTTTTGCAGTTTTGTGGTTTCTTCTATGACAGTACAGATTAATGGATGCATTTTTTGTGTCTCAGAAAGATCTAATCATAGCACAGAAAGAGAAGAGAAGCCAGTGAGAAGCCTCTGATCAGCCAACTCTCCCTAGATCAAATGCTCTCTGTTGGGGAACATCTGCCTTAAAAGATACCACCTGTTCCTAAAAAAATACCAATAATAAAGTGCTCATATGTCAAATATTGCAAGGAATGTTTAAAAGCTTATAACAATCATCCCTTGCAAAGTAACTAGGTTATAAATTTAAGCTAAAAATAATATTGAAGAACCAAAGCAAGTAGATCTGCCTCTGTGGTTGGTATGACAGGATGGTGCATGTAGAGCCATGAGCACATTATAACATTTGATATTTTTAATCAAGTCCCATTTTAAGATGTGATGTGTGTTACTCCACTAAAGGTCATTTTAGTTACAGTAGCATTAAAGGTTTTCAATAAAACATTTTAAATGCCAGTTATATAACTGCTTTTAAAACATTTAACAGCCACATTGGTTACATGACCTGAGACAAAGGATATTTTCTCAGCACTTTGATATATTGTGGCCAGATTATCCTTATGGAAACGTTCAGTTCCATAATGGCCTTGGGTCATCCCATAATATGTGGTATAGGATTTTTTCACCAAAACAATAATTGCTAATGAAGCCAATGGTGATGGAAGTTCAATGACATGGCAGAGGATGGAGACTGCAGTCAATAACAGCAGCAGAGCCTGGCCAGCACAAGAAGTTCATCAGCACTCTTCAAGGACAAAGAGATGGAACAATAAGGAATGAACACACACAGATCTGGGTCTTAGCACTGCATGGACATTGGAGAAAAATAACCCAAGGAAACAAAAGTTTCTTCCTTCTTTATATATATATATAAAATGCACCATTAAAATATGCTAATATTATATAATATATATAATGCACCATTAAAATATGCTAGAATATAATATATATATTATATATAAAAATAAAATATATATAATGCGCCATTAAAATAGCTAGAATATAATATATATATTATAGGAATATATACTATATATAGATACTATGCTAAAATATATATATAATGCACCATTAAAATAGGCTAGAATATAATATACATATTTTATATATATATATATATATATATATATAAATATATAATGCACCATTATATATGATATAACACAGGATATGTAGGATGCAGTTTCAGGACTTCCTAGCCAGGTGTACCTGGGCACACACAGAGATAAACCAACTCCATACCCCTCCTGTGAGATGAACAAGCCCCGTGTGATGCACAGAAGATTCATGCCAGATCTTATTACTGAGGGTACACAACTATTTCCTGTTAGGTTCTCTGCAGAAAGGTACCAGTGGAGCAGCATTTCCAGCTGGGGCATCTCCCCTGCCAGCTCTCAGATGCTGCATCTCACTCCCAGACCCTTTTAGACTCTCAATCCTCATGGCAGATCATCGGCCAGTCAACAGGACACATCCCTCTTTGTTTCTTTAATTATTTTTTCTCATTTATCTCGTTGGGTATTGGGTTCTTGTGGTTACAGCCACCCATCCACCTGTTCCTATGCAATTCTGGACTGTGGAGCGTGGATGGGGTTGGCAGAGGGTTCTAGTCATGCCTTTAGACTTCTGCTCCCTCAAAGCAAAGCAAGTGGATTTTTTATTTTTAATAAAAATAAAATATTTGTTGCAAAAATGAAACAAAAATAATGTATTGTTATTTTCTTCTGCACTGAGCAGGGGTTATTTGATGACTTTCTGAGGGCCCATCCAGCATGAATTATTCTAAGAAAATGTGTATATTTGTTGAAAAGCAATATAAGCAAAACCAACAGTGGCAATCCTTTTTCACTGCTCTTAGGCATCATGTCTTTCTCACTGACTTCAGGTCATAATGAAATTAAGAAGTTGCTGTGTTTCAGAATAATATCTTTCACAGCCAATTTTATCACGAGCCAATGAAATAAATGTTTCCAAAGTGAACAGCTGGCATCTCTTTTCATAAAAGATTCCCTTTTAGAACACTATTTCCAAACAATATTACAGTGGCTCCATTCACATGGCTATAGTTAAGACTTTGTCAATACTTCTCTTATAAATCTTGTTTTTCAAGGGTTTATAACTTTACAGCTGAGCCATAATTAGCTGGGATTTGAGTTAAGGCACAAGAGTTCAGTCTGTCTGTGACGGCATTTTTGCTAATATTAATAAAATCAGTTTTAAATCATAGAAGAGAAAAACCACAGTAATTTATATGCATAAAAAGGATTCTTGAACATTCAATAGCTTTGATTTTAAAAAAGGAAATCTGACAAGTGATTAGAATATACTGTGATCTCCATATTTTTTGTCTTTCTAAAAGAAAAAAAAATCACTTTAGAAACTCAGTTTGACAAACATGGAAATTCAAAATCAAAGTGGATGGTCTCTCCTTTATTTATGTTGGTATGAAGAATGGGTACAATGCTCTCATTAAAAGGAGCAGAATCAAGCTCCTGTTCTGTGGCTTTACTCAGTTCTTGTAAGCAGAGTTTTTAATAGTTGATATAATTTCGTTTGAGTAGTTCATGACAATACCTATTTGCATCCTGCCTGGTTTTTTATGACCACTTCAGTCTCAGGCAACATCCCACCTTTCTGCACCCCCTGTTTCCAAAGCCTGTTCCACTTCATTAGAGTGCGAAACAAACCCCTCCTGTTTCCCACTGCTCCTGTTTCCTCCTCAGCTGGGCTCCACTGCCAGCCCAAGTCACCTTTTAGCACGAGCCCACCCTGGTTTTTGTCACTGGGCTCTCCTGGCTGCACCAGGACTGCATGGAGAGCAAAGAAAGCCAGTTTGGTTCACTCCCTGTGTATCTTAATGTCTGTAGAGAGCAAACAAACAGTGAGAAATCCTTGTGGTGACACATACGGTGGGTACAGGCAAGGACCTCACTCACTCACACTCACTCAGAGTGAACCTCTGCATTAACACAACCACATGACATCCCTTCCCTTTTCTTCCCTGTGTAGGCACAGGGTGAGTGTTTTCCTGTCAGTGTTTTCCTCCTCCTTCCCTCACCAGGCAGTTCTTCCTGCACCCTGAGTTTGGAAACATAATCGTGGCTGAGCCAGGAGATGTTTTTTTCTAAACAGAAGGATAATTGGGGTGATTTGGAAATACACCTGTTTTAGCCTAGGATGTTATCTCCAGTGATGCTGAACAGAGCAAAAGGGATAGACTTTGACCTCAGAGTTACAACACTGTGGAAACAAACACAAACCTTTAACGTTAGAGTGCAAACAGCAGCCACAGAGCTCTCCTTGTTACCACTGCTGACTGATCTGTTTGGGAATTGCAGGCTGGGCTGACTGTACCCCTCTCAGGCCAGAGTGAACTGTATTACACAGTCAGAAGCCTTCTTGAACTCTGTGGCCATCACCCTCCACAAAAGCACGAAGTTAAAATTGTTTCTTTGGATTCAAAGGGAATCAATACTTCCCAGGAGACAGATGGGCTTTTCTTTTCTACACTGAGAAAAGCATCAGTGTCTGGAATTCTGGTTTAAAGTTTTCATTCAGCTACAGGGCAACACCAGGAAAAACCAGCAGAGATTGGGGACCTGTTTTTTTCCCTTGATCAGCCCTGAATCACAGAATTTGGTATTTTATATAAAGGGAGCTTGCTCTTGCTCTTGCATGCAGCTCTTTAGACTTCACAGTCTGGCTCAGGCAAGAAGGCCATGCTTATTCTTCTTTGGAGCTTTTTAATTTTTACTTGTAGCTGAATCCTCTAGGTCAATTGTATCTGCAGGGGTGGGAGAGGAATTTAATTGCTTTTACTTCCTACCTTCATCTCAGGGTGACCAGTCCATTAATAATGCACAGGAAGCAACTAGGAAATGCATGGTAGATTAGGGATTAATTGATATTTGGAAAGATTTCAATCCACATTTGAAGGAAAAGGTTATGCACTGTAGTCTAGCTCTAGTTACTATGTGCATTTGATTATTACTTCTTACAGCCCTGCTTCTTCTGGTTTTAGATCTGTTTCCTCCTTTCTGTGGCCAACGAGGCTTTTACAGAAAGTTCCTTATTTGTTTCTTGCTAGAGGTATTTGCTATGTTCCTGATACACACCACCCAATATCAAATAAATACATATATTCCTCTGTATGTTCCACTAACTGTGAGCTTTTTCTGCACTGACACCACCCACAGTTCCGTTATGAACAATTTGACTTTCCAAAATGTTATTGATTTCTCTGCTTGGAAGGTACAAGATTAATAGCTCTAGAGGCAAAAGTCCTTCAATCCATTCACTGAATAGGTGCTGCAAGCTTGCTTCAATGCCTGCAGATGTGTTTCAGCACATCACTTTTAGTTAGAAACATGAGTGAGGCACTTCTCAAATCAACAAGGCACTAAAATACAGGAAACAGATGGGTAATTCCAGTGATGTCAGGGCAGGAAGGTATGATTTAGTTGGTTTGAAAAGGACGAGCCTGACAACTTGACTTGTTTTGCCATAGAAATGATAATGACTTCAGTAACTTCTTTAGCCATTTTAGAGGCTTCAGAACAGCTAATACTGACACCCATAAAACCAGTAGCTCCTGGTAGCAGAACTTGACTCTAGCTGTCAGGAGCAAGGGATGAATGTAAAGAATGGAAGACCGAATAGAAAAAAAGTATATTAGATTCTTTTAAGACCTTGAGAAATTCACCATCTTTTCTCAATGCTAGTTACATTAAAAACAGACTAAAATAAGGAATGTAACATAAATCTCCAGCTACAAGCACTTTGATAATGTTAGGTGAATTGGGCAAAGACCTTTTGAGGACCCCTGGTGTTACAGCAGCTTTTATGATGGCATTTGAATTTGAGAGTAATGGATTCTTCTAAGCAGCTGAAGCCAGACTATTTGGAAGAGTTTCAGGGTGCTAAATGCACACTGCAGAGAGTGTAAAATTTGAGTGGCCATCTCAATTTAGGACTAAAATGTCAAAGGAGAGGTAGACCTGTGTTTCATACCTGGTACCACAAAGTATTTGGAATGCTAATCATGGAAGCACTTAAGTACTTTTGTAATGAAGTGCCCCTCTGGGAGCAGAGCTAGACTAGTTACAAATGTCTGTCAAGATCCAGTAAGTGAGTAAAGAAACAGTGATGATGACTGTCCTTTGCAGTAATCGGTTGGGATTGGAGAAGTTCACCTCCTGAGCTGGTAAAGGTCACATCATAAGTGACTTTCACAGTCTACCAGTGAGTGTTTTGCACTGCCAATGCAGTTCTGTTTTAATTCCCTCTCTGACAGACCAAGAGAAAGTCATTGAAATATAAGAAGTATCTCAAGAAGATGCCCTGGAGGAATCTTTGTTCACCTCACCACATCACATGGTCATAACAGCCCTGAAAATGCCAGGGTTTTTCCATTGCAGGATATCTTATTCAAATGCCCTCTGTCTAATGAGTATGAACAGTAAGCAGCATATCCTATATTACAGTATTGAATTTAAAAATATGCTTTTTACAACTATTGTTAGGAGCAGTTTTCAAATGCCTTTAGTATTTTTCATCTATAGAGGTATTTGGGGTATTTTGCTAATTCTGGTTTTATTAACGTATTTGGTGAAGGTTATCTGAGTTTCATCTCAGTCTAGGAGACTTTGCAAGCACTCTTTGCAAGCACTGATTTATCTGCTTTGAATCATTAAATAAATGAAGAAAGAATTGTAAACTGTAGTGGTGCCACAATGGGGTAATTATGCTTTATTTTAATTAAAATCAGGATCTAAAAAATATTTTATTCAGCGGCTATCTACCTGGCTGTGCTTGGCCTAGTTTCTTCAAGTACCTAGAGATTCTGCTGAAGTCTTCGTTTGCTCAATCTGCCAAATCCACAGAGCTGCATTCTGTGTACAGCTCAGGCTGCAGGCACATTTGCAGCCAAAAAGAATCTGAATTCTCTGGTCACAAGCATTTGAGTAAAGCTTGTGCTGCTTTTATACAAACCTGCTCTACTTTCCACAACTTCCAGGCTCTGCACCTTGCTGTGGTTGCAAGCTTCCCCTGCAACATTTGAGGAAAGAAGACTCTACAACCTTCCATTTTTATTTTACTTTCCACCCAATCTCTGCAGGAGCCCAGAGATTGTCACGGGCAAATCTCTGGCTCCAGGGAGTTTGCTGACCAAGAATCACAAAAAAATAATGAAATTTGTGAAATCATGGCGGCACAAAGCAATGCAAGTTCTTTCAAACAGAGGAAGCGAAACCTGCAGAGAGTTTCCTTACCTTTGGTGAAACTCCTAGATTTGTGGTTTGTGTCTGTTTTTAGTCATGCCCGACATATCCCGAGTTCTGCTGGAGAAAGTGATTGTAATTACCAATCAAATAAATATGAGTTTCCCTCACAGCTTATTTTTCATCTTAGTTGGCAATGATCTCATCCTTCTCAAAACCAGTTACATATTGCCTTGGAGACCACAGGTTACCTGGATGTTGCTAGGATGCACCATTTGTCTGATTCTCTCTCCTTTTCCTCAGCCACATTGCCCACTCCCTGTGCTGTTGATCCATTTGGATATTGCCATTCTGGACCCCTGTGCTGGGAAGTTTTTAAGTGGCCACGTTGCTTACCTTCCTCCTCACTGCACTCTGCTTATCTTGAAACCCTGAACAGATAATATTTGCATGTGCATTTATTATCCCTGCACGGGCTGTGTTGGCCTTTTGTGGGAGATGTTGCAAACAGACCACAAATGAAGCTGATGTGAAACTGAGAAAAGCAGGTGGATGGTGTTATATCTGGATAAATTGAGAGGGGATGTGGAAGACAGAACAATCAAAACTTCTGCACAATCAGTGCAGTTTATCTGACTGACCTGCATTACCACTGGCAGCAAAAAAGCTCCAGTTGGGAAGCCCTTGTTGGTACTGACAGCAAAGGGAAATGGAGTGAAGAAACCTGAATTAACTGAGTAGAAAAAAATAAGTAGCCCAACTACATTTTCCTTCCTAATCATCATGTTTTAATACAACACAATAAAGTGGCATATAAAAGGGTAATGTGCATTTTCTTCAAGGACTTGTTGAAACCCATAATACAGTATCTTTGTAATTTACTGGTAATATGTACACAATATAGAGGATCAGGAGCAGAGTACTATCACTATATTTAGAGATAATGCTGCTTTTCTTTCATGGGCTTGATATAAACTTTGATTACATAGCATTTCTTTAATTTGCTGCTATTCAAGAAGACCCTTAGAGCACTGCAGCAAGCAATGCCTCTCCTTTACATTTGCATTTTTTAATTTGCATTTTTTAATTTCCCAGACTGCAGCTCCACACCTACACAGGCTTCCCCTGTGGGAGGGAAGAGAATATATTTCAGTATGAATGATACTGTTTTTCTTCTCAAATAGCTGTAATTATTAATTCCAGAGATTTACCAAAAAAAAAAAAAATCACTTTGCTACTGTTTCACTTAAGTGTATAGAGGGTTTTTTTTTCCTAACTAACATCAGATGCCAATCTATTGCTCCACTGGTACCCATTTAAAATAGGGCAGCCAAGCAAAAAGTTCAGACTGCTCAAATGACTGGCTGCTGCTCTCAGCAGCCTGCTCCTGCATTCCTTGCATACCCCAAAATGACAGAGTGCAAGAGGAGTTTGGTGCTTCTAAAGGAAGAGCCATTATGTCCAGAAGACGTTAAGCCCCTGGTGGCACATTAATGGCAAGAATCTAGACCAGGTTACTCAGCTCTGCAGACTATTTACTAACCAGCAGGGACCAGTTTAGTCAATACCTTTAAACTAAACTAAATGCACTAAACCCTGAGTTGTAGGAGCTGTGCTTTGTTCCTGTGGCCTGGGTGATCCACATTTTAAACCCCACTGTTCCTTTCCTGCATGGGAACCCCAACCCTGATCTCTTCCACCTCTTAAGAGTGTCAGGCTCTTCTGAAACATCCAGAAAAGGCTGTGACAGGAATATCCTGTAAAACAATGGTTACATCATTCACATGGCAAGTGACAAAGTTGGGACAGCTCATCAAGTAATTCAACCACTGGTATTTCACATGAATCACAAATTGTAGCAGTGACACTGGAAGAGACTGAGAGAGCCCACAGCACTCAAAAATCCTGGTGGGCAGAGCCCTTCTGACACCTAAATTTAATTCTGTATGCCAGATTTAGCAGAGCAACGTTTAGCTTTCCATTTCCTAGAAGATGTCCAATTAGCAGGAAAAAAAAAAAAAAAAAAAAAAAAAAAAAAAAGAAGTCTGTCCCTCCCTGTGTTGGGCCAGTTTCCTTTAAGTACCAACCTTCAAGAGAAATTTCAGAATCCCAGATGACACCATGCACTCAGAGGCCAGAGTCCTTCCCTGGGCCATCTCCTCTTGTCTCACCCCCTTTCACTGTGGTGGCTCCTGGGGCTGCCATTTTTAACTTCCCCACCTGGGCCAGAATCAGTGCCTGAGCTGGATTTCTGTATCTCACACAGAGTCTTTCCCCTGAAAAGCCTGGGATGCTAAATTTGAGGCATGACATAAAGGGAGAAGGCAACAAGCAAAATTAGACCTGGAGAAGGGATGGCAGCAGCAGGGCAATGGCTTTGCTCAGGAATTTAGCCAAGTACTAATGTCTGGCTGTTGGAGAGTATCTGTCTCCAGAACAACTCCATCCACAGGCTGAGGCAACAAAATGAATTATTTATTTGACTTTCTCTACCCAAGACCTTGCAAAAGAAAATTTACAAACACATTGTGTCTTCCCAAGACTGAAGGTTTGCTCACATAATAAGGTGGGAATAAAAAGAGCTTGGAAGACTTTATATAACAGTACCATCTCACACACCTGCCATAACAATATTTTATTTGTCAGGCTTTTCTTATCCCATGTCTCTTGAAGCTTGGCTAGGTTACTCCATCAAAGGGCAGCAGTAATAGCATCACTTCAGATAAAAGAAAAAGAGGGAAGTGTGCTGTACACATCACATCACCTCACAGCTACATTAACCAAACAGGCACCAATCTGTGAAGAGTTTACAGACATGGCAATCCATGGCAGTTCCAGCTTCTCCTCAGGTATGGGGAAAAAGGCTCCACTCTTACGTGGTACCTATAATTCAAAAGGCTGCACACAGATTAATTAATGGAATGTTCTTTGTGCACATCAATACACTGAGTCAGAGAAAGATTAAATAAATGAAAAAGCACAAAATTTAATAGACACAGGAAGTAGCAGAGCCATAAACAACACTGAACTCCCGGATTTCAGAAAAAAATCCCCCTACACTAATGCAACTATATAATTTCCCTTTGTTAAAGTATATGTTTCAGACAGCAAATTCTGCTGTGCACAGCACTGAGCACATCATCAGCTCTTTGCAAGTCCTGAACTGAATAAATAATATTATCTATAATCCCAGCACCATGTCCTAAACCACTAAATCTATTGCAATTTGAAACCTTTGTATTTAACTGACTTCGGTAAAGATAATTCTGAAAGCTGCACTATCTTGGTTCGACTAATTAATATGTAATAATAATGATAATCATGACCAAAAATGCTGTTTTAATAAGGATTTAATCCTACAGATCATTTAATGAAAGCACTTTGATAATAACGATTATTTATTCTTACAGTGTGTTTTTCATGTTAGCAATTGCAAGTACCACGATGATTAATAAAGCTAAAGAAATAAAGAGGTACAAAAAATAACAAGCTTATGAGATTGCTAATATGCTGAGCTTATTTAATAAACCTTACCAAATATAAAACTGTAAGGGAGATTCTCTTGGGAGAGGGAGGAAAATCCCCCAAACATAAAGCCCCTGAAGGCTATGTCAGCAGGATTGAATTGACCTGTGTATCACTGTCATTTCCATTGTCACTCTGGCAAACAAAACAAAATAATAAATAGGATTTAGTGCATTATGGCCCAGGCTGTCAGCTGGTGTAAAGAGGTGCACTGGCATTAATCTAAAGGAGCTGAGCATCTGGTCCAGCATTTTCAACAGGCTGCTTAAGCATAAGAAAATACCTAATATGTCTTGTCCATGATGATTTCATCACCCAGCAGAGGAAGGATATGTACTGTCAATGCTCACATCCTCTGGTGACACTGGATATACTTGGCTACTTAGCTAAATATTGGGACTGGGCATACTGGGATCTTTCTGGGGCTTTTTTGGCTGCAATAGAAGTGCCTCTTGCTTTCCTTCTCTCATGTTCCCACTCCTGCAGCTAAGCCAAAGGCTTTGGTGTGACCCAAGTTAGATTTTCATAGATATTCATAGCAGGCCAATAGAAAAATTCACCTGGTCCAAAAAAGTCCTCCATGAGGGATCCTTTTAGCCTACAAAGTATTGCACAGGCAGCATTTTGCCAAAATAGCTTAGAAAAGAAATCACCTGAGCTGGCACAATTTATAGCAGCAAAAGAAATCTTCTGCAGGAGGGTTTATATAATTAGAGAAGTCTGATTAGCAATACAGGCAGTTGTTATGCACAGTACCAAGAAGCTTTTACTGGTTTGACTTCCCTGGCAAAGTCTTGGTAGTAGAGATCAATTTTAAGAGATCTATTCATCAGCAAAGGTCTCTCCTGGAAAGTGACATTACTTGAGATGAGTAACTTTCTACTTAAAAGAGTCCCCTGAATTTGTTCCTACCTGGCACAGATTGCTGCAGTAGCAGTGTGGAACCAGGAAGGAAATGGGTTGTGGGATGCACAAGAGAGAAAGTCCCAATGAGGAGGCATGAGATATAAATGGATATCATTTATGTATCATGAGATATAAATGGAAATCATCCACAGTGATTTCCTCATGGGCTCCACAGCAATGTCCACATGCTGGAGCCAGGGAAGTGAAGAAGGGAGTACAACCTCAGGTGTGAGAAAGGGAGACAGGAGCAAGTCTTTGGAAGAAAATCTGAAGGAACCAGCACAGGGAAATTCTGCAGTTCTTCCTCTTCATAATCATATTTGCTCAGGCAGTGTAGAAAATGAGTGCACAGAGAAAGATACAAAAGAACAAAAAGAGATGCCAGGTAGACAGAAGCCCTCTGATAAAAGAGAAGCCCAGCCCATGGTCAGGGAAACTACAGGATGGTAAGAAATAGCTGGCGTGTTTTGAATACACACTATATAAACACTGTCTGAAGTTCATGGAAGTACTGAATGGAACCAACTCTCTCTTTGTTAAGGGGATGAACAATATTTCATTCCAAATAACTATCAAGAGTAGCCTCCAGCCACAGAAAGCAAATCTGAATAGGAAGAGATCTCAGCAGATCCAATACAGGCTTTCTACACTACCGGTGGATCCTTCTCCAAACTAATTTGAGAACAAAGAGAATAAAGGCCTGGATGTTTCTCTGGGGACAGTCATATTTTCTAGCTGAAGAGTAAATTATGTTGAATGAGAATACAAAGCCATAAAACATAATCAGGCTATTAGTTAGGTAACAATTGTGGAGAAGATACAGTGCTCCACACTGCATTCCTCGTGTTACATATGATAAGTAGAGACAATAGAAATCAGTGGGGAAAATTGGCGTGCAATGATTTCCTTCCCTGGGCCTCCTGCAATTTGCACAACTCTGCAGAATTTCTTGGGCTGCTTGGTCAGCTTTCTCTTTTGCTGAAATATACTTGGATTTCAATGCTAACTACCACTGCTACAAAAGGAGGGTAGTTATAAAAGGTTGATTTGCAAAAATATTTATAAATTCTGCAGCTTTCTATTTTTAGGTGTTCAGTTTAAGGCTTCTGGTGGCTGCAGACATCTGTCTTGTCAGAGATTTCTCTGTGGTGCTAACAGAAGTGAAGAATAAGATTCATCATGAAATGGGAACTGGGACTTTGATTCTACAGAAAATAGAACCCAGAGGAGAATCATAAACACACACACATTTTCTTTGCATATAAATGTTTCTATTATTCTGATGCCAAGATGATTTTTTGCCTTTTCTTTTATATACCTTTCAAATAACTTCTATGTACCCTCAGTATTCTTAGCAGGGATAGTTGTAATTCTTTAAGTCTGATAACTTAGCATAGCCCTTGTATTTTATTAGGCCTGGAGAGCAAACATCCTAAAGGCCTCATAGTAGGAGGTCAGAAAACTCTACACAATCTTGGGAAACCCAGGTCCTCTCTAGAACATACCCTGTAAACTGAACATTTGGCCCATCCAGGAGGGAATTCCACAGATGGGGGAATATCCTGCCATTCATCCAGGCCTCCCATTGGAATGGAAGCTCAAGAATGAGTTGGTAAAAACTGAGAGAACACCTTCTTGTCTTGGATCTAATCCCGTGGCTCATGATGTGACAGTTTTTGATCAATGTGATCTGCATGCTGCAGTTTCTGTTACAAAATCCATCACAGGATGGATAAAATACTTTGTTTGCTCTTAAGATTTCCATTTTTTTCCTTTCCTATAAGGTTCAAAAGAATCTTTTACTTGTGCTATTTTGCTCATACCATACTTGAAAGCACAAAAATGTGAACTGTTTGTTTATCCTCAGGGCAGGTGCTCTGTATATTATCACAGTCAAGCTTTGTTGTTCTGCACTACAAAGTCTTCAACCTTGACCTGAGAGGTTGTTTTTTCCCATTTCCCCTCCCTCTGAGAAAAGGAAAAATAAAGTGAAGATGGAGAAATCATTCTGTATTCTAAGCTAGTGCTCTGTCTTGCTTTAGTAAAGCCTTTGTTGTACATAAACATGTATAAGTTTTCCAGTTACCTGTACCTGGTGCTGCTCAATACTGAAGCTGGTCTGGGGCTGGAATCACTGTCTTAGTGTGAGTAAAAAATCAGAAGTGCAGGCTCTCGTGGGGAATTCAGCAGTGTTAATTGTATGACTTGGAAATACTCAGGGGAAACCTTCCAGGTGACATGTAAGGAAATAACACACATATATCTTACTTCAATATGAAGGAAACCAGAGTGCTCATCTCTCTGCAGTCTGTTGACAACTTTACCCTTACATTGAATGATGACACACAGGTGGAATTATCTTGTTCCATTAAGGATCTTTTAGAAAAACATATATAACCACAGAAGCCTGCAGAGGTTTTTTTTCCTCCCAGACAAATATTGTACAAATCCTAAATTCTGGAGTTATTTCGAAAGAGTAAATCTGTAAAAAATACAAAATGTTTTCTATTTATTGGTGTGTAGGGAAAAGTAATACAGTAAATTACTGCTCCAATCCCATCCCCCAGTATGATCTGTGATAGAAGATACAAAAGCAGACTGTAGCTCAAACAGGAGGTGCAAAGGTGACTTTTAAAATCCCCTGATCCCAACCTAATTGCTAGACAGTCCCCAAGCATAAGTTAGAGCAGCTTCAAGTATCAGCATCTAAACATGCTTTTTGTTCTAGTCCAAAGCCCATCAGGCACCAGGCACCGATACCACTGGAGTATTCTCTGGGAAAAGAATTAATAGGTTCCAGAGCCATTTGCTTCATCAGCCTGGAGAAAGCCCTGTTTAACTCTTTGCATAACCTCAGTATTGATAATTTTGACCATATCTTCTGTGTATTCTCTCTGTGGTGAGAAAACACCACAGTGGCTGCTATTCATAATTTAACAATGTTTCTGCAGTATCTTGTTAAAATATCCTCCTGATAATCCGTGAGTGACTCTTTCATTATCTGAGTCTGTGAACGTTTCTGCTTTTTTGTTCTTCTGCTGAAATTTAAAGGCTTTAAACAGCCATTAATCTCAGGTCTATAGACCTCAAACTATATCTAATAATCTGGGAAACATTTTCTCAGGCCCAGATAGACACTGATTCGAAACTTCTGACCAGATTGGTTAAATGGCTAAAGCATAAATATATCCCAGATGTTACCATGGATGTTTGTCTTGACTAGTCATTAAACTTTGATATGCATAAATACTTGGCATCAAATTACATTTTCTTAAAATTCCTACCAGTGGAAATTTGATAGTTATGAACCCCTTGTTTTCCTATGGATGCTGAAATGTGGCAATTATCAGTACATAGGGCCACTGGGTTTACACAGGACATTCACACATGACCGAGGGAAATATTTATTTCTGTCATGAGAGACAGAAATATTTCCCTTATTTCCTGCAGTGACAGAAGGGCAGATGGGAGAAATGGGTTGGATTCTGATCACATGAAGTCACAGTTTTGCAGGAATGAGAACATGGGTGTAAAAATTACATAGGGCTAAAAGCAGCCTCCAATGGATCCTTTTCTAAAATAAGACTTTTGTTGACCCTTGTATTTTAAAATGAGTCAAAGATAGTTGGAAACTCTATTAATACAAAGTGTAGAAGTTAAATTGTTTCATGCTTGTAGGTTCCTTTGATAAAAGGAACTTTCCTAGTGGCAATAAAAACCCCTAAACCAGCCCTATCTCTATTTATAGTTTGGCTATTCCATCTCCATCTCCAGGAGGACTAATACTCCAGCACCACATAATCAAATAATCAATAAGTCAAACCTATTAGATGTGGGGTAAAAAAAAAAAAAAAAAAAAAAAAGGAACTGCATCAGGGAAATCTCCATCAGCTACACCTTGTATCTTAAAACTGGAAACCCCAAAGTGTGCTACCTTTGAATTCTTGTAGGGTTACAGGTCTCCAAAACAAATCAACTCTGCCAATTGTGAAACACCTTGGAGCATGTATTGAAAATAATCACTGTCTTTTAAAGTGACGGATTAAAACCTCTAGTAACAAAATTGTCCTTCTTTCCTTAAGCAATTCCACTCACTCTTGCAGTGAAGGATTTGGGTGTTCTCCTGAGAAGCTTCCAGGAAGCCCCACCAGTCTGCTTCAGATTGATCCTGACATTGCACCAGCAAAAAATAAATGTAAGTATAATGTATCAGAGGTGCTTTGGTGCACATCCAAAATTAGGCTCCGGCTGCAGACCTGTGTATTTTTATGCTAAGAAATCCTAAGTTGGGCATGCAGAAGAGCTGTGCTGGAGGGGGCCAGGGAAGAGTCTTTTTTGGGTACAGTAACTCAGCCACACAATCCAGTTTCTACTGACTATTCAGCTGATGTCTCTGATGTCTGGATGCTGTCAGCAGGCCAAGGCAGCTCTGGGGACACAAAATCAGAAGTGCAAAGGCAAATATCACATTTCACTAAGCCATCCATGAATGACTGGAGATACCTGCCTCCAAAAAATTTGAAATCTCTTTACATAGAGCTGCCTATTTGTAAGAGTTCCCTATGTTGAAGTGAGGGGAGGGTCCTGCTTGGCTGTGAACAGTGTATGAGACCATATCCAAGCACTGCTCAGGAGAGAAGTTCCAATTAGATCCAGTACTTTTTGCAGAAAACACCTAGAAAAATCCTCAGTAGCTGCAGTGGCCACAGGCCCAGCCATGTGTGCACTGTCCTCACCCCCAACACAAAACACAGCTCATGCCTGTGGTACTGGCCCAGCTAACAAACTGCTCAAAGAATGGAAGAACAAATATGGGGGAAATTATTCTTCAGTATAATTTCAGTTGAAAGAAAATATTTCTCAAACTGGGGAAACAGTAACTCACAATCAGGACTTGAAGACATCATGATTAATTCTGTCTTTCTGAGTTTGCAAACAACTGCTCCGGGAAGCACAAATGACTTTTTCATTTATAGTGGACTAACTCTGAAACCTAATGATGGCACTTAAAAAAGAAAAGTTTAGTATTTCCTTACCTGATAGCACCAGCAAAATATTTAGCCCAATATATCCACCCATAAGCCCCACACAATCTCCCTCCACGTGTGAAATCCATGTGCCACAGATCTCAACTCTCTTCTCCACTGACTTTGTACATGACATTGTGTATGATACAATTGTGCAATTTCAACCCCAATAACCAGTTAGATTTGCCACACAGCACAGGAGATGGAAAATGGAGACAATGGACAGGGCATTATGAGATACACTGAGTATCAGAGTAGAAGAAAAACCATGGTGTGGCCTCTGTTCTGACTACATTATTCATTTTCATATATAATTCATAAAAAACTTTGTCTAATTTCCACAAGGCTTCCAGCCTCTTGCAATAAAATACAGCCCTGGAATCTTGACATCCTCCTGCAAAATTCTGGTTAAGCTGAGTACTTAAAAGTAAAAATATTCATTTTAAAGACAAAGCCCTGATCACACCAGAGCTTTAATGTTTGAGCTATTGTAAACAATTTTGGACAAGAGTTTTGAAGAAGAAAGTGCCTCTCTTGTCTACCAACCTCTTTTGAAAAGCACCAGGTTTTGACCAATATGGAAGACTAATGTAAATCAGAAGCAATCTCCTTGAAGTTAATAGAGATCAGATTCCAGGCTTATAAGCTTTTGCACACTGAATTTAACTATCTGTCATGCCTGTGAGGTTACAGCACGGACCTAAAAGAAGGTATGATGTAAGATCAATGTTAAGGAAAGAGTTTCATTTAAAAGACCATCTTTTCCCATCAGACATGATAGGAGATTTATTATTCCAATATTATTGTTGAAACTAGAAGAGAGGGAAAAAATAAACAGGAACATATATTTTCATTTTATGACTGTGAACAACATTTCATACTGTAAACATATCTTGGTCTATAACATTTACCCACTAAAAAAAATAAAATAATTTCAATACAGTCCTTATTGCTAGCTCGGCAGAGCCTCTCCAGAACATTGTGTTAATGATTAATATGAAGTCAGTGGAATTCCACAGTTGCTGAGAGTCTTGTGCCCAAGAATGAACTGCATTGCTAAATCAGCAAAGACAGTTGTCAAGGTAACCTCTATGTAATCTATTTAACTGGCTCCCAAAACACCAATCAAGGTCAGATAACGCACTCAAGCACCATATGAACACACTCATACGGCATAAAGCTTTGTATCAAGACAGCAGGGAGGAAAAAACCTCATTAGGAAGCAGGGGAAAAAAAATAAATTCAGTTTTGAGAAGTGTTAATTGGGATTGCAGTTAGCTTTGTGGGGAAAGCATGCTGCTCATCTGAATATGTTTTATCTGTAGTAGAAGTAATTTCACTCCAGTTCAGTTTGAATGGTAATATCCTTCTACTTGTGTTAAAAAAAAAGGAAAAAAAAGGACAAAAACAACCCACCCAAAAAGTAAAAACAGCCACACATAAATTATTAATTTCATTTATTGTTTTATTAATGCACGTCAGGAATCTACACTCTGATACAGAGTTCTCATTTTGTTTTCTCTGCAATAGGTTATTGTATTACTTAACAAAAAATAAAATGCCAGCAGCATCTCAGGGCTGGGAATAGAGCTCCCCACACAACACAATTCCACAGGTCCTGCTCCCCTGAGGCCTCTCTCCTCCTATGGAAACTTTCCAGTCAATTCTGCAAAGGAGAAGGATCTATTTGGAGTTACAATCTGATGGGTACCCTGAATTTTCAGTTGTATTTACTTGCTGTGAACTCAGATCTCTATAGCCATAACAAGGGCTGGCAAGAGTCACTGGGGTCTGAACTGATTTTTATTCCAACAATTGCTGCGCATACAAATCAACCTCCTTTGCTTGATATTTACAGCTTTGCTCAACATTTACTGCTTTTCTCATCCTGCAGGCAAAGGACAGTAAGCATTATGAGAATTAAACAGGTTGTCTGTTTTCCTCGGAGCCTCTATACCCTTGTCTTCTGCTGGGAAGCAACAGTACACCACAACTTCTCACAGCCTCTACTCCTCAATGAATCTCAGCAAATATCCCTGTGCTGCTCCAGTAAAAGCACATGCCAGGGGAGCTATTTCCTTCCTTCACTTATACCCTGTCAGGATCACGGAGCTGTGCTAATTCAGGACCCTGCTCCTGTTCCACAAAGATGCCAAAAGGTCTTGCTGTGGAAATGAGGAGCTAAAATTAACAGCTCCAAAACTGCAGAAAGCAGTCACAGTAAAGACTTTATAACAACATCTGTGTGTTTAAATTATATCTTTGGCCAATGCCATTCACACAAAATAAAAATTATTCTTTAAGGGTGAAATGACTGTGTACATCATACATGTACATCATACATCACACATCTCAGATGTGATCCTGAGTATCAGGAGTCACCAGCAACTCTGCCTAAGCTCCAGACATCCAGCATTTCTCAGGGTTTCCTCCTTTGCAGCAGTGTGTGAGATCCTGTCTGGGATCAGTGCAGGATCCAAGGGCTATAAAATCATGTACTAGATTAGGAAACAAGGAAGACAACTGCACATTCTAGTCATCCCCAGTGTGGGAGGGTGTGATGGTGCTACAAGCTGCTGCTTATCATGTTGCTGCTGAAGGCAACTGTGTAGGCAGAACTCTGCCTTCACAGAACTACCCCAGGACTGCTTCAGATCCACTAGGCTGGGAATAACAAAGCTGCTAAGCTGCCTCCAATTTACTTGAGAAAGTCAAGCTTCAGGAGAAGACAAACTGTGTTGCCTGTCACAGCATCTCACCTGACAGATGTTGGGCAGATGTGCACCCACAGGCCCCCACATGGTGCACCCACACACACCACGCTGGGTTCCAACACATGCTCTGAGTTTCCATCTCAAGGAAACAAGACTAAAGGCTGGGAAGGACCTGAATGTTGTCTGGATGTGGAGTCAGCACAGATGAAACATGAACACCTTAAGGATCCAAATATTCAGGACATTTTTTGTTAAAATAACCAGCACCATAAAACCTGAGCACATTTACCAATGCTCAGGAATTCACCACAGACTTATTAGACACAAAAAGCTGTGGGCTCCATTTTGAGATGAAGAATCTAATGAGGATGTGGACTAAGTGACTGTCAACAGGATGCATGTGGCAGAGTCACAGGTGGATGCCAAGAAACCCCAAACCCCAGCTCAGATGAACCACTGTGGTCTCTGTCTTTAAAAAAACCACCCGAGAGCTCTGAGCACCCACAAAACCTGTTGATTCCAGATTTCATCCACAGGTGAGAGCATTTGGCACTTGTCAGGTGTGTCAGCATAAAAGGAAGGAGCCTGTGTATCTTTTCAAGCTCTGGAGACTGTGGCTGCTTTCAACAAGAAATTAGTAGGTTGTCTCTGGGTTTTGACATGCCAGACTCAGAGATACTGACAGCTAATGAAGCTCTGAGACAATTACAGTGACTCTCTCATGATGAAGCAAAATCCACCCCTGCATTGCTGGGCACCAGTGTAATGGAAGTTGGACTATTCACAGCATATCCCCTTTTGTGCCACTACAAAAACTGATCTGACAGTGCAGATGAAGAGGAAAGAGGATGAAAATGGAATGCTCATTTCTTAAACAGACAATGTCAGAGATGCTGTACACAGTCAATCAGTGTAAGAGTGTTTCTTGTCTGGGCAAATACGTGATAAGTCAAGTTTCAAACTAACAGGGCTGTAAATATAAATATTTGTTGCCATGCCTGAAGTAACTTGGTATTTGAGCTCTCAGAAAGTGGTTCTGGGTTCACAGTGACTTCAGCTCTTACATGCCTTTGAATGTGAATCTAGGTTACTTCTGTTAATTAATTAATTTTGTTACATGAACAGAACTCATTCAATTTCAATCAATATTCTGTCACTGTACCTTTAGTGTGTGTGTGTAGGCTACATATTTTCTTTATTAATCCCAATTAGAACTGTAAACATGGAGTGTACCAAAACCACTCTTCTTTGCATCCATAAAATTGCTCTTATGTTTCTAGGAAGTTTGATGCAGGCAAGGGCAGCAGGTAACAAGTCTTGCTCTGTGAGGATGTAGCACAGCAATGCTGGCAGGAAATACCACTCACATCCTTCCCAGAGATAGGATAATACAGTTCTTGTGGACAGCCAAATATAAATATACATGTGGAATATAAAGCAGGATGGTTCTACTATCTAGCCACAAAAGCAATTTTAAAAGCCATGAGTAAATGTATATGAAACCATCATACTGCACCATCTCTGTTTTGCAAATTATTACAGTAAAGTCATGGTTACAGTCATTTCAGTCAGCACTCCCTTTATGGAAGTAATTTCTGGAGGTCACAGCCTGAAAGTGTGTTTATATCTGATGAAAAACATCATGCTTGGAGGTTTCTGAGACCTATAAAACCCCTCAAAACAACCCCCCCAACAATACCATCAAAACCTAGCTTGAACAATACTATTTGTTGACTTCATTAAACAAAGCTTTTAAAAGGGATATCTCTTTTTTTTCTATTAACTTTGAAATACTAAATTTAAAGACTTAATTTGCTTATTCCTAATCCCCACATATACAATGGAAAGCTCTGAAGCAGTTCAAAATTGCAAGTGTGGTTTTCATGTGTCCCCCACCCACCCATACAACTTCAGAAGTACTGTCAGAGCTGTGCTGAAAACCCTTGAAATCTGGAGGGGAAGGGATCCCTACAGACCCAGCCCCATGAGTGGCATCAGGATCAGCACTGTAGGTTCTCACATCTCCAAAGGAACATGAACTAATCCACACAGTAAGACAGGATTTACAAGACAGACTGTAACAGCTCCTAAGATAGCTGTTACTGCCTCTGTGCCGCTAATGTGTTTGCAAGATTAGTATTAATTACCCAATAAGGGATATATGTGTTTTGAGAGCTTCTAATAAGTCTATACTTAATATTAAGCAAATCACATGCAAATGAAAGAACATACGGTATAAGCAAGAAAGTATTTAATTATTTGTATGCATTTTAGGGGTTTATAATAACTAAATCTGTCTTTGCAGGATCTATTATAGGTATATATTTCTGTATCTATGAATAGTGATTGCATAAAGGATGTTCTCAATCCAGACATTCAAGGTTAAATGACCAAGGGAAAGGTGATATGAACTTATGATTGCCAATACACTCAAACTTAGACACCTTTGGTGGTGCCTGTTTGTCCTTTGTATAAAGAATGGTGAGTACCTATCTGCTCATCCACCCCTGCCTTCCTCCAGCTTTATCATTCCTGGATTAAGAACATATTCTGAGCCTTCTAAGCATCCTGCTTCATATGAGAATTGCAACATTTTTCTGAGGGAGAGAAAAAAACCAAGAACAAGAGAGAAAAAACTCACCTGATAGAAGAAATCCAGTGTAAAGGAGTATCAGCTGCAGCCCACCAAGCAATCCTGACTTTTACCAGCTGGGATCCCAGCTAGAGGCTCTGACCCCCCAGTTGGGCACCTGGTAACAAACTGCCAACCCACTGACCAGCAGAAAAGACTCTGCTTCTCCTCCTACCATCCATCACATTTCCCAGCTCCTCAAAGGCACCATGATTAATTCTGTCTTTCTGAGTTTGCAAACAACTGCTCCGGGAAATACAAATGACTTTTTCATTTATAGTGGACTAACTCTGAAACCTAATGATGGCACTTAAAAAAGAAAAGTTTAGTATTTCCTTACCTGATAGCACCAGCAAAATATTTAGCCCAATATATCCACCCATAAGCCCCACACAATCTCCCTCCACGTGTGAAATCCATGTATCACAGATCTCAACTCTGTTCTCCACTGACTTTGTACATGACATTTTGTATGACACAACTATGCAATTTCAACCCCAAAAACCAGTTAGATTTGCCACACAGTACAGGAGATGGAAAATGGAGACAATGGACAGGGCATTATGAGATACACTGAGTATCAGAGTAGAAGAAAAACCATGGTGTGGCCTCTGTTCTGACTACATTATTCATTTTCATATATAATTCATAAAAAACTTTGTCTAATTTCCACAAGGCTTCCAGCCTCAGCCTGTGAATAATCAGCCTTATTCTACTTAGATTCTTCTTCTCCACATCAAAACACAACAGCCAGTGATGCTAATCCATCTTCATTCTCTCCAGTAAAAAAAACCCAACATGGCAACTCGGGCAAATGTTTATATAAAATTGTGGTTTTTTATCTCTTGATACCTCTGTGACTGAATTTTCCTTCAGGAATAACAGATGGCTTAACTGTACCAGGTAAAGACTTTGCATGAGTTGTGACCAAAAAAAAAAAAAAAAAAAGGGTTGTACAGTGGAGTTTTTATAACATAAATCTCCCCCAAACCCACTCATGTAAACAGTAATAAGAACATCCAGGGCTTTTTAATTGAACATTAAACTCAGAAGTACCATTATATTCACAGTACAGTATCCAGTTAATACATCCTTTGGGTTTTTTTTTTTTCCCTTTGTCCCACCCACAGAGATGTTACAAATTGGATTTAAATTAAATTTCATTCTAAACACATATATTCAATCATAAAAAAAACAGTGACAAATTAGCTTATTCCATTTAAACTCATTGTATGCTGAGGGCTGAGTGCCTCCTGCTCCAAGCCAGGGCCTATTTCCCAAAGGTTGGGTATTTAAAGAACTGACGCACAAATGTGTGTGCAGCCATTAGCAGGGGAATTGCTTTGATTATTACATGAAATATCAGGTTGAACTGCAGTGTGGTTTAAAGTGTGACTATGGAGAAGGATTGTTTTTATTATTGCATGAGTAAAGGGGTATAAAGGGATGTGCTTCAGAGGTGGGTGTGCAGCTGTTCTGGAAATGCCTACATTTATTTTTCCATTTTTCTTAAATATAATCTGATAGAAAAAGAAACCTGAGTGGTATACCTTCCCTTTTAACACAGCCTGTTGTAAACCCATTGAAACACTGCTCCCCATCAGCCACCTTTCCTGTACAGGAATAGCAGAGAAGGAGATTTTCTTGTTTGGTTAGGGGTTTTTTCCCATCATGGCTGGGCCCTTGCTAGTTTTAGCATTTAAAGGAAGCCCAGAATGGGTCAGGTGTGGAGAGAAAAGAACAAATTTGATACCACTCCTGAGAGAACTTGGATAGATTCCAAATCAATCTGTCTCAGGGGGTGGAGAGGAGGGCAGAAAATCAACAGGCACGAAAAAAAGATCCTGAGTGTTACCATGGCTGAGCATCAGATCAAACACTTGTGAAGAAAAGGATACTGAAACCGTTATTTGTAAAGAAAAAAAGCCATCATTTCAAAATGATGGTGGAATGTGTTTAGAAAATAAACATTCTCAATTTGCCCTAAAATTTGTTAGGAGTAAACAAACTTGCTGCTTTTAGCAGGTTTATGCAGAGTTTATAAATTGTGGATATTCTGGAGATAATTCAGGACTCATTGTTAGAACTTTCTGTAACAGGTAGGAATGTGATGTCCCTCTATGGGGATGTGCTTTAAGTATCTATTGGCCTAGGGTAGTTAGTCACAACTGCTAACAAACAGGAAAAAAAGAAACAATTAAAATTCTAATTGGTTTGAAACTTTAAATCCCATCCCAGCATGCATTCTCATTCCTCTACACACTACCTAAATCCTAGCAAAACATTCTTACCTCCTCTCTGTGGGCCAGCCATGCACAAATTTGCTGGTTCCAAAATTCAAACCCCAAGTTTAACTCTGGATGAGCTGCAGAGGAGTTCCAGGGCCATAGACAGGCTGGGCTGGGCAGGGCTGCTGGGGATTGTTAGTGCAGATGGGACCCTGATTACCACGGAGGGGGATCTGTCAAATCTACCAACACACACAGGGGCAGCTCAGTGCAGCAGCAACACCAACAGCGTGTCATATCCCAGTGCTGGAATAAGGGCAAAGCTTAATAGGCACAAGTGACCCTCGTTCCAAACCACTGGAACTGCTCTGGTTAGTGCAGGTTGCACCAGCTGGAGCCAGTGAGATCCAGCCTCTCTTGATTCTGAGGTCAGATCCAGGCACATTTTAATTAAAGGGCAGAAAAGGAAGCAGAATGGTATGAGTTAAAAGCTACTGCCAGCAAAAGCCTCGTCTTTTAAATATTCTTTAAGACTACTTAAGTATTCCTGCCCCAAGGAAGCAAATGAGATTATTCATATAAGTAAAAACTACTTACACAAGCTATGGTTTGCAAGACACTTCACCAATTACTGAGACAGATTTCTGCAACAAAGTCTCGCAAAATATGCAAAGACCACTTTTTTCTGCTCTCAAAATAATAAAAATCACTGACTATCCAAAACTGCAAATTGGAGGGAAGAAAGGGAAAACTGCAACAATAACCCCTCTCTCAAGGGTGTTGTTTAAAAATTAGCTTCCTTTTAAAAACCCAAAGTATCCTCTTTACTTTCAGTTATTAGAGTATGATTTCAAATAAAAAGGGGCACTTGAAATAAACACCAGGAGTTGCTTGGACACACAGAAATGTGTCTGATCACAAAACTGCTTACAATGTTAATGATAAAACCGTTCCTGTTTGTCATGGCCACAAAAACCACCCTGTTTTTTTGAAAGGATAAGGTCCTTTATGATGTTGATAAAGCACTCCTCTTGCAGAAACATAGGGTACCATCAATCAGGAACATTTGTCTCTGGCCTCTTTCGTTGACATCCCAATATTGCAACAGCAAATCATAATCCTGGCAAAGTAAACAGGCTCTGGGGAAAAGCAGCTATAAATTGGGCCTGCTTGGATCAAATGAACTCTATCATGAAGGTCTGTTAAGCACTGAGTGTTTTACTTTCTAGCAGAACATTCAAATTGAAAAGAATTGAAAGTAAGAAGCAGAGTTAGAAACCAGACAGCCAAAGTACTTTGGTTCTTCAGTTAATTAGCAGCAGATCACCCTGATAATCACTGTTGTGCCTTGCTTTTCTTTAGCAGTTATTGATTTCAGTTTACCTCAATATTTTCACATTTATTCCTCCTCAGTCTGGGAGATTTCCTTGGGCGCATTACATAAAACATCTGAGCTGAGTGGGTTTAAAGTGGGTTCATCAGGGTTTAGCTTGGGGTGACCACACATCAGCCTAAATGAAACCCAAAGTTTTTCCTGGCACAGAAAAAGGCAGGCAAAGAAAACCTTGCACCAAAATATGCACGTTCAACCGATGCAACTTTGTCACACAGATAAGTCAGAGCTCTTCTTGTTGGCCCTTCAGTATATAAGTAGTAGCCGACTTGAACAACTCCAGTCTTCATAAACAGGTTTAATGTTGTTTTGTTATCATCAGAAATCACCATTACAATTATTCCCCTTCAGCACCCTGGAGCATGCTGAGTAGTGCAGAGTCAAGGTTCATGTTTGATCTGGGTCACACATGCATCAGGCCATGAGAAGGAACAAGCTCAGGTACAGCAGTATTGAGCTGTTACTCCCACCCAGGACAAGTGCTCAAGGAATCTGTCAATACATGGGGGCAGTGAGACCCCCAGCCAGGGAAGAGGAGGAGATTTCACGGAGGTTCACTGATGCCAACACTCCAGCTGAACCCCAGGACACAATCTAGGCCTTGACTGTGGGTAAAATGCAATGATGAAAAGGGGGCAAAGTAATTAAAAAGAGCCAGTGCAGCCACACTGACATGCTGTGTAGGCACTTTGAGGGTGACGTCTCTCCACAGTTTTGGAGTACAGAATTCTGCTGCCTGTGTTCTCTCACAGATCCATGTTTGATGTTCACGTGCATTTTGGTACACGCAGGTGGTATATTCAAAATCCAATTTCAAATCACAGTTATTATTATCATAAATTATTATTATCAATTCCAAGTAAAGTGAAAAATACTCCTGAGGACTGTGGAGATGTGTTTCTGACACAGGGAGCAGGATCTAAAGGCAGATAGCTTACCTTCTGACTCAAGTCTTTACACTATTTACAATTCCTTTCCCAACTGCACAGGTGTCAAAAAAAAAAAGCAAACTATATTGTGCAGAAAAAGTAACTTTGACAGGTCTAATTTACTGAGACTGATTCCTGTGACAGCATAAACAAATCCTTCTTGTCAAAGTCTATATTGAAAATGGAGTAAATTGATCGTGGAGTCAAGTGCACTAGTAATTTCAGGGAGTATTGTGATTTCATTTGTAAAACTATTGCAAAGAGGGGAAAAACCTGTCTTTCAGAGCTGGCTTCAATTTTTGCACCAGTCAGAGCAGTAGAAGAATATGCTGGTTAAGAGCATACTGCTACTAACAGCACTTTTCCTGTGCAATCCTGTTACTTTGTATTCAGGGAAGTAACATGAGAAATCCCCTGAGAGCTTTTGTACAAATATACAGTGGAGATCAACAAGAAATCCTCAGAGTGAACAAAACATTCTGTATGTGTTTCCTTGCTGCTTCTGTAGGGGCAGAATGTTGTGACTGATTAGAACACCAGCATAATGTGCAGCTTCTTACTGGAATTGGTTTTTTATGCTTAGGAGCAATTAGAGCTATGACATTATAAGAATGATGTTTTTAAACGTGGGTTCAAATTATATAATCTCTGAAGTCATTGTTTTCTTGCTCTGCAGGGGAGAGGGCGCGTTCCTGAGAGTATTTGCTAACTGACAGCGCCCCAGCTTCTTATCTGGGAATGAAAACGGGGCAGATGTAAACTTTGTGAAGATAAGCAATAGCAAAATTCGTGTGTAATGTATCCATCGAGGCTAAGGATCCTCCAGGCAGAGAAAGTGAAGCCAATAAGTTATGCTAGACAGGCACTTACAGAGGTCTTCTGGGGTCATGTTTACTAATCTCTCTCTCTCACTCTGTCAGAGTGCAATGAAGGACCACAAAGCATGCAAACTACAGGGCAGATAACAGTGAATTATTCAAAACGATACCTTCGCACTTTATATAAAAATAACAAAAGTTAAATCAAGAATGCATTTAACCAAAGCAAAAAATCTAATGGCCCAGATCCTTAGTATGCCAAGATCACAACAACTGGGATGTGTCTTGCGAGAACGGTTTTGTCCATTTTGCAACAAATGGATTTAAAAACATTCCCCTGTTTTCTCCAATCCCTTGACTTGGTACAGCCCTTTGGCTTAAGTTCCAGCTGACCCCCTCTCCCTCTTTCCTTTTTAATATTTTCCCTTGCATATACAGAAGGTACAAAATCTATTGTTCGTATTTCCAGGGGAAAACCAATTCTGTCTCAAGAATATTCACCTTTTGTGTTCATCTTTAAGCTTCATAAGGTCAACACAAAATAGGGAAACAGAGCATTAAATTTCGAAAATCAATAGCATGTACATAAATTGACATTCATTACTTTACAGCGATTTCCAGTTTCTCCTTGATTGATTAAAGCCAGGGGTTGAAAGTAAGTGCTTTTCCCCTGCCTGGAGAAATTCCCAATTGTCCATGCTGTGAACCTTCCATTATGAGACATGAGACAGCGGTAGCAGTACATGGTTCATTTCACACCGCCACAAAATAGACTTGTCATTCCACAATCGAAAGTAAGGAACCTGATGGAAGAGCAATGTGTCAAAAACTTGTCAAAAGCGACCCGTGCTTAATGACAACTGAGAACAAGGAAACCACAGTCCTGAGGTTTTCACTGGCCACGTCTTGCATGCGGGGAGAGGAGCAGAAGAATCATCCTGGCAATTTGTTTTGTGTTTAAATGTGATATTGAATGGCAAATCGTATTTTTCAAACTAATTAATTTTGATTCCGCATTAATTTAGGGGAAGATAAATATTCACAATACAATTATATTAGTTAATTTACAAAAGCAGAGGGGCAAAGCCATTTAAATAAGAGCTGCTTAAATTAATGCTGAGAATAAAGAGATATTTTGCCTGCTCTAAAAATGCTGGAAAGCTCACGCTGCATTAAATGTCCTGTTATTAAGGGTTCTCTATACTAACATGATAAGTATAACAAATTGATATTTTGTATGAATTATGTTAGACCCTGAGAAATGATAATGTCAAATTCTGCGGCACAGTGGACCTGAACCAATTAGATGAGTAGATAATTTGGCCCTTCACACTAATAACACATCGTTAGTAGGAATATCTTCAAAGAAAAACATCTATCTGGGGAATACTTTGCAAGTAGGTGATGCTTTTAAAATGTTTACGCTATGGAGATGGAGATCTGATTTCTTAAACCTCAAATACTAGGAAGGCAATTCCATAAAGTGGGGGTTATAACTATATAGAGATGACAGTACTGCTGGGTTTATTAACAGTTACAGAAGCACATCCATGTGCATATGGTGTCTATGTCTGGAATATTTTTTCATGGATGGGCTGATTAATGATGGGCAAAGCCTCAAAGATTCACAAGGATTCATGAGGATTCACAAGTTTGGCTGCTTATATCTAAAGTTCTTCAACTAACAAAGGCTAGAAATGTCACTTAAAAAGCAATTAAAGTTAGATTTACAGTATATCATGGTCTAGCAGAGACTGAAAATTTTGGAAGGCTCTCTTTCCTCACAGAGTGTTTTTGCATTTATTCTGCTGTCTGAGCACATGGAAAACTTTCCAGAAGTTTGTATTAGACCCTTGAAAAGGCTTAAGTTCACTTCCTCAAAGCAAAGTTTAGAGGAAATGATCCACATGCCAATTCACTTGACCCTGCAGGAACCTGCACAGGCAGCAAGTCAGAGACTTGAGACCTCCTCAAGTCACAAATGCCAGAGCAGTTTTGTTCAGTGGGGATCTGGGGAGGTTTCCACCTGCATCCCATTTGGTCATGAACTTCTGAGTGGCTGCAATTTCCCTGAATTCCCTGTGTTACAAGAGCTGTAACAGCATCTAACAGCAAATTCTTCCAGGTAGCTCACACACAACTTGTCCAATTCCATTTTTTGACCAAGAGAGACTCAAAGGCTGACCCATTCACTGAGCCATGGGCATCCCAGATCTGTAGTGCAGCAGCACTGCTGGGGACACAGGGCAGAATTCTCAGTCCCCTGAGGTTTATTTTGTCCATGATCCTTCAGTGGCAAAGGAAGGATTAATGGATGAGTACAGCAGATAAAGAACTTCTTGGAGGTCCCTTCACTCCTAGGAGTACCAGGCTTTTTGCTTGCCAGAACAGTCTCATTACTTTAATTTGTCTCTCACAAAGATTGTCATGGAGTCAGGTTTCCACTGGCCATTTACAACCCGTGGACTTTGCCACACTTTTCTGGAGCTGAGAAGGAGAAGGGCAGATATCAATATTAATTCCTAGTGACTCAGTTACTGGGGTGTGTGGGGGGAGAGTGTTCATGAAAGCCTTCAGGAGAGTTTTGTGTCTTCATGGGGAAGTTACGAGTTTGTGTGGAAGGAACATCTTTGGCAGGAAAGGCAGTATATTGTCAATTCTGAAACCAGCCAGCTCTCAACTTTGCTAAAAAGTAGAAGGATGGATAAAGTTTATATATATATGCAACTCTTAGTCCACAACAGTACTTTAGGAGAAAGAAAAAAAATTAAATAAAATCAATGCTAAAATAACAGGTAACCTGAAACTGCTCTCTGAAATTATTTTCTAAGGAGTAATTATCATTTCAAGGTAAACTGAATTTAAAATCCAAGGCCAAAAGAAGTCTTGGATTAAATCAAGCAAGCACACCATGCTTTGTTGCACTATCTCCTGGCTCTCTTTCTGGGAAAGATGCTCCCACCTCCCATCTGAGTTAGATGGGAGATCTATGGGAGATCTGTTCAGTGATATAATAATAGATCTATTATCTATTAATAGATCTAAGTGGATCTATTAAGATCCACTGTGAATATACCACAGGATGGTTGCTGTTACTGAGTAATAGCAGTGAGATTTAAAAGGAAAACCCAAACACAAAGGAAAAACATAGAAAATGTAACATGGGAATTTAGGAGAACAGCTTTTTAATTCTTGGCCTTTTCTGCAAAAAAAAAAAAAAGAAAAAAATCTCAGAAAGTGCAAGAATCACAAGAAAATTTGAACTTGCAATATTATAATTTAATTTCAGTAATATTAGCACACACCTTGACCCCTCTACTCCACTGAAGGAACTGTGGCTGTGGAGTGATATCAGTGTGTGTGCCTGTGCCTGGCAGAGGAGAGGGCAGCACTGATATTCCCTCCCAGTCTCATCCTCCCCAGAGCATTTATTCTGTCCCTGATCTCAGAGCCATCTCTGTCTATTCTCCTCCTGCTACGGACACTAAACAGCATATTTGGTTAAAAAAAAAAAAAAAAGAAAAAGAAAAAAAAATCCGTTCATATTTAAAGGACAATAGCACAATTTGCTAATTGAAAAAACTGATTATTTTAATGCCATTTACAAATTCATTCAAAAACCATTCACCCCATCAAGGAAAAAGAAAAATTCCAATTGGTGTCGGGAGTTGTCCTCAGGGATCCACCACTCTGAGCCTCTCAGCACTGCACTGCCACTGTCTTTGTTCTTGACCTGACCTAAAAAACCGCTCTCTTTATGAGTCACAGAGGATTTATTTTCTGCCTTAGCTTAGCCTCAGCTTCTTTTAGGTAGAAAATGACAGTTTTTTGCTCAGTTGTGGCAAATGACCTGCACTTTTTATGATGTAGATGATTGTCCAGCAGGATCTGTGCTGAAGGCACCAGTGTAATTTAATTTAGAAGCACATCTGCCTGGAAATGTTTGCTAGAAACACCACTCTTGGGGGTGGCAGTAGGTTTTGGAATTCCCTCCTATTTTTTGTAGAGATGTTTAAGCCTAAAAGTGCAATTTATCAGAGTATTTTACAAGATACCCTTTTATTGTCCAATTAAATATTTAAAGCGTGAATTAGATTCTTAGTTCACACAAGTGTCTAAGAAATGTACAGGTTTATCTTAATTTACACCAACTGAGGGTCTGGTTGTATGAAAACTCTCCCCTTTCCCCAGTTTTATATATTAATTTGTCCCTTGAATCAGCTCAGAACAAAACCCTACAGTCTCTACACTCAGTTCTGTAACTTGTTAGAGATGTTTGTACATCTGCAGGGAAACATTTCATAATCTAGGCATGAAAGCTTATTGATATGAGCTTTATGGCTTATAGAAAACTCTGACAATGTGTTTCAAGATAGTGTTTTTTGGATTTAAAATAAAACTTGTGCAGAGAGAAGTCATAAACATCATCTACTCCTACAAATCTGAATCAGTTACTTAAGGATTGTCTCTCCCACTGCCCAGAGCCCCTGCAGGGACACCAGTGTCACCTGGAACACACAGTTACTCCAGGTGTGAGCACTGTGCTCCAGAGAGACAAAGTCCTTGTGCTGCTCCTAATAACAGACTGTGATTTTCCTTCTGCCGAGCAGAAATATAGTTCAAATTCTTTCACTGGATCAAAAGAGGCTGCTGGTCCCTGGGCCAGAACTCCTCAGCTGATGAAAGTTCCACTGGTCTGAGGCAGTTTACACCACAGAGGAGCTGGGCTTCAGTTTTTCAGGCTTGTTGAAGACTACACTCATCCTTTGATTTGCTGAGTATTTTTATTAATATTTTTACTTAATTCTTGCCCTGTTCATTTTAATTTCCAGATCTTATGTCTTTGTAATCAAATCAAAACTTCATTATCTAAGTAGTATTGGTAATGCTCAAAATCTCTAACCCTAATCCCACAGTGTTGTACAGGTGATTTTAATTATTTTTCCTTTAAAATTCTGATCACACTCGAGAGCTTCTAGTGAAGAAAAAAAACAAAACAAAACCATCTCAGAATAATCAAAAGGTAGAAGAATAGAAAATTGAAGTATATTATTTTAAAATCCTCATGAATTTTAAGCCAAATTTTAACCTGAGGTGGCTGAGCAATTGATTTTGTAGATATGACTAGTTATTTACATATTTTCCCATAAATAAGAGTTTAGACTTCTATCAAGAGCTGTATTCTGTTCACTATGTAAACAATGCAGTGCTAATACTTCTTCCCCCTCTTTCAACCTTCCCATTGGCTTTACATCCTGACATTTTAAAAAAAATGTAAATGTTAAAGGTTGCCTACTTTTATAAGGAAATCATTTATTCTACCATTCAGGTAAAGGCACACCATTACCATCTGAAATATTAAATCACTACCAATTCATATCATGTTGGAGTTTTGTAGAGAAAATGGATTTCTCACTGATTGCCACTGTTACTTTCAAAAAAAAAAAAAAAAAAAGTGCAAAAGTGCATGTGATGAGTGGAGAACCTGTTTGGGATCCCTGCAGGGCAGTGAGAGGGTTGGCACTTCAGCCCTGCAGATGCACAGCTGTTGTCTGCCACACATGTTCACCACAAGGGAACAGATAAAGTTCAGCATGGTGGGACTGGAGCTGTGCACACTGTCCACCAAAATGGAACAGATAAAGTTCAGCATGGTGGGGCTGGAGCTGTGCACATATTGTCCACCAAAAGGGAACAGATAAAGTTTAACATGGTGGGACTGGAGCCGTGCACATTGTCCACCCACATTCCTGGCTGTGAGCCCAGCTGTGGCTCACCTTCCCTGCCCTTCAGGGTAACTGACAGCAGGACATCAGTGCTGCTGGACAGGGTGGAGGTAGCACACGTTGTCTTCTCTGGATCCAACCCCTCCTGACAGACCCACTGAGCTTCGTTCTCTGTGGGGAGCTGAGCATGGTTGGGCTGCTGCCCTTGGGTGTGCTCTGGAGCTTTGCCTAAATCCACACTTCAGCACAGGCTTGTGCATAAACAACAGTGATGATGAACAAGCTGGGACTTGAGAATCAGCTCAGATCTGCATTTAAGCAGTGCTGTGGATGCCACATGCTCAACTGGAGAATTCCATTTCACCGTGTCTGGAGCAAGGGGTGTGCACAGGCACAAGGGATTCCAAGGGCTCCAGAACCCACAGCCTCACTGTGTCAACACAGCCTTTGGATTTTAAGTTTTCTGTTCCATAACTGCTGGAGTTTTTGAGATATGCAAACCAGAGAAAGCCACAAACTTTCCATAAACAGTATGAGCAGGCTGCTTATTCTTACTTCTCTAACAACATCTTACACATTCCATGTATTACTGCAGGGCATGGAGTCCCACTGGATGTTATTTATTTCTAAGAGTATTTCCATAGACCTCCATGACTAAAGAAGCCTGTATGCCCAGATGCAAAAGCAAACATTGTTCTTTGTGGGTAATGTTTGCTGAACTGGGCTCTAACCAGCTGTCTGCCTCCTTTTTTATTCTCATTTTGTTCCCTTACAAGTGTAGGCAGTGTCAGACGTCACCTCCTCTTTGTACATTTCTACAAAAACCACATAAAATCTCTTACTTGATTACCTTTGCTTAATATGACATACCAAAGCCCTACAAAGTCAGCTGGTTGTCAGATTTATTGTCCCTTTAAAAAAGTTCATCAACACCCATGAGATGTTACTTTCCTGTGGATTTGTGCTACCTTAAGTATAAAGTAAATCCTCCTTGGCTAACAGCATCAGAAACAATTTCCAACCAAAGCTTCTAGGAAATATTCAATTCACTGTACAAGGATTCATTTTTATCTCTGTATTATACCACTGATGTGCCAAAGGGGAGCAGAATTGCCTGCACTGATAGAATAACATGCTCTCCCCTTCAATTCTATGCCAGCCATTTGCTTTATTTTTCTTTCGTGCTCTCTGGGCAGATAAAGGCCATGATATTAAACTGTTCTGCCATCTCGTCATACTTAGTTGGTTACTGTTTAAAATATAGCAGATGTAGCTTCAAAGTGATATGCGGCTGCAGTCTCTGTGTACCTAAGATACACAATCCACATCCCTTACTGAAGGCTATTTATTGAGGAGAAAACATTTCACACATTTGTGTGTTATACAGAAGATGCTTTAACAAGGTTATTGTATTTGGCTGTCATATTGTACTAGCTTTGTACTGGAAATAGACTTATTAAAGAGAAAGACTGTCTTTTCTATGACCAGGGTCTTTGATATTTAGGGAAAGATAAAACAAAAAGAACAAACTGCTCGGGCATTTCTTTGACATTCTGACACACTATTTCCTAAGCTGATGCTCTTGAGGTGAAAGCTAAGAAAAGCAGAGAATGAAATGCTTTGCCTTTTCTACTCCCTAGCCAGTAATAAGCCCTTTCATAATCAGCAATAGTCAAAGATATTCCACTCCATCAAAACCAAACACAAGTCATCCCCTGTGGAGCCAACAAGAATTTTCAATTTTCCACCCTTTTAGTACAGGTGCTTTTTATGAGTGACTTCGAAGAAGACTACTCAGTGCTCAGCCATCTGGTCATATCCAAACCCCCAGACACTTTATCTCAAAGGCTATTAGAGAATAGTTTCAAGGAAAAAAAGAAAAAAAAATAGGTGCAGGATTCTTTATTGTGAACTGTACTGTGACATGCTGCTCTCTCACTAATTCAGGTACATCCCCTCCTGAATTCTAAAGTGAGTTACATCCAAGTCCTTCATTTTCCAGGATGGTGGCCACCAAGGGAATGAAGCAGAAAAAAAAAGTGAGGATCTTCAAGGCACCATTAGCAGCCCCATTTTTTGTTCATACACGTGCACACACCACCAAAGGAAAAGAGATTTTTACTAGAAAATATGTTCTTTCTTATACTCAAAATGAAATCTCTTGCAAAAAGTGTTTGTAGGTGTTCCACCTTGGATTAATGTTCCATTTCCTCCAATATATCTCTGCATTCACTGCTCTTATCTGTCCCCAGTTAATTCTCTTTTCACAGTTTTCTCCTCGTTTTCTCTTCTACCATCTTGCTCATTTTTAAAACATCTTTTACTATTGATTTTCAACTCTAATTACAACCACAACTGTGCATTTTATTTTCTCTCACACAGCAGGTGAAATTTCATCACTGACTACAGTGAACTTGCACTGATGACAAACACAATGGACTACAACTGGCAGCAGCTCATTTATCAGCCGCTGCCATCAACCCATTTGAAATAAATATAAATGCATGAGTGCAAAACAAGTGAAAAGTTCATAGAGCAGGTTGATAATAACTTCCATCCTGAGCTTCACCAGCCTTTCTGCATCTTATTTTCTGTTAGCCAAGAGAAAACACTACAGTATCTCTCATGCTTCTGACCAATCATTAGGACCTGACACCTTTTCTCATGTTAATTCCTTTGGCATCTTTCACCTGTGGAGTTGGTTCTGACTTCTGCTTCAAGCTGCCCTCTCTGATGAACTTTGCTTCCAGATAATTCCTTTTGTTGTTATGGTTTGTTTTTGTATGTGGGTTTTTGGTTTTGTTTTTTTTTTTTTTTTTTTTGCTTGGTTTGTTGTTTGTTTGGGTTTCTTTTTAAGTGTAGAACAGGTAACAAGAATGGCAACCATGCTGCATAAAGGTATAGAATAACCTTTTTCCACAGAGAGAATTAATTAGGAATTTTAAGAATGGAAGAGTGATAACAATGAATGGATAAAGTGGAGGCCTATAAAACAAAGAACTTGCCTATGAACAATTTTTTTTCCTCACAGCCCAAGAATTTGTTGGTGTACCCATTAATTAAGTAGGAAGCTTAAAACAAAGAACAAAGAGAAGTAGTTTTTCACCCAATACAGAATTGAATTGCTGAGGCTTGCTTTCACACACTGTTGTAATAAGTGTGACAAAGTCACAGAGTAACTCACTGGAGTTACTGCTGCTCAGTACAATGGTTCAAATTCTACCTCTATTAATGAGAAATTCAAACTGTTGTTTGCAGGTCTGTCTCCCTCTGTCCTCATTCTTACCCTTCCTTAAGTATCAGGCACTAACTACTATTCTAGTAAGAATATAAGATTAAATGGACCTTTAGTGTGACCCAGGTTTCTTCTTGTGTTAACAATCAAGCTGCAATGAAAACCTTTTGATTTGACATTGTTTACTGGAGAGTGGGAGGAAGATGTTTTCCCACATTCAGCACTGGCCTTACACGATCCAGATCCACCCCCACTGCTGTACCTGGAGTCACTTGCACATGAATCTGCCTTGTGAATCATGCCTAAAAAGCATAAACCACTTGCTCTGCACTGAAGCGTACAGAGAGAAAATGTCTTTGGGGGCTGGGGTTTTTTATTTCTCCCCCTTTTTTTTTTTTTTCTTTTTTTTTTTTTTTTCTTTTTTTTTTTCCCCCCCAAGTCTATGAGTAGATGCTTCAGTTGCTTGCAGAGATTAGGCACACAGCAGAAGTGTTTCCTCTCTTAATGGTTTGGTATCTTTAGAAGATGACTAAGTTTCTAATTTTTTTTCCCCCACCCACTTGCATAGCTCAATACAGCTGAGCAATACTGTAGACATAGCAATGAAGATTAACGACATACTGGAAAGATTTTTTTACTTTAAAACTGACAGAAATGACATATAAATGTCTGATCCCAAAGCCAATATCACAGATCTATTTGCATTGGCAGCTGAAACCCAACTTCAAATAACAAAAACCCCATTAATTCCCTTTCTTGAAAACATTCACAATGAGATTTCATGTACACCATGGCAATAAACATAAGGTAGTAACAAATTACACTGTTGTCCATAATAAACTAACCTATAGATTGCACTGAATGTCTCTGTTGGGTATGGAGACATGCCCATTCTTTCTTTCCGGTAACATTCAGGTGGTTTCAAATTGTGATCCAGCCCAGCCTCATTTCAGCAGCTGTCTCTTGAAACTTCACAATACAAAAACCTTCTTTAGAGTCTCCAGTGTATGAAGAAATTAAGTTTAATCATGTTTAATACACAATGCTTACTTTTGAGTTGTCTTTCTGTCATACAGAAATAGGTTTAAGTCTAACATTTGTTACTCTGGACTCACGATTTTATAAGCACTGCAAGGTACACTTACAAATATGAGGGACACACAGAGGAAAGATTCTGAAAAGCTGAAAAAGACTACATGTTGTCTCAGATTGGCTCAGCAGAAATATATCCTATTAGCTTAATATGTACACACACATGCACAGAACAGAGCAGCTTCACAAAACATACATTTTAAGGTGCTCTGCAAGGGACTCTCTATCTAATAATAAGATAGGTTATGCAGTACCCTTATTTTATGATTGCCATTTATCCTGTGTTTTACACTGCACACTTGTAGACACATGCTTCAATTAGTGTGAGACAAATGGCATCATTCCAGACCCACTAAACCTCGGAGACCTATATTGTCATGCACACACAGCATGCACTTTACTACTACCTAGGAAGCTGTATCTCTTCACCTCCTCCTCCTTTTCAAAAAGAAGCCACTTCTGAATAAATGGGATAAATAACCCCCAGGCAGATACTTAGAAATCACAGCTAAACCAGGCCCTGGTTTATCTGTAGGCAGGCTCAGTGAGGTGAGTGCAGAGAAAAGCTGGTCTCACACAGAGTGCAGAGCTGCCCACTGCAGGGCTCATACTAGGGAGAGACTCCCTCTTCCCACAGGTTTGTGAGACAAGGGTGAGAGATACTTTCCAAACTGATCAATATCAGGCAACATCTAAAACAATCCCAGCCCTCAGAAATGCTCTGCAGTAACTTGGGAAGCTCCAGGAGCAGCATATTCTGCACAAACTTCATCTTGCCAGGCTTTGCGCCAGCCTGGGGATTTTTTGGGTTTGGGTTTGTTTTACATTTTGCTTTTTTCTTCTTGGTTTTTTTTTTTAATTTTATTTTTTTTTAATTTTTTTTTTAATTTAATTTAATGTGCTTATTCCACTTCTGATCTGGAGAGCAAAGTCTCCCCACAGTACAGTGATCCCCTGAATCCCTATAAACATTCTCACAACATCATGGCACAGACCTCCTACATGATGGGACACTGCCTCTCCTGTGTCCACCAAATGAGGCCAACTACTCCTTCATCAAGGGGCATTTCTGTGCCATGCTCAGCCTAGATCCATGTAGGAACTGCTCTGGGAGAGCAATGAATCCCCTTTATCAGTTAAAGTCATGCTACAGACATCCTCATACCAGCAGTGACTGCCCACAGGCATCCTGTTCACAGTGCCCTCACAAACAGGAGACACAACATTTTCTCCTGTCATGCTAAAATCACTTGCAGGCTGCAGTACATTTGACAAGAATAGTTGTGAGGAGCTTGGTGGCTGATATTTTGGAGCAGCAGCATCCTTAATCAGAGCTGCAAGGGTCAAATGTGAAATCTTCAGGATCCTCAAGCCACTGAAGACTGTGTACAGCAGAACCCATCCATGGACTGCTGCACCTCGGAAGGGGCAGCTGGGTTTGCCAGGTACAACAGGAGAACTCACTGCTCTCCCTTTTAGGGCTACTACACCTAAGCTGACCAAAGAACCCAGCTCTGGATAAAAGAAATACTGAAAAAGTGTGAAGTTTTCAAACAACATCTTTAAAGCTCACTATGATGCTGACATTTACATCATAAACAATTGTGGCATGTGTTTCAATATTAAATTTGCCTAGTAAGATGAAGAAAGGGAACAAAACAAGAGAAATGCTGAATAAAGTGATCTCTAGGAGCTGAGCATTGAGTAAATCCTGTCTGTTGTCAATTAAGTGGCAGTTTTACAATTAAAGTCTTTGATTTTCATAAATCTGTTGCAGCATGTCAGAGCAGAACAGGAAGAGAAAGTTTGGGGGTGGGAAGCCACAGAAGGAGGCACGATATTTCCCCCTGCAGAAGCCTAACATTCATTTTACAATTGATTCATTGAACAGAAGCCTCTTGCCACAGCAGCCACCCACCCAAGGATGACAAAGCACAGCGAGTGCAGCGATGAAGGCACAGCACAGTCAGGCAAGACACTTCACATCAGCCATGGGTGGCTAATGCCACTACCCCAACACCCACACCCTGAGCTTTGCCCACCCTCTTGCTGGGTGAACACAAGTTCCTTCAAACCTCAAGGCAAGGAAGACAATACATGAATATGCATTCAAACAGGAGGTTTGTGCTCCCCCATGGATTCCCTTAGGAATGAGCTTCCTGACACACTGCAAGGTGTGTTATGCAAAGAGAAAACACTGACATTTCATATAAAACAGTCAATCAGGACTGTATCATAAATATATAATTTCATTCTCTAAAAACACCCTACAATGACTGACATTATTCCAGGGAATTAATCCTGATGAAATTGTTCAGCTTTCCTGTCACTTGTGAAGGATGCAAGTGGTGAGGTTTATTCAGGACAGAGATGGACGTGTCAAGCCATGGCAGAGGGTGAGCTGGAGGGAAACATTAATGCACTAACTCTATCCTGGTTTTATATCATGAATGTCTCTCCCCAAAGCCCTCCCCCAAGTATGTAAATTGGCAGTAAATGACTGGCATTCAGAAACGTGCCTCCAAGCAGGTTAGGGATAATTAGTAAAGCACGTAGACACCCTGTCCTAAGAGCCAATTGTGACAAATCCACAAAATAATGAATCTCTATTAATAGTTAATGATGTATGTCAAGAAGAGCCCAGACTTTGGGCTCTTCCCCTTTAAGCCTGTGTGTTATCCCCCTGTGTTTCAGCTGGTCCAGCTGAATGCCTCCCTCCCCGTGTGCTGGCCTGCTTTGAATCCCAGCCAAGATGAAGTAATTGAAAACTGCCAGCCTGAATACTTCAGAAGTCTATCATGGAACAAGATTCAACAAGCCTCTCCTCAATTTGTAAATATGTTGGAATATACGTAGTAAGAAGGCTCTGATGTCAAACAAGTTTAAGCATTAGCCATGTTTCTTTATGAGTGCTACAGCAGTGCTTAATGCTTCAGATATTAAACCCTATTAACACTGCAAAGTTTCTTCATCCCTGTGTTCCTACACTGTTTTGCTCATAGATTTTTTTTTTTTAATCATTCAGAGCATTCAGCTACTGCAGTGATATATATATGTATTGGTAGTTTTAAAGTCATATTTAGAGGTCTAGGTTCACAAAACATCATATTTGTATGATTTTGCTTGACACAAAAGAAAAGTAGTTTTAGAAAGAACTTGTGTTTTGCATATTTTGTTTCTGACATGGTAAGTTACATATTTTGGGTAAATCCATATTCATGACCCACTTTGGGGTTGTTGTAACATATTAAAATACCAAAGTAAAATGTAAACAAAACATAAAACTTTGCCATGTGAAGAGAGACCAAGAGTAACAGTGAGACTTGAGACAACATTACCATTTTATGATGAATGTTTTTAAGTCCCCCTGGTTGTTTGCAACTTACTGGCTCTTGATGCCCAACTATTACTGACAGGCCATGTGCTGTTAATTGGACTCAAAAAATGACTTGCTCCAAAATTCATCACTCTTAAAAGCTTAGCCTCTTTGTTGTCTTCACAATTAATCTTCTTACTACCAGAGAAGCTGAAAGAGTTAACTCTACACACTGTGGGTCATCAAATTTGAACCAAAAAATCTTCACCCAAACTTCTGTCACGTGTGGATCCAGATCAGTGTTAGCTTATGTCCCTCCCTAATTATTTAGAAGAAGAGCTGGCAGAGTATTTGTGATACTTGATTCCTTGTGGCATATATAGGAATTGTGGGTTTTAATTTGATCTCACAGAAAAGGCAGAGTTTTAAAAGAGAATTCAGGTGATTTACTGTAATCAGTGGAAGAGCAGTGCAGCCAGCAGTGATAAAGAAGAACTTTCAAATTATCAGATTTTAACATGACAGGGTCCCTCTTGGAAGCTTTTACAACCTCTGTTCAAAGAGAATAAGGAGCTTATAAAACCTAAGCAAATGTTTCTGAGTACAGCCCCTACCTTTGTGAGACAAGGTTAGTGAATCCCCATCCTTTATTTGCCTTTCTTTGTTGTCTCTTCAGAGACACATCACTGCAAGTCATCGAACCCCACAGAACCATCAGAGCTAAAGAGCAGCTGAGGGTTTGAAAAGTGCCAGAGCATTAATTAGCTCAGAATTCCTGAATCTCCACTGATACCATGAAAGTTACTCAATCACAGGATGATGTGGAAAGCCTAATAGAGGCTTTATAGCTAAAGCACAGGAGTGGGAGGCAAGAAGTGCAGGTTCTATTCTTACTGCCAGCACCTGTATGCAGCCTCCAACAAATCCGTTTTCATTGCTCATTTTCTCTGTATGCAAAGTGGAAATAATTGTGCTCACAGGACTCTTCTTAAGCTAACTTCACCTCCATCTGAGAAGCACTTTGGGATCTTCAGGTTAGAGAAACCACTGAACTGTAAAATATAATTTAAAATATGTATTTTACTGGATGTGCTTAAAATAAGTATTCCCTGTGCCGGTGTAAAGAGGAATTTTGAGTGTGGGGATACCAAGCCTAGATAATTTAACTGTTACCTTGAAATGTAAAAGCCTTGTTTGCAAAGGATTTTTCAATTCAGCAGATGACTGTAAAGCAGCACTTCAAACAGCTTTGCCCAGAATATCTATTATTAGTAAACAACTGTGCCTTACAGGATTATTTGCAAGACTTTGCATTAGGTACACTTGAGGTAAGCTTCTGAAAACAGAGCTTCAAACATGTTAAAAGATAATATGTGTGCACATGAATAAACTTCTACGTTTTCTACAGACTTGCTTTTCTCTTCTAACAGAAACAACAGCAATTTCAGAAATGACATTCAATATCTGACTCACTTTTACATTGCAGAAGAACAAAGCACGGAGCTGGCCTGGCTTTGGCTGTTTCCTGTTTAGTCAGAAATAGCTGTTGGAGCTGTGTTTGTCCCTCACATCACACCAGCAAACAGCAATCCTCCCTATACACATCTGTCCAGTTGGTCCTGGATGTAAACATCAAGAAGTTCTGGTCTGTGTGACCAGCTCCAGGAAGTTTTATGTATGAAAGAGTAGGAGGACAGTTCCTGTGTGAGGACTGCAAGCAGGACTGGTGACACTCTACAGAGTCTTCCTTTCAAACAGATGCACAGATTTGTCTACTTAGATTGTGTTCATTGTCTTCATTCAGCATTGTGCACTACAGCTTTTGTGCTCATCTCAGCCTTTTTTCCTAGGGCCTTTCTACCCACACAAATGGCAAACATTTAGTAAATATTTGTTCAAGACTTCAAACATAATCTACTTTGAGAATTCAGACTGTTAGCTAAATTAAAATGTATAGTCTGCATGCAATCATCAGTCCGACTCCAAGTAAACTGGGGCTCAAAGCAGGTCAAAGTCATAAATAAATTCTTAGGTTCAGACAAAGCCTTAGTCATTAACAAGAGCACAATAACTGGAAAAAACACTATTATTTGAATTTGAATTCCAAAATTGAAAGTGTTGCTACATGAACTCATCTACATCAACAGGCAGAAAAAATAACAACAATCCTCACTTGCAGCAGCATCCTCTTTATCTCATGACTTTTATTAGAGGACTCTCCTGCGGTTTTTCCTCTTCTGATCTGCTTTCCCCACTCAAAGGGAGACTGAGCCATGCCAGGGGGTACAACAGGAAAGCTATGGCAGCCCTATTTTGCTGAACTAAAACCACTGCCTCACAGTTTATCTTTACTACTTTTGCAGGAATGTGATTGTCTGTTCCTGGTGCTTGGCACCAAAGGACATCTACTGCCACCAAAATTGCTACAATAGACAGAGACCCAAATCTACTTAGTGAAGGTAAATGTAACTGCAAGCAAAGGAAGATAAGTTACATTTTTTATCCAAAACTACTATTTTGGACTATTTTCCAAGTCTTGTTATATAAAAGCTCTCACAATGCACTTCCACCTGAAATCTACTAAGTTCAGTGTGCTTTAGGATTCTCCTTATTTCTTTTCTTTTCAAATCAAGGGAGAGACAAATCACCACACAGGACAGACCTGCAGCACTGTCAGTAAATATGGTGACCCACTGTAAGGGCTTTCTCCATTTTTGCAGTGGAAAAGCTCCAAAGACCTCTGCCAGCAAATATTTAAGAAATGTTTGCAAACATTCTTTTGCCTTTGCATAAGAAGAATAACAAAAATACCCCAAGACAGGGTAACAGCTATGCCTGTACTTTGCACATGAGCGGACCATGCAGGGACAGCTACCAAAATTCTCCTGTAAAAATCCTCTAGAATAAGCTGTTATTTTCAACCCAAGAACAGGACACAATTGCCAAGGCTACTTATCTTCTGCAAGTTAGGCAGAAATACTCAACTCTTTCCAGCACCCCAGAAATCCCTGGCCATAGAGCCTGTCTCTGCTTTTTCTTCTGCAAAAGTCCCCAGTACAAAACCACCTTTCCAGGAGGCAGTCTGCCAGCTGGGAACAGACCACAGCTGATTCCCAGCACCTCTGCCATTTTACAGCCTTGGCCAGCTGTTCTTGCAGGGCTTCAAAGACCAGGAAACTGCCATCCTGCTCACCATATAAAAAGAGGATATGCCCTCACTGTAGGGGAATTACCAGCTTTGCTGTGCTTGGCCAAGCAGTGTGCTGGCAGAGCACACACAGCCCAAACCCCTGTAAAACATTTGCTTTACACAAAAGCAAGCTGAGAATGGAGAAGTGGAAAGTGTCAGATGTGCCTGAATCAGGCACACAGCATTACCTTTATGCAATGTGACTTTGCCTCCTCCTGAAATAGGGCACAGCTGAATTGGTAAATAGCCTAGTGCTCACCCCTCTGTCCTTGTGTAAATTAAACAGGGTCCCTTTGAATGACAATTCTGGTGTCCTCTGCAATCATTTCTGGAGGCTCCACCTTGCCAGGGGACTGAGATTTCCAACTGCCATGCCATGAAACATGGTGGAGATGAAGGCAACTTGTAGGCAGTGGTGAGATACGGTGACATTGACATAGGGAAGCACCTACAGGAAAGGTTTTTGTGAATACTTCTATGAAAATTTTGCATTATTTGGTGGCAATTTGAAAATTAAACTACATGGTAGAGCTTTATTTTCATTGTTATCTTATAGAAAACTTTCCCTTGAAGTAGAATATTATTGGGTTCAACAGAATCTAATCTGGGCATCTGCAGTCCTGAGTATTAGCAGCTTTTATGATGTTGTGGATTTTTTTTGAGTTGAGCATTAATTAACAAGTGTTACAGTATAAATATGTATGTATTTCTTGGAAAATAGATCAGTCACCAGTTCCATTTGTGTTACTGCCCCTGAGCCAGCCATGCTCAAGATCCCACTTGTGTCTCCAGCAGCTTCTCAAAAGAGAGTGGTTTTATTGAGAAAATGTAGCCCAAGCTCCCCTGCTAAAGGTAATTTATTTTATTTTGATTTGATTTTCCCATGTCAGTCATGCCCTTGTTTTGCTACCTGCTCTATCTCAGTCAGCATATAATTTATAAAACTCTCTAAGAAGGATGGAGACAATCTTCCTCTTCCTGTTCCCTACAAGATGAAGACAAAGTGATCCTGGGTATAGGAACTCACACATGGTATGAGTTTCAAACTAGATGTGAAAAAAATCTGACTGATTTGGTAACATTGAGATTTACAAACATGTGCCCATTTGTTTCTGCAGTGCAAACAGCCACCACCAAGAACAAAAGGTTCCTTGAAATTAAAAAAATGGGATCAGAAAGCTGCTGCTCCTGTTTAAGTCATTTGGAATTTTGCCACTGGTACATCAGGGCTGAGATTTCATGCTGGGATCTAAATGGGAATGACCAACCCTATGCCAGAGGGGAAGCCACACATCCTTTTTTATTGTTTTGGTAGGCTCAATTGCAAAAAATAGGTAAAAGCAAGACCGTGCAAAAGTCACTCTGCCTCAAAGGTGAGATTTCCTGAGGAAAAAAAATGCTCCTGGCTCTCCATTTGCTACACTGCTCTCCATTAGCAGCGATGTGTCATGACTGATTCTGGCGCAGATGCAAAAGAGGGCAAAGAAATGGATCTAATACATTTTTCAAAAAAGCCAGAATTTCCAGGCTTCCACTCAGATACTGTGAGATGCCAAGTTTCTGCTGACCATGCTTAACAAACATGTTCTCTTTGCATTTGTCTGTGCCAAACCACGAACACTTTAGGTAATTCTAAACTTTATCTTGATAGTTATTCTATTTTTTCTCATTCATGCTCTGACTTATGTATGATTTATAATGTTTCTACTGGGAAAGTTTCATATGCAAGTAAGCTTTCCCTTGTGAGAGTTTGTGCATTACCATTTGGAGGCATCTTTTTACTTTTACTCTAGTAATATTTCCTACATCGATTTTCAACTTCATCATTACTGGAAATCGTCTAGGTAATAACTTTAGAGATGTTAAAGAGCTGCAAAAGCCTGACAAACATTCCATTAAAAATTGTGCTGGTGATAATTCATCAAAAGCTACAATTTTCTCATCCCCTTCTTTAATTATTACAGACTTTGCCACCTGAAGTTACACACTTAATTTCTAAATACATGATTGGCCCCAGCTCCTCTTGTTTGTGTTTTCCCCAGAGGAAGATGCTGAGTCAGACAGAGATAAAGGAAAAGAAACTTCTAACACAACAAGTCACTCATCGTGTTCAACCCAAGATAAAGAGGGTTGGGTTGCAACAGTCTTTGAAGATTTCTTTCTATCAGGATCCTGTAAAAACCTCATGCTGAGACTTCCCACAAATGGAAAAGAAATAGCAGTTTTATTCGTACCAGTGCAGGATCATCTCAGTGCAATGAGCAAAAATGAGATGGCAACAATGAGGAGCATAATTTTCACTCCACTGAAATTTTTTTTTTCCAGACATTTCCTACTCAGTTACCCTTATTATTATTATTTGTTTTCAGTCACTATTCACACACTGGGCATAAAGTATTCAACTTTTTATCTCTATATATTTTTACCTACCTATTCCTTTCACAGGTGCAACGAATTAGCCACATTTTCATTCAGTTCTTTTACTAGCATGTTGAATTTAAACAGAAAGAATTCAGATTACATGGATTAATTAGATGTTTGATTAAAAAAAAAAAACAACAGGAAAATGAGTTGCAGAGTATAATATAAAACACAGCAGGCTTTGACTTTCTGCCTGGAAGCTGTTTAAAAAAATAATAATAATTAAGAAGGAAATGAAGAGTACACTGTATTCTATGCATAAATAAGAGATATTAAAGGCAAATATTTGCTTTTAGATTATGATGAACTCAGATTTACACCAAAAAAAAAAATGGACTTGAGATGTTAATTTAGCTAAATATGAGCTCTAATCAGTCATTCCTCCTGCATCATCTTCCATGGCTATGCATAATTATAGTAGAGGTGCTTGTACTGTAACACAACCTTTCACTGTAAGTTACAGCCTGAGGATGTTTTCTCCCCTTATCCTTGAATCCCCTTTGCACAGCCCTAAGCCCCATCACACATTTAGAAGGAACAGTTCAAAAACTAGATGGAGTATAATAAATTAATCTGGACTTAGTGGGTGGATAAAAGGTCCAGCAGGGGTTTGTTACAGACCCTGGGGACAAGAAGAGAGAGGAAAATGGAATACTGCACAATGACATTAGTAAGGCAAACAGAGATAATACTCTGTGTGCATGTGTCTGTGTGTGTCTGCACAGTGCTGGGGGAAGGGTGGCATCAGCATTCTCAGCCCTGAATCATCCTAATGTAATAACCATTGAATGCTGCCAGCCTGCTTCCAGAGAGCCAAGCAAGGAGGGCTTCTGCATCCCTCCTTAAATTACCACACATCACCAAATCACAGACAGAAGAACTCCACAGCAAAAAGCAAACTGTGTTACCAAGCCTCCATTCTGGACAAACCTAGGGGTTTGAAACCTTTGTTCTCTGGCCAGATCTACCCAGAGAGGGAAGGTGTGCACAGCCTGCACCAACTTATTGTGGTACAACTTTATGAGAGGAGATGCAAGAATGAATTCTTGTGCTTTAGGGTAACAAGTAAACACCAGTGTTGGACACCAGAAACCAGGTTTGTCCTGATATATTCTCTTACATGTGGTACCAGTGCCACATCAGTGGTGAGAGCCAAGGTGGCAGCTGTACTGTTTGGCAGGTGCTACCACCTTTCCAGGGAAAGATTAAACAACAATAAAATTGCTCCTGACCTACCCATAAGCTGTGAAATGGGCTCTTCTTTTCACACAGACTTGGTCTTCCTACATGCTATGAACCATCTTCAGGAAGAACATCAAGGTAAAAGTGTGTGATTTGATAAAGGAAACATTTCAGAACGTAGAGAAACACACAGCAAAACAGAGTGCAAGGAAAGAAAGAAGGGGTTCAAATGGCCTGAGAATTACATTGTCAGAAGCCTGTAAAGCAACAGGTTTGGAAAAATAATTTCTGCTGATCCATTTCAAATTTCTACCTAAAATACAAAAGGTATGAACGAAATATTCCTGTCTTGAATATATATTCATCACAACTCAAAATGCACTTTGAAATTGAAATGAAACAAAACTAATGTAATTGTAAAACATGCCTAAATAGCAACTGCTCTTCATTCCCTTTTTCCACAGCTACTGTAAGCAAGGGCTTGCCATAACTCATGTAACTTGGGTCATTACACATTATATCAAAGGCTATAGATGCCAGTGCTTCCCATTTTACTTTTCCAGCAGAATTCTGGATGAAATCTTTAGACACAGACAAAGAGAGGTCAATCTTTAGACACAGACAAAGGGATACATTGCACCTTCTGCTCTACTGGGATCTGAGAAAACAACCTGAAGTGTCTTCTACCACTGCTGGCATTGACCAGATCCCCTTCTCATCTCTCCTAGAGCTGATGAGGAAAAGTGGAGACTTGAAGAATATCTTGGACAATACTCTTCTCTCCCCATGTCCCTTCTTTTCTAGAACAACTCCCCCAACACAACAGACCTATGATTTTTGAAGAGCAGTTTCCAAGTTTGAGCCTAGCTTTAATTTTAAAATTTTTTTTTTTTTTTTTTGTACATTCTCTCAAAAACTGCATCTGCAATGGAATTTTTAGAGTGCAAGAATTATGTGTGGTTACTGGCTTAATCTCTGCTGGATTCCCAATGGTCTATTTTTATCTCATGATCTCAGAACAATTTGGGATGTTGCACAACAATCAACAGTTCTGATGCAAAGAAATGGTAGCAATGCAGTTTTTCAAGTTAAAAATCCGGATATGATGCTGAACTGGCAACATCTCACGGGCTGAAGATTGTGAAAGAAACAGCTAAATTAGAGTAAAGGATGTTACCCAGAAAAGTACCTAAAAGAGCTAGAAGTTAAAATAAGCTCAAGGTTATCAGGTTTTCAAACATCTTACATATAATAAAAAATATGAAGATCTGTAATTAACTGGACAGTGAAGAACATTTCCAGAACTTGCAGAGAGAGTTCATTTTGAAGTCACAGCAACTTTCTTCATCTGCTGGGGCTGCATCTATCTGTTGCCAGAATGTACTTAATGCTGAGTGTCTCCATTCCTGCATAACTCTTATTCACAAAACACAAAAAGGAACACAAACAATGCTCTTCCTTTTATCTGCTTGTAAGTATGTTCTAGATTAAAGCTATTCTGATAGTTTAAGATTATTTGTTCAGATTGCACAAGCGATTCGGTGCCAGAGTTATTTAAATCCTGGGAAGAGGTACTACAATAGATAGAAATGATGTATGAATCGTACATAAATGATGATAATGGAAGGGCTGATTTAATAAATGGAAACTTCAAGCTGAAAGCATGAATGAGGAAGCACTGGATCTCCAGCTTCACTGCTGTGGGACGTGGGGTCACAAAAACTCTGATGGGAAATGCTGCATGCTGCCCTGCCTGGATCTGTCCCATGCTCTGAAAACTGGACACTGTTGGATAAGCTACTGGAGCTGCCACCTTGCAGATGAGTCTTGAGACTGACAATCTAATCATCTGCAGCACTTTTTGTAAAGAATAAGGAATTAGCTGTAGTGAACTGGCCTCATTTCAGCCTGCATAATTACAGCCTGTACACCTATGATTCCTTTGCCATTTCTTAGGGGAAAAAAAAGAACACATCCTTCCCTTGCTGTAAATCTTTTGCTTAGGAAATCTCAGCTGTAGCTGTAATCATCTTGTGCTTAAGTCTGATATCAAACTGTTAAATTTGCAGTGTACTTTGAGATCATTTATTCTAAATCTTAAGATCATTACTGCAGACATCTCAAAGGACTACATATTCCACCCTGCTTGTTCCAATAATGAGGCATGAAAGAGTAAACTGAGAGTTTGGTTTCTGATTTCTCCCCCTTTTTTGCCCTGCCCATTTATATGCTTTGAAAACTGAAGTCATAACACTGTCGGAAGTTTTTTTTTTAGTGGTTTAATAAACATGACATGCTTGCACTTGCTTTGCATTTTAATAGCAATGCAGTGGCAATAAGACACTTCCACAAACACAAAGCATGCAATTACACAGGGTTTTAAGGGCTAACTTTTTTGTCAGGCATATATACACACACATATTTTGAACCTCTTTTGTTCAAAACCTAAAAATGCTCTCTCAGTTTTCACTTTCCCATTATGGGTACCTGAGTGCCTTTCAGGTGGAATTTGAAGGGCACACTCCACTTGGAGCTGTTCAGAGCCAGATTTTTATGACTGCATCACTGTAGTTTGGCTTCAGTGGAAAGTTTCCAATGGCACCAGAAGAATATCTATAGAAATGGTCACGTTGTTGATCTGACAGTTTTTAATCTTTCTTTTTCTTCCTTGAACACAAGGGATCTGTTCCCTAATCTGCACATACATACATCACTTCACTTCACTTCACTTCACAGTTCTGCTTGATTGTATTTGTATTTTTCCTCTTCTGCCTTCTCTGAACTACTTCAGTGCTCTCCCACATTCCAGTACCCACAGTGAAATGTAATTTGAGTGTGTCCAGGGTGTGCTGCTGCCCTGGTGGGCCTGTGGTGTATCTGTGACCAGCAGATGGATGTGCCAGAACACTCAGAACCACTGAGAGCATCAGCGCTAAGAGCAACAATGGCCAAGCTTTTTAAACACAAGAAGTTTGGTTCAGGATTTTAAAGTCCCAAAGTATTGTAATGGCCTGTACAGGGTTTTGGTTTGACCCATTTTAAATATCTTGTGTCTATTATGTGAGTAGACCTTCATTAACCTGCCCTGAAGTTCCTAAAAATTAAATTAAATCTCACTAGAAAAGACTCAAGTAGTAAAGTGGTAGTTTTAGTTCTAAGGGATGTAACTTGTACTGTGTTATGCTCCTGATTTTGGGCCATCACCCCTCTCTCTCTCTCTTGCCAGGCTCAGGGTGACATTTCACTCATTTTTATTCAGAGGTAAATTGGATGATCAGGGACGAAATTAATTCCAGAGTCTGGCTCAAAGTGCATTAAAATAAACAAAAGGGTTCACATTAACTTTAGCAGAACACTTACGATGTATTAGTAGAGCACCAGTAGAGCACTTAGTAGACATACTAATTAGAGCACTACAGTTCACATAAGCCAAAATATGCACATAGTTTTAAAGGAAAAGCTTTAATATTCCATACCATACTGACAATATTTAATCTATGTTGATGCTAAGCAACATAACTTTTTTTATGTTTCAGATGTTAACATTCATAAATTTACAGTATAACACTGTATTCTGCTTTTGCATTAGGTTCAGCTAGACTCTTATCCTGACAAACATTTTTAAAGATTTCTCCTTTACCAACTCAAGAGACTAAAATCAGAATTTTTCTGCTACATACCTTCAGTGGTGTAGGGATTATAGGCTTGAGCAACTTACATTGTATAATAAACTGCCAAATGAGATGAGGTAAAACAGTAACTCCACAAAAGGATCTAATTCAGTGTACTTACTGTGTGCTAGCATTAGTCAGTGATTAGGTTATTAAATCCTCTCTAATTATTGTTTGAAGCTTTTCATAAATAGTTCTTTGCAAAATGGATCTTATCTAAAAATTTAATTTATTGGATGTTTACAGGCTTAAAAAAAGTGATTTTATGATACAAACGCAGAATTACTTCCTTTTTAAATAAACCAAATTGGTGCTGTAATTGAGATGAGCATGCTATTTTTTTCACACAATAATCTGATATGGGACTTTCTTCTCTCAAGAGACTTGCTTGATCTGCTCTTTATAGACATTCAGTCTCTGTAAATATGCTTTTGGTTTCTTTATCAGTAATAGTATTAGACCTGAATGCTTCAGTATACAGTATAATGGGATATTAAAGGGCTTTCTGTATATGTTTTAGACAAGCTAGTCTAATAGAAAGAAATGAATACATGAAGGATATTCCTTTACAAGTAGACAATACCATTTATAAGGATTTTCTTCTACCATTTATTTATTACATTTTTAGAGAAAATCACATTGCTTTCTTTCCCCCCTTTTTTTTCTCTCTGTCATTGTTTTCCTTTTCTTCCTGCTTGTACTTTGCTACTGAACCATCTGACTATCTGTGTTGCCATGGGAAGGACTGCAATGCCATAAATTCAGAGAAGATAAGTTCCTGTGTTCTTTTGTTTTCCTCATTTTATTCTTAAACAATCCTTAGCATAGGTTAGCTGCTTTCATAAGGGTGTTCTGGCACTAGAGGAGGATTGTAAAATATTCATTTCTGGAGAAGATACAGCAAAAACATTCTACTTGTTTCACAGAAAGGAACCAACCTACACAGGCAGAAGTCAACGCTCTCCAACTTGTAGATACCTGACTGAGAGCTGAGCCAAATTATGGGCACTTATCCATCTAGTCTTATGGTAGCTAACATGAATTCCAGAAATACTAAAAAACTGAGTTAAAAACAAGTAGAGTGCTGGATGCCGCAGAGGATTTGTGATACAATTCAGAGATTTTCATCTTCAAATCACTGATTAAATACCTTACAGGCTGAAATTTGCCACCTTCTAAAACCTTTAAAGTGTGGCCCATCTAGAGGGAGCCTAGTGGCCTCAGCTCAGTTGCCAGTGCCAGCTCTTCCCACTAGAGAAAAGAGCTCCCTAATGCAAACAGCTTCTCCCTTAGTGGGCTCCAAAGGCCAGAACATCTACCAAAAGCAGCTCCTCCAAGTGCCACTGTAAACAACAGACCTGGGTCTGTTCAACAGAAAACTCTCTGAGCCACAGACTAAATGCCTTTGGGCAATGGGTTCCTCAAGTCAAAGGGAATGTGCCACGGGGGCAGCTCAGGTACAGGATCACACACTGTAATGGGATCAAACTCCCTCATGTAAAGCCAGACCAAGTGCTTTACATGTCAGAGCAGGTCCTGTGTGCTGAACACTGCAAGGGCCACTCAGCATCACCAGCCCATATCCCCATATTACCTGCTTTTACCATCCTGGATCAAGACTGGGGCTCACACTTATTCCCTTGGGATACAATTCCAAAGCTCCAAACAGGCAAAATGAAGACCCTCACTGGTACTTGGCAATAACACAACCTGGCTCTACTTCTGCCACTGTATTAATCATCCAGTGCTGACTTGAGGAACAGCTCATTTTGACCAGTAAACAACAGAAATGTGATTCAGAAGATACAAGGAGAGACGTGCAAGGCTCAGGAAGCTGAGCTGAGACTCACCGTCCTGTCTGCAGCCACATGCTAATCTCACGTTTGGCTCTGTGCTGAGCTGCTCTGCTCAATATTTTGCATGTTGATTGGCTTGTTATTCACTTCTGCCTCTGCTGGAAGCCAGACTAACCTGTGGGGGAAGTGTGGAAAACAATTACAGTATATTGAAATGGTCATACGAGTGCAGTACACTGCAACACTTTACATAATTTATTAGGTGTTGCTACACGCACTGGCACTCACACGACAGAGATCTTAACAAGACCAACAAATAGGACAACATCTGCATTCCTGTAAGAACATTTCAGATGGAAATTTAACATTAAACCAAAAGTGTACTTACTGCAGCACAAACACTGCAATCAAGTGGTCTGCCTTGACTTGTGATGTATTATGTTAACACAGTTATGGCTGCCTAAGTAAAACAGAAATGTTTACAGCAGCGATTAATTGCTTGCTATTTTTGAAAATTAACAGTTAATATATTTTTTCCAAACCAATCCAATTCAGTGTTACTCTGGATTTTCATGCATCATTTCTTTATTTTTGTCCCTATTGTGCACACAAGGTCAATTAACTGGTAAATATAATTATTTTACAAACATAGCAAGCAGCAGCTATTATAAATAACAACTTATTTGCATATTTCCTTGTTTCTGAAGAGAACAGCGATGTTACAGGTCTGAAAATCTTTGCAACTCCAATACAGGTTTTAAGTAAATCTTTTGTTTCGGTAAGCATTCTAGTAAATATGCCATTTCTTAGATTAAAATCAGCAAGTAGAAGCTGGGTTGCAGATTTCAGAACTTGTCTCATTTGCATCTTCAAAATGGAATGGAACTGAAAGCTTTCAAGCTTTACTGTTCAACTCCACAATTCTGCTGCTCTTTGTAAATGAAACAGAAAAGAGATGTATGTGAATATATCACACATTTCAGGGTAAATGAGTTTTTCAAATTGTAAATTAATATCATTGTTTGTAGTCACCTTCACAGCATTTCTGAAGTTGAAGCTGTGAGCTGAATTCTGGCAGAATTTTGTGAAAGATTTGGAAAACATGACTCAGAAGATTTTTGTACTGGCAGACAAAGACTCCTTTCTGACTCGGTTTTTGATTTCCAGGGTCTCCTTAAATAAAGAAGATATTCAAGACTGAGGGACAATAGAGAAGAACTACAAGGATGATTTCTTTTAAAAGGAGAAATCAAAGGGCAGCACTCCTCATGTGCACTATATATGGCAATCTCTTTGTCTGAATATGGAAGGACTGGCTGGTTCTCACACACTGTGCTGAAACTGTGTGGTTAGAGAGGTTTTCCTAGACATATTTCTTGATGACAACTGCATGCTGTTGGATTTGTTTCAGTGGCTGTGAATCTGTGAGCCATGCATATTGTGCTCCATTTGCCACTTCACAAGAAAAAAAAACCATTTAGTGAGCTGATGGGAAGCAGAACACCTCGTTTGTGCTGATTGGGGTAGAGGGGCTGATTTGTAGATTCACACACGCTGAGCTTCTGGCACTTTGAAAAATCTACATTGGGAGAATTTGAGATTTATGCCCCAGCCCCAACGCAATTCATGTGTTGGGGTGCTCCTGCTGAGACCCACCAAAGGGAGCTGACGGCTGCATACAGCGCACTGGAAACATTTTAAAGCTTGCTGTAAAGAAAATAGAGCAGTCTTCGCCTAGCAGGGGGAAAAATCGATGAGTAGGCACTTGGCAGTGGTGGCCAGCAGGAGGATGCTTCTGATGAATGCTGAGTCATTGATTTCCCTCCCTGATCAGCAGCAGCTGCTCCATTCACACTGCACAGCCTTCTTTGCCACAACCACACGTGTCAGCAGGCTTCACTGTCATTAAAGCCAGAGGTATTAGCTGACAAGACACCAAATTTATGTATTTTTGGTTTCGATAGTGCTGCCTTACAATTTCGAAGTTGCTTCCCAGCTAGGACACCTAAAAAGGCATTTGTATCAAGGCAGGAGATCCAATGGCACAGGCAGCTCACAGGTACAGCCAGTATTTGCACGACAGATGTGTGAATGTCACCCAAGCCCTCGGTTTCTTTCCTCACCAGGCGGCACAAATTTCATAAACTCAGAGCACAGTCAAGCAAAGAGGCTAAGACATCATCTGAGAAGGTAGGCTGCAAGTCAGCACAAAGCTCACATGTTTAAAGGCAGAAATAAGTGTAAATATGCAGATGGGCTGGGCTCTGCTCATGTGCCATGCCTGCAGTATGTGGGGTACAACATGGCATGGCTGAAGACCAAAGCATAATTGTAGTTTACAGTTTTATGATGGTAAAAAAGCAACAGGTAAAACAGGTGAGACTGCACTGAATGACTACAATGAAAGTATAGCCAGAGCAGGTTATTACAAATCTCACCATTTGAGGAGGATGTGTATACCTCTTAACGTGTTCTATCATTTGTTATATTGCTTACACTGCCATAATTATTACTTAATAAGTTAATGTGTTTGTGTATCTGTTTGGATTGATCTCTGAGGAAGCAGTTTACATAAGGAGAAAAAAGAAGAGAAGGGACTGTCATGAGATAAATGCTGTTTCTCAGGATTAAAATCGACTGAAATACACTATTTATAGCCAGGCACTTCACTGCTAGCAGCAATGCTGAGCCTCCACATTTCAGGTTCCATTCATGGCAGAATATGCATGACTTTGCCTCAAAAACACTCACAGAAAAAGTCATAGGTCAGGCTTCTGTGCTTGAACTGGTATTTCAGCAAAAGCTCATGTTGCCAGCCACAAATCCATTCTCCCTTAACTCCAGGGGTGTTTGTCCTCTGAGAAAGAGCCTCTTCACCACAGTGACAAGCCTGGATTCAGGAGAGCCCACAACTGGCAAACTGTATTTTCCTAGATAATTCAGCTGCAGATTGAAAATTGCTCTTTTATAGTTTGCTCCCCCTTTCAGACAGCACAAGCCTACTTAAATTCTCTTGCTTTTTCAAGTGACCTCGTCTCCTGGCTTCAGTCAGTCCTTGTTAGAGCTGCATTGAACTCAGTGGTTTCAGTTTAAATAGATTTTGGAAAGTGTACACCCGTTACAACATCCACTCAGGTTGTAGTGCCTTTTGAGTTTATCAACTCTAAAATTTAAGCTAAACATCAGTGCCAGCACCTTTCCTTAGCCTTATCTCCCTACATTTCTGAAAGCCTGCCTTCATTCTGCTGTGCCTGGGGCATCTGAACAGGCTCCTCCTCATACCAGTGGCTGCATTAGCACAGAAGCTTTCAAGGATAACTGCTGCTCCTCAGGGAGCCCCAGAATAGGAGCAGGCAAGAGTGCTCTCATTCTTTTATTCCTTCACACATCTGGGGTCTGAAGTGTCTTAGGCTGTGCTAAAAATCTACTAACTTAAGAAACAAGCCTTTGGAATCAGATTGTCAGCTATATCGCAGGTAATGAGCTGTGAAACTCCTCAAATCATACACGTATCACTTTCTTTAAAATTGTTGACCAAGGGGATGAAAAATACAAAACAGAAATAGCAAGTGAACTCAAAAGTATAATGTGACCCTGTCTCATGTCTGAATTTCTTTGGTATGATCCACATGGACAGAAATGACTTGCACATTAGCAGTTGCCACTGACACAAGCAGCAGTGTTCTTGAAGATCTCCATTTAATTTGCCAATGATTTTAGTAAAATACTAAATTTGCAGTCTGAAGGCCGGGTTATGATACTGACTGATGACCAGGTGACAAGGAATAGAAGAGAGACCAAATGAAAAATAAAGAACACTACAGATACTAAATAATTTCATTTAAAGAACACTGTATTCAGGATAGAATTCAGAGAGAATAGAATACTTGGTGTGTAAAATGTTTTTAACTCCTATAACCATGATCAGAAGGGGATATGCTACCCATAAATAATAAATGTCCAACACAAATTACACATATTGGGACACATAGTCCAAGTTTTGGATAACAAGAGGTTTCATTAAATAGATGTTCCAATGAACAAGATTCTGCAACATTTAAATCATATCTAACTAATAAAATTAAAGATTTAGACATAATTAATATAGATCCAGATGTTTACCCAATTAAAATGAACAGGGTAGAAAGAATTGATTACATTCATTCCCTTATGAATGAAAATAAACATTCAGAAGAACACAGTGTTCTTCTAAAGATAATATATAGCTCTAATGCTTTGATGATAGGAATCTCATATTATTTTTAATGTAAGATTGCTACCAATCAGTAAAAATACATGTTATTACAATTAGTCAGATTGCTCCAATCAGCATATCAGTTGATGGAACTACGGCCATTTACCATATCTGAGAATCTGCTCATTATCTTCAACCAATGAGGAATATAGAATCAACATTGGTAAAGAGAGACACTTCCTTAGAGACACTATCAAACAAAAAAACTTTTTCAGATGAAAATCAATGATAACACTGCAAAGGCTGTCACCATCACCAGTACTCAAACAGCCTCAGTATATATAAAAGAAGAAAATTTATCTGAAAATAAATTCAAAAAAGGCTTCCCATTATGATGTGAAACTCTGAGAAGGAGTTTAAAATTTTTCTTGAGCTCTGAAATCAGATAAGATCCTTGAAAATAGACTTTATCTAGATGGGGTAACATTTGGAGTCGTCGTATTGTGTGTATCCCTTTCTGTTACATCCCTGAAAATAAAATCAGAGTACTCAAGAACAGCCCCAAATAGGCTGCCTTTTGGACACAGAAGACATCCTTAAAATATATTCCAAAAACTCTCAAATGTTCAGAGAAACAGCTGCTCAGTCTTATGTCATACCACTACACCGTTCTTGTTGCAAAAGATAGATACCTTGCATAATCAACATATTTTCCTGGCATGGTCTCCTATCACTCCCATTCTCACCCTCTAATGGAGCTGCTGCATTAGCAGCACTTCTGTTTGACCACATATGCTGAAGATTATTTTCTAGAATAGTCTTTCACAGTTGAAATTTCATGAATACTGCTGGTCAGAGCTGTCAGGAGCCTTCTTCACAGAAGACATAATTTTACTTTTAGCTGAAGACATCTGGTCAATATTTGTTAAACCCTGTAGATTGGTTTGATGATGTGGGATTGGAAACTTCGCTGATATAAAACTGATATAATTGTAATATACTCAGCAGACATATGCTGAATTAACATCAGTACGAAATATGTCCCTAAAAATGACAACATAGGAAGACATTAAGCAGGTATGCATCATTTAAAAAATGATTTAAACACAAAATCTTCACTTTCCCTAGATGTAACTTGGGAATATTCTAGCCCTTAAGCAAAGCTATTTGAAGGTACCGTCCTAGTGCAGATAAGAACCAAATTTGGCTCGATGTGCATTCACTGGATATGCTCCACCCTGCAGAAACACCTCTCCCCAATCAGCATGACAAAAATGTAGGACAGAGAGCAGACAGCACCAGTTCATTTTTGCTCACTTTTTCAAGCCTTCTTTGCAAGCATCTTTTCTCTCCCTCTGTGTATGTGCATGTGTCTACCCCTCCTCTTTCATTTCTTTTCTCTGTAGGGCATCGAAAGTGCTTTTCAGGTGGGAGGGCAGCAGTGTAAAATTGACTACCATTCTAGTCAATTTGCTTCAGCAGCCATTCCATGTGTAAAGCACTTTATAAGAAGGAAGCTTTTTAGACATGAAGACCAAGAAATCTATTCTTTTTCAGCCACGAAGTCCCTGTGAAATCAGAGGTTTCAAGAACTCATGCGAGGATAGAATTTGGCACGAAACCCACTGGAAAAAAAAAGCCTATTAAGATCTTGCAATCTGTTTCCCCTTGTTTTTCTTATTAGCAGAAGAAAATAATTTGTTCTAGAGAAGAAAATCTTTACCCAAGAACTTGAAGCAGGTTGTACACAGTACGACTGGAGCACTTTTCACTGGCTTCTACTGTCTGAAACCAAATTTTAGTGTTATTTTAAAATCAAACAGAGCCTAGAGAAATACAATTATCTGTTTACACCCAGCTCATGTGTCTCATGCCTGGTTGAGTTGATATCATCCAGTGATAAGCACCATCCATTTCAGTCTTCTGGTGTTTACTGGTTTTCTATGACCTTACATAACTTTTACTTAACTCAGTATTTAAACTGTAAAGGCTGTACCTTTAACCACTTTCACTTAATGTATTGAGGGCTAGTTATTGAAGACAAACACAATTGTTTTTGTTGCTTTTGATCTGGAAGGAAGGTCATTCTCACTGAAAACATGTGGTTGCTACTTGACATAGGCAAACCCAGCAGCCTTCCACATGGCCAGGACAACACCAGGCCAGTCAGATATTTAGTGTAACAAACAAGTCCTTTAAAGACAAATAGTCTCACTGATTCTTTCTCACAAATGCTTCAAGGCCATCATTTAAGAAAAATCCAAAACAACAACTCCTTGCCAAGTCCATCATGTAATCCCAATTATGGAAAATCTGCTACTAGCTAACCCAAAAAAGCTGGCCAAAGAAAAGAGTGTGCCAACCTGCATCTCAAAAATATGGATCAGGCCTCGGGAGGCTCTTAGAGAGTGATTTAAACCTACCAGTCAGGGCCAGCTCAGGGCAAGCAGAGAAACAAGTCTCCTGGAGAGACTCCTAAAGCCTCTCATAACAGGTCAGACGGAGAAGGCTACAAAGCAGGAAGGAACTTCAAGAAGAAATGTTGTGGCTGCCCCAAGATGTCCTGAACTATATCGTTCTCATTCAGACAGGGACTTTTTCTAACCTCATCTTGATGAAAAAAGGCAATGGTTCTACAGTAATTTGAGTTTAACTAGCTTTATTGTCAAAAAAAGCTTTTGCCTAAAGCCTAGCAAAACATTTTGTTTTGAGCTTGAACCACTCACTCTATCCTATCCACAAGGTTATTCCCTTTGGCTTTGCACCAGCTTTTTTTGTGTATTTGAAGACTGCTATCATGTTTCTACTTAGTGTTTTAACCTCTAGTCTAAACAAGCCAAACCCTTGTAATCTTTTCTCATAGGTCGCTATATTGCTTTGTTCTGGTGCATGTGAGAATTAAACCTTAGAACTTTTCACAGCTGTAAAAAAGAAGAAATACTTCATTCATTTTGCAGACTGTGCTCCTTGAGTTTTTAGAACTCAACATTTCTCCCCTCCACTTTTTTTTACACTAGTATGGCATTCCCCATTCATGTTCAAGCTGTAGACAGCTACAACCCTTAATCCTTTCCTTTATGACTGTAAATTGCTTGTTCTTCACTGAGTTGATTCTATGAATGATTCTTCTTGTCTGAGTACAGAAAATGGACTTATTTTAATTGCATCCTGGGGTTGTCTTTTTAATACCATCTTTCTAATTTGTAAAGATCCCTTGGAATCCTAATCATGTTCTCCTCTATACCTGAAGTCTTCAAAACTTCGTGGCATCTGCAAATTTAACATGAACATTCTTTATCCTATCAATGAAGTCACCAATGAAAACATTTAACAGTATCTGGCTCAGGACGAATCCATATGGAACCACATTTGATATATCCTTTTCTATTTCCATCAAATCATTGGTATCTATTTTTTGACTTTGGTTTCCCAGCTCATTTTGATAATACTCCATAGTAGATCTTCTTCTAGATCTTGTTTTTCCAGCTTGTTTAAGATAATGTTATGTGAAACAAGAACGCTTTAAAGCACCTCTAAAGTTAAGATCTATAGCTTCAAGAGATACTTCTAGTAGCTTTGTGCCTGCAAAGAGCCCTTCCTGAGCAGTTCTACACCCAGGGGGTGTTATCCATTCACTTGCCCCACCTTTTTCCCACTGTAAGGAAATCACATCCAAGGACAAAAAAACCCATTGAGCTGATACAGAAATTCATGGAGTTAGGAGTGATGTGAGGTATGGAGATCAAGTTATAAAGGTGTGCTATCTCTGAGTATATATATTCTGTCTCTGAGCATTCCTTCATACCCTTAATGGAAAAATCTTTTAACTAAAGATCCCACCTTTTAATTGTGGAGGGATTCTGCAGGTATGTGCAATAAAAACTGTTACCTCCCAACCAGTTCATCCAATCTAGCCAGTTCCATCAGTTTTACCTCCTTCACCTCTACCAGGGCTTGAGAAAGGGAGTATCCAGACCCAGACCTGTGTACTAGTTTGGCCCAGTTGGGTGATTAAAGGAAGGAATGTTGCCCTGAATTTCCTGGGTTACGTGCATTACATTAGGCCCTTATCGTTACTTTGATGTCAGTTTTTGTGGTTTAATTATACACTAAGAAGTATTTTAAGTAAGCTAGGAAGAGCTGTCCTTATGACTCAAACAGCTTCTTTTTGGCCAGCTGACTGTACATTTAATTAACATCCTGGGCATCAGTTCTGCAGTCCTACCCCAGGCAAATCTCCCATCAAAGTGAATGGGAGTTGCCATCTGTGCAGGGCTGAACAGAGAGTCAATAGAACTGCACTACAAGTTTGGGCAAACAGTCAATCTTTATGAATTTTTCAGTAAAGCTGTTAAACTGTTTTTAGATTAAAATATTCCTTTTCATTTGAAGAGATTAGATTTTTCCTTAACTAATATGTTTGAGTCTTTTGCAAGCAGGATATCGGTGAAAACATTAAGAGAGGTCATTTGTATTCAGTCTTTTAATTTGTATTCCTTCCTCGGTGTGGGGATATTTGGGCATGGTGCATCTCATAGAAACAGGGCATAGGTACCACATCAAGTGCATAGAAGAAAAGTTACTCCTTTGAGTAACTAGACAACATAGACAATTGTGCATGAAAAACTCCAGGTTGAAAGATACACTCCAGTCAATGCCCAGAGCAGCAAACATGAGGGTGTTTAAAGTTTGGTAGTAGGCTAACATTTCACCCATTGAAGTCCACGGTAAATCTGCTCTCAGCTTCATAAAAAGGGAAGTCAATTCTCAATAGTTCTCAAGCACTGTCCCAAAACTTCAAATTCTGCTTCTGGATAACCTTAACCAGAAAGAGGTACTATAAAATCAATTTAGTGATGGGTCACAACCATTTGGATCTTTCACAACACTGATTTTAATAGACAGCATAAGAACACAACAAATCCACTATGCTATTAAAGACTTTAGGAAAAGCTCAGTGGGGTTTAGAAGAGCTGAATCCCATGCTAACCTCTACCTTTCCCAATTCAATCTGATTTTGCTGATTTTTTCCCTTGTTAAACTCTCCTCACCGCAACACAACCTCATCCCTCAAAGACTTGTGGACTTCCCACACCAGTCACAGCTCTACTTCACTTCTGAGCTGTCCTGGAGACAAGAAGGTGCCTCTGGCTGAGAGGGACAGAGGAGCAGCACTAATGCTGGAGGGGGACAGAAATGGGTAGAAGACCGGAGAACAGGATATAACACTTCTCCTGCAGCATCAGGACAGCCCAACAATGCTGTTAATTCAGCATGTCTGAGGCACATCTTGCTTTGGGGGTTGCCTGATGGGTTTCTTTTATGAGGCTGGTGAAACCCAAGCAAAGACCCTGCCAAACTCAGAAATGTAATTTGGATTGAAAGAATTTGTCCTGCCTTGCCTCAGAAGGCAATAACCTTGATTTGCTCCCCAACCACAGTGGCCACAAGAAGTAGCAGTAAACTGCATCTGTGATTCAGGAGAGAGTAAAAAACTCAAGAAAAGAAAATCAGTGATGGACCAAAAATATCTGTACTGGAAACACACATACATTGTATCTCACATGTCTGGCAGAAAGGCTGTTCTTTGGCAGAAATAACAGACGCTGGTTTATTTTGTGGAACAGGAGACAGAAGAGACTTTTTTCATACTGAAATGATCAAAGAATAAATTTAGCTTTTAGTTTTCATGGTATTGTGTTTAATTGGGGCAGGGGGAAATCGGGATGGGGGAGAATTTAAGAATCTGGTTGTCCTTAAAGAAGGTTTTCAACGTAATACTTTCAGCAGTGAACTGTGCTCGGTAGAAATCTATCTTGCACTTGTCACATCAATATTAAATTATCTACTTTTTTTCATTTTACAAGGGAAGATGTGAGCAGAACATTACTCAGCTGTCAGGATACAGGGCTGTGCTGCTGAGCAGAGTAAAGTGAATATATTCTACAATGCTGCAAATCCAGCACAAAGGTACTGGAGGAGGGATTTGTGTCACCAGTTTTTCCCCCTGTGTTCCTGGAAGGCAGTTTTCAGTAGGCTTTGTTTTGACTGCTTTTTGCTATGATGATATTTAAACGTGATCAATGGCCCTTTCTTCTGCAAAAATTGTGTCTCCTGACTACAATGTTACAGATAAGGACTGGAAAAATATTTTTAGCTTTCATCAAATACAAACTGACCAATGTAAAGATACTACGATGACTTATACAGATGGTCCTTGCCTAAATACCAAAGGTTAATAAAGAACAATCCTTGCAACTCAATTTTTACTATGTTTTGCATGCATTTTGGCATATCTGAAAATTAGTAGGTTAAAAGAGCATTAGGACACATACTAGGAGCACTATAGATACTATATTCATGCTTCCCTAGACTAGATATATGATAAAACAGAAAGAAGACCACAGAATTTCCTGATAATTCCCCACTTTTATCTTGAAATCTGACCTCGTGGGTCTTAGACTTCACTGTAATCAATTTTCCCACTTACAAGAATAATTATGTAAAGGAGAGCCTTGTATTCCTCACAAGGACAATTTTAGACCACAGAGTGGTAAGATTTCCAAAAAATGCCAGAAAGCTACACCTGAGTGACTGAACTATGACCACAGAGAGTAGACAGGGAATATGCTTGGGGACAGCTAAAAATTATATTATAGAAAAACAAATGCTGAAAACCAAGTAGTTCCTGTGCCTATCACTGTCTCCCAATACATCTGCATGTCAGCAGTGCTTTTTATTACATTTCCCCATGTGTCAAGGTATTACTGTACTTCTGGGTATGGCAAGAAGTTGAATGAGAGCTCTTTTACATGAGAAAGTTATATAAATTGCCCAAAAAAAAAGTTATTTTACAGTGTGCTAGCAACTTTTCAATGTATGCATGTACTCAGTGTACAGCAGAGTAACCTCCCTTTATGTTTACTACTAGCTGAGAATATCAGATTGGGATGATAATACTATTCACTATTAGTGCTGTCCACATTTAAAGCCTAATATATCACCAGTCAGAAAAATCACAGAAGACAAACAAAAGAAAAGAAGAAAAAGCAGATTTACTCTGCTAAATAAGCAAGGAACCACAAAGGCAAAATATCAAATACCAACCCTGAGACGTTTTTCCACAAAAATACAGACACAGCTCTTAACTCTGTTCCTAACTCCCACCCTGGTGAGTCACTGTGCACGAAGAGCTGGACATCCTTTGTGTGCCAAGAACACGTTTAATCTAGAATCTGCAGACTGACACCAGAGGTGTAAGAGATGCAAACAGTGCAGTAACCCAGCTCATTTTCAACAGGGGAAAACACCAAATCAGCTGCCAAAACAAGTGCAAATCTTCAGTGTCATCAGAAAGTGCTGAACTCGGGCTGTGCCGTCTGTCCCGTCTGCTCAGTTTCCTCTCCCCTCTCACAGATTCCTTTCAGCAGTTGCACTTCATGTGGCCTTGGGTTACACAGAAGCCTGCTCAGCTCTTGTTTGATCTTGTTTGTTTACCTTAGTCCTGTTATAAACACTAAATCTGTTTTCCAGCTTCTGAAAAGTGTGTCCATTATTCTTTCTTTCCAGCATCCTGAATGCTGGCCACAGAAATGCTGCTGTTCTCTAGTTTCCATTTTCTCCTTTGACAGAAACAGCTACAGAGGTTTATGTGTAATTTGACTTCTACAGCTCACCAAGCTTTTGCAGTTCCTTACTTGTATGCTGAATATGGAGACAGGTATAACTTTTAGCCTTTCTTTTTTTTTTCAACTATTTCTGTGAAATGAAAAAGCAAATGATAATTTGAACCCAACTATGTAATTCATCTCAGCTAGGGGTAAGTTGTGGCAAAATACCTAGAGAAAGGAAAACAGGAGGCAACACATCTCTTCCTCAACCAGATGTTTTTTCTAGGAAAAAAATAAACTTCCATCTTTGAAATTAACTGTCATTCAGGAGGGTCCAGGCTGATACCCACTGTCCTGAGCTTGTTAGTCTGAGGATGCTGCTGAACTACCCCCTGAATGAGGTTCTGAAACCACACTAACAGTGCATTCCTGCACCCCCTCCAGTTTCCACCTGTGCCAGAGGCATATCTCATGGATGTCTGCCTTTCAACATTTCTCATTTAGCTGTATTCCAAAACTGAGGAGCAGCATTTTCCCTTAAAACAAAGGCAGAAGTTACCAGAATGCTGTTTGATAAAAAGAACATTCTTTTGTACTGCTGAACATCCTGCACTACTAATAAATTCATAATGAGAATAAAAGGTGTTCAACTCAGTGGGGAAAGGATAGATCCTTGTACTTCTTATAAATATAGATACATATTTTACAAAGATCATTTATAAGTCAGACCTAATATCTCTTTGCACTTTCTGTAGTAGAATATTGGAGACAATGAAGAGGATGTAATTGGTCTTTATGCCATACAAGAAACCTCCCACCTACACTCACTTACTGTGAGACTGCTAATAACCAGCATTCTCAGGAAAGCAGCATCTTTATCTGCTTTGGGGTATATTTCTATATGGAATATCAGGGTATTTCAAAGGCATTTCAAAGCCACACAGCAAGATCTCATTCCAACACTGACTCTGACTTTTGTGGCAGCAAGAACTGGACTCTAAGATACTGCCCAGAAAACTTTTTCAAAACCTGCTCTCTGAAATTCAGTTCAGGTCTTTCTAGTCCTTTATACCACAGCTGTCCAGAGCCACTGGACAGCAAGAATGCAATGAATGGATCTTCTTCATTATCAGCCTTTTGCCCAAGATGCTTTCCTTACTATTTGATTTTTCTTCCTTTCCATGCTTTTCTTCAGCTTAAGAGGCATCAGCTGCTAGACTATGGATGCCCAGGACCCAGTGTGGCACTATGAAGTGTTGTGCTAAAGCTCTGCAGGCTCATGTGACAGTAATTCCCCCCTCCATGCACATACAGTGCATGGATCTGTCTTGACATCCACCCTAAAATTTCCCAGAGCTCCCCTTCAAGACCTCAAGGGAGATATCTTCACAGTTCATGTGCCTTATCACTATTATTTTCAAACAATGGGGTATGTGGAAGTAAATGCCCTGTCTTCATACAAGGGAGACAGGCAGTAAAACCAGAGTGCCACGGTATGGATTAAGAAAAAGATGAAAAACATTGAGATAATGTTGTTAACCATAGCACTTGACAAAACACAGCACTGTCCCTAAAAAAAGCTCACCTAACACCCAATATCCAATGTTTTTATCTCAGTAAACAACATTCACACATGTAGTTATTAAAATTAAATTATTAATAAAAATTAGATACAGCTGAACTACAAATGACAGGACTTTCTCTATTCTGTCCTACTGATGTTATTATTGCTTGTGTTTTTACATCCCACTGTTATTTTTTAGGTCACATCAATTGTTTTGGAAAAGGACTGTATTTTTACTCATTTAAATGTCATATACATGTACTTACTTACCCAGTAAATAATAGGAAAAGTTTCTAATAATTTGGGAAATCCTATAACATACTGTTTATGAGCTCAGCTTGAAGTTGAGGAAGGACCAAGAAAAACATTGAAAAGGACATTTTTCCTATGAGGGGAAAAGTATTTTTTAGTCTGTAAAACCCCTGACACTGAAAGATGCTGACTGGAGAGGTCAGAGTGCCACTCTATGTTTGAAGGAGAGAGCCTTAGCTAAAGAGGTACTTAAAGAGAAGGAACCCACAAATCTTGGCAGGACATATACCCAAATCCTAAAGAATAACTCTGAGCACTGAAGACAGCCACAGAAAATGTCAGGGGAGAGCTGAGTGTTCTGTATGGATATGCCAATTTTTCATGCTAAAGCAAAGAGGATTTGCTCTTAAACTCCCTCTGCATGAAGTGATGACATCGTTGTCTGTGTTTGTGACACTGTGTTTGTGACTGGCTGTAACCAGTCCATCAGATGAAGGACAGGAGAAAGAGATGATGAACCTCAGCAGGTTAAAACTGCTCCTGGAACTTAAGGCAAGGGGGACTGAAAGACCCTCCTTTAAAGCTATGATGGCAGATGAAATATCTCTGCCAGAGAGGATGGCAAAGGTGGTGCCTGGAGCACAGCAAGTGATCCTGGGGAAAGTTTGGGGTCCTGTCTGTAGATCCAGACACAATCCAGTGAATGCTGAATTTCAGGAATTTACCAGAGCTGTGCAATAACCCTCACCAGTGCTGCTGCTTGTGAATGTGCAGAGAAAACTACTGTCCAGACACAGAACAGCACTTTGGAATAGCTGCTTGGTGTCTCCGGGAAGAATGGATGAACTTGAACAGCTCCACCTTCCTGCAACTAAAAAACATTCATGAAATTCAAACCCCACAGAAAAGCATGGATCTGAATGTTCAGAAATACTTGGGAAGTGGACAATTACTTGGCCATTTTCTATAAAGTTTGAATTTTAATCTAAATTAATGGAGTGCACTGTGAGTCACACAATTATTTCCCAACATATAATCATCAGGCATCCATCTCATTTGTTTAGGAAATTTTGTAGATTTCCTAGTGAAAGAAGAAAACTGTAAAACCCCTAATTTAACATCAAAAAGCCCCAGTGCAGTTCTCAGTATCACTGCACAGCTCCTCTACCTGCACAACACTGTTTGCATTTCTCTGGGCCAGCCTCCCCATCAGGAGGCTGTAGCAAAAATCAGGCTGTTCTGGATACTCACTGTCCCATCCCACAGTTACAAACTTCACCAAATTCAGCCCCAAAGCTGCTTAAACAGAGCTACATTTGCTGGTGCTTGTGCACAGCACTACTGCTATCAAGACGTTTGATATTGAAATCCCACATATCCCCTTTGTTCTAAAATAATTAGTGACTGTAATTTTGTCCCAGGCTGTGCACTGTCTCCTCAGACACCACACAGAACCCATGCCTGTGCCATCTGCAAGTACATTCGAACAAGGGAGTTTTGAGCACCTGCCAGAAAGCAGAATATCAGCAGAAAAAATACATTTACTCAAAGAGAATGAAAATTTGCATGGCAGCAAAAATAAACCAAACGTTGCCACCACCATTATGCTGCTGAAGTGCTATTGTAAATGTGCATTGATTGTTTGCTCACTGACAGCAAACAAGAAACAGGCTGCTGGTGTGAGAGCAGGATACAGGCTCTTCAAAGAGAAAAGGATCCTCTAAAATATCGAGTCAAACTGCTAGGAAATTCATCTGTCTATTTTTATTTTTTAAGTGAGAAAAATAAGTGGATTTGATAATTAAAAAGCCCCAAACAAACCAACCAATCAAACAAACAAGCAAAAAAAACCACCCCAAAACAACAAAACAAAACAACCCCAAACAGGCTTTCCCCAGGATCTTCCTGAAAAAACCTGCATTGCCCTTAGAGCTTAATTTTTTTTATTACCATCTATAATTGTTTCCCAGGGTGTAATCACTCACATGTAGCTGGAACAGTACTGACTGGAGAATGTCTCCTATATGGGCTTTATTTATTTTTTCCAGAGAAGGGAGACAGAGGCCTGAAGCCATGATTTTGTCTTCATTCTGTGTGCAACATATCTCAAGGACAGAGCACTGGACTGTAAACAAAAGGGACAGCTGTAAGGTCATGAACATTCCTGGAAGCCTATTATACACAAATACAATGTGGAAAGAATATGGAAATCAGACTGAGCTTTAGCAATATTCATTTTATGCAGAGTTTTACATGTTTCTAAGAACCCAAGCTATTTCAAATTCTATTAGATCTTTTGTGTTGTATCATTTAATGTATTACAAAGCAGCTTTAGCTAACAGCAGAGGTGGGGGAGAAGTACAAATCTCACAGCAGAGCAGAAAATAACCTTCTTGAGTCAAAACGTTGTCTTTTTTGGAACAAAAAGTAACCCTACATAAAAAATGGGAATTTCAGTGCTAACTACAGTATATGGAGACAAGTGAGGAAGTATCAACCTGAAAGAGATCAGAATTGTTACCTATGTGTTCTGTAAGTTATTTTAGTCCTGCCATCTTCCATTCTGCTTCTAGGCTGATCCTTTAACACTTGTCCTTTAAGTAAATAAATAAATAATAATTTAAAAGGGTCTTACTATTAACAGCTTCATGATTCCAGAAAAGGACAGAAAACCTTTGCATCATATTGGCCTTTTTTTGGTTACGTTTTGTTGGTTTAGTTTTTTTTTTTCCTGCACAGGGTAATATTTTCAAGACATGTTTTTCCCTGCATATTGTGCTTACACAGACTTTTTGGTGGTGCTCCAATAGAAAAACGTCTGCATGTGCAGTTCTAAAAAGCTTTTCAGCAATGTAAATGATTAAAGACACAGGGACTCAAAACCATATGAATGCAGTGAAAAGCAAAATCCCTGTTGGCTGCTGTACATGACTGAGTTATGCATTGCTTTCTCCTTATCTTCATTAAAGTTTGCACAGGAAAATCATTTTCTGTGGTCCCTCTTCTGTGTCAAATGCTCAGCCATATTCTCTGTCCAAAGCGCTCCCACCTCATGCTACACTCACTAACTCCTCAAGTTAGTATGGGGACTAGAGTAAAATTAAATGGATAATTCTAAATTCTTCAGCTTTTGGATTATCACATGTGGCTCTTGGCATTGCAATTCCATGAATGATTCCCCATGAATCCTTACCCATTCTTTTACTGGATATTATGTGCCAAGAATTACACAATGTCAAGTTAAAAAAAAAAAAAAAATAAAATCTCTCACCTGCTCCTAATAACTGCCCCTTCCTACCTAATCCTTTTGAAAGAAGAGATAGTCACAGTGAGCTCAGGGTGAGCCCTGAAGGTCAACAATCTTGAATTCCACTGGAGCAGCACAAGCAGCAAATTCCACAATTAAGAACTAATATAGGAATGTCAGAGTCCCACATGATTTCAGTGGTTGTAGTCGAGGTTCAGCTCCATGCCTGAAAGCCCTGCTTGTTAAAAATCAACACAGCAAACTACCCCTACCAACAAACTGGAGGCCTCTTACAGATGGCAGAATCATATTCTTCAATATTGAGCTAATATTTATTTGTTGCTGCAGCATCAAGTCTGTGTGACAAGCATATGCCAAAGTGCCAAGAACCTCCAAAGACAGCACCTCTTCTGTTCTGGTTCCTCCCCAGCTAACAATTGGCATAAGGAATACAATATTGTTTCTGTAAGAGCTGAACAGTGAGAAGTGACCTGCACAGTCTTCGACAGACGGAAAATCACAAGGAGAAAATTCATTTCTCGCTGAACTGCATTTCTCACCACTTTTTTTTCCCCTTTTATACCATTATAATAAAATATTTTCTATTCAAAGGAGGTCTCCTGGATCCACACATCACAGGCAGAGGCTAAGTATTTTATTGGCACTTTCTCCTTTAGCAGCTACTCAATCCAATGAATCTGTCTGTTCTACCTGCTCTGCACCACTCCCAGTAAAATGTGATCAGTAGATAAATGGGAGAGCAAGAGGGAGGAAGCAGCATCGATGGTCTCAGTGCCAGCAGCTATCAGCCAGGCAGGTTTGTGTGCTATTAGGAGAAAGAAATACAAAGTGCTCTTTCTGTATGCTTGTCTTTGTATTAAAGCAAAAGCTCCAGGGAGTAACTTAAAATCAAAGGCTGACAGGGCACAGTGAATCTGAACAGTTATAAGACAGCTGGGGAAGGAGAGGCACGCAGGTGCAGAGTGGAAGGCGGAGATGTGGATACAGAAATAAAGTTGAGCATTAAAGGATAAATCCACCTCATCCCTTCATCTTGTTCCAGCAGATGCTGGCAAACAGCTAAGTTTAGTTATTTTAGAGTTTTTCTGAACTCTGTTGAGATGCAAAATTGCTTTCAGCGTGTCAGAGACGTGTGTTTTCCTTTTTTTAATTGTTCAAGTACGTTTAATGAAGCCAACATAACCAAGCATTTGGAACTCCCTGCTAATATACCGAAGTGCTGAGGCAATCTGAGTGGATTTACTTGCAAAATAGTCCCTGCTTTATTTGCTTTCCGTGTTAAGAGTCCAGTGCCACAGAGGACTTGGCAAGCCTATAGTGCTCAGTGTTTATCATGAGGAACTGGCTTTTTATTTCTTCCCAGGACACAATGTTGATACAGAGTGAATTCAGAACTGAAACAATGCCTCAGGATGACATTAACAGACACTGCTGTGGCATATGAAATCTTTCAATATTTATTCTGTTCATATTCCCAGCAGTAACAATGTAGTTAATAAATTCACCTGAAGTCTCCACTAGAATTTTTCATTTCCCATTCTAAGCTGTTTTAAAGTGCTCCTGTGCACTTTACCGTAGCTGCTCTCTTTTGTCACAAATATGATTTCATCTTAAGAGTGGAAGAGTCTGATCCCTGTAGATCCCAGAATTATCATATCCTACATATTAATCAAAGTTTGTGAATCTACTTAAGATTATAAGATTAAAGTAACCTAAAAGTTTGAAGTATAAATATACATATATTTATTTTTAAAAAAGAGCTGGAACATGTTGGCAGTCTTAGAATTCACACTATTTTCTTGTTGGGTCAATAGAAAAGGATTTTCTCGGCTGATATTTGAAACAGACTGCTGCTAAATCCTGTGCAAAGTCTGGAATGCATCATGCCTACATGTGCTTACATTTTTTTATATCACCAAGATCGCTAATTACACAGCATCGCTTATTTATTTATAACTGTATGACTTTGATGCTCTGACGCCTATGAGATTCCAAAATCAAGTGCAGCTTCAGCACAGGTACCTGCTTGTGGATGTAAGAACCTGAGCAGCAGGGAACTGAACCATCTCAGCTCATTTCAGGAGCAGGTCCAGGGAGGTGCTTCTCCCCTTCTCTCCTCTTTTGGGACCTTGCCTGGGGTTCTGCACCCACCTCTGGGACCTCCAGCATAAGAGAGATGTTGGGGTGAGTCCAGAGGAGGCCCCAAAGATGCTCCAAGGGCTGGAGCAGCTCTGCTATGGGCACAGGCTAGGAGAGCTGGGGGTGTTCAGCCTGGAGAAGACAAGGCTCCTGGCAGACCTTAGAACACTTTCCTGTGCCTAAAGGGGCTACAAGAGAGGTGGAGAAGGACTTTAGACAAGGGCATGGAGTGATAGGACAAACAGGAATGTCTTCAAACTGCAAGAGAGTAGGTTTAGATTAGGTATTAGGAAGAAATTCTTCCCTGTGAGGGTGGTGGGGACCTGGCACAGGTTGCTCAAAAAGCTGTGGATTCCTCATCACTGGAAGTGTTCAAGGCCAGGCTGGATGGGGCTCTGAGCAACCTGGTCTAGGGGAAGGTGTCCCTGCTCATGGCAAAAGGTTTGGAATGAGATGGTCTTTAAGGTACCTCCCAACCCAAACTACTCTGAGATTCTATGATGATTCAATGATTTCATGCATGGAATATGGCAAGTCTTACTTTGCATCACACTCCAGGTTGAGATAAAAATTAAAAGCATAGACTAAAATCCTCTCTTTTAACTATCATACCCCCACTTGCTTCTGTGGAGCAATGCTAATTGCTGAAGAAGTGGCCACATTTTAAAATTCCCAACAAAAATCCACTGAGGGTTTCACCACTGGGATCATTGAACGCTGCGTCAGTGTGTGGGCTGGATGTGAACAAAAGGGTTTTCTTTAATACAGGCTGAAAATGGAAACTATCATTAGCCATGATGTTCTGACTGTGAGGCATTTCTCAGTGACAACTTTTACAGAGAGAAGTGACGAGATCTCTGGCCTAAGAGTGAATTCAGGGTTCTTTTAAAGCACAAGTCCCATAAAGGAGTGCAATGACTGCTACTCAGTGTCCTACCTGCACCTCAAAGAAACAAACCCACCAAACGTGTTCACCTCATGTATTCTTAGTGCAATATTTATCCTGAAAGAAAGCACTTAGGGACTTAAGCACATGTGTATGTGGTTATTTATATTTGTATAATATTTACAGGTAAATGTGTGTGGATTGTTTCACCCTGACTAAACTAAAATCATCCTTTAAACTGAGCGAAACAAAAGTTTCAGAATAAAATTTCACTGGGGTTTTAGGAACTGAGGAATACTACAGGTTTAAATTACAGCTTGGTAAAAGGTAATTATTCTTGAGGAGATGCTTCCTCTAAAAGCAGTTCCTATCTTAAAAAAATTGTCATATTATAATCTCTAAAATATATGTATTATAAATTTAAAAGACTATAGTAAGAACTTCATGTGCTCTGATTCTTAATTTACATTGTAAATGGATAAAAAAGGGGTGTATTGTGAATTTACATCAGGACAAAAATTATGTAAACATGAAAGGGCAATTTGAAGAACTGTCTGAAAAATTTCTGGAAGTTCTTATTAATCATATATAATCATACTTCTTCCAGTTGTTTTATATCACTGTGAGTTTGAATAGACTCAATATTCCATTTTTACAGACCCTTCACATTGCCAAGCAAAAGACAAAATATTATTAAAAATGGGTTCAAAACCACTGCAGGATCAGCGGACTTAATAGCAACTGCAAAACAACTGACATTTAAACTCTTATTACACTAAACCTCTTATATTTATTGGAAACATACAGAATAATGTGAAAATATTGAAAAAACTTATTGCAACACATATGTCTTTAAAAGAAGTTCTGTTGTAAAGACTTTTGCCTGTTGTGGCAGTTCTTTTCTCTGTTCCTATTTAGACCTTTATTACAGGGGCACAGCAGAATGCCAGCTAATGAATGAGATTTACTTTATTTTCACTGGTTCCCCTATGATCAGTCCTACATAACAGAAATGTGTTTTCCCAGCCAGGACTTGACTTTACAAAAATATCAAGTCTGCTATATGCTGGTGACATACTGATCCTGGTCCTTTTACATCTTCTCTTTAACTAGGTACACAAGCTATTGTTTTAATTGAAGAAATAGAACTGTTAACTCTAGGTTGTTGTACTCATTGACCTGTTCTCTAAATACAGGTTAAAATCTAAAGGTTTCTTTAGCAAATTTTCTATATCTATCACCAGGAATGAAATGCGTGCAGACTTCACATGTGACTTTCTACTCACTTTCAGTTTAATAAAAATAGAATCCCTGAGTGTTTGAATGTACAGTTCCCACTTTGTTTCTAAATTTGGGGCATTACTTTAAATTATTGTTTGAAGCATCTCTCCCTTAAGGAGATCAGAAGGAAAAAGGACAATGTCTAACTGTAAAGTCGTGATTGTGGGGGAGTTTCCTTTTACTTGGTGTTCTGCAAAAAGCTGTTTTGTGGCATTGCAGAATGCCATGATTTGTTGCATCTTACTGCAAGGTGAAAGGAAACCTCATCATCTGATCACCACTGTATCTTTACAAGCCCTGAAGATAAAGTATGGAAAATCTATAACTGCAATGTTATGTCTGTTGCTGCTGCGCTCTTTATTAATCAATCAATGCCTCTCAACAAAGCTCTTTCAGCCTCCTCCTGTAGCAGTTAGACCTATAATCAGCTAGACAAAAACAGTTCAGAGATGCATCCTTTGTGCTTCTATGCAATTTACATACACTAAAAAAATCCCTCAGTGTGCTATTCATAACATATTATGTAGTATAGAACACACCACATTATGTGCTATAATCACAGCCATTACTTAAATTGGCTAAAACGTTTTTGTACATTCTGGAGTAAATTTCTCTATTAAGACCAAATAGATTAGATCATTGTTTCCCTATTTCCTCCCTAAGTAAAACACAATTGTTAAATAAGTCCCTGACCTTCCTGTGCATGTAAGGTAGGATAAGAGTACTGTTACAGAAATGACTGTTGTAACCATTTGTAAACATTTGCACCCCATACACAGACACCTTCTGGCTAATTTTTAATAATGAAAGGGATTTTTCTGTATTTTCTGAAACTGAACAACGGTCATCAGTGGAGCAAAAGGCATCCTGTGCTGCATCAATAGGAGCTTCAGCTGCTGCCATTACCATGCCATTTCAGACACAGGATCGATTCACTCTCTCTGCTTCACCGTGGTTCTCTAGGGGCCTCCTCACCTGAATTTAGCCTGGTCATTTTCACCCCCTACTGTTTTAATAAAAAAGTCAGATTGGGAAGAGCTATCATTGCAGCTAGTGACTGCACACCAGATTTTCCTTGTTGTTGTTTTTTATTATTATTATTTTTATTTTTATTTTTATTTTTTAATTTTTATTTTTATTTTTTATTTTTTATTTTCCTCTGGGTATTTTTTTGGGTTTTTTTGTAGGTGAATAACCCAGAGGGGAAGGAGCTTCATTTCTTCACTTCACCAGCTCGTCCACCTGGTGCAGCCCCTGCACAGGAGCGTCAGCAGATGTGCAGTGATCAGAGCTCTGGGTCAGCTGCACAGAGGCTGGCAAAGAAAGTCATCTGTTAAGCACTCAAGGAAAGATTTATTTAGAAAGCTTCTGTAGGAGGCCAAGGATGTGGATACAAAGGGTGACAAGTCCCAGGTGCTCTACTTGTTTTCAGGGCAGGAGCAAGGCTTGCAGTGAGCTGGGTTGCTCTGGAAAAGAGGTAGGTAGAAGCTTGCAGGTATGTTATCTGACTTACAGAAATGCTGGGAAGTTAAAAACTCGTATTTTTTAGTTAAAAATTCATATTACACTTCTATAAGCTTTTCTGAAGATGTCAGCACTGTCATCTTTTCTGTCCCACTAAAATCAAACATCTGGCTGTTAGAGAAGATGAGAGTACCCCAAAGAAAAAAGAGGATGTTAAAATATTACAAGAAATGTGTCTCTTATACAAACCAAACTATAATATGCTGTGGTCACAACATGGGTTATGATCTCTTCAAACAGATGTTTAGGCATTTTGGTAAAAAAAAATAACATTCAGGACTTGCCTAAAACTCAAATCCCTCCTTTTATAAATACCTCTATTTTCAACTCCTTGAAATAAGTTGTGATGAAATAAAAATAAAAATAGCTAGAACAGTACAAAAGTTAAGATCAGACAGAGTTTCTTCCTCTGTATTTTCATGTCCTGCTTCCCTTAATAGTATCAGAAAATGTGAATTTGGCTGGTTCCTTTGAGAAATTCGTGGTGGCACATACTCTTACCAAGAGTCTGAATTTTTAGGAACCATCATAGGCTACAAATGGAACAATACACATTAATTTTGATTTTTTCAGCATGACTCTAAGGCCATTAACTACCTGAGTTCAAATCCACACACTCAGTGAATGGATAGCAAAAGCGTGAATCACCAAGCTAAAATCTAATTTTTCAGACACTAAACTTCCCTGCATCACTTATTAGCAGATACAAAGCCAATAAAATATTTCACCCTCCAATTCCAGTTTCCTGGATTATCATTTTGATCCTCAGTGATAGAGACTACTAGAGAGCACACCCCACAGAACATTGCTCCTAAGAAGAAATTCAGAACGTGGACAAACTGGGACAACATGCCCTCTAAAATATTGCTAAGCTTCCCTTCATTCCTGTAAGGTCTTAATCTCAGTTTTGGACAGAATAGGGCAGAATTTTGTGGAAGTCTGAATCCAGTTCCCTACTTTGTATTTGAGGTCCATATTTACTGATGCAAATACAGCACCTGAGTTTTGATTCAACTTAATCTATATATCCATGTCATTCTCACAGCCCAGCACAGGCTGTATGGGGGAGTGTGGCAGTCAGACTGTCCCTGAGGGTGAGCTATATTGGATGTAACATGCTCCAGAGAGCTGTATGCAGTATCATGGCATCAAACACACAACTGGATTAGCAAATCTCGTTGGACAAGTCTGGAAACCACAACAGATGCTGGCAATCACTGAGACAGAGCTGGAGTGCAGCCTCACCCTAGGTGTCTGAATTCTGACAGGGACTGACCTTTCACAAGCTTTTTTAGATAGAAACAGTCAGAAGATCTTTTCTGTTTGTCTGCTATCAAATAAATAGGTCTTAACATGGACAATATTGTAGCAAAGATATCTAGCTGTGTCAGTTCTTTCTATGAGTAAAAAGCCTCCCACCAAAATAGGGTGACAGAATTAAAAGAAGATCACTTCTCTCAGTTATGTGATTACCAAAACTGAGAGAACCTCTACAGCAGACTGTGCTGCAGGCCTCAGGAGTCTGCAATCACTCAGAAGTTAGCTGGGAATTTTAGATTAAATTTTTTCTGTAATCTTCTTTTGTCAAGTATTGGTACAGTTTGCAGTTAATGCAAGAATCAGGTTGATTTGACAATGTACCTGAACATGGCACCACAAATGTGCCTTTTTACCACTTTTATTTACTTACCAATTTGAAACTGTGGTACACTTCTGCAGGTGTGTTTATGATGTCTCCAGCTGGAGAGGGAGCTGACTGACTTGTTGGCTTCTAACAACTGACTAACTCAGTTAGCACTCTCCTTCAGGCTTGATGTTTTAAAGAGTAGCTAACATTCTTCCTTTTCCAGTCTCCTCTAACTCCCTGTTCATCACCCCAACCCTCACCTTTTCTCCTTCTCTCAGGAGCAAAGGCTAACAGAATTTATATTCAGCATTTTGTCACACAGCAGACATCTATTTTTCGCTTGTCAGATTGGCCAAAATTAAAGCAAAAGCATGTTAGTATCTAATCAACTAATGCAGATTCTCTGAGTCAAATCGTTATCAAAAATGGATTAGAAAAAATACTAGAAAATTATTGAAGTAAGAATACTCGGGCTTGGGTAACAAGGGACAAAAATTCTGCATATCCATTAAGGATTTTTTTTCCTTAATAAACTGGAACAAGGCAGAGGATGGGCACAGCTAAAAGCACATTGGAAAAATCAATAGCCATAAACAGCAGATCCTTTTTAAACAAATCTAACTGGAAAAAAACCCTGAAAGTGAATAATTCTTTATCCTCCAATAAAGAGCTAAAAATTTACATGTGCTGCCAGATTGAATAGGATCTACCATATTTAATATATTCTGGGTTATATTTTGCCCTAGATGAATCAATTAGAGGCAGCCATTCCCCAAGGTGAAAATATACATTAAGAGGAAGAGATACCATGCCAAACAACCCTTCATTTATTTGAGTAGTAGTAGAAATAGCAGCAGTAGTGGTGTTTTCCCTTGCTTGCAATGACTATGGGTGGGTTTTATCTGCAATGAAACATCAGTATGTGATGTAAGAGTTGTAAGAAACCAGGTGACACTCCTCCCTGCTTGATAACACAGAGCTCACTTTTCTCTTATTGATTCTCCCACATAAGTGGCCTGTATGGAACATAACATGCTGCTTAGATTATGCTCCACAGTGCTTGAAAAAGAGCGAGCCCAGGAAGCAAAAAGTTCCCAGCTGCATAAACAATCATATCCAGCTCACTGCCTGATATAAGAGTGAAACAGCTGTATTAGCCTTGGCAGAGAATTGTTTCAGACACAACTGCACTTGATTTATGTAGGGGATCCATGAACATAAAGCCAGACTTGAATTTCTAGGAGTTGATATGGTCAGACTCACTTTTGCTGTGCGCAACCAAGGTAAAGCAGCAGCAGACTGGACTGGACTGGGCACTTTTGCCCATAGTAGAGTCATTTAAGAGAAGATGGTTATTTTTCTCTTTTACCAAAGGCATGGGTTGCAGTAACACCTTTTCTCAGTGATTAAGAGAGCAGAAGGGGGTTTGATATTTGAAGATACACAAATCACAGTTGTATCAATTTTAGTTAGACTGAACCATATTTGGGTGGATGAGTTGTGACAAACTACATCCCTTTAAGGACCCTGTACTGTCCATATTCCTCCACAGCAGTGACTTGCAGCTCCACCCCTGCCATTCTGCTTTCTGTCCCCACAGCTGCACAGTCTCCAGATGACACAGCACTCCAACTTCAGAAATGCCCAATAAAACCATGAAGCAAAACTTTCTAGCCTGTCTAGCCACCAAGTTTATGAAAGCAGGTTTTCAGAGCTGACAGTTCTCTTTGATATTAATAATGTCTCCAGGAGCACAGGGACACGTGTGACTAAATTCTGAGAACTTTTTCTACCTAACAAGGTAACACTTTCCTAAAGAAGGAAAATAGTTTTATTTACTCTCTTATAAAACTACATACTAAAGCTGAAATGACATTAAGCAGTTTTTAGGTTGTAATTTTAGTAACCTCTGTAAAGGCTGTAAAAGCAACACAGCCAAGCGTCTTTTTGAATTTTAAATAAACTATAAACAGAAGTGGTTTAAAGGTCAAAGATTCTGGCAAAACAAAGGAGTTCAACTTCCAATGCACACTGCCTAAATGCACAAAACTTGTTTATATGTATAAAACAAAATTGAGTTATAATAGTTAATGGGGTGGGGAATTTAAGAAAGGAGGGGGTTAATCTCTGTATTCCAGGCATGAATTAACCACAAAAAAAACCACCACAGAGTGGGTGAAGCATTTGTAAGTATTAGCTGCTCCCAGAGAGAGAACACTGAACTCAGTGGCTCAGTAAACCTGTCCCACAAGGCAACTCCTTTGTTCCCTCTCACAAAGCACATTTAAGCACGTTTTTTTATGCAGGATTCAGGATTTGGTTCTGGTGTTTTAAAAGTGGTAAAATGTTTGTACCATATTGAATCCCATCCTGAACTCAGCACTCCTGAGAGTCAGGAGTCCTGGGTTCTGTTCCCACGTAAATTCTCAATTTCCACACGATCTCAGGCTGGTCACCCAATCTTGCAATCCTTCAATCCACCAGCCTGCAGTATGGTTATAATGGTATTTGTCTGTGTGAACAAGATATTTTAAGACTGAGCATTTGCAGCACGGTTTAAGAGACTCAGATGAAAAGTATTACATAAATCCAAAGGATTTAATGCTTAGGGAGATGAAACATGAAAAATTCTTTTCGGTTATTTTAAACTATTGACAAGAAGAGTTTTTAAAATTTTGTTCAATTTGAACATATATTTACGAAAAAAGGCTTTTGGGGTAAAAGTTTTGAATTCTTTTTTGATTGCCCATTTTTAACAAGTTTGCTTCATTTGCAGGGATGAGAGAGCAATTGAAATGAAACTGTAAACCAACAAAAGTCAGAATATATTGTAGATGTGTACAAAACCTACCAGTTTACAACCTGCAAAAGCTTCCATTCAGAAAGGAAGGCAACCTGCCACACACTGCAGAAGCAATCCATTTTGATAAAATGCATGTCTTTGTGAATCATAAGCAGACTTTCCACAAAACTGTCTCTCTTTTTCTCCTGATTCCCTGCAGACGTGTGCAATTTTCACTGCCTGTCAGTTTATCAAAAAGACCAGAGCATCAAATTTCAGCTCTGGATTGTCAGGTCTGATCCCTATTTCCTTTCAAATTCCAAAATACTGACACATTGATTGGAGTTCACAGTGTCAGACAACAGCACTTAAGAGACATTTTTGCTAAAATATAGCTTCTGATCTATCTTTTATGTTGGGTTGGGTTTTTTTTTTTCGTTCCTTTTGCAGCCTCAAGAGTATTGATCTGGGACTCATTAATATATGATTTTCACCAAGTAGTAAGCAATTCCCTCCAACAAAACAGTTCTTTTGTACAACCCTTTAAAAGGGGGCCCATCAGAGGGGATTGAGCTAGCTTATTTAGCTCGCCAGGACATCCCCCTCACACTTCCATGAACTGCCTGGATTTTTAAGTTCCCAAATGTAAGCAAGAAAGATCTACCACAAGTGCTCACAGCTACACAGAGTGCTCAGGGTATTGCAAACTTAATATTATGTAAAAGTAGTGACCCCTAGCAACAAACATTTTATACACATACACACACAGAGAAAAACACTAAATCTTATCTGTAAAGCATCTTTAGCAAACACATTATCAGAGTAGATTTTCTCCATCAGAGAAAATAGGAATAAAGTCTCCATACGGTGTATTGATTCTGACACAGGGTCCTCTCTAAAGTGTGGATCTCTGAGGTGTTCAAAGAGTCATTCTGTCTCCTGGACAATTGTCCTTTCTCACTGGAGACTGTGAGTGTTGGACACTGCCCATACCTGTAATTCTGAGGCAGCAGCAGCACTTGGGGTACTGCAGTAGCTCCACAAATTGCATAACAATGGATTTGAAGCACTCTAATTCCCGTGTACACTGTAATTTAATGGAAATGGTTAATTCGATTCTCCTTCAAGTGTGGAAAGCAGAGAATGGTGCAGTGTTTCTCCAATTACACTAAGTAAGCTCACTTTTTTTCCAAAAGTGCACACTGAAGGGGGGTTTGCTTCCTCCCTCCCCCCACCAGTATATTTAGCAATTTGTGCAGACTGTGTTTATTTGGTTGTGATGCAGAATGGAAGATTTGTTTCTGTCTTCCCCTTCAGAGAACACACTTTTCCTTTTCCTTAAATTTTTCATACTTAAACCAGGAATGCTTCAAGGGTAATTCTTCTATATAAATATACGTGTGTTTTTTAAAAGTGTGTGTATCTGTATATATGCACATACACAAATATTTAGATCCAACAATCACCTTGTTCTGGAATTACCATAGAGGGAGCAGAAAATTAAATATCTGTTCCACCATACTCTCAACTGGGCTTCTCCTTCCAGGGACAAAAATTGTCAGGGCTATTGTTAAACTATGGTCAGACATGGGAGAAAGATGGACAGGGTAAATAAACACTGCTTGTACTCACTGGATGGAAACTTGCAGAAGCTTCTCAATAATGTTTGAAAGGAATGAAGAGGAAAAGTAAATGGGAAGTTGTACAGATTTTGAATTGGGATTAAGGATCAAAGAATAAGCAATCTCCAGATCTTCCAAAGATGAAATAAAACCTAAACTAATATAAAATAGATCTACTAAATTCTTTATGTTAAAGCAAAAATTGACTTACCTAAAATTCTTTGCAAGATATCTACCCCCTTCAAGAATGTTGTATGAAAAGTTACATGACTTTTATCACGTTCATTCTTAAACCTTTTCATATCTGACTGGTGATATGAAAAGCTTTTGCACTATCCTTATCATTATTTTTTTATTCATGTTAATTTCAGAGAGCTTCAAAACATGAATGTTATTAAAAAAATGAATAATAGGGAGACATTCAAGGTGGGGGAGGAGAAAACAATACAATATTACACCTGTTCTAATTGGTTAAATCCTAAATTTCCAAAAGCAGAAATGCCTTTGTCAAGCACCCGAAGGTAGAATGGAGAAAGATACTCCACAGGCAGCTCAGACACACCGTGCAGCCAAGGGAAAAGATGTATAATTAACTGAAGAGGAGCCTGAGAAGTTGTGCTGGCAGCACACGGAGTTGGTGGGAGCAGATTTCCTTCTCAGGGAACTGACCTACATTCACTGCACGAGCTGGAGCTGCTGTTTGCTCCTCTCACCAAAGGGGATGGCTGCTCTAGGGCTCCCAGATAACACTGGTTATATCCAGAAGAGCCATGCACAGAACAATGAAACCATGGAAAGTGAGTATCTAATTACAGGGATACATGAACCGTTTCTTGTTAATAGACTGTATTTGTTTATTGTGTACTCATTATAACATACACAGCTACATACACTAGCTGAAAGAGCTGGTTTTCATTTTGAGGCATGAAGGAAATTGTAAAACCTGTGATGGCTACAAGAAATCCTTTTTCTGTTCTTTTTGCTATGCTCTTTGTTTTACAGGATCTAAAATACTTTGCTTCTATGTGAATATGGAATAGAAGGGTAAACAGATGAGTGAAAATACAGAATATGTGCTGTGATGTTCCCCCTTTATTACAGAACCCTATCTTTATGCAAGTAAATAAATACTCTCCCAAAAAGGTAAGAATGCCTTTGGCTAAATGAAGGATTGGTTATGAAGTTTTCAACATTATTACTTCTGATCCATTAGCACCTGAAGGCCAAGCCAAGATCAGTGTAGAAGTCTTGTTGACAAATCATTTACAATTTAGTTAATTAATACCAAAAGAAAACCAAGGCACAGAGAAGTTGAGTGACTTGCTAAGGGTCATAAAGTAGTTGAACAGCAGAGGCAATAAAAGAGCCCAAGTTGACTTTCAGCCCACTTCACTTCCCACTGTGCCTTTCACCCTGCAACACACAAGGCCAAATTTTCTCCATGTGTTACTTGCTCTGTCAGATAAAAGTATAAACTGGTGAAAACAACATGGAATTCTTCCTACTGGAATTAACTGGCACTGGTATTTCATTTCTGAGAGGATTCCATCATTGTCCTGGATTTGTGAGATAAGAATGTATTCTATTTGCCATCTGTTGGAGGTGGGGGGCAGTTATCTTATCTCTTCCAAGAACAATGTCTCCCTCCGGGGAGATGTCTCCTGCTAATGGGCCATTAAGTGACTCACTGCATGACTGATAAGGTACATCATCCCATTGTGAGATGCTCCACCCAGAAGGAGGAACCAAGTATTCCTACCTGCATAAAATAAGCTTGGTCTAAGCCATCGGCCCCAGTTTTCTTCACTGGATTCCCAGAGGAGCAGCCATCTTCGCTGGATTCCCAGAGAAGCAGCTTCTTCCCTGCTGGATTCCCAGAGGAGGACCAGGCCCATCTACTCTATCACCAGACCTTCACAGAGAACTATACCCTTCTACAGGATCTCTGCTTCAGCAGCATTTCATCTGCCACTGCAGGAGGCACAGCCACCATCCAACTGGACTTTTACCAACACCCTGACTCATCAGGGTGTCAGGTTTTCTGACTGTATCAGTAGTTTTGTTTGTACTAATTACATTTGTTGTTCTTTTTTTTCTATTTTAGTTTTTTCTAGTAAATAACTATTATTCCCATTCCCATACCTTTGCCTGAGAGCTGTTTTTTTTTATTTTGAAATTGTGGTAATTCGGAGGGAGAGAGGGGGTTTACCTTTCCCACTTCACAGGAGGCTTTTGCCTTCCTTTACAGACTCCTGTCTTTTCAAACTAAGACAGATCTTGGCGCCCAACGTGGGGCTCGAGGGCATTGAAAGGAAAAAGGGAATAATAGTTCTTAAGTAATCTAATTGTGTGTACTGATATAGAAACATCTTTGAGTGTCACCATGTGGTCTAGCTTACCTTGGTTTGGGTGGCACGTGATCATGGCTGTATTTCTCCCATTTGCAGGCCCTTATCTAGATATGGGTCCTATAACTAAGGCTACTGTGGCTGTTATCCAGTTTGGCTTATGAGTCAATAAGGTAAGGAATTCATGGATCTTTAACTTCCTCTGGAAGGCAGGTACATGGATTCAGAGCTATCATACACTAACTGTGTGTTTTTGGGGTTACCTTAATAATGGTACCTATTGTGAAAAAATGACACCAGGGGAGATTTTCTCCCAACCTTTTAACCATCTTTTCAGGTCTGCTCCACCAGTTTTTGAAGGGTTAAGATCCACTCTGAATGCTAATGATGTCATACAATGGGTGGTGTTGTTGATATGCCTGTTATATTTAGCACTCAGAGATAAAGAAAGGTTAACATGGAGAACTACCCTGACACCTGCCCCAGAGACTAGAGATGCTGCTGTTCCAGAGCCTGACCCTGCCCCACAGTCTGTCTCAGAAATGAACCACCCAGATTGAGTGGGGGTTCTGGTTAAGGAGATACGTGAAATGAGTCAGATGCTGAAGAAGTGCATTTCCCCAGCTATTGAGAAACCCTCACTTTGCCTTCAAGAGGGACAGCCAAATAGTACAGCAGTGAAACCCACAGGTGTTACAACTGTCCAGGGTCCAGCCGAACCACAAAGGCAGTCACAGCCAGCAGCAGTTGCCCCGGTAGAAACAAGGAGGTCTAAGATGAAAGCTGAGCACCCAGATAAGGATAGGAATGGAGGAACCTCACAACCCACAGGGGAGCCAGAGGTTGCAATCATCACCAAGTCCCTGAAGTACGAAAGTCTCCGTAACCTGCACAAAGACATTGTGCGACGGGGACGTGAGGCTTATACTACCTGGTTACTCCGGGTCTGGGATCTTATGGGTACAAGCGTGCAGCTAGATGGTGGTGAGGCAAAGAACTTGAGACCCTTGACCCAGGACTCAAGTATGAATCAGATTTTTGTAAAGGAGCCAGGGTCTCTTTCTCTCTGGGAGCAGCTTTTAATGAGTGTCAGAGAGAGGTTTGTCCACAGGGAAAGAATGCAGGAGCACCACCATAGGATGCGCTGGAAGACCCTTGAGGAAGGGATCCAACAGCTGAAAGAAGTAGCAATATTGGAGGTACTCTTCGGGAGGGATGAACAGCATGACAATGACCCCGACAAAGTCAGGTGCACAGGGCAAATGCTGTGGAGCCTAGCAAACCTTGGGCCATCTCAATACACCACTTTTATTGCAACAATTGATGCAGATACTAACCGAGAGACCGTGGGTTCTGTTGCCAACAAGCTGAGGAATTATGAGAGCATGATCAATGGCCCAATGCAGACTCATATCTCAGCTGTGATTAAGGAGTTCAAAGAGGAGATGAGGGAGATGAGAGAGGAGATGAAGAAAGTTAATGCAGCCCCTGTGCGAGTTACAAGCCCCAAATTCAGTGCCCAACATTCCCCAGCTAGAGACAGAGGGTACACCCCAAAGGCCAATTTGTGGTTCTTCCTGCGTGACCATGGGGAAGACATGGGTAGGTGGGATGGGAAACCCACTTCTGTCCTGGCAACACGGGTGCGTCAGCTCAAAGAGGGAAACTCTAACCGAGGAACTTCCACCAAGGTGAAGGTAGCCTCGACCTCCCATGACCAAGCTGCCGGGTATGATGTGTCAGATCCCCTTGAAGGAACCTCTAGTATGTATGCCCAAGAAGGGAATAATAACCAGTGTTAGAGGTGCCCTGTCTCTAGCCAGGGAGAGGCACGAGAAAACCAGATCTTCTGGACAGTGTGGATCCGATGGCCTGGCACATCAGAGCCACAAAAATATGATGCTTTAGTTGATACTGGTGCGCAGTGTACTTTAATACCATCGGGACAGGTGGGGGCAAAGGCTGTTTCCATTGCTGGTGTGACAGGGGGATCTCAGCAACTGACCCTGGTGGAGGCCGAAGTGAGCCTGACCGGGAAAGAGTGGAAGAAACATTCTATTGTGACCGGCCCAGACGCTCCATGTATTCTAGGCATAGACTTTCTCCAGAACGGCTATTACAAAGACCCAAAAGGACTCAGGTGGGCTTTTAGAATAGCTGCTGTAGAGGCAGAGAACATTAAGCAGTTGAACACCTTGCCTAGATTATCAGAGAACCCGTCTGCAGTAGGACTCCTGAGGGTGGAAGAGCAACGTGTGCCAATTGCGACCTCGACAGTGCACCGCCGGCAATATCGGACAGATCGAGATGCTGTGATCCCCATCCACCGGATGATTCGTGAGCTGGAGAGCCAAGAGGTGGTCAGCAAAACTCACTCACCCTTCAACAGCCCCATCTGGCCTGTGCGCAAATCCGACAGAGAATGGAGATTGACTGTGGACTACCGTGGCTTAAATGAAGTGACTCCACCGCTGAGCGCTGCCGTGCCGGACATGCTGGAACTCCAGTACGAGCTGGAGTCCAAAGCAGCAAAGTGGTATGCCACTATTGACATTGCTAACGCGTTTTTCTCCATTCCTCTGGCAGCAGAATGCAGGCCTCAGTTTGCTTTCACATGGAGAGGTGTGCAGTACACCTGGAACCGACTGCCCCAGGGGTGGAAACACAGCCCCACCATCTGCCATGGACTGATCCAGACTGCACTGGAAAAGGGTGAGGCTCCAAAACACCTGCAATACATCGATGACATCATTGTGTGGAGGAGCACAGTGGCAGAGGTGTTTGAGAAAGGAGAAAAAATCATCCAGATTCTCCTGAAAGCCGGTTTCGCCATTAAGAAGAGCAAAGTCAAAGGACCTGCCCAAGAGATGCAGTTCCTTGGAGTGAAATGGCAAGATGGACGCCGCCAGATTCCCACTGAGGTCATCAACAAGATCACGGCGATGTCTCCACCGACCAGCAAAAAAGAAACACAAGCTTTCCTGGGTGCCATAGGATTTTAGAGAATGCACATTCCTGAGTATAGCCAAATTGTGAGCCCTCTCTACCTGGTTACCCGCAAGAAGAACGATTTCCACTAGGGCCCTGAACAGCAGCAAGCCTTCACCCAGATCAAGCAGGAGATTGCTCATGCAGTAGCCCTTGGCCCAGTCAGGACGGGACCAGAGGTGAAGAACGTGCTCTACTCTGCAGCCGGGAACAATGGCTTGTCCTGGAGCCTTTGGCAGAAGGTGCCTGGTGAGACTCGAGGCCGACCCTTGGGATTCTGGAGCCGAAGTTACAGAGGGTCCGAAGCCAACTACACCCCAACAGAGAAAGAAATCTTGGCTGCCTATGAAAGAGTTCAAGCCGCCTCGAAGGTGATTGGCACGGAAGCACAACTCCTCCTGGCACCCCGACTCCCAGTGCTGGGCTGGATGTTCAAAAGAAAGGTTCCCACTACCCACCATGCCACTGATGCTACATGGAGCAAATAGATTGCCCTTATCACCCAGAGTGCCCGTATTAGAAATCCGAATCGCCCTAGGATTTTGGAGATAATTACAAACTGGCCGGAAGGTGAAAACTTCGGTCTCGCTGATGATAAGGAACAGGAACAAGTGACAAGGGCTGAAGAAGCGCCACCATATAACCAACTACCAGCAGAAAAAACATGCTACGCTCTTTTCACTGACGGTTCTTGTCGCATCGTAGAGATAAACCGAAAGTGGAAAGCAGCCGTATGGAGCCCCACATGACAAGTTGCACAGGCTACCGAAGGAGAAGGTGGATCGAGCCAACTCGCTGAGCTCAAGGCTGTTCAGCTAGCCCTAGACATTGCTAAAAGGGAGAAGTGGCCAAGGCTCTACCTTTACACCAATTCGTGGATGGTAGCCAATGCTCTGTAGGGGTGGCTGAGAAGGTGGAGAAAGGCCAACTGGCAGCGCAGAGGAAAACCCATCTGGGCTGCTGATATATGGAAAGACATTGCCTCTCGGGTGGAGAAACTAACAGTGAAAGTCCGTCATGTAGATGCCCATGTCCCCAAAAGTCAGGCTAATGAGGAGCACCGAAACAACAAGCAAGTAGATCAGGCAGCAAGAATAGAGGTGTCAAAGATAGACCTAAATTGGCACCATAAGAGGGAGTTGTTCCTGGCTCGATAGGCCCATGATGCGTCAAGTCATCAGGGCAGAAATGCCACCTACAAGTAGGCACGAGACCAAGGGGTGGACCTAACCATGAACAGCATTTCTCAAGTTATCCATGACTGTGAGACGTGTGCTGCCATCAAACAGACCAAGCGGGTGAAGCCCCTATAGTATGGTAGACGGTGGTCCAAGTACAAGTATGGGGAGGCCTGGCAGATAGACTACATCACACTGCCCCAGACACGCCAAGGCAAGCGCTACGTGCTAACCATGGTGGAAGCCACCACTGGATGGCTAGAGACCTACCCTGTGCCTCATGCCACCGCCCGGAACACCATCTTAAGCCTGGAAAAGCAAGTCCTGTGGAGACATGACACCCCTGAGAAAATAGAGTCGGACAACGGAACCCATTTCAAGAACGGCCTTATCAACGCCTGAGCCAGAAAACATGGTATCGAATGGATATATCATATTCCCTATCATGCTCCAGCTGCCGGCAAAGTTGAACGGTGCAACGGACTCCTTAAGACCACCCTGAAGGCACTTGGTGGTGGAACTTTTAGAAACTGGGAAATGAACCTGGCAAAAGCAACCTGGATGGTCAACACCCGAAAGTCCATCAATCGAGCTGGTCCTGCCCAGTCTGAACCCGTGCACACAGTAGATGGAGATAAAGTCCCTGTGGTACATATGAAAGGTATTTTAGGAAAAACTGTTTGGATTAATCCCACCTCAGGCAAAAACAAACCCATCCGTGGGATTGTTTTTGCTCAAAGACCTGGTTATACTTGGTGGGTAATGCAGAAAGATGGAGAAACCCGTTGTGTACCACAAGGAAACCTAGTCTTAAGTGAGAAATGGGTGTAAGATTTCATTGTGATGCAGATGGAAATAGAATAAGGGGTGGATAATGTCCTGGATTTGTGAGATAAGAATGTATTCTATTTGCCATCTGTTGGAGGTGGGGGGCAGTTATCTTATCTCTTCCAAGAACAATGTCTCCCTCCGGGGAGATGTCTCCTGCTAATGGGCCATTAAGTGACTCACTGCATGACTGATAAGGTACATCATCCCATTGTGAGATGCTCCACCCAGAAGGAGGAACCAAGTATTCCTACCTGCATAAAATAAGCTTGGTCTAAGCCATCGGCCCCAGTTTTCTTCACTGGATTCCCAGAGGAGCAGCCATCTTCGCTGGATTCCCAGAGAAGCAGCTTCTTCCCTGCTGGATTCCCAGAGGAGGACCAGGCCCATCTACTCTATCACCAGACCTTCACAGAGAACTATACCCTTCTACAGGATCTCTGCTTCAGCAGCATTTCATCTGCCACTGCAGGAGGCACAGCCACCATCCAACTGGACTTTTACCAACACCCTGACTCCTCAGGGTGTCAGGTTTTCTGACTGTATCAGTAGTTTTGTTTGTACTAATTACATTTGTTGTTCTTTTTTTTCTATTTTAGTTTTTTCTAGTAAATAACTATTATTCCCATTCCCATACCTTTGCCTGAGAGCTGTTTTTTTTTATTTTGAAATTGTGGTAATTCGGAGGGAGAAAGGGAGTTTACCTTTCCCACTTCACAGGAGGCTTTTGCCTTCCTTTACAGACTCCTGTCTTTTCAAACTAAGACAATCATTTATCTTTCATAGAGTGAAAAAGAATTCCTTGTTACTCAACCCACAAAACAAGAACAAAACCAAATTAAAAATCAAAACCAAAACCAAACATTTCCAAAGATACAAAATATTTCCAATGCCTTTTAAAAAGAAATGGAGTAGAAAGCTACCCTTCACTTTCTTAATTCTTCATGTCAGTTCTTCTACAATCAGAACCTCATTGCTGCTAAGTTTTCAGAGAAGCAGGTATGGGGAAGTTATGAAAACTCTCAAACTATGAATGCCCTCAAAGGCAGAAGAATCTCCTGTCAGCATGGATGCACACATGCAGGTTGGGATGTGAGATCTTTGCAAAGGCATAAAGCAACTGAGTGTGAGCAGGTCAAAGAGTCAGATATTTTTATTTTTAGGGAGATGAATCAACGTATGACTCAAATGTTGTGCAGAAACACAAAGACACTAAGTAAAACATGCCCTGAGCTCCCCTGGAATCACCATGGTGAGGCAGAGCTCTTCTTTGCTTCATCAGCTGTCATGAATTGCTGTTTATGTGCAGACCTTCTATGCCACTTGTACAGCAAAGTGTTGGACTCAGGATCCACTGGCAGACCCTCTTTTCTTCCCTGTCTGTCTCCCAGCACAGAGACAACTTTTCAGATCTGTTTCTAGTCAGGTCATGGTAAGGCTGACCCAGCTTCAATCAGACCAGGGTTTTGCCTATACAACTCTAAGTGGTTCAAGAGAAAACCCACATTTAAAACAGGTTTCTGTACCAAGCAAGCCGTGCTCAGAGCAGAGCAGGCAGCAGAACCTCGCCATCAGCTGGCACTGATGCCTCCCTGGGATGGCCAGAGAGCTGGGGAAGTGGGCACAGTGCCACACCAACAGATGGCCAGGGGTCTTAGGCAGCCAAGAGACCGTGTATGTGTGTCAAGTGAGGGTACTTAGGGCAGGATTCCCATGGCTATCCAGCCTAAGCTTGCACTCTGACAAAGGAACGCGCCATTGCTAATCCAGCTCAGGGCTGGATTAAGTAGGAAGGAAAAAGAACAGCTTCTATCACCACTTGGGACTCAGGATGGCTGGGTGGCTGGGACAGAAAAATTGCTGCATTTTCTTTTGTCTTTTGCTGCAAGGCTCACATGGGAAACTATGTTCTGACCGGATACAATACGAAAAGCAGGAGCTACTGGCTTCAACTGAGGAAGAGCTTTACTTCCTCTTTCTAATATACATACGTGTAAGGAATATTCCTCTCACCAACCCCCTTATTCATCTGAGCAAGTATGTGAAATGTCAGTAATCATTTCTCTTTTTCTGCTGCACTTTGGTTATGCAATGTTGGGAATAACTGCTATGCAATACATACTCCATACATTCCACTTACGTTCCACTTGATTTTTCCAGTCCCTGCACGAAATTAATGTAAGGCATTGCAAGGGAGAGGTGTGGAGCAAAATCTCCACTGATGTCAAAACCTAAACTGCATTAGGAGTGAACATTTTGGGTCTAACCCCACTTTATTTTAAGCTCAAAGTGAATCACAAAACAATGAATAGGATCACAGAGGGTTAAGTGAGGGCTGGATGTGTAACTTTAGTAACTACAGTACAGAAGTGGTTACTTACATTTAATTTGATGTTAATGCATGCATAACCCTTCTGAAAAGAATATTGTGAACAACCAAATATTCCATAATCAGGACTGGTTATACTTAAATGACAACATTTAGTACTTCTAGGTCATTCAGGATCATGGACTTTAAATGATTTCCATTACACTTCCAGAGAGGCAAGAGGTATTATCACCATACTACATATAAAGAACTGACACCACAAGCAGCTCTAAGGAGTTGTTTACTTTGGGTGAAACAAGTGGTTATGGATTTACAAGAAGTTTCTGGTTCCTACTTTTGTGGCCAAACCACTAGATCTCAGTTAAGGTTTTAGGGCCAAAAGTAACTTTTGCTAGGACTGCTAGGATTGTACCTAATCTCATGTATGCTATAAAGAAAAAATCAGTCATTCTGAAAGTTAAAAAACAACAGGGTTTGATTTGCAATGGCATTTGCAGGGTTTGGAGTAAGGGGTTTTGAGTAAGAAAGTTTGGAAGCAGCATAGAGGAACAGGAAGCAGAACAAAAAGGGACTGCACATCATTTGCAGACCTTTGCAGTCCTTTGGGCTCATTGAACACAGAGAGCCTCACAACTAAGGTCATTGTGATAAGGTCTGAGCTTGAATGTAAGTATTTAAATACCTTTAATTGATTATCTTCATAAGACAAAGTTATGTTTTTTATTATTCTGCTCTATAAGGGGTTAGAAAAAAAAATATTCATGTTCTCACCAGTATTTAAACCACCACATTTGTCTGAAGAGTTCCCAAGACTTTTCTGAATTTAGTTGCATGCCCTTAAAAAAGCAGCATACATTTCATGAATGAATGAATGATGTTCTACTATATTTTAAGATTATAAAAAAATCATCCTAAATTTGACATCCTGGCCTTTCACTTACATCTCCTTCAGTCAGGAAAAAATAGAAAGAAAGAAACTTGCTTTTAATGAAAAAGGTGCAGTGTAAGAATCTCAGTTCAATTTAGAAACTCAACGATCAGGCTGTATTTGAGCTGCAATCTTTTTTTGTGAATGATACTGATAGTTCAGTACAGCTACAACCAGACTTTTGTACCTTGGCTCTCATATTCCAAAATTTACATTGTGGTGATTAGTTACAATTTTCCATTATATACCCAGGGAATATTTTCTATCTTTATCACACCTGATTTTTTTTTCATCAGTGCCAGTCATTCTGCAGAACCAGGAAAAATATAATGCAGGAGAAGTAACAGAATGCCAACATTTAACACAAGGACAATCCCATCCTTTTTAAACAGGGGCTGATCAGCTGAGGAATACAGAATGCTTTTGGTTTTGCCTGTCTGTAAGTGGTTCTCTGAAGAGAACATAACAACATAAGCTTTGTGAAGCTCCCAAAAAATGAGAAAAGCATGTTGTGCTGTATCTCATTTCTATGTAAAATTAATGAAAATAAAGCAATGCACTTCCCATGCATAATGAATAACCATGCCAAACTGTATCAACTTTTTCAGACTTTCCCTCTAGAGGGCTTTTAAATGAGGTCAACAGCAAACGTATCTTTACATTTGATCTGAGTGGGAGCAGCACACAGTAACAGAGCTTGGCCATGCAAAGTGCAGTAACAAGCTCTCCTCAATTCTGGTGATGAAAAATAGAATACTAAACACTACCCCTGTATTTGTAGCAGCTATGGATTTCACAGATTCAGTTACGGAGAGAAGGCAGGACTGTGAGTAGAGATACACAGTCCCCATTAACAATGCTGAAAAGATCAATGCTAGCTGAGCACAAGAATGACAACCCCATATGTCAGATTCAGTAGGACCAACAACACGTGCCTGCTGAGGGGGAATATTATTCCTTAGAGGAGTTTCAAAGAATCAGGCAAAATGCTCACGTTCTACCTCAGAAACTGATAATTATGATCCTATCTTAGCAGAAAGCAGCACCAGTATGGTCACAATAAGTAAAAGGCAGCACTAATTAGGTAAAACTACAACAGCTCATGTTCCGTTTTCCTGCTTGGAAGCTGACCAGATCAGCACAGCTCATTTCAATATTGTACATTTTTTTTCTGGTCCAGGCAAAGACACTATTTCTTGTCTATGACAGAACACCTTCTGGAAGTGCAATAATATACAGCAAATGTGTTGCATAACTCAGGCTCTTTCGTTCTGTGCTTAAAACAAATCAACTGCTGTTTTATTACTTTTATAAATGTGCTTTTATTATAGAAGAGAAAAAATCCATTAAAGATACTATTGGTGGTGTTCTCGAGATCTCTTTTAGCCCTGGCATCTCCTGTGTTAATCCCTTTTTATGCCCAGCAGCCTCACACTGGGATGTCCCAGAGAAGTGACAGACACAGGAGTGTTGGGGACCCTTCCCAGACACTCCCAGGACCTGTCTCCTCTGCACTGCCTCTCCCAGGCTGGCCTGGCTGTTTCACAACCTCCAGTTAGGACTCACTGGGGCATCTTTGCTGCAATGTGGTGTCATGGATAAAGCAGCAGCTGCAGGCTCGCTGAGCACGGGAAACTTCAGAACATGTTGCAATTCCCATCCCCAAAGCAAGAGGAAATCAGAGCAGGCAAGCCTGGAGTCCCCAGGCCGAGCAGCTCCCTCTCCTGGAAGGATGCTCTGCTTGGCCAAGAATTAACATCTCACCCAGACACTTGGGAGAGGGCAGTTTGTGTTTGAAGATAGTATCCTTACCTAAATTTTTCAATATTATGGGTCAATTTTTAATTAATTTATTTTAATATTCTTTTTTTTTAACTAGTTGTATTACTATTATTTTAATTATCATTAAATATATATTTTTTCAGCAAAACTTAAAATATCTGATTTCCATTGAAACCAAACTGTGCTAGGCACTGTAAAATACAGTCCAAGTCTCTTGTCCTGGAGATCTTGTAATCTGTAGAGGTTGTTCTGTTTTGTTTTTTAGATAATGGACATAATCACTGACAGCATGGTCTCAGAGGCAGTCTCACAGAAAACGTCAAGAATCAAAACCACATCTCTGAAGCACTACTCTAATATTTTAAAAGCAAGGCAATTACTTTTACAGATATATTAAAGCTTCTTTTATTATGGTTCTTATTTGAAACATTTCCCTTTTCCAAATTTTCTCTGCCTCTAAAACTTTCTAACTCTGGAGTGGAAATGCTTTTATTTAACAGGCAATTATCCATGATTTTTCATTAATCAATGCATTTTGTGAAGTTCAAAGCAAAAAGGCTACACTTCCATAAATTCAGTCCTTCTTTTTGGTTTCTATGCAGAGGCATTGCTGGAGAGTTTCTCTGCAGCCCCTTTTGCACCCCTGACAGGACAAATCAAACCAGGCATCAGGATTACAGAGCTGGGCCACCAAAACTTTAAAGACATCTTGATTACAAACACAGATATTGTTGTTTGCTTCTCAACAGAAGCACCCATAAGCCATAAATCACTTCACGGTTACCTCTTAGCAAAGATTAATCTCCACTTAAAACAGTAATAAAAAGAAAGAGGCACCATTCCTCCCCAGAAATGCTGAATCCTGGAATGGGAGCCTTGTAGGTCTTGTCAAACTTCTTTTTTTTTTTTTTTTTTTTGTGTTTGCTCACATAATTTAAGACTTGTTGGGAAAAAAACACCCTGCTTATTATGTTTGAAATACAGAGATTTGTGAAAATTATGACAAAAACCTACTAAGAAGAAACATAAAAGAAAGCTTCTTCCTCTAACCCAGCTCTTGTCACACTGCATCTATTCATCCAGAAAATTCACAGCCGTGATGGTGGAAATACAACATCTTTATGTTGATCATCAAAGTGATTATTCAAAATGGGTGTTTCAACTTCCACCTTATCACTGAACTGAGAACTTGGAATGTATTTAAGCTGCTTCTGGTGTACAACTCGTTAAATACATTTATTTGAATAGCAAATTCTAATGGATTCTGGCCTGCCATTAAAAGCAAAGAGAATCCACAGGACAGTTACAGCTCAGGAATGTGACCTGCAAAGTCATACCCACCCTGTCCTGATATTCTTTCTCATCTGTATGTCAGCATTTCTCCCCAGAATGAGTCCCCAGTTGATTTTGTAATTTTCTTTATATGTGTTATTTAAAACAAAAGTTAGTAAATAATGATACCTTAGGTGCACTAAACTGGCAGAAAAGAGATTTGGAAGAAAAAAGACATCCCAAAGTTCCTGGAGAAGAAGCTGCATCTTTGCAAATTGTTCACAATCTCAGCAGTCTGGATGGAATTTAGGGAATTTGGGTTAAGCCCCCAAAGTGAGCAGAACCTACTGGGAAGGTGGAGTGGCTGGGCTAAGTGATCACTAATTTGGGCTCTCTAAGGTAATTTACATTATAGTAATTAAACTTTAGATTCCCTTGCTGTTCTATTTACGAACTCCATTAACCTATGACCTTTCTCTGAAGTTTACACCCAACTGTTTTAATTTTTTTTTTCCTGAGCAAAAGAAAAGCAGTTCCTATGGAAGTTATTTCTCATAATAATTAATTGTATTTAGAGCCCAAGAGGTAGATATATGCTTTAAGACAATCCAGCTGTGATGTTGTGCTGTGTAATTATACTACAGATCCATTTTTTTGATTCTTCTGATGAAACATTGCTAATATTCTCGGTTTTGTTTGCATTGATTTTGCTTTAAGTACAGCCTGCCATATGCTTTTCATTTAGCTGAATTTGAAATGATGGGTAAGATTCTGCTGCAAATTACAGAGATGCAAACAAAGAACATGCTTTGACCCTACATTCTTATTTGCCTGTTATTACCTCAAATTTAATGACATTTTAATAAGCAAGTGCAATAACTTTTATGCTATGCATAGACACATTATATGGCAAAAATTAGGGAAAAAAAAAAGCCTAGAGCTCTGTATTGCAGCTGAAACAATATGGTGTTTCCTTCTCTGAACAGATATGACCACATATCCTCACATATCCTCATCAGTGAGTCCCAAACCAGCTCATCCTAACCCACAGCTGAAAGGCTCTGTTCAGTTCTCAGTTTCTTGCTATGTCTTAATGTTTGTCTCTCACTCTTCCAGCACGTTATGATTTGGAGACTGCTGCTTCTGGATGACAGACCTTGAAAGCTGGGGGCAATAGTTCCCATGCAGAGGCTCATCCTGTGCAGCACAATGCCTTAAGAGCATGGAGGAGGATAAGGAGTAGCATTACTTAGTGGTGTGGGGGGAAAATCCTCCCCCAAGAAAGGGAAGGGAGTTAATCTGAGACTTTCTGCTTTGGGGGGCTGGAAATGGATAACATGGATGGAGATTTCTGGAGAAAGGAGCATGTGAAGAGCACTCTTTTTCCCACAACAGGGAGAAAGACTGCACAGAGAGAATTAATGCGTGTGTTGGGCACCAGGGAATAAAATAGCATCACAAACATCAGTAAACTCAAAGCTCCAGAGTTGGTCTCAATGTGTAGAAGACAAAGCCTCAGGAATCTACTGCCCTTCTACTGGACCAGCCCTGGCAGGCATTGATACAGCTACATCTATAGATTAATACATTTATCTGTAACCAATGTGAGGAGAGAGATATGTGCACATTCAGAGAGACACTGCCTTTCTTCTGTGGGAGGTATGAAAGAATATCTTATGCATGGTTCCAGAATTCTATTCATATAGATATCTCATGATTTTTTTTCCCCCCAGAAATAACTTATGACAAGATCTCTATATTAAATAAAGTTTTAATTAAAAATGGATTTCCCGATACCACAAGCTAACTATCCTTCAAGTTCACATTTTCCCTGAGAACCTGGATATTCATTTTTTTCAATTAACATCACTAAAAATACACAGCCTGTTCATTTGTATCATTGATACAAAGACATGACCATCTGCCATCCTCAAGACACCTACAAGAGATTGGTGTTTTTCTAACTAATCTTGGATATGATATATTCATATCACTTTTAATGTCTCTGGGAAGAGACATCAAGAGCTGAGATACCAGAATTCGAAACAAAAATGTGGCCTGCACCTATTTTCTTAATAAATTAGAAATTTTGTCTCCTCCAAATTGCGAGTAAATTTTGAGTTAGTGCAAATAGATTATGTTAATCAGATCATCAAGTTGTCATGTTGTTAGTCCTGTCCTACCAGTAAAACATTATAGGATGTAATGCTATTCATAAACAGAGATACACTTTCAACAAAAAACATGAGTTAATTGATTTCCACCAAAATTACTGTCCCTAGTCAATCTGAATACACTTTCTTATCCACATTTGCTCACCAATATGTAAATAGGGTGAATGATGTCTGAGAGCATCTTATTTATATGCTGATTAAATAGTAATCATTCCCAATAATTTCCCAGGATGTAGATGCCACTGCTTGGGATTGGTTTAAGATTTTTATCAGTGAAAGTGCAAGAGTTTGTTTAATTATTTTAAATTATGATTAAAGCACTTCTATTTTGACTAATGTGTATACATCACAACCCATGATATATGTGGTCTTCTATCTGTTGTTCTAATCTATTAAAGGGTTTGTATCCACAGAGGACAGATACTGTGAGTGTTTTGCAGGAAAGACAGAGATAAAATGCACAACCTTTCAGCAAGAACAGTGTATGCCATGTCCCAGTGCTGGCTGAGGCTACAGAAACATTGACTATGTAGATTATGCAGTATTCTGAAATGATTCCACAATTTGAATCCATTCTTAAAGATGTTTCCAACATGTGTATAAATCACATCAATCCCTTCAGGCAGCAGGAAACCTATCTCTTTTCTCTGCTTGATTTTAGACTGTGCATACTGTGTGGTATCATTATTAGATATCAAGAACAAGTGTGATTTTCTTCCTGGGTGTGAAAAGAACATACAATCACTTAGTCTCCAAACCTACAATATAGGCAAGAGCAGGCACCTTTCTCTTAGGGTCGCTTCAAATGTATAATTTTCATTCATTCCCTGCTGGGATCATTATTTCTGATCTCCTCTCTGCTCCCCCAGTCACATATGAGAGGATAGTAGAAAAATAAATAAATAAGTGGACAGATGAATGGAGCATTCCTTACTTTAAAAATACATTAACTAAACCCCAAAACTAAACCTAGTACCCAATATTTCAGAAACCACCTGCCAATATCCACCACAATGTGTTTTTTCCCCATTCTCAAATCAACAAAGCTTTGTAGTAACTATAGCCCTGACCAAGGTTTTAGTGATGACCATTCTGTCAAACATACTACAGACAGCACAGTAGAGTTACTATTTTCTCTGTTTTTTCATTTATAGTCTTGCTTGTTGCGAGAAAAAAAAAAAAATATGTAAAATGCCACCCTAAATTCATCTCTAGATTTAGCACCACGTTTTTAGCAGAGCTACAGATTGACTCAGAATTCTTTGAGGACAAATCTTGTCATAAATACCATGTATGAAAACTTCTCCCCCGTCATTTATCTGCTCTCCCAGGAGAGTAGTTAAGATATTTTTATATTCAATAGGAAAACTTTTAACTTGTGTCAATCAGTGTGGTTGTTGACATCAAAACAGTTAAGGAATCAGTGGGTAGTTACTAATAACATGTACATCTGAACTAGGAGCTGAATCTAAAGCACACCACTAACCCCGCTGGGTTTAGGATGTTTCCACATCCTAAATGTGGGCTGAGCCCCATGTGAGGGTTCACCCAGACCTGCAGAGTGGTGGGGGTGGCATCTGACCCTACCCACTGCCAGACACTGAGGGACAGTGAAACAACCGAACTACAAAATGCCTCATTCTGCATTCAAATGAAAGTCTGAGAGATGAGAGCAGGCACAATCTTCTCCTATAATTTCACCTACCAGTTTACCCTTAAAAGTGTCTCAAGATCACTTGATGCAGTAAGATCTTGAAATCTGACGACCAAGTGCCCCATTTCTCTGTAGCTAATTAGTCCACACTAAATATATAATTGTCTCTGTGTGTAAAGCTATCTGGGGGGAGCCAGTGTATTTGCATGCTAATATAAGGGACTGTTTTTAAAGATAGACCCCTCCATTATAAATGGGATATCAGAAAAGTGCCAATTATGAAGAAGGGGTGCACTGCATTATAAACCAACTGCCTTGTGCAACTAATTGCTCTACATGCTGTACAATCCAAAAATATAATTGACCCTGTCTGTAAAGCTATTTTTGGGAACAATAAATCATTAGCATGCCAAAAACAAGTGCCAGTTACAAAGCAGGGAGTATGACCACTGTGACCATCTGCCTCATAGATGAGTGAGCTAAACTTTTTTTCCCCCCACCCAATCCTCTCTTTCTTACTGCTACCCAAAATAAAAACAGGGCTCATGGGATTTTATGTATAGGGCATTTGCAGTAGTCTGCAGCAGAGGAGTATCTTTCAAAGGAGTCTTCTGTTCAGACTGAAACCCTGATGGGAAGGATCCCTGTCAATGGGAGTACTGTGTGTCTTTGAATACTGTGTTGGGCTGGCAGTGAATCTCTTCTAGGGATGTTCCTTATTTCCACCTGGAGAATAGCTTTCACTCAAATTCATGCAGAAATTCCTGTAGTCAGGCAACAGGCTTAACTTTTTCCATTATTAAGCAATAAACATCAGTGAATTAAAGACAGGGGAATGGCCCTCTGTGTACTTGGAATAATAACAATGGGACAGATGCTGCAGCTCATATGATCCCAACCCACTGTGAATAAGTAGCTGTGCCAGAAAATACCCGAGGTTTTTATAATACATTTTTGTGTTCAGAATGCATGAAATGGTTCAAAACCACCTGCATCTTTCACATGTAAAGCACTTTTGTATTTCCATGATCCAGCAGTACTGATGTTTACATTAACCATCTCTGTCCAAATTTCTTTTGCATTGAGATATTAATGAGAAGAAGTTTCCTCTTCACAACTTTATTACCCTTAGGGAAAGCTGCAGAGGAGTTTCCATTAGATTGTACCACTTTGGGCAGCTCCTGGCAAATGCTTCTATTTCTTTTCCTGGTACCATATATTCTGGTGGTAAAATAATCCAAATGTGTCTTTATAAGTGGACACTGTGAAGAGTCAATAAAAGACACTTGAATTATAAAGTGAAATTAACTGGGTCATGTTTTCAGAGATTCTGATGGGACCTGGTAAGAACACGAGTAGTGGGGGTAGTAAGGGGCAGGTAGGTGGGATAGTTTATGAATTGTGCACCATTTCCTCTCTGCCTTCAAGGATTTCCCAACACACACTGCTCATGTGAAATAAATCCTACAGTCTGCATTTCTGAATCTTAACTCCTGGGCTTTGATCCACAGGCTTCAATTCGTCTTGGGAGTGTGCCAGTAAAATCCCTGGTGAAAAGCAAGTGAATAAACTTCTTGTAAAAGGGTTTACATGTGTATACAGAGGTAAGTTCCTATCAGTAAATATTATCTCACTAAACCCAAACATCTGTCCTGCTGTGGAGCATGAGTAGCTTTGTTGCCTCACATTGCCTGGTCATATTTATTTGCTGTTTGTAACTAAATGTTTTTTACAGACCTGTATTCCAGTTTTAATACATTTTAACTATTTCTTCTAGAATGGTTATAATGACACTCTAGAATGTCTACAATTTACTCATTCTTTAGAAGGCCTTGCCTTTAAACAAAGAACAAATTTAATTTCACAGTATTTCAGAAGAGGCATGTACCTCTGAGCTGTTCTTGGAATGTTTTGTTTACTTGAATTTTCTGCCTAACTAAATGGAAACTGATAGACTGAGTCAGAGGGAAAAAGAAAAAAAAAAGTAAAAAGAGAACAGAAATGCAGTCAACAAAGATTTTCTTCCAAGAATGTTTATAATCTAAAATATCCTGAAGTAATGATTAGCAAACAAAGGCTACCAGTCTTGACAGTGGAGCCTTCTTTTCTGTCACTAACCCCATACTTTTCAACATGTTTACATATAATTGCTTGGTTCCTCACATCAGGAGAAGTCTGCCCTCAAATTATATTACAATAAATAATTATATTGCAATAACTAAATAATCAACCTGATTTACCAGGATAATTTTCTAGCTTTCCCACACCATACTTTACTAATACACTGAATTGTAGCATGTATTTATTAATAAAAAGATAATATTTATATTAATAAAATTAAGCAGAGTTTTACAATGATAAAAATTTTACTGTCACCAGAACTTTGTGGTATTTTTTTTTTCTCTAAATACACTTTTTCAAGTCAGTTGGGAGGCACTGGAATATAATGCTTTTTTTAAAGTAAATGCAATTCCCCATCATTTTTATTCATCACTTTACCAAGTAAGTACCTGTCATTGTTAGGGCAGTCATGACACACAGAGTGACACCATAAAAGTTCAGGAGAGTGAATTTATACAAGCAGGCTCTTTCTTATGGCCTCATGCTGCCTTTTATACAGTTTTTACAAACCTCAAGGGCAACTTCTAATTGGTTAATGGTTTTCTTGTTAATTATTCTATTGGTTAGTAAAAGATATTTTATTTGTCCATCAAATCTATCTATTCTCAGATTGTTTACATATTTTCTTTGCTGATTCTCATGGTACGAATCCCTTGTTATTACAAGCGCACTTATTTCTCACCCTCGGAATAGACTGTGTTGTGTTAAAGGAACTTTTCATTCTCAAAAGAGCTTCATGTGGGAATTTACAAATGCTGCACTTAGAAAGAAATGACAGGCTGGATTTTTACCCTGTTCTACAAGTTCATTTGTCCTGCCACATCTCCTGCGAGTGTAATGAGAGCAGTGCCTGTGAGCTTCTCCCCCCAGAAACTCAGCAGCTGCACTGACATCACCAGCCCCCCCTCTGACGTGGAGATCGAGGCACACGACTTTCCTTTCTTCCCTAGTTTCTGTTCTTTTCTAGAAGCGCTAGAAATGTGTTGTCAGAGTAGTGAGGGAAGCCCAGCCCCTGCAGCAGAGCCTGGGAGAGGCTGCTGGTGATGTCAGAATTATTCATCTGAAAACCCCCGCGATTTCTCGCTGGCAGGGGCTGCTTTCTGTCAAGAGCACTGAAAGGAGGAAGTGGCTGCAGTGGAATACAGAGAACTCGCTGCTCTTATTCAATAAGACGTTTTCTGTTTCCTCTAATTGCAACAGTTATCTGTATCTGATATAGCCCTCGCAGTCGATAGTTGGTGGTGTCATCAGTTTCAGCTTCCAGAGCTCATAAACGTTATCAGAGTTCACATCTCTCATAGACATTGTGTTCACAAAATTATTTGCTCCAATATGAAACTCATCTTAAAATTCATGCTTCCTAACAAAAAATTTCTAAATTTTTCTAAAATTTTTCTAAAATTTCATTTCTTGTACTCTAAAATACAACTACTGTTTCATAGGTCTATTTAAATTAAAACCTGTAATATTTTAAATTAAGTTTCAAACTGAAATCCTGATGGGAAGGATCCCTGCCAATGGGAGTACTGTGTTATACTAAGGAATTCCAACTTTAGGCTGAAAAGCTGGTGTGCTCACACTGGTCATAGCAAATCCGTGAGCATTACAGTGCATTCCCAGATTGCCTTGAGTAATTCCAAACAAACTAGCACAGTTTGCAAGACATACAACATTTGAGCAATTAAAAACAAACAAAAAAAAACAAACCCCAAGAACAAAAGAATAATAGTTAACAAAAAAAATCCTCTTTTTTTATGCCTTTAACTCACTGCCCCACTGAGAAAACACTATTGACTTCTAACATGCAATTAAAACAATGTTAAAATAGTCTTCAGTGTTTCTGCAGCATCTGCCTCACTGATTGGTGTCAGCTGAGGTAAAATTTTAGTCTTTATTTTGTAGGATTCTGCTGCGACTAGCAGATGCTTAGCTATTGTCTCAAACAAGCAGAATCTAAGCAGTCAAGACAACCACATCACAAACAACTGTTAGAATAATCACATAATATGAGTATTAAATGCACTGCCTCCTTCTGCATTTCTTAGATCTTACAAATTATAAGGAAAGCAAGAATTTTGTGATGTAATCCTCCTCCTTCACTTCTACATAAGGAATGTAATCTGTTACAACTTTAATAATTTAATACAATTGGATCCATCGAACCCCACATGGAAATCCCCTCAAATTTATAAAGACTTTTTTTAATCAAGTATCTTAAGTTTCAAAGCTTAAGAGGACAATTATTTAAGTTGAGGGTCACACACGGTGCACCCCAACAATTCCCTGAGTGTACACAGGCTGCCTGGCCATGAAATGCAGGGGAAAGTGTGAATTTCTTCTCTTAGAAAGTTTTTTTTGTTAGTGAGATTCAGTTTGTCACCACTATTCTGTGGTTACGTAACAGAATAAAAGTAAAAACGTTGGAAAAGGCAGTCACAACTCTCAGATTCATTTAGCACCTTTGGCTGAGACAAAGAAATAGCTCAATTTTCCAACTTCAGAGGCATCCAGAATTAGGCAAGCACTGTCCCTTCTCCCTGCAGCTCTGCCCAGGCACCTCAGTCCTGGCCCCCAGGGTCCCTCTGCTTCAGCGACCAACCCTCTCCTGTCAGAACCTGTCACTTATGGAAAACTGGGCCAGACCCTGGTTTGGGTTTGTAATTTGGAAATTGAGTGGACCAAGCTCATTAAGCCTGTCCTAGACAACTTCTGAAGCAAGGTCATCACAAGTGGAATATTATTAATTAATATACACATTCCAAAACTTGACCTATTCAATCCTTTTTATTTTGCTTCTCTCTATATATGCACATTTATCAAAATGTTTGGTAGCCAAACAGGAAAATAATAAATAATAAATAAAAATCAAAGTATTTATTATCTTCAAGTTTTTAAGGAAATAAAGCCTAACAATGGCACCTTGAATCTATTCTCTTCTTCGTCGGATATGAAATATGAAGAAAGAAAAGGCAGTAGGAACTGTCATACTGTCTTCAATGCAGATCTAAAGAAGATGCAAAGAAAACTCACAGAAATAGCTTTTTGATAGCTGATGAAAAATGATAACACATAAGTTATCTCTTTGTTAGAGGTAACGTTACATATTCTGGATTAACCTGAAAGCACATGAAATGACCTTGCTGAACTTGTTTCAAGAGTTTCACCAAACCTTTATTCAAACGTTCTGAGATCAGCAGTATTTTTCTGATTGGCAAGACCTGCATTTTGATCAGAGACCTGCAGAAAGCACCTGTGCATGTCCAGCTGCTGTGCATGGATCCTGCTGCAGCCAGACTTGTGTTATTTATGGCCTGGTGGACATGCAGTCAGCATACTGCTAAATGTCATCCTGATTCAGGCAGTCCTGCTGCAAGATGAACTTTGTTAGTGGTCAGACTGTCACAGGCATTGTAATAAAGTCCTTCTCTGGCATCCTTCAGGTATTAAAGTTTGAAGCCTCTCTCCTGCAAAGCTTTACTCCCATCACTGAATCAGGATTGAGACTAAAATCTTATAAAATTAGAACTGCCATCGCAGTGATATCACTGTTGCAGTACCTGTATATCTATACATTTATATAGCTATAAAATCCTTTCCCTGGCTCCTTTGCATTACTCTGCAGTATTACTATTCAAGGCTTCCTAGTGGGAGCTGCTGCTGAATTGTGTGGTGACAGGGTTTGCTTTCATAATCAATTATGAATTCCACTGAAAAAAGCAATCCAATTATTCCCTAGCTCCCAACTATGCCAAGCACAAGAGCTTATGAGACTACACATTCAGTCAGATAAGGGAACTGATCCCGCTTAAAACTGACCTACCAAAGAAAATAGTTATCCCCCATTTGGGTGGCCCATGGCCACATGCCAATGGAAATGGGAAAAATCTTCCTCCAAGAACAAGAACTTAAACTGAATCAGTCTCAATACTATCATTCCAATTCACCTATGGATTTTCCATTTTCACTTCTCAGAACACAGCCCCCATTTTTACACATCTTGTGTTGCCTGTTCCTCCCCATCCAGCTTTCTGAGTCTGCATTTGTCTGTACTAAATGAATAGGTAGATTTGTTTGCACAGTCTGAGGTCACAGAGCAACACAAACTGCTCTTCATGGCTGCCCTGACCAGGGCATGACCTGCCACCCAAACAATTTTTCCATCACCCTTAGATACCCACGATGATTTTATCTCTATCATTCATGTGCAAAAATGCAGAGTCAGACCTCCTACCATCCCCACACAAACATGGTAAAAACCTCTCCATTTACATGATGATTCCCAATTAACAACTGCTTTTTGATAACTGTCAGTTAGCCAGCACTTAATCCACTTCAGATGGGCTTTGCTGATATTGTAGAGTGTTAATTTTTTATCAGAATGGAACACAGTAGTAAGTCAGATGCTGTACAAAAGCCTAAGTCTATTACATCTACATTCACAAAAAAGCCCACCCTATTATCACCACAATTTTAACAATTTGAGCTTCCAAAGCTGCTAAATTCTTTTCCATCTTCTAGCATCCCACGTCTAAGTTTTCAACCTTGAGCAGTAAGTGAAAAAATGGAAATTAAATAATTTACCAGTCTGAGATTCTAACCAGTAAATTGCTGTGAATTTGTAACTGCACTATCATTTTCATTGTACTACATTGGCCATTTAGGTGAATGATAACCCAGGAGACAGCACCACGCAGGGCTAGCAAACAAGTAAATCATTTAGATTGCACACTGCTTTCAACTGAAAAAGGGGCAGTAAATCTGTCCTGCCACTGCCTTCCCTTTTGTTGGATTTTCAGGATGGTGCAGTCTTTTCATTGAAACAAATAATAATAATAATATTAAAAAAAATCCTGGAGATTTAATTTATTGACTCGGTTTTGCGCATAATGACTGAGGCTGACCAATGCAAGGCAGTGCCCCAGAAGAAAGAACAGGCTTGGCCATTTAAGATCGTGCCAGATAGAACACACAGCTGGCTTGAAGCAGATGAGGAGAAAATTCTGGTTACAGCATGGCACCATCTAATGGCTTCGGCTTTAACTGCAAGAACTCAAACAGCGTTAAGGGCTGGCCATACAAATTGCTCTTCTATCATTATTCTGCTCACCCATCTCACTATGTAGCAAAGCCATATGGAAGAAAAAAAAAAGAGAGGAAATAATGTAAATTTAAAATATAAATCTGGGCTGACAACTTACATGGTAGTACCAACTGCAGCCTATTTTTAAACCATGACTGAATACTTCAGTTCCAAGAGAAGTATTTCAACACACACAAAATTTAGGTATACAAAGAGCACAGTGTTGTCTATACACAGAAATTACAAAATACTGTATTTTCATAGAACCATAAAATGGTTTGGCTTGGAAGGGACCTCAAAGATCATCCACTTCCAACCCCACCTCCATGGGCAGAGAACATTCCAGGTTGCTCAAAGCTCCATCCAGCCTGGCCTCGAACATTTTCAGGGATGGGGCCTCCACAGCTTCTCTGGGCAACCTCTATCAGGGCCTTGCAATCCTCACAGGGAAGAATTTTTATCTAACATTTAATCCAAAGCTACTGGCTGTTAGTTTGAAGCCACTGCCCCTTGTCCTGTCACCACAGGTCCCTGTACAAAGGGGCATCTCACAGCAGAGATGCTCCATACCTCTACCCCCTGGGTAGCCTCCTCTGGACTTGCCTCAACAAATCAATGTCCTTTCTGTGTGGGAGGCCTCCAAATTTCTAACTGAGTTTTGGATAATTTCTGCTAAGAAAAGGTATGCCTAGATTTTACATTATTCTGCACAGTCAGATTTCGCATTTCTTTGAACTGATGCTAAGAACCACTTTGTACAATACTGTGACAATTTCTTTTTTGATTTGTTTGTCAGCAAGTTCAAGGTAAGAGGTAATCAGGACACTGGGGCTGCATTCCCATCTACTGGAGATTTCCTGTGTTAATGCTGAGTAGATCTGCATGGCTGCATGAAAATTGTTTTCATTGCAAGTATGGAAATGCTGATATTAAAACTCCTTGTAAGCATGCCAATGATTTAATAATCTTTAAATACATCAAGACTTAAAACATGCATTGTCATGAGAAAAAAAAAATATTGTTATAGCAATTTCCTTCTAGAAGATGCAGTGGCCAGTATCTATGCTCAGAATAGCCACAGCAGAGGCAGAAATCTGCATTTGAATATTAAATGTAGTTCAAGACTACGATTGACATTTAGATGTTAATAAAAACCAAGCGGTACTTGAGAGTGAAAGGCTCCATAACTTTACCATTCCATCAATTCCATTCAACACTGTTAAAATGTAGTTTAAACCTAAGAAAAGGGTGATCAAACAGAGGAACAGGTTCCCCGGAGAGGCTTGTGGCCTCTGCTCTTGGAATATTGAAAAGTATTCCAAGAAAAAACCACACCTGAGTCCTGGACATTCTGCTGTAGCTGCCCTTGCTCTGAGCAGGGTTGGACTGGTTGTTCTCCAGAGGTGCCTGCCCACTTCAGCCATCCTGTGGGTCTATGATTTTCTAAAATTTCTGTTGCTGCTTTAGAAATAAAACCCAAAAGCTCAATGGAGAATTAAATGTGTTCATCTCCAAATCTTGTGATTATCCTTCAAATCTTCTAAGATTTAGAAAAGTTTCCTCTCTTATAAATATTTAGGATAATATCTCAGGCTAGTCAGGGAGTGTACTACTGGAAAGATTTAATACTGGATCTGGAACTAGCTCAGAACCTCCAGAAACAAACTAAACATAATGAAAATGTTTCAAATCATTGAAGTGGAATTCGGTCACAGCCAGTATATTCCATAAAATACAGATATTTTTCATTAAAAAATAACCTTTTGAATAAACCAGAAAAAAAATTAAAGGCAGAGATCTACAATGTAATTTAACTGTTCTCATATATTGAAAATATATTTACAAAAGTTCTAAGAACTGAAATAAAAATTTTTGAAAAGAGTGAATAGAAGTACAAAATCCAGTGATACAGAAATAGAGTTAACACACATACCCCAAACCTCCTCTCTTTTATCCTTTAAGAGACACAGTCAGAAGATCTCCTTGCTACCATTTTCTCCAGACAGACTTTCACATGTTCAACATATGTCCAACCACCCAGCTGTTCTTGTGAGCATTTCTGCCCTGGAGCCTGTTCACATCACTACTGCAAAAGCCTCTGCTGCCTCAGCTGTAATTTGGTTGTCCCCTTTTACAGTTACAGTGGAAAACTTTGGAAGTGCAGCTGAGTCTGACTCACGTCCAGGCAGCAGGATATGTATGGATACACACACTCTGGCAAAGCCTAAAGCACCATGACACTGCATTTCCACGAGATCCCTCAGGTTAAACTGGACCCCAAATACAATACAATAAAATAGATTTATTGATAAAAATTTTTATTTTATTCAAATTTTATTTTATCCAAATACAATAAAAATACCCAAATACAGCCTTGAGGTCTGTGCTTCAGGGATGCTTGTCCAGCTTACAGCAAGCTGAGATATGAACAGGGAGCTGCTGCTTCCAATGCTTTGAACAGTTAAAATCATGGTCACTTGGACAGGAGTGCAGTGTATGCCACAACCTGCACAGATAAAAGAGTCTAGCAAAGGAGATAGTCTGAAATACACTGTTATTAATTCTAAGAGTAGATGCATTATTCAAACACAAAACATTTTTAAAAAGCAAAAATAAAAATTTATTTAGTGTACTAGAAGCACCTGCCTGTAGAAAAAAACACAAACATAAAATAATTAAACACTCAGTCACAGAATCATATATGATACTTTTCATTTATGTAATATATTTAGAGGTCTGTTCCAACTACAGATCCTTGCCATTGGAATACAAAAGCCCTCTGGCAAAATTTAAATATAAAAATGTAGACATAGTTCTTGTTTACAGGGATAGTTGTAGAAGCAAGAAAGAGAAACAACAGCCTGAGGCACTGACAACAAGTTCTCTCCAGCTGGAAATGCCATGCACATAAGGTAAGCAGCTTTACAAGGTAAGCACAGGAATATATTTACTACTGCTTGTACAAACACACAACAAAAGATCACCAGAGGATATATGTGGGGAAATAAGTAATAAGTGCATAAATGTCTAAGTGTATTTTTTTGTATGAGAAGAAATCAGAGTATTTGGCAATGGCTGGCATTAAAACTAGGGGAAAAGATTCACCACTTTCCTACACTGAAGAGAAAACAGAACACAGGTCCAGAGCCAGTGGATTGCCTCTCCTATTTGTACAGTTGTATCCCTAACGCTGACTTTAAAATGTGCAGTGAAATTCTTTCTCTTCTTTTAATATATCATTCAAGCTTGGTAGCAGAGAATAGAGCTTTCAACAAATAGCACATTTTACTTTCTGCGTAAATTATGCTCATCTGGCTGGACAATCTTCATCCAGGGGTTGAAAAAACTGGTTTTGTAAATATTCTGCACTCCACTCTCAGTCAGAATCTCTGCTTTCCCCAGTTGTCTAAAATCGTGTCACATCCTATTGAAGTGTTAAGCAGAAAGACAGAAAAATGCAAATTGCTGTTCACATTGAATGACAGTTTCGAGGGTTTGTGTAGCACAATTCAGAAGCTCTACATTATTTTACTACTTGCATGTCTACCCTCTGCTACTGACTGCTCCAGCTACAGTGCCACACACTCCTCAGAAAACAACTAAGTCATAATTTGTTACTCAACTTTTTTTTTTTTAGCAGAGTACTTCCCAAACTCTTACCTTTTTGTTCCAGCTGGATGGCCCTGCAGAGCACTAAGCAGACACTGTCAGTGGCAGCAGAGCCATGCTGCTTCACGGCACAAGCACTATTTCTTCAGCCTATTTTGACTTATACTGGGCTAATTTAGGTGGATTTATCATGAATTAATACAAAGAATACAGCAAAGTCAAACAAAGTTCTACTGCTTACAGACAAAATATAAAATAAGGCACTGAAAATGTTCACTGCTTACCAACTTCAGGTTCTGAAGATTCATTCCCATCATCTATTTTTCAGACAGTAGAAATAGCATTCAAGGAAGTGATGGATGTAATGAAATAGTTTCAGAGCAGTCTTATGTTGTATACCTAGAAAGAATGTACAAATTTTGTCTTAAAGTCTCAGTAATGAAACCAAAACCTTGGGAAAAGGATTGTCATATATTTGTAAATAAATAATCTGCCACTGTAAGCTGAAAAAGGCATTTTATAAGAGGAAAGGAAAGAAGTATAAATGCTGAGAAGATCATGCTTGTAGATCTTTCTTCAGTAGCATCCCATGGCATACAAGATACACTTGAGCAAACAGTGACCACATTTTAATTTAATTTCTACAGTTCTTAGCAGAATTCTCAAGACAGTGGAATAATCAGCACACATAAGGGTGAGGAGTCCAGAGTCTCCCCAAAGGAGATCACTCACCCTGCATTTAAATCACTTGGGAATGTATAAAGAAGAGGCAATACTATACGTAAAACATCTATAAAAGAACTTGGATACATGGTGTCTGCTTAAGATGATCCCAAACTTCTTTACCCCTAAATTTCCCCACTAACTCTATCCTGGTATTGTCAGCAAAGCTGAAAGGGACAAATAAAGCAGAGGAGAGAAGAGTAAAAAAGGCCATAGCATTAACTCAGATACAATGAACAGCCACTTACAGCACTTTAAACCATTCTTAAAATTCATGGAAACTTTCCTTATGTGAAGTTTCACTCCTACACTGAATTACCCTTCAGTGGGAAGAAATCTGTGATCAGGAGCTCTAACAATCAGGCCCTACAGATGGGTTCTGCTCTGCTGGTGCTGGGGTGCTCACAGTGAGCCCTGACAGACTGTACAGATGAGAGGATGCGTGTAACACTGGAAAGGGGCAGAAGATTATTAGTCTGATTTCCATAACCTTTCTGTCCTTTTTGCTCCCAATGGGATGATCTTGCAGTGGCACAATGCAGGGTTTGCACACCCCATTATATGAGTCTGGAAGGAGCTCATGGGCTTTTGGGTACCTAATCAGCCTCTCCCAGAGGCAAACGAGACTTCAAAGAAGGAACAAAAAAGGAAGAGCCCTGCTTAATTAGTGCTCAGCTAAGAGAAGCAGACTTGGGGGAAGACACAAGGAGAAGTGATGCCTGTCAGAGTCCCTTGGTAGAGAGGAAGGCCTGGCTAAAGCTGTTCCCTTCTTTGGCTGCCAATGCTCCATTTCAGCTTCCCTGAGCCATGACAGCACAGACACTTCCATGAGTCAGCAGTTTGGAGAAAAGAACAAAGAATCTGCTGTCACAACACCCTAGAAACAAACAAAAATGGAACACTTCTGTATGTCCAGGTCTAATTTTACAAAAAAGAAATAGAGGCTGCCCTGTCTTAAGCATAGAGTTATATCCATTCAGTCCTTCAGGCGTCCCAGGGCTGTGTGGAGCAGCAGGATGAAGCTGCAAAAGGCTTTTAAACATTAACTTTGTAAACTTTAGTATTATAAAATACATTAAAAGATTTAGTCTTGTCATAACCATTGTTTTTAGGTCTTTTTCTTTCTTACTTTTTACCTAAGGAATGTCAGAAACTAAATCGGGTCTTCGGTGACTTGCCCATGAGAGTGGAGGGTATCTGAAGAGAGAACAATGTTCTAAAGCAAACTTATATTCATAAGGAGCTCATAAAGAGATACTAAATAAAGGAAAAAAAATTAATCCTGAGTTTCTCTTACAGAATTCTTACTTCCCAGAGCTGTGAACCACATACAGGTCTTATCTGGCTCTTTGCAGGTTATCAATATATTATTCAAAACAATAAAAAAAATTAGGAAAAATTAAACAGATAACCAAGAAATGTTTAAATGGATTTTATACCTGTGCCTTGTCTTTAGCAGAAATGGATTATGAGAAAATACTGTTCCAGAAGAATTTTTTTCCTAAAAGATTTCAATACCAAACCAGTTAGACATTTTCTGCTTAACTGTTTTATGTATGCATGTGTATACATGAATATATTTAAATAAAACTATTTTGTCCTTTTCTTTGGTATGATTAATTTTAATTTTAAATGTTCTTTCTCAATTCAATTTTTCTCTCTCCAACTGCACCTTGAATCAAAGTTGGGCTAACTAGGTACACAGCTATTAACAGAATATAACATTTGAGTGTAGAGACCTCCAACACGAATATTTTCTCTTAGAAACCTTTTAATTTCTTGCTTGCATCTTGCTGTGTTGGAAACAAAGTAGATTGATTTCTCATAATACCCAGGAGAATTCAAGGCATTGACAGCTGAGGAAAGGGACACAGAAGCTTTGGAGACATTAAAATAACAGAGACAAGAGTTTAAAAACAGCCTCTATTCAAACTGCTTCACATCCAATATTATGAAACCTACTCACGTCTAGAGGAAACCACTTTGTTTTCAAAGACCAAATGAAGTGCACAGTCAGATTTATCATATGCTTCAAAAAAAGAGAGAGATGTTCTCTGAACAAGGAATCCATGCTCTAATGCACAGCAAAACCAATGTACAATTTTCCTGTTTCACATGCTTTATATTGAGTATCATAGAAGTGCACACAAGCATTTCCATGCAGGTAAATTCATAGACAGGGAAATAAAACTCAGGTTAATAATAGAAATCTGTAAAAGCTCAAGTCCTTAGAGCACAGGTTTTAAGAGCAAGCAGAAATAAGAGTGGCTGTTCACCACAAGGTAACTGAGGCAAAAAATGTTAAGGAAAGATAAACTCTGGTGAGAGTGTGTTTATTCTTTATCTTAAGACTAACCAAGTAGGGCATAATCAAAACATTAAAATAAAGAATATGATAGCAAATTAATTCTCAAAATGGAGAGATTAACTTCTGTCTCTCCTGATATTCACTATAAGCTCTTGACAATCAAGGACCCTATGTGAAAGCACCCAGCACTGGGGTTTTAAAACACAGTGAATAAAATCTAATTTAGAAACACTTGATTTCTGTATTTAAAAAAAAAAACAACAAAAACAACAGAAAGCAGAAAAGCATCAAGATCTAAATAGGAAAGGAAAAACAGCATGAGGGAAATACTGCTAAAACAGAAAAAGTTATAATCTTTTCAATTAATGCAGATCCAAGTTCAGCATGAGGATTGCCATTAAAATATTGCCTGAAAGTAAGGGGAAAAGGCAAACTATATTAGCTTCAGCTGCTTCAAAAGAAGGGTTATTTCTATCATTAAGATATTAACCAGTATCTATTTTCACCTTAATCACTGCTTATATTAAATATGTATCAGAATAAAAGTAGTGATGGTATAAAAAATAAAGATGTTCATTTCACATCTTCTCCTGAACCAGTCTTGTGAATAAGTACATGCCATGTAATTCATGTCTCTGAATTAAGAATGTGTTCATTTTGCCACCTAAGCAAAATGAATACAATATCCATAAGGTTATTACAAGACATTTCATTAAAAGCTATTGCTATGCTTTCCTTTCTTCTATTAAGTCACTCTTTCAGAACTTGATATTGGGCTAATAAACTAAGGACCTACACTTTATTGAAAAAAAATTCTTCAGGATCCCTTGCAGAGTCTGTAAAACTAGGAATATTAAATCCAGCACCTCACAAAGTTGACAAGACTGATTATTATAATTCACGTATCTAAATATTCAGCACACTTTCAATTTGACACAGACTGGTTCCCAAACTTCTGCTCCAAAAAACCACTGTCACACTTGATACTGACATTTTAATTTAAGCACTAAGGCTTATAAGGGGAATAACACATGCTCAGTACCTACAGGAATTGACTCCTGTGCTGTGCTCAGTACCGTGCCTACATCATGTATGAACTGACCGGGATGAAAGAAATATGAAGACTACAGGCATTTCCATCTACTCACAGAATAGTAATGTCACTCCCATGCATGCCTCTTCAATAATCACATAAATCCTTCATCACAAACTCAGTTTTCTCACTTTTACCTTTTTGATCCTCTCTTCCAGCGAGTGGCCCTTGGGGCTGAGCTGCAAGCTGAGTTTAAACCATGACAAACTTAGAAACTTACCTAACAGAGGGTCCTGAGAATTCAGTGGTAAGTGATTTTATCAGACAATACTGGTACAGGTGTTAGATGCATCATTCTGTTACTGTTTACGTAAGAAGCACTGTATGGGACACACAGATCGATAAACAAAGATGTGAAGCATGACTGTAATACTTCCTCATGAGATATTAGAAGCCATCCCTCCTTCACATTTAAAGTAATCCATATTTTCTAATAGTAATTCTTAATTACAAAATGATGATTTAGTCAGAGCACCTGCCTTTTAAGCATAAAATACAGTCTTTACAAAGTATGTGCCTCTTTTGTGATTTCAAAGAAAACTGCAAAATGTAGAAAAGTGGGAAGATCAACAGTCAGCAAACAGTCAAAAAGCTTTCTGATGATGAATAACCCCCTTTGAAGTGTCTACTTCAATATTGTTATTCCTGGAATTTCAAGCATGAACTCTATGAGCAGCCAGACTACACATTTCTACTCAGTGGCAATAAAAGCTAATTTGGTACCAACCACAACAGGATATTATCGTTTATGTACAGTTTTTATCTCATAGCTAAGGACAAATCTGCCAAATTTCACAAGATATTTCCTTATTAAAGGGAATTTTAGAAATGGAGGAGCCACAGTGTTAAAGTTCAGAGCTCTAATTTTTTTTTTCTCATTGAAATGAAAACTTCACCCTTAGAAAATACACTTCAGTACTGAGTGTATTCATTAGCTTTTTGCATGTGTTCCTAATTTGATGACAAAATGACAAAGATATTAAAAGGATGTCATATTATAGTAAATGCAGTTTTGACAATGGGTTCACTCATCCATTGTACTAAGTCAGGAAAGGTTCTTGTATTAAAATGGCTTAAAATTTTCAAAGAATCACCTCAAAAGGTGATTAATTTACATGTTAGCTTAAGGAAAAAAAATCCTGTCACCTTCATTTTCTTTTTTTTTCCCCTTAAAATGTAGTCAAAACATATCTGCACATTGCAACACCATTGAGTGCTCTCCCCAAAAAATGACAGTGCATAAATTACAAAGCAAGTTTTTCACAGAAAACACAGATCTGTGCACAAGTTAGAATAACATTCTCTTAATCCCTAAAGCACAGCAGTAATAAATGCATCTTTAATATGATCAAAAGCTGTTACTTTTTCCTTTTTTTTTTTCTTTTTTTCTTTTTTTTTTTTTTTTTATTTAAGCAAACTGCAGTTCTATGAGCTTAAACTTCTCTCCTTGCATTGCTCCAGGCAGTGGATCTCTGAACACAGGAGCTTTCATCCTGTGAATTTAGGTGGGAGAATAAACCCACACTTCTTTTACTCTCTTCAACATGAAGGCATTTGTAGCTAGACAAGAATCTGTGAGATATCAAACAGGCTAATGAAACCTGACTGCTCCAAAAGGGACTGGCTGAGAGCTTGGCTTTCCTTTGATAAATAAACATCTGAAGTTGTTATCTGCTGCAAATGCTTTCACTTGGGGTCCAACAGTAACTTTCCTGTAATAACACTAATATTTAAAGTAACACCAGAATGCACTGTATGTTAACTGAGTCATAGTATTTGTCTGTCATTACTATATTAGTATTAATTTCAGACGCTTCTAGGCATTGAAAATACAAGCTTCTATAAATCTGACCAAAAAAAAAAAAAAAAAAATAATAGGTGTAATTCAATGCCTGAATAAAATTTCCTAACAGGTGTTTCAATTTCCTACCACACAGTCTAACTAGGAACTCATTATTGTCAATTATAAATCTTTCATGTCTTAATAGAATATGTACATATCTTTCTGTGAAAATGTAGTTGGACTATAAAAAAGTAAAATAACAAAGTGATATTAGTGAGGAAAGTACTAATTCACTACCTGCTTCTACCTGCTCAACATCTATATGGCAGTCAGCTCCCAAATAAATGGCATCAGAAGATCAAAATAGTTGCTTGTCAAAGCATGTAAAGAAAAGGGAATTTTCTTTATCTGCACACACAGTTTTTGAAGCTGTCCTCTGAGAGGTATCTCTCAATTAAATATCACTATTTCCCCTCTCTTCCCACAAAAAAAAAAAAAGATTGCAAACCCTTCTATTATGCCTAGGGGGTGGACGAAAAATTACAAACGTTGCCAAGTGTGTAACTAGAAAAACTGCCTTGAAGTGGGTGGGGGTGTTTAGATCTTGGCAGCTGCTGTGTAATCAAAAGCTTTTACAAAAGCTAAAGTAATTTAAGTCTTGTCAGAGAGGCTTGCTGATTCTGGTAGTTATTTTCCTGCCGACTCCATAAGTTGATCAGTTTTTCACACAGCATTTGCTGGGGCTGTCATCCAGACTGAGTACCCTGTCTGTCCCCTCAACAAGACCAACACACTAAAGGACAAAATTTAGAAACAATGCAGAATCCATCCTTTAGAAAGCATGAAATGTAGCTAAGTACCAAAATTCGTTGGCTATTTTTTTTCTAATTTCTTTAAATCCTGTTAACCAAAGAAATCAGTAAGGTCGAGAAAGGTGCCTTCCGTGGCTGACAGGGATACTCAGGACATCTTTATTGATACTTCTCAGGGAAGCCATAGGCATTGAACACACTCAGATTTGTTTTTTTCAACTTCATTTTTCTTACAAAGTTGAACTTTCATCTGAACTCACTTTCTCAGTTTTGAGAAACTAGAGGTCCCTCACTATTACAGTGATACAATAACAGAGAGTCACTTCTTTAGACACACTGGCATCCAACCAGGCTGGAAAAAGCCCCCAACACTCACAACAACATCAGCATATGCAGACAGCAGGAGTAAGGCCGCATGGTAGAATGGGATTTTGAAATTTTCTGGTTTTCACCTATAATTCAAAAGAACTGCAGAATGTGGAAGTCACCTGGACAGACTCTGAACAGCACACCTGTACACACAGCCTGTGAAGAGCTGCTAACCATCAAGCAGAGTCAAGTTTTTGTTTAAAAGCCAAAGAGCAAATACAAAAAGCTTGGGCACTATCAAGCAACAAGTGTAAAAAAAACCCCAAACAAACAGAATATCAATCCTTTCCTGAATGATGGATTATAATTTTGTATTTATAAATCATAAATTCAACTGGCCAGATTTCTTCTGAGATTCACATTGAGTCACATACCAACATGCAATCAAACAAATTTTTTAAAGAAAATCTATTTTTAAAATATGATATGAAATGCATAACAACTCCCAAGGAGAATGCCACAATATAAGCAGAATACCCACATAACTTCTTTTTTTTTTTCATGTGCACAGAGACCTATGATTAAAGTCTGAGCTCCCACGGTTTTGATGCATACAAATCTGTGTTACACACACTGTCTCAGCAGGCACTCATTATGCAGTCACAGCAAAGAAAAAGTAAATGCCTCACTGAATAAGAAGGAAGGATGAGATTTTTCACGAGTTCTGTTGGAAGGCAACAACAACAACTTAGAGAAAAGAGGAATTATTGCATACCCCCTATTTATTCATCATTTGGGATAAAAGAGTCAACTAATATAAATAGCTAAAACAGTAATTCAGCTAAAAATCATTTCTAGAAGCCATAAGCCTCAAAAATTCCTTACCATTCTGAGAGTAACTAAGCAAGTATATAATATTAACTAGGCAATGTAAAATTAAGTAAATTACTAATTTAAGCAAAAAATAACAACCTGCCCTTTAATATTTTGGGTATAAATGATATCTGTTCAGTTACTCAGATGTGCAGTCACTGAAAGCAAGAGTTACTCCAGGAGATGTGGTCTAGTTTCTTACAGTATTTTTGTTCCATGGTGGACATCAATTAACCCATCAGTTTCAGATATATTAAATAATACAGATAAAGATCCAAAGTAGCCTAAAAAAGACATTACAGTGATTTCCTATGGTTAGGACACACTTTAGTATCCACAGGCAAACCCTTCTATAAGTGACTGCCATTTGTCTATACCTGAGGGAGTAATTTATTTTTAAGAATGCAAATGCTGGTTACATATTTAAATTAATGAGGCATGGAATGTAGGTCAAGGACGAACCAGAGAGAATTTTTTCTAGTAGTTTTAATGCTATCTGCAGCAGTTTTCACACATTCTTAAATTAGTCTGTAGGAATTCTGAAGGTTAAAGAACAGTGAACTTTGAGAACATAATCATGAAGTTCAAGGTGAAGAACAACTTAAATCATATGCTGGAAGGGTGGCAGTTCAGTTTGGCCAGAGGCAAGGTAAAAAGCTTAAAAACGACTCTGTTAAACGGAATCTTGTAATGTAAAAATACAGGTAAGAAAGAAATAGTAAGACTAAAGCTGTGACTGAAAACTACACATTTCTCATATTTCTTTCCTGCAATGTCTTTCCTGCTCAACCTTTACAACCTATGGAGTCAGAGACAAAGGCTGCAGTGACTGGAGAAATTTTAAAAAAGTATTTATCAATAAGGCAGACAACTGTAAATTATGGGCTGATATTTTTGAAAGTATATATGTGGGAGATAAATGCTTCTCAGCACATCAGGAATGTCATCTACATTTATTATTCCACATTGATTATTTCATAAGTTCTTCCACTTCCATCTTAACACTACTAGAGGTTCATAGTTTTTACCAACACAAAAACTCCCAAAGAAAAGGTCTCTCCAATAAGAACCTCAGCCAACAAATTATTAAAATTCTGTGGCTCATTTTCATACAGTATGAGGGCAATGAGAGCAGTTATCAGCCACTTTTTCCTTTTCACCCTCACAGACACAAACAGCACTGGGAGCATAAGTCAGATTCAGACCACATGTTGACTCCACAACTGCCACCAACAAATACTTCCTTATAAAATCCCTAACATTTACTTGCTGCTATGAGCAGCTCCAGATCTTCAACTGTGGGCCATATGTGCAGGATGTGATGATACTAAAAACCCTACAACTCAGTCTGTTGAACCAGCAAGTTTTGATTACTATTACAGCTGGATCTTTACGTGCTAATTAGTTTCACAAATTCAACATTTGCACGTTACAGAAGATTCCTACACAGAGTAAACAACAAAAACTCACAGAACTATTGTGTTTGTTTGTTTGTTTGTTTGTTTGTTTGTTGGGGCTTTTTAGTGCTGGACTGATCAGAATCTCTTTTTATTGTTTTCGAGTAAGTCTATTGCCTTTGAACAGATTATTTTTATTAATTTATTAATTTGGTAAGTAATCCCAAGATTTCGTTAAACTTTAATAATCTGACACTCCATTTCACTTTACAAATGCTACAGACAACACACATCGCTGCTTAATGAGTTGCTTGCAACAGGCCAGAGCATTGACAGTGTGTGAAGGGGCATCACCTGAGGATCCAGATGAGACAGACTCTGTGTCTGATCAGGAGCCCTCATGCAGGTGTCCCACTCTCACAACTCACTTCCAGAGACAGGACAAGAAAAAGGCACAAGCACAGAATACAAAAGCACAGCTTTTCTTCCTTGAAGATGTGTGTAATAGGTAAATTCTGCTTAAAACCCTCAAAACCTTATGTGGCTGAGGCACTTTATTAGGAAGATGGACCCTAAAACCTTCTTTTATTCCCAAGCCCAGTGCATTCACACCTCCCTTGGGATAAAAGGCAGGTCATCATTTATGGAATGAAGCCACTTGTCTTCCAGTGCCCTCCCTTTCTATCTGTACATTAGGATAGACCATCTCAGACCTAACAGGAGTATTGAAAATATGTTCAGTAATGCTTATATGACAGTTTCATAATTAGGTTATGAAGGATATCTAAGGACTGAGAAAGATAACATCATTTTTTAGTTAGATCTAATTTCTGTTATCTCCTTTCTTGTGGTTAGTCACCAGGTTCTAGCCCCAAAACTGTTCTGCTGAGACTTTCTCTCTACCTTTTTGCTCTATGTTTCAAATAATCCACTTCAGCTCAGGTCTAGACTGCCACCATCAGCATTGCTACATATCCCCTTGTGCAGCTACAGCAATTATTTATTATTCAATGACAACAATGTAGCAGAAGTGCTGGCCTTAGGAGTCTTCATATATATTAAGAGTTCAATAAAACAACCTGCTGAAGGTCTTTTTTGTTTCTCTGATGTACAAAGACATTCTCTACAGATAATACAGCAGATCACATAACAATAAGTATGAATCTCAGTAGGAAACTAGTATGCTTTATTTCAAACCTGTCAACATTTTTGATGCATCTCCAAAATAATTATTCATTGCACTTTCCTCCCACAAAATCTCCAAATTAAATGTGCTTAATACAGGAAATACATTCTAAAGGCTTTGAATGGAAAAAAATTGCATGTATTAATAAAGTTAGAAAAGAATTTAACTGTCGTATGAAGTAGATTTTACTAAGGAAACAAAAGAAGCCATTAATATTTTAGTTTAGTAGTGCAACATTCTATTACTTATCTCTTAGAAGTAGCTCTTTATGATTTTTTAAAACTTGCAGTAAGATCTTGCATCTGAAAACAGAATAAACCCCCAAATAATTATAAAGCTAGACAGACAGCATCAATTAGATGAAGATACCCACTCCCTTTATAGCACGAGTGCTAGTTTTAAAAAAGTTTTCAGCATTTCAGAGGGCAGATACGAACCCTGGCTGAGGACTTGTGGCCATACAAAGGTGTTGACCAGTCTCATCTTCTAAAATCTTTTATTCAGCCACATACAGCAGAGCTGCCTGTGGATTGGACATAATAATCAGCAGGGGAAGGGGAGCTCATTAGTACAAGCTCTCCTTCCCCTGCAGATTACCTCAGCATGAAGCCTATCTCAATCAGAAAAGATTGCTATGGAGAGCTACACAAGATGTTTCTAAATCAGCCAGCTCGGGGCTCAGCCTGGAGCTGCAACCTTCTTTTCACCTTCAAAAAAGCAGAAGGACCAGGATGGTCTCTAAATATTCGCCACCTATAAGTTTAGAAATAAATCACTCAGCAGATAAAAGCCACCAGCAGACCTGGTCTGTCTCATACTCACACAGCTGATGCCAAGTGCAAACACATGGAAAATCCAGCAGCAAGATCCAATGGGAAAAGGACAAGGCAGGACATTGCATGTGTGAGGGACAGGAGGGGTCTAGGAGTGTTTGGTACATTGTAGACTACTGAGAACACTTAATGCTTTGGCCTGTTGTATATTTCTTTAAAATAATTTTAAAAATCTTATTTATTTAAAATTATTTAAATTTTTTTATTTATTTAAAAATATTTATTTAAAATTATTTCAATGTAAAATATCTCCTAAAAATATTTCTCAGACACAAGAAAACTTTTATTTAAGTCACCCACCTTAAGTCACCAACCATCTATGACTATGACTGTTTACAATGCCCAAATTCTTGACAGTGATATCAGTGACGTGTTTTCTCTACCTGCAGGGTGTGGTGGATAAGGTGTGTGTAAAAAAAGTAAGAGCCAAAGATTCAAATTTTCAGAGACTTGTTCAGAAAACACCGTGTTGTAACAAATCTGGTAATAAGAGAATCATCTAAAAAACCTGATGATATGTTTACTGAACCAAGCTTAAGACAGTTATAATTTTTTTATGATAAGTACAAAGAAATACAAATCAGCATGGCAAATGTAAGTGTTATTTTAACTATAATGTTAGAATCAGAGACTGAGTAAAATTAAGGCAAACGGGGCAAAATATAGAAGGCTGGTAGAAGCCCTGATGATGGAATTACTGCCAAAAGAATACAATTGCAGCATCACATTTCACACAGTTTGATGTCCTAAAATACAGTAAAATGCAATGTATGTTCAAATGTCAGCACCATACAGATTCTCATAAATGCCAACTATTAAATAGTGACCATTCAATCCAAATAATTGTATTGAATTGTATTTCATGGGTTATTAACAGCTGAAATTTCAGTTTTGACCCCCAGTTTCCTGGAACATACTGCGCCACATCTGTCCCCACTTTGGAAATGAACTGTGGCTGATCAAGTCCCTTGACCTGATTTTGACACAAGATATTCCAGCCCCTGTTGCTGTGTACTGAGCCCTGTAAAACCAGCTGCTGAGTGAATGTGACAAGGAGCACAGCAATGCTGCCCTATCTAGATGAGATCAGACCAAAGTCCTTATAAATGATGCACCAGGCATTGTTTGAGCTCCACAGAAAGCTGTTAACACATTCTGAAATGGGAATTATGCAGTCGTTCTATCGAAAAATTAAACTTAGCGACACCCTAAGAAAAGCTAATATAGAGGCATTGAAATGAAGTAGAGGGAACACAAAGTTGCAGAATTTCCTGTTGGCGTTGATAATATGTGAGGTTCTTTTTCATATTCGCTGCTGTACACTTTGAATCTTAATCCTGAGAAAACCTACTAAAGTCCCTTTACCAGTCATCACACAAAAGGCTGAACAGTACAGAAGGATTGCTAATGACAGAGCCTTATTTACATCCTGCTAGAAATTAAGTCTTCTGGTATGTGTTCCAATATATGGGACAAAATTTCTACAAATCAAGAAAGTTTTGTGAGAGATTTTCAACATATTTATTCATCTTTGGTAGCACACGTATCTTCTGCTATTTATCTTTTATTTTCAGCTGTTAGACTTGAGATTTTAAATACCCTTGAGATTTTTCCTTAGATCAAAGAAAAAAAATCTATTTTATTTATGTGATGAAACAATACAAAATTCTGCTATAAGGTACATGAATGAAAACAAAGGTGCTTACACAACATGAAAACATTCTGGCCTATATTTTCCCCAAAATAAATAAACCCCACACAAAACACACTTATACAGTGGAAAAATACCAAAAGCAATACAAAAAACCTTCATTAAAGTTCATTAGTCATGTGCAACTCTTTACAGATTCAACAGGTTCTTGTACTAACCGTGCACATCTAGTAAGGTGGAAACAGCTTAAAGCAAAAAAGGTAATAACCCTGTAAAAACTACAATGAATTTAAATTCACGTTATCTATTAATTTCTCTTCTTATTATGATGTTATATAAAGAACTGGGATGACTCCATCTGGAAAATTTTGAACAAGATATCTGAAATACCTAGGGGGAAAACAGGATAATGAAGCAGAAATTTCAGAAAATGATAATAAGTAAAACGAGGTCTCAACGGTTAAATTCTATAAGCCATAAAATACTACAGAATACACAACATTCAGTGTAGGTGTATTTAAAGCACATGCCAAAACTGGCTCTCATAAAAACTATGTGAAGGGCCTATCATCAGAAAAGAACCGCTTAACCCTGCAGGTACAGAATGCTAAGGTTATTTGTAAGGTTTTACCAACAAGTATCCATTATTCACAAAGTCAGAGACTTGAACAAAAACCCCATCATTAAACTTACCTTTTGCTTTATGAAGTTTCTCTGTCTTTCTATGTATAGGATCTGCCCACGTCTCTTTTTCAGTGCAATTCCAGCAGAGCACTTCACTCTTTCCACCTGTGAGTTCCTGGAAATGTTAAAGCAGCTTTGAGATTTCTCGTGGTTACCAAATGCGGTTCAACAGAGCAAGAGACAAAAGGAAGGTCCATCATTACTTTTCCCCTTTGTAAATACTACCATTTTTTCTTTTCCTTCTCTAACACTTTTTTCTCTTGTCTGTCTCTCCTAAGTCACTCCTTTTGGTCGATATTCTCTCCTCCCTTTCTTTCTCTCAAATGCTGCGTGCATGGCAAAGCTCCCCAAACACTTGTTATATTCATCACCCTCTGAAAGATATGGCTTTACAAGAGAGGTGAATCTCCTGTGATTTTTATTTGGGAACAGATACATCCGCTGTTTTTTATCTTACAATTCAGGCAAGACTCAACTCTTCAACTTGTTGAGTCAGTATCCACTGTTAGTATCACTAAATGAGGTCACTTTCATTTGTGTACCTTGGAAATTACCGTGTACAAACACATGTTCACTGATATAAAATATACACAGGCTGCCCATTAAAACTGAACACACATAGCGGGACTCTACAGCTATTCTAACCCTCTCCTTTTCCAAATTATCTTTTCCTCTAAGGTCTCTGAATTTTACTGTGTTCATGAGGCCTCCCCACGCTGCTCTCTGTCGCCAGGGCTCACGGCGGGAGCAAAAACTGGTGTCAAATAGGAACTGCCTTGTTCAAAACGCTTGTCTTACAAGGGCAAAGCCTTGATGCAGAAGACACATCGGAACGCAACAGGATCCAGGTGAGACCGTCCTCAGAGAGTCCGGCTGGATGAGAGCGCTTTGGGGAAATGTCTCTAAACAAACTGCGGCCAAAGCAAGCGAGGAGGTGACAGGCACTGAGTTTTCTCGTGTACAATGACGTTCAGTCCTGCCCAGAGGAGCGGCAGCCGGACACGGGCCCCACGGAGGGCACCGAGCCCGGCGGGGCCGCACCGGGCGGGGCACACGGAGCGCCCTCATCCCCTCAGCACCCGCTGCCCGGGACCGAACCGGGCCGTCCCCCCATCCCTCCCCCCGGGAGAACCCGCCGGAACCGCCGTCCCCGGCCCGCCCCGCCCCGCTCCCGGCACCCACCGTCCGGCCGGGCGGAGGGCGCGGAGCCGGCGGCGCAGGTAGGGGCGGCCCCGGGGCCTCCATGGCCTCCCTTCCGGGCCGGGCCGGGCCGCGGGGCCCCGGCAGCTCTGGCGTGAGGCGGCGGCCGGGCCCGGGGCTGTGCTCGACTCGGGGGCGGTGTTGGGGCCCGGCCCGGCCCGGCCCGGAGCGCGGCGCGGGCAGAGCCAGGCCCGCGGAGGCGGAGCCGCCCCGGGGAGGCCGCGCCGCTCCCGCCGCGCAGCTCCGCGGCCCCGGGCCCGGGCCATTGTCGCGGGGATCGGCCGTGGGGCTGCTGGAGACTCATCCCCGGCCGTCTGTGTGTGTTCACAGGAAATAAGCGGCTGCTGATGCGAGGAGCACGATGAAATTCGGTTGCCTTTCCTTCCGACAGCCCTACGCGGGGCTGCTCCTGAACCAAGTGAAGACGGTAGAGACTCGCTGGCGTCCTTTGCTAGCAGGATACAAGAACTGCACCATTGCTATTCACATCGCTGTAAAGGACTGGGAAGATGAAACATGGAGAGAAATTCTTCTGAGCAGGCTCGGCATGACACCAAAACAACTGCAAGATTTGCTGGATGAAGGGGAAAAATTTGGTAGGGGAGTTATTGCAGGTAAGCATCCTTGGATTATATGTTTTTAATCAAACTTTCAATCCCTTGAATCACTCAAATACACATCTGCTTTATGTGTTTGCACTCATTGTGACATTTCTTTAACACTTTAAAGGAGTGGAGCATGAGTTGTTGATGGGGGGTCTGTTTCAATTCCTGCATACTTCAGCATAATACATGTCAATGCCACACTTGGTGCACTTTGAGCTCAAGGAACTCTTGCTGAAACCACTTTGCAGTACTCGTGGTCAGGTGCATTCATGATGTTGCAACACTTTGCATGTCATTTTACAGTATACGTAAATAATGACATAAATAAATCCTATTTCAGTTTCACAAACCTCCTCTGTTGCTTTTGGTATTGGGGCAGTGAAGGAGTTTGTTTCTGTAACACACAGTGCAGAGGCACTGAAACATCACTGCATATATCGTGCTGATTTATAGTGGATGTTGCACACTGTACACTTAGAAAGTTTTTTATCCAGTACTCATTTTGTACTGTTTTGTTAGGTATCTTTGTTACACCATCTTTCATTGTCATTTGAATATCTTTAGCTATTCCTGCACAACAAATTAATTAATGTCGTTGTGCTTCTACAAGTGCTGAAAACTGTAGGTCCTACATAATATGTAGATTTGCAGCCTTAACATACACTGTATATTTAATTGTGGAGTAGGTAGGAATTTCAAAATAGTTTAATGATTTAAAAATGTTAATAGAATAGTGGGTTGAGAGGAGCAGTGTTTTATGCTTTACTGAAGCTGGTCCAAGGCCAAATAGAGCTGCTACCAAAACTCCTGAGCTACATCTCCTTAAATGGAGGCTGCTTTTCAAGGAGTTCTGCATCCCTGGGTTGTGGTGATTTTAACTCTGCCCTCCTCTTTTTCTTCCCTCACCTGAGCTGAGTCCATGGACTTTTGCATCAAACAGCAGGGGTGGGAGGTGTGCCTCCCTCTGACTCTGCTCTTCCTGGCAACAAACCGGCAGGGAGGGCTGCTTCTGGAAAACCTTTCCCTAGGAGATCAAACTGGCAGCTAATTTTGTATTTTAATTGTAAAATACAGGATTAATTGACATTGGAGAGACATCACTATATCCAGAAAACCTGCCTCCTGAAGAGATTCTGCAGCTGGAAAACAAGGCTGTCCTCAGTAATCTAGAGCAGAAATACCTGACTGATGTTTCAAATCCCAGATGGCTCCTGGAACCAATTCCTGCCAGAGGGAGAACAGGGGTGTGGCAGGTGGACATCCCTGAAGAACTGATCCCTTCAGAATTGTAGGTGTTGCCCCTTACTGTTATTTTTCCTGCCTAAATGCAGACTCGTATTTAAGACACGGACTTGTGAATTACATCAGCGTCTTGTTTAGGATTCTATTCCAAAACCATTTGAAATGGCAAATACATTTGAAGAACTGCTTTTTTGAGGCAAAACAAACAACTATTAATGTTTCTCTAGACTTTTCCTGTATAAACAGCTAAGTAAATGCCATTTTTTAAATGTATGGTTATGAATTGTGTGCCAATACAAATGTAAGTTAAAATGATTTTTTGATACCTGCATCTCTGGTAATAGGAAAATGGTGCTTAAAAACAGGCTGCCACAATTAATAGGACGTCTGTCCCAGACCACTCCTTGTCCTGCCTTAAGGAGAGATTCTTTTCATTCACACTTCAGGCACACAAGATGTGCATATGATGGATACAGCTCTGTGACCTGACAGACACTGCAGAAAGGCCATTATGAGAAGGTGCTTATACAGAATTAAACTGAGCAAGCATTACATTTTTTCTCTTATTTAAGATGAAAAATACTAGTTATCTTTGAAAATCTAATACTGAATTCAAGACAAGTGTGAAGAATTACAAATAATAGCCACTAAGTTTTGGCACTCTCAGAGTTTTCCAAATTTCACATTACAGTGAAAATCCTTACTACATTAGACTGAAAATCCTTTTGATTTTCCAGAGCAAGGTCATACCTAGGCATGGTTTTAAGAACAGGGACAAGTGGCAGTGCCTTTGTATTTAGATACTTCAGTGGAGCACTTGGGAAACTGCTCCCTTGGACTACCACTTCTGCCAGAGCAGAAGGTACCTCACACCCCCAGTGCCTGCAGATCCACACGTGGAGCTGGGCTGTGACCTCTGCACAGACTGAGCTGCTGCCAACACAGCTGGAGGGCTGGGAACTCACTGCAGGGCAGGGCTGGGTGAAGCAGAGCCAGGCCCCACTGCGCCTTGGCTGAAGGAGCACAGGCTGGAGCTCCTGCGTGTCTGAGCGGCAGCACACGGAGCTGTACAGGCACCACAGCCCTGAGTACCTGCCCTGGCCCTGTGCTTGGCAGGTGAGGCCTTCCTCAGTGCAGAGCTGTGCTCTTCTCCCTTGGGGCTGCTGTGCAGGGACTGCTCTCCTCCTGGGAAGTGGTTTCTCAGGCAAGCTCAGCTTCTGGTTTTCTTCTCTGTGGCGCTGTGCCGGCAAATCGATGTCCAGTAATGACCCCGCTGATGTTGGATTATTTGAACCGGAGTATAATAAAATATATATACATAAAATATATATATAAAAAATAAAACTGCAACAAAAACTCTGAGATGGGGTAGTGCTAGTTCGGGTTTCAGGCAGCAGCTAGTCCACAGGCTCTGGGGCATCAGAAATGGAAGTGCTGCATCCAAGTTTTTCAGGCACACACCTTGAACACGTGCAGAAATGTCCAGGCACTCCCTGCTCTTACTGCCATGCTAACACTAAAGAAATGAGACCCATGGTATTTTAGCTGTCTAAACTGTGGGTTACCTAAACACAGAGAGCAGCTGCAAAGGTTTGGGAATATGAGCGTGTTTTTATCAAGTACAGGACTACACATTTCACAGACTCCACTTCTCCAGAGCATCAGTAAATCCAAGGCATACTGTCAAAGTGGGTCTTTCTTCAGACAAGAAAATGCTATGCCAACACCAACAAGATCCTATCTTGAAAAGTTTAATCATTTACACTGACCAACACAAAGCTGGTAATGAAGACCAAGCTATGATATTTATACCAGCTAACCAACATCTGTGAAACTTACCACAAATTTCTGGCATAGACCACACAACGCAAGAAGGAACAACTTATTAAACAGCCAGTCTAATGGGAGAATGGTACATGCTGCTCAAGAAGAATCAGAACATGAAACTGGAAAAGCAACAAAACATGTAACTCCCAAGCCAACACAAAAGTTGAAATACTTACATGAAAATTTACATAGCTAACTCAAAAACATGTAAGTCACCATACATTCTACTTTCCCCCTCCCAAAAAAAAAGCTTTCCACTGTTGCCTCAGAAGTGCAACACTCTTGTGCCTCTGTGGTTGAGACAATGATTGTGGCTGAACAGAGGAAGAAGTAAAAGAGGTACTATGCTAAGGCATCCCACAGCATTTAAAAGAGACACAAAAATCAAGTGTATATTTAGGACCTAAAAGACCTGGAATAGCATAGACATTTCATACAGGGTTTTTAAAAAAATACTTTTAGATAATACTTATACTGTACACAACAGGACTTTTAAACAATATATTACACTGCTAAAAATGTTCATATAAATACTATACAGGCAAGCGTGCAACCAACCTGTTAGGAAGGTTCACAAAGTAGACAACCACATATTTCTGGAAAAGCACTCAGATTATCTTCAAGATTTCTGATTTGTGTAATCCAAGCCACTGATTCAGCAATACCTATTTTAAAGGAATTGGGACAAGGCATGAGATGAAATACATCTGTCTGCTGATGACCAGTTCAAGTTTAATATGCTACTGTCATCTTAATCTGGCATGTCAATGTTTAGCTTGGGAGGTGGAATCACGTATTTTCCAGGACTCTGTGTAATGACCACTCCAGTCTTTTTTCGAAACATTGGTGCAATTTTTGGTGGTTCAGGCAGTGGTGTTTCTTCTGTCTCCTCATTATCTTCATGATGAAGGTCATAGGAGATATTTCCGTATTCTCGCAAAAATGGGAAGATTTCAAGCAGGAACTGGCAAAAGTCTTTGCGAATTCCAAACCACCCTAAAAAACCCAAATCATTTTACATTATTAACAGAGTGAACACTTAATTAAGTAGACAGACTATTTAAAGTCTCTTGATTGCTTGCTTATAAATAAGATTTGTTAATACTGCTTCTCAGCCTTTCTTATGCCTATCATAACAGCACAATTCAGGTTATATACACACAGACAGCCTGGACAAGCATTTGCACAGTTCCATGTGTGCACATTCATGCCTGTGTGTATTTCCATCTGCATAAATTACAGCTACACTACCCCAGCAGGAATCCATTCTGTTTCACACGTTACACAGTGTCAGGTCACATCAGGACAGAGAAGGGACACAAAAGACTTTGCACCTCAACCAAAGTGAACAGTGCCACAGGGGAGGACACTAAGCACTGAAACCCTACCACAGCTGCCTGAAAACAGTAGTAGCAGAAAAGCCCTCTTTGAAAATAGAAATCTTAATAAAATACATTGATTTTTAATCTGTTTCCAGGCTTGTGAAATACTTACAGTGATTGCCTCCTTTTTGTCCGAATGTTGTTGCCATTAATGTTATCAGTGAAAGCCAGAGAGGAACAAATATGGGTATGAAAGAAAAAGAATTATGCCCATCCAGTCTGTGTACTAGCAAGATCTAAATGGCAAAAAAAATGACACAATGTTAGTTAATTGCAGTACTCACTTTCAAACTGCTTAAAGCATATGCTGATCTGAAATCTTTAACTTCACACATATGTAAGGAAAAAATGACCTTCACAGAAGCATGTAGTTATAGTTCTAATGTAATGCATATTTTACTCTTTAAAGGAACATTAAGAAACATTAAGAAACTTAAAAGGAACATAGAATTCTCGTTTGTGTTTCATATTTGCTGTTAACATTTTATTCCAAAGCAAAGAGTAGCACTCTTATTTCGGTAAGTTCAAAAATCATCATTCATTACTTACTGAAAAACAGAATGAGACACATCAAACTCCTGATGGGTTTTCCTACCTCAAAGGTGAGCAGTGGGACCACAATTGTCATCCAGCTGACAGCCATGGTGATGTGTGTCCTCCTCTGCTCCGCGATCACGTCCATGGAGCGCAGGAACAGCACAGACCACACGATGTAATACAGCACCACCAGGCACAGGAAGGACATCAAGATCCACAGTGGAACACAGACAACCTGAAAGAAAGACATATTTCAATTGTTTCAGTTCTGGTTTTTTTTTTTTGGTTTTTTTTGTTTTTTTTTTTTTTTTTTTTTTTTTTTAATAAAGTGAGTCTAGATATTAAGCCTAAACAATAAAATTAAGTTTTTAACTAAGATAATGTCTAACAGAAGGGCATCAAACTTGTGCTGTTTCGAGATGTATCAGTTCAGGGGTTCCTCAGCTTTCTAAACCCAATCAAGTTGAAATAATTTAAAATTAAGGCAATGTAGTTCAACTTTGGTAAGACTTCTGTGATTTTGCATGGGCTCAAATTGTACTTGAAACTGATTTTTAGCAAGTACTTTCTACACTGGATACCTTAAAGAGTTTCAATCCTTTCCCAAGTTTTTTTTGGCAATACAAAGGGCAAACATAACTCTGCCAGACTGTCAGTTTTATGGTAGTTTACAAAAACCCAGACACAGAAACAGTGCTTTTGTATCCTAAAGGCACTTGGGACAGGACATCTCAGCAGTTTTGACAGTGACTACTTGCACAGTAAGTGGATTTACATGCATGGTAACACAACAAATAAAACCAGTTATTTACCACACTGTATTTACCAACACATTCTCCAACTCACCAATCATTTTCATGGCTTGTTTAGTGTTTCCATTGGGAACTTTGGGTGAGGATTTCTCTTTCAACTGCTGTTCAGACATTAACTGCAGTTGATGGCACATTCCTCTGCCTCAGAGGAAGAGCAGCCTCTAATTGCCATGAGCACTGAATGCAATGTCAGACCTTCAGTGAAGGACAGCAAAAATGGGATCATGGACTGATCATGTACTAACTGTTGTTCCCCGGAATAAATAACTCTATGAAATTCAGCATTTAAACAAAGAGAAAAAGAAAATACTGGTTACATACAAGCCATGGCCATCTGATGATCTCATCTAGTCTGAGTGCAATAAATATGAACTGTAGAATGTTGACTGAACACAAGATTTCCAGCTAGAAAAAGAAAAAAACATTAGTTCAATCTTAGTATGGTAAACTTACTTCCAGGATAACCAGTGAACTGTCAAAGCACTTCTCTGACCCCATTCTCATCACTGAAATATGAAAATTCATTTGCATTTACATTTTCTATTACTAAATATCCCTAAATTTGTGTGGGTGTGATCCCAACCAAATCATGTAGAGTCAGCTGTTTAAGATCTTCCTGTTATTAAAAAAAAAAAAAAAAAAAAAAAAAAAAAAAAAAAAAAAAAAGGAGGGGGGGAACTTAGAGTGATTAGAGAAGTAAGAAAAGCCAAACTAATCAGAATTAAAAAAGCAAAGCCTTAGAAAACAACTCTACAGAAATACATGGAATATTGGAATATGACATCCAAATTCATATCATTTACTGTACAACAGAGATATTTTAAGTGACACTGAAGACATGGGTTTTGTGGCACTAGAGAAAAGCAATACTTCTCATTTAAAAAAATGTTAGTAAAAGGGTTTTATGAGTCTTGCTTGCCACTATGAGAAAGAAGCCCTTCACTGTATTTTTTTTTTTTCAAGTCTGTGTCTAGCTTGAAAAGTGAGACAATGAAACACCATCACACTTGGCAAGATTCTATTTCCCAAGTTTATGGGCAGACCTACGTTGGGTAGGATTTTCAGAGACCACAGAAGTATTATCTGGAAAGTCTGACTGAAGCTTTTGAATGCAAGCTAGAAACATTACTCATTTTAATAAATATATGCAGTTATGGAAGACCTCTTTTAAATGTAATATTTCTCTGAAGGCAGATACTACATGCTACTTTCACTAACACATGACTGTGTAGACTGTGATCTGGAAAAATGCCTTTGAAAGTCACAGTACAGAGAGTCAAAAATCCAACAGGCACTTGCCAGCTTCAGGGATCCTATCAAAGTCGCCACTGTTCAACTACAAATTACTTTAAAAGTAGATTTAAAATAATTTTGTACTATTAGCTTTCTTAAAAGAATAAATCACCAAACCCCCCCCTCCACTCAAGTCTGAGACCAAGCAACCAGAAAGCTACAAGAGCAAAGAGAAAAATAATCTAAAAATCAGAGGATCAATTGCTGTAAATAATTTTTAGAATCAAGTTAACACATGAGATCTATATGGCAAGTGCACACATATTTGCAGTGACTTACAACTTAATGAATTCAACATGCTTTAAATAAATTGTGCTTTACTGACTATAAAATAGTGTAACACATTAAAGGAAGCTTTTCCTGAGCCCACCATGATACAGAGACAAAAACCCCAGCATGAACTTACTGATCACCTAATCAGATGCAGAACAGGAATGAGCAGATAATATATTTCAGATGAAATACTTATGAAAATAATAATAGATTAACAACTGCTTTGATTACTCAAGTCAAAAATTGATGTCCTGGATTAAAGGCAGACCCCTCATGTTTCTAGCAAATGAAAGGGAAATAATGAAATCTTCACAGAATAAAAAGAAGAGAAGTAGAACAGCACTAAGTGAAGATGACTAAGAGTAAGGAAAAAAACCACTAATAAAAATGAGTTCAGACAGCTGTTGCCTTTTATGGATTCCACTTTCTTCTGCCAGTACTTAGCAGCTGTGCAGTCATCTGTAAATCAATGGGCAATCAAGCATCATCCAGTAGATGGCAAGCACTTCCACACAAATTTTACTTTTAGCATTGGTTAACTGGTATTAGAACCCTGCAAAATAAAATTCTATTGGCAAATGTTCCAAAATGAGCTTAGGATATCACTTTACCCAGCCATCATAACAATCACTCACCAAAAATGTTTCTCTCTAGTGAAAAACTCATCTTATGCTAATGTTAGAGAAACAGCCCCTTGAAATTAAAATACCTGAAAAAGCTGAGCCTCATTTACAAATTTGATTTTTAATTGTCAGGAGGATATAGCAAAATGAGTAACTCCTTAAAAAAAATTCAACATGAATTCTAAATTTATTGCAAAACGTCACAATTGTGGGAGCACTTTGAGAATCCTTCCAAAGTTCTTCCAAAACCAAAGGGAGTTAGAGATAAGATAGAGGCAGAAAATAAAACCCTAATGTTACTGCCTACCAATCACATTCCCAAATTAAAGATTAAACACACAGATTGTGATATTAAGACATTTTCAGCCCTGATTACGTGGGGCTCTGGGAATTCAATTCTGCCTAGAGACAGTGCTTGCAATCAGTGGAATTTTTCCTGTTGTTTCAATGTAAGTGTCTGCTATTGATCTATACTGCAGAGTTCCTGATGAGTTATTTTCACACAAACTAATAAAAAAGCAGGTTCAAAACATGCTTTGGTAGTGGAAAAAACTAGAAGATACTAGAAAAAGTTGTATTATTCCTGACCGTGATTTCACTCCCATTTGCAGGTGAGTGCAATTAACTGGCGAGTGCAATTAATGGGACTGATGCAGCCTTGTGTATTGTGCTTTCCTGAGAGACAAAGTGCCACAGAACTGATCCCAAATCCTGCAGGGCCATGACTTTGGTGCCCCCCAAAGGAAGCTCACCTCCAGGGACCTGTCGTGCCGGAACCCCCACACGCAGGCGGCCACCGAGACTGGAGACACAAAGAACAGGGGCATGAAGACCAGGAGCCAGAAATGGGTTCCTCTTTCAATCCTGTCACACACCAGCACTTCAAACATCAGCAGCAGCAGGTGGATGCCTACTGCAATTAACATAGCTTTGAACTCCACACAGGTTTCTCCTTCTGCTCTGAAGAGAGGATAAGGAAGAATTTATTTGCCTGTAAAAAAAGCACATTACCCAGCAAACATCCCAGGACATTTGCTTGAGCTTCAGATATTAACACTTGTTTTTAATAAGCATACACATTATACCCATTTTAACTTCACTCCTGATGACCTAATAGGACTTCTTGCCCATAAAGCTGCACGTTGGAAGTATTTTACTCAAATGGTGCAGAGACTTTTACAATTTTAAACTTTTTAAGGATTCCATAGCTGGGCAGATAAAATAGGATTTCTTTGCTAGTATATCAACAGTCAGCTATCACACAGGCTGTTAGGAAATAAGCTAAATTTAAAATCATCTATTTGATTTCTGCACCAGCATTCACTGAATCAACATCTTTCCCCAGAATTTCTTTATTTACCTAAGTCAGAGTATTGCAACAGATATTTTCTGTTACTAAAAGTAAAATGCCTGTAAAATGAGAGCACACAGCTTCTCCCTACACCATTAGACCATTACTAGAAGAGACAAACAAGACCTGAACCACACAAAACGTGGGTGTATCAGGAGATCTGTGCACCAAAATTTAGAAACCACAGACAGAAAAGACATTTATTGCACTTCATTTAAGGTCATTTTTCTTTTGCTCTGGGATCTTCAAATTCACATTCTACTCAAGTTACCAAAAAAACCTCAACAATGATGTATTTAAAATGTGAAAGTTATTTTGTCCTGGACTGACAAGACACAACATTCCCCCTGTTTTGCCAAACAAAGACCAGGAACTTACCGGTACTGCGGGTTCCGGGCCCACACTCCCGTCCCCACCGAGGCACCAACAATCACCATTAACTTCCACAGCCATATTGGGGCAAACACAGCCCAGTAACTCCACTGGATTTTGTCATCCAGACGTAGAGAGAGCAGCACAGAGAAGAGCAGCAGGCAGGCATAAATAAGGAATTTGCTATTGAACAAACAAACAAACAAAAATCCAGTCAGGAATCAAAGCAGGGAACTTCATATTAACTTTGTAGAGGACAACAAAATCAGTCACAGCTGGAAGTTCACTGGGATACTTCCTAATAGGAAACATAACAAGCGTCTTTGCAAAGAATCAAATATTTCATCATAGATACAGCATATGTCATCTCTTTCACTTATAAAACCAAAGCTTCAAGGAAACACATCAAAAGCATTTCTGCATAACAATCTCAGTGAATGGACTGAGAGAAATAGTTCCCTTCCACAAGGATCCAGTCATGAGCTGGATTATCAGAGGCTCACAAATATACCAGCTGTACATGTTTTTAAAAAATGTGTTCTGTCATACAAATCAAATTTGAGTTACATAATTTATGACATTTTATCCACACCACTTTATTGTGAATCGTAATAGGGCAAACTTCAGAGAATTTTCTTCTTAATATTCACATTCAGTTAAAAAAACCAATATTATAGAAAAGAAAAACCCAACAGGTTACACTTCTAGCAAAGTTACCTATTATACACTGGAGTTTCTCACTGGAAAATTGAGGATGATGCTTACAAATTTAAAATAGCTACACTGATACGGTTTATATGAATGAATAAACCCATCTGGAATACTTGAGCGGTGGCACAGCAACTGCTTGTACCACCAAAAATCAGACAAAATAATTACACAGTAGGCTATTTCCTCAAAGGACAGGAAGGGAAAAGTCTCCCACCCATCCACCAGGAGCTCAGGGACTGCTTTATAAAAGACATAATTAGGTTTTAACACTGTTTCAGTAATTGTATGAATTTTAAATCATGGATAACCTAAGGAACAGAATAATGCAGCAACAGGAACACTACTATTCCTCCAACAGCACAACTCAAACTACCCACCTTCGCTCACATCAAATAAAAAAACCAATCATCAGATCAGGGCTGCTACGTTTGATATCAAGCTGTTTTGTCTCTACTCAGAGCAAGTGTCTCATCTGCACCGTAATAATGAAAACCAGATTGATTGTGTCAGCATTTCCCTGAAAACACTTCGGGATAGGATGATACAAACCAGTCACACTTCACAGCAACAAAGAGATGTGTCAGCTCCTCGGCTAGTCATCCTTTTGAGACATTTCAATATTTGTGTGATTTGTACTTTCCCTGGCTCCCCCACAAACACAGCAGTGAAATACCACTGCTCCCCGGGTGTTCCAGGAGCATCAAAACACGGAGACACCTGCAAAAGTGCAACATTCACACCGGCAAAAGTGCAACACTCGGCTTGCCCACTCATCCCTCAAGCTGTAAGCATCGCTCTGCAGTAACAAAACTCCACAAGCTTCTAAGACTTCTGCTCTCACTTTTCCATTACTCCGACCACACGTATTTCAATTGTTTATTTCGGCTTCTGTAACAATGCGTTTCCTGGAGCTTTTGTTTGTCTAAACAACTGCCCGAACACAACCCGCTCTAACTGCCATCAAGTAAGGCCTCTGTCAAGTGCAAGGTTTTTCCAGGACTCTCATCATCTCACAAACCTTGTACACAAACCTCGCACAACTTAACTTGCAGGCCCTTAGTCTGTGGTCTTAAAATATCTGGTAAAACCCGGTAAAATTTAACTCATCCTCTCAGTTTCTTCAAAAGTTGCGTGTTCTTACTTGCTTGGAGAGCCAGCAGAAGCCCAGGTCGCAGGGACCATCACATCGTTAATTTTAAGGGGTTAATAATTTTACCCCAGGGTTGTTCTCACCCGCGGCCACGGGCCGAGCCCACGCGGGGCCTCCGCACCCCAAAGCACCGCGGTGAGACCTTCAAACACCAGAAAGAGCCTGGGAGCGATCCGAGAAAGTTGCGCTGTAACAAAGCAGACGAGTGGAAGCGGGGCTGGAAGGCAGATGTAGAGCGCTCGCCTTCCCAGCCCTGACCGCCAAGCAGCCGCCGAGAGCCCGCACCGACACCCGGGGCGCCGGGGAGGCTGGGTTCCGTGATCTCAGAGGTCTTTTCCACCCTGGTTGATTCAGTGATTCTGGGCAGGAAACCGGCCGGGAACGGCGTGTTCCAAACGCCGCCCGAGCTCGCGGTGCGGAAGGGCCACCCGAGGCCGCGCTCCGCTCCAGAGCTGACGGGTCCCGCACCCAGCGCTGCCCCCGCCCGGGTCCCCGGGCTAACCCCGCCGGGCCGGCGCTGCCCGTGCGGCGCTCACCTGGGGTTGAAGTCCTGGAAGAAGCCGCGCAGGTTCATCGCGGCCCCTCTACCAGGCGCTCATGGCGCGGCCCCGCCACCGCTCCAGGGCCTGGCCTGCCCGGGCCTCGCCGCTGCCTCGCGCATGCGCGCGCCTCTGCCGGGAACCGGGGGGGCCGAGCACTGCCGGGCTTCAAAAGCGGGAGCTGCGCATGCGCAAGGGGCCGGGCGGGGGCTCTGCCAGGAGATGAGCGGGGCAGAGCTGGAGGGGCGGGGCCGGGAGGGGCGGAGCTACGTCAGGAGGGGCGGAGTGATGAGGGGGCGGAGCAATGGTGGGCGGGACTAAGCCGGAAGGGCCGGAGTGGGGGGGCGGAGCTAATGAATAAGGGGCGGAGCTAAGATATAAGAGGGCGGGGTTTACATATGGAGGCGGGGCGGTCCCGCCCCGGCGTTTCGGGATCTCGAATTTTTTCCTCATTTCTGGCCCAAATTGTTCTTCTGCCAGTGCGAAGACAGTCCTGCACGTCCTGGTGCTGCATGGCCTCGTAAAGGTCCCTCTCCAGCTCTCTCGGAGCCCCATAGGTACTGGAAGGTGCTCTAAGGTCTCCCTGGAGTCTCTCCAGGCTGAGCAGAATTTGGACGACAGTTTCAGACTCTCTGGCAACTCTGGGACATTTCAGCGTCTGGGACAATTAAATCCCCAGGCATTTCGAGACACCTCTAGAAAAAGCTTGTCATAATCCAGTATGCACTGAGAAATGTTTCAAGTACAAATTTGAAAAAAACCCAAACAAACTATGTTTGTATGTATACACCTTCTTGAAGACAAAATACTGAGTACTAAAAATCTTCAGCCAAGCTAGAAAAGGCATAAAAAGAATAAAAGTGGACTTAAGTGAAACAAATTGTGGTCAGAAAGAACTAGGCTTTCTGCTGTTTGGGATTTTTTATTTGTCCATTTGTTTAAGTGAAAGTAATTAGCTGTTGGAACAAATGACCCTGAGAAACACAAGATTTTTCATTTTTAAATAAAGTCTGTATGGCTCTCTGGGAGATAGATGCTAATTCAACTCAAGCTGATGAGTTTGTAACAAGACTTAGGAAATTCTATAGCAGATCAGGATAGTTTACATGATGACTCCATGCCAGGGTAGATTATCTGGTGGCAGTTTTTTGAAGTGAAAATGCCCAGAGCTCCTCCTTCAGAGTTATATTGCAAGTGAAATGCTAAAAAAACAAACAAAGAAACACACAACAAAACACACAAACCAAAGCAAACAAAAATGAAAGACAATCATATCTAAAACTTTAGCTTTCACAGAAAGATGAAATTGAGTAAGTGTTCTAAAGCTTCCACCACCTGCCAGCAGAACTGGTAATTTGTACCAGCTAAGAAGTTAGGTGTACCTGCAGTGTGATTTGTTCAATACCACAGCTGCTCGTAGCCTTTGACAGTACTCATTACTTACTACAGATCTACTCAAAGATGTGATTCATCTGGAGATATTCACTGGCAGATTGTAGACACAACTGTAACTCCACTGGCAAGAGCACAAACAGCTGACAGACGTCCACACCAGGAGCTTTCTACACAATTTATTCAACTGATAAAGGCCATGGCAGAGGCTACAAGAAAGCAAGGACAGGCCAGCACAAGGAATGCCAGTGGGGAGGGTGTGAGGAGACCGGGGAGAAATCAGGATAAGAGAGAAGCAAGAACTCATAATGGAATAAATGGGGAGGAAAGGATGAAGGCTGGACACTCTTCAGAGACTGATAAGATGGACCTGTGCCAGGGCAGCACAAAAGCTTGTAAGGAACCAAAGAATTAACAGGCTTAAACAATTGGAAACTAGAACCTTGGTTTTCATTATGCTTTTGAAAAAGTTGAGCCTCATCAGTTTGGAAGAAAGAACAATTATGCATAATGTATTTGTCCAAGATAAAATACTTCTACTGCAATGCATAAAGAAGCTACTAGACAAGACCTGTAAGCATAATCTGCAGCCAGATGCAATCATAAAACAAAGTCAAAATATTAATAACAAGGAATTAGCTTGAGAACTTTTAATAATTCAGAAGGCTAATAAAGCAGCTTGGCATTTCTGAGAATATTCATGAAGTTCTGTAGAAGTAAATCAAGAAAGATTTGTTCTGCAGTTACAATGTTTGGCTGACTGCCCAGGCAGCAAAATAGTTCCTATGGGGCATGAAGAACTAGGAAAGAAATCCCTGGTTACAGAAATGAAAGCTCAGGGAACATGGTTTTGTACTGCTACCTCAGGAGAGCTACAGCTAAATTTTTTGGTGTGAAGTCAAATAATTGCGAATTTTAGGAGCTTTCTTAGATTTATTTTGTGGTCTCAGATTTCCTGATTAGTATGGCTCAATACTGCCAGCACATGTGAGGGTGATGTTGGGGAGAGCTGGACAGCAAAGAAAACCCAACCTCTTGTCTAAACTTAAAGACTTAAAAGATTTATCTTAACTTTACATTTTACAGTAATTTAAGGGTAGGAGGAGTAATATGGGAAGCAGATGAAAGAAGCAGCAAGTCATCTGCTTTCTGTTAGGATTTTGTGTCTATGGCTGATTAAGACTTAAATGCTGGGGATTGAAGTGAATCCCCTGAGACAGTTTATGTTGGAGACCAAAAACAAATTTTGGTTTTACTCCATTTATCTATTTTCTCAAATTAGTTCAAGAAGAGAGATATACAAGGTCTCTTTTATACTGCCATTACTGCTTTCATAAGCCATCTACTTGTATTCTTATTCTGCTTAAAAAATATAAACTAGGAGCATCCCTATCCCTGACAGGCCAAAGTTAAATGCAGGAAACAAAACCTGAATCAGCCTTTTTATTTGAAAAATTGCTGTGGTGCTTCTAAAGAACCAGAAGAACAGAGCCTCCTTTGGAGCTGGCTGTGTCCTGGGGTCATCCCTGGCACATTGATGGGATGCTCCTGGAAGTATTGCCGATTTTCAGCACATGAAGCAGTGTTACTCATGAATTGCTGTAGATCACTTTGTTCTTATAAATCAGAGTTTGGAACATACTAATATAGTAACAGGACCAGTGTCCTACTGTGTACACAGTAAACTCAGAGCAGTGCAGGAAATGTCTACAGTGGTTGTGAGAAAAATGTTTTTAAACTTCTGAATCTTTTGCCTCAGTTCTGTTCCCTAAGGTGAGCTGTGAAGAAAGAAGAGAGTAGAGAAAGGAAGAATTTGATCTTATCAAAAGGACACTGTTGCACACTATTACAATTGTTAGTTCCGCCTCTTCATCTTACTACTCTTGTTTTAGTCAAGCATAGTACAATGTGTCATTAAAAGAATCCTCATTAGCAAGTCCTTGCTAATTTCTAAAAGGCTTTATCCTAACCTTGAGCAATTTTTTTTCTACCTTGCTCTGCTTAGTTGCAGATCCCTGTTTATTGTCCCCTGTGCTTCCACCTTCATGACACTTGCTTTGCATCCCACAGTTTGCACATATGAGAGGTAGAATTTGCCCCTTTGCAGGAATCACTCCTCTCACCCTTTGTAAGTAGAATTACACTCAGAAAACATCACCTTAGTCCAGGCAAAGTAGTCATGTACTTTGTCAAATTACTAATTGCAAGGTTTTAAAATTTGAAATTGAGAGTTTTTTTAACAGAAGAAGGTGACCTCCCTGTTGGCAATACATGAATACTGATGAGTTTATTCACTTCCCCTCTAAGGCAGCTGTAGAAAGGGGAAGAGAGGGTATAGAGGGAAAAGATTTCACTATTAAAAATAAGTGAGGGATGGGTTGTTTTGGGATTTTAAACAACTGCATGTTGTTACTGTGCTGAGGATGCCATTCAAAATACCCTCTAAAATCTGCAGCAACTATTAATCCTGAATAACAAACAAAACAGGATTTGTAGATGTTTAAATAATAGACCAACCCTTGCCAGCTATCCACATTAAAGAATTCAGTAGCCTTACATGACACTTGTTTACACAGACTTTCCTGTTTGAGGGCCTTATCTTTTCATTGTATTTACTGTGTAAAATGAGAAATTGTCTGTGTCAGGGCTTATGTGCTTGGAAATTATTTCTGCACTGTGCTTGCCTGCCCTCACTAATCACTTGGGACAATGCGATTTCTTTGAGCAGTACCTGAGTTGTTGGCACATTTCCTGAAATAGGTGTAGGGAGGGTCAGGAAGAACTACACTTCCTCAATCCACCCAACTCTTCTCTGGCCAGCACATCAGAGCTGGAGCTGCCAGTGTCTAATTTGCCATGTTTATAAGCCCAAACAGGAAATGTGAGAAACCAGGACTGAGCTGTGCCTTTAATCCATTGCTTTTGGTGGTGATAACAGCATCTGCCTTACCTGCTGTCCAGTACTCAGAAGTGTAAATAGTATCTTAGAAACAGCTCTGATGTCCTTGGGAAAACTCCTGGTGTGAGATCACTGACCTGGCCCTTGGGGAGAGAGGGAGCATGCAGGTGAACAGATCTGCATGACTCACTTCAGCCATAGAGAAATTACTGTATACACAATGAAGGCTTTCAGTGACTAATTTTGGATTAGGAATGTTAATAATTAAAGTCTACAATGTATCTTCTAGTGCATAGTTCTGCAATTCATGCTGCAAGGATGGACTACAATGATACCATACCATCTCATCATAAGAATGTTAACAAACTGAAAGCCTATGCAGATGCCTCTCATACAATGTTTGTAGCTTACCCTTGAGTGCTAATGTTCACAGATGGCTTAAAAAGTATGATTGGTTTGATTCTGAAAGTACAGCTATGGAATTCTTCAAAGATAAAAACACCATTTAGAGATATATCAACATCATGTCTCAGTGGTTCATGTTTGCTGTTAGTATTTCATTCCTCACCATATGTGCCAGAGGAGGATACAGATATTAATGCAGGTGTTAATATTTTTAACACATCTCTCTCTCTCATTTTCTTCATAGCAGCTTGTACAGAAATAAGTTTGATCAGTCCATAAAATGAAAACAGTGCTTTTTTGATAATAATCAATTTAGGGATAAATAAGTTTGCCAACCAGAAGCTTTCTGTAGTGATTAGTCACCTTCTATAATGAATGAGAATTAAACGATGATCACTTTGTGATTACTTATATTGATTCATTAAAAACTGCTTTGCTCTTTTGGCATTTGAGTAAACAGTGCCCAACCATTTGTGAAAACCTGATTTGTTAGATATACTGGGTGATGCATAAAAATTCCTTAGACTTGCTTTTGTGTCAAATCACTGGGGAACATGTGCAAGGGCAGGTTTCACACGTGAAGAGTCAAGAAAAGAGTCAAGAAGTCCTTTCCAGGCTATTATATATTGCCTGACCATATTCACAGAGTCTCAAAACACACTTCCTTGTCAGAGGAAACTTTATTGGAGAGTGTACCCAGACATGGAAACGGTATTTTATAAGATCTGCTGTGGGTCTGGTAGTACAGCCATTTCTTACAGACTCCTATGAATAGGATTTTTCCCACAAAAAAATTGCCGTGCTGAATTTTTTACCATGTCTCAACATGAGTGTGTCACAGAAAATATTTAAGATATTTAGCTGTTATTTTGCTGGCCTCACCTAAATTACTAACACTTGTGCAAGCACTGTGGTGGACCCCCCAAACTTTTGGTATATGCCTTGGCATATTGCTAAGCTTAAAACAGATTTGATCCTGAGTGGTGGTGGTAGGTGGAGAGGAGTGACATTCACCCTGGGACTTCCAGCAGAGTGACTAAGGAGTTGTGCTGTACAAGGTATTGCCTCTCCAGCCAAGGTTTCGGTTTAACCTTTCCTGTGACACTCCCAGCTCATCACACTGAATCCAGCAGTGGTTTAGTCCAGGAGCTGAACCAACAGGCTGCTCAAAGGCCCATACATCCGGGGTGGAGTGGGCATCTGAGCTGTGAGACCAGTTTGTCCAAGGTCTGTGATTTCAGTGCCTGCAATTATTCACTGGCATCATCCCAATTTGCTTTTTAGCACCAGAATTGTGTGCTGTTTGAAAAGAACTTTTCCTCTGTAATTTGTTCTTCTAGTGGACTGAACTTAATAATAAGATTGCTATATACTCATGTTAGGCAAACCAGGAAATGCATATCAAGTACCACTTAGTGTATTTGCATTTGAAAGAGGCAAGCGTTATGGTAATTAAATGCATGTGCAATGGTGAAATAATTCCTTGGCTTTTTGCATAAAAAGTCTCCAAATGAAGAGAAGTGTCACTTGGGGATGCAATGTTCAATACATTTCCAGCAGCTGATCCATGTTAGGAGAGTTGCTGATACCTGTGAGATATACTGCTTATACACAACATTAATTCCAAAATATGCAAACATCAAATATACTGAATATTATTCATGAGCTGACTGTTATGTGCTCAGTAGTAGCTGAACTTGTAGTAACAGTGTTCTTCATTTGATTCAAGCTTTTTCCAGCGTGTGCAGGAAGGAAGTGTAAAGCTCCACATCAAAATAAACTTTCCTGTAATAGTTTAGAGGAAGTGCACGTGCTTGAATATGTATGCACACACTGTGTAATACAGAGCGTACTGCACTTTTGAGTCACACATCCCACTGAACAGCAGCATTGTGACAGACCATTGCAGCCCTCGCTCCTGGTAACCTGATGGCTGGCGCACCCACAGCATCTTTGAGGCCTCAGGTGTGAATCTTTACACAGCAGAAAAGCAGATTATTTTTGATCCCATTCTCTGTGATAAAAAAGTGACAAATGAAAGCATTTTTGTCTCAGAACCTTTAATTTTGATAAGAAAGAGCAACCAATACAGTCCTGAGGCACTGGAAGAATCAAATTATAGATTCCCTTTAGAGACACATTAGTTTTCTGTAAATGGGGCTTTTTTCTCAAGTTGTTCTTGGGCTTTTGAAAGTCTAGTCCCAAAGACAATGATATTTACCAATACATTTCACTATTAAACTTTCATTTGTATTCAAAGGTGTGCACCTATCACTTGCTAAAGTAGAAAAATGCACATACCATCACATGTATCACTGTCATGGTGGTTCCCACATCCAAGTGAGTTCATGTTGGCTATTTTCAACATTGGTATACTTGTCATCAGTTTACCTGTCTGTTAAATGTTTAAGACGATGTAATTACAATCTTTTAATTCTTTTAAAATCTGTGAGCTGCTTTATTACACATCTTTGTCTTTGATGATCTTACAGTTGCTGATTGGGAAGCAGATGTGTAGTTAACAGTGAGTTTATTTTGTACAGGAATACTGGCAATAAACCTATTCTCTGTACGGCAATTAAAGATAGAAACAATGAAAAATTGCTGAACTTTTAATAAAACTAGTTGTTAACGAAACTTTAAGTGTTACAGGGAGCTTTTTAGTATATGTAACTTTCCATAAATTGGCGACTCCCTCGCACGGCAGGCGGCCTGCGGGAGACCGGGGTGACCAGAAACACGGAACGTTTCTTTAAAGATCAAACAGAACGTTCACTGATACACAAATAGGACTGAAACACTCAGCTTCTCTCAATACTAAACCATGATCTCCTCATTGCCCAATGCTATTTCCACGAGAAAGAAATAACATTGAGAATGCCACAGACATTCCCTTTCCACGGGAGCAGCGGCGGGTGCTGAGACTCGTGCAAGAACAAACACCGGCAAGAACCGCAGCGGGCAGAAATGCTGCGCCCCGAACAGCCCCGCACAGTGGGCACAGTCCCGGACAGCGTGCGGGGCATCCCACTGCCGGCCGGGCCGAGCCCCTCACGGCGGGGCCGCCGCTCCGGCCGGGCCGAGCCCCTCACAGCAGAGCCGCTCGCTCGCGAGCCCGCGGCGCCCCCGCGCGGGGAAGGGGAAGTGGAAGAGGAAGAGAAAGGGGAAGGGCCGCTCCCGGCAGGGTTCAGGCTCCGGCGATGGTTCAAGACGCCGCCCTCCGGGCCGCCTCTGCCCGGCCCCGCCGCCTCGCTGGGACATGGCGAACTCGCTGGCGCGGTTCTGCCTGTGGCTGTCCCTGTCCCTGCTGCGGCTGCCCCGGGATGCCTTCGCGGCCGGCCCGGCGGCGGCGGGGCCCGGAGCTGGGCGCGGGCCCGGGGGTTCGTTCTGCGGCGGGGGCTGGGCTGGGCTGGGCTGGGCTGGGCCGGGGGGAGCGGCCAGTGGGAGCCCGGGGCCCAAGGATCGCTGTGTCCCGGGGGATCGGTGTGTCCCGGGGGATCGGTGTGTCCCCAGGGCTCGGTGTGTCCTGAGGGGCTCAGTGTGTCCCCAGGGGGGTTCGGTGTGTCCCCAGGGGGGCTTGGTGTGTCCCCAGGGGGGCTCGGTGTCTCCCCAGGGCTCGGTGTGTCCCAGGGGCTCGGTGTGCCCTAATGGGATCGGTGTGTCCCCAGGGGGGCTCGGTGTGTCCCCAGGGGGGCTCAGTGTGTCCCCAGGGGGGCTCGGTGTGTCCCCAGGGCTCGGTGTGTCCCAGGGGCTCGGTGTGCCCTAATGGGATCGGTGTGTCCCCAGGGCTCGGTGTGTCCCAGGGGCTCGGTGTGCCCTAATGGGATCGGTGTGTCCCCAGGGGGGCTCGGTGTGTCCCACTGTGTCCCTGGGGAAGCTGCTGCTTCAGTCGCTGGCGGAGAGCGGGTCGACCCCCCAGTACAGTCCGCCGCCTTGAGAGGGCATTTTACAAAGACGTCTATAATTAATTGAAGACAAATAGTTTTATCTGTTCGGAGCAGAATTATACGGGACTACAGTGTTTTTTACCTGTGGTTTAACACCCTTCTCAAAACTTGCAGGCCGTAGAGTTTGGTAGCATGTAGGCCTATAAAATACCTCTGTATTTCACACCACCCTATGTTAGTCAGCTGCAAGAGATGCCATCTCCCTGGAGAAAATACCATGGGTTCAAGCAATGAAATAAGAAAGCCAATGAAAACCATGCTATTTCTGTCTTGGCCAAATAAGAATTTCTGTTTTTGAAGAATTAATCCCATGGTTTACATTCCCTTACAAAGATATTCTTGCTCATTTTATTCATTTTATTTTTGTCCTCAAATGTGTTTAAGGATTAAAAACTAACAAATAGGCATAAAGTAACCTCTGATTAATGGAGCTCAGGTTAATTTATTTCTAATTCTGTTCCTTCATAGATGGCATGAATGTCTTGTTTATAGTTGTGGATGATCTGCGTCCTGTGTTGGGCTGTTACGGGGATAAACTTGTGAAATCTCCCAACATCGATCAACTTGCTTCCCAGAGTATGGTGTTCAGCAATGCATATGCCCAGGTGAGATAAGTGACTTAAACATGTTTTCTCTATGCAAAATAATTACTGGTTTTATCACAGTAGGTGTTAGGCAGGCCAGTGGAAAAAGCAAGTATTTATTAACTTGAAGTGTTTTCAGTAGAAAAGAAATGATTGGGCTGAACAGTAGTGTGTGAACCTATCTTTACTAAGGTGAGAAAAATGAAAACAGGGCATTTAAATTACAATATTTGTGTACAATTCCAACTAGGGAATAGGACTTCAAACCCAAAACACTTGTTTTTTTGTCAGTCTGAAGCAGAATTGGTCAGACCTTTGGCCCATGACCCAGACCTTCTGTGTTCATCCTTTCTTTATTCTTAAGGCAGTCTGGATCAACTAGACTTTTGGCTTTTATCAGCACAGTCCACCTGCCACTGCTACTTAGTTCTGTGTGATGTGAACAACCAGATTTCAAAAGCTCTGCCATTATGGAACCTGACTTGCCTTTTTAAAATCTTGTAGGTTTGAATTGATATGCTTAATAAGGATAGTGTTCATTCCAGCCTGAAGTGGAGTGAAACTCGTTCCCTGTGATTTCTGAGTTTTCAGATGCTTATGGCCCAGCTACTGATGCCTTGAGAGGCTACCTAGAACAGAGGCTAGGCAGTGTTAAAAGAATAAAGTAGGTGTTTATTAAAAAGGCCTTCAAAGGATACACCTTGGGCAGTACAAGAGCCTGGCTGAGGCTACACCCAAGATGGATGATGGATCACACGTTTTCACACCTTTATAAGTTTTGGTCCATTTACACATTAGGGTTAATTGTCCAATTACAGATTCAGGTCATGAAGGTTCAAGAGAAGTCCCAGATTGCTCTCCTCAGTTCTCTATTGTTTATACTTTTTGGGCTTGAAGCTGCAATGGTGTCCTTGGTTCTCAGGCTGGAAAAGGATTGTTTTGTCTGACTACACTGTGAGGAGAACATGCTAACACTTTATATGAAGTTCAGAATTATATACTAATATACAGAATCTGGAAAACATGAAAGCTAAAACTTAAGGCATCACTATACCCAAGTTAGCTCATAGGTGTGTTTTGGTTTTTATTCCAAATTTCTCTCCTTGGCTGCCTTTCTCCTCAGCAAGCTGTGTGTGCTCCCAGCAGAGTGTCATTCCTGACTGGCCGCAGGCCCGACACCACCCGGCTCTATGATTTCTACTCCTACTGGAGAGTCCATGCAGGAAACTATTCCACCCTGCCCCAATATTTCAAGGAAAATGGCTACGTGACCCTGTCTGTGGGCAAGGTTTTTCATCCTGGTATGGTTTGAATTGTCGTTTGCTTAACATAGAAATGGTTGGTGTGTATAGTCTCACAAACCTACATAACTATTGATGTGTGATTCTCGTCTGTATTAACAACCTACATCATAATCATAAGCCAGATTTTACAGTCGTCATTAAGTCTTAAGGCATTGGAGATGAATGGATTAGATGACTTTCATCTAATGGATGTTTTCACATCTTGTCTGGGAATTGTGGGAATAAATATCTAACATGCTAAAAATACATCTGGAAGTTAGGTGTCTGCTGAAAATGAAATTACTTGTTGGCTTAGTTCTGCCTGTACATGCTTCATGTTTCCTAATAAGCTATGAGTCTGGATCAGGACATGTAGAATGTATGACTAATGCTTCAAGTTCAGTAGGAAATTAGTTCACTAATTAAAAAGCAGTAATACTACTGAGTTGAAAAATATTGTAATACTGATCCTCTTTTTAACAGTTTCTTATCCTATAACTAAACTTGTGGGGATAGTTTCAGTATGTGTTTCAGTTTATGGTAAAGTTAATCAAGGATATGCATGAAGACTTATTAATCCTAGGTGGTTTTTGATTTTTTTTTTTTAATTTTTGTTTTGCTTTGGTTTTTGTTTTATGGATTTTTTTGTTGGTGTTCCCTGAAGTAAGGCTCTTCAACAGGCTTGAGTCTCCCTCACTGGTAAAAGGTATATTTCAGGGAAAAATATATGTCTTAAACTTTTTGATTTTTATTTCTTTGTTATCTTTTCCTCAGTTGTCAAAGATTTATTTGAAATGTTTCTTCATTTAGCATGTTTGAAAAAAATAACAATTGAAGACAAATTAAACTTGTGTCTGAGCTCTTCTTGGTTCAGTGAACTATTAAAACATGTTTAATATCTTTATGCATTCCAGGGGTTTCATCCAATTACAGTGATGACTATCCCTACAGTTGGTCCATTCCACCCTTTCATCCTTCAGCTGAAAAGCATGAGAATGATAAGGTAAGTGTGATTTTGGCACTCTAACAGAGAAGGGTGTTCAGGATATAACCAGGTTCTTTGTATCAAGGACAGGCTGTGCTCTCTGGGTTTTGAGGCTGCACCCTTGTGAAGGAAAACAACTGACCACTTCAATGCTTTGTTTCTGTGCTTTCCAAAAGAAGGCCTAGATTATCAGATGTGTGTTTTGTTAATCAATGTGCCTGTCCTGCAGATGTTTTAAATGTTTCTGAATTGGTGTTTGGAAACTTCAGTTACTGAGATGTAAGCAAGAATGATCATTATTTGTGTGTGGGTCATGAATTCCTTTATCTGAAAAGTGTGGTTGTCATCTTGCACCTGCAACTGATCTGGCTTTGCTTTAGTCAGTGACAAAACACTGCAGTAGTTTGGGTAAACTTAAAGTGATAAAGAGCTCAAGACTGAGTGAGCAGGGGCCATAATTAAAATGTTTAAATAATCTGAAACTTTATACTCTGATCCAATTTTCTAGAATGTTTGTTACTCTTAAGTGTGACACAAAAGAATGTGGTTTATCTTTATGCAAACATTGCATTAGCATCATGTTTTGGGGTCTGTGGACTGCCCAGCAGGGGCTGCAGTCGTGAGAATACAGATAGCTTTGGTTGTGCTTTGGTCTTGGGTTTGCTGCTGGAAAAAGAGTAGTTTTAACAACAGCAACATTCGCCTCCATGACAGAAAGAAAAGTGTTCATTTAGCAACCTCTCAAACACCCTGCTGAGGCCACCTTTCCCTGGCCACTGTTTAGTCTAATTTATCTCTCCTCATTGATTACACATCAGCCACTGCTGGCATTTGCTCAGAAACCCAGTCAGTAGCTCCCAGGCAGCTTTCTATGAACTCTTGGGATCAGAAGGAATGAAAATACATGTATATGTAGGATAACCAAATGCTGCTGCATCTCCATTAGATCAGAGATTCTATTCATCATAGAATCTGTGGGCTTTTCACCCATGTGACTACATTTAATCTTCTACCCAGCATTAGAGAGGATTTTCATAGGCATGGAAGTTGCATTCTTTTGTTGGTAGAAACAAATTGGTTTTAAAGTTACAGAACAGAGGGTTTTGTCTTTGTATTTAACAGAAGTTACTGAAGTTTGTTTTTTTTTTTCTTGAAGACTTGTAGGGGAAAAGATGGAAAACTTTATGCCAACTTGGTGTGCCCAGTGAATGTGACAGAAATGCCTGGGGGGACTCTGCCTGATATTCAGAGCACTGAGGAGGCCATACGCTTACTGAACGTCATGAAAACCAGCAGGCAAAAGTTCTTCCTGGCTGTTGGTTACCACAAGCCACATATCCCACTGAGGTACCCACAGGTGAGGAGGGGAACCTGCAGGAACTGAGATGAATGTTGCTTTTGTTTTTAAAAGCTCTTCCCACCAATGCTTTATTTCTGTTTCTGGAAAGCATGTTGGAAACCAGCCTTGATCTGGTGTAACTTCAGGAGTCACCTGTGATGTATTTCAGAATGTTTAATGAGAATGAATTGTGACTCCTCAGCCAAAAGCCAGGCCTCTGCCACCATCCTGGTGGCTGCCACTGTGTGGAGGTGGGCTTCAGCTTGATGGAGTGTGACATAATTAGGCCTTCAAAATCTTGTATTTTATTCTCTGTTTGACTTGGTGGCAAAACTTCTACTGATTTCAAAGTGATGTTGGACCTTTAATTGCAGTGTTGTTTTGAGATACAGGAGGCTGGGTTTAGATATTTACTAACTCAGTATTTTTCAGGAATTGGTTGGGGATGTCTGGTATTGCTCTGTTTCACACTCTGGTGGGAGGGAAATGAAGCCTTGTAAATGTAACATTAAAGGGTCTTGCAAGGGAAAATGGTTGCTGTTTAAACACAAAATATGCAGTATATGTTGGAGGTGAGGACAGTTTTTTTATGTGTTTTGTGTTGTAAAGGAATTTCTCAAGTTGTATCCCTTGGAAAATATCACATTGGCCCCAGATCCCTGGGTGCCTAAGAAACTACCTCCTGTGGCATACAACCCCTGGATGGATATCAGACAGAGGGATGATGTGGAAGCATTAAATGTTAGTTTCCCTTATGGACCACTGCCAGAGGATTTCCAGGTAAGCTGTCAACACAGAGCTCTGAAGTCAAACTGCCTTTACTTGTTCACATACAAGGGAGGATCAGCTGCTCTTGGATGCTCCCAGTTATTCCGCAACTGACCATTTGCAATTATGAATTCCCTGCCTTGTACACTGTCACCTCTTGCTCTGTAGGCAAACCTTCACTGTCACTGCAGTTCAGTTTGCATGTGAGGGAATGTGTGTAGCAGCTACCAATGCTGTGGTTGTGTTCATTATGTGAGTCTGTTTATCTGTTTCAAGCTGGCACCCAGTGTATCTTCTTTTGCAAGATTTTCTTTGACTCTCCAGTGCTTATGCCAAAATTAAGTGCACTGGTTGGACGAAGAGATGAAGAATAGATTGGTTTGCAGTGTTTTGCTTGAAAGCACTTCTGGGAGGTGGAATTTTCTAATTGGTTTGCAGTGTTTTGCTTGAATGCAATTCTGGGAGGTTGAATTTTCTAACTGCCCCCTCCCAGATTAATTTGATTAATTTTTCTGGAACATTAATTGGGCTACAGACAATTAAAATTAAAGCTTTACAAGTAGAGTCCTTTAGTTCTTTTACATAACCATTCCCTGGTTCTGCTGTATGTGTCTGGGGAGAAACTTTTTTTTTCTCTTCTGTTTTCTTAACTTGCAGCGGCAGATTCGTCAGAGTTATTATGCAGCAGTTTCTTACCTGGATGTACAGGTTGGCCTGCTTCTGAATGCTTTGGATAATGTAGGACTCTCAAATAACACAATAGTAGTTTTTACTGCTGATCATGGTAAGCATTTAAATCTTTTCTCGAGCTTACTGTTAAGAACATCATTGTCCAATCCAGTGCTGGCATATGAATCCAGTGTGTGTTTTCTGTAGTGTCATAGTGTCTATAGTGTATAGTGTCTATAGTGTGATACCTTGTACCTCTGGCTTGTCTCAGCCAGACTGAGGGGACTGGCACTGGCTTCTGTGGCTGACAGTTCTGTCCCCACAGGCACAGGCTGAGGATTTGCTGGTGAGGGATGAGGCTGCCTGCCAGGACATGGGGCTGAGCTCGATGTGTTCCTACCCCCTACCCAGGGAGTGACTCTTGCTGGGAACTGTGCTCTACAAGTACAGCCACCACTCCTCCCCCTTTACCATTTGTAGGAAGCCATCTGGTACAGTGGGTAACAGGCTTTCTCATTAACTGCTCAAGTGTGTTTTCTTACACTTGTCATTGCTGCTTGCAGAGCATCTAAACTGATAAGGGATATGGTTCCCTCTCATATCTGAGATCCTGCACACTCTGGATCCTGGTGGTGAAAAACTTAATTTGAACTGTGGGACAAATACCTCAAGCATTTAATGCTTGTTTCAATACTGTAATATTCATTAAGATAGCCCTGTCATGGTCCATTTAATTGTGTGATGGCTTAGCTGATTTAAACCAGTTAAGATGTGAATTAGCTACATAAATTTAAAGTCATATATATAGTTAATTTGGGTTGACTTCTGTGAGTGTGTGTGTGTATAAACAAGCTCTTACAAGTTGCAGAGCAATGAGATGAATACTTTTGATACTGAAGTGACTCTAGATGTTCCTTCTGACTTGTTTGTAAACTGAATTTTTCTTTTCTTTGCTTTGGGTAACTGTAAACAGTTGGTGTTTCCAGTACCATGGCTGGTAAAGTGATCAAGAAAAAACATGTGTTCACATAGCTGTCACAGAGTTCCTTTGTCTTCCCCCAAAGTGAAGTTGGCAGTGTATCTGCCTGGAGGGAAGTCACGTTGGCATCTCTTTCAAGAGGAAGAGAGGAGCTGAAAAGTTTTATCTCTATTGCTTCCTCAGGGGTAGAGTCCTGATATGGCAGTCTGGCACAGAAAGCAGCCTTGCTCCAGGGATGTTCAGCTACAGTGTTAACAGGAGTATTGGAGAGCTCGCAGCTGCCCAAAACTTAAATGAATGCCTTGTGGAATTGATCTGGAGACTCTTGCAGGCACTGTGACACACCCCAATCCCTCTTTTCTGCTGTTTTAATGCTAATTTCCTAGTTCCAATCCTGAGAATCTAGAAGTAAGGAAAGGTGTAATTATTTCCTTTATAAAAGAGTAGCAAGTTGCAAGATTTAGGTGGCTGTTGAAATAGCTTCCACATTAGAGAGAAGACTTGTTACATCTAAATACAGATTATTTACCTTTTCATATAACCTTTATAATAGACCAGTGACCTCAACAGTCAGAGTCAATTTACAATGAAAAAGAAATAACTACTAGATTACAAACCAGAATTATTACTGAGTTGTGTTCTTTGTCACCTAGGATGGTCCCTGGGAGAACATGGTGAATGGGCAAAATACAGCAATTTTGATGTTGCCACCCGAGTGCCACTGATGTTTTATGTCCCAGGAATGACAACTTCCCCTGTCAGTCAAGGAGCAAAGGTCTTCCCCTACCTCGACCCTTTTAGCCATGTTGGAGGCTCACCACCTCAAGGTAAATTTCCAGTGGTTATTTTTTGTTTGCAGTTGGTACATAGAGGTGGTGACGTGTCTCCAGGCACCCTGAGAATTTACTTTGGCTTTCTGAAGAGTTTTTTTTTCAAACTGATGGATACGATTATCTCTAAGGCCATTGGAGAAACATAAGTGCAGACGTTTTCTTGTTAAAAGTGCATCATAAATGCATGGACTGAAGTACATCATAATTGCCACTCCTTAATTGCCTTGATTTTGGTACCCCCAAAAATCCTGTACAGAGCGCTTGGAATAAAACAACTGAATTATTAGAAAAAGTTGTTGTCCAACCACCCTGTTCCATAACTGATATTTTGATATTATTTCTTCCAGGGCAGAGTAAGAAAGTGGTGGAGCTAGTGTCTCTGTTTCCAACCCTTGCAGACCTTGCTGGGCTGCAGGTTCCTCCTGTGTGCCCAGAGACGTCGTTTGGTGTTGAGCTGTGCATGGAGGGGCCCAGCCTCGTGCACTATTTTAATGTCTCTGAAGGAAAGGTGCAGGAAGGCAAGGAAGGGTGTGATAACACTGCCAGGTGTTTTAATGAAGAACCTGCAGCTTTCAGCCAATACCCCCGGCCTGCAGACACTCCCCAGTGGAACTCTGACAAACCCAAGCTGAAGGATATCAGGATCATGGGGTATTCCATGCGTACCATTGACTACAGGTACACGCTGTGGGTTCACTTTGATCCCAACAACTTCAGTGCTGACTTCGAGGATGTCCATGCAGGAGAGCTCTACATGATGGAGAATGACCCAAACCAGGATTATAACATCTATAACAACACTTCACATGGTTGGTTCTTCAAAAAACTTCTTGAATTTGTAAAGCACTAGGGTACAGAAACTGCTTTGTGCCTGTTCTTGCAACTGAATGAATGCTTTCTTCTTTTGTATAAAACCTTTCTGTTGTACAGAAAACATTTGGATTGAATAAAAATCCTTGTATCAAAACTAGCTCTTGCCTTTGTCTTGTTACAGCCCTTACTGCACTGAAGTAGTCAGAGAGAATTGTGTTTTCAAACACAAGCTGGTAACACTTGTGAAAACACCGCACACAGCATCAGGCCCATACTGAGAAACATCTCAGTGGTCTTCTGTAGTGAGTCAAGAATTAAATTTCATTATCTGTGCTGAGACTTGGTTTGAAAGGTGGAAAACCAGAAACTTACATGTTTGAGTGGCTGTGCAGAGAATGTAATTCACGATACAGGTCCTGTCCCCGTCACCCAGGAAACTTGGGGCTGGAATGGTCAAACAGACTTTTGATTGTGGGAAAGGCTGAGGTGTTTGTTTACTCTCATTAGTCTTACCTCTTACTAGAGCCCAAAGAGAAACTTCATGTGTTTTATCCAAAATTTAATTATTTTAAATAAAAGCTTTAATTTGGAATTCATGCTTCTTATGATACAGCAGGAGAATCTGAGTTTTTAATTAGTTAAAGTGTGTGAAATGAGCACTTTCATCACTGAAACACTAAATAAGACTGGGGGGTTGAGGTAACACCAATATGCTCTTCTGTGGATTTTCCTGAGGATTGGTCTAATGAGTCTCCACAGGTGAGAGGAGATGGAAACCTTCAGCTTTTGGAGCTGGCTGGTTGCAGAACTGCTCACTGCACTTGAGGCTTGTCACATCCAGTGACGGAGACCTGGATGTTTGCCTTCCTAGGTGCTAATGGCCTTGGCATTCTCTGTTCTGGACCAGGAGAGCTAAAAGCCTCCCATTTAAATTTTTAGTGTGGCATTTAGTAACACAGGATGTGGAGCGTTAGTTGTCCTAAGCTGTGCTGTAGGTAATGTCCAGATGGCCAAATGCATTAAGGTAAATATGTTTGGGAGCTTGTATCTGAGAAAAAATGGTTTTGCTGAGTATTTTATTTTAAGTGCTGTCTGTACTTTGTGCTCACAGCCACAAGGCACACGATGCTTTAGTGTGAGGACAGTAATTTGTGCTGTTTTCTATCAGCCAGCTGGATTTCTGCAGTTCTGTCTTGGTAATCGAGAGTCTCAGAATCTGTACCTTAAAAAATAAGAGCTCTTTCAGATGGTGTTAACTCCTGCTACCTTCCTTAATGAACTACTCCAATTCCTACAAAAAGCTAGCCATTACTTGTCTTCCTCAGATAAATTGACTTTAATATCCTGGAGAAGCCATAGATATAACTTTATTTCATTAAAGTCCATGTGACAGTCTTATTCCTAATTAATGCAGGGATACCCACCATGCATCTGATTCTCTGTTAGAAGACAGTGGTTATTTAGTGCCTTAAACTCAATTACAAGAATGTATTTCTTATGAACTTGTCATTTGTTTTACTCAGCCCGAGATCCTGTGTGTTCTGTAGCATTATTATTCTAGGTAAAAATGTATTTTCCCCTCATTTATGCATATGTACTTAGATCCTCAGCTGGTGTGAAGCACTTCAGTTGTATGTAGCAGATTCAATGTAGCTATACCAATTTCACACTGGCTGAAGGTGTGTTTTACTGAGAGCAGTGCCAGGCAGAGATTTGGAGTCTGCAGCTAGAGCTAATTATATCTCTGACACACTTTCCTTCAAAGGAAAATCAAATATTGGGGAAGTTATTTTGGGGGATGTATTGAAGCGTTAAGGATTAATCTAAATCTCTGGTATGCTGGGTCAGTAATACAATGTGCATTTAAAATTGTTCTGGCAAATGGGTATTATCTGAGACTTGCTATGTGAACTTCATGTTTTGTTTTCCTGCAAAAAAAACCCTCCAGTTTTTGGGAGATGTAAAATTATAGCATGTAGATAAATTATTTAGGATTTTATTTGCATGGAAACATTTCTGTGCATACTATGCCCTAAGCCCTCCATCACTTCAGGCAATTTAATTCTTCAAGTGGAGATAAAAGTCCTGGTGCTAGGTGATGAGTATTTTTTTCCTCAAGTCATTCTCTTTATATTGAAAGGGAAAAGCTGCCCTTGACCTTTCTTAATCAAAATCCAGTAATCTTTTGGGGAGACATGAAACGGAATTGTCTCTGACAGCCAGTGAATCAAGATGTATCTGCAAGCTCAGGGCAAGGACGTTCCTGAGTAATTGCAGAAGTCCCTGAGCAGAGTTCTACAGTGCACCTGGAGAGCTGGGCCCTTCTGCCTGATGCTGAGCTGGGGCAGTTTCTGGGGATGGAAGAGGCACAGCAGTAAAAACCCCTCTGCTCTTGCCAGTGCCATGTTAGTTTTGTTATGGAACTGGGTTATCCTTGTGATTCAGGATGGCTCATGTAATGACACATAGAACTCTGATTTCTTCAGAGGACTTGTAGGAAAGTTTATTGAAAGACAGATTATTTTTCTACAGTGTTTGGGTACAATGAATAGGACTGGTCCTTTAGGGTGCGACATTTTTGTAAACATCTCTACCAGTAAACAAGTTGGAAAAACACCAGGTGTCAGGAGGAGGAGGATATCTCCAGGGATTGTTTATAGGGATCGTTTTGGGCTCCTCCTCACGATTTCCCAGGCCAGCTTTTCTCACAGGCTTCAAGTGGCTGCCTGGAGTTGAAGATTTATTTTCTGAGCACTGTCAATTGCCACACTGGGTGAGTGAGGTGCACATGCAGCAATGACAAACAGAGAAGGCCCATTTGTTCAATCAAACCAAAACACTGCTTCTCCTGGAGAGCTGGAGCCGTGGGTCTTGCTGGGCTGAGCAGCCTCCACTGAAGAACAAAAGAGCTTAACACGAGCAATAAAAGTAAAGTGCTCTTGTGAGCAGCACTGTCTCTAGAGGGAAGAGGTTGCAAGCCAAGCATCAGGAAATAAATGAGATGCCAGTGTTGACCCTATTTCTCAGGATGGCACCAGAACAGCTGGAGGAACAGCATGGTGCTGCCTCAGCAGGAATTGTTACCTGTAGTACGGGAGTGGGGAGCCTCCACGGGGACTGCAGAGTAGCCGCCGTAAGCACTTGGCACAGAGCAGAGTCAATAAACAGACCTCTGTTAATAAGCTAATGTACAGCAGTCATTAAGCAATGGAATTAAGATTTTGGTCCCAGCTGTACATCAGTCAGTCATAACTCATGGTGTTTTTTCAAGTGGGTAGATGCGTAGAACCCTAAAATCAAACTTTTTGAAGGGAAGTAAAATATACACTATGTATAAAGCAGAAGCAATGGGAATCTTTAAAAAAAAATGGAGGAGGCTGTGTTTGGGTGTTCTTTGTAGCACTACAGGAATGTTTATGGCATGCTGTTTGCAAAGCAAAGATTTGGGTCTAATTTCAGGCATGCTGTGCACACTGGAGTAGATGGAAATGATGCAGCTCCACACTGTGCTGTGCAACAGATTGGAATCCCCCCTTTGGCCTGTGCTTGCTGGGGGAAATGGGGTAGGTTCTGGATTAATGAGAGACTTGCAAGTGTGTTTGTGTGCTGAGGCAGCTGAGAGTCCCAGCTATTGGTCGGATGTTACCTAATTAATCACCATTGCATGTTAATTATGTATTAGTGACTTGCTGCTGTGTTGTCTTGGTCAAGTGGAGTCCCCTGCTGGAACGAGTGTTCCACAGCATGAAGGATGGGATGTGGACGTGATGGCTCAATAGCAGGGACATTTCTCAATTCCTGGTGCTAATGTGTATTTTCTCTGATAGGCAGCAACATCACCAGTGGCAAAAGGACCATAATGTCATGGTTGGCACCCAGACTTGCAGGGCACTGTGCACAGCTTACATTTCATATCCTTGGGAAGTGCCTTGGAGTTGCAGCTGAGTTCCTTTGTTGAATATGTGATTTTTTTTTTTTTTTTTTTTTTTTTTTTCTTTTTTTTTTCTTTTTTTTTTCTTTTTTCCTCCAGTGGTTCCTCCAGTGGTTACTTAGCATTCAAATGTGAAACGCTACATAAAGAATGAAATTGCCCTCCTGGTAACTAGGTTTTCCAGCACTTTACAGTTTTCTAGGCTATGGAACTTCTAGCTTTTCACATCAGAAACTCCCAACCAAGTTAAGATGACTCTGTGTCAAACTTTTTATGTCTCTGTGTTTGACTTCTTAGCTAATGAAAATTATCTTCAGATCTGCATGGGTGGATCTTGACTCCAATTTTCTTCTCTGCCTAAATGCACAGGTCTCCTTTTAAAGTCTGTGGGAGCTCTGCTTGTGAAAGAAGATAGACTACCAATGTCAAGATCCACCATACGAAGCAGCAAAAAGAGCTTTTTGCCCTCTAAATGTAAAACTTGTCTCAGTGCTGAGTAGCAGAAGAACATTTCTATCCAGCAGTGTGTGAAGGCCCAGCTATAATGGAGCTTTGACTAAGCAAGAGGAAATGGCAAAGTCTGAGATGTTTCTGTAGGTGCAGTTGGACAGGGAGCAGGATAAGAGAGTGAGGTAGCAGAGAAAGGAGCAGTGAGATGCAATGAACTGTGAAATCAGATGTAAGTCATGATCTGAAAGATTAGGATCCAGGAGGAAAACAGAACAGAAATCTAAAGAAAACAAGATTGGGAGGGGAAATATTTATAACTCTGGTTTTAGTTTCTTCAGACATTTAGGGGAACTCAGATCTTCCTGTTTCTGCTCTAATTTTTTCCTGTGTTTTAAGTTTAAAATCTATGAGCTTTGTAAATGTTGTGTTTGCATAAGTTCTTTGAATTTACTCTCAAGCACTTTTGAAAATCTGCTTTAGAACGTTGTGATTTTTGTCCCAAGTATTTTCAATCTGGCATTATCCACACATTCAAAACACTCGCCCTTTTCTTTTGGTCCCAATGTAGAATCAAAGTCTGTAATTTTTAGCATGTGCTTCATTCATGCTGAGGATTCTCAGCCCTGCTGTGTGAGTGAAGAGCTGTATAACCTGTAGGTTATAAAGGTTTGTGCTCCATGGCCCTGCACTGAATTTCTGGCAGCCTTGGGGTTGGATTCTGCTGAGCTGCCTGGGGACAAATGGCATCAGTGTGGTGCTGCTGCAGTGCTGGTTTGGCTGCAAGTCTCATCAACAAAGTCCTGCTTGTGCATCTTCTGTAGGCACTGTAAGATCTGCCTGATGATTATCTGACTGCAGTTTTGTTTTTTTGGTTTTTTTTTTTTTTCTTTTTTTTTGTCAAGGAAATATTGATTTGATTAAATCAGACTGTCTTATGTAGAGATATTGCTTTGGTGACAGCTATATTGAAAAGTTTTGCTTTGATAAGATCAGGGACCTTTGCTTCAATTTTATTTCAATTTTTATTATATTGCATAATTTTTACATAATTTAAAAGGGTATTAGAACAAATGAGAATGCAATTACTTTGTAAGAATAATAAAGGCAAAACAAAAAATTTTGATCTCTGAAGGAGAGTGTTCATCTGCATCAGAATGAACCTACTCACTTCACAGGTGTCAATTCAAGTTTCTGAACCAGATTTTTTTTTGTAATTTTTGTCTTGTGAGAAAACTTTGAAATTTTGGCAGCGAAAGAGTGATGGAAAATCCCAATTCATGCATCTCCTTATGGCATTAAAATGCCAATTCTAATCTGGCTTCACAAATAATTATTCACATTAGCAGAGTGTTGAGGGCTGGAATTGGGTTTAGGCCATTTCTGTTTGCAGTGCTCAGGAGCTGGACTGGATGGTCCTTTTGGCTCCCTCCCAGCTCAGGGGTTGGATGTTTCTTGTTCTTCTCTGAGAAATGGAGCAGCAGCTTTTTGTTCTTATTCCCCTGCCACTGTCAAGCTCAGCCTCACAGCTCAGCCCTGCTGCTGTCAGATACTCCTCCTGCTTCCAGGAAAGCCAGGCTACACAGCCTCTGCACAGCCAAAAAATGCTTCCCCTGGCAAGAGATCTGTGGTGACTTTTAAGCAGGGCTTTTTTTTTTTTTTTTTTTTTTTTTTTTTTTTTGGTATTCTTTTTTCTTTTACTCCCCCCCTCCCCAACAAATTGCCTAATAAGAGGGCAAATAGTAATCGCATGTCTGGAAAAAGTTTGTTTTGATCTCTGTGTCTGCTATTCCAGCTCTCAAGAACAGAGCCTTTTCTGAACTGTTTTCCTGGTAATAGAATTAGGACATAATTCCTAGAAGACAAATCTTGGCAGGTATGAAGTGTATAATACCTATCCTTGACTGAACCTACAGCCCAGCCTAATACTTCCCACATTTTCCTGCTTTCAAAGTGAGTTTGATCTTGTGCTGAAGGAAATGATTCTTTTTACTTGAGCCCTCTTGAATATTTCACAGTAAGAAGGATGTGATCCATTACTTCAGGAGCCCTCATTACGTGCAGCTGTGGGATACTCATCTTTTTCCTTTATCTGCTCTGCTGGAAAATTTGGATACCTTGTTTTACTAAACAAAATCAAGATCAGGGATGTTAAAAATAGATTGACTTATTGAACTTGATGGAATAATCATTTTATTGTCACCAGCTTTATCTTTTCTTTGCTGAAATAAGATTAGCAGACATTAAAGCTATTTATTTTGGAGGTATAGCATTCTGGTCAGGGAAGCTGTGATGGGTTTTCTGTAAAAGGATCTTCATATTTTAAGAATGTGCAAACCCTCATTTCTTTTGTGGACTGTTTGTTTCTATAACTGCTACTCTTGCCTGCAATTCCTCTTTTCCAGGAAAATACTTGGTGGAAACACCCAAGTATCTTCTGTATTTGTTCCATTTTTGCTCAGTTAAAACAACAATGTTCTTTCTGGCATAAATCCATGGAAATGAGATGTGAATTTTTCACTGCCTTAATAAGGGATGGTTTGTCCAAGGTTTCTTCTAAGATTCACTTTGTGAAAGGAAGAAGTGCTAACCCTCACTTACAAATGAAGGTTATCAAATACAGTGAGGGCCTAGCCTAGTAAAGCTTTAAGCAATCCACTTAAGTACATTCCTAATTAGTAAAAGAGTGAAATGTGTTAACATTTTGTGTTTAAAATGCTCTGATGAGTCCAGGCCAGAAGTCTGGGGCACAACCATCCCAGTGCTGGTGCCACCAAAGAACCAGCAGGGATCTGCCGGAGTGGGGGACCGAGTGTTTCTCACCAGGGTTTCATTTCTGCTAGGAAAAAAAAAAAAAATCTGTCTTGGTTCTCTGTGTTTTAAGGTCTGTTGTTCTCCTCTGAGGAATGTGTTGGGTAATCGTGGCAAAGTTTTGGGAGCCCAGGATGGGATTTCTGTGCTAGTTGGGCTTCATGAGGCTCCCACATCTCTCTTGCATCTCTCCTTTAAAGTTTCTGGTAGTTTTTAGTTTAAAAGAAGAGCCAGGTCTGGACTGCTCAAAATTTCTTGTATCCTTGATGACAGATCAACAGCACTTCACTTTTCCTGGGAGGTTTACATGAGTCACAAGACACTAAAAACTAAGAAATTCAATAAAGTTCTACATAAAGCCTTGCCCATAAACCTGGTGTAACCCTTCCCGTGCCTGCAGACAGTGCCCGGCCCCGCTGGGCATCTCCTCTCCTCCACACCACAGCTGGGGAAGGCAGGATTGCTCTGCCTTTGCCCCCCTTTGTTAGGATTTTGTTGGGATTTTCAGAGTTCTTCTCGTGCCATCCGCAGTGTGGGAGCGGCTCTGCTCTGTAATTCCAGAGCTCCTCGACTAGAGGTCAGTAACACATCAAAGAACGGGAGCCTGAGAGCCACAAACTCCGGGATATTCGCTGCCACTAAACAGCTCCTTCTGCCTTTGAAATAAAGACTTGTGATTTGGTTAATCAGCAGCAGCTATAAGTCATACAGCTATGGGCTAAGAGGAGTGCTTCTATTCTCTATTTTTTTTTTTATTTTATTATTATTTTTTGTTTTTTAGAAGCATGTTGTACACAGTGCTTCCACATTTCAAACAATTATCACCCTTTTAATATCATTTGGTCTTAGGTAGTAAGTTGGACATTTTGACTTGATGTGTAGCTTAGAAAGTAAATCTGATTTTCAGGAATTTTTACTGCTAATTCTTTATCTAGTCACTTTAGCTGCATTGGCATTTTCTCTTGACAGGGCTGGCTAATTAGCTTGGAAGAGAAAATCATTGTCTGAAGCAGAGGTGGTTAAAAGTAGATTATAGATAGGCTCAGAGTCCTATTTGTTGTGTCTTTACAACTTGGAATGTAGAATAGATCAGTCACTATATAATAAAGGGCAGGTTTAGGAATGCATAAAGGTAAAAGGTTTGATTCAATTTACTTTAAAAATAACCTTTATTGTTCTGTAATCATTCAATTCTAATTTTTTTTCCCTGCTGAACTGTTTCTACTCAGTGGTAGAGGAATTGGTTATCTGGACAATTAAAAGCAATTTGTGGAGTATCTCTTTCTCATCCAGACACATTTCTTTAAAGGATGTCTTCAGCTGTGCTGCCATTTTAATAGCAAGTTGGTCAAATACATCCTCTGAATTATTTCTTCATAAAAGCAGGCACAAAGGACTCTGTTTGTATTCTTTGAGTGTGCCCTATCCTGAAAATACTCATTTCTTTTATCATGACTAATGCCATTACTGAGTGGTTTTGCTGAGGCATTTAGTTCAGCTGTGTTCATGACCGTGATCAGTGCATTTGTCTCCAGCTAAAATGCTGATTCCTGTTTGAATACTGCACCCCTAAGAGATGTGCTCTAAGTCTTTGTGAAGGAGACATCTCTGTTTCCAGCATTTTCGTGTCAGTTGATTTTTTCCCCCTGCAGACAGAAACCTAGACCAAGGCATTTTGATAGTCTTGTTGCTCAAGTCCTATTTCCTCCCCTCACACCACTTTTACACTTGCATGATACATTATAATTTATGATACAGTTGGTAAAAGTGGAACCAAACCTAGTATTCCAAAAAAAGTACTATTTGTACAGATAAGCTCATAGGGAACCTCTTGAATAGTGAGAATTTAACATCATATTTGCATTAAAAAATTCCCAGTGTATCTTAAACAAAAAAATTAAAAAAATTAAACTAGGTGAGTAGGGCTCCTGTTGCAGACTGAAAACACAGGTACCTCTTGGGCTGGAGCAGCAAAATACATTAGTCTAAAAGTGGCTGGTTTTAAGAAATGATTATGTCTTGGAAATGTTACGTGCAGGACATGGAGATGAGTCTGAGGGAGAGTATTAAACTTTCTAAGGATGTTATTAATAATAGTTACATTTGGAATGGGGATCAGGCTGTAAAGATGTGTCCTGTTCTTCATTTCTCTTCTCAGGCAGTCTTTGGGCTGCACAGCAGCTTCACTGCTGTGGCCACCTTGCACTTCCATGATCTCTGTGTCCTGGTCAGTAACCCTGACCCACTTGGTGCAATACCAACACCTCCCTATTTAGCACCAGCAAAGCAAAAAGATCTTCACAGCCAGGAGCCACTGACTGGGGGCTGAATGGTTTAAATGCTTTTACAAGCCCAGGGCAGTCATCCCTTCAGGTCTGGCATCTTTGTTTCTTGAGCTTGCACATTGGCAGAGCCCTCCCTCCCAGCCTGCCAGCTCCAGAGTGAATGGTGACAGGCTGTCATCATCTGTTCTACCCTGTCATTCCATCAGCTTTAAAATGGAAACCTGAGCTGGTGGGATACAGTCGAGCACTCTCATGTGTTTGATCACTGAATGAGTTGGGGAAATGAAATATAATGGGAACTTGGCTTTTTTTATCCTCTTTCATAAAGTAAATCAAGTTCTCTGCTTGTGTGACTGTATGAAAGGCACTGGGATTAGCAGATTTGCATTGTTTCAGTTGAATGACAAAGGTAGATTTCTAGTTTAAGTGGTGCTCTGGTTTGGATTTTTTCCTAGATGATGTTCAATGTTTCAGATCTCCTGTTTTCAGTGCCAGACACTGCACAAACCATCCAGGAGGGAGCTTTGAGCTGTGGCTGAGCCAGCTGCCAGCAGCGGGGACTGTCCCACCTCAGCTGCTGTTCACAGCTGGCTCTGCCCTTTTTTTGTGAGAGTCTGATTCCCTGGAAACCAGTTCAGCTTGATAACCCACCCAGAAAAACTTCTTTCTTCCCCTTCCTCCTGTTGATTTAGCTCACCAGTAAGTCAGAGTAGGATCAGAGCAGGAAGGAGTGAGTGGCCCAAGACACCTCTCCTGCCTTGCAGAACATGGCACCTCCGTGCAAAAGATGGATCAAAGCAATGCAGTTGCCTTCCCTTTCTTAGTAATGTGGCTGAACTTTTCCAGTGGTGGTTGTATGGAGGCAGCAGTGCAATTAGGGATGTGCATCAGTATTTTGTTGCCAGGGTGAAGGTGGTAGCCTGGCCAGATTTCAGAAAGGGATGAGCCTCAGGTGGGCACTGGGTGAGCTATTCATACAGTGATACTATATATTCATGTAGTGATATATTGTGATATTCATATATTCATATACTGATACTATCACTTTCCAAAGTGGGCAGTATCAAGATTCAAACTCAGACTTTTTTGTCAGGTATGAAAGACAATTTAAAAACTGCTGCTTTAGCATATTACTGGTGGCTTGGACAACAACTGAAAAAAAATTAATAATATTCTCATTGGGGTGTTGCTTTACCCTGTGTTGTTCTGAAGATTAATTTTTGTACAGCATGGTTTTTGCCATTATGGATCTATAGTCTAATCAGAAAATGATAAAGTTGTACAATATTAGCAGACAACTAAGCCAATGTTTGCTTTAGAGTGAATGAGTTGTTCCAGCTCCAAGTGGAATCTGTAGATTGGAAATCAGCAGATTTCTTCTCCTCCTCTCTGAAACTCTACAATCTGCTCTTACTGTCCACTGTCTTGGACTGACAAAGCTCTGTGGTAGTACACTGTCTCAGAAAGCCCAGCTTTAGTCCTATAATTGTCTTTTCTCCATAGACTAATTTTGTTATTGTTTATAGCTTCTGAAAACAGGCTTATTGCCAATGTGAAAGCAAAGAGCAGAACTCTCTCTGTGACAATTTTCATACATCTGGTATAATGATAAATATTTTATATTATTAATAATAAATAGCACTTTTATGGAATTGGTTCCCTTTTATGGGCAATGGTGGGACAGCTGTCTTGCTTGTAGTTTTGTAATTTGTCCTACAGGCAATTTTGTGCTTATGGCATGTTGACTTCAGTAGGGAATTCTGCTTAAAACTTGATCACTCTATTTCCATGAAGGCAGGTGTAGGCATTTGTGGTTTCCACTGCCAGATCCCTGGGTTCCTCTATCCCTGGAGAGGCTCTGGAGGAAGAAATCAGTGGGATTTCCAGGTGTGTCCTGCACGTGAAAGGTGAACTTTCTAGGAACAATTACAATGATCCACAGTGTGAGAGAGCTGGAAGGTTACCTGCCCTCCCCTTGAGAATTGTTTTAATCTTTTCAGAATACCTTGTGACTTTGGCATTAGGAATTAGATCACAACTTGGGCCAACATTAATGAAATTGCAGCAACAACTCAAAAGTTTATCCCAAAAAGAAGCCACATCGTGCTGGTAGTGTGGAAGTCCAAAGACCTCTTTTTATGGTTTCCTGATATGTGCTGGAATACATGTGTAACCCCATCAGTGGTCCCTGATTAACCTAAAACCTGAGTGGTTTTAGTGGGACTTGCTGTGGGGAAGGGATTACAGTCTCTATCTGGAGGATATCCTGATTCATCGAAGTGAATTTAGAATTCATCTCAGCCCCAGAGCACAGCCCCTGACAGTGAGAAAGGCTGATGGTATTTAGCAGAGCTCTCCAGGCCTTGTGAGCTGAGCTAAGCTGCTGTCTGGCAGGTGAATTGGAAAGCTTGAAAGCAGTAAGGATCTGGAAGAGTTGCTGGCTTCCCCTAACAAGACCCTGACTGGTAAGTTGGGTTTAATACTTCTAACATTAATAGCAAAAATGCTGCAATTTACAGACTAGTTTTTAGACACAAACCAGATACCAGGGATCCAGTAAAGAAAGTCTTAATGCCCAAGGCTATTGGGCCATTTTTTCACTCTTTCAAATAACCTTGCCTCTCATAAATCTGTTGCTCATTTAAAGCAAAACTTTCTGCTTGCATCAGAAATTACTTCCAGCATTGGATGTGAAACGTTCTGCAATATGTTTTAAAGTGAGGGCTGGATTCACTGCTAAAATAAAGAAAGCCAGTTCTCTTCAAACGAATCATTTATTGCTACCTTTGTGCTGTATATTTATTGTGAGGATATTGTCACATTTCCTTCAGTTTTGAAAATGTAAGTTGGATTTTCTCTTTCAGGTTGCCATCTGGTGTATTGCGAACAGTCTCGGAGAGTAAGAGGCCATCTGTTAATACTTTTTCAGGAAGCTTTTTATAGAGCAGTGAAGTGGCAAATCTCAAAAACACGTTGTAATGACTTACAAGATCTCGGGTATGTGTACAAGTAAAGGCTGATATTTTATTCCTATCAACAATATAGTTATCAAGCTGGGGAGGAAAGGAAGAGAAGAAAGACAACTTGCACACAAATGCACATGCATTTTAATGGCTCTATTGCATATATTACTTTTTTCTATTTTTACATAAAATATAGAGTGAGTTTCTGAAGCTCTGATTCAGTTTATGCTCATGTACTTTAGCAAGACTGATTGCCTCTTTGAGAAGCTGTTTCCTTCTTTAACCATTAACAGAGATCAAATTACCCAGGATTTTGCCTAATAATGCCAAGAATGTAGCTTGTGTTCCCATAGCATGTGATTTTCCATCTCTAGGGCTTGGTACTCCCAAGGTGCTGATACGTCTGTGGCAAGATTCTGCCATGTAGGAAAGTCTCCAGCTCAGATCTGCCAACAATCTGTGGCTGATATTTGGTGTATTTCTATGGCAAAAGGTTATTTCCACATTCAACTCTACAAGTGGAGAGATTTCCAAACCAAATTTTGTATGCCCACTCAGTCACTGATGGTAGCAGTGGAGGACATGAGTGACAGAAGAGTTGCCTGAGTATTCTGGCTGTTGTAGGAGTAGGTACTGGCTTTACTGAGACCCTCCCTGTGGGCTGGAACTTAAACTAAGCTACACTTAAACTAAACCATACAGAAATTAATCTTCATATTAACAGAATATAAAACATAACTTAACTCAGACCTAAATATAGTAAATTACTTCAATTAAAAATCTACTTCTATTTTAATCCCTACTGAGAAAGGAAATCTTTTCCCCATATTGTGATAGGTTTCTGTACAATGAAGGGATGAATAACTGCTGTCAAATGCCTTTTTTTTCCCACTGGCATGGACTTCCTCCACTATTTTGTGGCACAGCAGAAGCAAATAGAGCTATATCATGTACCAGCCTGTGCAGTGCTGGGGTTTATCTGCTCTGGCCTGTCAGAGAGAGGACATTGTTGCTTTCAGGATCAGGTGCTTTGAAAGCCCTCAGAGAAGCATCAAATGACTGATTGCTTTGTGGCCTGACATGCGGAGAAAGAAAGGCAAGTGCTGATTGTCTGGGAAGGTGACTAGAGTTTTGCTACCACAGAGATAAGGTAGTTTTTGGGTGCTTGAATGAATCTTGCAGAATGTTGTGCTCCACTTCCAGCCCTGCATCATCTGAAGTGTCCCAGTCAAGCACATTTTTCTGTATTTTAATACTATTAATTTTCTGTGCTTTTGAGTTCTGCAGTAACAAGATTCTGTAGTGATGTTCTTGGGCATCCCTCTGTGGAACAAGTCCTGCTTCAATAAAGTGTAATAGTAAGATCTTTTTCTCTTCAGTGGTTCCAAATTTGATAGTGAGACATCAAAAGTATCATCCAGGTGTCACTGATAATAAATGTCAGTGCTGCTGCATGTCAAGGTCATAAAAACCTGTAGTAAGGGCTGTTCAGGCTGGCATTGTGCTTAAATACTGTCATCATTTAAACAAAACTAGGCAGCTCTAAAAGCAAAGACAGCATGAATATCACCATAAAATTAAGCCCACTAGCCAGTGGTGAGAGAATCTGAAGGCTGTATGTTGGAAGAGTTCTAAAAGCAATGCAGGTTGGTTTTTCACTGCTAAAACCCCTCAGAAATAGAGAAAGAAGTGATCCCAGCTGTGTTCAATATAATGTGAGTCAATTGTGCATAATGGTATTGAGCGGTGGTCAGAGTATCTTCTGAAAGTTTTATTTAGAAAAAAGAACTTTTCTTCCAAATTATTTTTAGAAGCATTCTCATTTGTTGAATGAAGAAAAACTAATCTTTGTCTTGTTCCTATATTTTTAGTGTAAAAGAAAGATAAATAATGAAAAATAAAAAAAAGGGGGAGGGCTTTTTTGTTGTCCAAAAAGATCCAGTATCAGCCACAATTTTTAGTTAAGAAGCATGCTTTTTCCCTCCACTTAATACTCATGTTATGTTGTTGAATGATTATTAACCCCAGGCAACAGGCAGTCATAATTTTTAAACCATATTATTAGAGAATGCTATTAGAAAGGCCTTGAATCCAGGGAAGCATTGACAGAAATTAGCTCTGTTCTCTCCATTCTTTCACCTCAAAACAAGCCTAGGTGGTCTTGACTGGCAGCTTCCCTGGGCTTTGGCATCTTTCCTTTCTTTGTTAAACAAGAGAAGCAGCCAAGAGGTCTCCTGAGATGTCAGGAGTTAAGTGCTGGTGTGAGGATGTGCCTTGTGTCCTCCATCCATCCCATGTCTCTTGAGCCAGGTCAGCACATAGACAAAAAACCTCATGGCTGAAAATAGTTCCCCAGAGGTGGAGGCTTGTTCAAGTTTCCTAAAAATTACCTGCTGACAGCTCAGCACTGAGAAAGAATTCTTATTGGGTCACTATGGAATGGATTACTACACTCTTTGCAGATGAGTGGATTAATTAACAATTAACAGTGCATCCCTGATGAATTCTGAAGACCCCTGGCCTACGGGGTGCTGCAATTTGCTATCAGAATTGAGATGCCACCAAAATATCTGTGAGCTCCATCTGAGCTGCACTGGTGGAACCTGTAGGCGAGGCCTAGGAAGTGTCAAGAGCAGAACTTTGCTGTGTTGTTTGGGGTCTGTCTTGTGTTGCTGAGTGTCACCTCTGTGAGCTGTGGATTTACTGGGGTAATGAAATATGAAAGATTGACTCCAGTCCTGTTTAGGGTTAAGAGTCTGTAAATCCACTGTGCTCACAGAGACCAGGGATAATTTAAACACTGCTCACATTCCTGCCTCCACAGTAGGGATGGGTACTTTGTTTTGAGGATTTTTTTTTTCCTTATCTCAACTGCTGTACCATTTGGCTATCTGAAGCTTTTGCATGCTTCACAAACACCATCTGTTACAACCCAAGACACAAAGACTGCAAGTGATTAGTAATATAAGGCAATGTTGCAGCTGTATGTGGTGTGGAAAACTGATAGAACCAGAACTTTCTTTGTAAGCCTGACATGCTGAATAGTGTGTTTGTGATTTGTCTAAGCTTTTGCATTCGTCAAGTAAAGATTAACTTTCTGCTGCTGTGGAGACATGAAAAACGAAACATTCTCTCCTGTCCAAAAAACATTCTCTCCTGTCCCTGCTGTCCAAAAAACACCAACCAACAAGAAAAAACCCCAAACCCAAACAAAACAAGAAACCCCAATAAAACCAAAACAAAGCCCTAGGTGTTCCATTTAGGAAATAGTCTCTGAGTAGGTACAGCATCTAGAATAGAGGGAGTCCCTAGCAGAAAATGTTTCCAACTGCCACATGATAATATTGTATTAGATGAATATTTTCTGGATTGAAATAGCCTATATATCCTGATCGATGCCCTTTTAAAGTCATAAAACACTTCAGCTATACATATAATAGGGACAATTCAGCTGTTCTGGCCGTGGACAGATTGCAATAAATACCAATACACTCCTTCTTGTATTGTCATTCAATACATGTTCATGGCACTGGTTCTCAAGCCCTGGTATTGGTTTTTCTCTTTGTTTTATCCTCCAGCCTTGATTGCAGTAATGAAGAACTGCTTATGCTAGGGGGTACCAAATTAGAGAGGAATACCCTGTGTGCTCGTGGATGAACATGAGAATGAACAGGAAAGGAGAGCAAGGCTTAAATTTGACTGCCTGCAGGATAATTGTGTTACTATGTGATAATCGAGGGCATGGGCCAACTACAGAGACAGAAGCTCTGAATTGGTGAGGTGAGTCCCTTTTTAATGCCAAAATAAAGAAACTGTTCAAATCAATGATAGTAACCATTGTGTTATTGCTGATCTTCATCTCCATCACTAAGATATGCAGGTGTCTTTGCCATCTCTAGGCATTTGGAAATAGGAGGACAAAGCTTGAATCACTTTCATATTTCCTCTCTCTGCACTCAGATCCTTATCCTGTTCTCATATCACATAGTGCTTGTTTTGAAAACAAAAAAGAGTTTTAATTCTAAAAATCACTTTTGTTTGTGTTAGACTAATAGGTCAAATTTGGAAGAAGGTGGGTCTATGGTTTTTGCTTATGCAAACTGTTTTCTCTATATAAGAAGTGCACTGTTGCTCTTAAACTTTATATTTTTTAAAAAAATATATCTCTTGTCCTAGAAGAGAGGGTAAGAAATAAAACCCTTAAACTGAGGCTAAAACTTCAAGCTAGATATTAAGGAAAAACCCAAACCCTCACTGATGGAAAGGATGGCAAAAAGGGGAGAGACTCCCAGGGAAATTGTGATGTCTGCATCACTGGAGACCTTTAAGAGCAAATACCATATTTACAGTTCATCTCACCATGAATAGAAAAATGAACTAAATGGCCTTCTGGGGTGTCTTCCAGCACTATGATTTTGAAAGCCTGTGACCCAAGAGGCCTTTCCCAGTGCTGTGCTGCCTGTGAGGAAGGTCAGGATAATCAGGAGACTCCCAGGCTCCTGGGTGCAATCCTGAGCAGGCTCCTGGGGGCTGTAGCATGTACAGGAAAAGCTTAATGCCCCCCATAGGACCCTGATACAGGGCTGGCTGAGCAGGGAGGTGGGAAAAGCTCAAGAAGGAGCAAATCTTAATTCTGCTTCTTTGGATTTGTGGCAGCAGGAAAGCAGCAGTGCCAGAGCAGTGTGCACAGTGGAGTCTTGCCTGTGTTGTGTTGGGCCTTGCTGAAATACAGGTGGTGACACTCTGATGGAGGAAACTAAACTTAGTTGTGCCTTTCCCTGTTCATGGCTGCAGTCTGGAGTGTAGACTGGATATGGTGCTTGCCTTGTGAGAAGATAAATCCACCTTTTCTTCTTTCTTGAGCATGTCCCAAACCCCAGTGAGTGTGCTGTGTCTGGCTGGGGGTTTGCAGATCAGCACCCAGGGGTCACCGTGCTGGAGGACAGCAATGAAACTTCCCCACCTGGAGAGCCAGGAGTGTCCTTGAGATAGAAAAGGTGCTGCCTTGCCACAGGGAGTGCTGATGCCAGTGCTGTCCCTGCCCTTTATCCTGGGCTGGATTGCAGGGCAGGGAGATGGCATTATCATCACAGGAAATCTAGAAAGTCTATTCTGGTGCTTTGATAACTGATATTTAAATAACTGCAGCATATTTCAGAGCACTGAGCAAGCATGTGCTTATGCCCTGCCAGTTGCCCTTTGCTGTGTATTATGAAGTGTAATACATCAGAATTGTGAGTGGCTGTGATTTAAATGACTAAATTTACTCTAGATTAAATGTTTGCCTTTCATGTTTGATTTCTCATTAACTGAGAATTTACAAAGTCAAGTACACAGTCCTATTCTTATTTGTAAACTTGCAGCTTTCTCTTTTAATGCCTGATAATAAGTTCTCCCCTCTGGTTGTTTAATGTATCACTTGTGATTCCGTTTTGACAAATCTCTCAGCAGTTCAGAAAACTCTTTGTTATAAGGAAATAAATATCCTGCTGACTCAATGGGAAAGAAATGCTTTTTGTCCTTTGAAAAATGTTGCAGCCCTGTAGATTGGTCAGTGTTACTTATCTGAATAGTGCTATTGTAGAGAGGAAAAGGGTTCTTTATGGGCCAAAGAGCATTCGAGGGTACTGGAGTATGTAGGGCAAGGTTATCAAGGCTTTTCTTTGGTAATGTCTATTTTTGCTCTGAAGGATCATTGTACGTGTGGCATTTGTCTCTGTTAAATACATTGCCTTTATTATTGCAGTAGCTTTTCTTTTTTAATTACAAAATGCTGACAAGATGTTTTGCAGTGACATATTATAACTACATTAACCAGGTGCATTAGGATCTGTGTGCATGGCAATTGATGCTTTCTCTTTGTCACTTACATAATGAACCTTCTGCCTGCACAGAATAAAATATTTATCTGGAATGCAGGCTAAAGCAAATGCTGGAGACTGGAGGAGGAAAAAAACCCAGGCTGCCTGCAGTGAATAATTGTTATAATCTCATTGTCCTTTGCAAAGTTGTTAATTAAGGCCTTTACTAAGCAGACTGTGCTTGCAGGAGTCCCACAGAAGTCAAGTTGTTGTGCTCTCATGCATCTGTCAGCTCACAGTGGTTTGGATGTGCTCAAAGGAAGGCTCCCCAAGTTTCATCCCCCTGTGTTGGGGGCTGTCTTGTTCTCCCCTCTCTCTTCTCCCTTCCACTTCTTTCTTGGAAATAAGATAGAAAATAACACCTGAAGGAGGATGGTAAACTAATGCACAGGGCTTGGGCATCTCCATCATCAACACTGGCACATAAACCTGCTGGGCATGTGGGGTTGTTAGTTTATTTGCAGGTGCTCTCTGGAGTTTTCTCTGCAAGGAGAAACTGGTATAAATTGTGTGTACTTTGCCTAGTCTAGTTCCAAATTCTTTTTTTGTTATTTAGTATTTCTATTTCTATAGCAACTAGAGGATCCACTTAGGGATTTTGACCATTCCTGGTAGGCAGCAGTGTAAATAGTATAAGGAAACAATATTTTAGGGGAAGAGATCTGAGCAAAAAAAGATCTATACTTGTCATTTTTTTTTTTGTAGGTATTAATGGAAAGGAAAATTTTTGAAAACCAGAATGAATTAATTTTTAGGTTGTTTCCTGTGTGAGGGGACAACATGGAAGGAAGAAAAGAAGGGGGAAAAAAAGGGCCTAATTTTAAAAAAACAGCAAATGGAGAAGTCTGGTGCCAAGGGCTGATTGGAGGCAAGAACTGACATCTTGGGAGCAGATGAGAGGAAATGGGATGTGTCAGTAAATCATGAACAGCCTTAAAACTCAAGGCAAGCAATTCATAAATAACAGAGAAGGGAGAGCTGAAGGAGGAAGGGGAAAACCAGCAAGATTTGAACTCAAGAAAAGGTATTTGCAACACAATTTGGGAGGGAATGGTGCTGGGGAACAATCACATAGGGAGGACAGAGAGAAGAATGTTGATGTGACAGTAGGATTGACTGATTCCTGTGTGGAAAAGCAGAGGAAAAAACCCTGGAATTATGTAGTGAAAATCAGCAAAAGAAGATTGAGCAGGGATGAACCAACAGGTGGAAAAGCAAACAGAATCACTGTGGAGATTTCCTGAGCAAGGACAAACTGGATGTGGGAATGCTGAGTGTAAGGAGACACAGAGGAAAATAGGAAACAAGATGAGGATGAGAACAATTCCTGAAGAACTAAAAGCTGGCAGAAGCGAAGTAATTTCTGTCTCATGGGAAAAGAAAAAGAAGAAGGGAGAAGACACAGTAAGACATTCAAACGTCTAAAAATCTGGTGTCCTTTATTTTTCTTGGTAGGAAGTTGGCTAAAGCCTGTAGGGATAAAAAATAAATTGTGGAGGTGGATTTATTTTTATCAAAAAAGCAGACTTTGTTAGAGACATGCCAGAGAAACTGATGGAGCAGGTAATTCTGGTCTCCACCATCCTACTGGAACTATTTTCTTTTGAGAACTGAGCTGCTGTGGAGTAAATGGAGATGATCTGGGATGGAAGCATGGCAAATGAGGTCTCATAAAGTGAGAAAGAGTGAGAGAGATCTTATGAACAGAAAGGAAGGCAGCGAGGAGGAGGCTGAAAGCAAACAAAAGTTTTTTTTCCTATGTACTGGACACACGAAGCAGTTGAAGTGTGGAAAAGCTGACAGTCCTGAAGTGGGATAGAGGTGGAGAAGGTGCTATTAAAGACACTGTAGAACGCTGGGCTCTGCTCCAGGAGGGCAAGGCCAGCCCTGCAGGTGTGAGACCAAGAGATGGATGGCAATAAGCACAGACAGCTCATTGGGACTGAAATTGTCCTTGAGTTAAGCTTAAGGAAAGCCAAGAGCCAGCAGCAAAGGAAGGTGGATGATAAAGCTGGATTTAAGGCAGCCAACAGCAACCTCACAGTGATGTAAGTCTTCTCCCAACAGTGAGGAGGAGAGGTGACAGGACTCCCTGTTTACTAAAATGAAGTATCTCTTTGCTGCTTAATTAATTAATTGTTTTAAGTTGGAACACGTAGTTCCTAGTTTTTGGCAGTGTCTGTAAAAGTAGGAGTTTTTAAAAAATAGACAAATATGTGTAACTGTCACAAACCTGGACAGCTGTTTGGTGTTTATTTGGTGAACACAGGGATGGATCTGGAGGAGGGAAGGTGTTTGGAGCAGCCCTTCAGTTCACGCCCTGCCTGGCTGCTGAGCATCACCAGAGCATCCCCAGCACAGCGAGGGGGGAGTTTCTCCTCCCCAGCCTTGCTGATGCAGCAAGTTGGATTTTCCCCCTCATTTCTCCTGTCTCTCCGAAGGAAATGAGTGCTTGGAGGGGAAGCCGAGCTTCCACCGGCAGAGGTTGCTGCTGTTCTCTTCACCTCCTCCTCTTCCCAAGCTGGTAACCTGTCATGTCAAGCGTTTAGCTGAAAGCAGTGGGAATTGTGAAGGTTTAATGTTTCCCAGACTGTAGTCTGCCACATTAACAAATCTTTCACTTTTCAGAAGATGATAGTGTCAATCACCGTGACAGCCTGAAAGACACCATTCATTGTTAATTAATTATTAGCTGTCAACTCAAAGACTTTGTTGAACTAAGAACATTCAGGCAGATTGTGGATTTCCTCTTTTTTAAACTTTATGTTTAAAGGACACTAAATACCCTTAATTATCAAAGTAAGTTGAAATCCTTTCATACCCCTTTCTTCTGCAGGTGACTGCTTCAGGTACAATATTAATTATAAATAGAATGAAGATTTTCTAGCTTCTTATTGCTGATTTATGTTTTCATAATGGGTGAACTAAAAGGAAATAGGTTGCCTTTCTTTTTTTTTTTTTTTTTTTCTTTTTTCTTTTTTTTTTTTTTCTTTTTTCTTTTTTTTTTTTTTCTTTTTTCTTTTTTTTCTTTTTCTTTGGCAGCAGCCTGTGATCCCTGGGCTGCCTCTGAGTTTTGGTGTTTGGAGGAAACAAACAAACAAAAGAAAAGGAACTTGTTTCTTGAGAGGGTCTGGGGGCTGTCTGACCTACAGTGGGGACATTGCCTTTTTGTCTGACTCCACTCGGATTTGAGTTGTAACAATATTTCAGTTTCACTCTTTGGACCAAGAAATTGAGGATATCTTTCTCACTGGGCTTCCTGCAGGGGGGAATGGACTCTGATGGCTTTTCCCCACGCAGTGATCTGATCTCCCAGCAGTGCTGGGCACTCCCAGCCATCCCTGCAGTGAAATGTGAGGATGCTGATGAGTGCCCAGCCCAGGAAAGCAGCTGGGGCACAGAAATGCTTCCAGAATGTGCCTGCAACTTTGAAAACACCGGCCAAGCCTCTTTCCATCTGGGCCTGCCAAATGCAGAAGAGTACAATAATACTTACCTACCTCACAGGAGTGCTCTGAGGCTTAATTAATGCGTAGGGTAAAATGCTTTGAGATCCTCAGGTCATAATGATACTTAGCACTTTATATCTTCAAAGCCCCATACCCAATGCGAAGGAACTAATCCCAAACTAATTAGGCAAAAGGCACTATAAAAGTGCCAAGTGTTGTTATTTGCCTTAAAGTATTATTATTTAATCACAAATTGCCTCAAAGTGAAGTGTGACTGTATGAGATTAGAGACATAGTAATTAAGGCCCTGATTTAATATTTTAAATTTATTCAGCATACTTCAATGCAGCTCTTGAATTTTTTTTCATTCTTTCCCAAACACCCAGCTCACATTTTAAATTTTATAAACACTGCATCCTCATCACTTAATAGGCTTTCCCTCTTCTCTCAGTTGTGTGCCCCTAGGATGTTGCAGTGCTGAGGGGAGATAGTTTGGTGAGCAAGGATTTGGCCAAGTTGGAGCACAGCAGACCGAGTGTGTGCGGGCATGAATTAAATATGACAAGGAGGAATTGTGTAAATAAAGTCTTTCTTGCATGAATAGTGGATATATTTATGTATGTGCTGTGTAAGTTCTACAATGCAAAAAACAGCTCTGAAAGCATCTGTCACCCCACATTACTTATTCTGCCTTTGAGATACAAGCTGCAGCAGCCCTTCTAAAAGACAGCACTTCCCTGCATGTCAGGGAGCAGCTGTAGTTGTTAGACTGATTTGGGAAGCAATGGCTTTGGGTAAATAGTCTGGTGAAATTCACCCCTCTGTACAGAAGCTCAGGCACCACTTCCCTCATAGATAAACCTATTTAAAAGATGGAAGGGATTGTGAAGACCTTGTGTACAGGATTAGATTTCATCCACAGCATTATGGTGAGTTTAGGGAAACTCTCTTAGTGGGTAGTGACTGTATTTGCTCTTCTGTCTAAAGCAATAGATCTGTTTTTTCAGATGCAATCAACTTGAAGCCCATAGGTACCTGTGGCTTGGATGCAGCACGACCACACTGTGCCACCTCACAGACCTTGGAGGGTATAATCCTGCCTTGTGGTGCTGAGAGATTACAATTAAGAGTGAGGCTGAGCACGGAGGGTTATGAGATAGTCTTGGGTTTAATGGTTTGTCTCACCCGAGATTTCAAGGCTGGTGGTTCGTGTGGGTGCGAGAGGGTGTTTTTCCCTCCTGACCTCTGAAGGATTTGAGTCTGGTTCTGTGTCTCTGTGTTCGGTGCTCAGCACAAGAATGATGAGGAGTCTCAAGGTCTTGGTTTTCTTGGTTTCTCGTGTTGATTATTAATTCTTATCTTACAATTATCTGTGTCCGGCCAAGACACAGAGCAGCAGCCTGGACTCCTGTGATGGGAGGTCGTTACCTCTTATACAGATAACTACGTACCCATTATTTACAATTCTGTGCCAATGTCTATCACCTGTACTAACAGGGTCATGTCTACTTTGACCCAATCGACTGAAACTACCTTGTGCCCACGTCACTGCAGGAGATGGATGCCAAGGGAGAAGAAGAAGAACCCAAGGCACCACCCTAAAATCACCATCTTGTCCCTTTGCATCTACATTCTAAAAATCCCAAAACTACAAAATCTTCTGCACAGTGATAAACTACACTACTGTCTGTTACACATTTGTGACTTGCAATTCTTCTCTCTGTTGGATGTTTTTCACGTGGACCAAAATCAAAGTCTGTGTCTTCCTGGGCTCTGTGCCTGGCCAGACCCCAGACCCTCTTTCTTGGGTCCCAGGCCTCTCTACCAAGGTCTGTGACCTTTCAGGGTGCCCAGAGGGATGCCCTGGACTCCAACAGGATAGGAAGGCTTCATAGGGACAAGGGAGCAGTGTGGACACTTGGTGAGCCTCGTGATGGCACCCAGCCATGACAGTGACAGATTGAAAACCCAGCAGCAGGCACACAGACACTCACTCTGCGGTCACACACTGGAGAGGAGACATGTCTGTAACAGAAGAGAGAGATGGTGGAGGCAGCAATCCCACAGCTCTGGGCTGCAGTGACACTCTGCTGGCTGAGGAACCCCTGCAGCAGGTGGAATTACCTCCAAAACAAAGCAATGACAGCAGCACCACTGACAGCATTTTAACCCTTGTGTATGCATTTGCATTGATATTTTATAGTTATTTAACACTTATCCAGTCAAAGGAAGCTTTTGGAAGTTTGGGGTTCTTTTGTAGAGCAATGGTTTCTCATGAACCACAGTAAAAGCTTATAAAGACAATTAGAATTGTTAAAATACTGTCTCTCCTCTCTTGCCTTCTCTCCAGAAACCTTCCCATGTAACTTCCAGGGTTTTTTTTTCATGTCTTAGAAGTTTGTGAAGCCTACTTTTGGGGGAAAACAGCTTTATTCCCAACTGATCTTGGAAGAGGTTGGAGGCCAGGAAGTGTTGACACTGGTCTGCATGAAATCAGTCAGAGAATTGCTTAGGTAGCAGTTGCTGAGGCCAGCCTGAGCTGGGGAAAAGTTGCAGGATATTTGTGGCTTCATTAGTCTGAGATGTGCAAACTTAAATTCAGTTTTGAAATGGGCAGATTTTAAGGGGGTTCATGACACAGCCACATTCAAGGCTCAAACTTCTATTCCTTGTGCTTTTTACCTTGCATGCTGCAGGAGCTGCAGGAGATTCAGGCAGGGGCATTCAAACCCTGTTTGCAGGAACCAAATGTTCTCTGAAACTGCACGAGCTGCCCTGATTTCCCACCAGCTGAAGATGCAGTGCTGGACACTGGGACTGAGCTGCAGCACACAAGTCCTCGAAGACTCAGAGCTTGAGAGGGTTTATTTCTCAGCATGAAGGACCAGAAGGTTTCTGTTTATTCTCAGCTTGCTTTCACTGAAGTGTTCAGTTGTCTTTTGCAGTTTCAGGTGCATTGCTTTTACAGTGAAAGCCAAATAACCTTCACCTCCTCCTGGAAGAAAAGCAAAAATCCTCCATCCTAACAAAAAACATCAACATAGCAATGATCTTTAAAATGAATAACTGAACCAGGAACTTGTGCCTAAATAAACAATTGTGATTTTGTTGTAATTTTACTGCCAGCATGAATTTTGATAGAACTTCATGGTGGAGAGGATCTGTGTAAAGCAGGAATATTTGAGTGCTCTAGACAGGCTGCTTCATTCTGGAGAACTGGAGCTCTCATTGAAGAGTCTGACAGTGAGCTCTCTCTTGAAGCTTGCTCTTGATGCCAAGGGAGGAAAAGGTGAAGAGATGAAGCAATGAGACCTGCTGTACCTGGGAGTGTCTTTTGGTTAAACTCCAACAGCTCCTTCTGTGTTAGAAGTAAAGGCACCTGTGTGAATTGTCAGAGATCTCAGACTAGTGAAAATCAGAATGACTCTGCTAAAACAATGCCAGCTTTGACCAGCTCAGCACCTGATCCATCTGATCTCACAATGACAAAACCTGCTGAGGGGGCCAAAACGTGGTCCTGCCACACCCAAACATAGGCTGGGATGAGAGACATTAATGTCTTCCCACTGCTCACACACCTTGGGGAAAGATGAGGTGTAATGAAGCACTGACCTAAAAGACAAGAGCCCCCGAGGAGATAGGTGCTATCAAAATGTCATCTAGATAAATAAGGACCAGAACTCCTAGTATCTTAAGTAGCTGGGCTATTGATTAAAGAATCATGATAAATGAGTATAGGGCTGTGAATTAGATCAATACCATCAACCTTAAAAGTCAATCTCCTGTACTAGCTTGAAGAGAGACTAAAAAAATGCACTCTGGAGAACCACAAATCCTTGGGCTGATGGTGGCCTTGAGGCTTTGAGTTTTCCTCTGCCATTTCTTTTTCTTCCTTTGTTTCTCTGAATAGGCTTTAAAGATCTGGTAGAAGAGAGGTTTATGCCTGGTAAATATTTCATAGTTCACAAAACCAGGTAAGACTACCAAAATCCAGGCTTTGCAGCAGCTAAGAATGTCTTTAGGACATTGTTGGGGTACTGCAGAAGAGAAACATTTCTGTGGCCACTGTGCTAGAAGTAAAAGGTCAAAATCCCAGATATGCTGGACAGACATTGACCCTCTTGGGATAAGTTCACACTCACAAAGACAGAAACTCCGAAGTTTCTTGTTTTGTTGAAAAGGAGACCATGTGCTTGAGATATTCTGAAAAAAAAGAAGCCTTTCTACAGGGGTAAGAAAAAAGGAAATTACTAGATCTTGGAAAATTAAGTGTCCTGCTCTGTGTAATTCTCTGGTTGAGAAAAAACAGCAGGTTTTGGAGCAGACTAAAAGCCATGACGCTGTGCAGAAGCAGACCTTGAAACCAATACATGCATCTACAAAATAGAAATGTCATGGCTAAGCCTTACTGGATGCTGATATGTTTCATTTGTATCATTTGTATCACTTATTTTTGTCATTCTTGCAGAAGAATTGCTCCAGGGTTTCTTAAAGTCCCTTTTTTTTTTTTTTTTTTTTTTTTTTTTTTTTTTTTTTTTTTTTCCAAAATGAAGTTGTAGCAACCACAGTTCAATATCTGTTGATTCTAAAGACTGGTATGGATGTTTGTAGAAAGTATTTCCTTTGCTTATTTTTTGTGGGAGAAGGCCTAAGATACCCAGTCCTTATTCTTGACTTTTAAAGCCTTTTATTCTTTTATTATGGTTAATTCCAGAGGTTACAGGTATGGTATTTATATCTCACTGCGAAGAAGAGACTTTGATCGGTGTTTCTGCTCTCAGACAGGGCTCAGCACTGACATTACCTGCAGAAATGTGCTTTCCTCATGCTGTTCTAGGAAAGTTTCATCCAAATTTGTTTTGTATGTGTATATTTGTTTGTGATCAACCTATTTCTGACTGTATATAACAATTGCAATGAGAATTTCTTTTATGATGCCATGAATAGGCTTTCCCAATACTAACATGAGAACTGTCTCTCTGCTGGTAATCTGTATGTGTGTTGATTTTAATAGAGCACTCTCTTGTCATCTCACTTCTTAGGATGAAATTAACCCCCTGTGCAGATATCTGGCACTTGTGCATCACTCGAGTTGCCTTTTGACATGTTAATTGTGACTGAAATGATACCTAATGCTTCTACTGGTTTACTTCAAAGAATTGAATTTCCTGCAGGGTAGGCAGCACCTCTCCTACAGAAATCATCTCCTTCCCAGAAGCATCCTCATCTTCACCTTCAGAGTGCTGATGCTCCCACCTGAAATAAGGAGACAAGCTCTCAAAAAACTGCTGAAGAGTAGAGGTCAGGGGGGTTGCTTGGGAGCAAGCTGTCACTTGTGATCATTTCTAGAGGGCAAGATCCTCAGCAAGTGTTAATGTGTAGGAGAGAGAACTCCATCTGAAAGTAGGTGTCTACTCTAGGGAGTTTCAGTCCCCTTTTCAGTAGGGGTTAGAGTCTCTCAGAAGGATTAGTGATGCAGTAGGCCACCAAATTGCTTTTAATCTTTGCATGATTCTTCTTCATGGCAGAAATTTGTATTAAATAAGGAAAAGTGAAGGAAATATTTGCTGGCGTTGGGAATATTTTTTCCAATTTGTGATTCTAGAAAACTAAAAAAAAAAAATTAAAAATGGACTCAATTAGAAATGCTAAATGAGGACCATAATGAGATATCCAAAGTCTTGCCAAGTGAATTTAATCAGTTTCTGATCCTAACAGCCACACAATTCAACTCTTTCTTAGCATAATTAAGCAAGTGACAATGAGGATGCTATTCCAAGACATGGTAATGAGATGCTGTGGGGCCTGAATTCAGCTGGAGGGGATTTCCTATTAAATATTTATTGTATGTGCAGTTTCTTCAGTAGCTAGAAATATAGAAGAGGGAATTCAGCCAAATCGAACCTCTTTTCTGAAATTAATATTTGAAAAACTGAAGAGCTGTGACCACTTGGTTTTGGACTGACTATTATTTTTGGCCTGCAGGCTGAATTCAGCATCAATAAATATCATTGTTTGTGTAGGAGGAAAATAAGTATGAGGAAGCCAGAATGCAGGGAAATGGAAAGAGGTTGAGAAGGAAATGGGAATGTGACAAACCAATTAGGGACAGTACAAATGATAAAATTCAACAGGAATTAACTAACAATGGGATGTAGAATGCTGAAAGACTAGAAGGTGTAATAGGAAAAAACCCCAATATGTAGAAAGGAAATGGATAACAGAGATGATGATATGAGCCAGTGGACTAAAACGTAGTAACACTTTTAAGCTTAGTGAACATTTAATTTTGGATCCAGGGACAAGTAAAGTTTGCTTTCATCACATTGCTTTTGACAGTTTCTGGGTGTTGCAGAAGTCATGGCCAACTTATATTTGACTGAAACTACAGGAAAAAATCTCTGTTGAGGCCCCAGGGATTTATAATACATTTGCACATATAAGCCCAAGAAAAATGCTATTTGGGCTCCAAAACTGAGCTGGGGCCTTCTTGGTTGTTGATTTCTCTAACTCCAAAAAATCAGCTTGCTTTAAACCTCTTCAAATGTCCCGATCGTCTTCCATACTGTCTTATGACACTTACGATCAAGGGAAAAATGAAGTCGGAGCAGAATTTATTCTTTATTAAACTGTGAGCAACCAAAATAAATTTGGTCTTTATTATTTGGTTTGCTGTTGTTGTTGTTTTTTGTTTTTTAGGGGGGTGTGTTTTTGGGCTTTTTTTTTTTTTTTGGGGGGGGGGGTTGTTGTTATTTGTTTGTGTTTGTGTTTTGTTTGGTTTTTGTTTGTTTGTTTGTTTTGTTTTGTTTTGTTTAAACCCAACTGGCACATTAGGAAATGCATTCTCAAATGCCTTCTTGTTCCAGGATGGAACATGAAGGGGCCTGGGGAGGACACAGAGGTGGCTGCAGCCTGTTCTGAGCAGAGCCCACCCAGTCCCACTGCTGGGGGAGGCTCTGACCCTGCTCCTCTGCCTTGCCCTTAGGAGCTGCCTGACTTGGAGGGACTGCAGCTCTTCCTGGCCTTTAGTACAGTGCACTGCAAGTTCTTTGCACCTTTATATTCTCCATGGCTTTGAGGAGCAGATGGATGGCTGAGAAATGAATGAGGTGTGGGAAAGGAGTGAATTATTAACCCCCATGCAGAAACTCTAACCTTCCCTTCTTTGCTTCCTCACCCACCTATTCAGTTCTTGGGGTTTGCTGAACTTCTTTCCATGTGTGTTGGAGAGCTGTCTGTGGAGTATATTGGAATTCCAAGAAGAAACTGCTTTGCAAATAATAATAATTCCTGTCATACTTGCTAAATGGCACTCATAATTTAAAAAAAAGTTTTTGGCAATAGGATCAAATTAACTTGATGAGAAAGCTCTTTTTTTCTTGTAAAGTACTAGGAAAGCTGTGAGACAGGAGGTGCAATTAATTATCTCACTTGGATTAAAAGCTTTTTATTTGATATTTGATCTCTTATTACTTGATTTCCCACAAAATTGCTGGTAACGTGCAGTCCCACTTAATAGCTCATTAGCACTCCAGTAAGGTGGTCAGGTTTGTGTATAATAAAGCAGTTGCTGGCTAGCAGTGAATGACTTCAGCCATAATTAATTAATTAAATGTGTGTAAAACACGGTTCATTAGCAAGGTGTGTGACAATCTCGTGGTGCCCAATGCTGTCCCTCTAATGGTGTAATGGGCGTGATGCTGCTGCAGCACTGCTTCATTAGTTTCCAGCTTCTGCTCCTGTTATTTAGGTGAAAGACCTCTGATTTCCAGGGCTTGTTCCAATGACCTGGTGCTGTTGGCAGGGATGGTTTACGGTAACCAATCGAACAGCATTTCTTGCTCTTTTCACTTAAAACCCACACAATTAGAAATTATTGCTAGAGCTTAGCAGCAGTAGCAGAACATTTGCTAGGGAAGCTGGAAATCTCAGTTCAACTGTAGTTCAGGCAATAACTATTCTTTATACTCAATTATGCACTGTAACCCATTAGGGAAGTCTGTGGTTTCCTGATGTAGTTTTTTTCCTCCTTCTGTGCTACAGCAAGGTTGCAACTGGCTGGAAGTATATTAGAAATTGGTATGGTTGTACAGTTATTCTGCAGGCTATCTGACTTCTGCCCACTATATTTATCTGGCCCATTTAGAGACAGAACAAAGCCAGGAGGTTCAAACCTTTAACCCAGATGTCATTAAGTGTGGAAGAATACTAATCTGCAGAACTGTGATGTAAAGCCATTAGAAAGTCATCCTTCAGACCTACTAGATCCAGAAATAAGTTACTGCTTAGGCTTCTGGGGCCTGATCATGATTGTCTGCTCACAAAAGGAAAGTTTGAGGGGAAGTTCACTTAAACCACTTGAAACCCTTTGCATTCAATCTCTGTGAAAAGGGGATTGATTGGTTCTGTCAACATCTTGGTTTGCTTTCACAAGCAAGGCAAAAACATTTCTGAGTTTTTTAGTGAATCTGTGGGTGTGATAATAAATCAGTTAAGAGAGATATGATAATAATCCCCATTGCAGTAAGTAAAGGCATTAAGAATGTTGAGCTTCTTGGTTTTAGTTAGGTTCAATTATACTGAGCATGAGGTTCTTGTTCTGATGCTTGTGCATTTGTTCTTGCAGAGGTGTCTGTGCCATGTCATTTTGTGGTTAGGAGGGCAGGTGGGTTTGTGGTGTTTATGTTCTGGCTTTGTGCTGCTTTGTTTCTGAATGAATTCCCAGAGAGCTTTGGCACTCTGATATTGATGTAGGAAGCCTGCAGTAATGATATTGATGGCTCTGGCTGTTGTTCAGAAATACGGTTTTACAGAATTACTGTCATATTTGACTGGTATTTAATTAACTTTCTGTTCCTGATGTTTGCTGTAGTCAGAACATGCACAGGTAGTTTCCTTCTCCAGTGGGTGCATTGGAGGTCATTAATGAGGTTATGAGGGAACTAGAAAAAAATAATGTGTGTGTCCTGGTTCTGGTGCCTTTTATGCAACCATTTCCCCACTTGAGGCACAGCTAATTTCAGGACTGTGTTAATTTTGGAGTTAGTGTGTTAAGATTGCTCTAAAAAGACCCTTTCTAAATTTCCCCTACCCAGAGACAGTCCCGTTTCCTCTGGAGGAAGGACTTGCTTATTCAACTGTACAAATTATTGTGGTGTGACTTTGACCCAAGCTTTTGGACTGGGTTGTGTGAACTTTGTGCTTCGTCCAAAATGTCACAGAGGCACTACAAACTCACAGAGATTTTATCTTTTTACTTAAAATACCTTTTAACTATCAAGGACGAAGAGAAATAAAGTAACCAACTGCATGGGAAATGTCACTGAGAGGAGCACCTCCAGTTTCAGGAGTTGTCTACTTGCTCCAATTCCATTTCCCTGCCATAAGTGTGGACACGAGCAGGTAGTTACCGGTCAATATGAATGTACAAAGCTGCTCTTCCCATCCCTTTATTCTGAGCATCTCTCACATGCCAGTTATGTGCTGCCAGTGCCTTGAAAGGCATTATTAGCCCTCATTGCAGTGTTTTAAAGTCTTATCTTTCAAAGTACCCCTATAATATGTTTCTTTCCAGAGGCAGGCAATGAAACTTGTTCTTTTTGAGTGTCGATTTCTGAGGCTTTTCATGGGTTTGTAGTTTTTTGGTATTTGGAAATTTTTTTGTTATTTTGGTGTTTTTTTTTTTTTTTTTTTTTTTTTTAATGCACAAGGTTTTTTTTTTTAAAAAGGACATATTATTTCCTTCTCCTTGAGTCTTCTTTCCCTCCATTATTACAATTTTCAAAAATGTAGATATTTCCTAAATGTTCCTAATACAGAAGAGACTGTTCCACAGCTCTGCCTTTAATGGAGTGAGCAGATTGCAGTAAGAATGCGGTGCTGCTCAGTAAATTTAATGACTCTATGAAGATAAATGTTTCCCTTCCAAAGCCCCTTCTTGTCAGAATACATTTAATACCACCATTCCTTTGAGAACTAAATTCCTGTAGCACTTTGCAGCATATTAGCATGTTTTTCTCACCACATGAAATTGCACTTCAAGCAAGAAATAATAATGTTTCTGCATCCCCTTGTACATTTTTATTACTGCCAATGAATAGGAGTAAATTAACTATTATGGCTAACATTATTCACAGGGACAAATTCCTAACTAATTTTACAGAGAATAATAAATAACTGAATAAATAAGATGCCTTTAATTTCACATGTGAATTATCAAAGATCCCTCTGAGTAGGAGGAATAGGGGCCAGTTGATTTTATAAACAAGATACAACTCTATAAGAGAAGCTGGATGTGTGTCCACTCCTCTTTATTTCCTTTCATCCTCCCAAAAGTATAATAAATATCCTTATTATCACACGTGATTCCTATGAAAACAGGTTTCTCCTGTCTAATTATTTGTTTCTATCTTTGTTTATCCAGATACTAATCTGGGAGATGAGCCACATTTCGCTGCTGATTGCTTGGATGCTGCTCTGATTGATGGCAATTATCGTATGGTTTGCTTCATCTGCAGACCTCAGAGTGCTTTTTAAAGACAGAGTCCTTGTAGCCTTTCACAATGAAGGAAACTGAGGCTCAGGGTGATTGGGGTCTTCTAGTAGTTATTCAACATGTCCAAGTCAAAGCCCCACTGGATCACAATGTCATCCAAAGATTCCCCTGTCACTTGATTAAAGAATTGATCCTAGAAAAAAGCCAATTTTAAAAAAAAATTATATTGGTTCCCAGTTCATTAGGAATCACTCTTCATTCCAGCATTTTAAAGTGTGGTTAAAAATTATTATCAAAATATAAAAATACTTTTGTATATTCACCAAGAATAAGGACTTCAATTAAAATAGAGTCCGTATTTTTGAATATGTAAAAATGGAAGTATTTGCCCATGAATTTAACTGTGGGAAAAAAAAGACACATAAATAATTTTCTGCTTATTCAAAATCTAATGGCAACAAAATTTCATTCAACAAAAATGGTATTTAACCAGGACATTCTTCAGTTGTTTTCAAGCATTTTTAAATCATACTTCAAGTTCATGTGCTTGATTATTATGTTTACTTTTCTGCCTGTGTTTAGGCATGTGCACACACACACATAAATCTACTTTGCCTTCATTCTGAACTGGTGCTGCACTGTTTTTTTCCAATAATAGGTAGGGATCCAGCAGTGCCTACGGGGTGAGTTTGGCTGCAGGTGCCAGTGGCAGGAATATCCCTTCTTAACCATATTTGCCACCTAATTCCCTTGCCTAACCCACAAGGGTCTGCCTTAAGCCTTCCAACAGAGGACATGGAATTTCCAGTTGTGTATATTGAGGTGAAAAGGGGCAGGTTTAGGAGGAGTCTGTTCTGACAGTGCTGCCCCTGTGTGCTGGAGGTGGAGGAGAAGGAAGTGTGTACCCACATCCCATAATGCAGCCCCTGGCTCTGTGTTTGAGGGACCTCTGTGTGTCTATAACAAGAGTTGCTGTTCTTAGGCCATTGCTCATTCCTTGGTGGGGCTGCAGGAAGGGTTGAGGCTGCATGATTTAACATACACCTCCACCATTCCTCTGTTTATACCTCCATTCCTGTAAAGGTGAGCATCAAGATGTGTGGGTGCTGTTGTTATAGCTAGAGCTATTTAAAGACAATATGTGAAAAGTGTTTATTTTAGTGAGTGGAAAACTGCATGGAAGGTTTGGTGAAAAATGTCTGTTCTCCTTGAAAAATTCAAATTCTTCATTGGAAGCCACACACACACACTCCTCCCAGCCGCCAGTATGGAGCAATTTTTATCACAATGAATTATTTTATTTGGCTTATCTTTATTTTGTTGCAGAAAAGAACTTCCCTTCTTAACTGGTTTATTTCAATCTGAATAATACTCAAAATACCACGGGGCAAATCACACAACAGCTGGGGTGGGAAGGGACATTTAAAAGGCCATCTACATCACCTTCATGGAGATGATGCTCAGATTGCTGTCCCAGCTGACCTTCCCACGGATGGGACATCCACCACCTCTCCTGGCAGCCTGTGCCTGTTCATGTGGTACTACTGTCCCAGTTCTGAGTGTCTTTGAGTCCCTCAGTCACAGAGTTTCGTTCCTCCCCCTCCCCTGTTCCCTTGCAATAACTGTTGTAAATTAAGCACTTAGTTCTCTTCCTCTACGGTTTCAAAGCACCAAAGATGTCTGTGAGCCCTTTGCCTTTGATGCTAGTTTCCTGTCAGAACGTGTGTTTTGGCATTGCAACATCCTGAAAAAGTTTAATCTGAAGCAGAAAAACTGTAAAATGAAGAGAGCAATTATATACAGCCCAGAGCCCCAAGCAGCTGAAATGACAACAAAGTTTCATCTGTTTATTAGGTTAGCTCTGTTTAGGATAAAATACTATTAGCAATTTATGAACAGGAGAGTAGGACTTTGAAATTGAATATGTCAATTAAATCTGAAAATCTTAATATGAAATGCTTTTAAAAGTCAAATAACATCTATTAAAGCTCCAGATTTAGTAAACGAGAACAGGCTGTACTCTGGGTATACACTGAAGTAAAACTAGTGTATGACAACAGAATCTTACCTGGGAGTGGGAGGGGATCTCCTTGTAGACAGAGAGGAAAAATGAGGAATTAAAACAGCCTTCTACTCTTCAAAGAGAATTACTATGTAAAGATGGCTACAGTTGTCAAGGCAACTTTGCTTTTATGAGTGCTCCAAATATGGGCTCTGAAATCCCTTCCTTCCCTGCACCTCCCCCTCTTCCCCCACCCTAAAAAATCCCCCCAGATCTAATCCAAAACCAAAGAACAACCCACACAAATTTCTTCAGATAATTTCTATTTTTCTATAGAAAAACCTTGGGTAAAAATAGCTGAGAATTGACATTCTTTCCAAGAGCAAATAATGAAAAATCAGCCAATATTTGGAATTGATAGTTCTGTCTGTAATTTGTTCTTGGTGCTTAGTGATTAAGGTCTAGTGTTTAACAGGGTGGATTGGGGATCCTGCTTGGAGTATGGAGAAGAAGAAAAATAGACATTGATAATCTTTAATGTAGAAGCAACTTCAGAGCTCTTTAATTTCAATAGTATCCTTTTGTTCTGTGTTTGTACACCACTCTTGTACAATCCTGGTCCACTCACTGGGATAAGTCACTAAAAACCTCTTTCTTCAGGCTTGAAGGTAAGCATGGAGAAGAGCACAAATCCTTTAGCTGTCTCTATTGAAGAGGGTGGCAGGGCAGCCTTGGTGAGTGAGATTTGCTGTTCCCTTCACTACAGAGTGCCTGCCTGCCTTGTCCTGCTGGGTGGCCTTTTCTGTTATATTGCATTTTCACCTGCAGATTGAATGCTGAGAGTGACAGCCTGGTGCTGCTGTGTTTACTGACACACACAGATCTTGCAGCTCTGCCCTCACAGGACCCACTGCTTCCCAGAGCAGAAACCATCTTTTGGTGTGTGTAAATGTCTGTGTGTTTACAACATCAGCAGCAAGGGCACGGGGTTTGTGATCAGCACCTTAAAGTTCGACAGCAGTAACATCAGTGTTTTCTGTCTCTGTGCAGGCATGAATGCTTTAAATGGTTTGTATGCCACAATATAATCTTCACTGAAGCCTCAGATTTTCTTATTTGGTCACAATAATACTGACAATAATCCTTGCTTATACTGATAATGCAAAAAGAAGGACAATCTTGTATGTAAAGCCCGAAGTTCAGCTTTCTGACCTACAGAACAGGAATATGAATAATGCCTTTTTCACTGTGTCTTGCAGTACTTAAAATGAAAGCTCTGCAGGGCAGATGCTGTATCTTAGTGTGTGCCTATGTGGCACCTAGGATATGCTCTGATCTCAGCTGAGCCATCAAAGTGATGCTTTATCACCTGTTATGTCAAAGAACAGATGTAGCTCAGTCTTTCCTGGGCTGTAAGAAGGGTTTATATCCTTCCTGTGGTGCCACACTTGAAAATCAATATAGAAAAGCTGTTGGTTTTGAGCAAGTTAATAATGTACAAAATTTGTTACAGTCCTTATGTTAAATTATGGTTTCTGTGGTTTCATGTATCTTTGTGGTGGTAGTGCATGACAGTATAAAACTTTTCCAAACAAACTCTTTACATTTTTACACTGGTCCCAGAAATTGTCTTTGCCATGATACTGGCCACTGCTTGAACTTAATTTCCAGAGACCACACTTGGCAGAAACCATTACCCATCCTTTTTTTGCTGGACCTTCTGTGTTGTATCTTGTAGAGTACCTTGTGTATTCCACTGTGGATCCAAAGCAGGATTGTAACACAGGCTGGTGAATGTCTGTCATGGGGGTGTGATTCTGATTTCCAGAGCAGATCAAATAGTCCACTGTTGGGTGGTTAAAAAGATACATATCAAAAAAAGGCATCTCTATGTGTGAAGCTGTGCTTGGGCAAATAAGAAAATATATTTTATATATAAGAAAATATATATTATGATGCATTGTATTAAGAAATTCCAGGACCTCTATTCACATTCAGAGTGAAGTCAATTATAAATTTTCTTATTAGTACCATTGATAGGCATAAGACTGCACAGACATGGGAGAATAAATTTTTGCTGTAGGAAGGATGTATTATTTTTAAAACTTCTCTTCACTGTTTCAGACCTGGTTTGCAGACAATGCTTTGATTCTTTTTGATGTGCACTTTAGGATAAGATGAACATGTAAAAAAAAAATCTTTCTCTCTAGGGACTATAAAGTCATACTGGAAAAACAGAATGGAAAGAGAAGTCTCCACTGGCAATCCAAGTTTGGTTCCTCCCTCAGCTGTAGGGACCATATAATCCTCAGCACTCAGTTGCCCAGGGCCTGGACTGGAGTTGATTAAAAGGTTTTTGTGAGATATCCTTGTCTCTCAACATTTCCAGGTGCTGCATTTGAAAACCCAGCTTTGAGTGTGAGGCTGAACTGCTTTAGCTGAGTCCTTCTTCCCAAGGAGCTCAAAGGTGTCAGTGGTACTCAACTGCCAAAGGACAAATACAGTTCTACCAAGAGGGGAAAAATTCCCAAACTCGTGCCTGAGTTCTTGATAAGTCCCCTCTGCCAAATCACTTTCTTTTTCCATGTTAATATGACTCTCTTGCATGTTATGTTGGTTTTATTTTTTGGTGGAACACATAAAGCACTGGTGCTTGTCTTCAGTCCCACAGGTTTGAACATGCCCTTGATAAATAGTTAAAAAAATGTTATAGCATGAAAAGTGGAGCTCAACAAAAAGTTAAGCTACACTGGCATTTGCTACTATGTAAACAGCAGTTGTTAGGAAACGATAAGCATTATTGATATCCCAAATGTATGTATTAGTGGGAACGATGTTAGGTAAAATGTTAACATCTGTCAAGACAATATAAACAATTATAAGTAACTTTCTTTTAATGATGCAATTAAACCATAACAAAAGGTGGATTGTAAATTAACATGACACCACATCAGGTTTATTTATTTTAGGACATAAATTCCAGCCTGGCTAAGAAAATAAACAAAGTTTCCAAAAAATCCCTTCAGAAAAAAAACCTCTCTGCTAAAGCTTTGTGAAATAAAGTCTGGGAACTGAGATTGTTATTAAATCTGACCTTGATCAGATTTTTATTATGTCAGAAAAAATGGTTCTTGAGAGACAGAGTTGTCATGGGATTAGAGTACATCTACAGCAAGATGTTTCCATGGCAACAAATAAAACACCATTTCCTAAGTCTGCAGTCGTCTGCCTCAAACCCATGAACTTAGCATTGAATAATTATAGAGAAATGCTGTAATGTTGTGTAAAGAGATGGGGGAAAATAAATCAATCTGGAGGCAGTGATTTATTTTAAAATGCCAATTAACCCCATAAGCATGATTGTTTGGAGCTTCTGTTGGTGGCGACAGGTCCCACATAGGTATTTGGTTTTACAAATTGAAAGCATAATTTTTTTGTCACACATAACCTTAAAAAAAGTGAAAGACGAATCATAATTCCACCAGAATTAATGAAGTCTGAAAGTTATGTATAAAAGCTGTAATAGAAATTCAGAGTTGTGTCAGAGACTCAAGGCAGCAGCAGCACATGATACTCTACCTGAATTCTCCTCATGTTTGAAGGATCTGAAAACACACTTGATATGGGTACGTGTTTAGTCTCCTACAACCAATGAGCTATCTAAATTCATAGGCTCCAATGTCACACACCTGTAATCTTGGTGGAAAGTTAAACCAGTTGAACACATCACCACTTAGAATTTGGGGAGTGAGTTAAAGCTATTTAGTTTATCAGTCTTTTTCCCATTCTGCCATAATTGTATTATGAACGTGTTGTTCTCCTCCAGAAGCCGCACCTTCTGAGTTTATCTGCTCTGTGGTGACATCTGGCTCTGTCTCTCGCTCTCTTCCTCCTCTCCCCAACCCCCAAAATGGAATGTGCTCTTGCTCCCCAGTTACTGGGAGGTTTCACAGATCCCTCTGAGACAATTTGTACCACTGGTTTAGAAGACAAGTTGTGTTCTGACATTGCACCTGCTGAATGACCTTTAATAAAAGGACACAGGTTCACTATGAAGGCACATTCCTTGAGCTCTGAGTGCAAATAGCCCATGCCTGCTTCCTACACCTTGGGTGCTTGTTACTCCACAATGTGGAGGCTGAAATAGAGTGTTAGGAGAAGCTTTGGAAACCCTAAGTTTGAGACTCAGTTGTGACACTTTGTCTGTGCTGTTGTAATTGCTCACACAGCTGCCTGTTCTCATCTTCAACAAGGTCTCTCTAACAGAAAGGGTTTAGGATGGGCCACTGCTGTGCATTTATTCCAGCTACTAATAATTTGATTAGTAACAGTCGGTGTCTCACTATTAGGTTGCAGAAAGCCAACAAGGAGAGAAATGTGCTAATGGTGGATTGTAGACTGCAGCAGCAGACATCTACTGTCACAAGCTAAACTGGCCTCTGACTGCAATACAAATTCTGATGAAAAGTGTGGGGTTTATTTTGCAATATCTTAAGAGAAACTGGTGTAGCCTTGAATGTCCTCACAGCTGCTGCTTTCTCCTTTCTACTGGTTGATAGTTCATCCAGCAGACCCTGTTTCAGCTACTCTTGCTGCTGGTGTGGCCCAAGGAAATTTGTTTCCTGATGTGGTGATGAATCAATGTCCTGCTCCAGATCAGGGCATTTGGTACCTGTGGGCTGTGGGTGAGTACCAGTCAAATTTTCTCAAGAAATGCTCATTTTGATGTGGAAAAAAATGCTAGAATCAGGATTTGTACAGTATTACTTTGCCTACCTCAGGAGGCTAACTTCACACTCTAAACCAGTAGCTGTATCTTATTTTAATTCAAAGGATCTGTGGGGGCATTCGTGTAATTTTAAAATCAGTGAGTCAGAATAAGGTAAATGCTGCAGCTGAAATTTTCATGTAGATTGAAATGATAGGAATCTTTCACTTCTTATGTGTGCACAATTTACAGCCATTAAAACTGTATTAGTGTCGTAGAAAATGGGAAAATTGTTTGTTCCCTAAAGGTGTAAGGAAAATGATACTCTTCATGTTCACAATAGGGAATTATTAACGAAGGTGGATAAGTGATCCCTCACTGAAATATATGCTGTTTTTAACATAGCTAAAAATATTGGTAGTATTCAATATTACCAATATTGGTAATATTGGTAATTTTTAATGGAACACACTTATAAATACTTGTATTTTCTTTTCCTTTTATTTTTTTTTACAGTAATAAACCCATTGATGAAGGAAGTAGCCAAAAATCATTACCATGGCATCAGAGATTTCAATGAATTTTTCTTCCTAGCAGCCTTGTGAGGTGGAATGAAGTCTTCCTGGTTTTTACCATTGGAGAGTGCGGCCACTGAGAAGAGATGTATTTTTTTTCTTTTTCTAACAACTTCCTTGATACTTTCACAAATTCCAGGTGTTGCTGGACCAATAGCTGCACCATTGACTACATGAAAACTCTGGAGTCTAAGACTTAGCAATACACCAGCTATACTTAGCTGATAACGGGGTTTAACCGGCCTTTGGCAAGGCAGTGTGCTCCTGCAGGTGTAGCAGAAGAGCCAGGCCAGGGAAGGCTGCTGCAAGACATGCATCTGACTTGGCAACGCCCAGTGGGGCTGTTCTGTGCAGGTCACTTCTGAGTCATTTGCCTCCGGAAATGAAGAGATGATGGGGCCTCAGTTTGTGCATCACTGGCGTCCTTCATGATGGCCTAAGTCTGAATTTAAAATATACAAAATATGAAAGGCTTATGAAAATGGGTTTGTGGGTGGAGCCTGGCCATTAAATGACATCCAACTCCTCTAGGAGAACACAAAAGATCTAAGCTATGTCCTTTTTCTGGTTTGACTCATATACACCTGCATCATGTATAAGTTTCTGGAAATGTCACCCTGTTATCTTTTGCCCTCCAGTTGTCAAGTTGTGTTTAAGATTTGAGACGTATTTCCAAATGCCTTTCTTTCCTGTCTTTATTTCAACAGTAGAAGTGTGTAGAGATGCCAGTCCCACAAACAGCTAGAGGGTTGTGCCATCTTCGTGGATTTTTACAGCAGAGGTGAGTTATATCAACCTGCATAGATTAAAAAGCAAGAAGGAACCAGAGAGAGACTTTCTTGACATGCTCAGGTTTATTGCAGTTTGTTTACAAGACGGTTGAGATACACAATCACTATTGATTGTTATGTGGTGGAAATACCTAAACATTGATTTTTTTTCCATTTATCCTCACATGAATTTGGCACTTTTGCCAGGAGACTGTCCGCAATGGATGGAGGACATGACTCACCTGGTCTAAGGGAGGAGACTGCACTGCACAGATCCTGAGGGTTTTGGGCAGTGAGTTTCTGGCTGGATGTGGCTGCTGATGTTGGGTGGCTGTGGTGTGTGGAGCCAGTGAGAAAGTTCTGGACAGTGAGGGATTGTGGCTGCTCCTGTGGAGCCAGGTCAGTGACTCACTATGCAGTGAGTCAGAAGACCTGTTTTGGATATGATTTAAGAAGAGCTACCCAGTGTCCAGGGTTTTCCAGTCAGGTCCACGTACTGTCTCCCTGCAGGCTCAGAAATGCTCCAGCTCTCATTCTTCATAATTGTCAGAGGCTCCTTGAGCCAGGTGCCAGCAGGAGGGCCCGTGGTTATGGGATGAGGACTTCTTGCTGTCAGTGTTGGTGCTCCTCAGTCAAATGAGATCATTCTTGGGCAAATGATGTGAGATCAGAAGTCTGAAAAAATTAATCTGGATGAATCAGACTACACTGAGTCCATGTATTTACGTGTAACATTCCTGGAACATCTTTCTGTATAATTAACTCTTAGACTTACAGGTTGTGTATCCCATGTAAACACTGAACTGCAGATGAATGCCAGAGCAACCAAACACAAAATGCAAGCAAGGAGCATAATCAGAGTGATTTTCCCTCTTTAAATAGAAGCTCAGGAGAAAACTTTAGTGTGAGGAGAGACTGAAAAGTCAGGGCCAGTTGAAGAGACTGAGGGGAAACCTCATCACGGTCTCATAAGGGGATGTGGAGGGTCAGGCACTGATCTCTCTGGTGCCCAGGGACAGGACCCAAGGGAACGGCATGAAGATGTGTCAGGGAAGGTTGGGGTTGGATATTTGGAAAAGATTCTTCACTCAAATTGTGGCGGGGCACCGGAACAGGCTCCCCAGGAAAGTGGTCACAGCCCAAAAGAGTTCAAGAAGCGTTTGGACAATGCACACGGTGGGATTCTTGGGGCTGTGCAGAGCCAGGAGTCAGACTTGATTATCCCTGTCAACCCCTTCCAGCTCAGGATATTCTATAATTCCATGACTATTGAACTGAGATGATCAAGAAAGGAAATATAACAGGGACTGTATCAAAACAGGGGCTATCCAGAGGGATACAGGCGCTGGTTACAGGGAAAGACACCCCAGCTGAGCCGAGCCGAGCCGAGGCCACCGGCGGATGTCAGCCACAGGCCCCGCCGGCCGCGCCATCGCCTCAGGCCGGGCCCGGCTCCGGCCGCGCCTGCAGCGCCCGGCGGCGGCAGCAGGTGGCGCTGTCCCCCCGGTGCCGCCGGGGCCGGGCCAGGGCCGGGGGCGCCGGGAACGGCCGGGAGCTGATCCCGGCAGCCGCGGGGAGCTGTGGGCTCCATCCCGGCAGCGGGACGGTTCCCCGTTCAGCCTTGAACCCAGATTTTCAGTTTCTGCCGTAGAGCCCTCAGTGAGAAGTGCCAGCGCTGGTGACAGTGTTTACTGTTGGGTTTTCTATTGAAGGTGACATTTAACAATTAATATAAAGGAGATAAAATGAACCCTGCGTTACTTGTATTCTTGCTTTGTATCTTTGCTGTATTTCCCGTTTTATGAACACGGTTAGGACCCGAATGGCAGCAGAGGCCCCCGGGGCCGAGGGCCGCCCAGAGACAGGGAGGGAGGGACAGCCCGGGCTGGGGAAGGTGTGACCCTGAGACCCAGGAGAGCCCCAGAGCTGCTGCAGCCCCTGTTCGAGACACACACATCGATACAAACGTTTCCTAAGAGGTCAAAAGTGAGCACTCACAGCCTTTGGCTGACTCGCTGATGGCTCGACTCACTTGACGTGGCTTTTTGGCCATCGAGGTGCTGGACCTTTCTCCTGTGCCCCCGTGGGCAGTGCCCTGGGCCCAGCAGGAGGAAACGTGTACAGGACACTGCAGGTATCTTTTACCTCTCATCAATCTACCTCTCCATCCTCTGCACATATTGACTTGCTCTAAGGGAAGGAGCCATAAAATATTGGCCAGGGGTTAGTTCCTAAGAGAACGTTATGTTGTTACTCTGTCTCTAGATGAAGACTGAAGACAGTAATCAAAAAGGCTATTTTTAACCATGGGTTGATTTATTTGTTGTTCTTGTACAGCTATTGCACCTGGAGCCACTGATGATGGCTTGATTAATTCTCAGTGATTTTTTTTTCCTCCATCTTCCTTCACACGACTCTTCTGAGTGGCACGAAGTTACACTGCAGCAGGAACAGTCTCTGGGCTCTCTGCTGGCCCAAGTAAAGGCAGCTTTGGGCTGGTTGGTGAGGTCAGGGATCCTGGAGCCTTGTCTGAGTTGGCCAAGTGGAGATAAGTCAGGCTGAGAGGGTCCTTCTGTTCCTCCTGTAGCCATGAGGAGATATAAGTGTGGTTTAACTCACTTCAAGCCACGTACCCTGTGCAGGTGGGCAAGGATTTACAGTGGCCACAACTGGCTGCAAAGCTCTCCCAAGAAAGTGGATCAATTGGTGGTGATTATTATCCAGACTCTGGTGGATAATGTGCTTCCATCATCACTGTGCTGCTGGCTTGTTTAAAGTCAGCTTGGGTGCCCATGCAACACTGTTATATTGACTTCGTAGTCCTACACTGAAGAAAAAAGATTGATCCGGAGATTTTTTTAACTTCTTTTTTGTCTGTGAGCAGTGGAGAAATGCTGAAGATTCTCCTTCTTGGGCTTGTTACTTGCAGTGAGGGAGAGAGGGTGAGATGGAGTTCCCCTGTCATATCCTGGGGCTGAATCTGCCAGATCTGGACCCAGCAATACCTGTCTTGACTCTTGTAGCAGCACTTACAATTCAAGGCTACACAATTACTGGAATATATAAGGAACCAAGATTTTCAGAGGTGTCTGTGGATTTTGAAATCTCAGACTTCAGGGATCTATCCTGAGAAAACCTAAGGAAACCTGCTGGCAAACCTGCACCACAACTGCTTCTGCAAACCCAGTGCTGCCAGTGTGTCTGCTCATCCAGAAGCCTTTTCAAAATACTCTGCCTCCTAGGATTTTCTAAATATTCTCCATTTGTCCCCATCGTAATTCACACCTTATTTCTTTCCCCTCTCTGTGACTCAGTAAGAGTCACCTCCCTTTTTTATTTTTCCTAGTTAAAGGTCAGCCTGAGCTGTGTATTACAGATGAAAGGATGCAGCCCAAAGCCAGCCTAGGGGCCCAGTTTGTGTTGTGGATCTCTCCTGAGGGCACCTCTGTTTGCAAATGTGTGCCTTGCAACTTCTGAGAAGCCTACAGAGATTGCTGTTGTTTAGGATAAGTTCTGTTGTATTTATTATTCAGATAGTAATTTTTTTTCATATTTTCTTCAGAGAACCCAGTCACTTTCAGGCTGTAGTTTTGAGCCTACTCTGTGCCAAGTGTCAGGAATGACTTTTTGTCCTCAATGCTGAGGAGACATTTCCCACCAATGCAGATGAAAGTGTCGCTTCCCTCCAAGGATATAGAGGAGAAGAGGGCAGAAAGTGAACTAAATTCTCTTCTCACACTTTAAGATAAAGAGTTGCCAGATTTTGTCTATCCACACATGTTCCTTAAAATCTAATCTGGAGGTATCTTTTCTAATGTACTTGAGCAAACAGTAGATAGATGTGGTGGGAGGGGGTTCAGCGGTGGCTGCAGTAAGCTCTAGGTGTAAATACTACTGAAGAGAAATAAAAAAGGACAGTGTCCGACTGGAGCCAACCTTCAGAGTGACAGAACCTCTACAGCACCTTCTAAAAGGAAAAGACATGTTCACCATCCTCATTTTTCTCTGTAGCTCACATTGCCAGGTGGATGTTTGCATCCAAAACAGATGTCTCCTTCCCCCAACCTGGATCCCACTGCCTGTGGACAGCCTGGCTGCTGGCACTGTGAAACACCTGGCTCCCTCCATGATAAATGCTCAGAGCTGTATCAGTCTGTGGCTCTGTGGGTGAAATCTGCAGCATTGCCATGTGTGTCTGTATTTGAGTTTCTAGACAAGCTATGCAGATACACGTGGTAGGAACTTTATATATACACCTTTGAGATGCACACCCATAAAGGGAATACACCAAAATCTTGTAACCTTGCATCAGTTGTAAATAAGGAATGGTATTTCATGTGTTTTTTATTCTTTTGAGGGGATTTTATCTATAGGTTGAGAATGTTAAGGGAGTTTACCTCACTGCAGGTGTACCTAGCACTTTTATTGTGATGGAGCATAGACTGCACCATGATTTCTGAAGAGGCTGCTCTTTAAAGAGAGATACAAAACAACAAGAACATTCATATTATAGATCATCATTTAAGGTAACACATTCTTCCTGACATGTAGTGTTTTGCACATTTTGAATTGTCTCCTGCCAAAATATTCAGGCCTGCAGCAGGAACCCCTGTTGGGAACACAGGACAGATGGATCTGAATCCAGTCATGAAACTCCCTGGGGCCAGCAGTGTGATGTTAATGATCACACCACAGTAAGATGTAAAACATACCTTTGTGCAGCTCAGTGTAAACAGCAACTCCAGTATTATGATGTAAATGAGAAACCAGCAAGAGATGATGTGTGAATGGAAACACAGCAAGGTGCTCCGAGGGAGCAGGAAGCACAGTGCAAGGGGAAATTCTGCACATTTCAAGGGGAGGTGAAATGAAACCGTGGACTCACTTCATTGTAGAGATAAATACTGCTTAGGCTGGTGCAGAAGGGAGGGAACTCACCAAGTTATATCTAACCCCACCCAAGGTTCTGGCAGGGCAGTGGTTGGATTATAATTAGGCTTGGGCTTCCTAGTCAAGAGCTGGAAGATGGTACCTGGGTCCAAAGGGAAGATAAAAATCCCCAGTAAGCCTTATTCTGATATATCCTGTGGTCCACCTTTCTGCTCAAATCAGGGCTTTTAAGTTAGGCAGTATTACTCAGGACTTTGTCTGATTTTCTGTTGTCTTCAAGGATGGAGATACCTCTCTTGGAAGGCTTGTTTTAGTGCTTGGACAACTTCATGGTGAAAAAATTTGCTGTAGCATTACCTAAGTCTGAAATGGCACCATGGTTGGAGGGCATGAAAGATGAGAACAATAGGCAGAAATTAAAGGCACTTGAGGTATTACCCAAAGGTGCAGAATGTGCAGCTGGGTCCTCAGCTTAATTTCAGAAACCCCTGGTGCCCCTCTGGAGATTCTCCCCTGTGTGGGTAGTGGCAGCTTGCCTCTGAGACATGATTTGCATTGGGTCCTGGCAGAACAGAAGGTGCAAGTCAGAGAGCCTGGTGTCGCCAAGGTAATTTAAAAATGTGCTGGGCAGCAGGAGTGGTGCTGCGTCTGCTGCTGGCGGCATTGTAACACTGATGTGCCTCTTTGTCCCAGAGTTCCCTGTCCTCTTCCTCTCATCTCTAGCAAAGGAGTGAAGGGCTTGCTGGGAAGCTGAGCTTGAAGCTAGAGGAGGTCATACTTAACTAACCTCCTGGAGTTCTTTGAAGATATTACTGCCAGGCTAGATAAGGGGAATTCAGCAGTGTGCTTAGAGTTTCAAAGAGCATTTCACAAAGTTCCACATCAGAGATTAATGGCTAAGGCAAAAGGTAAAGGAAGAGGAGGTAATAGAGGCTGTTGGATCAAAACCAGCTCGAGGGCAGGTATGAGACAATAAGCACAGATGAAAACTTTTCAAGCTGGCAGAAGGCTGTTCTTGGGACTTGTTTCAGGATCTCTGTGATGCGTAATCCTGAGAACACAAAGGTGCCCCACCATGCTCATGTCTCTAAGGCAGCCCAGATTTGGCACCACCAGCAGGAAAACATCCTAGCAAGACCCCCTTCTGAATTCCCTGTCCAGCCAACCTGGAGTCCTTTCATGTCTCTGCTGGATGGGAACATTTGTCAGTGAGGTCAGGAGCCACAGGTGCCTCTGGGGCTGTGGCAAGGGGCTGCCAGCCCCAGGTACTGCCACGTGTCTCAGAGCAGTCTGTGTTTGCTGGAGCCTGCAAAGAGCTAGCCTGCTGCTCAGGAACACTGTGCATGTGCCCTGCTGATGTCTCAGGAGTTACTCCAGCTTTGCAGTGGGCCCAGGGAAGGGATAATTGGGTGTATGCTCTCCCCATGGCTGGGCACAGCCTAAGCAGATTTGCCAGGGCAAAAATCTCTTCAATGACTCTGCTAATAAATGGTAAAATGGAGTTCAATGTGGAGATATGCAAAGTAATTAACTTTGAATGGGGGAATCAGTCTGAGGAATATGCCTTAACAGAGCAAACATTCAGCAGAGGGATGAAGAGAGGGATTTGATGTGTTGGGGGCTTATTTTCCTTTGGAAAAACCCTGGAAACCATGGCTGGAGGTTTTTCTGCCTGGAATGCATCTGTCTAGAGTGTCTGCCTAGATTGCATCTGTGGCAAAAGGGCAAGCAAGAGACAAGGCTGCATTAATGGAGGGACAGGATAAAAAAATCCCCCAGAGGCACTGTGTCTGTTGCTGGCAAAGACATTGGATCCCACCTGGAATATTGTCAGCAGTGCTGGTCACTGCACCAGTGTGTTGTAGCATAAGACAGCAAAGAGCAGCCCTGCAGAACCTGTGCACAAAGGTGAGTGCTGGGTTTTCCTCTGCAGGCTTTTTCCTACTCCACATTTGTCATTTAAGGAGGAAATCTGAGGAGCAATGAGGGTTTCCCTTTAACAGAGGCTAGGAGTTTTGAAGTAAATTATATTTTTCTACAATTATATTATATATTTTATACAATTATATGTTGTATTTATTCTATATATTCTGTATTCTATGTTATATTTCTCTCTGCCTTTCTCTTGCTCTCTTCCATCCATTTCTTCTTTTCTTTTCATTTTTCCTTCTTTCTTTCTTCTTTTCTCTTCTCTCCCCAGCTGAGGGTTGATTTATTGTTCCCTAATACATTGTTTCTCCTCCACCCCTGCCTGGGAAGAGAGGCTGTTCAGTCAACTTGCTTCTGGGTCCTGAAGAAGCCACATCTCCAGTGAAGGGGTTATTTCTTACAGGCTGGGCAATAGGATGAATAATACTTTTTTTTTTTCCCACATAGATTTGTATAAAAAGAAATCAAAGTTGTTGCTGTAGAAGAGGAAAAGCTCGGCAATCAAACTGAAGGCAGGGCATGGAATATTACACAAACTGACCATTGAAACTCTCAGATGTGGCTTTCCTTCCACACTCAAAGGAGTTCACAATGTGATGGCTGTTTCAAATCATAAAAATTCAGTACTAAATTCCTCCCTTTTTTTTTCCCCTCTGGTGTGTATTCACAGCAAGTTCAGCAAGTTGCTCTGAATTTACCCAGCTATAGAAGACAGCTGATTTCATTTGAGCTGTACAAGAGGCTCAATCTTATTTTGCTTTCCCTTGGATTATGGTAAGCATGTCAATCAAAGCCCAGGGCCAGTCCATACAACACAGCTGTGCCAGGTAGGAAGTGCCTGGCATTTCAAACTGTCAAAATGCTCATTTCTTCTGCCCCACTCTTAACCAGCCCTGACCACTGAAGGAAGGCTTAAGTGTTTTAGGCTTGTATTTACATTAAGCTGGAAGTTATAAGTCACAATCCTGACAACACCCTAAATGCCAACAATTAGTGTTTCTCAAAAATAGTGCTTTTTTTCTTCTTCTTTGACTGATACATCAATCAACAGACATGCACAAAATTATAAAATAGGCCTCTAATAAGAAAAGGAAAATCTATTATTTTTGCTTTTTAAATGCCCTGAAGAAGGATTGGCTATTGCTGTAAAATATGTGGAATTATCCTTGCTCTTTCAACATGCCAAGCCAACCTTTTATCTCTTTACATTCAGGTCTGTAGAGTAACTTTCCAAAATAATCTCTTGGCACCACTGAGGTGAGGATCCACATTGCCCATGTAACTTCCCTGCTCATAGAACCATTCACCCCAGAAAGATTTTGACTGGGAACTTGTTCTTTTAACGATTTTAGCTGCTTTTTTAAAATACTGCCTTGCTAGCTTGCAGGAAATGGACATGCTATAGTGTGGCATGACAATGGTGGTTGTGGAAAGTGTAAAGAAACATTTCAATAGAAATTACAGCTAGAAATGAAGGCACATAAGGAAAAGTCAAATTATAGGATTTACCTTCCAAATCTTAAGGGCAAAGAGATTTGTATGGCTCTTTTCTTGGTTGTAGCTGGGCAAGGGAAAGAAATGCTGAGTCTCATATGATCTTAATTATACACTGTGTGTGCCAGCAACTTTCAGGGTATGTGTGGATTCTTGACTGAGGCTCAGTGTGTGAACTCTGTCACTAGAGAAGTATGTCACACACAGAGCTGGGATAGGAGCCATCATTCACAATTCAAACAAACCCCAAGCCCTTCAGAGATCGAACAGAAATATTCAGTTAACCATAAAAACTGTGTCACGATTCTCCTTACCCCCCATGCCCCTTGGGAACAGAAATGCTGTAGGCTGCAAAGTCAGGCCCTTCTTGTGAGGCTTTTTGGACTGGAACCATCAGCTATTCAAACCATTGTACAAAAATCCTGCTCTTTTGCAATTCCCAGCAGTTTTTTCTAGACAAGGAGCACTGTGATTCTAGGTTATAGATGCAAGTCCACAATCTCCCTCCAAAATGTCCCCCTTGATTTCTTGGGTGTCTTGGCAGAGGGAGATTTTGACACAACAGAGTCTGGAGGTTCTTCCCTGGCCATGGGCTGGAGCAGAGAAAAGGGGCAAGTGTTTAGCACAGGATGCTGATTTTTACTGCTACAGCAAAAGTGCCTGTTCCCTGTCAAGGTTCAACAAGAAAATCTGCTTGAAAGAGATGATGTTGGGAAGATCTCATTTCTGTAAATATCTGGTCTTCGTGTGTTGACTGAAGGACTGCAGGACTTTATCTGCCTGAGTGTAAATCCCTCAGAGGCTTTGGCAACAACCCTTGAGCACGAGAGATGGTGCAGCTGCCTCCATGCTCCCACCCATCCTGTGCTGCAGTGGGATCACAGGCAGGCTGCACCTTCACCCAGGGGACATACCTCAGCGTGGTCTCCCAAAGGGAATCTGAGGGTTGTGAGGAGCACAAAGGTGTCCTTCATGTTCCCTCTGGAAGTGAAGTTAGACTGCTTCGTGTTCCTACCTGAGCTGTGTCTGGGATGGGGAGGGCATGTAGAGTTGTTCTCATGCTCCTCTGGGATTGCATCCTTAAAGCTGGGGAGATGTTCCTGTGGCCAGCCCTGAGATGGCAAAATTACTGCTGGTGTGGTCAGCAGCAAAGGTTTTGCTGCTGTTCAAAAGTATACTGAAGGTTCAGACCAGAGTGAAAATCAGCTCTACACATGATTGCTCTCATTGTGGGCTCAGTGTACTGTCTTCAGGGGGAGAAAGTCTGCTGTGGAAATCCATCCTGTCCTGGCAATTTAGAAGAATTGGAGGGAACATACTTACCTAAAAGAACAAATTCAAACATATGGAGACAGCCTTTTTTTTTTTTTTTTTCCCCTTAACCTTAAGAAGTACCAGCAAAGATTTTCATGTTTGTAAATTGTCATTTTCTTAGAGCAAAGCCTTATGGAAAAGTCGAGCTTTTTTTAATGAAAGACGTGATGGAAACTATTACAGCTCTGATCCTCACTATTGCTAGAAAACAGAGATAGCAACAGAAGAGGAAAGTAAGCACTAAAGGTCAGGTATGAGCCACAGAAAAATGTTGTGGCCTCATCAGAGTTTTCTTTGGCTTCCTGAGGTTCCTCCCTGCCCTTCCAGGCAAGACAATCCTTCCTTCATTGGCTCCTGCATGGCTGTGTCCTCTGATGGCTGAACAAACTCTTCTCAGCTGTAATCAAACATGAGAATGACAACTTTCCTTGTGAGGATCACATCTGGCCAACCACTGTCATCTTTGTCTGTCCTGCTTGCCCTAACTCTTGACTTGGAGGGGGAGAGTTTAGCATTTCAGTGTATGAAATGCCAGCTGGGATCAAATCAATAGCATTGATTTAATCTTGTGTCTCCAAAGAGTTGGGATTTTTCCTTGTAAGTTTTTTTTCCTCTAGCCCTATTCTTTGAGAAGAAGAAGAGTGAAACAAAAGCATTGAGTGCTGCCAGTGGTCCTCAGGCACAGGGGCCAGAGCCAGAGCTGCAAAGCCCTCCATGAGCTTGAGCAGCTTTACTCTTGCTGGACTAAATCAGCTTTGGGTGTAGGAACTTGATTTTCACTTCCAGGGTTGGTTTGGTTCCCTGTTTGTGAGCCCTGACAGGACAGGATGCCCTCACTTGGGGGACCCTGCAGCCAGCCCAGGACCACATCCCCAGCTGGTATAGGTGAACTCAAACCTTACAGACTCAAGCCAGGTTACAGTTGCTGACATTTTCCTCTCTATGTTTTTTGACAGATCATAGTCATGCCTGCACAGACTGTTAAAGGCAGTCACTGGTGATTTTTGGTGGCCAGAGCAAACCCTCAGCAGCAGCAGTACAGGAGGTTGTTGATGCAGCCCCTTGCAACTATGGAGCCAGCAGCCAAACTGGGCAGAGGGGCTGCACCCCTTGCTGCTCTGCTCTCTGCTTCTCAGGGCAGCATGGACATGTAAATCCTGCTGTGGAGCAGTTGCAGTTTATGATGTTAAGGCCTGTGGAGTGGTTATGGATGCTAAAGTCATGCCAAGATCTTTCTATGGACCCGTTTGTTCGTGAAATATCAGAGGGCAGCGGAGGACAATTCCTAGTGGGGCAACTAGAGTAAAATATAAATGGAAAGATGCAAACTTGATAATCCAAATGAGTTTACTTTTTATACAACAGATGTTGTTTGACCCAGGAGAAAGAATAATATTATAGAATCTGAGGGGAAAAATAAAGTCATCTAAAAATAAAGCACAAATAGCAGCTGCTTGAATTGTATTTCTAATAGATCAGTGTTGACAGCCCTCTCTTTCCTCCAGTTGACCCAGGAATGTTATAGAAGTGGCTGGTAAAGAAGAGATGAGGAGGAGCATGAGCAGAGGTGGTGGAGAGGCAGAGTTGATACTGATTAGTGTCAGTATGTGTCCTGGGCAGGAACAGTCTGAGTGAGGGGATGTGGATGGTGTCATTGCCCAGCCCCTGACGGGCTCAGAGTCAGAGGCTCTTGCTGCAGTGTGTGCATTTCTGCACTTGGGAATATCACTGGAATGGGGCACAGGAAAGAATACTAAAATAAATAAAGTGGTCCAAAATTATGTTGCTGCTGAATCCCCACTTGGAGTGAAGTTTTTGAGTTGCATTAAATTGGTGTCCTGTGTGTATCTATATTGAATGAGGAGCTGAATTTGTGTAAGGGTGGTGGGTGAGGTTGCTGGGATGTAAATGCAAGGCAAGTTTCTCACTCTGGAGGCTCAGACAGTGGGAAAAATATGACCTAGAAAAAAAGAAGCAAAGATCCCAACTTTACAGTCCAGCAGTCAGTGGTTTTGGACTGGCAAGCTCGGGCTGTTCAGCCAGGACTGTGTGCCCAGGTCTGATCTGCAGCGAGTGGTAAACACCTTTCCTTTAACCAGTGGTCTCTGACAGGGGCTTGAGTTGGACGCGAAAAAAATCCTGCATTCCTTCATTGTTTGTGAAACAGTTGGGCTGGGACTGGCACAGTGGGGCTGTGAGAAACACTGACTGTGCTTTCCTTTGTGTGTGAGGAGCTGTGCCTGGGGCTGAGTGGCGCTGGGAGCCCGGGCAGGCACGGTGCAGCTCCCGGTGTCCCGTCCGAGCTGCGCGCTACAGCAAATAACACGTTTTTATTTTTATACAAATGTGCATAACTTCATCCATTTCTTGTGGCTGCTCTGACAGGAAAAGGAAATTTATGACGCACATCACCCATTTATTTGGCACAGGCAGTGTTTATTGCTGAGGGAGGCATTCTCATGGAATTGATTGCACAATTTCCTCTTGGTGTACTGTTTTCAAGTAATATCCCAAGACCTCAGTTGTACTAAGATACAGAGGCACTTCTTTAAGGCCCACAGAATACTACAGCAGAGGAGAAAAAAAGAAGCCATATAGTGGAAAATAAAATGGAAAAATACAATTTTAATTACACTGTAAATCTGTGGCTCTCTCCACTCTGCTGGGAGTGTCTGTGAAAACACCCATTCCCAAAAGGTTGAATTTCTAGGTTTCTCCACAGAACTAGAACAGCTTTGGATTTTTTTTTTGTCACAGTTCCATTTTCACAGGTATGAAAGGTGGGGGGGTTTTGTCCAGGGTTAGTTGTGGTTCATGCTGCAGGCATGCCTGGGTTATGGACATGTGGTGGGGACAGAAATTCTGCACTTTGGAAAAAGAGAAAGGTATATTCTTGGTGTGATGGCTTGCTGAAAGGGTGGGATTGTTGCCTGTCCCAACAGGCAAAAAGGGGTTGAAACTATTAATGCCACAAAAGGCAGGATGAGAGGGGTTGTTGCCTTGATTCAAAGAACCGTGTGACAACATATGAACACTGAGTGGGACACAGTATAGAAAAAGAGAGAGAAACATCTGTCCTGGAAGAGGACTCTTGGCTTTGTTTGTTTCTTTTTTCTTTTAAATTAAATTTTATATTAAAAAAATATTTAATTTGCCCACACACAATCATTTGCACCAAATCCTTGGTACAATAGTTTTCTCATTTGCATGTGGAAAGGCATGGAGTTGGATGCTTGCACACAAAAATGTGCCAGGTGATGACAGTGGTTACAGGCAATCATGGGCTGAAGATTGCAACCAGAAAATTTAGAGCTCTTTTGTTCAAAGACGACTCAAAGTGCAGGGACAGAAGAATGGTGGTGTGTAACATCAGTTATGGACAACAGATTCTGCTCCCTGCCAGTCTGTAGGGAATGTCGGTGACAACCCCACAGGTGTCTGCATGCTGAAGGTACACGTCTGCTTCTGAAAGAGGTGTCTGATGAATAACCTTTTTTCTTTCCTGGTTCCTGGTGAATGGCTCCTCACCTGCTTCACTCTTCTGTTTTTTTGAAGTTTGAGAGCACAGCTTCAATTTTATAATCTCACTTCTCTGGTGTCTCCCTTGGTTTCTGCTAACTTCACAATTTTTCTTTCAGGCTCCAGATGAAAGCAATCTTCTCCTAAGCTTCTTTTTTCACACTTCTGAAGGCAGCTTCCTCTTCTCAGCCTCCTGATGCTCCTCCTCAGGCCTCAAATCTGGGGACCAGCTTGAGCCCCCAGCTGCCTTTTCTGCAGCTCTGGGGTGTTCAGCTGTGTCGTGGGATGCAGTGGGTGTTTGTTAGCACAGAGCAGGATGGCTCACTGGTCATGGCCTTTTGTATGTGCTGACCTCTGAAGCAGAAACAAGATTCAGACCTCAGAGGAGACTGGTTATTAATCAAATTAGGGATCAACTGTGACTCAGCCTTCAGATCCCCAGCTGAGGTTGTGTCCATGGCTGATTAAAAAAAGGAAAATATATTTAGCTATTTACAGCTGTATCTCCCTCTCTGAGAGGACAAGGCACCATGGAGAAACATATTTATATTTGTTAGATGTGCAAATTGTGGCTCCTTTGAAAAGCTCACAGTTTATCAGAAAGGCTCAGAAAGCACAGGGCTGTTTATTGATGTCGCAGGAGTTCCTGGGACATCTCTGCTTGGAGTGTTTGACACAGGCATGTCTGCAGGGGACAGGGGACAGTGCCCAGGCACTGCCATCTGCACTGAAAGACTGAAGGTGGCTCCCAGCAGTCCTCTGCAGGAGATAATTTCCTCCCTCAATTAGGTTACACTTTCTAGATGCTGCACTTCGGAAGCCTACCCTCTTCCCAAGCCCAGCTCTTCAGTCAGTCAGTGGTGAACAGAACATACAAACTTTCTATTGCTAATATATTTCACAGTGCTGGATGATATTAGAAAACTCCAAATAGCTGTCAGGACCTCAAGGTATTCTGGAACATCCTTTGATGTTACAAAGTAATGCATTTTCCATATTATTCCTTTGAACACATTATATATGCAAAGTCTAGCACTTCTTATGGGAGAGGTGAAATTATCATACAACAAGATATTTTTTTCCTCTGGTTCTTTCATGTCTCATAACATATAAAAATTCTTCTTAAAATCCAGGCTAGGAACTCAAACTTAATTTATACAGTATTGAAAACATTACAGGGCATAAATCAGTTCAATTTTTAAAGTTCCTGTATGATATTTTCAGAGCAGCCAAATTCCTTCATTCGCCTGGACTCCTTCCAAAATTCTGCCAGCGCTCATGGAAATCTAAATAACTTTGGAGAAAAAGCAGGTTTTCTGTGGAGGCTCAGATTACCCTGTCACCCTTCCTCCACTGCAGACAGGCCTCTGATAAACATGGAGAATAGGGACAGGGAAATTACTTCATTACTTCATGTCCTTTTCAATTACAAACATCAAGGAGTCTGAGCCTCCTGCCAGCTCATGCCCCAGACCCTTGCAAATTTGTGGCTTTCAAAAGCCAACAGTTGCATTTCCTTTGCCAGCAGGGATAAGCGATAGAAAGCGAGCAGGGGAGCTCACTTGAATTTTATTTCTGAGTGTTATTTAAAAAGTTTCAAATCTCAGCTCTGTTTATTTAAAGTAGGACTCCAGCTGAAATGTAAGTCTGTGAACCAGAGAAGTGATCAAAACAGGACTGCACCTTCTTTTCTTTTCTGAGAATTAATCACTCAGTGGTGGTGTGTTACTGTAATTGTTCTGTGATCACTTAACCTGGAAGCAGTATTTCCAGAGAGCTTTGGAATATTCTCCTGCTGGCATCTTCAGATCTACTATTTGTACCCTTCACCTATTTTCACAGCACATGAGGTTAATGCATTGTTTTTCTACCATCTTTGCTTTGTGTTTTGATTTACACCTAAGGAAACAGGTGCATTTTCTCTGATGTAATTTTTTCCATTATTGGTAAACTAATGTTACAAAACCAAGGCTGTTTAAGACCTTACTTAGAAACCCCTTATTTCTACAAACAAACAAACAAACAAACAAACAAACAAACAAACAAACAACCCCCCAGACAACCAAACAGAAAAAAGGAAAATGCAGTTTCAGAGCGTTGTGTTGCAGAGGTGGGGGAAATGTTGCAGGATTGAATCTGATTTCCTACTTCAAGCATAAATCTTACAGGCTCAGCTTCTGCTAAGTTTTTAGGTCTGTGCTAAAAGTCACTGAAATAGAAGCCTGTGTTTGGATTAACCACCAGTGTCTGTGTATAGCTCTGGGAAGGTTTTCTGTGGTCATTCTGCTCCTCTGGCAGATTCTGCAGTGTGGGTCACTGGGTACCTCAGCTGGCCAGATGTCTGCACTGCATGGTACATCACCCTTGTGATCATTGTTGTGATCAGGACCAGTAAAAAAGTTGTGGGGCTCCTCAGCACCTCACAATTCAGGTTTTGCTTTGACAGGAATTCAAAAATCCAGACATTGTTGTGAAATGAACCTGAAGTGGGTATGGGTAGAGCAAACAGCTGATGACATGGAAACCAAGAGACTATCCCTAAATTCTCTATACAGCCTTCCCCAGGTTTCACTTTTTTCTTACTTGCACATGGAATACTTCTTGAATACTTGAATACACTTGAATACTTCTGTTGGAGTCAGTGGGAATTATTTTAAGTGGAAGTGAAGTGTGGGGAGTTTTTAGTTGGAAGTCTTGCAGCATCTTTTTAATGCTATCAGAGCTTCATTTCTTGGCTACAGCTCTCCTGGATTCAGACTGTGTGTGGGTAGGTCTTTGTCTGTGTCTCTCTGTGTGTGTGCATTTGCTTCTTGAGATTCTCTGCTACCTCTTGGGCCATAAATATTGTGTGAACCACAACAGAGGCCTGTCTGCTGCTGGTATCAGCCCAAGTGTGGAAGCACATAAAGAAAAAAATGCACTAAGGAAAAGTTCACCACACTTGGAAAGTCCCAGCTGGCCAAGCCAGGGCTTTGGGAGCTGCCTGGAATGAATGATCTGTACCTGGAATAATTTTGTGTACTCACTGACTCCCTAAGATATGATGCCAAAATTGGGGTGGTGTTTTTGCATAAAGCTAAGGTCACAGTGACAGAGATATTTTTTAGTTAATGGAAGTTTTGAATGCACTATAAGCAATTTTTCCCTTTAAGAAGGAAAACTACAAATGGACTTTCTATTTCTATTCTATTTGCTGATACATAATAAGGAAAGGTGTATCACCCTAAGAATGCCTATTGCTGTGACAAATCACAAGGAGGGGAGAAGGACAGTGCCTGCTAAATTTAGCCTGTGCAAATCCAGTACATTCCAAATCCATGGAGTGAAATACTGTTTGGAGTGAAATATGATTGAAACATTTCTGGAAATATAACTCCACTGGCTAGTTCACCACCTGGACTTAGTTTTCATATTGTAGGAGAGTAATTAAATTTTTATTATTTTTAAATTACAGTTCCCCCCCCCCCCTCCCCCCCAAATATCAGTTCTCTTGTCTTCCCACTGAAGCAAGCACTGTTAAGCTGCTATAACTTTTAGAGCATGAAAGCAAATGTTGTAAAGAGGTCACTGTAAAGGTCACGCAGCAGGTTTGATGTGTCAGTGGATAAATGATGGGATCACATCTGGAACAGTTTGGTGAATAAATAAAATGTGAAAGCTCATATATCACTGCCCACCTTCCAATCTGTAAGGGAAAGAGAAAATAAATTCTCTAATAACCTTGTAAAGCACATAAAAGATATTGAATAAACTCTTGAAATTTTGTGACTAAAACTGTCGGTATTAAATAATGATTTTAAGAGTGGCAAAATCTTGAAATACAGTATGAGTCTTCCTTGTAAAATGTTGTTTTATTTTATGGTTTATTTATTAGACTATACTTGGATAGCTTTGAAAAATATAATTTTGAGTTTAACTATGTGTTATTGAAACACTCTTCCTTTAGATATGTCCCCCAGAGGTATTTTATATTTACACTTAGGGAAAAGAATTTTCAATTTTTATTATGCAGTGCTGCATTATTGCTCATACTGCCACTATATTCTGCCTTCTGCAAGTAACATTAATATATGCATATTTTACTGCCATTACCTTCAAAAGGCCTTAGAAAACCCATAGGTCTAAAATGATTTCTCTAAGTTGGTCATTACTGACTGCTGAATTAAGATACAACAGGCTGTATATTGTTTTACTGGGCCATTAATAATAAGCTCCTGTGAGCTGTAAGACAGTGAGCTTGAAACTGAGTAATTCTGGGCACCAAAGGAATGTACAGTATTAATAAAAGGCTCACAGAAGCCTGTTCTGGAGTGTGTGAATGCCTTTGGTGTCTGATGTGGGACCCCAGGCAGGGGGTGGGTTTTGATCTCCAGACTCCTTGGGGGCAGTGGCAGTGGCTGGTGGGGAGGAACCACACTCATGTAAGAAATTAATCCATGCAGATGTGTGTGTATGATGTGGATGTGTATGAAAGGACACCTCGTTCTTTAAAATGTATTTAAATTTTGTATTTTAGGTCAGCGAAAAGGAGGATGTAGCGCAGGTAACACCACAGACGCAATCAAGTAAAGCGTGATATGTTTATAATTTTTTAACCAGTTCTTTTGCAGAGCCTGGTCCTCCAATATTAAGGCATTTTTTTCTAACAGTACACATGCAAAATTAAAGGAAAAATCCTCTAGTTCTGATTAGAAATCCAGAAACAGGCCAAACTGGAGGTTCATTTCCTCTAATAACCTGGGGCAGAGGGTTTGCTTGTGTTTCTACAGGACCCAGGTGGGTTCCAGCAAAGAACATGAAACCACATGAGAAAACACACTGACAGCCCCACAAGCAAAGAAGGCAGCCCACAGACATGAACTACATGGAGACTATAATTCATGCCCAAAATCTCTTGCCCTCATTGCAAAAACTGTGAACTTTTGGTTTCATGTCAATGTAAAGGGTGTGAAGATGGGAGTATTGTAAAGCTCTTTGGGCAAAAGTGTGGTGTAATTCATGTTGTACCCCTGAATTTAACAAAAGAATTGTGGATGTTGATTTTTTGTTCATAGTAGGCTGAGAAGAGAAAAATAGCCCTCACCTTCCTGTTCTTAGAGAGAAATGTAGGAAGGAATTTGAAAGGAATCAGAAAATGTTCATATTTTTAAAAACTGAATGTGCACGAAGTAACTTTGTGCCTTATCACTGGGTGATGTTTGAACAAGAGTTACTCAGCAGCTGCTCAGAGTTCTGCTGCCCCTTTTCCTCCTTGCACAGACCATGGCAGTGCACAGCTGTGCCCTGAGGCACAGGGAGAGCCACCCTCTGCTGCAGCCACTGGGGTGTCTGGGCAGGCACTGAGGACACCCAGACACGGGCTGTGCTGGAGAGAAAGCAGACAAATTAATCACGGCACTGCCACTGGTTTGGTGGGAAGGAAGAGCTGGAACCAGTGCCCAGTGAAGCTGTGGAGAAAGTGCCTCATCTTTGTGGGTTTAACTCCACACTCTGAGGGTCCACCCTTGCAGAAAAATTGCTGCAATAATTAGCGAGACAGCTCCTCGAAGATGTTTTGTAAATCAAAAGGCTTATTTAAGAAAAATATAACAAAGTAAACAAAATGTTGCAGAAAACAAATAATAAAGTGTGAACAGGTGTGTGAGAAAACCTCAGACACCTTGCTAAGACATCTCGAAAAGCCTCTTCTTTCTTTTGTGCTCTTTCTTAAGTACTAAATATTTTAGGAGGAATAACCTGGCTGAGAGCCAATAGAGAGGGACACAGGGTTTGAAGAATGGTGGCAAGATCCAATAGATGCTTCTGTGTTGGCCCTGAGCCAATCCTTGTCAGGAGGGTATGGAAGAATCCAGGTAAACTTCTTAAAATGTCAAAGGTGAACTGAAACTCTTTTCCTATTTGGAAACACCTGCTGGAGGTGTGGGGATTGCATCACTACACATCTACTTCAGCCAGAGTCCTCTGGGAGCAGCAGGGTGAATGCTCATTTTTGGAGGGTGTGGATGTAGGGAACTGTGGGGTGGACGTGGGGTAGGTGAGTCCTTGGGTAGTTCTTGAAGAAACCTGGAATGTCACCAACCAATGCGTGTTTGACTCCCACCTTTCATACCTACAGTTCAAGACATCTGAGATGATGCAGGATGAACTAAATATAAACATAGGCAAAGTCTAAGCTGGTTATATCCACAAATAGAGCTTTTATTCTGAAACACACATTACCTGTGACCTTTAACCTAAACTTGGAAATCACAGATCACCTTGTAACATTGCTGGACCTCTCTGAAACTGATGCCAGGAAGCAAATCAATGACTTACAAGAAAACTTTATTTTCCCAAATATGATCTTGTTGCAGATAAGTTAATAATGTAATTTCTCCAATTCATTTATTGAGCTCCCCTTTAATGTGGGTTTGGTTTCCTGTCCCTGTCAGCTGTTCTAAATATCTTATTCCTTTGATGAGCCGAAACCTCTGCAAATACCCAGCCCATACTTTATAGCCAACTTAGCTCCATTAAATTTTTGGCAAATGTATGGTCATGTGGTTTTTGAAGACAGCCATATTTAATACAAATCTGTGCAGCTTTTTTTTTTTTTTTTTCCCTCAGAGGAAAGGTAATTTAAGTTACTGAAAGAATTTTATACTTTAGCACGGCTTTCTGACTCCCTGAGCAGTGTGTCAGTCTTGCCAGAGGAACCTGGAGTTTGGGCTTTTCTCTTTCATTTTCCTGTGAAGGATTCCAATTACTCTAAGGATGAACAGGAGCATGTGAAATACCCCACAGAGTGAGACAGAGTGGGGGCAGAATGTGACACCTGTTCTAAGGCAACAGAAGAGAACAATTTCTTTAGCAGACACATGATGAGGTGCTGTGTTGAGACAGTCCTGGCCAGTAGAAGTGACCCACAAGTTTCTTTGCAGAAATTAAACTTACTTTTTACTCAACTTTATTCAGCTTAGATTTTTCTTTTTTCAAGCTGAATTGTATTCATCTAGAAATTCATCTGGGAATCTGCACCCAGGATGGCCATGGGGGCAGCCCATGAAGACAGGGACATGACACAGACATTGCCTGTGTGATGACAGAGAAAGCATCTCAGCATGAGTGACTATCAGAAGCTCATTATTTGTTACCAGCTGATGATTTTTTTGTCATCTGCTTCAGAGGTGCAGCCTCTACTTTCAGCAGTGAAAAGCTTTGTGGTTCTGGACCTGATCAGGGTTTGAACCCTCAGATGAGAGCCAAGGCTACACATCTTGCATCCAGTTCCCCCAGGCAAACCCTTAAAATCTTCATTCTGCCTCATCCCATAGATATGGGGGGAGGCAGGACCCAGTCTTAAGTGGTTCAAAGTCCAGTGTAGTCCTTTGCAAGCCTACACTGAATTGTTATGCACACAACCTTGTTGGTAGCAAATGGTGAAGCTGGGAAGAAAAGCCAAGAGCCGTCATTTCATGGCTGGATTTCTGACTCTGTGACTCTAGCCCAGCACAGGACTGTGTCTCTCAGACTTCAGCAGTGGCTAAGCACAGAAAAATCACCTTTCGTCTGGCCCTAATGCTGCAGTTCTTTGCCCCACTCATACCCTCACTGTACTTTTGGAGCCAGTTACTAGTTTGCCATGGAATGTCTTCTCTTTTCTGAGAAGTTTTAATCTTGAGGGAATGTCTGGGTTTAGAGACATGCTCAGCAGAACAACTGTGCTGGGAAGAATATGGTTTTAATCAGAGTGAAGCAATGCTTCTGCTAATTAGGTTGTGTAGTGTGTGATAGAGGAGATCTTGTTCAGTTTTCTCTTTCATACTATGTGAACTTTTGTATTTTCTATTCCCTGCCAGAAACCATCACATTTTTTTTAAATTCTGTTGAACAACTGTCCTTGCAAACAAGAAGAGGTTAACAAATGATATTCTAGGCTCAAGGAAAATCATGAGATTGAGGGAGAAAATATGAATCTTTCAGAATTATAAAAATCATGGCAAATATTCCTAAAATTTGAGCTGGTGCCATGCTGTTAGAAGACCAAATCATTTTAATTTTGAAAGATTTCAGCACATTTACAAACTGTGGTCAGCTAAACATGCTGCTAAATCAATACCTGAAACACTTTTTAGCTTTTTTCAACTTAGTTCTTGCATCTGGCTTTTCTGGGGGAGGGTGCAGGTCTCCGAAAATTTACTGTAACATAACATAGATGAGGTGAGATGTGATGCATGGCTGAGGGGAGGATCAGCCCAATAATCCATGGTAGGGCTACATTATGTTTCTACAATCCCCCATCCATCTTTGTCAGGTGAGTATGCTTTAAATGGGAAGTGGTAGCCACTGGAACATGTAAGATTAATAGGTGATGTGTGTGTTAATTACAGGATCATAGATGTTGGGTTTGGAATGGCCTTTATAGGCTGTTGAGTCAAATCCCTGGGATCTCTTGTGGTTTACCCCAGGTATTTTCCCTCTGAGAGCGCTGGCTGGTGTCAGCTGGGAAGTGTCTGTTGATAATGCTGGTGCTGCTTCTCTCTTCAGACTGCTACACTGCTGAATTACTGTTCCTGTTGCAAAGTTTTTTCTTGTTATCTAATCTAAACTTGCCCTTCTTTTAATTTAAAGCCATTACCTCCTGTAGTACATTACACTTGGCCAACCTTAAATAAGTCTTTCTTCCCCTTTACATTATTTCCTCTCAAGTATTAATTACCTCCAACATGTCTCTTTATTTCTTTAAGCTATTTAGGTTAACTTGCCTTAACCTTTCTTCGAACCCTCCTCTCAAAGGTTAGGTTAGCTGACATATTGTCTTGAAAATGTTAACTGTTGCTAAAAGCACTTCTTATAGAGCACACTCCTACCGAGTGTGCAGCTGGATAAATACGTGGTGACCTTTTTTTCTAGGACCTCTCGTGGCCACAATGTGGTCATGTAGAGGATTCTTAACTAATGATTTCCCAGCAATATACTTGGTGTACTCTGTTTTGTTTGTAAATAAATTGAGCTTAGGAGTAAAGGAGCTGACCTGAGAAGTGCCCAATACCATTGCTCAAAACTTAACATGAAAAACTCAGATTTTACTACCAGTCCATCCAGCCTCTCTGAGTTGTCACCTTCTAGAAGACAGGTTCTGTTCATTAATGCCTCAAGGTTACTGAGGAAGCATGGAACAGCACATGGAGGGATTAGTGCTGTGCACTCTTCTCTGTCAGGGGCTCAGAGAGGTTTGCAGCCTTGGCTGGCTCTCAGACCTGAGTGCTGGAACCTGGCTGTGGTCAGGACAGCTCAGAGTCAGTTTTATGGAAACCCAATTGCATAACTGGGCTTTGCAGCTGATGTGGACCCTATAACAGAACTGCTTATAGTGAAGCTGCCCAGAAACCCCTTCCCCTCTGTCCTGCCCTTGGTGGGGTTATTCCTACCCAGAAATGCCTGTTTCCAGAAATTCACAGAGGAAAGTGTCTGTCCTCTCCTGGGCACATGGACTGATTCTGCAGCATATAATGCAGGGTACTTAGAGAAGAACTGGTTGGAATCTGGTCCTTAATCAAGAATCATTATGTTGGGAGGAAAAAGTTTTGCTCTACTAGTCTGAGCAAGGGACATGCACATGAGGAGAAATTATGTTATCCCTTCAACAATCCAGCCTTTAAAAACACAGGAACATCTGTTTCCTTCATATCCTTCACAGAGGATAGGGGTTTTGCTCTCCAAGACAAGGAGCTTTGCTATCACATTGTATATTTTATTCTGTTCCACTCTCTCACTTTTTCCAGAGTAGATTTGAGGTGTTATTTGAAACCTGTCAGAAAAGGGCTCATCTCTTACAGCATCGACTTCTCGTGTCACCTTTGAGACCCCTCCAGTGTTGCTTGTTCCATCAGGGAATTAAAACATTCAAATTGATCCAGGCAAGATGAGAACAGGCTGAGATTCTGGCAGAGTGGTTTTTGTTAACAGTTGTTCCCAGGCCAACAAAATTTGAGGACCTCTGTGTTAGGGGGAGAGGAGAATTTGTGAGAAGCCACCTCCATGTCACACATGCATTCCATTTGCTGGCTGACAAAAGCTGCATCTCCAGCAGGCCTTGCTTCTTCTGTGCCTGACAACAGGCTCCTTGGGATCTTGTTTTAGAAGCATATGAACAGTGGTAAAACTGAGGTTTACTGAATTCTTGCCCAGAGCTTTTCTGACTCATCATATGGTATATTCACATGTAACTCATTTTTCCAGCAAATCTTTACTCCAGACCTCAAAGAGGATACAGGAATGAATGAAAAGTTGCTGTTTATTTTTTAAAAGTTTATGTGGAAACAGATTCTTCCCTAGTTCTGTGGTTCTGATTGCATTTTCAAGCCTGATGCTGCTCTTTGGGCTGTTTAAAGTCCTGTACTTGAAAGAGTTCCAGAATAAAGGGAAATCCTTGTAGTATTTCTGCAGCTGAAATGTGCAGGTGACAGGTAATAATTTGGTGTAAAAAGGCAAATGAAGGTGTATTTCTGAATATGCCATTCTCTCAGGAAAGTGAGAAAAGCAGCCCTTCTTTAGTTTGTTTGTGGAGTTGTGTTGGGTTTTTTTGTTTGTTTGTTTGTTTTTTTAACTTTCTTATGTGCCACGTTATAAAAGAGCAAAAAAATTTTCTGATCTCCAGACCACTTTGCATCAAGTGTTTTACCCTTGCAAGATCTGTTCACTTTTTTTGATAGAAACCATCTGGCATAACCTTCCAGGGAGCATGGAGGAGCTCTGTGGTGGCCCAGGGCCTGGCTGGGTTAGTGATGTTGTTTTCAGCTACCAGTTGTGAGCCTCCATCTCCTGCTGCTCCAGTGTTTCCTCCTTCCAAGGTGTGTTATTTTCTGCAGCCATGGATTTGTGATCCCTGCTGTGGTAGTATAATTTCTGAAAGGAATTCCCTAAAGGGAAAATTCAGTTCTGCTTCTGAATCCTAAAGCTGAAAATATCTTATGTATCAGTGCTGCTTGACCACTGAATATTCCCTTATGCAGAAATAGCACAATGGGGCCAGGACATCAGGGCATATAAGGCTGAGGAATCCTGGAAAATCCTTTATTTCACCAAGCTGGGCAAAAGTTTGGGGAGTAAATACTTTATATCATAGGTTAAGGCTGGTCTCCCTTCCTGCGTGGTGAATTCCAGAACTTGGTGCAGAACCAGCATTCCAAGAATGTGTGGAGTGTTTGTGATGAGTGCACGTAGCTCTGTCTGGGCACTGCAGCCTCCTAAGTGGGTACAAAGGGAGCAAACATGGAGCAAACAGCTCCAGCTCCTCCTCACTGCATTGCTCTCTGCAAAGAGGGAATGGTGGAAATGTGCTGTTGCTGCTCACCTTGGATGCCTGCACCACAGCAGCACTGTTTGGTGAAGGAGTCTCCTGAAACTCCCAGAACTCCAGATTTTGCAAACCTCCTGGTGTCTGCCAACACACATGCACTCCCAGTCCCGTCCCACAGAAGCCAGAAATCTCTGAATCGTGCAGAGACACCTCTAGAGGATCATCTTTGGCATATAAACGTTCATACAGAACGTGAGAATGGGAAAAACAAATGTGGCACCCTCTTGAAGGGGCTGATTTATGACAGCAGAGGAGTTGGGGAGTACAAAGCTGCCTTCCGGGACCAGCTAATTTCATGTTTTAGTTGCTTGTAAATAAGTGAGTTTCAGATAAATGCACCCATCTAGCTGACTGCACGTTTCATTACTGGGAGGATTAAGCCAGTTTAAAAGATTTAGGAGACTGCTGTGCCAAGTTCATGTTTTTTAAGAGTGAGGACTGCCAAGCCCAGTGGGTGTAAGAGCTACTTTGGAAGCACTTTTATGAACTATTCCTGATGCATATCTTCAAAATATTTAAAGCAACACCTGTCATAGGCCGTTCTCTCTTTATCCTCTCCTCATGCCAAGTAATGGTGCCACGTGGTTTCTACAACTGAAATAACTCTTGGAATACAACATCCTGCAGCTCGGTGTGCAGTATATGTTGGCAGGACTTCTCTTTTTTTCCCTTTTTTTCCCCTCCAGGATTTCTACATATTGGGTATGAGTGCTAATAAACTGCTTGTGAGCCACTATTATTGTGTTAATCTGGATTTGGCACTGAAAGGATATTAAAGCTATTCCATTATCAGCCTTGTGAATATAAAATACCATGGACTTTTAAATATTTACATTATTGCAAGGTTCAGGTCCAAAGGTATGAGGGGGCTGTATTCAGGCCTCCCACGATGGAGGCTTGGGTGTAAAGAGGGATTTAGCCTCCTGACTATGCAGGATTATCACATCCTGTCTCCCTATATAATGAACAGAGAATAAGGGATTTTGTTGGCTAAATGATGTGTTTAGAGCAAATGATAATTTTTGTTCCACTGGTTTTAGAGGGAAGTGGTGTCTGAACAATAGGTTAAGCCCTTCTCATTATTCTGAATGCAGCCTGAAAATCTTCTCACTTGGCATCCTTAAATTCAGGTCTGTACCAAGGTCAGGTTCTGCAGAGCTTCAGTTTGGTGTCCCCTGAGCCCAGACTTGAGGTTATTTTACCTGTTTTTCTCAAAGAGCACTAAAAAAAAGGAAAGCTTTTGTGGGACAGTTGTTCATACCAACACCATCATGTTCCTTTAGGGCACATCTAGGCATTTTATCCAAGAATTATTTTTGTTGCTCCCTGTACCTGGTGGTGCAGGCTGGAGGTTGCTGCCACAGCACGATGTTGTTTCTCTGTGCTGTGCAGAACCTCAGAACACACTGCAGCCCATGTGAGCTGTGATATGTAAATCATCATTAGCAGATGTTTATTGTTTCTTTTCAGAAAATCAGATTTGACTAATCAGCCTAAGTGAAACATATGCTGAAATTAATTAAAGTTTGTTTTAAAATAATTTGCATGCTTATTGCTTTTAACTGATTGTAATTGGGGCTTTTGAATACTTTTTAACAGACAGAGTCACCTAGGTTGAGCTTTTCAAAGCATCCACTGGCATGTCGCCATCCATCTCCCACTGCTGGATAAATGATCTGAGCTCCCAATCCCACCAAATCACAGCAGAAAAGAGGCAGCATGTCATTGTTCCCCATCTTGCTTTGGTGGTTTTGTAATGAGTACAGTTGCTGAGATATGTGTGCCATGATGAAAGAGCTGATGATTACAGAATAACAGCAGACAGCAGAGCTTTTATGACTAATACACAGAGTTGACAGCGTTGCTTGAGCATCGTGTGTGGTGGGGATCTCATTGTTTTGGCAAGATTGCACACCTACAGACATAAACACCTCCAGCATCCCCCCTGGGCAGCACTGGGGGTGTCAGGACTGTCAGAGATGCCCGTGGTGTGGGGTGGCCCTACAGGTGAGTGCCCTGGCCAGCCAGGCTGTGCAGGAGCTGTCTGACACTCTGCTCTGAGCCTGGATGGAGCCAGCTGGCTCTGCAGGCAGAGACATTTTGGGTGGGGAGGGACTGGCATCCTCTCAAGCTCTGCCCCAACAGGCAGCATGGCTCAGCTGGCTCAACCCACTTGTCTCTGGGAACCCAGCAGAAGAGCCAAAGGCAGCAGCAGCCTTGCCAGAGCAGGCTGGTGTCTCACTTGCAGCCTCAGCCTGGGTTCTGTGTCTGCTGCTGCTGCTGAGCACTGGGCAAGTCACTTGTGTTTTGCTGTCTATGCTTTTTTAGCTGAAGGAAATAGCTGGGCCTGAGAACTGTCTCTTTGATAACAGCAGGTTGTACAATGGGGTTCTGAACAGGACACGCTCTTGGCTCTGGGCTCCTCACTGGGAGCCAATGAATCATGTGCTCCAGGTTTTACATGGGCTTCTTAATGGTCTCCAGGTGGAGATGAAGGTGTGGGTTATGACCTATAACTTCCTAAACAGCCTGGGGCTGGCCTAGCTGTGGGACTGCCTTTCTCTGTGTTGTGTCCTGCAATGGGAGGCAGAAATGTGCTCCTTAATGGAAATAACAAGGTGACCAGCAGTCTGCAGCCAGCCTTAAGGAAGGGGTTCCTTTTCTCCCACCTCCTCTTCTTTGCTTTGAAATTATTGAGAAAGAAAATGTTGAGAATAGCCCTGGGGGAAAAAAGAAAGTATTTGTGTGAATCTAGAGCTCCTAGGGCAAAAGGTTACCTTAATCAATAGGTGAGCTGCAGTAAAAAGCCTCTCAGTAAGGTGAGTTATATTAATTGAAGTTACATTTAATTGGATTTAATCTCATACATCCAACTGGCCTCATCTAGAGAATCTAAGCAGACCTGGGCTCAGGCTCCTTTATGCAAAGTGGGCCCATCAGTGGAGCCATGTATCAGCATCCTGCCACTGCAGGATAAATACTGCTCATCCCAGCAGAGGATTTATCTCCCTAGCACTGCTTACCCTGCAGCAGAGCTTGCAGGATTAGAGCAGGCCTTGGTTTGTTCTTTTCATTCATTAGCTCTCTTAGATCTTCCTCAGACCACACTGAAGACAAGAGGCACTTATTAAGAGCAGCAGTTTGTTTCAAGTGCTTTCTCGTAAGTTTTCAAATCTTTCTGCTATAATGTCACGCCATCACTGGCTCCTGTGATGGAGAATAACAGTGGTTCATTAAGCTCATAAATCCAAAAGGAAGAAAGACTCTCCTGGAGACATGAGTAGCTTTATAACAAACAGAGCAGCAGGAGAGCCTGCAAATTATCAGCCCAATGCTTTATAGGCATTTTATCAGCAGTTGGGGGAAATTACAATAAAGAGCAATGAGTAAATGAAACATAAACTATGGCATAAACATGCCCCGTGCTCCCTTCTGTCCACATTTCATGTAAAAGCTCATTTGAAGTCATGGCACCAAGGGTGAGAATCCAGGAAAGTTTCAGAAGCTCTTTCTCATGCAGAGATTTGCCCAGGCTGGAAATTACACAGGGTTAATCTGTTATGTGTACAAATCCTTCCAGAAAAGTGAAAATATATACAACATTTAACAATATCTCCCCCATTATTCCAACACAAGTGCTGCATGACAATGAGCTTGATGATGTTTACATCCTATCCAACAGTTTTGTTACTACCACTTTTTTAAGTGTGCAGCTTTGATTTATGACTAGTGATACTAAGATCCCAGCCTGTAAATTTTTACAGCAAGCAGACTTGAATTATGTGTTGAGTCTGCTGCACTGGATCAAAAATGTTCAAAATCCTCTCTGGGAAGATTTAAATGTATACAGTCTCTAAGCCATGGAAATATTGCTCTAATGTGCCTATGTGATTTTTAACAGATTGTGAGTTCAAATCCATTTATCAGCGGATGTCTAATGAGTTTGGCAGGCCCCTACTACATTAAGTATAAGAAAAACTATGAGCATAATGATGTAGACTGAGGAGAATTTAATGAACAAATAAGTGACCTTCATGTTTATGTGAGGTAAAGATTTCATGCCAAATTTTGCATAATATACGCTGAAGATAATGGAGTATTTATTAGATTTCTCCTCTCCTTTATCCTCTTCTTTACATGTTGGTTTTTTTTGCACAGCAGACCTGTGTCATCTGTGGTGTGTGACTGGGAAGAGCACAGCTGGCCTGAAGAATTAAACCTTTTAATTCTACTTGGGGGAATCTGACTGGACAAAATAAAGGAAAATAAGTCATCCAAAATAAGTCATCTAAGGCCTGTTCCAGGGTGGCAGCTCTGCTGGGGGTCAGCATATGGTTGCCACACATCCTGGGGTTCCCCTTGGTGCCTCCACTGCATCACTGCTTGTCACTTCTGCAAAGTCACGTCACCAATTTTTGATGCTTGAAGATGTATTTAGGAGCTTCATTACAGGCACTTATCTCTGCAAAATGCACCCCAGCATTCTGGCTTGAATCCCACAGTGTTTCCTGACAGGTGACCACTGGTGACTGCGTCTAGTGCCTTTGAAGAAAGGACTGATGAGAGAATATTGAGCCCAAAGATATACTTAAAGCTGCCTGATTTGGGCTTTGCTATTAGGGCTGCTTTGAATGCTGAGGCTTGGAAGAGAAGGGTAAGGCTCCAAAGGTCTCCCCATCCTCCTGCCCTGCCATCTCTAGTTAAGCTCAACTGCTAACTGGTATTTAAAAGTCGCTTTCTCTCTTTAAATGTCATGCCCTGCATGGTAAGCTCCTGGATGCTGTGTGGCCCCAGGCCAGGGCACTGACTGCACAGGGTGCTGAGCAGCAGTGATGTGGCATGTCTGAGTGGTCCTTTGCAGCCTGAGCCCACCCCACACCCACTCATGGGGAGCCTCTTGTGTCCCCAGACCAGCTGTAGCTGTGTTTCCATCCACTCTGCAGCACTGCCATGGCCCTGTTTCCATCCAGGTGGGTGAAATGCTCTTAGACCCAGAGGCGCTGCTTCCACGGTTTATCCCATGTCCCATGGGAGCAGCTGGTGCTGTGTCTGTGCCAGGGCACTGCCTGCAGAGCAGCAAGCATGAAGGACAACCTGCACTGCTCCTTGCCCCACCTTTCCCCAAAGGTGCCTCCCCATGGAGAGCCTGACAAAGAGAACACTTCCAACAGTCCTGCTGGCAACAGTCAGCTGGACTGGCAGAAAATAATATTTTGCTGTTTCTTGAGTCTGTGACATGGCACTTTCATTTAAAAATAACCAATTCTGAGGGTATTTCCACCAGAAGCAATGGCAGATTTTGCTGAGGCTGTCCAGCTTGGTGGGAAGGAGGGAATCACAACGTGGTAATTAAAAAGGGAACAGGCAGTGTTCTGAAACAAACTGATTGAGCCAAGTTCTGGGAAAAAGACCTTACTTACCTTTTCCCCCTCATTCTTGTTTTTGTTTATGCAGGAGCAGCAAAACCTGACTTCATTTTTCTAGCTGAAGTGATCCATGGCTTTGCTGTGTGTCCTGTAACTCGGCAGGTATTACAAACTGTACTCCTAACTAATGAACTGAGTGAATAATTTATTTAATGTGTCAGACATGGCAGAAGGTGCTGCAGCCAGTCACCGCTCAAGGAGCTAATTGCTGCACTAAGAAAACAAATCTGTGCAAGTCCTCATTTCAGAGTTATTTCCAAACATTAACTCAAAAGTTATTTCAATAATGAGGCCTCTTAAAAGAAGCATCACTTTTCACAGCACATGGCACAGCTCTGTTGACCTTCCAGCACTGCTCAGCTGGGAGAAGCACAGTTCAAACGAAACTTCAGCCATAAAACTTGGGCAAGAGGGAGGCAGTGTAAAGTCTGTGATTAATTAGCAGTCAACAGTATTGAAATGCAGTGAGAAGGGAAAGATTTGGTTCTGTGCAGAGATTTTGGAACCCCTGTTTGTGGTCTGGATGACAAGATATATCACAGGCAGAATCCCCCCTGCCCGCTTCTGTCTGATTTTTTGGAGACCTTACACAGATTTATACCTACTTAAAGTCACTCTTGGCTTATCCTGGAGAGGTTTTAGGGGTATTTCCCAAATCATTCCCTAACCTCCTTACTCGCTGAAAGGAATACCTATGGAAGAAATCCTGGGTAAATGAATTTTTTACCCAGGTGGCAAAAAAAATCAAGACTAGTTGTCAAAACTGGTCTAGACACTTTTCTCACAAAAACACCTGGGCAGCAGATAGCAGATAACTGCAAAATGATGTTCCTGGGAAGCAGCACAGAGAGCTGAGGTTTGCCTCCCTTTGCTCCATGGCCAAGGGATGTGTCAGCCTTGGTGCGAGTGAATGCAACTCCACTCATTTCCATTTGCATTTGATTACACCAAAACTGAAGTTGATACATGGTGTTTTATTTTATTCCTTTATTTGATTTTGTTTGGTTTATTCTTCCTATACCATAGAGCTGAGCAGCTGAAGCATACAGAGTGTAGCAATTTACAGTAAACTGTCCTTGTTCTGCTTTGGAATGGATGGAAACAATTCCAAAGTTAATGGTATTAGTGAGGAAATACAGTCATTCTTAACCAATCTTGTAATGCCCTTTTGGAAAAATGATACTTAAAACTACTTTTATAATTCGATTTACAAGTCACAGATTTTTGCAAGAAACTTGACTTTAAGTCAGTCACACACCTTATAAACTGTGCAGGGCTAGTTCACAAATGATTTTACAGTTCCATACACTCCCTGGAGGAGCCATCTCCTTCCTGCTGGCCAGACACATTGCCTTGAAACGGCTGCCAACTTTTTAAGAGTTCCTTTTTGGCTATATTCTTCTTTTCATAGCAGCATTCATGGCCCCAGCCCAGGTTCATAAGGAACAAAGTGTAAAATTAATCAATGGATTGATGCACTGTTTAGAATAAAAACAGCCTGGTTTTGGCTACATTTTCTGCCCTTCCAGCCAAAAGAGTGCATGTGTGTACATGAAATGTAATTTAGTTTTTTCCTTTGCTGCCTGTTGATTTTCCCCTAATTCATTTTCCTTTTGCCTCTTATTGAGTCTCCTCTTGTCTGAGTGAGCTTAACCCTGTAGTGCCTGGTCTGTGGAGCACAGAACAATGGAAGGGACCCTGTAGGTGGGCCCTGAGATGGTTACAGGCTTCATTAGCCTCTGGAAGGGACATGACAGTCTGCAGGAAAAGGGCCATGTGAACTCAGCAAGCCACAAGCCAAGCCTTTGGTAGGTAAAATCTACCTGGAGTTTTAATGACTTGTAAAGCCCTGAGAAAACCTCTCACTTGATATTTATTGCCTTGAATGTCTTCCAACTGAACTTTATCTAAAAGGCAGCTGAGCTCTTCTGGAAGCCTTGGTTGGAGCTGTTAATACACAAACAGTTCTGCCCCTCCATGGACAGAAACCACAGCCCAGTCACCAGGGAATGTAGGGGCTCTGTGTGACAGGGCTTTAGTGCACAAACATGCACATCCACACTTTAAAATAACACTAGCAAATATTAATCAAACATCTTGAAGCAGGATGTCTGAAGCAGGAGGAGGGTTTGGATGGGCTGATGGATAATTGTATACATCAAACAGACTCCAGTGAGCCCTTTGCAGCCAGGGGAAAGTTGACAACAGCTGTGTTGGTAACCTTAATTTTGGAAGTAGCTGGTCTGGGAAAAAGTTAATCATATTTTAGGTACTGCCTACCACCACTCAATCTCATTTCTATCACTCTCAAAGTCATGTATTTTTAAAAATACCAAAAGCAATTTAAAAATACATCTAACAGTAATCACTTCATTGGAAACAACACACTGCAATAACATAAAACAGCAGCTACTTTCCTGTGAAGATTTATGAGACAGACTAGTTTTCTCACGACTTATGTTATTCCTGCCTTATTGTTTTGTCAGCACTGGATATGGAAAGTGGATGATATGTGAACACTCTCCAACACTAGAAAGCTTCAGAGTTTTGATTAGGTAACAAAATTGAAAAAGCGAGTTTGCTTTCCCTGTTCAATCTCTGTGATTTAAATTTCAGTATAACAAAGATGCCTGAGCAGTGAGCTGCCCTCTCCCAAACCCACACTGGCTCCTGCAGTTCCTATCCAGAGCCTGATTCTGAATTTCCCCTGCTGGGTCTGGAAATCCAAAGGGATTTTAAATGTCAGCCAGATGCTGACTTTGCAGTGTGACGAGAGGTGAAATGATAGCAGTGGTGAACAAATGGAGAGGTGCAGGTATTTCAGGGCATGTAAAACCACACTGAGACAGACCTTGTGATCACAGCAGTGATTTCAGTGTCCAAGGAAACTCTGTCCCATGTTTGTGATGGCTGGCTGCTGCTGTCCCCTAGAAATCAACAGTGAGCTGGACTGGCAGAAAAAAATACTTTGCTGATTCTTGAGTCTGTGACATTGCACTTTTATTTAAAAGTAACCAGTTCTGAGGGTATTTCCACCAGAAGCAATGGCAGATTTTGCTGAGGCTGTCCAGCTTGGTAGGAAGGAGGGAATCACAACGTGGTAATTAAAAAGGGAACAGGGCAGACAGGCAGTGTTCTGAAACAAACTGATTGAGCCAAGTGCCAGGAAAAAGACCTTACTTACCTTTTCCCTCTCATCCTTGTTTTTGTTTATGCAGGAGCAGCAAAACCTGACTTCATTTAGAACATATTACAAAGGACTTTTATTATAATCAATCAGGAGCCAATAACATAAAAAACCACTAGTCTGATATTACTGCTCTTTGTTTCTCACACCTTTTAGTCTACTTCCCCAATGGCACTCCCAATGGCATCTTGTCTGTTGTGTTTATAAATTAATTGTGAGATTCTGAAACAAAAAATTATTTTGGTAGTGTCATAATTCAGTGTATTTTCTACTGGCATGCTGCAGGTCCCAAGTTCCTTGGGTAGATCTGATTGCACAGCTGGCTGACATCTACCAGGTACACTTACTGATGGGAGACCATTTTGTCAGCTCAGGCCATATATTCATTATAATTTGTAGCAATTCAATAAAAATAAGTTGTCTATATTCCTAACAGAACAGCAATTAATGTATATTGAAATAGCGATTGCTTTGCTGTAGTTCATTAGGAAGTCAAAATTTAATTCCTATTTAATTACAATCCAGTTACTACAATTTATTACCAATAATTCTAATGAGGTAAAGTAAGAGGTGTGTTGAGGACTAATGAAAATGTTACAAAGGTTCATTTGAAATTCACACAAAAATTCCTATTTAATTACAATGGAATTACTTCTGTTTCATTCGTGTGGAGTGGGATGTGGTGTGATTCTTTCTGGAGGATCAGACTCTGCCAGTCATGGGTGTTTGTTCATGATCCTCTGAGCTTCAGCCTCCTGCGCATGGAGCTGTGTGTGCTGGATGTGCCAGGATGCAGGGAGGGCACCTGCCCTGCCTCCCTCAGAATCTGCTTCTGCCCTTTGGAGCACTTTTATAGGTGCCCAAAGCCCCTGTCCCCACAGTCTGCCAAGGCCACCAGCTTTTAGACAGAGCTCTAGAGGTGTGGGTTTGTTATCTTTTCTTCTGTGCTAAAGCTGGGATTGAATGCTCAGGAGATGCAGTTCGTGTTCAGACTCAGATGTTTATTAACTCTTATCTATAGTACAGTTTCACTAGTTATGAGTTCTAGCTAGCAAAGTAGAAAATGGCTCTGTCTCTATCTCTTTCAAGGTCTTTTAGGCATGAATTGTCAAATGATGAGATGACCCCTAGATTATTTTTGCTTTTAACCCAATAACCAACCATCCATGGTCTGCAATGTGGATTTTTTTACCCAATTACAAAAGACCACCCAGACCCATGAAGAAGGTGAAAAAGAAGGACTTAGCCTCTACCCTAAAACCTCCATCTTATTATACTCTAAAACCTTAAACTCCAAATTTTCCACCCTGTGATATCACACACTTCTATTCAAACTCCACACCCAAAATCTCAGTGCTGTCACTCAATTTTGGGGGCCTTTTCCATGACCTCAGGTCAAATGCAGTGTTTGCTTGGGGGTCAGTGCCTGTCAGCACAGAAAGCCTGAAATTCTCAGTGCTCAGGGTTCCAACATAGAGACAGGGCTGTGATCAGACTGGAGGAACTGCAGAGTCAGGAGGAGAGGTTGAGAGGAGGATGTGATGGGTCAGGAGATGAAATGGAGAGCAGCCCTCCTGACCAGTATCCTTGTGGGGATCATTTCTGAGTCACAATGAGGTGTGAGTGGTTGTCTCTAATGGAGGAGAGACCGACATATGTGTAAGAGGGCACAGTGAATTCACCAGGGATGTAAAGCTGGACAAAAAGATGGAAAAATGCTGTCTTTGATTTTGACCTGAGCCTGGCAAGAACTCCACATGGTAATGGGGCTGGTAATGAAGCTTTCCTCTGGTAAGAGCTCTGCTGTGCTCTGCCTTTGGAGGCACCAGGGCTGCAGATCATGAGATGTTGAAGTGAATTGCCCACTGATCTCTGGAAAATTGTTTTGAGAGAAGAGTGGGATGTGTTAAAAACAAGCCCAACAAGGAAAAGTACCAAGCCTCAGTCAGGCTTCTTAAACCTGGCTTTGAGGGTTTGCCTTGTGCTTTTTCAGAAATGAGGATGTAGTTCTCCAAGTAAAACCAAGAGAGTGTGTGGGTTTTCTTCCCCTCCCCATCCCCAGGGAAGATAGGCTGTAGTCTAATTTAAGACTCACCTTTTGAAAGAAAATTATAGGTAATTTCTCATTTTGGAAAGTAAGGCCACCTGATAAAGGGGAATTTGAGGATAGTAATTTTTCCTTTGAGTTAGACAGCCTGAAATGTTTGTGGGAAGTTGCCATGTGCTTCCCTTGCTGGCATTAAGGTTTGATATCTAAAATTCCCCTTAGAAGCAATGAGCCAAGTCTGTCCCTGGTGTAAACTGTTTGCTGCATTCACAGGCACTCCACCAGGGACTGATTAGGTCAGATGTGCCCGATGCCACAGTCCTAACTCAGCAAAAATATTCCTGTTCTATATTCAGCCCAAGGCACAGGATATTTATAACACCCACTTACTTAGGGCCTCATATTTTCCCTCATTCTAATTTCCCCCTTCTCTTTATTTCCCTGTGTGTCTATCACCTTTTTTCATGTCTCTCCAGATGCATTTCCCAGCATAAGATAATTGAAAGTCAGTGAACTGAGTTCCAGGTTATTTTGCTAAAAGATGCCTATTATTTTGATGAAGCAGGTGCACAGAATTAAAAAAAAAACCCTCCATAATTGCTACTTTACTATCAGGCTTCTGCTGCCTAATCTTCTTTGATGTTGGTAGAACAAGCTTTCCATCTCTTCTAGGATGATTACAGGGAACATTGCTCTGTTCCTCCTACAGAATCCAATCCTGATGGATATTAAACCTGGGTTATCAATTAAAGTTTCTTTATGTGCCGAGTGATTAGAGTCAGGATTGTGTGTGATTTCTAGCATAAAGCAAGTTTGAAGTGATTTCTGCCATTAATATTAATTAATCACTGATATGCCTGGTGCTCACAAATGAATGCACAAGGTGAGCATGTGCAATTTAGCAAAGTAACCTGGGATTGAAATAAGAACTGAGCTGCTCTAATTTTAAACATTTGGCAACAGTTTTTATAAAGTCTTCTTGGTATAATTAACTTAAAAAAAAAAAAAAAAAAAAAAGGAGAAGCCAAATGAGTAACTGGGATGTTATGTTAAGAGCATGACTGTGGTACTGACTCTTACCAAAAAGGCTGGCTCTTGCCCTCTTATGTTCTGTTCTCACTTATGGCTCTGGCAAGCTTCAAATCATTAATAAGATTTAGTCATAATTCAGTAAAAAAATTTTGAGGGTGATTGCTAGCTTTTCTGGGTGCAAATAACTCCCAAATCTAGGCATGCTGAAAGTCTTAAAATAAATGTGGTGGTAAAGAGAGAAAGTGCTTGGGAGAGGGCACTTGAGACAATGTGTGCACTTGTACAGGCTCAAATCTTGGCAGAGTCAAAATCTAAAAAGCATCACTCACATCTCAACTTCTCTGTGGGACTGGGCTACCCCTGAGCTTGCTGGGGGTGTGTCAAAAACTCACAGAGGGGAAACAGGCTCAGAAATGGGCATCCACTGGCAATTTTGGGCCCACACTCTATATGAATAAATACTTTGGTTGCATTGAGGGAGAGGGAAGTGACTGCCTTTTCATCCAGGGTGAGACAGGCGTGTTTACAAGTTTTCAAGCAGCACTTAATCTGCAGAGTCTGATTGCCTCCCAAAGGGCAATGAAATTGGGCAAGGAATCGTTAAAGGTCTTTTCCAACCTAAATGACTCTGTGATTATTCCTGTCTTGGAGATGGAAAAGATGAGGACAAAAAATGTTAAGTTGCACCAAAAACCAAAAGCGAAGTTGGAATAAAGAATCTCCTCAGTGTCAATCCTATGCTTTAGATGATCCTGAAGTGAAAAGGTCACAGGACCACATAATTGACTTAATGGCAAACAGGCACAGCAATGACCACTACACCTCTGACAGATGAATAGCTAGAAAATGGGATTTAATTATCCCACAACACTAATCACACAGTCCATTCCCACTTTTAGTCTTGGCAGGAGTATGAACAGTGCTGCCAGGCATTCAGGGCCCGTTTTCTCCCTCCAAGCAAGTGATATTCTTTGCACATACAACATCATCAGGTGCAGGTGGCAGAAGAACCTGATGCTGCACAGATGAACACAGGGGCATCTTCCAGTTGCTGTCAAGGTCCTCTTTTCAGCTGTGAACTGTTCACATGTCTGGTCTCTAAGCCCCAAATTTACTGCTGGAGCTCATGCAGCCTTTGGCCTCCCTGGAGCTGTATGTGTTTACACCAGCAGTGAACACAGCCAAGTGCATGTGGTAACTTGTGGCTTTTGCAAACACTTTTGTATTTCTCCCAAGAAATGCATCTCCTAGTTGGCCACTTCCTCGTTTGCATCAGAACATCTTAAATATGAGTCTTGTTCAGCAAATGACCAGTTTATTCCTTACTCACATTGTCATAAATCTTACAGAAAAGCAATTATGAGGAAATCATATTTCATACTTTTATGGAATTCCTTAAAGCTGATGAGAGCAGCCAGATGGCTATTTTCATCAATGAACCTTTGATAGAGCATTAGGAAACAGAGATGGTGTCTTTTAATAGACCATTATTACCTGCCTTGGGTGCAAGGAGCTCTCATGCATTCCAAAAGTATATTAATGGCAGAGTAAAACATGACTTAGGAATAGTCTCTCCAAAAAGGGCCTTATTTTCCCTCTCAAACTGATTTCAAATGGGTTTAGCTTTCACTGACTGCTGCACACACATTCAGCATGGGAGGCTGCTGAGGTGAAAATACATTTCCAGCCCCCTGATAAAGAGTCAAGGGGCTCCTGCCCTGCACAGGAACCACTGCAGGGACTCAGTGTGGGTGCCAAGGGTAGCTCAGGGCTGTGCAGAGGTCAGGGCACGGATCCTCTCCCAGGCAACGGCACCATAAATCAGCAGAGGACCCTAAAGTCTTTCCACATGTGACTCTTATTTAAAGTTATGGTTGGTTTTTTTTTTTTTTTGTTGTTGTTGTTGTTGTTGTTGTTGTTGTTGTTGTTGTTGTTGTTGTTGTTGTTGTTGTTGTTGTATAACGTGAGTTCTTTCTCCTCCTTTCTGCTCAGGTAGCTTTTCTTTTAATGATCTTCACAGATCATCTTTAAGGAAGAGGCAAGCAAGCAATTAATAAAAGTGTGAACAGGTGGTTTGCTCTGCTACTAAAAAAATGGTAGTGCAATAATTTCCTCATTATTATTATACCTTTTAAAGGTTTTTAAAAACATTATAATATATTTCCCCATTGCTTCTTCTGGCACCCATCTTGCTCCTGGCATTATTTCTCATTCAGAATAATAATTAATGAGAACTGAGGTATCTAATATATATTTTATTCCTTCTATTTCAGTCCCTTAAGTAACCATCTTGTCACATTTGTTATGCAAATTCTCACACATTGTGTGTAACTTCAGCAATATGTGAGAATGTCTCTCAAAAATGCCTTGAGTATTTTATTTTATATATTTGTAAAAAATTAACAGTTTTTTTTTCTTGAAAGGAACGTTTTTCCAGAGCCCTTGAGAGAAACGGATGAAACTTTCATAATTGCTCTTGCTTTATTGAAGTAAAAGAAAATAAAGAAATAAAGAAATATTTCTAAGCATAAGGTCGTGATAGCAATAGCATGATAATGATGATAATAATAATGATGATGATAATATTTTATTTTCTTTTTTAAGAGAGCACCCTGGTCTTGCTTTAGGGCTGCAAAATGTACAACTATCAACAAGGTAAGTACAGTCTTCACTTGGATAGGCAAGTATTGTGCACATGTTTAACTAAAGCCAGATCTATTTTTAAACTGTCCCACCTTGCTGAACAGTGGGAATTCTCTGTAGAAAAAGGGTGGTTTCTTTCTATACCAAAATATCCAGGGTGGTTATATGGAATGAAAGCTGTGATATGTGATGTTGTCAGCTGTTGACATTGTCAGTGCTGTAATGGGTGAGTATGGAGAGCTGAGGTTTGAGTTTGGGCTTCTGTACCCTCTCTGCTCAAATTCAAAACTATAGCTGAAATTAAAGGTGACTATGTGTTGGACAACTATGGAAAATGTCTTTCAACATCAACAGCTTGGGTAGTGAGGGAGGGTGAAGGGTGGCAGGACTCTGTGTGCATGTGCAGTGGAAGCAGCTCTTTGTCACCCTGCTGCAGTCTCCAAGCCTGGCATCTCCCACAGGAACCTCAGGTGGCCCCAAATTGTGCCAGCAGTCCATCCTGTGAAGGATGCTGAGTGCCACACACACCTTTGGCTCCTGCCTCACCTGCCCTGCAGCCAGCCTGGTCTCTCTGGCATTTCAGAGGCAGCACTGTCCCTGTCCACTCCAAGTTACTTGTGGTCAATGCTCAGTGCCCTGCAGGGCCAACCTGAGGGATCAGAGTCTCTTTTAGCACCACTGATGGATTTTCCTCCTGCACAAAGGGTGAGAAGCAGCAGGTTCTGAGAATCTGAATGCCAACTTCTGCTGGGAACCACCACTGCCTCCAAAACTAGCCCTGGAGTCTCAACAGCTGCACGTGGAGCAGAGCCTGGTGTGGGATCGTCTCACTTAAACTGGGGGAATCTGGAGGTGTAACTCTGGGACTTCTTAGTTTGGTGCTTTCTATGCAGGAAAAAAACTCCAATATAGCAAACCCCTAATTCCCAAAGATTTGAAAAGCTAATTGGGAGGGAGCTAAAACCAGCCTTGTATGTAAATAAGGAGTGATAGTTTGCCCTCCCCATCCTAAAAATCCATGCAATAAAAATGTAAATATATCCCTTAAAGGCTTTCTTAATATACCCTGTAATTTCCTTAAAATTCTTTCTATGATATCAAAATCCTGAACCACTTTGAGATGAGCTATTTTAGACTGTAATTGGGCTATTCATTCCCTATGCATACAGCGATCCTAATCTAATATGTAACAAGAACTTAAAAGCTAATCAATAATGGAACACGATTCTCTATCAGTAGAGCTGCCTGTTGACTCCTGTGAGAGGGATCTTCACAAGACAGCTAGGCTCTGATGACAGCCTTATATTTATTTTAAACATGAAGCTGAAACATCATCTTTCTCTGTATTGTCACTTCCAATTATTTTTGGAACAAAAACACCGGGGGAAATGAGATCCTCGTCCTGAAGGGTACATTCATATTTGATAAATAGCCACAGATTCTGGAGAATGTTTACTGAAATTTGGGCTTGGAATGCTTTCTTGTGCATTTTACTAGAGCCATTGATTATCTGTTGTAACATGTGTCCAGGTCATTTTACCAAGCTGCCCCTTTCCTATGCCTCAGAGGTTGAGAAAGAAAAAGGGCTGATTATCCTGATGTGGGCTTCCATGTCTTGTCTGGATAAAACTAAGGTAAAATTAGCATTGAGAGGGAATCAAAGTGCACTGTTCTTCAGTGCAAGTCAAGAAGCTCTTTATACCCTCACGTACGAAAGACAAATTCCCACTTTTCATGTCTAGGCAGCGGTTTGAGATGGAGAGGGTGGAGGGAAGGGTTAAGTGAGTCCACAGATGTGCCTAAACCATATCAATCACAGCCATGAGGAATGCCTTCCTTTTAACAGGCACAGAACCAACCCACACAGCTGCATTTTGAATCTTATAATCTCTCTCAATAAAACGCAAGTGGAGGACACCTTGCACCATTCCCACAGCTCTGACCATTTGGGCACTGCACCCCTTTCCCTGGGAGCCACCCTGGGGAGGAGCTGGAGCCGTGTACAGCCCCCTTGTCCCTGTCTGGAGACAATTAACACGCCCTGCAGAAACAGGGGGGAGGTTTCTGATGTCACACACACTTCCACAAAGGCAGTGGGGGTTTAATCTGGAATTACTCAGGGTATGAGGGATCAGGAGCCGGCTGGGAAAGCTCCTCTCTAGAGGGTCCTAAATGCCAGCAATTTCACATGATTATTTATTGAGCTTCATAATAGTCCATATACCCTCATGCACACCCTTTCTCCTACAAATTACCTTACAACTTCCCAGCCTTCATTACGTTGTAGAGGTTAAACCTTTTCTAAGTAATCAAAACATCCAGGAAGGAAAGCTTGCTAAATGCTGAGGTAAGCTTAAAATACTGACCCCTATCTCTTAACTGTAAAAAGAACTTTATGTACTCCGTAAAAAGTAATAATTGCTTTGGTAACTGCTCAGTCATGTTAACTAAAGGCATAAATAGAGTTGTGTAACATAGCCAGGGCTAATGTTGGCAGCACAAGGGAGGTGTCCCCATTGATAGGTTTGATTGATACATGTGTCCTATAGGAAAATTTGTTTTTTACCCCCATAATGGGTATATTTAACATCTCTAAAGCAGTTCTCTTTCTGTCTGCTCCCACTCTTGCCTTGCAAACCATTTGAGTATAGAAGGCAATTAGACAGTTGTGAGGAGATGACAAATCAAACATGAGCTGTGTTTACCTTTGTTTCACTCCTGGTTTTGACAGTGCAGTAATTCAGCCCTGTCCTTTTCTCAGGTGATGCCCCGTATTTCTTTGCCACACAGAGAGAGGGAGTGTAACTATGTGTGCCTCCTTTTTGTCATGGATTATTCCCAAGCTTGGACTCTGCTGTCATTGATTCTTCTTCACATCCTTTTGCCAGTATCTTCATCACTTCCATAGTAAAAAATAATTTAATTTTAGATGCTCTGAGAGGTCTGCAGGAAACAGTGCCAATGGAATGACTGGGAATTTTATACAAGCCAGTTCTGGACACTGGGCTGAGACAATGCATTTACCCCACCTGCTCAATGAGACATTATGGGCCAAATTAATTCCCCATGCAGTTGATAAAGTCACACCCAATGCATCCAGCCCAAGAGGCAGAATTAATGTACTTATATGGCAAAAAGATATCTCCTATCTTTACACAAACACATTCTCCATAAGCCTTAGTTTAGAATTTTTCCTTTGCCTCACTGAAGCTCTGTCTGCACCTTAAATAATACATGTAAGTTTTTGATTGACATGCAGTTCTAAGCATTTAGCTATCTTGATGTCTTGTCAAGTCATCCTTTGATAAAAGCATTTTAGGTGCCATGAAATGTAATCACTTCACTGCAGCATTCTACATTGCAGATTCAAGTTTCTCTGCACATTTTTCAGCTGAAGATCTTGGCAACGTCAATAGATCTGTTCCATGGACGATTTTGGATGGATCTATTAATATTGCCTCTAAGAGTAATAAGTCCCACTCTTTTACAAAGTGAATCATCTGTCTCTCCTGTGGACAAGTGAAATTCTCTCTCACTGGAGTCGTAGTCCACAAGTTGGCAGGGTTTCCTGTTTTGTTAATAGTCTTCATACAGCAATGAAGTCATTTCAAAAGATGTTCAGCCCAGTTTTGGGGCCAAGTAGTATGTCTTGGCTATTTGTTCTTCTAGACAGGCCATGTCACCATTAGTCATACTTCAGAATGATGGTTTACTTTCATTATTCACTGACTGCACTGCTTCCGATTCAATGCTTTCCAACTCGGAAAGATTTTCCTGTGCTAATTCATCTGAATCATTTATAGAAGAGTTTATCTTGAAGGACACATTCTCAATATTAATAAAGTGCAGTGGTCTTGGAACAGCTTGTAATTCTGGTTCTTTAAAAATGTGCTTTTTGGAGATGTTTATGCTACGTGTGTGAGCACAGTGTGTGCCAGTAGGGATCTTATCATGATTGATAGTCCTTTCCATTTTTATTTATGGTCTCTTTGGGACCTCTAGCACACCCTAACTGTGTGACCAGGACTGGGCTAACCTGGCTGCAGACTGAACACTGAGGCTGTTGCAGCAAACCCAGCAGTCCCAGCCTGGTTTAGGACATGACTCCCAGAGATCACCCCTCACAACTCTAAACCTGGCCACCTGACACCATTGTTTTACCTGATCAGTCACTTCAAATGAGGATGACTGAGATCTCCTGGAATGGCTGAACACCACGGATTTTTGGTAGGGCTCAAGGGATTTGTGTGCACTGATGTGGGCCCATCTCCTCCCATGTCAGTTTATTAGGAACAGGCAGTTTCTCTGGTACATATCTGGATCTATATACCTGGAACTCAGGACAGGAGCTTTCTTTTTCTGAAACAGTTTCATTTCTGAATGAGTTTTCATTCGCTTGAGGGCCTCTTGGTTTGGTTGTGATTTCTGAACTGCCCCCTCAAACAGAAGTCTCTCAGGTTTTCTGTACTCTCACATTCCTGGCTTGACATCATCCACTGTGCCCTACTTCACTGAAGCCATCTCAGAAACCTAAGGAAACAGAATAAAGGACATGCTGTAACTCAGGCTGAAGTTTTCTGTGTGCTCTGGGGAGAACCAAGAGAAGTTACCCTAAAACTGGGGAACTTCTGGGGTCAGAGTGAAGACAAGCAGAATTTTGACAATTGAGAAAAGAAAAATTGCTTTGGAACGAGAACAAGAGTTGCCTCAAGTGTTCACAAGAAATAGAAATTCTGTTCTTTTAAAATTTTCTAACTAATGCTAATTACCAAGAGTATGTTGAGCCTGTGATTCCATGGTAGGCCCCAAAGACCCTTAGGAGTGATGTGTACAACATTAACTTAACTCTTAATAAACCTTGACTTTCTATAGAGTCAATGAAAAGAAAGAGGACATCATATCTAGCCAATATTAGTTATTTATTGACCTGAGTATAGACTTGTATTCAGACTGCTTTGAGTGGCCTCTTATCTTAAAAAAAACCCCCAAAACTCAAACTCAAGTATCAGATTGGTTAGGGTGAGCCAGCTTCTCTGAAGTTGCCAAGTTTCTTCTCTTGGTGATCAGTGGAAGGACTTGTGTTTCCAGCTGATAAATGTGGGATGTTTTCTCTGAATACCTGGACAGGTTTTGTCTTGAATTTGGAGGTGCCTGTTGATGCTGGGTGCCTGGAGGCTTTTGTGTGTTTGCAGGGGAGGAGGTCTGCTCAGCTCACAGCCTGGTCAGCTCCATGTTTTAAAGAGAGAAAACACAGACCTCAGCTCTGCCCATCACTGCCCACCTTAAGGACTTGGCATTTTCCTTTGGCAACACTTGACACTGCCAATTTTCCCTCATCCTTCCATCTTCCCTTTCCCATCTTGGAACGCTTTTTTTGGGTTTTCTGATTCCCATTTGGCATGGCTGATGTCTGAGCCCTGGGGTTACTGATTGTGCTTGTTGCTGCTTAGATCCCTTGAAGCTCTCCAAACCGGTACAAAGCTCTGGGCTTTCAGCCAATTTACTCACAGGTTTATCATATGCTGACATTGTTTCTCTATAAATAGGTCTACCTTTACTGACATTATTGATTCAACTGCCTTTCTTCTCACTAATTCTTTTTTTAATGTATCCAACCCGCCTTGGTATTTCACCTAATGAAAAGCTGAAGTCAGAGGGGTAGAGGTTGAAGAGGTTAAACTGTGAGTATAAAGGTCCTGGGTTTTAAAGTCAGAGTTTGCTATGGGAGACCCACAAGCTTGTCAGTGGAGCAAATCTGCAAGTCCAAGCTCTCTTTTCCACCAGAAAATATAAACCATCAAGTCAATTTCACATTTTATTAATAATAATTTGAAATAAGAAGAGATTATTTTGCAAACTGCTCCATCTGATACATTTATGGATTAACAGCAGTAACACAGACCTTAATCTGCCCATCTTTGCTAAGGAGCAGATTATCCCTCAGAGATAGGAACACATCTCTCACTTGCTGTTTGTCTTGGAGTTAATCCAAATGAACAGACCAAAGTTGTGGTTGTCTTGCTTGTAAATTAAATTCAGCTTTAATAGATCATTTGTGCATTTTCTATATATAGGGTTGGGGTTTTTTTTGTGACTGTTGTGGCAGTTCCTGTGCACAGCACAGCCCTGCAGTGCAGGGGCAGCAGGAGGGCTCAGCAGCAGCCCTGTCCTGCATGGGAGGGAAGGGAAAGGCCAGTGGCCTGCTCAGGCACTGTGGTGGCCACTGGGTCATGCACTGTGCCCTGCAGACACCTGAAAATCTGGAAATTCATTGCACCCTTGCAGGAAACAAGTTCTCCACAGGCAGGGGAGTGGATGCAGCAGCAGCTGAGGGCTGGGTAAGCCCAGGCTGCAGAGCAAGGCTCAGTGAGCAGGGCTGGGATCAGGGCTGTGCAGGGAAGAGAAGGAGAAAGCTGCAGAATGAGGTTGGTGTGGGGGAAAGTCCACTGGCACACAGGATTAGGAGCCACTCGGGATGAGCAAAGCTGGTAGCAGCCCTGCTAAAGGCTCCAGGAAGCTCCAGAGCTGCTGGGGAGGCTGCACTGACCCAGAGCAGCACAGGTGGGACAGACCTCCAGGTAGAAAAGTGCCACAACCTTCTGGAAGAGTCCTCAGGTGGAGAGCCACCAGGAGTCACAGGCACACTGACACAATCACTCACCACTCACACGGAGAGCTGGGTTATACCCCTCGGCAGGGAGAAAGGGACAGGTCATCATTTAGAGTTCCACAGAGAGGTTTTTATTCCACCCTTATGTGAAGGGACCCAGGGACAACGGCAGAGGCAGGAGTGAGGGACCAGGGTTTATATAGGGGGTGGAGCTGAGGACAGCAGCCAATGGGTGAGGGAGAAAGTGGTGCAGAGGCGGGGCAATGTACAAGGAGAACCAATGGAGAAACAGGGACAGAATGTGGGCGGGGATTACACCAAATCAGGGCCAATGGGGCCTCGAGGAAGGGAGAACATTCCAGAGGAAGGACATGTAAGGGAGAAAGGGGTGGGGAGGCCCATGGGCCAATCAGGAGATCAGAACTGGGGGACATTTGAATAACAACCACAGAACTCTGGGAGGAGGCAGCATCTTCTCCTCCTAATGTTAAGGGACTTGTCCCGATTAAGGGACATCATCCAGTAGAGGCCCAGGTGCTCGGTTTTAGGAGAGGCACTGGCCTCCACGTCCAGGGACATCCCTGAGGTTGTGGCTGGAGCTGGCAGCTCAGTGTCCTCCCAGCACAGCTTAGCGTCCTCCCAGCATAGCGCAGCATCCTCACAGGTCAGCTCAGCTCTCTCCTGCCCTTGCTGTGCCCTGTGCCAGGCTGACATAACAGAGCTGAGCCCTCCTTGGTTTATCCTGTGACGTTTGGGCTGGTGGCCTCAGCTCTGGCACGGCTCACCCAGGCCGTGGAGGCCACTGGCAGTCCCCCTTTTCCCTGCCAGGCTGGGAGCCCTCATTCTCCTGGTGCCACCTCGGAATTCCCTTTAGCCAAATGTCCTCAGCAGGGCAGGACGGTGAATTAAATGCTCAAGGGCTGGCAAGGGAAACTGCTGAGGCTGCCAGAACAGTATGTCATCAAATCCCATACTGAAACCATGCAGCTTCTCCCTCCCCAAATAAATCATCAGAGAGAAGAAAATGTTTCACATTTTTAAAAGTTTTAGACTATCTCTGACTTCAGACATATTGCCATTAACCTGGGATTTAATCAGGGATTTTCATTTGCTCCTTGTTCGAACTATAATGAGCCCTTTAACAGTGTAAATAAAAAGATCTAAAGATTCAATAAACTATAATGTCACAAACGGCAATCAGCTGCATTGTGAGGCTTCAGTGTTAAAAAGCATCTCACAGCTGGAAACAAATGCTTCTATATAACATTGTAAATAACCTCTAAGCCCACTACTAATTAAACTGAAGCCTCTCTTCTGGGCATTGAATATATGAACCAATTAAGAAAATATAATTTGTTTTCTGAGAGACCTGTGCTGTACCTTAAAAAAAAAAGAGGAGGGAGAGAGATATAGAAAGACACAGCAACAGAGCAAGAGAGAGAAAGGAGAGAGGGGAAAGAAAAGAAGAAAAGAGTTTCACAGAAGGGACCACACTGATGTGCTGGGGTTACAATAATGAGACATTTCTGCTTTAAGCAAATTTTGCACCTGTAACCTGCAGAAATATAGCCATAGCACTTGAAAAATTACTTCAATGCTGCACAGTGCCATGAAAATTTATCTTTGAGATGATTTTATTGCATGGTTACCCTAGGCAATTAAATCAATAAATCTTAACTGTCAGAGAGGTTGGCCTACTGCCAGGAATAAATGAAATGCACGGAATCAGTAAATAAAAGGTTTCTGACAACTCATTCTAGGAATTATTTAGCAGTTGGGCTTTTTGTTGGTGGTGGTGTTGGTGTTCCTTTTGTCTCCAGCATTTATTGACATTCTCCATGAGAAATGATTATGCTAACATAAACAACGTAACCCGGGGATGTAGATGGATGGAGGGAGAAGAGTCAGGCTCTCCAGAGTAATAAATTACCCTCCTGGAATTGCAGACAAACAGCAACTTTGGGGGGCTGATAGCAGTGGCAGAGGCAATTAGAGAGCTGGGGGCTGAGCCACAGGCTGGAAACACAAGGGCAACCCCAGTGCCAGGCACCAGGAGCTCCATGTGCTGGCCCAAGGTGCCTCATTATTAACATAGATGTGCTTTTCTCATTGATTGATTCAGAGATGATTGAGATTGAAATGCCTCCTTGAGACACGGAGGTGACGTTTCTGTTGATCCAGGGTCCAGCGTTCACCACAGGAGATGCCAGTTTTGACAGTGAAATCATAGTTACGCCTGTGTAAACCCTGAGTGGTCAGTGCAGCTGCATTGTTTTTCATGCTGCTGTTACAAAACTGAAGGCCCAAGTCTGTTTTCACTTACCCTGGGATTTGATGTTTTAAGTTAGTGTGGAATAACCTGTGTTTAGGCTTAGGCTCACCTCCCTCACTGTGGTGAGATCAGGTGGCCTGATTAATAAACTGATAGATTTTTAGTCACTGTGGTCATCTGCTTTGAGTACCAACAGGCCACCAAGTTCACCTGGTAAGTCCTGGTTCAAAGCTACTTTCCCTGGCTGAACAAGCCCATTCCTCCAGCAAGACAGCAGCTGCTGGGATAGCAGTGGGGGCAGCCCTGGCCATGGGGGATCTGCACATTCCCCGTGTGACAAGGACACCGATGGCACAGCAATCTGCTGTGCTGAGCACTGAGGGAGGCCTTGCCTGCCTACAACAGAACTAATTAGATGGTTTGCAGGGCCAGTCCCTCACCACCATTGGGGCAGTCTGGAGCATATGGGTCTGTCCTTGAGCCAACACCAGTTCCATGCGGCCAAGAAGGGTTTTATCTGAGTAGTGTGGAAAAGAGCCTGCTGCGACAATGTCTGTATCCAGTCTCTGGACACCCAAGTGACCTTCAGTCACAGGAGCCCTTGAGGAGAAACTGATCTCTCTGCCTAAAGCTGGCAGAGGCTCACCAAAGCCAGAGACATCATGTCATTTTGGCTGGGGAATATTTCATTTGAAAGTATTTCCTTCAAGATCCTCTATGTTTTCTCAATGTCGATGTCAGATTTTCCCAGCCACGTTGCTCCTCTGACATGTCCAGTCCCAGTCATGATTTTGCAACCTTTGTGCTCCCCTGGGCAAATTTGCTGCCTCCCATCATGGGTGTGTGGAACCAGGCAGGAGGACACTCAGAAACAGCAGCTCAGGCTCAGGGCTTGGGCAGTGCTGGGTGGTGCCTGGAGCACTGGGAATGTCCTGGACACCCATTTGGAGGAGGCTTCTCTTGGCTGATCAGCTCCCAGACCATGGAGAGCATTAGAGATCTGAGTGCTGTGCTGAATGGAATGAGTCGCACCCGTTTCCAGGTACAGATAAAGCCAATGGAGTTTCACAAGGCTGACTGGCAAGCAGCTTCTCATTGCAGATAATTCCCTGCCAGCATATCCTGAAATAGGTGATTGCTCTCAAATTGATGGTTTGAAGCCATTTTATTTAGCTCCTGCTTGATAGGCAGGAAATGTAGAGTTGCAAGAAAAAAAAAACCCCAAACACCACACACACACACAACCCCCCCTCCCCCCCAAAAAAAAATCAAACCCCAAAACAAATTCTAAAAAGAAAAAAAGTTGCATAATTTGCTCTACTGTAGCGCATATGACCAGAAAATTTTGCTTAACATTAGCTTGATGTGTGGTTCCTTATATTAGTAGCTATAATAAAGTCCTTGCAAATATGTGGACACAGTATGGAGAGAAAAAACAACCCCATGCACATGTGCTTTTTTCAATTAAAAGGTATCTAAAATCACTTTGAAATGCAGCTGGTAAATGAAATCTCTCCCTATTATGTAGAATTGATGTTGCATTTCTTTCCTTCTGGACCACGTGTGTAGGAGGGGCTGAGGAGTCTCAGCCTTTCAATGACAGTATTTGGGCTGTGCTTTCTACTCCTTAGCTCTGCAGACCACGGGAAGCTCCAGCCAGACTTTTTAGATATAAATAAGGCTTCACAAGCTCTTCATCTTTCATGCTGGCAGTGAAACATCCTGTGGTCTAGAGCAGCTTGTCACGGGCCAAACTCATTCATGAGGGAGTTGTGCAGTTAAATCATCTTACTGGCTGCCAAACTGTAGTGCTTCCTTCTCTCACTTGAGAGAAGCTCTTTGTAGCTCTTATGAACATCCTCCTCCATTGCCCCAGCCAGGGAGGGAGGGAAGATGTCTCCTTGGCTGTGCAACAGGGCACACAGTACCTTGCCCGAGGTTGTTGTGAAATTGTGTATGAAAATGAGAATCCAAATGCTCATCTTCCATTTCCCCTGCCATTGCCATCCTTGGAGGAGACACTTCTCCCTCCACTCAGCAGGGTGGCATCTTTACCTCCTGTGGGAATCCCACGTACTGGCTATATTAATAATTATAATTCTTTTATTTCCAGAAGTTCTGGGGTTTTTTTTCCTGAATTGAGCAGTCACACTAACAGTGCTGTGCAGCACAGGTTTATGTGGAGCCATTCATCATTCATAGCTGGGATCACAGAACACTTCACAGCCGATTACAAGGTTACACATGCGGGGAATGACATGAGCTGCCAGTCTGAAGTCAAGCTTCAAGCGGATTTCTGGGCACACCCAGAGGATGAAAAGAACTCAGGGAGGAATGAATGGCACATAAAGCATCAGACCTGCCCTCCCTCCTGCTGACCCAAAAGATGTGTCCCTAAGATATCCACAGAGGATTTTTTCTGTCTCCTTGGACACAAAATGGGCACTCGTGACACAGAGTGTGCTCCAAACACCCCATTCCAGATTTCCTTCTGAAGTGATTCATGCCTAAGAAGGACTGAGGCTCCAGCACCCATTTTACAGGTGGGATGATGAACTGGAAAAGCTTTCATCTGGTCAGACCAGAGAGATTTAAGCTGCTTCAGGAGGTGAGAGTGGCACTGAGAAGTTGGAAAGCACCAGCAACTGTGTAGCCCTGGTAGCGTGAGATGTTTTGGTTTTCTGAAATTCTTTTCCCAGGGAATTTTCTGTAAACAAAATAAATGTTTTTGTAACTGTAACTTTGTTATTCATTCCTTTCCTTAGGAGGGGCTTCTACTTGATGTCCTTCCAGTCTGACCAATGGGAGTGAAGAGGTTTGTCTTCCTGTCACCAATCAAATTGGCCTCTGTAAAATAGTATAAAGAGGAGACACATTCCAAAAATAAAGGAGTCATTTTCAGCCTTCTGAATCTTGAAGTCTGTGTTGTTGTGGTGTTAAACAGTGTCACTACTGGACCTGTGTTCTAAGGAGGGGCATTGCAACAGATACTGAGTCTCAAATCCGACTAACGCCTACTGGTGTGGCTCTCCAGGCATTCTCCTGTGACACATCTGCACCCTGGGCTCACCAGACCCTCCCCAACACTGTCTGGGATGAGATGTCCCTACCAGCTGCCTCCCAGCCGGGCCTTCCTGCAGCACCTCCAGAGCACACAGCTGTCCAGACTGAGATGGAAATGCTTTCAGCAGGACTGTGAGCATGAGCAAACCCCAGAGCAAACCACAGAGATGGCTTTTTTGCTTGGAGACAGCAGCCTGAGATGGACTCTGTGTGGGGAGGGCTGCCTTTGTCTCTCCCTGCGGGCACCTCGACCTCACTTGCCCCATGAGCAGCAGCGCTGCTGTGCACAGCATCAGCCACATCACACGCTGCTCTGCATCTCCAGAGAGCTCCTCACATCTCTTCTGAGCTGGTGTTCTTGGCACTGCCTCTCAGAGCTATTTCTGCTGTGCTGATAGCAAACCTGGCCTTCCCAGTTCAGTCCTGCTGGGAAGCCCCCAGACACACCAAGGCACAGAGGGTCAGTGATGCTGATGGCACCACTTCAGCTGATGCCTGAAGTTTGAGCTCTCATGCTTTTTTAGGTTCTGTGCTGCCCATGGGTGCAGTTCTGAGCCTCACACTAAGTGCCAGTCAGCTCTCTTCACTGAGCAGGGAGACAAAACAAATCCTTTTCCTGCTGCACACCAAGGACAACTTTCAGGCCCAAAAGCACAAACAAGGGTGGCTGAAGGGAGGAACAAGAAGGATGGGACCTCACAACCTGCAGCTGGAATTGGACAATTCAACCCCAAGATGCAAATGGACCAAAACTGATCAAAGTGTGAGACCTGGTGACCCTTTGTCCATTTTGTGACCATTTTGGGTCCACCTTGGGTGTAGCCCTGGCCAGGCTCTTGTCCTGCCCAAGGTGTACCCTAAAGGCCTTTTAATAAATCTCTACTTTATTCTCTGTCTCTGTCCACTCTCTGTTCCAGCTCAGCCTTCTCAAGGCATCACAGCCATGCTGGAGCCCTGGGCTGCTTGTCCAAAATAACCCTCCTTGGAAGCCTGGCCCCTCTGGGTTGGGTTTGGGACAGGCAGGATTTAGGCCCCTAAGGGATGGGGAAAGCACATTATTGATCCCCTTACCTCACAGCACTGCACTATTTTCTAACATCAAGTCATTTTAAGTCGCCGCAATGACAAAAACACATTGATTAAAAATTAAAACCAATGACAGCTCTCCCACAAACAGTACTTACTGTACCATGCTTATTGTATCCTGGGAGGAGAATGAGAAAATAGCAGAAGACAGAATAATTTATAGTGATAAAATGGGTTACATTTTCATAAAAATTTTATTTTACTTTTTTTTTTTAAATAATTCAATGCACTGGCAGTATAATTAATCCCTCTATGAGAGACACGAATGTACCAGTTCAACCAATATTATTTATACAGAGACATTGTGTTTAAAAACAACAAAAGTACATTTAAAATGTTTGTACATAAAGTATTACTGTTATTTCTTTTTTTTTTTCTGAAGAAGGAACAAATGTAAACAAAATGCATAATTGTGCAACACGTTGGAAATACAAAGCAAAACAGGCAAGATACAATTTTATACATATAAAGCAAAAGAAATCAAACTTTTATAACTATACAACATTTCAGTAATTGCTTGACATTTTAACAGTTACCTTGGTCTGTACAAAACATCTTAACTTATACTTAAAACTTTACAAGAATAACATGCTTGTTCAGAACAAAGACACCTTGTGGAATTGCAATGATTATTGATATGATACTTGCACACATGAGAAAAAAAAAGAGGCTACTTCAATAGTAAATAAAAAGTAAGAACATAAGAACATAAGGTAAAAGGCCATTTAGTAAACCATAATCTAATTCCAATAGCTAATTAAGTTGCACTGCAATGCAGAAATTAAATCTGACTTTTGCTGGAAGACCATAAGGTCATAATGTTGCTCTATTTCCAGGAACCAGAAGTAAGCATATATAAATTTTCCTGATATTTTGGTTAATTATACATGCGCACGCACACACACACACACACAGAAAAGAAAAAAAAAAACCAGAAAACAAATAGTATTTGCCACAACAGTCAGAAATGGTAGGTGAGAGAACCCACAGACTAGACTACTCCCAACATGGCAGGGTTAAAAAATCAGGACAGCTAGGAAGAGCAAACACCCACCAAGTTTGCCAGGATTGCTTTTCCTGAACCTTAGTTGTATTTTGCTTTTATATTTTTTTAAAATTTTTTTTAAATTTATTTTTTTTATTTTTTTTCCCAAAAGACAGGAAGAAACTTGAATTGAGTTGAGCCATTCCAAAAATTCTGGGAGTACCGCAGCCAAGCCAAAACACAAACCAAAGGAGAGCTCAAAACCAAAGTAAAACATCACCAGATCTTTGTTTTTTGATTTGAATTTGATATGAATATGAATTGCTTCCATATTCTGTCACGGTATGTCCTAGACCTTTTGAATGTGGGTTTTAAAAAAAACAGCATTTAAGATTCAGTAGAAGATATGTAATCCAGAGATGTCAAAAATACTGACAGGAATAAATTATACAATATTTTATGGAAATACAAGGACTGTCAGCTTGGATGAAACGTACATGATTTTTAAGTGTCCTCAAATGATACATATGGCTAAAATTAAACCCCTGATTGCAGCAACCTAACATATTTAGTGCCTGCTTCTGCAATCTGTGTGCTGAGCACCAATTCACACAGTTTACTTCTGTGGACTTCAGTGGAGCAACCTGCGGACCAGGATGCTCAGGGGAAGAACAGCAGAATTGGGCCTAGAGAAATATTTGCCATGACTTCTAAATATACAGAACCCATTTGGCTTAGAGAAACCACTTCAGCCTGCTGCAATGTCTTTGAAAGAAAGTAACAGATTCTATCTCTAGACAGAAAGCATTTATGGCATCTTTGAATTTATTTGCCATTTTTCTATGCGAGCTAATGCTGATGCCAGTAAATATTTAAACTGGGAGGTAATGAAATTGCAACATGCCTTTAGTTAAAACCAAAACATATGCCAGCCTAGGTGGCAGGCAGAAATTACCCTCCAATTTTTTTTTAGCAGGGATTATCTGGTGCTAAATCAGAATAGTTCAATATGTTCTCAGCCTCAGTGTGCATTTATAAAGCTGCATTAGGACATGCAGCACAATATGAAAAGGGAGAGGACTGGTTTTTCAGCTGGTGTAAATCAGCACTGACATCCACAGAGCTACTTAGAGGCACATCAGTTGAAGCTTTGGCCCACAGTCATCAGAGATATGCAGCCATCGCTCAATCTGTATGAAAAACTCAGCTGTGGAAGTGCAGAGTGAGGTGTAATCGACATCAGATCAAAAGTTGCTCTGTTCATCTCGTTTCTGATAATGTGTCTCCAGACTGGGTGGTCTAAAGCCATTTTATGATGTGCTGTACACTGCATAGCTTTGCAAAGTACAATATTTCCTCGCAGGCAAGGATTATGGTGCATTAATCATTTCAATGGTGTGATCAGTAAAAAGGCATGATAAAAGCTTTGGGAATTTATCTGCATAGCGATACACTGGCAAAAATTAGTCTGGGGTTAGATGGTCTGCTCCTTGGTGTGTGCATATTGGATTAACTCTACTGAAATCAGTACTCCTATACCAGTTTACACCAGCTGAGGAACCTGTGCTCTACCTCTGTTATAAAGAAAACATTTGTGTTGCTATCCACTATTCAGATCTTTCATAAAATCAAGGGTAAATGTCTCCTGCCGGTGGATCAAAGCTCCTCTGTGTCCGTAACATTGTTACTTGTCACTGAAGTCAATGGTGGGTTCCCTGAGCAAGGGCTGGGACAACACAGGGTCTGATCGAAGAGCAAATCTGTTTGCAGTTATTCAGCTCTAGTCCAGAGACCTTGAACTGATTTCAGTGAGATGAGTGTCTAGCCAGAACAAAAACGGATGGAATTCCATTCAATTAATTGGGTTAATGCAACTTAAGTTCTGGCCATAGACACGTAACTCCAGTAAGGCTGTGCCATTTTTGTTATCCAGCTTTTCCTTTGATAAACAGTACTCAGCAAGCTCTGCAAGACTTGCACTAATGGCACATGACAGCAGAATTTGGTGCCATGAATTCCACCAGTTGAGCCAAGTTACTTTACATTTGCTTAGCTCAAATTTTGGTCCATTGTAGTTACTGTTGCTCAATAAAACAATTAAATTCACCTCAGAATCTGACCTCTCTTTGAATTCTGAGAAGAAAATAACTGAGAGGGAATTAGGGCTATCTATACTTGAAGGATCTTTTAATGGTATTACAAGAGGGTGATACACAGCTGTGAGTAAACTTGTATCTAGCACAGAGAGCTTATGGGACTTGTAGATAGAACTCAGTTAAAATCCAGGAAGAAAACAAGTCACAAACAGCTGCATTGCCCACTCACATGGCTTTTTGGCCTCAATTGGAGCCTTGTAAGCACGAGTGGTTCTGTGGACACCAGGATTTAAATTCCAATTCTGTGTACAGTGGGTATTGGCTGAGTTGTGTGCTGTCACTGTGTGCACAGCTTCTGTCAACCTGACTGGCATTTCAGACGCAGTGCAAGTACAAGGGAGTGCTCAAATCCCAGCCCATCTGCAGCTGCAGAGCCACAGCTCTGCTCACCCAGGCTGTGGGGCTGGGGTCCCTCAGTCCTCTTGGGCATAGCACTGGTCCCCCAGGACATGGGCAGGGCTGTGTGGGGATTCACACCACACACACCTGCAGTGGTCCAACACCCAGGGCAGGCTGAGGGCTCTGTGTGGCTCCACAGCCCGTGGGAGGCAACATCAGGTTCATACAATGCTGCCTAAGGTGGGCCTTTGGGCTTGGTCCTTGCTTCTGTTGTAAAAAATAAAGTAAAAATTACGGTTTAACTGGATGGTGACTTCAGGGTAGTGACAAGAATTACCTCTCTGGGGCACGGGGTGGCACTCTGAGGTGGATTGAGGAACTGGATGAGGTGGTGCTATATTCTGATTTCACAGGATAGCATGGTATGGGTATTATTTTGCAGGACACATCAACAGTATTAAGTCCCCTTTAACAAGAAGCACACTCAGCTTAAATTCACAATGTCAGACCACAGCAGCTTGCCCCACTTCCTTTAAAGCACTCCTGACGTTTTTACCATTGCCTAATATGATTACAGTGCCAGTGAGCTGCCTGACATGTCACTACACACCTTGTGGTTCTGGGGACAGCTTTTCATCACAGCATTTCTGCTGCAGTGCCTCCTGATGAGGCCAGGTTTGATTCTCATCTGACACCAGTTTTAGGTAGTAACTCATCTGCACCTGAATCTGCTCTCATCCCTCTCTGTGGAGCCACGTCCTCCCCTGAGCTGAACACAAGATCTGAACGCAATCTGTCCTGACTTCAGCAGCCACCAAGAGAGGCTTAAACTGGTGTGAGATGATCAAAATCACTGATCTTGGAAGACAAAACATCTCTGAAACAAAATGGCTTAAGGAAAGCTACCAAGTCTGTCAGAAAGGCAGGTCTGACATGGGTACTGGGGAGAAGACAACTCTCCAAGTCAGGCAGGAATGTTTTCCAGAGATGTTTCAGTAATGAACGAGACCCTAATAGCTTTTAGCCTATAAATTTAGGCTAAATGTCAAGTGATATAACCAAAATATGCCCATATACAGACATATCTCATTGGACAACAGAAAATATGCATTGGTGTGCTCTGGTTATATCATGGAAGTTCAGGAGGATTATTGGAAACTGAGAAACTGAGCTCTCCCAATATTAAGACTTATTGTATTTATAAAGTAGCATGTAAAGTAAAGCTGGAAGATGTCGTAAGGACAGTAGATTTAATTCCCCATCTTTATCCCCTTTGTCTCACTCCCAGTGCATTCAGGTGAGGTCAGGGAGATACTGAGAGGGAAAGGCCCTTTGCAAAGACCCCTTGGTCTGCAGCCTGCCTGCAGCTGGGACATTTCTACACTTGCTTCAGAACGACAACTTAATTTTCTTTGGTGACTTGTTAAATATTTTGCCTTTCTTAAAACTTCAAGACACTGGTCTATAGCAAATGAGTTAACCTGAAAAACAGCACATTCAGTTGACACAGCACATTCAGTTCTTACACTGACCACAGGGACCACAGGACTAAAATGACAGAGTTGTTGCTACTTTCTGCCACACCTTCATTGCCTGCAAGAGGCAGTAGATGCAAACAGGACTGTGCACAAACTACAGAGGAACACTTGAATAGTGCCAGCACCACTAGCAGTGGTAGGAGTGTTTTCTGTTTACAGTTACCACATCTTTTCTCCTGTGCTTTGAAGTAATGAACAGGGACTTTCTGCTGCAAATCCACATAAATCCACACAGATGTGAACACACTCACACTCATGGGCTTGCTTCAATGCTGCGTGGAGTTTCTCCTGAACTCCAAGTAATGAAGTATGTTAATACTTAAGTCAGAATCCTTACCAGCCCCATTTTTTTATCTGTTAATTTACACTTACAAAACGAATAATTTGATTTAGACAGCAGTAAATGCTGATAAAAACTCACTGAAACAGTTTTTTCCAAAGTACCTGAAAACATCAGTGAATCTAAACTGTCATAATAGAAGAACCTAATAAAACCTGTGAAATTTAAAAAAGCATGGAAATAAAATTCCAGATTCAACTGGCTTATTTTGTTTCTTTACAAGGAATGATCGCAAATCCTGTTTTTTAAAATCTCCCACGTAACTATCAACAGATCTGTCTCTACCTTTCAAAGGAGATAATTTATAAATGAGGCAATCTATTCACAAAGAGAATACTTAAATAACTGAGAGTCCAAAGAAATGTAAGAAAAAGTGAAATTGAGCTACAAGACCATGAAAGCTGTCACAAAAAGGCTTTCCCTCTGCTCCTTGCTCTACAGCACCCAATACATGTCTGGAGATGTTCACTGCACTCAGAGCTGGATATTCTGCCTGCACATTGTCAAACACTTAAGACCTGCTGCAGCCTGGGAAGGGGAGGTTAAGTGCTATGTAAATGCCTCTCTTGAGCATTTAGGACTTTGCTGCCCTTGGGTCTTGCACCCCAAATGCCTGAGTTTAGCCCTTTACAGGCCTGTTTCCTTCACTGCTGAACTCTTGATATTGCTCCAAACCTTCTCAGGCATGGGTCACAAATGACAGCCTTGTCAGTTCTGGCAATGTTTTATGAAGCTTGGTGTCCTTCTTAAATCCAGCTACAAGAGTCAAGAGATTACATCACTGTTCCAGTTTATCATTATTAAAAACAAATGTGTCAGTTCCAGCCCTTGGCATGCTTGTAAAATGCCTGAAAATGTGTTATGAAATCAGTCCCAAAGCTCAGCATCCAGAAGGTAGTACAAGAAGCAGAGTTTATTAAAAAAAACAAACCAAAACCAGATCACAATTTTAAGCCAATCTTGTAATTTTTGGTGCTTGGTTCATGAGTTTGAAAGCCTGAATTAGGCAGTTTTAAGTGCAGACATCGCAAATGCCCAAGCACAGACATGCTTCTTCCCCATGGATTGAAACAAACAATCTCACTTGATTAGCTCTGCTGGAAGTAATATTTTAAGGGGTAAAATTATTCCACGAAGATGACATGTTGGCAATTGAAATGAGATGAATATAGTGCCTGTAAAAGTGCAATAATCCTTAATAACTAACCCAAAAGAAGCATCATCCCCAGGGATAAGACAATAATTTACTCTCCATATTTAATTTGTTTCTAAGCCGCTTTTGAAACAAGACTGCTAAATAATAAGTCAGCTTGTGATCCTAGACTTGACTTATTATCATCATGCCATAGATTCAGCATACATTTCAACCTAAGTCACAGGATACAAAATCAGGAGGGCTAATTCCTTAAGCTGTTTAGGCAAAAACACTGTGAACATGGGGTAAATTTAAGGATAGGAGCCTGTTAACCACAAGCAACAGGAGAAAGATAATACATGGTGATCACTGAGCGACTGCAGCAAACTCTGAAGAGTCCTGTGCCTGAAGACTGTCTTTCAAGACATCACTGTCCCTTGTAAATGCATGGAAGTCTTGGATTTCAATATACATTAAATGAGCAAGTGATGACAATGCATCTGATTAGACTGAATAGTTATTTGGAAAAAGAATGGAAAACTCGGGCTTATGACAAAACCAGCCCAACCTTACTTCATCTCAAGTACCCAACCCGTTAAAAAAAAATATTTCAAATGTTTAATTTACTTTTCCTTGAAAAAAAACCCTCGACCACCACCATTCATCTACATTTCTGAATAGTTCTCACTGCCATGGTTTTATTCATTAGCTGCTGGGGCCAGAGTTGGCGTGACCAATGTGTCAGATTCAGGTTTCAGCCATGTCACTGAAACCCTCAGAGAACAGATAAGGGTGAATCAACCACTTCAGGAACAGGAATGTGCAGATAATACAGGATGTGCATGTTCTGCAAATGTCCTTTTGCAGAAAACCCTACACTGGATAATTTCTCTAATGATGCACACTGGCTATGTTTACAATACAACCTTGTGGAACAAAACATTAGGAATGATTGATTTGTAAGGAAAGGCAGTACTGCAGGGAGCTAATATGCAACAGCTACAGAAATGTTTGCCTTAAATGTGCACTGGGCAGAGTCCTTAAACTGCTCTTATTGCAAATATCCAAGGCCTGCTCTAAAAACCTTAACAGTCTGAACCTTTTAAATGCAAATTTGTCCTATTTATCTGGTCACAACCCAGTGAGTAAAATCCAATAACTCACCAGATTAAAGAATACACAGGTTTATATAGCAGAAGGTAATTGCAATTAACTAACATCTGGATGGCATTTAATACACATATTGTATTATTTCAATGAGATGAGACAGAATAATATTTACATTGCTATGAGCATTTTCTGTTTATAGAAATGGAATTTACAGTTCAGTAAGGTATGCAGGCGTTATATCAAGAATGAGATGAGACCATTTAAAGTCTTGTGAATTATTGATATGAATTCATTTTGTTTTGTTTCATGCACCAGCGCTTCTTGCAGTGGCAACAGAAGAGCAGTGCAGTTTATAACAGGGGAAAAAAAATAAGGAAAGAGCAAATGTGAAATGGTGCAATTTATTCACAATTGCTTTGAAATTCTATCTGAATTGTCTCATTATTATTCACGCATTAGAGGAATGGTCCAAAACATGACAGCATGGGTAAACAGATGCAGAGCTTGGAAAAAAGGTAATCTGACTGAAGTATTCATGGCCATTATTAAACAAATGTTATATTGCTTTTGGGTAAATCTGGTGATTTTATTTAATTTGACATTTTTTTCAAGATAGCAAGATAATACTGCTCATTTCTAATGCTCTGAAATGAACAAAACAGGTGAAAAATTGATGCCACATGGAATTATAATGTTTCAAGAGTAGCTGGTTAGTTAAACTTCTAGATAGTTCATGAAGAATCTGCATACACTTATTAATGGACTTCTACATACAATATCAATGCTTAGAGTGCAGCAGTCCTGTTAAAATCTGCTTTCAGTGAGTCACTATGCAAGGAGAGATTGTTCTATGAAGAAAAATCTTGGATAAGTATTTGTTTGAGACTAAACAGTAAAACAGAAAGAAAATTCACAGATTTAGTATAGGAATGGTAGATAAGACTAAGAAAGCTAATATTTTGAAACTGCCTAAAAACTGCAATAAATTCTCCTGCCTACTGAAATTATTAAGCCAACAATAAACAGGAAGAATGGAATATCAAAACCTCATTGCATAGTGTGTCATCATTCTTTAATGAGGCATTCCTTCAACCTTTTACCTCTTAACACCTTTGGTGGTCTTACATTATGTACCTGTAAGATATTCAACTTTCTCTTTTAGAGATTAAACCTATAGGAAGTATGAAATCTTAGGAATGTACTGAGTCAGGTAATGATGCCAGAATTAAGCGTCGAAAAGCTTGGTTCAGGTTCAGAAGATGATTTTGAATGAATAGCTATAACTTCTACTAATTTATTTCAGAAGGGACTTCTCATATATACCCTCAAATATTTAAGACGCTTTGTACTATTTCTCAGGAATCCATATCTTCTCAAAGTGCTTTTTTTTTGTTTTCACTTGAAGGCAGCATGGACTTAAAACAATACTGCAGGGAATGTACCGTTCCATAAAGCACATAAGGATGGCAGGATCCAGGAGACACAAGGCATAGAAAATTGTCAAAAATGATTAGATGGTACAACACATACTGCTCTTGAGTCGTAAGTTTCATTTACGGTGACTTCTACTTCCAATAGATAGGGTATTAAAAAAGGCAATAAAAATGAAGTTACATGAATAAACTTCCAAAAATGAGTGGAGTTCCACCAGTGATCGTCTCTGCGCTGGTAGAGGTAGAAGAATGGGGATGTCATGAGCAGGGCAGCAGTCACTACAACAAATGAGCCTCGATGCGGAGCCAGTGGAGTCCCTGGCGAACGTAACGAACCAGATTGGTCATACTGCTGTGTTGTGTTAAGGGTCCCATCACTGAGTCCAGGTCTACAAAGAACTCTGTAACACACAAGAAGCAATTGTTTCAGGCAGTGGCTCAGAAATAGAGGTGTTACCGTGATTTCCCACCCCTATGCTATCACAAAATCTTGGGAGCCTGTTCCAAGGCCTCAAGTCAAACCCTGCCCGAGGGTCAGCACCCCTCAGCCCAGAAAGACTGAAATTTTCATCCTCCAGGGTTCCAACAAGGAGCAGCACAGTGTAATTCAGTGAGTTCTAAAGACACTTGTGCACACAAGCACGTGGTCTGTAAGACAGAATTTAAACAACAATATATTGTAACAAACCAAATTAGATTATCCATGCTGGACGTCTACCACAGGATGGCATAAGTGCTTGCCAGCAGTCTTCCTTTAACTCTGATGATCTACACTGTCAGTTTTTTGAGATTAGGTTTGGCTGACTGCATGATTTAAATAGCTGGCAATGAAATCTTGCATTACTTTTCCATGCTGTACTCTTTCCCAGACATGAAGGGTTAGACTGGCTCTTTCCAGACTAGAAGACCTCTCTTGCTCTTCGCCCCACCCTCTAATTTATGTTACTGACACTGCAGCAGTTTTGGCCCTCTGCTCATCCTGCTGCAGCTGCAGGCCCCAGAGGATGAATGTGGGATGGGAGCAGGGGAGGAAGAGGAGAGAGACAACACAGCAGGAAAATAACACCCAGAGACGAGAACCTCTGAGGGGGAAGAATTCCAACCCTGGGATTCTTAGTCAGGAAGGGTTAACAGGAGGTCACTAAACAGAGAGCCCCAGTGAGGAAGCAACACACCAGTTTACTTTATGTCATGTGTTAGATGCTCTCTGGGTGAAAGACTAATCCTGTTAGGACCAACGGACCTTTCCTAATTGCTGTCAATGGAGAACTGAATTGTGTCCTGTATTCTCCCACAGTTCTTTATGCTCACTGGGGCACAGGCATTCCCACATATACAACACTTACACTATATTTAGGCAAATGGGAACCTGCTCTCAGCTGAAGCCCCTCAGAGCTCAGATAACAACCAACAATCACAGTAAGGGATGGCTGAGCCCTCACATTCTCACCCTGTCTGCAATCCAGTGCACTGAGCCAGCCAACACTGCCTTGGCTGCACTTCAGGAGAGCAGATGCCGGGTACAAAATCATTATCAGTACTTTCTTCAGCGAGTAAGTGCTGCTTTGAGGTCCTCTATCCAAGTATTGACAGCCTGACCCTGGTCAGCTTGGGAGCTACAGCAGTATCAGAGCACAAAGTGATTTGGCTGGAGGCATAATGAGAGCTCAGGGCTAGCACCAGTGCTGTTCAGATGCTGCAGCCAGCAGCTACTTTTAATCTTCCTTCCTCTGTCTTTCATTCCCCTCCTCCAGTGTAAAATCAATAAATTTTGAAATGAAATAATGCACTATCCTGCTTGCATTCTAGAGATCTCATTCTAGGCTCAAATAAACAATAATTGCTTTAAACACTGAGAATTCACCTTAAAGCCTAATTTCAGGTTAACATTTCTTGAAAAAGCTACTGAAAAGCACTGAAGCCACTTAATAGATTTATGCGTGAGAGAACAGGTCTTACTCCCTATGGAGCTGATAGTTCTCTACTGTAGGGAAGAAGTCCTGCTTTCTTCAGAAGCATAAAACAAAATGATCTGATCTTGTAAAGTCAGCGAAGAGTTTGATGTTTTAGATGGTGAACAACACCACTTTAGGTGATCCAACACAAACCATCCCATGGGCTTTGGGGAATCTGCAGTTTAGTTTGGCCTGCTACAGATACAGATTTATGCCAAACTCCATCTATTCTCCCCACACTCTCAACTCTGTGGACCAGGGGAAATTCCACCAGAGGTACATGGCAGTATGTTCCTGCTTTCCTTTTCAAACCAGATCAGCTCGGCAGGTCACAGTTCTGCTGTCCTCCCTCTTGCTATGCATTTTTATTTTAATGGCATATCTTTTGTCAGGCTGACAAAGAAAGGCTTCTGTCTGCTGCTCTGAGCCAGCTGGACATGAGTCAAGTTCAAACTGGGAGAGTGCAGGCAGACTCAGAGGAGCACAAAACCTAAGCTGACAGCCATGGACAGGGGGCGGCTGCACAGCTCCTACAACGTGGAGGAAATTTCTTGTGACTGCATGGGCATGACCTAAGAAACATTCATGACAGCAGGAAGACCCAGAGGTAATTGCTATGAGGCCACAGTGTTATACCCATCTCAGGACAGATCATCAAGGACATATTCTTATGCAAGACACACCCTGTGATTCAGAAGACAACAGAAATGATCACAAAAACCCACAAAAGCGACTGAAGCTGGTTGGTTCTGGTTTTTTTTAAGGAACTAAATTTTTATCTTATCATGTTTTTTTTCCAGGTTTGTGGGGTTTTTTTTGGTTTTGACATCATTCTTATTTCAACAGGAGAGAAGAAATTTCATATTTTATAATGAACTGACTGCCCAAGCTCCTGAGGGAGAGGCCAAATGATGGCCTGGGACTCACAGCAGAGTCTGGGGTTTTCACTGTCCTGTTTGTTGTCACGGGGCAGTTTTGAACCCCCAGTCCACAGGCCAGAGCTGAGACAGCTGGCAAAAGTGGACTGAGAATCACTGCAGAGAAAGGGGTGAGTCCTGTTCCAGCCAACTAGATAAAGGTGCTTTGAATTATTTGAGAGGTGCAGATGACATCTACTAAAATAATTACAGTCAGTTTTCATGAAACACTTCTAACATTTCTCACATCAAAGTGTCTTGAATACATGCTTTTTTAAAAAGAATCCCTCATGTGGTATGATGAAGACCTGTGCAGTAGTACAACACTTCTCACACACTTTTTGCTACACCATGAATTTTTCAAGTTGCAATTTGTGTTTAAGCATGCAACTTTAAATCAAGTACTCAATTAAAAATGAGGTATCTTTCCAGAAAATATATAAAGGCAGACATGCTATAGCATGTAGGAAACTCTGATCTCTCTCCAATGGTTTATAGTACTTAAATGAAATTTGAAGTAACATGAACTTTGCATTCCCTGTAACGTGTCTGCAGGTTGTGAAACAAGATATGAGAGAACAGGTCACAACCTTAAACGTCTTGCTCATGTGAGAAACCCTTATTCATGCATCCAGTCCCAGTAAAGTCAAAGGAACTGCTCATCTGAATAAAGAGTATTCCTATATGGCTTTGCAGAATTGGGTTTATTTGATCGTAAATCAAAATGAGAACAAAGAAGAGAGTAGGGAGGAAAATGCAGAAAGAGAGTCAGCAGGTTTTTTCTCATCCAGCTCTAGGACTGATAACAGCAGTGGCTGGGTACATTTTCTGTCTGCTGGCTGAATGCCTGAGCTATTTTGATTTAATACCAAGTAGAACATTTAACAACTCCACAACACACAGGGCTAATTACAAGATTATCACCATCTCTTCCTCCTATCAGGGCAATCCTTCTGCATTCCCACTGTAACATTCTGCATTACATTTGACAGGGAATCGCTTTCACATTTTGTGAAAATGGATGCAGCTATGGAAAAAATCCAAAATGACTGCACTGCTACTAAATTAATCAATGTGAACAAAGACAAGAAGCAGTGGGGAGGACTGGACAGAACTTCTATTATTGTTCCTCATCCAGGGATGGATCATTATGACCCACCATTCAGACATAAAACTCTATAAATCTCAAGCTCAGTTTCTCTAAATCAGTGGAAATTTGCCACTGACATTAATGGGAGTAAGATCAAACTGCATACAGCAAGCACATTTGTCAGGACAAGTCGGCCATCTGAAATCTCACTATAATTTAAGAGAATGAGCCAACTCATGATGAGACTATTTCCTAGTTAGGCTCTGCACGTCTAGCGTCAAGGGAAGCTTTCTCAGTGATTTGTGTAAGTCCAAAGCTGGAATCTGAATAATTACATTGTCATGGGGAAGTTCACAGCTGGCCAACAATAGGCCAAATTTATCCCTTAGTTATATCTCAGCCATTATACTTGATATAACCCAGTCACAAACTGCTTGCCAAAACTCCTTTGAAATGACTGTGGTAAAGAATTACATTTTGTTGTTAGGAATAAACAAACAGATTTGCAATCCAATCATAGGAGAGTCAAGGTCATGGCTTTCAGTGGACATCTCCTAATCGGACTCCCCACATAAACATAACATCTAATGTTTGCTTATTATCCTAGCTAGCATTTTAATAGTCTTAAACACGTTGACAGAGCAGTCTGAAAATAACCTCGGTGCTCTACAAGAGGCTGAAACTGTGAACGAATTTGCAGACTTAAAAGCTCTCATCACTTGGGGTTTGTGCTCACTAAATTATTTGCCAGCTGCTCTGATAACCCCATGTTCAGAATGTGTTACACATCCCCCTCTGTGCCTGACAAGAGAAGATATGCATTGGCTACAGTGACCAGCAAGCAGATTTGGTCTGTTGGCTCAAGCTGTCACAGTTGTGCTCTTAGATGTGGTGGTTCTGGGTCCTAATCTAGAGAGCACAGGGAAAAAGCTATGCTGCAGCAGCCATCTTATTAGAAGGTAAAAATGAGCCAAGGTACAGAGTTCTTGTTGAACACAGCATAAAAAGGGTCCTGGTTTATTCCTCTTCACAGCTTAGTCATCTTAACTCCAACTGTTCACTGACTCTGGGTGCAGCAAGCTACTACTGTAGATTTCTCATGCAGCTTCTGACTGCTGGTTATTCCTGCTGAACTATGACTGCAGGTATTAGTTTGCAGACTGTGACTGCAGGGATTGGTGTGCACACTGTGACTGCAGGCTTTTACAAGCTAGACTATGGCTGCAGGGATTAGTTTGCAGACTCTGACTGCAGGCTTTTACCCAGTTAGACTGTGACTGCAGGTTCCAACAACAGGCTCCAACTGCAGACCCAGACTGACCTCACAGCAGTGATCCTCTCCCCCAGGATCCTGCCTCATGATTCTCTCATTCATGCTTCTCAGGGCTCCTCTTCCAGGATGATCCTCCCCTTACCACCTAACCCCCTCTTTCACAGAATCACAGAATGTGTAGGTTGGAAGAGACTTTCAAGATCAACGAGTCCAACCCAGCCCCAACACCTCAACTAGATCATGGCATTGAGTGCCACATCCAGTCTCTTTTTAAACACATCCAGGGATGGTGACTTCACCACCTCCCAGGGCAGACTATTCCAGTACTTTTATCACACTTTCCATGAAAAACTTTTTCTTAATGTCCAACATATATTTCCCTTGACACAGCCTGAGACTGTGTCCTCTCGTTCTGTCAGTTGCTGCCTGGAGAAAGAGACCAACCCCCAGCTGTCTACAACAATCCTTCAGGAAGTTATAGAGAGTGATAAGCTCACCTCTGAGTCTCCTTTTTACTGGTTATTACATCCTTGTATTGATTAACTAAGCTGCTACCTATCAGGGGTGAGCCCACCCATATTTCCTTCTCCTACAAGCTACAGCTGAAGGGGACACACAAAAAGCAGAGAGGGCGGCACCTTTGTTCTCCTTGGCCAGCTTGTCAGCCATGTCCCAGTGCTCGTAGCTGCGCAGGACATTGTTGGTGATGTTGACGTGGCTGGCAGCCATGTGGTGGATGCGCTGGGGGATGGTGATGGTCCCCGCCGAGGACGAGCCGGCGCTGCCCGCACCGCTCCCGGCAGAGCTGACGGGGGACGGGCTCAGGGACATGGGCGAGGGGGTTTCTGTGCTCCTGCAAGAGGGAGAGAAAAGAGAGTGAGCCCCCCTCGCACCCCCCACTTCACCGCCATCCCAAATCCACTTGAAATTTAGGTGTTGCTCTGATTTTTCAGCATTCTGATTGTTTCTCGTTCTACTAGAGCTTTCTCTTGATTTAAACATAAACAAAGAGTGATGTTTAAACAACATTCTTTCCAGGGGGAAGGACAAAGTGATGGACTTCTGAGTTGACCACTGGAGTCAGAGACTTTCATGCCTCAATCCTTGATCAAATTCCAAATCTTATTTAAACCCCAAATCATAATAAACTTCCTCTTTCTCTGCTCACTTCTCAACCTGGTGAGTGTTGTTCTTTCGTGTTGTGCTTGTAACATTTAGGTCTGTACCCCAGTCAAGGGAGACTTGACCGGGGTGCAGACTTAAATTTCAAATACATTTGGGATGCAACAGTACCTCCTGACTTTATGAGAAAGGATGGCTTATAAACTGGGCACGACTGAAAATAAAAAGGGATTTAATTCTCCCTTTAAACGAACCTGTTATTTATTTTAAAAAATAAAATCTATCATGAAAATAGAGCAATCTTTCAGAGAAAGAAGCATCTCATAGCTGTAATGATTTTTCTACCTGCTGTCAGGAGCTGCAATGGCAGTTAGAAAACACTCAATGTGCAATATTGGCTTATTATCAAGGTATTTTCTGGAAACCACAATGACAGTTTGCTCCAAAAACAGTCACCACAATAAGTAAAGAGCAAGTCTTAAAAGCACCCTGCAGAGCAGTATTAGGACCTGAGGGTACTTTAGGATTATGAATATCTCCATAGGATTCTTTCAGGCTATGGAGATTTGTTCTAATTGCCTACAGTTCATCCACACAGCTCTGCACAGCGCAGTGTTTTAAGTTACCTACTTTGAGAGGCACTAATGTTCTAATATAGATTTTCCTTTAATTCTAACACCATCAATTAGGAGTCACCTGCTGGCTGCAGGCAGTGCAACGGTCAGCACAGCACGCTCTTGTTTAGAGCTGTGCAGTGTGGAATGCTCACAGAACAGCTATTTGCTTTGAAAATGTATAGGATCATGGAACTGTTCAGGTTGGAAAATACCTTTAAGATTATCAAGTTGAGTCGTTAATTCAGAAGTATCAAATCCACCAGTATCCCATGTCCCCAAAGGCCATGTCTACACTTTTAAATACCTCCAGGGAGGACAACCCAACCAAGTCCCTGGGCAGCCTATTCCAGTGTTTGACAACCCTTTTGGTGAAGAAATGATTCTCGATCTCTAATCTAAACCTCCCCTGGCACAACTTGAGGCTATTCCCTCTTATCCCATCACTTGTTACTTGGGAGAAGTAAGAAGAGCCACTCTTCAGCAGATCCACACTCCTGCCCTGCCCAATTTGGTGTCATCCACAAACTGACTGAGGGTGCCCTCGGTCCCCTTCAAGATCAAAGGGGCTCCAGATCAGCAATAAAGATATGAAACAGTACCAAGCCCTGGGGAACACCACTGATGACCAGCCCCAGCTGGATGTCATTTCATTCACCCATTTGGAAGCACTTGCCTGAACAAAAGCATTCTGTTTGCTGTGGAATACACTAAAGATGCCTTGCCAAGACACTGCTGGCACTCTCTGCATGAAGCAAAGAGACCACAACTCTCCAGACAGGGATGTTGCAACCCCTCCCCGGACATGCAGCTGGAGATGCCTTGTGCTGTGCAACAGCATCAAGCTCAGTCACTAAGCCTGATCCCAAGCCCAGGACAGAAGGGTTTGGCCTCTTGGCTTTAAAGGCCACTGTGAATGGCCTTGCCTGGGCGCAGACCTTGCAGCTGCTGCAGGACAGACTGACACAGCTTGGGCTGAAAGGCATGATAGCAACAGCTTTTGCTGCAGATTTTCCAGCACTGCCCTGCTATTACCTGTGCTCAGCAACAGGCTCCTGTGATACATTCTTTTTCCAGAGCTGGAGATCACATTGATTTGGCAGCTTGTAGCTTTTTAACCAGCTTATGGGTTAGAGTTTAAGCATGTCCTAATGCACAAACGCTTTATTTTTAAGTCTCAAAACATCCTGGTTACCTGACTTGCCGCAGTGTCTTTATTGCACAGAAGAGCTGAACTATACTAGATTAGGTCTGGGAGCAGTTAAAAATGATAAGTATCTGAGGAGACCAAGAGTATTTTGTTAGAGCCACTTACGACCAGCTGACGCACTTCTGCCAAATAAAGCACATTGTTCATTGGATTTACCCTGTTGTGCACAGCCATTATTACTGTGGTGAGTCTACTAAATCTCTGTATTTTGTGCTTTCTGTCGCTAGAGGTGGGAAACATTTCTGTAATGAAACCAGGGAAAATTTGTTTCATTGCCAGGATGGAACCTGGGCCAACTTTGTAGAGGTTCACAACCCTTTCAAAGGAGTAGGCAGAAATTCTAGTAAGCCAAGCTGTGATTTTTGATGGATCTGAGATCCTGACTAGACTACACTCCATGCCAATGGATTAGGTTTGCTTTGTTTAAAAATAATATTTGAGATTACACCACTGTCCCCTCATTCTGCACCAGGCTGCTGCTCCATCTCCAGTGATGCTATTCACTGGATGGCATTCGGCCTTTTTTTCTGTCATGTGTGAATTCTCTTCCCCGTGACACAAATTTGCAGGGGATTAAGAGAAAACTGTAGAGCAAGTAGCCCTGAGGAAGGCAGAGCACAAGCTGCCATTGGCAGGCTGGTGGCAAATCTTGAAGCCACTGGGAGCCACCTGAGATAGAAGCAGCTCTGAGCCAGCTGGAGAGCTGTTTTCTTCTGAGACTGCACACAGAGGGGACACAAGACCTGAGTGTGGACTGTGGTCTTTGTGTGTTGGGTCACAGGTGTCACAATAATGCTGTTATAACAAGGCCTTGTCACTCAGTTGCTCTCACATGTCAGGTGCTTCCTGCTCTGAATAAAAGAAAGAGATGTGCACTTTCAGCCTTCCTTCCTTATCTCCAAAGTTAGTGGGAAGAGACTGATCAGCTGGGTGTTATGTTAGAAGTGATGCTGACCTGAAGGCTGGGTTTCTGCTGCCTACTTTGTGGCCAGACAAGAATTTTCTCCTCCAGTTAAAACCCACTTATTCTCAATCCTGGACACCTAATAGCTCCTTTAAATAGTGAGGGAGATGTCATCACCTGCAGAGCACACACTTCATAGGGGTCTGTTATAGGACAGGAATAAAAGGAATAACTTCTACTCCATGAAATGTTTATGTACAAGCCCCAACAAAAGAGATGTTATGCTCCAGTGGTCTATTTGATCACTAAAAATTCATGTTAACATTTATGTATTTTTATTACAATACAAGGTTTCACTGACACTCAAATGCCTGGAAAAATTGGCACATAATGAATAATTTAATTTAGTAGTTGTTTTACCAGTGTTAAAATATCTTTTCAGTTTTTATTTAAAGTGACTTCTTATTTAATCATTTCAGTTTGTGTTACAATCTATACTTTAATAGCTCTATACATACATACTCAAAATGACTTTCAGTATTTGGGGTGTGTGTGTATATATATATCTCTATATATATCTATATCTATACCTATACCCAACTATATATGTATAAATACATATCTATACACACCATATCTATATATTTATATATAAATATATCAAAATATTTTGAATTATCTGAGGCAATATTTCACTTTAAGAAAAATGATGGAATTTTTGGTTTTGCACTGATTGAGAACAAAGTCTGCTTGAAAACTTCAGTTCTTTGTGTGCTAAACTTCAACCCCTCCTCCTTTGTTTCCTTGGCGTGTCTAATAGACATTTCTTTTCTAAACCACCGGAAAGAGACCATTAACAATAACAATTTTCTCCTAGAATTTAGCCTACTCAAATAAAGATGGGAAAGAAAGGTGAAGTCCTTCCCCTTTGTTTTACTTGCGTCCGGATGTGTGACCAGGACAAAGAAGCAGGAGAAATGTGTGTCAGCTGGCAACAACCATTGCAATATAAATGCAAGGCTGCAGCAGAAATGCACCTCCACTGAACAGCAGATCATAACTGCATTACCCTGACTTCATATCTGAGGTGAGAGTGTTTTAACGTTAATATGAAGCCATTGATAATTGGCTGACTAAGTGCCTTCACATTTTCACCACTATTATACCTCCAGTTTTATTAAACAGCACTTACCATATATCAATGAAATACTCATTGGTCTTTCATTGCTGAACGAATCATTGAAAAATCATTGCAATGAAGGTTAACTTTACCTTGGTTTCCTAAAGTGACATGGCACTTGCCAGCTAATTAACTGATATTTTTATGGCCTTCATTTGGCTTGAGAAGTAAACTGTCAAAAAATTCAGCACAGACCCACCAGGTCTGATTTTAGACTTAAGGGGGCTTTGCACAGATGAAGGTGTGATTGAGCTCCTCCTTCCTACCCACATTGGATGGCTCACAGGAGGATGAGGCTCACTTAATCCAGTGGGAACCCCTCACCCCCACGAGCCCAAGGCAGCTGTATGATCCATTCTGTAGCCCAGAAAAACAGTTTCTACATGATATATGTTTGAAATATACCTGCAGCTCCCAAAACACTGATCCCATGACCTGTCCTTTGCCTTTAGAGGCACAAAAACACTTCCCCTCCTGTTGGAACCACTTGTTCCCAGACAGAAACACTCAGCAGAAAATACTCACTTTCCATTGCCGCCCCAAGGTGAGGGAGCCTGTGAGGCTTTTGAAGAGTTCTGAAAGTACAAAACCAAAATGTAAATACAGGTGATGCAAGTACATGAATACTGGTGACACAAGGCTCAACACTCCCCCTTTTCATTGCAAGAGCTACAGTGCATGGAGCAGAAAAGCTCTGCACATTGGTCCCATAATTAACTGGCTGGTGGATGATTGGTAGGTTCCAACCAGTAGCTTGAAAATCATTTGATGAAAGAAGGAATAAATTCTGGTAAAAGCAGATGTAGGTCACAAAGAAATGGTTTAATTACCACTGAAACTTATTCTACAAAGTAAGTTCTTCAGAGCTTATCTTTAGAGGGACCTTCAGTATTTTAATAATAAACAAAAAGAATTTGGCTTGATGCTTTAATGAAATTGATCCCTCCCAAGTTGCTTAGGGAAGGTGGCATGGGATTCAGACAGTAGCACAAATAAAATTTTTAGTAAGGGTCTGCTTGAATGCCTTTGTTTTTTATATATTTTAGTTGCACAAATTGACTTTCCTTACCTGCTTACTCATTCTGCCTTTCACGTCTGTGTAGCACCTTGTAAAACCCTGTACAAAAAGATTGCCGAGCAACAATAAAGCCCAGGTTTTTCCAGTCTTGCTCAGACTGAGTGGCATCTTAGTTCCCATACAAAGTGGCATTATCAGGGCTGAGGCTGTCTGTGTGTGCCCTCTGAAAACAATCACTCATCTCCCCTTGCTGAGAAATCAGCACACACAGTGAAAATTCAAGTTTGACAAGTTGTCTGCGAAGTATTACCCACATTATTACAACTCTCATCTGGTCACTGTAATCACCGCTTTGCATGGGAGGCACAGAGGTTCAGTGGAGCACAGACAGTACCCTTGACTTCTAAACCACAGCTCACAGCCCAACATTTCTGACCAAAGCTGAAAACATTGTCCAAACCACGGCTCTAGCCTGGCCTGAGCATTCCTGCACAGCAGCACTGCTTGTCACAGCGGATTTGAGCATGACTTGGGGTGTTTCACAGCACTGAGCACATGGAGGGGATGTGGGGAGGAGGGAGATCCTAAACTGCCCTGCAGTCTTCAGAAATGGAGAAGAAGAAGAATTTTATTGTTAATTTCTCCTGTCTGGGGAATGTTCCTAACAGTACCTGGAGACAAATAATAGCTCTGTCAAGATTAAGACTAGATCTTAATTGGAAGTAGTTATTTGATAATGAAAATATTTAGCAAAAATATTTCAATTATCAAATAACTGCTTCCAATTTTCAAAAACATGAAAACCTTCCTCAAACTTTCAGAGGAAATACATCACAGGATGTCACTTTTTCTAATCATAAAAGGTTTGCTTTCAATTAAAAAAAAATATCACTTTAGTGGTGTTTTGCTCCAAGTTGCCTCTAGATTTCAAAATTTCTTTCATGATTAAATAGCTATTTTCTTTTTTGAAATGTCAAAAGTATAATTCTGAAGCTTTTAATTGGAAATTAATCAGAACCAGTTCTGTCCACAAATGGTTTCAATTTGGACAAAGTGGCATTTCTGAGGAAAAATATAAAGAACAATTCAGCTGAAAAATTCCTCCCCAGCTCTGCTGTAAACAGTGGGCTGCTTTTCACAGTTAAAATTGTGTAAAAGTTTGAATAACAACTCTATTCAAACAGTTAATCTGTTTCATTTGTATTACAGATTCCTGCTAGTGAACACAGAGAGAACATGGTGCAGCAATACAAAACTAGCACATAGTTAATAGCTCCTATTCTTTTCTTTTCTCCTCCTGTGCCTTTATTACAGAAAGAACTCGAACATATAATCTATATACACTCAAACACTGCTTCCAGCAAATGAGTTACAGTGCCCACAGCACACACACTGTAACACTGACTGAAACACTGAGCTTCAACTGGATGCATATGCCAGGCATTCCTGATTCCTCTATCTTACTGCATTTTTATTTCTTTTCTTATTTTAATTTACATTAGAAGATGTTTTCTTATGCTGGGAGTAGTAAATATCTTCTTCATTCTACCTGCTTGCACAGATAGAGAAAATAAAGTGGCTTTAAGGCAAGAGAGTCTCCATTGCTCCCACCATTTTTTGTTTTTTAAAGAAATCATTACTTTCTGCAGAAAAGGTTTATTTGTCTAATAATCCTTTTTTTAAAAAAAATACAATCTGCATTCATCCTGGATAAAAATCTGAAGCGGCTGGAATACATTTCAGGAAAATGCTGAGGTTACAAATGTGTGCAGCTCAAATTTAATTTGTTGTGCAAATCCCCTGGCTGAAAACTCCACGAGCACAACAGAGGCACTGCTAATGGTACAGGAGAGCCTCCATTTAAGCACAAGATTAGGACTAAGATCACTGAAGTTGCACAGAGACACACACAGAGGACACATGGGCTATGGCTGCTACCATGACAGTATTGGAGTTTTACAGCAGAAGGACCATTTAATCACTATTTACATGCAAATATGAAAACTTGCAGTGTTAGAGGTTTTTACTGGTTTGCAGAACCAATATGTCAAAGCCTGGAACAAATTCACAGAGGCTGAAAACAGCAACAAAAAAAAAGACTGATGGGCTGACAAGCCAGTGTAATTACATAATTATAGAATAATATGTGGTAATAAAGTAAAAGAATTAATGTATGCTTCAAACAGCATTAACCAGTGAAATATCAAAACCTCAGAGCTGAAGAAAGATTCTATTTCTCTCTTAATCTAGGAACAGTGAGAATTTGTCATTCTTACATTGGGTAAACAGCATTGGACAAGGTAAAACAAAACATCCCCAAGTCATGACCATCAGATCTCCACTCAATTAAAGGTAAAGGCAAACCTTCAAAATGTAGATAAGGTAATTTAAAGTTCCACTGGAATGAAAGGAGAAATTTCTGAAACTGCAATAAGCTTCAGGAAATCTCACTGAATCTAAAATCTAAACTTAACTAACTACAGCCTAAATGATTGCTTTATTATGGTTCACTGGGGGTCAGGTCATAATCACTTGCACATTGAAGCCTTGAAAGAAACAGAAACTTGCATAAACATTACATGGTGTTGAGAATAATGTTATTTTTGTAGAGTTACTGAGCATGGTCCTTTGAATCAAGTGACTAATCCAAAAATCCCCCAAATCACTTCTGTCCCCATTCCCTGGCAGCCATCCTGCCTGCATTTCCCAGGGGAGAGGTTAAATGTGGGACTTTTAAGTCATGCAGTTATACTTGTGAGAGCTCTCAGTGCTGGTATGAATTTCATTTCGTATCAATAAATTAAACAGAATAAAGATTACCTTAAAATATTCCATCAGAGATCTGGAGTACTTCATAGCATGGTCCTTCTTTAGTTTAAACATTCTCAAGTAGAGAAGCGATAAGCATCGGTAGCTGTGGTAATTAGGAAAGGATTATGTTAATTCCATTGCTTAAAGAAACCTATAAACTGTTTAAAAAAAAAAAGCTGACCTATATTTTGCAGTTTCTGTTCTAAGGTTACATTTTGAAACATAAGCAAATGGAGGAAAAAAAAAGAAGTGGTCAAAAGCATTAAAATCCCATCTTGATAAGAGTATAAATTAGAAGAATAAATGTTTAGTCAGCTGCTGAAGAAATCCATTAGTTATCCTTTAATAGTTTAATGGAAAACAAGAATAATGATCTTCTGTAAGCTGCTTAAGTAATTCACTACTTTTAAAGTCCTCCTTAAGATTTTAGCTGCTTCTCTCATTGTCGCAGAGGGACTTACCATAAAACTGCTAATTTCTTGTCCCCTTCTGTGGCAGAAGAGCCTGTGAAATTCTTGAGTCTCATTGCATACCTTGTCAGAAAGGTGAGAGATAAGAAATTGAGAGTTAAGATCTTGTTTCCAAAAATAATCAGATATTCTTCTCCAACTGCAACAGTTATTGGTCACAGTGTTCTGTAATGAAGAGATCAATGTAAAACTCAACAGAAAGCATCACTTAAAATCTGGAGGCCTTAAATAAATCACCAAGCAATTTTTGGGCCAGCTATTGGGTGAACTATTCTTGGGCATATTAAACCAACTAGGCTGAGTCCTGCAAATATTTGGGATGAATATTGAACAGAAGCATAAGATCTTGGCCCTATATGTATTGAAGTGTAAAGTAATATATAATAAGGTTTTACATATAATACTTTGGGCTTGAATAATATCTTCAAAATCCTTCTCATAAATGCTTCTTCAAAGCTTTTAATACATTTTATACAGAAAATCATTTTACATACAGGAAAGGTCCCGTTCACAGCTTTCTTCATTCTTGGGTTCATTAATTTATGAATCTTGTGTACTTGGTCTTCCCTCTCTATTTAATTGCTGCTGTCCAGCATTTGGATGATCAAGGATTGAGTATTCCTATCTCCTCTGTCTTTTTTTTTTTTTTCCCTTCAACTGAGCACACTCCATTCTATGCATTAGTCTCTTGAAAATCAATTCATCGCATAAAATCATTGTTCTGAGCCCTAATGCAATTTCACAGGTACTTGTGTTAGAATAAGTAATAGGGTTCAGCGTTGCATAAGAAAGTTTTAAGGTATCCAGGCAGCCTTGATGAGTTCTCATTTACAAGGAGGTAATGGAGTGCAGGCAGCTGTGCTGCTCTCCCCTGCCTTGCTCCCACCACCCATCCCTCATGCCCTGATCTTTCAGCCTTCTGATGTTTTACATTCTTCTACTGGAGCTTTCTCACGCTTGTAACAAAACCAAAACCTGATATTTTGTAAATATACATCATTTCCAGAGGGAAGGACAAATTGATGGACTGCGAGTTTGACCAGTGGGGTCAGAGAGGTGTCAGCCTCATCCCCTCAGTTGCTGGATTCTGGGGACAACTTTCAGATGCTGAAAATAAAGATGCTCTGGAACAACATGCTCAGGAGAGCAAGTAGAAAATATTGCCACTTGGGCCCCTGATAAATCGGTTGGACAAACCATGTGGTAGGAAAACACTCCCATCCTGGCATGGCCTCAGGCTGTGAAAACATCTGATTGTCTGTATAAGCAAAATATTTCCTGGTGGTGCAGTACTCACTTTTTTTTTTTTTTTTAAATACCCAGATTTTCCACTTCCTTTTCAAAATGTATAAGAATATTAATGCCTATTAATGTCCAAACTCTATTTAAACCTTGAACTAAAAAATAAAGTGCTTCTTTTTTCTCACTCTCAACCTGACGAGTGAGTGTCCTTCTTTTCATGTCCCCTTGTGACACATCTGCATCCCCAGCCTGCAGCTCTCCTGGAGGGCTCCCTCCACGTCCTGTCCCACCTGCTCTTGGGTTTTCTGCTTCTAGTCAGATTGGATGAATGTGATCAAACACAAAGATCCTTGTCTCTTCGGATTTTCAGCATTACCCCTAACTTAAAAACACGTTTGACAGTCAGATCTCTGATAGTCCCCATCTCTTTGATGCTCCACTTGCTTTCACAAATGGGTGTCTGATGCAGATAGTCAGGGCAGACACAGCTAAGTGCAAAAGTGGAAAAATTGTGCTTCTGATGAAGGGAGGAGTAAAAGTGAGAAAAATCTCCCTCTATTTGTTATCTCACAGTGAAAACCTATGTTAATATTAGCAGCTACACTGAGAGAGTGTTGTGTGCACAGCCACATACTCTGCACATCCAGCACCCACTGCAGGCCACGAGAATTGTGTGTTTGCCCATGGAGTTTTACTGAGCCTCCACCAGCCTGCTGCTCACCTGGGAAATCACCTTTTGTCCATGTCTGACCCCTGACAGCAATTAAATGGACAAATCAGTCTCACTGGCTGCTACAAGATGCTGCATGCAACAGTTGGTGAATTAAACTCTACTCGTGGTGGTAAGTGGTGGAATTAATCTCACCTGACTTAAGCTATTTATATATTGGAGATCTACTATAACAAATTCTCCAGATTCTTCCACAGCCAACAGCAGTTCCAGAAACAGCTCAGGTGCTGCTTCCATGCCAAGTTATACCTGTGCCAGAGCCTGTGCCAGGAGCAGCAAGGCAGCAGGGCTGCTGATGCTGAGGAGTGCCCAGGACACAGCTGTGCCCTCACCTGACTCCCTTCTGGAGCCACTCCTGGAGCTGAAATTTCCCTATTTTAGTGGTTCACATGTTGTCTGTGAACAAAGCTTTTTGGTCTGTGCACTCTGAACTGACAGACTGCTGGGCTGAGGAGCAACGATTTCAACTGGACTGGGTGGTTTTCTTAACCAAACCAAAAATAAATGCAGGGTCCTATGAAGAAGTGCTCCCTTCTTTAAAGAGTATGTCTTTAAATACAATTTATTCTGCCATGCAGCTGCAGCTGTGTAGTTCAGGACATGCTGTCAGACTGCAGGATGGTTTGGGCACAGCAGAGCAGAGGCAGGTGGCTCCTTTTCTAAGTCCTCTGCTCTCCAGGGTTTAACATGGATCAAGTGTTGAGTGAACGTAATTTTTTTTTCTTGAGTGATTTCTTTAGAATTTCTTCTTCCCTTTATGAAGTGAAGGATGTAAAAACCATGTTTTTAAATATTTAACAGGCCTATTATTTACCTGAGAGTAAGAGCTTAAGATTTGATACATTTTATTATGCAAATACCTACTTATTCAAAATGTAAAACATGCATTATCTTGGCAGTCCCTAATAGCTAATCTGGCATGTTAAAGAAACCACCACTGACATATTAAAAACCAAATATTTAGGGCTTGATTTGCCTCTTTTTCTTTCACTTGTGCAAACTGCCAGTAATTACACTGACATTAACAAGGATATTCCCAGCATACACTGGGGAAAGCAAAGGTGCATCACAGTGAAGAGGAAAAATCCTGTTGTTCTACTTGCAGGTAAATGTAATCCTGCTTGATTTCACTTTGATAATTTGCTCAGGTAAAGCAAACTTAGTTACTCAGGAGACCATTATTTCTATGGAGCCAACACTAGGAAACAGCTATAAGGAGCAGTAGCAGATTTTAGAATAACAATTCAGACATTTTATTAGTGCGTAAAGACTCTCTCATCCTTATTCTAGCCTATGAGTCTACAAAAGTGTATTAAAATTAATTCAAATGGTTCACATTCCTTTAACATTAAAAATACACTGTTTGCAAGACAATATATGCAGAAGCTTCCTCTCTGCCCATGATCTTATATCCCAAGTTTCAGCTGTTCTCATTTTTAACAGCCAAGTTATAAACCTCTAAAACCAGGGTTTGTAATAGAAATCCTGATAGACTCCCTTTAATGTTTTGAATTATAAAACTACACCTTTTAAAAGACAAGTGTCATTGCCAAACAGTGAAATTACTATACTTTACTTCCACCCACTACATTTCAATTTTAATTTTATGAATATTGCAAATTATAACACTCACATTATAACCTCTAAAGGGGATAATTTATAAAAGCAGTGTCCATCAATTATAAATTTTCCATGACATTAATAAAATGGCAAGAACTAATTATGATGACTTCTGAGATGAAGATGCCTTGGACAAATCATTAATACGTTGAAATGATATTTTTTAAAACATAGCAGGTTCTAATTATGACTGAAATGAGATGATGAAAACGATCACAGAAAGGACATTAACCTGATGAGTTCCACAGTCTCTGAGTACATGGTGTATGGAGATTTAGCTTCTAATGGATCTCGCTCCATGGCATTCCCGCACTCGATGAAGGAGAGGGCAGCATCAGCATAATTCACTGCCTTCCCGAACTTCTCCAGCTGAAATGGGAATGACACTGTCAGGAAAATCCTTCAGCTTTGATTTCTAGCTAGGCAGATTATTCTACAAAGCAACACTGGCTTTAGGATGAAAGCAAAGCAGCGCTGATAGTTAGGAATGAATTCACACAGTAATTAAGGCAGGGACTGTGTTTTTACCAAATCTTTTCAGGGCAGGATGTGGCTGAATGCTCCACAGAGGAAAATCAGTGTATGCCCACTGACATCAGGGGTTTACACAGGCAAGAGAGGGCACTCGGCATGTTTGTGCACATCCATACTGCTCCTTGACAGGTGAACTGAGTTTGAAAGTCACCATGCAAGGGTTAAGTAACAACTCAAGGCCATTTGGCTGATGTCATATTCTGTGTTAACTGTTGGCCAAAAAAAAAAAAAAATCTCATCACTTACATGATGAGTAAAAGAGCAGGAAAAATAAAGGGAGACAATATAGCACTGCTTAATATTTCATTTTACTAGGATTTTATTGCAAAAGGTTTTAGCCCTCATAATGGTTGTGATTAAACTGACTTAGACATACTGATTTCTTTTTTTATGTGTAATGAATATTATATATGACATTTTTATAGTACGCACTTTATAATAGTATTTAACATTTTCAGTTTTTGATAGCTGAATATAAGAATTCTACTAATGTGGCATTTGATATAGGAGATCCAATATACTTTAAATAATTTAAAAATGCCTTTCTGTGTCTCTAGCAAAATATTTTTGACGCATCTGCATATGTTTCCATTCACAAAACAGAAGCCTATTCTAACAACATATTGAGCATAACATTTATTGTCGGTCCAAGATAATAGTATACTTGTCTTTGTGGCTCCTTCTAAGCCATAACTAGTCCTCTCTGCCCACCTTTAAATTCAAGTACTGCTCTTGTACATTGATTACGTACAAAGCCTTTGTATAATTGACAGGTATTAACTGAGTGATCAGAAAAAGGGAAATGTTTCTGCCTGCTTTCTCTCTATGCCAGTGGCTGCTTCTCAGCATATTCTTCAAAGTCCTTTTTTCACTTGAAAAATATTTCCATTCATTTTGGAAGACAAAAAGTCTTCCAAAGATGACTTTTTGTGGTATGGAAAAAAAACCAATCTGGCTGCAAGCAGATTTAGTAGAGACACAGGATTTGAGCCAGGAATGGGATCCGATTCTCTGGAGTAGGTGGAATTATTCCAGCTCATCACATCTCAGACAGGAACACAGGGAGGTCTCCAAGATCTCTTCCATATGGTGCAGCCAGTTGCCACTGCAGCAGCCCACCCAAATGAGCTGATCCCTGCCTGCAGCCCCCAACAAGGAGAGGTTTCCATGGGGTCCCTCCCACAAGACACAAAACGTCCTGCCCTTCACCAGAAATCTATTTTCTCTACAAGCCCAGGAACAGGGCTGCCACAAATCTCATTAACATTTGCTGACACATTTTGAGGTCACATGCATTATCTTCCTAGCCACTGCAACACATCTTTCAATGCTGCCTGTGCTCTGTCATGTCAGCACCGAGGAACCAGCAGCAATTGTTTCCATAGGACAAGCAACACCACGGGATTGCACACCAAATGTGTTACATGGAGATTATTTGTGTGCAGCTGCATTTGGTAGGAACAAAAAAAATAAAAAGACTTGAGATCAAACAGCAGAAGGAAAAAGCAGATACTTTGTGTGATGGTTCTGGCTTCTTTTTTGCCTTGCCAAGGTAGGGATTAATACACGGGAAATGTAGGTTTTGAGTCTGGACTTGGATGTTTATTATTCCTTATCTATTTACAGACTCAAGAGCTGTGGGCTCTAACTAGCAAGTTAGAGAAATGAGGTAAAATGGGGAGCTTCCAACTCTTTCCAAGGTTATTTAAGTGATAATTACCCAACAATGAGGTGACACTTGTATTATTTATACTTTTGACCCAATAATGAGCGCCCAAGGCCCACAATGTGGACCTTTTTTACCCAATTACAGAAAACCACCCAAACCCATGAAGAAGAAGGAAAAAGAAGGTGAAGAAGAAGGAAGAAGGTGAAGAAGGACTCAGACAATGCCCAAAGTCCTCCATCTTGACTCACGCGTATTACTATATACAAAAATCCCCAAATCCAAGTTTCTAGAATTCCAGCAACTCTGTTCACAGGTATTTACCACCTGCCAACAGGTTGATCACAGTGGATGGCCTCACATGGGGGCACTGGGGTTGTGACAGGCAGGGGTGGGATGTGCTGTGTCTGCTCCTCTCTCAGTGCTCCTTGAGGAACAGCCCTGCTCCTGCAGGCACAGGCACAGGTAGGAGCGGGGGAGAAGGGTAAACACCTTGTGAGTGCAGTGGCTGCAGAGGGAGGTGAGCTGATGGAGTGAGATCAGCCTGAGCCTGTAAATATTTGCCAGCATGGAGCAAGTGGCCCTGTGTCAGCACCGTGTGCTTTTTATAAAGGTCACCCAGCTGTGGGAGGTGATGTGAGCCTGCAGATCCAGGCTGTGGCTGGCTGGAAGCTGTAAGGCCACCTCCTGTAAATGGATGTGCTGGGAGGGATGATTGTCACCTGGCTGACAGTCATAACAGGTGCCAAAACCCTGAGCCCACCTCACACAGAAAACACACTTGGAAACACTGTGCCCCAAGCCAAAAGGGAGCCTGGAGAGCTGAAGCAGACAGCTTGAAATGTCAGCTCTCCTTCAGCTCACTGACAGCAGAGGGGAGAGACTTTTTTGTTTGGCTAGTTTGCTTTTAAAAAAAATCACATAATTTTTGTTTTTATTATTATTACTATTTTTTTATTATTATTTCTAAGCATAAAATCTCTAATGTGTAATGACAGAATATAAATGCAAAACCCCCAGAAATAATCAAGTTGAGAGGTGAGTAATCCCCCAGCTCTTTGAGGGGCAAAAGTGGATGACTACACTATTTTAGACATCTTAGTTAAATTAAGTAGAGTCAAGTTCCACTAAGTCTTCCTGAATGAGTCACTGTTCTGCACCCTATGTGGGACAGGAGCAAAGTTCCTTCCTACAAAGCAAACTTTTAATAAGGACACTTCAGAACTGGGAATAGCTTGTATAGAACAAACCATGGTAGAATAGAATCCGTCAGATTATGTAGTTTTATCAAAATCAAAACACTTGGCAAAATTAGCCAATCTCACTGGAATTTCATCGGGAGTAATGCAAGCAAAAAAGCTTTCCCAGTATTGAACTATGTCACTGCCAGATTTTTTGGGAATGAGTTTTGACTTTCTTTATCAGCCTAAAACCATGCAGTAAAAATGAATGTAGGACATAAAAAATGAATTGTTTCAGATTTTAAACAATTGGATTAGAAACATCAAACAGTTTTACCACACGATAATGGGCTGTGGGGTGATTTGCCTGTCTTTCCGCTATGCAATATTTCAACACTTCTGTTTCGGGCTCAAAATGAATAGGAGAAACAAATTTCAAACACACATCAACTTTCATAAAACCATCTTACATACTTCATAAACAGCATGATTGCTGCTCTCCCTTGGAAGAAGCACCAGCTATTGTAAGTACATGTTTTTTTGGGGGGGAAACAAATACTTAAAAGTTAGGAATGGTGTTCAGGGTTTAACTTGTGCACAGCGTGTTTATGGAGCACAAACTGAAGCACAGTTTAGTCAATAGCAGGGTTCCTCTTGGTCTGAGAGGCTTTAGATCTTGTGCAATAATGTCCATTTTTTAACACTGAGTTCCACAGTGGAAAGAGACAAAAAATCCTGTGATAACCTACCAGTGCATCTGCTTTATGCTTCAGCTTCTTAGCCTCTTGCATGTAATAATCTGCATTGTGAAGCCTAGAGAGACAAAATCAATTAATTCAAGTCTTTACTTTCATATAGGTGGACAAATGTTGTTTGAAAAAATTGCTGACTGCTTTAAAGAAGAATTTTGACAAATATGCCCACTTATCTCTTTAAATCTTAACCTGATATCAATCTGAAGCTGCTGTATGCAGAGGTATGATGGGTGACCAGAATGTAAAATAAGTAGCTGCAGAAACTGGCTGCCCAAAGGACCTATTAATGTGTGCTGAACAGAGGAAAAGGAAAAATATTTTAAACTAATTAAGTATAAGAAGTTTCCATTAGAGGAGCTAAAATAAAAAAAAATGAAGAAGAATTACCGTGAACCAACATTCATGATCTGAAAACATTTATCAACAGAATCTTCATTAATCAGTGACAACAGTTCATTTGCCAAGATTAAAACTGTGTGTGCCTTTGAGCAGCACTATCCACACAGGTGCCCAATGCCAGCACTGTAATCAAAGATATTCCCTTTCACTGGGACCTCTGCTTGCACAAAAATCCCAATCACAGAGCACAGAGTCAATAAAACTTACACATCATCAAATGTTATTTTGGGTCTCCTGGGCTCGGAATTCCCATTGGAAAGCATTGGCATTGCAGACCAGATGTCTGGCTCTAGATGGCTGGTGTCAAGAAGAGTGTTGGCTGTGGGTGTACTGTGAGACTCTTCCTCCTAGAAAACACAGGGCTGTTATTGACAGGTCAAACACCTTCCAACAATGTAAGTGCTCACATCCACCCTCCCTGCCAAAAACCCTTCCCCAACAAACCAAAGGTTAAGGCACAAACAGCCCACCTACCTTCATATCACCTCACCAAAGCACCCTTCCCTTCTCTGTAAAATGACCCTAGTCAACTAATTAGGGACTACAATTCCATTTCTAAGCTCTCACCTAAACTCAGTAATTTACACTTTAAGGTGTAAATTTTAGGTGGATACCACAATGTTACTGACTAGAGACACTGGTTAAAGCAAGGGTGGGGAGATCAAATGGGCCAGGGCTAGATCTAAACTCAACTTCCTTCACTAATGTAGCCTTGTTTATCTGTATTACTAGGAGCTAACTGTTAATGTGGCTGAAGAGCCTGCTTGGATTTCAGCAGGGAACAATTTCCTCACTCTGGATACAGAAAGAAGAATGGAAAGCAGAAGTCAGTTGTGACTTTGCAATGATTAAAACCAGAAGCATAACAGAAGATTTTAAATCAGGCAATTGCAACTTGCGAGCTTGGTCCCCCACCAGATAAACTAAATTACAGATGAACCAACGAACTAGGGAAAGAAGCCTAATGTATTTTAAGGGGAAAAATATTTCATGTATCAAGATAATAGATTAACCAAGGATAAATCTGCCTAGAGATGCTGGGATGAGAGGAAGAGGCCCTGCTGTTTACATAGCACTGTTTATTTGCTGACATATGCAGTTCATTTTGGCACTGATTTCAGTTGAAGGCGTGTGTATTACTGGCGCAGCTTGAAGTGACACAATGATATCAGAAAGCAACAGGGATGAATGAATAAGGTGAAGTGATTTGTCACCTACAATCCAATGCAACTTGTGAGTTTTACTATTACAGTGCAGGGTAACAATCTCTCTCAAAGTGGTGAACTGTGAAAAATGGGGCTAGGCATGGCCTTTTCTGTGGCAGAATTTTCTTCTTGTCTTTTAATTTTGACAGTGATACTAAGATACAGTTTGATGCTATAAAGGAAGGATGGGTTTGAAACTCTAGAGGAAGGACTATTTTCTAAAATGGGCCAAACCCCTGGAGTTTCTCTGTTTAACTTAAAAAGAGGATGATAAACTAATGTGAAATTTTATGTTGTTTTAGTGAATTTGCTATGCAGTTTTGGCTCTTTTTCATGTTTTTTCAGAAAAAACTCTACTTGAATCTGGTGAAAAGCAATCCACAAAGAACAGTCCTTGAGAACCACTGATGGGGACATGGCCCTAACAGTGTGACATTTTCTGGGGGGAAAAAAACTGCTATTTACAAATTTTTTAAAAACTTACAGATAATTAATGAAGATTAAGTGTAAATAAACCTTACTGTTGTGAGCCTGCAAACCTGAGAGAGGTTATTAACATGATGTACTATGGATTTTTAAAAATATATTGTTATTGTCTATTTAGTTTAGGCCACAATATTCAGTATGACTACAGTGCTTAATCCTGGCTGAGAATTTGGGGCAGTTATTCAGGTGATATTCTGGAAGTTTTATTTTCAAAATGTGACTGTTGCAGAGTTAAGGGACTAATTGCAGCTAACTGATGGTTGCAAAGGCTCTTCAGGGTCCAGGTGCTCCAGGGAATGATAGACAACACCAAGGAGATGCCTGATGCTGACCTAAAAATGGAGCTTCCAAGAGCTGTTTATGCCTGGCTCTGCAAAGATCCACTCCCCCTGAGTGGGGCTACATAAGCATTTAGAAATACATCCTGGGGGGGGGGGGAATCCAACAGAATCAAGCTGAATTAATTTAATTTTATCTCGTTCGCTGCCACCAACTGAGGCTGGTTACTTACACAGATTCCTTTGGGGTTAGAAGCAGATTTATTTTCGTTCTTTCTGTGTTTAGAAGCAGAGGAGGAGGAGCTGCTGGTCTGTGAGGTGTTGGGGACAGGGGGCTCCTGGCTGAAGGAGCTGCTGTCGCTGCTGTGCCGCCGGTGCACGGGGTCATCCAGGAGGGGGGACAGGGGAGGAGGGAACAGCTTCTCTTCTCTTTTCTTTGTCACCTTCTTCACTGAGCTGCTGCTGCTCCTGGGACACAGAGAAAAAAAGGCTGCACTTCAAGAATATTGGTTAATTCTCCACATCATGAAACTCTACATTTTATTTACATTTTATTTACTGAGAAGCCAGCTCTGCCCTCCAATGTGTCCTGCAGCCCCGTGCCCTCCGTGGTGAGGGCAAACTGAGAGCTGCCTTTGCCTTTTCAATGACTGCAGAAACCTTCTGCTTTGGAGGACAACTTGCAGTGCATTAGTACAAATTGCACCCAATTTAAATGCTAATTTGAGTCAGTCTTCATTTGAGAGGTCATAGAGGTTCTGACTCAGCAAAGTGCTGGAAAGTTTTATGCACGGGGTTAGTTCCTTTGACATCAAGTATGACTATTTATGTGTTTAACATTAAGCATCTTTTTAAGAGGTAGATTAGGGATCACATAAAGCAACCTTTGCAAAAAAACCACAAACAGCACGTGGCAGCATATGAACCAAAAATAGAATTTATAACAACTACAAAATGATAACCATAACAATAACAAGATAATAATTATTTAACCTCTAGAATAAAACCAATGTTCAACACTATATTAAAATGATACATTGTAGCTGGCAAAAGCCCTTGAGCAAATATTGGTTGATGAATTGAACGTGATTCAGAAAATGAATGCGGTTTTGACATGAAAGCTCAAGTAACATGATAATCTATTGTCTGTTTTATGTACAGAAATTGTTAGCTGGCTGGCAATGGCAGCTGTAAATGCACAGTAAAACCAGGAAAAAAACCTTTCACCACTCAAATTCATCAAAATAGAAAAACCCAAACCCAACACCTCACTGACTGCTTAACATGTTAATCTACTCATAGATTTTTATTTCAGGTACTGTCCCAGCTCAGTCAATGAAGATAACCTGAATTTTAATATTTTGTTAGACATCTAATATTGCACTACATGATCATTTACTTTCCATGATTATTGACTAAAATTTCAATAACAAATTGAGTCAACAAGAATTTATGTTTTGTTCCCACTTTCAGTCAGTGTCAGGAATTATTGATCTACTTTGCCTCAAAGTAACCTGGGAAAGAGGAGAGGGTGACCCAGGTTTCCTCACTTCTCATTTAGGGGCTCTCTCTTATTTCAGTCTGGCCTCTTCTGCAGTTTCACTGACAGTATCAATATCTACACCTTGGTCACTGCCCTGCTTGAGACCTTTGGTGATTCAGAAATGTTTTAGCCTTATCTGTGAAACCCCAGAGTGAAATCAAACAATCGCCTCATGTTTTATAGCTCCTCTACCCAAAACTACTTTAATTCAACTGAAGCAGAGTTAAAAATATCTTATTTGAAACCCTCTGGTATTAAAGATCTTCAGACCGAAGAAATAAAACAAGCTCAAATTCATATTGCTTTGCTGGGATGGATGCTGTCCTGCTTGGAAAACACATGGGTTGAAGAAGATCAAAGGCAAACAACCACGTTGGAATAGACCTGCAGTCCTTCGAGGAGACTGATTTTATACACATGTGGTCCTGCAATGTGTCCTCCGGAAAGTTCTCACTCCAAGCTCCATCTGTTCACTTTCTGACCCCCAGAGGGCCTTTTGGAACTCAGACAAGTTACCACAGTAACAGCTCACAACACTCAGAACTTTTTCCCGGAGGGAAGTTTTCCAGAGGAGGGTGAGCACTGCCCTGACAAAGCATACACGTGTTCTTGGACTGTACAGCAGCAAAGAAGACACAGTGAACCCACAGGAACAGCCAGGAGCAGAACCCAAACCCGCTGCCTGCCTCCCCAGCACATGCCCCACACAGAGAATCCTGAACTTGCACTCATAGGGGGTGAATACACAGAGCAAAAGTGTATTTCTGTGCCACTGTGCAAGGAGGAGTTTGGAGCTCTTCACTGTTTAAAACTTCACAAGTTCACTTCATCTGTGGGCTCAGATATAACATGGGGCAAACCAAGGGACAGATGAAGCTGCTCAACTCTGGCACATGAATCACCCTGTGGGTTGGAAGAATTAACCACAAAACAAAAAGCACTAGAGGATATTTTTTCCACATAACTTACATTTAACTCTGTCCCCCCAACAATACAGTTTTAATTGTCTGGGTTATTTTATTTTATTTTATTTTATTTTATTTTATTTTATTTTATTCCCGTTGCCCACTTAATCCTATAAGTTTTTGCAGAAATTAAGCTGATAATTTATTTAGCAATGTTACCTCCCTCAGATTTACACTAAAGCATTTATGTTAACAATAACCTCCATGAAATAGGTTGTTACCAGCAGTTAACCAGATTGTCACTTTGCTTTGGGCTGTTAATGGCCTAAGAAACTGGTCTTTGATTGCAGGAATCGCTAATTTTGAATGAATTTATTGCAATAATTACTGAGACTCAATGGTTTAATTTGCTGACATAATTGTTAGTTAAAATATATTTAAAATCTAGGGAGAAACACAATAAAAGTGCATGGAAAAACTACAAGCAGAACTGATGGTCTTGTGGCTGCAGGGTTTAATCTTTTGTGTCTCGAAAAAAGGCCAATTATCAAAGAAGGGGAAGGTTCCCCATCTGCTTTTTTTTTTTTTTTTTTTTTTTTTTTTTTCCCAGCCTGGTTTCTTTTAGAGCAGAAAGCAGGGAAGCAAACAGGCAACAAGGGGTCATTGCATGAAGAAGGGAGAATTTCCAGCTACTCTCATGTTTCCAGCTGCCTTTCTTTGCCCTTTCTTTATCCACTCCTCGTGGTATGCAGTGGTATTTCTGGCCTGTTAGTGAGGCAAAGTCTATACCAGGCACTTGGCTTTTTCTCCACTTCCCTGGCCCACCATGAAATGCTGCACACTGATGGTGTATCTGCATTTCTGCAGGAGTTTTACAGGGAAAGGTCACTGCCACATTAGCCTGGACCACATGGCAGCACCTGAATGGAGCTGCAATCATTGTCATAGATGGGTGTAGCCCTGGTTTCCTGCCTGAGGTGTTTTGGTTTTCTGAAATTCTTTTCCCAGGGAATTTTCTGTAAACAAAAGAAATGTTTTTATAACTGTACCTTTGTTATTCATTCCTGTTCCTAGGAGGGACTTCTTTTGATGTCCCTCTGCTCTGACCAATGGGAGTGAAGAGGTTTGTCTTTGTGTCACCAATCAAATTTTGTGAAATAGTATAAAAGGGAGACACATCCCAAAAATAGAGGAGTCATTGCCAGCCTTCTGAAGTTTGGAGTCTGTGTCGTTATGGTGTAAAACAGTCAGACGGGAATGCTGCCGGTGGCATGGAGGAACCCCAGTGAATGCTGCTGTGGCTACCCAAGAGATTGACTAATATGTACTGCCAAAGTATAGGTGCATCTCCAACTGAAGGTCAAACAAAAGAGAACAGGAAATTTTGAAAAAAAGCAATTCAGAAGTGCTTGCCTCAGACAGATTTCCAGCATGCCTGCAAGATTGTGTACATGTTTCACTGGTATGAGTCCAGTTGGACTCAGAGTTTGCATCAGCAAATAATTCCCTGTGCTGCTACAAAAAGCCAAATATTGGTGAGTAGGGCTCTGTCTGGACTGGTCTACCAAACATATATCAGTGGGATTCAGCAGCACATACAATTAAATTAAAATTTCTCTGCCAAGGAACTAAATATAAATAAGCAATCCTCTGCTGCAAAGCAGACAGCTGGCCTGACAAAAATTCAGCTTCACAGAAGCTGAATTAAATCACTGAAGCACCTATTCCTTCATTTACTGTAAGTATCAGAAATAAAGAAAACACTGTGGCAATAGTTAGAACAGTATATTTTAAGTGTCAGGTCAGATTTTGGAAAAGGCATCAGCTCCTGAGTACGTGAGGGAAGGAACAGAGAGGTAATTATGGTTCATGCAATGACTACATAATACAAACCTGCTCTCTGGTTGTGCAAATGCCTTTTAAGTTCACAAGTGACCAGCTGAAATTTCTAAACTCAAATTGTACATGTAGTCAAAGAAATTTGTGGAAATTAGGCATATAATTGACATTATTACACACGTGACCCTTTAAATATTAATTGTGCATATTTTCTTGCTTTATTGAGCCCATGTATTTAGGGGAAGATTATAGAGAAATGTGTCCAAAGTGCCTAAACCCCAGCAAGGCAGACAATGGGAGCTGTGAAGGCACAGGTGTGACCTGTCTTTTGCTGCTAGCTCCAGACTCCTGAATGCCTCCAAATTTTGGCCCAGATCGTGGTCTTTCTGTCAAAACACTCTTGTACCTTTAAAAAAAGCCTAATAAAAATCTCAGGTCTGCCTTGGGGAACTTGGCTTATTGGCACAGGGATCAAGTTCTAATAGGGGAGACCTAGGTTTCCTACTAAGTGACAACATCCACCATGGGAATTAACACCTCCTTAAGGGATGAAGATCACCATCACACCTGTAGCTGACTCACCCTCAGTTCTCAAATTCCTTATATAGAGTTCTAAAAGAAAACTTGGAAGTTTTGGGAATAAAAGACCAAATGGCAAAGCCTGTCTTTCAACCTTTTACCCCTGAAGTGTTATTTTCCCCCCATGGCATTGAACAGTGGACTTTCTTCTCCCTCCCCTTAAAAATTTACTTAACCCTCTGGAGAATAGAATCACTCCTGACTGCTTAAAAATGAACGTTTAAATTTCTAGGAAATTGTCTTCACACAGTTTATCCATCTCCCTGATCTTTTGGGAGATGCAATGATCTATATTCACTTCCATGTCTCTGGGAGTTGAAAATCTGAACTGAAAAGCTGAATCAAAAAAGTATTGCATTTTCTGCAAGCAAAATTAGAAAACACAGGTAACAAATGCAAAATGCAATGTGATCCAGGTCTCACTGAGGTGGGAAAGAAGTCAGAAAATTTTGTTTCAGAATTTCAGGTAGATGAGAGAAAAAAGCTAGCACATGGAAATAACTATGGATGGACACAATTATGTATTAAGAGAGAATACCAAAGAGTTGAAAGCTCTGAGGAATCAAATTAACGACCTGGAAAACAAGCTCAAATTAAGAAACATCAGGTTGGGGGTGGATCCTTAGGGCCAAGAACAGAAAGATTTTTTTTAATGGATTGTGGAGGTGTTGGGGATAGATAATCCTTGATTCCCTCTGCAATGTATCTCTGCTCATTGTATTTCTAGCAATGGCAATCAGGTAACACCCATCATGATGTTTATCAAATGTGCAGCATGTTACAGGTCCCACTGGAACGTTCAACTCATCATCCTTTTTCAGACTCCAGCTCTGATTTTCTCAGTGGCTGAATGAGGGGGTAATTCACAGACTGAAGTTACTCCATACTGACACCAAAATAAATAAAATTATGCTCAACCTTCTTAAAGGATTTTGAAATTAGTGTGCTATTTCATAACTTATTTTTGAACTTAATCTAATTTTAGCTATATTATCCTCAAATTGTTTTCAGAAGCACACTGTGATTTTGATTCTTTGCTTATCCCAGTGCAAAGCAGAAAGAAGGACCTCATCTCAGACACATGAAGGCACAAAATTGGTAACAGAAGGGAACTGGACTCTTTGGCTATTTATAGAATGTTAACCTTGTGGCTTCTATAATCAGAATCATTATTTATGTGTCACCTGTTTGCTCAAGCATTATAGCCACATCTGAAAGACACTCTGAAAGGCACAAACTATTGGATGGTGTGTCTGCTGAGACACAAAGCACACATCTGAGACACCTGGGATGGTCACCCCTGGCATTGCTGCCCACACAGGTAAAACAAAAAGGCAATTTCACTATTTTGTTCAATAAAACTGGGAACTGTCTCTTACAGAAAAGATTTTAAAAAATTAATTCCAGGCAATCAAACAAATCCCACTTTTAGCAGATTCTGTTCACAGAGGTTAAAGGTAATAGAGGCAAGAAAGAACATTGAAAGGAGGTTGAAGTCCTGCAGGCCATCAGAAGGAGAAATGAATCTCATCCAAACCCACGTGGATTCCCTTCCTCATGGATGGGAACACCAATGCTGTGTCACTTGTGCTGACACTCTACAGCAAAGATATTTACAGAGAAGTTCAGCGAAAACCCTCCAGAATGTGATGTCAAAAATCCACTTACTCTTTAGTGCTGGTTATTCTGTGGTTGGGTATTGGAGAGATACAAGGTGGGAGCAGACAGGAAGCTGGGGGGTCCTCCAGGCGCTGCTTCTTGCTTTCAACAAAGGTTTCCAGGCTTTCTGTCTGCTTTAACAAAAATAGAAGAGCATAAAAGACCCAACATTTATACACAACTTCACTGGCCATCCAGAGGACCTATGGCATCTCAGTGTATTTTTTAGCAGCAGTTAAACTACTGGTCTAAGAGAAGTGAAAGTCACCTGAAATCAGGGCTAAACGTGCTCCAAACACATGGCATGAAGTTATATAACAAGTGACATAATTAGGAAGCAAAGTGTCTCTTGTGCTAAAGTTATCTTCTGTAGTGCACTGGAATTTAATTAATAATTTAGATGCAATGGCTTGATAGCACACCAAACCTTATTCAAGTAAATAGCTTTTACTCAATGACCTAATAGAAGTTGATGGGAAAACTTCTCTGAGTAAGTATTCCTCACAGGACCAGGAGTAGAGGACTGAGCTGGGGCAGTCATTAACAGCAATAGCTCTTTTAAAATTTGCTTTGGAAGACTCCCTGATGCATGACTTTTGTGTCTAAACTAGGATGATACAAGCAAAGCTGATTATTGCTCTGTCACTGCAACCTTCATATCAGTCTTTGAGCCCACTAGTAGATGGCTAAAATAAATATTTTAATAGCATGGTTTAGAAACACAAATTAGTCTCTCCCTACCCTGCTTTAACTCTTGGTATACCCTTAAGTCATCCTAATTGGCTTGTTTCCCCTTGGGTAGCAGTGAACAATCACATTACAACTGAAGGGGCTGATTCAGAGTCCAGCTTAAGTTAGCTGGAGGCCAGAGCAAGATTCTTCATTTTGTTACTTTCTGATTCAAATCCTCTGTTAAGGAGATGAGGAGGTTTCAACTTTCATATAAACACACCCCCCCCCCCGCCCTTATTTTTTTTTTCTCCCCTTGCAGCCCTGACTTTAGTTGCTGAGACTAATGTTTTAGTCAAGACTCTTTCTCCATAGTATAGAAACTCCACTAAGGCACCCAGCAAGAATTATTTTTGGTATAATTAATATGCACCCTGGTATACTTAGACATACATAAGTATGGACATTTATACATCCCTCTCCTCTTTTTTTCTCCTTCCTTCTTGTATCTCAGTAGTGTGCAGCCAGGATATAAATTGAATAAAAACCTGCTGAGTTTACTCATGTGATTATTTTCACTTAACTCAACAGAGAAGGAGCCAGTGCAGTGACTCATTTAGGCAGGGGTGTAGACCCTGTGTCTGCCTGGTATGGTCTGTCTTTGTCTTGCATGGACTCTTCAAATTTAGGATTTCAAGAAGTCCACTGAAACAGACAGCTGAAGTCCTATCACAATGTTTTATAAAATCTGGGGTATAAAAAATACACTCTGATGACTTTTCGCAGGTAGACCAGAGTACAAGCGTTTCAGTTGGAAAAACTGACTACAAAAATTCATTTAGGATATAAACCCTCAGTTTCTTTTCTGAAAACACATTTAGTTTGAAGTGCAGTGTCATATCCCACAAGGTAGGATACCCTTGGGCTTAAATAACATAAAACACATAATAAAACATGATGCCTTCAGTCAAAATATATTTGTTTTTTTTTTCAGGTAGCTGTGTAGAGAAAGCAGCTAGTTAAGAAAATTATATTTCTATGAATCATATTTGTTCATACCACGAAACAATATAAAAACTAAATTCACCAGGAGCATAAGCAAGCACCATTTCAATGACTTTGATGAAGCCTGTTTAAACCAGTGGTGAAAACACCTTAATTCTGCAGACAATAACCAAACAGAAGTCACTTTTTTGAGTGTGTCTGAAACTGTTCTAATATGAAATCATCACTTTCTGCAGGTTACAGAACACTGGAAACTAACAGGTAAGTCAGCAAGTACAGAGAAAAAGCTTGTAAGAAAAATCTCAAAAAATACATTGTTTATTGATTTTGTCAGCTGGGGTTTGCTTTTTACTAGTTCCTGATGTTAATTTGGAGTGCACTTGTAAATGTCTGTCCTTTGTAAAACCAATAAAGCCTCAGTGTTGCGCTGCCTCCCCACAGCCCAGCTGCAGGTGCAGAGAGGAATCCCTGCCTCTGGTCCTGACCTCCAGGGTGCTCCAGAAACACAAGTGTTTTCCTTTGAACAATGAAAATCCCTTACCTTGTGTTTCCTTTTGGATTTTGTGGAGGGTTTTTCCGCTGCTGGGGTAGGGGACTCTCGAGATGGTCGCCTGTGTTTCACATTTGCCTCTCTGGGTTCACTTTTCACAGACGCGGTCTCAAAAGTTTCCTGTCCGGGTATCCTAGAGAGTAAACTAAGGTCTATTTTCACCCACAGAGATTTGAGCTCTTCGTATTCTCTCAGTGGGGACAGAAGTTCATTTTGTACGATTGGGATAGGAGAGAAGAGCTGCTCCTCCAGGTCGTTGCTGGTCTGGTCAATGGAAGTGTTGCTGCCATTGCTGGTTAAGCTACTTACGCTGAGGATGTTACTGCCAGAGTCCTTCACTTTGACACCACTGCCAGAGCCAGTGCAGGCTGGCAGCACCTTGGCCTGCAAGCTCTCCTCCTGGTCTGTGTTGGAGTCAGAAGTGGATGAATCAGTTTCAATGAACTCCCGGGACTTTGGGACAATTTTGCTGGGGCCTCTGTACTTTTTCTTCTCCGAGGTGAGGCCTGTGCTAGTTCGTGGCTCTTTCCTTGGAGCTGTCTTCCCAACTGCTGCTTTAGTTCGAACCTTTGGCTGCTCGGGGGGTTCCTGTGTGTCTTTTTCTTTGGGAGTGTTGCTGGTATTATTTGGTTTGGGCCAGTTATACTCTTCTACACTGGAAGTCCTTTCTACCTTTTTGGGTTGCTTTTTCCCAGTAGTCCTTTGTGAAGTTGGCTCATTATGAGCTGGTGACTTCTGCTTGGAGCTTTTTGCCTCTGGGGTTTTCTGGGCAACCCGTGGTTTGGCTTTCTCTCGGATGGGACTAAGGATCGCCCGGTCTTTGGAATCGGTCGGGGGCAGGCTGCTGTTGAGCTTCCCTTTGTTTGGCCCTTCAGCCTGCTGGCTGCTCTGGGCCTGGGAGCTGCTCTCGCTGTGAGGCTCATTTTGATTGTTGATGATGGTCTTGTTGTGGGGGTTCACCTTATTTAGCCACTTGTCCAGCTGCCATTTGTTTGTCGAGGGGGGTTCGGGCTGCAGATTGAAGGATGACAAGGAACAAATCTCAGACAGAAGCAGTGCTGTTGCCTTTAAAAGAGAACTTTTTTTTAATGTAGCCTTTTATTTCAGTCAACTAGTGGTGACTGCTAGTTTTATGGGAGTATTTATGGAGTATTTATGGTTAATTAGGCTTCCTTATCTGCTTTACAATGTGGCCCTGGAGAAATTTAATACAACTAAAAAGTTTAGCTAGTCCCCAAAGAGATAGTTTTGTCATGTTGCCTTTCCTTAGTCCCAGCTGAATACTGTGTCAATAAAATCTTCTCTAGCTACTGGCAAAAATCTAAATATTCCTTTAAAGCGAGTCAAATATAGGCCAGAAAGATTCGTCCAAAAGCTAGGATGAGTATGTGGGTCACTTGTGTCAAACGGCAAAGGGAAAAGGAGCCAACAGCGTCAAACAGCACAGAACTCCAGAATGCCCCTAACAGGGAGCGGGGCTTTGCTCCTCTTCACACTCCCCCTCAGGGGAGAGCAGAGAGGGGCCTCACCTCTGGTGTGGCACTGCGGGACTCCTCGTTGCACTCGCTGTCACTGGAGCTGCTCTCGCTGTCGGAGTCGGACTCGGAGCTGCTCTCGGACTCGCTGGAGCTGCCGGAGCCGCCGCTGGAGTGGGCCAAGCCTGTGGCGTGTGCCACTGGCACTGACAGGTTGCTGTGAGGACAAGAGCCTCCCTTAGTGTGCTCCTGGCTGTCTGCAAGCCAGTGAAGCCCATTCACCTCAAGTGTCCTCAGTGTCACCTCCCTGACCTGCAGCGCAGACCCACAGCTCCAGGGGCAACCCAGGGGCTGTGCCACCATGGAGCCACCAGAGGAGCTGGTTAGTGACTCACGGGACACATTGATTATGTTAATACACTACCATCATCATCACCCTCCAGTGAGAAACGCTTCAGTGTCACAAGCCCCAGCTTATTAGGCTGATGATTGCAAAAACTAACAATCACACTTAAATAATTCATTTGTGGAATCACGGTTTCTTCATTTTTTTGCCAGTTCATTTATAATTTATGATCAAAGGAAGGACATCAGGCAACTTATATTGGACAGGACATTTTAAAAATTAATTTTAATGAATACTTTTACACTGCAGTGTACAAAACCTACGTACTTTTGACAAGTCTCCAGGGAGTGCCCGAGAATTTTTTATTTATAGCTTTTTTCCCTCTCATATTTATGATAATGCAGTGAGAAAATAGCATTCATGCTGAAAATAAGCTTCCCTGTGAAATCTATTTTTCTCTGTGTTCAACTGTCCTCCAAGATGTATTTATTAGCAGTGCACTGTGTGTCATTGTTTCTTCTCAGCATTTGTTTCTAATCTGAGAGGTCGGATGACCCCAGCTTTTAGCACTACACAATTCTGCCAGTCTGAGTCTTTATAAACTCATCTTTAATTTCAACTTTTTTGTCAGGGAGATAACCATAAGGTTACATGTCTCTTCAGCTGATCTATACAGGGACTTTTTGATGATTGATTTTAAATTTGTGAAGCTGACAAAGCAAAGTGTTTGAAAATTGACACCATTTGCTAGTACACCTTTATGGATATTCAATACTTCACCTTAATATATCATACACTGTGTGTGTCCCATATTGAGTGATCCAGAGATGCCTACGAGGTATAATACAGCTTTGCCTCTGTTTTTATCTGTTTTTCCATTTTCCTGCAAGAAGGCTTCAACTAAGCTAGGTGCATGATGCTGTTGTACACTACAATGACACAAAGACTTTGATTTCAGAAGGCTGATAGTGACTATTTTATTCTTGGGATGTGTTTCTTTTTTTATACTATTCTACACAGACCAATTTGATTGGTGACAAGAAGACAAACTTCTTTAATCACATTGGTCAGACCAGAGGGACATCAAGAAGTCCCTCCTAGAGAAAAAACGAAAAACCAAATTATAGTTACCAAAACACTTTTCTTGTTTACAGAAAATTCCTTGGGACAGGAATTTCAGAAAACCAAAACATCTTAGGCACAAACCCAGGCTACAGGTAGACGCTTTCCTCCCCTTTCCAAACCAAGTTGCTCTGTGCATTAAGATGCCCTCTAAAAAAAACCACACTAACCAAGAAACTGGAAAAGCCAGAAGAAAAAAATCCCCAAAAATGAAAAGCCAGGACAAACTGATGTGTGACCCTGCCTCTGTTAGAATCTTTACAAGCACTGCCATTGGCTCCTGTGACAATAATAGATGGACTTTAATTTTCTCCTTGCACTGAGCTACTTTCTCTCCCTCCTTGTTGGTAAAACCTATCGCTCGCACGGTGGTTGGTAACAAAACTGTCTCTTTGAGCCTTGCAATGGCCCTGCAGTGCCCATTGACAAAACAGCTTGGTGCTTTAGGGTGCATTAATGAAACAAAATTAGTCACTTGGGTAATTGCTACAGATCACTAACTTTGTTGCTCATTAAGCCCATACACTTTTTTTTTTTTTTTTTTTTTTTTTTTTTTTTTTTTTTTTTTAAATTCTTCCAGCGGCTCCTTACTCAACTGACTCAAGTGGAGATACGTAGAAAATTTCAACTGGATGTAAAAGGCAATTCAAAGAAAAGATGATGAAAACATACAGGCATTTCCAAAAGTATTATGGAAAAATAACCACTGCTGAATTAAAATGGATCTCATATTTTGTATTCAATAAAATTATTTTTGAAAACCATTTGTATTTCTTCCGTTATCCTACCTCAAGAAAGTGTAAGAAAATACATTTTTCATGCATTTTTTTTTTTACAGTAAACAAGGAAACAGAAAAGTGGAGAAAAAGGAAATGTGTTTGTAAGGGTGTTTGCCTTTCTCATCAATATCTTGTAAGCTTTTTATATATCTTATATTTTTTACTTGGAAAACACTAATAGTAGATGAAAACTGAGCTTTCGTATTTCATTGCAAATATTTCCAAGAAGAATAAAATAGAAAACATCACAAGGATTCCCAGACTGAGGAGGCAAACACAGCAATTCCATTCTACAACGCCAGAATGAAGCACCAGTCTTGGAAAAAAGTGTTACTTTTGGAATTATCAGAAGACAGAAGTTTTAAATTAAAAACTTAAAACCTTAACCTAAATCTGAGAGCTTCTCTGGAGTGGTTTGTGCCCAGGCAACCTCCACAGAGAGGGGTGTGTGTGGGGCTGCACACACATCTGTGCACATCTGCCTAAGGACATGCTCTGCTCTCATTAAGACTACTGATGTGAAGAATAACACCTCCTATATTAGATCAAAGGAGGGGAAGGCAGTGCCCCAGCCAGACCTTTCCTGCCTTTAAACACAACCTACCTCTCCTAGCACTCTGTAATTCTAACACTGTGCCTGGGATGCGCTCACAAAATAACAGGAGTTGTTCTGGAGCAGAACTACAACTGTCTGACAAAGAACTCACAGAGCAGGAATAAAACCATGGAAATAGACAGCAGCTCCAACCTGGCCTTATTTCCTTTCTTTCTGCACACCAGCCTCAGAAAAAAACTACCATGTGCCAAACATTACTGAGTAACAGCTCAGCAAGCATGCAGGAACCAGACAGGCTCAAAATAATGTTTTTCATACAAAACACAATGAGGTCATATTTGTCTTTCATCTGGGATAATAAAATTATGCCTTGGCTACACTGGGCTGTTTCATGCTGAAGGCATCACTGCTGATCCTCATTACTAAAGGAGCAGCATTCATTTTCATCATGTACTTTGGGTTGAGAGCAACTGTGTGTGCCCTGCAAAACAATCAGATAAGGCCCAAAATGCCTTTCCTAGCATCTCACCATACTAAAGATAGATCCTGTACATAGCTACAAGCACAATCAACTTCTTACAGTGCAGTTCAGCAGAGAAGAAAAAGGTATACAGACATTTCAAAAACAAACAAAAAAAGCATTAAAAAAGTGCATAAAAATAAATCTTTGCTTCCAATAAAATAAGTTTAGTAGATATTCTGGATTGCTTTTTGTGATATTTTTTCCTTAAATAAAATGCACCTCTTAGTTCAAAAATACTAGTTTTGCACTCTTTCCAGAGATTTCTGCAGATTTAAAGTCCAATCATGTTTTGAAAGATGTTGAGCTAGATTCTGTAATTCAAGCAGCTGTTACACAAATAAACTGGGCTTCCTCACATGGGTTTCAACTACATGAACTAGGGGTTGTGTCTTGAAGAGACTTTCAAAGCAAGCTTTGTTATGTTGCTAAGATCCAGACAAGGAATGCCAGTCCAGACAAGGTTTAAAATGGATTTAAAGCATTTTATCATCAGACACAAGTCCTCAAAGTGACTAAAGGAGGCAGGAAGGACTGATATTTGAAACTATTGAATTTTTATTTCCCAGCAGGAGATGAGCACTCATATTGTTCCTCAGTGTTTGGGTGGACAACGTTTTTACTTCATGTGAACTGAAAAAAAAAATTAATACAAACAATGCTGCACAATGGAACAGAGCATTGTTTGGGTAAATAACACTTAGAAGAAAGCCAGTTCATTATTATCACTTGAGATTGGAGGCCCCTACTGAGACCAGTGACCTGCTGTGCTGGATCTGTGTAAAGACATGATGAGGCACAGTCCTTGGGCCAAAGAGCTTGCAGTGCAAACACACAAAGCAAACAGCAGAGCTATTACAGTCATCCTCATACTCAGTGTGGGCCTGTCACACTCTCTGAGTGCAAGGCCTCTCTGAAGCTAATAGAAACATCAGTTTTGCCCTCCTTTTAAGTTTGTTCTCCTCGTTTTCCAAGCCCTGTGCTCAGCACTGGAGCAGAGTCCTGCAGGGCTCTGCCCTGACCCAGAGCCCCAACCAGGCTGGGAGCCAAGATGTGAAATGACTCAGCAGGGAGAGACCCCCGTGACTCAGGACAGCTGGATCAGAGGCTGCTCACCCCTCTCCTGAGGAGTTCCTCCTGTGCTGGGGAGATGAGAGCCCTGCAGCGGGGAAGGGGACCAGCCCTCTGTCCTTTGCAGAGGTCACCACGATGATGGCTCCAAACCCTCTGTCCCTTGCAGAGGTCACCATGACCACATCCCCAGCTGCCTGCACACTTCTAAGCTGGGACCCTTGCTGACAGAGGAGACCTGAACATCTGGAAGGAAGCTCTTCTGCAGCACCCTCAGCCATCTCCCTTCTTGTGCTTTCACAGCACAAATGTTTCCCCAGCCCCTGATAACCGTGCACAGCATGGCCACAAGGCATGAGATGAGAAATGCCTTGAAGAGGGGACAAACACCAGCACCACCAGCACCCAGAGTATTTTTCAGCTCTTGCTGAGCTCAAACAACTACAGAGCAGCTGAGTTGTGTGGCTGCTGATGGCTCCTGGTGAGGAGCTGCCCTCACCTCATCACACACCAACCATCTTTCTGTCACTGGTACAGGTGATCTGCCCAAATCACCCTGAAGCTTGTCTGCTTTTTAATTCATAGGTTAATTTTCCAAAGCCAATTAAAGCAGACATGGCATTATTATGTGTCTGGATCAAGAACCAAAGGCCCGATATGTGGCTTATACTTTTTTAGTTTTTGTCATCTGGACTATTATACTGTTTTCAACATATAATTTATTCTACTGCTGTTATAAATGATCTTCAAAATTGAATCTGGTAGCTACAACAAAGATAATGTGAAATACTCCAACTCATTAACCTCTAATAAGAAAAATAATAAACTTCTAACCTTGTAAATACAGATGTTAAAAAAAGGTATAGTTCAGACTACAGAAGTAAAACTCATCAAGGAACAAAACTTCCTAACAAGTCCTTTGCTATCTCCCTGAACCTTTCCCCAATTAGATGTGGTCATGTTAATTGCTGTGAGGAGAATTTGGCAAATGGATGGTGCTCTCCAACAATAGACTTATTCATTCTGACCCTTCCTTTTTAGGGTAATGATGAATTGGCCACTTGTTTCACTGCTCTGCTCAGAACCCAAAATGTAAACTTAAGAGAAAGCAGAGGGTTGCTGGGCAGTGGGAAATTGTAGATGGGAACTGACCAGTGAGTCAACAGCACATCCATGTTGGCAACGTATTTCCATTAGAAGCAGCACTCCACAAAGGTTGCTTTACTGCACAAGTCTATATTTAGGGGAAACTCAACCACTGAAATCTGGAAAGGGCAAGGTCTATGCTGGAAAACTGACTACAGACTTGACAGAGTGGTTGATCTTCCTGTTGAGGCACCGGATTGGGACTGAGATGAATTTTGCTTTTTGTCTGAGAAGAAAATACGTCTGCACATCAGTTCCTGCTGAGTAAAAGAGAGGCTGTGTGGCCTATCCTTAATCTGGTTTGTCTACTTAAAATGCAAATTCCTGAGAACAAAGGGGCTGATTGCACAGGGCACTGAAAACTGGGCTCCCAGCTCTGAGCAGGACTTTTGTGCACTCAACCACACTGCAGCATCTACCAGAGCAGACAGCAACACTTGCTCTTATTTGGATACTGTTGTCCCACTCCCTATGCTTTATTTGAAGAGACAGAGGAACAAACCCTCTGGAGCTGATCAGAAGCCATCCCAATCTCTCCTTTGGGAATATTTCTACAGAGAAACTGCAAACCTAATGGTCATTACTTGGAGTTGCTGGACTCACTGAATTCTGCATAAAAAAGGCTGTTTCATTATTCTAGCAGATAATAATAGTGCAGCACCTAGCAGATTAATATTTAGTGTCAGAATTTAATACCATAACTGTTCAATAAGGAAGTTTTATTTCTCTTCTATTCTTACATCATTATCAGGAAGTAATATTCTCTTCTAATTTGAAAGGGAGCTTCCATTTTTTTAAAATAATGAATTGTTCATATTTTTATCTTCAAACTTATATACGCCTGCCATTAGATTGCTTTTTAAAGAAAAGGATTGCTCTGGATGATTTGTTCACTGCCTTTCCATTGGTTAGTATTAAATTATTTAACATCAGGCTGGTGGAATTCAAATCTGAACTTTCAAAGATTGGGTTGACACAGGACTTGAAAACATGTATCAAGGCTTTTAAAATATTAATCAGCACCCAGGTCAATGAAATGAAATAAGGTGTGGAAATTGTTGCTTCAGCTAACATTAGCACGTGTAGTAAGACATCACTTATGATGGCTCTCTCATGTCAAAACACATGGAAAGGGAAAACCTCTCTAATATGTTATTCAGGATGTGGCAGCTGATCTGCCTGTATCAATCCTGAGCACTGTAATGCAAGCAGGAGCTCTGATTTATTTTGAGGGGGAGGGTAATTTACAAGATGTTGTATGTAAAAAGCCACAGTCTCATTTTACTGTGTTCAAAAGTAACTGTTTTAATCAAAGACTGTTTATAACAAGGTTGATAGAGTTACTGAAACAGATTTTTTTCATATACATATAACCCTTTTATACTTCCAGCTTTAAAGACCATAAAAAAGGATAGTAAAGATGAAAGAAATAAAAAGAATGACAGAGCTAACTCCTATGAGCCACAATCTATGTCAAAGCAGAACTAAAGTGATTGACAGCTTGCATTAGTAATGAATAGAGTGGGAAAAAGCTGCCAAGAATCCGTAACAAGGTCAAAGCTTTCCAATAAAGAATTACATTAGCCACAAATCCTAGGTGGAACTGTGTATATACATCTGCAATGTGACTTTAACCACGGCATTGTTTCTACTGCCCTATTCTGTCTCCTTTCCCAGGTTTTATTCCTGGGCTTCAGTAAATTCTGACTCCATCACACCTGTGATAAAGAACAGGTGTAACATGCCAAACTAAGACATTATTAAAAAAAAAAACAAACCACCACAAACAGAAGAGGAGGAATTTTAATGCCACATCTCTAATGGTGCACATAAAAAACTTTCTGAACTATTGGTATGGTAATCACTCTCCTTCCAATATCACAGCGCTGTTATACACACTTTGACGTGGAAGAGAAGGGGATTTTGCATATTAAAAGCAATATTGTATCCATGATTCCTGCATGCATCACTCTGCTCACCTCAGAGTTTAGAAACAATTTTGTGAGCGTGATATTATTCAGGGAATGCAATGTATGTAGGCTTTTTGATGTACAATATTTTAGTGAATAGATTCAAGTGTCAGAGAGCATTATTTGTACTGTGCCCTGATGTGCTGCTGTTTGCCTGGCATCTGGAAGAACAAGAATATTCTCTCTTACTGTGAGACTCCAAAGGGTCTCATTTGATATAAATGGAACCACTTTATTATATCAATATTGCCCTACTGAATCAAGCTAGATATGAAGATTGATACAGAGAAACTTCTTTATTTTCCGCAAAGGAAATCCCGGAGTATTGCATCTCTCAGTGCACTTTGTGAATCTTCTGTGGAAGTGCAGAAGCACACATTCCCCTCCTCTACAGTTCACAATTTCAAGCGAACATAAAATGTTTTTTGAGGAGTCAGTTATTTATACTTTGATTTTATTTACTACAGCAGAAAGTCTAAGTGTGGTTTCGAAAAAAAACCATCCAAAGTGAACCTCTAAAAGCAAAGTGTTGTGTTTCTTCTCATTCATGTATGGCAGAAACTTGGGCACGTTGAGTTCTAAATGAACTACCCTTCTCATCCTAACTCAGTTCGGCTTCAGTTCTAACTGAAAACAGAATCCAGCTTGCAGAGAGAGCCCAGTGGGAAGAGAACTGTGGGCTCGGGGACCAAACCACACTGGTGCAGATGGATCCACACGACACCTCCAACTCCTCAACGGTTCCAGTCTCATCTGTTATCTGAGGAAAGCTAATTTTACTATGCTGAGCAACCAAGCAGTAAGAAAACACTAGAAAGTTGGTGTGGGTTTTTTTTCCATGTAAAACAACCCCCTCTGAGCTTGAAAAGTTGCCAAAAGGCATATCTTGATTTTCCAAAGCTTTATGGCACACACTCAGTCCTTTACACCTGAGCATTGAACAAGTGTCCCAACATGAGCTCATGAAACCATGGGAGGATTTCCTCTCCAGGGGAATCCCTTGGGAGCAGATCAGCAGCACAACCAGTTTCAGACCAGAGCAAAGGGGAGGAACTAGGAACACAAGCCAGAGGAGGAAAAAAAAGCCTGTTGCAGGATGTTAAAGCTTATTTAGAAAAGACCCAAGGTTGCTCCAACTGCAGTTATTGTCAGGAGCACAATGAGTAAAATAAGCAATACAGAAAGGGGCAGAGATAAAAACTGAGTATAATGACAACACATTGGGTAATATTCTACTAAATGAGCTTCAGCTGCTCACAAACTCCATGCATTATGCACTGCAGAAAGCATGAAACAGCAGGATTGGTGCTACAGGCATGGTTGGCCACAGGCATGTACTCAAATGACTAAGGCACAAATAATCCACCTCTGTGGAGATGACTGCTGCACCTTTGTAGAGAGAGACAGCCCTGTGGTTACAGAACCAGCCCCACACTTCAGAATACTGGCTCAATTCCTGTGTGTCCCTGGGATTCAATGGGCAAAATAATTGAATTCCTGGCACTTTCCCTCGTTATTAATACATACAGTATTGTGAGACTCCCAGCATATTTACGTTTGTCAGATTGAATTTGTAATAACAGGGACCACAGAAGTACACAGGCACTCATGAAAACCACAAGTAGACACTTTGTTTCACTGCTACTGCCATAACAGTAAAAAGGAATCATCATTATTAATAATGGGCAATTACTCTGCAATAGTTTTTAAAGAAGTATTCCTAAAGGCACATGATGAATTTATGGCACACCACCAGAGCCTTTCATGGATATAAAGATGCACTTCAGCGCACATGACTTGTTTTTTGAACAAGGAGAAAGCTGTCTAGTAAAATATTAATAAAGCTGAATGCTGAAACATAGGTCTTCCTCACAATTCTTTTTAAAATGGGGTAAAAGGCTCCATTTGGAGTGAAAATCTTAATCTTCTGTTTATTTCTGTTTAATATCATCTCCTTTTAATGCTGCTGATTTTAGACAGTTACATAATACTTTGCTTTATAGACTTAAAAAAGGTATCAAATCTGCTTAGGGTTAAATATCATCTTGAAGGACCTAATGTTAAGAACAGAGCTAAATCGTTAAGCAGCATCCACCTTTAATTATGACATACATAGATATTAAGGAAAAAAGGTGCTTCTCTGAGTGATAAATGGACCTGAAGATCCTTCACAACCATTCACTATAAATCACAAAAGACCATTAATAAACACTCAGAAAAAAAAATGACAGTTGCTACAAGTATCTGCTCTCATAGTTTGCCTAATACTATCACTGTCATGTTTAAATCTTAAATCTTTGACACGAAAACCCTTTAAGTCAAAAAGGCTCATCTATTTTAAACAGAATTTTATATGCTTGTTATTTTGAATGACAGCAAAAGGAAACAGAGAATCTTTAATTCTGCAACCTTATCTGGCTGAGAATCTTTCCTCTCAGCCTTTTACATCAACCCCAAAATAAATGGAAGATCCTGATAGCTTCTGCACTTCCTTGCTGGGATTTGTGGGCAAACAGAGGGAGCTGGGGGTGCTCAGCACCACTCGACTCTGTGGGAGCCAAGTCAAAACACTGCAAACACAGGGACTGCACTGCCTGTGTGCAGGATGAGGACAAGTGTGGAGCCAGCTTTCATTCAGACAGGAAAGAGTAACTGGGACTGCCAGAATTAACACTGGATGCCTTCCTAAAGTGTCACACTGCCTGCTTTCTTAACACAGGCTGAGGAACTGGGATGCCTGGCAGAGGCACTTAACATCTGCCTGGGAGTGGGCAAACACTGTATTCCCCAAGAGGGCTGCAGGGAAAGAGTGACCATAATCCTGAGCATCAAGTGGGTTTTGTCAAGGGAGGGCTGAAAACCACTAAATACGGACAAAATTATTTAGATCTTTAGGATTAGTTATATTATTTTTTTTCTTAAAAACCTTCCACCTAAGATACTTTCTTTCTGGACATTTATGTTCCTGAGCGACCAGAAATGGACTTTTCAACATTACCACCATCCGTTTTCCCCAGACTCAGGATGGGTTATTGTAGCAGCAATGATTTGTTGAAGGACTGCCAACCAGCAAAGGTCAGGAAAACCCAAACCCCTCATGGATACAGATGTAAATAGGCAAAGTTCGATCTCTCTGCACTTTTTATTGTTTTCCACTTGATAAACATTCCTTTAGTAAGGTGCAAATGTCTCCTTCACACATCTGCCTAGACAGCCTCAATCTCTTAATGTTCTAGAGTGGCATGGAGGTTACTGATTACATTAAACTCCTTTGCTTGCTAATGACAAAAATCAGCAGCAAGATGTCACTCTGCCAGCAGGGAAGTGGAGAAGTAGTGACTTATTTTCAGCACTACACTTAAAAATTACCCCACCCTCTCGAATTCTACCTGCAGTATTTGGGATATCACAGGCAATAAAGCTACAGCAATGAAGGACAATGCTCCAAAGTCAGCCTCTGCAGCAGATGGTAACACAAATGGTCCAAGGTTGAGCAAAACCAACTGCTTCAACAGCAAGGTCTGAGGTGAACACCATCAGTGCTTGCACCTCTGAAAATAAGCAGGAGAGACACAGAAACTGGCTGGGCCTAAAAAGCTCACCCTGAATTTTAGATCAGTACTAAGCTGGACCTTGTGCAGTAATAACACTTCTTGGCTGACCCCTCTTATTTTTTTGCAGAGTAAAACCTACAATGCCAGTCAGTAAATTCAGATGATGCCTTCAACATACTGGAGGCAGTTTAGCATCTATTCACTGCTTTGCTTCCTCCTTTGCTTTTTAAGTGAAGCAACATCCCTAAATGTTTTTATGAGTGATCTGTGCAGAGAACTGCTGAGAGAAAACGTAGTGTGGCAGCATGTTCCTCCCACCACAGCCAGGCTGGATTCCTGCACCAACAGACTGTCAATGCGAGTTTGACATGGGCAAAGTTTTGAAGCTGAAAGCTCTACTTGCGAGTTCTGAAGCGGAGAGGCTGTTATTTTTGAGTCTGAATTCATAAAACATCGCTTAACGTCTAGGTTACAGATGGACTCAGGATCCCACACTTGGCTCCTGAGTGTAGATAACTCACACTGCATATCTGGGGTTTGGGTTCAAGCCCATCTTGAATGTTAACTTTAGAAGGAAAGAAATACATGCAAACAGCAGGCAAATTATAAAGGCATTGCCAGCTGTTTTCTTCCCCTTACAAGGCCGTTTCTGAGAGAGCAAAGTGTTTTTTTAAGTATAGGGTGGGATATGGGAGTGATGACAAGCTGGTATCCCTGAGTTCAATGTGAACCTGACATTCTCAAGTTGAGAGTGTCTCTTGTTCCTGACACATGCTTTCCTAAGCCTCTGAGGCTACATTCTTTATTAACTTTGTTGAGAAATGGAACAGTGTGCTCACAGCCCTTTTTTTGGATCTCTCCTTGAGAAATATCTGTGTTCTATCTGTGCTTTAATGACAGCCCACTGCTCATTTTCCAGGAAAATCCATGCCAAAAGTCCGAATAACACTTAACTCACAGGCTGGTATCCACAGAGCTGGCCTTGCAGGTCACGTTCCCAAGTGAGTAATGGACTCATTACATTATCCCTGGTGAGCCTTGCAGGTTGGAATTTTCAGACGAAAGCAAACAAAATCAACTTTTGTTTTGTGATTTGATTATTTTTTAATGCCATAGCTTAGTCATTTTGGTTTATTAATTTGTTGGTCCAACAGTTTTTATGTGCTGCAATTCAGAGTGGGCCTTTCTCTAGTATCATGTTTTATATAGATATGGGAAATGAAATGGAAGTCTGATATAATTACGGTTGTGTGCCATGCAAGACAATAGCGAAAACACGACGACAGCCCAGAAAGCTGCTTAGCAAAATGATCTTAATATACAAGGCAGTGTGAAAATGTAAAAAGAATCTATAATGACAACAAAGATTAGCCATTTGCTCTCTAACCTTATTTACAGAAGCAATCAGAGGTATTCAGGTCGAGTTAATGACCCTGTCTCCAATTAATTCAATTGTCTACAAACAACACTGATGCAGAGGTTGTCTCAGAGTCTGCCACATAGTCTCTGAGGGAATACATAAGACTCCATTAAAAGTGACAATAATAATGCATTTATTACTGTAACACTATTGTATTATAAATAAATTCCTGATGTTAAATTATGCTCCGCACTTTAACAGAAATTCAATTACTGAAATAATAAAAAAGATGGTGTATTTGCCAAGTGCATGGACTATAATTTGGCTGCTTAGTTACCAGCAGTTGGCTGTTTTGCAATTTCTTGTTCATGGAGTATTTCTTTTGAATAAACGCCAGACTTTTTCATACAAATTTCATGAACAAGTTGCAAAATGAAATTTTGAGCTTTTGAATCCAATTATGAAAGACATAACTAAATCTATTATTGAAAAAAAAATATTCTTGAAAGCCCTTCTTGCTGTTGTTCAGCTCTGTGTAGTAATTGAGGTAAGCACAGGTGCTGTTCATTATGGGCCATTGTGCACCATCTGAATTCTGGGAACTGAGGAATTCAGAGGGTTTCAGCTCTGTTTGTGTGAATAACAAACAGGCGTGATTCGGAGGTTGTTTGTACAAGCTTGCACATTGCTCTTCTGGGACTCCTAAGACACCTGCTTACCCTTTTGAAGCCAAAACAGTATCATTTATGTTCTGGCTATTCTTCCTACAGTGATTTTTTTTGCAGAAGCAATGTATTTCCCCACCCCTCTTCCTGCAGACTGCTATCAATGGTGGAAGTAGGAACAAAAGAAAACAAAGGATGAAACCATTATCTAGTAGGGACAAGAAGCCTTAGAGAAGCTCTTTTTGGCTTGATGAGATTCAGGCAGGGAAAACCTTGTGAAAAAAGAACTGCTTCTCACACTTAGCATCATTCCCCCCTCTCAACCAGTTTCCTGTGGTAGGCTGTTAAGCATAAAATAGAATTAATTTTTTTTCTCCTAACACCAATCTGTATTCTCTCTTTGGGGCTTGGCCATGTATTTATCATGCTAATGCCTCTCCCACTGCCTTCAGATGTTTTACAGGGAATACACCAAGAGGTGCAGGCACCTTGCAAATGAAAAACTGCTGACAGTCTTCCTGTTGGATCCCACAGGTGCCTGCAGCCATATGGTAGCGTGTTTGTGGGTCTTGGCTCTTCCAGGATGACAAACTCTCACCTCTGCGTATTTCAAATTGTGCTGTCTCAACTATATATTCCTGGTGACAGTGATTATTTACTCTGCACTTTTATTTGTTGATATATTGCTAGTACTTATCAGCAGAGATGTTATCAAAACATCTGGGGATCTAGTATGTGGAGAGCAGCTGCCAGGCAGCCCAAAGGAAGGAATCATGGAGGGGAAGTTCCTCCAGTCTCACTGTTAAAGGTACTTTTTTTTTTTTTTTTTTTTTTTTTTTTTTTTTTTTTTTTTACCCCCTCCTTATACTGATTGCAGTGCAACTAAAACTGCCTCAGTTCAAGTACTCCTGGGAATATATTGAGCTGTTACGAGATGCTATCAGACTACACTTGCAGAAGTCAGCAGGCACAAGAATTCCTTGAGCACGTCAAAGATCTAGCTATAATTCAACACCTGCAATGTGATTTCTCAAAACTCGCAGCGACCAAAGTTAGATGACTTATTCTCTGAATTAACCTCTGTCACAAGCCATGTACAATTACAGCAGCAGGTCTCAGTGCCACCTGAAGGTCAAGTTAAGACCTGGGAACAGAAAATTATACCATACAACAAACAAAAAATTGAAGGAAGGCAACTGCTTTCCTGAGATTCAGGGAAAAACAAGTCTTCAGGAAAGAAGGCTTGGGATTTCAGTGGGCTGAACACCGCAATAGAAACTGGCTGGCAACACTGGAGAGGACCATATTTACATAGGATAAACCTATAGACTTCTAAAGGAGGTTGAGCTGTGAGGGACAAAGTGGCATCCCATTCACAGTGTCTGAGTTAGTGATGAATGGCAGAATCCTCCTCCAGCCAGGGAACCAGAGGGAATCTGAGCAGAAGCAGATAATTCCTTCCAGAGGTGTGGTCAATTAGCCACACAAGGATAAAGGAAAAGGAATAGAAGTAGGGAAAAAAAAAAAAAAAAAAAAAAAAAAAAAAAAAAAAAAAAAAAAGGAAAGAGAAAGAAAAGGAAGAGGAAGAAGAGGATGAGGAAGAAGTGGATGATGAAGAAGAAGCTGAAGGAAGCTGAGAGCATTCACCAGTCCAAATCCACTTCAGGAACTTGAGGTGAAGGCAATATCATCATAGCAGATGACAGATGGAATTAAGTTCAACAGCAAAACAACATATGCAAGGATGAGAAACAAATGGAGTTTTGTTGGGGAAGGTGGAGACCAAAATTATGTTGGCCTTCAAGCTCCAAGTCTAACATGGAGACAAGCTCCAAGAGCAACCACAAAGCTACAGAGTTTATATACAGGTACTGTTCTTCCCTGGGAGTGTGCCATGTTGTAATACACTGCTGTCAATTATTTGGGGTTTGGGCTGCAGATTGTAAGCAAGCAGTAAACTAAATTCCCAGAAAATGTATCAACTCTGAGACAAATCAACTCTGAGAGTCCAAATCTCTGGGACTAGGTACAGTCCTGATTTTCACTGTGTTTTGTTTGACTTGTATAAACATGGACTCAGTGCAGCCATCCCCACAGCCATTTGCATTCCTGTATTGCAATAAAAGAGACTCAGGAGAAAGACATTTTGTGTGGGTCTTTCTCAGCTTAGTTACTGCTGGTCACATCCTTATCACCATCTTTATGTCAGCATAATTCTGTACAGTTCTTGGTAGATCAGAGCTAGGACCCCTGCATGATGGTGAGGATAAGTTATTTAAATGTGGGATCTAAAATAAGCTTGAGATGCAGAAAGATAATGAGAGGAGGCTGACACTAACAGCAGTACAGGCAGATTATAATTCCTTAAGTGGCAATTTGGCTGGGACACCAGGATTAACAACTTTCACTCAAATTCTTATGAGAAAGCAATGTGGGAGGACCTTTGCTTATACCAAATCTGAAGCAGCAACTCTTACAGCACGGTGGGCTCTAACACAATGTAAGGTCATTGTTCCCAAGGTGGCATGGGGACAGCAGCCCCTTTGTCACTTTGTCACCCCTTACAGAGCACCCCAAGGGTGAGTCTGCCCCAGAAAAACTCAAACCCAGCTCCACACAGCCCCAGAAAAAGGCTGGAGGAGAAGAGCACAGGTGGGCATGGCTGGGGGCCAGCAGAGCATTTAGCTGTCATTATCCCTACAGCAGATTCCCACGTACTGCAAAGCAGCCCTAATGAGGGAATGTTAATTTATATCCACTCACAGGAGTGTAATGGGGCTCAAACACTGACCAATCGGGGCCCTACCAAGCTTTAAAACTTGAATACACTGTGGGATCACAGAAAGTTATAGACACGATAAAGTCTAATAAATCAAATAAAAATGGAGAGCAGCCAAAGTAAGTTCCTGCATGTCAGATATTAAATATGACTAATGTTGTTTGACAGTGTTCCACAGAAGGTGCATTGGAGTCTCACTTCTTCCTTATCATTATCACAGAAAGAGAAAGGTAAAGCACTGCAGGAATATAAATAATTTGAAAAGTCTCATAGACAATATTCTACTGTGCACCTCATTTGCACTTAAAAAAACCTGCCCTACAGACCTTATGTACTTTTAAGATTCATCTGAAAGATACATGAAGAAGTCTTCCAGTCAAAAATGTACATATTTAATGGAATTAGATCTCTAGGCAAGAAAATGTCAGAAGAAAAGGAGAAATATTAAAGTGAATGCAGGGTGCTCCTTTCTAGTGCTTTCCTGCTTTGATAAATATCTTCTGGGATGTCATTTACTAGAAAGTCATGATTTAACAAAAAGAAAAACTGCAGTATAAAATATACTCTCTTTATTGCTGAAGTAAGTTGCTATTTTCATATTTTCCCTCTGTATTCAGCTTTTGTCAGCCAGAGGCCTTGATATTTGCTTTTATATCATCCCCATTGAAAATGCAGTGATTATTGTGAAATATTCAATTGCAGAGCTCTTCTGATTGCATGGCAAGGGGAGATCATAGGAATCTGTACTGCCACAGCCCTTTCTCTGCCTTCCAGCCTCATGCGAGGGCAATCAAACTTTAAAAAAACAAGAAAAAGTAAAAGGCTCTGATTGTAGTGCTCAGTAATCACCCCGGGCCCAACGGGCTTGAAAGAAATCCTCTTTATTCTGTCACATCAGCTCCAGCTGCCGGAGCTGCGCTGCTCACCCTGCACTGCTGGCAAAGCAGAACCACCTGAAAGCTCTGCCCCAAGTGCCACCCTGCAGAGACCCCTGGCCTGATCCTGTCCTGTCAGGGGTACTGCCATCTATTGTAACTTATTTGGAGGGTCTGCACCTCCAGGAGTGATGCAGAAAGTTGTACCACAAGATTGTCCCCCCCAGCAGGACTGGAGAAGTACAAATCTAATTAGCTCTCCTATGGAAAGCATGGCAGAGCTCTTAGAAACTCTCCCCCAGGACAACCTGACAAAAAACAAATTCTCATTAAAATCGGCGTTGCTGCGCGCAAGAAAATTTCAAACTCCCCTCCAAAGTAACACTTTCCTATTGGGAAAAATGGAGGCAAAAATATTTTGAGTTAATTTCATCTGCAATGCAATATTTTGTTTCATTAAAATGACTTAAAATGCTTTATGTAATCAGTTAAGCCCAGAGTGCAGTCCCTGCTGAGAGCTTTAAGCTGGCTGCACACTGTCTGTGAGGGATGTCTTGTGCAGTGCAATGCAAAGCCAGTGGAACTTTTCCATCAATTTAATAAAAGTGTGGTGCTTTCAAGTCTGTCATAATATTTGATTTTGTTGGAGATATTTATGAAAAAGCACTTAATATAGCTGAATTCATACGTTTCTGTGTATTTTCTGTAAAAAGCTGTCCATTTTTCAGACTACACTAGAATTTTCCTCATTCCTATGAATGACCAACAGTTTTTCACACACTTTCCCAAAAAAGACCAAGAAGAATCTGCCCAGAGTTTCTAGGCTCTTCTCTACTTCTAGGTTTTGCAGGATGTCTATACCACACATACATAATAAAACATTTATTCATGTATGAAATCAACAAAATGCCTTATTCCAAATTCCTTTGCACTTCCCACAACAATTTGCCAAATCCCAAATCTGGTGTTTCTTGTTTCTGTACAGATTTTTAGGACATCTTGGCACACAGGCTGGAAAGATCTGAATTGTCTGACCAACACTACAGAGATTACTGGGGAAAAAAAGGCAAGCATGGAAAAATCAGGATTCCTATTTCAAGTCTTGTTTTTAGGCCACTGGGCTAGACTTTTCCAGTTTCCCCTACTTTGTAAATACAGAAGGCTGCTGCAGTAAAATGCAACCAGGGACATCCAGTGTATCTTGTTAAATGCCTGCACACGGTTATGTCCAACTTCTCCCACACGTACATCTACCATTACTGATACTTTGCCACAGATTTATTTCCCACAGCATAGGCAGGACTCACCCTAAAAATGCCCACACCATCTCCTGGAGAGATGTTCTTTCCTTTCTGACCATGCTGATCATTTTGGGTAAGAGATGGTGATCTTTGAAACATCCCTGTCACCATCTGCACCAGCCTGCACTGCAGTGCACTGCAGAGTGCTGTTTGCTGCTCAGAGAAAAATGTTTTCAGGCTATTCACAGCCCACCCAGACGCTTCTGTATCAGTTATAGTCACTTCACATTTTAAAGGCTTTTTTTAAATGCTCAGTAAAGAGCTGCCTTTTGCAAAAGGAGATGTGTGAAGGTCCCGCCGTAGCTGCCTGGGATGTGTTCCATCACATTTCCCTGTTTCCACACAGAACTGAACTACAACTGTTGTTGTGGAGGAGCTGATCCAGCTTGCATTAACTTGACTGGGAGCTGGAGCTGATCCCAAACCATACCCCCAAAGTGTTGCTGCTCTGAAGTACAAAAAAAACGTAATGCAAAACCACCAAACTTCCACAACTTCGTAGGGAAGCATCATACTCTTGTTCCTTTTTTCAGTTTGGCTACACTGGAATATTCACAGCTTTATAAGAAGATGCCTCCAAATCCTTCTGGTGGCTGTAAAGTGGCTGAACTTTGCCTCAAAACATGAGCAACAGATTCATGTCACTGACACAGTCCCTTAGGCCCATTCCTCATTGCCAATGCTGTCTCCTAAAGTCAATGTTAGTACTAAAAAGTTTATTTTGACAGGGAGTCCTAACACTGAATTAGAAATAAACATTTTTTAAAATGTAATAGATATTTCCTTCACTAAACTTAAATTGGTTTGGATTACACCAGCTTGACTCCCATGACTCCTGGCCCTACTCAGAAAGTCTAATACTATGAGCTTAGCTGTGCCAGGAAAACTTTTATTTACATTAAATAAGTAGGATTAAAAATGTCAAAACTTTTCATTGGAGAAATAGCTTGCTTACCCCAAAGTCACACTGTCTTTTCCCCATGTCTTGTACCTCATGGCTTCAGCTGTTAGCCCCTCTTACTATCTTGTCAGCTTTCTCTAGTTTTGCAATGTTTTGGAGCAAAATTCTTTGCTGGGGTAACTCCAAAGAAATTAATAGAGATACACCAGAAATGGTTTTGATTCATGAGGCAAACCCTTAATTGGTGTAAAATGATGCTAACCTAATGAGGTAAATGCATTAGTTGTGTAATGACAGAGCAACTATCAGCAGCAGCTGTGGTCCTTTGCATGCAGCCGGTGGAGAACTTTAAGCGGTCAGGAGAATTTGCTGCTGCTATTGAACACTGAGAACTTCTCTCACATGCTGGTTAGCCCAGCTGCAGCACCGCACTGACCTTCTCCCTGATGTGGCAAACAGAGACCAAGTGCTCTGGCTCCCCACAAAACAGGGCAAAGGATTTTCTAGTGGCATCTAACAATTAAGATTTTTTTTTTTTTTTTTTTTTTTTTTTTTTTTTTTTTTTTTCCCCAGCCTGCAACAAGGGACACTGCTAGAAGTGGTAGTGATGATGCACACCAGCCTCCTGCTCATTAACATTCACTTGGGGAAAGAGATAATTTGCCTTTGTCTTTCTGAGCCATGTTGAGAAATTTATTTCAGTAGCATCAGTCATATAAGATGATAAAAATGTTGCAAATCATGTAAGGGAAAAGAAGCTGCCTTAGCACGATTTGAGTGTGTACGATGAATAAGGTTACTAATTAATTGGCAAAGTGCTATTTGTAATTGTTCCTCTCTGATAAATGGATTAGAACAGATGTTTTAATGTCAATTTTTTTTTCTCATTGCTTCACAAACAAAAATATGCATTAAACTGAAATAAAAAAGTGGTGATGCAGAAAGCAGGCTCTGGCAGATAAATGGAGGGTTACATAAGACCAAAAAAATGCCACACGCACTTCCTGGAACAGAAGTCACCCAAAGAGCCCAATAACTTTCCCAATATGTGCAGTAAATGATGACATGAATGAAATGCATTGTTCATAAATGCAGATTAAATAATGCCTAATCACTTCAAGCACTCACTTAGTGTTGTACAGCCCAGGACTTGAACTGCAGAGGAGTGAACAGCAGCAGCTGAGGGAACCAAAAGCACAACTTTGTGTTCTCCTGATCCCAGGGCAACGCTTGTCCCACTGCTGGAACCTGCCTGCAGAGTCCCAGCACGGCATCCAGGGAATGTGCGTGGAGAACAGACTCTGGCAATGCCACACAGGGACAGGCAGCAAAAACTTGCAGTGCTGCCATCACTGCTGGGCAGTGTCCCAGAGCTGGTGAGCTGTGTGTCCTTGCTGTGGTGGCCATCCAGAAGGGAAGTGAAAAAATGCAGCCACTCCACAGTTTTACTCCATTGTAGAGATGGGAACTATTTAGGACTGACTGATGCCTTGGGAAGGCTGACCTAGAACAGAGCTGGAGAATAAGGTAGATATTTATTAAAAGGCCTTTAAGGATCCACCTTGGGCAGGACAAGAGCCTGGCCAGGGCTGCACAAAAGGTGGACCCAAAATGGTCACAAAATGGACAAAGGGTCATGAGGTCTCACACTCTTATCAGTTTTGGTCCATTTGTATCTTGGGGTTTAATTGTCTAATTCCAGGTCCAAGTTGTGAGGTCCCATCCTTGTTGTTCCTCCCTTCAGCCACCCTTTTTTGTGCTTTTGGGCCTGAGAGTTGTCCTTGGTGTGCAGCAGGAAAAGGATTTGTTTTGTGTCCCTGCTGTGTGCAGAGCTGAGTGACACTGACTGTGAGCTCAGGGTGCACCCCTGGGCACCACAGAACCTGAAATACATGAAAGCTAAAACTTATGGCATCAACACTACTTAAAATACTGCATTCAGAACCTGATCCAGCATAACTGAATAATCTCCTGGATGTCAGAGAGGAGCAGGAGACTGAGGCTGTGGCCCATTCCATCAGCAGCACTGTGGGCAGCATCCCTGGGCAAGAGCCACACCCATGCTCAGCCCTGGCTGTGCTCCCTACCCTGAGCTCTGGGCTCCCCTGAGGTGGCAGCAGTGAGGGAAACAGGAAGGTTTCCACCTTATCCCTGCACCTGCAGTGCCCACAGCTCAGCTCTGTGAGATCTCCCAGCACGGGGTGTCACAAAGGGTAAAGGCATCAGGGCAGGGCCATCTGAGAAGGATCCTGCAGTATCCATCCTTCTAACGGTATTAAAGGAGGCACCATTACTTTTCATTTGTACAAAGTAATCTGATTGAGTGCAACATAGCTAAAATTTCATTTCCTGTATCTTCATTAAAGCAGTGCCACTCTTCAAAGAGAAATGTTAGCAGAAAAACAAACTGAAACTATTTTTATTGCCTAGGTTTTTTTTTAAAAAAAGCAGGAAAAAGGAAGGTAGACTGGCTCCATATTAGCTTCTAATCAACCATGAATCATGAAGACTTTTTAGAAAAATATTAAAGGACTTGCAACTGCAATGTAATTAAGTTTTCTACCTCTGGGGGAATAGATTTGTGTAAGTCTGACCTGAACCATTCTAGATGTCCAGTAGCTCTTACCAAAGGACAAAGATTACACACTAGTTCAAAGGGTGTGTACAAGACATTTGTAGAATTGAATGGGTATAACAAAATTAATTAACTAATTAATTGTGGTTTTTTGTTTTGTGACATACGACTTCCTCCAGAGTGCTCTGCTTCTATTCTCCAGCACTAAAACACAATCACCTTTTAAGAAATAAGTAGTTTTGTGATACAAACATGTTTGAAACAGGGTGGCATGCTCAGGTGGCATTTGCTCACAGAAACATTCCTTTTAATGTTTTCATTAGTGTCCTCACTGTGCATAAAATATGAAAACTTCACTAAAGAAAGGAGACTATAGAAGGCAACCCTCAAAAGATGCTCAGATTATTACTGACAAATGCCACTGGGTGATACCACCTTGCTCAGTAGTAAATGAACTAAAGAAGTGCTAATTGCTTTGAAGTTAATGAAGACAATATTGCCTTTCAATAATTGGTGTTTGTTTAGCTACTATGATTATAGCTATCTCTTTCTTGTTGAGCAATGTAAGATGGCAGAAGTTCCACCTTTTACAAGTTTTAAATCCCTGTAGAATTGACAGAAAAAGCTGTAACCACAAATTGGTTTGCAATTTTCCTCTTTCTTCCCAGCAAGCTCTGTATGGTTATATTATGAACCTTGCTTCAAACAAACTGCTTCTGACTTTTATGATCCTTTTGTGATCTAAATGGCTATCTCATAAGATATTCCACTGCAGCTTCTTTTTCAATTGCTTTTACTGTGAAATGGCATTCTGGAGATTTCTGGGGACCATTTCACACTCTTATGGTATTGATTTGCTAAACCTGATGATAGGTTTATACTTAAGATGCAGTCTAGTATATGAATGAAGTGTAAAGCTTATGAAGAGGAGATTCAGGACTTTCAATAACCCCATTTTCTTGATGGGGTTTGCCTCTCTAAAGAAGGTGAGTGTTTTACCCCAAATTTCTGAAGGCAGGTTGCTATATGGACTGTGTTTCTAATTGTCTTGGAATGTTTCCATTCCACTGAATTATGGTCCCAGAAAAAGTATGGAGAAGATGACTGCCAGTAACTTGTAAATCTTCCCAACATAAGGTCAGAGCAAATACACAAAAGCACATGGGAACCTAAATGGAAAAATATATGTGAGATTGTTCCCAGAGCTCCCACTTGTGAGGATGGCAGAGGATAGATTTACTCCTGGGGGCACTAAAAACCTGACAAGAAAACTAACTTCTTTGGGCTTTGGTGTTGGAGATATGAGCTTTTCCTTAAAAGACTGATCGTTGTAAAATGGTTACAGGCCAAGAAAAAACAGTCTTTGATGGAGTTACTGCATAACAATGAGTCAGAAATGCCTTCATGCACAGAAGGACAATTTTTTATTGGGCCAAACCACAAGCCCATGGCTCTACCTTTACTTTGGCAAATTTTATGAATTTAAGACATGGACCCACGTAACCCAGTCACAGCAAAATAAAACAATCAGGTATTCACAAATGTAGTGAGGAATACCCAGTGAGCAGGGGAGTGTCCCAACAAGAGTTCCAGGATATTTTGTTTAGAAGATGGAGCAAAATCAATGTCTCTCTCTATATATGTGTCAAAATACACCCAAGACAACATGTCTCTTCCAGTTTTCTTCACATGCAAGTGATTTCCATCCTGGCAGGATGGAGCAAAAGTGGGAGAATGAAGGTCTGAGACAGCTTCTGATGTGGAGACATTATTTAGGTCTCTACAGACCTGTAATGTAGCAAATTAGGGAGAGGAGCTGAGAAATTCACAGCAGTGCAGTGTACAGGACAGAGGCAGGGCAGAATACTTTACCCTGTAGCCAAGACACTTGGAACAGTAACCAAAGATCATTTGTAGCACAATTATATGCTTTAAAAAAAATAAAATAATTACGTGGTTCCTTTAAAAAGAGAAGCTGGTAAACACATGCTGGAGTATAGGTGTGTAACAATTCACTACATAGATTATTATTAGATGCATGGCTTTATTCTTGAAATGTGTGGATGCTTTTTGTAGTATGTGCCTGATATGATTGCATATGACTGCTGAGTGAAGTCTAGATGAATTGCTTGCTGATATTAAACAAATGAAAAAATTCCTCTAGCAATATCTGGAATAAGTGAAGATAACACTAGTTAGAGCTGACCAGGGTCAGCTTTTGCTTACATAACAATAATCTTGCATGCTCATTTCTAAGTCTCGCCTAATGTCTGACTTCTTTCTCTCTGCTTCCAGTCACCATTACTTATTTTTTTGCTTTGTTTTTGTATCTCTGCCCCTCAGTGGTGTAGGATCTGCACTAATCTCTTAAATGTCACGTAGACTAGAAATCTGGGATTTTTCTCAATACAATTTTCATGACAAAAAGGTACACATAAAACTAAAGAATTGCCAAGTGCTGTAAGAAACATTGACAGTGGGCAGCATTTAATGAAATTCTTATGTGGTAGGTTAGAAAACAGTCAGAGCTGCAGAGCCTTTAATTGCTGGTGAGGGACTTTGAAATGTATTGCAGGGAGTCATTTGTACATTTCTGTGGCTTGCTAAATGAAAGTTTCACATTGTGCAAAAAAGCTGAAAAGTTCAGACTCTCCAGGATATTCAGACTTCCATAAGAAGTCCTGTAAGGTTTGCAGCCATTTCAAGAGTTTAAAGAATTGATCCATCCTGGTAAACTGTCCATTATAGATCCCATAAATCACCCAAATCATCGTAAGTATTTTATCTCTTTGCTATTATACATCTATATAGCAAGGCACATCTGCCAAGACTACAGCCTAGCTACTGCCACAGTAACTAAACAATAAACGTGAACATTTAAAATACCATGACCAGTCTGGATGGGAGAACAGCTTGCTAAATTAGCAAACAACACCCATGTGAGGAGGTGTAAAAGTATGTTGGAGGATGGGTCAGAATATGAAAAGATCCTGATGAAGTGGAGGTAAGAGCTAAAGAAACCATGTAAAATTCACTGTGCACAAGTACAAGGTACTAGAGTCTATCACAAAAAGTCAACAGAAAAAATACAAGGTAAGGAATGAGCAGTAAGGTACCTTTCTACAGAAAGATCAGATGGTTGTAATGGATTACACACTACACATCAGTCAACAGTATCAGGTGCTTGCAGGAAAGGCAACCACCCTCTTGGCATGAATAAATAGAAAGTGTGGCTTCCAAAATCTTCTAACCAATAGCACAGATATGGCTTAAGCTAAAGAACCTGTTTACCTGGGAAATAAAACTAAATTTTGCCTCCCTGTTTGTAAAACAGAAACAGGTTCTGGTTTTGAGCGGTGCATGAAATCTGCCTCTCTGCAGAGATGGGAACTACTGTCTAGAGCAGGTTTCAGGTCTGTTCTCTGGTGCACCCACAGATGCTGAGGAAGATTTCTGCTGAACAATAATTAGAAATTTTTCTTGTTAGCAGCCAATATTTAATTCTTTGTGTTTCTCTCATTTGCCTTGTTTTATTACAAAACAAAGAGGGGAAAAAAAAAAAGAAAATAAGAGCACACCTGTATGCCTCAATGTCCCATATATCTATCTCACCTTTATTTAATACCCATATCTATATGTCTGACACTGTTTTTGTAACACATCTAAAAACTTCCACCTTACTTATCATCTCAGACCTTTTTTCACCAGATTAAAATTCATACTGCACTTAGATAATTTTTTTTTTTCTTAATTTGTTTTTTCCCCCAACAGTTTTTTTACTGATTTTTCATACAAAGCACCTTGGGCTGTGTGTAGTCAAAGACATCTTTGTCCTGTGCACATGTGAGTTGTGCACTACAGGACTGCTGAAGGCACATTTCAGAACAGGCATTAAGGTACTATATCCCCTGGGTCAGCTGAGAATGAACTAAAAGTAGAGCTGGCAAGAATTATTCTGTGATTTCCTCTGTGAAATATTTCAACATGGTCTTTAACGACTCAACCAAACACTCCCCAAGCAAATTAAGCAGATGACATTATCCTTCCCTCTTGACTTGGTGCCCTTAAACACTGAATGGAGACATTGCCAGGGTCAGATTCCCAGCTCCAGTGGAGATACAGGCACTGAAAATCAGTGCTTGTCAGCAGAGTAAGAATAAATAACACTCTCTCAAGGAGGGACTCAACATCCTGGCTTTGAGAACACCACTTCACAAAGAAGGACACTGTCTGGAACAGCAGGAAGGCAGTCTGGACTACCAACCTGCAAAATTTGTTCCACCAAATTCACATGTGAGAGTCTCTTTTGTCCCAGTGTCTTTGTCTGGAGATGCTGACTGTCCTTATTTTAGGAAATCAGACTCCAATTATGCTTCTTAAAATAACCAAAGACAGAGAATAAAAGCTTTACCTTTCAGATAAAAAAACACTTTATGCAAATACACCAAGAGGAAACTGAAGAATCCAAAATATACAGTGTTAATTTTCTATGGCTATTCCAGATAAACATTAGCAACACACAGGCTACTTCTCAATGCTGGTATCAATATCAAAAGACTGGAAAATCTTAAAACACTGAAAGACCATCTGTGCATGCTAGCAATTGCCAAATTTGCAACTGTGGTTTCTTCCCTGCTAATTCCATATTTTCCTGATAGATTAATGGGCACCATTTATCCAGAATAAATAAATGTGGAAGGCCCGCCTTCCCCCTTCCCTGTACCTCATCATATTACTGATTTCCACCAGATCACTGGGCACATTAATGTAAGCAAGCCTCTCTCTGGATTCAGAAGTTTTCACATTTGGTAGAGAAGAAGTGTTTGGCATTGCCAGTTTCTTAACATTGAAGTTAAAAAGAAATATATTCAGAGAGCTCCAGACTACAATCAACAGAGATAAAGTGCAGCTGAAGGATTTTTGTTTCCTTTCCCTGACTGAAATGTAACCCATGTGCAAGAAAGCATAGATATTTTACACACACAACTACTCCTGTTTCACCATGTGCATTTATCTTATTTCTTTTGAGAGGCATGTCAGACACACATATTTAGACTCCTAGCTTGCTAATTTATGCCAGCTAGTGTAAAATTATAGGGTAAGGAATAAAGTTGCAGAATCAAACCTTTATATGTGCTTTGAAGGAAAATTTTCTACTATATACAGTCAGACTTCCACAATCCACAATTTGCTAATCTTTCCACTTAGCAATTTGCATTCCTGTGTGCAGGCACATGCATTCACAAACATACATCCTTCACACAAGAGAATGGGATTTCAATGAGCTCTCACATTATTCAGATTACACTGATTCCTAGAAAATATATTACTGTAGCTGTGCCTCCGTTTATCTAACAGCGTGTTTAATCTACAAAAAGTCTAACTACATATATCTAACACATTATCTGTCACTTGGATGATCTCATTGTGTGTTCATGGGGTGATAATTGCAAATTTGGAATGCAAATAGTATATAACCTTGTTAAATACATTTCTTCAAGAGGAAGAGATATGCCTTTGCTGTGTGTTTGCTGTCCTCACTCACTGTAGCTCCAGGTTTTGCTAAGAGGTATAAGTTGATAAAGCCTGTTGGTGCATTTGCTGACATATCTTATCCTGAATGACATTATCATGACATATTACAGCTAAAAAAAAATAAATTGCTAAGGACTGAGCATCCCATTGGCAAGACAGGAGCTTGCCACATGCCAAGGGAAGCATGCACTCCACAGATTTGTGGGAGCAAGGCAAAGCACTGCTGCTGTGCAAGCTCTGACAGAGATGTCTGTTGAAGTTCTCTGCTGCTTTTGTAATGGTCTCTGTCGTCTCTCCTTCCTTGTAAATACATATTAGTTTAAAAACAAAGCCTGGGAAATCCTCCAAGTGAGGAGCCACACAAGCTCCCTAATCCTAACAGACAGAAAAGGAAGGTAGAGCAGTGCAGGGTCTCCTTCAGCCCAAAGAATTAGCAGATGAAGCACTTTTGGTTTTATTTCCTACTAAGCAGTATTCCACTACTCGCTACACCATTGTTTCTAATATGCTAAATTAGCAAGATGAAGGTTAAATTAACCTAAAAGAAATTACTAATATAACCAAGGAAAAAAAATCTAATCTCCTTCTCTCCAAGATGCTTTTCTCTACCTTATTTATTTTTCTAAAAACAGATGCAAAAAGCAGCAGTCTCATACTTTCTAAATAGCTTTCAAAAGCCTGGACTTCCCTGGAAACCTTTTTGGGTTTTGTTCCATTGCTTGAAACACTCCATGCTAGATTTACTTGCTATCTGCTTAATTTTTGCATATCTAAAATCATCTTTTTTTGAGGCAGTTTCTATACACTTACATCAGCGTAATGAGCAAAGTCAATCACATATATCCATAAATTAATGAGAATTTGAAATAGAAACCTTAATTATTGCTTAAGTAATAAACTCTGATATTAGTTAAGTGAAAACTTAATGGGGCTTAGTGGGACTTAAGGAGATGATGAAGTATTTTTAAAACAGGGTTATTTCCTGTTTATGGCTTTTACAGCCCTGACTGGGTCTAAAGTGACAAGCACCAAGCTGTAACATTCAAGAAGAAATAATATATTCACAGCCTCAGAAACACTGACTGCACCTTCTTGTTCATGCACACAGTGGCAATGTCATCATTTTGAAGGGAACTGGTTATTCAGTTAAACAAATACATCAAGAACTAGGAAGAAGAAGAAGAAAAATCCAACAATCCAGAAGGCAGTTTAAAAAAAAATAAATCTGTCAAAAAAAAATGGAAGTTCTCAGTTATAGCTTATCCAAGATTTTATGGAGGGAAGAAATCTTGACTCCTTTGAGCTAATACTGTTTACAGTTGCTGCAATGAAAATTCTAATTTTGTGCTCTAATGAACACAAAACGATCCATAGTCAACCTTGGCAAAACTTATAATGACTGTGTAATTGAAGTGACTTTGTCACATTAAAAAAAAAAAATAAAAAATCACAAAACTGCAGGAAACTGCCAAGAAATAAAACTCTGGGATGGGCAGTGTGGGGTATGTGACACAGGCAGCCGTATCATCTTTGCTGCTTGCTACACGCTGGGATTATAAAGCTGTGAGGTTTTTGTCTGCAGTTGCTCTTCTTACAGCATATTGAGACTAATTGTGAATTACAGCAAGTGCTCTGAGGTGAATGTGTGACCCGGAATTTTCTTTTTAAAGACAGTGCTTGTGCTGTTACACTCTCTGGCACAATCCACGTGCATGGAACATGCTATATGGAAAGCTGGATTTTCTAAGGAAAGTGAATCTCTATGTACAGGTTGTGTGTGACACTGTTGGACCCTGAAAGAATTCCTCCATATTGTAAATTCACAGAGAAAGGTCAACAAAGAGAGAATGGCATTGGCCCATTAGGGAGGATACAGCTTCAAGCTCTGGAATGGGAAGACCATTCTCCAAGACACCAGATTTCTGCAGAAATATCCCTGGCAGAAAAGGCAAACACTTGTCTTGCAGGCTTGTGCTCATCATGATGCATGGGCTTTCTACTCTGACCTTCTCCCCACCCTTCCCCATACCCTGACCTCCAGCAGGCCCATGCCTTCATCCTGCAGTGGGCAAAGCCTTTGGCTCCCTCCCTCTGCCTGCAAGGACATCTCTCCACAGCCCAGGGATGGGCCAGAGCTGATGGATAGAAGGTAAGGACAAGGAAAATAGAAGTTCCATGTTTGTATTTAACAGATGCCAAGCTGAAATACAGAGGGATCAATTAATATTTGAAGTCCAAATTCTCCTCTAATCCAACTCCACTTACACAGAATTTGTCTTTAAATATCATAGTTTTGATTTCAAATACAACTGACTAACTATTTTCTATTTATTTATCACAACAATGACTTCACACACCTGGGTAAATCATGTGAAGCATTCATTCTAAGACCATCCCCACACGCAGTACACTAAAGCCTTGTTTTTGAGTTTTCCTGAATGTTCTGGGGATTGGGCACCAAAGCATCTTCAGGAGAAATAAATAAAAAAATCCCTTCCCATTTTCACTGTGGTAGGAATTTTCCCAGAGATCAGTATTTCAGAAGACTTTTTACAGCCCTCTTTCACTTGAAGGACAAATTGATTCGACATGAAGCTCCATTACGAAGAAACTGTTACATGTGATGACACTGGTTATTGAAAATTGAAATGAAGTGAGAGGAAGCTAACACCAACTTGTATGAAATTCTGCTGTCTTTGAATGACACAAGGAAGTCAATATATCTAATCATCAAAGTGAAGCCCATTGGGAACCAAACTACAGTTGTATTGCAGGAGGTTGCTACTTGATTGCTAGACCCAAAAGTGCTAAGCCATATGCCACTTATTTCTGTGTCTAAATAGCTTACTGTGATTGATACTGAGAGTGGCTCTCCTCTTCAGAGCAAAACAATCATGAAAACAACAGGAATTAGGGGACAGTGGACACAGATTATTTCTTACAATCCTAATTTTCAACCCTGTCGCTTCCCTGAGCTTAATGTAATTTATTCTTTAATGAATTCTAGCACATGCTCTGTATTTTCCCCAGCTTTTGCACAGCCCTTAGTGTGCAAGCTGCACCCAGTATTTTTTTCTCTTCTGCTGTTGGTGTGAGGCCAGACGAGCCCGATTATGAGGCTTCACTGTTGGCCTTGAGTGCAAAAAAATTCCCCTTCTTTAGAAAGATATTTTTTCCACCGTCCTTGTGCCAATCCCCTTGATTTTTCTTCCTGGGTAATCTGTCTCTCTGAATCAGCCTTTTCTCCTGCAGCCTCCCCACGCTCAAAGTCGCTGCAAGGTCAGCGGCGGGCCCCGCTCCACGTGTCCCTGCTCCCAGCTGGAGGCAAAATGTGTGTTTACAATATGCTCACTTTCCACTTGACGAGGCCTGGGAGCCTCTGCACAGAGCTGAACATGGGCAGAGAGCGTGGTGCTGTCACGACATGGCCCTGCTGCAGGGACAGGGCTGTGGGCAGGGCTGCTGGGGGCTGCAGTGATGCTCCTGTTGCAGTGTGACCTCAGGGCTGCAATGCTGCTCTCATTGCAGTGTGACCTCAGGGCTGCTGCAGGTGCATCAGCTCCCATTGCAGCTGATCTCAGGGCTGCTGCAGAGCTGCAATGCTGCTCCTATTGCAATGTGATCTCAGGGGTGCAATGCTGCTCCCACTGCAGTGTGATCTCAGGGCTCCAATGGTGCTCCACTGCAGGGTGATCATCTCAGGGCTGCTGCAGGAGCATCAGCTCCCATTGCAGTGTGATCCCAACTCAGCCTCCACACAGAACACAACACAGAAATCAGCCCTGCTCCAACTATGCAAATCTCTTCTTTCATCCATGATCTCTTCTAGTCACACAATGTTACAGCAAAGCTCTCTGAAGTTAGAGGAATATCTGCAGCTTCCCTGCCACTATTGATAAAAATGTTTAATACTCTTGTTAGGAGGCGCAATTTGATTACTGAACTGTTATCCAACAAATCCTGAAAACAATTCAAAGTAAATTTCCCTAATATGTCTATTTTTCTATCCTGCCAGAAGGGTTGCTAATGAATTTGCTGCTTGAATGCACAGACAGATTGGGAACTATAACTGTGCTGGCCTGGGCAACATGGCACTGGCACCAAAAACCTATTTGTACCCATGCAAAGTTCTCTCTAGAGTATGTCTTTCATCCAGAGGTGATTTTCCAATAAAATCAGCCTCGATTATTGCAAGTGCAGGAGCAATCCCTGAGGGAGTATATCAGGCAATTCAATACTAGGAAATGTTGTACTAGGCAAAATTAACCTTGTAGCAGTGTTATTTCCTGAAACATTATCTAGCTTTGCCTTTCTTTCGTATTCATTGATCATAAATGACTGGAAAATTTTTCCTACTTCTTTCACTTAGAACAAGATGATTATTTTTTGTAGTTGTATTAAAAAGTAAATGCTTAGAAGACACCTGTTTTCCTTTTATTTCACTTACTGTCAAAGTAAAGGACCTTTTGCTGTACAGCACCATGATTTTTGGAGCATTTAAAACATGATAACAAGGAGGGCCACATTTACTCAGCCCTATTTTCTTGATCATACTAAACAGAGGAACCCTACTAGATATATAACCACAAGGCCACAAGACAGAAAGGAAAGGAAATTTCATTATCCCCCTTGCACACCAAGGAGAAATGCCAGTGAAATTTGTGGAGTTTTGCAGTCCAAAGGACAGCAGACAAAGGCCCACAGCCGGGGAAATACAAATTTCAGAGACAGAGGTTCAGTGAAATCCCACTGCATTGTAGCTTCATCCACTGCCTCTTACCAAGCTCTCCAAGGCAGGGATTTTCCATCTGGAGAGTGTCTAGAACATGCTTGAATCTAACTAAACCATATAGTCTTATACATACACCAACGGTAACAGTTTTGCTCTGGTTATATATCTTCCAGCAACACAAAAATGATGATGTAGGACTGAAATTCAGGGGTATGAGAATGCTGGTTCTATGCTGGATGCAGCCAGCTGTACTGAAACCAGCAGCACAGGTTCTCCCAGTTATATCAGGATTAGGATTTTCCTTCTGTTTTCCTAGAATTTGTTGATTGGTTACAACACTGGAAGCACATTTTTAAAGCATTTATATGAAAAAGATCACAGGTAGTTAGAAAATAGCTGTTATTTGATGCAACACCCAAAGCAAACTCTCTGAATAATGGTTTGAATAAGTGCTAAGTAATTTAAAATTAAAAATAAGATCCAGGAAGACAAATATAAAATCTAAAATGATTGAAACCACAGGATGACTGAGGAGGAACAAATGGGTGCTTCTTTGATCAACAGCAGATACACGCTAAAACTGGAAAAAAAATATTGACATTAACTAACTTTTTTGCCCATCAAAAAGAGTCAGGCAAAATAAGGTTTTGTTTGGCTCTAACTTTCATTTTTTCACTACTTTTAAAAGTGGACCTAAATTTAATCTTGACAAGTCGCATCACAATGAAGGTGCAAAAATGTTTTGAAAAACAACAAAAGCGACCCAGTTAAAATTAATATACTTTTTTTTTTTTTTCCTCCCCATCAGCTGCAAGACTCCTGACGAACTTTATAGAAATCCTTGATTGGACTGGCATATATATATCTGTGTGAATACAAGGATGCAAATAAAAGGATTCTCCAGGTGTCTGGAGTTCTGTGATGGCACTGAGCACCTCGGCAGTGTGCTCAGTACTGTCACTGTAGGACACAAAAGAAAGACTCCAAGTATTTCAGAAGGCAAAGAGAATAGAAAAAAGGCTTTATTTTTTAATTCTTACTACCTTTTATAAGGTGTTCCCATACAGACTGAACATGGTTGGTGAATAGGAACGACACCTCTCTGATCCCATTGGTTAAACCAGAGAAACAGCAAAACACCACCTGGAGAAAGATTGTTTGGAGAAAGGAGAGTTGTTTGCCAAGATTGTTTGGAGAAGAAGCTTTCTTGGGAATTTTTTCCTTGGGAAGAAGTTAGCAGGTGCCAGCAGGCTGAAATCTCTCAGACCCAGAAATCTCAGGCCCACACTCATTACTGATGGTGTACATTCAGATCAGTAAGAGATGAGATGAATGAGCTCTCAGGGTCTGCCCATCTCATCGTCCTGTCAGCAAACCCTGTGCACCACTCAGGCCATGTGGTGGTTTAACCATCTCCTATAAATTATGCAATCAAATCAGAAGTGTTTCACTATAAAAGTGCCCATTTGAAAAACCTGTGCTCTCTCCAGGTACCTGTAGTGGTGGTAGCTGAAAAATCTTAATAAAGCACTACCTGTTCTATATTTCAGGATTTAGCCAATGTGACTCATTTGTACAGTTTTAAGTCCAAACAAACTGCTAGTCAACTAAATTATAACTTATTACCACAGGCTACAGACTTTTAATACATTCTGTGGTTGGAACAGGACTGATTTACTGCTTTGGGCCCTGCCAGTAGTTATCATGCATCATTTCCCTAGAAATAAAAATAGCCCTACTGTGGTTATCCTTTGGACTGATAAAAATTTATCTAACAAGATGTGTCAGAGGAACAAATTCAGAAAATAAAGGTAAAATATTAAATAGACTTATTATTTTATGTCTAAAGTACTACATCTTCTGGCTGCTGTGATGACTTTGGAATAAAGCAAATGGTACTGCAAAAAGGAAAAAAGATCTAAAGGAGCAATTGAGCTCTGATAAAACCACATGGGGATAGCTGAATTGTCAGAGCTTTGCAAGAGTCAAAATTTACATAAAAATCAGTATTTAGGGATTAATGCAATATCATCAAAAAAGATTTAATATGTGCGTTTCTTTGCAAACAGTTTAAAAGCAGGAGTTCTGTAATCCATTTCCAACGCTAACCTTTAACTTCTGAGAGTAAAGTAATCCTTTGCAACATTTTCTAGAGTTCACATTCTGCTGAGGAAAAATGCAGCCCCTCAATAAAGCTCACTGGAGCCCAGCAGCAGCCTGTGCCTCTGGGCTCCACAGTGACACTGCAGCTGCTGACCCTGCTGTGGGTCTGCACAGACCCCACCACGGGGCCCAGCTGCCACAGCCTGGGGCATTTCGGGGATTTTGTGAAATTTTGGAGGGGCTTTTATTGCAATTGGTGCAATAAACCAACCCCATTCTGTGCAGTCACTGACCAATTCTAACTGCACCTGTGAGGATGCTTAAGTGGATGGACTAGGAGGATCAGGGGCCAAAGAACATTGTCTAAAATTGCCTGTAAGCAGGCTTTTTCCTGGATTTCTGCTGGGGATTTGAGTGGTTTTGCATGCTGGACTTAAAGTATTAAAGCATAAATATGAATGGATTTCTTTGAGAAATGAATATGGGCAGGCAGTTTAGGCACTACGCTATAATGGATTTTTAGAACTAATTGAATTGGTGCTGTCTGCTTTAGTAGTTTGCCAGAAATAGTCTGAAGAGAAATGTCAGGAAGGAAGGTTTAGAATCAGAGATAAACAGGTGGCATGTGGAAATTGCTTGGGAGTTTTACCAAGAATGAGTTATAGTAGGTTTGGGGTTTTTGTTTCTTTAGAAGTGGTTTAAGTCCTTTAGCAAATGTCCTGTACATACAGACAAATGTCCATAGGTACCTACGGTCCACAGGTGCTTATGTATCCATGATGTACATATATATATATATATATATATATATATATACAGAGAACCATGGAATGGTTTGGAAAGGATCTTATAAAGGTCATCTGGCCCAATCCCCCTGCATGAGCAGGGACATCTTCAACTAGATCAGAACCCTGTGCAACCTGGCCTTGGATGTTTCCAGGGAAGAGGGAACCACCACCTCTGTGGGCAACCCGTGTCAGTATTTAAAAACTTTTTCCTTATATGGAATTTAAACTGCCCCTCTTTCACATCCATGTATGTGGCCATCCTCCCACACAATTATCCATGAATGGGAGGCTTTTTCAATCCTGTCATGACACACTTTTTCCATCCCTTTTTAAACCCAGGCCAGGAGATACCCTGCAGTGGAAGAGCTGCATGTGTACCAACAGCATGCTGCCTCTTCCCTCCTTCTATTGGGTACAAAGGCCTGATTTGGCTGGTCAAAAACAAAACAGCTTTCAGAGCCAGCCCACTGGCCTGCATTTTATCCAGGATCTGGATTTTTGTGGGAGCAGGAGATCTGTTTGTGGTTGCTGCTATTGCTGCATACATTAACTGACCCTCGGAGCCTGACCTGCTCGCCCTCCTGCTTAGTGAGTCAATAAGAAAATCCTTTGGCTCTGCATGACTTGTTCAGACCTCAGACCTTCCATGCAGAGTAAGGTCTAGCCAGGGAGGCAAAAAACAAGGTGCCACTCCAGCTGGTAAAACAAAGATATTTTTAAAGTGCAGTCAGGAGAAACAGGCACTCCTATCCCATGTATAATCAAGGATGAAAAGGCCACGAAAAATACCACTGCGCTTTGCAAATGAGAGGTCAATTGAAATGTCAAGATATCAAATGTTAATGGATTGCATTTCCAATGATGGTTGGGACAGAAAACCATACCCAAGTCAAGTCAGATGCCCTTCAGAGGAGAAGATGAATTTTATGGCAGGAAAAGACAATAAACACCAGAAATCTTGCTGGTTAACAAACCTGTGGCTGAGGGAAAACAAATATATTTTGAAAATATAAAAAAGCAGCGGGATTTTAAGACAAGCTATAATCTCAAAACATGTATCTGGAAGTCGTTAAAACTACAGCAAATTTAAGCATATGCAGGTGTTTGGGGAAAATGCCATTACTTTCTACTGAAGATTTTAAAAGGCACTATAAAAGAAGGAAGTATAAAGGACACTCAAGGAAGGCAATGTTTTCTTCCCTGAAGCAAGAAGTCGCTTCCAATATTTTCACAATTCTACAGAATTTCATGGACTGCATGACTACACTCCTAATAGCATTCGTTTTCCATTAAAAAAAAAATCTAATTTCTTTCTTACAAACCCCTTGTACTTCAGAGTGTTGGGTGACATCAAATTTTGACCACATCTTTCTTTTATCTGCCCACATTTTCCTAAGGAATCCATCTGACCATTTCCACAAATGACTGAAATCTGAGACATTTGTTTAGAGTGACATTATATCCAGTCCTGAGTCAGAAGGGCATTGCCATGCAAATAACTTATCTCTTTGTATGAAAAACCTGAAAATAACATGTTTATCTTCCTAACACTGTCTCTGCCCAGCACAGCAGAGTCTTCCTTTCCAATTGCAGAGCTAATCCACGTTATCAGTGGATCTGGAGTAGGAGGGCTCCTTGGTTGATACAACAGAGGCATGTAATATCAGGAATGAAGAACAGTGACTAATCATTTGCTCTTTTCTGAAAGAATAACTTACTTGAGTGGATTCCAGTGAAAACATGAGGAAAAGGGTTTAAAATAAACAAGAGACTGTTTTTCCCCACCCTATGGTGCTCAGTGCCACACAACGTTGTGGGGACAGGAGGCATGAACTGATTTCAGGAAAGACTTTGCATGGAGAGCAAGTCCATTGGTGCCTCCTGAACACAGCATGTGTGTTTCTGCAAGTGCAAAATGCTGTGTGCAGGAATGTGGGAGGATACTCCCCATGGAGGATGTCTCCATAATTGCTGTTCTTTGCCCCCCACCCTCTGCTGCTGGCAGAGACAAAGCACTGGGCTGGTTGACTTCCAGTCCCCATTAATGTAGAGGCTGCCAAGCCAATTGCATTTCCATTTGAGAGTGAGGACTGCCCTGGATATGGGGGGATCCTGCACCTCAACCCACTTCAGGAAAAGTTATGCGATCCAAGTCAACATGAATATGACTCCTCTAAGTTTTATGCTGATGTGAGCTCCCATTGTCTACACAAGTTTGGAAAGAAATCTGGGTTTCAGGACAAAGCTGTTGTGGGGTTTTAATGACATCACTGTTTTCCCCCTCCTGCATCAAATAACAGGGTATATAAAAGATTAATTCTTCTGGATGTGCCTTAATTCAAAACCACCTCTCACGTAGCAGCTCTTTAGAAATCATAAACCCTCCACAGGGTGAAATGGTTTAAGTCATGTTACCTTGTTCAGATGCAGGGATAGGAACAGCTTGATAAGGACCAGCCAGTAAATAAGCATGTGAGACCTTACATCCAGGAAATCCCTTTTGTACCACAGACTGTCAGTGTAAACATGGATAAAACCAATGGGAGAAAGCAAGTGCTCCTTACATAACAAGGTCAGGAGAGCATGAATCAGTTAAATGTAATGGATTCAGCAGTTATGGGGTCCATCATGGTGTCATACACCAACAGAAAAAGGGTCTTATGCTTTTGGAAAAGCTAACTACACTATTTTCACAAAAAAAGAAAAAAAAAAGAAAGAAAGAAATCAGTTCTGCATATACAGAGATTTCTTAGCCATCTTCTGGGGGGTTATTTATAGCAATATTATGTCAGATGATGCTACCAATACATAAAGATGAGTCCTGAGGATGCCTTGTGCCTCCCAGCACTACAAGCAGTACAGAACTGAAGCCAAGCCTTCTTCCTGAAGGAGCCAAGTGTCCCTGCATCTACTTGGACCATCAGAAAGCTCCCACAAGATGGTCTGAGCACCAATACACACTTGGACATTGAGAAACCAGCTGGCTTGGCTGCCTTACTGAACTGCAAAAAGAAAACTTCCTCATTTCCCCCCCTTTCCTTGTATTTCTGCCTTATTTAATGCTGGAAGGATTCAAGAGAACATAAAAGAACAGTAAACTTCCTACCAAACATTACACCAGCAACATTAATGAACTGAGCAGTGAAAAGTAAATAGACCATTTCTGTAGAAATCTTCATCATGCTCCTAAACTAATACATTAAATGGTGGTACTATTGGCTCTGTCTGAGGATTTTATATATCCTACAGTCTTTAAAAGGGAGTAATTTCTGCTTCCAGTTTTGGAACACAAGAACTATGTCAGCATAAGGTAAAAACAAGGAAATTTTTTATGCTAATGACAACTGTGAATATTTTATATATATATTTATATATGTAAAAAAAATATATATTATAGCAGATGTCAAATGCAGTTAGATTCAACTCTACTTATTAGTGCATGGCTTTTAGCCAAAAGCAATTCACATTTGCAGAAGTGTACTATCACATATGTCTTAATAATAAAAATGTGTTTTTAAAAATGTATGTGATAAGTCACATATGGTAGAAGGAATCTGTACAGCTTTCAGCCCTTATGACAATGGGAGCTACTAACTTTATTTTGCATAGCTGAAGAACATTAAAATTCAAGTGAAATTCTCCTTGACATTTGAGAGCTACGAAAGCAGCAACTAAAAGCTGGCCAAGCCTGAGCTGTACTAAGTGTGGCTCTGACACTTGCATAAATGCAATCCATGGCTACAGTTGCTGTCTTAAAGACATTATTCCTCCTTTTGCCCTGAGAGCTTCAGCATACAATCATAATTGTATACAGGTACCTTAAACAGTTCCATGTTGCTGAATAGAACTAGGCAGATTTTTCAGCTGTTTTGTTATGCATAGTGTAATTAATATGTATAATGGATCCCCCAGGGTACTAATTGAAGCTGCCACCATGAACATAGTCAAGGAGAAGTTAAACAACCAGTTGGGGGAAATGTGACAGGGTGAAATACACACATGTAGGTGGAAAGAGTGAGACTGTCCATCTGGCTTTCTTCCATCTCAAAGTGTTATCTTTACTCAAGTTCTATTAAAAATTACTTCACCTAAATCACCCTTTCCCCCAACTCCCAAATCTTTCTGGTGGATTAATTTGGCATCAGTGGCACATATATGCTGTTTAATAACTGCAGTGCTCAATGTCTCTGTTATAAGTGGGAAGACGCAATTCAATTGAGTCATTCTTGAGAATTTGACTCAAAATATATAGAAAAGTGTATGAATGATAAATTATTATTTTGGAGCTGTTCCCCAGGAATTTCATCACCTTGCAACTCCTGGATCCTGCATAATGTGAGGTGAAAACACAGCTCATTTCACTCTCTATTAAACAACCACCAGCTAACAATGACTTTAATTTGGCTTGCACTGAATTTGAACCAGCCCTATAGGCAGGAAAGGTCCCTTGTCTTATTACAAGTTTCACATGCTATCAGGTCCCTGCTGGATCCTATTCCTAATTTTTATCAGGCTGAATGAAACATAAAGAAAGAGTGATTTATGGTCATCTGACATATCACCTAATCACTCCAACATTTCATACACATTTTCTGTTCACTTTATAAGGTGTAAATGACTACACAGGATGGAATCCAAGTGACAAATAGAATGGTACTCTTCTGTTATGTGTGCTAGAACACAATGATTGGGGAGTCCTGTCAGTGCATGTTCTTACAAACACAAACCCACTCCAGTCTGAAAGTCAGCACGGTCAGTGTTATATGTGTGTATTATAAAATTGGCTTTTCGCAAGATGTATGCTATATGATTAATAACATAGTAAGGATATAGGATATAAGTTTATTTCTGCTATTGGTAAGACTAGATATAAAGGGAGTAGTTGATGTAGCAGCTGCTTAAACTGTCTGTTTGGTTGGGATAACATCCAGTGAACATGTAAAGAAGACTCTGCTACTGATAACACCAACTATCAGCATCTACCACCCGCAGAAGGCACGGACCAAGGCCCAAGCTGGACACGATAAAGAGGACACAGCCACGAAACACGCATGCTCTAAAAAGGCGGACCCAAGGAGGGACCATGCAAAACGGTTCCTGGAATATGGAAACTAGTTTATGGAATTTTATGAATATTCATATATCGATATAACGAAAAGGGTATTTAACGAGTATCCCTGAGAAGGCAAGGTGTGGACTTGGCTGAATGCCAAGTCACCCGGCCGGCCGTTTTTGGTTTTTTCTTATCTCCTAATTGTCTTAATTATTTTATTAAACATATTCCTTAAAATTTACTAAAAACTGAACCTCGTTTTTCACAGTCAGCAAATTATTATAAAAATAAGAACTCTGTCTGTAATAGGAATATTATGGGACGTGGTTAAACTGCTATGATAACCTACTGAAGTTAAAATATGTGTTTTTATTGGTACGTAATAGCCCATTAGGAGTGGAGTATTCATTATTTAAACAGAGTAACTGATGCTGTTAGCTTTTACTGAAAATGCCTTTTCTCAGAGAGACAGGACATCTATACAGCAACTTTCTTAATTCAGTGATATATGGTTGAGTGTTGCTGCTAGTGCCCTAAGATTTAAGAACTTATCATAAAATGCCCTTGAAATTGCTCCCTGGTAGCTTGCTCATCCTTCACAAAGCCCTGCTGCAGAGAGCAGAAACAGGCATGTGTGTATGGTGTGAGAGAGGCACACGCACAGAGGGAGAAAGAGCTCTTAATCAACAGGATGGCAAAGCCTTGATACATAGGTGCAAAATATTCCCATGTGTCTAGAAATTATTTGGCACGTTCCCAGTTATTTCCCCCGTCAGACCTTCTCGAGGATTGCAATTAAAAATCATAATCTTTTTAGCATGTACAAACCTCCCCAAGGCTAGGAGGGCTATGTATTGAGTATGATTGTGATTATTTGGCAGCTATTCATAGACAACACATTAATTTATGGAAACTGGATGAAACTTGAGGAGTGCAATCATTAGGGACACACGAGAAATCAAGAGCTTTCCTCAGTGATACTGACCTTTTTACTACTATGATTAGGAGCAACATGAATTCTATTATCTCCTTCATCACCCTTCTCTTACTGTCTTTTTAGTCATTGTATACAACGACTTGTCATTAAACTTGCATTTTCAAACAGATACAAAAATAACTTACTTTACAGGAATGTTTCTCAACTTTGTCTTTTCGGCAGCCTGTAAACACAAGAGGGGTGGGGGGGAAACAAATCATTCAGCAAGAGCCACAGCAAAGCAAACAAACAGCAGCTCGTGGGGAGCTCTTCACCAGCGACATCCCAGAGCTGGGGAAAAGGCTGTAGGACCATTCAGAGAGATAGTGCTGGGGCTGAAATGCTCCTGCCCAAGTTTGCGATATTGTAAGTGGGGTTTGTTTATTTTTAATGGTCACCAGTCTTTAGGAACTGCTCATTCAGGGCTGTTATTTAATTTCCCACTCTGAGGTCTGGTCCCTTTGTCACAAGCTATCTGTCCCTATCAGGAGCAAGAACAACAACAGGAAAAAATAGAGGGAAGAACGGACTCCATTTCCAAAACTGTTTTTATTCACCAGGAACAGAAAAGGGCAAGAGATGACCAAATGTTCAGATCAATTTCCTCTTGTGAAACCTTTGAGAAAACACACTCCAAATCATCTAAATGAGTAAATCTTTGGGCCTCTCAGCCTGCACCACCTCAGACATGGAGCCTGGTTCCAGTTTATTGCTGAACCCATTGATCTGTGTACAGTCCATTTATCATTCATGAAAAGAGCCAGTGATCTTCACAGTATATTAGAAGAAACAACTCAGATCATCTGTCAACGGCCCTCTTATTTCTGTTTCCCTCTCCACGGGGATTTCATCTCCTTCGATTCTTCTTGAATTAAAATGTTGCTAAGCAACACAGCTGGGGGCAGCGATGGCAGCGCCAGTCTATCACAGCGCCTAAGCCGCTCGAGATGTTCGTGCAGACTTCTCCCTCTCTCCCTCCCTTTAATGCTTCCCTGCCATCATTATGTAATCTGAACCTTGCATCCCCACTCTTGTTTTGCTCAGAACGGGTAAATAATGTTTTTTTTTAAAGGAAGAGGGTTGGGAATGTCACTGGCAGGAGAAGCTGGTGTGTTGTGTTGTTTTTTTGGAGAATCCTAGTGTTTGCAGAGCGAGGCTGTTACATGTAATAGATTTAAATGTGGAAAGTGGTCAGATGGTTGGTGAGATTACAGGCACAGGGAGTGGTGAAAGGCAGAATTAAGACAACTGATCCATAAACCCATTATAGAAAGGAAAGTTTTAGTGGCTAATTACCTCCAGAGGTATTTTTTACAAAGCCTGCCGACATTTAGGAGAAGGGTTATGGTGAGGATCTTTAACCTCTGCTATACTTAGGGATGGAAATAAAATGGTTTCTAAATAGGAAGTGTGAATATGAGTGGTTCAGAAAAATGCTCATATAAGCCCTTGACAAATTAAATCCTTTAGGAAAACTGATGAACTTTTGAAACCTCTGGGATCTGCACAACTGGGTTCAAAATTTTGACAGAATGAATTTACCCTTGGGCTCTGTGATGGGGGTAGCTTTTCAAAACACCTGCTGTTTTGGCACTTTTGCTCCCATCATAGCAAAGGTAATATCTGTGTTTAAATCCATGGAAATCCCTAATAATGAGTTTAAAATATGGGAGAAAGAATGAGACCTTGTGAGAGCCTGGATGGTGCAACAGCAACCCTCTAGGTTGGCTCCCAGCTTGCAAAGAAAAATGTGTTTGTTTCATTTGGATTATATTTTCCATCTAAAGAATAAATCAACAAATGCATGATAGGAATCAATTATATTAATTGTACAGTAGGGGTGCTAAATAAAACACTTAAACCTCAGGAAATGCTCAACTTCAGATTGCACAAGTAATTGTGAAAAACCCAAGCCTCATTATGCCTTCTCCAACAAGCTTATGATGAAATGGAGTCCCTGCCTCAACAGTGAGATAATGCGATTGTGTCTCTTTCCAATAGTTCTCTCCCAAATCTCCCTTTTTCAGCTGCCATATGCAAATGCATAGTCAGAAGCATGCTATTAAGAAATTTTCTAAGTAATAAACAACATGCAACAACACACAATGCTTCATTTAAAATGAACTGAAACACCATCAAAAATGGCATTTCAGTTTCCCAGGCTTCCCACTAAAAGTCAAATTTCAGTCCCATCCTGCAGGAAACTAAAATTATTTTTAAAGCTCATAAACATTCTTCCACAATGTCAGAATATTTTTTTTTTACTGTAGAGTGGTATTTTCTTTGACTCTTCTATATACCAAATAACTGGTCTGTAACAATTCTGAGTTCAAGCATGTGAAAATTGCATCTAAATCAAGGTATTTCCCTGAATTATTCAAAAATCACTCCACAAAAACAAGTATCAAAATACAGATAGAGAAGAGGAAACAACAGAGAGGAGAGTGTCTAGGATCACAAGTAAATAATGATAATGCAGTTGATTTAATACAAAGTACAGCAGAATATATTCTGGAGAGCACATGTGTGATGGTGTGAGCTAAACTGTTTACATGAAAGATTAAAGAAGATGAAGATATTTCAGAGAGTGAGAACTGGCAATGTCAAAGTCACAGAATATTAAAGAGCAGAGTCTAAACTGCCTGTTTGATTTTTGACCACTTAACTATGTCGATCACAAGAGTTTACCCTGAAAAAAATGTATCAACTTCAGGAAGAAAGAGTTATAGAATTATAGTTAAAGAATTAAGAAAGAATTATAATTATAGAATTATATGTAATTTTTTTTCTTGGACTGTGAACATTCTAGCATGTATCTTTCCCTAGATTTTTACATGGAGAATTTTCACCTTTTTTTCCCTTTGTTACCAGAAAAAGGCACTTTCCTAACTCCTAAGAAAAGGCACATGCTGGAGCAATAGTGTCCTTCACACATATACTTATCCAAAACTGAAAAACCATAACAAGTGCTTGGGTTAATCCATGTGCCAGTTCAATGTTGGATCATCAGGAATCTGGTCATTTCCCATGACAAAGGGTCCACTTTGAGTGGGATCAGGGTGATGTTAAACACAGCATACAATACATCAGGGATTCCACCTGAGAAAGAAATGCAGGCTCTGCCCTCCTCCTTTTATTTGTCTTGTAGGAGCTGCTCATTCATTTTTCAAAGCCGTATTTGTTGCGATATCATGAGCGTGCCCAGTGGCAGAAGATAAAGGAAGGCAAAATCAAAGTGACACTGAGTAACTCTACACATTAAGCTTTGAAGCAGAAACATATTGTTTGAAAATATTTGGTGTGCAGCAGGTCTGTCAATTAGAGCTAATTATTTTTCTCTGATCAGGAAGAATGCAATCTTGTTTTAGGCAGGTTTTCTTTGAAATGTACGTCTTTTATATAACTTCATTATAGGAGAATACTTCTTCCAAATTACTTCTTTTCTCGGCTGCTTAGCTATTGACTCAAATTGTCTGTGTTGAGTAGTTCTCTCTGCTTTGATAATTAACTTTTGATCATTACTGAATTTAGCAGCTCTAGTCAGATGTGTTCGTAGCCATCCTCCTCAACTATTTCAGTGTTCATCGCCTTTAATCTTTGAACAAAATGATCTCAATGAGCCTCCATCAGCCTCGCTACTCAGTTAATAATTCCTGTTTCTCATCTTCACGACTGAGTTTGATTTGTTTTAGACTTGATGCAAGCTTTTGATTATTAATTTAAGACATTTCAAAGACAAACATGTTTTAAGAGTTATTTTTTTTTATCTTATATTCCTAGGCCTTTACAAGTAAGAAACTGATTTTAACTTCACAATGACTACTAAACTTCATCTATTAAAAGTGCTATCTAGAAACAGAACAGGTGGGAGGTCCCTAAACCCCCATATATGTGCCCTGAGTGACAGATGCTGCTGCCAAAGATTGAAATGAAATTGGACTGGTATAATGTAATATTCAATGGGTGTTAGGAAAATTACATCATGGGACCTTTGCTAATTCTGAGCTTGAAAACATCCATTAAAATAATTTAGGATGATTAGAAAATGGAAGTCAGAGTGAACCAGACAATCTTTCCACTTTAATTTGTAATTTTCTTCTGATTTTTTTTAACAATTATAGCCTCTCAATAATTGTGCTCCTGCTCCCTAAGACCTTATTTCAACAGCTGACTCCAGTGTTGAATAAGAAGGAAGAAGACGAGGAATGTGTGAAAAGCAGGAAGACACAGAGGCTCATCCATCAGAGAATTTTTGCCCAGGGATGTTTTACCCTGATTCTTGTAGCTGTGAATGACTTCTACCTCTAGACCTGATTTTGGTGCTAGCTGTTTTACCATTAGCTGAAGAGGTACCTGCACTGTGCTGTACTTGTTCTGTAGTGTGGATTTACCCATAAACTTACTTTATTAAAAGGTATTTAATTATTACACAAAAGATTAAACACTGGAATAAGCAAAAACTACTTCTAGATTGTGACAAAGGACTGCAAAATGTGAAAACGATGCTTTTCTACATCACTATCAATTACCTGACTGGCTTTTGGATTGAATGAACCAGAAAAAATATTCCAGTTGGTACAACTTTCCTACATCACACAGGAGAGATGAATGAACTGACAAGAGGATGGCTCAAAAATAACCAAGTAGAACAGTTGGCATCTGCAAAATGAATATTTTTGGTGAAGTGTTACAGGCGAAGTGTCTGCTATCCAAAGAAAATATGTATTTTCCATTGCATAACTGAAAATCTGAAATTTTCATTGAAAACCATTCTATTTTGAGAAAGAGAGATTAGACAGAAAAAAAAAATAATTCCAAGAATGCCCCCTCACCCTTCTGATCCAGAAGCACAGGTGAGCCAGCTAAGAAGGAACTGTTGAGCCTCAAATCTTCTCTTAGGGTGAGACAGAAGACACCTCATGCCATCAAATGTGTTGGCAGAAGAAAGTAGATCTTCATGCTCAAACTTTTCCCCTTTTTCCATGAGGTCCTGCAACCCTAACTGAGGTTTATTTCCCAGTTTCTAACCAGCTCTGGGTGAACAGCCAAATGACTACACAAACAGGTTTATAACCCACCACACTCCTCTCCTGTGCTGCAGGTATAGAAGAGACTCCTCAGAGGCTCAATTCAACAGCACAGTAAAAACAAAGATACTTTCCACATTAGTTGAGTTTTATATATATAGTTTATATCTCCTCCTAGATTATAATTTGTTTTGGAAGTTATACCATGCTCTTATTTATCCAGAATGCCTTCTCTGTGATCCTAAGCAACCAGCTGAGAACCACAACTTATCGACTGTGCTGTGCTCTGAATTCTCTGACAATGCAGCTGGTGCTAAATACAGTTGGATTTCCTCTGGAGGAGGAGAACATGGTGTGCAGCAAACAAACCATCCAGAATTGTGCTGTGAATCAAAAGACAAAACCCAAGGCCTGAAGGATCAGTATATGTATGTATAAATATGTGTATTGTGCTCCTTATTTTTTTTTTTCCTCTTTACTTCATTGGTTACACTCTCCTCTACCTGTCCCCTAATGTCAACAGAGGAGATTGTGTTTCTTTCTTGCTAATTGCCTTTGACATGAAGTTGGCAACCTTGCATTTGAGATTCTGTGTGTGATGTTCCCAGTCAGTCTCACCTCGAGGACAAAAAGCCCAATGTTACTGTATCTAGGACCAAAAACAATGGAGAAAATACTGTCTTCCTCATGTCACAGCTATAAAAATGAGTATTTTTCCTTCAGGAGTCAGATGTTTGGAATGGATTAGCCAAAAACCATTTTTTTTTTTGTAGTATCAAGTCAGCAAGCATGTGGTATCAGCAAATCAGAATGGTTTACTGAGCCCTGGCTGTGTATGAACCGCAGAGAGCTCCTCACCATTGCTTTGAGCAATGCAGTAACCTTCATGGCTCCACAGAGAAAAAGCTCAGAAGTACTTGAAATAATGCAAATTTCATTGTAGTAGAGGTTGGGAAAAACAAAATAAAAAAAAAAGAGTATAAGTGACCAAATCGAAACCAGTCTGTCTGTGGTTTAGGAGTCACCTTCATCCTTGACGAAAATGAACTGCTTTTAATTAAGCAACCACACAGATATATTTCTATCAGCATTTTTTTTTCCCCAAATCCCTATTTTCCATCAGTCTAATGGTGTAAATCAAACTAAGAAAGTGACCAATTCTTGAATAACTATTCTACGCATTTTTCTAAAAAAACAGAGAAAAGATCTACACACACACAGAGTGCACACTGCACTCTGAAGAGCGCTTGTGTGGACGTATCTGAGCTGGTTTTAAATTAGCCAGTGTGGATACTGTGAACATTTGTTGCTTTTGCCAGGCAGGTCTCAGTTTACTCAGTGTCTGTGGTGAACTTTACAATAGAAGCTGTTACAGCTATCTGTCAGCGAGCAGCCCTACTGCAAAGATAACTCACGTAACATGTTTGCTGATTTTAGGGCTTCAATACTAATGCACCTTGACAAAAGAGGCTTTAAACAGTGTCCTTGCCCATAAGAAATTATCTCGATGAGAAGCCGCTATTTGTATTAATTTTGAGTCGTCAATCCAAAAAAGGAGAAACTGTAATACAATGTTACAAATTCCACTGATTCTGTTTTTGCAGTCTTACCATCCATTGTAACCTACTCCAGGTGACTCTGCCTCCTCAGGGGAGTTGGAGTTGATGATCTCCTGAGATCCTTTCCATCTCTGAAATTCTGTGATTGTCAATTTAAAAATGCTAACCAATGTCTCATAAAACCTATTAAAGTGTTCTGACAGTACCAACTGACTATGGCAGAGAACAGAATTCTGTCTAGAGCTAGACCTGATTTTACTAACAATTGTTTTATTTGGAAAACAACTATACAACCCTGGTGACAGAAATTCGGAGAACTATATTGAATGGTCCATTAAAAAAAAAAATAAATCCACATTGAAATTGTGGTTTGAAACACCATTTCCTGGAAATCAATTTGTTACAAATTGATCACAAATGACCAAGGCTTAGTGGATGATAATCCTATTGTGAAAATATAAAAGATTTATTGGTAACTAAAACTCAGCGTTTGCCATTGTCTTATTTACTGATGATTTTTCTAAAATGTGTTTGGTTCAACCCTCCAGAGGGCTAACAAATAATTTAAACATCCATTCCTTGCTGGGTTCACTCCATAGCTGCACTTCATCATGTTAAATCACATGATTAAAACACTGAAGAGGCAGAAGAAACATAGAAAAGGTCAAGAATCCTTTGTAAGAGAAACAAAAAGTTTTCCCCAAACTTTCTCCAAGGAATCAGCCGCAAAAGGCTTGTTTCAAGGAATATCCTTTGACCTTACTGTCCAGCTGCAGACAGTCACCACAATCTGTGCATTGTTCAGTTTCCTACTTCTAGCAGGAGAACCATCTTTTCTATCCCTGAAACTTATCTGAAGAGTGCTGATATTTTGTGCTCTTATTATTAAGGTCTCTCTCTCTCTGCATGAGGTGCAGTTTCAGAGTTCAGTCCCTGATTGTTACTTTTGCCATGTTCACTTGCTCTGCCACAATGGACACCTCAACATACAGCCCCTTGCACCCCTGCACATTTGCAGTTTATGCCCTTAAGTTTTCCTTTTTGATAAAGGCCCTCATCTCATTTCTTTGGGAATCCAACCTATCCTTAGTCTTCTCCCCGCTTTAAGGAAATGAATAGCTCCCTAGACTTGAGAAGCAAAAGGGCAGAGTCACGGAGTACCAGCAGTGGCAGTGAATTGAAGGTGTTCCTGCTCATGCTGCCCATTTATTTCCTGTGCAGAAAATAAAGACTTTAAGGACTTTAATTTATACTGAACATTACATCTATACTGAATGTTAAATGTATTACAAGCAGACAGCAGAGACAACAGAGGTAAACACACATGAAATAACTTTGCTGACCCTGGTCTGGTTCAGTACATTGCTCAGATGACTTAGCAAATTACTAAATTGCACAGTTCCAAAAATTAGACTTAACAGTATTGCCATGAAATTGGTAATTTTGAAAAGCAGGCACACACTCCACAGGAGCACCCTGCTCAAATCAACTGCACTGTCACACTGTGGTCCTGACCTGTCCCTGTGTGCAGGGAGATCTGCTCTGGGAAGATTCATCCTGCCAGAACAGATCACAGCACCTACAACCCCAGCACACCTCGCAGTGGTAGATGAATTCATCCTAAGAAAAATTAAGGTGTTTAGCTTTCATTACTATTCTCTTTCTGGAACACCTCCAGGAGAGATCAGCTTTCACTTCTCTCCTTATTCTGGCTAACAGAGGCTAATTACTGGATTTATCATGCCCTTTCTAACACCTACTTTATGCTTTTTCTGGCCACCTGTAAGTCCCTCCTTTGCCTCCCTGTCTCAAACCCAGCACTAGCACTATCCTTTATTGGTGTAAAAAACTCCCAGGAATTCAGATTTTGAAGTTCATAGACAGTTGCTTAGGCTTTTACAGAAGAGCAATGCTGCAGGTGGCCAGTGTAAGAAAACCAGACACTTCCTTCACCAAAATGCTTCATGAGACATTTGTGATAAAAACCCCACTCTCCTTCTGAGGAGAAAAGGGAGATAAATGTGTCCTGTGTGGTCAGATTAGTGAGTGTTGAGCACTGAGATGGCCTGCAGGTATCACAGACTTCAGATTTATTTTACAGGACAGGATGGCCAAGGCTGGATTTCTCTTAGCAACAACAATGCTGGGGTTGAGCAATTCTCTCACCTGCTGCTGCCTCTGCTTTGTTGCCAAAACACTGCAGGGCTTTTGCATATGTAGCACACATAGCAAGAGGCTCTCGTGAAATGTATTTTACTCATGCTTATAATAAAGACTCCTTTACAAAAAATTGTGTGCACAACCATGCACACACACACACAGAGTACATGGCCCATCCTGTGGACTGAAAGCCTCATTTCCCTCTTCTCTCCCAACCCAAAAAGGCTGGCAGATCTCCAGCATCAGGTTCTTATGGCTGGACTGAGGAACCACCTCTATTTAAGTAGTGACAGAGGCATCAGGGGTTCTAAAGATTCTCCCTCACATGGATGATGTCTTGCAGTGGGGCTGACAGAGCTTTGGTAGCTTCAGGCTGGTGGCAGAAGTGAACCCCAGAGCAGTTGGGTTCCCTGTTGAGTGAATGGGGGAACAGAAATGTCCCTGTTGGAGTGCTGGGGGGTTATGGAGTGCCTGCTCACATGTAGGGAAGAGAGGAGAAAGGATCTTGAAGATTTAAAACTTCTCAGCTAAGGCATTTCATTCCCCCTTCGTTAGGCTGCCTGCTTGCCTGCCAGCATTTCTTTTTCTCTGTTGTTTTCTTTACTGGGCTGGAGGGTTTTTGACACTGAGCTGCCAGTGTCAACCCATGGAAACACTTGGAAAAGGTGAAGTGCTGGGAGGGATGGAGTTCCTCCAGTTCCTGTGCTGGTCTGGGCAGATGCTGCCCCAGAGTCCAGGCAAGAGCACAGCTGCAAGCTGCAGGGGCAAAGTCCTTCTTGCTGATCTGTGCTCCTGTGAGCTCCACAGCAACCATTTTTCCTGTATTAATCCCCTTCCTCACTGATGGATGACCTCCACAATAACAACATGTGTGAAAAAAATTACATGTGATTCTGTGAATTTGGGCAAGTTAAAAGTTTTTGGTAACTAAAACTGTGTGTTTTAGTGGTGTGCTTTGCTTTTTGCAGGAAGCTCAGCCCAGATCTCAGGGTGATAATATGACATTAAACAAATGATATGAACCTACATCATTACCATGTGAATTATAACCCTAGATATGTCAGTCATCAAATCTCTTAGTACCAAAATTTGCCTAACAGAAGCTGGACTATTAACTTACACAGCTGATATATTGTTGTTTCAACCAGTGTTGTGCACAATAAAATAATTTGAATAACAATTATAATGGACTGAGGTAGCAAGAAGGGACATACATCCATGAAAGGATTTTTCATGGTTAGAGACTGACAAGGTTGGAGAATGACTGTATTATCATAATAGCTTCTGTTTTCATTAATGGCTTAATGAAAACATTTCCCTACAAATATAAAGCATGACTGCAAATCTTAAACACTGGAATGTGAGTTCTTTATCAAAGACACACTGCTGTGGCTACAGCTGATGCTGCACCACTCTGGGATTTCAACAGAACCCAATGACAGATAAACTGTTTACATTAAAAGACTCTATCAAAGTTATTTTGCACCTAGTTTCATCCTAATCCATCTGATTTTTCTATAGCTTTGACAAGATGACCTCTCTCACTGTGTGTGCAGTATTGATGTCATTACTGAAGAGCTGTTCTTCAGCCTTTCTGCTGATAACAAAGTAAATGGAAATGTAGAGAAACCTTGGGGAAGTAAACAGCTTGTTCAGGATCCAGCTAAAAAATGGGAAAAAATAAACCAGGTAAGGATACCTATTGTTACAAGGAAAGTGACCACTGCTGCACTTTAAAAAGTGTTTACATGATATGATGAAGGTGTATTATTTACTAAAACTTCATAAATTCTAAAAAATTTAACTTGAATAAAGGCATTGAAAGCTCAGCATGTATTGTAAAAATTCAAAGCTCAGCCTATGGCTGATTGCCTTTTAAGACTCAGCTAAAAATTCAAACATTTTGAATTTAATTACCTAATACTAACCTAGCAAAAAAGAATTATGTTTATGTAAAACACAAACCGTAGAGTAGGGCCATGAATTACATACATGTCTTGTGTTTCTAGGGTTTTCAGAAAAGTGGCAATCACTAAGGGGAGAAGGAAAAAATCGAGTAGAAAAGAAAAACATCTTATTGATTTGTTCTGCCAAAACCCTATATACATGAAATACTGAAAATGGAGCAGGTCTGTAACTAGTATCAAAGTTTCTTTGGTTCAAAAACACACAGAGCACCAGCAATGTGCTTTAAATTAAGTACACATTTAAAAGGTTAACAGGACGACTCCTTAGGCAGAAGAACAAAGAGGAGCTGGTTAGAGAAAATTGTGTACACCACAGCTACTTAAAATACTGTATCCAGGCACAACTCATTTGGATGCCTTTGAGCTCAAAGCTTATTTGAATTATACAGAGGTGTTTTAGAGAACAAAAATACTAACCTGTGTTTTATCTAAGCTCTTTCTGCTGAACTGAGCTACTAACTAAAAATCTTCACTACTCTTCCTAATTTCTGATGTAGTTTTTTAACAGAGTAAAAAAGCCAGTATCCTTCCTTGGAGAGGAGTGTTTTAAGCATCTCTGAAATGCCCTGTCATCTCCTGGTTTTACTAACAGCACGTCTGTCATCTGCCCTGAGTGCACCTCTTGTAGCCACTCTGAACATCCTGTGCCACACTGAATGCAATACTGATGTGCCAATGTTCCTCTCTGTGACAACACCACAGGAGTTCACAATCCAGGCAATGCTCACATGTAACAGCACCTCTGAAATAATGCATTAAACACATGTGTACCTGATATTATAAATATGTGACAGAAAAATCCATTGGGCTGGTCAGTGTGCATATTAAAAACCATTCAAGTAGGTCAAATTGTGGATAACTTAAAACTTTAAAGACAGCAATTTTAATAAAACTGTCAATACAATTTTCTTTGTAAAAACATTTGACACTGATTATGCTGCTTATATTGAAAGAGAAACACAAGGTCTATATCTTCAGATCTTTTATTGAGCTGCGAGTGCAGCATCAATAACTGCTCCTCAGCTGTAAATGAAAATTGATTCCACATCTAACCCACCGTTTTCTGAGTGTCTTTAATCCCAAATCACCCACAATGAGACAGAAGAACCAGCATTTTGTCTTTGGGCCAAAGCTTATGTCCCATGGCCAGCTGCACAGGGTGTGCACTGGAGGCACTGTGGTTGTGTTCACACGTGTAAGGTGCACATAAATGTAAATGCAGCCCCTCACTGAGAGGGCCAGGAGGTGCCAACAGGAGTTTGCAGCTGGGGTGGAGTCATTTTAACTTGCCTCATGCTCTACTGCAATGACCTGCATGGTCCAAAGCCTTACAGACCTGAAATCTGAAGGCACCTGCAAAGAAAATCTACTGCACCTCCTGCAGGTCGCAGCCCAAAGAAATTCACTCAACAATTTCTGCATCAAGCCCACAGCTGCCAGAAGGCTAAAAGGAAAAGAACTCCCAAAGTTTCCGTGCAATTTGCAGAAGTTTGGCACTAGGAGGTTGAATTTGCAAGCAGCTCTCACTTGCTGAAGCCTCTTAAGCCCCCTGGGGTGAAATTAAAGGGTACAGTCTCCTTCATGATTTTCTTGGTGATACGTTGCTAGGCCATCACCATGTGTGCCTTACCCAAAATAAACATAACACCTACATTAAGGAGAACTCTCCAAATCATGTTAATAACTTTTAGGAGCAATTTCCAGTTATTCAAAATTCTGTTTGAAAACGGAATGCCAAAACTAGGCAGGCAGCACCATTAGTAAGAGCCTCGCTGATGCCATCTATAGAATAAATACTGACCTCAACCTGGTAGTTCTTATCTTATCCTATCCTATCCTATCCTATCCTATCCTATCCTATCCTATCCTATCCTATCCTATCCTATCCTATCCTATCCTATCCATCTTATCCCTATCCCTATCCCTACATCCCTATCCCTATCCCTATATCCCTATCCCATCCCATCCTATCCTATCCTATCCTATCCTATCCTATCCTATCCTATCCTATCCTATCCTATCCTATCCAGAAATGAACTTCTCATTTACATGACTGACTGTTGTGCTCCTCCTCAGCAGTGGGGAGAAAAGGAAGGAGATCTGTAACACCTGAAATAGTAGGAGGCCCCACAGACCCCTGAGGAAATGCAATACAGTTCATAAATAAGGGTGCTCCTTCACAAGAGTCAGGGAGGAAAACAGAAGAGCTTTGTTTCCTGCAGCAAAGTTTCTAACAATCTTCCACCTTGACAAATGGACTATTGCTGGTCTCAGAACATGGCCTGATAGATCAAACTTCCCCCACATACTACAGACTTTCACTAAAAGTTGATATCCAAGTACATTTATATATCAGTGTCACTACTGGCCTGGAAAAATTGAAGGGTCCATAGCAATTCTCAAAGGACAAATCCTAGGGATCCCTGCTGACTGTTCCCAAAGAATTTTGATTTCCTTAAAATTAGAGGAGAAATAAAGGAAACAAACTTGATTATTAAATACTGTGTTGGGGTTTTTTGAATAAAGATGAGTAAAAGCCAGCTCATGCTTCACATTGCCTGCAGGCTCATAGCAGAAAAATTCATAAAGACTGTAAAGACAATGATTTCATTTCCTTATAGAAATGCTGCATAGACTGCCAGAACGGTTTTGAGCTGAGAGTTTTAATCTTTTCTCTCCCTGCCAGAATGAGCACATGTGTACACCTGAATAACAACAGTCGTTTGACTCCAAAATATTTATGTTGAAAAAGCCCTTGAAGTTACTTTATTGTTGTTTATGTGTCTGACCAGTGGGCCAGATCAACCTTTCTTCCAATTTCCAATCCCCTCTCCTTAAAGAGATGTGGCAGAGGCTGCTGAAGTGTAATGAGTGAATCCTGCTGCTCAGCATTGCAAGGCCTTAGCCTGCCAAAAACATGAAGGGACTTACAGTCATTCACTCAGGAAACCTAAAAAGCTTTGAGCTGTATAATTTTGTCTACAACCTATGTGTCATACAAATAGAAGAGATGCAACCACATTTATGTGGGGTACACAGGAGAGCTGAAGGCTCCCTTGAAGTGCAGGACATTTAAGAAATGTTCTCAGTGTGTTTGTGTCCAGTGCCTTTATTTGGAATCCCTAAAGATAAAGGTCAGGTAATAGATGACACCAAACTGGGTGCTCAGTGGTGGGCTTGGTAGTGCTCAGTTAAGGGCTGGACTTGATGATCTTGGAAGAGACTTTCTAACTGAAATGATTGTATGAAACAAACAAACAAACAAACAAAACCCCCAAAAAACCCAAACCCAAAACAAAACAAAACAAAAAATAGTCAAAAAAATTTTTCTAAATAGTACAAAATTTTGAGAAACTACACAAATGGCCCTGATGGTGCTCTCTTGTTTGTGTGCAGCCTGTGCTGTGAATGCATCACTGGGACCACATGAGGAGCTTTGGGGCAGTCTGAGGCTTCATCCCCAGCACAGAAGGGCTCAGGCTGCAGCCCCTGGCCCGGGAGCAGGGCTCTGATCACTTACAGCACTGCCCTGGTGAGAGGGATGTCCCACACTGACAGCACTGAGGGCTCCAAGCTGTCAGGACCCCTCTGTGCACTGTGCTCTTCCTGCTTGGGATTAACATCAGACATGACATCTGCTCAAGTCAGTGAGGGCTTTCCATCTGATGTCAGCAAACACTGGTCCAGGCATTTGCCTCTTCATTCACCAGTGATAAGGGATTTCATCCTTGGAGTGTAAACTGTGTGAACTCAGCACTCTGTAAATTCTACTTAAGTCACTAGAAAAACATTACTGTAGGGAGACAACAGTAACTGCTACCTGACAATAGATTTCCCTTTCTGTATTTTAAGCATCTCAGGATCTGTCCTGGGTTGCAGTGTAGGATGTACACAAAGTATTTATTCTATCACCATCTTCATGAACTGTTGAAACCAGGTGGGCGACTGTTTTCCCAAGCCCCCTGCCTCTTCTGCTAATGGCCCATTAACGCCTTTGGGGTGTCTTCTGCTAATGGCCCATTAACGCCTGGCCCATGAGTCACAGGTAACTCCCTCCAGGGGTTATCTCTGTTAATGGGCCATCAAGGACCCACTTCACAATTCCTCATCCTATTGTGAGATGCTCTGCCCAGGGGGAGGAGCCAAGCATTCTCACCTGGATATAAACTGGTATGTGGGACAGTGCAAGGGCACTTACCCACTGGATTCCCAGAGGACCAGAGCTCCCAGACCTTTCTGTGGGATCACTGCTTCAGGAAGAGCCCCTCACCTGGACTGCTCCCACCACCCTGCTCAGGGTGTGTTCTGACTCTGTCAGTGATCCTTTGTGTTGCATTTATTTTATTTTTACCTTTTTATCTTTTTTCTTATTAAATTATATTTATGACTTGGAGCCTCTCACTCGTTTTGCTTTCAAACCACAACAGGATCACAATGCCATTTTACAGGAGCATTTGGCCAATCTGCAAACCTGATGGTGTCATATGTCAGCACCATGTTTGCTCAACACCACATTGCACAAGTACAGGATTTTACCCTTTGGCTTCAGAATTCAGTGTGAGTCTTGCCCGTGCTAAAAAACACTGACTTGTATGACTAAGGGGTCAACTTTCACCAGAAGGTAAATCTTTCCTCCATGACCCTAAAGGATGGATGAGGTAGGCTGAAGGAGAACATTTAGGTGGTTTAAAAATAAATAAGAAAGAGTGATTGGCCTATAATTAACATTTTCCAGACTGAACAGATGATCTTATGTTGAATTATAGCATCACCTTCCTCTCTATTGCAGACATTTAAACATTTGAGCCTATTGCATATATAAAGTAAAAGGAAGGATGAATTTAACACAAAGTTTCTTTTTGGGTTTTTTTTTTCTGATAAGAATGTTGAGAATATGAATTTCACCAGCTTTCTTTCCCAGCACTACACATAAATATTTATAAAGTGGGAAGGATAGAGAATGGCATGAGCCAGTTTTCTGAAAATGATTGTTCATTAACACCCCAACTACGTGGAGAAACTTTCAGTATTGATTTAGAGCAACATGCTGAGGGCTTTCCCTTTCACAAATGGGAGTCACTGGATCACTGTGGACTCCCAACTCTTGACTCTCTGACTGGAATGAAAACTTACAGACCAAATTTTCTTGTGTGGGCAATGGATTGCAAAGAGCAAACAACCTCTGTAATTGTGTTGGTGCTCTTATATGGTCCTTTTACACATCCTTCCAAAAAGGTCATCAATTCAGAAAATGAGTGCAAAGCAAGGGGAGTTAGCTTGGTACAAGGGAGGAGAGAGATTCAGAACAGATTGCCTGTTCCTGGGTGATGCTCTCTAATTCAAAGGTTAATAAGTCATATTTTGGTTTAGTTTAATCCACTTCACAAAGTTAACCAGCAAAACTGAAACACATTCCTGTTTGAGAGTGTTTCCTCTAATGAGAAGGAAGCAAACAAGGCTTAAGCTAATGGGTTCTGCAGCACACCAAAATGCTTTTCATGCAAATACAGTAAGTCAACACACAAAGAGATCCAGCCAATGACATAACTTTGTCAGTTTAAATGGTCTATGTGCTTATATTTGATGTATTTACCTGTTCATTGTCATCTTCATCACTGCTGAGTTTTAGATCATCCTCAAGCATTCTGAAAAATAAAAAAAGAGAAACAATACAGAATTACATTTAATAAATTAACTTTTTGTACAATGGGCCAAATCTACACCTCAGCAAAGTCAAAGCAAAAACTCTTTTTCAATTTGACAACAGCAAAATCAGACCTAAGGTAAGTCAACTGATGAACAGTCTAAATGTGTATGTATTAGTGCTTCTTTGTGATTTCAGGGAAGAAAAGTGACTTTCAGACTCATCCATCATGAAGTTTGGCAGTCAGCTGCTGTTTCCTCTTTTATTTCCACATTGTCTCCATATACACCTATATGTGTTTCTAAATCAGAGGAGAAATTCAGCTCTGAGACTGCTAAAAACAGAGAAAAAGTCACCCATGTTTCATTCTCAGTCTGGGGCATCGCCAGTTTCCTTTCTGGTACCAATCCCTACCTTACCAAACTGAGGATGCAAAGTGGATATTAGCCAGAAGAGAAGGTGCTTGTTTGAGGTTTGATGGTGTTGTTAGTGTCCAAAGGCAGAGCAAGCATTTTCCAAGCTGGGAACCTGCCAGTTCATACCCTCACTTTTATTTATTTATTCATTTTTTAATACAGGGAAATCTCACAGGCCTGTGCCCTGCCCTTGGTCAAAGGGGAAGGAAGCTCCTTAAAGATGTGGCTGTCCCTATGCCTCCCTCCCTTCCTTTGGCAAAAGAAAGACTTGAATTGCAAATTCAACTCAAATTCAAACACTCTTATGACTTCTTTTAATCCAAGACTTGGGTGTGGGAAAACACATGGGGTAAGAAACCTTGTTATTTGCTGCTACAGGGACAGAGATGGGATCTTCTTCGGGGATCTGTCTACCTAGAGAGACGAGCCGTTACCAAATAAACTCCTGTGTAGCTTCCCATATATTCATGCTTTTATCTGAGCTGATAATCATCTGGGCACACTTCTACCTCACACCCATCTTTTCATCTTGACAAATTGTCTTATCCCAGGATGATGGAGGAATGAATTGGCACATCTCCATCTGACCTGCTGCAGCAGCCACTAAAATCACAGATCTTCCTTTCTACCAGCCCCAGCTCCTTTACCCACGGCAGGAGGCTTGCAAATTGCAATTATTGTTTCCTTTCTGCCTTGATGGGGACTGAAGTCTATGATTTTTTATTGTTAGCCTTTAAATAACTCCAGCAATCAATGGATGTTCTGTTAGGAAGCTTTTTTTTTTTTTTTTTTTTTTTTTTTTTTTTTTTTTTAAGACTACCAGTAAATCATGGAAGTCTCCTGACTCACGGAATTTTAAAGAGGGGACAATAATCCCAGTGTGGAAATTTTAGAACATTTGAAGCCCTGATGGTGCCCTTAAAAAGTGGAGATCTTTAAACTGGTTTGTGAGTCATCTGTCTCTCAGTGACCTCTGTTGTCGGGCAACCCAGTGGTTACAGAGTATCTGGACACATAACTACCACTCATTAGCATCCCGATAAATGGCCAATACCTCCCTGTAATATGTGAACCCATAAAAGTACCACTGCAGCATGGATTAAAAAAAAAATAAACTTCTAAAAGTTAGTATTTGTGCAGGGGTTTGACTTTGTCTGGATGCCAGGTGCCCACCAAAGCTGCTCTACCTCTCTTCATCTGGACAGGAGAGAGAAAATGTAACAGAAGGCTTGTGGGTCCAGAAAAGGACAGGGAGAGACTGCTCAGCAATTACTGTCATGGACAAAACAGACTCAGTTTTGGGAAATCAATTAGAAGTATTGCCAATAAAATCAGAGTAGGACAAAGAGAAATAAAAGCAAATGGTAGAACACCTTCCCCCTACCCTTCCCTTCCTCCTGGGCTGGACTCCACTGACAATTTTCTGTGCCTCCCCCCTCACAGTGGTGCAGGGGATGGGGAATGGGGGCTATGGTCAGTTCATTGCACCTTATACCTGCAGGTTCTTCCTCCTCACGCGAAGGAAGAGTCAGAGAAGGGAACTGCCCAGGGAATTTGCCAGAGAAGGGAATTCATTCCTCCCAACTTTCCCCTCCTCCCCCAGCCTGGGGTCCCTCCTGCAGGAGCCAGCCCTTCATGAACTTTTTCAACTCCAGGGATTCTCACAGGTTGAAGGGCTTCAGGAATCCTTCCAGATCAGGTCCCTTTTGTGGGTCCATCCTCCAGGCAGATACAGCCTACTCCACTGTGGGTCCCCCATGAGCTCACAGGTCCTGGCAGCAATCCTGCTCCAGTGTGGGCTTTTCTCTCTACAGGGACACAGGATCTGCCAGCACAGTCTTCCCATGGGGTCAGAGGCTCCTTTGAGCATCCCCTGCTCTGGTGTGGGCTCCTCCCCGGGCTGCAGCTGGATCCTGCTCCCCAGGGACCCCCATGTCTGCAGGGCACAGCTGCTGCCTCTCCATGGGGAACCTCTGCTGGGGCACCTGGAGCACCTCCTGCCCCTCCTGCCTGTCTGCAGGGGGCTCCTCTCACACACTCCCACTCTTCTCTTCCAGCTGCTGTTGTACAGCAGTTTTTTCCCTCTCTAAAACCTGTCACTGCCACAGCCACTGTCACTGCTGGGCTCAGCCTTGGCTGGTGGCAGGTCCATCCTGGAGGTTGGCATTGGAAATGAGGGAAGCTTCTTACAGAAGCCCTCCCTCTGCAGCCCCCCTGCTACCAAAACCTTGCCATTCCAACCCAACACTCAATTTTTCAGGGATTATTAATCTTCAGAGGCCTGGACTTTGGCGATGAACACAAACTTTTAATGCTGTTTATCTAGCAGACACATTCATTTGTTTCCCCAGAGCCATTACTTGCTGTGCCATTCTCAATGTATCGCTGTGCCTTGATCTATCCACAGTCCCTGATTGTTATCTGCAAGTCTCATTACACCAGAAGGACAATACCCCCAGGAAACCCAGACCATTTTCATACAGGACTATATCATTCTGACTCTTCACTCTAATTCAAGCCTACACTCCTACTTTTAAACCTACATTTCACTTTAATGTGTAAATTATCCACTGCTTTAAAGAATCACTGCTAGATAATGTATCCTATTGTTATTTTTTAATGCAGATTTAAGTGGATATAATGCAAAGATCTTTTCATGAATGAAACCCAAAGGGTGGTATGTTTTCTTTCTTTCAGCAATTGGGTGGTTTGGAATTTGGTTCTTTCTCTTTTTTTTATTTTTTTTTAATTTGTTATGTGTTAAATTCCTTTTTGACATACCATAGTAGAAATAAAAAAAGGACAAAAAAAATTCCATATTGGAAAAATGGAAAGAACAAAGAAGAAAACATAAAAAAGATAAATGGATGCACTTACTAAACTAACCCTACAGCCATCTAAAATGGCTGATTAATAACTGTCCTCATCCAGCCCATACTGCAGACACTTTCTAACAAGTACAGTCAGCGTAATACATGTTTATTGAATATTGAAAAATATAAAATTGATATAAAACATGATTAGTAGGAAGGACAACTGTTAGAGCTGGTTTCGGAGAAACTAAATTTGCAGGATTTATGAGTTCCCTTCAAGAGACTAATAGATGTTTAGACAACTAGAGAGAGGAAAAAAATTGGATTTTGGCATTCCTTTAGCAGTTCCAAGCTTATCACTTGGAGTATATAATTCTTCTTAGCCTGTTCTGCTAAATGAAGAATATGTCATCCCATTCAGTTCCAAAACCCAAAGCTTAAACAACTAAACTAACCAGCTTCTAAAATGCATCACACTCCTCTGGCAGATGGAACAATTAAAGAGAAACTGAGTATAGTATCAACCAGAAATATAAGGTAGCCAGAGAAGTGAGGAAATAAATTAAATATACACAGAACATGCAAATGTAGAATGCTGAACATTTCAAATAACCTGCTCCCAGGGAATATTGGTTAGAAAAAGTAATATTTTACACAACGCAGAGGACTAGATGGTGTTCCACAATTTTAAAATGTGCTTAATATTCTGAAGACATGGGTCACAGCAGCTTGTACTGTTTAATGTTTCTATTAACTCTCATTTATAAGCAAGTACCATCTGATTGCACTCAAAGCCCAATAAGGACTTTTTAAGATTGCCAGCAACCTTAATTCAAGGTGACTATTTCACTGTTATATCTAGAAAGGTATTTTAGCTTCAAAGCCCTGAGACAGGAGAGCTGTGTATCTACAGCTCTCCAAAACACTGTCTGGATGGTCTGAATGTGAAATTAGGCACTCTTGAGTGAGAGGTCCCTCTAAATACCCATATGATCTATTCTGCTCTATGTAATTGCTCACCTCAGAAGCACCCAGACTGGAGATTGCAGAGAGTATTTGTTATTAAGATCAGGACAGCTATTAATAAAGGCCAATTTGGAGGCTATGTTAAAATTACAATGAATACAGCCAATGAGGGCAAATCAAAGAGAAAACTGCCTGTATCAGAGAGCTACCTCCAGGGGTGTTATGAATTCATTTTATTTCCTATTCTTCTCTGACCCAGCTGACATTATTATTGAATATACATGTACTTGTTTGTCTTTTCATCCATAGCTAATGCAAAACACCACTTTAGGGAAAGAATAGGATTAAGTAAGATTTTTTATTTTATTATTAGAGTAATGCCATTTACTATAACAGTTGAAGTTATGTCAGCACATTTATTATAATCTACAATTTTCAGAGGTTTATAATTTGGAATGTGAAATTCTTGCAGAGCAGAAATGTTGGGACAAAGCAACACATTTATCTGTGGTGTAAGTAGGGGCAATCTCATTGACTGACTACAATATCCACTTCCTCCAGGGATGAATCTGCTCCCAAAGCAGATTGTTCCTACATTACAAATTTAGCTAGACAAACGGCTGAACAAGGGTTTTATTAGGATGGGTTCTGTAAAAGTCACACTAGAAATAGCAAGAACATGAACACTGAAATGGGACTTGCAGCCCATCCTGACTTTTGAGTTCAGTGGATGTTTTGTGCACACCAGACCTGCTGATTTGGGATCCTGTCAACAAGCAGCTGAGGATTTGATTAGGGACACATGAGATAATTCACTCCCTGAAAAAGCACTAGCACAGTATTATTCCATTCCAGTCACTTTTACAGAAGACTATGAACTTAAAGGAGGATTTTCACTTTTTTTTTTAATTTTTTGTTTTGTTTTGTTTTTGGTTTTGTTTTGTTTTGGTTTTGTTTAATGTATAAGGTATTTAAATGCTCTTAACAAATAAATAAGGTCCTGATTGCTGGTGCACTTCTGGGAATGCTATGCATTCCTTCCTGCTCTGGTTGTGGAGGGCTGGGATGGGAGTCTGCTGTGTTTTTAGTAACTTGTTTGGTGATACAGCTTCCTTAAGGAGGAGGTGTTTAAAAGGCAGCATGGATTGGATAAGGTTCTGCATGTCTAATCTGCTCTGGGATCAGTTCACCACTGCACTGGGGCTCACTCCAATGTGAAAAAAGCCTTGTGGGAATGAAAAGGATGGAGGAAAGGGAAGAGGGCGCTGCAAGCAGACAGCCAAGGGAATACTGGGCAATTCCCTAAGCCCGAGCTGCCCAGAAAATAACTCACTCATGTCAAACCACATCTGTACAAAATGCATATCTCATCTGAGTCACAGCACAGTGAACACAAGTGTTGCTTCTGCAGGAAGGAGGACAGGCAGTGGTGTTAACCAGACATACAGACATGCCATGCTTTTCTTGGCAGGTTTGTCTCTGGTGACATGGAAATGCATTCCTACGATTTCTCTGCTACAACTAGTTATTCCATTTGATATTAGAGAGAGAGCTCAGACTGTTATAGCAAGTTTCAAACTTGTGAAACTTAATAAGACTTAATCCAGAACAGGCAGGAATTTAATAAATGTCTTTGGGGTGAAGAAAAGTAGTACACTGCAGCCTGAGTTATGAAGCCCTTGTCACTTCTGTTTGCAGCAACATTCCTGCAGAGGGAACACAGTCCATGCAAATAGTGACTTAGCACTGAGCTGCCACCTTTTCTACCCCTGAACCTGCATGGAAATAAGGCCATCAGTTCAACACAATCTCTGCTGCTTTACCCCATGGACTTCAAACCCAACTTGTTTTTCATTTTCCTAGTGCATTTCTCTGTAGTATATAAGGCTTCTCCAAGAGTGGTAACTCAAAAGGTATCATGCAAATGACAAACTCTATAATGGAATTCAGATGTATTTCAAGAATGTGTTGCACACACTGGAGCACAATTTTATAATTTATCAAGGGGAAAGAAGGGGGCTTATGTGTGTGAAAACATCTAACAATAGATTTCCCCAGAGAAGTTCATAATACAGTGAACAAAAAACTGAGGAAATGAAAATAAACGGTAGAGTAATTCCAAAGGAAAAAAGAAGATCTTTTGTTTTAAAACATCCCATCAATAAATCTTGAAACCTTATATTCATTCTTCTGCTGAAATGTGCAAGTCATCCTTACATTATTTCCTCTGAGATACTGCAAGAGTTATGGTAAAAGAAAATCTCAAAAGATTAAATGGAATTTACAAGCACCATTTACCTTAATAGTCAGGACCATTTGTCCAGCAATTTTATACATACTTAAATATAATTTATTAATTTTCCCTTCTCCTCATCCACCATTTTCCTTCATTACGTTTTTGTCAATGATGAAGTCAGCCTTGCAAACTGCTCCTCACAGAAGTAACTTCTGCTCATTAAAGCAGTTCCAGTGGCCTGAATAGGGCTAATTTGCTTAAGGTATAGATCAACTCCTCAATCTATGGCCTGAAATCACCTCCCCTTGGGAAATGACTGAAGTCAAGTTTTGTGTCTTCACTGCAAAACAATCTGTGAGCAACAGAGGTGCCTGTTCTCTTCCCTGCCACAGGACAGGCACTCATTAATTATCCTGCTGGCATGGTCAGCCTCCTCCTGGCCAGGGATGGACAACCATGGCTGGTTAGGACACACTCCACCCTGTGTTGTCACAGGCAGCCTTGCCATAGTGTTCCTGGCACCATATCAGTAATTAGTGTAATTACAGCTGGTGAGAGAGAAGTAACCCCTGTGGTTTTCTATTAGGTACCTCACAATTAGAGAGTGCACTTCATTACTCATCTCTCCGTATCATCTCTTAATTTCAAAAGGATTAAGCAAAATTAATTCTTTCAGTAGAAGAATTTTTTTATCCAGCCATCCATTAATGTCTATGGATAAAGAAAGCTCTTCAAGGCAACTAAGACATTAAGTTGGTACCTAAGTGCATTATACCTACTGCTCTGTTGACAGGCATTTTGTGTTTCATTAGGGCTGAGACAAGAACTTTGGGAGGAGGGAGAAACCTGCTGCCAAATTTTATGGGAATCTGTATGTTTAGTACAAGTAATGCTCTCTCTGCTGAGCTTCAATTCTGCTTGCAAACAATGCTTCCAACAGAACGGGATCAGAACTGGGCCAAAATATTTTAAAGGTGGAAGAGGAAGTTGCAAACAAATCAAATAAAGCAGCATCCTTCTGTGCGAGTTGGTATTTTTGCCTTAATAATACTCATACTACTGGGTTTCTAAGCCTTCTGCCTTAGAAAAGTGCAATCTCCTTCACCTTGTGTCTCCCTCCACTGCCCAGTGACTCCACACAATCTCTGTTCGGCAAGTTCAGGGTTTGATGCATCATTGAAGCAAAAAGAGGGGGAAAAAAGAGAGAAAAGAGAGACAAGAACAAAGAAAAGTATGGGTCCAGGAAAAAACACAGGGAGTGACTAATAGTTTCTAAAGATGTCAGTATAAAATGTGCATTCTTAGAGTTTGTGAAGAATAAAAATGAGCACCCACCTTTTTTCAGTGTGCTCAATTCTGACAGTGTGCACAAAGCTTTTACTGTTTTCCCTTTGATAAACTGCAATGGCTGATATAATTTTGGGTTCTGCTATTTATCAAGAGCAATATATAGTCCAAGAGCCATTTCTGTGATACATACTCATTTCCAATGCATTCCACATGAAAAACACCTGCTTACTCCAACCATATTTGATTAAAACTGTCTCCTGGCCAGAGCACCACTATTTTCTCTGGTAAACAAGCCTTCAGTTGGCATATTTACACACAAAGGCTACAGGAACTTAGCACACAGTTAAACAATGATTGATAATTCTACCAACAACTTCCAAAGTTGACTTTAAAAAAATCATACCAGAAAATATATTAAATAAATTTGTTCAACAAGGAATGAAATAACACAGAGCTGGCTCGTCTGTCCAGTGTTCTCCAGTGCATATGACCTGTAAGTGGGTCTGGTTTCTTAATTTCTGTGTAGATGTACAACAGCTTAATAAAACTGTAAAGGAATTTTTATTTGTGCAGAAGGAAAGCTTGAGATGTTTAATAATGACTGGTAGAGGAAAGTAGGAGGTAGAAGGTTGGCCACAGGGAATATGGGCAAGTACCAGGGGCTTGTGTGTGCAATGGGGAACTGACCAGGACTTTTAGGGCTGCAAAGACACTAAACCTCTACAAAAAATACTGCTGGACCATGCCTGGTACACAGGGTAGTTCAAAGATGATCAAAAGTCCCCACAGAAAGCAAAGATAAGGTGGTCTTGGGCAAGGTGAGCTTCATTTTCACTGCCCTAATTTGTGGTCAGTTTTTAAAGACCCTTTTGTACCTGCAAAATACGGTATCAAGGACCCACAGCTATCCCATAAATCTGATACAGAGTTTGCAGAAACGAATGAATCTTCAGTAAGACTGTTCCCTTCTATCCCTAAATGAACATTCTGTTGATCAGTCTAAAAATGTATAAACAGATGAATCCAAGCAGTACTAAAACTAATGTAAATATAGGGGATAAAATCAAGCAAGTCTAAAACTAATATAAATAGATCGGATAAATGAAAAAAAAAATACTTAAATGATTTCTGAATCTGGATGATTTATAAGCCACTGCATATGCATGAGAGAAATCAAGCACCAAGCACAGTGCTGAAAACACTGACTCATGCAAATAATCCTTGCTCCTGCAAGCACTATTTTTCAGGCTCAGATCCAAACACAATGCCTGACACTGTTTGCTCTGATAATCACTCTAAGATAAACAGATATGAATAACTGCAAATACTTCCAAGCATTTCCTTTCACTTACAATGTAAAAAGAAAAATTAGAGGATAAAATGAAAATGTATGTTTCCACTTCCAGATTTCATACATCATTAATTCTGTAAAAATATATCCATCTTCATGTTGATAGTTCTTTTTGCTTGGCAAGCTTGAAGAATGCAATATGCTAGATAACCTGATTGAAAATTTGATCCTATTGTTTAACAAAATGAGGATTGTTTCATAAGGGGCTCCACCATGTCTGTGCACATTTTCCCCTAAGTAACAGTGTAAGACTTGTATTTCCCCAGACAGCTGAACATTTACGTTGATGTACTTGGCTACAGATCCAATCTTGCTCTGGCTGTAATACAGGAGAATTTTCCTCAGCATTTTGAATTATGGCACTGAAATAATTTAACAGTGCCTTCTGTGCATGTTGCACAAGTTTTCTGATGCAGTTAGCTCTTCCTGAAAGTCTGCCTATCCTACAAATTGTGCCACATCGTTAAACCCTTCTTAGTCCTGAAATCTGAGGATATTGTTTTCAGAATCACTGCAAATGGTGAAAATTCTGGAGAAGCCAGCTTTTCCCCACAGCCACACACACCCTCCAATCTTTACAGTACCCAGGACGCCCAGGTTACTTCTGAGCTCTCTGCTGATTTGTGCTCACAGAGCCCTCTACAGTGTTGGAAGAACGAAGCTGTGAAGAACCAAGAAAGGAACATTAATGGTTGGATTGAATGACCACATTAGGGATGCTCACAGACACTGTTTATGTGCAATGACAGAAGCACAAAATGGCTGGGGTGGGAAGGAACCTCTGGAGATCACCCAGTCCAGCTCCCCTGCTAAAGCAGGTTCACCCAGATCACATCCAGACAGGTTTTGGGTATCTCCAGTGAGGGAGACTCCACAACCTCTCTGGGCACCCTGTTCCAGTGCTCAGTCACCCTCACGCAAAGGAAGTTTCTCCTCCTATTCAGATGGAACTTTCTGTGTTTCAGTTTGTGCCCACTGTCCCTTGTCCTCTCCGCTTTAATATCTATCTATCTATCTATCTATCTATCTATCTATCTATCTCTCAAATTCATCTTGAGACCACCCTGCTTATCCTTTACTACAAAGCCTTTGAGGAGCATTAGGGTTTATTCTCTGGGAGGTACGTTAATATTATTTTCATACCAAATTAGTTATGAGATGAAATACATGTTACTATTGGAAAAAGAAAACCCTCAAAATATGGTCCCCAAGGCTAAAAACATTCTAAACCAGAAAATTTTAGACTACTTTTTTTTTGCCTTTCTTTTTGACCATTTATATCATGTCTGGCACTTGGTTTCTTTTTCCATGACTGAAGAACCTCAATGTTATTATCAGACAAATAAACAAGAAAATTAGTACATGAAATTGATAAATGGATACTCAGTGTTTTCTTCAAAGGGTAAAACTTAGGGATGATGCAGACTAAATTTAATTGATAAAGTCTAATGACATCATGACTTTCCAAAGACAAATAATAGAATAATAATATGACAAAATTGTCAGACTGGATCAGGTCCGTGGTATGTTTAGTTTTACATCTTGTCAGAGGAGGTTGTTCAATGGAAAAATTTGTTAGCAGTGAACTATTTTTCTTAATATAGTGGAATTAAAAACTGCTTCACCATGCTCATGAAGCACATCTGTCTCCCCAAATTCTTCATTACAATTTTATTTCAGAGTTTCTTTGAACCCTGGCTCCACTGTTGGCAGGAGCCCGAGTGCTAACTGTAGGCTGTGTAAGAACCTATTTGTTTTTCCTGGCCTTTATATCCTAACATTTAAATTGTGAGAAAATAAATGGGAATTTCATAGGTTCTAAGTGAGTCTAGGTGCTTAAATTTAAAAACTTGATTTTCTATCAGAATAGCTATAAGGACATAACACACCTTTTTTCCCCTAAGACTATTCTTTTGTACTTTCTCCTCTTCCTCTACACAGCTGCCATAACAAGTCTAAATCTTAGTGACAATTATCTTCTGAGGAACAAGGCTGTCACATTCACCTTATGCCTAACTTGCAAGCTGCAAAGCCCTCCCTATGTTTGCTGAGTTTACTGATGTTACTTCAATTGAAAAAGGACAAGTCCCACGAAGAGGAAATGGCACAATGCACCCTGCACTTGGCGCAGGAGCTGCTAATCTACAGACTAATCCAGTTGATACATATGGTGGGGTGGTTGGGTAACTATCAGAGCACAACACCACCACCTTTCATCTCCTAAGGTAATGCAAAAGTTAGATCTCAAATCCAATTTAAATTGGTGCTCCCTTGAGCTCAAAGATAATTTCTCTCTAATCCTCTTCTGGTTGACTATAGGGTAACCTTCAAAATCTCAGAAATGACACTGTAAAAAAAAAATAAATGATCGAGTCATAATTTTTTAGCACAAACCCCAGCTATTTTTCCTGGTGGCACTATGTTCCAGCTGTTTTCGGATTCAAGAATTTTTCAACTGCCTTGAACTCTGCATTTATTTTACTTTTCCAGATTTTCGCCAATGAAAATACCTCAGCACTGCTTGAAGAGAAAATAATCTTGTCAGTTTTATTGTGCCATATCTGAGATGATGAAGGTCATGCTAACTACGAGTCTGTTCCAATCGCTACGGGGTTGGGTGAGGTGGGCTTTTGATTTTATTTTTGGTTTTCCCCTAGCTCCTACCACAAAGTAATAGGGATTTTCCCCTTTCATTCATCTTGCCTTTTGTTGTTTTTAATCGACCACCCATCAGTGCCGAATTGCCTTGTAACTGTCTGCTGAGCTTTCATTTGACAGAGATAGCTGCTATTGTTAGCAGGAGCCTTCACTTCAGCCCATTTAACTTTCCTCAGTTTGACAGCTTCACAATAGCCACCTTCCATCTAAAGAAAACTGTGATTTAGTAGAAAGGGAATGTGGGACAACAGCCTGATCTGTCACTCAGTCTCCAGTGAGTTCTCTTGGCATAAAGTTCCCCCACAAAGCTGGAGGATGAAATACTACATGAAAATGAGACGGCCATGAGACATGTTCAGTTATATATTCTGGCAAAACCTAAACAGCAATCACAGTTAAAAACACAGCCCTTTCCTGTCAGTAATACTCCACACTGGGAAGCAAAATAAATATTTTGACTAATGCTAAATTTCCATTTTTTAACTTACATTCCAGAGTACTACGTGACATTTTTTCCCCCTTCTTTTATTCACCTAGTAATTGTTCTCAGATTGATCTACAAGAGTTCCTAGTGGAAACAATATGCCACAAGTAAATTAAAGCTTTCATTGGACCAGTCATTGGTCCTACTCCATGTAAGTTTATATGAAAAGAGCCTGGATGTCCTCCCTTACTGACAATTAAAAAAGTCAAATTATAGCTGCTTTAGCACAGCCTCTAAATACTTCCCAGCTCAGCTCCACGCTCAGCTTTCCTTTCATATGTGCTGTAGAAATATATTTTTACCTGATTTTTAACTGTTGTGCATTTATGCCTTACGCCCCTTTGCATTTCTGGTTTTATCATTTGGCACAAATGACAAGCTGTAGACATCCCACTATTAGATTTCCAGGCACCATTTTTTTCCCTACCCAGTTAAGTAACATTATTTTCTTGTCCAAAATCTTCGTTCCCAGTTTGATGAATGCTCTCTTCCTAAAAAATATGTCTATAAAATTGAATTTGATTACCATAAAGCATAATTTGTTGCAGTCTATCTACATGCCTTTCTTTAACTCTCATTTAACTTCGTCAGAAGAGGCATGAGAAAACAAGAGTTGGTAGAGCTGCAAAAGGAACCCACTAAACTGACTTCTGCATTCACCTGAGTCTGAGAACCATTTCCCGGTATTTATAATAAATCAGTTACTTTGGTAGTGGTGAATAATCACTGAGTAACAGATAAACTTTCGTTTTGCAGCAGCCATTCAAAACTGCATGAAGAAATTACCACAACTGTATGGAAAGGTGTGTACAGAGATGGAGACAGAAAATCAGATAACAGATAAACTCCAGTAAAAAGACAGATAAAAGCTACTAGAGAGGCATCTATTGCCCAGGGTTCACTTGTGAGAGAGTACCCACGAGGCTGCAACTAGGAAGAACACCAGACTGCTCCACTGTTTCTAATTAGAGAGGACATCCTTCATTTTATAGCTCCTGTGGTCTAATTTGTAGCGAGCCATATCCCCTAAAGCTTTCTGTAAACCAAATTAAAACTCATTCCATCAAGGAGTTTCAGCAATATATGGTCTCTGATCACAATACATACTCATGGTCATGGAGCTGCTGCAGGCAGTCAGCTGGGGTTGCTGACTTTTTTTTAATTTTTTGTTTTTAATTTCATGTTGCCTTTTTTTTTTTTTTTTTTTTTTTTTTTTTTTTTTTTTTTTTTAAGGAAACAGCAGATTTCTTCTAGGAAAAAAACATTTTAAAGACCAGAGAATCTGGTTCTTCTTAAACAGTCGTTCATGAGAAGGAACAGTACAGTCTCTCTCTACTGATTTTCCTGGTATTCTCTGACTTTTAATTAAATTATTTTTCTCCCTATCTTTTTTTTTATTCGAGACACCTCAAAGCTTCAGCTCAACCAACATTGCTAGCAATTTTTTTTCCTCTAAATTAAAAAAAAAGTTAGCTTAGGGCTTTTTGGAAGCCTTAAGACTCCATGAAAGCTTTTGAAGTTTGCAGTCCCTTTTCAACCCAGAAAGCATTCACATAATGTGCAGCAGTAACACAAACACTCTATTGGTCTTTAACCTCAGGACAAGGAGAGGAAATTCTGCCTTTATGCCCATTCAGCCCTTGAGCCTCTATGCCACCACTGTCAAAGCTGCAATCAGCATTACAGCTCCTGGATTTGGACATGTGTCCATTAGACTCCAAGGGAGAACTTCATTTCACACAGGCATTGGATGAGAGTGTGATGATTTTTGTCCCCTACAAATCTGCCTTGAATTTGAACTGGTAATTTGAAGGTGAAAGGATCCATCACCCCAATGTTAGGGCTGCCTGTGCCAGGCAGAATTGACACCAAGAATTTGGTGTCACTGGGTGGTTGAACTCCTCACACAGCCCCAGTTCCCTGCAAACACGGCCCTCTCCCACCCCCGCGGGATCTGATGGGAGAACACAGCTCTGTGTGTGTCTGGCAGAGCTGCTGGTATCAATCAACACCACAAACACCAAGGCAGATCCCTGTTTCCTCCCACATGCAAAGGGACTCGGCTAAATTTCTTCAAGCAAGATTTCAAGGAAGTATTTATCACAGCTGGTGTAATTACAGAATTACCTGTGAAAACCCACAAAGGCTGAGGGATCTAATGAATAAGTGGAAAACTACAGCATAATATCAAACAAAATGTCTACAGTCAAAATAATTCAGCTCGGTAAAGGTCACACACTCCCTGCCTGGAGGAACAGCAGAGCAGGCTTTGAATGCAGGCAGGTGAGAGCTTTGCCTACTTTATGTGAGGAGATTTTGATAAACATTCCAACCTATTTTGACAACGGGTGGCCAATATGGCAAAGTGGTTCACTGTGGTTCACAGTGGCAGTTTGATATTAAAAACTGACCAGTAAGAAATCCGATAGGCTGGCCCCAAATGCTGAGAGTTATTAACCTTGAGCAGCTCCTGGAAATGGGATGCCCTGGGCTGGCACCACTGCCAGGGAGAGTCTCCAAATCCCCAGGAGGTGGCTACAGACCACTCCACTCTGCCTGCTCCTTTCTCCCCACTCTCTGTACTTTCCTCTTCCATTAAGCCTTTATCCACTCATTTCAAAGAAAACAAATATATTCACTGTTGTGTAAAGGCTCATCTACATTTCCTGTGAGCTATTTTCATCAGCAGTACTCTATTAAAGTTATTTCAAAGTAAACTAGAGAGAGAGAGAGCAGAGACTGTGTAGCACTATATCATGCGTCTTCTGAAACTAGTTAAATCTCAGCAAGAAGTAAAAAAAAAAAAAAAAAAGAGAGATCTATTTAAAACTAGATTAAGCTCAAGCTGCTAAAGCATAATAAATTGCTCTATTTTAACTGACTGAACTGTGCACACTTAGAATACAAGGGCATATTTCATTTGGGTTTATGCAATTGTTCAGTCTACTTTTCTACCATTTCACCCATCACCAGATGAGAGAACTTGTCAGGCAAAATTGTAGCTAATGATGTTTAATGGTGGCTAAGCCCGATAGACTTGTTTATTTCTTTTCTTCTTTTTTGTTGCTTTACTCTCGCTGAAATAATGAAAATATTACATGAAAAACTTCTATATTATTTGCAGGAAAAGCTTCTATTACCAATGCCAGGTAACATAAAGCTTTATCTGATTTATACAGCAATCTATATAAATCTACTTTTATGTTTTATTTGATTCCAGCCATTAGGCTGTGCTAGGAAGTAATTCTAAAATATATATCATAGTGGCAATTCACTGTACTATACCAAATTAATCTACATAAATCTATACCTGTGTGCAGGGAACCAGCATGGTAACATCACCAGGATGGAGGAGGAATGGATGCCAGTAATTCTACTTGTAGGCTTTCTAGGAAGTTCAAGCTTTCTCTAACTACTGGGCAGAATAGAAATGTCCCCTACTGACCAAATTCCTCCACCTAAATTAATTGCCCTGTCATTAGCATAGCTCTTACATTCTAAATTTCAGAATATGGAGCTGCATATTAGGAGAGGTATTTCCTCTTCATGACTGATCTAAAGTCAGAGAGCTGGAGAACGAATGGGCTGTTTGGAACAGCATATCCTTTTCAAAACCTGTATTCCTCACTGATTTAAGTTCCTTACATAGCTGAAGCCAGTGTGCTCTGCACAGCTGAATAAGGCCAGCTGGCAAAGCAGGAGCATATCAGCATTCTGACTGCTTTTCTTTTGTTTGAATATTACCTCAGTGGCCGCACACTAAACGATGTGAACTTGATGGGCTTGACTATGACCTCAGCTAAACTGAACAATATGAAGCTGGCACATCTGTAGTCTCAGCTTTGCTATTTTTCAATTTATTTTTCACCTGATTTGTATTAAGATGTGGTTCAAATTTTAAAATAAAAATAAAAAAGGGGTCCTTTCTGCATTCCAAATCAATCAGCAAACGCTGCCATGCCAGAAGGCAGGCTTCATCTGCCTCTTCACACCACATTTGGTGGATCCCTGACTTATGAGAGCTTGATTTCTAAATGTTTATGCAGAAAGAAATGCTTTGCACATCCGCTCCTTCTCAGATAGCCTACGGGGATTTCTGGCAATACTTTTTTTTTCTTTTTCTTTTTTTTTTTGCCTGCCTTCTAGTTTTTCTCCTTGTGGATACATAAAGTCAGAGTGACAGCAGGAGTAGGCTCAACTCGCAGCGAGCAGCATCCATGCTTATTATTGATATTGACTACACCAGACAAGCTGGACATCTGTCTTTACTTTTAGCAAGTCCTACAAGGATAAACATGGACATGAATGTGGGCTGCCCCATGGACAGTGCACTGGAGCTCTTTTATACTCCCAGCCCATCGCTGGGCTTCTGTCACTTTTGTCTGAGTTGCATTTCAGCCCAGGGTCGCGAGAGTTCAGAACACAGTCAATTAATCAAATGGCTTCTATGAACATAACACTGCAGTTCAATAAGGGTTTCCTATTCAACATAAGCAAAGGAATGAAAGCAGGAGGTTAATGTGAAGATAGCTAGGTTACACGTGGAGATTTGAGCAGCAATCCTTGACCAGCCATCATCGGACAGCGCATTTTGTCGGAGCAGTTATTTTATGTGAGACAAAAGAACAAACCCAGGATGTTTATGGCCTGATCCTGCTCTCAATAAAGTCAAGTCAAGCTCTTCTGTTGACTTATGCCTACTAGTTCAGGATCTTTGATCTTGGCAATAAAATTAACACAGCAACAGGAAACAACAAAGAGAGTCAGAAAAACTCCCTCTTAGAGTGCTCTGTGTTTACACTAAGGAAGAGAGAGGATTCAAGTCTGAGGTGAAATAACTCCTCCCAAGAGGACGGGAACTGGATATGGGACTTGGTGCCCAGTACCCTGAAGTGATGGGGACAGGGCTGTTCTCTCAGTGGAACAGGTTTACCTGTGTTGTGTCAGTTGTATGAGGTGGCACTTCCAAAACTGCTGATCCCAGCAGGTGGGAGTGGAAGGCCCAGATTCCTCATTTTTGCTGCCCAAACGTGACCTATCAAATGGGGTGGGAAGCAGTGTGCTGAGTATGCCAGCCACCCCTTCAGGAGGGCTTTTCTGTCTCAGCTTTACAAAAGTGCTGGGATTCTGCTTCCTATCGTCCAACTCTTCTAAAAAGGGGCTGAAAAAAAACCCTTCTAAGCAGTGTGAGAATTCTTTTTGATGCGATAAAAAAACCATAAATACATGTTTCTAACCACCGAAGACAGCGAGCTTTGGAGGGCTTAAATGGAAAAAGCTAGTTTAGATTGAGCCAATTCTGGGTATTGCCACACATGTCAAATAGCACTTCACTTGACAAATGGTCCCAAAGAAATCTATGGAGCTATTCAGGGGGTAACGGTGATGTTTGGTATGAGTAAGGAGATTAGAATCTGGCCCTTGCTTTATTTTCAGAGAGATTTCAAACATGTGTTTGTTCTAATTTTCCCTTCCTTCTAGGATTGCTGGTATTCACTTGGCTCGGCTTTAGAGGCAGAGGGATGTGAAAAACAGCACCAGTAAAAAAAATAAAAAATTATAAACTCTCTAATATATGACCAAAATAGCTTTTCCCCCTGTAAAATATGTGGCATAAATGAATTCCATAATGATGCTATGTGTTATAAAAGTTTTATTGGCACTCATTTAGGATTACCCGCATAACTCACTTGTGAGTTCACTACTCGTGGGTAATGCACTCATCCCAAATGCATGCTAAACACCAGCTTATGTAAAAAGTCCTATTAGAGTTTAACAGAGATTAAACTAACAGATTATATTTTTTTTACAGAAGCCCCTTAAAGTCAGAGGTCCACAGAAATTACAAAAACCTTAGTCTATAACAGGCAATGTTTTCGTTAGGTTTATTCTAATCATCTCGTATTAAATTCTGTAAATTCTTTACCAGTGACATGCACATCCTCTCTGCAATTTTACATTTTTCCTCTCCCTAAGCACAACTTTGTGTAGTGTCACAGACATGAGACTGCACGGAGAGAGAACACAGGCCCTGGTGTGAGGTCAGTACAAACACAGTGTTGGAGTCCTTGCTTTACCAACTTTAAACTGAAAATTCAGGGAATGAATGGAAAAAACCCACATTTTTTTGTGTTTACAGACTGAGAACTGAGACATGATTTCCTAAAGGTCACAGAGGAAGTCCCCGTTAATGAAAATTAAATTCTCCTAAGCACCAACCTAATGCCTTAACAACAAATTCATCTTCCCCAAACATCTGTGCTCATCTCCTGCACTCCGTGCTCATTCCTGTTCCATTTGCACATCTCTCTCTGGCACTGTGACATCATCAGTATCTGTTTTGACTTAAAGCATCACACACACACACACCTGGACAAGGCAGCCCATGAGGAGCAGGGCTGAGCCTGTCAGGCAGTCTCTGCATCAGGAAACAACAGCTCAGTTTTGCACAATAACCATTACCAGGCACCCAAACTTGGTAACCTTAGCCTGGGGCAATCTCACAAAGAAAGCTGCGACAGAAACAGGAACAGAGCTGATGCTGGCTGGGCACAGTTAAGCTGATTTTCCTGTTTTCTTTCCTGCTTTGCCCTGTTTTCTTCTTTGAACATCTTCTGACTCATGAGGACGCTTGTGAGGAATACACAGGCAACATTCAAACCTCCTGTGCTGCCAAGTTCAACCTGAAATACCACCACCGCCCACAGGAGTTCCTCTGCACACTTCAGTGCCTTCAATCACACATCCTTCTTGGACAAAATTAGGGAGAATTTCTGTAATTAATCTAAGATTTCTTTCCCCTGAAATAAATGGAAAAGGGGACAGGAAGACACCCAAAGTACCTAATTGTTTTCTCCAAGTAAATGTTTCCTCTCAATATTCAGATGAATGTTCTGTGACAATTTATGATGAAATTAAAAGTTAAGGCAATGTTTTATGGACAATATTTTTCTATTAACTCACATATGGGAGAACTCTAAAACTTGGTAAGAATTAAGGTTAGCTCTTAAAAGAAGCATCTAATATGCCATTATAGCAAAACACTGAAATGAAAGCAAATGCCTTGGTAATTTTCTAGGCATATTGAATATTAATGTGACATAGTTATTTCCAAGGAAGGTGGAAACAATAAATAAGGAAAAAAAACAACCCTCCTATTTTTTAGAATTATTTCCTACCTAAATCCTACATATTTTCTTACACATATCACTTGATTTTCAATCACTTCAGAGCAAATAACTTTCTCTAAATCCTAAAGAACCTACCTGCTATTAACAATCTCAGCAGTGCCTAATAAAAAACCACTTAAGCACAAACTGTACTTAATTTATATGGTGAGTAGCTATAAGTTATCAACCCCAGAATCCTGTGCAGAAATTAAATATTCAGCTTTCCTTTACTAATTCAAGCAGGATTTTTATATCTCAATTGTGCAAGCTTGACAGTTGGGAAAAAATGAGTCAAGTCAAACCTCCAGCAAGAAACTGTATCATGGAGGGTGCTGAAAGGAAGAGAGATGCAGGGAAGTCAGAGAGGTAGAAAGTTTACATACTTTCAGAGTATTCTCAGTTGTCAATACAAGAATAAACATGTCATCTGTTTTCACTGAAGCCATTGGCAAAGCTATCAAATTGCTGAAAAAAATAAAATTATTTTACTATTTTTAGCCCAGGCAAGCCCATTGCTGAAATGGACTAGAGCAGGAGTGGATTCTTCTGAATCAACAGAAGAGATCTTATGTGCTGGATCAACAGCAAGGGAAAGCTGGAGGAAGGACAAACACACAAATTCTGTTGAGAATATATTGGAAAAGAAACGTCAGGGGACTGGTCAGTCTAGGAAAGGGGATACAAAGAAAGAAAGAAGGTAATAAAGCAATAATCTCAGGTCCTGCTCTGGAATTACCCAAAATCTGCAGTGTTTTGTAGGGATTTTAAGGAGCACATTTAGAAAATTTCTTAGGAATTAGGAGAGCAGGGTCAATACAGTTAAACTCTGTCAATAATCACTCTGTAATATGTACAAGGATCTTCCACCCCAGTGCCCAAGGGCTACCCCTGAGCTTAGGACTGAACTTTTCAAATTTAAAAAGAAGGCAGTCATTTGAGAAAATCTTATGGGAAAAAGCCTAAAAATAAAGCTGTTTTTTTAACACTCAAGACCAAAGCCTCCCCCTCTTTCCTCCCTGAGACCCTCTATGAGCCAAACTTTGCCAAGAGGAGTATTTAATGAGAAGTTTTAAAGCCATTAGCCTGGCCATAACAGGGCCTGGCTGGGCTGCAGGGATGGGGAGGCTGGAGCTGGCCACACACAGAGTGGCCAGGTTATTCAAGCAGCAAAAAAACCATCCAAAAAAGTTATCCAAAGCAGCCTGGGAGCAGCACCCACAGGTGGCCATGGAAGAGCAGAATTCCCTGCACACCTCTGAGCTGTAAGGCCACGTCCCCAGCACGTCCTGGAGCCAAAAGGGTGTTTGTACCTCAGTGATGCCTGAAGTTTGAACTTTCATACATTTCAGGTTCTGTGGTGCCCAGGGGTGCAGCTCTGAGCTCACAGTCAGTGTCACTCAGCTCTGCACACAGCAGGGACACAAAACAAATCCTTTTCCTGCTGCACACCAAGGACAACTTTCAGGCCCAAAAGCACAAACAAGGGTGGCTGGAGGGAGGAACAAGAAGGATGGGACCTCACAACCTGCAGCTGCAATTGGACAATTCAACCCCAAGATGCAAATGGACCAAAACTTGTCAAAGTGTGAGACCTGGTGACCCTTTGTCCATTTTGTGACTATTTTGGGTCCACCTTGGGTGTAGCCCTGGCCAGGCTCTTGTCCTGCTCAAGGTGTACCCTAAAGGCCTTTCAATAAATCTCTGCTTTATTTTTTGGCTCTGTCCAGTCTCTGTTTCAGGTCAGCCTTCCCAAGGCATCACCATCTCCTTGTCCTGCTCCTGGGGCCACCATGGGCCATGGGGACACCACAGCTCCTCCCACAGCTCTCATCCTCATGGGCACTTTGGGACATCACCCCAGGCACAGGCTCTAGGGATAACCTGGCATATGGCTTCCAGGCAGAGAAGGGATACAAAAATTCATTGCAAGCTTATGTTTTACTGGGATATTTCCATAAAGCATGTGGTGATAGTTAAAAAGCCCTCCACCTCTGTAATTCGAAACACTGTGGCAGTGCAGGACACTATTAATGCTGCGTTTATACAGATACCCACTGCCTGAGATTGTAGGCACTTGAATGGTGAAAATGTCTAAGAAAAGAGTGGGAGCTGTGTGCTAGGCAACATCAAAGAGCAAAATAGGCAATTTTTTTAAAAAAGAACTACCTAAATCATGGATGTTTTTAAGAGGGCTATCTAGGCCCTAGAACTGGATCTTGCTCTTTTTTTTGTAGATGACATTCCAACAGTCTTTTGTTGTTAAATAGCTCCAGGGTGCTAATCTGCATTGGTATGTTAGCAGAAAACACAAAATGTCCAGAAACACTTGATAAACAAGGCTCCTGAAAAGGACCTTCATGTCCTTCAGATGAATGACTCTGGTAAGTTCACTGAGGTGACATTTCTAAATGTCCAGGGATCCTGCTCCAGTGTTAATTCGTCCAGTTTATCCAGCAACACAGTAAGGCCACCACAGTTTATACACACAGCAGATTCAGCTTTTGGGTGTAACACATGAAAATATCAACTTGATTTCAAAAATTTCAGCTTTAACCACTGATTTCAGTTGGGATACACCACAAAGAAACAATTTGTCATCCTTCACACCAAACAGAGTTGGTTTATAAACAGCCTTCAGGAACTCAGTGCCACTGAAGTCCTAACCTGGTCACACACAGGAGGTTACAACCAGGAGCTGGCAGCACAGCACACTTGTGTCTACCATCACCCCTCCTTTTTTTCCCCAGCAGGAAATTTTGTTTTAGCACAATTTGAAGATTTCCTTGACAAAGCCCCACGGGGTCTCCTACAGGTGCATTCCAGTGAGTGCCAGAACATGTTGGCACCATCTGGGCTGAAGTGAAAATGCACTTGGGAGCTGCTGCAGTGCCCTGAGGGCTGTCCTGGGCAGGCACAGCAAATCCCATCACTCAGTAAATAAAGAAAACCTGCATGTGTTTGTGCATGGGAAACATGACAGATCTGTGACAAACCTACTGCACTCTGCTCAGAAACTTCGTGGGACTTTGGAGCACTGAATAATCTGCAGTGGAAAACCCTGAATGCTTAATTCTGTACCCTTGCTTCATTCTGCTGACTTATGCTGTTCAAAACCCACTGAAATTAACTGCAGTTTGAGTATCCAGATACTAAGTCTAAGCATGGAGTTTTTTTCCCTGAGTACAAGCTCTGAAACTGTAAATTATTAATATTAATAATGGGAAAAATCTGTTATGTATAAACAATGTAAGCAAACAGTAACAACCATTTAAATTTGTTAATCTGGGAATTTCTTTTCTCTGATTCTCTTTCATAAACAAAATATTTTTTTCATCAGGCAGTATTCATTATATTCATCCTTGGTGTAGTTACAAGGCAAAAAATGTGGATTATTGATGAAATAGATCATAATGACTCTTTCCAAGCCATTATCATTTATCATTTAAATGTGTATTCAATGAGCTTTAATCTGCAAATTTTTCATGTTTGGGAGAAATTATGATTTAACAGATTCATTGTGTTTGCTTTATTCCTTTTTTAATACAATGCATGGCACATGTTCTGCAGGCTACACATGAACTAATTTTACCTATCAGAATGGACTTTTTAAAAACCTACTAGAGAACAGCAGCTGAATTTTAAGGCCTCCAGTCTCCAGAAACACAACAGTGCTGGAACATCATTTCATTATACTAATAAATGAGTCCTGCAAAATCTTCATAACCTGGTACATTGGCCTTTCTTCCTGGAAAGTCTCAGTCTCCCATTACTTCTAAGGACAGCACCTCAACCAATCACACCTGAGATTTCAACTATATAAATTTTCTCCTATCTCCTCAACAGGTACTTTTTCTAGTGCCTTATATTAGGCAAACAAAATCAATTAATGCTCTCTTGGTGTTAATCAGTCTGAGTTGTGTAACATATATTACCAGGGATCCACGCAACATCAGTCCTTGTGTGGTGTTTTTATACTCACAAGAGTCAATTAATAATAAGAAGAATAGTGGTTAACACTTTGGCTAAAGCAAAAGAGCATGGAAAGTTCTGTCCTTAGGAGAAGGAAGGTGATACTGGATTTTTAGGTCAGTGTTTGCATAGCTGCACAAGTTACAAAACTGCAAGAAATGTCAGCATTTGGCAATACACGAGCTCTTCTAGCTTGGGTTTTGGCTACAGCAGATTAATTCCATATCCAGATTGTATATAATTCACTTAACACCCTTTCTGACTCAAGTTTTGAAATTTCCTGAACAAAATCCCTGCTCTCTCTCTCTGAGCACACTCCCCCTGTCACCAGGAGCTCTACTATCTGCTTTGAAAGACATGATGGGTAAATGCAGACAAATTCACCAACCCACAGCTCAGACTATCCCCTGCCTGTGATCTCCTGCTCCTTCTTAACATCATCTCTGCCTGCTGGATGGTGGGAAGGCTCCCCAGCCAGGCAGGCACGAGGCAGGATGCCAACAAGGGCTCTGAACTATTCTATTATTCTATTCTGTTCTGTTCTGTTGCATTCCATCCTATACTATCCTATTTCCTATTCCTAGTCTATTCCTATTCCTATTCCCATTCCATCCCCATTCATATTCCTATTCTATCCCTTATCCCTTATCCCTACCCCTATCCTTCTATTCCTATCCCTATCCCTATTTTTATTTCTATTCTATTCCTGCCTTTTCTATTTCCAGCTGGGTGCTCTGAGCAGCTCCAGGGTTCTGACACGGAGGCAAGAGACACGCCATGACTGACAGATGTGCCAGGATTATTTAGGAACTGTGGCCTCCCAAACATCTGTAAGAGCCAGTGCTCCTCCTGGGGAAGCAGCCGAAGCCCTGCAGCAGCTGGGAGCTCACCAAGGCACCAGTGTGCTCCAGAGTGAGGAGGCTCTGCCTGCCCCAGGAGGGCAGCTCTGACCACCCTGAGGCCATGCCTGCAGGCAGCTGAAAGGAATGACAGCGCTGAAGGCTTTTCTCATTATCCCTCACAACTGCTGTAATTCCACAAAAAAGCCCGTGGATGGTGGGTGGCTGTGGCAGGAGGGCTGCACTCTGCCCACCTGAGGTGCAACGGTGGGGGGGGGGCACTTTCATTCTACCCTCAAGCATGGTTTGCCCCGTGCTCACACATCAATGAATTATTCATAGGTTTTCCTGAGGACAGCTGACTTTTCCCTTAACACAAGTATTTTCAAGTATTGAAAGATAGGCATCTAAAAATAATAAAAAAAGGAATCATCTATTGGGCTTAACACAAAACAATCTCACATAAAAAGAAGCATTTTTTAACAGCACATATCTACTTTATGGCACTGGTCTCTTAACTTCATGCTTATGAGTTAAGGAAACAGCCCCTTGGTGGATTACTTTTCATAGTTTGCTCAGTAATGTGTTTACAAAGCCATTGTTGCAACTAGATGCTTATATTTTTTGATATACAGTCTGCACTACAGCAGTACATCTTCAGAGGTTTCATGCTTATTTCAAAAACCTATTTAAATGGTTCTTTACCTGCCCTCCCAGCAAAACACAAGTTTATTGCCAGATACTCCAGGGCTCCATAGTCCAGTCTGACAGTAATTAAGGCAGAATTAGTGGTGTTTTGCAGGAAATGGTAACAGTGGCAAGTGTAGAGCTGGATGGGCCAAATTCATCTCTGACAGCAACTCTTCTGAAGTAACTAACTTACTCTAGGAATTAATTCGACACTTGAAATTTCAAATAATGGCCTCTATTTTTAACTGTCTGAAGCACATAACTCAGAGCCTGAGAAAAGTTAAGTGGCTTTTCTTTTCCCTTGTTAGAAAACTGCTCATCTGCTCACTCTCTTTCTACTGTGTATCAAGTGTCTACTCCAGAAATGGGGGTTTTGTTAAGACAATATTGCATTATTTGTTAAGATAATATAATGCATTATTTCAATGCAACTTGCACTCACTTAATGCTTATCTGCCTTGATAATGGACACTATTAGTGATAAACAGTTCTCTAAACCATGCAATGAACAATACAAACCCCATTAAGCAAAATGTTGTGTTTGTAAACCTCATTATTCAAAATTTTATGTTTGGAAACATCCCCAAAATTTCTTCTGATCCTGTTGGATCATTCTCTGTGCTGCACCAATACATAACAAACCCAGTACTTGGGCAGTACAGTCTGAAGAAAACTAAAGGTATAGATAAATAATTATCTGTGAGTGCCTTCTGCTTGAACTTGGACTCCAAAGACAGTTTTGGGATTTGGACACCAAGCTTTGGCAAAACTATCTCTTCCAAATTTTCACCCATAGCTGTTAAATTTCCATCTACGTCTATATGGTATCTACAATCCAGTCTGATTCTGCAGCAGTTATCTAACTCTACAGAACAGCTAATCCTATTCAACACCATTTGTCCATTAAGAAACATCCCTTTTCTGACACGTAAAATCTACATTTTTATGGGTTTTTTGGTGTTATTGTTTGTCAAGAACCCTGCAATCCCTACCAGGATTCTAGAAAGATAGATGCAGTTGCTGCTAGGATGCAGCATTCATTCCCCTGTGGGATAGGGACTTGTTCTGGCCCATTGTGACCTTGGGAAGGTGAGCAGGACCCTCAGAGAATCCTCAGGACCCTGGGGAGAGTGAGGAAAGCCACAGGTTTACATGACATAGTGTTGCAAACTGATCTTCAAGATTATTTGATTTTGGGATGAGGGGAATTCCTGGATAAAGGGAAAAAGAGCAGGAAATCCTTTAGGTGACCCTCAGCACCTTCTCCCTTCAGGCTACAGCAGAATTCTGCTCTCCATGGGGAAAAAAACAACTTAACCTCCTTTAGCAATGAAGGACTTGCACTGTTATCTCCCTCTGACTGTTGCATTGATTACATTGGAAAATGAGTAACTTTTATCACATTTGATCTGAAATAGCACTATCTAGCTTATGTTTATCCCTTTCCATCTACACAACAGATAATTGCATGGATCTTTGCAGTCGGACCAGACACTGTGATGTCTCTTTTGATCCCTGATGTCAGGTTAAAGGAGGAGAAAAATAGAAAGTTAACCTGTGATTTAGCACTGGCCACTGTCTGGTTCCTGCTGCCAGTCTGATCTGGGGGGTTCAGACCTTTGCAAGTGCATGTCTGGCTTCCTTCTCACCATGCAGGTTCTCTCACTGCCATCTCAGATGTCAAGAGTCTGCTGGATTCAGCAGCATGGCCTCTGAATTGAAATAGATTTTTGCTTAAAAAAAAAATCAAGTCACAATTTTTTTTGGGTTTTGCTTGTTTGGTTGGTTTTTTTGCCTTTCATTTCTCTCTCAGTCTCTCTCTTTTTTTTTTTTTTTTTTTTTTTTTTCTGTACAGAGAAAGGCAGATTATTTCAATTAAGAGCCTGTCACTGACATTTGTAAGCAACCTTTCCTCAGTTCAGTGCAGCAGTTGCAGTTTTAAGTTTCTCCCTGCTTCTGTCAGGATCTAATTTTCAAGGCCCGTTGCCATGGCAGCAAGTTGGAATTTTAATCCAGTACTAAAGGTCAAGACAGGTCACCAGTTTCAGTTCCTCTTCAATCTCCCCATAAGGAGCCACAAAAAGAAGCTGAGATAAAGGTCTGACCTAACAAAAAATTCCAGTCTAGCACACAGCCAGACTTGGAGCTCTATGATTTGTGTAGGCTTTCGAATTTGTCTGGAACTGCTGAAATTCATGCTAAATCAAACATGGGCAGCACCGATTCGCATTCCTCTCTCTGCAGAAAAAGCACATCTATGTCCTCAAAACACAGTTGAGTGCATTTAAATAAGCAGGGACACCCAAAAAGCAAATACTTAGTAGAGTCTAAGAGGTAAAAAGCTGTGAAAGCAATCTCCTCATTACTGCAGACATTTACAGCTTCTGCAGACTCAGATGAGCCTGACAGCTGCACTTACATCTTCCTTGACAATATGAGGTGGATGAGTCAACATCTTTCTTTCAAAACCTGTAAAGATCTTTTTATGAAGCACTTTGACTAAACAAGACCTTCCAGTAAGAGACCATTTTGTTAAAGCTAAATCACTTCCTCCTGTGTTTCCACAACATGGATATTAATTAAACAGTTGGTTTGTACCTACTGAAGTGAGGCTACAGACATCTCCCTCCTCCTCCTGGGCTACATCATTTTCTTGGAAAGCTGCATTTTGCAGCATTAGGAAAGTCTCAAAACACATTTTCCTGAGATGTATGGACACAAGTGAGCAAAGCAGCTCCTCCTCTGGGAATTTAAAGCAGTAATTAGCCCAGCAGCAGGGAATATTTCCCTTTTTCATCATTTAGAAGGATACATTTGTAAGGTACAACTACTCTGAATCTGTGGCTCCGAGGGCCAGCCAAGGCAGGGGATAATGCAGTGACCGTGGCCCAGCCCCGTGGGGTGTTGTGAGAACTTCACTTCATAAAAAATAAGCCTTCTGGCCAGAAAATTGATAGGCTTCGGAGCCCTGCTGAGCCCTCTGCCCAAAGGATAATAGAAGCAATAGAAGTAGCAATAGATGTTCCTCTGGATAGAGACTGTGAAGCTGAGAAAAATGTGGTGGATTATTGGGGTTGTCAGAGGGATTCAGAGGAAAGATGCAAAGGATTAAGTTGGAATATTAGGAAAAGTGGCTGTAAGTCTCACCTAGGGTATTTAGGACACAAATTGGGAGTTTCAAGCCCACTCTGGTATTATGAATGCCAAGCTTCCTGGCAAAATCCATTCTTCTCTCAAACTTATCACCCATTTCCAATTGTGACTATTTTGCAGCGTGGTACAGATGAATCTGGGTGACAATTTTCTCTGTCTCAGGCTACTAAAAGTCTACAAAGCCAGTAAGCCATGACAGGAAGAATGAAAGGGACTGGAGCAAAGGGCATCAGGAAGAAAAAAGCCAGAGAGAAAAATGGCTTGGCTCTGGACCAGAAATTTACTGACAGGTCAGAGTTAAGAGGAAGGGAGCATGGTGAGGTCCAAATTATGGCAGCCAGAAAGCCAGGCAAGAAGTTCATCTGTATGTCTTTTATCAACAAGTGTGTGGGTCACAAAACAAATGGGTGGGAGAGGGACTGACTGAGCGTGGTGGCTTCCTCTGCTCTACCCTGATTTACATTTTCAGATTTACCGAGTACATTTGTTTTTCCAAATGGATCTTTGAAGTCGCACTGAAGTTCGGAAGTGACTCCATCCCACAGAAATGTAAATTGGGAGGTCACCATGAGACTGGCCTTAAGCCATAAAGGCACAACACATGCTGCTGCCTGTGATAAAAAAAAGAAGCTCTTTAAATACAGGGAAACCTGTGGCAGATTTGCAGTGTAACCACCTCCCAAAATGGGAAGTGATATGTGGCGGACAGGGAAATACATCAGGAATCCAAACATGTTACAGTGTGTCCTTTACCTCTCTCTATTAACGCTGACATTTCTGTGGTCGCAGTTCAGTGACTGCCTGCACTTGGCAGTGACACAGGGGTGCATCCTGCCTGAGAACAAAGTATTTCAACTGCTGCTCGTTAGTTAGGGCAAATAAATGTTGAATTTTTAATGGAGGGTTATACGGTATCACAGGAAATCCAAATGGTTCAGTGCTCACTTGAGTTGCAAGAAGCAATGCTGGCAAGAATGCATTTGGTGAGCTCGTTTCAGGCAGTCTTAAAGGCAGTAAGTAAGTCTCTGATAGGCAAGAAAAATTATTAAAAATTGATCAGCAAAATATCACAGAATTAATTTAGTGCGGTTCCCACAATTTTTTAAACTGATTTATAAACATGTCAGGAGAAAGAGATCATGGAAAAGAATGTATTAGGAAATAACTTTATTTTGACAGGGAGGTTAAACCGTATGTGAGCCAGCTGAATAATGAAAACAAATTAAAAGTCTAATTTAGAAATGATTTTGAATAATGGGTTTATCTTCCAAGATACAGAGCTTTTAATTATGACACTGGATTTTCACATACTTCACATCAGCTGAAATACTTTGCAAGTTTGCTTCTATAGGCAACTGTCCATAGGAAACACTCGTATATTTTATTCCAAATTACTTCATACTTTGCCCAAAAGGCAAAGCCTGCAGCAGCGAGGAACAAAACAACAGTCCTGACTGACTAGCATTGCTTCAAATCCAAGAACTTACAAGGCAAAGGGATTCAAATAAAACTTCTAGCTTACAAAAGGAAATAGTAAATATGAAAGATGAATGACATTTCTCAAAAGAGACCCTTTTATTTTCATCTGTTTGTCCCTTTAATACAGTGCACTGGAGCTCTCTAAAGATTAATGGAGCTCCAATTACATGCCACTGTTGTTCCACTTATCATAATTTGTACGTGGCAGTGCAAGGCCCTTGTAGTCATGACTTCCCCAGTTTACCCAGAGGGAATATCTTTAGAACTTCCCACTTCTAACAGACAGTTCAGGCTGGCCATGTGAAGCTAGGCTGTGAAAAAAAGCTGGCTGTCACCACTGCAAGCTCAACTGGTGCTCTCACACTCTGTTATGGTCAGCTAAAACCTGCAATTAGCAATACAAACATTTCTGTGTGTTACACCTGGGCTGCATTGTGACTGCAACTCTGATAGAGAGTTGATACATAAATAGAAACCTGCTTCCTATGCCAGTCGGAGATGAATTTTACATTTTTGGTTCCTGGTATGTTTTTGGAAATTATGCATGAACATTGAATGAATCCTTTTTTTTGCTGTTGTTTTTTTAAACTGATTTCTATCCAGGTTAAGAATTCATCAGTGCTTCTTGATTTGAATGTTCTGAATAGTTCTGAATAACAACATTACTTGTTGCAATATCCAATACTTGGTGCAAAATCCTCTTGATGTCTGATTACTCTTCATAAGGGCCTCACGCTGATTCATTTCAAACCGTGAATTACCTTTAATTCATAGCTTGCACATGCTGCCAAATGTTGTTTTCTGTGTTCCCAGGTGGCTGTCCCTGACACAGAGGAGATCTTCCAAAAAGCCATTAGATACTTACAGAAAGTATTTAGATGTCGAGAAGCACATTTCCATTTTCAAACATGCTTCCATCAACTATTATGATAATATTTGGGATTAGAAAAGTAGTGGTATTTATTTGAATTTTTTTTTTGGAACTGTGAAGTGAAATCCTGGCCTAACTGAAAGCAGTGCTGAACACCCTTAGGAAAATCCTGGCTGAAACATCACAAAAAGATTTTCAGCTGGTTGCTTTAGTTTTAAGCTCACTGTATTTAGCTGCTCTCTAGTTCCCACACAGGTTGTGTATCATTAACTATGATGGATAACAAAAACTCCATAAAAGATAAAACAAGTTGATTTTGTCTGACCCATAAAAATTCGCTGCTCTAAGTTTTTAATGGTTTCCGGTAGTTCACTGAGCCCATGAGAAGGGCCTTTTAATACTGTATTAATACAGTAAGTATAGGAAGTAATTTTATGACAGGGGAAGAATACCATTATGATTACATTCTTCTTTTTAGCTAGGCTTTTATGGAAACTACCCAAGACTACTCTGCAGTATGATTTCGAAACACAGGATGTGCTTGATTAAAAAGGTTCTGGGTAGTTTCCAACTGGACAAAGGCCAAATGCTAACAACCAAAACAGAACAAAAGCACTGGATGTTTGAGGATGACATACTTGCAATGGCAATTATATAACACAAACCCAAGTCATGAGCTGAGCCGGTCCCCTCAAATTCATGGACGCTGACAGAAAATCCTTTGCAGTGCAATTGGTTGCACCTTATCTGTTCCTGCTTACTATGCTGCAAAATAAACTAATCAGAGCAGACTGGCTGAAAACTGACCACACCATGCCCAGCGGAGATTTACTGTGAATTTCAAATTACAGAAAGGGAAAACAAGTGCTGCAGTTTTACACGGCCTGATTTCAGCTGTAAAAATTCACCAGAGTACACACACATGCATGCACATCAGTGTTCAGAACTTTGTTTTCAAGACTTTTGAGAGTAATTTAGGATCTGAGGTTAGTTATAAGTACATGTTCTCATGTACAACATAGATGCAGAATTTCAACACAATCCCAACTACTCTATTTCCATTTTACCCTCTGCACTGGGGATTGGGTTTATTCAGAATGTAGATGTAACAAAGTATATTGAAACATTATAAAAAGGATGAAATTTGTATTTCAGAAAGCTTTACTTAGACAAGAAGCCAGGCATCTTGCATCCCCCTACAACAGCAGCCCAATTGGTAAATGTATCCACCTTGCAGTATGTCATCCTCATTTTTCCCCCAGAAATGTGCACCTGAAAAGTTATCTTGCAAAAATCATACAAAAAATCAAACAAAGCCACTGGAATCTACAGAACTGTTACTAGGACCAATGTAAATTGAAAAGATAATTTAAGTTTCACTTAAATTGCACACGAACTTTAAAAAGTTGGGTAACATATCCAGGTTAAAAGGACTCCAACAAAGCAGACAGATGAACAGAGTCAAGTTCAGCCAGATTTGATCAAACTGAAATATGGATGACAGATCCTATTGACAAAATATGTAATTGGTGGGGGATAGAGTTTTGAAGTCAGTGAGACCACACTGTGTGGCTGAGAGCACAGCAACAGATGTTCCTGGGGATAAGCTGGGCTGCCATTTCACTCGTACACTCCAATATCCCCGAACCCAACCAACGTTAGAAAGACTAAATCCCCCTTTATACAACTGCAATCTGATAAACACTCCATCATTAAAACCCACAATGACTGCAGGAGCTGTCTGCCTATCAAGGTTTGTTTGGACTGTCCTATCCAGCTCTCCTTGATACCATTTCTGTCCCACTCCTGCTTTAATTTCATTATGTGCTCAAGTGCTGCAATTCCCCATGAAGGTGGTGGTAACTGCACACACAGATCTAAGGAAACACATTGGCCTCGTAATACCAAACCTCACAGTGGACTGCCTTCTAACCTCCCAAAGCCCTGTGGAAATTCTTAGAAGCTGCCTTAACAATTTTTTCTGCAGTAAAAGAGAAAAAGTGATAGTAATGGGTTAGCTGATCTTCATTTGGAAGCTAAAAATAAAAGTAGCTTTATTGCAGCTCTGATCTCTCATGTGTAAAATCTATCACCCACCGTAAGAAGGCAGTTCATTGCAGCAGAAATCTGATTGATAGTACTGGAACTTTAGATCAAGCAGCAGAACAGAGAACAACTGGTTCATAAAATGTACTCAGTGTCTTCGGGTTTTATATCAGGCTTCCTATAGAGAGCTTTGGTACCATTAAATGCACTATATACCACTGAGCTCTGAAGCACTGTTCTTTTGAAATTCAGCTTATAACTATAAACCATGATTGACAAGTCTATTACTGTTGGTTACAAACTATTGAAATATTGTCTTTTATGGTACACTCACTAAAATATTTTTCACAGTGGAATCTGAACACATTTGCTTTTAGAGAAAAATAATTTTAAGATGCAATAATATTTTTTTCCTTTTTTTTTTTTTATTTTTTTTTTTTATTTTTTTTTTTTTTTTTTTTTTTTTTTTTATTATGGAATGGGCTTAATGTTAGATTTGGACCACTTTGATGTTCTGAAACATGAATGCACCCATTCTGTTACCAAGAACTGTGGGTACAGTTGGCTAGAGTCTTCATAAAAAACCAAGTCATTACTGGAAACCAAACAGCAAAGGGCAAAAATTAATTTGTTATTAAGTTTAATAAATAAATGCTATTCTGCAAATTGATCTAAGCACCATTAGCATTCCTATCCAATTTCATTTAATCTGAAAAAAACCCAAAACTATTTAATTTTAAAATCTGATCATTCGCTCAGCCACAATTTTGTAAAGGTTTACTCAACCAACTGCCTTTGAATGAATACTTCCGTGGCTTGAGTTTATGAGTAAAGAACAAGACCTTCAGAGCCTGCTGAGTTACATCAACAGATTCAGCACCCATATCTGCTCCAGTCCTGCATCCCTCACACAGTCACAGACACATCACTGAACTCCAACAAGCCCTTCTGTGTGCACAAACTTGCACTAGAGAATCAGTATATTTAAATTCATTTTTAAAACTTGTGTAGGTACCTTCACATTGATTTTTCTCCCCCTATAGGGACTTTTAAAATTGTGTCTTTGGTAGATTAAGGGCAACCACTAGAAAAAAATTTAAATGAACATATTGTATTTACACAACTGTCAGTTAAGCTAGTGCAGCTCTGAATTCAGTACTTTAGAACATTTAACATTAAAAAACCCAGCAGCTCTGAACTGACATCAGACCCATACATTTGCATAAGTATAAAACAATAGCCTACTGTTCAAAGTTGCTATTTAGCTCCAGTTTGCAAATTAGAGAACCTGGGATAAAAGTAAAAAACAACTCAGTCTCCACTCCCTGCTACACTACTGCAGCCTCACACCAGAGAAGCACCAAAGAAAAATGGTTTAACACAATGGAAAATTAGCTCTTTCACAATTTTCAACTGTCATATTTATGTATCATCTGTGATTTTCAGCTGCTTCAAAGTGTATGAAACTCAAGACCAGCTTTTCAACACCAGCTAGCAGAATCACTCTGTATGATGTGTTTTACTCTCTCTCACTGTATGAATGTAAAAATTCCTGCATCATCTGTTCATTGGGTTGCATTTTCTATTGTAAGAGGCTTAGTATCTGATGAGAGAAGCATAAAATTGATTTAATTTTGGCAAGCTGTAGAACTAAAATCAGCATTATTTCTGCTTAATAAACTCATCTTTCACACATACCTCTGTAAGCTAATGCTTAAAAAGAAGAAACAGTAATAAGCACTGGAAACATAAAACTGGTTTATGGCTAATTTTTAAGGACTACAGAGAACACCTGAACACCAGGACAAGATTATGAGCTGAGCTTATTTGGAGAAATAAGCTCATTCTTTATGATAAATTTAAAATGAGATTTAAAGCTGGAAATAATAATACTTACGACTTCTGTGGCACTGACTTAGTTGCAACTTTCCCTGCTGGATCACTCCACTCTGCAAACAAAGGAAACACATTTTCAAATGTCAAAAGATTACTGTAGAATTAAAATGCACCCAAAGCTGTCAGCCCATCTAATTATACTTGGTTTCACAACATGCCACAATGCATAACATGTAATAAAAATGGAACTGATTTGCCTTAGCACCACAGAAATTAATTTTTTAGCCTTTGTTTTAATGATGTTAAGCAGACAAAATAAAAAAAAATAAAATACCCAACCCTGACTGTTAGGACTGGGATGATAAAGACCTACTTTGTACATTGTATCCTGAGGTCAGATGTTGGGAGTCCTACAAAGAAGAACACACAAAATGTCAGCATCAGTTAAATAAGATGAAGAAGGTAAGATATATCTTGGCTGTCTGGATTAAGGGCACTGGCGTTACACAAACAGGGAAGGAGATGGGGAAGGGATCATGGGATTGTTAAGGCAGCACCAGTGACATTAGTTTAAAAAAGCATTAACTGTGGAGACAGAGCACCACTGAGGGACCCTTCAGGAGTGTGTCCTCAGCTGCTGTAAATCTCCATCCCTCCTTCAAGGAGACACCACACAGATTTACACCCGCAGCAGCACAAGCCTTCCCCAGGCTTGGCCATGGATGTAGAGCTCAGAACACAGCAGGAATGCAGCTATGCATTAAATCCAGTGCCATTGCCTTTCTTTTGTTTGATCTCACTGCCTGGAAACACAGTCATCTTTTATTGGTGGTCACTGGTTTTTATTTGGGCTGTGAAACGCAGGATTTGGTAAAGACACAGGGAGTAGATCTTCACCTGATGGAAATTGGTCCCAATCCAATGAAATCAATGGAAGTGCAACAACTTAAAACCAGCAAAGAATCTGGCTTGCAGCACTGAGTGTGCTAACGCCAGGATTCTTGTTGGCTCACAATAACTAAGTTGTTTCTTTAATGTCACAGTGTTTTCTGGCTTGGTTTTTCTCTAGGCTCTGTAGTCCACAGTGATTGTCATCAGCTTTCCTTCCAAGCTGAATCTGATCAGTTGAAATTAAGGTGTTATTTACAACCTCATCCTCCAGCCAGGCACTACTTTGCTGGAAGTGTTAGTTCTGTAGGATGTTAAAGTCATTAAAGCCCTCACTGCACTTCCTCTTAGGGCATTATTAGTTCCTAATATTATATTGTGCTGTCAGTCAGTCCCTTGTGAAGTAAATAATGCCCTAAGAGTTAACATGGCACTTTAAATTTGAATGTCAAAGGGATAAATTGTTTTGATAAGTTCCGCCTCTTTTATCACACTTTTAAAGTATGTTTCTCATGAGAATACCTTTATTTTAATAGCTAAATTGGAAACTTCTAACAGTGCCTGTCTCTGGTTTATATAGCTGCACAACCTAGCCATATAATGTCCTAGATGTGCAATTTGGCCAGCCATAATTGATTTAAAGTGATGTTCTAAAGAGACACTTCTGTTCTATTTTTTTAAAGAGTAGCAAACATGGAAACATTTATGTGCTTGCCTATTTCCTGCAATGCTAGCTCAAAAAAAAAAAAAAAAAAAAAAAAAAAAAAAAAAAAAAAAATCTAATTTATATTTTGTGTTGAAGTGATATGGTCAAGAATTTTAGGATCAACATTTAACGTGCCCAGAAATTACCTTTGATGTGGATCTTAAAAGTTCAAAGCCAATTTGATAAAAACAGAAAAGCAACCTCAAAATTTTAGCTTCTCTGAACCTATGCTTATACCGCTACCAATGGAGATAGTGTCAGTCTGCAGGACTCAAACCAGTTTCTGTAGGGCTCATCATAAAAAGAACACTAAATTAAGAGATGGAATAAATTTAAAACAAAACCCCAAAAAAACAACGGCTTCCAGCAGGTAAAAACCTGTATTCATACAGTTCACCTTAAAGGGTTCAACTGACTTTTACCCAATTTGCAATGAGGATTAAGCTCTTGTAATTATGAGCCCACAAGAAAGATGGAGAGGGACTTTCTATAAGCACATATAGTGACAGCACAAGGGGAAATGGCTTCAGACTGACAGTAGGTTTAAATTAGATATTAGGAAAAAAGTTCTGTACTGTGAGGGTGGTGAGGCACTGGAACAGGTTGTCCAGAGAGGCTGTGGATGCCCCATCCCTGGAAGTGTCCATGGCCAGGCTGGATGTGGCTCTGAGCAACCTGGTCTACTGCAAGATGTCCCTGCCCAAGGCAGGGAACTGGATGAAACCAGATAACCTTTAGGTCACTCCCAACCCAGGCCATTTTCTGCTTCAATGACTTCTGATGCTTCACACTGCAGCAGGAACCTGCAGTGACAGTGGCAGTGCAAGGGCAGTAACAATCATATCCCATTAAAATAAGACATTCTGGGCACTGGCTTTGGTTTTGTTTAAGAAGCCACAGATATTGCTAATTTCATTTCTTTCCAACTAAGTATGGTGGCTATATTTCAGACAGGGGAAATCAGTAAGAGGAAAATCACATTCCAGCTTCTAAACCAAGATATGTTTGCTTGAACTGTAATGTTAAGTAGTACCAGTTCAAATCAGTAATTGGGAAAAATATGTCCATTTCAAACATTTTCATTGCACAAATAATAATGGAAGAAAACCAAACAAAATATATTTCATTTGACGTAGAAAGACTTCTATAACAACATAATAAAGCTCACTTTGCTTCCACTGGGTCTTCTGCAGCTTTAAATAAGCAGCTCTACTAGTAGCAACAGTCTGATTGGGAATTTCCAACTAAAAATAGTATCAGAAATTTTTTAAAGTGGGACCAATTGCAAAAATAAAACTCTCCAGCAAAGAGCACTCAACAGAACAGAATGCTAATCAGGTCACTGGTAATAGCCCTCTTGTACCTTGCTTGGGATAGAAAACTTGGTCTGCTCAGCCTTGCCTGGAGTGTGAATAGCAGTGAGAGGAGGAGGCCAGGAATGGGTCATCTCCTAGAGAAGAAAGAAAAAGTTTAGGAAACAAATTCATGTACATAAAGAAGGAAGAGAGCTAAAAATGGCCACATCTGCTCCATTCAGGCTGGAGAGGCAATTGCTCAAGGAATCAAGCCCACCACCTCACACTCTTAGGTTGCAGATGAGCTCCTTAACAACCCCACAGGCAGGATTTCCTCAGAATGACAGTGAGGACAGGTTTAACTCTTGAAAATTGTGACTGTCCATGTGTTCATCAGAGGGCAGCTGGCTCCACCTCCATGGCCAGCCTGCTCTGAATGAGCAGAGCAAAGCCCAGCAGGAGAGGGGCCCTCCTGTACAGCCCTGCAGGGGAATTCATGGTGGCAAGATGCAGCCTGACTGCAGAGTGGCAAAATAAACAAGAGGCAGGTCTAGAAAACTCTGCAATGGGCTTGCAGCAGGAATGCCTGGTGTAGGAGAGAGCAGGGACAGCACCACAGCATCTTCTTGGGGCATTGGCCACAGGCTCTTCCTGTGGTAAGCAATGTCACAGCTCAGAGCACTACTGGTTCCATTTTAAAATGAGGGACTGAGAAATCAGGTGCCTCACACAGAGTTACCCAGAAAGTCTGTACTTAACCAGGAAATCCAAGTCTCTAGTGAAATCTGCCAGACCACCTAAGCAAAACCCATCCATTTTCTGTATCAGTGTGTTTATTGAGCATTTGTACACTCATGTCCCAACTATCTTTAAAGAAACAACCTGGGTGCCCATGGCTACCAGCAGAAGAGCAGTGCCCATCTGCTCCTTCCCGCTGCAGGGAACTGCTGCTCCAGGGAGCCCGACAGGAGCACACTGGGGCTTGTGCTTGGAGCACAAGGGGGGAAAAAATCACTAAAACCAAGGAACTGCACAAGTCTGGCTTAGGCAGAGCTTGTAAATGCCCTTCTAATGAGTGTGTTTTATGGGAGACACCGCTGCTTTCTTGCTTATCTTTGTTTTTAATTTAATAAATATCCAGAGAGGCAGTAATAGCTGTCTCTGGCATTCTGTTGCATCTATGTCTTGGTTGTTTTTCTTTGCCTAAAAAGCTCAGAAAGAATTCTTTCTTGAGACAAGAGAAGCAAAGAGCAGAAGAGCATCCAATCTCAAAAATCTTATGTGCAATTGCCTGACTGCAGTAAACTCCACTTCCCAGCTGCTCTTACACACTGGTCAAACCCATGGCTAGTCCCAACAAAGCTCATAAACAGGCCAGTTTCTGTAAATAACGACAGCCACTCAAATGCTCCACAAATAAAAACATAACATAATGCAACTGATTAAGAAAACAGAGGTGTTGTCATAAGGGCAGTGTGGTGGGTGAATTTTGGCTAAACACACGTCCTGGGTGGTTACAGCTGATACTAACTACAGTTCACTGAAGACAGAGACAGCAAGTTTTAGAAGGACAGCTGTCCCTCTCAAATTATGTGTCCCACAGGAGGTTAGGAGAGGGAAAGGCAAACTATGCACCATGTCAGTGGGACAGGCAGACAGACAAACTTCCTTGGGCAGATGGGCCAGGCTGCAATCCTTAAAGAACTTCTGGGTTTCTGCTGTGGAGCCCAGGGCCTGTTGTCACTGCACAGAACCCCAGTGGTGGCAATGAGGAGGAAAGGAGTGTTGAACTGCTCATCCCTCCTGGTGTGTGAGGCTGTGGCAGCTGTAGTGCCACAACAAGAAGAGCACTATTAAATGGCATCGATTGTCTAAATCTCTGCACAGGGGAAGGCAGAAAAAGGTTTCAGCATCCCGTGAACTTTTCTGTGGGGTAATATGATCCAAATCCTTCAAGCCTCAGCCAAAGCCTGTGCCACAGAGGTTGCTTTGTGGCAAATCTCTTCATAGCAAAATGATGAAACAGAGACTGTTGAAACAGACTATATCACATAATTAAAAGAGGGCATTCTGACTGAAGGCAGAAATGAAGAATATTCTAGAACTACAGCTATAGGCTTGACCTCAGTCTCTTCCTGCCCACACAGAAAATGCTGTACAGAGAGCCTGGGATTCATGGGGAGGTGATGCCAGCAAACATTTCAGAATATTGCCTGTCAAAACACATGTAGTATCCACTCCTACCTACTTGGCAGGCTGAAGTGTAAGCAAACCCAGTCATCTCCCTATTAGGGGACACGTGAACATAAAACAGTGGGAAAAGCAGCCTGCTATTATTTGAGGAAATTCAGATACAAGGTAAAAAATCCTGCTTACACTGAGGTTAAGACTATCCAATCTCTTGTGACCTCGTGAGCACCAAAATCTCTTACAAAGGTACAACTTAGCTACACTGGAGCATTTCACTTCAATTCCCATGGCAATGAGAATCATTGGATGGGAAATTCCAGATAGTATCACACACACATAACAGGACAAACATTTAAAGCTCCGCATATAAACCAACAGTGTGTGTGGAAGGAGTGAGAAAGCACATTGTTACCTAAAGAAACACACCTACATCTACCTACAGACAGATGCCAAAGCACTGTTGACCAAAGAACCTTGAATGGCGGTAGAGGCAGTTTTGAGTTTACTCATTTGAAAAAATGTCACTTCAAAACGTCTGGGCAGCAACCTCACAATGACCACCACACAGCTCCAGTCACACAGAGCTGAGTTACAGAAGGACATGCAAAAATGGCACTGCACTGTTGTCAGTGAAGGACCAAAATCCCAACCCCACACCCTGCAGGGATGTGCCTCCGTTCCTTAAGCACAGATGGGTTACTCTGGAGTACTAGAAGAAAAGATGTCATTTGTTTAATAATCCACAGGACTTCACCACTCTTTCTAGTGCCTCAATTTGTTCTGGAGGTCCCCCATCTTTAAATACTTGCTAAGCTCTATTTTGTTTAGCTTGTGGAATCTGATATATCCACCTTCTAATATGTTAAGACTATAAAGAGCCACACAGACACAGTGTGTGTGTTGTCTATGCATCCATTAAGATGTGTCTATAACCACCTTAGTTTGCAAATACCTGGGAAAATAGGGAATTAAATTCATGGGTTTTTTTCCAAGAAAAGTTAAAACACTTTAATCAATCCAAATTTGGAAGTATTTAGAAATTCCTGGAAGTAAAAATAATAAAAGCGAGCATATGAAACACTTTAAAGAGGAATTTAATGGAAACAAAGTAATCCCACAAAATTGAGTTAGGATTTATTTTCACGTGGTTTGGACTTAAAATAATTCCAAAATCATGTTAGCTGTTGGAGTGGGTAGATGACTGCTCTAGAAGCATGTGTTTTTTAATAGACCTGGAGATTAAATGTGAAAGTAAACCTGCACTGTTTCTTGGCTTAAAAGTCACTGTGGTCCTCTGATGTAGTAACATCAAGCATCCTCCTTTCTGAAAATTATTTAAACATTGTTTTAATTGACTCCATGTGTTTTATTTATTAGAGCTAGACATGCTCGTCTCTTCAGCTAAGTCTGGTTTTTTTGGCCATAAAAGCCCTCAGGTAAGTAACTAAGAAGGACACATGCAGACAGGATCTAATGAATCACCCAAAACACAAATACCCCAAGCAAACCTTCTAAGGGATGCAGAGGTACAAGGCCACATAATGATTTAAATGGAAGGAGAGGACTGGGGAAGGATTTAAACTTGCAAGTTTCTAAGGAAGGGGTCAGAGAGAGAGAGAATTGAGTACAGGGGATATGGGGCAGATGGTAAATAGCTTTACAAAACCAGTCCCTAAAATTAATAGCCGCATTCAAGATTTATTTCCTGTCTCTGCATTTCATTTTTCCATCATTTCCTTCTTGTTCAAAAGCAAAGTGTGCCGTGTTTTTAAGCACAGATAAAAGCAGTGAGCCAGGCTCTAAGAGGTCATTATGGAAAAAAAGAGCAGCAGGATTGTGTACTCTGCGTTCCTACTGAGGCAGCTTCCCTTCCTAGTGCGCTCTGAACCGCTTAGCCTGATCTAATTTGAAGTTTCCCAAGATACAGGGCTCATGCTCCTTCCCTTGGGAGGACCGAGGGGAGACATGAGAACAGCCTTTAATTACAGAAAGAGCTGCTCCTGAAGGAGAGAATAATCTGTTCTCCACTTTTATGGAGGATATGAACTTCAACTGCAGCCAGAAAAATTCCAGTTAGACGTAAGAAAAAGCTCTTTAATGGTGAAGATCCTGCAGCACTGACATAGATTGCTCAGAGGACTACATGGACCCCATCTGTGGAAGAACAGGCCTAAGAACAGATAAGCACACATCAGTCAGCCACAGCTCAGGCAGAATTGATTCCTACACTGGGACAGGGATGTGTGGGAGATTATGAGATTTCCAAGACCCTTCCCAGCCTTTTTTCTTGTTCTGCAGTTTTGATAGATCATAAGTGGTTTGGCCAAGCCCTACCCTTACTGTTGTCTTGTGGATACCTCCACAAAAAAGGCAGGGAAAGGAAGCCACAATCCCATTTATTTTTTCTTCTGTGGCCACAAAGGCAGTCTCAGGACCAACACTTTGCCACATCATTAGAGGGCAGCCAGTGGAGCAGGAAGAAGACCAGCCCCACACACATCACTAGCAATAAATTCCATCTGAGGCTGCTGCTAAAGACACCTTATCTGTGATATTCTTTCTGTCAAATGGCCCTCTCAGAAATTTTAAATCTTAGCTAAATCTGTTGCTTTAAACTTCCTCCAATTTTTGGAGACCCAGCATGTTAAAAGTTGCATTCAGAAAAAAATTAATATGTGAAGAATAGATGTTCTAAGGTTATTACAAACTTGATGCTCCAGCTGGTGCTAAGCAACCTACTGCCTTGATGAAATAAAGATAGGAATAAAGACAGCCAAGTGATTTACCATTTATTAAAGACTCTATTAATGATTTATTAATGTTTTATTAACTATTTATCAGTGCAACCTTAGTAAAAAGCCTGTCTTGTTTCACAGCATCCTTCTGGCTTCTGCATTTATACAAACCTGATCAAACTCTCTCTGTTAGGAAGCCAGTAGCGCATGAGGGGCAGCTACACTTTCTGTGTGTGATGCATACTGAATTAACACCATCTCAGCCTGTTTCATCTTTGGGGGAAAGGCTAAGGAAAGAATGAATATACAGATATATATATTTATACATGGCAATGACAAACAAATGACACTAAAGCCTAAAGGAACACAAAGATAATAAACCTACGGGTTGTTTTCTTTCATAATCGTTATGAAGGAGTGGATAACTTGCACAAGCAGTTGGAAATATCCTGACCAGTAATCTGCCCTGCTTTATACTGGGTCAAAGACTTCCTTAGGAAGGGATTTTGATACATTGTCAGCACTGACATGGATGTGATAGATGAATTCATTAACATACATTTGATTATGATGTTTCAGCATTTTAAAAAAAATTTCATCATCAAAGGAATACCACACCTTTTTCCCTGTAAGAGGAAAAAAACCAGACTTTGGGGATGGCCTCCAAAGAAAGCTATTTTTTCTGCTGTGAATATTAAAGCTGAAAATCTTTTACTCATGTAATTGTTTTAGCAAATTTATTATAAGTGGCTAGTGCCCAGCACATATATTTTGAGGAACAATGTGGTGGCATCTACAATAATGTCTCTGTCATACTAGAATTTATCTTGTTACTGTCCCTAAAACTGCTTGAAAGACAAATGAAAATACAGTGCATACATGCCTGAGTTTCTTATTGAAAAACTGGAGTTGATTCTACAAAAAGCAACCATTTTTCTGACCACAGCCTAAACCACAGTGCTCACCTGTGGGTTTTATCAATGATGACTAATAAGTTCCCTTTGCCAGCTGGGGAATGGGATGCATTCCATATCATCCCATGGTAAATTAATATTTCTTTCTATTTTAAGAAAGGGACAGACAAAAATTATATTCCATGAAAATGAATATAGAAATTGCTTTAGGAGCCACTTGTGGCTGACTATAAATTTTACAGCATATGTTTTCCTTTCCTACTTTGTTAGCATTTGGAAATCCACAAAGAAATATGGATATTTTCTTTTTCTGCTGAGTTTCTCAGTACTCCATGACTCCTGTATACCTCAAACTTTTCAATATATTTTCCTCATACCGTAGCTTTTATAACTAATAACACTCATATTCTTTGCTTAGAGCATTTAGAAGACAATAAAAAAATAAGTGAATCATGATTGATGCACTTACTGCTCTAACCAATCTCGTGTGCGTGAAGAAAAACAAGCGAGAAGGTATCTCAGCTCAAGAGGCTGTTTCAGGGGGAGAGTAATGAAGCCACATGAACCCACCTCTGGATTCAGCTTCACAAGTCTGCCACAATCCTAAGGAAACCACAGCCAATGTAATAAAATGTGTGTGCCCTGCCAAAGGGTTCAGCTCCATGCTGGGCATGCAGGAGTTCACTCCCCAGGCTCCCCTGGGAAACAGCCTGAACACTTTTCTCCAAGGTGGATCAGGATAATTGTCTTCAGGGCCCACCTCAGGAAGGTTCTGTGGTCAAAAACTGGTCTGAATGTGTTACACTGCCTAAGACAATCAATCCTTCAGTTCAACACCAAGGAGGTTTTGTGCCCTTCAGCACCTTCTCACCTGTTCTTAACATTTTTAGGAGCAGGCAGCACAATTCCCTATGGAGCCACTATAGAAACACCATCCTGTATCCCTACTCCTGCCAGGCTTAGGCACGAGTAAAGTGCACGTAGGACATGGGGAGTTCACAGAATGTAACTGGCAAAAATAAAAAAAATAAATCACACAATGTAAAAAATGAATCAGGACCTTATAGCAAGCACACAGGACAGATTTCTTGTCAAGTTTTATGATGAGAGAATGAAGAGTTCAGTGGCAAATGGGGATGTTGGAACTCATGAGGTCAAAGGTAGATACACCCAGCAGGTGTGACAGACAGCCTCTCTGACCCACCATGGCTTTGTCTTCCACCACTGTCTGAGCTTCCAGCCAAAGTCCAGGGGATGAGCAGTAGCCAGTGCTGCCTTTGTGATGAGTTATGAGCTTCCCAATGGTCCAAAGACAGGCCTGTACTGACCAGGAATAACCAGACTGACTGGAGTGGTAACTCTGCTTCCCAGAGTTACCACCCAGCCAGGACAGGCAGGGGGAATCTCCTCAGTTGCAGCAGTGTGGGGTTTGTTAAGGACAGGCCACAATGGTTGTGTGCAAGGAGAGGATGATCAAAGTTCTGCCAGACACATATGAGATGCTGGGCCACAGGAGGGACTTCTATTTCCATATAGAAATATTTCTATTTCCACGTAACTGTTCCTCTGCACAGACCAGCTGAGGGTCAGGAACATCAGCTGTCAGAATGGGTCAGACACGAGGTCCTGCTCCTCTGGGATGGCACAGACAGTGCCTGTGCTGTGTCTTTCACAGAGCACTTCAGGAACACCATGGCAATCACAAGGCCAAAACCCTGATCCTCCACACTTCAAATTCTCAGCTGTGCTGAGACCTTTTCTGTTTAGTATAACCTCCAGAACTGGATATTGGGTTGACACCAGTTTTAGAGTCTTATAAATCAATGACAAGCCCATAAATATTCAGGTACTTACAGTCAGGTGTACCAAACCCAGTTCCAGGAAGCGAGGCATCCTTCAGCTGTCACTCCTGCTAACTAAATTAATAACTTTGCTGCCCAACACACAGAACCAGAGCCCTGCTGTGGACAGTATGGCCAAGGCAACACCTCCTGCTCCTGGCAGCTTCTCATCCCCACTGAGATTGCACAGCCATATCCCATTGATTTTATTTATTCCAAATAATACTCGTTGGTAACCATCCCTAGGGATGGCACATCTTTTTTGTCACCAGGGCCCCACGAGGTAGGAAGTATGCATTGAACTGTTAAATACAAAATAACGTCCTGGCAACACTACAGTATAGTATAAACTAAGGCACAATAAGTCATAAAAAAGCTAATTGTTTTGAAAGTTACTAATACCAACATATAATTTCATCTCTGCAATTTAAAAAACATTGGCAAAAAACCCCCATTCTCCAAGCAAATAAGCAAACTGTGTTTTGAAACTATTCGCTGCTGGCACTTGTTTAAGGGAATCTGGTAATTTGTTCCATCCATCCTCAGCTTCACAAGCAAGAAAAGCATGTCTTGAATCGCCTGTTTTCTTCTCTGAAACTTAGGGTTCACACCAAGAGGAGAGCAGAGCTATAATTTACAGCTACAAAATAAGACTACTCCTACCCTGAGGCACTCCACTGTGTGCATTTATACAATACATTACATCATCTCCTTTACGTTGCCAGATGTAATCAAGTCATGGGTTTTTTCACACAAGTACAACGGGGAGTTATATAGTCACAGGACAAGACCTTATCAATGGAATTTATTATAAAATGCATTAAATTTCTGAAGCAACTTATGGCAGCATAGTGAAAAAAATAAAATCTCCAAATTCAATATCAGGCAAAATTAGATTGCTAAACTACAAACCCTCTTGTTCTGTAAACTTAGCACAGAAACTGTGTAAGTTTTATATTGTGCAATAATTTTTGGACCCATGTAACCAGCTTATAACTTATATCCTGACAATATGATGAAACTGAGTCCAAAAATCATCAGGAATTTGAAAGCATTAAATTGTGCCAGAAAACACTGGCTTTGACCTTAAAACAGGAGCATTAATTACCTGAAACAGCATATAGGGGACATTAAGAAACCAGATTGGGCAACTTATTTGAATTTAAAGCTCAATTCTTTTGTTTAAGCCACAATTTGCTTTCATTAAAGTTGGACTCTGAGTTGTTACTGATCAAACACAAAGAAATGAAGCCACCACAGGCTGCTGCAGAATACACAATGAAATCCTTTGCAAAAGCTGTTTTCTCTGCCTTCCAAACCAAGACTTTGCCAGATCTCTTATTCTGCTTACCACACAGGCAGTATTGTAGCAGGGTTTTCCTGGGTGGGTGTGCCAGGGGAGCATTTGTTTTTAATGTTCTTACACAGTCTCATCACCTCCACTGTAATGCTGTTAAACCAGCAGTCTGGGGCTGAAGCAAAGGCACAGTGAACACCTAGAAAAGCTGAAATCTACCCTCACAAAGCTGCCTTTTTTCACCATTCCTTTTCCTCCTCTGTGTGATGCTCTCCCTGCTATGTGTCTCAGTTGAGAACTTGCTTCTCCCTCCATGCATGAAGAATTCACTTTCCCCTATGAAGCATGGTTTCTTCCCAGTGCCTAGTTCAGAATGCTCTGCAGGGCACAAACTGTCTCATTTTTTGTCTTCTGCAATGCCTAGGGCAGTGGTAAAACTTCTGAATATTGGCTGAAAATTTGGAACAGAGGTTATGGTCTGAAAAATCCCATGGCTATGTCCAAAATATGTATGTATGGATAACACAGGCACAGCTTGATCAGTATTCAGCAAGCCCTGGACGTACAAAGAAACTCCAGACTTAAGCCTGATCATTGGTTCCTCTAATTTTGTCACTTTGTTTCTTTTTGTGAAGTTAAAAAGCTTAGCATGTTTGCCACAAATTACACTATGGTCTTCATCTGTAACACAGAGGTAGAGCCCTTGCTGCCTCTCATGCTCAACCCTTTAATTCTATTCTGTTACAGAAAGACCTAACCCAGCTGCCTGAAACCCTCTCATGCAACCTGGCATTTATTATAGTAATTTTAGCCTTTAGAAAAGAACAAACATTTCAGTCTGAATTTCCTTTTCCTCACTCGTGCCTCGAAGCAGGCCTGTTCCTGCATCTGTGTGTCCTGTAAATCATGCCAACAACTCCCCTTTGATCCACTCCTGCTAAGCTAACAGGTGTAGAAAAAATGGAGGTATGTTATAGAAGATGTTTTGATACCATATACTTTTTTGGCATGTCAGCCTTATCCAAATAAGCCAGCCTAAACAGTAAAGAAAACCGAAGCCAAAACATGCTGAGGCCTTTTTTTGATCTCCTTTAAGGTATGGAGGCTTCAGAGCATTTCTGGTAGACAGATTCCCACTGTAGCATACATTTGATTCCTCATTTCTCAGCATGCTCTTTCCTACCATGCTAGCTGGAGGCTGGAAACATTAAATACTTGGGACTGCCACTAAAGAACACGACAGCTGAGGGTGCCTGGTCCCACACAGAGTCCTGGTGTCTGAAATCAGCCTGTTCTGACTGTGCACCAGACTGACAGAGTCTCCTGTGCCTGCATTTTTTAAAAATTTCTGGCAGCAAACTACACTGAAACAAACTAACTCCTAAAAACAGGGCTGAAAAAGGGCAAAGTCCCTAACCCTCCTGTCTCAAAGCACTACACTACTTCTTTTCCCACAGGAAAATCAATGAATAGGACACAAAAGCCACAGCACTGAGATGCTGTAAATTCAGTGCCCCAGCATCTAAACATCCTATCTCTACATTACCAGACGATGACACGCATTGTCCTTTTTTTTTCTAGATGGCCCAAAAGGAACAGCAAACTGTTCATTAGTCAGAGTTTATCAGGAACTTGGAAGAAACTTTGGAGCAAGCCCAAGAAAAGACCACCCAGCAGAGCCAAGGCTGCTTAGTTAGCTCTGAGCAATCCACAGCTCCAGCTGGTGTCAAACACTGACAACTACCAGTTACCAGGCAAAGATGAACTGGAGTAAACATGCCAAAGGATGTTTTGCTTTGTTTTGTTTTTAAAGTACCAAGTGCAGCGTATTATTACGTTCCAGCAACTACCAGAAGGAAGGAGTTGTTGATCTCAGTTTGCTGGAGACACACAAAGCCTGGATGCAATAACATGGCATTCTTTTTGAAGGGTAACTTGTGTTGTAAGTGAAAGATGCTAGAAAATGACAGCGCTGCTGCAAAGAAGACAGAATGATGCATTTAGTCAAATTCCCAGCCTAAAACCTTTGCAAAGAACACAAGCAGTTAGTGCAACATTCCTTGGGGTTCCTGTATCCTTTCAGGCATGATCGTGTTCTCTTGTAGTTTACACTTATCATATTAAGAGAAATGGTAATGAGGAGATCACGACAACCTCTTTTAAAAGAAACAATGACTCAACTGCCAAGGAAAAAAAAAAAAGGAATGATAACTATTTTCATGGAAAGAAGCCTCCAGTGAACGCCTCACTGTTGAAGCTACGTTCTTTGTTTTTGTCTGAACTCAGGAGTGACAAGGGGCTGCTCTTCAAAACAATTCTGAGCAACAGGTTTCATTTGATTGGTACAACATTACTTTTTCAGATAAACTGGCAGTTCAGACCTCTTGTTGAAAAGATTAAGGACTCAAGAGGTTAGAAATTATGAAATACTGGAATAAGTGGAAGGGATTAATTGGCTTGATTTTAAAAAAAAAAAAAAAAAAAAAAAAAAAAAAAAAGGTCACTAATGGGAATGCACCTACAAGCCAAACAGGAAGTGTTTTTATCCTAAGGCTCAGAAGAGTATTTTTAAAGGTTACTGTACCTTGGTGTACACAACATTTTCTTTAGTAGGATATACTCATGGCAAAGAAATTAATGGACTACAAAGCCCAAAGGGGATTTTCACACTCAATGCTTGTGCAATAAATGCCACCAGAAGATCTCAAAGCATTCCTCACCAAAGAGCAGCACCTGCCATTTTCCAGCTTGGCTCCAGAGGTGAAATTTGGTCCACACTTTAAACCCATCAATCAACCCACAGCAAACACAAAGAATACAACTCTTCCCATTTTTCTTTCCTGTTAACCACCTATTCCAGTCTCCTCTGCCCTTGGAGGTTCCTGCTGCTCCTGTTTCACCCTGCAAAGTACAAGCAGGTATTTCCACCTCCCCCAACAGTATTTGCTTACACATTGGACAGAAAGTTTGGAATAGAGAAAACATGTTGACAAGAGTTTTCTAATGACAGCCACAGCAGAGCCCTGGCCCCAGGAGCTTTGGAAGGCCACACAGTAACACCTGCAGCAGGTGGAGTACACAGGGTATGCAGAACACCAGAAAAGTAAATCTGGGCACTTGGGTCAGACCTTCAGACCCTTGTTTGGAGACAGGTTTTCTCTCCTGCCTCTGCACAATGGTCAACAAACACCTCAAGGCCTTGAAGTAATAAAATCACCTTCATTCTAATGCTAGAACCTGACATTTTCTTCAGCTGACTTCTGCAAGGCTGGGCGCCTGTATGACTGTTTTTAAATTAAAAAAAAAAAAAAGAAAAAGTGAGAAATTCCTTGAGAAAAAAAAAATAATACAAAAACCATTCTGGTCAGATTTTCCAGCTATCCAAAGAAATTGTTACACCACTGACAAATCAATGTGGCAGGATCTACTGGCTAATTAAACAAATGTGACAATTTTACTGTGATAATTTGAGAACACTCGCAAGTGCCACCTATCCACAGTGTGCATTCTTCTCAAACGTATATTAAAACCCATGTAGTGTAATAAGGAATTGAAAAGAACTTACATATTCAATAAAAACACAATTATAAGCATAATTTGAAATGTACAGCTAAAATAGATTGGAAGTTCATAAGGTTTCTCAGAACATTAAATTCAATGACACACTTCCTTTAAAGAAATGTTAGAAATTCAGATAAGCCACAGTATGCAGCATAATATTAAGTATCTGATAGAGCCTTGCTTTTGCCCAGTTATCATACCAATAATTCCAGCTGAGGACATCAATGCATTTTTGCTAACAACTAATTTAACTTTCAACCAGGGCAGTGTGGGTGAGGTTCTATTTCACCATTTCACAGAAGGAGACACAGTAGAGCAAAGGGCCATCTCAAGGTTATTCAGGAAGATTAAAGGTAGGACGTTTTATCCCAGCCTGTGTATTCAAGAATTTATTGAGAGGGCGTTCAAAGACATGAGAAGATGAACCACACCAGTCTTTCACTGGCAGGTTTGAAGCGGTGTATTCTGAAGACTCTGATAGCTCTAACCATCCCCACAGGTAAGAGAAGGGAGACACCTTCAGAAGGAGCTCTGCCGGCTGTGGGGCATGACAGACCAATGGCACACAGCAAAGACATGAACTCTCCTCCCCAAAAGGCACCTCCCAGAACTGTTCTCACTGCAGAATGTGGAACAACTTCAACTTGAGACAGATGATGACCACAAGACTGCCTGACCATGCCAGAGCTGCTTCCAAAAACCTCGTGGGGGCTGCTAAGTCTGACTATGTGCCACCACGACTCTTCCCAAGGAAAAGTCCACCTGCTTGTCCAAGGGTCTCTCAGGAGGAAATAAAGTAAGTTTTGGTCCATGCATCAGTTGGTGTCTGTATTCTTGCCTTAAGAAGAAATTGGGAGTGGCCTCGGTTAAACTCAGACCACAGTGTATTATGAAAATGGCAACAAGCATTCCTGGGATCTGCTGTAACAGAACATTTCCACCCATCTCCTCCCAGCCCAACCATGAGATTCAAAGCTGAAACATCAGTTTTGCTCCGGGTGTCAACTTTGTCCTGTCCTCTACTTTTCTTCAAGGAGCTCAAAACAGTAAAGCATCAGAAGTTGCAACATGCAGGTGCAGATAAAACATAAAGGGGGAAACTGAGCATGCCTCAAGTACCTGGTGTCTATTTGACCCATCACTTAAATTTCTCTAGTGCTTTCCTTACTTATGTTTCTTCTGAGCATCAACTATTTCTTGATTGTCATGGCCAGAAACTTCAGAGGAGAATTTCAAAAATGTAAGCTCTTGAAACTGAAGGTTTGTTTAGTTACATCTCCCGGTCCAGTCTTCCCTTGGACACTGCAAGTGTCCCAGCCTTTTCCTAGTCTGCTTCTCTTGACTAATTGTGATTAGGCTAACTTATCCTTCATGGATCCCACGAGCCTCCTCAGCAGTGCTGACTTATGGGGAAGCTTTCTACCAGGATTTAAACCATGCTACTACACTTGCCCTCAGGGCTGCAAAAACAGAGCTCTTCCCATTTGTGAGAGAAAGAGCCACAGAAGACGTTACAGACATTTCAAAGCAGAATTGTTTCTAAAGCATGCATTCATTTCAGAAAGCCTAACACAATTTTAATATGTTTTCCATGTCCTCATTCTGTGCCGAAAGCAATTTGTTATGTAGGGTACACATTATTAATCTATTCAAATGAAAGGTAACATTGCTAGCAGTTTAAACACTCAGTGCCCATATTTACCGTGTTTCACTCTGACGGGACAAGATGAAATAACAAAAATGATTAATCTGAGGCCAGAGAAAGAGTCTAATACGTGTATCTCAAAACAGGACTAGATTTTTTTTTGCTTAATGCTCTGTCAGTAAGCTGGGTGAGTGGAGTATGGGAGCTTCAGATGGCTCTTCTGCTTGGCCACACTGCAGACTGTCATTTGGTATCAGCAGCAGCATTCCAGGACAGACACACAACAGCCTCTGGAGTTATTAATCATATTTTTATACAACATGAATTCATGCAGCCCACAAAGTCCTTAGGAGAAGATACCTGGTAGAGCTAGAACCAAACACTGTAACACTCCAGTAGTGTTTAAAGTTTTCCATCCAGCTCAGCACTTTGGGCCTTTTTGTGTTCATGGGAGCACACAAAAGGTCAGAGTGGATCTGACATGCCAGATTCCTTGGGTCTGTTTTCTTTCACACTTTCACTCCAAGATAAGGAAGTTACTCTTTATATACAAGGATGAAAAAGGATGGGAATTCAGGTCCCACGGGTCTCCAAATCAGGAGTAGAAATCTTATTTTTATGACATTCTCCACACAACTACAAGACTCCACCGAATTGTTTTCCCACATTTTTCATCTCGTTCACTTATTTCTGGAACTGCAAAACTTAGTGGTATTTGAAAAAGAAGTATATAAAATAACCAATGTTTTAAAATTCTGTAGGGAGTGCATCTGATCTTCCACCAGAGTTGTAAAAGTATCTTTTTCTCTAAGAGAATAACTTTGCTTCAATTACTTTCTTTTTTGAATTGGTTTGAAAACAATTACTTTGTATAGTCTCATAAAAAGTAATTATTTTTATCATAACAGAGTACTTAATCAGAGTGAGGATGCTGAGCATGTAACATTGCAATGCACAGTGAACTGTTTCTGAGCTGACTTTCAGTGAGGGAGAGGAACTACAAACTGTTGTTTTGGTGCAAAAGAGATGCTGAAGAGCTTGGAAAACAAACTTCACTCCTTCCCTGGCAGTCATTCACTTATCATTTATCATGGGAGTACTTTGTTTCTCTTCAGGAGCAGCAACACATGCCCAAACTCTCGTGATGTCAGCTCACTTTACAGTAGTTTTAGCAGCAATGGTAAATCTGGCAATGATGGCAGAATTATTTAATACTACTGAAATCAGCAATATTTCAATTTGGCAGTGCAAAAATATGTGTTAAAATATTATGGTAAAGGAGATAAGAAAACAGTATTGAATAGTGAGTTTGAAATAGGTGCACAGCAATCTCTCTCTCTTTTTCTGAAAACCTTTTGTAATCTTTTTTATTGTTACAGTGTAGACAGACTGCAATAGACCCACATAATGATCAGATTTTACATTTCAAAGTTCTTCGCTAAATAATTTATTTAATACTGCTATGAAAATAAAGCCTTTATTTGATAAATGTGCCTGCAAGCTGGAATCAGACCTTGCTTGTCTGTCCTGACAAAGGTCTAATCTTTTGCTGCATTACATCTTGAAGAGGCATTTATCCCTGTAACAGGCAGGTGCAGAACGCCAGCTTTCGAATACAGGAAACTCTGCACACCCACGCGCATTTGTCAGATCAGACAGTCAACCTTTCCTCCCCGTCACCTCCCCAGCAGCACACACAGCCTGCCTTGCCTTCAGCTGCCAGCACAAAGCAGATTTATACTACAGATCTGCACCACAAGTGCATCACTCCCCTCACATGCAGCCTGTGCAACGGGGACCCACAAAACGCTTGGCATCGACTCGCCCGCTTCCTCCTCTGTCAGCCTGAAGTCAGCTCTGAGCTTTAGACATGACTGCACCCTCAAGTTAATGCAGGCAGATTTGGGATGGTGCTCCTGAGGTGCTTTGCTCACCATAATGTTGTCACTGTAAAGGGTGAATGGCCAAAAATTTGGGTAATCCTGTTCATGGTCAGGTGCAGCACGTGGGGGCCAAGGGTGTGCTCCAGGTTGGGAAGATGTGGGCCATGGGTTTGTAGAGAATTCTTAAAGCTTGACAGAAGGCTCACATAATATGTATCTGTATGTAAACTTTGAGATAAGAAATGCTGACTTAGAAATGAAAAAGTGGATTAAAAGTTTTCAAAACAACTCCCAGTTACCCCATCTCTAGATCAAAAAGAGTATAATCCAACAGGAAGACTCAGCTTTCACTCCTTATCCAATTTTGCAATACAGAACTAACCCATACTTTGTCTCTCACAGTAGGGCTCATTCCTTGCTTCCAGGATTTCTGGCAGAAGGAAATGCGAGAGCAGCTAAACTAATAGTTGTTTCAAACACTTCGCCAAATATTTCTGAACAAGCAAAACCGAGTTGTGCCTTTTTTCACCAAAACTCACCAAAATTATAGATCTGACAGCTTACAGGGTGGGAAGACCTAAGACTGCCTTTTCCAGCTCCCAAAGAGCCTTTTGCACTCCAAGCTGACACCAGGCTGTCCTCAAATGACTCCAGCTATTGATCTCACCCGTTGTGTGTGTATACTGGACAGTGCACAAAAAGCTGGGAAAAGGCTCCCTTCAACCTTCCTGGAATTGTTGCTGAATGCTTGTGGTGATAATGTTTGTGGTGATGCTGAGACCAGAACTGACCTGATCACCTACCAAACCAGGAAGGAGCTATTCTCATGGAAATATTCAGCATCTCCATTTTCTGGCGTGAGACCACATCTTGAGAGTCATCAGAGCAAAGAACTGGTCTCTGCTTTTTTGTATAGCTAAAGTAATGCAGAGGTAACTCCTTTTTATTTTATAACAGCAGCAGCAACCTAAGTGGAGCTGCTGCCAATTTATACCAGTGTGGGAGGAAGAAGAATTCAATGAACTCAAATGAGATCAGAGGTCAGTGGAATTACCCCTTGATTTATATTGGTGTGAGAGCAGAAACTGGTTCTGCCTCCATTGAGAAAATGCTGATAAAAAGCTCGAAAACACAATGGCTTAGAAATTGCTAAGAAATTAATTGTTTTTATCCATCCAATTCTTTGTGTACATAAGCAAAGTCTGAAGGAAAAAAAAACCAGCTCTCAAAGCAGGTTATTACCCGTTCCTTGCATGCTTTCAAAAGCTGCACACCAGAGCAGGGACAAAGGCCACAGATCCACGTTTACACGCGGGTTAACTTTTCAATCCATTTTTTCATTTCAATAGAAATAATAAATCACCTTATCCAGGAGAAAGAAGCAGCTTGACACAAAACATACGGTGCTGGGCTATTTTTATAGCACACCTAAGACGTATAGGGATTCATTTATTTACTCAGCTATTTAAAAGTGGCTACTCTTACTCATTCTCTGGACAGCTAAATGCCAGGTTGCTAAGTTACTGTTACTTGACATCATCTCCTCCCCAATGTGTTCCCACATTTGACAGGTTCACATGATTTACTAGGCCAGTCAGCTCGTTATTCACTTGTCCAATGACGTCTGGGTAATCATTTTAAATTCACATCATGTCCTCCCCAGCAAGCCCCCAGACTCCACATGAAAATATTTAAACTACCCGTCAGCTACTAAGTGCATTTGTAACCACACTGGACAGCATACCTGTATTTTTCAAATTACAATTGTTGTAATTGGGTTTAGCATCATTCTTCAATGTTGTTTGTATTTTAGAAGAGAAAACAATTACTGAGGGGCAAATAATGGGCTGTATCTGTTACAGCCTAATTTTGCTATGTGAACAGCTCACTTCAGCTCTGGGTGAGACATATTAAATCTGCTAGAGCTTTCAATTGGCATGAGGAAGGTAATCCTACACATGATTTGCAGAGTCAAGGGCATTTTCACCTGCTGATCAATTTACATATTCTCCCATGTCATTAGAGAGGAGCTAGTCATCAGAAGACAACTACACAAATCACAGACTTTGCTCATTTAACTCCAGCCATTTTTACACTTTTATTACAATCTGAACTATATTTGGGATCTGTTTTGCTCCCCGACTAGAAAGCCTCTAATTAGTATCACAGCTGTCCACACGCCACCAGAAGTCCACCTAGTTACTTGGTGCCTTCCTACAGTGAATATGGACATACAAGAATTCTTTTGTTCCTCTAAGCAGGGACGGGTTTGCAGACAGCAGTGCCTGCCCAGGTGGTCAGGGCACAGCCAGGAAAGCTGCAGTGCACAGCCCAGGGCCTGCCTGCTGCCTGATTATGTCCCACTAATTACCCAAACACCCAGCCCAAACTTCCAATTTACACCCTGAGTCCTCCAGAACAGCTAGGTTAAAAAAAATAAATTCCTTTCTCTCCCTTGCAGTGTTGTGTGCTTATCAACTCTTGAGCCAGGGGTAAAGCAAGGCTGGGGAAGGTGCCTTGTGTGCTCTCCACAGACAGGAGAAAGATCACTGCCTGCTCACCCTCAGTGTCCCCTGCACACCTCCTCCTGGGCCAGCACACACTTCACATCACAGGCAGTGACAGCAAGGCACACTGATGTAAAGCACTGCTACAAGTGACACAAGGAACAGCTCTGGAGACTGGTTTTAAATGTCAGCTCTGCCTGACCCATCTGCACTTTGGATCACAACATTGCAATGAACTCATTTTTCAATGGATGCGCAGAGCAAGTGACAACTTAATTTACATCCGTATTAATAAAATGTGAATTACACACACATACTTTTAATTGGCTGTCTTCCATATTATCCACACTTTCATTTGTTGGAAAAAAAACCCCAAACATATTTTGGAACAGAAAAAAGTGTAGACCATCAGGTGTTCACCTTTTTTTTTTCAGTTTGGTATTAGCAACCTGTATAAAATACAATCTGTACTATCATTACTGTTCAGCCTTAGTTGTATAAGAGATGGTGATGATTATTACTATTATTATTTATTATTATTTCTCACAGCCTTCTCAGCCACCCTGGTTAGAAAAGTAAAATCAACAGGAGACTGGTCTGCCATTAACCTTTGGCTGTAGTATTGGGAGCAGTCCTTCAAGCATTTACACAAGATGACATAAGTAGCTAAGTGTTTCAGGAAATCTAAAGGACTGTGAAATTTTGTCTCTGAAGGCTCAGGGGTTTGAAAGGAGTCAAGACCTTTCCCCTCACTCAGTTGAAAATTTTAGAATATAAATTCAATTAAACATTTTTTTCTCCAAGATGGGAAAGAAAAAAAAAAAAAAAAGAAGACAGATTAGAAATTACAAACCTCTACAATTACAGAAACCATTAATCAAATTCAGTTTGAAAAAAAGAGCTGTGTAAAACCAGAGGTCACAGATCTTTGCAGAAGTACCTCTTCCTGGTAAGGTCTAGCAAAGAAACCCTCGAGAGTTACTGTGTCTTTCTGAGGGATGGAACTGAATTAAATAATTTAATTCCCCAATTAAAAAAAAAAAAAAAGGCAAATCAAAAACAGAAAAAAATGAAAACTTTGTTGGTCCAAGGGCAAGTTCCAGGCAGAGCATCCTGCCCCAGCAGACATAGCCCAGAGCAGAAACTGCCAGGGGTTGCCAATGGTTTGGTTGGGCAAAATGCACAATTACAACCCATTCATCTACCTTTGGGGCTTGACTGTCTTGGAATCCTTTGTGTTTATCTCTGTAACATCCCTGGCAGGACAGAAATGTGAATAATCTGGTGTTTTTACTGAGAGAAGCTGCAATGAGGGAGCTGAGATCCACGTTCCCAAAAGTTCATCAGAGCCTACGTAAATGGCCTCGAAAGGACAAAAACTTAAAAAACTTGCAGGGCTGCAAACTTAAATCCACGTTCTCAAAGTGCAAATTTCTGCTGAAACCAAGCTGGCACGACTGTTACACATGAGTTCAGGTCTGGGTAAGTCTGCAGCATCGCTGCCCAGTAACAAAAACATGGCTGGCACAAATTGCCACTGAAATTTTATCCCTTCTACACCAAAAACCAGCTGGGTGGCTGGCAATCCCAGGGAGGAGACTCAACCCATAAGGACAAAAACCTAGAGAAAGGGACTGGTGGGTTGCAAATCTCACTGCCAACAGGGAACCCCAAAGTTGGGGTGTCTGAGGAAAAGCCCATCTTACACTTAGAGTAAGACATAGAACTTGTGCACACTCCCTTTTTTCTTATTACATAATCTTCTTGCAATCAAGCCATTCTCAGTTTGGAGTAGGAATTTTCTGTGTTCAACCACTGACCGAAGATCACAGAAAGAAAACACGTCTGTAAGTCTTTAACAAAACTATGAATGATGAGCAATTGTAGTCTAGAGGAAAGAGGAAAGACTGTAGGTCAGTTTGTGAGTAGAAGAATTAAGGCAACTGCACCTCGGGGCAGGAGAGAAATGTGTCCTGGATAGACTCAGAGAGCTTGAAAAGAACAGGAACATGTGTAAATCCTGACTGAAACAAGCTGGCAGATGCAGAGTATTAGGTGAACTGATCTCACTAAGGAGCACCCTGGGCCTACCCCCTGTCTGTGTCTCTTAATACAGACCCACTGACATGTTATTATTTAACCACAGTGTTAAAGACAGCCATATAAATCCGCTCCTTGGAAGATGAAAATAACAGCACTGCAATTATACAGGAGAGAAAAAAGCAAAGGGCATTACTTACCCGCAGTATTTCTTCCACACAGCTGGAGTCATTGGGAAGGGCAACCTAGGTTTAAAGAAAAAAAAAAAGAAATGTTTAGTCAGGTGCTGGATGCAAAGTTCAAGCACACAGGTGAGCAGCTAACAAGCAACTGCCTCTGTTTGAAGACTGCTGTATCCATGCTCGCTGCCTACCAAATCTTCCAGTTCAAATCAACATAAATCATCAGCAGGACCCATTTTGTCAAAGGTTGTTTTTTTCTTCCACACTGCTTTGTGTTCCTAAGGACACTTTTGAAGCAATGAAGTACTCTGATTTCCTCACAGCTGAGAACTGGCAGTGGAATTGCCTGAAACTTCTGTAATTGAAGAAGATCCCACTGTTACTCCTATGGGCAGCCCTCTTTGAAGAAGATCCCACTGTTACTCCTATGGGCAGCCTTCAGAGAGAGGGCGAGGTTTGGTTTAACTTGCCACAGGCTGCAGGGAAGGACAGAGGTGATAACAGGAGAAAGCTGTTATCATCAACCATCTTATCCTACAGCTTAATAGGCTAACAGCCCAGACAGCTCTTAAATATATACTGTAGTAAAATACTGGTTGGGCTATAAGGGTGGCTTGCTGATTTTGTTGTCCCTCACTCCATCAGCCTGTTGCAGGTTCAGTGTCCTCTGCAGCCTGCACAGCACACAGGGAATCCACCTCCAGAGGCCTGGCAGCTGCTCCTTCTCCCCTCAGAAAGATTCCATTTATCTCTGCACCCAGCCACACTCCTGCATACACACAGTGATGCTGCTAATATATTCCCGTTGAAAATACTTGTTAAATGGTACTTACAGCATTTGCCACAATCCCTCATTCTAAGGACACAAAAGAGCACAAAACCCTTTAAATGCTGTGAACAAATACAGAAACAACAGGCAGATGTAACCTGTATGTACAGCCACTCTGTGGCACTTGCAGACAGCTGTGGTGGGCTCTTACCATGGGGTAAAGCAGGAGAGGAAGAGAATATTCAGGAAGGTACCAAAGCACAGGTAAATCCTTTGTGCCATAAATATTCAGTGAGATTTTTTTTTTCTGCCTGATTCTTCTACCTTATTGCCCTTAGTAACTACTTTGGTGAAAGACAGTCATGACTAAAGTTAACCCCTGTCATCCTAATCTGCTACAGAGCTTGACCAAAAGCACTGCCCATGGCCTCCTGCCTGCATTTCAGCCAGCACTAAGCTCCAGGAATAAATCCACACAGCTACAGGAGTCAAAGACCACAGAGACCTCTTAGATCCCCAAGCTCATGCTCTGCTAATGTAGCAGATTTCCCCCATATCTTCTAGTACTATGGCTAGTCTGACCCAAAAACTGTAGGGAAATGAGTTTCCCATTCCTTCCCTTAAAAAAATATGGAGTGTTGTAAACTACTTGGTACTTTCTTTATAATGGTTAAAATTTTGTTTCCAGTGTTGCTTCAATTTTTCTATAGAGCTCTTCCCACTCCTAGAAGTAATTCATTACTTCCCATTTACTCCATACACAGACATGCAGGATTATACTCCACTTTTCTCAAATGCTGTATGTTCAACTTTTACCTTCTTTCCTGATAAACAAGATTTTCCTCCCCTTTGGCTTATTTCATCACTGTTCTCAGAGTTCCCAACAGTTCATCAGTATCTTGGTAGAGGATTACCCAAGTGAATATGATACACCACGGGGGTATTAGTGATTTTTATCTATTATAGATTATAATTTTCCACAATATCACCTTAAAACTGTTAAACAGCCAAAAAAAGAGCCTTACCTTTTGTCTCCAGTTTCTACTCAGCTCAAATCACCTCAGAAGCCTGGCTGAGAACTGCCAGGGGGTGGTCAACATGAACTGCAACAGGCATGCAGCCCACCCTTACAGCACAGGACTTGGGCTTGATGGCACTTCCTTCATCTTCCTACTTTTTCACTTAAATTACTTTTTTTTCTCTCTCAATACTTTTAAGTTCTCTGCTCATCTGCGATTTCCATCCCTCATACCAGCTCCCCATCCAGTGAGGAATATGGTTAATCCTCATTTACAGGTCAGCAAGGTTAGCAAATAGAGGTATTATTAGTGCCCTGTGCACTGGGACAGAACACGTGTCTCTGACACATGCCTCATTTTTGGTTTTTTTTTTTTTTCATTGAGAAACGAATATATTGGAATATGAGAATACAAAACAGTTTTCCAATAAGCTTAGAGTGAAGACATCAACCACAAAATTTCTCACCGCAGAGACAGGAGCAGCCCAAAATCCAGCTGAGGGAGTCTGACTGGGCAGAGTGAGAGCAGCAGAGGACAGAAGCTCTTTATTTAACACCCTTCTCTGCCATTACAGATGCCAGCTGTAATGGTTAGCCAAGGTACCACGTGTATTTCTTTGATTAGAAAAATGATGACTGTGCCCCTCACTATTAATACAGGACAGGGCATGTTCTTGGTTGTCTCACAGTTCTCTCCCAATTCACAGCCCTGTTTAAGTTTATGTTACTCCAGAACTAATGATGATAATAACAATAAACATACCATTTTACTTTAATACAGCCCACTATATATTATGCAATTGTAACCAGCTTCTGCTGGCAGCACTTGCTAATAACTTTAAATGCTCATGCATCAATTTAATTGTGTTAATGGCAAAGAAGATTTTAATGGCTTGACAGAACTTTTGTTCCCCTTGGCACAGCTTTGTTTTGAATCACTGGTATTAAAGTAATGCAAGATGTCAAAGTGCTATGATTGTCATATAGGGAGATCCAAGTAGGAGCGAGCACAAAGAGGAAAACATTTAGATTGATGCAAACATTAAAAGAATAATTATTACAACATGGCTATCAGAGAGAAGATCAATGTAAGAGTCTTTCAGTACATTACTATTAATGGATTTCTAAAGAAATGAGACAATTTTCTCAATTCATGCTGCAGTTGCACATTCTAAGAGACTTGAAAGGCAGAGATCTATTAGAAATTTAGCCTGTCTAGAAAAAAAAAAAGTAAAAAAAAAAAGGAAAAACAACCTCTCAACCTTTCAAAGTGTGAATTAAAAATTGCGAGTTTAATTGTCCATAAACACCCGCGCTCAGCTAACAAGTGTGAGCAGCCCCACATGGCACACCATGGCATCCAGGCACAGATTCATGGGGACAGAATGAAACAGAGCAGATACAATATTCATCACTTTCTCAAGTGCTAGCACTATAACAAATTGTTACTAGAATTATCATTTATAAACTGCCACGTTCCTTCTGTAGTTTAGTCAAGGCTGGACATTCATCCCATACTACTACTTTCCTAATCTAATAAAAATTAAGCATTTTAGGACCCATTATGTAATTATCCACCCCCTTCTCTCTCCTTGTCAGCTTTCATCACTAATCAGAGTCTAAAAAGGAGGGCACAGCTTGCACTTGTGCATGCTTTGGGTGCTTTTCTTCCTTTATGAGCAGCACGGTCTAACTCAACTGAAAGGACAGATTCCAGGAATTTGGCTTCTGCAAGACTGAGGGGTTGCAATTCACATCATGAGCTCTTCTCTCAGCCAGCAGTGCATCCACAGACTCCAGACTGCAGAACAGTGAATGCTGCACAAGCTGCAGACAGACGTCCTGAGGTAATAAACTTCAATCAAAGCAAGATTTCACAACAGCTACATGCTACACTGAACTCATCTTCCAATTTCCTTTTAATCTGGCAAACCTCTTCTGCATCAAAACACTCACTTCATGTTTACTTTTAAATATTGCTTGCAAAAAAAAAAAAAAAAAAAAGAAAAAAAAAGAAGAAAAAAATAAAGAAGACAAAAGAAAAAAAGGAAAGGTCAGATGGTCAAAATATTCCACCTAATACAAGCCAGTATTCTACAGCTTTCTTCACTTTTCGGTCTCAGAGGAGAGAGGAGAGAGCTTAAATGATGTGGAACCAAAGGGTTTAATGTATGGCTTGGGTGGCTCAGTGCTGAACTTTAAAGGGAGGGAAGGAGGGCAGAAATCTAAGCATGAGGGAATAGTAGCCTTTAATGTTATACAGATCAAATGACATTGGGTGAATGGTTACAATATCTGATGAGTCACGTTGGTCTAACCTTCCATTTATTCATCCTACAGTTCCTTGACTACTCTTACCTCCTGGACAATTTATAACCTGCATGAGATCAGATTTTGTTTTCGTGGCACAGAAATATCATATAAAGACTCTTTCCCCTGTAATTTACATCCAACAGCAGACACTTCTCAGAAATGTTAGCAACACAATTTTCCAACAGACTCGTGAGAACAGTTCTGAAAATTCAAATGTAGTGCCATAAAGCAGAAATACACCATGAATAATGTCTTTGCCAGAACTGACCGACTACATTTTCATCTGTATAAACTGTTCATGAACAATCCCCCCGGTTTTATTGACGCACAATTGGCATACAACAAGTAATCTCTTCTTCCTATCTTTGTTTCATTGAAAAGCTAAGCGTAGCATGTAAAACAAATGTAGGAGCCCACTCATTTCTTGCACATGAGCACCTATGTGCTTATACATCAAGAGCTCAGCTTTCCTTGTCATCTCCTTTATCAAGGAATCCATTTTGACTCTGGGGAAATAAAGCTCATGCTACTGTTTACTCCTTCGAACACAAATTGATTTTTCACTTGCCAGCATGAAAAGATCCTGTGCATGAGCCTTGATTGATCATTTCCAGTGTGCACCACACAGTGATAAGAGGAAAACACTTAGGAAAACCAGAAACAGCAAAATGAGGACAGTCGGCGGAAGCCTCGTCCTCTGAGTGCCTTCAGCTCCTGCCAGGCTTCCCATTAACAGAGAGTGCTTGGGTTTTCTCTTTTTTTTTTTTTTTTTTTTTTTTTTTCTGATTAATACAAGTGGGAAATGGATGGGGAAGTACTAAGAATAGCAGAATCTCCAGATACAACACACTAGGTGATCTTTGAACATCCTTCCAACCTGTATGAACCCATGGTGCAGTTGTTGCAATGCGCTCATTACGAATCTGAGAACATGCACCCAATGTCCTTCCCACACCACCTCTCCTTTCACTGCCATCAGTATTTTTCTGCACACTCAGGCTTCAATTCTCCACTTTGGTGGCTCCCAACATCTCCAGCTGCCATCTGAGCACACATTTCTCCTCCTGAGAAGATTGTTCCATATTTACTTCAAGCAAAGCTCACGCCGCTGCTCAGAGCCCACTGCTCAAACCTCCCTGGATTGTTTCATAGCTTGTGATCCTGCTTCCTTTCTCAATACTTTGTCCAAAAAGTGTCACTCCATCCAAGACACCTGGAATAGATGCCAACTGATCTCACTAGCTGGGAGGCTCTTGGCTCTTCCTTACTAACCTTAGTGCAAATGTGTTAGAATGGAAGCACCAAAAGAGCAAGGAATGAATATTGCAACCTGATAGTAGGGTTTTTATGGTGCATTTGATATTTGTGGAGATATCACATACTTTAGGGCTGTATGTTTGCATTTTGGAGGAAACTGAATGAAGTCAAACATGGTGGTATTAAAAAAAACCCCAAACAAACCCAAAATTGCTCCCCTGGTATTCAAATATATGTATGTGTTTTTCACAGGCTTATTCATTTTCAAGGGAGCCATTTGTGGGTCCTAAATAATGCATATCCACTGTTTTCTTTTAGTGCCTCTACCATCCTGGAACCAAAATACCATGAGAAGACTACATTTCCCATTATTTTTACCCCAGAAATATCTCATGGGGCTTATTAAAATGTCTGTGGAAATATATACTTTTCACATATATAAAAAATTAGGAGAGAAAGAAAAACTATTGCCTAAAACAAAATACAGAAAGCTGCTCCTCTGTTCTCCTTCAATACAAATACTGCAGAAGCTGTGTAAAATATGCATTTATTGGAGAACGCGAAAGCACAAAAGAGTTTTAAGGAGTGAGTTCATTCATTTGTTAAGCTCAGGCAGCCTGGCCTGCAGACAGAGCTGCTCTTCCAAAGGTGGCTAAAGAAGTTTATGCCTTTTCCCCCAGGTAAAGCACCTTAGCTAGGAAAAACACCTTACTAGTGTGCTCCAAAATGTGACTGAATCAATCAGTCTGACACTGATTTTACTGACCTTCCCAAAAGGTCTCTAGTTCAGAAGCCAAAGCTGCCCAATGGGTACCTTTAGTTTCATACAAAAGCCAGTGACTCGTGTGTGCTCCTCTCCAGCCACCAAGAGCCAGACAAGCCTGCGCAGTCACACCAGGAGGGGTGACTAACCCCACACTGAAAGGGATTCAGTTTCATCTCCCCACAAAGAACTCAGCTTACAGTGACCTTTTTTACCAGTCTGAGCAAGCCCAACTACAAGGACAATGTTTTTTCACTGGCATTTAGTTCTGCTGCAGCAACTTTTAAACCAGACTGACCTGGATGTGACAATTATACTTTTCTTCTTCTTCTTCTCAGTATGTGTTGAATTTAGTTCATTTTTTTCCTTCTTCATTTCTTCGGTGTTTTCTTTTAACACCACCATTTCAGTGTTGATCAGCATGAAAACAGTCTCCATGAAAGCACAATATGCTGATGTTGAATTTAAACTCAATGGTTCACCACTATTTTCATGCAGTAAATTGCCAAACTCTATTAGAGAGAGAAGACTGATAAAGTGATCTCTCACTTCAGGGTCTCCTGAGAGTTTCTTAATGTAGGTAAGGCTGCACATTTTACTTACGGAATATTCTGAATGTAGTATTTTAGAAACTCACTATAATGATAATACCAGAGTGTCTGATAACGTCAGTATTAAGTCAGGCCCCAACAAAAGTGGTTTTTGCAGTACTTAATTTATGACCAAAACACTGGCTTGCATAAAGGCTGTTACAACCCTTTAATACTGATGAAGAGCAAGGAAATTTGGAATGTCAAATTTCTTTTTCTCTCTTTCTGTTCCTCCTTCTCTTTATAACTTCAAGTCCTTATTTACTTCCATAAAATACATTTTCCTATGTGACTTGGCATTTTCACCTTATTCTGGAAGATGTTACCTTATAAATTTTCACTAAAGTGATGATATAAAAGGTGCCCTGACCTAAAATGCCACCGTGCACTTGTCCACTCGAAACATCAAAGCCTGACTAACAGGCTGTGCAACCCTCCGCTGAGGTGAGAGATGTGGTGTGGCGGAAATAATGATCAAGTGTCTGTTTCTTGTCTTCCTTTTGCCAGTGTGAATGAAATTTAACTTCTCCTAAGACAATGAAGCAGTATAAAAGGCACGAAGGGAGTTTGGCTTACAAGCCCATTTGCCCCCAGCTAGGGGAATGAAAATGAGACACCCTATTTATTCTCAGTGTAACCCCCTTGAGTAGAACCTCCTGGAAATCATGGAAAATCCCTTTACTGTACTGACACAGCTGTCTAAATTTAATATAAGTTGGAATTGGAGCTCCTTTAAATCTATTCCACATTAGTGGAATGTGGTGTCTGTTCCCAGTGTGTGTGCCAGCACAAGGGCAGGATCAGGCAGGAGTTGGGTAAATTCATGCTAAAATAGTATCCAAGTCACCAGGTCAGGCTGTGGCCTTGGCCAGGGGACTAAAACTCATGTCAGTGAAGTTGCATCAGTGTAACCTGATTATCATTATTTAACCCTGTGAATTCAGGCTGTAACACTTCTTTGGAGGTTTTACAGAGGAACCTTCTGAAATGTGTGTTTACATCTGACAGAACCCCTGCTGTCCAACATTGGATACCTTGGGTGGTTGTGCTGGTTACCTGCTTCACTTCTGCTTTTTAAAGCAGGTATGAATGTCCTCACAGAAAAATGCACTCCTGGGTATAATTTGCACAGCAATTCCACAGCTGCAAGGCCCGTTCTGGGACCCAAACTAATTGCTCAGAGCTTGTTTGCAAATTAGTTGCTTTCATACATCCTTCCACCACAGTCACAACCTGCAAGTCATGACCTCAGACTGTCTTTGAGGGCCAGAATTCAAAGGGCAAAACTTGTTTCTAATCTGAGGGAAACAAATATATATTTTGAAATATCTTAGGGTTTAAATACCAACCTGCTAGGATAACTAGTCTACACAGATGCATTTTTAACACAAACTTCAATCAAACAAATTAAATTCTTATAGGAAATAAAAGCTGTTTTCCTTTTATTAATACAAAGGAGTACAGTTATTGAATATGTTTTTATTGTAATTGCATCCAAACTCAGACTACATTAAGAGCCAGATCTTATGCTCATTAAATAGTAAGACACACAATTATCCCAACTGCCACTGAATGTCATGGTTATCTACAAAAGGGGACTTAAATAACACTTTCTGGACAGTACAGAACTTAGAACAAGGAAAATCTGATTTTGAATGGGATCTTTATGGCCTCTCTTTTAGTTACATTTCTAATTAAAATGCTTTGATCTATTAATGCCAAGGGACACTGCTAAATGTATTCAATGCAGAAGTTGCACACTTTTCCTGAGCTCCCCAAATCTCTTAGATCTGTGTGCACTTACGCTGTGTGCAGTTAAACTGCTCACTAAAATGAAAAGATATCTAAGAATAACTCACTTCCATTAGATTTATAAATCACATTAATTAATTCTACATCTCCAGTGGTGTTGAGACCAAACTCTAATGCGAGATCTAATTAAAGAAAAGGGAAAAAAAATTGCAATTGAAACACAGAAGTAACTGTTTAGCCTCAAATTAATGAGGCGCTATGCTAAGCAAGAATGTCCATAAATCCCTAATGAGGATTTTAAACACATTAAAACTTCCTAATACAAAGTGTTTGCCTTCCTTTTATCCAATAACAAATAAGCCAATAATTTTCTGCCTCTAAATGACACTATTAACTGTCATGGCATGTTTTATTTGACAAACCCTCCATTCAAATACAGTAAAACCAATTAATTTGCCTGCTGTGAAATGTGTTTCTTGATAGCTTTTATGTGATTTTTCTTCTCAAAGAAATGTAAATAGGAAGTCAATGTAGGTGCCTGATTTTGCTTAAAAATACGACACAATAACTATAGATTTTCTAGTCAGTTTGCATTTCAAATGAATTGAAAGATAACCTCCATTTTCAGGTCATCAATCACATAATGGCCTCCTGATAAGTAAACAGTTACAGAGTAATAGTTTTATTACCAGCGAAATGGCCCCATATTTGAGCTGTGATAGTTGCAAAATTACCACTTTGTTCCTCTATAAATAATGGTTTGCAGTGGGGCCACTTGGCCTCTGCCACCCCTGGCACCCACCACAGGCAGCACCACAATTAAACCAAACGTCTTGAAGGGTGAAGATGGTGATGTATTACAGGTTTGGTTTTTTTTTTTGGTCAGAAAAATCTATACAACAAATAAAAGATAATTCTGTGGTTTCAGTGGTCCCCTGGGCCCCGCTTGGCAGATCTCAGCAGAGTAAACAGGACTGTGTTACAACTGCCCCACATCAAGCAGCACCTGAACCTCTGAAACTCCTCTAAGGGTTTTGCAACTGGGAGGATCAGCCTGCTAAAAAGTACACGGTACCTGTCAGACATGGACTTTTGTCTGTGCCCACTACATGAACTGAAGGCAAAGCAGAGGCTTTGCCCTGCTTTATGGGGCCTGACTGAATGCCAATTAATCTTTACAACATATGGACAGTCCCACCAGCTCTTGCTCACCAGCTCATCATGACCACGTGGAGACCGTGGTTTCTTTGCCTTGAGATGGAAACCCAACTGGAAAAAATCCCAACACCCCTCCCTCACCCCCACACATACAGAAAACAAGGAATTAAATAAACCAAAGATTTACCAGTGCTGAACAGGACACCAACCACTCATTTATTGAATCATCTGTAATGGATTACCAAGCAGAACTGGATAATTGGTGTAGCGTGCCACGACGGTTGATTTTCAATTTGCACTGTCCTCTGTGTGTGTTTCTTATTGAAACAAGCAAAGCAAAGCTGAGACTCCACTTGTGGAGCAGTGCCTGATGTGAGGAGGGCTGGGGAGAAGTGGGGCTGGGATGGATCAAAGGTGGTCTGGGGCTCTGTCCCCACTGTCCCCATCACTGAGACACACAGTCCCGAGCCCACATTTGCTCCTTTTTCCCCAACAGAAATTCCTGTTACTGTTGCTACACATTTTTTTGCTCAGTGACCTTTCAACAGGGATGTCTGGAGAAGCAATTTATATTTATACATTATCATCACACAAAATTACATAAGTATGTATTCAAATAAGAGAAAAATGCATTCTGCAAATACCTGTATTTGCTCCTTAACCACAATCTTATTAAATAAGCTTAGGAATTGAATTGCAGTAGCTTCAAAAAGTAAATTGAAGAGACCTCTTGCACTGCCTCAACAGTGAGAAAAACATGGTCTTTCTATACACTCTCAGCTAATAAAAATTCCCAAATTAAACTTTAAAAATATTTAAGTGAACTATTGTTGACACAGTCAAATATCAGGAAATCAATTTCAAATTGACTGAAATCAAGCTTTTGTGCTTAAGGTACCACATATTGTAACCTGCATTTTGCTCACTTTGCAACCCAGTGTTCCTGAAGGGTGAACTGAGCTCCGGCTCTCCCAAATACAGCTGTCTGCATCTAATTTCAATGACAAAATGTAAATAAAAATATTTATATTTTTGAAAACAATCAGATATGATATCCCACATCAACAACTTTTACATCCACTTCTTGATCAAGACATTGAATTGGGCTAAGACCACCTGACATTATTTCACTTCTGACCTTTTCAACTGTCAAAGCAGACAGATTTTTATCCTACAAGATTCGAGCCAAAGCCTCAAAGGTGCAGTGCCAGAGCATTAATCCATTTCACTAGACAGTCATTGAAATTATAATTGAAAGTTCAACTTACTTTAGCATTTTATGCTGAAATACTTCTGGCAGCCCAGGGCAGAAAGTCGAAATCTGGTTTCCAATGGAGACCATTTCCAATGGTTTTTAAATGTTGGCAGTGAAATTCCTTATTGTCAAAGAGATCAGCAGATGCCTGCTTCCATTAATTTACTTTCTGTGACTGCTGCTCACTTCAGGAAGCCTTTCTTTACCTAAGGATGCTGACCTGCTGCCGAATCCCATCAGAAATGGACTAGGAAAGACACTGATTTATTGGGAGGCTGGAGACACTCCAAGAAAATCCCCTAGAGCAGCCAGGCCAGATCTCATCCCTCCTCCCTCCATTTATTCTCACCAATGGCATAAGCAGGAAAACCAATCTGCACAAAAGACACGACACAGACCTGTAAGAGGTCCAAATTCAAGCTAAATAACCTGACCTTTGTGCACCACACTATCAAGAGTAACTCCAGAACCTGAGGGATCAGTAGACAGCTTTTTCTCTTCACCAAAAGTTGTTGTAAAAGCAAGAGGAATCTGAAATTTTGGATCTGAAAATAACATCACCATTTTAAGTAGTCAGTGGGCAGTAAGTCCTTTGTTCTGGTACTCTGAAGCTGACCAGAAGTCTTTGGCCAGGAAGTTCCATATAAAGAGCAGTTTGTTAGACTGATCTCAAAAGCTATCTAAACAAGCATTTAAGTTAACTTAGAAGACATGTTTCATTAAGTCTAAGCATTTTTTTTCTTAATTTTTGAAGTTGGAATTGACTAGTAATTCTTTTTTCTAATTCTAGCATCTTATCCAGAGGCTAAAAAGCTTCCTTTTTGAGAGGAGAAAGGGGGAACATGAGTTCTAATACCTGTTATGCAATGATAGGTCATTTTATCAATGCTTCCTAACTGTCATATTTGCTCTATAAATTCTACTGTCTTTATCTGCACAAGGCTCCTTAAATCCTTAGTGCCAGGATATGAACCCGTTAATTCAAAGCACTGAGAAGTAATTCTGCAGCAATGCAAGAGCAGTGGGAAGGAATCAGCCCTGCAGACCACATTTACTGAGGGTGTGCTGGGTCTCCTTGAGGCACAGCCATCTCAAGGCTCAGCTCTCAAAGTCACACCATTAAGGCAATGAGAAAACAGACCAGGGCAATGCAAATCCCACAGAGGGCATTGGAGACAAACACCAGAATTGCAAGACACCTTTGGGACATTAGCAGTGACATTAGCAAACCTTCTGTACCCTTGTAAAGGGTGACTTGGCACTTCCTGCTTCAGCACCTTTAATTACTTTGCTGCTGCCAGCCTGAGGTGCCTCCTACTCTGCACATGGGTATTTGTGCCTGTAACACAAATGTGTATTTCTCCTTCCCTTTCCTCCTCCTCAGATCTCAGAGATCACCAACAGATCTCTGGACTGCTGCTGGGGTTATTTCACACACCCAGTGTGATGCTCCTGCAGCACTTTGTGTCCAGGTCCTGAAGGCAACACAAGCTGCAATTGCTCTCTGGATCCCTTGTCTGGGCTCTAACCCAGTTCCTGCACTGCACTCGCCCCCCAGACTCTGTCAATGACCCAATGCCTGCAACAGGATCAGGACACAGGTGCTTTAACACTAAACTTTCAAAGAAAACTGTTAATTTCAAACAGTTTTACTTCACAAAAAATATTCTGGCAGAATTTAGTATGGTAAAAGATAAAAGAATTTTGAAGCCACAGAGAGGATTTGGGAATTTTCATTTTGCTAGATGTGTTTTGCAGCTTTGGGGGAAGTTAATCAACTTTGCATTTCTATGTTTGGGCATCTGTAGAAATACAAGAAGCAACAGATAACTTGCCATCACCTGGGTATAGCAGGAAACAGTGGCTTGGAGCTCCTCAGCAGGATGGTGTCATATAGGAGTGACATATACACACAAAGCTGTACACAACTGCAGATCCCTGACTGCTGTAAATGTCAATCCTCAATAAATGGTTTGACCTTTTTTTATCTATTATTTCCATTTTATAACTGAAATCAGGTCTGACACAGTGAGCATTTCAGGGGAATGAATGCAGCTTAGGGATGACTTTGCAGCCTCATGTCCCACATCACACCCTTGAAATGCATGATCTCCCCAGCAGTACAATGAATGTTGTCTTGGAACTTAAGCCCCAAGGACCTCCAGCATCCTTTTGCTGGCTGACCTAACAAGCCAATGAGCCCATTATCGGCCTGTCCCTGTAAACCAACGAGGCTTCTTTTAGTGGAACTGCTTAAAGCACGCAGCAGCTTGATCTTAGAGAAGTTATTCTTAAGGCATTTAATTGAGATATTCCACGGGCAGAGTCACCCTCTGGGTGAACCCACTTCTGCACTGGCTACAGAGAGAGGCCAGGGTCACCACTCTGCTCCACTGGGGAGTCTCAGCTAAGGACTGACAGTGAGGTGAATTAAATATGGATCACAAACCCTACAACTGTGCAGCAGGCTCGTGTGCCAAGCTGAACTCACAGCGTAGAAATGGAAACAGATGGGGAATAAATTCCCCATCAGACAGTGACTTGGAGATCTGAATGCAAGATTGAGAGCCAACACCTCATGTTAAGCCAGACAATGAGCAATTTGTTGCCTAATGATAATTTTGAATTGGAGGGAGGAAGGGGAATTGCTTTGATTTGAACTTAAAACGGTATTTTAAAAACCTTATAGAAAGATGAAATTTTGAAATTATTTGATAATTTAAAAAAAACCCCAAAATATAGGGGTTTCCTACTGATTTCAACCTGTTAAACCACTTTCATGAAGGAAACAAAATCAAATAATGGCAGGAGCTCTGTAAAGAAACAATGCAGAATTTGTTTTAGTAAATAAAAAAGCTAATTAGGAAAATGTTTAAATGTCTGCTCCTGATTGTCAAGATTTCCTAGAATTTTTAAAGCCCAACAAAATAATATTAAAAGAAGTGGCAGCATTGCTAAATTTGATCTTGTGATGTAGAAACTGTGTCCCACAAGTTGCAGAGCTGCAAGGCTCAATTTCAGGCTTTCCTCACCAACAATTTTGCCAGTGGGATAACAGAAAATCCAGTTTCCCTTCCACATACAACTCAGTTTATTAAAATCACAGCATTGTTGCAGGGCTAAATGTGTGTGGGTGCTGTTTTGCCACAAACGCTTCTGTTTGTGGGCAACCAGCAAGCCCAACAAAATGAAATGGAAGAAACTCTCAGATATTATCGAATTGCCAGATTTTTCTCATTGGCTTTTCTAGAGAACAGCCCTGCTTTAACTGGCTGAAGAGAAAAAGCTGAAATGGCCAGAAGAGAGAAAAAGCTGGCAGGATGATGTCTTCCTAGGTGAGGAGAGTCCAAGACTTAACTCCATGTGTCAGCTCAAGATAACACACAGTCATATATGCACATCATCTCATCAGCCCTTCAGGAGAGAGGATTTTACTTGATGTTTGGTAATATTATTTTAGAGACTTCCTTAATATGCTTGCAAAACACACAAACAAGGGGAAAAAAAGCCATGTAAACCTCAATCTAGATACCACTTAAAGGGATATGTAATCATTATAATCAGAGAAACTGCAGCATTATTATTAATGAGAGGGAAAAGCAAGGAAAGGACAATCAAGCAGTAGGAACTCTACGTGTTGGCAGCAGCACTCACTGTCTATCATCACTGCTCACATCTCTCCCAAGCCTATCTGCACCCCTATATTCATACATATACATAATAAATATACATATTTATTTATACATCCTGCTACCGCCATGAGCTGCTTGGAGGGCTCGTGCCCATCCAGCCTCCTGCTGGCCAGGCAGTTCAGGCAGAGGGATGGCTCCTGGTGTAGCACTGGTTTTGTAAAAAAAGGCATTCCAGAGCTTTGTTCCGACTCAAAGGGAATTCAGGGTCAGTTACCAGATCACATTTCCTGAGACTCCGAAGGCATTTCCAGTGCTCCTGCCCTGAATGTCTCTCTGCAGGGACCTCAGGCAGGGGTTCCCCAGCAGCCTCAGGGCAAACCTGACCTGGTTTCTGTTGCCTTCCCCAGCTCCATCAGGGTTCACTGGTGCAGCAGCACAACCTCAGCTGCCTCACACGAGTTGCCCTTTGGCTCCGACTGGAGCAACCTGCCAGCCCTAAAAATGCAGGAGGCTGGTCGTGCCAGCTAAAGGGGTCATGCAGGTTTGGAGAGTTTGCTTTTAAATAACAAAAGGGAAAAAACTTAGGAGTTGATTCTCTGTTGTAACTCGACAGCTAGAAGGGAGGTAATAAAACTGTGCTGGCAGAAGGTCCCTTCTCAGAGGTGGCCTCTGGCTGAGCTGACAGCAGCGCTGGCTGCTGGTCCCTGCTGAGCCTTGTCCCTGTCCCCAGCATCCACAAAGAGCAAACAGCATCCCCTGCAAACTTCCACCCCTGCCCAGAGTCTGCTCAGGCTCCCAAACACAGCCCAAAGCCACCCTCAGCCTGCCCTCAGCAGGGTCAGAAAAATTAACAATCAGAGCTTTCTTTTGGGCCATGAAAGCATAAACTCTGCAATGCCTGACAGCAGCTTGTGCTCCCAGCTAAGCCACCAGCCTTTCCAAGCCTCAGGGAAGGACAGAGATACTTGTGGGATTTTATACATAAAGTCATACATTTGTGTAAATACTCAGATGATTTCCATACACGCCCACCAGCCGCACAATGCAATAATAAATTATTTCAATAAATGGCATTACTCTAAGAAAGCAAGAAGGATAAATATAATTGCACAAGCTTTAAACAGGATGTAAATCAGCGTAAAAAAAATAAAATAAAACCAACCCAAAAAAACCCAAGTTAACATGAAGCTGTTTACTCCTAGAGAATCTCCACTGCTCTAACATTTCAGCAATAGCCTCCAGTCGTGAGCGTGCTGCAGGAAGTAACAGAGAGTGGTTCAGCAGATGAAACAAAGAGGACCTAATTACCATGCGAAGCACAACATCCTTCAGATGTGATGAGAAACGTGACTGCATGAAAAACTGGTCCTGGGGAAATTTCAAAATATGACCACCCAAGCATAAAGAAGAGAGTGGTGAAAACCAGAAAAATTGCAACATGAGGGTATGGTATTTCTATACAAAGAATATTAGTTTAAAAACATTTACATACAGATATTGAGCATATACACACAGCCATATACACACAGACCAATACAGAGAACTGTGTAATTGTGGATGAAATCTGTATGCATAGAAAAGCTTTCTAACTGCATGCTACATATTAATCAAAAAATCACATAAATTCTTCCTATGTTGATCCATGGAGATTCTTGACAGAAAAGCAAACAAACAGCCAAATGCATGAAAAACAACCAAGCAGCCTGACAATCCAGCACTATCCTTCCATTTTCATCATACTTGATCATTTAATATTCATTTTTTTCCCTACAATTCTACAGTGCGAATGTAAATAATTTATGAATATCAGCTATAAATTATTTTGGGGGATTATTGTGTATGTGGTTTTGGTTTTGTTTTCTAAAAGAAGAAGGAACGTGGAAGACAAGAACTGACATCTTGGCACCAGGTTGATTCTCAGTTACAGGTAGAGGAGTGGTGTCATTTGCACAGAAGTTCAAGGAGGCATTTAAAGCCACAACAGAGAAAAAGCAGCTCAGGGGCCAGGCTGTGGGCTCTGCAGGTCACCTCTGCCAGGCACACAGAGCTCACACGGGTTTGGCACCAGCACAGCTGGGCAGACTGAGACCCCCAACACCAGCACAATGTGAGGATGTGCTGCGGAGTGCTCATTCCTCCCTCCAAGTGCAAACACAGGGCACCAGTTGTGATTGTGATGCACGAAAGGATGCCCCTTTGGGCAGGAAATTGCTAAAAAATTGTTATCTCCTGAATGTTCTTTTGCCAGAGAGCCAGGGCAAGGCAGATGTTAACCTGCTCTTTTAGCACTCCAACCCACAGGGTGTGGGTACAAAGTGATGGTGCATCCTGAAGGGCTGCTCAAAGTGTGCAAAAGCTGAGAAACAGAGTTTGCTAATTCCTTGGCACGATCAATACACTGTCTCCAGCCCCAGAGTCCCTTTATCGATGACAGACTCTCTTGTTGCAGTGATTAGAGATTTTACATCTTTTAATCACAAAGAACATGACAACTACACCCTATCTATAGCTCTGTGATTTACGGCAATTGATGCACTATCATAATTGCATTAGTGCAGTGATAGCTTTTGGGTGTTACCCAAGCAGCTGAATTTAAATATGGTTGTGTTTGTGACAAACTGACAAGGGAAACCTGATGTCTGAAGCCAGCACTGATTTTAACCCGTTCAGCTTCCCTTGACTCCCTCCACCTGTTAGTGGCAGGGATGAACCATTCTCTTCCTGCCTCCCTCACTAATTCTTACCATAAAAAAGGGGAAAGCTGACACATGGACTAAACAGAGATGGTTGTTTTGTGTGTGTGTTAACAGATATATAAGTTTCAGGAGCAACATCCCACTCTTCTAATAAAGTATTGACTCCCTTTGCTATGAGTGAGCAGATTTCAGTTTAGCTGTGTGCAGGCCTCATTTTGCACCTTTTTAGACAATTCCTCAGTTTATAGCATGAAGTCATCTGAACACTGATGCTTCTTTATAATTTCAGGGGATTTGTTTGTTTTATTTTTAGCCTGATTCCTGACAGAAGAGACACCCACTGATTGTAGTCATGGGAGTCTGAAATAATGCATGTGTTTGTGCTCTCATACAAAAAGGGTGTTCAGCTCACCCCTGCTGTCCAGCATCAAGGTCAAAAGACACGGAAACTCTTCAGAGTTTGAAAAGAAGGCAGTGGGGGAGAGGAGGAGGACCCCACTGCTGTCCCATTTCAGGAAAAGCTAATAAAGCTCACCCTTTGTAAGATATCAGAGGATCCACATGAGAGAGAGACATTACAAGCCAGGCTTCATTAGCTCCTCTGCTCACAGAGTGACTTCTTTTTACGAGAGAACAGAAGATTTCAGTCTCCTGAGCTGAAAGAAAGCACAGGCTGGCAGGGAAGAATGAGAGTAGATGAAAAGCAGGTTCCTCTTATCTCTTCCTAAATATTTTCATACAAAGTATTGGCTTGCATCCCCCCCACAGTGTCCCACCTAACAGCACTCAAAACAATGAGCAAGTGCCAGAAGCTGGTGCCTGCCACTTGCAGTAAATAGGAACCAGCTCAGGGCAGTGTGCAGCTTTCCCCAGGCACTGCCCAGAGCCTCAGTGGCCATGCCATGAGCCACGGCTGCTCAGGACACTCCAGCTTGCTGCTCTGCCAGATGCACTCCCTGTCTGATCCCCAGCTCTCCCCAAAGGCCAGGACAATGGCACAGGGCACGTCACATCTAACAGGGGGGACTCATTTCAGCAGTCCCTACACCAGCACCTTGATTGCTGGCACACGGCCACCCACAAATTTCTTTGTGAGAGCTTGGGCTTTACAGCAAGAACCCAAAAGCTGTAAGTCTAATATGAGATTGAGGACACTCTTGGTGGCCTAGGTGGCTGTGGCAGAGGTGTCCCAGCACAACCCTGCATCACCTCCCAGTGTCTGTTTATGCAGTTAAGTGCTGGCAAGCACAGCCCTGGCAGCAGCTCCAGCAGGTTTGGCTCTTGTCAGAGCAATGGCAGGGCTGGCATTGCCCCTCTGCTCACTTTAGACACAAAGGACAAGGCCCAGAGTGACCAGCCCAGTCACCACACTCACAGCAGGGCAGAGGGAGAAGACATAGGGAGACTAATTTCCGTCACATTGACGTGAAGCCTCAGACCTAACCCACAACGTTTTATTAAACTGTTTATTTAGATCCAACATCCTGATGACGATTCTGAATATTCTGAATGACTGGGGGTTATCAGGACCTCCAGATTTCAGGCAGGAGTGTATGAAGCAGAGAGACCTGGTCTCTCCCTTGCTTGCCAGAAATCCTCAGGCAGTCTGTCCAGACACTGTGTTCTCCTCAGCTGCTGCCTTCTAGGAAGGTCTGCTGAGCAAGGTCTGCTGGGATCAGCCTCATGAGTCTGGCTGTAAACTTGCTGGAGCTGATCATTTTCTCTGATGACAGAGCACAGGAATGGACTGAACTGTGTGTTTAGTTTGGGAATGTTTGAAGAGCTGGAAGGAGGATGCTCCACCCCCAGTGTGTGGAGAGCATTTACTGTTCTAGATTGAAAGCCAATACATAAACACGCATCTTTTAAACAATCCACTCTTTTTATTAAAGCTCTGAAAACACACCCAGGCTATTTAATCTTGTCTCTGGGATAAAATCTGTCATGGCTGCATAAATGGCAAGACCATGGCAATGCTGGAAAAGCCTAATTTTGTGTGCAGCTGTACCAGCCCTGTGCCTGCTCTCTCTGCACTGCCTGGGCTCCATCTCATTGCTCTTCAGGCTCCCACTCAGGGGCACAGGGCTGTAACCCTGCTGGGACCCAGCTGCACTGGTGGACTTGCCCAGTCCACTGTCCTGAGGCTCTCCTCACAAGTATCTACCGAGCCACACAGCAGAATTGTAAGAAACTTGTTTTAGACAGCTGCTGGATATCCAGTTTGGATATTCTGCTTCTGGATACAGCTCCCTAGAATAAACAACTGTTGTAATCACAGTAAAATAAATACTTTCTTGCAGTTGAATAATGTTGGTTCTAATTACAGTATCATTGATGTATTTTCCTATTAGAGGGAGATTTCCACTTATTCTTTTCTATATTTATTTACCCAAAACATAATACTCAGTATGATGTTTGCAATTGGGCTGCTGCTGCTGCTCTTTTTTTCTGCCAGTTTTACAGCTGGTTGTTAGGCAAAGTTGATCTCACGTCCTTCCCAAAATCAAACAGGTAAAAGCTTAGCCAGACAACAGTCTCCAAAAGGGCTTTTCCTATGCCTTCTGGGGGTTAAATCCCCTACAACTGCTCTAACATCTGAATGGGAGTCTTTTCCAAGAAATTAAAAAGCCTTCTGGATCAGGCCTAGCAGGCATTTATTTAACTTTGTTCTTAGTGCTCAGTTGGCTGTGTTAGGAAACTAAGGTTGATATTTTGGTATAACTGGCTTTTTTTTTTCTTTTTTTTTTTCTTTTTTTTTTTTTTTTTTTTCCAAGAAGATACCCTATGGATTAGCACTTAGCAGGAAGAGAAAATTGCTATGAATATTGCTCCTTCAAGTTATTTTTCTCATTGGTGCTGCAGGGGAAAAATGCAACCACCTAAATATGGAACAGGCAAGGAGTTGAATGACCCACAGCTTTACTTCTGAGTGCAGACTGTGGCTCAACTGCAAAATCCCAATAACCAGTGACTCAGCTGCAATAATATCATATATGCTGGTAGAGGTAAAAACCAGCTGATATTCCTGTTGCTTCTTCCTAGTGGTGCTCTGCATCTGAGCTAATCCTGGTGACTGCTCCATCTCACACAGTTCCCATGTGTTTGAGGGTCTGGGTGCTCTCCAAGGATGTGGGGCACCCGAGATGATGACCAGAAACCTTTACAAGTGTGGGTTTATAAATGTAAAGGCTCTGCCAGGAGCGAGTTATACAGGAAAACAGAGCAAGTGTTTCTACTTATTCAGGCAGTCATAAAACTAAGCTCAGGGAGAACAGGATGATGACAAGAAAAGTGGGAAGTGCAGTTTAACAGCAGAACTCCTTCAGCAATGATGACAACACCATGCCCCAACCTCAGCAAACAACTGCAGAGATAGATCAGGGAACCACTGTGCTACATGGGCCATCCACGGGCTCAAAACATGTTTATGTAAGACTCAAGGTCTCTGGATGGGAAAAAGGAGTTGGAAGGAGATAATTTATTGATCTCCATGACTTTAAAAGCCCACTCTCTATATGCTGGACTGACACACGTGGATTCAGAGAAAGTCTTAACATCTTTCTCTCCTGACCCACCTTTTCTTGGAACCACTGCCACCAACAGCACCAAGATGTGAAGGGGAAGTAAAACACCTCCAAGGACTGCAGAAGTTTGCCCTGGGCTTGGAATTAATTTTTAGCAGAAGAGTTGGGATGGAGGGAGAGGATAGAGGCATGGGAACGAGGCAGTCGCTGCTCCACAGAGCGGAGACAGCAACACATCCAGGGACCAGAGGGCAGCCAGAGGTTTCTGGAGGTTGAGCAGGAAACTGGGAACTGAATCCAGGGTCTGAGACCTCCACTGGCAAAATTGTCAGTGACTTCAAACACCATTGACTCGTAACAGCTGCGACAATTTACAGGAGCTGAGGACCTGCCCCCAGGAGTCCTGCCCGTGCCCCCTGCTCTCACTGCTAGAGATTGATGACTCTTACAGGTCAGATTTTTTGTTTTGTTTTGTCAGGCTTAGATTGCTTCTTTGTACACTGCTGAGATCAAATCAATTACTTTCCACTCCAACCATCTGACCAAAGTAATTCTAATGGAGCAGAAAGCAGAAACTCAGATAAAAGAAGGGACAACACATTTTTCACTGTTATCTTTGTGCTGAGCATGATAAAGAAGGAATGAAGGCTGAAATAAAGATCATTCTTAATAATTCCCCCTCACGTAAGAGTAATGATCTTAATCCCCACCCTTTGTCTTTGTTGTGGAGATTGGGGACATGAGTTTAGATGGAAGATGAACCCTGTAAGTCTTCAAACAAAGAACACTTATAACAGAAACCCTGTTTCCCTGATAATAATATCCAGGAAAACTATTATTTTGGAACATGATTGCATTTTTCAGCTACCTTAATACCATTTTTACTGTTCAGCTGCATGAAAAATTACCTAACCTGTTGGAATGGATTTCTTGACCCACACATAGCTACATTAAAGGGTGTAATTTAATGCAATCTAACTAAATTAGCACCAATTAGACAGGCTAAATTAAAGGGCATGTCACTAATAAATTTTATGCTAAACATATTACTGATAATAAGCTCACTAAAAATTGCATAATGAAATAAAACATTCTTTTTAACACTGCTCAGTCTAAATATGAATATATAAAAAGTCATGAAATAATGAAATACAGTATGCTAATTCCCAGTTGCCTTTCAGGATAACATCACAGCAATATTAAAATGCATCAATTACAGTGGTGTTTAAAAACAATAGGTCAAATCCTAGAGGGAAGCAGAAAGCCAGGCCAAATTCCATGCAGTACATGGGATCCTGATCCTGCAAACATTTACATATATATGCCCAGCTCCTTTGAACTCAGCAGGTCTGCTCCTGTACATGAAGTTGTTGGCTGGCTGCTGTGCCTGCTCAGAGAGATGAACTGCAGCAAGGGGCAGGCTGTGATGGGAGAGCTGCAGAAAGGGCCTGGATTTGCATTTGGATGCTTTTTCTGGGAGGTATTTTTCCAAGTTCTACTTTCCAAAATAACACGTACCAAAGTTTTACAGCACACCCTTCCTAAGTCCTCTGTGTCCTACAATATAAAAACTAAGATGAAGGAGGTTATTGAAAGCTTGCAGCCACCAGTTCTTTGATCAGTGAGAGGAAGGTGGATTTCCCAGATGTCTTAGTGTGCATCTGCTTGTCCCCTCCTCCGTGACTGGGTTCTCTAACAAATTATCAGAGCTGGGCTCATACCCTGTCCCATTTCCCCACCACAGCCTCCCTGGGCTCTCTCTCTCCCAGCTGCTCCTCACAGAACTTTCCACTCTTTGAGTGCCACCATCTATTCGAAGTTTGGTGTAAATTGGTCAAGAGGTGCTGGGTGGCAAAACCACAGAAACACTGTCCCCCTCAAATGCACAATCTGCATTCCTGCCAGCCAGGGGGGAATTTGGTGACTCAGCCATAAGCAGGGTTTTAGAAGTGCATCTTTAGCAGACCAAACACACCAGTGTCCACATTTTCAGCCGTGCCCCAGTGAGCAGCTGGCAGAGGTGTAAATAAACCATTTGTGACTCCATTTACTTCCATCCCCAAAACTTTTGGATGCCCCTCACTCCCAAGGGCTACCAAACAACCTGGCTGCATCCCCACTTAATGCACTTGTTCTCTGCTGGGTAGACCCAGAGGTTTATGACCCTTTTGCATCTCCTTTCTGATCAAAAGGCCAGACAAGCTCTGGCACTCTATGTGCCATTAATCTGTCAGATATTTCTTAATCAGTAATAAAGTAAATTAGGGATAGTAAAGTGGAAGTGTCTTTATTAAGACAGACCAACATGTCCTGAATAGTAACGAGAATGGGCTTCTGGAACACATGCTCTGCATTCACACATTCACTAATTAGGACCCTCAGCACGGACCTTGCTTACAAGTTGTCTTTTCTCAGACTGCTGGTCTAAAGTTAATAGACCCATCCATGTGATTAACATCTGTAAAAGCATGTTCTAGACTCCTAGTCCCTGTCTTCAGCTCCTCAAAAACCCAAAATACTTTATGCAGAAACAAAGGTGCTGTTTCAGCAAACACGAACAAATCCATCTGGACTTGAATGCAGATTTTAATCAACTTCTGGACACATCGTGCACACGTTATAAGCAATGCTTGACACAAAACTGAGCCTTAATCCAAAGAGGAAAGGCAGTAATGTACAAGTGAAACCACATAGGGAAGTTTTGCAAGTTAAAAAATTAACACACATGGGCATTGCCCACTTTCTGGGGCTGCAGCCTATTGTCAGAAAAAAGGAACTTTTCATGTCAGAGCATGCTTCCCTCCCTCCATAAATATATCCTTCCTCTCTCATAAGAAAACAAATAGGATTTTCTGGATTCTGTTCAGGCCATAGTAAAAAAAAAAAAAAAAAAGAAAAAAAAAAAGAAAAAAAAAAGAGGTGTAATGACATTTTGCAGTGTCCATTAAAATCCTGAGAAGTGCTAAAGGCACCTGCAAACTTGGCATTTCCTGCTCAAGTTCTTCCACTTTTCAAGCAGGTTTTTAAAACAGCTAGGAAACCATGCCAAATGATGGTTGTTAATCAAAGACTCCTTTTAAACTGTATGAAAACAAACCAGCGTCAAAACAGTAAACTGCACACTTTACTACATGAGGAAGTGAAAAATGAATGAACTCACATTGCTGCACAATGTGAGGAAAAATGTTGGCTTTGGAATAAAAGGCATGTTTTGGGGCTTTTTAACATTGCTGTGATTTTGTTTTTTTAAAAATGAATTCCTGGTTTTTAGAGGTTTGGTTGTTTTTTGTTTTTTGGTTTTTTTTCCCAGCCAGTCTTCAGATCAGCATCCACATGGATGTGAACTGCCATAATTTTATTTACTTCAGATCAGTTCTAAGAGCATCAGCCCTGCAGGATCTGGCCCACTGGAGACAGGAATACCATTCCAGGACACTTCTGTGCCTTGTGCACTGTGCAGCACAGAGAGCCCCAGATGGTGGCTGCCTCTCTGCAAAGTGCTCTTGCTAAATCAAAAGCAGCCCTCTAAACATGCAGCTTCACTATCACTTCGAAAACAATACACAAGTGATTTATTCTCTTTAAAGAAATTATCAGTTTGGTTTATTAACCTATAGCCGTACAAAAGCAGGAGTCAATTACGTTGCCACATCAGATGTGTGTAAAGATAATTACCCTGAAAAGAAGATGTAAAGGTGTCCATAAAAGCAGTGAAATGTGACCTATTAAATCAAGCTGTAACCTATTATGGGTCAAAAAACACATTTGTAGGGCCAACAGGCTCATGGCAATGGCCAATCTAGCATGAATTCTGCAGGTGTCCTTTTCAAATAAACATGAAATCTCTCCTTTTCATTCCTGCCATGTTACTGTCTTCTTACCTTCCACACACACTTCAATTGACACACATATGCAAAGGACACACACAAATGTCCCCTCAAAATTTTGCAGAAGAACATACCATATCTGAGCAGTTAAATAGCAAGTATGACACAAAATAAGAAAGAAACCCCAAAAAAGAACATCAATATCCTGCTGTTTTACTGGTCCTTTCATAATGATATTAGTCTGTCATCTTACACAAAGAACCTGATCCTTAGTAACCTAAATCTGCATTGGATGGTCAAGGTCTGACCCAGCTGTCTATATAAAGATAAATACAAATCTTGTAAATGTACTCAAGTTCTTTTTTGGTGAATTTTTCTAACATTAGCTTGAAGTTATTAAAAAGAAAATTAGCATGCAACTTTCATTGTCTGTCACTGATTTGTGAGTGATGTTCCTCTTGATTGGTTTAAACCACTTCATTTTCAGTAAGCACCTCTAATACTTGAAGGACCTCATTGATTATAGATCAATGTATAGTTTAGATTATATTTTGCCTCATTTGTACTCACTGCAACTAATAGGTTGAAAAAAATCTACTTTATGTCACATGCCAAAACACACAGGTACCACAGAGATTCCTCGGAATTCCTCTCCTTTTCAGCCCCTTTGGGGTCACTCTGGATAACCTTTTGGGTTATTCTGGGCTCGATTCTGCTGTCACTTGCACCAGAGGTCTGATCAGAGGTAATTAAATGGAAGTCACCAGAGCTCTTTCATGGCAATCCCAGTAGAACTGAGTCTGTAATTAAACTTGCAGATTTTTAAAGGGAAGTATTGCCTTCACACAGGTGTACTGGACTGAGGCAGGAACACTGATGCCTTGTAAACAGTTTCACCTCAGTGCTGAGGACTGTCCCAGTGTGGGAAGCAGATGCATTTCTGATTTATGGAGCTGTTGTGTCAATGGTTCTGACTGCAGGCACTTCCACAGAGCTAAGCCAGATGACCACTGTGAAGGGGCTCACCCTTGAAGGGGCCACAGAAACAAACTGTAATTGGTGCAACACAGGAATAAATAATGAGAAACCCAAACTAAGTCACCAGAATTAATGGTGTAAAATCCACATATCTAGGAAAAGACCCAGGGCCAAAGTATTTACTTGTTAAGCATATTTCTATTATTAAAAATATGATTTGATTAAGGTATCCATCAGAGAAAGAGCATTTTGAGAAAAAAACATCTACATACTGGAAAGCATCCAGATGCTTTCTGGATAAGGCAGTTTTATGGGTAACAGACAAAAGCCCACCTCTGTCTCCTTCAGAGTTATTATATTTTTATTCTTATCTAACATACTCCATATTCCTTTATATCCTTCATGCTGCATAGCAGGCTTTTAACTGTTCTAAAAATAACAGTCATTAAAGGAGGCACAGAGATGTTCCAGTCTCTTTGCTGAATGTGAATTCATACCAGCTCTGTCAAGGAAGGTTGGCCACAAACCTGTCTGCAGCAGGTGTGAGGCTGAGCTCCTTTTTGGAGAATTAGTCTCATCTATCATATAAATTTGTTTTGGGTTAACCGGTATGTTGCTCACAGCACAAGAAATTGAGAAGCCTCCCACCCAGTGCAGGAGAAGTTTAAAGTATTGGTCAGTAAAGTGAAATGATTCTGCAGAGATATCTGCCGAGATAAATTGCCCACTTATCTACCTTAATTTGTAAGACACATCAGGTGTCATCTAAGATAGTATTCCTAAGGGACCAAGTCACCTTCATAATCATCATAGAGGTGAGACTGTTGGGCAAACACTACATCAAAACAAAAATAATTTTCTTAAAGGAAACTAATTTGTGTAACTCAGAAGTAAAAAAAAAACCAACCAAACAAAGGCCTAACAAATCCAGTACCTATTGTTTGTTTCCCTATGCATATCTGCATCTGCATACATGGCTTTTAAGAAAAACACACTTAATATGGTTATGATGATAGCAACGCTATTCTCTGTGTTCCTTCTTTTTTCTTAAGCAATTCCAGAGAAGAAATTAGGTATTGATTCTCTCCCTACCTATGTCATCTTTTCTCTTTAATAGATTCATGGCTTTCAGGCTTTAGTTCCACAAACCAGTAGGTAGCATCTAAGCAAGATTCACTTTTCTGAAGGGAGCCCTGATTGCTATTAATTCTTCTGCTTTTCTTTTTTTTCTCAAAGTGTTCTTGTAGGGCCTTTCTAGAGGAGTTAAGAATTAAACATTTTCAAGTTTCACAGAACAAAGCCAAGAGAGTTTCTCCTTCACATTCACACCAGACCAGTCCTGATGCCAATATAGTCTCTTACAAGTTGGGCAACTAATTTAAATTTTCCAGTCCCAGCTGACATTTAATTACCCTGCACAGAGAAGAGCAGCTCCAAAATACTTGACAAAGAGGTTCGAGTCTCTAAGATGAATTCAAGAGATTTGGAGCACAAAGTTTTGCCATCCACACCACAAGAGTGCTCCAATTGCTGGATGGTTCCTCACCATCCTCTACCAAACTGGAGTCCCTCTCCTGGCCAAACAGGGACAAGGGTTACAGTGGGAATCCCTTGTGCTTTTCTCCTGTTCAGTGAATTCCTTCAGAGGAGTTGCTGTCACGTTGCTGATGCTGCACACCAAAGTGGCACCAGCTCTTGGAGCATCCAGTCTGAAACCGAAGGCTCAAAACCAGCTAGAGGTGGGCAAGCCAATCTTGTCTGCCACAATTTTAACTGTATATGATAACCATGAATCCCAAGACTTCCAGCTGTGCTATCAGGAAGTCCTGTCCTGCAAAATTACTTCCATGGGAATAAAGGCATTTGCTGTTAAGTTCCCTGGGTTACCTCTGCCTCAAGTCAGCTTCAATGGAGAGGAGCTGATTTATGTCAGCTAAAGATCTGCCCTTACTCCCATTCAAAAAAAAACAAAAAACAGGCTCTTCTTCTGATCAAGAAGTGAAATTTTATAATTCACTTAATGAGGAAGAGCTAATGTCCATAGAGACACTAGTGTTTAATATCAGATGTGTCAATCAAAATCTATTAATGTTGAGTCGCTAATTTGATTTGTGAAATACTGTAACAAAGATTCATATAATTTATCCTTGAGGGATAATCGTTGGGTATTAAATTAACCTAGTGGATGTTTGTCCTGTTTTCCAACTCAAAAGAAATGTGATCACAATAGTTTATCATACAGGGCAAAGCCAGTGAGTATAGAAAGAAAGAGAAGAATGCTTTAACATTCATTACTCTAGTCGTGTGTCAATTAAATTTGTCATATCTTCCTCAGCTCTTTATAAAATAACTTAAAATATTCATTCCTGGCAAGGTTAATAGCAAGAGTCAACAAACAAGGGTTGTGCTTTAAAGCAAACAAGGAATTTAAGAGACCAAGACAGGGAATTTAAGATTTTAAGAATTTAAATTTTGATCAATGAACTCCTGCTGGCATGAGGATGTCTACATTTTGGGTCTCATCTGTAACCAGGCTCACACTTTAGGAAACTGCAAGATGACTGTTTCATCAGAATTATGCTGTTGTCTCTGCTGTTCTGTTCTACACTAAAGACTTGAGAATCACTCTAAATCTCTATTCAGTGTAACAATGAAACAGACTGAAAATTATCTGATAAGTTTCACAAGCAAGCATACCTAGGAGGAGACTTAACTCAGGTTTTATAGCTACAGTAAAGTTCTGTATTTGGGAGAAAATGTAGGGAAATGAGAACTGAGAAAAACAGCCCTCCACGTAGCTGTATGAATTTACATGTGGCCATTTTTAGGCTTTGGACAGATAATATGCATGCAAGAGTAAATTTTGGTTTTACACAGAGGAGCAGTGCCTGGACTATGCGTCACTGTCCCTGACAAAAGCCAGACTCAGTGAGCTAATACCACTGTGTACACTTTGAGCTGATCTCCAGCAAACCATCCTATGGCATCAGCTGAATGAAATTCCTAGTTGCCAGATTATTTCCTTCAGCAAAGTGTGCTTCAAAAATTACCACAGCTCATATTTATCACTTAGGGACTACACTGTACCAAGTCTGCACCAAGTGTCTTTGCACTCCCTGATTTAAGTGGGACACTCCCCAGGAGAAAAAGCACTAATTTACAGGAGTTATGGCAGCACAGGGCCCATAGAAATGCTACAGTTTACATTTGTTTTAACCACAATGGTTATTTTTGTTACAACTAACATAAAAATCTCCCTTCTCATTCATATTTGTCACTATTTTGTTTTTATGTAAAATAATAATCATTATAATAATAGTAATTCCAGATGTTCATGTAAAGGCAGCTCATTAAATCACAGTTGTGCACTCTTCCATGCTGTAATTCGCTGAGATAAATTCCCTTTTCTTTAAGCAGGTAATAAATACATAAAGCTTTTCTATCTATATATCTTTTAATCGACTGCAGTCATTTAACCTAGACCCTCTAACCAAATTAATAATAGAAAACGTGTCATAACAATTCCTTACCACAGGATGAATTATCATTATTGTTTTGGCATTGAAAATCCTTTCTGCTACCTCAAATTACCCTTCTTTTCAACAGTGCACAATACATGAATCGCTTCCCTAATCCTGCATGTTACTAAAAATCACATCCCAGTACAATAGAGCCATCTGACAAGCTACTTTCTGACAGCATGCTAAACTATTGTGGTGCTGAATTCCCAGAGACCCTCTGGATCTGTTTCATTAATAAAAGTTGCAAGTGAAAGCTGAAGGAGGAACTGCTCACAGCCTGTGAGAATCCACCCAAAGGCTGAACTTCACATCCCAGCTCTTCCCACCACCCTTAATGCCATGGAAACAGCCTCCCTTGTGCCAGGGAGGTGTTAAGCAGACAAACATCATTAGAGCTCCAGCTTTATTCCTTTTGAAACCTAAAAATTTAAACATCTGGATTTTTTTTTTTCCCTTACAGCTGGGGGCAATTACAGCGCCGTTTCCAAACACCATAAATGTGTGTCTATCCTCAGCATTATACACACACAGCCCTGATCCTCAGCTCCCTGTTAAATTAGTCACATTTGACAATGTCAAGCGAGTCATGTTGGATTTACAGCACCTGAGAACCCAGCCTTCCAATCTGCAACCATTCAGAAAAGGATGAGTGATCTGCAGAGCAAGGGGATAGTTGAACAACAGTGAATTACAATTTTCAGTGTTGATTTTTGTCCTGATACTGACACCCTCCATGGCTCCGAGCTAGTTCATTTCTGATTTTTTTTTTTTCCTTGCAACAACCTCATAAAACATATTTTCTTCCCTGGGACTTAAGGAGCAGGACTTGGGCCCTGCATCAAAAAAATCTGCACATTCAAAGATCTGCAACACACTAGAATTAGTGTTGCCAAGTCTGTTTCTATTACTATTGTTTTTGAAAAGATAGTAAACCATCTGCCCTCTTTATGGTCTTCTAATCAGAATCAACTTGTGCTTTTACCAAACAAGTATTTAAGAGACTTTTTATTGCAACAAACCAGCATTCATCAAAAGTGGTGTATTTTTAACACTAATTCTAATTATAACAAGCAGTGCATTTTGTGTGCTTTCCAATTATGCATGAGAAAAGTCAGTGTAAGTGTCCTCTCTTATCATAATTATCTGTTTCTAATTTCAATTTTGGCTATGACTTTGCACTCAGTGATGTAAATGTAAATGTTCCTGTCAGATAAAGATTAATTTGATTTAAGCCCTCTTTGTTCTAATTATATATTCTATTTCTGCTCACCATGCAAGTTTCATTTGAAGGCACATCTGTATTTTATCACAACAATGAAGAAATTCTTTGGTATTTAAAAAGGTAACTACAGGATTTCAGCTAGTCCTGTCAGGCACTGTTATGACAGTGTACACTAGGACTGTGCCAAATGAATTAATATTTTAGATGACTAATGCACGAATTACTGTAATTATTATTTGACTATTGAAGTATATGAACTTTTATCAAATGAAATAAAACTTGTTGCCCTAATTGCTCTCTGTACTCCTAAGGAAACATGACCTTTATGGGCTCTGAGCACACCAAAAATACTGAATAGTACCTCGTCGTCAGAATAGGAGATTTAACAAGGACAGAAAAATCAGTTTATCTCTGACGTGGAACATATCTCCGTGGTATTTCCCTGCCTGGAAGTCAAGGTTTTAGGAATGGTCCAGAGAGATTTCCATCATTCAGCACATCCATGCTGTGTGGACATCCCAGTAGGAAGGTAACAGAAATAGAGAGTGGGTAATTCTGCTGTATTAGTCCAGATTTGAAGTCTCACACTTACGAGCACCCAAAACTATCTAAACACTGAGTTTTGTCGGGCCTGCACTAAGGGAACACTTCAAAACCACAAACTAGTCCTGGGTTTGATGGAAATGGGACATGATCCAGTGGCTGTGTCTTCTGACAAAGGTCTTCTGGACACAGCAACGTAACATGTCATGGCAAAGAGGTGAATATGACATTAAATAATTGAAAATTAAATATTGCCAAAGCCCACTGTTTCTAACCTTGCTTGCATTCAATGACATGAATTTCCACCAAAGCCATCCCAAGTGAGGGACAGCTGGCTCTGGGCACAGCTCAGAGAGGTTTCTAACATAAACCCAGTTCAAGTTACAGTGCAAACACTTACAGGGCTGGTAAAGCCTCTTCTACCCCACTGTTTTCACAATATTTAGAGCAACTTTACAGTATTCAACAGCTTCCCTGACATTTGGGTGATACTGCCCCACAGAATCAAAGCCTTGACACCCAGAATACAACCACCTACATGAACCTTTCCTTCTCTAAGTGGTTTTATTGGTGAGACTTGAAGACTTTGAAGGCTTCACCAAAGCATGCACATGTGGCAGGTCCTGTTCTGCAGCTGCAGAACTTTGGTTTTCCATGCAGAGTGTGTTTTTGTAGCTCATCCTCCAAGCTGCTCTCCCCTTCCAGAACTCATTTCCCTCCCCTCTCCACAGGAAGGGCCGTGCACACCTCTCTGCTGTACAACTCACCAAGAACAGATGATTTCACATAATTTTAAAAATATAATATTTCTACAATTCATTAGAAAGCTAAAAAATTAAAATATTTTTAGCTAAATACTAAAAACCATATTTAAAAATGCTTATGGCAATTTTACAGTCACAGTCAAGACTCAACAATGCTGTTATCCAACAGCTCAGTGGTGCAACATCTCTTTGAACAGTTTTCTCCTGACATTTCTGTCCACTTCAAGGGGCAACCACTCAGATAAACAATCTAACAACTTGAGAGATTGAGATTTAGACATTTACCACTCACTGACATTTAGACTTCCCACTTGATCTGTGCCAACTGCTGACTCCTGAGCACGTCACAGCTGTAAATTGGCACATAAGTGCTTCTGACTGGCTACTGGCTTCAGAATATATTTACACCATCTTCTGGCTATTCTGTGGCATAGAGGAAAGCTAAAACTAGAAGTGTTTTTATAAAATGCCTCACCACTTCACACCATTTCATTTATAAATGAAAGACAGGATGCACACAAAAGCATTGCTTGGGTTGGTGCTGGTTTTTCCCATTGTTTTCGTTCATAAAAATGTTGCTGTTTCACTTGCCAAAACAAAAATATACTGCTGTAATATTGCTGTGATCTCTGAGCACAGTGTTTCCGGACAGAGGGTGACCTTCTGTACCTTTTATCTGGAGGAATTTGGCCCAGAGAAGCAGAAATCAAACAACATGTGATTCAGAGCTGCTGCAGGACCCGTCACCTCTCATCAGCTCGTGATTTAGTGTAACCTGAACAGGGACAGCCCTGTTGTTTTGTATAGGAACCAACTAGACATTAGCCAGAGCCAGGAGGTCATTGGTTTAAATCTCAGCTAATCTGATGTGTCAGACCAAAGGCTCAGATTAGGCAGTTGGAGAAAATGGAAACATTCCCCTGCAATTTAATATCATAATTAACTACGGACAAAGGATACAACTACTTCAAAAGAAATAAAGCTTTAAGGAGAAAAGATAATGGGTCAAACCCACTGTTGGCATAAACTGCCAGAACCACGCTCATCTCAGAGATCTCTGTCAGCTCTCACTAGTGGCAAATTAGGCTACAATTAATGAATTTCAGTGATCAAACTCCAATTAATTGCTGCAATAATCCAGCTGGAGATGTGTGTGTGTGTGCAAACACTTTACAATATCACTGCAGCACTACTTCTGTTATCAAACAACAACAGACAGCAAGAGGCACTGCAGCAACAGTCTGTAATAGCCAAATTTACCTATTCATTTTGGTCTAGGTAATATTTTAAAAACAGTCAGGTACTTATTGCTAACAGAAAAAATATTCTGCATACAGGGGAGAGAGAAAGGATATGGATTGTAAAGTTTTACCTAAAAGTCCAAATACTCCTAATAAATTAATGACTTTTATTGAAATGGGCTGGACTGCATCCATCTGCAGATGAATATTGGCTGCATGAGCTTTCCTGGAGAGAATGCAATAAAACGATTGAAGTGGTGATAAAAAGGAACACATTAGTAAAAATGTCTACCATAACTTTATAATGTACATTTTTACACTGAAGTATCTCTGAAACATTATAAACATCATTAAAAAGTGAGCAGTGGGACCAGCTTCAGGACACTTGCTACCTTCTGCTGATCTGATTAGCTGAGCTCTTGCCTGATCAGAATGGCCATTAGAATTTGTTGGGGCTTATCTGATAGAAAATACACTATTTGGAAACAAGGTCTTGATTTAGGAAGGCATTCAAACACAGGCTTAAGTGCTCTTTCCAAAAAATATGAATTCTACATGAGGACCTTGATTTAGCAAGTACTTTTAATAAAAACATAGTTCACTTGACTTCAATTCAACAGCTTGAACACTCCAAGGTAAGCTTTTATGACAAATGTTTGATTGGAGAAGGAGCTAACATGCATTTTTTCAGCTTGGAAATATTTGGCTTTGAGCACATGAGCAGATAAATAATAATTGAAACTTTAGCAAACGCTAAAGTCAACTTGTATAAAAAGATAAAATCTGTTGTTCTGTGGGGCTCCCTGTAAAGCTGTAACTCAACAGACCCTTCTGTTCAGGTGAGAAATTCTGGACTGATGCACATGTAAGGGGAAGAACACTGGCATGCTGCCCCTACTTCCTAAATATATTTTGAGAGGAAAGAAAAACAACAAAAGTATCTGGGACTGACAAAGGTTGATTGCTGCTGAATGACCTTAAATGCCTCTTCCTAATGCTACAGCCTTGCCCCCTGCTCTGAACTACTGAGTTACCTCTTAAATTCATTCTTATTATTTGCAGCAGCAGTCTCCTCTGTCAATTTATAACCACACTTAAAATTTACCCCATAGTGTGTAATTTTCTGTGCAAAAAACATGGTCTACAAAGCAGCCACAGAGCTAAAACAACTAGTGAAGTAGTTTCTGCACGTAGTTTCTCCAAGAGAACTTAAAATACTGTCACCCTAAAGCATCTTTTTAAAATAAAACAGAAGTAAACAATATTTTCCATAAATTCTGCGTACAAAGAAATATCATTTAAAAAGCACAGTATGAAAACTGTGGAAACGAATGAATCCCATCATACTCCTATTTATTAAATCCTTATTTCCCCAGGAGCAAAAAGCTAAATCTCCACCACCTCCCCAGTGTCAGCCAAGCAAGATGGCAGAGCTGCCCATTCCCTGAACTACCTTTTGTGGATTAATGAAAAAAAGGAGACTCTGCTTCCCAGGTAAATGTGTGACAGGACAATTGTTCCTGAGATGAATGATATTAACTGCAGCACAAGGCAAGGAAGAAAAAGTGGATTTTAATGCTGTTGAAAATTATGGCCTTAAGAAATGTAGTGGATGACTAAAAGTCCTCTATTCAATGAAGAAATCATTGAGAAGTTCTTGGCAGGATGTCAAAAACTGCATTTAAGAGGACAATTAAAACAGTATAATGCAAACTCTATAATTAGAACCATATCTGGTTGAGCAACATACTATTTGTCTTCCAGGCTGTTAGAAGAAAAAAATCCCCATGAACTGCTGCCAGTATTTATTGGGGTATTTACCAAATAATACTGACTTGGCCAGAAGATGAATTTTGTTACCATAAAGATTAAGTGAAAAATTGCATCCACCTTTATACCTTGGAAGATTTTTCTCTGATATTCATTTACCTCCCACAAGTAACTTGACTCACAAACCCATATGCTTATGTTATTTTGCAGGGACAATGACCAAGGCCCCCTTCCAATTATGCAAACTCAGGTCTGCTCCCACTAAGGTGTCAGAGTTCTGTGCTGTTTAAAGCCAGCACAGCTTAATTTGTACCAGTTGAGGAACGGCCCAGAATTTAAAGTAGAACATGGGAAACCTGCCAGAAGTGCTACAGGGAGCCCAAATTTCATCTACACACAACAAAATAGGGCATCCCTGTCATGCATTATGATGCACTACCTTGGAAGTAGTAAAATGGTAAGAATTTGACTCAAAAATAAAGTTCACACTGCCCAGTTAGTGAACACAAACATCAAATGGCATTTCCACAATACATGAAGACATGTGAGGAGAACATTTAAAACCAAATGCAAGCCACTTTCATGACAAACCTGTCTCTCTCTTTCTTTGGGTAACAGTGAAGGCCACATTCAGCACAGCCCTGGGGAGTGAAGCAGGTGTTTGAGCCAGTAATGAAGTCAGGGACTGCCAAAGGTGAGCAGTGCCCCCCAGTCAGGGAGGACCCTTCCACCTCATCCTGGTGGGCTGACACAAGAGGGGCTGGTGCTGACAGGGAGCAGGCAGAGCCATCTCTGATGGGAATGAGATGGGCTCTTCTCTCACATCCAACACTGGGAGAGCCATCCCTGATGGGATTGAGGTGGGTTCTTCTCTCCCATCCAGCCCTGGCAGAGCCACAGGGATCTGAGAGAAGAATGAGGTGGGTTCTTCTCTCCCATCCAGCACTGGCAGAGCCATCCCTGATGGGAATGAGATGGGTTCTTCCCTCACATCCAGCCCTGGCAGAGCTGCAGGGATCTGCCCAGGGCACGGTGGCTCTCCCATTATTGCCAGGCCAGATCAGTTCCACGTTGCCCATGTGTGAAGTACCTACCACGAGCCATTGAAGCTCCATGTGCTCTGGGGCATGACTAATAAAGGACTTCAAAGCTTTGAAAAAGCTGAATTTTTTGACAATTACCCGAACCAAATTTCAGAACCTTTTGAAGATGGTTTGTCTGCACTCAGGGGCTCCGTTTTACGAGGCACTGGGAGAAGTTGCAATTGCTTAACCTCATTTTAGCACACAGTGATTTTACAGTGAGCTTTCCTTTCTTAGTGCTCTTGTTCCAAGCCCAGAGGTTTGGGATGCCAATGTGCTGGATATCTGACATGGGGGGAACATGAGAAACCACATGGAAACCATAAGGAGAGCCTAGTTTTCCATGCTGGGTATGAGAATCCTGTAATTCAGATACACTTGCCTTGTGTTCGATACTGCCTCTTGGTGGAAAAATGCTGTTACACATGGTAAAGTTTAATTGTGTAGAGAAGCTTTGGATCTGGTTTTGCAGGACAGTTTCTCTGAATATAAAACAAAATCTCATGGAGGATCTCCTAATATGGAGTTTTATTTCCTGTGGGAACACTTCTGTAGAGGAAGAGGCAGGGGAATACATAAGAACGAGATGTGAATTCCAGTGGTACAAATAATCATAATGTTCAGCACAGTGATTATACTGAGCACAATGCCAGCTCCAGCAGAGAAAACCCACACATATGCAATTCTCCTGCTGAAGACAAACTAAGTGTAACATTGAGACTTAATCCTTGATGGTTTTCCTCTTTCTCCCACACTCTGGACTGCATAAATTCTACAGCATAGAATTTATGGGTCCTGGTTAGTCAAGGTGAGAGAGGGGAATTTTTTTTGTTCTAAGCCCAAGAAATCAGATGTTACTCTCAGCAGTAAAACATCACAGAATTAATTGAGAGCCTATTAGAAATACATCCCCATAATAAAGAGTGCTACTCTACCACTCTGCAAAGAAAGCAAGCAACAAATTTCACAGTTACTGTAACCATCAAACTAAATAATAAGTCTATTATCTTCAGCAATGTATTGCCTTATACATATGAAATATAATAGGTATTAGCACAATACTTCTTTTGGTACATGACAGATTACTTCAGATTATTTCGGCATTATTGAGATCCCTGGAACATCGTACCAGTTATAAAAGAAAAAATATAGCCCAAATTTGTAAAGGTCAGTGAGTAATTGTTAACCTTGGAGGGGAAAGAAATCAGTACTTTTACTGACAGCACTCAGAGCCTCTTGTAAATCATATTCATATTCATATACTTAAGCATTAATTTACATAGTTAATTTCTGACAGGTTGACAACTGCAGTCCTTCTATCCTCTTGGTGTAAAGTAAGAAGTCAATTGTTATTCAGTGTATCAGTTACAGTGGTAGTGCCACTAACTGTATTTTATATAATGTGCTATCTGCAGAAAAGCAGATAAGAATTTGATTTAACATCCAATTAAAAGCCGTCATTGAAAAATTACTTCAAATAAGCCTTTTATTTTCTTTAATCAGTCCTCAATTCAAGCCTTCCTTGGACCTACTGAACCAAGCATCAGGACTCATGAATTTTGATTAAAAAATTTGAGCCCATTTCGAACTTAAGCAGATTTTTTTTTGTTGCACTGTTTGATAGAAATTTAATAAATCTATGAATCCTTGCCAGCGTCATTTATCATCTTTTTTTCCGCAAGACTGGCCTATTATGCCTCGGCAGTAAATTATGAGGAAGCCAGCAAACCAAAACTTTTCAGTCCAATACTGAAGAAGAGATATAATCACTTTCATTGAACCATATAATTATAGTAGAATATGAATCTCTGAAACATTAGGTCCTGTTTTGAATATGTAATGCCTGTGCTTTGAGAGCCTACAAAGATTTCTAGCTGATCTAATATAGCTCAGTTTAGCATCATATTGAACAATTTGCTGTTAATGAAAATGACAGCAAAAGCCATAAACAACAAGCTGGGAGACTCAGGAAAGAAGTGTGAGGGAAAATTCCCTGTCTTTAGAATAACAAACCAGGAAATCAAATAGTCACCTTTGAGGGTGCCAAGTCAACCACTTCTAAAGGATCACAAAGAGCTTAACCTGGGGCCATGTCACCAAAGGTTTGCTGGTTTAGCCAAAAAGTTGGGATGTGACTGAGCTCCCCCATCTTCTCTAGGGAGTTGTAGGAAGAGAGAGGCTTCTCCAGGGAAGAATTTGGGTGAGGAGTTGAATTAGCTGCTCCAGTTCACGCTGCAGAGATGCCCATCTCTGTTGATACTGATCTATGGGAGCAAAGGAGACTCACCCTAATTTAGCCCCTAAATTTGAGGGTGGGGCTCAGCAGTGCAAATACCCCACCCCAGCTGCCCCAGTTTTGTGTTGGGATCCCTGAATCCACAGTGAAGGACACCTTGCCCAAGGAATACAAGGAATCCACATATGCACACCTGAACAGAAACACAGGACAGGAAAGAAACTATGTTTAGGAAGAACATCCAGCCCAGGTTTTCCATTATTTTTGAAAGGAGGTCCTTTCTTTGTCCAAAACCCTTTTTTTTTTTCCCCAACCAGAACAAGTTGCTCCATAAACTGTGGCACTGCCAAGGGCTGGGTTTGTGGCCCACAGTCCTTGCACAGCAGAACAGCCCAGCCCTGCACACTCGTGCTGTGCCCCATGCAGTACCCCTGGCTAACACTAAACCTGTGCTATCAAAGACATCACACAACTGCTCCAGTTCCTGAGGCTTTCCAGAGGACAATTAACCAAAAAACCACTTTAATTTCTTCAGCCATCAAAAAAATTTGGAGTTAAGTCCATTTTGGATCTTACCTAAACTGGTTCTTCCGCATCACTTGGAAGCGTTCTCAGTACTCTAAGTATTCTCAGACTATCATAAGACTAACTCTGTAGAATAGAATAATCTCACCTGTCCAGGCTTAAAAGTTTTTTCCCAAATATGAAAATAACCTGGGCTCTAGTTTGGCTGATGCAATGAAACTCATTGTGTCAGAAGTGCTGTTCTCTGTTGTAAAGCAACATCAGTTTCTTATTTTACTTTCAAACCACATTGGAACTTCTGTGTGAGAGTCTGATGATATAAAGTATTCATTCCAAAAAAAAAAAGAAAAAGTCTCAAAAAGAAAGGTTAGGCTGAGCTGTAAGAAAATTAAGTACCAATGCACAAACAAGGACAGATATTCAAAGAGGGAAAACAGAATTTTAAATGAAAAAGCCTGTCAAGTATTCAAGAATTAATTAAGAATAGATCTAAAGTACATGAATATTCTACTTGAGTGGCTGTAGTATCATCAAACTTTTGCTAATAAAGCAGCCATTTCTTCTGACACTATCTCCAAAAGATTGATATTTCTTACATTATAGCTGCTCTACCACTTCTTAATTGAAGAGATATTTTGTGATCCTGTAGTTAGGGATGTGAAAATATGTGTTATTTCAGTACTGCCCTGTAACATAAAAGACACTGATAAAACTGATGCACTTCATTACAGCCTGGAGATTCTTCAGACTACTGAGCTGCAGGAGAACCAAAAGGTCCCCAGACAAAGCTGGTTTCACAAATTTGTATTATGGCTTCTTTGCATTCACGTATGTCAGACTCCTGAACAGAAGACACTTAGGTGTGAGGTTGGTTTGTAAATATATTGCTTATTGCAGGCAGCCAAGTAAATCTTTGCAAATTCAGCTGGTGCGTGGACACTGAGGGTAACTAGATCCAACCTATCTTTATGGGACTCTGACATCAATCACTCCAGCTACCAGCTTGTTTATGTCACAGAACTTTCTGATCCCTCTCCATCAGATAGAGCCAGACACAACCACACAGCCTTGGAGTATGTTTTAGAAAAACAGCCCAGCAGTTCCAGATTTCACAAATACCTGTGCAGGAAAGCATGCAAGAATCTGGCTGGAGGAAAGCTGCCAATCAGCTCTGCAGTTTTAAGTATTTTAAAAGCTTCTTAAAGTCAAAATAATGTGAATTTCCTTTCCTCTGATCCATGGTAGAGAAAAAAAAATATTTTTTTTTAGCTTTTAATAAGCTTAGTAAACGAAGTGTAACCATACCTGCTAAATTACCTAACTGATGATCCCCTGGCACGGGGAAGCCTTTCTGTCTAACAAAAACAAAACTGCCCATTGTGGGACATTTTGCATTAGGCTCAGAGGAGCACAGGGAGTAGAGTTTCCTGCCCTGATTTTGATGCTCTCTACAGGAATTGCCCTCTGGCCCCTTGGCAGGAACTCCATGACCCAGCTGAGCTTTCTACTGAATAGCTCAGCAGGGTGCAGGAGCCAGTTGCATGGCTTCACATGGTGCAGAAACCTGTGGAGATTTTCTCCTGAACAGCACCTCAGCCATTCTGAAACATCTGCAAGAGCTACTATTCAGGGGATGGAGGGAGTGGGGAAGAAATTCTCCAGCTGTTATGTCTCTGCTGAATTTTTCTTTATTCCCATCTACTGCCCTCGTGATGATTTTGAAGGACACTAAATGGTTTCCATTATTTAGAATGAAATAACATCTGCTCAACAAATATTGTTACTCCTTGGGAAGCACCTCATTCAAGCAGCAGCTCCCTTTACAACATTACAGCACATTTTGGTTTATATTGTATTTAGGAGACACGATCTCACAGACACACCAGAGAAAGGAAGGGGGGAAAGCAGAAATAGCTGCAAACAACAACAACAAAAAAACCTAAGATGGTGTCTGAAGAAAAAAAAATCTTGTTCTGTAATTGAAGAGGGTGGATAGACCATGTCCCCCACTTGTAGGGTAACTCAAGAGGAAAAATGACCTCTCTTCACTGCACCAGCTCATACACAAGGGGGAAAACTGTCACAGGGAGGTGACCATGCTGAGAGAGGGTATGTGAACAGATGGACATGAGGTCAGTAACATGGAATAAGTCCAAAGAGATCAGTTTGGGGTTTTATTTAGACTTGAACTGAAAGCTAAAGAAGAGAAATGGAAGTTACTGAGCCTCAGTTTCTTTGAGCAGAAAAAGAAATCAGCTCAGAGCACTGAATTGTAAAGATCAGACTGCACATTTCTGATGGAAAAGCTGCTAGTGTAATCAAAATGTCCTTTTGGGCTGCTATGTCTTTCACAATACTTTTTTTAGAGCAGACTACCTCAATAATCCAGAAACTGGGTGGCATTTAACAGAACCATGGGTACTGACAAACCAGAACCCAGATTCTTGCTGGATCTCACCCCATGACCTGGTCAAACACACAAATCTATTTTAGCAGTTTAATTAAAATTATAAAAATCATATGAAGATATGCCTGTCTAGTATGTGGACACCTAGATCTATTTATTTTGCTACTATCAGTATCATTTAGTTGAAGAATTGAAGCAAGAAGTAAGATTATGTGAAAGAATAATCCAGCAATAAACTGATCTAGAGCCACACTTTTCAGCTTTTTAATTTCTTTTGGTTTAGGGGACAAGCAAATTTAGCAATATCACCAACATTTTAATTTACTGAAGCTCCACTAATCCTGCAGCTCCTCAGCACCTGTCAGAAGGGCACTGAAGACTTCCCAGGACCTGCCTATGGAGATGCAGTTATCAAATTACAAGAAAAAGCACAGACATCTGCACAGATGACCTCAGAAGAGATCTTTGTAACAGATAAACCTAGCAGTTATTTATTGTTACTTCTGGTGAATAACTATTTGACCAGATTTAGGGGTAATTTTTGGACTAGAGATAACATCTAGCTAATGCTTATACATATAATAATTTCTGTGTGATCTCAAGTTGTATCATTTGTACATATTTGTAGAGTAATTATAAAGCTGGTGTGTTTAATGTTATCTGCACCTTCACCTAATGTGCCAGATGATGTAACCTGCAGTATTTAAAGACATCATGACATGGAAAAGTCTGTTTCCACAGCTATTAAACCTGTTTAGAGGCACATAAAGCAATGTAGTCAGATTGTTAAAAAGAACTCTTTCAAAGTTTATGTTTTTTAAATGTTGATTCTATAACCCTGTGCCAGTTCTTACAGATCTGGATTACGGAGCAGGGGAACACTAAATTTTTTACTTGCTAATTCATAGTGTTTACAGCCTCAAAAGTAAAGCAGAAGAGATTTGTAAACCACAAAATTCCTAACTGAGAGTTGAAAAGTCATATCTTTAACAGTCACCTCTAGCTCTTGTTTTGTTTGCACATCTAAGTTCTTTTTAGAGGGAGGTAAAAAGCCTCAGATGCTATATGAATTTTTAAAATACTCCAAAAATGGGGATTTTACATTTCTGCTAGCATTTCACAGTAACATTTCACTTCAGAATACATTAGAGCATATCTGCAGGTTACATTATTTTACCACTACAACTGTTTTTAGAGGAACAGCTCAAAAATAATGTGTTTAAGGACAGCTGACTGCAAAGGAAGAAACTTGGCCCTGTGAACAGATAACAAATTAGGCTGTTGGCGACCTCAAAGTCAACACCTACAGCAGCTCGTTGGCTGCTGGTATCAGGAAGGGATGTGCCTCTCTGGGCTCCAGCCTCTCCTCCTGTAAATGCATCCACCAGCAGAGGAACCTCATTAACAGCAAAACCTGGCAAAGTTCACCCCGTGGCTCCTGCCTGTGCCAGGACACAGCCTTTAAGTTGAGCACTGAAGGTTTTCCATGGCCAGTGAGTGTTCCAGGAGGAGACAAAACAGGAGAAACAATAAGTGAAGTGAGGGCAGGGAACACAAAAGCCCCCACGGAGCAGCAGGAGCAGCAGGCACAGCAGAGGTACCAACACACTGACGTTCAGCTCTCCCAGCCATTCAAATTAATGAGCTCCAGAAATGGGGGGTCCCACCGTATTAATACCCATCCCATAATGTGCTTCCTCCCCCCAGTAAATAGAGGATTCAGGATGCCTGGGGTATAGACAGTCTCTCACTGAAGATAATGGGCCCAAACTGATTTTAGACACAGGTCCCTTTCCCTGGAGACAGTTCCTAATGATCTTCCGTGTTACAAAGGCATGACAAAAATATAAAGCAGCCACATTAGCCCAGATAGATCTTTTACAATTACCTCGACTCCTGAAAACAGTCCATCATATCTTACTCACAAAATCTGTATTTTCCTCTGTTTGCACTTAGCTTTGGTTCATTGTAGTACAAATGGAATACACATTTATTTGTCACAGGCACACGAAAATGCCTTAGATAAAACAACCAAATGGTTCTCAAAGGCTGTTCTTAACTTTACTTTTCTTCCCTAATAGTTATTTGTACTGTGTTTTAGCAAATTTTACTACTGGAAATTGCTACTATTACAAAGGCAAATTAAAATGGATGTAGGTTTGTTTGTTTGCTTGCTTTTTGCTAATACAGGTTCCAATCTGATATTTACTCATGCTCTAAACCCTGGAAAGGCTTTCCTTCCTCTTTGCACTTGTCACCATTGCAAGTAGGTGAGGCTCTGTCCCAAAACAAATTAGTATTTTGTTGGCCATATTATCAAATTAAAAAATTTCTTTATGCTTGAGAGGCAGAAAGCCACAATTTTCAAACATTAATTGCATTCACTGGTGGTAGTGAGTACATGCATACACACTGATATATTGTCTGCTTTCCAAAAATATATATATTGCTATATACTGAAATCTTAAACTCTGAGATTTCCACCCTGTGATATCACACATTTCTATTCAAACTCCACACCCACAATCACAGTACTATCACCCAATTTTGGAAGCTAGTTCCACCTAGTTCACCATTGGTCTCAGGTCAATGCAGTGTTTGCTTGAGGGTCAGTGCCTGTCAGCACAGAAAGCCTCAAATCCTCAGTGCCCAGGGCTCCAACAGCCTGGGACGTTTGACAAGTAGCAGAATTAAAACTTCCCTTTGGACAAGAGCAGCTCTGAAAATCTCAATGTAAAGAAGTTATTCCTCACATTGAGGTGGAATTTCTTGTATTTTGGTTTATGACCATTGGCCCTTGTCTGGTTGTTGGGGACCCCTGAAAAGAGTCTTGGCACCATCCTCCTGGCATCTGCCTTTGAGATATTTATATTCACTAATGACATTCCCCCTCAGTCTTCTTTTCCCTGGGCTAAACAGGCCCAGCTCCTCCAGTCTCTCCTCATGAGAGAGATGCTCCAGATCACAAAACATCTCTGTGGCCTCTGCTGGGCCCTCTGCAGTAGCTCCTTGTCTTTCTCGTACTGAGGAGCTCAAATTGAACAGATTACCATAGGATGTGGGCAAACAGAGGGGCAGAATCACCTTCCTCAACCTGTTGGCCACATCCTCCCCAATGCACCGCAGGATCTCACTGGCCCTCCTGGCCACAAGGGTACACTACCAGCTCATGGTCAACTTGTCATCCACCACAACTTCCAGAAATGCTGCATTAGTCCAAATGCTGCATTAAATCCAAAAAAGCTGTTGGCCAGTGTCAGGGTGTGCCCCAGGGACACCCAGGGTACCAGCCAGCCTCCCTCCTGCTCCCAGGATCCTGGGGCAGTTGAAGCACACAGGGAATTCACAGGTAGCACCCACTGTGGGTGGCAGCTCTGCTGGATTTGGGTGTTGGCTGCCCGTGTTGCAGGCAGAACCCACCACTAGCCCAGCGGCACCGACCACAGCAGCGCTGGTGTCTGCACAGAATTAATCACTGCAGCAATTAGTCTTGGCCTCTAATGACTGTTTGATTGCAGGGCAGATCTGGATTCCCTGCTCAAGCCTGACAGAGTCAAAAGCATTAATATCAACACAGAAAGATTTGGCTGTGTGTTTGTATGTTTTGCTCTAATAATGCTCCAGGACAAGCTCAGACAAATGACATCTGCAATATTTACAGTGACAAAGTGCTACAGTAATGTGCCTCTCTCTGTGCTGAACAATTTTTAAGTATCTCATTAAAATGTACTTTTTGTTTCTTCCCTCTTTACCTTAAACTGGTTCATTCTCCTTGGTTTTTACCACTTTGTGGGAGAAAATGTCAAACTGCACAGTATCAAAACAGCCATTCTAGTTTGGTGAGGTTTTTTTGTTTGTTTTTAAGACATCCTTAGATGCATTACTCTGACAGATTTTGTGGTCAAAGAAAGGGTTTTGAAATTCACATGTTTAGAAAGACTTGACATTTCCATTTTATTTTGTTTATTCCTAGAACAGGCTACTTATAACAGCTACATTTGTCTCTAATGACACAAACTAGATATAAATTAATATAAGCAAATACTGTACCTACAGTTTGCTGTGATAACATCCTCTATTATTGCATGCTTACACTTAAAACGTGGGAATATAGTGGAAATACATCTTCAATCTATTTCAAAACAGTGAGAGGAAAAATGATGTCCAATAGAATCTAAACAATCTCAAAGAATAATTTAAAAAGCTATGGAGGAGAAACATACATGTCTGGTATTCCATGTCCAGCAAATATCATGAAATGGCTTTATTACTTGCCATCTGTTCTGCCATTTTCCCTAAGTGTTTATATACTTTTATAAAAATTCTGCTTATATATATGCGAGAGATTAGTTTTTACAGGAATGAATCAAATATAACAGCAAACGGTACTTTAGTTTTATATGAAAGGTATGACCAGAAACACAGTGTAAGAAAGGTAGGGATGTAAGACTGTTCTTGTCCATTGAATAATCCTTTTTATATGACCAATAAATCGACCAAGGAAACTGAGCATGCTTCCAGCCAGGCAAAGTTTTACTATTCTCCCATGAAACATCCACCCACTCTGTTCCTGTTACATTTCTTTGCAGCTTCTGATTGCAGGAGAATATAAAAACTGTAACTAGGTAAGACTGAAATGAAGCAGGGATAGAGCAAAGCCATAAAACCGGGATACAAACTTTCCCAAAGTCTGAAGGTGTTTGAACCCAAGATTTTGGCTCAAAACCATCCTTAATTTGAAGCAGCATCTGGCAGGCCAAATGCTCTGTAAAAGGCTGGCACCATGAAAGATGAAGTTCCACATGACACAGAATGTTGGAAGAAACACTTCCCTGATGGAAGAAGGCAGGTCATACAGGGAGGGTGAGTGCAGGGGAGCTGGGATTTGCAGCTGCAGGAGGGACACAGCTCCCACCATCCCTGTGCTGCTCACTTCAAAGGAGAACAGACCTCCTGAATGGGTTCATGCAGTGCTTTGCCCTCCCCGCTGACCCTCTTGTTCCCACCCTATTCTTTTAGGGATCTAAACAAAGTCAGGGAGACATGGATGCCAAGGAGAGTCTCTGCCACTGAGATCTGTGTCACTGCCCTCCTCCCAGGCCCTGTGTCCTGAGCCAGCAGAGCCCATTACAGCATCCCAGGAGTATTTCCACACCTGAGAAAGTGGTTTTTTGTCTTTTAAAAAGTGTTTTGGTATACCTAAGTATGCGCAGGGATAAAAGAAATTCCAAAGACACCTTGAGCCTGGTGTTCCCTGTGACTTGGAAAGTCCTGAGCATTTCTGAAAACCTCACTCAGCATTAACCACAACTTCCATATACACACAGGCTTGGTCTTCTGGCCTTAAACTCACCATTTTCCCACCCAGAACAGGTAGATGCTCTATCCTGGAATTTCTACACTTGGTGTTAAATGATACTTAATTATAGTTGCAAAAGCTATCTGTGCATTTTAACAGCTTGGATGGGGCTGAAAATAAGTGGCTTATTAGCTGCTGTGAGGAACATTTCACAATAGGATCTGCATTTTTCCAGAACTCTGTAATTAAAGTATGCAGTAACGTGACCACAATGTTTTTAAACAGCTGGCACATGGAGCTGAAAAAATAATTAGTTTTCAATAAAAAAAAAAGTTGCTTTTTATTACCCAGGCAAAGTTCTCCAGTGACTTTTAAGGATCTGCCAAGTGAAATTCAAACATGAAAATAGAGTCTCTATGTTGGCTGTTATCCAAGCTGAATGAAACACGAATACACCGATTTGTGCCAAGTATTAGACATGCTGAACTGAGACAAAGTGGTTAAGTATCTCCCCAGGTTGAATGTTACACTAAACAGTGTATCTGCCCCCCAAAAAAATGCTGTACTCGGGGGGTGGGGGCACTGCTGTGGCTTTCACTCATTATAGCCTTCTTCTCTCAGCAGTCAGGAAATGAAAAAGCAGTCCAGGAAACAACCAAAATATTCCCTACAAGGAGCTGAGGCCCTTGGCAGCAAACCCTATATATCTGGGCTTAATGTTACACAATTTGGGGCAGAGCAGACAGGGTGACAAGGGGAGGTTGGCAGCAGCCAGGTGAGCACTGCCCTGAGTTCACCTGTGCCACATGTGCCAGGGCCATGGCACAGCTCTGGCACCCAGGGGCTGCAGGAGAGGGCCCCAAAGGCAGAGCATCCCTGTGTCACCACCTGCACTTTGCTGATAACAAGAGAACCTGGGAGACTTTTCATTTCATGTTATCAAATCTATAATCCCCACAGCTGTACCTGAGAATGAGTCTATGGATATTACCCACTCAGATTTATTTTTTTTTAGGTGGTTCTTCCCTCACCTTATTCTATGCACCTTAGTGTATGGATATTGCCCACTTAGGTTTTTTATTAGGTGGTTCTTCCAGCAAACTCCCTTTGCATTTCTACTAACGATAATGTCTTGAAATACAGACAGCTTATACAGAATAAGGCAACCATGAAAAGTTGACCTCACTGGTATGTGCTAAAACAAGAGGTTCTATAAGAAGGTGAGACCTTTGGCAGAAAAACCTCTATGTTTGGTTTTAATAGTTAAATAATCACGGGTAGGGGAAAGCAAACCCAGTAACAAATAAAAGATGGCACTCTCAAACAGGCACATGAAAGCTACAGCAATTTATGGACATACTGAAAGTCCTCCCCAACCTGCCAGGTGTTTTCACCTTCCTCATCGCTTGACAACATATAAAAAGACAAAAATGTAAAAGACAAAAATGTAAAAAGACAGAAATTAAGGGAAGTTGTGGTGTCTTCCCATCTCTCATTTTAACACTGCTATTTAATTCACAGTTACTTAAATAACTGTAAGCTTACAATTTGTTATTCACAGCTATTGGGAACTCACAGGGCAAGTTCTTCCAAGTTATATGGTGGAATTACAACTGGCCATTGAGTGCTCATCTGAAAGCACCAAACACACCCCGATCCAAGCCAGGACCCAAAGGTACTTTGGCTCACTCCATCCCACAGCTGCTGTGAGAGTCATTATCACAGTGCAGTTTGTCTACTGATTTACTACTAACTGTTAAATGAATTCTAAAATTTGCTTAAACATTTGTGTTTGAAGTTGAGGGAAAAATAGCTTCGTTAGCAAAGGTTGAGTCTAATAAAATGGAAATAGGCCGTCTGCTCCCCAACACCCCCACCCACCAGCCCTTAACAATTAGGCAAACTGTGGTAGATGAGTTCCAAGGACAAGGGGAAAGAGAGGCAGATTTGTATTTCATGCTCCAATAAGGATAATTGCCATGCTATTGTTAATTTAATATATAAATAAAAGCAGAGTGGAAATATATTTCAGAGTTAGAGTATTCTATAGGGTCCCCTTTCACAGCACAACGCTGAAGAAAGCCAAACCTGGAAACAGTTATTTCAATATATATTTTAATTAAAACACATGGGCTATTTTCAGGTGGATAAAATCACAGTGGATTCAATGGCAAAGGACTGACTGAGGCTGCATTTGTACACTGAGCAAACCTGGTGTTAAATCACTGCAGCAAAGGTGCTCTGTCCAGAAGGCTTTCAAGTATCACAAGTAAAATAAGTCTGGGTTGCTTAAGTTCTTACAGCTGATCCCCTTTCATGAAAAAAGCCAATTACAGATCACAGATGTCTGGACTAATCCTTTTAAATATCACAGAGGCAGGAAATAATGTGAAAGTGCAATAAATGACAATTTGTATAGTTTGAGTAGGGCTGGAATAAGACAGCACATGAAAAACAAACACAAAAAGGCTCAAACGTACAAAGGAAAAATAAAGGCTTATATTAACATTCAAGCTCAGTATGGCAAAACTGGAGACCATGGGCTAGATCCTGTTCTGATTTACAGCCTGTAAATCCCTTTCAACTGCATGAAGAAAAATTAAGCACAGAATGTCTGCCTGCTCTATTGAATTGCCTATTCCTCCCCCTTTCACCTCCTTCCCCTTTATTTCGACACTGCATTTTATCCTAACTTTTCCATCATTTCTGAAATTTATTTTAAACCAGAGAAAGGAAAATTCTGCTTTCTGATAGTGCCTGCCTCTTTCCAAGGCATATGTCTGGTAAGTAGCATGGTGGGATCATTAGCATAAATATACAAAGAAATTTGATTTTAGAACACAAATACCGTTTTTGCTACGGAGCAATATAGGACAGGTGACAGGCCCAGCTGGGAAACCTCTTTTTCATTTTTCTGTGACCACAAATCAGACATCTTGGGCTCACAGCAGGACAGGCTCTACTGGCAGTAATTGGCACCATCTGTAGCTGTCAGAGCAGTGCCTGGCATTCCAGCATTTCATCTTTCCAGTCAAGGCATTCATCACTAGTCCAAAACTCAGCCAGCTGACACTGAAAGATTAACTTGCATTGATTTGCTTGGATAAGCTCGCCTGTGCCTCAGTTGGTACTGAGCGTTCCTGTTAAATAGCCATCACCATCACAAGATGTTTACAAGGTGATTGTCTATTCTGCTTTTTTCCCCCCCATTCCCTTACTCGGTCCTAATGTGTTTTCAATTATTATAATTTAAGAGATAGTGAATGAAAAGAAAGGGAAGTGAACGTGGCCGGCAATCAGGGAGCGTGACTTAATGAAAGGATTAGAAATTCACAGCAGTGGCTGTTTACTGGTCTTAAGTAAGCAGTTTCTCCCACCCCTGTGTGTGCCATGAGAAAAAACTTGTTGATTTGGGGGTTCAGCAACAGACCGAGTCCCCTCCAGCTGTCAGTCTTGATGATAAAACTAAATGAAACCGTTATTATTTTCAAATGCAATTTTCCAGTACTTGGGTAATTTAGTTTGTATTTTCCAGGAAAGCTTTATAGCAGCTCTACCAGATGCAAAGTTCAACCTCCCTCTCTTAATCACCTAACACCATAGCTACTTACCAGTGTTTTTAAGCCTCTGATGTGTTCAAAGCCCAGAGCCTAATCTTTCACAGTCATACAAGGGTCATTACTATTTCGATTTCGAAACCTAACATATTCTGTAGAATGTTTTTGGGTGAACAAATTGCAATTTGAAAGTTGAGAATTCATGTCTATTTTAGCAAATGACAGACAAATATAACGACCTCCCAGGCAAACCTAAGACAGTGAAATTTCTGAGTTTCACATAAATGACAATCCCCTTGCTTTAAAAATCAAAGCAGTGATGTTTTTGTGAGTAAATAAAGCGGATTATTGGGGCCTTTTAAATCTCCTATTATAGCTTTATCAAAATTCTGCTCAGAAATCCTTATTATTGCCCTCTCCTAGGCATTTCCTCACTAATGGCTTATTTCCCACGGCACAGGTGATATGTCACAGCCCACACAACATGTCCATATAGGGCTCCTTGGTAGTTTCTGTGTTTTGCGGCCTTCTCTGTGCATCTATTCCAGACCAAAAGCTCCATCACCTCATGTTTCACTTTATACTCATTATGGGACGGAGCTGTAAGGTTTGACAAGTGAGAATTAACAGTGAGAAGCACCTGAGGTTTTCAACATCCTCATGAGGGGAAACAAAAGGGCAGGCACAGATGTCTTCACTCTCCTGACCAGAGACAGGACTCGAGGGAATGGAATAAAGATGAGTCAGGAGAGGTTCAGGTTGGATATTGGGAAGTGGTTCTTCACCCAGAGGGTGGCTGGGCAGTGGAACAGGCTCCCCAGGGAAGGGGTCACAGCAGCAAGCCTGTCAGAGCTCAACAAGTGTTTGGAAAACACTTCCAGGCACATAGAAAGTTCACTATTGGGGTGTCCTGTGTAGGGCCAGGAGTTGGACTCTGATGACCCTGATGGGTCCCTTCCAACTCAGCATATTCTGTGATTGTATGATGCAAGGAAGCAGGTCAGAAATGGCTGCAGAGCCCAGCTGCAAGATCCTGCAGGGTGAATGGAACAGCAGATCCATCTATCAAAGCCCAAGGTTTGACTTTAGGGATGGCAATCCCATCTGGGCACAGGAGCTCTGCAGGGCCGAGATCCACCAAAAGCAATTTCAACTTTGCATGAGGTACAAAAAACACAGGAGAAGGCAGTGCTGTGTCAGGGAACATGAAAGCAGAGCAAAACAGAGGCTCAGTCAGGCTTATGACTCTCACAGAGCTGAACTTGTGCTCCTGAAGGTGATTCATTCTGCCCCTGAAAATGGGGTATTTTAGATAAAAGGGAATAAATACTGTGCTATGATTAGTGGCTCCTGTCCCAGCTCTGCCACGGACTGCCCTGAGAACATCTCCTAACCTTAGAGACTGGGTCCAAACTAGGCTCATAACTCAGTGGGGTTTGTCCTTTTCTGCACACAAAAAATAGCAATTTTCTCTCTTTTTCCAATGAAGACAAGATGTACAAGACTTCATCAAACAGAAATGAACTTAAATAGCTTATATAAATTACATCTATTTTCAACTATCTTTGCTAAAAACATTTCATCTACTACAGAACACTCATGAGTGTTTGCAACACATCTGTGGAATAAAAAAAGAGTTAAGCATAAAAGAGTATTAAGTCATCCGATTTGGAGGGATTTTTGTATTAGATCTTGTTCATTTATTAAGTGTAATGTGATAGTGGCCAGATGATTAATACAGTGTGGCAGGAGTGATGTAACAGGAAAGATAAAAATGGATATCACGAGCAGAGAAGAGGATGGGGATGTGGAGGGGGTACACAGAGAGGGCTGGGATAAGGAGGTTAGTGTTTACAGTGTCTGAGTGTGACCGACTTTCTTTGGAATGGGCTGTAGGGAGGATTTACTCTTTTGGATGGTGATTATTTTCCACAGGATTTCCCAAGTGAGGGAAGAGAGTACAGCATTACTTTGCTTTCAGAGAGTTACTGTCCCTAGCCCCAACATGTACAAACCATTTTTCTGCATCTATGGGGAGGGAGATTTTGGTTTCCGCCACCCATTTTTATCAGCCCCCACCAGGTCACCCCACTGCAAGCATGGCAGGGACTCAGGGCAGAAAAGAGAGAATTCTATGGATAAGAGAATTCTGTGCTGAGAAAGCAGTGACTGAAGGATTTATAAATCCCTGCTATTAATTAAGGGGTCCAGCTGTCTTTGGTAAGAAATACCTGGAGAGCAACCTTAGCTATCAAGCTAGCAACCCTAGCTTTGTTGACTTGACAAAAGACCTAAAATGGTGGCATTTATGCAGAAAGTCTCGTTGCTTTCAGATTTGTATTCCAGCACAGCTGTTGATCTCTTGAGATCTCTTACATCTAACTGTATTTGGGATGGGTCCTTTAATTAGCTTGAACCAGAAACTATAAAACTCAGTGTTTAACCAGGTGCTCTGTAGGACATTGTACAAAATTCAGTTACAGCTCTGCTCACAGTGGGACCTGGGTCTGGATGTCACTACCTCAACACCCTGTCACAGAATCCTTCTGCGGCAGGGCCTTCCCATCAGGGTCAGAGTTTCAAGCACATTCAGCATCAGCACATTTCACTGCGTGTGTCTGGGCAGATTTTCAAAGAAGGCCTGATCACCCAAGAACAGCTACTGAGTACCTTAAACCTGAGGGACACACAAAGGATTTTACAAGTTGACCAGATTGTTCACTTGCAATTTTACAGTATGAACATGCCAATTCAGGTTGTGTAAGGTGATGTCAACACACGGGAGAAGCAAAGAAGAAAGGGAAGTGCTCAAGGTCAGCCACACAGCACTGAGATCCCACAGTTCTGTCTCTAGTAAGCACACTTGACAGGTTTCTCCAGACCAGCCAGGAACACGAAACCAGTGCTGATAAGAAGGAGGATTTCCCTTCAGAGTGGTAACTGCTCAGGGGAATCAGTTTTCTGTATTGACTTTTACATTTACAGGAGGTGACTAAAGGAATTAGGCCAGCCTGGATTGCTGCAAGGGGATAATAAGCCCCCTGGCTAGATGGAAATGCATGTGGATTGTCCTACACCCTTCTCTAAGCACTTTCACATACTAGTAAAACAAACTGTATTTTTGTTTTCAAATAATGGCTGTCTCCTTACTACAGTCACAGCTGGGCACAGACTCCAGGAGACCCAGTGCCCCAAGTTCCCCCTGATGACAATTCCATGCAGAACTCATTGCCTGAGCCACAGCAGGGCAGGGTGTCACCTAAGGCGAGCCACCAGCTGAAGGACAGCCATGGTCCTGCCCACTTTCTAAAAAATTAGAAAGTAAAACATGGCAAAATTTATTTCCATAAATAGACAGAAAAATTCTGAAGAAATATATATAAAAAACTCACCCAATTAAAAACCTAAACCAAACTGTAGACAGGTAGTGCAGGGACAGAGCAATTTAAAAGTGTTGAAATAGAATCTGCCTGTGAGACAACACAAAACAGCCCCATAAAAAAGAGAGTATCTTAACCTGAAAGTCAGGACCTCTATATTACTTTTACCGTGTATGCTTTTTATTTTAAAATTAAATTTGCTGAATTGCACCTATATTTTAGCTAATAACCATGACCTTAAAAAGTAGATCATGTCATCCTGCAAGTTCTACAACAGGTTCAAAACACGATGATGGGGAAAATATGCTTAAAAACATCAGGAACTTTTTATACTGCTACAGGATAGCACAGCTGGTGGCTGGTCACAAATGGTGCTCCCCATGGCTCAGTACTGGGACCAGTTCTGCTTTATGTATTTATCAATGATGTGGATGAGGGGATAAAGTGCACCCCCAGTCTGCAGATGACACCACTGACGCAGGAGAACCAAACTGACCTGTGCTCTCTCTGATGTAGCTGGCACAGTGCTGGTAGCTCAAGACTTTCTACCAACTCCACTATCAGTAAAGAGGGTGGTAGGACAATAAAGCCTGCAGAGAGAAATTCCAGGCAGATTGGAGTAGTGGGAGCTGTCAGCCTGTCTTCCAGCCTTCACAAGGTCAGCAGCTATCTGTGGTGTGCCTCCTCTGGCACTGCAGCACCGAGGGCTCTGCCACTCCTGCTCCCCTCTCCTGACCTTTCCAGATGCAATGAGGCAAAGCCAGGGCCACGTCCTCACAGTGCATGAGCAGAGCTCAAGAGCAAAACCGCTACTGACAAGAAGTCAGAGTTATGTGGAGTGCTGGCATAATGGTTCTCAAAGACAGCTCAGTGAGACACTGGGCACGGCCTCTGTTTTTTATGAACCTTAATATTTATAGCACAGGAAAGCTTTATACTCAAAATCTTTGTTTCCATTAACCAGCAGATGCTTTCCACACCTTGCTCTCCATGTAGGTGCATGTCTGCTCCCTTCAGAACAGGGCAGTGTACAACAGCTTTTGAGTTACACAGTAAAACAAATACTTTCATTAAGATTAATATAATTACAGAACAAAAGATGCATTCTGAGACCCTTTATGAAACAAAACACCTTATTTATGGAATCAAGCTGATTCTGTTTGCTATCAGTTCGACTGCCGGAATAAGGAACTTTATTTTTAAGACAGCGATGACATTCTTTTTTAAAGGTATTTACCTTTACCTAAAAAGAATTCGAATAAATCTACCGACTTTGAAGAACCAGTGGTAGCCCACCAGATTTACACAGAGTTCTGAGACATTTGGTGTTTCACCTACAGCCTAAGCTACTACATCATTTATTCACATGAAGAACACAGTTTCAATTTATTTAAGAGCTTTCTAGCTTACACAGTCCCAAAGAAAAGCTTCAGAATGTTATTCTTACTCGTTTGGAAACCAGAAAGCAAATAGGAGCACATAAGAACTTATTACATTTTAAAATGTCATGATAACGACGCCAATCTCATGGTTTTTTAAGAAAGAACCTTTGTCTTGGGATTTTTTTCTTCACCTTTTCTTTTTTTATTCCTATTTTTTCCAACTCTGTGTCAGTGACAACATCCAGTTTGATAAATGGTTGGTTGCAAAAGCAGCACAGGACAATTGGCAATGCAAACCACATTTTCCAAAATTATTATTGGTCTATGTGGCTTAATTAGAGGAAGTCCAACTTTAATTTCAAAATTACTGAATGTTTTCTGTAAAACCAAAGCTCTTTCCATAATCCCTTAGACTGTTCCATTGCCTCCCAAAATAAGCATTTGAAATTGCCCAGTATACCCAAATACACGAGACAGAAGTGTGCATTAGAAGGGAGTGCAGCTCTCAATCACACAGCTCTGAATCTCTGGGGGAAAAAAAAAAGTTGCCTGGAATTGATGAAATCAACTATTTCAGATCTATTCTGCAATAATATAGCAGAATTTTCTTCTCTTCCAGCAGCAAGATTCTACTGATAAAAACTGTGGAAGGACAAATTAGGACAATCTATAGCACAAACCTAATTTATAAAGAGATTTCTATATTTTAAGCAGAGTAATAATAGTAAGAAAATCTGTGAAATCAGAAGGCCTGATATGGTGTTTTACGTGCCTTCACATTGCATAACTTTTATTATGGAGTCCTGCCTGCTTTTTTCACTCTACATCAGTGTTGTCCTCATTAATGTCAGAAGGATTTATGTGTGCACATGGAAGCAAGAATGTATGCCTATGTGTTTGCAGTCTCACCTGTTATCTTTCTCTTGCCATTATCTAGCAACTTCCCTTCCAAAGGACAACATTTATAGCTCACTGGTAAATAAAAGGCAGATAAATTTTATGTACTGAAGCAACACGAGTGTGAAGTTGGTCTGACTCAATTGTATCAAACCAGCTGAAACAGATATTGTGTACACAACTGACACATCTCTGGTTTCAAAGTTTTCATAAGGAAAAGATTCCTCTGGGCAAAAGAAATCAAAACACTGGGATGAAATACATTGGATCTCATGAATTTCCCTTGCAACTCTTAGGATCTGCACAAAAATGAACCATTAAAAAGCAATCCCTATTTTCCAATCCTATCAGCTATAGCACATCATCAAGAGTTTACATAATTCTTAAAATCAGACACAAAATGTCAACAGACTGGAGCTGAATGCATTATGGATACAGAATTCTCTTGCAGAGTTTTCATTAAGTCTAACATGATTTACAGGACTTAAGACACATTGCTTCAAGATTTTTATATCACTGCAGTAAGTACTCCAGGGATGTTTCGACCCACTCAAAATTGTTTTAGCTGTGCTATTACCTGGGTCAGAACTGATGGCAGCATATATCAATTAGACTGCAGCAGTTTAATACCTGCTCCTATGCATCTGGTCACTCAGAGATTCACAGCGAAGATTTCCATACCCTAAAAAGAATATTGCAGCAGAGCCCTGGAATGGGCTAAGGTTACCTCATTTATTTGAGATGCAGCCTTAAAGAAAAGGCATCAGGAGACAAAACCCATTCAGATTACAGATGTCCCTCCCACTCACCACAGAGACTGGCAATACCTCTTTATTCTGATTACTCCTAATATTTGCCTTGACCATTTTGTATATTATGGTGCAGGACTGTATCTAATTGGGAACAGTGGGCTGTAGACTTTTTGATAAACTCAACTAGTATCATTGACACTGATTAACTCCAGTCTAGGATCTGGATTCTTTATTCATTTTAACCCTATTAAATAGAGAACATTTTTAAAATAGTGCCACTTTAGTATTTTGTCATACCTAGAGTCAAAAATACATGGGTGTCACTTTTATCCAGAGAGGTAACTGTAGTTAATGATTGTGTCAGTGATGATCACTGTGTGTATTTTGTATGACATGGCAATAGTGCAGATCTCCTTTGCTGCAAATTGTTAACAGGCACTTTTATTGGCAATGGATTTGTCCCTGAAACTTACTAAGTTTGAGAATAAGTGTCCCTGTGACATAATTTTATTATTCAAGGAGCAGATTTACCCACAGCTCTTTTCACCTATCCAGCACAAGATGGTTACAGCTGCCTTGTTAGTAATACCTGAGAGGCTCAATCTCTCAGGTAAGGAATTCTGTCTGGTGCCAACAGATGAGGCACTTGAGAAACATCTGCTGCTTACTTCTCTGCTGTAACAGTGTTGAGTTTTTAGATTGCTGGAAACACTGGGTTTACCTGGTCTACACAGCAAGAGAGAGTTTTTCATAATGACTCAGGGAAAAACTCAAGGTCACTAACATTTCATTTGTGGTTATGTCCTTAGGATCTTTCTTTGCTGCTCTGTACCTTTTACTCCACAGAGGTGCCATTTTTAGCATAAAAAAAACCCCAGGACATCAGCAAAAGTCTGTAAAATCAATCTCTACAGAGCTCTTCCCTGACTCCTCTTTAAACACTCAGCATATCTCTAACAGAGGGCCCTACTCCAGCAACACTAATAGGAGCTTTCAAGACCTCTTGCTCCCTACCTGTGAGTGCCAAGATGTGAAACAGGAACAAAGACAATTCAGAATAAACACTAAAAACATGGTTAAGCCTCATGATCAAGACAAACATCAGGCTTAAAAGTGTTCAGTTAGTGCAGAGGACTGCACATATAAACCAACTCAAAATCTAACTTGCACATTACATGGCAGTAGCATTTTTACAATCAAGCTTCTAAGAGTTCAACAAAATCTTAATAAAAGACAAAACTTGGGCAGAAAAGATGAATTAAGGGTAGTAAGCTACAGGATTTGCCCTCCAAACTTTACAATGGGGGAAATCCATCTCTTTTAGCATAAATGTGTGCAGTTTTACAGTGGTCTTGCTTCTGCATGAATTTCAGAATACATTTACTAGAAAATTCATTACATGAAACATTTATCCCATGAATAAATTAGAGACTCTGAATTACAGTGCAATAAAACTTTTGCTGCTAGAAAGATTTTTATGGGTGAAATAATGTGAAAATTAGTAACATTAAATATGATTCTTCTTAACCCAGAATAGTCACCACACAATTATTTTGACATGTTCTGGCATACATCATCATAGATCTAGTCAAATAGTGTTATAGAACAGATTTGGAACCCTTTTATAAACCATCAAGAAACACACAGAAAAGTGCAATGGAGAAGCAAGTTTTCAATCCTGAACTGCTGAAGAGAGCCATTTTTCCAATCCATTCCAGATAAGCAGGATGACTTTTTTTTTTTGTCAAAAGGGTTTTGCTCAGTCCTTGAGTTTCACTTTAGTATCTGCTGTGTGTGTGTGTGATGCTCTAGGATGGGGTAAATGCACTGAGGGCAAGCCTCCCATGGCATTAAATGGGAAATCTGCTTTGCTGAGGCTCACTTGTCTAATAAAAAATTCTAAACTTAATACATATACAGAGCTGCTCTGTGCCATTCGGTCCAGCACTGATAAACCCACTAATAAACTGTCAGTGCTTAGATTTTTGGGGGCCAGATCCCACTAATCTCCTTCATGCAGAACAGGTATCTGCATTGTTGAAAGATGCTGCTACTTCCTATGAATAAACTGATCTAAAACTTTAAACCCATTCTGGAAGGTGCAGTACCAGCTCAGTGTACACTGAAATGTAGTTCCAAGCCACACTGACAGCACAGGTGAGATCTTTCACCTGCACTTCTCACTCTGACACAACCTAACCCTGGACACAATGCTCAATATTTTAGGTGACTAAAAATCTGCTGGGGTGAATGATATTGACAGAATTTAAATCTAACTTTAGAAAGCAGAATTTCCTTATCCTGTACTTCCCAAAGGCTGATTGAATTGCCACATTCCATCACAGAGCTGCTATACTGGGCTCAGTTGCTCCCAAACATTGTGCGAGGCTTGCAAGAGAGGTGTCCCTGCTTCAGAATGCTTGCTTGTGAAAGAAAATAGATTATTTTTGCTTTGTTGTGGAAGATATTAAAGGGAAAGAGAGATTAAGAGAGATGGAATCTATGTATTTTCTTTGGGCATTTCCCTATTCACAGATATTTTTTTTTTGTCTAGTTAGGTGGACTTGGGTTTTGGCAGACTCACAGCAGACTTTGTTTATTGCCTATTCTGAAAAAAAGCCACTTGTGTGGAGCTTTTCTGGAGGTGCCCCTTTCCAGACTCAAATTATTAACTAGATGTTTATGAGTATTAAAGAATCTCTCTTTCTTAGGAGGGAAAAACCAGTGATGCAAGGGAAAGTGCAAGGCTGCAGAGCCCTGTGTGCACACCAGCCACTCCAACCCAAGAGTGCAGGAGCACGACTGTATTCAAAGGAGGTAAATCAGACACCCTTGAATGCTTTATCTCCCTCTCTCTCTGTTTGGTTTCCCACAGCATAACTTTACACATTACCTCATGACATCTTTATAGTGGTGGAGAAAATTATTAGACTCCAGTCCTTGAAAAATCGCAAACACAGAGTCATTTGTAGCATTTGGCTGCTCTAATTAGCACATCACTGAGGGGTAATGAATAGAAGTCTGTGAAGAAACTTAAAAATTAGTACCACTAGCAATGTTAGAGTAAAAATCAGAACTGTGAGTAACAGTACTCAGAGGATTTGGGTAATTACTGGATACTCCCAATATAAGGTCTGTCACTTGATCCTAAGGGACTCTAAGGCTTCAACGAGCCCCAGAGGCCCAATATCCTACCCCAATAAATGAGGCTCACAAAGTTCACTCAGAGTTAAAGACAGCATCACAAGTCTATTGTTCTTTTTTTCTTTTTTTAAAGGTGGTTCTTAAACAGCATGGAATTAGACAATCTTTTTTTTTGTATGTCAATCACTGGACCCCTCCATCTGTAATGAGATGTTATAGCTTCCATGTGTGTGAAAGGATGGAAATGACATCACCCCAATAACCAAATGTGCAAGGCCACATGGATCCTACAGCCCCAACAACAGCTGCAGTATTTGTGCTCAGGTCCTTTAAACATTTCATTGGTCTCCAAGCAATTGGAAGGTGGAGAGTGAAATACTACTCTACAGGGGATGGTGAAAGACCTTGAGTGTGTAAAAAAGGACAGTGCCTTCACCTGCTCCTACCTGAGCACTCAGAGCACCCATTCCAGCAGCCCAATGGCACAGAGGGGCAAACATGCTGCAAACATGCTGTGCTCCCCTCTCCCAAAAAAGAGTAACCACTGATCAGGGTACACCAGCCCACAGCAGCCTGGGGCAGCCTCCAGGAAACACCAAGCTGGCTCTTCCCAGCTCTGGGAAGTGGTGCCAGCCTGGCACTCCAGAGAACCCTCCCTCAGCTCGGCAAGGGCTTCCCCCTCTCCTGTGGTGAGAAGCTTTCAATTCTGACCCATCCTCAACCTGATGTAAAGGGGCTCCAGCCTGTATTTTATAACATGTATTTTAAAAAAGCCCTGTAGGATCAACAACTTTTATTGCAACTTTCAGCTGCACTGTGCTCTTGTAAAGCCAGATTAAGCTGGGGTCTAAATGTCATGACCCTTTCCTCTCCCTCCTCTCAACCTTCCATCATCGTTTTGTTTGTTTCTAAGTGATTTTACTCAACATCAAATACAAAAAAAAAAAAAAAAAAAAAAAAAAAAAAAGGAAATAAAGAAAAATAAAAGAAACAAGAACCAAATTCTGTATATAAACAAAGGCAGCTTTCAGGCTTGCTTTTCATCCTGAACTGAGCGGGCAAAGAGCGTCCGTGCATTTGCAAGCTTTTCCAAGTGAGCCTAGAGGGGCCTGTTTACCAGAGATCAAATCTCTGGCAAACAGCTCACTGCAGCTCTTCAAACAAGCTGAAATTATGACCTTATGTTATTGTTTCTCGAAAACCCAAACCTTTGATGTAAACTAATGTTGACCTTTCCAGCATAAATTTGACATGAAGCCACTTTTGTTCCAAACGCCCTATGAAAATTCAGCTACAGTCCTATTGGAGAAAGCCTTTTTGTGAGATAATAAATAATAGATAATAAAAAACTGGAGCCAATTTACTCATCGAAGTATTTTCTTTTCCTGACTGACTATCATAATGGAACTTTTCTACCTTGGCTTGTGCTGGGCTGTCTCACACCACACTGTGGGCCCATCCAACCTATGCTACATCCCTAGTGAAGCCAAAGGAAAAACCTCTCAAGAATTTCAGGTCCTCAGCCTCTGAGTGAAACCTAGATTAAACTAAATTAAACTTTGTAACTCCCATGGATCTCTGTGGAGACATTCTCACGTCAGCATTAGGTGGGTGTCCAGGGTGAGCTGGTGTCTCCAGAAAGGACTTCAATACAATTTGGGCAGAAAGGCTCCTAATTCAACCTCAGCAAGTGCTGAATTCTGTCCACTACAGAAAACATGGAGAGGTGAGTTCTCAATATAAGCACCTCTAATCTGTTGAACTGGTGACTCTGTTCACTCCTGTTCCACCATGCCCACCTCTGGTGATTTTCCCATTCTGCCAGGAGTCACTGGTGTGTGTGGGTATCTACACACTCTCTTCCAACAACATATTTTATTCACCATGACTAATCTCCATCCCTTATTGTTTTGCCTATTAACTTTTAAAGTAGTAAAAAGGGAATCAACAGACAAAAAGGAAGATAATTCTGTTAATTTTTCAAAGTGCTGCTATTAATATTTAGTGCTCTCCTCACCAGCTTAGCAGCCTTAAAAACCAGAAATTTAGTTGGAGAATCCAGATAAAAAATGAGCAACCTTTATGTGGAGTCCATTAACTAATCCTAAATTAAAGTGGCATTGAAATGGAACTAGAGGGATGTGCATAAAAAAGAACACGTGAGGAGCACATGGATACCACATGAACCCATTATGATAAGTATTCTTCCAGTAAGAGCAAATGAATTCTTTCTGACCACACACTTAAAATGAAGCCAAACTGGTTGGGTTTTTTAATAAATGTCAAAGTATCATTTAGCTGTTAAACTAAGCTTATCTTTTCCTGGGCCAAAAGACTCGCAAGGCAGTGCTTCAGAGCAAAATATCACTATATATATAAATATATATACACACAACCCACACTATATATCAGTATAACTCACTGTACAATCACTACCTATCAAATAGTAAGAACCTCACCTTCTTCTTTTGCACTCCAAATTGGGGATTCAACCCTTAGCTGAGATTTTTACAGGAAATCTGCTTTGCTGTGTGACACACACTTGAAGTGTCTGAACTTTCTGTTAGGCACTTTCTTGTGCTGCTTCCTTCCATACCTGAGTAAATACAAGCTGCGAAACAAAGGTGATGAACTCAAGTATTTCAGGATGGCTCCACTGACAGCACCTCCTTGCCTAACCTAATAACTACTTTCAGAGATCACTTGAAATAACTTTCTCTTAACATTAGAAACATTAATCCTTGTGCCTACAGTCTTGTTTGGGGGCCAGACTAAGAGGCCATGCATTTTTTTTGAGATATGGGATCCATGTAAATAAAACACACACTTTGAATTTTGCTTACTAATCATAAAGCAAGTTCCATGCAAATCACAGAAACAGCAATGACAAATTGAATGGGTTGGTCATGGCAAAAATAGCAGATTTCACAGCATGACACTGATTAAAAGACAGACAGGAAAATCACAAATAAAGACATTTAAGCTGCCAAGAAAATGATGGTTTTAAGTACTGAATTATTTCTTCATTAATACAGTCATCCTGGATGGATATTCTCCAAAGCAGCAAAACCGCCACTAAACAAATCTGTAACCCAAAAATACTCCCAGTTTCAGGAGCTGCTCAATCTTCCTAATTCTTAGTTTAGACACTGCTGAATAATGAAGTGGACAAGAATCCAGGACGACACAATGAACTTGACAGAAATGTATTTTCTGAGCACAGGCTTCCCTGAGCTGGCGGCTCCAGTTTTTGTGCCAACATCATAAAGGTGCATTTTACCTCTCTGCACAGGGAGAAACCCCAAGGGAAGCCAAGTGTCAGATCCTAAGTATCAGATAAGGTCCCAGCTCTCCCTTATGGACTCAGGCTTCGTGTCTATTTTCAGAAACACTGACTCATCAGTCACTGATGTCCATGTACAACTGGTTGCCCAAAATGTATGAAAAATTCAAAGCCAAGACAGCTTTAGTGCTCAGGTCAGTGCAAAACCCCTCTGCTTTGGTGTGAGAATGGAGTTTTCATCTAACCTCAAAGCTGAACCCAGGAACAAAACATTAAACCTCAAGTCTCTGTTACAGTCCAGAGACTCTGGTGAGAAGCCAGACTTTTCATAAAGCCAGGTGGAGTTTTCCTGCCCCAACCTGCTCCTTCTGCACCCCCAAACTGATTTTTATGTGATCATTCTGTGCTCTGTGACTTGATTTGGAGCTAGAATTTGCAGTCAGTGGAAAACTTTGCTTAAAAAAAAAGGTCAGAAAGGAAAAAACCATAGCCAAGATCAAAATAAAAATTCTCAGGAAACCATTATAATGTCCATTAATATTATATATAAATTCACAAATACTATGATATTATGTTCCAGGAAAATATTTCAGAACTAGAAATATTTCTATCTGAGAACGAAATGTGTTTTACTTCAATTTGGAAAAAAAAAAAATATATTCCATTTCAGTGGTTTACTCAACCACATGTATTCCATTTCAGCTGTTTACTCTATCAGTTCTTAAATTTTGGCCTTTCAGCCCGTTCAGAAGCTCTGTCTGAAAAGCGAAGAGGAACACAGCTGCAGAGTTCCTAAAGCACACCAGGGAGGCAGGCAGATCTCTCCTCAGCACCATCCCAGGGTGATCTGAACCTAGGACCAGCAGGATGTGGTCTCCTAGGAGAGCTCAGCACTCCCCAGGACCATGAACACAATGCAGAGAGAATTTTGTGAGGGGATCGTCAGGGATCTTTCCATTTCCATATGGAATCATCCACAGGGATCCTTTTAAAATAAACCTCTTATGGGGCATCTCTGAGCAAGGGAAACTCAGATGTCCTCTCTTCTCAGGAAAGCTCTCAGTTGAGGAATGTGAGTGCAGCATCCTTCATAGAGAGAACTAACCTCAGGCTCTTGCCCAGAAAAGTACAGAACACACTATGCTGGCTCCTAGTTTTTTATACAAGTTCTTATTAATAAATAGTGCCAAAAGCCAAAGAAAACTTCATAAACACAAATGGCTCTAGCACTTTCTGATGAAACGTAGACAACACTTCATGCAGAAACAAAAAATTACCCCATCACTCATTCCTCAGAGGGAGGCAGCAATTTCACGGGGTGGTAGCCACGAAAGGGACAAAAACTAAGATCTTCTTCATTATTATCCACCTCCTAGTTCTGCTCATCTGTATCTGATCAGACAGCAAAAATGTTCAAATTTATTTAGAACTTTAAACCCCTGTTGAGGTTCAAGACTCTAAGCCAAAAGGCTGGACCAAGAATGGAAAGCTACAGCTGAGATGGTCTATGATCAGGAGTGGGGAAAAAAGCATACTCTCCTGGGGCTGAGTTAGAGAAAACTCAGTTCTTTACACAAGGAAAAGGACTAATTTCTATCTATTTCAAATCATTATTTCATCTGTCAGTCCAATGCTCTGACTTTTTCCTACAAATGGACATTGGCCTCTTCCAAGGTGAACACAAAAATCACTTCCAAACACCAGCAGTAGACAATATGGCATGATGGACATTTTTGAGACCTACTGCACCCCTACATTTTCCCTGATTGCTCAACACATTGGTAGTCATTACTGCAGCAACTTATTTCAAGCCAAGAGATATAAATGTCTGTCTGTGCTGACTGGCAGGGTGCTGTAAAACAACGCTGCCAGCCAATCAAACACACACTCCTCTCTTCCTCCTTGGGGTGACAGGATATATTTTCAGTGCTATAGCTGGGACTGATTGCCATCAATCAAGGCTTGGATTCCCAGTCCATCTCCAGAGCATACACATGCTAGTGAAAGGCCAATCTAACTCAGTATCCCTTTGGTAAAACTCCTGAAACTTTATTAGATTAACGTTTTAGACAAAAATAATAATCAGCTCATCAATGCAGGAAAAGAGCTCAAAAGTCTAAATGCTTCCAAAATTGGATCTTCTCTGCTTTTAAAGGTAAGCAGATGGAAACCATTTGATTCTTATTTATTACCAGTTAAATTTATGTTCCTTACTTCACCATAAACTACAAGAATTCACAAAAGTGTATCTTATTTCACTGATCTTTAATAACCTGAAAACCGGTAACAGAAACCTATAATGAAGCACCCCATATACTGTAAATTAAAAATAAATAAGAGACCTCAAAGAGGTTTTCTTCAAAAGCTGCTTCAGTTTAGTGTTTCATTTTATATATACACTAAGAGAGAGACATCTGTAAACATTTCTAAAGTATAATGCAGAGGAACTAGCTGTGCTATTATCTATTCTAAGCACATGGTTCAACATTTGTTTATGCAAACCATATAATTGGAAACTCTGTCCATTTTCTGCTTGTGCTAAATATTCTGTGTATAAATACTTTTCATAGTAGATAAATAAGGTTTTTATTTAGGTCTTATCACCTTCATATTACATATTCATTGATTTCTAAACTGCCTTAAACAGCTCTGTAGATGTGAAACATTATGAATTCAGTTTTGGCACCTTGGTATTAAATTTGCATATCAGGTCACGCACCGCTTGACATACATGCAAAATTGCACTGCGGCTATTTTATTACAACCCACAAAATATATTCAGAAACTGAATGCAGCATCAAAATAAATTAAAATGGATAAAAGACCCAATAGTGAGCCACATTTTTTTTATTGTTTAGTAGTGCCTAAAGCCATTTATATGTTCTAGTCAATAAACAAAAGTTAGACTAAAACAATTTTTAGTCTTTCGGTTATTATATTTTAATTGCAGGGGTAAATATATTTTTTCCCCATACCAATTGTATCCTACTTAAGGCTTGAATTCTTTTAAATTGTGTGCTATAAAAAGCAATGTATATGGATCACTGGCAAGCCTTCATGTTTCTCTGGGTATGTCAGAATGTATATAGACACTGTGTATCAAAAGTCAGACATACAAAGCAATATATTTGTCTAGTTGATTTTGTAGCTGAAATGTTTTTGTAACTTACTGTGTATGCCAGGGCTGCATTTGCATGGAGACTGCATTTACACCAAGTTAAAAGTGCATCAGTCAATGCTGCTCAGCCATTATAGTGCCCTCAATATATACCAGCTAACTACCTTCGGTGCTTCATCCACAAATTGCCCTCTTTATATTCAGTAAGCTGCAGCAAAGACATTAGAAAATTAAATAGTAGGGGACACATTTTCCAATTGCCCCTCACTAGGGCTCCATTTCAAAGCCTGCAACATTCAGGATAAATAATTTGGCATTTCTCTTCGCTTGTTCCCAGGCCACACTCACTTGGCTGCTCAGGTACCTCATCATGGCTGCAAATAGTAGCCTCAGGTGTGTCACAGACTCTCCAGGGGACAGAAAGGTGCCCACAGGGCAGCTGTGCCAGCCCAGGTGGCTGTGGCCAGCCTGGGATCTCTCCCAGTTCCACTGCAGCCAAGCCATGGGCAGCGTGAGCAGCTCCTGGGCTGCAGGAAGGAGATCCCAAAAAGCCCCCCAGGGCTTGTGCTGGGAGCCTGCTCTGCACCAGGGCTGCCTTCATCACCCTTGGGAAAAACACAGCTCCCTTCCAGGTAGGGTAAGCATCCTCTTGCTTTGTGATGGGTAACAAGTCTCTGTGAGCACAGGGATGGATCTGTCTTCCTGAAAGTGATGCCTTGGGAGGGCTGACCTGAAAGAGACTGGACAGAGCTGGAGAATAAAGTAGGTGTTTATTCAAAGGCCTCCAGGATACACCTTGGGCAGGACAGGTATGAATTGTAACATTTGTACTGTCTTACCCTTCACATGGAACTGAAAATAGAAGTCTTTAAAATGCCTTTTAGGAGCTCAGTCTCTGGGTTACAAAAAAGATAATCTGACACCCCATGGCATCCCTGCTCCTCTCACGGATGTCAGGGCACCGATGACTTTTCCTACATCACCTGCTCTCAACCATTACTGAGTCTTAACCTTGGGAGTTCCATTAGAAAAAAAGTCTGGGGGTGGTTGTTTAAGAGATTCTAAATGGCATCCTCCATCAAATGAGGGAAATCCTGTAATTAACACACAATTAAATTTAGAGTGCATTTTACTGAGTCTAGCTCACATTAACATGGAAATTACATGACAGGGCAGCTCCATTAAGTCAGCAAACAATCTTTGGCCACACAAACAAAGCAGGTGATGAAGGCCCCAGTCAGTATCTCTACCTGGTCCCTCAACCAAAACTTCAGGCTTCTAAGTTTGCTCTGGTTCTTCTCAAAACACCACAAAAGAAACCTGAACATCTTCATTCCACAAGAAGAACCCTCACTGAACTCAGGGGAGAAGGATCAGAGCCTCGTCTGTGGTGGCTGGAGGAGACAGACAGACCACTTCAGAAACCTGCATGACTGCACTGAAAATCTAAGCTCATCAGCACCACTATGTTTACAGCAAAAACCTTAAAAAATCGACATAATATAACAAATTGGTTCAAAGCATTGCTACAGACCACCGTGCTAAATTCCCACATCCTTAGCAGTTTGTAAAAATGTTTAATTTATGTTTATGTATTCTTATTCAAAATGTTAGTTAACAGCCTGTAGGGACCTGGTAATAGGATCCTTTTTTCTTTTTTATGTTTATTAGCTACATTAATGACTGTTTCTGCAATTCTGCTACAAAGACTTGCGTTAATGAACGCCAATTAATTCTGAAATGATTTTAAACAAAGGGTGATGAGAATAACCAATCAACCATGACAGTGTAAAGAGCAAGCAAGCTGCTGTGACCTAATTTTTCTGTGTTGATTCTTTGCTGTCAGAGTGCATCGTTATTCATCAAGAACATCTATAGATTTTGCATATACATACCACAGCATTGTGATTTTGGAAATGCTCTGCTCCTTTTCAACAGGGAAAATAACTTCATTTAAAGTATAGGTTTCAATAATATTGACTCACAAATTGCTAATACCTCAGAGGTCAGGCAGTTCTTCAGCAGCATTACAAGGACCCAACTAATCTCAGCTTCTTAAAATTTAAGATAAGAACTGGCTGGCTCAAACACTTGGAATATCTAGCCTTTCAGTCTAAAACATAACAAAGAATCATCTCCCTGTTTCAACCAGTTTAATTAGAGTCATTGTATCCATCAATCTGTTTATTGTCCACAATTATTAATCTTTTAGCCATTTAACACAATTCACAAGGATGTGAGTGCAAAAGAATTCCCTGAAACCAGCAACAGGTTGAGTGATTACACTCCTGAAATAACATATATATGTGTCAAATCTGACCTAAAAAGTAAATAGACCATGCAGGCAGATGTGACTTACACACCTACTGTGTGAACAAACATCAAAAAAGCCATCCAAAACTGTTCTAAACGTAAACAAAATGAACTGAAATTGAGAAATGTCATTTGCTTTTTCACCTGGTGCCCAATTTGTGCCTCCACCACAAGAGCCTTGCTAATACCATAAGACAGGTATTTTAAAGCTAAAATTTCTATAAATCATAGTGTACAAACAGAGCAGATTCCACCACTTTATTTTGGAATGGACTTATGGTAGAGAATGGACCTTCCTTATCAACATTCATAAATGTCATCTTTTGTCCAACATACTAAGTGACACAAAATTTATCACACAGCAAAAAATTCATTTTTATTGGTGGTTTTTTAACTGAAGGTAATGCCTTCATTGCCTGACAAAGACACAGAAAATCATTAAGCCTACAAACTGAGAAGGCCTCTACCAAAGAAATTACACGACCAATCCTATGGGATCATACCACAGAACACAGAGGAATATGTCACAGGTTACAAAAGGTACTATTAAATGATAAGTAGACAGAAAAAATTCAGCAGCAAAACCTTTTTTTTTTTTTTTAAGTTTACTAACTGGTGTCATGGACAGACTGTAAAACAGAATGAGTGGAGGTGCAGAAAGGGAGCTCCATCTCCTAAGGACAATATGAACTATGTGATTACTGGCAGGTGGGTATCTGTGGTACTAATTAACAGAGGCAGCATTTGTACCATGCCTATCCCTGTGTCACTCATGTTAGATCACAGCCAGCCCCTCTCTCCACTCCACCTGTGCAGTCACATCTTTTGTGAGCTTGTGTTCCTATCTCCAGCCACCCTGGCATCCCTCCAACAGGTACTCCTCCAAAGAGGGACCTCCAAAAGTCTAAATTCTGACAAAACCCAAGTCACTGCAAGTATTTAAATTCCTTAAGGACACGCTTTGGTGCTGAAGCTGAGGCAACTGCTCCTTCCATCCCTCATCTCAGCAAAAAGGGGAGGGAAATGTATATGGGCCTATACATGAGGTTCTGTCTGGGATTTGAGAAGGATTGATCCTCACTTCAAGGATTCTTCATGTGTCCACTAACATATTGCAAATCCAAATCTCAGATCAGCATTCAGCCTTCTCTGTGCAGCAGCAGATGCTCTCAGTTTACCATGGGGATGCCTTTTATCCCTCAGAGAATCACAGCTGAAGTAACTTCCTTGTAAAAAAAAAATAAAAAGGCAGGAAAAGAATAAGACAAGAAGCTCTGGCACACAAATCTTTTTGTTCACTTCTCTACATGCAATCCAGAGACTGCTATTCTCAGCACAGTATGAAAAACATTCTCCTGAAAGAGCACACAAAGGGCTGTATCAGTTTTACTGGGAAATACTCATTTTTATTGCAGTGGGCTTTCCTTGAGTAAAGGCAGAGGGCTGGATCCCCGATGCCAGAGGCACAAAGTGAGATGGGTTTTGGGGTTTGACTGTGTGAAATACAGGCACAGAGTGGGGCTGCCTTTAGAGGACAGCACTGCATTCAGCCCCCAAACACAGCAGAGCCAGCCAGTCCCAGCCTAGGGTGCTGCCTGATCCATGAGCAGCATTTCTTCTTCAACCAACCAACCAACCAACGATGTTCTCCACTTGTATCACCCCAGCAAACATCTTGGCAGCAAGATGGTCAGGGCTTTGAGAGCCACAGTGCCATCTTTCAGCAAAACAGGTTTTCCCATGTCCATTTACTGAAGTCACTCCATATTGTTGCTGACGGACTCGTATTTATAATGACAGAAGTTCTGCATTAACATCCAGCCCTCCACAAATGGTTTATTACTGAAATGCCAATTCAACCATAGCTGTAATGACCCTATTTTATAAGGCACACATTTCGGGCACTTGTGCAAATGGTTTAAAAAAATGGAGCAGTTAAATTATGCTGCTAACGTTATATGAATGTGTCATCACACCCTATCAAGCAATTTCATATCAAACAAGGATGTGATAAGGAATTTTGCTGTTATGATGCAAAAGAAGGAACTTGGAGAAAAAAATGCAGCATTAGAACAATAAGACCCTTCTCCACCTTACACTGGGCAACCTGCAGTGTCTTTCAGTTATGAGACAGCCTAGGACAGCTGAAAGATAAAGTTGGAATGACATCTTATTAGATTTTTGTTTGGTTTGTAAATATTAAATGGAGGGTCTCAAATTCACCACGTGATTTCAGCCAGAAAAACTGTGAAACAACAGATATCTCAGCCCTAACGAAGCTGTATTTCCAAACTCTGAGTCTTCAGGCCTTTCATCATCATATTTCTGCATGCATTATACCACTAACGATGCAATACACAAAGAGGACAAAATGTCAGCCCTCGATGGAAATGAACTCCCCACCCTTCAACATTCAACACTCAGACCTTGCCTAATTTAAATCTGTTAGATCATCAGTCTATTATTCTTCCAGCTTCATATAATGATTTCTAACACTGGCCACACATTGTACACCTGGCTGGAAAATGCTTCTTTTTAAACAATGAAAGAACTAAGCAATATGTAAAGCCAATAATTAAATTACATTTAGCTGCTGGCCATTGTTATTCTGCACTCCTTTCCCACCGAGGGAGCTGTAGTGATCTGATTTAAACAGCAATCTAGCAGAACATTTTTCATTGCCCATGATTGTTGTGCAGAGTAAATTGGCTCACATCAGATTTGACTCTAATTTGGGTTTCAGAACAGTTAATTTGAACTTAAGCACTTATGGAAGGGCTGTTAACAAGAGGTGCCTGCACTGGAATTCTTCTCATTGCAGTGCTGTTATAATCCAGATCCTTACAGATCATATGTGTGTGCTTTCTAGTACTCCACTTGCAACGTTAGGCATGTCAGAAAACAACTTAGCAGATATTTAGCAATGTCAAAGGAAAATAACACAGATGCACACAATAGATTCTTGCTATATGAGTGGCAAACAGAAATAAATACGTTTCTTTTCAAACACGCAGCTACCTTGTGGCTTAATCACCCCAGGATTAAATCCACCTTAGTCCTTCATTGTGGTGCTTTGGTGTTTCAGCAAAGCAAATAGGGTCAAGTTCTGCTCATTCATAAGTTACCAAGAGATCCATGGAAATACCTAAGGGCTGAATTTTATCATCATTAGCTGTTACATTAATAGCACTAATGTCTTAAATCTTAATACTCTGGCTCATTAGCTTAGGTGAAAGACTATTAATATAAAAGGTGTATTTTAGCCAATCAACAGAATTTATAAAGGCTTTTGTTTTCTTTTATAACATTGTCTCTCTTGCAGTACTGGTGATTAGTACAGACATTAGATCACAACAATTCCATAATTAACAAGAAAAATATAATCTAATAATATAAATAGAAGCTCTACTATCACTTTAGCTCAGACAGAGCTTAACTTAATTTTATTTTACCATAAATCAAGTCTGGTTGATACCTAATTGGTTGGCGATTATTTTTTCCCCAACAAAAGTACAACGCATTTTAATGGGGCTGAAGGGAATCTGGGTTTGGGGTTTGGATTTGCCTGTTTTCCAGCATATATCAAGAGACAAATTATTCTAAGATAGGCTCAGAAATTGGTCTTTTTAGTGACAATGCTGCCAACAAAAAGCAAAAGTGTGCAGAACATATCTTAACCACCAAATTGGTTCAGTGGGCAAAGGCAGACTCCTGATATTTTGGCTTCTCATTAGAAGTCTCCTACCATCTCTGGAGCCTGAATGTGACCACAAACAAGCAGCACAGAGCAAACTCAACCAGAATTGACGCAAACAGACTGTCAGAAGGGAGAGCCCTTTGTGACAAGTCTGGATCATGGATACAAACCAGAGTCAGGGCCCACACTAAACCCAAATGTAAACTCGTTATGGGCATGCACAGAGAACATCACTGATTATGATGAGGTTGAAAACCTGCAAAGAAGATTCTAATTACAAAGTCAAGCATCCTTAGAACATCAGTGACTGCCTGGGCCCAAGTGCTGCTACTGCAGTTTGAGGGGGCTGTTTTCTGTTTTTCTATTCAGAATAAAGAGACAAAATGTCCCAAGCCCAAAGTTGTGCTTGAGTGAGGGGGTGTAGAAATGCATTCGAGAAATATGTAATTAATTTTGTTTAAATATAATCCTTTTGCATCTTGCATTGAATTATGAATGGTATTTTTAAGCTGAGATGTAATTAAAATAATTAACAATAGCAACATCAACTATTTATTACACAATTAAGACACGTTCCACACTGTTCTTCATGTGTGCTTGTTCATTTCCTCCAGACATAAGTAATGTGTAGACAGATACATTGTTTATTTACGACCCCAGTGACAGTAAATGTGGCATATGTGCCTACAATGTTTGACAGATAAAATGAGTTATTTACAGAAGCCGGGTTTATTATGTATGAATACTGAAACAGCGATAGTGTTTGGAAACTTCTCCATTTATTTTCCCAAGAGCTTGTTTCAGTGGAAATTGTGTTTTGAAGTGCTACATAAAAGGACAGCACAAATAGTCCAGTCCACTCTGTAATGCAGTCATCACTGGTACCTGCTAATTTTAGAATGGTCCTTTCTGACTTTATTTTTACAGGTCTTGATTCAAACACTACAAGTTTTCTATAAGCAACTGTGAGTTTGGAATTCAGTCCTTATAAAGAATATCTCTGCAGAAGGGTAGGTTCATTTCTGGGTCTCACTGTTTGCCATAACATGGAGAAGGTACAGATGTATGAGAGGAGGGAAATGGGGAACACTTTTGGTCTATTAAGCTTAATTCTAAAGGGCTACAAGTTGCTTCCAGAAATTGCTTCCATGAAGCCAAAAATAAAAATTACACTAACTCTGGCAGGAAAACAAATGGATCCTCCTGGAGAAAATGTACTGATTATTCCTTTTTGGTAAAACTAATAAGCTTAGACACCAGATTTTGAAAAAATTACGTGTATGTCTTTTACTTGTGCAAGACTGATGCGTAGGGGGGTATTTTTCTCTTTTTTTCCCCAAGAGTCTCCTTTACTCCATTTTCTACCCTCATTTTTGGAATGGCTCAGAGCACTCTCACAGAACACTGCAGCCAATGCCAGTGAGCACTGCCCTGGCTCTAAACCTGCTGCTGCTGGTTGTGCAAGTATGTTATGCAAGATGCTGCATTTGGAGAGCCCAGTGTCAAAGGTAATCCCTGTGGAGCCTTGCATAACAGCCACATGCAAAATGACACTGGTGGCTTCTCATTGTTTCTGCATGAGGGTTGTTTGCTTTTTTTGGTTGTTGTTGTAGGCTGGGGTTTTTGTCTTTTCAGTTGAATTCTGCAATTTAATGTGGGGTTTTTTTCCAAAATCTTGATAGAGCTGTGTGCACATTTTGCTTTATTTTCAAGTGCCTTTATACCCAACATATATGGCACATATTTTTATATACAAAAATTCTTGCCACAGCTACCCAGGCCTTGAAACTTTTGGAACATTTTCAAGGAATATTTGTGCTGTCTATTGTGGGCAGACCTGAGTTATCTCAGTCTGTGTTTCAGGCTGGAAAAAATAAAGTGTAAGCCTGAGCTGAGGCTCTCAGCAGTTTATTAGCTCAAACACAAAGCTGTGGTAAATGCAGTCCTGTGGCTTTTTTTTTTCCCTTCCTCAGAGCAGAGAGAAAGCAATCATTCATGAAGGAAAACTGTTCCAAAATATATCTGCTATGTTCTTTGCCCAATGTGACACTCAATCCAAGGTGAGACTTTGCTACAAGGACGTAGGATTACAATAATCCACACGCAAAGTCCAGCCTTCACCACTATAAAAACACACAAAAAATGGTGGGAGAACACATCTGAATACCTTCTCTCATGTACATAAACACAGAAGCTTTGGCTCGACACCTCATTCACATGTATTATAATCACCTCAGGGTTTAGGAGCAGCCTGTTCACTCAAAGCTCCCTAACAGAAGATATTGGATTGCTTCTCAGGTACAAAGCACTCAAAATGTTCAGACTTTTCTGTGACAACAGAGTACATGTTGTGCTGCTGTCACAACACCACAGCTATTTGCAATCTGCATCTGATGTTATATAAGAGGGCAACAGGGGAAACAGATGTCCCAAGAGTCATGGGACATCAACACTGTGGGCAAAGTGGATCTTGCTTCATTTGGAAAGCGACTAAGTAGGAAAGTAGCTGTGGGAACAAAGAAGAATTTAAGAAATAATTGTATGATCTCACTCAGTAAGAGACAGACAGCTATGCCAGTAAATTTTAGCATTGAACTGAATTGAAAGCATTCAGCTGAAAACTGATTCCCTTGGGTCTAAGAATTGCCAGGAATGACAAATGTTGGGACCTGTGATATTTGTCTATTCAGGGCCAAAACCAGAAACCACATGCAGTGAAGATCTCCATGTAGATCCATGTCACAGGAGACAAGGCAACAAAATCTGTAATTCCTTCCCACTTTTATCATGTGTGATCCATCGCGAAACCACAGCAGTGCACCAGGAAAAGCCTTTCCAGCCCCTGTGAGTGTGGATGAAGATCTAAGTGCTCACCTATGTACTGCTAATCTATAATTTTGGATTTGCACAAATGCACAAACACAGAAAACACGAATTGGTGAAATCACTGCCAGAAAAATAATCATCTGTGAAGTCCACAAGAGCTCCAGTTAATACAGTGCAGAAGTCAATTTTACTTCCAGTACTTTGAAACAGGCGCCCATAATCACATCCCTCCTCAGCATGCAGTGAGGAGGAAACTGAACCAACACTATCCATGCCATTTAATTAATACACACAAGGCCATGTCAGCTAGTAGGAAAACAAATGAAATACAAGGCCTTCCCACAGCCAGGATCCCAAGTAAATGTGGCTTTGTTAAAGGACAATCCTGACAGTGGCCCATCTGGGAGCAGCATTTCCTACGTGTTTGACACAAACAGTCAGAGCTGTTCGTCTTATCTCCGCTATTTGCTCTTGAACAAGCATATTTTTTGTGGTTAATGAAAGGGGAAATCCCTCTCTCTGTTCATGCCTCTGTTCCCCTCTCTGTCCTCCAGTGATCTGTCATCTGCCTTGCCCTAGAAACTAAAATGACTGGAGCAGCCAAGAACATGGAGAATTGTCCTGAGCACCCATTTCTGAGACCCCATCCAAGATTTGTTATGGAAAATCCTCCATGCTCGGCTGTAAAGATCAGTTTTCTTTTAAGGTGTGTAGTTATGAAAGCTGCTCTAGCACTTACAGAAGTTTTCCCTTCTCAAAAAGCTGGAGAGTGCAGCCCATGGTGAGGAGAAGGCAGGGACTTCTCCATTCCTCTCACCTGCTGATACAACCTAAAAAACTTCCCATATTCAGAGACCACACCTCAGTCAACCAAAAACCAGCAAATGGGGAAGCTCAGATTTCTTTCCAAAGTGTGCTCCTCAGAAAAACTAAAATGCTAACAGAAAGGCAGCACTTTTCTTTCTAGCACCTGGCTCTTGCAACCAAGCAAAGTCAATAGTAATATGATACTCCTGATTTAGTTAAATCATTTAGCGTCTGAAATCTGGTTGCTTATCTGAAGTCTTCATTATAGCTAAAACACTGGCTCTGAAAAAGGGGGATGAAATCTCTCACAAAATCTGATACTTGGGACTAGGGACTTATAGAATGTAGAATTCTAATAAAAGCAGAAAAAAAGCCCATTATTATCAAAATAAATCAAATATATTCAATATATCAAAGTATATTAAAAACTCCAGCAAACAATTTTCTTGATGAAATGCAGGTGCAGTTACATCTTAATAAAACTTGTTTACGAAAACAGCATTTGCAAATTTTAATTTTTCTTCTCCTCTGAAGAGCAGTAATTCTCTACATCCTACTCTTGCTTTCCATCCTAAATAAATTTAATTCAGACTGACCATTTATGGCCCAATTTTGCTTCTTCTAATGAAAATTGGAAAGCCTTAGTCCTCATGTGGAATTACTGGGATTACCCACAGCAATAGTATCACAAAAGGGCAGGACAGGTCTAGCCTGGCTGTATTTAACCATCACCTCGACACCCCACAGAAAAGGGTCTGCTTCTCAGTCTGGTTTATTTTCTTTAGCTTTAGCACAGTGAATTGGGTATTTTATGTGAAGGAACTGGCAAGAACCAGTTTATCACTAAATGGGTGGATGGGGGGGGGGGAAGCAACTTGAATGTAAAATGTAGTGGGATTTAAATGCAATTCTTTGTATTCAGTATGCAGAAACTTGGATAATGCAGCCTTGCCTCCATTCCACTCCACCCAGTTATTTTCTATATAGTAATGGAAGAAATAATTTATGACAATGAAAATATGTCAACCATTGGCACAGGAAATGCATATCCTCTTATTGGCTTTTCGTCACTCCACAGACCTCAGGAAACTTTAATGGTCAAGTTTTGCTCTCAGGAACACTGGGAAAGCTCGAAATCCCAGATTTCCTTAAACTTTGGATCTGCAAACCATTAGTGGTCCATGACACCACATGGAGTGCGTGGTGCTCACCATAAATCCGTGTCAAACAGTGACCTCTGTGATCACAGGATTGTGGGACAAATGGTGTGGTTGCCAGGATAACTGTTTGGAATAAAAAGTACCCTTTTTAGTATTTCCCCAGCTGAATCTGTGCCATATTTCATGTCAATGTGTAACTGCCTGTGTTGGCGGGAAGGAAAGATGTTACAATCTCTCTTTATTCCGATGCAAAATAAACTGTGAAGTTTTTCTTCACAAGGAAGACGCCTCACAAAAGCGACTCCTGGATGCAAAGAGAGGTTCAAAATTAACCATGTTCAAGTGCAAGCAGCATATGCTACTTAGCAATTATATTTTAAGGGGAAGTTTCAGGTTTTCTGATGACATGAAAAGTTAGGGTTTCTTGACATCAAAAAGGATTAAACTGAGTTGAGGTTACCAGGATGTGAAGGAAGCTTCATTCAGGATGAACTCTAAGTAATAAAATCCAAATCCTGACTCTCCCAACCTGAGGATTCTTATGATTTTCTAAGTTTACAAAGTATATATTAGTGTTTCATATTTAAGAAAGAGCTATCTCAATGTTTATATTTAAAATACTGGCAAATATAAATGGATGCCTGGGTATATTTACAAACAGAAGTAATTGCCAGCTTGTCTTGTGGATTTAAACATCACAGCTTGCAGTTCAGTGAAATATAACCCAACAAGTTCACACATCTGGGGGATATAACAATGGGAACTTATTCTGAGGACATGTGCAAGGGAAAGTAACATGTATCAACTGAAATATGTTTAGACTGGCAGCATTAATTGGCAGTATTAATAGGGATTGAGGCTTAGAACTATGATCACTGATTTCTCTCAGAGATCTTTGTGAATCCAAGCAAAATTTCCAGGCTCATTGGCCTGGAAAGTGACTGAATCTGTACTTCTCTTGCCTCTTCCTCTGTTAGCTCCCCAAACCTTTTCTTTAAGCTCAGCGGACAAAAAGCTACATGAACAGCACCCATAGAAAAAATGAAAATCGTCACCTCCCTTTTTTTAACTTTCCTGAAATGAATGTACATAAAATTATCCCCACTAATGGGATTGTGGGCGATCAAACCTAAAATGCAGCTCCAAGAAGGATCTTGGAGGTGGTTACTACATGCTCTTTTGTTGTGAAAGAACAGTCATTCCCTCCCTAGGAGGAGAAATGGATACTCTGTGGGCCAACCATAGCCTCTCATCTTCAGATAGGAGTTTGGTATCTGTTGTTTTGATCTTTTTCAGCCTTCTGATGTTTGCATTTTTGTAATGAAGTTTCTCACAGATTTTCATGTATACAAAGTGATTGTTTTCATTCCTCTCTTGAGGAAAGACAATTGATGAACTTCTAGTTTGACCAGTGGAGTTGAAGAGGTGGAAACGTCATCCTCCAATCCATGGTCATTGTCCAAAATCTATATAAACCAAGTAGAAAATAAACTTCCCTCTTTTTTGCCCTGACAACCTGACTGTGTGTGTCTTGTTCTTTTTGTATCCTATAACAACAGGGACCTACAATGCTACCACAGGTATCTCTACCTGCCTCGTGTGTATTAATTAAATGGCATGGATACTGTTTGTTCCATTGACATGCTTACCTAAATTTATGGTATTCTGCTGCTCTAAATATTCAGTATGAGAGAATGGAAAACAAACTTTGCAATGACCCAGCAGGAAGAGAAAGGCAGGAGTGAATTCCTCTACTAACAACAGGAGACCTGCTGTTGGTAGTTGCTACATCACACTGATTTTCAAAAGAGAGATTTAAAAACTTCCTTTGGCCTGAGATGAAACTCTTAGAATTTTTAAACTGTTTTTCTCTTGTTTTATTATATGAGGGAACAATCCAATGTTTCTTTTAAAATGGGAAATCGTATCACTCTGCCGTAACAAAAGCCTGTTTTAGATTGGTTTATTGCCCGATTTTTAAGTGCACATTGCCACAGCATTTCAGAGGAGTGTATTTACATTTACCTTTCTAAAACACACACTATATTATGTTGCAGTTAAAAACCCACAAACTCAATCTGATATTTCTTCACTAATTTATTCCCAAGCCAATATGTATTTTAATGTTCCAAACTGTTGCTAATTAACACATGGAAATATTTTAACATGGATTTTGATTAATTCCATTTAACAGTCTAACCAGTGCTAAAGCATATGTGGTGTGTCATTTCTTTCTTTTGAGGAAGGCATTGGCATTAAATCTTTCAATCTTCCTGAGCACCAAATGCTAATTTCAGGAAGATTAAATAACAGACTGCAGCTACAGTTTCCTTTCTTTACTTCCCAGAAGGTGAAATGAACATATTTATGTGGGAGGAATTTCTTTACTGCACAAGCCAAAATACAGAAATTAGATTTTTTTTCCCCAACACTGCTAATACACCAGCAATTGCCTGCCAACTAAATAACTTTAACCTATATCTGCAGTTCATGGAGCATTGCCAAGTTATATGTTCAACTTTCTTTCACTGTGGTTTTTTTTTTATTAAAGTATTCCCATATGATGTTTTCACTTGCAGCTCCTAAATGCTTTTCCATACTTGAATCAGAGACTACAGCTTATAGTGGGGTGGTTCTGGCCATAACTCCAGAAATGCTCATATAAGACCTCCTCTGATTTTCACATTCTGAAGGTATGTTATACATATGATTCATGTTGTGTTGGCTGCAATGGTTTAAAATCTGAGTGTGATTCTGCATGTCAGCAAGCTAAAGGACAGAAAACACCCTGAGGTGTGCATGAGTGAGCACCGCACACCTGTGAGAAGGCAGGAGCCAGAGCAGGAGAGGCTGCCTGGACCAGGGGTCAGAGACATAAGCATCAATCCAGCCTTCCACGGGATGGAGTCTGATCAGCTTAAGGGCAGTTGAGCACTTCTGTTCTTCTGATCTCACCAGAGGTGAGGTTCTCAGACCACGCCTGAGCACTGCAGTTCCTCTTTCCCATTTGGTGGGTCCAGTTTTGCTGTGCTCACATCCCCTGTCCATGGTCAGTGTGGTCCTACTGGGAGCCAAAGCAGAGTGCACTGTTTGTTCACCCCTGCAACTCCTTCATGTCCTCCTCACCTCTGCTGCCCAAAGTAACATTTTCCTCTGATTCTTTCCCTAAGTCTTACTTCACTTGTTGCAATATTCCCTGTAAATCTTCATTCAGCTTCTGATATATGGTGCTGTCCCTCCTCCTTTACCTTTTGCTGGCTGAATTTCTGTCTCAACTGCTCATGTAATATCTGAAGAGTTTCATGTTTGATTTCCTACTCCGTCTGCAGTACCCAATCACATTCTGCACCATTCAGCTGTCCAGATTCCTGGCATTTGCAAGGAGCATTCCAGTTGTTCCTTACTGATCTACACCTATCAGGTACAGCAGTCTAATTTTCTACTTGACTACAGTTTCCATCAGGATTAAAGCTTTCTTCTCCAAGACTGCATTTACACCCCCTGATTTTCTTTATGCTTCTCTTTACACATTTAACAGGTGTGTGCTGTATGCAATGTTTTAAATCATATTCAGTAAATGAGCAGCAGTGGGAGAAAGTAAATTATAGCTTCTAGGGAGAGTCCCTGCTGTCATCCAAGAAGCAGAGGCTGTCCAGAGAAGCCCCAGGTTCAGTCCCAGTGATGATTCACAACAGCTGTCACTGCCCATGCAGAATTGTGTACACACTCTCCTGCCTGCTCTTGAAAAAACATGAGACTCCTGCGTCCTCAGACTATTTAAAACCTTAGTTTCTCTACAAAGAATAAGGGCTGTGGGAAAAAATATCTGAAAGTTGTGACAGGAATGAGCAGTGTAGGTAGGCTTTTTTAAACGAGTTGTGTGTTACTTTAGAGGTTGCATCAGCTAAAATAAAATTTAACATAGGTGATGGTAAAGTTTAAAAATGGCTATTCATTTTAGTAGAGAAGGCCAAATGCTGTTACCTGAATATTTGCCCATCCTGCTCTCAGAAAGAAGCACGCATGCTATTCAACACACATCTTGAAACATTCAAATACATGAAAATGGCGTTTTCCCATTTTTTCTTACACCAGCAGTGTTTATTTCACTGTTCAGAGAGCATTTTTTATTAAAGCAGGTTATGTTCCAGGAGTGTATTAAAAAAATAGTGCAAATTGTCCCACTTGCTATGCTGGTCCTAAAAGAATGCCCTGGTTAGATGATAACTAAGCAGACTACTAATCCTAAGATCCAAGAACATCTTTCCTTATGTATTTGTGGGCTGGATAGATGGATACAAGGTGCTGAAAAATTAGCTCTACCAACTCCTGGTTATTATTCAAAAGGTACATTAACAGTCAACATTGAAATAACACCTAATGCTGGTTTTACACATGTGATATTTTCCTTTAAAAAAGTGATTGTTCCATAGTCATACACCAAATTTATTGTCAAAGTTATGAATACGCCCTACAGTCCCCCTGCAGCCTTTGAATAATGCCTTCACATCTTTGCTCAAGCCAAACAAATTCTTCTGCTGCTCTCCCCAAAGCCTTTGAGGTCATTTCACTTTGTGACATTTCATAAGACACCAAATGAGACAAGCAATTACTCCGGCACTGGGAATTTCAAAAAGGTTTAAAAAAAAATAAATCACTCTTCAAGACACCACAGGTCTGACTCTTCCCAGAGTTAACTCTAACTTCACTCGGACTTTTTTTCTTCCTCACACCAACTCAAAATTAGGAATAATCTACAAAACAAAAACCCACTAACGAGTGAACAACGGGAAAGAAAAAACCTAACCCTTCTTTCCCCAAACCAAATACACACGGTCAGCTCTTTCAGCTTATTCCAGTGACTTTAAGGGCCCTGTTCTGACAGGCAGACTTCCCGCTGGTCACAGCGGTTCAAAATCAGGCCCTAAATACTCTTATTTATGTTTGTTGTAAAATAGACAAGCTGTCCTCTTGCTGTCCCTGCAGAACAGCTTTTCTAGCCATTGTCCAGAATAGTCCAGTAGCCTCCAAAAGGCCACAGCGAGAGGTCCTCAGCCGAGTGCTGTCATATGGTCCTCATTCAGAAGTATCATAAGAACATTACTTCTCACAGTATTTCCAAATTAAAAACATATGGCTGCAGCCTCTAATACTGCAAGAAATACTGCTCTTTGGGTTTGTTTTTTGTCCTTGGACTTTTGAAATATGAACCAAGCAAAGGGATTTCATCTTAATGCATGATTCAGTCCATTCTTCTTCCAAGCTCAAAGTCAGGGGGACAGCTAAAGCTGGCATTTGAAAAAAGTGATTTGACCAGAACTGTGCTAATGTACTACAGTTGGCAAATAGAGTAGAATGTATATCAAAAAGGGGTGAGGCTGGTTAAAGACATCTACTTTCTATTAAATTAATTTTTTTAAAAAAAGATATTATGCTGGCTTTGGTTCCTATAGAGAGTTTTATAAGTCATATATAAGCCTCTTGCATTTACTATTTAGGTTCAATCAATATGGTTATCTACCTGTCAATTTTTCTTGCTCTTTAATGCAGAAGGAGAACAGCCTTTTTTATAGCTAGCTCAGAAAGCACTGAGCAAATCAATACATGCAGCGATAACAGAATGATTTGAAACACGTAACAGAAGCTTATCACTTTGCAGTATACTGAACCCGTCAAAATATTTTCCTAGAAGTAAAGTGAAAATAGAAGTTCTCCATTTTTTATTCCTTAAGTGGGTGGTGACATGGATGTCGTAGGCCTTTTGGATTTGTTCCTAGCTTTGTATTTTCGGGAAAAATTCGTGCATGAGCATTTGCTGCTTTGCAGGAACATGAAGCCAATTCTGTGGTGAGATTTAAAAACTCTGCCTTGAGAATCAAAAATTATCTCAATTGCTCTTGATTCCCTGTCTCTAAACATTTATTGGAAATCCTTGCATTGTTTCTGGGGAACTGGGCATGACGTTTTCCAGGAATGCAGCTTCTGATGTTCCCACAGACCTTAAAACCCTCTGCTTTCCTCAGTGCTCTCAGTAATTTGTGCTCGAGCCCAATCTGAAAAGTACAGGCTTTCTTTCAGCTGCCACCTGCTGCGTTAGTCAATTTGAAATAATTTGTAAGCATCTGATTCCTAGAGGTTTAAATATACATACATGTACCATGATTCTGGATTTTAAAGCAGCAGAGAGAAGATCAGTTGTTATTGTGGTCTCTAACATCTACTTTTTGGAAGAAATGCATGGGATTTAACTATGCAGCTCTCTTCAAGTGGTAAGTAACAATCACCTGCTATCAAAGGATTTAAGTAGGTGGAATTCTGCATAATACAAAAGCACTTTGCAATATTCCTGGCTTGCTACAATTTATCCAATGTTAAATGCAAGCTCAAAATTAACATATACGTGTGTATGCAAGCATGCATGTAAATACATAGTAAACAGATGAGAGTTAATAGGAAAGGAACAGGAAATAATGTTTACAGGTTGAGGCTTTCTATCATTTTCTCTCCCAGTTTTATCTCCGAGGCCATTGCTATCGACTCTGTTTCATGAGATATGGGAGATTTCTGCCCCAGGAACTCCCAAGATGGCCCTATGGCTTCCCAGTTCATGAAGATCTGCTCCACAACTCCTGAACCTCAGGGGCTGCCAGGCCTGGGCACTGCTGGTTACACCAGGTTTTGCTCAAGGCACCAAACCATAAAAGCCCTTAGAAAACCATACTGATACCAAAAAAAACCCCAAAAAACCACCAAAAAAACCCAAAAAAACCCAAACAAAACCCCCAAAACAAACAAACAAAAAGGTAAAAGAAATCAACAGGATCACAAAATCCCAAAGAAAAACCTTCCATGACATTACTAAAAGTTTACAGAGGCTCTGCTATGTCTGTTTCTCTACCAGAAATGGCCACTCCTGGTGCAGTCAGAGCTGAAGTAGCTCTGTGGGTGAGCCAAGGCCTGGAAATCACACAGCAGCACCCACTCAGAGGCAAGCATCAGTCCACAGGTGTACTAAGAGCTGCTAACTCTACCTCCTGACCCAGCCTGGAGAGTCTGTGTGAACTCAGAGTGAATCTCTATGACCTTGGAAATCAGTAACCCACGGTGCCCTGCCGGGCAGAGACGCGCCAGCAGCGAGGCATTAACAATGCTGTCTGCTCCAGAGGAGCTGAAAGATGGATGGGCATCCCTGATGGCAGAATTGGGCCCAGCAGATGAGCAAAGATTCTTAGAGCAACACCTCAAGTGACACAAATTATGTTATAAAATTGATCACTTCCTTACACATGGCAGAACGCTTCCAGGGCACTCAACATCTTATTCCATTAAGCCGTGATAAATGACACTATATTTCCACATCAGTCTGAGCACTTCTTTTAAATCTGCTTGTTCAAATATTTGGTTACTTATTCCCCTCTCTCTCTCTCTGTAAGACAGCAAGAACAGTCTTTTTCTTTTCCAACACTGCATGCCTTAATGGGTGCCATTATTGCTGGACCATCACCTAGGATTTTTATTTCTTTACAGAATTCCTCATCTTAAGAACAAGCAAAACTTTGAGAGAATCACTAAAAACCTTTTGGTGTGCACTCTGTCTGCGTACACTGAAAAAATGGACTCACAGATATACAGGAAAACCACAGAAAAAATTATGGAGAAATGCCCCAAAACAATAACTCTCTTTCTGCTAGCTTGAAGAAGATCACCACCAGCACCAGGAACAGTGTTAAGATGGAAACCTGTGGAATAGGAACAAAATTGTTTCAAGCAGATCACTGTGGCTCGAGGTAGCTTGGGAAGGTTCATAAATTGATAAGCACCACCAAAGGATCATAAGCCTCCACATCAATTGTATAAAGATTACAACAGAGCCACTCACTGCAGTCATTCTGAAAAGGTTATGGGTTTCACAGGTGTGCACTGTCAGTTCTGATTAAGCTTAAACTAAACCAGTTATCTATAATGTTGGATTGGAAGGAGTTTTATAGCTGAACGCAAGCTAAAGCAAATTCAGGATACACATCTGTGGAAAAACACAGAGGGCCAAAGTTCACAGTCCTGACACAGGCAAAAAAATCCAACCCTCCAAACCCAGGAGGAGATTTGCCTGTAAAAGATCCATCAGTCTGGCTATTGTCTTGTGTTCTGTCTCAGAAAGGAAAGTTATTTTGTCACAGCTTTAGGTTTTCTTTCCCTCTTCAACTTACTATTTACTCTCAAAATGCAGACTGCTTTAAGATTATCTACTTTCATTTCTAAACTTCCTAGAGTTTACCATTTACCTGAACATACATGAAATTAATTGCACACCTATGCTTTTCACTACACAGGATATAAACTAAAGTAGCAACAATTCATAATGCAATTTTTCATCTTTGCAACTAGGAATGTTTCCAAAAAAACCCAACCAGTTCACATCAGAGGTTCCCGGAGCTAGGCAAGAAGAATGTGGGTGAAATTCTGCACCCAAAAAACATTGTTAACAACTCAATTGATTTCACAGTGCCAGGATTCCACTCAAAAAGCAAAGAAATTAAAAGTGCATTCTTAACAGTCGACATAAATTGCAAAAGGTCGATTTTATTTCCAAAAATACTTCTCATTAATGCTGCACTTTAAAGTGCTTTATTGACTCATAGCGTTAATAGATGGCAAGAGGGGGAAAAAGTATCTGTTTTTGCAACATCATTATTTCCTTTGCATGCAATTATTTACTTGCCAAACAATGCTAGTGACAAATCACAGCAGAGTCATCTACACCAGCAGATTTTTAACCCAAGGTAAAAATAAACAGAAACATCTGTAAAGTAATCTTGCAGAAAGCTACGTTTATTAACAAATACATTTTCTAATAAAACGCCATCTGCAAGCAACCCTCAGCTTCCACTTGATATAAATAGGCCTTTTACTGTTTTCAGATGCAGTTCCCAGAAAATTATTCCAAGCCCTACTGCAAAACACATCAGTCTTTGTTGCTGCCTGGAATGTTAATAAATAACATCAAGTTTTTAAATAGTCAAACAAATTATTGGCTTGAAACAATCATTCCAATAGAAAAAGCTGACCTTTTGCAATAAAGTGGTTTAAGAATGCATCGCTCCTCATTCCTAGGATAAAAATATTACCAAGCAGGGAAATATTTTTTGGGGAAACTGAAAGCTGTGTAAAACCCATCTTGCGATTCTTCTCATATGTACACACCTACCTTCCAAAGGTTACTGGTTTAGAGAAACTCAGACTAGGAGAAAAAAAAAAATATAAATAGTTCAATCCGTATCCTTATTATACATCTGTGCTTGGAATGGACACGAATATGAACCAACTAAAATGTTCCTCACAGGACTACTGTTCTGACCAGCAATACAAAATTCAACAGCTTAAACTGCTGGTTGCAGAGATTGGGACTGAATCCCAGTATTAAGAGCTCTTCAAAATGCATAAAAGCTTCAATGGGACACATTTTCATAAGCATTATTCACAACTTAAGTCACATTAATTCCAATAAAAAGGAAAAAAAAAAAGGGATTTAGCAAACTCTGCAAATAAACTCCTTGCTGGCAGGACTGTTTAGTACCACTGAAATTTGAACACTGCCATTTTTCCTTAGAGTTTGAAACAGCAGTCTGTCTATCAAACTACCTACTAGCTGAGAATTCAGGAGTGAAAATTGCAGATGAACTGAGATATTAGAGTTCCCTGTCCAGAACTGGTATAGCTGGTTTACATATATTACACCCAACAGAGATCTAGCCTTTTAATATTAATCATAAACAAGAAATGTTAGTATTCCAAACTGTGCTTTAAAAACTACATTAAATATTGCTGCTGGGACTATCACAACAAACTGCACATTCTAGAAAAAGGAATGTTGTACACTGTAATCCCAGTAAACACAACTGCATATTTCCAGAGGAAAATATTCAGTGAATGCAATACTCAAGCAGTACTAGAGAGAAGATATTTTTAAATCACTTACTTCACTAACAGGAGGAATGTTGAGCTTTGGTACTTTGTTCTTCGAGCTAGGTGTGTTCACTTTTCCTTCCAGCAGTGTTCCAAAGGACTGGTTTCCATATCCACTCTCAATTTCTATTGGGGGTTTCAGTTCAGGTGAGTCATTGGGCACCTGGTCCTGACCATCCATGGGCCTGACATAAGCTGTGGGCTTTTGCTGGACCATGCTGTTTTTACAGTGGAGTCCTGGTGGGAAATTCTGAGTGGAAAGACCATTGTTTGCAGTTAACAAAGAAGTGGAAGGAAGTGGAGATCCAGGACCATGGCCTACAAACTCAGGCTCTGTGGGTGACTTCGAGTGGCTGTTTTCTTTGTAGGTGTGTTCTCCAGGTGCTGACTTTGCATGAGCGTGCCTCCTCGAGTGTGAAGATGTTGCCATAGCATTTCCTTCCTCAGTCCCCCCACTTTTATGCTGCTCACCCTGGCAGTTATAGAGATCTTCATACCTGCCCTGTGACTGGTCATGGGAAGAGCTGTGCTTTGTCCGACTCTGCTGACCACTGGACTGGCCTGGCTGGGCCCCACTGGAGTTGTGACCACTGCGTGACCAGTCTGTCCTTGACTTCCTGCTGCTCTGGTGGCTGTGCAGCAAAGTAGAATTGGATGACAATGAAGAAGGAGGAGGCATTGACGTTGATGAGTTGCCACTGATCTGATGAGATGGGATCATCCTGTTCCTCGGTTCTGGGAAAAAGTTCTGCTCATTTTTGTCAATGGGTGTCTGTGGGACAGAATTCTTTGGGATTCCTACAAGGTGGCTCTGGTTGGAGTGGTTGGTTAACAGATCCTTCATCTCATCATAATTTCCCAATGTGTTCTGGACACGGTTTGCAAGGGCATCACCTTTATTTGTCTAAAATATGAAAGGGAAAAAAAACCAAACAAACAGAAGAAGAAAAGCGTGAGTAAATTCCTGATTTACAAGTTACTGCTCAGAATAGTTGTCTTAGAAGATGGCAAATGTTAGCTGTTTAATGGTGTCATGCTGACATTTAATTAAATTTCAATTACATTTTGCATATGTTATGTAAGAAAAACCTATCAATAACTGTGTTCAAAGAATGTCTTGGAACGGGCTTGCATCAGTAACACTTGTCTACTGCTTCCCATTTTCTTAAATGTGCTCTCAGAGAAGTGTTTAAATTGCATCAGTTATGGATGTTAGGCGCAAAATAAGCTGGGTGTATGTCAGAGACGTTGGGCTTGTACATTTCACATCGTGCAAAACATGAGCGTACAATTACTGGCTACTGAGCATTTGAATTGTAATCACACAGTTGATGTAAGTATGTTATTGCTCTATCAGCCCCTTGACCCACAGTCCTGTCATAAATAGAAGCTGGGTAGTCTGCAACAGCACCAAACTCTTCACTCCAGTTTAACTTCAATTACCTTTTCACAGAAAGTACAGTTTGACCTGAAGTATCTCCCATCCGAATCCAGAGAAGAAAAAGCCTTTACCACATGGTATGGCAGGTTCAACTAAAAGATCATTCAGAAGTATTTTCTCATAGAACATAAACAGACATGACTGCCACATTTTTAAGCATCGGGATTCTTCCGCTGTCTGCAGGCTGGTTGTATTTCTTAATCCTGCTTTTTTTTGATTTCCAGTAATTATAAAAAAAATACTGACTCATCTTTGTTTCACTGCTATTATACATTTCCTTTTGAAGCATGAAATTTCTTTTTCCTTTTCCCTTTCACTTGGAAAAAGCGGGACAAATAAGCTGGAAGCTATAATTAATACACAGCTGATTTCCTCCCTCTTCCTGCTCTAACTCCCCCCACAGAGATGCAAAGCAGCAGCCTTCCTACTGACCTTTCTGTTCCATTGAAGTGACCAGCAGAGAAATAAAACATCTTATTCCCTATGCTCATGGCTTTACAAGACTCAAAGGATAAAAACAAAGCTGAACTACAGTTCCTGTTCAAGCAGATGGTTCACTTCTAGAGTCTGGAATTAAATGACAAAGTTATGTCATGATACAGCCAAACTCTACTTCTGTTTCGAGGGTTTTTTTCACTCAATAAAACAAGTAGTGCCACAGTCCAATGGCCAGGCCATAAAGATGGGGAGAATCAGCATTAGGAGCCAGTGCTTGGTTAGAGAGTGTCACGGCTCTTTGGTGAGGGATCCTACTATGCCCCTGATCCCATTTTCCTCAAGTATGAAAGAGAAGTTTGAGTGATGAAAAACATTCATGCATGGATTTCTCCTGAAATATCTACTTCTATTAGCCACTGCTGAACTAGTCAGAGGATGAAAAGACCACTGAACATGCCATAAAAAATGTTAAAAAAAAGAAGATAATAAATGCAAATTTCCTTTTGCTCATTCTCAGGGATTGTAACATACATTAGCACTGCACTGAGGCAGTGATTTAAAAATTAACTGTTCAACGTTGTTCCTGTCTCTATACATTTTGCCAGTGCTCCTAACTGACACAGTTAATAATCCCAGTTGTGGAGAACCACGAATCACTTTAATTCACTAACTAAGTCCCCAGGTTGGTCATTTTAGTGGCAAAAATTATATTCTAGCTAAGCCAAGAATAAGCTCTTTGTATATGAGCAGTCTCCTTCAACTGAGTTGCACAATGAGCTGTTTGGGCAGCAGCCAAAACCAGGCTTTCTCTGTTCAACCCCCAAATTTAAAACAAGGAGATTCCATTGTGCTTAAGGGCCCAGCAGGAATTATGATTCGAAGTCTAAACACTTACATACTTGTTCGGTTTCCTCCCTACCCAAACACTTTAACTCCTTATGGGACAGAACATGGGAAATAACAGTGTCAAAAAAGAGCCTGACCACCAACCTTCACCTCTGTGGCTCAGTTACACTTCCAGGGAGCTTTTAGCTTATTTTCCAGAAAGCACAGGTTAAAAAGATTTTTAAAAAGGTACTGACAAGGTATCATAAGTGCAACACTTCAACATCCCAGCACAATACATGGCTCTTGTCTAGATCCTCATAGAGAAAATGTTTTAACTTGAAAGTAGATATTTTCAATAGTTTTATGCTGGAGGTACCTAATTCTCTCAATGTATTTTCTTTTACGTGTCACATGATGATAAATATAACTTTGCTTGATATTAAGTCTATTTTATGCCTAATGTTCACATTCTGGGGATAAAAGACATTGTATAAATCCTAGGTATTATTATTATTATTCATAGCCTTTTACAGGGAACATTAATAAAAATATATTTACTGAAAACCATGGAGATTAAATTATTTTCAACATCCTTAGTGTATTTTAAGTACACTAAAGCTCATATCCAATGGTTACTGAAGTCAATGGAAGGATAATTACTCTCTTCAGTGGCCTTTGGACAAGACTGAAAAGCAAAAAACCCATTATTAATGGTAATTTGGCTTACACTTAAATAAAATTAGAGCACACGCAACTAAGATCACACTTAGGTATCACATCACAATCTAAATGAGCTCAGGAATGTGGTGCACTGCTCTATCTGCAGTTAAGACATAAGGCATAACATTAATATTTTCACTTTATCTCCACAACAAATCCAGGGCTCTCACAAGGAGCACAGGACTCCTGACAAGCCCAGATACCAGCAAGAGAAACACAAAATCCAGTCATAATTTCTGCTTGCTCTTTGTTACTTCCAGACTGGGGACAATTTCTACCTTCATATGCTGGATAATTGGCTGATTTCTTAAAGAAAATCTCTGTACATCTTGCTTTTTGAACAACATGCTGCATCACAATTTTGTTGCTCTCAAGGAAATGCTGCATTTTGAGTATTCCAAGGCATAAATTATATGTCTGGTTTATGACTCATGGCTAGTGGCATTCCCCCTCATTTTAGGCTTCTGTTAATTTAGGAAATGCACATCTTCCTTCATTTGCTTCTATTTATTTCAAAAGAAAGAAATTTCTTTTGAAATTTTCTTTCTACCTGTAATAGAATCCTACTGGAAGACTAATTTGCCAGGTAGCTATTGCATTGTAGTTTTAAAAAGAAAAGAACTAATGCACTCAAACCCATAAGCCCCCCATTTACAACTGTTTTGTGAAAATTTGTGTGAAACTTGAGGTTTCACAATTCATTCACTTCCTCATTCCTCATGGTTAAACTAACCTCCATGGATTGGAAGCTGAGATCTTTTTTATGCTAAGCTTGAAAAGCATGGAGGGGCTTTACCTGGAAAAGATAAATGATTTAATGGAAATGCTGCCCATTGGGTTCTCTTTCTCAAGTTGAACTCTTCTGAGGCAATTCCTTTGAAAAGTAACAAAAACACTCCCACTGTCTCCTTTTAAAATGCTCATCTCTGAGTGATTCAAAACATTAAAAAGGTATCAACAATTCAGTAGTAAAATTACAGGAAAACTCCGACATTGCTTTTTCAAATGTTTGTTGCTGTTCCACTGCAGGTCCTTCTCTGATCCCTTCTGCCAAATCAAGCATGAGCAGGTTGCACCAGGGCTTGAAGGCAGGACCTACAACCCACTTGCATTGAAGAGCAACACAACCCTTCCTGCCTGACCTTCCCAAAATAATGCTGGGTGTCATCACATTGCCAAAGGTGTTGTTTTCCCCCATGAGACAGTGGAGCTTCAAAAGGAGACATTTATCTTTTAACAAGCATGGAAAAATGTATTTTATACACCCACAGAAATAAATATCTCTTCTCATGTAAGTGCACACATAGGTAAACTACAAAGAATCAGTGGAGAAACACGCATTTGTACAAACCAAATGAACACCAATGGGTTTTTTTTGACAGAGGGAGAGAAAGAGGCTGTAACAGTCAGAGCAGAGAGATGACAGATGAAGGCAGATACTCCACACATCTCATGACACACAATGGCAGAAGGCTCCCAGAGAAAATCTGAGCTCCCTTCTCTGTATCCTCAATTTCTCAGTGCAGTCTTAAAACAGCTGCCAGTTGTTCAGACTTTAAAATTTCAGAAACAGCAGTGGTGGTATTTCCTACCCCTGACAGTGCCTCCTCTGGATACTGCTGAAGCAAAAGAGGAAGGAATGATAAACCAGGAACGACACTAGGTCTGGGAACAATAGAAAGAAAAAGAGATGTTTCCTATGTCCTGAGACCTGCTTTTCCCAATCTTCTCTTCATCACTGTAGTGTCCATGTTATCTCCCAGATCTCTCAGATTTCTCAGAAATGCACCAGCTGTACCCTGAGCTGATGCCCATCAGCAGAGCCAGCCCAGTGAGGATGGGCCATCACAGGCCACAAAAATACTTTTCTGGGCACTGTTTTATCTCCCTCTGCTCCCACTGAGTGAGACCAGAAGAGACAAGTGCAGCTTCTTGTGTGCCTTGAGTCTCATGAACACACAAATATCCGGTCATCTCAAAATAGAGAAGGAATTCAAACTGCACGTGCAGGAAATTTGTTCTCACGTCAGGGTCTCTTCATTTTGTTTTAGAATAAATGCAAACAACCCCCTGAATTTAATTTTGCACTTACTTAAGAATAAAAATCACTACATATCCACTAAGAGCTAGATTCAGCTTTTATTAGTGCCTAGGAAACCCTGCTGTGGCTGGGTCTTAGAACTGCAGAACTTAAAAAGGAAACAGTGGTCTATCACTTTATCCCTTTTTCCTCCTCCTGTAAAGTGAAGCAACACCTAGCTTTCCTATTTCATTTTTCTTCTACTTGTTTTTTCAAGTTTAGGACTTATTTAACTACTAACTATTTAACTCCTTTTGCATGCAATTTCTTCTCAATTCTCATCTTTCACAATTTATAATTATAATGCTTTTTTAGGGTAGTATTGCATTATATTTTGCTTAATCACATGAAGTTTATAAACTTCTCTGCCAAGTAGGTGAAAAGCAACTAAAAAATAAACTTACCCAGAAAGTCCATCAGGATAATTTTTGAAGAGAAATTTTGAAGAGAAAATAAATTTTGAAGAGAAACCACATGCTCTGCGTACACTTGGTGCAAATACATACACGCTAAATAGATCTAAAATCAGATATTGTCTTTCTTATTGCACATAGATACAATTGATATTGGTGGTGCATGATTTTAGTTCTTGCTACAAGAGTTTGCAGTGTTTTACAGTTTTGCATCCTGGTCTACCTCCTGAAATCCAGATGACCACTTACATTAATCTAATGGAATTATCCATACAATATTTACAATAATATTGAGTAACTACATGGACTAGTAATGTTCCATAGGATTAATTCAGCAAATCTGTCACGGGTAAGGGATCTCTCAGCCTTGGGTAATGAAGGACTCTTTACCCCTGAGAGGCATCTCTGCTCAAGCAGAGGGTCACCTGGGGTGCAGCACAGAGATCAAACTGGGCTCCTGCTGGTGGCAATATTTACAGGGTAAAGTAGCTGGCTGCCAATCAATAGAAGAGACAAGACAGATGTCTTCAGTTCAGCTCTGATATCTTGCTCGTACTTTTTTGAAATGTTTTTCAAGATACCTTCACTCCCCTGAACATGAGCCCGGGGTTTCCAGCTGGCAGGTTCATGCCAAGGAAGAAAGGCCTGCTGCTCCTCAGCCAGCCTGAACCAAAGCACAGCCAGGAGTCGAGCGCATCCATCACTCTTCCGTGGTCTATAATTATTAGACCCCATTTGATAATAAATGGCAGCCTTTTCTCCTCCTTTTTGGGTGATTTTCAAAGAGCCCTCATCCTCCCTTACAGCTGCTAACAATGTAAAATGGAAAGATGAAGTGGTGGCCTTTCAATGGATGGCACTGATTGGGAGGAGAAAGAGATATGGAAATTTACATTCTGATGAATTCTTTAGGGAATGTCTCACTGAAAATCAAAGCAGCAGAAATCATAAAGGGGGACATCCCTTGGTGATGAAAATCTCAGGCAGCAAAGCTCCTCAGAGAGAATAAGACTTGTAACAAAAGTCCCTTTCATACCCTTGTTATTCTCCCCAAAGGTTCAGTCTCCCAAAAGACATTCTTTGGATGGTTATGATTGCACAAGAAAGATTATGGACTCATTAAAAGAGTAATAAAGTACTGGAAAGATCTGCCTGGGGAGGTGGTGGAGTCACCATCCCTGGATATGCTTAAAGAAAGGCTGGATGTGGCACTGGGTGCCAGGGTTTAGTTGAGGTGTTGGGGCTTAGTTGGACTCAATGATCTTGAAGGTCTCTTCCAACCTGGTCATTCTGTGATAATAGATTATAGAGAGGATATTGGTTTTAAGAACTCAGACATATTTTCTTCCTGAAAATGAAAGCATTAGCTTTGTAGGCAAAAACCCACCTGTAGAAATACCAGCTGCACATACTTCTACTGCAGGACTTTGCTGTATGGTAAGAGGAAAAAATCCTGAACTGGACTGAAACCATAACTCTTGATTCTGCCAATGCAACCTGGGCAGCACATTCAGCTTGCTCTGCTGCCATGTGCTGATTTGGATCCTCAGTGTATTCAAGAGTGTAAGTACCACGGCAGATGCAACACTTCCATTTCTTAGAGGTGATAAAGAGCTCTATTTGTATTTGTGTAAGACATTCTGAAAATGCAAAACATAACAACGTAATTTACCTTGTAGGGTTCCCCAAAGAGGTTAAAACCTGAAGCAAAGAGATCTTCATCTTGCTGGACTTCCTGGTTTCTTCTCTCCCATTCCTTTCGCTTAAGTGCACTCCGGTCTTGCTCATAGTGACTGGAGAAAGACAAAAATGACAACGTGTTACTTTCCCCATAATTTGTTACACGTTTATTGCTATCAGTAATAGCACCAAAACATCAGAAACTCCTGAGGACAACTCTGAAAGAAACACTCACTGAATAATTTTTCCAAATTTAAATCTGGAATCATACAACTATGCAAAGTTGGGCAGTAGGGCAGCAGGAGCAATTCTGAAATGGAAAGTGTTTCAATGAAACAGTAAAATTATTGTTTACAAATTTACAGAGCATTATGCAGAAGTATAAAACACATTTTGACTCTTTGTACTAATGTAAATACACGTGGACCTGCACACAGGTGTGCCCACAAAACATGGGTCTGTGCAGGGAAAGCAAATGTGAAGGCAAGGAAGCACAGCAACATCCACAAATCCGTTACACCAAACATCCATCCCAAGGCTCCAGTTCAGCCTCCTGTGATTTAGACCACCTAATTCTGTCCCACTTCTTGTTAAAATTTATGTATGGCTTCATTGTACATGTCAAGGAGGGGTTAAGAAGTGTTTTGTAGTAGCAGGCTGCTGGAAGAGATTTTAGGATAGCTGATGCCAGTATCAGATAATTCTCCACACAAACACAGGAAAGGATCTAGCACCTCGCTGTAGCAATGGTGAGTGGCACTTATCTGTGTGTCAGCTTGCTTTGTGCACCTGTCACCTCGATGACAGGCTGAGAGACCACACTCACTTCTCCCCTGAATAACACTGAAGTACTTTGGTCTCTTGGCTCTGCAAACTACCTCCTGCTCCTCTGAGGGAAGAGATATAATTAAAACCCTGAAGGAGAGAAGGGGGGAAATAGCAAAGGAAAGAGGAAAGGAGAAGATGCATACTTCAACGTGCACTGACAACCTCTCATGTGACAGGCATTAAGGGACACTTCTGTGCTTTCAACCCGCATTTGATTTGTTAGGAGGCTTTTGGCTCTGCTTTGTGTCAGTTAATTAGCTCCCGAATTCCAGATGACAATTTGAATAGCAGATTCGGTGCATGCCCTGATGTTATCTGCAGCAGGCACAGTCTCCCTGTACATGCACACATGCACACGCAGCCTGCATGTACAGATGCTGACATACAAACACACACATTCCAGCTGTAACAAAGAACACTTCAATTCTCCTGTCTCTGCCCAGGATGAATTAAATCTCCATAGAGCTCCACTGCACTTGGAAGATAACCAAATATCTACAACTTTTTCCTTTTTAGCTCAGCATGATGTTGTATTGAAAGCTTCACACCGAGAGATATAATGAGGAATGAACTGCACAGTGATGAGGCTTTAACAGTGTATAAAGTCACTGATTTCTGAGTGAAACCACAATTACTAATTTGAAGCACCAGCTAATTAAAACCACAGCTATGTATTTAGCCTCTTGTTATACCTACTGCAGTTTATAATTATGAGGACCTCTTTATCTACTCAATTAAAGTTCTTATGATTCAGGCAGGTTGTGTTTGAACCTGCAAGCCCTGTGGAGAGCACAGGAAAGCATATGTCTGTTGCCTGATGACTCCACGTAGCTTTACACTTATACACTTGTTTTTGTACAGGAAAGGGAAAGAAAAAAAAAAAAGAAAGACATGCCACAATGAGATTTCTAAATAAAAAAATATGAATTAATAATTGATTTAAGCAATTCAAGACCACTCAGACTTGGATTGAATAAGGCTTGATTATGGCTTGTAAACTGAATGCAAAGCCACCTACATAGGCTGAGCTGAATGATTTCCTTCCACATTTGCCTTCTACAAATTAGAAGGCTGAAAATATGCCATGTTTTGTTGTATTTAATTTAATCGTTTATAACACCTCCTGACGTACTGACATCACTAACACCAAGAGCAAGCTCCAGAGCACTGTTCTAATCAATGGTGCATTTTTGCAGAGGGGATAGCACTGTTTGCTGGTTTCCTGAGGGAGACAGAAGGGAAATTGTTGGAAGGACAGTCACTTCACTATTCTACACATGACCACATTGCTAATGCAACACTATAAATCACAAACAACCTGTTCATACTAAAAGGTGAAGGGGGGAATATCCCTTCCTTTCATATCCTAAATCAAGATTAAAATCCACAAAAATGGGAGTGAATGCAAGCTGTTTCCCAAACTGGCACCCAAAGATGAGGCCAAGGCTGATTCCATCTCTCCCCACAGCTTTGCTGGAGCTGGGGTGGGGTTAACCCAGAAATAATCCAGCCCAGGAGCAGCAGGAACACACTGTGTTTATCCCTCTCATGGGGGATCTTTCCAGAGGTTTCTCTGGCAGTTTGACCCACAGACTGTGAGACTCTTCAGCAAGATCAGGTCATGGCGAAGTTACAGTCTCCCTGATCTAGTCTATAGTAAGATTTTCTATCCTGCATAAGCAATGTTTGCTATGGAAGCACTCCCATCCCAGGACTGCCAGCACCCACTTCAGAAAGAATTATTCATGAAAGTTGGAGCTGCATTTTACAGCTTCCCAATGGCTTCCTCAGCCTGGGGTTTTGGGGTGAAATACTGGGCACATTCAAATCAAACAGTCTGGCCACTGAACACAGAGATCAGAGAGTGCAGCGCACAACACATCTCACCCTTCATGTGAAGTTACAGCATTTTGTTATCTAAAAGCCAGCTCAGGTCACAAACATGCAAAGTATTTAGGAAACCAAGTGAGGCATTATGCCATATCCTATCTGAGAAAAAGCAGCAAAGACCCTAAGACTGCTAAGATATGCTTTATGACACGCTACTAAACCACAAATTCAGAAACTATGAAAGCAGCACTGGCATAATTCAAAGTGGCATAATCACTTTAAAAGACATTAACTTAAGCTAACACAGTGTTTAGAATGTTAGCAGTAAAAGTTTGAAAAGACAGCATTTTCCAACACAACACAGTGAAGTATTTCGCTTTTATTGTGTTTATGGAAGATTTAAATTTCAGGCACCCAAGAGGTAAGTACAATGACACACCTCCAGCCCTAGATCCCAACAATGTTTACCAAGTACAAAACTCTGAGAATCCATGTTACAACAAAAGCAAAAGCCTAAGTAAACTGTTACCACTGCTTCGATCCTAATCTCACTCTCATATATTTTCTTGTGAGAACAAAAAAACCCAAAAAACAAAAAACAACCAAATAAAACAAAACAAAACACCCTCAAAAAATCAAAAACAAAACCACACAAACAAAATAAAAGCTGCACTTTGAACTTTCTATTGGCAGAGCCACAGGGCAGCCTTAAGTGTACAAAGCATCTGTGCAAAAGGAAGTGGTTGTTCATCCTGTCAGGTCCATTACTTGGTTTATTTCTCTGCAAATGCACTTTTGCTCTGAGAACGCTTGACACGGCACTGATTGTGGCCACAGGAAGTCAAATATTGTAAGATCATACACAGATTAGGGTAACAACTTATTTGGGTTCTGTGGAATTCAAAGGGGGATGCTGATTAGATCTCAAGGCTGCAGTGCACTGAGAACCTAATGGGATGCTCTCCAGAAATTCTTAACACGGCCACAATGCAATCTCTGGGACTTATGTTTAATTTTTAGCTTAACTAATGTTCTGTGAAATACAGAGATGTGATTAGTGGTGAAGGTGTCAGTGAAAACTATAGTCAGATACTGTGGGGAACATCAGAGTTCAGCCTGTCTCACTAGTGTGAGAAATACTTCATGACTCCTCTAAAGCCAGGAGAGCAGGATATCACAATACAGACTTTCATAAACATTTTACAAAAAGAGATACAGAAGAAAACAGCTGTAGGCCACAATATTCACTATATCCAAGAGGGCAGTTCCCTAGACACAACTACTACATGACAGTGCAGTTTAAATATGAGAGCTCTATTGTTTTGTTACCACTTATTAGATTAATAATTGAATTTGAATGGGGAAGCCTGTACATAAATCTGAGAATACCAGGCATAGTGAGCAATAAGACAAAAGCACATGAGACCACCAACCTACAAATAACCAGTGTGCTGGATATGGCAGACAGAACAACAACTACAACTGTAATGTTGTTTTGTTATGTTAACACTGGGGCAAGGCTGCAAATGCATTTTGAAGAACAGCCCATGGAAATATTTAATGCTTTGCCAGCAGAGCAGCACACATCCATTTGCCATTCTCCTCAGCTATGGGCACCCTAAGGAACAGAGGTGAGCAGTCTTAAGCTGTGCCAAGGGAAATATAGGCTGGATATCAGGAAAAAGTTTTTTACAGAAAGGGTAATAAAGTACTGGAATGGTCTGCCTGGGGAGGTGGTGGATTCACCATCTCTGGATGTGTTTAAGAAAAGACTGGATGTGGCACTCAGTGCCATGGTTTAGTTGAGGTTAGGGCTGGGTTGGACTTGATGATTCTGGAGGTCTCTTCCAACCTAATGATTCTGATGCCCTGTGACACCTGCTGCCAGGTGCCCAGCCTGTGTGAGCCTGCAGGGTGTCACCAAGGACAGCACAGCTGCACCTTCACCCCCACTATAGCCCTCACTGGGGACAATCCAGCCCAGTCCCTGGAGAGCACAGAAGAGGAGGACGTGGCTGAGGCAGAAGGAGGTTATATCAAGGCAGAAAGATAACAGACACGCACACACGGTTTTGGACTGGAAGCTAAAAATGTGGATCTGGCAATAAGAGATGGATGAAAGTCAGGTGAGCGCTGGCTACAAAAAGGAGAACTAGAAGGAGAATAAAATTTGGGGCACTGCAAAGTACAGTGCAGCCATCTGTGGTGAAAGTGAGAGGATGGGGTGCAAAAGATCTGCAGGAAAAAGAAAAAACCTTTTAGGATAGACTGCAACAAAGTAAGAGGTTATAGGGAAGAGTTAAAGGAAAGCTGATGAAATGAGACCAGCAGCCAAAGGCTGAGCCCTAGCGTTTGGGGTTTATTTTCAAAGTCGTGCTAACTAAAGCCACAGAAGTCTCCCAAAGCACAGAAGACTAGGAAAGAGCCTGAAAGACTGGAGAAGGAGCAGAAGAAAGAAGTCAGACCAGACAAGTTTGAAGGAGTATCTCTGTGATATTGAGAAAAAAGTAGAAGAGAGAAAAATGATCAAACACCTCATGTTGCAGACAAACCATGAATGAGAACAGAACACGGCTCTGTTCATTCAGTCAAAACAACAAGAGCCCAATAGGGAAAGAATCAATAAAAAAAGCAGGAGCAGAGAGGCTTTACAGCAGTGACAGATTACATCCACGAGAATAAATGAGTGACATTCAAAAAAGCCAGCATTTATCCACAATTTAAGGAAGAAGTAGTTGCTGTTCTCAATAACATGTCTCAATTCACAGAAATGCACACTACATCAAATCAAACATTTCCCTGTACTAGTTCCAACCCCCCTCCTTGAAATATCAGCTATGCCTAAATGATGAAAGACGTTCTCAAACTGAAATGTTTGTAATTTGTGGAAGCAAGAAATAAACACAAGCTTCTAAACTAAGACACAGTGGATATAAAATTATATGAATTTCAGAACTGGAAGTCCTTTCCCAAGGTTGTTGCTTCATAGTTTTTACTCAGCCCACAAGTACTCAGGAAGTGGGAGAAGTAAACTCGGAAACTGGGCTTCCTCAAAAGCAAACTCACACTCCTGCACGAGGTATTAAACATCCCAAATCAAAACCCACTCATGAGTATGTTTAATTTACAGGAGAAATCCAGCTCAGGTCACTGAGGGTATCCCCCCATGCTTCAAACACATTCCTGCTTTTCCACGCCTGTGCAATTCTTCTTCAACGTGATTTTAAAGTGTAAGGCAAAAAGCATTTCACCTGGCAATCAGACTGGGTGAAAAAGACTACTTTTAATGAATACATTACAGTGGGAATTCACTTCTACATAATCCCAGTTTTATCTCACCATAACTCCACTGATTTCATGTAAAAGCAGAGAACCACAGCTCTGTACAAAGGAAGAAAAACTGCCTTCCTCTCTCTTTGCAGATTCTCCCAGTATAAACACCAGTATTTTAATGCATTCATTCCAAATGAAAAAAGAAAGAAAAAGAGAAAAAGCAGCCTCGGGTCTTAAATTTCATCACAGGTCATAAAATATATTAAGTAAATGAGAGGAATTTCAAAATCTGATATTTAGGCAGAAATATGGCCAACTTAACATATCTTCCCTGCTGATCTGAAGTCTTTGTTTCACTAATGATAAACAATATAAGCACCACCACACTTTAAATAGCAAAATTCTTCTTCCTCTGTTTATCAGCACTGAGCTTACATCTTTGTCCTGGTAACTTTCCTACTTGACAGAGACAAATCAAGCCATAGCAAGAAGAGCTTTACGAGTTCTTAGTATCTTTCATATTTAATGTTTACTTTAATGTTGTCTTCCTTTTCATAGCACGAGTAGTTACTGAGAGTATCTAGCACAGAACATATCTATCACTGCACTTCAAGATAAATGATTTATTTTAAAACATAGAATATTCTGTCTTTGATGTTCGACAGTTCTTGCAGAGAAGCACTTGAGATGGTCACTGGTTATCTATCCACACGAGCTAAATCTCTTCACAATTTTGCATTAAAAACAATGCCATTCCTGTAGCAGATTTAATAGAGAATACAGAAGATTAAAGAAAAGAAAATAATGCCCAAGAGACCCCTGGGTGAATTATGGAAATGTAAGCTAAGGGTTTGGTTAGTATCTGTCATGTTCCTTATTCTTTTTAGCTATTCCCACACAGACCAAGCACCTAGAAAATGTTATTTTTACCTCAGTTTTGTCCTGGTTTTAGTCCTATGCAGCCCCAAACCTTTCCTGAACATGAAAATTTGGAAGGAACGATTCTGGGGGAATGGATGGCAGAGATAAGCTTCCTGAATAGTAAGCATATAAAGAATAGATGAGGTTTCAAAAGGGAGCATTTATTGTTTCCTGTATCATAGCACATTGTCTTTCAATATGATTAGTTATCAGTCTGAGTTATCAAAAAGGGGGATGAAATAAAGCGCTTACGCAGTTATGCTTCATTGATGTCAGCTAGGGGAGCATGAAAATCTCCATGAAGTTGGGTAATTGATGTGTAAATCAGAGCTCAATCACTCTGTAATAGAAATGGTCCCACTGAAAGTATGGCTGTTGAACAGCATTGCAGAAGGGTGGGGAAAGAAAAGAGAAACAGAGTCAAGACTTATTTATTAAAAAATATAATAACTGGCAATTTACACAATTTTCTCTTCAAGGGAGAAGTGCTGTCAGAGGCATTTAAAGGCAAGCTGCAGATCACTATATTTGGGTGCCCTGATTTGGCAATAATTAACTCTTTCTGTTTTATTAAAATGCTTGGGGACACTGTTATGGATATTTAAAAAGCAAATTAAATGAACATGTTCATCCTTTGAAAGGCAACACGTGTAAATGACATCAGCAATTGTAATTTGCTTAACAATGTGTGTTCAAGGTATGTTTTGGAGTCCTATTACAGCCTTCTTGTCAGTTCAAATTTGCAGTATGAGAAACAAAAGCAAAACTGAAAGAAAAAGGGGGGGGGAAAGGAGCCTAAAGAGAAAAATGGTTATAACCACATCTTCGGAAGGACATAAAAGACAAACAGTCATTAGAACATCAGTCACATAAAACAGCTTTCCAACATGTGGTATTTCTAAGAGTAAACATCTGATTCATAAAGGAAAGATCTAGCTAAGATAACATTATGGGGTTATTTTTGAAGTAATTTTTCTTCTTTAAATAAATGAATTCACAATAAGGTGTTGATACCAATCTCCCAGAAACAACTGGAGTCCAGTATTCTAGTTATAACTCACAATAAACCACTGATAGACTCTAACAAACCTACATAAATGTGAAATTAAAGAGCATTTTTGGAATCAAATGAATCCCATTCAGGACACTAGAGCTGGATTAGGAAGCTTTATTGGATGGATAATGTGCTGTGACTCTAACGGGACTGATCACTGCAAGGGGCTTGAATAGGAAAGGAGGTTCAACCTTAACTCTCAATTTCATTGCCTGAGTTTAACAGAGTATAACATATTTCTAAATGGCTTTTTGGTTTGGGGTTTTGTTGTTGTTGTTGGCTTTTGGTTTGTTTATTTGTTCATTTTTGTTGGGGTTTTTTAGCTCAGTTGGGGTTTTTTGTTTGCTTGTTTTTATTAGGTTGTTTTTTTTAATTTTGATCTGTCCGGGGATCTGATGTTTCTACAAAATTCACTGAAGGCAACAAAGCCGTGAAGCCTTTGCAAAAACATGTACTGTGTTTCAGAGACACCTTTTAACAGCCTCCTGGCTGCCATCACATTTGACCTGCCCATCAGCACCAGCACTCTGTGTATTAATGCACTAAGGGCAAATATACATTGTGTTTAGTTGCATGCTGTGCATTATTCTTCATACACATTAATAGCAAATGTGGCACAGTACTGCTACAAAGAGTGTATTTTACATGTATTACTCCCAAGACATAACACTAATTTGAATCAATAAAAACCTTCTGACAGTGCTTGTTACAGTCCGGTTTTACTTCACCTGAACACCATTTATTTTTGTACGTGTACCGTTTTCAAAGATTAAAATGCATTTTAAAGTATAGAAACTCAAAATCTTTAACTTATCATCTAATGTGTACAGATTGAATTCTTACACCTGAGCCAAAAACCATTTTGGAACTCAAGTTTTGTCTTTATCTTTTCTCATATATATATATATATATATATATAAATACTGCCACTCAAAACTTCCTGGGGACCTGTAGGATGCTCCCTTAAAAATGGACTCCACATGTTTGTATTTGCTTGAAACTTTGGCATTGATCTGCAAGAAATGGCAGAATTGAATAGACAGAAATAAATTTTGTCTTTTAAAAGAGTCAGAAACAATCACTGATTAACAGAACCTTTGGGTACAGGTGAATCAGCAGAATCAACTGCTTGGGCATTTTATTGCAGAAATGCTTCTGTGTGCTCCTACAGCTCTAATGAATGCATTCATTTACTAACAGGTACCTCTGCTCCCTCGGGCATTTTCACATGCTGGGCAGCTCTGTAACCACATGTTAAGTTCAAGAACATGTTAAGGATTCAGCAGGATGATTATTTCATTCATCACTCCTAGACTGAGGGAAAAGTTCTCACAGGTCTCAGTGAGCAGTGCACACACACAGGCTGATTCAGACCCCCAGTGCACAAAAAACAGTACTGTAAGCCTAATATAATTTAATTGCTTGTTATTTAGGACATTGTCTGGCTAAAGAAATTGTCATTTACATAAATTATTCTTCTCTCAGTTGAAACTATGTAATTGCCTCCATGTGTTTTGGTAGAACCAGAGGAGAGGACAGAGATGATCAAATAAATGCAAGGTGTTCTCAATTTAAATTCAAGTCCAACTGTATCCCCTTTTCAATGCTGTTGTGAAATATATTGCTCAACTTGGGCATTACCAAGTTGCAGGAGATTCAATGATCTTGTAGCTTCATAAAACCTAGTGCTCATCAGGATGGAAAGAAACTAGAACATTTCAAACTGAATTTTCAGCCTTCTTCCACCAGACCTTAAAAAGCCTCACAGAAACAAGGTGCCTGTTACACACAGCTTAGAAGAGAATATTAATAGTTTGTGCTTATTTTTCCTAACTATATTCAGAGTCAGCAGGTCAATGGATTATCATCATCCTTGGCTTCTAGTGAGGAGGATAATCTATAACAAATACTGTTCATGCCTTCAGCAAACATTTAATGTTTACTCCTCATTTATAAACACAGCAGAAAGTATGACAAAATAATTTAACCAAACCAACACAAAGTTCATCAGCATTGCTGAGGTTTACATCCTCTCTAAGGGCATAGTTCAACTTCAACTGATGCTACTGGCAATTTTCCCAGTTAATTCAAAGAGGGCAGGATGGGACCAAGCCATTTAATAAGGACAAAAAAGCCAGGTCTCAAAACACAGCCAGCTCTAAGCCTCAGCAACTTCTTGGTATAAACTAGATTTTCTGTTATATGCCTTATGCTAAACAGAGACTTTTTAACCAGTGTCAAGAGTTTAAAACTCCTAAGTACAAAGCAGCACACACCAGAGCCACAGAACTTCTATGGTCATTACTTAAAACTGATATTGACTGCAGAGATTTCCTGGTTGACAAAGGTAAATAAACAGAACATACAAATGTCTTAAAAAAAAAAACCCAAACAGAAATCAAGTGAGATACCAAATAAGTTTCCTAATCTACCCCACAGGCCATTATCACCTTGAGCTAAAGACCACTTATATATACATATTTATTTTGTTTTAGTGGTGTCATAGATTGTACACGTGAAACCTCAACCAGTTCACTGGGGAATAATCAAATTTGCCTCTACACCACAATAAGCACTGACACAGACACGCACACACACACACAGGGCAGCAGATCACAGATCCTGTCACAGAGAAAAAGTAAACCAAATGTAACATGCTCCCTGAAAAAAAGCAACACCCTTAAATTTAACTCGACAAGGGAATGCTGTGCAATTAGGGATATGGCATGTAGGTGTTACAGAGGTTTGAAATATGCTCTGGGAGCTGAAAGCTAAAAATGAGCACTTAATATTGTAAAATACTTCTTCAGACGGAGTAAAATCATAACAAAAATGTTATTTAGACTGGCTAAAACTACAAACTCATGTCTGAAATTACTTGAATTTTTAAGGTGGGCGTGATGCGAATGATTATCCCAGTGCTGCAGTTCCCCAGAGCCAAACAGAAACTATATCTGTCTCTGCAATTATGTTATGAATATGTTTGAAACCTCACATCTACAACAGACTCCATGAATGACTGAAACATCACAATGAAGAAAACAAGGCCGCTTAAGGCCAGACTCCCAGGAGGAGGTGAGACCACAGCTCTGGTTAACCCCTGCTGCCTCTGCCAACAGGCACCAGGCCCAGTAAACCCCTGGGAACAGGGCAAGGAGGCTCCAAAACACTGTCACTGCCCTGAGAAAACCTGGGTACATGAGTTAAGTACAAAAGGAGCAGGTGAATTTATATTTAGCACTTCTAGAAGATCCTTCTCCAAAAAAATGCCCTCAAACAGAGTAGGCAGAGGCAAGGAGTGGCACAACTCATCTGGAAATCTGTCTTAGCTCAAAGGAGGTTTAGTGCTCACATCAGGGCTGAAAATATCACTGGTTAAAGAAGATTCTATTACTTGAACACGTGAGAAGAGAACTCAGGTATTTTTGAGCTCTGACACTTATTACAGGCAGAGAGGAAGCTCCTGTGCTCTTTAGTCTCTGGAGAACCTCAGGTGCACATTCCACTGCAGTAATGACACCCTGCACTTTCAAGACCAGACACATGGGTTACTGCATCCTGAATAACAGTTATTTGCACTCCAGAATCCTATTTCTGACCCTTCTGCTGTCAATCAGCAAATGAGTATCATTTATTTTCACAACATGAACACAGTGTGATACTTAACAAAAGTGCATCCTTTTTTAATTCCCTACCATCAGCCATTTGTCTAATAGAAATATTATACTATGTAACATGCACAGATTAAAATGCAATGTAAGTTGAATCATATTCATTGGAGGCTGGCCAACTCCAGCACATTTTAGTATTTAATAATAAAATAGTCTAGTGTAAAAATATGTAAACTAGCTTCCATCCTGCTTTAATATTCACTTAACATGAGAAGAAAGGGAATGCAATTTCGTTTAAATATTAAACATTACATTTCTTCTTTTGATTATTAAAGTATTATTAAAGTTAAATGAAAATGTGTTTGCAACCTCCTTCCTCTGAAGTCTTACAGGTCACTGTTATCACTAATATTTTGTCCCTCTAGCTGGCTTCTTTGGGGATCTTAAAGCATTTCAGGAACCAGATCAAGCCATGCCCAATTACACCTCTGGGATGGAGCAACTACTATCAAGCAAAACAACTGAGGGAATGAAAGTTTAAGCGAGGTGATGACAGTCATTCAAGAAGAGATGGCTAAGGAAAGAAAACTGAGGAGTCCCAGCTCCCAGACATTAAACTTTACCCTAAGACCAGCTGTAACCTGCAACCCTTCATCCACCCCTAAGCTCTGGGATGACAAGCACCAAGCTGAAATTTAAGACTATCTAACACCACCACACAGCAAGGAGGAATTATCATTATGTGCCTCTCCAGAACAGTGGGTCATACACGGTTAGACGAGTTTCCTCCTGCTGAATGTCACTGGGAGAGGTCAGAAAGGATGTTCTTATTACATTTGCTGGAAGGATGGAGTATATCAAATGATTTAATTTTGTGTAGTGCCCCACTTACTTTGACAAACTGATACTGCACAGGGCATAATGTCATTAGGTGATTAAAGTACAAGAGCACTCAGCTTCCCACCTTCTTTCATAACAAGAGCTTCTACAGCAGGCTCAGGACTGGCTGAAGCAGTGGTTGTGGAGGCAATACTGGCCCAGGACCACAGAGCACCAAACTGCTGCTCTCAGCAGGAACTCCCACCCTGGCAGCCACCAGAAATAAAAGCTTTGTTGTTCTCCCGAGAGGTCCCATCTTCCAACCCTGCCAGGAGCCCAAACCCACAGGTGACCTTCCATCATCCTGTGCCCAGCCCTCTGATCCCAGCAGCAAAAAGGCTCCAAGTTCAGCACAATGACATGATTCAATCATAAGGATATGATGTACTTCACTTTTCAGCTGGTGATGCCTTTGAAAATAACAAATGTTGAGTTCTCCTCATTATGTCGAATGTATTAAAACCTCAGAGCCCACGGTAGGAAATGTGTGTTTTGTCACACACGCCCTTTAAATTTATGTTTTCCTTCATACAAATATCTAATGGGGTTTGAATAAAATAAAATCTGCACATTGCCATGTGGAAATTAATTTTAAAGAACTGTTTGTCAATTTAATTTCACTGATAGTAACAGACAGATTTATGAGGCAATTAACTAAATATTTGTTTTTTTCACATTTCAATTCATTATAGTAAATTAACAATTTTCCACTTGAAAGTCTTGCACTGCTACACTGAAAGCCTAAAAAAAGCAGTGTGTATTTCTGTCGGTCTAGGAAAGATTCTTTCATTTTCACAATGTGGATTATTCTCCTCACATTAACTTAACATACTGTATATGTAATTCAACCCCTCTCATTTCTATATTACCACAGAACCTGTCATTCTTTAAAATGCCAGTTTCAAGCAACCAGACATTATAAATAAAGAATAATTACACCTCTCAAGCCAGCCTAACTTCTGCTCAAGAAAACAATCCTACAGAGTGGATTTTACAGCCACATAACACCCACCCATGGCTCAGAAAATCCCAAGAGAAAAAACCAAGGGTGCTGACGGATCCAGCCTGACCCTGAGCCATGATGCCAACATCAAACCATGAGTCCTGACAGAGCCAAGGGGATGAGCAGAATGAACCCAGACTAACGTGGCATTAAACACCGAGTAAAATATTCACCCTTTCCTCTAAGGGGTATGTACAGCCCCATTTCACATCTACTCTTACTTTTCCTGATGATTTAAACATCTGAATTAATGATATCGGCCTCAAGGAGGTCATCTGGCCACGGCTGTGTGGGTCTCTTTACCACTGCTGGCCAGATATTAAACACATTAAGGAGCAGTCATAAGACAGAACTACAGCTTTATGTTCTTTTAACTGGTATTGTACCAAATTAATATCAGGAGGAATATGCTCCATAAATATAAAAGCATCTGCTCCTATGGCTCCTTGGATTCTTTTCCCTCTGTGTCAGTGTCTCATGTCTTGGTTCCTCCATATCTCAGGTGCCCTTAGGAGAGCAGGATGTGTCAGCTCCTACTGATCTCATGGGTTTTGTCAGCTCAGCTCATCAAGGATAACCCCTCCTGAGGGAACTCTACCAACTGCATTCCTCAATTCCGCACAGATTCTGTTAAAGTATTTCCTTGAATAAAACATATCTTACGTTTTAAAAATCATCCTGTTAATTCACTGGATTACAGCACAATCACATCAGAGTATTAGTCTAAATAGGATTTTGTAGTCAGATCTGATCTAGAAGATTTAACATTTTACAGGCCTCCATCTCATAATGCAGACAGAAATCATCAGGCAAAGGCAGAAATTGTCACCCTGAACAATGGAAACCAACCCTGGAAACTATCAGATAAATCGCCCAGTTTTTTCCATTGTTAATATTTACAAATTTGGCAACAAAGGCTCTCCTGACAGCTACTGGTTCAAAACAATATGCAAACACTAGTTAAGCAGTTAATTGCCATTGGAAATGTGCATTAAGAAACCAAGGCAGGGAGGAATTAAAGGACTTGTTCATGGCCATAGGATGCATCAATGGCAGCAGCAGGACCGGAACCACTTCCCATTGCCCATGTCTTAGTGCTGGTATCCACAGCTCAATTAACTTCCCTTTTCAATGATAAAGAGTTACTATTACAGCATCTCTATTTGCAATACCTGCCAGAAAACATACCCCCCACTTTTCTTGCTGCAAGGGATTAAGCATAAACTGAATGGTACCATAAATATTCTGTTTATAGTGGTTTTCACTTTTCAGTCACGTTATCACTGACAGCAAAGTAACACTTCAATTTTAGCACTCAGGAGGCTAATAAATATCAAATTAATAAAAAACTAACAAATGCAAAATACTCCAAGTGGCTAGTAGAGAGTCATTAATTCTTGATAAATGGTCCATACATTATTATTATTATTTGTCAAGTTTTTAAGCACTGCTTAGTATGTCATCAATCTACTAGGTTAAAACAGATTAAATACGTATCAGCACAGTATCTGAGGATCATTAAAAACACAGACAACAAATTGGTAATGCTCTTTATCTTTTTCCCTTGAAAAAAAAAAAAAAGACCAATCAAAAATATTAAAAAGAAAAAAGACCAGTAAATCAGTGATCTGAGTATAGGGCATTTTCTGGAGACTAATGATGGGCTGGGATAGATGGCCCTCACTTCTACTTTAGGTTATCAACTCCTCCCACACAATCATTAATTCCCCAGGAAACGCCTTTTGCTCCAATAACTTTTGCTTAAATAGATCACCAGCGAGAGGAAAAAAAGTCATGCCACTAGAAATGAACTACAGTAAAGCCTCTGAGCTGCACCTGCCATAATTTGCACATAAAGATTTTACAGGTGACTTGGAAAGGCCATTTTAATTGTATTTCCGACTCCTTTTTTTACCCTTAGCAAGATAATAAAAGCAGCCAGTGGGCAGATTTGTGGTGCTGACTGTAAGTTTGCTGAGAACGTCTGGAAATGTTAAGATGCTTTCGTTGAGCTCTCATCCATTATAAAGTGCAGGACACTGAGCCTTAATTAAGAACTCCTTTCTAACAGTGGCTATTTCTGATAGATGAAACAGCATTAGGCCCCTTAACTGGAAAGGAGGGGGAAGATGAGAGACAAAGAGAAAACAAGGTTTCAGCCCCTACTGGAATAGCAAAACAACTCCTAAGAGCATATGAACAACTCCTTAATCTGTTTGCAAGACACGTTTAATACCAGGATGCTGTGGAGAGGCCCAGCATCACTCAACTTTCATTATCATTACAAAATACAGCAGAATGCCTTACTCACAAGTTTATTATCATAAATAATTAAAACAAAACTATCCTTATGGTACGAAATAAATGAACAAAGTACATTATAGGGGGCATTTGTTTCGTGCTTTATAGCTGTTTCCTGGCTCCCTACATCAGAAAATTCTCGAATTTGCAATCACTCTCCTGCTCATTAGTCCAAATCAGGAAAATTTTACTGCAGCTGGCTCAAATGACTTGTTCTGTCAAAAACAGGACCATAAGTGCTCTTTACTAGGTGCATACGCAACATACATTTTTTTGTGATAAATCAGAGTATGTGACATGCAGAATGTTAAAAGAAAATCAAAGCATAGGATTGATTGCTGAGAAGAAGAAAGAAAAGAGAGAAAAAGAAATCCTACCTCTAAAATTGACTGTCTGATTTCTAATTACAAAAATGTGCTAAGGTACAGATGAAATTATTAAATCTCTGCAATACTTATGCTAACAGTTTGTTCTCATAAGCTTGAAAGTGTTGGGCACACTCGTGGCCTTTGAAGTTTTGCTTTGTTCCTTTGACTTATTTTACGCAGGTCAAAGATCACCATCTCGGCACGTATCTGTCACTGAAGGATAATAACACTACAACTCAGTTTGGAATCAGGCTAGGCTGGCATGTTAAACCAGCAACAGACACATCAATCTTGCTGCTCCTAAAGCCCGCGAGTTCAGAGCAGGGAGAACCCCAGCTAATGATGGTTACTGGTTTCTGCATCTTGATTCACCAGGTTAATTCTCTCTCCTTTGAGCAGCCTGTCCTCGTGGACAAGCAAAACATGCCAGGAAAGCAAATTATCCTGCTAATCCAGCAAAGGCTGACAGAATCCTACTGGAGAGCAGCAGGATTGCAGGGAAGCACACAGAGACCCATGGCAGCAAAAAAAGAGCTTTCCAGGGAAGACTGAGAAAACAGAGCAGTCATCAGCAGTTGGGTAATAATCATAATTTGTGAGAACTGGAAATAGTATTATTATTTATGCAGTAGCATACAACATGGAATACTGGAGCTTCCCTGCTGTCTGCCAAGTAACTGATCAGCACCAGCCAACAGGCAAGTCAGAATATAACCCCTCACTCACCAACTAAAAGTAAATTTTCTAATCTGTTACTTGACCGTGATAAAGAGCAGAACAGTTTTTATTTTTACCCAAGAAACCAGCATGTAATATGAATAAATAATGCATCTACCTGCCAGTCCTTTGCATACAGCAAGTACAATTAAAAAAAAATCCAAGGGGATTTGACACCTGATGAAATTCCAGTCTCTGTTTTAAACTTATGAATAAATGAGATCAATGCATGCCTGTAACAAAAAGCAGCCATAATCTTGCTCCCACAATGAAACTTGCCTGCCATGCCAAACAGAAGAATTTTATACATTGAGACAATGGCACTTAGTGCCAAAAGCAAAGGGAGGAGAGATGATGTTCATGTTCAGTGTTCCTACCTTCACTTGTCAACACAAAGCTTGGTGTAAAACACCAAAGAGGATGTCCTTGCTCAGGGTTTTTTGGCTCAATTGAGCCAGATTTCTGAGCAGGTATCTATGTGTAGATGTGTTTACACTGCACCAGCTCCTTGAGAGCCCTCACACTTCACACTTTCCACCACAAGGGCCACCAGAGGGGGAGATTTAGAAGAAACACACCATGTAAAGATCATACATGCAAGTGCTTGAGAGACCCAGGAGGCAAACAGGGACTTTGTACAGGGACTGGTATGGCATTTTAAAGCAAGGAGAGGAAAGGTGGCTCAAAGTTCAAGCCATGAGTATAATGGGCTACAACTTTCTCACACAACACAGGAACTGAAACACAAAAATGGCAAGGATATATTTGCTTCCAGTTCCATTGGGTCATCATCTCCTCCAGCTGCCTAGAGGCAAGTACCACATCCCAGTGAGCAGTTTCTATTCCTTCCATCTCAAGCACAGCTGAACAGTCTTGTGGATCAACTATCCCTCTTTGTGCATCAGGACCAAATCCCTCAAAAATGAAGTGGGAGCTCTCTGTAGACCTCAGCAAACACTAAATCAGGCCCTCCTGCAGCCAAAGGACAGCCTTATTCTGCAAAGAGATAGTACTTATCAAAATCACATCAAAAAACGTACTGCAACACAGAAGAATAAATGATTTTTAATCAAACACAGCCAGTTATGTATTACTTTCTTTACACAGATATTTCCACTGAATCACTGTTGAGAAGGGAGGTGGGGGAATCTCTTTGCCCTCAAAACTCTCATGTACTACTATTCCCTTGGGAAATTCTGCACAGAGAAGTACTCCAGGGAGCCAACTACAGCTGTGTAACAGAACAGAAACAGCTAGCACTGCTTCCTATTTACCATAAAAAAAAATCTGCACTTAAAATGCGGAACTAGTAAGAGAGAAAAACATGATTAATACATGTAAGTTTTTTTTTTTATGGGAAACTCTGAGCAGAGCCATTGTGAGATGCTCTGTAACCAGAGCACGTAACAGCTGAAATTGTTACTGATGCTGCAGAAACTTAAAAAATTAAAAATTGAGAAATAACACTGAAATTATTAAAGCCAGTTTGATGCCACTAACAGAGCTGACCTCAGAATCGAACAAGCTGCTGCTATGTTGGGGCAGAAGATGAAATACCCTTCAGGAGTTTAAATTCCAATCTTAGCTCAAGAGTTTCTCTTAACATCTAAGTAGCTTCTTAGGAAGCAAATGAAGTACATTACCTCTGGTAATGGTAACCATTTACTCCTTGAAAAGCCTTGAGAGAGCTCTCACACAGGACAGCCTATGTTTTATTAAATCCTTTTGCATAGTTTTATTTTCAGGTCATATAATCTGAAGGACGAAGTATTCGCTTAAACTTTTTAAAGTATTCTGTTTTTATCAAGGATTAGTTGTTCTGATTCTTCAATAATTCAAGCTTCATCCTAACTATGTACCATGCTTAAATGTGAGCAGCATTAAATCAGAACACCATCACACTGTATTTCCATTGAATCCCAAATGTTCTGCACAAACAAACTGCTGGCAAGACAATCAACATTAAGACCTGGCTAAGATCTTCAATTATTCACATTTGTTGTTTACACTGATGAAATATTATATTATAAAAGTATTATTAAAATTTATTTAATTGTATGGCATGAGGATATGGCCACATCTGCCTATAGGCAATTATTTTTCTATTTAGAAAGTGTGAATCAGAAAGAGGGAGTTGGATACTACCTCAGCTCACTGGTTTACAGGTATATCAAATACTATATTATTATTATTTGGTACAACACTTGTGCCCTAAAGTTGTACATAAAAGCCCTACTAGTAAACCAGCTAAGCTGTGCATAAAAATTCCTTACTTGCAAAAACAGATAGAGCATCTATTATATATATTTAAAGCAACAATTAGTATATATTATTTTTAAATGACCCTTAAAAGAATTTAAACCACAGAATCATCAAGATGCTTTTACTGGGAACATCTCACCAACATTTTAATATTAATTTTGGCATTATACAAAGCATAGGAACTGTACCCCAGACATCAGAGGACATGAGACCTGATCCACACCATTTAAAACTGGATCATGATGACTGAGGCACCAAGAAAGAGAGGAAACTACAGTTTAGTTAATGACTGAGAAGACAGGGCTGCTTAGAGAAGTGATGCTTGACAGAGAGCCACGGATTCCTCTGTTTGCCAGATGAAACACGCTGCTTTGTTTTCCTCCTCCGTCATGATGTACCTCTCAATCTTCTCAATAGGCCCGAACAATTCCTTATTCCAGACTGCTCAATCACACAGAAGTGGGCCTCCCCTGCTTAGCTGGTTTATTCCCCACGTCCTCTAACACTTGGAAAGGATTCAGACAAGAGCTACAAGAGCGATTAGAGCGCCTGGAAAAACTTGCCTTACAAGGAGAGACTACAGCTCAGTCTATTCGGTTCATAAAGGAGAAGGTTAAGAGGCAACCTGATCACAGACTATGAATACTCACACAGGATAGAGATTGCAGAGAGCAGATGGGTATTTAATCTAGCAGAAAAGGGTGTAACGAGATCCAGTGCTTGGAAGCTGAAGCCAGTCAAATTCAAACTAGTTTATGCAGCATCCATTTTCAATGATAACAAAATAATGACCATTTTAACAACTTAACTAAAAAGCAGGGGATTCACAGCCACGTTTTTAAACAAGCATTGGAAATCTTTCTTAAAGGTACATTGCAGCACAGAGGGTGTGGCACAGGCCCTGGTAGAGGGGATGAAATAAAACCTCAAGCCAAGCAGCCCCGATGACACCCTCCTGGCCTGAGCTGCAGAAAATTCAGACCTGTTTATAAATGGCCTCATCCAGCTCCTCAACACACATCACAGGGACACAACAAAACCACAGGACCACAAGTTTCCAACATGCCTACACACTGACGTCCACAAACCTGTGCACAGGAAGGTGCTGAAGTTCTATGCCACGAAACAGAAAGAAATTTGGAAATTATCTTACATTAAATATACATATATATATAAACCAGCCTCGCAGACACAAAGGATACAGAGTGATGCACTTGCATCTGCCACTGTCATATTAATCCACAAGGCAGTGGTTATTCACCTAAGTATAATATAATCCACCAAAATATAATTGGGCCATTCCACTCCCCCAGGCAGCCCCTTCTGTAAAAGCAGCAGCATCTGCAACTGGTCCACAGTGCTGGTACACGAGGCCCTGTGGAAAAGCTTTGCATATCACCACATCTTCCTCAGTAAGGCCTGGAATGATTTGTTTCAGGCAGCAAAGCAAGAGTTAAATATTACTGAGCTGCAAGGAAAAAATACCATCAAACCAGTTTATATCTCACCATATTTCCGCTCCATTCAAGCTGTATTATGCTGCATAACATTTCATCACTTCACAATGCCACAAACTACCTTTTAATGCAAAACAAAGCTTTTCAATGTAAAGCCCCATACTGTAATCCAGAAGAACTTTCCTTATCTATTTCGACAGCAAATCTTTAGTGGCAACCACATGTTATTGTGTTTTAGGGATTGAGACTTTTGTATGAACATGCTGATTGTCTCCTTGAGACATATATAATCAGCATTTTGTGCCAAGAAACACTTAAGCCAACAGAGACTTATACCATTCAGAAATGCTGTTGGAATTGAAAATGTATATTTTGGCTTATTTCCTTAAGCCTGCGATAGCAGGAATTTCTTAGGGGTGTTTTATGATTTTATTTTAACTTCATTCCCTTCTCAAACTCTCGGAGATTGAACAGAAAGTCAAAACATATGTTCTGAAAGGAAGGAGCTATGCCAGGAAAATAATTTGCTCTGATACACCAGCGCTACCTAACACAGACCCCTCCTGGCACAGGGACATCTACCTGGAAACTCTGTGCTCACCTCTGTCTCTGTCCATGGCTGAAGAGCTGGGCCTACACTCACTCACAGGCAGCTGTGAGAATGGAAGGGAATCTTTTTTAGATAAGTGAGTGGGTATGAATTTTATCCAGAAAGAGAGCAAACAGCAAAGCAAACAAGTGTCTATTTGTGTGTTTGAGCAGCTCCCCAATGTCAGCTCAGAGGAGTAGCGTGTTCAGTATTCTGAGAGCATCCACCACATTTGCTGCAACAGATATTTTTAACTCCCGTTTGCTCCATATGTAGAATGTGCAAATACACAAAAGAATGTCTTAATTGGTCCTGCTTTATATAAATGAATAATGGGCTAAATGGGTTGAAGTGAATGTCATATTTATCTCTCCACTGAGGAAAGACATGATGATTCAGAAACAGTGAAGCCAAGAGGATTCAGAGCTGTACTCACAAGTGGAATATATATCTCCTGTCAATACATTATGTATTCCATTTCTACTACAGCCCCCTAAAGGCACAAATAGAAAAAGAGAAGCAAAATCTAAATGTTTCATTTCTGCTCAACATACATTCATGGATGTGGGAGGTTTTTATACTTGCTTTCAGGACTTAAGAATCAAATCTCTGGAGCTCTTTATTTTACTGAGTTTTTGTAAATACTAAACTCTCCAGTGTTAGTTTCACCATTTGATATTACCATTGCCAAAAGACATTTTATATTCCTAGGAAGCAGAGGCACAAGTAACAAAAAAGAGAGCTGAACCTGCCCTGGCTCACTTGTGCAATCCCACCCAAGGTAACAGCTCCAGTCTGCAGCTGCAGCACCTTTCCAGTTAAGCAGAGACACTTCCTACCAGGCATGGGAAAGCATGTCAGGAAAAACAAAAATCCTTAAAGGCTTGGGGTTTTTTTTCCTGCTTACAAAATTCCACATACAACTTCTGATTAAAAATCTATGTAAAGAGATGTATTTTATATCCTCCTCTTAAAAATACAAGCATCACCAAAGAGCTCCAGGAAAAATAAAAAGCACGGTGTGCAAGACTGGGCTGATGTTTTGATTCTGATGATTCTGGAAACTGATATTTTCAAGTGCTTGCTGCTCTGGTTGGATTTAATAATTATACTGAACAGAAAGCAAGTCTCCTCTGCACTCACCCCGCCAAGCAGAGAATCACTTTTAGGGCTGCTGGAAAAGTGGAACATCTCATTTCCATTAATCTGGCTCATAGCTTCAGATTCATACATGGCATTAGCAGAGCACCACTCTCAGCCAGAGTGGAAGTTCAGCCTTGTGTTTAACTCTGCATTAACTTGAGCATGACAGAGTGAAAATGTAAGAAAGATGGCCAAAAAAAAAAAAAAAAAAATCATCTGGTCATATTTTTTCAGCAGAAGAAAAAGCTTTACAAAATGTATAGATTCAGTTATTCCCAAAGCAGTGTTTTGTTAGTAGCACAGTTGTGCATATAGTGCCATGGCTGGAGGATCTGCCTTGCCCACGGCAAGTAAGGTAAAGCCTCAGGCACATGTAATTTGAAATTCATTTTTACTCCAGCAGACAGCTTCAGACCAGCACCTATGTTTATTTTATAAATACAGCACTCCCAATTTGCATTCCTGTAGTCCCTAGGAGCTAACACCAAAACCATCTTATGTATGAGATGCGTTTTAGAAAATAATGCACAATTGTGTCTTTAAAGTCCATCAGCACAGGTTGCAAGGGATCCCTCTGAGTTCCCACATCAGCCCAAACCCTCAATAATTTCCTTTTGGATGCACCCATTAGGAAGTGACATCACTGGCAGAAGGTATTTGTCAGACTGTGCCCAAGCCAAAAAAACCATGTCCCTCACACTGTTGATTTTAAACATTGTTTCTTCATTAAAAGGAAAAGAAGGCCCTCCAAACTTCAGGCATTCTTGTCTCTTCAGCTGCTAAAGGTGAGCTGAGGTGTGGTATCTGGGACTGCCATACAAAAATGGTGGGCAAATAACTTATTGCTGCATTTCCCTCTTCCTGCTCCATTTCATTATCCCAGTGCTCACATTATTCAATATTTAAAAACAGGTAATTGTCAGTAATGACTGTTGCTGACAAAGTAAACTCCTTCTTTTAGGAATTAAATTCAGATGGATGGTTATCAAGTTGACTCTTATTACCCTTGCTGTAACAGACCACAAGCTGCCCTCAGTCACCTATGGGCATGTACTGTCCTAACAAAGGACTACCAAGTATAACCAGATAACACAATTTTAGCCTAATTACTATCATCCTGATTAGTTCATTTTGTACATTACATTATTCAAATACATCTGAAGGTCCTCAAATCCTGCCAACTTCCCTAAAAAGGCAATTAAATGTTTTACTTCACTGTGACTTACAGGTGAGAACTGTAACAGTAACTAGAAGTAAGAGTAAGAAGCAAAGAAATGGTAATCTCTAATGAACTGCTTATTCAATTTAATATAACATCAGTCATGAATAGTTTTGTTGACATTTCATTATTCTTCTTTTTAAAATATAAATCTTGGATAAAAAGATACAGTAGTGTCACCTATTGATTTCCATACAACAGGTTAATAAGTAAATAGAGTTAGTAAGCATAGAAGGTGCCATTATCCAAACACCATTTACAAATGACTCTTGATGTCTAAATGAGAACCAATGCCTGGCACACCACAGTCACCTACATTATCCACCAGATCTCCCCAGTCAGGTTCTTAGCCATAAATAGTCGGATAGCAAGAACAAAGGTCAATGAGTGAATTTACTGCTGGATGACTCCATAAATTGCTAATTCAGAACACCTAAAGCCCAAACTACACCTGCAGGCATTTGAGAAAAACAGTATCACAGTCTCAATAACAAGGGAAGACAAGTGAAACCTGGTCTGCTTGAGTGTTTGACACAGAGGCTTCATTTTTTGAAACCTTAAAGTATAAATACGATTGAAGAATGAAAACTTGCAGTTGCTGCCTCAGGGACTGACTAATAAAAAATATTTTGCTAACTACTGCAGAACTGTTTAGAACAATTAGTCACAGGTAAACACCTCAAAGCGCTCAAAAATTAATTTGGGTTTTCATCTGAACAGATGCTGTTAAAAACTATGAATTGGTATTTCAGGGAGTAAGCGCATACATCTGATATCTACTAAAAGCTGGCTTGCTATACAAAGGAAAATAATATAAATAAAAAGGACAGAGTATCAAATAAGTTATTGTGTCCCAAGGACTTGGACATGACAGTGAAGATTTGGATAAGTCCCTAATTGGTTTATTCAACCATAGCTCAGATACTCATCAGTTTCAACTGCACTTCATATGCTCAGCTGTGTGGCTCCTGTTCCTTCCAAGATGCGCGAGCCTGAAGGGTCTTTGACATCCAAAAAAATCCTGGCTACTAACCCGAGACCAGGAGTGCTCAGTGTTCGACAATTACAAGGATTGAAAATAATCTTTCTTTTTTTCTTTCTACAGCTATGTATTTGCTGAAGGTGAGGCGACAGTTTATCAGTTTTAATCCATTTTAATTCCCCCCCCTCCATGAAAGCCAAGGCCAAATTCACAGGGCATCAGTCAAACTGCCTTACTTCTGAAGAAAATGGCAGGAAAGCTCAGAATGAAAGAGGAACCCAAAAAGAGGAACCAGGAGATACAAGATTCAGCTGAGGGTGGTGTACAGCAAAGAAACTTTTCAAATTCCCAGAAAAATATTTTGTTATTAACTGTACTTATAAGAAAAGACATTATGTATGCTGATGGGACTAAGATCCCTTACAATCCCTTAGAAGAGCAACTCTCTCCAGCTCTGCATTTGGCAAGAAAGGAACATATAAGCAATATATAGGAAATATATATTGCTATAATATATATATATGGCAATAGGCTATATAAGGTTGGATATAGGATAAGCCTGGCTTGTAATCCAGCACTCTGTGCAATATTTGCTTCCACTATTCCATCAACCATTAATAGTGCCTTCAACATCATTAGTTCATTAGAAATACATTCAAGAAATGAAGTGGCGGCAGTCTAAACAAAACACACAGAATTCCCCTGCACTAAACAACAAAGGGGGGACCCCAAAGGTGAATCACTTCAGCCTGAAATGCACCTAATTGCTTGTATTCTTCCATGGAGAGAGCTCACAGAATCAGACAGTGTAAATTCAGCAAGAGGAGCCTTGCCCTAAGCCTAAGGAGCAATTTACTCAGAGACATAGAAGAAAATGTGTATTTTGGAATATTTTCCTGTAAATAGCTCTCTATGTCCATAAACACCTCCAGGTCCCTGTGTGGTGTGACAAATTACCAGACCAACCATTTGTTTCAGCAGCTGGTGAAATCAAAGGTTTTAAACCACTCAAAATGCAAACAGACAATGACACCCTCAATTTATACCTCTCATTGTGTGAAAGTCAGGCATTTATTTGTCTCACTCTTAGCTCTGGCTTCATCATGCCATGTTTTTGTGTACACTCCAAAGGAAAGGTTTTTCCTGAGTAGCACTGGCTCTCCATGAATTGATTCCCACACTGGGAAGTGGAGCTGCAGGTCTGTTTCAAACAGAACGACATTTGCAGCAGAGTCCAGCTGCCGCAATCTACCCCGTGCAGATGGACTAATACATTCCTTCATGGGTATTATCTGAGCTGCAGGGCCAGGGAGCAGGGGAATGTGTAACAGACTGAGCTCTTGCCACATTGTGAGAAAAGGTAAATTGTCAACAAACATTTCCTACATCTGATATCTTTTGTATGGAGAGCTACGCTTTTAATAAAGAAGCAGCTGCCACTGCTGAACGATTAATCAATACTGGTAAGCTGACATCTTAAGAACTTGCTGAACTAAAGCTTTTCTTTTCCTCCTGCATTTACAAATAAAGTGCTCGCTATTTGACTAAAGCCTGTCTACTTGACTGGAAAATATCAGAGTCCTATTTAAATGACATTTGCAGAGAATGAGATTTTATCCTGGTCGCTGCTCCTTATCGCTAATAATAACATCAGATTAGTGGATTTAGGCCAGCCGAGTAGCAATGCCTTTTCTGATCCCTTCTTAAAGCAGCTCTTTCCATCTGTCTAGCCAAGCTTTCCTCTGCTTGTATGGGCCAACGATTAAGTCTTAAATGGAGCTTCAATTGATACCATGTGGGATATCTATACAGAGGTTCATTGTGTTGCTAAATTCCAGCCAAGACATTTATCAACTCTGACTACTGCTGACTTCAAAAGGGCAAAACACCTGGATATTTACAGGTACAAATACTCCTACACTGTGCTGCCTTCTCGAGTAAGTGCAATAATTAGACAATCCAATTTCAAAAATGCGCAATTTACTGTGAGATCTTCCAAACAAGATAGAGGATCAGAAACCAAGCTCATTTCAGAGAGCGTGACTCAACTGAGTAGTGCAGAGGACTGGCTGCACGACTTTGTGCACATTCAGAATCCATCCCACAACCTATCAATTAATGGGTGACCTACACTTAAGCACAGTATGGCTTGCCAGCAACAGGGGTTTTCAATCAGGGCTTATGAGGTCATGACTGAGCAATTTGGACACTGGCAGAAAATAAACTGCACATACACACCCCCCCCCCCCCACCTCCCCCCCCCATGTACACTCACAGTACAACTTTTTTAAAGAACTATTACTGGTTTTGTCATCATTGCTTTTAATAGTAGCTGAGTTTAGTAGCATAAGCAAGATGTAATATCTAAAATGCCAAACACTCTCAATAAAAATTACTAAAGCCAAATAGAAAGTAAATCTGTTTTATTTCCCCTCCTCTTTTTTGTGTTTTTTTAGTTTAAAGGTCGCTTTGTATTCCTAGTGAGGCCACTTATAGTATGTTAATAACTGACATTTCCTCTTCTAACCTATAATGCAGGCTTGACGACTGCTGTGCACTAAAGATAAGATGTGAAACCAATAGTTCTCGTAAGAAACTAGTGTTTCTAGATCATGCAAATATCCTAACTCCAGTGCTTGTTCAGTTTTTAACAAGGTCTTGCTCATTCCTAACCTTGATCAAAAAAGTGTTTCCACATGGCAGTCAGACTCATGCCAAGTATAGCTACACACAGAAAGTTGCCTGACTTAATCAAGCAATGCTGGAGACATGAAATGAATATTTAGCAAGGTCAAAGTCAGACTGCTCTTTGAGAAGCAGCACTTGCTGACAGTTGAATGAGCAGCACACAAATCTGGGATCCTATTTTAATACCTACATATTTTCACTATTTGTCATCCTGTTAACAAAACTGCATTAAAGCACAATATTAGAAATCTAAGAACATTTTTATGGAAAGGATAAAATCTACTGTATATTTATGCATGTCATAAAGCCCATAATGTATCTTGCATGAAACCATTTATCTTCATTTCATAGGGTCACAACAAGTACACACTACTTTTCCTTCAGGAAGCCTGTGGCATGTTGAGCCAGGCATCAGTCATAATAAGAAAGACAAACTTATTTCATTAAAAAATGGTGCATGAAGTAAAATGGAAAAGCCCAAATTTTTTAATTAACAGGATTGTGAGCATCGCTTATCTTCGAAAACAGCAAATTGGAATTAATCACATTTCAAGACCAAGTTAATATTCTCTCTCTCTTCTACAAAATGACTGTGATTGATCTAAATCTAGTTATTTCATGCAGAACTAGGTTAAATACTGTGGATCTTTATGACCACACAGAAAGCATTACCATGACAGGCTGTGCTATTGTATTTCAGTCCCAGGGTAAGCCGCGGTAAGTCCAACCACGAGCGATCAAAACGGGGAAAAATCTCCAAGCCTTGAGAACAAAATGTTTGCCTCGTAACTTTCCTACAGAAACAAATTACTGACTTGCCTGGGCACCCGAGTCCAGTAAGAATGATATCCATCACACCCCCTTCTCTCCTTGGAGCACATGAGGGAGAAGAAGCTAAAGACAACCAACCCACCCCCACAGCAGAGACATTCACAGGCTGCTCCCACGTCTGACTGCTGTGTAGACATCCAGAGAGGGTCCCTAAAGCACTGGGGGCTCCTACCATGTGGCCTTCCATGTCCTCTTTCTTGGGGAGAGCAATAGCAGCCCCCCTCACCTGCTCCAGATATGGCCAGGGTCAGTAGGCACATTCCTCCATGAGAAGAGATGCTAATCTTTAGGAGGTTCCTTTAGGGAGGAAGTCTCCAAGTCTGGGCAACTCTGCTCATGTGCACAGACTGTCAGAAATTATGCCATCTTTTATATAAATATACTTTTTTTTTTAATGATTGTTTTTTACACACACATACATACATAGAATTTATTTACTATCTGTGAATTACTGTGTACTGAAACGTGCTGGTATAGTATTATTATAGTATTTCTATAAACCATTCTAGCTCTGTGACCATGCAAAACACTGTTAACATCTCAGTAATTGGGGATAATGAGAAGCAATAACATCATAAGAAATTATGGCAAGCATAATTGCAAACCTTTTTTTGATTTGTATGTTATTGTGTGCACATGCACATAACAAAGCTTCTTTATAGCTTATCTACCAATATGTAACATCATAGTTCAATAGCCTGATTTCAGGGTTTATCAACTGTCTGAAGCCAATGTGAACAAAGGCCAGATTTGTTTGCACATCAAAAAAGAGCAATGTACTGGCAAAAGAGAGATCTATACAACATCCAAAGAACAGGCAGCAAACGCTGGTTTTACTGAGAAAACTGTGTATTTCTGAGATGCAAATGACTTCTTATTTGGTGAGCTTTCCAGTTAGATGCTGAGAGTGCAGCTCACCATTTCTCTCCTCAGACTCTGGCAAGATTTCCCACCCTTCCAATTCAGGTTTGTATAAAATCTTACAGAACTTCCTGCTAGCAAGAAGGCAATCACAGGGATGTGGCTGTACGAAGATAATCAGATTCCTGAGGGAGCAAAGGTCCTCATTTTATTTTTTTTTTTTTTAATCCTCAGGGGAGTGATTTTCTCCTAACACACACAGCCCCCTACCCTATTGTGTCTTGCTGCTTAATTAGCTACCGGATGAGATGTAGTTCTGTTTGCACCAACTTTATGTCTACTGTAATTGCCCTGAGTTGCAGTTCCAAGAAGAAAAAATTGATCAAATAACTACATATTTTGTTTGATTAATAATGAAAAAATCATTATGGGATTAAAGTGAAACCATTTCACTCCTGTTGATCGTGTTCAGCAATTTGAAATTATTTTATGATCCTGATCAATGTAATTAATGAGAATGGCTGTTAATTAGTTACACTAGCAGGTGGGCCACGTAAAATGTATTCTCTTTAATGCCATAGAATATCATGCAATTAGAATTTGGGTTAATTCTGCAGCATTCCCAGATTAAGAGCTTAAAAAACTACACAGGACCACGGTCTTTGAATTTTCTGCACACATACCACACAGACACACGAGCACACTCAGCCACGCAAAATGACTGTCATAAAGGCACCACAGACACACACTTGTTTGGAGATTTAGGACCATAATCAAACATTCTTCTTTTTGCAACTGTCATCTTTTATGACAAGTCCCTAAGCTCTCACACAGCAAACCCTGGTACAGAGGAACAAAACAGGTTTCAGTGTAACTTGGAGCTTCACTCTCACAATCTCGTTAATTCAGTCACTCTCATCTGGTCCTTTCTGGGCTCCCCCTAAGGAGAAGGCTTTTTTCAGGAGAAATAACCTCTTGGGTGTGAGCTGAGACAGACAATAAAAGTGTTAACTGCTTAGCAGTGCTGTGTAGCTAATTAGCAGTATTACGAGTTTAAGGGTGGTTTTGATAATGACGGGGCCTGTGAGGGTTCCCCATCCCTGAGGAACACAGGCAGATTAATACTTTCTCTTTCTTTGAGGGGAAAAAAAAAGGCAACAAACTGAATTGTGGAAAAATGCATGTATTTATACAGTGGGATAGAGTTCAGGTTTGCATTTCCTGTAGGACCAGAGCAGGCAGTATAACATTACCCAAACAGGGGGAGCAGCATAGCTCCTAGAATTCCTCTCCAGCCAATTTATGGATTGAGTCTAAACACTGCAGCATCTGGAGAGAACACAGTCTCACAAAGGCAGAAGCCATTTCTGAAGCATCCTGGTGTATTGACAAGGCAGGTCAGAGAAAGGGAGGTCTGGGCACATGGACAGACTGGGGCAGGACAAGGGCAACAAGAGGGGATCCATCAGAGCTGAGCACAAAACTTCTGCCCCCCTTTTTCCCAGAAGAACTTGGTGGGAGTCAGTGATAGCCCTCCTTGCTCTGCAGTCTGCTTTGTTCAACATCTGCAAAGGTTTTTCCCCTTTTTCTCTCTTGTGCTATGCTCTACTCATAATATCTACATGAGCCTGTGTATAGAATCTCAATATGACACCCATTTGGCTACACCTTGTAGTCACACACAACCACACTGCTGTACTAAGACATAACTACATCTGATAACCATTAAACTTCAAAAATTCCTTTAAAAAACATATGGCCTTGTGGTTAAAAAAATAACCACAGTCAATCAAACTATCACAAGTCATCCTTAAATACCAAAATGACAAGTGCACTAGAAATAAAAATTTGAACTTACTCTTTGCATATTAAGAATATCCAAGATTAGAGACTCCAAAGGCAGAAGTGATTAAGAGACACTCAACTAAGTATGTGACCAAGCTGTGTTTGCTGTTGGTAGGGGAAACTCTAGGTGAGCTTGTGCTGCTGATGAATCCCTGACATGCTGGGTCAGTCCATGGCTCTGAACTACACTGTTTGCAGAAGGCTTTTTGCACTATTATCACCAGAAAGAAGGCAAGAGCTGTCTCCCTTTGAAAAAGGCTGACATATCAGTGAAGGAAGAGACAGCAGAGCAAAACTACTGTGATAAACCTTAGGGGAAAGCAATCCCACAAGAGCCTGGTTTTAGCAGGACTCAGGTTTAACAAGCTCTTCAATGGCTGTGACTCCTCATCACCAGGGACACTGGGTGTAAGGGGAAGGGCTGTGTTTTAGAGAATGTGCTCCCCAAGAAAAAGAACAACTCCATATCTACAAAGGAGTAAAAAAAATAATAATACAAAGCAAACATCACCACTGTTTCTGTAAGGTCTTAATGGTAACCTCAATGGACTGGATCCAGATTCTGTGGAATCAGCCTCAGTCTTTACCTGCTGGTTCCTACACTAAATATTACATGTACATAACTGTCGGCCTGAGCCAGTGTATATTGGCCCCTTCAGATGAAAGAAAATTGGTGTCAGCAGCCTCCTGAGCACATTTTAATAATCAGCCTGATCATGGGTGCATGGCAGCTGCTCGATTGATGGTGTTAGACAGCGAATAAAGAAAGATGCCAGCAGTGCCCTCAGATCTGACATAACGAGGGAAACATCAGTCATTTGGCTAAAAGGCTCATAAAGGCTCCATCAGCTGTGACACAGGAGTCTGTCTTATGCAAAGCTAATGAGGAAATGTGGCAGCGTTAGCATTCTCTTTAGACAGTAACAAGTTGCAAGTGGAGCTGCATTTTAGATGAAAAATTCAGTTGAAAACAGGGCAGTTTTCATGATCTTTGCCTAGATAATATCCTGATGTCTGGGACAGACTCTCAGAAATTAAAAATATTTTTGAAAGGGTTTTAGGACAGCCACTGCCAGTCCCAGTAGCCTGTGTATTGATTCCCAATTAACTACTGTGTGTACATAAGGATTAGCTCTTCTGACTGGATTTTGATCACCCTCGTATTTCCCTTAAACTATCATTTAACAAAGGAATTTTACAATAATACTGATCCCCTTTGGTCTCTGGTTGATTGACAGGTAAGGTTGCATTGCTGAAGGCAAACAAAATAAGATATGAACATGATATGTGATTTAACTTCGTGCTTTTTCTTTGGTTATTTTTTGATTTAGGGCACTTTCCTTTTCACTCTAAATTTCTAAGCAAATCTTTTAACACACTCCTTTTTGTTTTTTCCCAGATTTGTTCTGGAACTAACCAAATATAGGGCACGAAATCATTTTGTTTGCATTCAACTTTGTTTGCAAATTTGAATCTCTTTCAATTCTCTTAAAAATTCCCCTCTACATTCCTCCCAAGAATAGGAAGATGAGAGCTATTTTTTTCTTCTTCGTGGCCAACTGCAACTCAAAATTCAATGGCTTTGCAATTTGTTTGCGATTCTAAATCACAACATGATGTAACTCCACACTTGTGATCCACCACAGATCTCAGACTCCCTTTAATGCTGGGAACCTCTGGGTGTCCACTGGGTCACCAGTGAGTAAGGACTGGGCACAAACAGGGCTATCCAATGGACTGATGCAGACCTGGGTGGGAAGCAGTGAATTCACAGCTGCACAACTCAGCCCTGATTGCTTTGTGCCCCTCAGGGCTTGGGAAGCAGCAGTTTGGAGTCATTTGAGAAGGCTGCCCGTGTCTCCTGTGTGAATATTTTAAAGCAGTCGCTCTTCAGGAGGGTACAAGCAGCTCGCCCTGCCCGTGGATTGGGTTGCAGATCCAGCCTGTGAGAACAGCACAGCCTGGAGCTGTCAGAAGGGTGGCTTTGGAGGGTAAGGTAACAGTAGGGAAATGGGGAAGAAGAGACTCACAGATGAACTTTCGCTTTCAGTCAAATTTCCATTTCTAACAACTTCTCCCATTTCAGTTTCCCAGCATGTTGATATATTACACTAATTATAAGAACGACCTTCTCCCCTTCTACATTTTTTTCCTCCTTCCACTGCTCCAGTCAATAGATTTACAATCTAATGTTATTTCTGTGTATGTCATGAGAGCCATTCCAACAGCAACAGGGCATTATGAAAAAAGCAGTCAAAAGGTAATTAGAAATCTTGCTGAAATGTTATGTTTGTTACGTGAGGATTACAATGAATGATTCAATGAGCCTCAAAGTTCATCCTTAACATTGATAAGTGGGTTTCTGCCAAGAAATGCACAGCTGGTGACAGCAGGGATTCAGGGTTTGGGAGGGACAGACACTTCTAAGGTGAAATTGGAGACAGGGATTAGAATCGGAGAAAACAAAGGAGGTCTTTATTCCTGGAAATGTTAAAGTCATTTTTCAGTGGCAAAGGAAATGCCATTTTTATAGCACATACCTAATCTTTCCTCTAGTTTTGATAGCAGATGTGTAGTTACATAGGTACAAACTGAGATTCCAGAGCTAAAGCAAAGAAAATGGCCATCAGGTTTTCTGACTTTGTTCCTCAGCCACAATGGTACCACATCACTTTGTGCCTTGTTGTGCCACATTGTCTACCTATACCTCTAGCTTCACATTAACTAGGCATCTAGAAAAATAAAACACTGATAGAGAGGGTTGTCAAAAAAGAGATCCCAGAACTCTGGAACTGCAGATGTGCAGAAGTTACCCATAGGTTCTAACATTTTATTCCAGACTGTTCCTGCCCAAAGTTACAATGCTAATTGCCACAGGAATAGTCAATGTTGCCTGCCTGAAAAGGTAACCTGCTGAAATAACTCCTATGAGGTTGTTTCCAAGCACTCTCAATTGCTCTAAGTAATGTTTCTTTTTTTTCTTACAGGTCCATCTCCAATCTGCCTTTTTTCACTCCTCTGAATGACCCTTTACAACAAGTTTCAAACTAATACCTATGGATTATGCTGTTAAAGTTAATTAATTAATGTTTCTGAAGACTGCTGAGGTTCTTGAATGAAAGGCTACACATTGGATATCAGTGCTCCACTGATATTGGAGGAGGCAAAAAATACAACTTTTTTTCTTATGAAAATTAATTCACTGGCCTCTTTTTAGACCTCTGTATTGTAAACTAACTTTGTCTAAGCTGTTTTCTATAAAGTAATGACTTACAGACCATAATACCTTTCCTGGGAAAAAACTTCAAAACTGCACCAGCACTTTGGAACACCCTGTCAGCATCAGAGTTACACTAAAAACGGTTTAAGCACATAGTTTTTTAACAATAGGGCTTTATTTCTGCTGAAAGTTAACATCACTGAGGTATTTCCCTATTACCTAACTCCATTTGCACTTACATTTGCTTGATAATGTGGCTTTGCCAAGTTATACTAATATAAATTATAGATTATTGTTTTGGGATATACTCTTTTTTTCAGCTGTATTTTAGAGCTGCACAATTTGTACGTGGTATTCTTTGCAGCTTACTTTCTACAACCACATTGCCATTTACTATAATGTATTAGGTTAAAGGCATATACTGCCTAGTTTGTGGGAAGCCAGAGAAATTTTCCTGAGAAATAAATGCATGCCCTAAAGCCATTTCTGCAAAATACTAAATGGTAAACAATTACAATGCTTATGCTAAGCTGCGTGTTAACAGCTGCATGTATTACAGACTGACACACCGAACATTGATACAGCAGGGGCTGCGCAGAACATATTTAAAACCATATTTCAAAACTTGTAACATGCCAACATGCAAATTAATAAATTTTTCTTTCCAAATGTCACCGGCATGGTGATTTCCTGCCAGCCTGAGTGTCATTCTCCTGGAGCAGTAAAAGTAACACAGTCAATCTCCTCTGAATCCTATCTCCCCTGCTTCCTGCAGGGTCCCTGGGAGTTTATGATTCATATTCCAAAAGCTGTACACAGTAGCCCTTTGGGGATATATATTAATGAAGAAATTTTCTCACGCCAGAGCTGCCTCTTTATTGAAGTACGAAGGGTACAGTCTGTTCTGAGCGGCTTTTTAATTTCTCATAATTAACCCTGCCAGAATTAACATCGGTGGCATCACTGACAGCAAATTAAAGAAGCCACATCAGCAGAGTTAAAGCTCTTTTTCTGCCCTCCCCTCTCCCTCCTCCCCTTTTCAGCCCCCCCATTTTCTGTGTGTTTAAAGAAGAAAGTTCTCAAAGTCTGACAAGACGATCATCCTGTCATTGCACTAAGAGCCCTGCTGGGAGAGGTATGATTAGAGCATTTCCAGACTTCCCTGCCGTTAATACCAACCTATTTCAGCTCTTCACTGGCCTCGTGCCATGTAGATTTGTGGCAAAGAACCATGGTTTCAGTTTCTTTTGCTCTATGAGGTGCAGTGCTCACCTGATCTCCTCTGTGAGCTGATGGAACCAAGATCTAAAGCCCTCTGCAGCTTTCAGACAGCTTCTTCTACTGACAATGTATTAAAAGCCAGATCAGCTGTGCTTTCAGTCTCTTTAATCTAGCTTCATACCAGCCCCTTTTACACAATTCTGGGCAGAAGATGAAAACATTCTAGGAACACCAAGATACCCAAACAAACACATTTTTTCTTCTGTTAAGCCAGAAATAAATGTGTTAAGTTTCAAAATTCCTGCACCCACAGCCACTTAAATGTAGAATTTCAGAGAAAGAGAAAAGGGATGGACTATCCATGTCCTACTTGATTTTCTCCATTGCATGTCTGAGAGGAGAGAGAGATCCTGGAGAAAGCTCAAGGTGGTGAATGCCATTATAAGAACTACAGTTCAAGTCCTCCTGTCCTGTTTGAGCACTTTGAGCCTCGAAGTCCTAGAGGTCAAAACTAGATTGGCTTACATAAATATTTACCCCATTGTTTGATCTTTTGCTGAAAACTGACCAATTATGAAGCTGAAAGGTCTAACCAAGGCAAGGTATGATAAGACTGCTGCTGTTACAGTGCAAAGCAACAGTGGATGAACCAAAAAACAGTGCTCTTCATTCATCTACCCACTGATTGCTATGGAAATCATATTTACTGATCCTCTTATTCCCTCTCTATAGTCATAACCTTCCTTTAGCAATTAACAAAACTTGTGACCATGGTCACTTTGCTTTCTGCAGGGGAGAACCTAAGGCACACACACCTCTGCACATGATCACACCAGGAGTTGGTGATTTTAAAGGCACAAGGAGAATTTCCTGTGACAACTCTGCATTTGCCTTGTTTCATACTGCCTTCTTCCCATGAGCCTGATATTGCATCCCACTTAGAATTTCCAAGTGTTAAAACGTTTGCCTGGACTTCAAAACATCTGTGTAAATACAGGATGAATATTTTGCATAATGTATGTGAAGCATCTTCCATTACCTGCTATGACGTTATTGCAAACATCAACCTAAAAACCCCAAATCCACAAAGCCAATATATTTTCAGAGATGTGATGGCTTAAGACCAAGAATAGGGATTTCCATCAGCAGGGGATGGAAGTCAGGGAGAAGACAATGGCTCTGAGCAAGCATGTGCCAGCTGACAGAGGTGCACACACACACCTTCCTCAACAAACCACACACTGCACTGTAAAACACTGCACTGGGACTGTGCCACTGCGACCAGAGCGAGGATATGCTGCCTGCACTGTCATCTCACTTGATAGGCACTACTGGAACACAATCTGTGAGCAATTTCAGTGTGCCACAGAGCCCACCAGAGGGGAAGGGTCTGATTTACATTCAGCGGCCTGAAAGGTCACAGCAATGATGGTGCTGCAGATTACTTGCACACATGACAGCAGCATCAATTTCTTGAGACTATAATATTAAGTGTTTTTGTGTGTCTCTGTACATAAAAATATATGCATAGTTCTGTGAGGAGGAAGCTAAATTGCCAAATAACTTTCTGCATTAAAACCGGGGGACAATTGGATTTTTTTAAAAGCTGTCATTATCTTTCTGTGATTGGGGAAGCAAAACAACCCAGAGAGGGAAAGAGTTTAGGATAGTACTGGTGCCATGAATGTCTCAGTTCACAATGGAAGAGGGATGGTTTGCAGTACCAAAGTAACTGGACACCTGCCTGAAAGGCAGCAAAAAATGAGAGGTCTGAAGACATGTAACTCCATGTAACTCTGGTGAGATTTTTATGGGAATGCCAATCAGTAAATTGTCCTGCATGCAGCTACAGTCCTGGACCATATTCTTGTCCACCTTTAACTTCTCTGATTTATCTAAAACGCTCAGCATTTTAATTAACTCCCTGTGACTCTTCCCAACAAACAGTAGAGCTGAAATTATCAACTGTAGGGAATTTCTGGGGTTGAGTCTCAATGGTCCTGAGGGAATTATGAAAGGTTTCCAATAGCTGACGTTCACACGCCCTCCTGAGTTGGTCCTCTTGATTTTTTGACTATTTCCATTACTAACATATATCTTTTTAAAGGTCTACAGATAGATAACTTAGCTGGGAGTGCTGTAGCATAATAAGTCAGGAAAGAGGGAATGCACACAAAAAGAAACAATTTGAAAAGAAAAATAATTTGAAAATAAACAATATGCATGAAAAGAAGGCAAAGAGTGCTCAGAGTAACTGGGAAGGTATTTAGAGCTTAGTGTAGAAAAATCTCTGAAGCCATTTCTTCTGTGTATGGCTGCAGTAAAAGAAACAGCAACAAGGACACAGAGATGCACCAACCAAGGGCTGCAATACAAATCATAGGAAGCAAGGTGATTTCTCTAATAACTACTTCACAACTGGAATTCTGGCCACAATTTTAAGCATCACACAGGTAAGTTAATTTTACTGTAGAGGGCGTGCAACTTCAGAAACCTTGACTAACCTTGGGTACGTAAAGATCTCATGTCAAGACAGGCCAAAGTGATTGAATTTATTCTTGCCAGGAAAGAGATAACTTTGAAATGACTGAACAGAAATATTTCATTGCAGATTAGGAAAAATTTTCATATAACACAGAGACGTGGGAGATGGGGAAAACCTGCTCATCACCAGTTAAAATAAAATAAAGCCAAAACTCTGGCCATCATTTCACATTTGGAAATAAAGAGCCAGTATCTGCTTTCAGTGACAGCTATAAAAGTCTCATTGATTTCAATGAAAGCGGCAAGTGTGCATCTAATTGAGGAATCTAGATCACAAAATGTAAAGAAAAATCATTTTGCTTAGAGAGTAATGAATATGCCATATTATGCTGCCAAGTAATATTATTGCCACCAAGTCTCAATGAGTTTATGAAACAGATTGATATTTTTATTAGTAGAGAGTAGATTGAAAGAGAGCGACAAAACAAAATGAGGATGAAAAAAGGTAAAAGAAAGCAGGCTTACTGGGCCAAATGGCTTTTTCATGTCCATAAATTGCTAAGTGTAGTTCTAATTAATTTCCCAATTCAAACAGCCAGAAATAAAAAACAGGCTTTTGAGTGCGCTGTGAACTCAGGAGAGACTCTGTAGACTTGGGCAAATAATAGTATAAAATGGTTTATGAAACCAGAGGGTTTATGGTCTATAAATAACTTCCATGTATTTTTATTCTTTACACGTACAATATTACTGAGGACTGGATGATAGCTTTTCACTGCTGCCTGGTTGACTTCTTCCACACACACACCCAAGGTAATGACGATATTGATCCTGAAGAGACATTTTTTGAGACAGATAAAAAAGCCACACAACTGAACTAATAGAAAGGGCCTAGCAACTTCAGTGGTAAAGCTGTGGTCCTTTAAGTGAACAGCAATTGGCCATACAGTTTAAAACCTACATCCTAATAACTTCAGGGGTCTAGGATGAAAAAAAAAAAAAAAAAGAAGGAGGAAAAAAAGAGTAAGCCATCTAAAGGATGACTTATGGCAGTTAGTGCCTTTAACAGCCCTTTAGATAGCTAACATATAAATTTTTAGGAATCCGAGTATTATTTAAATTAAAAAAAATACATAAGATACATGTATTTGTCAGTGTAAACAAGAGACTCACTGAGAAAATGCTTCTGATCTTTGGATTTACAGCATGCTCTTTTTTGGCTAAATGTGCAATTCAAAACGTGCCTAATTCCTAAAATCCATATATGTGACACTGCCTGGGTTTCCATGACTACTGCTCTGAAAACCATATTAATTATTCAAGAGGTCCATGCCATTCTCCCTGTGTTCCATAAGGAATGCTGGGAAGCACTGTCTGCCTTTATAGAGCAATACAGATATTTAAAAGGACTGCATCACTGGCTCTAAATACCACAGCTATTTTCTTACAGCACTATGACATCTGCATGATAGGTCCCATAAATATTATCCAAACACTCCAGTGCAGCAGCACAGAAACAAAAATGAAAACAAAACAAAACAAAACCTCCAAACCAGAAAAACTCTCCTATTTGCTTTTTTCCTTCTCTGTTTCAGCAATCTTCAAAAAGGTGCTTTAATTCTAGTCCCTGTTTATCACCCTGATATAATCCTATTTTAAACAAAGTCAACTAGCTTGCACGCAGGGGGGATTAATCGCCCTTGTTTTTCTAGAGGATATAGTTTCAAATGGCGAGACTCACATTAAATCAAATTTCTCACATCAGCTGTGACTAAGCAGCTGTTTGCCGTATCTGTTGATCTCTGTGCGTTTTAATAACCAGTAATCAGCGCAGAGAACATTCTTTGCAGATAACACTATCAAAACACGCCGTAACAAAGTGAGGAATGTCAGGGCTGGAGCGGCGCACGCCGCCGGCCTGTCACAGCGGAGCCAGCGGTGCCAATCACACCACAGCAGCACTGGAGCCTTCTAGGGACAATCACCCAAAGGCAGGGAGAGGGGAGGAAAGTGGGCCAGATCCTCCTCTGGTGGGAACAGAACAATGGAGTCATCCCAGATTTATACCTGTGTGGCTGAAAGAGTAATCTGGCCCAGCATCAATCTTGCCAGGAGTCGCTCAGGATCTCAGACTGGCACGTGTGGGATACTCAGGCAGCCCTTATGGAAGAAGTCCATAGGATGTAAGAGAAAATGGGGGCTTCTCTGCAGAATTTTGGAAGTTAAACCACTACAGAAAATGCCAAGATATATTCTAGATTTCAATTAAACACTCTTTATTCCTTCCATATTTTAGCTGCAAAAATAATATTCCTTTTTTAATGACTACATGCTTAGGGAATATTGTTCTGCTAAAGAAAATGTATTTATTTTTTCTTTCCAGAATCTTCAAGTTCAGCTCTATTATATTCTCCAGTAGCATCTACAGCATATCTGCTGCACATGCTGCTGCTCCTAAAGTGGGGATTTAACTGGTAAGGTGAATCGGAATTTCCCCAAAGCAAGGATACAGCCCTGTCACCACATTAAAAAAGGAAACAACAGGGAAAACAGAGCTTCAGACTCAAAGCCTATCGAAATCACAACACCATGAACACATTCCTGACTGACACTCCCTGAGCATTATCAAACACACAGCAATAAACAAACCAAAAAGTGCATGAATATTTTCAATCTCAGAACCACAGGAACACCCACCACGCCTGAGCCTTCCTCTCCCCATGTTCTGTCTCTTTACAGTTCATCTTTACAGCACATCCCATTGTCCAAGCTGGTCAGCATCCTGCCACAGCACAGGGGAGGTGCAGGAGCAGGACCCAAGAGTGAGAAGGCAGTTTTGTCTGAGGTCTTGCACATCCTCCAGCATCAACTCAACCCCTCTCCACATCTGCTCATGTTTGCTGGATGGAGATCTCTGTCCCTCAGCTGAGCACAGTCCTTACCCTCCACCAGTTAAGCTCTGGCATCAAGGCATTGTGATGATACAACCAATAATACACCACTACACATAACCATCATTTCCACTTGCCTGTTTTCAGGGGTTTGTTTTTTTTAATCGTCCTCCCAAACACATTTCACTAACAGGGCACCATCATTACTATTATTATTTACTATTCAGATTGCAGCTCCAGCGCCCACAGTGAGCTTTCTTTATTACTCCCAAGTTCTCACTTGCCATATAAAGTGCTCCATCGAAATACAGATAAAAAGTAATTTCCTCAAGAGCAAGGTGTGAACTGAGCATACTTAATTGTGCACTGTTATATCAACTGTATAATGTTGCAATAAAATTCCAAAACAATGTGATTAAAAATTATACCAAATGAGGATACCTAGGTGCCATAGCCAGTCAAAGCACATTTATCCAATCTAAATTATATGCTAAGCAAATAAAATAAACATGCAATTTGCTAATTAAAGTGCACTCTCATGTATCCTGTAACCACCATAAATTATACAGCAACATTTAATTTTTTGACTGTTTAGCAATGTTTATGACTGCTTTTACTAAATTAAACACAGAACGAAAGGGGCGAATTAGTAGGAAAATGGTGCTTTTCCCCATTTCCTTTCAGATTTATTTTTTCCATAGTTCTGTTGTTCTGTTTTTTAATAATTGCACCTTCCTGTAGCAGCATGTTAATTTTACTGTGGATTTTCTCCATTTTTACTTTCAAAGTTCTACACTATTCAATGCTAGCTACTTGCCTTTGCAAATTCTCTCCAGTATGGAAGTCAGCTTATTTTATTTCAACAATCTTTTCATAAAAAGTCCATGCTCAAACTCCCCATGTTTGGACAATGACAAGAATGATGGGTTTCCCCCCTCAAATAAGATTCAATATTTCAATCCCTTCATATCTCCCAAAACCTACAGCCCAAATCACGATGACTGGGTTCCAGTCAAGTCTGTGAGCCTTCCATCATCTGGAGTCAAATGCTGAAGGCATTCCTGGACTCCACTCGAGGGGAACTGTGAACAGTTGGGGTTTGTTTTCTTTCAAAATCTAAGAAAAGTCTCAGACTCTGTTTGCCTGGCAACCAGGTCAGCTGTGTTTTAGACTTCTGACAAACCAGGTTTTATCCCAGAATATGGTCAGATAAAGAGGAGTGGGGGACAGAAGCCACTGTTCAGTCCCTCTTTTCTACAACAGAAATAGTTACGGGATCTGACTCTTGTCCCAGTTTCTTGCTTCCCCATTTACCACCCCTCTTCTTCCCTTTGCACTCATAGGGAAGGCAAAATATCAATAATTCCTAACTACAGATGTGAAGCAGCTCGTTTTCATAAAAATTCAAATATTAAAATTCCTCAAAATTTTCTACCTACCTGAACTTCAGAGACGATTTATGACTAATGTGCTCTTGTAAGTTAAAATGGAAGTATCAGAACACAGGACAACCTTTGCAGCTGGCCATTATTAGCTCGAGCAACAGAATATTACCAACCCAGTGGTATTAGCATTGGAGCTGATGTTCTGCACCCCAGAGTTACCTGCAGGCTCCCCCAACCCCTACACCCCACTGGCACACTAAACCCTCTAGGAATGTGCAGTTGATCACACACTGTCTGCCTTCCTGGGTAGCAGTGCTCCTGAGACAGTCTGGTGGATTCTGATGCATTCAGAAATGCAATTCCAAACCAACACACAATTGCCAATCCGCTGAAAGAGTTTTAAGCAACCTTAATGATGATTAAGGGCAAGAAAATCTTTCAGCTGAAGCCAAGGATCACTCCAGGAAGCCCCAGATGGCTGTATCCAAACAGGGTACAGAAACTGCTACTGAGAAAACCTTCTCACAGAGGTCAAAGTGCTTTGCTGGAAACACACAATGTTAACATCCTAATGTCAGTAAATTCATCCAAATGTTAGAATCTTTGCTGAGCCCTTTTTTTCTAGAATATCCTAGAGGTGAATGCTATCAAAAACTGGTCAGCAGTTACTCTGCACAGAGTAGGGCTTCTAACAACAAAGCAACCAAGAAACACTTTCTCTACCTTTTAGTTGCACTCGAGAATAATAATATTGTTTCTTATATGTCTTCCTTTCACAGCAACTGAGATGAGTGAATCTGTACTTTGTTCTTTACAGATGCCTTTTTAATTGGTATTACTTTGCTGGGAGGATCAATGAGTTACCTCAGTGGTGCCCAATTTGCAGTTTTGCTGCAAGACCTTTTCCCTTAGAAATACTCTTAAATTCCTGTCTTCAATGAAAACTGCCTCTCACTAGAACAAGGAAATAATTTTGCTATCTAATCTGCCTCCCGAAACCTTGCCTAAAGACAGCTCCTGCCTCATAGGTAATTTATTTTTTGGGAAATGGGAGGAAAATGCATTTCTTTTTGTCTTTCAGGCCATCCTTTTTCTAATTTTTTCCTGCCGACTGGCATTTAATAATATTGCTTTTGCAATGAACAGAAAGCACTGGATTCTCTTGAAAACAAAATGTTGCAATTTAGGGAAAAGAAAAAGAAAGTCAATTTCTTCTTCTTACACATCCACAGAGATATGTTAGCTAGAAAATATCCATTATGCCTTGCCCATGGGGGGGTATGACACCATCTCTCAAACCTCTGCTTATGCCATGCGATGTAAAATAATTTTAAGAACTAGACAGAAACAGTCCCTGCAACCCTGCAGGTTTAAGGATGAATCATAGTTTCTGCTCTCTGAATTACATCTCTTTGCAAAATCTGCTTTGATTTTGAGGATTGGAACTCAATCTTGGACAAAGAAAGTCGATGCCAACAGCTCGTGAAGCCAGTGCCCAGGAAAGAGACGTGGCTTTAAACTGAATGGCCCATGTCAGTAAATATTGTGAGGCTGAACACTCCAACGCAGGGACACTGTATGTGAACTGAAAGGAATCAGCAAATGCCTAATTCAGGGGGTGTAAAATGGATTTACTTCGCACTGGTGAGGTTCTAGACTCAGTAATATTTGGTCCAGCCATTTATCAGACCTAGCACATTTACATATGACCTTCCTCAATCCCTCCTCCCCTCCTGCCAGCTGAGAAAAATCAATAGTGCTTTGTTGTAGGGTTGTGAGAAATTCCAGAAGTGCAAGATAAGCTACTCTCAGTTCAACCCTAATAGCCAATGGAGCTCAAGGGAACTCAAAATTACCAGGGCTTTGGCTCACTGTTTTTGTGGTGTAATGCCTTAAGAATATTTTAATGTTGGAAAAAAAATAGTTGCCGTCATTTCCAAATTTCTTTCTGCAAGATAGTTACATATGATGTCCTGGGAAGCCTTCATATGAGGCCTGAACTTTTGGACAAATGGAATCACAAGGTCTCTCACCTCCTTCTTCTCCCAAAATGAAAGAGCAAATTTATTTTAAAGTAAAAAACAGTGCTAGAAAGCATTTTTAATTAATTCCCAAATTACTTAGAAGAGCTCATTTTATAGGAACAAAAAAGCAGCTGAGTTACAAAAGAATTCAAGCATCTTATTTGCGGAGCAGGATTCATCTCTGCTTTACCACTGTGAAGCCAAAGAACACCACAGGGCTGAATTGTATTAGACCAGACTTCCCAAAAATAAAGATCACAGCCCTGCCTGTTGACCTCTGCGGGATTTTTTGCCTAAGTGACGACTGCAAGATAAAGCCTTTTGACATAAAGAGGAATGAAACCGAATTTTAAAAGAAAAATGGGTAACAGAAAATGCAAGGCAATTATCTGATTACTAATAGGAAGAGGTACAGAGCCACAAAGTACAATGTTCAAGGGATTATCCAGCTTTGAACAATGCTTGCTTAACAGCTGCTACTGAACTGTGGTTTGTGTACTTGGCAGAGAGTTTCATTAATGATAATCTACAGTGTTTACAGCCCATAGGCCTCTAAATATGTTAAGAACCTTTTTTATTTGTATTTTATAATCCTTTTCCCTTATGTTTTATGTTTTTCTTGATATTTTTGAGATCTGAGGGGGTTTATGTTTCAAAATGATTCATTCTGCTCTGACAACTGCGGAGCAAGATTGCAGTAAATGTTCCCTTGTTATCAAGACTACGTATTTATAAACAGGAAGGAAAACCATCTAAATTCATACCAGGATTTGGATCACCACCAGCTAATACATTCAGATGCCAATATACAGTGCTCCATTGTTTACATGCTAAAGTAAATGTCAAACAGAGGTGTCTTTGCCAGTTACTAGATATTCCTCAGTCACTCCTTGGATCTGTCAAGTTGCAGCAAATTGAAACTGCCTTATTTTTGACATTGCATCTGACCTGAACTTCATTTAGAGGAATCCTGCAATTATTTTAAAGGTACAGTATTGATTAAGACCTAGATTTGCTTTAAAATTTGCTTTTCAAATGCTTCCCTGATCTGTTCTCTATGGCAACACTTCAGTAACATCAGGAAAACAGAACATAATTAAGAACATAATTTTGTTGTGGAGGGCATTATGTATTATGCAGTGCAGTAGGAAGATCATCACGATTCAAACGCCAAGTCACCGAGTCCTGGCTGCAATGCTTTGAACACACTCTATTTCAGTGGCCACATTCTGTCACAACGAAACCAAAGGAGATTATTACTCCAAGGCAATTAGCATAGATAATTCTGACGCAGGGCAATGCACTTTTTCAGTCTTTCCCCCTCTTCTGTGCCCTGCCCCTGGCTGGGATGGGATCCGTGTGATTTGGTGGCTCAGAGCTTCCTGCCAGGCTGTGCTCCCCAGGGATGTGACACTGCCAGAGCTCCCTGCACCAACTGGGTGCCAACCAGGGCTCCCAGGGATGTGTGATCCCTGTTCCAGCTGCTGCCACAGGCCACAGGGACACCACATCCCACCCCACGGGGGCTCTGGGGCTTTCACTGCTGAGCCAGCCTCACTAAAATGTACACTTGAAAGAAATCCTCTCCCCTCCTGATCACTATTGGTTTCTATAGAAACAAGAAGGAACCTCTGTTCTTCTCTAAATTTTTCCCCTAATGCTTTCTGCAGACTGTGTGAAACCAATTTTTTCCAAGTTTGTTTTGTTTTGTTTTGTTTTGTTTTATTTTTTTAGACTCCACAGCCCTCCATTTCTAACCTAATTCATCCAATTAAAGAACAATAGACTAGATAAAAAATGGGCAGGAGGTTTAAATTTTAAGGAACTCAATCCTATGCATTAACTATCTGTGGTCAATCCATCTCTCCTGGGTCATTTTATGGCTCAAGCATTTCAGAGTAAATAGTTTAAAACAACGGTACATCACAAGAGTTAAAAGGGGTCAAGAGGATATTTACTTAACCACTAGTTGACTTTTTAACTTAGAAATATTTCAGCAATTACTGTATTTAAATGAAATCCATCTCCTCAGCATCTCCATAAATTATTCTAAAACTCCAGGGTTCCCATCCACGTTGTGAGTCACCACCCCAATGCCTGAAACTTATTTAGAGGACTGTGATGTTTGCTTGCTTTGTTGCTGTGCCCTTCTCTAGAGGCTGCACTTGCACAGGAATTGCCATGGCTTGTAAATATTCTATCTGCCTTGTTGTAATCATTACGCAAATATACTTGCAGTCAGTCATATTAAAAAAAAATATAAGGGCTGTTGAGCCATGAAAAATTGCTCCAACACAGGTCTGACTTCAAAAAATTAGAGGAGAAAATCTTTACAACAAACAGACGACAGTAGGCAGAAGTGAAAGGAGTAATGCAAAGATGTTATTTGGGATCCACTGTTCTCTCCTATCACCAAATAAAGGAAGCAATAATCATTATTCACACCACGATGATGCAATTTAAGGCTGTTTTACAAAAACAACAATGAACACTCAATTTCAGCACACACATATAACTTTCTTTTATTGTCGATACATATTTACTCACACGTTTTCTTGGGAGGTTTAATATTCACGCACATACAAATCACTTACTGCAGGTAGCGAGTGGAGCTAAACAGAATAGAGGGTTGATTATATCAGGTGATTGCAGATAGGACCAAATTGATTCCTGATGTCACACTAACACAGTAAAGTGACACACAGGACAGCTTCTGCCCATGGGCCTGAAGGAAGAATTCAGGACAAATACTGGCTCTGCTACTGTTGCCACCACACCAGCACAGCCAGATTATCAGCAAAGATAAGAATGGGACAATTGTGGAGCTGCAATATCTGAAACATTATTTGTTCTGTAATCCTGTGTTAGCCTTTTTTTTTTGCTTTAAACAAATTAAAATCCTTCTGCAGGTGCTGAGAATATTATGACAGTTGTAAAGTGAACAAAGTGCTGTGTCAGATTCCTCCCTACTTAAACTCCAAGTCAGCACACAGTTCTTGTACCACTATATATATAATATTATGACTTTCAGCATTAGCTTTGAGGGTCTAGCACAACAATGTGCAGGGCTGAAGTCACCTCAAAGCCATTGGTGGGTCTTGTTAAGGCCATTACTCAAAAAGATATTTTTTCTCAAGGAAAAAAGGGGAAAAAAAATGCACTCATTTTATTGTTTCTTTCAGTAAATAACTTATCTCATGTTTTTTAATCTGTTTTTACTTGCTAGATTCAACATGGCAGCTACAAATGCAAAACTAATTCAACACAGAAGTAATGAATAAAAAAACATGCCAATGTTATATTTTTTGCAAAAGTCTATCATAGAAACAGCTGTTCAATATTAATTGTTTCACGTTGCCAGAGAGAACTTGTCCCATAACTAACATATTTTCAATTTCTTGGAAAAACAATTACGAAGTGTTTGCTCCATAGGCATTAATCACACTAGAAGTCATAAATTTGCAGAGGTTTTGTTCCATTTCACCATAGAAAAAGATTCTGTGTCTATAAAGACATTTTCAGCATTCATTCCACTTTGTAATATTTATTGAAAAACCAAAAAATAACAGAAGATTGAAAAAACAAAGCCAAAAATCAAACAAAAAACCCCAACAGTTCCAGCACAGACTGGCACTCCTCAAAGGTTAACATGAGAAAAGATGTCTATGACTGGCTTATTCCAGCACTCAGCAGTCCATCAATGATACACTGATATTAATAAGGATGGAAATATCGAATGCCTGGTAATCTGCCAAAAACCTGTATGGTACCTACAATGCACTTTCTCCTCCTGTCCCTCCAGGGAGAAACAGCTCTCTAGAGCTTCATGCACAGAAAGTTATTTTAAGGGATATATTGGTCAAAGGGGGGAGGATGAAAATTTCATGTCAAGAACCAGAAGAAACATGTGTGCCACAACTAACTATTAGTGTTATACCTGGATGGAATTTAATATATGCTAAATTCAAAGTGAACAGAAATATATGATGTAGTAGACTGCAAGACTTATGTTATTAACTAATTGTTAGTTCAGAAATCTCTGTGAAAGTGCAAAAACTCTCTTTGTCAACATTAGACTATAGTGATGCCCTTAATGCAGCAGTGGAGGAAGAAAACCCACCTCATTGAAATTATACAACTTCTACAAGCAGGAAAAAATATCAACATTAAAAAACCCCAAAAAACTTTAGAAACAGATGCAGTTACACACTTTGTTTTGGGAACAGCAGAACATGCCTCCACTCTTTACCTGGTTTACCCTACATACAACTCAGGGCCACCTCCAGCTCTCGTGACACAGCCAACAGAACCCTCTGCCTGTTTGCTGTGCCTGCTATTATGAGATTATGTAGCAAAACAAGAATATCCAGTTGTTGGTCATTGATTTATCTATAAAAGAGTAACTGTAAAAATGATAGAAGAGGCTCTGCACTAGACAGTCTTGTGAAACAGTTTATTACTTAAGCATTAATGACCCGTTTAGAGGTCTTTACTGGTCAGGTAATGACCAGCTAAAGGAGTTAAGGGCCCGAGGCAAAGCACTCTAATAAAACCCTGCATACAGCATGTGTTTGGTTCCTCCAAATTCTATTAGGAAAGAGAAGCGTAAAGGGTAATGAAAGACATGTCCAAGAGGCACTCGTATCAGCCCTCTCATTTTATATTTGGCATAACACACATGGCCTTATTCCAGAGGCACAAATCACTCCTTGTTTACACTACCACCTATCATGGAGAAGAGCAGTGACTACAGCTGAAAATGGCCAGCCATGATGTTAAAGACCCTGTTGCTTTGGGCAAATAAACCTTCCTCCAGCTGACAGAACCCATCCTGCTCTTGGAACCCCCACTGTCCTCTGCACCTACTGAGAAGGCTCCAAAGGAGAAGGGAGCCAAGATATGCTGCCAGGCATCTCAGCCAGCCCTGCCAGTCCTAAATCCTACTCTAGGAGTATTAAGGGTGGAGGGATTAAGTGCTTTCTGTATTCCTGTGCAATTCTACTTGAACACAAATGTCCACTCGAGTTATACTGTTTGCATTATGAGAAAAGGCATATTAAAACGGGAGTTTAATATTGATATCTCCAATCTAAGGCTGAGACAGAACAGCTGTATATATATACTTGCCAGTAAATTAGAAGCCAAGGGTTGGAACACTACCCAGGGCCTCACTCTTGGCTTCAGAGGCAGGTAAAACACTCAGGCCCACACAACCACATCTTGCTATTACAACCCCACAGCAGCATCGATTTTGGTCCTGATTTACAGCATCATTTGTTCTTGATAAGAGCCACTTGCCAGCACTACTCAGAAAAAAGTAAAATACAATCTAGGAGTGGAAATTAGAAACAAGAGAGGATAAGAGGCTAAGAACTTCTAAAAAAAAATGGGTCAAGATTCCTGTATTTGCAGGACAACATGTTCTAGGTACAAGCAAGTTATCTGCTCAGCATTTATTACTCTCTTCTCAACAGCAAATGAGGATAAAGAGCATTCTGATGACTTAGTCAAAAAAGTTACTTAATTTCACTGTCACTTCTTTGCCTACAGTATATTTCAATATTTATTTTGAAAACCACTCTGCAGTGTTTACATAACTAATTGTAATAGCTTCTGTAGAGTATTTCTAATTTTTTTGTGTGTAAACAGCCTTTTAAGCCATGCTCAAGGCTTATTTCAGACTTTAACAATCCTTCAGAGCTATTGCAGCTAATCATATAAACACACATTAAGCCAAATTTAACTCATCTACTGAGTAGTGAAATGGTGACTTAACACTTGCACCTTCCAGCTTCCAAGGTTAAATATCTCAGTGCTTTATTTCAGACCATCTGAAGTGATCATAGCAGTCTAGGCATTTACTAAAATTAAGTTCCCCATCAGAAGTGGGCAGGGCAGAAAACATACACAATGTTAAACAGAAATGATTATATCTACAGCTACATACTTTGGAGAGCTAAGGATACAAAAATAAAATTTGGGCCCTAACTAGAAGCTGATTCAGTGCATACAGCACCACATTTAAACCAGAGGATTTCTTCATTTTTTTTAGAGCCAAATTACAAGTTTTTGCAACACAGGGTTAACAGCAAAAGTGCTGACACAACACTAAGTGCATAGTGGCGCCTGCAAGCAGCTCTATAATTAATCTAAGTGTACTGTCATTACACTAAACACTGCTTCTTCTGCAGGATCATTCCAAATCATGAGGCTCTTTCTCTGTTCCTCAGATAACATGCAGTTCATTTCCAATCGTGTGCATTCCCAGCCGTGGCGTGATTCGCTGGAGTTACATTAGGTCTTGAAGCAATATCTTAATCAAATCAGGATCCTCTGTAAAACAAATCTTGGGCTCTTGGAGAATTAGTAACATCTAATGCCTTAGGACAGAGATGTGAAAATGTGAGCTGAAAAATGCACTGCTGGAGACCATACTCAGCCTCCCTGCTTCCAGCCATTTGCAAGTACATCTATCCAGCCTCCTACCTACACACCTCCACTTTATATGGTCATAAACCACCAATGCGATATCTAAATTATACCCTAAAAACTCCAGGTTGGAAATGGCTTGTATGAAAATTCACCTCATGTGGTTTATTCATTTCTGCAAGAACACAAGGCTCTGATTCCTTTTGGATGGAGCTCATTTAAACAAAGCCCAACAGCAAACACCCATAAATTAAAGCATTATTGGTATTTATGATGAGACACATGTAAACTGAGTGAATTTTGTGTAAAAGGCTTAAAAAAGGGAAAGAAGTGGAATCTTGCATATAAAAAACTAATTGCATTCACAAAGTTACTAAGTACTTTGTGAATTAATAATTTGAAATACGCATTACAGGGAAAGAAATAAAAATGCATCCTGTCTGGAAACCTGTTTATTCACATGCATTTCAGATTTCTCTCCTAATGCCTCCCACATCCACTGAAATTATAATGTCTTAATAAACTAAGAAAATATGGGAACAGATGGAATTTAAGTATTTTACAATATCTGTCTGAAGCTAGTAATTTATAATGGATATAAATTTATCTGGAATATATTCACTTTACTTCAACAAAAGCTTTATTTGATGCAATTGCCTGCTTCAGTGAGCAAGGTATTGTGATTATGTTTACCAAATTAAAATATATATACTAGAATTATTCACTTTTCATATGCAGGTCACTGATTAAAGACCAAGCAGAATTCCACAGCAGATTTCCATAGTTGTGACTTTAAGGTGGAATTGGTATGATAAATTCATGTACATCGCTTTGGAGAACTCTTAGACTCTTCAGAGTAGAGCTGGGTAAATTTATTTACAGAAACTGAAAAAAACACACAGTAAAAGTCAATGACCACATGAGAAGCCATGGCCACTGGGCCAGCACTGGCCATGAAGTCGTTCTGCACCTTCACCCTTTGCAGAGTTGCAACAGTGAGAATTAGATAAAACATCTTCAGAAGCACCTGTGTTTAAAAGACACAAACTCCACCAAGCAATCATTCATGCTAAAGGTTGATGTGCTGCAAAGTCATATTTTTCCACCAATAAATGTATATCATCCAGTAAACAAAGAGGCCTGCAGTACAGATACACATATACATACTCAATGAAGCCACAAAATATGCCTGATAACTATTCTACATTTCAAGAGTGAATAATGATTACAGGCATATGGTCTTAGACCATAGTGTGTCAAAACCTAGAGAGAAGTAATATTAACAAAATAATCATACTTACTCTTTTATATCTAAAGATGGCAGTCCAGAAACATTTTAATTTAGCAGCAATTTTGCTCTCCTCCTTGTGTTGGCAGTGGCATTCATGCAACTGCACAGGCAGATAGACCAGGAAATTAATCTGGCTGCAAAGCAATTTCCCTCCCTCCCATTCCCACCCCCACAAAAGAGAATAAGCAGGACCATTCAGCTGATCTGATTCACAACATGACATCCTAAAGCCAGCAGCAGCACAAGGCACACAGAACAAATGCATGGCTGGGGTGACACTGGAAGGCAGGACAGCATTTGTCATGGATGTGTCAGGTGGAAAGTCAATGAACAAACACACCTAAAACTGGCACTGTCCAGGCTGGGATATTTTAATGATGCTCACATGAATGCCCAAGGTTCATTATTCCCTTTGTCTTTTCAAGCTTTCCAACTCTCACCCTTGGAAATCTAAACTACCTCTGGCTCAGACAACCACATATGAAATATATCACTGCAACAGCTCCGAACATGACCATGTCCTCTGTGCCAGGCAACAGCAGCACATCAGGCTATTGCTACTGAACTGCAATGGCCAAACGCTGCCAGCTCTGTTACAGCCTGGAGACACACCTGGAGTTAGGGAAAATTAAATTTAACATCCACAGCACAGACACAGAGTCCACCAATTTGCTTGGTAGGGTGATCCTCTGAAGTACAGAGACCACCAGAAAGCTGCTGAGAAAGAACATGCTAGGCCAATGCCCTAAAACACTGAGAAAGAAGAGAGACCAAGGGTGTACTGTCCCCTTGAAGAAATACATCAGCAGCAAGAGACAAGATGGTTAAATTTTGTGCCAGGTGATATTCCATCGCTAGCCACACCTGGTTAACCTCCAAATCACCAGGTCACAAGTGTGCCAGAGAGGACAGGGGAGCACAGCAGGTTTTGGGAGCCAGAGACAGGTCCTCAGTTAATGCCTCCACATCTACTTAATCCGCTTCACATTTTTAACATTCTTTCCTCAGCAGCATGAAAGATCTGCTAAAACCAAGAGCAGCCAATGACAATGGGAAGCAAGGAGTCCTTGGGACTCAAAGGACCCCACCGTGGTGTGGAAGCCACGGTCACCCAGGGTCTGCTGCCCCTCAAAGGCAACGTGTTCATCCCAGGGCACAGCTCACAGCTGTCAGCCAAGACCAGAAGTAAGAATCCTGGTTATTCTGTCCCATTCCTGCCAGCCAGAAAACACAAACACTTCCAACCAAAGACCCAACCACCCTCCCCAGGCAAATTCCCAGGCCACAAAGCTACAGGATCAGACTTACTTCTGGTGCTGCGACTGCTGCATTTTTGGTTGTGTTGTAGCTCATCTTCAGGCAGGTGCATAGAGGCCGATTCCTCCAGGATTCCCTCTTGCTGGGGAGAGCAGCAGCCCTCTGTCCTCTCAGGGTGCTGAGAGTCCCAAAGTCATGCTTTCTCTGCCACCAGGTTATTACTGTAAAGCCACAAAGTGCTATTATGGCAGGAATGCTTTTTGAGGGTTTTGCTGCCTTGAAGGAGACAAGATGGGCTCAGATTCCTCACATCAGAAGAGGGCTGGAGGCACCAGATCATTAGTGGGCAGATACAACCCTGAGTCAGAGCCGTATGCCAGCCCTAAAAGGCAGGAGCTCAGACATCATCGTGTATCCTGCATTTGCTAGTGGCTAAATCTAGTGATTAGTCAGCACTGAGAGCTGCTGAATCACTCTTCAAAGGCACCTATCTCCCTGCTGACATCAGCGAGGCAGCCACGCACTCCACTGAAATAGCCTGGGCTGCTCAGCTGCCGACAGCAGCCCTGCACTGAGCCTGCACAAGGCCTGAACCATGCCTCAGACACCTGATCCCTGACCTGCCACAACACACTTGCTAGTAAAATAACAATGTTCACATGCAGAGCAAAAAGATGCATGCAATCTTGTGTTAGTTGTTCATTTCTGATAGCGTAATTTGAGATGTAATGCAGTATTTACATCCAGTCTTTAAAAATTGTTAATGTATTTCAGAGTCTTTTAAAGTTCTTTTAAATTCAGATTCTATCGCTCATTATTAATTGTTTGGGTATTAATTATTTTAGATTAAATGAATGTAGGCATTGATATTCATAGAAGACAAATGACATACTAAGCAGATGAGACAATTAGCATGAATTACTTCAGTCAGCTTGAAGTCCCCAAAATCTCTTTTTTGATTAAATTTAAAAAAAAAATCACAAGATTAATATCTTATTTTATTACACTGATTCGTTAACATTTTACTGACCATGGCAGACTTCACCTGGTTAAATCTGAATTCTGTCAACCCTCATAGTAACAAAACCCAGTCTTAGAGATAAGGTGCTCTCCACAGGGGCCAAACAAAAGCTAATCAATATTTTCTAGCTAAAGGACAATCTTTGAGTCAAGATCTGTGCAAGGAAAATCTTTAGCCAATTCTTAGAGGAAAGCAACTACTTAGAAATACATAATAAGCAATTAAACTTATTGCGCTAGAATTTAACAGGAGCTCTAAAGACTGGCAATTATTTTCCCATGCTAGTGGATGAAAATAAGTGTAAACAGCACTTAAAAATGATGCATGAGACAGAAAATACTTGTGACATAAATCGGAAAAACTAATAAAGTAAAACTCCTGCTCCTCAACGATAAAACTGAACAAAAGGCATGTTGGTGTACAGAGGCTTTGTTCATGACAGAATTTTGGTATTGTTCTAACATCTACATTGATAAAAATGGCTGTTAAGCCCTGTGCAAAGAATATATTTAAACTTTTTCTTCCTTTCTGTTTCTTTTTTATATCTGAAATCAATTAAACAATAATTAAGAATTGATTTCGGAACGCTTAATCCTGTACATTTGTGCAGGGTTATTTGTTTGCTTTTCTTTTAAGTAGGGTTTTGTTCCTTCTGGGGAAACTAAAATATCATTGAACAAAAATCCTGAGGACTTTTCTTACCAAACAGTGGGATTTATAACAGAGAAGCAAATCCTCCTCTCATTTTTGGTGTTTTTTTTTAGAGGAGCGCTCCTGTCAAAGTCAACGACACTGCAGCATCCTTGAAAAGCAACAGAGCTCACACTGTATCACCCACTGGAGTCAACAGGAGTGCCAGGAGGATGATAAAGGGAGCTGTGCTCCAGCAGCACTTTAACACTGAAACAGAGACAAATTAGAAACGCTTAGGGGAGGTGTGCATGGCAGAGGTTAATACAATCCCATGGAATGTCGCAGCTCGCTTCACATCTCCAATCTGTCCACTCACCGTGTGGCAAAAAGTCAATATATGTATTTCAACAACCATCAGTAACGTCCCCACTAAATCCTGGTTGTGCTACCACCATGGGAGGCTTCCAAAAGATGCAAGTTACATAAAATAGACACATCTAATATGTCTGTGGTTGAAGACTGTGGGAAGGGCCCCATCTGACCACGAGAGGGAGAATTGAATCATACACATTGTTTATTCACACACATCTCCATCTCAAACCAAGCTCACAAGGAGGGCAGTTAATGACTTCAGTATAGTCAGGGGACTCCAGGCACAGCACTGAGATCCCTGCTTGGATGTGATGAAGGGAAGACGGAAGAAAACCAAACCCCAGAACCTCCCTTCTATCAAGGGATGTTGAAGCATAGTCAGGTCAACACTGTTTGAAGACATACAGAGTATGAGCTTTCCTATGGATCTTAGCAAAGATTCAGGAAAGCTGTCACAGTTTTTTTTCAGATGAAGCCACGCTTTGTGGTTTCCACCTCAAAACAGATACTAGTGTTTCTCTGCTGGGACCAGCTACTTCTGAAGTGCCACTGATGCTCCAAAGTCTGTATGGGTAGCTGGCTAAATTTGATATAGATTTCTACACACTGGGTTTAGCTTCTTCTGTGCTTGTCTGGATTTTGTTAGTCCTGTTCCTCATATGAAAGACAGCAACAATTATGACGACAGTCCCCCAAAAGCTTCAGAGATCCTGATGACAGTATTTTCAATGGAGAATGTGGACACTGAAACCTGATCTTCTCCTCAAGTCTGCAGACCCAGAGAGCTTGCTGATAACCCCTTTTCAGGCCCACTCTAAAGTTCATCTATTTTCTGGCTGCTGGAGAAGTCACAAATTGAGGGATGTATTAGGCTGCCATGAGAGGTTTATGTTTACTACATTTATTGCTGCTGATAGCAATAACTAAGAACAGCCCCCACTGCACAGGACTTTGCAGATCTGCAATAAGTTCTTGTGTCCTGGTCAAGTTTCAGTGCTTGGAGAAGTGCAGAGTAATGGATGTAAATAAATAAATTACAACATGTGGGTTTTTTCACCAAGCTTCAAAACACATTCCTATTCCTCATTTTTCAGGATCAACCATTCCTCACACTCACTCCTGAGGATTTGCTTTATTTACAGAAGAACTCATAACCGTATGAAAAAGTCTCTCAAAGCTTTCCAGGGTTATTTGCGACCTCAAAAGGAGATGAGAAGAAAGCTCTGTTCAAGCAAGGCACGTCACAGCAGATGTGACTGGGTCCCAAACCTTACATGTCAGCAGAAAGATATGGAAACCCCATCCCAAGCCAAAAACAGTTTTTTAATCTACTGATGTTTAATGAACATCTACTTATCTTTAAAACAAAAATACGTAATTTACATTCTCCTGCTTTGGAGGCAGGTAGCTAATTTTTCTCCATTGGATTTTGTTGTTTTTTTGTTGTTTTTTTTTCTTGGAACACAGCTAAAATCTAATTCTACTCACAAAAGCCAGCCTATATCTGACATGCAACTGCAATATGGGAACACCTGAGCCACATTTCCTATGCCACTGCAGCTGCAACAAAATTAACCAGCTGACCTGTCTCAGAAGGGAGTGAAAACGAAGTTTTCCTGCACAATTGCAAAAGCTTTGTCCAGAAATAGGTCTCCTTACATCATTTCATGCTACGGAGTTATATACACTTAAGCATAGGAGAAGGCATTTTGAAATCCAAGACACAGAAAGGCAACTGCTGCTAAATTACTACACCATGGCTGTACTGAAGCTGGGATCACCAGCTCATTTTCCACTGGTGTGGAGAAACCAGCTGCAATTCCATCATCCTGTGTGAGGCCTCAAAGCATCATCTAAAGAACATACAGATACACTCTACACAGATGATATAATACATGTATACATAGATGATATAATATACATGCCCTATACCATGCATATGTGTACATAATGCATATATGGGTATTATCACACAGCACACAATTCCAGCAGCTACAAAGGTGTGTGCACATAATTACACAATTACACAATTCAGAGAGCTGTATACAAGATCTCTGAAGCCCAAGAACTCTCTCTAGCACACACTCAGGACCTGTTTATGGACAGTGCACCCCAGATAAAAGTGCAGCCTGTCCTCAGAGCTATGGGGCTGGCACATGGATCCCCATGTCCCTGCAGCAGGACATGCAGGACAGGCCTGGAGGGCACAGCCACCGATCCAGCTCCCTGATCAAAGCCTTTCTGCACAGGCAGAGAGAGGAGAGGTCCTGCCCCCAGGAACTGCCAGCACTGACACAGTAGAATCAGTTTGTTTAGGTGGGTACCTTCTGGAAGCTCAAGAATCTGCAAAGAAGTTTTAATGAGTTTTGCAAGTCCTGCTGAGAGCAGAGGTTCTCAATGGACCAGTAAAGCTGGCCAGTGATACTAAAAAATACCAAAGGCAGCACTTCCGATAAGCAGGTTAGCCTGCAATGCTTTAGCTGCTATCCTTGGTGTCACTAACTGCTTCATCCCGAGTGTAATTGACTCCAGGGGAAAACAAAAGAGGGGATTTTGTTTTGTTTTGACAAATCCACTGCAAGGCACCACACTAAGGTGCCAAAGGCTACTTTGTATTTACAATGCTGATGATAGGCACAACTCAGAAGTTTCCTGACCTCAAGTACAAACACAACATGAAAGGTGATATATCAAACTGACACTATCACAACTAGAGGAGAAAAAAAAAAAAGAAAGAAAGGAAAAACACCTCAGATTTATACCAGGCTTGCCTGCCTAGCATAAATACTAACATCAAGCTTGCAGGCTTTGTTCTATCACTGCTTAAAAGTTGTGTGATACAGCACAAGGGCAAAACGGTACAAAACCAAATGGAAAGTGTTTCCAAACACAAACACAGAGGAAGAAGAGGAAGAACTTTGCTGAGCCCGGAAAGGAACTTCAAGTTTACAGAAGTAACAGCACATTCAGGCCTTCAGTACCTTCCTTTTGTCTTCATCCCTAAACTCACCTCCAACCTGCAGGCTGTGGCATCTCTGTTTATTGCTCCCACACTTGTTTTTCCATCAGACCCTTGTGCATGTGTGAGTCCTAGCCCTGCAATGAGGGGGTTCAAGCCCTTAAAACACACACCTCCCAGAAAGTCTCTGTACTTCAGGCTTCTTTACGCTGAGGCATTAATAAAACCACTGCTACAAAGCCCAAAATAAAATAGGCTTACTCTTCCCCCCTCCCAAAAAAAAAAAAAAAAAACACAAACCCAAAAAAGTTCTTGTTGGTTATCTGGAATCAAAAGGAGTGATCCCATACTCAGACTGGCACTCACTCTTTCTCATTTGGGACATTGAAATTTTTAAGGAAGAGCACTCCTGGATTTTGAGCTGTCTCTCAATCAGGTCCAACAGCACAGACCAGATGCTGCTCACTGTGCTCCAGGACATTCCAGGACAACTGAGGAAAAAGTGAACTTTTTTTTTTTTTAAATAATAAAGTAGGGACAGATAAAAATAGCACTACACAGCATCCAAATGAAAGTAATAGTGGACAGAAAAATTTGCAGTTGTAATTGTATTTAATGTCTAAATGACCCATTTGGAGAGAGACATTAAAATCAGTCACTCACTTTATAAAAGATAAAATAAAAGCATTGATCATAAGTGCCAACATAGTAAAGGCAGACATTTATAAAATAAAATTTTTTAGTGCTTTACATAACCTTTCACACAGACCAGACTAATTGTGGATATTTTGAAAATATCAATGTTAATAACACGGAGATAGTATTGCATTTCCTCCAAAGAACATACATTTGAATGACAATATTTTTAATATGAGCTCTGTATTGTAATTTAATTTAACCATGAAACCAATTTCTGCCTTCAACATTTTATGTTTTACAGTATGAAACAGAACATTATTTGCTGTAATGTAGTTTATTTAACCTTAACCTGATGTGGTGCAACAGTGAATACAGATACACTCAAAATGTTAATAATATGACACACTGAGCTGATTAAAATTTCAATTGTGTTTCCTCCATCTCCTTTGGAAAGTTAATGAATTAATGAATCTTTAAAGGACAGTCAGGGAGGCCTTAAAAAGAAGATGCCTTTTTGAGTAAGGAGAGAAAGTGGCAGATTACAACTTAATGGCTTCAGAATAATGGTAATTTCCCTATTTTCTTCACTTGCCTTAGCTCAGCTAATGGCTTCATTAGTGTCCACACTCTCAAACGAATAATAGAGGACCATGTCACATCCATCTTAGTCACATCACAATAAAACCGTTAAATACAATTCAGCTACCTGCCTTCTGCCAGTCTGGGCTGCAAGGCAGAATTAGCAGCACAATCAATACGGAATCCTGTTATTAGATTCTTTTTCCTTTAAAAAAGAAGTGTATCATCAGGTATAATCATGCAGTGCTATTAAACTGCAGTGCACATTTTATGCTGATTAGATAACTAGAATTACTCAAAATGGACATAAAATGAAGGGGAAAAAATCTGCTTAATTTACACCTATGCATCAAAATAAAATTTAAAAAAATCAACAAAATTCTGGCTCTTTATTTGATAAAACTGACGGGTTACCTCAAAGTCACCACAGATGTATCAAATTTTTCATGACATCTCCTCTTCCAAACCATTTCACAAACCAGGCTAATTAAGCAGCAAAAAAACTCCTTGGCTTTAGCTACCTCTATCTTGGGAGAAGAGATTTCATTCAACCAATTAAAATTTTTGGAAAAAATTCAGTGTAACTGAATACAGCTCCATCAAAAGATATCAAGCCTGATGCAACAAGTTCAAAAACTGATCTTAGCACTGTAAAAACAAATGGGAATTATAATTTTTTTAAAAATATGTTAAAGGTTTTTAATTTTCAAAGTAGTTGAATTGAAATTATTTTGTGATCATTACTTTTAAACTGGATTTAAGCAGCACTGTGCTTTTTTCTTTTCTTTACTCATTATACGGTTTGGCTACTCTGTGCAACACGAAATCTCTGTTCAAGCATATTTTTCTCATTATATACATATTTTGTACAACAAATTATATGCAGGCTCTTTAACAACAGTGATTGAAACATGCACACTTGGCAAAATCTAATGCACAAGTACCATTATTCTCCACTTTTTTCATCTGTGGAACCCAAAGGAGCAAGCTCCAACTTCTACCTCGCTGAGCTGCAGCTGGCAGCAACGCATAAGTAAAACAGGGGGAGGAAAATGGCCCGTTTAATACATCAGGAAAATCTCAAATGCTCCAGGCAAGATTCTGTTCTCAGATCCACAGCACAGATCCTGGCTCCAGCGCTCTGCCCCTTCCTGACCTCGGTATCTGACGCTACCAAAAAACTGCGAGGGACGTGTCGAGGCAGAGCTTTATTGGATCACACCAATCTAAGGCAGGATTTTGCACTAAAGGATTCCTGGACTGATTTCCCCAATTCTCTACATAACCCTGCCATAACCACATCCAGCTGACGTCCAGGAAGAAACTGCTCTGTAAATATCAGCACACGCAGCGTGCCGGGCATCCGCGCTTGGCAGCTGAATAAATTCTCCTGACAACATAAATCTGATCCCACCAAGAAACCTTTTTAAAAATACATTATTGACTAAAAATATTTATATGCACCACTTTTCCTGTTAGCAAAGGTAATATATTAACTGCTTTGCCATTACTGCAAGTAACTGTAGGGTAAGAGAGAATATTTCTGTATGCACGCTATATATCCACTTTGAATTAAAACATGATGCCAATATTATACTAAATCACAACAGAAGTCTCAGTCCTAAACAGATCTTGAGTGACACCTGCATTCTAATTTTTTTTAGGAGCAGCTTGGCAATGATGAGACTTTAATGAGAAGCACTACTTCCAAAACATGTAGCTATGGGCGAACATGAAATATCATCTATTTATCATTTCGGCTCTTAGTCGTTATTTTTATACAGAATTAACTGAATTCCAAAAGACAGGTAAATCACCTACTTCTTCGCTACCTTAGGATACTAAAACCTTGGTATAAAAACCAACTTATAAAATAACCACAACCCAAAACCTCTCAGAGTCAGCACCACTGTGTTTCTCAGAGGATGAGTTCACAGCTCACCAGGGAAGGATTTACTCCCCCTGTCCAGGTGTGCCACCTTGGCCTAAGCAAATTCCCATCAGAATAAAGGAGGAAAACTCAAAAAAATACATTTGCCAGTCAGACCTCAGAATTTACTTCACTACATCATAGAACAGGGCAAAACCGACGAGTATTAACTCCAGATGCTGTTCTAGCATCAGCATTATAGCACTACCAGGCCCAGACACTCCAGATATCACAGTTATTATCCAACATGAAATGGACACAGAGTTGCCTATGCTTAAAAAAAAAAAAAAACAACAACAAAACTGAACACATAAGTGATACAGAATATTCAAAATATGCAACAGTCATTTTAATATTTACTTTTACAGGCATCCTTAGGAGCTCCAAGTGAACTTTCTCCTGCTCACTGCCCCTTTAAGATTTTCTGCATCACCCCCTCTTTCATTTAATTGCCTGGAGGAAGAATATTTACTGCAGCTAAAAGATGCAGGAGGGAGATTACAATTTGTAGGTAAGTTAGGCAAGGAAGATGCATTTACAACTTTCCTGCTTAAACTGCCGCAGAAACCAGTTTTACACAGAGTAGAGGTCCCCTCAGAGTAAGCTTGCTTAGCATGCAAGTACACTATCTGCCTAAACTCTGCTTTTCTGATTAAAGTTTTGTATTTAATTAAAATTGTCTTTAATTAAAATGCAAATATTCTAGGACTTTAACAATAAATTGTTTACACTAGACTGAGAAACAGCCCTCAAAGGCTTTGGGAAAAAAAATAGTTTCAATTGCAAGCTGTATATTCAAACTTCACTGCTCAGTGAAAATGGGTAAAGATCCTTTTTTCTCCTATTGGCTTAATCTTTTTTAAACAAATGGAAAGATATACCAATTTGTATCTAGAATTCGCACAGAAAACAATTCCCAAAGTTATTGGCTGTTGAGTAAGTAATTAGGCCAGTTCAAAACATCCATTGTGCTCGAAACAATTCCTTTAGCCAATTTCGCTGGGAAATGATACTGACACCACAAAAGAATTGCCAGTGAAATGAACGATAGCACAGCCCCTTCCCCGAGTGATAAACACGGAGTGTGCTGTGTGCACGCAAGGATCCATCTGCATTATCCCTCCACCAAAAAACATCCTGCTCGGGGTTCAAAAATAGCCATTGTGTTTACAGAAGAGCACGGTTTAGATAGGGCAGATATACGGCCGGCTCATTTCTTTCTTTAAACAAACACAGAAAGGCTCAGCACCCCAGGTTTTGATTTAGCACAAGGCAGAGACTGCTCTGCACCATCAGCAGGCCTTGTCTGTATGAAGTGTTGTGACATGCAGGTGAATTATCCTCATGACCACTTCATAACTGCCCTCCACTAGGAATAAAATCTAGCCTTAGTATTGAATCTGACTTAATATCTTGAGAATTTTAAATTTTGTCCAGAGAAACTTCAAACTGAGCTCTTAGCACTCTTGTGCAGTAACAAAAACTACAGTTATGCACAGCTTGGAAAGAAATTTACCAAATCCCAAACCTTCCACAAATAAAAAAAAAGAAAGTAAACAGTGCTTGGAAGGTTTTATGGTTCATTAGCAAAATACTGCATTATGCTCATCACCATATCCCTGTTCAAACACTGAAGAGCAGTGATATAAGTTAAATGAGGTAGTAACATTTAAAGTTTGAAAAATCCACTTCCAGAAGCCAGTGGAACAAATCATACATGGGAACTTTCTAACTGGAAGTACAAGCTAGAATAATGGTATGAATATGACCTCTATGGAACTAACATAAAGTATCCTCATTCTTGCAGAGAAATTCTTACAAAGACCCACTTGCTATAAATTCGAATTTCCTAAATTCATTGCAGATCTGAGAAACCAAAATGAAATAAATTACCACAGTTTGACACCGTCTCCTTCATCACAGTAATTCCAGATTTCAGTATAAAAGCCATTACTTAACTTGCACGCCATAATTTACACACTCTTTTACACAATAATTTTTGATCCAAGAAAAGATTCATTTTCCTTTTATAATTATCTCGTGTCAAAGTCTTTAACCTTTTCATCTGAGGAGCCAGAGCTGGATTCCTTCTGGAAACATATGCCCCAAGTTCAGCTCCTCTCTTTGTGCCACTGCAAGAAGAGGCTGGACATCAGCAGAGAGCTGACCAAAGAGAGCACCAGGGGCATGGGCTGCAAACCCGGGCACCTAAACCAACAATAGCTCCTTCCAAACACTCTAAGCAAGCAAGCTTTTCCAAACAAAACCATTTATTGCAGTGAATAAAACCTGTGTCAGCCCAACGTGAAGTTGTAAGTACAGCACGAGAACCACCTAAACCACAGCGGTGCGCTACTGCTGATTTGCATAATTTATACAAATTAATGTAGATTCGACAATTAGCATTTCAAGAGGGTTTCCTGGTGCCCAGGGAAGGCTGGTGTGAGCCTGGGCAGCCTCACCTGCCATGGGGTCTGTCCACACACAGGCACCCAAATCATGTCTGTCCTGCAGCATGGGGTGGAGGCTCTTTGTTCTGGCGCTTCTCCAGCGTTATGATAAAGCTAGAGCAATATTCTGTCTCACTGAAATTCAGACAACAGGATCCATACACACTGCCTTTTCAAAAAAAAAAAACACTTCACAGTGACAAGCAGGAAGCCTGGGCTGGCTCCAGCAAATGTGGGCTCACTTCAGAGCAAAGCAGCCAAATAGCCCCCAAAAATGCAGGTTTCCTAAAAAAAGAGCTGCTCTATCTCCACATTTGGTTCCCCAGAGGACTCCTGTCCGAGCAAGGCATCCCCACCATTATTCTTCATCACACACACCTGGCTGTACCCACATTTCACATTTCCTTCACTTGGGGAACACACCTCTCTGCACCAGGGGCAAGAGGCCACTGTACACGACCACACGCTCTGTGTGGACTTGCTTCCACCTGAAATCATCCAGTAAAATTAAAAAATAAAAATAAAAAAAATGTAAATGATACAGCAGTTATGTTCCCCATTCCTAGAAAACACACCATTCTGTTCCAGGGCCAGCAATTAGTTCTTACTTCAGGCACCTCTGCTGCCTCAGGAACAGACTGCTGGTTTTTAGCCTGTTTCCAATTTACCCTCTGGCAGAGGTGCGTAAGAAGCCTCCAGCAATGAAGTTGCAAACCCACGTCAGTATAAATTTCTTTTTTGAGAAGTTTCAATCTTGTTTTATCAGAGACCAGCGCCTGTGCTGAGGAAAGCCTATAATGATTTCTCTTTTCCAGGCTTATTCTAGAATTGCATCTATTTTGGGGTTTTGTTTAGATCTGTCGCAGCTTTCGTACTGTTGATCATGTTGTTTTTCTAACCCGCCCTGAACATCTGTTGGCTCTTTCTGAGGCTGCATAATCCTGGTTTTTTTCCTTCTCTTATGTATTCCACTGCTATCAGCTGGCTGTTATTCTTGGGTTTTATTTTTCAGTGTACATTCTATTTCTTTTAGTTTGGAAAAAAAATACTATTTTAAAAGCACTGATTCTTTCTGGCCTCATCTTATCCTGCACAACAAATTCATATCTGCCACAGCTTTTGTTTTCTTCTGCTGGTTTGGGTTTTTTTATTTTGTTTCTGCGTGTTTTCCTTTTTTTTAAAAAAATGCATCAATACAAAAAAATCAGGTTGCAGCAGACCTAAAGGTGGAGTGAGAAGACGATGAAGGATCTTGTTTTCATAATGATAAAAATCAGCACTTATAAAAGATACAGGGCTGGCAGCCCTGCAGAAAACAGAGAGAACACCGTTTAACCACAAACCAGACACACATACACTCTCAGCAGGACCACTGCAAGCACTGAAAGGGGAAACAACAGTCAAGCCTTGGCCTCCTCACCGGGGCTGCCAGCGAGGGCAATAATTAGTGCCAAGCGTGGGGGTGGGTTTTTCTTGACATTGGGAACTGTTTGGAGACCACAATTATTTTGCATAGCCTAACAAACAATTATCAGATGGCAGCAGCTCCTGGTCACTACCAGCCTGGACTGCATTCAAGCCTAAGGGAGACATGTATCTCCCCAGCCAGCAAGTCTCCCTACACAGTGATTGCAAAACAAGATTTTGAGGTTGACAAGAGTCCCTTTTAGCAGCATTTGGATTATAAAATTGCTCTGACTCACTGCAGCGTATTACTCCCTCTTAATTAACAGAGCTGAACTTTGTACATGTCTAGACTTCCTCCTGCAGAATGGCAGATTTTGGCCTTCATGAATATCATTTGAAGTCATATTATTTACAGAGCCTTTATTCATTTCAGTCATTTGTTTCAAACATATTTTCCACAGAAAGAAAAAATGCACCAACTGCTGGGCCATTTAATCCAAACTTAACAGTTAAGATGTTTTATTCAGCATTTTAAAAAGGATTGTCTTAGGGAATTTTATGTGCTGCATCTCTAAGGTTAACTTTACAGATTGTAAAGTGCCTTGGGATGCACTAGCATGAAAGGCATTAAGGTATTGCAGGATTTAAGCAAATGTGCATTGCACTAAAAAGAACCTTTTATGAAAGCACATACAGATAAAAAACCACAGTAAAGCTAATGTTTATTAAGAGATGCTCAGATTTATTTCTTAAAGCAAAACTATTTTCCTCCTCCACTCGCAAAAGTGATCCTTTTTTAAATCAAAAAATTTTCCACCAGTACTGACATAAAATTGCTGAAAATTTATGCTTTATAAAAGAACATATTTTCCCATTTAAATGTTCAGTCTTAAAAAAGCCCAACTGGATTCACATCAAAAAGGAAATTATTTTTTTTTTAAAAAGTAGGATTTCTGGTTTGTGGGTGGTTGGTTTTTTCCTACCAGTTATTATGAAAAAATTAATTAACTATATTAATTAGCTGGGCTATTGTTACAGGATTTTATGGGTACAAAGAAGGATGAATCACACATTTTGATCCATGCCTTCCTATTACTATCAAAAAGTTGCATTTCAAATACAAGAAAAAGCTTGTACAGCTAAATCCCTTGACACGCCTGGAAATCACAGAGTAGGCTTGTACACCAATCACTTATGAGAGAGGATTTAATGTCAGTGGGTGAAGTTCAACACGGAGAGAAGGAGCAGCATTAACACAGCCAGAGCAGCCTTATCAAGGAGAGGTGGGGTACTGTATCAGGCTTTATCTCCACCCTTTAAATGGAAGGGTGGATTTGATCTTCACCACCTCCCTCCCTGTTTTCCACCTTTGTAACACCCAAGTATTCAAGCTCTGCGGTCTCAATCCAGAGACTATTACAGCCTGTTAAGAAAAGTATCAGCTGATTTTAAAAGGCTACAGATAAAGCCCAAAGAAAGTGTCATGGATTTCAACTGGTAGGACTGAACACAGGATCAAAGTTTAAGCGCAGAATATATATAATATTATGCAAAAAAGGAAAAAAAAGTAACACTGCTGGAACTCCTATCGCTCTAACATCAGAAGAGATGCAACAAACAACAACTTTATAATGCCAGATCCACCTTTTCATTAAAATTACATTAAAAATAAAACATGGTGAAGAAAGTTAAAAAGCAGCATATGACTTCTACCAAGAAGAGAAGGATTAGTTGTCCTTTGCATTCTAAGTTTGAGAGTTAATATGACACTCACAATACCTACTCAGAGCCTCAGATCTTTTTTGAATGATAGGAACATTTCTCAAAGGCTTTCAGCTACAAAATAGCCCTCAGATTTGTTTCTCTAGAGCACCTGTAATTCAAAAAACATTACTGACAAATAAAGCTGAAAGCATTGATTTTATTTATAAGTGAAAAATTTCAGATGACTGCCCTGAAATCTAATAATATTCTCCTGTTTCAAGAAGAACACTGTACTCTAATTACAGTGGGTCATAAAACTGAATTAAAGGAACAAGATACTGTTTTAGCTAATGATGCTTTTTAACTGCCTCTCATGCCTTTCTAGTACTATGGGCATTTTCGGTTACATATTTGCCACATTTTGTTCTCACACAACTGCTTTTTCCACTCAAGTTCAAAGGAAGATCAACCCATTTAACTCAATCTATACCTCCACTGCAGGCACCAAATACCCATCTCAGCCTATTTCTCACAGATGCATTTCCTTGTGAAAAAAATCCAGACAATGTGTGTCAGCAGGGTATCCTTTGCCAAGCCACAAAGACCACATCTCAGTAACTCTAGAATGGAAATACTGCTGTCTAGGTATTTTACACCTGGATTCATCCATATTTTTCCAGTGCTTTGTCCATGCATTATTGAAAAGACAAACAGTTTTATTGAGCAACAAGCTACAAAAACAGGTTGAAAACATCCAATTGTTCTTCCCGTGATGGACTTCAGACTGGGAGACCTGCACCTTCCAGCTCTGGGCTGCTCCCATAAACTACACTTCAAGTCCTGTCGTGATCCTGTTGCAGATGTGGGTCTTCCCAGATACACAGTTATCCATGTTTCTACTGTTTCCTGTCTGACAAAGGTGCCAACCAAAGAAGGCTGATGGTGATACTTCCCCTGCCACTGGACCTGCTGACACCCCTGTGCACCGGGCTGCCAACCGAGGTGTGACTGCAGCTACATTTACTCTGATGTGGTATAACGTACAGTTGTTACTACAAATACAGCCCTTTTCTTAAAACTAGCTTTTTATAAACTGTGCACCTGTGCAAGCACAGAAGAGCAAATCTGGGGACTCCACGACAAGCAGTCCCCCCTCCTAGACTGGATTTGAGTGTCATGCTCAAATATCACTGACTGAAACTGCAGCCACATACAGAATCCTTCACCACAACCTCTCTCTTTGTCTATGTGTTTATTTTACACTAATCACTAAAACATCACAGCACAAAGTGTTATGTTATCTCTGTATCTATCTCAATATCTATAATTACTTTCTCTTTTGTAAAAACTAGGACAGGGAGTTGTAGCCCTCAAAGATTACAGACACCCATCTTCCTAAGCCTGACTAAGCCTAAACACACAACAATTATAAGATGGTAAACAGCAGTAATTGTACACTAAATGTCTTTTTAAAGAGCCAAATGTGCACTTAAAGTTTAACTCCCACTCACTGCTGCTCTAGAACAAACAGTAAATTAGTGAATACAAAACTAAAGAAAAAAAAAGCCCCGCAGCATGTTCCTCAGGCAGGAAGTAATTCTATTTCCCCCCCCCTTCCTTTCAACCTTTGTAGACATAATGCAGAATAGTTTCAATAAAGCACTGCCTGCAGTAAAAGCATGTGATGATCTTGCAATCCAAACTAAAGTGTGATAATTACCCTGCATTAAAAGACAAGGGGACACACAGAGAAATAAACGACCCTCACCCCTGCAAAGAAGTGCAGCTGCATTCTAATTTATCAACAGTCAATTCATTACCTTCTGTACTTTCAGACAGGGGGTTTTCATATGCACCTGTATGTCTCAGTAAAGTGCAGCTAGTTTCATGACCATTACAAGCAGTTAAGGCTTCCTCTTTTCACTGGGACAGGTGGCGTGCACAGGGCACAAAACCACTGAGCTACTTTTACCCCACGTGCATCAAAACCAACTGTGAGGTACCACTGCAGTCCCTTTCTGGTGAGATTACACAGTCCTAAGACACTGCAAAAGTCTCGTGATACATCTGCCTTTTGCTGGATTGGTGGGAGATTGCTTTGGGAGTGTTTTGGCAAGGAGAATATTACCTAGCAGAAATGAATGCAGAAGTCAGTCCCTAGAAGCATGACAGATGACAGTGGGCATCAAGTACAGGAATGAGGGATTCTTCAACTTCCTTTTAGAATTGGCCAGACCTGAACACAGAGGAAGAGCCTTGTTCTGCCAGGGCACTTAATAGGCAGAGGACACCAGTTTCCAGATCTGTTTGTCTCATCCATGAACACGTGTAGGGAGAAGGGGGAAAAAGAATTAAAACATCTTACAAAGTAATAAAAGGTAGCTGTGAAATGATAAAAGTTGATTGTTCTTGCAGCATGTTACTGTGTGACAGCCCTCCTGACAATTAAAACGAAGAGGTTGTGAGCACTAATGGCAATGTCAAATTATGGTACACATAAAATATACTACAAATATTCCAGCATTCCCAGAATGTCTGTGATATTTGTTGCTAAGATGTATCATGTTTGCTTCTTCCACATCCATTTCCATGTCTCCACTTACAACACTGAGCACTTAACTAGGAAATTCCCCCCTCCCAAGTAAAAGAAGGACATTTTCATACTGATACAGTTTTGCTTGGATATATAAAATCTATTTGAAAGGTCTTTAAGTATATTCACAACTACAAGGCCCTGAAAGGTCTCTAAAGCCAAGTTTATACACCAGTGTCCATTCTGCAAACAGAGTGAGGCAGAGACATCATCTGTCCAGAGAGTTCCATCCAAAGCACAGCATCCTCTAACTGGAACTCCCCAGCCACCCTACCACCCATCACACTAGTTGGTGCTATTTATTTTCCAGCATTTATTACTGTAATAATGTCAGGAGACAAACAGGCCACACTACCCTGTGCCCTGTAAATACAACAAATGGCTACAGAGGGATTTCACTGCAGTGCAAAAACTGTAAGAACTGTCCTCACATAAAGCATCACAGGACAGCAGAGAAAGGCAGAAGATATTCTGAAAACTTAGTTTTTCTGTTTTAGGAGTAAAACTTGAGCATTTGAAGCCTCCCCAAAATTCAAGGGTTAGGTTATTTATTTTGTTTTGAAGCACACCATGACTCAGAATACACCAGTTAAGCAAATCAGCACCTGTCAAGCCTACTGAACTCCTCTCTATTTAACCAGAATTTACATTTAGTTCAGTCAATTAATACAAGCCTTATCAGGTTCATGATAATTAGCACACTTATTAAGAGAAGTAACAGCAGTAGAAATGGTGTCAAAGAAGAGCTTTGTTGTTGTTCAATTGTTACCACCAGAGACTCCTATCTGATCTCACCCAGTGATCTACTTGCTCTTGTACTGCCAAGGAGACCCACTTATTCTGCTCTTAAACCAGACAAATTACTGTGACAAGAAGCAGGCTTAGGGTAGCTTCCATTCACAGATGACTTTAAGTACTTTACAGGTCATGTGCTATTAAACTACTTACTTCACCAATTTCTTTTGGCTTATCCAAGGGTAAACAGTTTTAATTGGAGGAAGAATTATTCATGTTTCGTTTTGCTTTCTTTTTCTTATTATTCTTCCCTTCCTGTTTTATTTTTTACCATGAATAGTTGAGGACTGTTGGACCAAAAAATAATTTCAATCAACAAGAGAAAAAAAATCAACTTTTGCTTTCCTTTGCTCTACATATATTGCTGAAGGGTACTTTAACACAGGCAGACATCTCTAAGCAAGTATCACTTGGAGCAATCAATAAGGCCACTTTTTGGTAATCTGTTTTAAAAGTAGTCCTTTAATGAACAGGTACAATTTAGACTCTTCACACAGAAGATGCCCTCTTGCCTTCCATTCCAGAACTTTTAAGAATTTTAACAAAAATTATCAAATTCCAGACCATTGTTTATACACATACACACTTTTCTGTGACTCTCTTGAGCTGCAGGGTCATAAGGCTGTAATTTACAGTGCAAAGTAGTGTTTTAAGAAAACAGTAGCTCAAAGCATAATTGCTGGGTTTTTTTCCCCCCAACTTGAATGATCATTTTTCTTTTCTCTTGAACTCATAACCATGAAGCTCCATCATTAGTCCAAATTATTCTGAGAATAAAGATAAAAGTTAATATACTTTGACAAAATTAGCCACTTCTTTAACAATAAAGGGAGTATTGAGCTATCCTTCAGTCATCACTGTTCTTAACTATTTGATATTAGATAAGACCTGGAGAAAAATGAAATCCATAAATTGCACTGTGTGGCATATTCTACAGGCAGGGAAGAGGCTTTATAGAAGGTGAGACAGTGCTATAAACCAAAAGTAAAATCAGAAACCGAACCTTCATTTTAGATTCCTGGGCTTTTTAATGTTCAAGATAGACTGCAAACATTAGTTTAACATTCTCTGTTTTTCTAAGAGTACCTACAGAAGCAGAGACAATTTAATACAAGCGGAGTTGAACTGTAGTGAAGGTGTTTCCAGGCTATGTTTTTAAGAACATACTTGAAAGACTGGCAGAACAATCCAGTGCTCTGGTATTTTCACAAATGCAAAACAATGAGATACTTCAGACTCTATTCACACACAAAAAAAGAAAAAATGGAGAGGAAAAATGGAGAGTTAAATGTCTCTAAGTGGAAGAACCATTTCCCATTTCAACTTTAGCACTTTACTACTGACACACAATGAAAAAAGTGCTTGTATATAACCCAGCCATGTCAGCAGCAAAATGAATCTCGGGGCTGTGCAATGATCTAAGAAAATCTGACTGGGCATATGGGAACAGCTCATTTTGCAAGACCTCCGAAACTAACCTACTGATAAACACCGGAGGGTGCCTGACTGCCTGAATACTCACATGCTTATTTGTTGTTATTCTTATTCATTACTGAGTCATTATTATTACTTAAGTGCCGACAATGCACTTGTGAACCAGAACAGATGCAAAATATCCTGTGCTAATGAGAAAATCAAAGCCTTTCTCATATTAGCAATTTCATATTATAGGATCTCTTTATTTTTGCCAATAAAGCACAAAAGTAATTAATACAGCAATATTTTCTTATTGTTCATGAGTAAAGCAAGTAAAAACTGCTCAGATTCCGCTTTGGCTCTCACCCCTACCAGCACAAAATACAATAAATACTATTGAAGAATTCCTCTTAAGACAGCTGCCAAATAAAATACAACAAAAATCTCTCATAAAAAGCTGTTCTCTGTTTATTCAGAGATACAGTCAGTATTGCTCACTGAAAATGAACAGTGGGGCACTGCTCCTTCATATTTAAATACTTAAGCTGTGTCTTATTGCTGTAACCATCCCACAGGGTAATATTTTAACTGGAGGCTGGAAGGTGACATTAGTCCTCAGTGTATTACCAAACTGTGGGTCCATTATTGAATAACAATTAGAACAATACATAACCAGCACACGCTTTTCACCCCCAAAATGATGCTACTACATACATGAGGAATCTGACAGATACTTCCATTAAAATAGTTGTGCACAGAGAAGGGCTCAGGTTGGACATTCCCTTATAGCAGTGATGGATGTGGGCTCCAGCCATGTCCAGCTCCAGGGTGACACCTCCAGCATTCCAGGTTTGATGTGAAGGAGGGTGGCTGGGGAAGGCTCCCTGCAAAGTCAACTTCCCCCAGTGCTGCTGGACCTATGTCTGCTTCTCATGACCACACAGTTTGTAAGCAAGGTCACAGATATTAGAGCCACTTCATTGTGTGTAGGTAACCCTGCAGCAGAGGATACTTAAATTGAGCTGAGGAAGTTTGGAATTTGGGTACAGTATCCCTTGTCTTACCCTCAGCAAACCAACGTGTGCACACTGCCCAGATCTGGCCCCAGAAACTCCCCACCTCAGCAAACATCACTGCCCTTTTGAGGACCACTCTGCATCATGGGAATGCACACGACCAAAATCACTTTCGTGAGAAGTAAAGGGGGTTTTTTTTCCCTCAATTTCAGTAACGAACATGATTTAAACACAAAATGACTCAGCTGTGACTGCAGGGCTCAGTAGTGAGCACAGCCCTGCTGCACAGACAACGGCCAGTGCGGAGCAGAGCTGAGCCCTGCGGTCATTTCTCCTAAAACAAAGCATGAAGAACAATATGTGAGTCCTAAAGTCTGGTTCAAGAAGCTTGCTGGAGCCAGAGACAGGCCCAGTCCTGCGCTGGGAGTCAAATTTCTGTGCAAACTCAGCCCAAAGGCTGCTGCCAGGGCAGAGCCCAGCACAAGCCCCCTGCCTGCTCTGCTGTGTCTGCAGCCAAAGCTTGCAGGAGGATCCCCGACCTTGAGAGGAGCCTGACCACACATTTTATATCAAAACACTCCTACCAAGATTTAAATGCCAGAGCCAGTTAAACTAAAACATGTATCAACAAATGAAAACGTGAATGAAGAAGTTTTGTCCTCAGCAAGTCCTGGGAAGGGGGAACTGAGATCCTCAGAAGCTGCCTTGATTAAAAAGACAACTGAAAGAGCTGGATAGTACCTCCCATTCAAGATCAGAATACAAAACAACTGCATGTTCAGAAGACCAAGTCTGGCCCTAAACACTTAATAGGATTAAATAAAAATGGCAAGATCCTAAAAAAAAATCTATGGAAAGATCTGATACTAGTTTTTCGAGGTCTACCTGGAAAGAACTGCTAATTGTAACAGTAGCATCCTGTCAGTGACACACATTTCAACAAAAGGAATAAAATACACAAACAATAAATCAAACCCCCAGCAACAGTGGATTAAAAAAATGCCTAGATCTGTAACTTTCCATTAAATACTAGCTTAATAAAATTAACAACCATGCATCTGAACTAGAAGAGTGGCAGTGTGACAGACAGTGGAAGTGTGACAGATGAATGACAGTCGATCACAAGTGACAATTCACATTTAAGTCCAGAGGAATGCTCAGCCTTCACATCCTCTTAAATCAGCCTTAGGTCAGCACCTGCTCATGGTTAAGCACACACTCTGTGCCCACTGACACAGGCACACCCAGGGCTGGGTGTACTCGAGTACCTGCTGAATTCTGACACACACACACACGGCCACACTGCTACAAACCATCACTTTCAGATTTTTGACAGTCACTCTTTGCCCACATCCCCATTTGCTCCTGGCTATGTTCTTGGCCAGAACATTTATGGCCCCTGGTATTATCCCTCCAAAGCTGTGACACATTCCTAACCACAACTCTGAGAACACTCTGACATTATAATATACAAACATGTAGGGAAGATATACACACTCAGACACACCAGGGGATAAGACAGACTGGGAGGAAACGAGGAACTTTATGTTACTGTCTTTTCTAATGAGATAGAAAGTGGCAGATGTAAAGATTTCATTCAACCAACAATCTCTTTTATGATATGAATAAACTACTAAAACAGATTTAATCCTTTATAAAATCAGATTATAAGAAGCAGACAAAATCACAACTTTATTCAATACGCCATCTTATCCAGTGTGACTAATGCATTATTTGTATGAAGTTAAAGTGGCGCGTTGGAAAGCTATGAAATAAATCAAATGCTCTACTTTATGTAATCTTAACAGACAGATCCCATTAGGATTCTACTATGCATAGCTGTTGGTTAAAATCATTGACCAGTATCCTTATAAATTAATCAACTGAGGTAATGCTGGCTTGGCTGTCATCATTTGTTCCTAATCTACATTTAGAATTCACTTTAACTTTTCAAGCCCTTTAGAACAGGTTTATCAATTCTCTCACCCTTGCTTCAGACATCAACCTAACAGTTAATTGTTTACAAAAGACCCAGGACAATGGAACTGTATCTTTTATGCTCCTTTTCTTTCCACAGATATCAGAGCACATATTGACACTGCGTTATAATTAGTTAGAAAGATATTAAATCTTAACCAAACATTCTTGCCTGCCTCCATTTTTTTGATGAGACCTTTTATCATTGAAGTTGAATTTGCAGGCAGATTGTGTGAGTTTATACAAGCAAGAATCATTACAAAATCTAAAATAACCCTGATCTGGTTGAAAGGCAGCTAGCAGAATATTTCTGGTTATAGATATAGGGGAGGAAAAAAGCCTCCTAGATACCAGGTTATTTGTGGAGCTCTAATGTGTTTTCAAACATATGACTTCTGTGTTATGTCTGTGTATTTTATGCAGTTTCTAGTCATGTTTGTTAGATGTCTGCATGTCATGTACTGCAAGATTCATGAGCAGTCTACAACCAGGCAAAATTCTCACACAACAGCTTGTCTCGGGTAATGGGGAAAGAAACAGCAGAGTGAAGTGACAGGGAAGTGTATTATTTATTATCCTGATGAGGATAACACCTAGTCATGGTCTAGGATGCAAACATGCTCAATGTCCTGCTGATGGAGCTTATGATTCTGAATGAGTGCACAGGTGCTTCCCTACACAGATACCAAAGCTCACTTTAATTATACTCCCTTATCTCTGATCCCTCCATGGGCACACTAAAAAATAGTCAATTTGGTCAAGGGCTCTTTAAGGAGAGAAGGGAAGACTGAGCAGTAACAAAAACATTGCAATAGATTGCATAATATTTCTGGAGCTCTACCACAGAGTAGGTAAAGGTCATCTGCTCCCAAAATGAAATGAAAAAGAAAGGGAAGCTGTGGCTAAGTATGGTTTAGAGTTTACTAAATCAATGGAAAACTTCAACCATCTGCAGTGGCCTCCAGCTCAGCCCTCTAGTGCAAATTTACTGGTCCACAGACAACTATCAAAGCCACAAAGACAATGCTTCCAAGTATGTACGACACTAATCATCTCCCTAATTGCCTAAAAATGATACACAGGATTTCATCAACATTCATTCCCTTCTTCAAAGGCACACTGTTAATTTCAAAACCAAATTCCACCAACATAGTCTATTAAAACACGTATATAAAAATACCTCCTACATTTCAGGGACAAAAAAGCAAAGACCATTAACTGTTTTTGCTGCCTGTTTTCCCTTGAGCCTTGAAAGAAAAGACTTTAGAATAAAATTTTGGCCTGTATTCTTTTTTTGTCCAATCACAGGGATGTTCTTTTCCTCGTGCTTGCTGAATGCAACTCAGTAATTTGTATCCCCAAGTGGTATAAATAGAAAATACGCTCAGTCTAATAACATATGTGAAGAAAACTCATACCCAGGGTTAACCAACAAAGCAGCAGCGATCTGCTAGAAACAAAGGCAGCTGGCTCAAAGAGCAACAGTGCTTCTGAAAAACTGGGGATGTACTATTCAGTGTACCATCCAAGAGATGACATTTACTTAAGCTACAGCTGCATATACAAAGCTTGGCTATAAGATCTGGTAAATGACAAGTCTTCTGGAGTAACAAGGTGGTTCTGTCTCCAAAAGGCCCGTGGCCTTCACTGTCCAGCTATACTAGCAGGGCAAATTACATGAAGTATCCACACTGTAAATAAATTCTGCCCTTCAGAAGAGTTCTCTGCTTTGATTATCTTCTCTGCCCATATCCCACCATTTCTCTTTACAGGCCTGCCTTCCCCCTACTAATAGATCTGCCAAGGTTTCTGTCTCCCTCTATCACCGTAAACATTCATAAACATTAAGGGATTTAACCTCATCACACCCCCACGGAATAGGAAAAGATACCCATCAGACTTGGCAAGCAGTGAAGTGGAACTCAGCTGCATTCCTGAGTCCTTCTACAAGTCACTTCTCTCTTCCCATTCCCCACTGTGCGAGGAGGGCTGATGACTAAGACTTCTCTGAAAGTCTACCAGTAAAAACTGGAGATGTTACACTCCTCACTTCACAAAAGGAGATAAAGCGGAGACATAAATCAATATTGGTTGAAGGGACTGTGGCTAGAAATATCATCCCATTTTTCTAAATGTGGCTGATAACATCAGTACAAATGTTGCACCCAACACAAGGATCTCTGTGCATCAGCTGTGCCGCAGACAATCAACACCATTTGCTTTTCTTGTAGGTAATGCTGTACAAGCAAGCCAGTGAAGGACTATACAGCTAGAGGGAAGTTCAGAGTAGAGAAAATGTCAAAAGCAGCTCCCAGCTGACACCCAGGAAGATGAAAAAGTGAGCAGAAAGACCAGATAAAGGTAACTACACAGCTGGCCCTTCTCTCTCATGCTTTGCACCTGAACAAAAAAAGAAGGCAAATCACCACAGAAGTAAATAGCATTGCCTCACTTTGACAAATAGCAAGTGTCTTTCCAAAGGCAGTAAAGTAGGTAGCCACAGTACCAATGAGAGAATCCATGTTCTGATCCTAAAAATATGTATTCACCTTGATTTCACAAACTTAAAAATGACAGTAAGCCTTTCAAGTATTACCAAAAAAAAAAGGCAAGGCAACTTTGTTCCTTCTCCAAGCAACCCCTAGCCCTCATCCACTGGCCAATGCCTCAACTTCTTCACCTACTCCTCTTCAAAGGCCTGGGGAAGACAAATGGGCTTTCCAATGTTCAACCAAGCAGAAAGCCATGAAAATCAAAGGGCTGCTTTTTGAGTAAATATGAGCTCCAAAGCCATTGTCCTCTCCCACAGAGGAGATCTATGAAAATGCTTACTATAGCATATGCACAGTATTCTTTACAGCTCTGCCTCCCTGCTGACCACCAGCCCCAGGGCTCAGTCCACTTCCCATTACAATTGGCTTCACCACACCCACTGACTTGTATTGGAACTCTTTCAGGGACCCTAACTAATGAGTTTTTAAACACTTGTAGACAGAGAAGATAATTCCTCATCATTACTCTTCATAGGAAACACCAGGAACAATGTCACTCCATTGTTCTACGGGAAAGAAACTGGAAGAAAAATCACCCCCACATTCAAAAGAACAGCCCAAAGCTCTCATATGTGAACTGGCTGTCCCCCAAGCTGTGGGGGTCTCACCTGAGAGTTCAGGACAGGGACCTAAAGCATGTGCAACCTTCTGAAAACATCTCTTACTTAAAGAGGTCCATAACCAACAGACACAATGTTCCAAGACAGTGTTCTCAAATACAAGTGTGGCTGCTGACAGCAGCACAGGAACAGACTCACCTAAACACCGTGTTACTGCAGGATCTCAGTTTCCCTCATGACAGGAGACTGAAATAAATGGAACTGGAGACCTTAATGATAGTTTACATTTAAAGCTTTGCATTTGCTTTCTCTACTGACAGTTGTACGCTCTTTTCCCTCACAAGAGAAATCTTGACCTAAACCAGTAATAAAGGACAAAAAAAAAAAAAAAAAAAAAAAAAAGAACAAGTAGATTTACATAACATACTGTTACCCTCAGACATAAAAACATTTTAAACAAAAAGCATTCCATTATGAAGCCACCTTCTCAGCACATCTCATAAGCCACCAAGGACTTCTCTGCTTTTACCCAGTGTCACTTTCAGGAGTCTATCACTTTGCAGGATGCAGATACTATTACCTATCAAAAGAGCCTACACTTTGTAGGATGTCCAAGAAAACTTTTGAGCTACAATTGAATCCTGCCAACAGCCCATGTGAATAAAGTGCCACATGGAAAAAGCACTAGTCTCAGTAGCAAGTCTTCTGCAGGTTTCAGCCCCAGGCACTGGCAATGTAGAGCTACAGAATTTACTCATTCCACAACATCATGTACACCCACAGCATACAAAAATAGCTATCATAATACTTACCAAAGGAACAACTCAGTGATTTTTAACTTGGTGCTCTATATTGTTTTCTTCTTTGCTTGTTGTTAATACCCCACCCCTATAACTACATATAATTATGAGTGGGCTATTCATGTCTTACTATAACTGGTAGCACCATGCAGCATGTGAGTCAGGAGCCTGAACTGCTGACTACAGCTCCTCACGAAACAAGTCTTACACACCACACATAGTAAATGGCATTCCCTATTCTCTGCTCCACCCACAAGGAAAATCAGCTTCCAGTTGTGCTACCATCTCCAACTCTCCTTCAAACTCACCATCCCAAATCACATGAAATAAGGACTCAGTGATAATCTCCAGTAAAAAGACACAGATCAACAGCTGAGATCACAGGGAAAAAAAATTTCCAAGTGAGTTTTCTTCTCTCAGTGGCTTGATTTGAATACATTCATAAAATGTTATTAAAAGATGATATACAGTTTCACTAAAGAAACTACTGACTAGACCTTTGCTTAAAAGTCATAACAATTTATGTTGTTGATCTGCTACGTACAAGTTGAGAAATAGCCTCCTCATGATAAAACAGTTTGCAACAGCTGGGAAGTTAACTGCAGGAAGTCTTGGGTTATTCCCTTACCTCAGCCCTCTCACTCCACATTACTTTTTCAACACTATGAGCCCAACCTTGTAAACCCATCAAACTGATTGCACTCAACAGCAGTCCTGTTGAAATTCAGGAGCAATATACAATTTTTATAAAGTTTCTTTGAGACTGGACTCTGGTACGGTGTATTTGAAAACAAGCCCTTGAGCTCATTCCCTCACAATTTCCTCACAAATAAAGATCTAACATCATATGCCCTTTGTGAGAATCTTTGGTCAAACAACTGTCTCATCAGAAGTTATTCAAGATGGAGCTTAAAAGCTACTCACTCACACACTGCCATCCTTCCTCTCATTTTTTTAAATCTCTACAGTTTTCCATTAGTCAGGAGTAATGTACCTTCTGACCTCTGACCAAAGCTATTAGAACAATTTAAACAAATATTTTGGTTACAAAGCATCAACACAGAACATTCAGTAACAATAAAAGGATGAAAGAGCTGTCTTTTAGAGTCACTGTTGTCACTTCCTGACCATGTTATATTATGGAAGGTTATACTAACTTGACACCTTACTTGACTTACTATCTTCTTTTTCAATGCTTAAGAAAGAATTTGCAACATTGCAAAACCCGGAATTGTGGCACATTTTCAGTTCCCAGTGTTAATAGACATTTGATGGCTTTAGAAAATCCATTTTGTTAACTGCAATCAAGAGAAAAGATTCAAGCTTTCCCCTCCATTTTTCTTTTCTTTCCATAAAAGAAAGGCAGTAAATTTGAATTGGACAGGTTCAGAATTGGGCTCTAAGGGGTTTTTTACACGCATGGCATTAGGCATGCGCGCAGTGCCTCGCTGATCCCGGCCATCAGAGAGTTGCTCCACATTTAAAGAACTCTGCCTTTTGGCCAAAATGGGCAAAACAAAGACCCTCTCAAGTCAACTGGGAGCACCTCCACTGGCATCACTGGCCAAGGCTGGAGGAAGACATGGGTTCTTTAGGGCATTTATTGACTTTATACATTTAACGACATTCAGGAACCAAATCCTTCAAGCCCTTCACACAAAAATAATTTCATTACCTCAAATTAAAGGTGCAGGGAAAATACAGGATAGGCTCTATCTGTTCAGATGCTTATACTAAACACTTCATGGGTTCAAAGTATAAACCATTCTACAATCCCTCCAGTTTTTGGGTTTTTTTTAAATGAGATTTAATATTTGCATTCTTTCTGGCCGCCCAGTTATTTGTGAAAACACATAAAGCTGCTGTAGATTTCAAAGAAATGGATGGGTACTGTACAGTCAAAAATAACATCAGCTTTCATTACCAAATACATAAAAAATTGGGGTTTAGTCATTAATAAAACACATTGAGCATTTTAGAAGTGATCAAAAACCCAGTTTGGTGAAACTTAACTTGAAATCAGAGTTGTTTTAATAGGATCTTTTGTGTGCTTAAAACTACATACCTGTCTATGGGTCCTGCTAAATAAAGGCCCACATGATTTTTCTATGTTTAGCACAAATTTCACCCCATCTCACCACAATGGGCATTTTTCTTTACCTAGATAAAAACAAATCTGGGCCTCATAACACAAAAAGCATCACAACACTCCTCCCACAGTGCTGGAGCATGTTGTCTCAGTCCTAAGAAGCATAACAAGACCAGCAGTGCCCAACCATTCTTTCAAAGACCATTTAGTATATTTAAGTTAATACTTTACAGAATGACATATTTTCCACTCAAATTTGTTTAGAAAATTCCAGGTTGTGGAAGTACTCTTGTCAGACAAAAGGAATAATTTTGCTTTACTGAAGGACCTGCATCATAGAACCATCTTTTACTGAAAAAGAAAACCCCAAACAATATAATTGGCATTCATGTACAAACTGCTCAAATGCTCTTAAGTTCTGTCTGGCTTCAGAATAGCTGAACAGTACCTGAAGTATCTATTCTCCATCCCAATTTGTATATTTTAAAAGTCATTAAATTCTTGAATGAATCATTAGGAAAACAATTCAAATGCTGTTAAACTGATAGTAATTTCGCCTCATAGGATAGATGTGAGCTTAATGTTTGCAAACAGCCAAATTGTTTTAAGATTTACACTCCATGGAGTTCAATATCAGCCAGGGAAGAATTACTAAATCAGGATGTACTTCAAGTACAGGTTTTGGCCCAAGACTATTTTTGGTCTTCTTCAGCTGCTTGTTTTGACAGCATCTAATCCCCCTCACACACCCACCAGCAGCCACACAATCTATCCATTTACACTTTCAAAGCAAATTGAAAACGAAACATTCTCACATAATTACTCGTGGATGTCTGTAATACAAATCCAAAAACTAACTGCAATATTCCTTAGGGAGAAGAAAGGGACAGGGAGAAAAATCTTACAGAAATCCATTCAAAATGTGACTTTTTCTTATCCTGATGCTTGCACCATCACCCCATAAAAAATTAAAATAAATAAATAAATAAATAAAATTAAGTCCAACTCCCAAAGAGCTTATCTACTCTATTTCACACATTCCCATCAGAAACACAACACAGTTCCCACGTTCAGAAGACTTTTCATTTAGCGAGTTATTACAAACCCCGGTGAAAGAACAGTAACTGAGAAGGTCTTCTGCAGGGGCACAAGGCAACGAGGGGAGCAGGGAGGTGGGTGAAGAGGGGGAAATAGCCAGGGCTGGGACTGAAACAGTTCACCTTTGTCTGGAGAGCAGGATCACCCCCTCCAGGTTGAGGGCTGTGCTGGAAGAGCTGTGCTGCTGTGGCATGCACTGTGCTCCTCCACTCACACAGGAGAGGAACCTGGCCCACAGATGGCCTGTTCTCAGCTTTGTCAGCCACAAACAGACCTTTGAACTTTCTATTTATATAACAGTTTAGTGAGTTTAAGCCTCTTCCTGTATAACTGGCAGTTTGCTGGTTTTGCTGTAATTAGGCTACTTGTGATACATAATATAAAATAGGAAGAAGAAGCAAGGGACTTGTTTCTCTGCAGGGAGAAGTCTTCCTCCTCACAAGCACACAGCTAAGAGGACACTGTTACCTGCTCATCTCATCTGATTTTACCTTGCCAGGTTTTGATTTGCATACCTCAATATGCCTTTTTCTGCTAAGCATTTTCTCAACTTCCACTTTTTTAAAGATTGGAGGACTTAAAAATATTAAAACCCACAACAATAAATAGAACGTAAACCAAGGATTCTTCTGCCTTTGTGCTAGTGAGGAGTATATATTCCAGGGTGGTTTGGTCTTTGCTGGGTTTTGTTGTTTCCCAGCTGCTGATTAATGATACCACCTTACTCCGTAAGCAGGTCCAAATCAAGCCACACGGTCCCAGGCCACAGCAAGATTTCATTTACTTGGTTACCACAGACAAGCATGGAAAGTGATTTAAAAGACGAAATTTGATTTTTAACAGCAAGTGGTCCCCTTGGTGCACACAGGCATTCAAGCTTTTCATTATATCCATCTCCCTTCCTTTCTCCCTCATAGAATGGCTCGTATTAAATGCAAGCCCAGGTGAACACTTCTTATTCATCCTGGAATCATAGTGGACTTCAGATTTGGCCCTTTCATCTCATCCTGAGTTTACATTTATTTAAATTGTTTGGGGTATTTCTCAGGGTTTTCAAGTCTGGCAAAACACCCACAAGGATATTTGTGGCCTTATTTTGCACATTTTACTCCAGTGTTAACAAAACCCACCAAACCAACTCCCAGCTACCTTCCTAATTGCATTCTTAATGATGGGTCAATGAAACACCTCACTCTTGTACTACTGTGATCTCTTCTAATATGGGAAACTAAAGGGCTGATTCTGCAGTTTGGATCATCAAGACAAAGCTCCCACTAACCATCTGGAAGGCCAGGTGAGAATTTCAGCACACGTGTAGTGGCATTGCACACTGTAACAATCACAGCTCTTGACAAAATATGTGTCTAGGAGTGACACAAAAATGGACCTCCACTGAAGGTGGAGGGAAATTAACTGTATTTTTCCCATAGACAAGTAACTTCCACAAAGGCATTTCCTGGTGTAAGGCAAGGCAAAGTTTACCTTTACATCTTTTCATCAGATTAAAAAAAAATAAATTCCTTCTCAAGCTATATTTTTTTTAATATATTTCTCAGGCTAACGATGTTTCTGTTGTACTTTGCATACAGATAATACAAACACCCACACACACAGTAGGCCTGAGCTTGCCTTCTTGGTGATTGCAGCACAGATTAGGAGAAGTTTTGGGTTTGCAAGGAATGCAGAAGAGGGTCCCTAATTGCCTTATAAATGCTTGTGAAACACGTTTTACAAAGGCCAGCTCACAGGCAGAAGGGAGGGCAGCTTCCAAATAAGAAGCAGCAACTCACACGTGATGTTGTATGTACTTATTTGCAAATATTACAAAGCAACCACACCATACTGGGTGCACAGACAAAATTAATAAATCTTGATGGATGTGCATGCATATTCCTGTAGTGAAGATGGATGTGTAACATATTACATATATTACATCCATGCACGTGTCTGTGGACAGAGGAGCTAAATTTAACTCCACGTAAGCCACGCAACTGCTTGTCACAGACAAAAATATTTACATGTATAATAAAATACATGTCACATTTTGTGTAGACACGCAGATGATGTACCCACATGTTGTAGATGCACTTACATATGCTAATTGGATTATTAAAAGCTAAATGCAACTTGATCTCTGCAGTGAGTGTGTGTGAACGCCTGTGCCACATAGAGAGTTTGAGCAGATATCAAACTGTTTGAAACAGTCAAAGTAAAAATGTTCTCTCTTCATGAGCCTAACCTCTCTCTCCTCTAAAAACACTAAAACCAATACACTTCACGGTACAAAAAACCAGCAAACAGAATTTTAGAACGAGGGGCAATATGTTCATATTTTATGGAAAAATCGAGGCACGAGAGTTCCCTTTTTTCTGATGCACATCTCTAAATCCACATAAAACCATAGTCAAATGAACATAGTTATTAGGCAAACACTAAAACTCAATACCTATAAATGCTTAGTATTTGAACTACACCCACATATTGGGTTGTAACAGCTTCTATTAAATTAATGTTACCCACATTATAAATTAGGCAAATTGTATGCAAATATTATTTGAGTGGTAATACACTGGTTATCAGTTGTCTGCAAAATAAATTAGTGTGGCAGAGTAAAGATAGTGTAGTAGAAGCATAATATTTAATTGAGCACTAATTTTATTGTGATCATTACTTTTAAATAACAACAGCATGATTATTAAAAAGATGTAATACAATGGATTATGCAGAGCTGATAAAACATGCACATGATCCAAAACGCTTGCTTACAGATTAATATTGATACAGTGTAATTTATGGTTGCGAGGATTTACTCCCAATTGCTGTAAAATGGAACGTGACAGGTATTTGGTTCTGATTACCATGGATTTGCAAGTATAGCTGTTAGACCGTGCTTGGCAAAATGATAGTTATTAACAAGATATATTACCTTTTTCCTAGACATAGCTTTATATTATCAACAAAGTAAAGTAAACCCTCTGCAAAACACGAGGTCCAAATGAGCATACATACACACATATAATCTGTGTGGCATTTAGAGATTAGGATCACAAAATACAGTATTTTAGTGTCTTTCTTCCTTGGCAAACTGCGCTCCAGCCTAAAAGCATTTAACAAAGCAGTACCCAACCCCTGAATTTGCCCGTGCATAGTTAAGGAATTATATTCGCTAAATTGAAAAGTAAAGAAAGAACCAATAAAACCAGCCAAAGAATAAGCATAATCTCATTAACCAGCCAGGGAAGTGACTAAATACCTACCCAAATTCTAACTTTCCCAGCTACTTGTCACCCACCAAAAATTCCTTAACATGCACTTTGATAACAAGTTTACAATGCACTTAAACAGATGCACCGGTCTTTTCGAAGTGTGCACCTATTTACGGAGCAACATAAACCTAAAATTCTACTCTTAAAATAAATGGAAAGAAAGAAAAAAAAAAAAAAAAAAAGGCAGAGACGGGCAGGAAAAAAAAAAAAAAAAAAAAAAAAAAAAGACCTGTTATAATATCACGGGTACCGATCTTCCCACTTCCAAAACTAACTTCAATAACGCTTCACCTAGAATAGGAAACCAGCAAAACCAGAAGAGAAGCCCCCACAGCGATCAGGGCTACGGCCGAACTGTGCCACACAGCGAAAGTACAGTTGCGGTTCTCCCCGTGCGAAAGGAACATTGTCAGTGACAGCAGTAAACACAACATTAGCAAGGCGGCGATCCCGGGGAGCATCGCCGGCCCTGCTCGGGAGGGGGCTGCCACGGCCCAGGGCACCCGGCACCTCCCGGCGCTGCCCTGCGGGCCAACTTCGCCCCCCGCCCCGCGCTCCCCGCGCTGCTCCCCGGCCGGGGGATGGAGCCGCCCGGCACCGGCTGCCCCGGCCGGCCCCGCTCCCCGCCGGCACCGGGCGCTTCGCCCCCTCAACAAAGGCTACGGCACCGGGGGAGCGAGCAGGGAAGGGTAGGAAGGAGGCAGCTGGAAGAAGGAGAGGGGTGGAGAGAACGGGGAGGGGAGGTGGTGCGGGGTGGTGGTGAGGGGGTGGGGGGGGAGAAACCAAAACCAAAATTTAAAATTAAAAAAAGAGAAAACCACCCGAAATAAAATAAAATTTAAAAAAAACCTACCACTGCTGCTCTAAGTCCCAGTCCCTGAAAAAGTCGAATAGGTCCATAACGATGTGGTGGGGAGACTCAGAGAAGTGATGCCCCCTCCCCGCCCCGCAGAGCCGAGCCGAGCGGAGCCGAGCGGAGCGGAGCGGAGCCGAGCCGAGCCGAGCCGAGCCGAGCCGAGCCGAGCCGAGCCGAGCCGGCGCGGCTATCGCTGCCCGGCCCGCATGGGGAGCGGCGGCCGCCGCGGGGCCGCGCGGAGCCGCCCGGGGTGGCGGAGCTCCGCCGCCGCCGCCAGCAGCGCGGCGCGGCTGTGCCCGGCTGGGAGAGGCAGCGCAGCGGCGGCGGCGGCGGCCCGGCGCACACACACACAGACGGGCGGGCAGGCTGCCTCGCACACCGCGAGGGGAGGAGCCGGGGCGGCCCGAAGCCGCGGCATGGAGCCGCCGCGGCAGCACCGCCGGGATCCGGCGGAGCCGCCAGCCCCCGCCGGGAGCGCGGGGAAGTTTAGCTGGATGGAGGAACTGCGGGGAGCGGCGTGCTTTCGCGCCGGCGAGGGACCTGGAGAGGCCTGGCTGGGGTCAGAGAGGGGGAGAGAGAAGGGGGAATTGGGGAGAGATTAAAAAAAAAAAAATAAAAATCAACAAACACACACACAAAACCAGGCACCTATAATCCTATAAATTAATTGCCAAAGCCAGCTCCTGTGTGTGGACAAACCTGCCTGCAGGGATATGGCAAAGCCGGAGCTCCGGGTCAGCTGCACTGGGAGATGCAGGATGGCAGGGAAGGTCAGAGCAGAGTCAGGCCCGGGCAGCCCGGGAGGGCTGGGTGGATGGAAAAGGCCCTCCTGAGCCTCATGATGTCTGGATGCAGGGGAGCACCCTCCTCTCCTGTTGGCATGGTGATCTTTCCCAGTTGCCCTGTGATGGGCAGTGGCACAGCTCACCTGCGGGCACCAGTCAGGGCAGGGCATCCCAGAGCCCCCTGCAGAGCCCACCCCACCAATGCCAGGGACAAGCCAAGCACAAGTCCCAGGATGCCCATACACTGAAGTAGAAAGGGATCCACTGCTCCCTCCATCCTCTAAATGAAATTATTCTCTCCCCAGATTCACACTTCCATATCTGAATTGCCTTCTTTACAGTAACAAATATCTTATGACTTTTCACATCCATTTTATATTTATAATACTCCAAATACATATACCCACTGAGCAAACAAGTGCATGTATTGGTTTTGCAAAGACAAGGCCAAAGCCATCTTCATTTTTACTCCAGTCTTCCACAGAACCAATCACTCCCTGGACTTCCCTGCATGCCAGCAAGTCTTGAGGACTTGGTGAAGTTTGAAATGATCCTTTTTTTGGTGAGGTCCCATCTCCACAGCAATGTTCCAGCCCCAGGAGACTCAACACAGCTGGTCACAACAGCCAGCTCTGCCACCACAGACAAGGCTCCAATGAACCCTCTGGCAGAAACATCTTTATGGACTTCCTGAGAACTAAGAAACAAATCTAAGAATCTAAATTACATCACTAGCAGAGCAGCTAATACAATCCACAAAATTTTTTTGCTTTCCTAAGGAGTACACGACTGTTTAATAAGAGCTATTGTTAAAATAGTTAAAAATATTGCTGAGGAAAAGCTGTGGCACTCTTATCAGTGGAAGTCAAACATGACAGTTCATCTTAGCAAGATTCACATTTGCATCCTGTGTCTGGTGGGCCCCCAAAGGGAGGGACCTCAGGCAGAACCTGCTGACAGTCCATGGTCCCAAAGCCCTGCTCCTCTCTCTGCCACGGCAGGCAGGTGCACACAGCATTTCCTTTCTTGCATCTCTGTTCTCACCACTGACTCAAACTGCTCTGGCCCTCAAGCTTTAAAATAGCATGAGTTGGGCCCCTCTCTTTGCTGTTTCTTATTTTTGCATCATTGTTGGTTTTAAAGGCACCGTTCAAAGTCATAATTTGTGGCCAACACTTTAGACCAACATGGGAGGTGGAGTCACACTTTCAAACATTTCTCCAGATGCAGGTAGAGAGAGTTTTTTGCCTTTTTTTTTAAATACTATTAATAAAACTAAAAGCCTCATCTGTCACTCACCTAATCACTTACATTCAATATCTTGCCTATTTTCAGGACATTGAACTTTGACCATTGAACTCAACTTACTAAAAGCACTGGGACTTGCAAAAGGTGGCAGTTCTGCTTCTTGTTTTTTTCAGAGGGTCTTTTGGCTGCCAGCTGGTCACCCAAAGCAGTCTGCAAGAGGCCAAGGGCCAAGGACCCAACAGAAAGAAAAATCACTTCCCAGGTATAAGCACCTTCACTTTCTTAAAGCAAACCCTTTTCTATTCTTCAGAAACTAGCAAAAAAATGCACAGAACAGATCCTGAAAAGGCTTTCATGCCCGCAAAGGGGTGGGAGATCCTTCTCCACCAAGCAAACCTGCTGTCCCCATGACATGCAGTAGCAGAGGTAATCCATCTCCTCAGAACTTGCACGTTTGGCATCTGCAGCTCCCCAAGCCCTCAGGTCCGTGACAAAGTTTGTGAATGAAGCAGCTTTTTACTGTCAGTTTCAAACAGCTTTTTGCGGTCAGTTCCAAAGCCCCAAGGAGGCACCTGAGTATCAGCACTGCGGACACTCCAATGGAGCCCTGTGCTGGACACTGGAGCCCTGTGCGGACACTCCACTGGAGCCCTGTGCGGACACTGGAGCCCTGTGCGGACACTCCACTGGAGCCCTGTGCCGGACACTCCAGTGGAGCCCTGTGCCGGACACTGGAGCCCTGTGCGGACACTCCAGTGGAGCCCTGTGCAGACACTGGAGCCCTGTGCGGACACTCCACTGGAGCCCTGTGCCGGACACTCCAGTGGAGCCCTGTGCCGGACACTGGAGCCCTGTGCGGACACTCCACTGGAGCCCTGTGCAGACACTGGAGCCCTGTGCGGACACTCCACTGGAGCCCTGTGCCGGACACTCCAGTGGAGCCCTGTGCCGGACACTGGAGCCCTGTGCGGACACTCCACTGGAGCCCTGTGCCGGACACTCCAGTGGAGCCCTGTGCCGGACACTCCAGTGGAGCCCTGTGCGGACACTCCAGTGGAGCCCTGTGCCGGACAATGGAGCCCTGTGCCGGACACTCCAGTGGAGCCCTGTGCGGACACTGGAGCCCTGTGCGGACACTCCACTGGAGCCCTATGCCGGACACTGGAGCCCTGTGCGGACACTCCAGTGGAGCCCTGTGCGGACACTGGAGCCCTGTGCGGACACTCCACTGGAGCCCTGTGCGGACACTGGAGCCCTGTGCGGACACTCCACTGGAGCCCTGTGCCGGACACTGGAGCCCTGTGCGGACACTCCAGTGGAGCCCTGTGCGGACACTGGAGCCCTGTGCGGACACTCCAGGGGAGCCCTATGCGGACACTCCAGTGGAGCCCTGTGCGGACACTGGAGCCCTGTGCCGGACACTGGAGCCCTGTGCGGACACTGGAGCCCTGTGCGGACACTCCAGTGGAGCCCTGTGCGGACACTCCAGTGGAGCCCTGTGCAGACACTGGAGCCCTGTGCGGACACTGGAGCCCTGTGCGGACACTCCAGTGGAGCCTTGTGCGGACACTGGAGCCCTGTGCGGACACTGGAGCCCTGTGCGGACACTCCAGGGGAGCCCTATGCGGACACTCCAGTGGAGCCCTGTGCGGACACTGGAGCCCTGTGCGGACACTGGAGCCCTGTGCGGACACTCCAGTGGAGCCCTGTGCCGGACACTGGAGCCCTGTGCCGGACACTCCAGTGGAGCCCTGTGCGGACACTGGAGCCCTGTGCGGACACTGGAGCCCTGTGCGGACACTCCAGTGGAGCCCTGTGCGGACAGACACAGCTGTTAGCAGGGGGTGGGGGGACAGCGCTTTGCCCAGCCCTGTCCCCAGGGACACAGCAGCCACACTTAGCTACACATGAGCTGGACACGGAGCAGTGGAGCAGGGGCTGGCCTGGAGAAGCCAAGGGCTGAGGGGACACCCCGGGTCAGCCATTCATTCCCTCAGTGCCCTCTGCAAGGCCCCAGCTCAGGGGTGAGCGTGAGCACTGTCCCAGCTCCACACAGCGAAGGGTTCATTTACCCCACCTGCCAGGAATAGAAAATTCAGCTGCCCTCGGCCTGACCTCTTTTACAGTTAGAGTGGAAAATACAACTGCGGTTCCCAGCACCTGCAACAGCTCAGAACGGGGATGATGATAATAATAAGATCAGCGAGGCCTTCCTGGCCCTGTGCACTGCGGCCTGGCCCCGCCGCCGGCTCCAGAGGGGAATGCGGGCTCCAGAGGGGAATGCGGGCTCCAAAGGGGAATGCCGGCTCCAAAGGGGAATAAATGCTGGCTCAGCATGGGTCAGGCTCGGGTTTTGCCGACGAGGCTGAGGGCAGGAGGAGCCCGGCTGCCATTCCAGCGGCCCTGCCCCTGTCCCTGCCCGGCCAGCCCAGGGCCGGCTCCCGCCCGGCTGCTCCTCTGGGGTGGCTCGGGCCGGTGTCCCCACGGAGGGTTACAGGAGCAGGGCTGCCCCAGTGTCCCTCTGATGAAGGTACTAATGCCTGGACGCCTCTGGTGGCTGCTGTGGCCGAGCCAGGGGTTGGACTCACAAGCTGTGCAGCTCTTGGAGCTGCTGGGGTTGCACCAAAACAGTCAAATTTCCCACCTCCCTCAGCAGGTTCAGCAGCAAACAGTGGAGAGGAGAGTTTGAAGCAGGGCAGGGACATCTCAGCCTCAATCCTTTGCTTTCATACCTCCCTACATCTCTTGATAATCTTACCCAAAGGACTTTTGTAATCTGTATGCAAAGGAACATAAAAGGACAATGAGGAAAGTGTGAACTAGTAGCAAAGGTCTATGTAGTGCCCCAAAGGCCGGGGTGCAGCTGCCACCAGCTGCCCCAATGTCCCTGTAAACATGACATAAAGTTTTGTTCCTTAAATCTGAAACGGAGAGATGAGACTGTCCATGGTGAGACAGGCTGAGGCCAGCAGTCCACAGCCACAGAGGCAAAAGTTAACTGAACTGCACCCCCTGTGAGACAGCACAGAAACCTTTTCTGCTGAAAAACACTCCATTTTATCCAAAGAGAAGCTTATTTTTTCCCCCCAAAACAAGAATAATGAAATCACAGTTTTCTATCCAGAAAATGTTAATGGAAAATTTGTGCCCAGCTATGAATACAGATTGGAGATATTTGGATTTCAGAGGAAAGGAAGGTCAAGTCATTTTCACAGTGTGAAAAATGAAGCTAACAGAGTTCATATTTCTCTGTGAAGCAATGATTGATTTTTCTTTCTGTGCCTCATTCATACAGCACTAAACATGTATAGAGAACAAACTTACACCTTAGATAAAGCACACAGATTACATTAATACATTGAAAATTAAGTTAATATTAGCATCTGTTTGAAGGTAGGCACAAGAACATTTAGCTCAACTCTGTGAGAACAGGCAGGATTTGGCATAAATCTCTACTTATCCTAAAGCTGCTATATCACCAAAAAGAAAAAAAAAAATCACCATTAAGATGTGCATACATAAAGTAGGAACCCATCATGTTCTGCCTCTATGGCTAAATTTCCTCTTTGGAAGTACACAAGGATTTTAGTTAGTGAAAGCATGTTGTTACTCAATTTCAAGTGTGTATGTATAGGCAATCTTATTTTCCTGCCATCTTAATTGCTGCCTGAGCGATTCATTTAACTGTGCAGAACTATTCGTGTTAGAGTTGCTACTCCTATTTTATGAAACAAAATTCATTTAAAACAATAATCACTTCTAGAAATATATTGATAATGTATTCTTACTGTAAGAAGGGGGAATATTTTCATGTCCTGTTGAATAATCATTCTTTCAGTAAGTTTTTCTCCAGACTCCTTCAGCAAAGATGGCATCTTGGCATTTTTGTCATAGTGGAGTTCTTAATGGCAGGCTCTTACACGTCTTATGTTAGGATGTGTCCACACCTAGGACACACTGAGTTTCCCCACACTCTGATCCTATAGGGCTCACAGTGGATATTATAAGGTCCCATAATGATTTGATGTGAATTGGCTATAGGGGTTTCCAACTCTCTCTTTTGGTACCTCTCTGCTCCTTGACCACATGTCACCAAAAGCCCCAGGAATGCCATTCAGGTGGTGACAAAGTCCTCCCTGATACAGGTTGCAAACTAATGCTTTCAAGAGATGCACATTGATAACTCAGCAGTCGTGCTGGAAGTGCTGTGGTGCTTACACTGTGACACTGTGTGACCCTACCTAACCAGGGCACAGCTCCACGTGATGTTTTGCCACTGTGAGAAAAATGAAGTAGAAAAAAGGCAACAACAATAAGATTCCTATTTATTACTGTCAAACAGCACATTAGCCAGGCAGCTCTTAAAACACTGTCAGGGTAATCTAAACTTTCAAAACTAGGCAAGACAGACATCGTAGTCAAAAGCTCCAATAAAATAACTTCAGAATCAAGTAACCAAAAAGATCTACTGGAAAGCAGATGCAAATCAGCTGTGAAAAACAAAAGGGAGAATCACAGAACTAGGAGTTTGGAAGGCCAAAAGCACAGAGGCTTTATGAAAAAAAAAAATCAAAACCAACTTCACTTTCAAGTAGGCATTTCATTAATTAATCAGAATCATCACAGTTTGATCTTTCTCTGTCATCCATCCCTCACCCTTTTTGTTTCTTTTTTTTTTCTTGTTTTGACATTTATGATTAATTCTTTGTTTTGCAGGATTTAAAGCAGCTGGCTATCTTCTAAGATTTAAGAAACAATACTTTATGTCATGATTGTGAACAATGGGTCATAGGGAGTAGTTGAGGAGTTGGCCATGTGTTGCAATCCTTCTCTTTAACCAAACCAATTGCTTAGAGCTTTATCATGGCTCTCACTGTGTCCTAGCCTGGCACACAGAAACAATCCCTGGAGTAGCTTTAACCAATTGTGTGACCATATGGTCTTTATGAGTGGCGCACACAGTGTGAAACAGAACTACCAAACCAATTTTGAAACACAAACACAGCCAGAAGTGCAGAAACTTGATAAAAAGGCTTTTGACATCAAGTTTCCTTCTTTCTGCCATGTTGCTTTCAAAAGGCACTTTATAGCAATGATGTCTATACATAAGCTGCTGAAGTACTGTCTTGTCTTCAGTGATTTTTATGATGATATTCTCTAATGCACTTTACAGAAACGTAACACTAGGCAAAGCTTCCTTTTTATGAAGGAAACAAAAAGAATAATATATGGCACATAGCATTAGCACAGAGGTGGAATATCAGACAACAAAAGCTGATCTTGTTTCCTTTCCCTTTCCCCCCTTACTTCTTTTATCCTGATAAGATCACTCTGTTATGTTCATCCCTTTCAACTTCAATTTTCTGGCCACCCTATGTTAGGAAAATAAGACTTTCTTGTCTTCTACTGACATTAGAACATGGTGTCTCTAACAAATGCGTTCAGAGCAGCTCCTGTAGCTGTTCAGGATATACCATGAAGGACCAACATAATTGAAGCAATAGCTTGGGTATTTGTCAAGATGTTTAATACCAAACAAAGGAATTTGATGATAAATGCAAAGCACTAAAAAGTGCAAATACTATCCACGTATATAAAATAGTCCATGTGTACAGCGAAGAGGGCAGACAAAACTGAAACTCATAAGAGACTTTTGCCCCAAGAGGAGGTTGATAAATACTGTTTCTAGTAAAAAAAGTAAATTATGTCAAATTAATTACAGGATCCTTGTGTTTTCACAAATACATTCCCAGTGAAGGTGCCTGTTGGTTTTGTTTACAAATTTGATCAATTTCCCAGTACCTTTGGAGCATTTTACAGGTGCATTGAGGGGGCACAAGGGAGGCAATAGACTTGAGTCAGTTGTGAGAAAACCAGAAGTGTCAGCTTTCCCTGGGCAGACACAGCCAGTCCTCCAAGTACTGCAGCCTCCAGTGGATAGATCCTATAGACATAGTACATCCTAGTTTGCTATGATGTGACAAATACTGTGGTATAGAATACACCTTTAGGCTCTCTGCCCACATATCCACATTTGACAAACTCAAGCACTGCATGACCCTCTGTGGGTGTGGGTGTTCATACCCTCCCAGCTTCTTACAAGAAACAAAAGCCAGTTTGACTTTAGAAGATATTCAGGCCCACTTAGAAGGCAAGAGCAGAGGACTCACCATTTGCACTCCTTCTGAGCCTTGGAGGACCCGGTGCAATTGGTACTCAATACAGAAATGACATTAGGGTTAGAGCATCTGAGATGGTCCATCAAAGGCCTTCGAGAGATCTTGGAAATGTTCTGCTGAGAACAGCACAAGACCATTGCAGCAATCTCTTTTCATTCAAGAGATGAATGTCTGGCATATTTATTTCATAAAGTGAGAACCAGTATCCCAAACAAATAGCTAAAATGAGTATTATTCAGTCTTTTTTCCTGGCAACCAGCTTAAACAACCGTGTCTTGCTTTTCTGGGAAACCTGCCAGGTGAGCTTTGAAAGGATTGTAGTGCTGACGGCAGAGTCTGGAGGGCTCGTTCCATGTGCTAACCAGAGGTCTGCTAAAATAATCAGGAGGAGGAGGCAAGGCCTTCATCCTGCACAGGAGAAGAGGGCTGGAGCATAATGGCATTGCCGCAGGGAAAGCAAGAAGGCTGTTAAGCTCGCTGGGGCATGGACTGTCTCTTACCATGTGTTTGCACAGCTCCAGCACTGAGGCACCCCAGAGTAAAGTCTTTAAAAGTGGTTAAATGACTTATGCTCTTAAAATCTATTTCCAAAAGTGGGTAGTATAACTTCCATTTACTCCCCTCATTGGACCTGGGGTGCAATTCCACTCCCACTTGCCTTTTCTTTTTTCCTCATTCCTGATGAAAAAATTACTTCCTAGTCACTTACCTGGTTCACTTGTGACTCTGCTGCTTACAGTGACTATGCCTCCTGAAATTATCTCCACAGCTTGAAGAGGGGGGTGGCACAAAATGATGTTTTATCATTTTGTGATGTCACCACATTTGTCGAAAATTAAATTTTGAGGAAAAAAGTGAATAACCAAACAGAATTCTTAAATCAGAATTAATCCAAGCTACATAATGAAGAGCTGCCAAGCGAAAAATTTGCTACCGTGACTTACATATTGAACTGATTTAAATGACCTAATTTAGAAAAATGCATTTTAGAATGTCATTCTGTCAGTGTGGAAAACTTGTGCTGTAAGAGTCAGTAATCATCATCCTTCTGATAGTATTAATGTGAATTTTCCTATTATATAGTATAGATTATTAGCTGTTTCATCCCTAAGGAAAACACTGATATTGACAAAGGGAGAATTTCACTTTGAGAGGAAAAGCCACACTTGGCAAGGAGTTTAAAAGCAGAATAGTATTTATGTAAATATGAGAAGATTATTGCTGATCTCCTTGACGTTATTCTTCCATCAAATGATGAAAACATTAGAAATGCATCTGAACTATGCTAAAATAGCTAAATATTGAAAAAGAACCTCACAGCCAGCTACACTGAGGCAACACCTGAAAAGCCTATTGTCCACCCTGTTAGGAATAGATAACTCTGTGGACATTACAGTGACTAAAACCAGAGTTTGTTACAGGTAACAGTGCACATCACCAAGGAGCAGCTGGTGGAAGAATTGAACTCAGTGATCACAGACCCTTACATTGCTTGTTCACTCTGTTTGAATTTTAAAAACCCAGAAATAAGAATCAAGGCAAATGATGTATTTCTTTAATGCAACTGAAACATGGTATTCATGAGTAAACCATATTCATGTGTTTTTTAAAAGGTAGAAGAACAATATTGCACCCAGTTACAAGAGCAAGTCACCAAGGCAATGGTCACACTTGCAGATTAGTTTCAGGCTCCTGGTAGACATCAAAAAAACCCCCAAAAGTCAATCAAGTGCAGAATTGCCAACTACCAGCATAAGGATATTAAAAATAGAGAACAATATCTAGCATCCCAATTGCAACCTTAAAATTGCATAACAGATCGTTGTTGGGAGGAAAAGAAGTCAACCACAGACCAGTGTAATCAAGAGACTGATTATTTGACTGAGGAAAAAATTAGTATACTCTGCATAGAGAGGTTTCTTTTTGGATTACAGTGACAAATGCTTCCTGATCCTTCTAAGACCTGCACACATTTGCTGATGGTTCATTCAAAAGCCCTTACAAGAGGCAAAGATTTTCTTCAAGTAGGTGCTTGAAACCGCATTGGCAATTTTAGAGGAAAATCAAAATAGTTCCTTTGGTACTGCTTTGTGAATGTAGTTTCAAGAATGTAGTTTCAAGCGTAAAAGTTTTAAAAATTAGGGCAGGAGCCTTTGGGAAGGCTGTACACAAAAGAGACACAATAATACAGTGAGCAGATTCAAGTAACTAAACAAATTAAAGCATGCTTGGGTCAGGACAGCTGCTGTAGGTTTCTGTAGGTTATTTTTAAAAATCTTTACTTATTTTAGATATTTTTCCTGATAAAAGTACTTTATACCTTTCACATTTCCTATAAGTAGCAAAGCCACAAACTCCTGAGTACTACTGCCACTATGCAAGAGCCATTTTAGAGGTCAGTTCAGGCCTTCAGTTTCTGAAATCCAGTTTTATCACAAGCATTTCCTGACAACTGGGTTCTATTTTCCTCTGCCACAATATAGAATTATTTGAACGTATTTTAAAATTAGTTATGCTAACCTGTACTTCAAGAGCAGTCACAGTGTTAAATTATAGATACCCATTAGAAGGAACAAGTTGGAGTCATTGAATCCTTGATACAACATTTCTGTAAAAATTTAAACATCATTTTGAGAAGCAGAGAACGTACCAGTCCAGTGATATCTGTCATTACTCATTTTTCATACCCTCGACATGATTATTCATTACTCAGAAGTGACATAGTTAAATGCTAACTCTTGCTAAAATATTGATCATAATATGTGGGGGCACATAATTTATCTGAATCAAGTGAAATATGTTTTCCTCAGCAAGATGATGAAAGCTTGTCTCATTACAGCATCATTTCTACTGAAGTTTCCACCATTAGTTAGTTTAATGACTCTGTGAACATTTTAATTGAGAAGATCCCTGTGTAAGTTGCTCATTCAGAATACATGGATGGATTTAGATTTGAGAATGAGAGGAATGTGCAGTCAGCTGTGCTCAGCCTGAGAGTGCAGGCAGAAGGCAGAGAACCAGGTACAACAAAGCACCCAGATCAAGAGGGGCAGGAGAATTTGGAAAGGAAAAGGCAAGGTGTTGCAGGCCAGGAGATGTTAAAGGATGTAATTTGTGAGTAAGAACACTCAGGCTGGCAATGTGATGTACAAATACGTGTTTGCTTAAATTGTTCTCACCCCCTGAAAAAACAAATTGCACTGAGGCCAGTGGAAAACTACACTGCCCTCTGAAAGTCAAACCTGATAAGAAAAGGTAAACGTGGCTATGGCCAGCCCTGGTTTCCCTCTGAATATGTATTTCATAGAGGAGAACAAATTAACCCACACTCTTGCATCATCCCCTGCCTGCACATAATTCACATCCATTCAAAGGAAAAAGAATAAACCACTATTTAGTATCAGCTGCATGTAGCTGGTGAGCAAATCTGTTCTAGTGATGCTCTGCTGTCCTCTGTGGGGATATGAACTGGGTCTTTAGACTTCCATGAAGTCTGGTATTGCTGTCAGGAGTGTCACACCAAAGTGCTGACACCAAAATAACTTGTGCCTATCTTGTCCTTGTGACTGACAAATTAAAGAAGGTGTTACTGCTGTAGACTCTGTTCTTTCTGTGTAAGTGGAAGTGGGGTTACATTCCCACCTGTACCTGCACTTCTCTGAAAATAGAGTAATCTAGGAGGAAAATGGATACAAGTAATGTCCTTATCTAATCAGAAAAAGAGCCTGGGGATGGTGAAAGATTTTTATTTCTAACTCCTAGCTACTGAAACAAAAGCTGAGAAGAGCTTGAGTGATTTGCCTGAAATCACAAAGTTCTATGTCTTTCAGTCTGAATGTCAGATCAAGCTATAGGACAAGAAGAAAAAGCCTCCAGTTGTGCCAGGAGAGGTTTTAGATTGAGTATTGGGAAAGATTTCTTCACTGAAAGGGCTGTCAAGCATTGAACAGGCTGCCCAGGAAAGTGGTGAAGGCACTGGAGGTGTTTACAAAATGTGTAGGTCTGGGCCTTGGGGACATGGTTTAGTGATGGGCTTGGCAGTGTTTGGGTAACATTTGGACCCGATGATCCTAAAGGTCTTTTCAACCCTAAACAAATCTATGGTTAAGCCACATGGAAGCATTTCTACCACACTGTATCTCTCGTTTATGAATAGAAAGAGCAGAGAAAGCACAGCAGTTTAAAAATATCATTTCTATTAGGAAAAAATGGAGGAGGATGAATCTCTGAGTATTTCTCAGAATGCAGTTTTATTAAATGCGTCCAAACCTGGAAATACTAAGCCTAGAAAAGGAGAAAAATTGAAACCTAATAGGATCCATTCTAAACAATCACACATTTTGCATAAAGAAAATGAAGTGTTTGACATAAACACTTCATCAGCAAGATGATTTACATTATTTGCACTTTGTTTCTGATTATTTGATATAAAAATATACAGCCTTGCATTAATTTCCAACTTGTTCTATAGAACCTTTGCTGAACCTCTCTATGAAATCAAGCACATGCAGGATCAAAACAGAGAGATGGGAAGTAGAATGGGCTTCATTATGGCAAGTACAGCTCATATCCTCCTCCACAACACAATTTATTAGTATCTAATAGAATTGTAATGTTTCTCATTCTACATTTTTACAGCTGCATCAAAATATTAAAGTGTGAATTGCAATTAAACTCACACAGTGCTCTTAGCATAATTTCCCTTGTATTAATACTTAGCAAACCAAGTTATTGGCGTAATATTACTCTTGATACTGGTTGTCATAAAGGGATAAAGCCTCCAAATAGTATTAAAGTGTATTTTACTGGAGAGAGAGCAGCAGTACAAAAAACCATTATGCTACTGGAGTTGTTAATTTCTGTGGGAGGGGGTAGGGAGAGAAAGGCTTTTGACTCCTTAAATTACAGTTTGCTGGTTAGTACATCAACTCACTTTAATCTCACTAAACAGGTAATTTACTTGCTTTCTGAAAGCACCCATGTGCAAGGAAATGCTAGTGCACTCCAGGGATGATTCTAAGATTGATTGCTTGGCTCTAGTCACCAATAATGGTATGAATTCTGCTAAACTCCATTTTAAATGTACCTGAAATATTTAAAGATCTTAGAGGGGTAATAACAGAGAGACAATATTTGTTTCCTGTAACCTCAATTTATGCATGTGTGGTCAGCTGGACTAAAGAATTTTGAATCAGAAGGGCTGAACTACTACTTGTAAATGGCAATAGGTTCATTGATTTGGGACAGAACAATTGCAGGTGTGAAGTCCCTGCTTATGTTGTCCCTTAGGAAATTCAGAAGTTATTTTGCATTTCCCAGCTGCTCCTTAGATTTGCAGTTGGCTGTAGTTTTTTGTGGTTTTTAGTTTGGAATTGAACTCTGCAAAAATGTGCTCATGGGAGAAACGGAGAGCTTTAGTATTTTCTTATGGAGATAAAAAAGGTGGCTGAATTAAATGCCATTAAGTAGACATGACTTTGATAAGGTTGTCTGGGCTGGACAGTTCTTTAAAAGCATCTGCAAGTAGAACTTAAATGTCAAGAATTACCTTTCCTCCTGCTTCACTTAGGAACACACCAGGTAAAACAAACTTTTTCATATTCTAAGTGCTGACCCACAGGGTAACCAGAAGTGGAGCTGCAGGATGGGCCAAACGCATTTGATCAGGCTGTGCCTGCTTACCAAGGGCTGGAAGCAATGAGGACTTGGCCATGCAGGCTGCAACCAAAAACCCAGGGAGGTTGTGTCCCTGTAAATCATGTCATGAAAACAAAAGACTATTTTATTAGGCTAACAATAAAATCCTCAGTCTCAGGGTGATGTTGAAGGAGGTTTTGAAAGATTATCTTGACTTATTTCAGATAGGTTTGTGGTTTTGCAAACATCCAGTATATATTATTGATAAAGGACTCAGTTGTTTCTTTCCAACTTGCAAAGCTGTTTCTGTCAGTGGAGATTTCTCTCCCTTACAGAGAGAAGTGCCTTTGCAGCATGATTAAATACCACAGAGTAGGAGAGGTGAATCTGAGCAGACCCCCAGATTCAGGTCTATGCAGTTTCACACATTGTGGAACAAAATACAATTTAAACAAACCTTCCAAAACTCCTGCAAGCTCCAGCCCTACCTTCCATTGATGTTAGATTGTTTTTAACAGATTGGGTTTCTGTCTGTGACAGTTACTGATGATAGATTCTCTGATCTGGGTAGGCTGAACATGAGGAGTCTGTATCACAGCCCACAGAATCAACACCGTGGTGTTTGGGATTTGCTGTGTCATTCATGAACTGCCAAGATAACTGCATCATTGCAATGTGTCACACATCTCATATTTTGCCTCCCCTTTTCTTCTCCCTCCCTTATATTTTATCTCGCAGAAATGTAATCTCTCCTGCCTAAGCCACCAGCTACCAGAACAGACCAAAGTACTTGCATATGATGAAAAGGCCATTAATTGCCACCAGGCTGACCTCCCATCAGAGCTGCCTCCCTCCTCACTCAGCACGGAGAGGTTAATCTCCAAAATGTGCTGCTGTACCCAGCACAATAATCTGCTTCTGAGCAGTTTCTGAGCAGATTCTGAGATCTGCTCAGCTTCTGAGCTGCAGCAGTGGTGACATCATTTTGCTCATGAGGCAATGACAACATGATGAGCTAAAGACTACAGGAGTAGGATGGTGACAGTCTATTAAAAAAAAAAAAAATCATTAAATCTTCAAGGGTATAACCCAAAGTTTATTTAAATTCAGTAAATTTAAATTTCAAATATGGTCCCTAATATCTTCAGCACATCTTGGAAGGACCTTCAGCACCCAGGGCTGTAAGTTTACCCACCTAAATTTGGCTGAAAGTAAAATTCTCCATTCCTTCTCCTCTATTCTGCATGGCATGTTTCCTAGCAGTGTAATTTGCAGAAAAAATGATCAAAATATCATTAAGAAATGTCAGTACTCTCAGCCAAGCTCCTTTCAGACATATAAGCAGTGTGTGGCAGGCATAATAAAGTCATGATTAGGAGTGTCCTTTAAATCACAGGAATGGGAGGCAGAGTAAGTAGATGTGCCCTGTTCCATCTCTGCACTGGCTCTTGCATGACTGTGAACAAATACATAACCAGTAAATGCCTGGGCATGACTCAATTCTTCCATGCCTGGAAAGATATTCATACTTCTGCACTACCCAGCAGCAGCAGTAACATCATCATTTTCTCCCTGTACATCAGGAACCATGGGCAAACCTGTCCAGAAGCTGCTCAGCCCCGTGTTGAGGCCAGGGAGAGGCAGCAGCACCACAGAGCATGAGAACAGAGGCTGATGGGATCCTGGACATTAGCGATGGACACAGCTACCTCACAGTTAGATAGGGAAAAGGCAAAGGACCTAGGAGAAAGAGTCACAGTACTAAAGAATGTGTTCTGCATGAGCACCACCAGTTCTCAGTCTTCTCCCAGCCCTGTTTTTTCTAACAAGCCCACACACACAAACCAAGGCAGGCGTGCATGTGAGAAGTGATCCATTTGTCCCACAATAATGTTACTCTAATTAGCCATTTGTCTATGGTACTTAGAACTGCATCTGAAAAGAAAAAAATCATTCTTCATTGCCTGCTCTTTTCCTACAAAGAAATAACAGCATGGCCTCTTGTGGAAAGCACACTCAATAAATGAATTTGGGTAACACCAGGAGCTTTGTGAAACAGTGTTTAATAGCAAGTCTGAGAGAAACTGAGAAGAGGCTGTATGCTAAGATAATCAAGCACATCTCTGTGTGCAGCACTAGGTCTGTGTTGACTGCTTCACATTTTGAAGGAAAAACCCATGAGACAACAGAAAAGAGTGAGCCCTCAGAGCATTATTCCAAGGAGTTATTCCTGGCTCACTTCCAGAAAGGATACTCCCAGGGTGGATATTTATATTCTAGGACACAAATACCTCATTTTGGATTCCTTTAGTCTTTTTAGAAACAATACCTCACCTGTTATATTTGGCAGATTGTGCCAAATTCCTCTTCCCTGGGTAGACACCCTCTTTATTGTAAGGAGCCTATTCTTAGATCCAGGTAAAATATTATGTGACCAATCTAGACACGAATTAAAGGAAAATATGTGCATGAAGCATTTAATATATATAACACTTGTCCAGGATGCTGTGGAGTTCTAGATCGTAACTGTAGCTCCAAACTTAACTCTAGTACCAGTGGATAGAGAGATGCAGAAGCTTCAGTTCACTTGTGCAACATTGCCACGAGCATGCCAGTGTGACTGTCAATCACAAAACAGGTACCCCAGGAGAGTTTTGGACAAGGAAGCTCCTGATCCTCACAAACTGTAAAGGAGTGGGGTCAATCCTGTCAAAGGGTTCTCTGTGAGCCTGTTCCTTTCTCAAAACAAGCCCTTCAAATCCTAAATCCACCTATGTCTAGGTTGCCAGATTTGAAGCAGATACCGGATTGTTTTACTTCCTAAGTTTGGACGTAGCAAACAAACAAAAAAAAAGTCCCAAACCAACCCAAACCCACAAAGTAATACACATGGGAGACGTGAGCTTTTCTTGAAGCTGAAATGATTCTTTCATAAAACAAAATATTTCTGTTTGCCTACTCTTGCTGTAAATGCAATCAGTGCCAAAAAGTACATTGGCTTTCCTAGCCTCATTTGTCCAGCTTAGTCATAAAATGGAAAAGCAGCCAAAGCCTCGATGCCAGCTAAAACTGTGGCAAAGCCACAGGTGAAGACTAGATTGTACTGTCCTTCTGGTGCGAAGAGTGAATAAAAGCACTGAGAAGGGATTTGACTTATAGACAAGGTGACAGTATTTCTGAAATAAAAGATTGGAATATTTTCCTGGTGACTTTTTTAGGGCTGTAAAGAAGACAAAAAGCCCATTTCCCAGGGAGGCGTGCTGGTGGTGTTATTGCCAGCCCGCCAGGCGACAGCAACACTTGCATATCACTTCCAGTGCAGGTTTATTTCCAGACACTCTGTGTTCTGGGGACATTTATCACCAAACTAACGTTAGCATCCACTCTGAGCAAAGGAACAGATTTAAATGTCTCTGCTGATCCGACTTTTCCTCTCCTCTGCTCAGCAGAGGCATCACTCGTTCTGCCGGACTGTTTATTCCTGGCAAACATGGAACAAATTCTCCTCAGCCTTGGAAAACAAGCAGCTTGTACTTATTAAGACAGAAAGAGAAGCAAAAGAAGAAAAGAGGGTCACTGGGATGTCAGGAAAAAAAAAAAGAAATTGCTTGGATATCATGAAAGAAGAAAAAAAAAACCCCAAGATTGTCCCAAGTTTTGTTATAGAAGAGACAAGCAGGAAAGATTTTCAAAAGAAGGTAAGGATTACATTACACTGCTAATACTGTGACTTCTCCCAGCTGCCAAAGGGATGGCAAATCAAATAGCTCATGACCAGAAATAAAGAACAATTGTAGCTGGCAAAAGAAAATTGATACCTTTAAATGTATAATCTTTAAATGTATAATCTCTTATGCTGGTGCCTCCCAGCAAAGAACAGAAGCTGGACTGCTGGGTTTCCAATGTAAACTTATGGCATCCTGCTTAATTCCACTTTTATTTAATGCCTCTGTCCTTTATGTGGCATTAACTTTAATGTAATATTGAAGACTTTGGTTTTTGTTTTTTTTTTTAATAGCATCATAAGTGTAAATGTAATAGTTATATAACAATAACAATAAATCAAGAACGTACTAGAGTCACTGCAATAACTAATAATAACGTTAAGACTCAGTTTATGATGTATCTAAAGTTCAGTACCTTAGAGAGTTAATTAAGTCCTAAGTTAATTGGCAATGATCTTATTTCTAGACAGGAAATGTAGCCAATTAGCTTGTTTATGCTTAAACAAGTAACTGAGGTCATAACAAGACTTTTTGGGGTGTTATTGATTGATTTGCAATTTGTTAATTAATTTTGATTGACTTTGCAAGTATCCTGCTTAGTTCTTTGCTTCTAGGGAGATGAAGCTACGGACATGACTGGTGGCAATGTAAAGTCACAGTCACCGTTTTCACTGTACAAAATGTGTAGTTTCCATAATTCCATTTGCAAGATGCCACACTTAAGAAAAAGCTTATGTGACAAAGTGCAAATCAACTTACTGTTTTTATAACTTCATGCCTACCTTTACCCATCATGGAGTACACAGTAACATCAGAGATACCAAAGTTATTTTTAACCATTCTGACAAGCATTGCTTTGTCACTTCATATGTTTCTATTGTTAATTGCACAACATTACCATCATATTTGCTCTAGGAAATTATTACACTGAAAAATAATTAATGGATAAACACATGAAAACCAAACCCAGGATAAATACATGAAAACCAAGCCCAGGTAATGTCTTCTAGATTAGGATTGTAGGGAAGAAAACCTGTCTTTGGCAAGGTGACCTTTTTTCATCACAGCAACATCTTGAAGTTTTTTTAATTGCAAGTGGCTTCTCCCCACATAGCCTTATCCAGAACCAATCCATCAGTTATTGTACAGATTTAAAAAAAAAACACCTAAGCATAGTGTTAAAATTCAGCTTATGGGAAAGAAGGAGCCCAGAAAGACCTTTAGCTCGTGGCATCTCCAGTGAAGAAATTCTTTAGCTGCACAGTGATAAAATTAACAACTCATTTACCTTGCCTTCTACCATTGGAGACCAGAACAGAAGCACAGAGGAGTAAAATGGCAGTGGTGGGTGATGGTGCAGGGGGTGTGCATCTGCCTGGGACAGGCAGAGTGGGGTGAATTGGGCGGCAGAGCTTCTGCTGCTGCAAATTCCTGAGTCCTGTGGGAGAGCCCCTCCTGCACCTCCTGCCTGCAGTGCCCCGAGGGACCAGGCACACAAACACTTTCTGTTCCATGCAGGCTGGTCTGGGTAACAGAAATGGCCTCCCTTCAGGGGGCAGATTAACCCTGAGGTGGTTCGATGCCACAAATGATATGCAGGAAATTCATCTCTAATGCTACAGAATCAGAGGGGACAAATCAGTTCAAGGAGGACAAAGAGTTTAAACTGAGAAAAAGTAACAAGACTTTAAGATCAGAACCATCAGTTGAAATGCTAACACTTTATAAAAGGCAAAAAAAGTCCAGATATCACCATATTTGAACCACTATTGCCCAGGCAACAAACAGCAAATGGTATGAAATTAGAACTACTTTTCTGCTGTAGATACAGAGCAGTTCCACAGTGATAAAAATACTTTCCTTCCTTATCCTCATTCCCTCTTGAAATTCAGTCCCTTTTCTTTCTCTCCTAAAGAATCCCATAGTTCAGGAATTAATTGACAAACCAGAATTGACAAACCCCTTTGTTAATGGGCCTGTTCTAACTTGACAAAATATTGTGGCAATTTAGAAATTATTCTTTACACTGACATGGTGCTCTTCTACTTAATAATGTTTTATCTCATTGCTGGAGTTTTCTACTTCCTTCAAGTCCCACTTCAGTATCCCTTGAGTACCACTATTTCACTCCATTCTGATTTGGGGCCGTACAATTCATAGCAAAGCATTAATTTTCAGTTTTATCATCTATTCAGTGTTGAACACAACCAATCACTCCACCCTGACCCCCTTCTGTAGCTGGATCAGCACTTCTCCAGCATGACCAGTTTCTCCAGTAGTGAAAGGTAGAACTTGTCCTTTGGATAAACATTTTCCTTGTGAGAATAATTGGGCTGATTTACCACATTTGTCTCCTCCTAGTCCTTCCTAAATCAAACTGCTTCCAAAACTTGCAGGATTTTGGAGGCAGCCACCCCAACACTGAGGGAGGACATTTATTCATGTGCTGAGATTTAGGCCAGAGCTTCATTTGTTTTAGATTTACTTCCTAAGATTCATAGGACCAGTTCTAGTTTGAAACTTGCCTTTATTGCCACTCTCTTATCCAAAATGCAAGTCCATCCATTCAGGAAACTAAATCAAGGTATTATGTCCCCAGTATTAGTGTGAGAGGGTTCAGGAAAAAAATTAGCATTTATAAGGGAAAAGCTGTGAGGTTTTTGTCCTGCTTATCATAATTTTCCTTACTCTTGTGGTGTATCTGTCACAATTGCATCCTTGAAGCTTCAGATTTCCATTCTGGCAGCTTAATTTTTAAAGAATAAGGGTGAATTTTTATTTCACTGGAGAGGGAGAGTGCTTCCTTGCTTATTTTTCAGCTTTTGTGGCACAAACACCTTCCACCTAGAACTCTTCTCCCTCCACCTGACACAGGGGAAATCCCCCACACCCAGAAATAAGGCCAACCCTCTCCTCAGCAGGAATTTTGCTTTTCCTATAATCCAAAGCAAACATAATGGGAGCCAGTGTTCTGGGGTGGCCCAATCTGTAACTTTATTTTATTCTGTGTGAGACAACCAAACCTCTTTTTTCTAGTCTGGAAAATATAATCATATAAAACTCCCAAGGTTTAAAAACCAAAATAACTCAGTCAAGTATAGTTATAAAAATAAAATACACTTTAAAGAGAAGTAACAGTAATGTCCTCATGCTGTATAAGAACACAGATAACAAGTGGTTATCAAGATTTTATTGCCATATATATTGATACAAAAGTTCAACATGCAACACGTTTAACTCTCTTTAGAGAGCAGACTGAAATAGGTCCTTAAGTAGAATGACTGGAGAGAAATCCTTCACAAGTTTATTCACAGGGGTAAAGCCTGACCTCAGATGTACTTGCACTGTGCAAGTCACATCAAAGCAGAGGAGGCCAGGCTGGCCCAGGAGCCCGATCCAGGGCGATGAGCCTCATGTGTGAGGTGTCTCATCAGTGCTCATTAGGGTTGATTGGCTGTGACAAAGTGCTCTGCCAGCACAGTCCCCTGGGGCTGGTGTTTCACTGCTGGAGCTGGGGGTCAGTTTGGCCCAGTGACTCCGCAGGCTTTGGGGTCAGGGTTAAAGTTCCTCTTGCTCCCCACACACCATTTTATGGATATTCATATTTCTCTACTCTTGAAGGGAGGGGTCAGCACAAGGTGCTAGTGGTAGAGAATAAACTAAAGCACTCTGACAAAAGACACAGTGATGGCAAATTCTTCTGGGTCCTTTGCTCTCTGTGCTGGGCCAGGACTAACTCTGTTCTCTTTGGGACAGCCCATGCAAGACAAAGAATCTTCTGCTTTTTATGATCCTGCCCTGAATCTGGCATTTTACTTCAAAATGTATCTAAGTTATGAAACTTTTATGCCACCAATTTTTCTCTTTTCCTGGTCTAGGCTCTTTGGAGACAAGACTGCCCTGTAGCATTTCTGCAAACTTCTCTCTTCTTGCCTAGTCAACATATACTCAATTAAAAATACATTAATAGCCACAATCCTCAAATACACTCATTTACATAAAAAGAGGGTCAAATGGTACCTAATCTTATGGACCACCTTTTTTTGAGCAGATATCAAATGCTTGGAGAGCACTGTAAAGATTTGGTTGTTTCCTAAACAGTAGTGCCTGAACTGATGCTGTTTCTAGTATATCTGAGTTTGTTCCCATTCATCTTAATTACAAGTGGGACTTCAAATAAAGCAAATTAAATTCTGATGAGGTATGCAACTCTTAACAAAACTAATACCCTGCTCACAGATCCCATGCAATTTATGAGTAGTGTCCTCTGGGTAACAACCAAGACAAAATGCAGAGCTACAGACGCATGAGAAGTTAAAGCAGATTGGCCTAAATTTGATTCTGAGGGGGTTTTTTATTTATTTGTTTGTTGTTCATTTGTTTGAGTTGTGTGTGTGTGTGGTTTTTTGTTTGTTTGTTTGTTGTTTTTTAAAAAATCTTCATGGTTTTAATAACTGTGACTAATCATTGGTCTTTGTATAAACATGGGAAAAAAAGGCAGGATGACCAGGGTCATCCTACTTCATGAACAGAAAAATATATAGGTAAACTTAATCAAATACAATCTCTTCCCAGAAATCATAATTTTATGAACTGCTGCAGCAATCTCATTTTATCAGCCATTTCCTTGTGTTTCTGGTGATGGGTATATGAGCAGTGCATGATCATTCTGCCAGGAATAAGTGTTACCCCTTTTTCCTCTCTTGGTTATTCTTTGATATTTTAATTTCAGCAGTTTCTGGTTCATTGAAGGTTTTTGGTTGGGTGGGTTTTTTTTTTTGTTTGTTTGTTTGTTTGTTTGTTTTTGGTGTGGTTTTTTTTGTTTTTTTGTTTTTTTTTGAGGGAGAGGAGGAGGAAAGTTCAGTTTATAAGCTAATGATCCAACCCATTTCCCCTGTCCCGTTTTCAGTTGTTACAGTCGTATACAGCTGCCCTCTGCAAATTAATATTACCATTGCTATGCCTCAATGCTTTGTATTTCCAGCCCCTCTAAACCTCTTACTTTAGAACAGTGTTGTGCAATAACATATTGAATAAATGAGTAACCACTTCATAGTGCTCTTGTATTTATGAAAAGCCAGAGAAATTTCTTTTTTGACAGTGAATGAGAAATTAGATGTACTTTAAAGGCTTCTAAAGTGTATTTTCAGTTGCTACTAGATGAAATCAAAGAGACAAAATTACCTTTTCCTACTTAAATATTTCATTGATTTTTCTTAGAACACCATGCTCCCTCCACTCTCTCTCCAAGGTGTGCATGATACTTCCCTGGCTGTACCATAAGGCAAACTTTATAGATCTAGACCTGATCAGAGGATTCATAAAGAAAGACCCACGGTAATATTGAATGCATTTTAATGCACATATTCTACCTGTATAGTCTCCTCCCCAGGAACTTCATAACAGAAGAACTGAATTTTATTTCTCTGCCTGACAGGCCTGTCTGCAAGAGCTGTGTCTGCAGTGCTAAATTACACCCATATTCTGGCTGCCCCTGGCTTCACACACCCCATGCACATTAATTGTTGCAACCAGAAACAAAATTGAGAAAGGCATGTGGGACTGTGCATGAAAAGGGGGGGGCAACACTTATTGAAATTCATGTATTGCTCTGCTTGATTCCCCAAGCCACACATGGGAACGCTCAGCCAAAAGCAGCTTCATCACTGTCTCGGGGAGAAGGGGGAACTGGGGCAGAACAGTTCCACTCTGTGGTTTCACTGTTGGTCACAGCTTTTCAGACATGCAAGGCATAAACCAAGAACCTGGCCTGTTGGGTTTCAGTGTCTGCAAAAACAGAATGAAATTCACCTGGAGCTACTCTGGAAATCGTGTACCAGTTGATGTGCAGTTAATCAGACCCCAGCTATTTGCTAAAAGTAAAATGCAAAGCCTTACCAGCTCTCATCACATAAAAACAAAATGAGCTTATGCATTCCTCCAAACTGAGATCAAACTGTGTCCCCCCGATGTGCCAAAAACCTGCCCAGCATTTTAGTGACGAACTTCTTTAGTCTCTCCAACACAGAAACAGCAAAACACAGCATTTTCAAATGAAAGAAAAAAAAAAAGAAAGTTCCTACTGCAAAGAAAGACCACACACAACTCCAGCAGCACGCATGTAAGTCTGCATGTGTGCTTTGGCTCTCACCAAAGCCTTGCACAGCCCTTTGCTGGTGCTGCTGCCTTAGAAGCACCCGTTATTTCAGCAGGAAACTCTGCACAGGGGCCATCCCCACACCAGGGCAGGCTTGAAAAGAAAGATTCTTTGATTTCAACAGCCCATTTCTTAATTCTTAGCAACTGGTGTGCATTGGGAGCTCCATTCCAGTTGCTCCAGTGTAAAACCACTTTAGAGGGCAGATCCAAGGCTGGTCTTTCAACTTGCAGAAGCACCTGGACTCCATCCAGGCTGGACTGGTTGGGTTTTTGCAGTTTGGAACTGAAACAAGGAGAGAGGTGCGTTTCACACAGTTCCACTGCTCATCTCTCTGAACCTGACAGAACACAGCCCTCAGGGAGGGTTACAAGTACACTTTTTTTTCCCCCTGGTTAGATTGAGTCTTGCAAGTGCAGATAACTTTTTAATATTTTAAAATACATTTTGAATTACAATTGTAATTAAGCAAGATTTTTTTTACCCATAATCACATAAAATGGTCCAAGCAATTTAGTGTTCTAATTTTTATATTCATAGAGCAAATATTAGACTGTCCAGTTACATTATTGAACAATAGATAACAACCCTGGGTCACGCTGTATGCTCTTTTTAAGAAGACATATAATCACAAATATTAAAAAAAAATATTCTTCTAAAATTACAGAGGTTTTAATATAATTTTTCTTCTGCTTCAAATTGTAATTCTAACAGGAAAATAAGCCATTTTTTTTCTCAACGTTTTCAAACCACTGCTTTCAGTACACTGCAACCCTGAGCTGAGACAACCACATATCTTCAAAGTAGTCACTTAATAATATTTTATATTTATGCCAGACCCCTATGAACCCATAAGTCCAAAACTAGAGGCTGGGTGTAAGATTATGCACGAGTGTCATTGCTAATTGAAAAAAATGAAGGTAATTAAATATATTTTTTGTTCACCACAAGTTAGTAAAAAACATCATTCTGCCACTCCTATTTCAGATCCCATTTCATAAGCAGTCCTTACAAACATCCACTTTGTGATAAATCATGTTTTTTGAGGCTCTCAAAACCCCACATTTTCCATAAATGTTTCCTTGAGCACTCTGCATCAGTTCTGTGTTCATACTTAACTGGCTCCTATCATACCACATTCTTCAGGAAAGCAGCTGCTTTTCTGTCTTTGGTGTTTAAAAAAAAAATTAAAATGAGACTTAACACTTTTAATTAGATGTTTAATTCATGCTTTTGTGAACTATTTCCTTCCAATCTGAATTTTGTCACACAACTATAACAGTCTTTCCACTGCCAATTTTTTTTTTTTTTTTATTTTTTTTAATGCTAACTCAGTGTCTCAAAGAATGTGTATTGCACAATTTGGTAAAGAATTTGAAAGTGAAAGTCTAATTTGTGAGTAAAGTAGGAACGCCTAGTAACTGGCACAAGCTGGGGCTGTAAAAATATGCAATGTTCAGAACAAAAAAAAAAACCCTCCAAAACCAAGAGAACAGTTTAAACACATTTCATAGGGCAGACAGTAAATACTAAGTTTAAGGGATGAGTTGAAAGAGCAAATTGAGCAGAACATGGCTCTTACTGATGAGATACAAGTACTTTACTACTTTTGTGGTTTCACTTTTAAAGAAGCAAATGCAGAAATCCTCCTCAAAAACCAAATGAAATGGGAGTCAGCCATTTGAAGAAGGTGGCAAAGAGGAGGGAGCTCAGTTTTCAGAAGGAGCTCCCTCCTTCCACCCTTCCTGGCAGTCAGCACATTCACAGCATTGCTTTCCAAATCCTTCAGGAGCAGCTGAGTGTCACGCAGCCAAAGGATGTTCCCATTAAGAAAGCAGCACATTCCATGCCTTTTCCTCAGCTGTCACTTATTGTTCCTCATCACAGGATGAGGGTGAGCAGGAGTTGGCCTGTCCTCAGGACAGTGTGATGGATTATCATTACCGCTAATAACCATGTTCTCCAGCCAACAGTCCTGCTCTTGCTGCACCTGGTGCTCAGGCCCCAAATGAACAGCCCTGTTAATCTACTTGCTAACCTGGCAAACCTGCTCACCCTCCTCTGAGCTTGTTGTACCCGTGCAGCCTCTGCTGTGCAGGCTTGGGTGATACTCTTCAATCTGCAAACTTCAGCTCGGCTCAGCAGCAAACCCCAGGGCTTGCCAAGACACCAGCCCTGAGCTGGAAGCAGCTTCTATTCCACCATGGAGACAGAATTTTGAGGACTTTTCTGAGATATTTAAGGTTGTTTGAAACTGCTGGTTCTTCCTGGACACTACCACTCTCCTTCAGAAAAAGTATTTCTACATATATGTTCATATGAGCAGATTAAATTACCTTTGGATATGTTGGCTGAGAGGTTTTTTCATGCTTCTAAAAATGCTTAACATCTAAAATCAAGGTAGGCTAAGAAAAGTACAGTTCTGCCCACAAAATATGCAGTGTCCTAGGGCAGTGTGAGAGTCTGAAAACCCCATCAGAACAACTGTGATCCAAAAGTTGTGCTCAAAGCCTGGCTCTACCAGAAGTGTATTGATCAGCAAAAGTTGGTGGTTATGCTTCTTCACCATTCTCCTTCTGTACAGACCTGTACTTCAGCTGGCAGGTTCTGAGCCTGCATTCAGATATAAAACTGTGAACTGTTCTTGCTTGTGCTGCAGAACTGACAAAACAGACAACAACTGCAGCAGAAAGCTCCCCTCTGTCTTAGAACAAAGCATGTGGCAGGACAGGGACATTGCTGCTGAGGATTACCTGGCTTTGGGTGCCGGTAAATATTGCCAGAAGAACTCCCAAGTGCTATTTATCAAGTGTAGACACTCACAGAAGGTGTCATAATGTTATCAGCATCACTAACTGGAAGTAGGAGAAATGTGACAGTGCAGCCTGGGAACACACAGGTTCATACCTTGTCTGATCCCTTCCTCTCCCTGGAGCAAAGTGAGCAGGTCACTACTGCAGTGGCCACATTTGCATTGCTTCAGGAAACACCTTGGGTCACAGTTTGAAAACACCCACAAAAATCTGTATCACAATCAAACCCTGAAATAACCAGAATCTTCATTTCACTCCAGGTAACTGTGCAAAGACCTGCTGCATCAATTATTTCTTTACTCAGGTATTTCCTTCAGTCAAGTTCTTGGCAAAAGCAAGGTCAAAACCTCAGCAGGCAGTAGGGGAGACGCTGCAGAGCTTCAAAGCAGTAGAGCTACACATATACAGAGGTTGGCAATCAACCCCTCACTGCAGCTGGTGACTCTGGGCTTGTGAGGGCACATTGTGCACACTCACAAACATCTTGAAATTTTGGCTTCCTCATCTGGGTGGCTCAGTTCAGAAAACCACTCCAGACACCTCTCCAAGTGTTTTCTCAACTGGGAGCCTAGTTAAGTCACTTCAGGGGGAATTGAAATCAAAGATGGTTTTCTGCATCCAGCTGAAATGGATTGTTTAGTGATTACAGAAATATAACCCTTCAAGAGTGCTCGGGGTTCTGTGGAGAGGTAGAAAGGCTGGGAGCGGTCTGCATGAAAGAGAGTAAATAGTTTTGTGGGGGGAAAGGCATTTTTCTCTTTTAGCACAGCTACTAATGAAATAGCAAGAGTGGCTTACAAGGAAAACATGCAAACATTAGGCTGCCGTGAATTATGCCGTTTGGTAAGAGATAAAATAACAATCAGCTCACCATCGAGACCAAATCCCCCAAGCTGCTTGTAGGATCACTGTGGGAGCCGTGTTTAGTCATCACCTCCTTTGCATTCCTCTGGGAACGCGGCATTCCCAGCATAGCAGAGCCAGCCCTGGCACCACTGCTGCTCTGAGGGCACATCTGGAGCCATCCACATCTGGAGTGATCCACACCTGGAGTGATCCACGGCTGCTCCCACTGCTGCCTTCCAGCCACCTCTTCTTCCTTCATCTCCTCAGGAAGCACTTCCCTGGTTCTCACCTCCCATGGTTCATGGATAGCTGGGCTTTAATTTGTGTGTATAGGGAGGTGTCATGAGCTGGAGGAGCCCTCCCTAGCTGAGTGTGTTTAAGGAGCTGTTGCAGCAGTTCTAGACTGTGTGATAACCTCGGTGACACCTCCCCAGGTGGCTGTAGTGAAAAGTGGTGCAATTTTCCTTAGAAGGGCAGGAACCTGAAAAATAATTAAATATGGCAAGTCAGTCCAGTGTGTGGAGACCCCAGGGTAATTTGCTTCCCTTTATAAACCTGAACTTGATTTGCTTAATTTCTTTCTAGATGAACCTGAACACTGGCTTTCCATTCTCATGGCCTTATTTATTATTTTTTAGACAGTTCATCTCTCCAGACACAAATCATAATTGCCAGAGACTGGAGGGAAAGAGCCCAAATTCAAATGAATACTTACATACATATGTGTGTGTGCACGTGTATATTAAACTGCTGCCTGTCAAAGCTGGAAGGAAGCTTTTAAATAAAGCCATGGAGAATGTCAAGCAACATGTAGCAGCCTAGTGAAACACTAAAAAACCTGTCCTCCCTTTCATTTGGCTCCTGATTTATGTCAAGCTGGAATAAATGATAATAACACAAGGTTATTAGATTTTTTTTATGATATAAATATGAAGTGTATGCATTTAGTAACCTTCAGACTGTAAAACACAGATGGAAGTACATCCATAAGTTCCAAACCACCTCATTTAAAACTCATGCAAAGCACCAAAAAGAGAAAGCATGAGAAAAAGACTCAAGTGTCAGTGCTCTCCCTGAAGCACAAATTTTCTCTGTGAGCCATTATTAGCACAGAACTGTTTGAAGGCAGAGACTGGCCGGTGTACAAAAACGTCGAGCTCGTGTTTAATTTTCATCAGATCTTAAGCAAAACCTCCTGCACACGGATTATTTGGGCAGTTGTGAGAAGGCATTACCCCACCAGGCCATGGACACTCTCTGTTAAGGAGGGTGAACCCTCTCAGTGCCAGTGGCCACCCTGCTCCTGGGAGAGGTGATACATGGGGACAGCCTTGAGAGGAGCCACCTCTGTCGTGACACAGCCCTTAACACCCTGCCAGGGTTTTTTCCTCACCCACATGCTGGGCACACATTTGGGTGTCAGAGTGTCTCTGGGGGCACAATGTCTGTCTGGCCAGGTAGTTTCCTATCTCCTGTCTTGGGTTGCAATGCAAGATGTATGCAAAAAGTATGTTTTCTGTCACCAGCTGTTAAAACCAGCTGGGGAAGTGTTTCTTTATCTCTTCCATGACTCGTTCCTCATAACTGATGTTTGAATTTGGTGTGAATTTGCTCATAACTCAGGGGGTTATCTTCTGTTAATGGGCAGCTGTTCAAACCAGCTGGGGCAGAGTTCTTTATCCTTTCCAGGACCTGTCCCTCATAATTCTGGGGGAATATCTTCTGTTCAAACCAGGTGGGGCAGTGTTCTTTATCTCTCCCAGGCCTCATCCTCCCTCCAGGGGATCTCTGCTGTCCATGGCCCATCCAGGCTCACTGCAGGGCTGAGACAATTCCATCATCCCATGGGGAGATGCTCCAGCCAGGGGGAGGAGCCCAGCATTCCCACCTGGATCAAACCTGGCATTGAGAACCCCAGCACAGCCTGTTTGCACTGGATTCCCAGAGGGAGACCAGACCCATCTCAGCACCACTGGACCCTTCTACAGGATCATCTCTGCTCCACCAGAACCACATCTGGCACTGCAGGAGGAACTGATTGGACTGACACCAACACCCTGAACCAACAGGGGGTCAGGTTGTGTTCTGACTCTGACAGTGTTCTCTTTTTGTTTGGTTGATTTTTTGTACTATTACGTTTTTATTTTAGTTTTCCTAGTAAAGAACTGTTATTCCTATTCCCATATCTTTGCCTGTGAGCCCCTTAATATCAAAATTATAATTTGGATGGAGAGGGTTTACATTCTCCATTCCAAGGGAGGCTCTTGCCTTTCCAAACCAGGACACACCTAATCATTCTCCTCACTTTCTTGGGTGGGATATAGCTGTAAAAAAATTCTCTGAACATAAATGCTGTTAGTAAAAGCAAACCCATAGTGTCAGAGAGAGTCCTTACTTCAGTGGCTGCAGATTAAAACACTCCAAGTTAGTTCTTTTTATATTCAGGGGAAAAAAATTAGCCCATAAATTCTTTTATACTTTCAGTGAAGATATTTTTGGAACTGCAATAAATTTCTCATTACATATAATACACTACTGTCTGATTATTATTTTTTTCTTATTTTTACCTTAAAATGATGTCTAAATGGGACAGCCCAATTATGTCTGATTTAATGTTCTAATGTAATCCTGTGTGATTACAAGAAAGGTCTCGGGTTATTTAACAAGTGACATTTTGGATTTATTACAAAAGTGATATTGGAAGTTTAGGACCTGTGGGGAGCCAATTAAACTTTCCTGGACATCATCTGCTTGGCAGTGTCCTCCTGCTACCAATATAGCCCCTTGCCTGGAAAACTGGAGTTTACTTTAGGGCTGTATCCTTTCAGAGAGCACAAAAAGAAGACTAAAGACAGATTTCAGTTGGTCCCATTACTGACCCTGTCAAAATGACCCTGTGGAAGTAGTCAGGCCACCTTGTCTATGGTATCCCAGAGATTCTATGCCAAGGAGAGAGTGGGCCTGAGTAAGTATGTAAGTGAATAAATCTTACAAGCCGAAGATGTGAAGCCCCTGAACCAGGTTTACTCCCTTTTGCATTAGTCATCACACAGTTCCATGTCTATCACTGAACAAATATTCATCATTTGCAGTTACAACTGATGTGAAAGCTGAAATTGTACCCCATCCATTCTCACTCTTTCAGTGCATCTGTGTGAGAATCCACTCAAGGCAGGGCAGAATGCTGCCTGGAAAGTCATTGTGGCTGGAAAGGATGTGTGAAGAAGGTTTTGACCCTGCCTGGGCTGGGTATGGAGCTGCTACAGCTGGCAACTAGAAAAGCTAAATTTTAATTGCAAATGAAGAATATTTGTTCAGTGTTATACATGGAACTGTGTGATGACTCTGTTACAAGAATCATTTTCAGGAGCGGAACTTGCATTTGAAAATGAATTTATTAGAAATTTTATAGCACTATTTCTCATCATGAGATATTGATTTTTCAGCTTGATATAAATCAGTTAAAATAAAGGGAGAAAAAAATCCTAAACTTTATCCCAGTGACCAAAGTGATGTTTGCTATGGAAGCTTTTAGCTCAAACAGGCAAACTGGAGTTGTTCAGTCCTGCCACAGCAGTCTTCATGCAGCCAGGCCACACAGGAAAGTTTCATATCACTCCAGTGAACCCACTTGCAGAGGTAGAATAGGATAAGCTTCCTAGAAGAAGTGCAATTTTAGCAGAATAATTCTGTTTATATAGCAGCTTTCACTGGTGCAATTATGATGACTAGATATTACACTCCTCTCTCTCTGCACCCGAGAGGATTCATTCCTGTGCCAACAAAACCTTCAGACCAGGCCAGAAGAAAAAGTTGAGTTAATTAGAATACAGATGAGCACTTTATGACTTACCTCTGTTTTGCCACTCTTATTACACCAGCAAAATGAAAGCCATCTCATTATGCTAAAACTGTACCAGCATTCAGCTTTCTGCTGCTGGTTTCTAGCTGGAAACCTGCTACATTGATGGATGCGATGAAGAATAGACAGGTACAGACAAGGAGAGATCCAGGGAGTGGCCAGTCATCACAGGAAATATTGTAATCTTTTGATCTCTTGCTGTATCCAAATCATTTAAATGTTGCAACTGAGAACAACAGTATCACAGGAAAACTCTCACTCTGCCCTGATATGCCTCGCAACCATTTTTATGTTCCCCTCAGCCCTCAGAAGCCTCATGCCCACGTTATTTCTTTATTGCTTGTTTGTTCTTCTCTCCTCCACTGCAGCCCAGCTCTGGCCCTATCGAGGCATAAAGCAGAGTGCACGACACACTTCTTCGAGGCATTGGAGCATGAGCCATTTTTCACCCTGGATTCCCTCTGCCCTGTTTTGCTTGGTAACTTCTCCCAGCATGGTGATCAACCCGTCCTCCAATCGGCTTTACAACCTCCCCAGCAATGCTGCTCCATAGATCAGCCCGGGCTGCTGCAGGATCCTGATGGTTTTATGCCTCCAGCCTGCCACTTCCCACTGCCCCTAACTACCTAGCCAGTGGAAATCCCAAGGTTGTTTGCAGGCTGCTGTGTGTGATGCAGCCAGCAGCCCGGCCTGGGTTGTAAATTTGATGTATTTCATACTTAAGTAGGACTGTCAACTGTTAAATCCATTCCTTGCTAAAAATAAAAGCTACATAATAAGCCTGATACTGTAGATCACTTTAAACCAGATACTGTAATCCCCACTTGAGACAGATACATGACCTATTAAATTAAACATAGATTCCCTGAAATTACATGCAGAACCTCTCTCAGATCAGACCGACTCCATTACTTTACCCTGTAAATAGAAATATTGAACTTGTGTATATATTCAGACATGATGTATATAGTCACTTACCAGCTTTTGTATATGCATGCTGCATTAGCAGAGGTGTGCCTTGAAACAAAAAACAACGTTGACAACATTTTCAAAGCAAAATGCCTGATACCATCTTTCTAAATATGTACTTAATTTTGTTAACAAAATAGGCCTCATTTTCTGAACAGGTGACATCAATGGGAGCTGAGGAAAAAAACCCATTTATATAAAGGTGCCAATAAATTATTTTGGAGATGAACATTTCCAGATTTTAACAACTGGAAAACAAGAAAAAACAGAGCTTAAAACCTTGGGAGTGCCCTAATATTTGAATAGTTTGTCTGTGATTATTTTTTTTTTCCTGGTAAAACGAATATTTCTGTAGAATTTGCAGCTCAATAAACTCTGTTGTTGAAGGTGTGTTTTAAAACTTTATAGACATCTTCACTCTCTTACTGAAGGGAAGCTCTGGTGATCCATGAGATGGAAATGTTGAGGAGATCACCAGGAAAAAACACAGCCTGAGACCTGGTGTGGAGAGAGGATCTGAGCACACCAAGACTTCATCCTTATCTTCCCCTGGTTCCCCAGATGGCCAGAAAAAGAAATGCTGTCTTCATGTGGATTACTGCAGAAGGAAAGAAACTGGTTATGCATATTTTATGCCTGTGTGGCACTTACTTAGTGAGCCCGAGCACTGGACACTGCATTATATCATTATGTAGAGGGTTAAAGCAGATTACTGCTGAGTACCCACACCCAGCATTTCACAGCTGCTCTCCTGCTTTGGCACACAATCAGGGCTTTCTTCCAACACAGCTCAGCAAAACTGCTGCCTCCGTGTCTTGCAGCAACTCTCATTTATTTATTCAGATTTATCACCACACCTATCAAGCTCTTTGCTTTTACATGTTTCCTTTCTCTCTTTTTTTTTTTTTTTTTTTTTTTCCCTTCTCAAACTTCACTGCCTCAGCTGTTTTTTTCTCAGGACTTACCACAAAACTGTCAAAACTGGGACCTTTTCTACTCTTTTGGAGTGCAGGAGCAACTCTGCTATTTCCATATAAAGCTCCAAATTTGGAATGTCAGATGGAATCAACTACATCTGAAACACAACCAAGACAGGCTGACCAAACAAATGAATAAGCAAAAAAACCAAGCAGGTTATGTGAGGCCACCATTCAGGTGGATGCAAAAAAAATAACACTTGTGCTTCTGGAATGAGGATAAATCAAGATGCTGCAGTCTGTAGCAGTGTTGGTGAGGTAGTATTTTCCCACACAATAAAATCAAGTTCTCTTGAGCAATTCCTGCAGTGGATGACTCACTGTCTGTCTTGGCTGGTTTGGTTTATTCAGAATTATTTCTGTTCAGCAAGAATGGAGGAAAAATTCTATTCTCCCCTGTCTGTGAGCCCTCGGATTTGACAGACCTGTGCTGATGCAATACATTCCACAGCCCCACTCCAGGTACAGTCTGATGTCTCAATGAGCCTGTCGTTTTCCAAGCAGCCTATCCATGTTGGAGGCAAGGAGGCAAGGAAGCTGAATGTAATTTTTTTTTTTTTTTTTTTTTTTGGGGGGAGGGAGTTGTGGGGGTTTTAATGGGTTTTTGGGGGTTTTTTTTGGAGGGTGGGGTTTTTTTGTTGTTTGGTTTGGATTTTTGGGGGTTTTTTGTGTGTGTCTGTGTTTTTTGTTTTGTTGTTTGTTTTTCGGTTTTGTTGTTGTTGTTGTTGTTGTTGTTGTTTTGTTTTTTTTTTTTTTCAGGAAGCCCTGCTCCTGAGCACTGAGGCTGCTCAGGCAGGAGCAGCAGCTCTGTGAATGGGGACCAGCAGCTGATGGCAGTGGGATGTGTGATGCCTGGCTCAGAGGTCACAGCTTTGGGGAGCAGCTGTGACTGGGAGGGGCTGAAGCCATTCTTCTAGGAGAAAGTGTGAAGCCAGCCTGTATATTGGTGGAGCCACTTCAGGGATATGCTTCAGCAGAAAGACATGACAAGCTGTGAATTACAGTGCATTAATTCAAGCCTAACATATTGTCAAGTATGAGGCCAAAGGGCTAAGAGCCATCCATACAGCTAGGTGTGAATTAATTCACACTGGTTCACACACTGGAGTGTCTTATTGTGATAATAGATTTAATACTCCTAAAACGTTATTTTAAAATATCTATATATTATTAATTAAGGTGTAAGACTTATGCCTCCAGAACACTGAATTATATCTCAATGAAACCATTGCTCAAAATTCTTATTAACCCAGAAGGTCACTCAATTTCTCCTGCCCATTTCATAATAATAAATAGTATAAACTGCTCCGACCATTCCATCTCTTTGTTACAGGAACTATCACCATCAAAAGGGGAATCCCTCTTCCTGTATGTAAAATTAATGCTCAAGTATGTGGTTGGATAAATGTTTCCTGCATGTAGATGTTCAGCCACATGTTTCTGGATTTCTCTTTGATAAGCAAGTGCTGGTTACCTCTGAGTGATTATGTGCAAAAACCTGTACCAGGAGGAGAAGTGCCTGTACACAAGTGCTAATCAATGAACTTTGCTACCCATCAATTCATGTTTCCAAAGTGCTTGCATTGAAATGAAAGTCATTATGGCTATGCCAATTAGTAAGAAAAATACACTGGGCTTTTGTCTCTTGCCAGTGGAGTTCAAGGTACTCTAATTTTAACAGGATGTCATCCAGAGAGGAGCTGAAAACCAGACTGGGTGGAGCCCAGCCCTGAGGAAAGTTTATTAAAGCTGATGGGAACTGCCTAGAGTAGGTCAAACTCATTCTCTTCTATCAGGAATGAGTTTGGTCCCCAGGGAACAGTTAAACATTAAATCCATTTCTGGTTTTTGTTTTGTTTTGTTTTTTAACTGTGTCTTGGCTTCTGAGCTGTTTATAAGAGAAAATGATATAGTAAATTATGTAAGATAAATGATACAGTCTGGTAATGTGAGAAATCTACTATTCATAACTAATTCTAATTTTTTAAGCTACTGTATGTCATGGCTAAAGCAGCACATGCTATCACTGAGCTGTCTTTGAGATTTACTGCTTGTGTTAGTGTTTCATCTGTGGTTTGTTTAAAATCTTTGGGGGGCTTGAGTCTGTGGTGCTGTGCTGAGGCTGTGAGCTGCATGTAAAAGGCTGGAAATGCCCTTCTGCATTTGGGTGGTGAGTGGAGAGGTCTGCTGGGAAGGCAAATTGAATCAATGACCAACAGGCAGTTAAATGTTTCTCTGCCAAAGAGAGCTCTGTCAGGGTGTGACACTGGAAGACCTTGGTGTGGGTGAGGATGAGATTTTGTGGATCTGAAGGGAGCAAAGGCAGCCAGATCTGAGGCTCAGTACAACAAGAACACGTGCCCTCCACACTCTGGCTAAAGCAGTCCTTTCTCCTCTTAAGACAGAAGACTTCCCACTAAAGGTTTTTACATTTTATTGATCTTTGTCTTTTATCTTCCTCTGCAGCAAACCCTTTCCAGCAGCACAAACATTTTATTAGACAGTTACACCGTTGTGGCTGCTGCGTGTTCCTTGCAGAGCTCACCTTCTCTGCTGCCTTTGCCTTACAAAGCAAGTTAATAAATTATATAGCAATGAGCTCTGATTGCTTCACGTTCAAACTGCTCTCTCCCAGAGGCTGTGTTACCCAAGGTATTAGCAGGGGAGAACTGCTCTGACCTGGTTTAGTGGGCAGGCTGAGGTGCAGCCCCTGGAGCATAGTGAAACCAGTGTCTCCTTCCAAGACAAGGCACGGAGCCTGAACCACAGGAGCGTAACCTTGGATATCTGTTGGCATTGCAGGCTGTGCTGCACAGTGAAAGGAGACTGTATCTGAGCATCTGGGAAAAAAGCCTGTGACAGGTTTATTTGATATTTTTACTGGAGACCATACAATTACTGGAATACCTGGATTTATTTGAATGGAAGTATTATAGAAATATTCTCTCCAGTGGTTTCCTGCATGGAGAGGAAATTTCATTTTGTGGCCAAAATTTTGTCAAAGGGTCACAACCTCTTTCTCAATGCTGAAAAAACTGTTGGAACTCTCCCTGTAATGAAATGAAAGTCTTCCAAAGAGATTAACCCCCCTCAGCCTGTGATGGAGGGTCCCTCCACACTGATGCTGCCCGAGGCTGATACCACATATTGGGCACTTTCTCATTGGAAAAGGCCCTGGGAAGGGCAGCATCATCGCCAGGACCTGCTCTGGGGCTTGTTGAAGGGTAAGACAGGCACAAAGGGTAAACACAAACATGAAAATGGATGTTAAGCCCATTTCTGAAGGCAGCAAACTCCCCGTGAGAGGATATTTCTCTAACTCCTGTGCTGGCAGACTGTGGGGGCTTAAGAGAAAGAGCATCACAGCTACAGGTGAGGAAAAAAGGGCTGCAGGATCTTGGCTTGTGCAAAGTGCAGTCAGGGTTTGTTTTCTCGTGGAATTACATCTGGTTGCTGTCTCCCGAGCAAAACCTTTTAAACATGCAAAACATGTGGCTAAAAGGGGAATTCAGAAGTACTGGTCTGTGTGCTTTGAAGTGAAACTGGAAGTTTTGGGTTGGGAATCTCAGTGACTTGGTACAGCCTCACTCTGCTGCCTTGCCTTTCCATAGAAGCAGCTGCCATGGCCATTTCTGTGCTAGAGTGAATAAAACCCACAAGCTAGGGACAGAACAAGCCTGTACCCCTTTTTTTTTGTTTCCCAGCATCTGAATTGCCAGATGAGATCAGAGCTAGAGTCCACCTAGCGCAGTTTCCTGTCTCTGATAGCATCCAGAACCAGATCCCTTTGGATAAAGGCATAAGAAATCTCAATTCTGGCAAAAAAGAGAATAATTGAGCCTTTCCCCCTGCCCCCCATGGGTTCATCCTAATCTCTAAGAGTGGGAAAGTGTTTGAAACTTTGAGGTATGAGCTTTTACAACCTTTCCACAACTCTCTTAGCATTAATTATCATAACTCTGGCACTTCTAAAAACTTGTTGTAACATTTGGCACTGTGTGGAGAGCAAGGCATGTTGAAAGGGGAGAACAGGACTTCTAAAAACACCGAGGCACTGCTGGGATTATTGACTCAGGGACCTCAGTGAGGGAACATAACATCGGGTCATGTTTCCCAGTAATAACATGGGTGGTTGACTTCCCAGCATAAGGAAAAACTGGAAAAAATTGAAGCTCATGTTGTTTTGGATGGAGCCCAAGAAGTTACTGGAGATTTACAATTAGATCATGCAGAAACTGTGGGCTGATTTGGTTTCATTTTTTTTCAAACAGATGTTGGAGAGGTCACACAAGAGGTGTAGTGGAGGGCGCTATATTAGTAACTGAAATAAGTGTAGCTAATTCCAATTTAATACCGTATTTTATGCCTTACAATCACTTTCCTAAGTGTAAATACCGAGCATATTAATTACTGCATGGTAATTTTCCAGCCCTATAATTAAGTCGTTTTCCTTGAAAAGAACCTATGGAGTCGTGGTGCAGATTTTCAGCAGGCATTTCTCCCATTGCTGCTGCTATTGGCAGCAACATAATCTGTCCCATTGTCATTGATGAGCTCTTCTGACTAAGAGAGAAAGCGACAGTAACATCTCTATCAGATCATCTGGAATGGGCCAACTGCACATTGCATTAAAATATGAAGTGGAGAGCAGTCCTGTGGGGCCAAGGTTAACAGTTCCTTTCCATCTGTAATACCTGTCATTCCTGGGTGCAGGCTGTGAGCTGTCACAGAGCACAGGCGTTTGTGGAGGATACACAAATTACCAAAACTGCCCACAGCCAGACAAATACAAGCTGTTCTGGGACTATTGGTCAGTGTGGGTTTGTACAATAGGATTTAATTTTAGTCTCTGACACTGGAGACTGTCTTGGGGTGGGGGATGTCATGTGGAATGGTATTTGATAGACTTTCTCAGATTGTTCATCTTATTTGCTGTCTCAGCTGGTCATTTCTGCTTTCCTGTGCTTGGACACTGATGCTACCAGTCTGGCTCTACCCAACCATCTTTAAAGACAATTATTCTGTGTGGTTGTAGCCTTAATTATATCATGCAGTACCCAGGAAGCAAGCATGCCATTTTCTCTGCTGTCCACTATTAACAAAACCCCACATCACCACCAGCACTAAGCACTGCACTCAGAAATCATATTACTTAGGAAACAATCTCATTTTCTTTTTCTTAAAAAAAAAAAAAAAAGACCACAAAGAACAAAACCAAAGCATGGTTTTGATGTTCTCTAGTGTGTTTTTTCTTTAAATACTGGAGGACACAGAGAGCCCTAAGAAGCAAAAAGCTCAGCTGCCCCTCACAGAACTCTCTCTGAATTCCCTGGATGTTCTGCACTCTGAGCACAGCCCCAGCACATCCCTCTCTGCCTGACCCTCTCTCTTCTTGCACAGGCACCTACCAACAATATATTACCCCCCACGCTTTTGGCAGAGCACAAATAAACTTCCAGAAGTTTTGCAGTGGTATCAATGTCCTCTCTAAAAATGGAGTTTTGTCTCTCACTAGGTGGAACACCAGGAAGCCAACAGCACCTGAGAGCTGCCCAGCCTGCTGATGTGGCTCTCCTTCCACTCTCTGCACTGAAGATTAGCCAACCCTTTCACATCCCTCCATTAATCACCTCTTATGTTTGGGAGATAGAAACCACAAAATAAGCAACCTGGTGACTCTTGCAGCAGTTTGGCTTTTCTGTACCTCCCAGCAAGGCTGTAAATATTTGTATTTCCCAAAGGAAAGGACTTGGGGGGCTCCTGAGACATTTTCCTGTCCCACCCTGGCGGGGACAGCTGTGCTCACTGTGTCTGGGGGTGAGGAAGGGTTGGTGCTTCAGCAGCTCTGGGTCACTTTTATACAGTTCACTGGGAGCTGAATGTATCCACAGCCTTGAGGCTGGGGCTGGAAACATCTGTGCTAACCTTTAGACACCTCTGCTCTGCTCTGGTGTGTATTTAGTGAAGTGAAATGAAGACTATGGAATAATCAATCCTTCTGCACTGTGACGGGTCAATTGCTTATTTTAGAACTGTCTTGGCTGGTTGATTATTTAATTTCCTTGAAAGCAAGAAAAATAATCATTGTGAAAGTTACTAATGTACTCCAGGTGAAATGCAACTAAACCATTCATTCCAATATTCACATTAGCCAAAATATGCTTGCAGTTTTATATTTTGACCCTTTGCTCCTTCCTTGTCACAAAATAATTATTAAAATGATTAAATGATTTTGAACTATTGAATTCTAATTTTTTTAAGTGATTGACTTGACATTTCAATTCATTAGCTTTCAACCTGAATTGAAATTTGTTCCACAGTTCTTTACTTAATTTAAGTTCCAACTTTTCTGTTTATATGATTATCACTTAATGAAGAAATCATTAACCAATGCTTTAATTGTCATGCTTTGTATGCAGTGCACTGTGATAAGACTGTCTGTATTCTCTATAAAATGATCAAAACATAGAATTTCACTTTTCTTCTCTTTCTCTTCCAAATTTCAATACAATTTGGGATTTTTATAAAGCTTTTTTTTGTAAAAGCACAGGTTCATATGCATTTAAATAATGTTGATGGAATCATAAAGAGAAGCTGTAATTATACTGTCAAATTTCTTTTATTCCTTCTGTGCATTTCTGGCAATATTTAGAGCTGCTCTATGTTTCCACCACCAGACAAACCTGATTTGATGGCAAACTGTGTAAATTAAATAATCAGTGACTCTCTACATGCTGTGTCCTTTCACAGTTTCTGAGCTCACTTGTGCTGTGGTAGAAGAGCACCAACAGCCCTTTGGTGCTGCTCTCAGGGGTGATTTGGGATGACTTATATTCAGGCCCCTCAATCTAAACCTTACACACTTTCACCACACAGAGAGAGGGGATGACAAGGGATGGATGTAATGTCCACTTGGGTTCCACTGGGAAAGCTCTCAGCCTTCCCAGAGGTGATTAAATTTGTTTTTCTCCACCTCCTAAATGTCTCTGGGGTGCACAGAGCACCCATCCCATCCCATCCCATCCCATCCCACCCCATCCCATCCCATCCCATCGTGGCCTTGCTATTTCTGGGTCTGAGAGATTTTAGCCTGCTAGCACCTGATAACTTTTTCCCAAGGAAAAATTTCTCAAGAAAGATTCTTCTCAAAACAATCCTGGCAAACAAGTCTCCTTTCTCAAAACAATCTTTCTCCAGGTGGTGTTTTGCTGTTTCTCTGGTTTAACCAATGGGATCAGAGAGGTGTCGTTCCTATTCACCAACCATGTTCAGTCTGTATGGGAACACCTTATAAAAGGTGGTGAGAATTAGACAAGAAAACCTTTTCTCTATGCTCTTTGCCTTCTGAAATATTTGGAGTCTCTCATCTTTCTTTTGTGTCCTAGAGCAACATCGCATCCCATCGCATCCCATCCCACATCACACCAGTGTTCTCAGGGCGGAGCTGAATGAAGCCTGGGCAGCCCAAATTTTCTGCAATTTGGGCAAAATAATGGACAAGGTGAGCTCTGAGGGTTATCTCCACACCTCTATGGACAATAAATGTACACAGGAGTGAAAACCACCCATGAGCAAGGATGAGCATAACTCCCTGAGTGTGCTGCTGGAATGTTCAGTGGTGGAGTGGAGAGACCCAAGCTCTGCTCTTCACCTTTTTGACTTTTTTTAACCACTGACCCTGTATTTCTAGCTCAGCTGTGCAGCCATCTAATTACCCACAAACCAGACTTTAGTAAATTCTTCTTCCATTCAGGTGTTTTCTTTACCTGTCAGTTGAAACAGGCAGGTATTTTTCAGCAGAATATTTCCTGCAGCACAGTGTATAAAAGCTGAGTTCTTCAAAAACCAGGGGTATGGCCATGGAAAGGATCCAAGCTAATCAAATGGAAGAAATTTCAATTATATAATCAAACAGTTATATTTTAATTATAATTGTTGCCACAGGGCAGCCCAGGATTACTTTATGTGAACTTCTACTTAAATGTTTATTTCTGAAGAAAAACATTACAAGGCATCTATGGCAATTTCATTATTATTAAGAAATTAAAAAGAATCTATAGTTAGGTAAGGGACCAGTACAATTACCTACATCATCTTTCAGAACAGTAAAATGTAATAATAAGCCACAATGAGAAGCTGGAGCCTTAGAAAAGAATCAGATGGCACTAAAAGAGATTCACTGACAGGGAGCTTGGGGCTTACTGAGCTGTTATTTATTACAGAGCTAGATTTTTTTTTTAAGCTACACTAGTGAAAATAGAACAACAAAAAATATTGCAGCAGAATTAATTGTACAGATCCACTCTTCAAGCCAAAATAGAGTACCAGGAAATAGTCTTAAGATGAGGGAACACAGAGAGTTTAACTCATCTCCCTAAATCTCCAGGGAAAACATAATTTCTGTGATAGGGGGATGAGCATAACTCAAATGTCCCTCCTCTTTAAAATCCATATCCCACCCTCTTCTCTCTCCTCCTCTGGATGGTCATGGAAGCTCTTCTGAAACCCTCTGACCTCTGCTCCTGCCAGTGCTGTGTAAGTACACTCTGAGGAGTATTTTATTTATCAAAGGACAAGCATTTGGATCTTGAACAAGACCTTTGAGTGAAAGGAAGGATTTCAGAGGGAACCAACCCACTGCCACTGCAATCCAAGTGCACAACAATTTGAATATAGAAGGAAAGTGCATTTAATTTAGACTTTTGATGGAGTTTTGTGATCAGCAGGGAGCAGAGCTCAGACTTTCTGCCCTCTCCCCATTCCCCCACTTGGTGCAGTCAGTGTGGGTTAGCAACACGTGGCCTTAATGCAGGGGAGAATGGGCACTGAATTCCTGAATTCTTTTCCTGAGTATGCTGAAAACCTGCCATTATTCCATATTCCATATTCCATGTTCCATGTTCCATATTCTATATTCCATATTCAATTTTCCATATTCCATGTTCAACATTCCACATTCCACATTCCACATTCCATGTTCCAGGTTCCACATTTCATATTCCAAATTCCATATTCCATATTCTATATTCCATATTCCATCACATCAGCCTGCAGAAACCCCAGACCTTCATAAATTGTGCATGATGATGGAGGGGAAACTGCATCCCATGTCTTGCAGAGGACCTTTTTACCTCTTTCAGGTAGGATTGTGCTCCACAGATGATAAGGAACAAAACAACTATGGCCAACACCTGAGGAAATTACACATTTTCTGAGCAAGGGGTGCATTGATTGGGAAATTAAAACTGCACTTAAAAAAAGGAAAGGTTTTATTCAGTAGCAATGTATCTACTTTGTTTTGGATGGGAACAGCAGAATAAACCTCTTGAGAAAGCTTTTGGTTTATATTTAGTGTTGCTCTTTGGGAACAAAATTGGATTAGCGAATAGTTCATTCTTCATTTCTTAACCCAAATTGTCATCACTCCCTACACACTTTTGCATCAGCAGCATGATTTGGCTGTACTCTGGTCAGACCTTGCTCAACCCCAGTGACTCATCTCCAGAACTGACCCATCACTGAGAGGCTTCAGGCCTTGGGGAAAACATTTCAGCTCAGTCCTTGGACTGGAACAGAGTTTTCCACTGATTCAGACCTTCAGGACTTTGCATCAGACCTTCAGAACAGTGCTTTGTATCTGCACACAGATTTTTTTCAAAATAATGATCCAATGATATTGGAAATCATGTCAGTATTTCAGAGTGGAAGAAGTTAAAAATAGAAAAAAAAATTAAAAAGGTAAAAAGAGAGAAAAAAATTTGGAAGATGCAGTTGGATGCACTATTTACCAGGAAGAACAGAAAAGGAAGTATAATATGGGTTCTTAATGTAAATTGTACTTGCTTTCTGCAGTAAGTAAAAATTAGAAACCACCCAAAAATGCTCTAATGGCAGGTTGAGGCCAGTCTTTGAACATCTCATTGCCTTGAGAAAATTTACATTTTGTGTTCAAAAATAATTGCTAGCCTGGATCTTAACATGTCTTGGTCTGTAGACTAACCTATGCATGAGCTTCTGCTATTGCTGCTGAAAAAAAAAAAAAAAAAAATCTAGGAGAGCTCTGGAAAAATTTCTGCAGATGGAGAAGCAGTTTCCTGATGGATCTTAATATCTTATTGACACTCCTCAACCACTGTATCTAACACATCAGCTTCTGAAGTTTACTCACACTGAACAGGCTGTTTTGCCTCTTATGCAATTCTATTAGCTTTGCAGCTACTGTTTTTCCTTGAACACAGACACTCAGAAAAGATATTTCATGTTTATAATATAATTTAGTCTTGAAAAGTATTTCTTGCCTGAACCACTGCCAAATAGCTGATAGTTTCACTTTTCAGTTTCATTTAACATTGGCTTTATATTATAGAAGGCACATAGGAGAAAGTGCATGGAGGTTTTATTGCAAGATTTTGCTCACCTTCTTCACATACAACCTTACATTAATCCAGGACAATCCAGCTTTGGAAATCTACCACATGCAGCAGCATCCTTTAATTACCAGGTAATTACTGCCTTTAATGAGAACCTTTTCTGAACAAGATCTGCTCAGCCTGGAGGGATAGCACAAACCAGTTAGAGTTTCCCCATTTCATGCACCAGTCTGTGCCAGGCCCGGAGAAACCTTGGAATGATTTAAGAGTTGCTGTTGCCTCATTTCTGCCACCCTACCCTGAGAGGCAGCTCTCGGCCCTTCTGTCCCATCCCTTTTCCCCAAACAATCCTCCTAAATCTCGTTGTGTGCACAGAGCCAGGTGCAGGAATCTGGTTTTAAGAGGATTTGAAAATGTCCCAATTCAAATATTGTGTGTTTCCCCTTTGCCCTGGTGGCCTCGTGGTGTTTCCAAGGCCAGTTTTGGTGTCACTGTCCTACCCTTGATGCCATGAATAATGCCACAGCCTGTGACTGTAATGCTGTGCACCCCCTGGGCTTAGAGAACAGCACACAGAGCTTTGCAGATAGTCCTTAAATGCATCTTGTGTGCAAACTCTGGGTAAGACATGACCTTTCCTCTGGAAATAGCGCCTGGAACCACTCACCCTCCATGCAGGCAGAACAGGCACAGCCAGTTCATTTACATAACCTCAGCACCAGCTCTCTTCCCAAGGTTTGCATCAGCCCAAGCTCCATGTACAGTGTGTTTTCAGGGTGTAATCACACCATGAGCAGCAGAGGAACTGCAATCCTCACTGGGGAGGCTGCATTGCCACACTGGCTGTACCTATATGTGATTTGTTTTGGCTGGAGGTGTTCTGGTAAATCTGCCCCTGGTTTGGTGCAGGGGCCTGTCAGTCATCAGCCACTCTGCAATGCCTCTGACCACACTCAGGGCACAGATCATTTCAGCACTGTCATTTTTGATGGACAGATGCTTAACTCTCTCTAAAAGCTGCCTCCCTTTTAAATGTCTGAGGTCAGGATCTCTAAACCAATAACTGGGTTTAGATACTTCAACTACTTTATGCCCATTGAGCAAATTTTAAATTTTTATATATTTTGTAGCACTTGTATCATATTTACAATTTTTAATGAGTCACCTTAAAAGACATTGAGAAAAGGGACAAGTCACCAGCTCTCTTTTATGTCCCTTGATTTCACTGGCTGTGGTTGGAGGAGATCTTTGGGGTCCCAGAAGTGCTGTTTTACCACTCACATTATGATTCCCTCACCAATAAAAGCTGAGTCAGCTTTGATGTTCTGGTGTTAATTGTTACGGTACATTGTGTCCCACGAGACAGAATAAGGCACAACTGGTACATAAAGAAAGGAAAACACCAGGACACTCCAAGGACATTTTGATACAATAGAAGGGAAAGCAGGCAAGTGAGCCACATCTGCTCCTGATATTTGGATTGGCTGATTAGTGATTAATACATAAACCAATTCTGGAATAGACTTTGAATAAACAGATAATTGAACAATAGTCCACCCAAAATTGCAAGGCACAAATTTGGTCTGGCTAACCAATGGGGGTAGGGCTGGAAGAACTCACAAGGCACCACTTTTTTTTTCCAATATTTCCCATGCCACAGGTTTCAATTAAATCCCAAAATGGGATGCAAATCTAAATTGCCAGATTTTTTGCTAACTGAAATCAGAAAAACCATGAAGGTTAAGGTTAATTCAATATTTTGTTTTAAGTCTTTTTTGTTACTCCATTCTACCTCAGTTTAAGCCAATTCCCCAAATTTCATGATAGAAAGTCATCAGTAGTAGGGATATATTTTGACAGGAATGTTTCAGTCCTGAAATTCCATAAAACTGGATTTCTTTGCAAAAAAAATTGGATTTGATAGATTGGCATCTCTCAAGGAATATGATATGAAATAAAACCCTTCCTGCAAATCATCTGCCCTGTACAGTACCCCATAAAGCAAAAATTAGGATCTGTGATACCTGGATCCTTCTGCACAAGGATTCAGAGTGCAGACATCTCCCCATCCCTTGCCCAAAACACCAGGAGACAACAGCAGAGTGTGTAGGGTAAGAGGGAGATAAAAGCTAAATAGAAGTGTGTTCAACTAAATAAAAGTTTTGCCTGCTTTTGGCTTTTTTCCTAGATGCTATATCGACTCATGCCCACCTTCTCGGAGGTTCTCCCTAATCCCTTTACAGGTTTAAGCTCAGAGAACTGGAAACATCCCTGTGCATGGCTCCTTTGCACCTTCACCAGCCCAAACCTGGTGCTGCTGTGCCTCAGCCCCACAGCCCACACAAGCAACAGCCCCGTGTCCCACAGGTCTTTTATCCACCCACAGCCGCATGCCACCTTTCTCTTCTCAGCCAAATTCTTCACCTACAGCTTAAAAAAAAATAAAAAATACCATAAAGGAAGACATCTGCAATAGCTTAGCCTACCTGGCATGACACAATCAGTAATGGCCACTGGCTCCCAACTCGTCAGAGCACACTCCATTTCCATGTAATTGAGAAGCAGAGTAAGTTTGCACAGATTATATGGCTGGTTTAATGAAGTTTAGTAAAATGAGCTCATTAATGAAGCTTTCAGAGGAACTTCCATTTTCTACATGGCAAGGCATGATTTTACAATCTTTCAGCACTAACATTAAAATCTCTCAGATTCTGCTGTGCTGCCAAATCACAGAGTGCACGTGGAAACTCCAGAAGTTCCTCTAATTGCTTGTAAAATGCAATTGCCATCCCCTGCTTGTGTGAGATGGGACTGTGACTGGCATTTCCCTGACTGGGGATGGGATCTGCTGCTCTTGCTCCAATTTGTTTGTTTCAAAATACAATGAGGAATGCAGAACTTAAAAAAAAAAAAAAAAAAAAAAAAAACCCAAACAAAAACAAAAAACCCAAACAAAACAAAACCAACAAAACCCCAAAACTATCAGGAAGGTATCCAAATAATTTCGAATGATACTACATATATACACACAGACCTCCGAGATTTTTAAAGTACCCCTGGTTGGGTACTTAGGGTATGATTTCTAATTTCTACCCCACAGTTGTTTTATCACAGCATTTGAAATGTCCCAAGGTGCTTTTGAAAAGAGATATTTTCTTAGACTGTCAGCACAGCACTTCAGGAATGCAGGCAGGTGCTTCTCTGGAGGGCAGCACACAAACCACACACACTGGAGTGAAATATCAGGCACAAAGGTTTCTCATGGCTCTCCAAGATACCCAGAAGTCAATTAAACTGCTTACAGCTCGTCCTACAAAACCCCAATCCATTGTTTTGATCAGAATCAAATTAATTTTTGATCACTCTCAGTGGCTCTTGTGAAGTTGTTTGTTATCAGGATGGGAAATGCCCATTGGAATGATAAAATGTGCCATCAGATCATTGGCCCAGGTATCTGCCATATTTTATTTGAAGCATGAAGCCAGCTGGAGGTGGCTAAATCTCTCCAGACAGCTGTTCTAAAATAAAGCTCCACCTGATGTAAATCAAGATAAGGCAGGGAGCTCAACAGTTTTGGAGATAGCCATTGTAAGGCCTCACATCATGTCAATATGGAAAACAACAAATGAAAAGAATTAGGAGAAAGGAAAAGATTGTATTTGAGAGAAGTTTATTTTCTTGCCAACAGCAGGCAGACAGATGGGCAGGGATGGTGGCAGAAAGCTTGCTCCTAATCTTTTTCTTATTCCTTATTGCCATGAAATTGAGACATTCACACACCTGAGCATTTTTGTAAAAAGTAAATCCAACAACAGAATGGGGAAAGAGCCTTAATGATGTTTCTTTGGAGGAATTGATAGTGCTCAACTTTTAAAACATTTGAAAGCCACTTTTAAGGACATTCCATGTGCAGTCTCTGTCTGCCCTGATAGCCAACCACACCCATGGCAGAAGCACCAGACAGAAATGAGATGTTTCTTCTCTTACCTCCTGAAAGAGGAGCAGTCTCTACACAGATCTTCCTTCATCTTGAGAGGGTTTCATCCTAAAGCACCTTTTCCTTCTGTTGTGTCCCACAGGAGCGAGGAAACCCACCTGGCAGGGGGAAGGAACCGTCCTCAGGAGCAAAACTTACCCAAGACAAGAACAGAAAAAAGCACTTTTGCATTAAAGAAGAACTGTAGTCCCTGCCATGTTATTTGGCTAAAACACTGGGGTCAAAGGGATAGCCAGTTCACATTGGAAAAGGTAGTAATTATCTTTAGCTCTCCAAATAAGCATCAATCACTGCTTAATTAAGGCCACAAAGTAAATGTGCAGCACCAGACTTCTCCAGAGAGGAAAAGCTCATGTTGTGTATAGTTATTTCCTTTTTCTAACATGTGCTTTGGTTTACATCCACATCCAGGGGCTTGGGGTGACAAATAACATCATTACTGGAAAAGAGTAAACAGCTCACAGAGAATAATTTACATGATTTAATACAGCTTCACTTTCTGTTCATAGAGCATATGTAAACAGACTGATTTTCTCCAATTATTCAATTGAATTAACTTGACAATATGTGTATAAATTAACTTGTTTACAACCTTTATTTTGAGGATCAGCTGCGAAAAACAATATCTGAGATTTAAACTTTGTTGGTCGGTTGGTCAAGAAAATATTTCTGTTTCCCCTTTAGATACTCCTGTGGTGAAAGGATGAGGAATCACCTTCCCCACCTTTGTTCAGCACCCCAAGCAGTTCAGCTCCAGAACACGTGCATACCCCCATAACTGGAATTTATGAGGACAACTGTAGAACTCCCATGAATTTGAATTTCACCACGTCCTGGCATTGTGGCACCTATGGATCTACGACCATAAGAGTTAGAATAGGAATTTGCCGAACACTGAAAGGATTCAATGCCTCTAATATTCATACTCCTCTTTATTGGTTAAAAGGAATAAAATGTGGCATTGTTGTTGGAAAAAAAGGCAGACTTTTTCATAAAAAGCCATTCAATCAGTCACTGAAAACCACATAACAGTAAGCCACCATAAAACAAAATAGATTTTAAATTATTCTCCAGTGACCAAGAGAACTAGCATTTTATTTCCTGAACCATCTTTTGACATTTCTGCTTGTTTCTTAGAACAATGAAACAATTCCTCTAATATTTTTTTTCTGATCCCTTATATTTCAGAGCCGTGAAAGGAAAGAGTTGCCCAACTATCTCAGGTTCTCTTAGGTTTCTGCCAACAGCAGAAAAATTGTGAGATTGAAAGCATGGAGCTAAAGATGATCCCCTCTTTTGCATCAGCACCCCCAAAAACATCATTGAGTGTAGCCCTGGTTTCATGCCTGAGGTGTTTTGGTTTTCTGAAATTCTTTTCCCAGGGAATTTTCTGTAAACACCAGAAATGTTTTTGTAACTGTAACTTTATTTTCATTCCTTTCCCTAGGAGGGACTTCTTCTTTATGTCCCTCTGCTCTGACCAATGGGAGTGAAGAGGTTTGTCTTTGTGTCACCAATCCAATTGGTCTGTGTGAAATAGTATAAAAGGGAGACACAGCCCAAAAATAAAGGAGTCATTTTCAGCCTTCTGAATCTCAGAGTCTGTGTCCTTGTGGTGTAAAACAGCTTCAATAGAGAATTCTGTATAACCTTGTGTTTGTTACTCCCCCTCCTTTGCTGAAGATCTTGGAATAAATGGTGGAGGAGAAATGAAGAGAGCAAACAGACTTTCCAGTGCTGATGCCATTACGCCTCAGAGATTATTTAGAGTTTATCTCAGCACAGATGGTGATCCCCCAGAGGAGCCTTGGACCTTGGTGCCTCTAAGTGTTGTGCAAACACAGCACAGAGATGGTGCCTGTCCCACAGGGCTCCTGAGTAATCTCTTTCTGTTCAATTACCTTCATTCAAGTTCATTTGTGGCTTAAAGCATTGTTCAGCATGAGCTGGGACATCAGCCTGAACTTCCCCAAAGTGAGAACAGAGCTCTTAGTTTGGGGATTCCACCATTACTAATGTTATTACTGGTATTGTTGTTGTTATTATTATTATTATTATTTCGCTAGATTTAAAAGACTAAGGGAGATGGTGGGGACTGGTGGGAAGGTCACCCTTGATTCGGATGTTCCCAGCCACAAATTCAGCACAACTAGGCTACTGCAACATTGAGGAAAACAGTACAGAGTAGGTAAAAATGCGCTGTAAAGGACCATTTCCAGATGGAAAATTTAGCTGAGCATTTATGGTTGGATTATACCTGCCTCATTCCAGGCAGTGGGTGAATACTGCCTGTGACCTTGCCCTGACCGTGGCCCCTCTTGCCATTGAATTGGGGAAACTCCCTTCCTTGCACAATATAAAACCAACTGGGGAGGAGGTTCCAAGTTTTCACCTCATTAGCTATTCTGGTGGAAAGCAGCTGTATAAAGAAATATATATGAAATCCAGGTGTGAAGTATTTCACTGTCACAAGGCAGTTTCTAGCTAGGCATTCATCATGCATAAAAATTGCAATTTCCAGATCACTACCAAAGCAAACAAAAAGGGACATCTTTGAGTGTGTGTGTTTTAATAGTCCCACTTGTAGAAAATGTTGGTAATGATTTTGAGAGAATGGACAATTTTCTTTAAGTCCCTGGATTCTCCTCTCTCTCAGCTGCTTCTTCTATTGCTCTCTTTCTATTCAGCACCAATTTGCTGATTTGCAATCCCCAAAGACATGTGTTTTCTCTTCTTATTTTACTCCAATTTTGGCTGGACCTCAAACCAGAGCCTGTGTGTTCTCTGCTCAGAAATTCATTATAAAGTACAGTCTAGTGGTTCTTGCATCCTGCCTTTTATTTTCCCAGGCCTAAATCCACAGAGGGACCAATAAGCCTGAAGTGGAACATGGGGTGGAATTCAGGCATTTATGTAGAAGAGCATAATTCCTAAAACGTCCTCCATAAAGCCTAGCTGGAGTCCCCAGATATCTAAATTAGCATTTCTAAAGTCTACAGGCATTTGACTGGCCTGTCAAGAAGTGTTGCCCTCCCAGGGCGGCACAGTGAGGTGGGGCCTCATCTGCTCAGGGCTCTCCAGTTTGTCAGACCACAGTTCCAGATCCCTGCAGGAGCTGGTGCCACACACCCAGCCTGGGCTGGTTGTGCACAGATGAAAATGAGCTGCACACAGGAGCCCAGCAGGGAGGGCAGCTTGGCTTTCCTTTCCTTCAGCTGGGTGGTGGTGTCTGTCTATCTGTCTGTCTGTCTTGCCCACTCCAGCTCTGCTCAGACTCTGGTGTGGCACACAGGAGGTCCAGGCTAAACAGCCTTTCAGGAAATGGAGTTTAAAACCCTCCCTCCCATCTTGCAAGAGCACCAGTGCCTCTCATGGGCTCTGGGAATTCCCACTCATAAAACTGAACTTGCTACTCTGTGCAGGAAACCATTCCCAATTCCCTGTTCCAAAGGAGGAAAACTGAAACGTGTGTGAGTCAGACACCCCAAACAGGGGGAGGACTTTTACTCTGCACTCCCAACATTTTTCAGACATCTTACATTAGATTATCTTTAGAAAGGATAGAATAAAATTATATGGGATTTACATGAAGCACAGAGTCCCTCCTGCCCCCTTGGGAAGCTCAGACACATTCTTGACAATCTTTCTTCTTGAATCATTCTTGACCAGTGGAGGGCTGGTATAAATAACTTTTGCTCAGTGAACACCCTTCTGAGCTGCCCATCTTTGCCTTTACAAAGAATCATAAAGATTTCAGTTCAGATTCCCAGCTTCCACAGATGGTCAGGCCCTCTCCAGCCATGTGCAGTGATGACAAGCATCCAAGGTGGAAAACATTTACAGGGATGAGGTTCAGTACCATTTCCTTCTCCAGGTGAGCAGTTTAGTGCTCTCCACCAACAAATCAGAAAGGAAGAGGTAAATGATCTCTCTGTCCCTCGAGTATGGCCTAAGATAGACAGGAGTCTCAGTCAGGAACGAACAGGCACTCGGTGTCTGTCAGCAGCTGGACAGCCACATCTGGCTGCTGAGGGCAGATGTTTTGGGGTGCAGGTGTTTGGAGCAGATGCCTGCCTGACTTATGTGTTCTGGAGAATGGGAAACTGAGCTGTTGCTGCATGTAGAGCAGATAAGGACAGATAACAGCCAGGATATTCATTAATGCTTCCTCTGAGAACATGACATAAACTAGGAAATTAGCAAATCGCCTCTCTGACACTGTGTAAAGTCCTGGGTATTCAATCCACACATTTTAGGAGCTTGTTGACAGGCTGGAAAAGATCCAGAAACATTTTTGCAAAGATTTCAGGGCTGCAGAACCCATCCTGCTGTTGGATACTCCAGAAACTCCGTCTGTTTAGGTTCTGCCACAGAAGGTCAGCGGATGATTCACTCAAATAATCCTTATTAGGGAGAAAAAGCTTTAGTGGAGACACAGAAATTAGGTTTTCATGTAGAGAGAGGAAAGAATTTTTTTATATTTTTGGTAATAAATAGTGACGATGAAGAGATGTGGCTGTACATCCACAGATGGATCCTCAGCACCTGAATTCTTTAGGGATATCTGTTCTCTGGGATGTTCTCGTGGACACAGAAATGAATGAGGGCAAGTCTATGGCTCTGTGGTGCCAGTAATCTTAAGGTCATCTTAGCAGTTCAAGCTATTTTTAAGTACTTATGCATCTTTTGGGAGAAATCCTCAATTATTTGCACCACCATGCAGTATTTTTTCTGTCACAGTTTTTACTTTGAATCTTTCAGCAAAACATATGATTTTCCATCTTGTTCTCCAAGACTGTCTTTTTGGCAGGGATTGCCAGAGTTTTTTATCCTCTGAGGATGTCAGAAAGTTCTGCATTTTGTCAAACTTTGTGGTAAATATCTCAAACATTTACTTTCCTGTTTTGCTGGCTGCTTCACAGATAGAGTGCAGGACCTTTTCTCCGAGGCAGTATATCATGTCCTGGTCCTGTAAGGCAGCACTACGAATAATTTGAGTGGTTTCTATGGCAGTGAACAAGACATAATTTCAAAGAGTGAGGCTGGTAAAGTCATTAGTGGCTGTGCTTAGACAGTGTGGTGGTCAGACCCGGAGGATTTGTGTTCTGCTGCCCATCTCTGGTGCAGACATGTCCCTATACCCTGCTCTGGGCTGTCAGCACCTCCCCGGGCTGTCACCCTCACTCTGGCACTGTCACCTCCTCTGTCACACAGGCTGCACACACCTAGTTCACGTGTGTCATACAAGCTGCAAACCACAAGTGGTGCCATTTGTGGGGGACACCAGTGCTGACTTAAAAAGAAGATAGAACTCTGTGTTATAACATATATCATTTTATCCTAAATTTTTTGTTCCAGAGCCACAAGTGCAAGTGCCAATGCATCATTTCCTGAACAAGAAACAATACACTTTCAGATAAATCTGCAAAGCGGTAATGAAGATAAAATTTAATTTATTTCAATTAAGAAGGTTTATGAGTTATTACTTACAAGCTTTGCTAGCAGCCATAAGAATGATTGCCACTATCTGAGGCTTTTTTTTTGAACTCCAGCTGAGCCACAGAAGCAGAGAGTTAAGAAAAGCTACCTGACTGATGTGTTGAGCTCTTGGATTTCTACCATGCTAGGACTGAGTGATCTTACAGCTTAGTAATGACAGGAATGATTACCTCTCAGGATGGATGTAATGCTACATTTCAGGGCTTAGGTGCATAACTGCTTTCCTCTTATTATATCTCCCTTTTGTGCTCCATGTATTCTAGTCAATGGCACTGCAATTTCCCCAGCAACTCCTGCTTTCATAAGGAGCCCTGTTAATGACTCTGCCTTGCCTCATTTTCTCCCCAACAAAACGAAGAGCTCTCCTGCCCTAACCAAAGCCTGTTTTTATTTTCCCTCCTTTATATTTGTGCTCTCCGTGATGGGCGTTAAAGACACGGCTGTTTGCAAAATTTGGTGAATTCAGTGCTGGAGGAAAAGCTCCTCTCCATCATGCCACAGTTCCCCTGCCACCCCTGGGGCCCTGGTGCTGAGCCCCAGCTCTGCTCCCTGCACCACAGAGCCCCAGCAGTGGCCAGGGAGGGACCAGGCAGCACAAAGGTGAGGAATTGCAGCATGAAGGTGGATAATTAATTGTAGTGGGTTGTGGGGACTTAAATCAGAGCCTTGGACATGTGGGTCCTGGGGCATGAATCAACACACCCTGGTAAACTGAGGCAGGTGAGCTACAGAGTACAAGTCAGCAACCCAAAAGTAAAGTCTGTAAAAGCTGTGATGGTGTCAGACTTGGATCTCTTGGCATGAAACTCCCTTTCCCTCAGCCATCCTGCAGTGTCAGATATTGCAAACACACTGGTACTGCTGCCTCAGTGTTCCCCCTGTTTGTTATTTTAAATGTTGTCCATGAGGCTTCAGGAAGCAGCTCCTGTGCTGATTCCCCACAGATATTTATCAGACAGAAAATGCAGTATCAGGTCTCAGAGTGCTGACAGCTCCCTCTGGACCCAGCTGGTTTGCCCTTGCTTGGGAAGGGGAACACGGTTTATTCCTCAAGTCCCTTGTTGCACAAGGCAGGCACTGAAAGGCAGCAGTATTCCTGGACTCATTCATGGTGATGAGGGAAATCTCCCAGGGCATTGGATCATCAGGGCTGGAAGAGACCTTCAAGATCATCCAGTCCCACAATCCATCCAGCACCACCACCCCTAAAGCACATCACCCAGAGCAGATCCAGACACCTCTTAAACACCTCCAAAAATGGTGACTCCACCATCTACCTGAGCAACCAATTCCAATGCTTGACCACCCAAACAGTGAAATTTTTTTTTCTAATATCTGATCTGAATCTCCCCTGTCTCAGCTTTAAGGCCAGAGGACCCCAGCAGTTGAAAACCAAGCACTTTGTTCACTTTAGTCCTAATATTTTCCCTCTATTTTACAATACTTCCTTATTTTCTCTCTTTCTTTTACTGTGGAAGCACATGGAATGTAATAGCTGCTATTTTCTTCCCCTGTTCTCTTCCCCTGTTCTCTTCCATGGCTATTTTTTTCCAGTAAGTATATTTCCAAAATGCTAGTATTTGTTTTGTATTTACTGCCTTTTTTCTTTCCCTCAACATATGTCCGAATAAGGAAGCTGACAATATAAATGACACCTGCAACCTCATTTTTGCGTTCACTTCATGCAGAAAATATTCATACTCACGGTACACTTGCTAAGGCACAATATCCCTTTAAATCACTCTGAACATAATATCCTTAAAGCACTGATTAAGTAGTTGCCCCTTTCAATGTAACCACTGCCTGCTAAGTGTGCTGTTAAATCAGCAGCTCATCAAATGGCCTGATGCTAGAATGTAACAAGTTTCTGATGGAGTTGTGCTCCTTCAAAGAACAAGCATTTTTTTTCATCACCCTCTTAGTCACCTAATTTGACTGAGATCCGAGATCCTAATGCATCAATCTTGTTAATTCTCTTGCCAGTACATAAGGAATTGAAGCAATAAACCACAACCTGTTTGTAGTGGTGTTAACATTATTATGTAGTGCACCAGCTGACAGGAGCAGAGCTTTTCCATTAAACTTCAGCCAGTACAACGAGCCTGTAGCTCTTGGGAGTGTCTATCTTGTCATGTCTTTTTTCTTCTCTCCTTCCCAAACCACTGATGACTCAGGCAGGCTGCTGACCCTTTACTCAGCGTTGAGTTTTGCATGGTGAAACTCTGCCCTAGGCTCTCATTTCTGTTGTGCTTTCCCTGTGAGTGATGCTATCATCTGTGCATCACTAATGCTGAGGCTCCAACTCAAGCCAGCAGGTGTGAAAAGTTCCAGGAGAACGGTCAAAAACAAATTTCTAATGGGGTTAATTTTTTTTTCTCTAATCTGGCTCCTCTAAGTGATTGTGCCTTTATTTTTATTTTTTCTTTCTTTTTGTTTGAGCATTTAAAAAAGGAAACAACTCAGGCAAATAGCATCTGCTCCAAAATGTCAGCCACAAAGCTGAAGTTTGGCAAAGTTGTATATACAACTAAAAATATAGAACAGCATATGATAGCATGAGGCGTTGATGAACTGTAGCAGCTCACCCTTGACAAACACAGAGAAAGGAGTTCAGTCTCAAAATTGGGCACAAAAAATAAGATGAGCAAAGTGCCCTGTGAAAGCCTCAGTGAAAAGTGTACAGAATGAAGAACCATAAGACAGGATTTCAATAGGAACTTTGCCTGAGCAAAGCCTGCAGTGCTCCAGCCCTTGGGAGTCCTGGTGGTGCTGATGCCTGGCAAAAGAGAGAGAGAGACTTCTCAGGGCTTTTTGTAATTTTACTTTTTTACATTTGGGGGCAAAGGCTGTGTTTTTTCATCACTTCTGCAACCTGGTTTTCCCCATCCTTAATTATTGTGTATTGTTTCCTCAGAGAAAGGAGCTACACCCTTCTCCATTTGCCAGAACATGCACATTTCCTGGTGGTGGTTGTTACAGATACCCAACCAGTGTATAACTTTCCATGTGAGGGCTGCCATGGTAACACAATTTACTGTATACCAGGGTTAATATGTGCATAGACACAGAATAATGTGCAGACACACAAATTACTGCTTCCCTATGGACTGCTTCTTCTGGCACTGATTTTGCTGCTGTTGTTGGACACATGCTTTGTACATTAGAGAGGGGGAAAAAACCCCCACCTTTTTGCATTTGTTCTTGCATGCTGAATGTTGGGATGTAGAACAGAGGTGTGTGACTTACTCTTGGAAGGGGGGGAAGAGGTTGCAAAACTACACTTGCATTTGTGCTTCTGAAAATGCTACATGCAAGGGAAAAATTCACAGCTGACCCCAGGCATTTTTACATATGGCAAATCAACAGCTTTTTAAAAGTCTAGTCTACTCACAAGGAAAAAAAAAAAAAATAGTTCTTTATTCTAAATAAGGAATATATCATTTTGAAAAATAAATGAATGAGGCAAAACAAAAGCTTTGCAAAATATCAATGGGATTTCCTACTCTGCAGCTGTGTGCTATTACCAGCTACAGTATATCACTCAAACTCTGCTTTTAGAGGGGTAACTGTCAGCCTACAGGGATTAAGATTGAGAATTTGCAATTCATCATCTTTATTTGGAAGTCTGGTAGCTTGCCTGCCCAAATTAAATACTTTCTCTATCACAAGTATACTTTTCAATTAGTTAGAAACATGGACTGCATTTGATTTCAATAAATAAACAAATTATAAACTCTTGAATCTTCATTAATTTAAATCAACAGTTTAAAATTCAGTCTTGCAAAGTACATGACACTCTCAGATATCTTAATATAATTATGCCAACCTATTTTTCTGATTGTCAGAATCTCAAACATTACTTCAACTGCTTCAAATACACTACACTTGATGCAAACTGTTGGCATCAAGCTGCTATAGAATTTTGCCACAGAAATTTTGCTAAGGGTGATGCTGAAAACAAAATCAGACCTACATATTTCTACCTACATCTTTCTTCTCTGTCTCTGGGGTATAGATTTGCACTTAGGAAAACATTATTTATCTGTTTAAGAGACTGTCAGAAATTTCCAGAAGTGGATTTTCAACCAGAGTAATTTAAATTCTTACTGCTGTTTCCAGCACTGTTTATGGCATTCACGCAAGGCAGGGTGGGGTGGATGAATTAACAAACTACTGCTTTTATCATGGGTTAGCTGACCTGTGCATAGGCAGGGAAAGAAAAATCCAGGTGAGGCTGGAGTGGTTGGAGCCTGTTTAAATTCCAGCCACAGGTGCAGTCACAGATCATGGCTGGGCTGTTTGCACTGAGGTGGTTCTGGATTATTGTGTCATAAAATGAAATAAAATAATTTTACACTAAGATAATAAAATCTAACACAGTGCTCATCTGGCTGCCTGTAGAAGAGTATGAGTATGGAAGATTTGGCTGTTCTAGAAACCTTTAGAGATTCTGGGTTGCAAAGTTTCCACGGACTTTACAAGAGGTTGTAAGATTCTCAGAGGTGCAAGACAACACACCATGAACCCTCACAGCCTCTTGTGGACAAGCCACTGATGGGGGCTTAGAAATTTGGAGCTGTGGGTGCTCAGTGTTATCTCCAACTCAGGGTCAGTGTCGTGCTGCCAAAGCTGCATGGATTTCATGGCAGATAGAGCCAGTGTAAAAAGTATAAATAATTTAAAAGTATCAATCCCTCTTGCTTTGAGTAGGATTTAGTGTTTATGGAACCACACCCCTGATTTCTATTTCATGGTCAAACAGACCTACCTCCAACCCTTGGGCCAGACAATGGTTCCTGGAAATTCCTGCATGAAGCTCTCTGGTATCTCAGAATTCTCCCAGCCCCTGAGCCCCAAGGAGATCACAGACCCTTTTTGTTTCCAGCACTGGATTCTCCATTAAAGCCATGAAGACTTACAGCTTGAATGCCACTTAATGAAACATAACCACACAACTGGAGGTATTCAGCTATCAGAGCAGAGGAGAGAAGGAATAAATCCAGATAAAATAAATAAGTGCTATGTGGCAGTAGTTAAATGACTAAACCAGCAAGGACTAACTGCACGTCAGGCTGTTCTTCCTTTAGTGAAAGGAAGTGTGTGGAGAGGAAATCTCCTCTGGTAACCATAAACACAGAGTAAAAGCACACACAGGACACCAGGTATTATTCACCAGCTAGAATTGCTTCCTGTCAAAAATGGACAAACAGACCAAAGTCATTAATCTGACTTATCCCTGGGTTTTATCGAGGAGAGAGGAGCTTAATGTGAGAGGTCAAGAATGAAGAGTTCCAACCCACCCAAGGAAACAGGGAAAACAAGAGCCAGCTCCATCCAGCCTGGCACTCCTCCAGGATGTCCAGCCTCTCAGGCTCACAGAGTGACTCTGTGCTGCACCAGCAGCCCAAGTGTGACAGAAATACACCCCAAGGTGACACTGCAGTGCCTGGATCTTTTTGTCAGGCCACACAAGTTTGTGTGACACAAATACACCCTGAGGTGACACTGCAGTGCTCCTTCAGTGCTTGGATCTCTGGGTCAGGTCACTCAAATTTGTGTGACACAATCAACATCCCGAGGTGACACTGCAGGACTCCTTCAGTGCTTGGTTCTTCACAAGTTTGTGTGACACAAATATACCCCAAGGTGCCACTGCAGTGATCACTCAGTGCCTGGATCTCTGGGTCAGGCCACACAGATTTGTGTGACACAATCAACACCCCAAGCTGACACTGCAGTGCTCCTGCAGTGCCTGGATCTTTGTGTCGGGTCACAAAAGTTTGTGTGACAGAAACAACACCCCAAGCTGATACTGCAGTGATCACTCAGTGCCTGGATGTTTGGGTCAGGTCAGACAAGTTTGTGTGACACAAATACACCCCGAGGTGACATTGCAGTGTTCCTGCAGTGCTTGGATCTCTGGGTCAGGTCACTCAAATTTGTGTGACACAAAATACACCCCGAGGTGACACTGCAGTGCTCCTGCAGTGCCTGGATCTTTGTGTCAGGTCACAAAAGTTTGTGTGACAGAAACAACACCCCAAGCTGATACTGCAGTGATCACTCAGTGCCTGGATGTTTGGGTCAGGTCACACAAGTTTGTATGACAAAAATACAGCCCAAGGTGGTACTGCAGGGCTCCTTCAGTGTTTGGCTCTTCACAAGTTTGAGTGAAACAATCAACACCCTGAGGTGACAATGCAGTGATCACTCAGTGCCTGGATCTCTGGGTCAGACCACCCAAATTTGTGTGACACAAATACAGCCCAAGGTGACATTGCAGTGCTCCTGCAGTGCCTGCATCTCTGGGTCAGGGCACACAGGTGACTCCAGTTCACAGCACCAAGGTGCAGCCCAGCTCCAGGGCAGCTTTTTCTGTGGGTTCAGAGGTACAAACCAGTTGCCATGGGGATTTTCAGCAGCTTGGAATATTGGTAATCTAACCCACATACGGTTTTTTCCTTTTTAGGTCTCCATATTTTGGGTAGAATTTAGTCTTGATGAAAGAGCATTGGTGATTTAGCCATGCCTTTGTAATTTGTGTGACAAATGTACAATTTTTTTCTCTCACGACTTGTGTGTAACATGACATAGTACTCATCTTCAAATAAGGAACAAGAGCAATGCCACACATGGTTCTATAAAATACCAATTTTCCTTTGTCTGATGCCAACCCTCAGAACCCAAACCAACAATCAGTCCAAACTTAGTCCTATTTCTGTGTGCTAATCATTAATCCAATAGAATTTTTACAAACACCACAGAGAAAGCAGGTTCATTCTTCCATTTTGGTGCTACAGAAAAGTAATATGGTGGCTCCATTTTATTAATTACAAAAATAATTGAAAGAGTGTGCTTTCTGTGTTTTATTACACAGGAAGAATATACACAAATCCATTAAGAAGGTCTGCATATGATGAATAGTTCTAAAGTGATTTTTTTTTTTTATTGGTATGATCCAACCTTCTCAAGGCATTTCAAGAAAAAATCCCCACTGGCCTTGCTGGGCAGGGCTGGTGTCATATTTTGTCCAAGTTGTCCCAGCTTCTCCCCTGCTGTCCCCAAGGAACATCAGTGGCCATGCTGGGGGGTCTGGTGCTGATCCTTTTAATAACCATGTTCGAAGCTGACAGAAATTGGCCAATCTGTATTTTTAATCCAATATGTGTTTTTTAATTAATTCCTAATTGGTTTTCCTCCTGGCGAGTTTTTCCAAACTGTTTCCGGTGGTTTCTCTGGGATTTTTGAAATGCTGCAATGAGAATTGAGTGGAGGCTTTTCAGGGCAGTTCTGCTCTATTGGGGTGTCTGCAGACACATCATGGGTGGCTCACTTAAAAAAACTGAGGCAAATGCATGAAACACATTTCAGATTAAACACAATTATTCATTTTCCCCTTTCTCCATCTTCCCAGCAAACACTTCATCATCTTTCACCAGTAAAAGAGCAGTTTTTCCATGAAAAGTCATGATCCAACAAACATCAGGATGGCTTTGGTGCTGTTTAGTTCAAGGTTAGGAAATGACAAGTCCAGTACCTGAGTTTGGCTGTGGTGAATATCACCTCACAGAGATATGTGAAAGTAACTTCCTGCAGCTGCAAAGCCTAATAATAGAGAAATTCTTTCACCAAGAAGGCAGGTGACTGCAAAATAAAAGTAATAAATTAATAAAAGTAATAAATAAATAAAATTAATAAATAAATAAAAGCAAAATATAAAAATAAAATAAATAATAAAATTCAAAATTCATTAAACCCAGGACCAGTTTCTAGGAAGAAAATTTAAAAGAATACACTGTCTTTAGTGTGTGGGTATTGTACCTGCTCATCCAATTTTTGAGTGCTCTAAAATTGGTTTAAATACAACGTTACAGGTTACATTTCCAAGCTGTGTTTCAGGAAAGGCCTTTTCAGTGTGTCCTCATGGGAAAATCATGCTGCAGTTTAAGTGGTGACATTTCAGAGAGCAGAGGAGTTGCACAGTATGAAACTGTCTGGCTGTGGAAGAGATGAATATGCTATTTATTACAGTAAGTACTAGTTATGTCCAATCACTCAGAATTTACTCTTTAATGCGTACGAGGGGAATGCAAAGTACTTAGGTTGCAATTAAACCCGCCTTGGGCTATTGAAGTGATGAAGAGTAGGAGAAAAAAAAGAAATCTTACAAGTGAGCTGTGAGAGGGGCAAAAGGCAGCTCTTAATTTTTTATGACAGATTTAACAGGGCAGATCAGAAAGTCCAGACACACTGCAGGCCTCAGGTTCTGAAATAATAAGGCAATGAGCTAAACATCAGCAAACAGAGTGGCCAATATTTTACACAGAAGTTTAACCTCACAATTTCTTCTAGGACTGCAGAGAAGAGGCCACAGTCCAGTTTTAGACTGATAACAACCCTTTTCATACAAAACTTGAGTTACTTTCTCAGAAAAAAACCAGTTTCATTACAGTTTGTCTGTTTAAAGGGCAACTCTCTCTGGACACCACCAGGACTGAACTCTCTCATGTAAATCTCAGAAGCCAGCAGGGAAGTTTGCACAGAAAGCAGAAGCTCTAGAGCATGTCAATGGAAAGAAGAACCACTTGAGCATTTCCTGGCTCTTCCAGCTATTTACCCATTTACAAAGGGAAAATAATCTCATTTACTGACTTCATCAACACAAAGATTACAAGAAGCTCCACTTAGAAGTGCGCAGATCTTCCCAAAAGCCACGTTGGAAGAAATGAAAGTTTCAGGTTTCAGTTTAGATGTGTACATTTGCAAACTTGCAACACTCACAGCCAGGGATTCTCCAGATGTTCCTTCCCTCTTTTACAGAGAGGTGCAAGACATGATCAGTCAAGAAAAATAAGCTTGTCTATGGTTCTCCACTCTGCTGCATGGGTATAAAATCCTCAGAACATGAAAAAAATAACATCACTTCAGGGCTATGCTGAGTCCAGGTAGATGAGTTTTTTTCGAGCAAACTTGGTTTACACTGTTTTTAATGATGGCACTGGAATTAATTTCAACTGTTTGCAGAAGAACCTTGTCTGTGGATTTCAGAGGATGCAAAGAGCAGGGAGTGGGGCTGCTCAGGTGTCTGTTCCATTCATGTCCTGTTACCTGCTTGAATCTTCTACAGACATGGACAGAGGGCAGGGGTGACAATGTGTTCCTAAACTTCACTGGTGCTCAGTTTTACACCATCCATAAACTTTCCCCACCCTGTGCCATCTCATGATGACACTGGTGACCAAAGTATAGCATTTGTGATTATTGCACTTGGACTTCATGAAGAAACAAGAGCAGCATCCCTTAAACTTCTATCTAAACTCTTGTATAAAGATAATATTCCTGTATGAATTTAATGGTGCCAAATACTTTCTTTTTTGGCAAAACAACACAGTCAAAAACTTGAAGAGATTCACTTTCCATGCTATGCTCTATTTCCAGCAGTAGCATCTTATCTCCACAAATCTTCGGGGTAAAATCTGAAAACAAAAACTGAAACAAAGTCTCTGTGTAAAACAGAGGACACAGATTAAAATACGGAAGGGTGATTAAAACCCCAGCAGAAGGTAGAGCTTTTATTCACTACTACACAACACAAACTGGAGGCATCCAAGCACTGCACAGTCGCCAATAATAAATAATGATGAGAGGTTCAGTTTTCAAGTTGTAGATAATACTGAAAATTTGGCTAATAATTGTGCACCTGTGTGCTATAATTACATGTTTCCTCTTAAATTTTAATGCAATTAATTAACATCTGATTAGCATACTTTTATTTAGGGAATGGAAGAAAGGTTACATACTGCTTCATTTGGATTTGGAGAAGGAGCACTTCACTATGAAGCAGGATTTCTGTTGAACACTCCTGGAAAATAACTGTCTATATCACAACAGGCTCGAAAAGAAAGTGAGATTTTTAAGCAGGTGTCACTCCAATGACAACTAGTATCAAGACATCCATTATTTTTTGTCTAATCCCTGAATATATAGTTACAAATTATTAATATACCTGCAACTATATTCATAAAGCTTCAGAAGCCACTATTTTCCATCAACAGTTTAGATTGCTGGGAATAAATTATAAATGTAACAGTCATTAGTTAACAAAGCTTCCCAGTAACTTCACCACCAGCAGTGTTAAAAGAAACTTCACAAAGTTTCATAACGAGATACAGGGAAGCGCATTTCATTACCAACTGAAAAATTGTTGAAGTATAACAGATAAATTTGTCAAGGTCGCATGGCAGAAAGAGTCTTCTCATTTATTTATTTAGTTTAGCTGCATTTAATGGCTCCAGTAAAGAGAAGTTGAGTGGCATTTCAAAAGGAGGAGGGATCATTAGAAGTAATAAGTTGCACTTCAGATAGTGGTGAAAGCTTGCATTCAAGCTTAATTTGTAAAAGCATTTAAGAGACTGCCTGGTGCTTAGAAACAAAGGCAAAAATACATCAGTGTCCAGAAGCTGAATGCAGCAGAGACAGTCATTTAAAAAGCCCAGACATTCCTCCTGTGTGAGCTGATGAGCAGAAGAAATACTGCAGTATCCTGCACTCCTTAAACACTGGCTGTAGGTCTGCAAACCCAAATGTTTCCTTTCTAAAGGATGAGAAGAAAGAGGACTGTATTTGAAAAGCTGCTGTTGAGTGAGTTCAGTAGCACCTCCCACAAAGGGCTTCTCTGCTCTTTCCTGTGTACTTCATGTGTTCTGTTTCAGCTTGAGAATTGACAAACAGATGGTGAAAACTGTTGTTCTGTGACAGGTTGCTTCTGAAATCTTCTCTTTCTCTATGTATTTCTATTTTTTTTCTACAGTATGCTGCTCCTTTCCACTTATTCTGTTCCATTTGTTTAATCTATCGAGGTGAGAAAAGGAATGAAGACAACACAGGACCAGCAGTGGTTTGTTGAGAAAAATGTGTCATTGAAGAGAATAATCAAAAAGAAATTGGGTTATATTTTTCAATAGATTGAAATTCCTGGTCATATTTTTCCAAAATATTGAAATTCATGATCATATTTTTCTCTCTCCTGTAAGTATTCCAAAGATTTGGCCACTTCTCAGGAAAACTCCCTCATGTGCTGATGAATTTATGGCTATTTTTTGAAGGCTTCAATGCCCAGTGGAATGCAGATACCCTGGAAAATCAGGACTGGAGAGAAGGAGACAGTCACTCTTTCAATCTACCCAGAGCTACTTTCTTGGAAGACTGAATTAATTTTTCCCTCTGTAACAACAAAGATGCAGCAAAAGAAGAGTGCATGAAATTTGCTGGAACTCATTCAAGACATGCAGTTCCACTCCTAGGCCATATGTCCTGAAAATCACTCAGGCAACTTTCTCACATGAAATAGGAGTTGAATGAAACAAATCTTCCCTCCAAAGACATTATGAGGCTAAACACAATATTATTTTAATTTTAGGAATGCATTGTACAATGAGAAAATATTGTTCTCCTCCTGAAAAATACTGTATTTCCAATGTAAGCATCAATCCTTAAAATAAAATAATATTAATAAAAAAGACTAGTGCTACAGGAATAATCTTCTATTGATAATTGCGCTCATCCCATAAAATTTCATGAGTAACACTTTTCTCCTTGATTGATATAGCCCCAAAGGCCTTTGTTTCAAATATTATTTCTAATTATTCATGGTTTGTAAATGCAATTACAAATAAAGATGAGAGGAAAGCAGGCTTACAGTTTAATGAATTGGATGGAAACACTGAACTTTAAAGATGTATAGAAATTGAAATGAACCCTCATATCTCCAGTTTAACAATTAGATTTTGTCACAGGTAGGATTTTCTTTTTCATGGTAATAAATTTCTGTAAATAGGCTTACACACATGGACTTCACTCAGAGTGAAGAGAATACACGAATAACAAGAAAAATGCTGTGAAAAACAGAGGTAAAGGTGCTTATTTTTTTCCTATTAATTCTGTATGGGATGAGCAACCCACAGAGGTCTGGGAGGGTGAAATCCAGACCAGATCTGGGGCTCCAGCAGCTGCTGGGTGTTTGCACTCCAGCAGGACAGGTCCAGCTTTCCTCTGAGCCTTGGGAAGGCTGAGCTGAAACAGAGACTGGACAGAGCTGGAAAATAAAGTAGAGATTCATTAAAAGGCCTTTAAGGATCCACCTTGGGCAGGACAAGAGCCTGGCCAGGGCTACACCCAAGGTGGACCCAAAACAGTCACAAAATGGACAAAGGGTCACCAGGTCTCACACTTTGATCAGTTTTGGTCCATTTGCATCTTGGGGTTGAATTGTCCAATTCCAGCTGCAGGTTGTGAGGTCCCATCCTTGTTGTTCCTCCCTCCAGCCACCCTTGTTTGTGCTTTTGGGCCTGAAAGTTGTCCTTGGTGTGCAGCAGGAAAAGGATTTGTTTTGTGTCCCTGCTGTGTGCAGAGCTGAGTGACACTGACTGTGAGCTCAGAGCTGCACCCCTGGGCAGCACAGAACCTGGAATACATGAAAGATACAACTTAAGGCATCACCTCTAGGGGAAAATAAAAGGCCAGTTAAATCCCTGGGCTTTGCCATGAACAGATTGAAATTTGCCATTTCAGACACCCTGTGCCCAAATTCTGCAGTGCCAGAGAACAAAGTCAGGACAGAGCCACCTCCTATGGTGAAGATGGAGAAACCCCAGATAATCATCACCCAAAACCCAAATGGTGCAAAACACAAACCACGGGTATCCAAAACTGGGCAGCCTCCAAACTCCACTGTTGTGGCACCATTTTGCAGGTATCTGGTCCGGATTTATAGAGTGAGGTACTGACAAACATGGCAGTAAGAATTCAGTGTATGAGCACATTTACATTGTCATAGCCTGGTCCTTCAGTTCACAGGAAAAAACCTGGTGTCAGAACACTACTCATTATTGCAGGCACAGCCCTCTATGATTGTCAAGCCAGAAACATGGTGGTGTGTTCATTGGAGGATGGATCAGCATCGAGGATTTTCCTTATATTTGTCTACAAAACATGAGACAAAGAAGGTTTTGAATAGAAAACTTGTCCAATTTTCCTGTGTTGGAGAACTGACAGAAAAAAAAAATAAATAAAGAGTTGTTTTCCTCCAAATCTGAAGAGTTGTTTTCCTCCAAGTCTGACCCTGCTTGTGTCCTTAGACCATCATAGCTGTAATTTGTGTAATGTGCCTCTGTTTCGCAAGTTCTTTAAAGTGGGACAGTTTCTGGAAGTATCTGTAATCTAGGACTCCCTGTGCAGCTAGTGGCTTGTCAGGATTTAGCCTGATGATTTTAACATCATCACACTTCCCTCAGCTTTCAGTGTGGCAAAAAGAAAAAACAGCCACATGAAGGGAAGGCTGAAGGAAGTGCCAGGCAGCATCACCAGAGACACCACAGGGAAATCTGCTGTGTGAGGGTCCTGCCAGCAGAGCACCACAGAAACAGCCACATAAATTTACATCATGGAAAGCATTTCAGTGCTGGAGCACAGCTGAAGCCTCAGCTCCTAAGTCACTCCAACGAGTTTTACATCAGAGCAAGTGCATCTGCCTCTGGATCAGCCACAGTTTTGTCAGAACATGACCTGGCCCTGAAATGCACAGGGAGGTTAAACAGTACGTGGTGGAGAGGAACACCCAGACAGCCAACACCTCCACCACTGCCTTTGAATGCTAAACAATGCACAGCAGAGGCTGGAATATTCTGTGTTTGTCTTTAATCACCAAACACCACTTTTTAAAATTTAAATTTATGCCTTTGAGTCAGTTTTTTGTTGCCAAAAGCAACAGGTCTTAACAGATACAGTGTGAAACCTATTGTTTAGAACTGGCACTGACTGTTCTTCCTCCTTCTGTAGCAGTAGGGAGTTTTTCCAGGTATGTGGGAGGCAAGCTGCTTGGAGCCATTATATTGCTTGTTCTCTGCATGATCTCCTTCATTAAATAATCTTTTAATGCAACATTAATAGTAATTGCAAGATTACAGTTCAAAATATTTGATAACATCACATTATGCAGTTGCAAAGGCATGGATCTCTTCTTTAAAGCTGGCTGTGGGGGGCAAGCTTACTGTGGAACACCACTGGTCCCTTCAGCTGAGAGTGCTGCAATTCCCTTTATTATTTCTGCTCCAGATCTGGATGTCTTACAGGTGATAAGTGGTACAGCCTAGCAACAGAGAGCTGAAGCAAGGAAAACAACTGGTTAATTCATTTTTTTACTTTGTATTTTTTAAATATGTGAATATAGAGGGGGTTTTTTTATTGATTCACAAGGTGGAGGGCTCTTAATCACTTATTAGAGATGATATTTATGCACCAGTACTTGCCTTCATAATTTTTGACTACCCATAGGTATTTCAGAAATGAACATTATTAGCCTATGGTGTTCTAGAATATCATAGGCATTTTAGAAAAAAAAAATTATTATTATTAACATCAGAATTAACATTATTCCATTTTAATCTATGTTGAGTCATCTTCTTCTGCATATTTTTCATATATAAAAATTACTATTAAGGAGTTATTTAACAATAGATTCTGCGAAGGATTGACAAAAGATGCTTAAACATACTATTCTCTTTGAGTCAAATATCCTTTCTACAGTGATTATTTTTGGCTTTTTTTACTTCTTTCAGAAGAAAGAAACTGTAAGCCATTGCTTACACCAAATATTAACTACACCAAATATTTAGGTGTAGTTAAACTCTAGTTCTTCCATTCTCTCCCATATAAGTATCCACCACTGTTCTCAAATCAGTCACCTACAGAATTGAAAAAAACCCCAAACCAGTCCTTTTCCCCTGTCTTATGAATATTAATCTTCAATATGAAGCTTTAGGATGATTCTAACTTTGAATCTTTATGATGAATCTAACTTTGAGTATCAGCGGTAGTACTACTAACAAGAAAAACATTTCCTATCTGCAGAACTAGTCTGAACCAGAGTTAAAAGAAAATGTTATCAGCTCATTGCTTCCCATTTTTGCTGTATAAAAATTCCTTAACTCTGGACTCTCAATTGTCCTTAAGATGAAAAAAAATCAAAAATTTTACATGAGAGAGCATGACAAGATGGAAGGGGCATACAAAGCAAACCACAATTTTCATTTACAAGGTGTTGAGAAGGGTCCTTGCAAGAGCTTCACAACAGAGCAGAGTTAACCAGCACTGGAACAAGGTTTAAATCCCAGATTTGAATGACTGATTGCATTAGTCCATGGGAAATATTCAAGAGTCACCAGAAACTTGGGCTGAGGATCACAGCTTGTCTTCTCTATAAATGGGAAGAAACAGTCAGAAACTGCATTAAAAAAACCCTGTCTAAATTGGCTTAATATAACAACTAGTTCAGCATAAATAATTTTAGTTCAAAGTAACTAATATAACTGGAATAACATTTCAAGAGCAGCTTTATCTTGGAGCAAGGTAACCAAAACTCCTCAAACTCAGCAGGCAAAAGTGAGGACAAAAACTCTCCAGAGACCATAATTTGTTCTGGATGGACATTGTTGCTGCCTTTCATTTCTGTGAGTTTTTCAGCCTTAAATTCTGGGGGAAAAGAATTTTAGAAGCCATTTCATGATAGAGACTATTTGTGATCACTTTCTCTCAGCAGGACAAAGCTGCTCTTTCACCACTCTCATAACCTACCACTTACCTGCAGCAGACTTTCACAGGAATAGCTGAACCGTGGCTTTGTTTTCTCATTCCCTGTCTTGAAATAAAAACAGGTGAAAACAGGTATGGCCCAAATTTTCAGAAAGGGGGGATTTGGCAGTGTAGCCAGACTCTCCTTATAAATATATATATATAATCAACACTCATGGTTAGCATAAAGAAACCTGCAACATGTAAGTGCACGGACACAAGGGCTGACGTGTGCAAGGCATTCCCAACCAAACAGATTTTTGGTGCTGGAAAGAATGTCAAAAAGCCAAAACCACAGATATTTGTCCAGCATGGAATTACCTGACAAAATTGGATCAGAACAAGGATCTCCATGAACCTGGAGGAAGTGTTGTTGGTATAATGAGTCTGTCAATATGGAATGGGTTTGTTACCCATAGGGCAGAGTGGTGTCACAAAAAGAGCTCAGTGAAGATGCAGAGGTACAAACTCCAACCCCTGCCCCATGACAAATCCTCACTCCTGTCAACATGGCCATATTAAAGTATTTCACCCCTCAGCCTGTGAGGTGAGAGCCCCTTCACCCTCCCTGAGCTGTTGCTGCCCATAAACTCACCATGCCTACACACACTGCTCCTACTCATCCATAAACACCAAACATTGCCAGGCACAGGTAGGTTGTTGACATTTGCATGGCAGGTGAAGACATTCCAATAATTGACTTAGTGAGTTGCAGACACAGGCAAAGAAATCTTATCACTGCCATTAATATTGCTATGAAATGACATAATTTCAATAAAAACCTGAAATAACTGAAAAATGAACAGCAAGATTCATTACTGAAAGAAAAAAAAAAAATTAAAATCAGAAGTAGCTGACCACCCTTATCCCAGGGAACTTGTAATAACAGTGTTTTCTGCAGGACATATTAGTTAGAAATTCAGAAAAAAAAAAGTAAAATATTTTATAATTTATATGGTATATACATACCGCTGAGTATGAGGAATTCTTTCTGCATGAAAAGCCAGCAAGTGGCACCTCATTAAACAGGACCTAGACTTAATCTAACTTGGAACAGATAAAAAAGAAAGGATTCATATGAAGCTATACTGCCTGGGGGTTTAATCTCAAAGCTTTCGAGTATAATGAATGAATTAAGTAGGGCAAGTGATTAACAACAAAGAAGCGATCACATAATAAAAACAGAAATAGTACTGAATGTAGAGCAATGTTTCCATTGTTTATGGACAAGATCCTGCTGTGCTGTTTTTATTGTTTTAACTCTTAAAGAATAGACAAGCTACATGGCAGCACGTGTTCCCCAGGTTTGGATGGAAGGATGTGGGAAAAAGCCACAAGCAGAATAGCTAATGGTGCATAAAGAAGGGACTGTTTGGCTATCAATATATGGATCATTATGAGAATAAAGCCAGTCTGCAGGACTCGCCAGTGTCTTAGAACATATTTCTCCTAATGATGCAAGGATGGGATAAACACCGTCAGAATGATGATGCTTTGTGTTCTGCGGGGTGCTACAGCTGGTTTGCCCATCAGCAGGAGCAGCAGGAGGCATGGGGAGAACAACGTGTCAGAGCTCAGAGTCTGAACCTCAGGCAGCACAGGGGGCTGCCAGGGCTGAGGCAGGGCTGCCTCACCTTGCAAACCCCCTGGCTCAGCCAGGGACAAGCACACACACATCACAGGGCTGTGCTGGGGCTTGTGCTTTAAGGCTGGCCTGACCCAAATTAACCTCACTGCCACTCAATGCAAGCCAGTCCTCATCAGGGAAGGCGTGAGGTGCAAAGCAGTGCCCACCTCCCCTCAGCTAGAGCCCCATGTAAATCATGAGGCACTGTGGATTGTCCAGGCTGTCAGTCCTTCTCAGTTACCTGCACTGCTCCGCCCTGGACAGTTCCTTGCATTGCTTTCTTTACCCCTGCTCTGGCATTATTGATGCTCTGGCACTTCTCAGTCCTTCCTAAAATATTTCACTGATAGAAAATCACATCCTGTAGGGATATCTTGAAAGAAACCCCCTGAGCAGAGGTCAGGGTGACTCAGGGTGAGCAGTGAGAAGACTCTCCCTGGCACAGCAAACCCCAAAGCCATCCCACATGATGTGAGGGACTAATATCCCATTTACTGCCACAGGTAACAGTTCCCGAGTGAGCAGGCAGCACTCAGTCAGCCCTTGGCCATCCTTCTTTATCCTTGAAGCAAGAGGGCATTAAGCCCTCTGTTAACTATTAAGTTTTTAATATATATTAAGGTTTTAATATATTTTCTGGGCCATGAGTTCTTCTCATAGCATGTGCTGAGCAATATAACAACTCCAGTTCTCACACAACAGAGATGAAGCAGTGGCCAGCAGAGATGGAGGCTTCTGATCTTTCACATGCCAAAGTGAACTTGAGAATGTACAACCATCAAACTGATGCATTTCCTTCTACTAAATGAACATACCAGTCCAAATAATTCTTCAGAGTCTAACAAGTATCAAATGAATTGCACACAATCCTTCTCTCGTGGTATTAAGTGACAAGGAATATGGTTTTCAGTGTTTTTTTCTTCTACTGCCTTCACAAGCAAATCTAGTGTATACTGAATTATGTTTAATGGAGGGAAATAAACATCAGCAGCTTGAATTTTGAGATTTCAAGACAGAGATCACTAGGGAAAAACCCCACATTTTCTCAAGGCACTTGATTGGCTCATAAATTTTGCTTTCCATTCACTAAAGCTTTCAGGAAAGAGAATGAGAGGATAAAGGCTGTAATTGATGGTACAATGCCCACAAGCCTCAACAGATGTGATCCCTCGTAATGAAGCATGTGGGCCTAATTTGGCATTACTTACTACCAGGAGGATCTTATGCAGGGTATCTTTCTAAATCTATGTTTGGTTGGCACCTGTGCCTTGTTGAAACTGGCATAGCACCTTCTGAGTGGGCACAATGCCACTCTAGCAGATGGGCAAGAGAGCAGAGAGATGCCAGAGATCCAGTTCTGCATTTGCAACAAGCTAAAAGTAGCAAGGTCTGAGGTCTCATCACAGGACAGCTGAGGTGGGAACGCACCCCGGGAGATGAGCCAGTCCCACCCACTGTTGAGAGTGGGATCAGCTAGAGCAGGTTGAGTCCAGTTGGGTTTTGAGTATCTCCAAGGGTGGAGACTCTGCAGATTCTCTGAGCAATCTGTTCTGTGTGTCTGACCACCCCCACAATAATAAAAAGGTTTTGCTTTATGTTAAAATGGAATCTCCTGTATTTCTGTTTGTGCCCGTTGCTTCTTGTCCTGTCGCTGTTATGCCTTGGGAAGGCTGAGCTGGAACAGAGACTGGACAGAGACAGAGAATAAAGTAAAGATTTATTAAAAGGCCTTTAAGGATCCACCTTGGGCAGGACAAGAGCCTGGCCAGGGCTACACCCAAGGTGGACCCAAAATGGTCACAAAATGGACCCAAAATTGTCACAAAATGGACAAACGGTCACCAGGTCTCACACTTCGGTAAGTTTTGGTCCATTTGCATCTTGGGGTTTAATTGCAATGGCACCTCCCCACAGTGCCCATAAAAGCAGTTTAATCTACTGGGAAAAGAAATACCAGATATGAGCAGAATTTTTATGCTATATGTGAATTTGTACCAACACATAATAACTTTGCTGTGTTTAGTAAAGTGATGCGAGATGTGGACCCAGTCCACAGTCCCAGTCTCAGTTCTCATATTACTGCTCAACTTCATGAATAAGTGAATAGAAAACACCAGATCTGACTCTCTTTTCTTGTGTCAGTGTTTGCTTTGGTCACAGTTACAAGCACCTGCTGAAGTCAAGAGAAGACCACTGGAGTTCATTCCATCATCTCCGGATTATTTGCTGCCTTTTTTTTTTTTTTTTTTTTTTTTTTTTTGCCTTTTTTTTTTTTTTTTTTTTTTTCTTAACTAGTCCATTGTACAAAAGATGCTCTTCTAAAGTGAAATTCATCACCTGAAAGAGGAAATAATGCATCTCAGGTGCCAAAATATTTTTGTGAATGGTGTTCTTATAAAATACTGTGTCAGTTGCACAAATTACAAAAACCTCATGGATTGAAGTGCCCCTGCATTTTAAAGTGTGCTGAGTGATTTGTGTGATGTCCATTGCACTGAGGTTGAAAACATTATTAACATCTTTGCTCCAAACCTAGCAGACCAATTTATTCTAACTGGCACTAATAAAAAGTATCATTAGCAAACAAGGGTCAGTGGAAAACACAGCACAGAGAACACGCAGAGGAATAACAGATAGTTGAAGAAAAAGGATTAAATCTACTTCAAGCTGACACTGTACAAGTGGCTCATCAGAACATTATTCTACCAAATGATATACCACAATCATAGTCATCTATTAAGCACAGCATTAAAGCAAAATAGTACTTCAAGAAAGTGATGCAGAAAAAATGTATCAGCTTCTTGGATCATCTCTAATGACACCAAGTTTAAAGTACAATATTTGGTGCTCATCTTCTTATCTTCTAAAAATATTCCCATACCAATTAAACTTGCAAATTTTAAATCTGTATTTTGATTTATTAGGATTTTTGTATTCAAGAGTCCAATTATTACCACTTATTTTCAGCATGATAAGTTAATTTGGCTGCCTTTGCCCTTATGTCTTTAGTTATTTATGTTTAAAACCAACTTGCAATGTTGATAATTCCTGAAAGACAGAGGTTACAGTGAACTTCGCTATTGTCTTGGTCTTTCCTGTTGGATCCAAGTCTTTCAGTGGTTTTTAAGCCTCTCACTGTGTCCTAAAGAAAAAGATAAACCCTTTCCCAATTAAACATATAACAACAGACTCACACAACATAGGGAGACCAAAGAGAAGGAAAGGTTGAACACTCTGAAGAAGTCCTGGGACAAGCTGGGAGCAGAACCCAAGTTGGCTGTGTCTCAACACTGCACCATTCCTTCCTCCAGACCTCCATGAAAACCCCAGCTCATCTTCTCATTTGACTTCGCAAAGACACAAATTTTCTAAGCTGTTGGGATTTCTAGCCTTTTACAGACTTTCAAAACTATTTCATACAAAGAAACCCAAACTGTCTCCAAGGATAGGATCCAAAGACATTATCAGCATTAATTTTATCAAATGAAGGGTTTTATGTGGAGTATCTGGGAGGAAGCAAAGCTCTTGCAGATGGTATTGAATAAATGAACATTCACAATAAGGAATATTGAATGAGCTTGATTTTCCTGTACAGGTGCAGAAGTTAAATATTAGATGCTGTTTTTCACTCTTCATGCAGCACAAGTGTATTTAATCCATTCTTGCACAGTTTCATGAACTAATATTTGTTCCTGAGCACAGTCTTTAAAAGGGTTTGGCTTTAATACCCCAAACCTTTGGATAATGTTTCACACTCATAAGGAAACAAATACAATGAGAACAGAATGTTTAAAGAGTTACAAGACATCAGCAGTCTACAACAAGCACTATAAAGCCAAAGAGACAGCAACAATTTGAAAATAGCAGTTCTCCATTAGGATAATCAATTTAAACTCTGTGATAATTGTACAAATTATGGCAATTTCAGCCTCTGACTCTGTGTTGTAAATACCCTTTTAATGCTATGAAATGGAAAGAAAGTCACTGAATTTAATCTACTGGGAGAAAAATGTCTGCCCTTACAATACTTGGCAAAAATCTGGTACTGGATAAAAACTGGATGTGAGACTTCAGATCAGCGTGGCTAAGGCAGAGGTAATGCTGGTTGGCAGAGGAAAGTGTTTTGAAGAATTGGCAAGGTCTAAGAGTACTCCCTTGGCTGAGAGCATCTGCTAACCCACGGCAAAAGCACTTTATAATCTCAGAGTTGCACTCTTCCTCGCCTCAGGGCTCCAGGAAGCAAAAAGAATCCATCAGCCACTGCTCTATCTTTCTATAATCCACATGTTATATCTTTGCCCCTCAGATTCAACCTCTGTCCGCTTTACCTGTTGCCATTTTTGCCTCAAACTGGACTTGTAGCTCTTGGCTGTGGTTCAGTCCTACCAGTGGGCTTTGGCAGGAGCGTGCCAGTGCAGCTCCCTGGAACAAGAGATCCAGCTGAACATAAAGCTACACCTGCCTTCCCTCCTCCCCACCCCTGCACCCAGCAAAGCAACATTTGCACCACTCTTCCCAAACAAGAAACAAAGCCCAGCAGAAGAACAACAAAAACAAGCAGCTGAGTAGCTTTGGATCCCTTTGAAGTTTACACCGAGTCACACTCAGGCCTGCAGCAGGGTGCTCTGGCTCCTGAGGGAGCTGCCTCCTCTTCCTCTTCCTCTTCCTCTTCCTCTTCCTCTTCCTCTTCCTCTTCCTCTTCCTCTTCCTCTTCCTCTTCCTCTTCTTCTCTTCTCTTCTCTTCTCTTCTCTTCTCTTCTCTTCTCTTCTCTTCTCTTCTCTTCTCTTCTCTTCTCTTCTCTTCCTTTCCCTTTCCCTTTCCCAAGGGCTTTTTCTCTCTCCTCAGCCTTCCTTGCCCTGACCCATCGATCTGCTGTCTCCCCTTCTGAGAAAAGCTTGGACATAAATATTTAGCCCTCGCCATGTTCACACCTTTGAGGAGAACTTGCCCCTTCATTCACTCCCACCCTCAGATTCCCAACACTCATGCAGGCTGTGGAGAGGATACCACATCATAGCAGGTATTTAGTAAAAATATATATATTTTAGGTGAAGTATGCATGCCTCAAATAATTTTGACCTAGATAGAAGCTGCTTTTATTAAGTTGCCACATCTATTACCAAGGAGAATGAGTCAAGTAGGCTATAGTATTCCATGGGTTTCTTTTTACAAGCTCTGCTCTTAAAGGGGAACTTTTGAAACATTGTTCTCTCTCATCAAAGAAGATGAGAAAGAATAGGATTAAGGTGAAGAGAAGGATTTCTTTGAATAGGGAAGATATAATTACACATTTTTCCATGACACATGCTGAAAAATGTAATATTGGATAATGCAAGTAACCTCAAATTTTTCATTGTATTTTAATGGAGAGCTCTCTTTTAAGGTTTTTATATTATATACAGTATATAGTTATAGGTATAGACACTTCTCTCACATAAAAGAGATTGAAAAGGAATCAAACAAGAATAAACTCTTCCGCCTTAACCACTAAGGAAGCATGATAAAGAAGGACAATATCAGATTAGCTACAAAATTTCCATCTCATTGTCTCCTGAAAAATAAAATTTTATAATGAACACACTCCATACAAGCTGTGCAGAGCAAGTATCTCTTCCAAAAAACGCACAGAGCAGTAGTAAAAAATCAAGCGTGGACTCAACGACATCTGTTGTGGCATTGTTATCAAATGCCATCTTTTTTACCCAAATCTGTAACAGTCACTACTTTTTTTTTTTTTTTTTTTTTTTTTTTTTTTTGTGTGTGTGTGTGTGTGGAAATATTAGTTTGTATGCTGCATCTAAAAGCTGGCACACGAGGCCCGACAGATGCTTTGGTTTTACCTCATCTTCAACTTCCTTGGCTCCTCGTTGCAGTAGCTACAGCTCGGCAAATTATTCCTCTGCTTTGGAAAGCCGACAAAATGCCATCTGTCTCTGCATGGTTATCAAAACTAATACTGCAACGTGGAAAAAAAATTAAAAAAACAGAAAAAACAACTCTCTGATTTGAAATTGTACCTGGCAACTGCATGGTGAGGTGGAGTGTGCAGTCAGATTCCTCCCAGACACATGTTTCTGTGAGTGGACACCCACCTGTCCCACTGTGCACCCGGCCACGGGAACAGCCAGTCCCTGACCTTTCCTGCTTGTAGCTGTTCCTCATGCCATTGACATTGACTGACACTAATTATGGCTCAGAATGCAAAATGAGGTAGCTCCTCACCAACTGAGGCTCCAAGGTCACTGTGATTAGAGCACAAGCAGCTTTTTGGTTTTCCTTATAAAAAATGAGAGGCTGAATGCACGGAGGAAAGGGGTGGAAAGGTCAAGGAAAGAGAAAGAGCAAGATTACATCAGTGTGGTTCAGCATGTAATCACGTTGGTCCAACAGCTACAAGATTCATCACTAAAGCTTTAGGGAAGGGCAAACATGAGCATGGTGTCATTAGATAAAACAGAAAAGAACCAAAAGGCATGAAATGGCCTGACAGTCCTGCCCTTAAGCTGACAGAGAAGTCACCCTCAGAGCTCCTCTTCCTTTCTAAATACCACGATAATTTCTCCACCACCTGGTGAAGTTCAGCCCAGAATAAATACCTTGTACAGACACAAATCTGCCTTTTGTGCCCTGCAGAAATGCTCTAATGCCACCTCCAGGGTTAGCTCCAGCCAAACATGTGCTAGACACAAAACTGAAGTGAGGATCATGTGGAACAGCAAAGGAGAGGTGATCAAAATCCAGTTTAGTGGACACTGTCTTCTTTTGTGGAGCTTCTGAGCTGCGCACTGATCAAAATGAGAGTAGAGCAGTTCTCCTCCTCCTGATCATCGCCTACTGCTTGTGGTCAGAGATAGGACACAAGGTCTGCAGCAAAACCACGTTGTATTTTGTTGCAAAGAGAAGAAGTGAGGGTTGCACAGAGAAGTCCACTGCTCTGTGTCTGTTCAGCAAAATGAGCATCAGATCCTGTCATACTCCAAGACCAAAAGACTGCTCCTGGATTCTCTCTGGTTGAGAAACCATCCCTTGGCCAACCTTAGCCATGCAACTGAGGAAATAAACTCAGAGCAGATTGAACAGAACATACAACTCTAATTCTTATTTCATGTTTAAAATGCTACAGAAAGAGCATTTCCATCATCTCCTTCCTCTGCCATCCGAGATGGATTGAACTGAATATTAATTATTTCTCCAATTGCATAAACATATTAACATTCAATATGAGAAAGACTGACCCCCAAATCTCATCCCTTACATATTTTCAGGCTGAAGTTACTCCTGTCTTACACTGATGTATGGTAACAATGAAGTTCACTCCTGATACAAATGTGGGTTTTTTTAAAGCTATCCAAGGTAGGAAAACACTTCTGAGGAAAAAAATGCTTTAGATAAACCACTTTATTTTGTTGCTTGTTTTGTAATACATTTGTAAGTTTTGGCTCAACAAAATCACCATCTTGAGTTTCTACTGCTTTCCTCTATCGTGACCACTTCTTTATATCTAAAGATGCAGTTTGTGTAGATGACATGCCACCTTCCATGCAGTTCTGGCAATGGTTACTGGAGGTTCCTTACAGGGATCCATTGTGTGCCGCAGTGAGCAGTCCCATGGCACATGCCTGGAGAATGATGTCCCTTTAAGCTGTGCTCTGCTGCCCCTTTGAACTGGCACCCTATTGCAGGACTGATAAATCATTATATATCCCACTGGAACCCCTGGCTGCAGTGTGCATTGCCCATCAGTCACATTCACACCTCATCTAAATGAGTAGAAAAGAACAGAAGGATGGAGAAGGCTCAGAGCTTCCTCTCTTCCTTCAAGGCTCCCTTTTTTCCCTTCTATACAACATTCTCCTTTGTGTTCTTGGCTGCACTGTATTATCATGAGCTCCTTGGGAAAAGACCCCTTCCCTCTATCTACAAAGAAATCATTAAAAAACAGTAATGTCTTGGCTTCACTATGCAGTTAGTTTCTCCTTGTATGTTCTTGCTCCCAGCAGTGTTAAGTCCATGTGTAGCTCTTATTCACAGGAAATCCTTTTAGTCTTACAATGAGGTCTTTGTAGCAAGTCTTTGGTGTTATTCTTCTGTATTTGCAAGGACTCTTGAATACCGAGCTGCCTGGGACACAGTATCTAGGGGAATAACTAATATAGGCGAAACGTAAACTAATTTTGGGGAACAAAAGCAGCCTTCAAGCCATATGCAAAGTTACTAAAAGCTGTTTTTTTCAACGAGGGTGAGTGGAAGTGACAATTCTTTTGCACTTAATGAGCCAGAGTAGCAGAGATTAGAGAAACCCTCTAAATTATTTGGCTGTTGAATAAAAATCCAATTTAAATCTAGTGGAAAGTAGGAGCTTTGGTTCAGCTGTAGAATCAGGGTGCATAGGCAAAGAAAATAAGCAGCCTTTTTAGATCCAGTCCCTAAACTAGTAACAGTTTATTACACAAAAGCCAAGCACAGATAATGGGAAAAAAGAATGCGTTAAGAATAAAGAAAAAAAGAAATCCATGGGAGACCAAGAGGTTTGCTCAATGTTATTAACTATTCTATGCAAAACAGAAGCTTTTCTAGAGAAACTGATATGCCTTTCTCTCACAATCCCTTGGGCCAGGGCCTCAGGGGAGGCAGCAGTGCACAGTAAGGCCAGCACAGCAGCACCTGATGACATTTCTGCTTACTGCAGTGCCCACTGAAACATTTCAAGCAGCTGAAAGATACGCTGAGAGGACTTGGGATAAAATCTGCACTGCAAGGGAGTGAAACCAGTAGAACAGCAATAGAAGAGCTAAGGAAAGGTTTGAAAGGTCTACAGTGTGAATTTCAGTCAAGTATCCTCAACCTTTTTCATATTGGAAAGTCCCACTTCTGTGTCAGCCAGAGAAAATATTCATTTCTTGTTTTGTTCACAAGGAGGAACTATAATTTGGCAGTGGGCCATTGCAAACCAGCAGAACCTCTCCAGTTCCCATAGTGGTTATACACCTTGGAGCCCATCCTTTCCTCTTTACTTTGGCTGTCTCTGCAGGCTGCAAGGGTTTTCTGCTGTGTTGATGACCACACATGTCACCTCAGTGAAATGGAATTCAAAGCTGTGTGAATGAATAGATACTGACTTTTGGCCTTCTTGAAAACTACGACTCCCTAAATGACAGTTCAGTCTCAAGAAATGAAATAAATATAAGCTCTTTTCTTAACACAATGAACAAAAATAACCCACCCGTGCAAGTTTCCCAAAGAGTGCTGAAACTGTTTGTCCAGCAGAGCTGAATCAACTGTCTTCCTGTGGATTTGTCATCTTAGACAGACACAGCCTTTAACTAAAACAGTCTCATGGAGGAATGGGGCATTCACATGCCTCTTCTTTCTGGAAAACCTGTCACTGAAACCCAGAATCCAGATCCTGTTTTAGGTGAGATAACCATCAGGGTCTTCTTTACTATACACTTCCATTAAACTTGTAACCATGTCTCATAGAGTTCTCTGATTTTCTATTCTGTTTCATTACAATAATCAATACAACCAGCTAATAGAAGTAGGATAGAAGGGGAATTCTATCACATGGTCACATCACCTCATTTCTGAAACAAATAAGGCTTAAAAATCATAAACCCCACAACAAACTAAGGGGGTGAAGTTAGCTCACACCACAACTGATGAGGCTTCAAAAGACAGCTGAGCTAATCTAATGCCCAGATGAGTCCACAACACCCTCTAGCTCATTATTAGATACAAATCTATAGAGCACATCTCTGTATTCAGCCCTCAGAAGATAGGTCTTTATGGTGACTGTAAAACTCTCATTAGACTACTGGGATTATCTCTTCCCTTTATCTTATTTGTTTGGCTCTATAAATGCTGAAGAAAAGACATGATGAATCAATGAGTGATTCAGATTTTGCCTTCAGTCTTTATCATCAGGCATTTATCTACTTTTTGTCCCTGGAGTTTTTTATCCTGCAGCAAATTTATTGTGGTGCCTCTGAGTGATTTTTTTCCTCTTCCTTCCCCTCCCTTGCCCCAATACTCCATTGATTTTCTCATTTTTACAAATAAGCATAGCAATAAATAAAATTACAAAAGCTCAGGACAGAATCGTATCTGAATAAATACACTCATCAAGAATAAAAAATTGTTGGCTAGACTGGGAAAATTACAGCTCCCTCATGTACATTCTTTATTATGAATTGAAAATGCAATTAGTAAAGCAGAAGAATCTCGGAGTCAGGCTTTTATTTCCCGTTTTGCTACTGATGCACTGTGGTCACAGGTGATGTATTTTAAAGTAATTGGGGAACATTACCCAAGTTGGGGGTGGAATAGGGGAGTTCTAACTCCACTGGCACCCTGCTGGACAAGGAGGTCACTTTGTCACCCTTCTGTCACCATCACAGCTCTGTGCAAAATCAGTGTCAAAGACACTCCCCTCTCAGCTTGGCTGAGAAGTGTCTAAATGGAACGTTGGCAAACTGGTTTTTAACTTCTTGGACTGAAAAATCCAGTTATATACTGGAGGAGGACAGAGAGCACATAGAGGAACGATGGATCAATATTTTTCTGAATATTCTACAGACTTTAGGATACTAAATTCTTCTTCCAAAGCATTATGGAATTGTTTTGTGGCCTTGGGCATTTAGGTGTGATGGAAGGGCTGTTTTGCAGAGTAAGAGAAGATCCAGCTCAATATCCTCTATTAGGTTTCTGTTTTCTGCAGATAGATTTATATTAGCACAAATAGTCTCCTAATACTTGAAAAGAAACATAAGGTACCAAATGTATAATAAATGTTTCCTGAAAGAAACCCATCAGATAAATCTCACAGTCAGTTGAGGTGCTGCACACTCTCACTGACCTTATTTGCTTAGAGAGGTTTGAAGATTTATCCTTCTGGAAACAAACAAACAAACAAACAAAACACCTGTCATTCCACTAACTCTGAAAATCAGTTATGAGAAATATTTTCAAGTATCTAATACGTGAATTTGTGAATAAAGAGAAAGAAAAGTTGATTTAAAAAGTGCCAACAGCCCCTTTCCGGGAGGAGGTTCAGCACCTCGGCCAGCTCCGAGCACGGAGGAGCTTCAAACAAGGGAGACTTACCCAAACAAAAATTAAAAATCAGCAAAAAATTTAACTTGGGTCCTTAGAACAGACCATAGATATGATCTGCTTTTATTTTTTTAGTAATAAAAAAAGACCTCGTGGAACGCCTCTCAATCCCACTGTCAGTAATTAAATCCAGTTAAAGCCACCAGCGCTGCCCTCACGAGTGTCCCTGCAAGGGGCAGGGGCTGGAGGGGAGGGAGGAGGGTGGGGATAATTGTGCCCCGCTCCCCGTGCTCAGAGGTTCAGGCAGCCTCTGCACAGCTGCTTTCAGCTGTGGCCTTGCTCAGGAAACACATTTTTCATTCCTGTCATGAGGCACGTTTGGAGAAACTGGAATACTGAACAACGCAGGTGAAAAATGAGCCACAAAGAGAAAGAAACATCAGGGAGGCAACACTGAAGGGAAATATAAGATGAAAGTTAATACTTGCTTTTTTTTTTAATTTTTTTTTTTCTGCTTGTCACTCTAAGACAAGAACCCCAATAGAGTTTGTTTGTGCCTTTTTTTAGAGGAAGTAACAGTAGGATGTAGGGACAAGCCACAAGACAGCTGGAGGCAAAATGCACTAGAACCTCATTGCAAGATGGACTTGATGAAAAAAAAATAAAAATCTGTAATCTCAGTGGAAAAGAGGGTGAGCTGTGGTTGAGAAATTAATTGTGCTGGACAGCACAACTAGTAGATGAAAGCTCCATATGGATCAGGTTGACACTAAAATAGGCTGGAACAGAATCTGGCAAGTTGACTAAGCTAAGCAAAACTCCTAAGAAAAATATTACAAAAAACAAAACAAAAAAAACCCCAATCCAACCCAACCAAAAAACCCAAACCAAAACAAACAAACAAACAAACAAAACAACCCCAGAAAACCACCAAAAAACACACAAACGCCCCCCCCCAAAAAAAAAACCAACCCGAAACAACCAACCAAAACACACACAAAAACCACAAAAACCAAACCAACCAACTAACAAACAAACAAAAAAAAACAACCAGAAAAAATTTGAGGAAAAAAAAAATCAGTAGAAGAATAAGAACATTTGGAGAATGTGGAGGCTGTGGGGTGTGGTGGTGATTTCCATCCTTGGTGTAAGAAAGCAGTGCAGGAATTACATAAATGGAAGGCAAATTCATTTTGCATAAAAGCCACCTGAAACCTAAATGTTGAAAGAGCTCCAAAGGAGATTAATATTGCAGGAGCTGCTCATGCAAAGCTGTGTGGGATGATGACAGAAACAACACCGTCAGTGACCTCATCCAGCATCAAAGGAGCTGCCTCTGGCACAGGAAATAAAGCAATTGCTTCTGAACACAGGCCTCATTTGCTCCTGATAAATCTTAATGAGACGAGCAGACCTGGGGAACTTAATGCTATGCTCAAATAAGGACACCTATCTCCACATCTACATTTCAGGAAAGTTAATAGGCTTAATATTTACTACTGGAAAAAAACATACTTGATTTAAGTGTGCTGCATCTGGCAGGAAAACATTGCTATGGCTAAAGCAGTCACTTGTGGAGTCTAGAGAGGAAATGTCACTTTTTTCCAAGCATAGAGGAATTTTACTTCTTCACAGTTGTCCAATTGTCAAAGAAGAATTAAACATTATGTCACTAATTTCTAAGTTCTGTGTTTTAATTCAGTGAGGTCTTTAATTTGCTGGACAGATTTGTGTCTTTGCAAATAGCCCAGTGTATGGCATAGAAACCTGCACCAAGAATTTCCAGGCATTTGCCCCCAGAAAAGGAGAATGGCAGAAAGTTAAAAGCAAAGGAGGTCATTTGGAAGGTTAAAACAAAAAAAATCCACAAAATTTTGTCAGCACAGAAGACAGGCAATCCAATCCAGCTTTGATTAAAGCTTTCAGCAAAGACTATTCAGTACATATTCCACCTTCAAGGCAAAAATAAAGTTCTTCACTTCAATCAGTGATACAGGATAAGTTGAAATAAATTTAATTAATTGGAGGAATTTGAAAAGGTCATTTAAAAATCACCACAAAGTAGATGGCATCACCTGGGCCTAATCCTGCCTGCATGGAAAGCAGTGGTGTTCCTAAGCTGCCTCAGCCCTCATAAAGAAAAAATGTTGTGTAATTAGGGAGGGTCACAATATGTGCTGGCAGGTCAAAACAGATTATGGCCAGAGCTAAGTTTGAACCCCAGATCCCTTTTCTAGATGGGGTACAAGACTGTTTTCAGCACAGTAGCAGCTGAGAACTGATAAAACAGAGTCCCTTTCCATTAAAAAACCTTTCAAATCTGTGAGAGTAAAACATGCTCAGTCATGTATGAGTAATAAACACTCTGCTTCTCTATTACTTCAAGAATCTTTTCTGATTTACTTGCACATCGACCTGGGACAAACATGATGAATCTTTCCAGCATACCTGTTCCAGTAGTGCAAAGGTACACAGAGAACAGCAAAACTCAGCCTTTTCCTCCATACCCAGAAGAAAATATTCTGGTGAAGGTATTACAGCTGCTCACCATCCTTGGTCCAACACATCCAAGTCTGAAGAAGAAACCAGGAGATCAGTATTTTCCATTTATCCAGCTCTTCATAGTGCCAGGGGACCTGAACTTTTGCTCATCATTATAGAGTTCTTGCAAGAGGAACACAAGGACTGGGACCTCCCCCCTCCCCATCTTCTCTCCTGGACACCGGTAAATGTAAAGACATTAAATATGAAAATATAAATCTCCTCTCATGTTCTGTATTTGCTATTGCCTGAAATGATCTGTTTCTTTGGGAATGGTTAGTTTCTTATTTTCCTCTATAGGAAGCCACATGGGCTGTGTTCCAGGCTAAATAACAAATTTACTCCCAAGAACAGAACCAACAGTTTTCCCTGGCAAGATGACTTTTTACATGAGGAAAGGACTGTGAGCTGAGTCAGAGCTTGTCACCTCTGTGCCACTGCCTCTACTGCAAACTTCACCAAATCCATTAATCTCACTGGGTTCCCAGTTTCCGTGGTGGCTTTTTTTTTTTTTTTTTTTTTTTTTTTTTTTTTTTTTTTTTTTTGTGAAAAGCTTTCTTGCCTCTGGGGGACATCAGGAAGACAAATTCATTAATCTCTGCAAATTGCTGAGAGATCTGCTTATCACTGGTTTGGGAAAAGGATCTCCATGAGAGTACATCCACAACAATGGGAAGAGCATTGCTTGGTTTGGATCCCTCATAAAGAATCTGAATTAATGGGAGTGATGAAACACCTGCTGAACTGACCCAGAAAGAGTTAAATGCCTCATGGAGAAATCTCCATGGACTTGAACTTAAGTGACAATGAGGAAATCCATCTGGATGGAAAGCTGCAAGAAATACAAGGCACCAAGAAAGGCAGCATTCATGCTTTTTGTGACTTAGGAGTTATTGTATCCAGCATTTATCATGATACCTTAGATAGCACATAATTGTTCTCCAAAGGGTTCTCCACAGAGCTCGCATAATGGAGCAGGTTTCAAAAATGCTCAGTGCAAAGAGAAGAAGGTGTCTCATGACAAACATAAATGTTCCTTGTATTTAAAAAAAAACAAAACCACCAGTTTCAGTAACCGAAATGAATTCTTCACACTAGTAACAGGCATGTGAACAGACCAGACTGGATTTAAGTTCAGGGAGATAATCAGGGCTCTCATGTTGCCTGTTTTTAAATCCAGGGTGCTGCTCAGAGATTTGCAGACAGCCATGTCCAGCAGGAGCTTAGCAGGGTCAGCCACAGCTCATTTCTGGAAGAGCTGGGACTTAACAGCAGATGAGCTAAGAATCCAGAGTAAATTAATAAAACCAGTATGGAGTCAGGTCAAGAACAGCAAAGACAAGCAAGAAGTTAATTTTTCTTGCAAACATGTTTTTTGGCAGTTGATTTTGTATCTCTGTGGTTTTGGAGACAAAAAGGACCATTCTTTCTTTGCTTGCTTCCAGAATGCACCTGTTTGCATGGAAGGAGATGGGAGCCATCAAACTCTCACCCAGACCCAGCAAAGCACACTTTTTGTAAGAAAAAAAAAAGAGAGGACAAACGAGCACAACTCAATGAGAGCAGAAAAATTCAAATGACATTGTAGGCAATGGAAACCACTCTATTAAATAGATATTCATACCAAGGTGATGAAATGATTATGAGGCAAGCTCAGGAGAGTTCAGCTGGACACACTGGAGGACTTTGGCAAGTCATTTAGTCAGCATTGTCCTCACCTGTCTGAGGGAAAACAATTTTGTAGTGTTTCAAAGACACAGTGAACTGCCTGACTTATATGTTGATACTTTACACGCTCTGAAACTCTGTAATGTGCTTATTACCATACCCTTTAATCAGGCATTTTATTAAATAGTGCAGCTTGGAGGGTAAAAATGGACGAGTAAATAAAGCAGAAAAGCAAAGTCAAAATCAGAATGAGCAAGAGACACTGGGTATTTCTTGAGGCTGCTCATGTTTTAAACACTCCCTCTCAGGGCTGCTCAGTACTTTCTGCTGAACACGACAGCGGCCGCTGGTGATTGACACTCAGCCATTACACAGTGCAGTTTTGTCAGCAGGAACTCAAGGAAAAAGTGAAGCTGAACACCTTTGGATAAGTGTGCACTCCTGAAAATGGCCATAATTTACTCAAGCCTCTTCCATTGATGCTGATAGGAGTAACATTTTAAGATAAGCCTGTGGAAAAAAACTGTAATTTTCTGGTTTCAAAAAAAAATCCTTGTTTCTTTTCCCACTGCTTTTGTGGGAAGAGGAAGCCCCAGGCATCTGACTGCAAGCTCTCAGTCACCCAGTGACTCTGACCTACAGAGCATAATACAGAGCAATCACTCCTCCATGGGGTAGCAATTCAGACATATTCAAGCCTATACAGGTGAACAGGGTTCCTTGCTTTTTTTGGGATGGATCCCCCCCCCCCTTTTCATCTCTGAATTCCTCAGTCTGGGCAGAGGTGTGGTTTTTTTTTTTTTTTTTTTATTTTTTTTTTTTTTTTATTTTATTTTATTTCATTTGTAATATTTCACCTCCCCATTGCCTTTGCCCCCCCCCCCCCCACCCAAAGGTACATCAATCACCATGACCAGTTTGAGCTGGGAAAGGAAGGCAACTTCAAGGTCACTGTGTAAAAAGCCCTAAAGCTTTCCAGTGAAAGGGAAGGGAAAAAAGGCCGTAAGTGGCTTCCTGTTTCTATTCATTGTATAGGGAAACTCCTGAGGAAGGAAAGAGAAAGTCTGCATGTGGGGAAGGCTGGCTGGCCGGAGGAAGGGCCATACACAAAAAGGCAGTCCTTAAAGATAATGCCCCGCAAAGAGGAAAAAAACCAACGATTGGCATGCAAATAGATGAGTGCGGGTTGGAGAGGGATGAAGGAAACTGATGCAATTCCCCAGAGACGAGCAGTCCCCTGGAGGCCAATTGCCCGTGAAAGGGGCTGGCCATCGCTGACAAGGACAGATATCAAAGACGGGAAGTGGGGGAACTGCTACAATAAATCCAGCATGTGTTCCTTCCTGGATTTTCTCCCTTCTGCCAGAGGAGCAGGCTGCGGTGGAGCAGCTGTGCTCCTGCTCAGCCCTGACACCATCTCTAAGACAAGCTCTGCTGCTCACACCGTTCAGGTGGGTACATAGGGGAAAAGGAGCTTCCAGCACAGCAGAAACCCCAAAACTGGCTCCCCTTTCCTCTCCTGTTGCATGTTAGTGACCTGCAAAGGAGATGCTGAGCCCAAAGGGGCACAGGCAGCAGAGGAGGAGATGCTGAGCCCAAAGGGGCACAGGCAGCAGAGGAGGAGATGCTGAGCCCAAAGGGGCACAGGCAGCAGAGGAGGAGATGCTGAGCCCAAAGGGGCACAGGCAGCAGAGGAGCCACAGGCACATCCCTGAGCAGGGGATGGAGATCCAGTTCACTGCCCCATCCCCAAAACTGTTTCTGTTACGCAGCCCCTCTGAACAGCGACCACCCTTGGGTTTACACTGCTTATAGTCTATATTTAAAATAAAACTGTGCTAAACACACTTCAGTGTTGTTTTATAAGAGGAAGTATCACATCCAGCCTTAGCTGAGGGCTGGATTAAGGATGCACACACACAAGGATAATGCCAAGTTACTACACACTATTTCTTGTTAGCAGAGTGTTTTGTAACGCTGTTTTCCCTAGGTTTAGGGGTTTATGTTTTCTTTGACTATGTGGGCACAGGAGAGGCAAGGGAAGTGTCATATTTTTTATTTTTATATTGTTTACCAACTACAGACTTGCAATAGAGCTGTTATATATCATCTTTCAAAACACATTTTGAGCACTGTGGCTGCTGAAATATTAGTTTTCAATACCTATTCAACTACAGTCACTTACAATGACACTATTGTTCTAGGTACCTTACTAGTACAGAATAAAAGGCAATCGCCATCCCCAAGAATTTATATTCTGCAGATTACACATAACATTTAGGCAAAACTTTTCAAATGGATATTCTTATTTTATTGAATTTTGTATTTATTTTACTATTTATTTTATTGCTGGAGAATTTAGATTTTTTTTTCCCTCAAATGAGATTCCTATACAGGAGTTCTCAACAGTGGCATTAAGAGGAAACTGTTAAAAGAATACACTGATGCATTTAATGTAAATATTCATGAAGAGCCATAGAAAATACGGATTGTTTTTGTCACGGAGAGAAACAATGCAAGTGATTAATAACATGGACATTATTGGGCTTTCATTTCCTCTTGAGTGCTGTGACTCTTGCCTCCTGATTCCAAAGTATTCCTACATCATTCTGCAGCAACGAGCCTCTCATCTTTAATTATCAACTCCTGCACAAAACCAGGGAGGTGAAACGCATCCGAGGCAAACAATGCCCGCCGAGTGCCCTACTGCTCTGCATCTCAGGGACTCTGTGGAGAGGCTGCAACACAACAGGAGAGCTAAAAAAAGCCAACCCCTGGAACCTGAGATAAGGAAGCACTGAGAAAAACAGCAGCCACAAGTTCTCATGGGATGAGGCTGGGCTGGCGCTGGAGCAAGAAATACATGAAAGAAACAAGCGAACCGCACCCATGGAGTGACAGCTCTTGCTCCGTGATAAAGACCCAGATAGGCTCTGGCAAGCTGGGTCTCTGCCTTGGCTATTTATATCATTCGAACAGGAAAACCTGCTAATATCTGTAAACAAGGATCCTGGAGTCAAATGGTTGGTGATTATTTAATCCTCTGTGTTGGTTTTAAAGATGGCATACCAAGCGAGTTCTGTAAAAAAAAACGAACGATTGAAGTGTGATGAAACCAGTTTCTGACTAAAGGCTAATAAGCACACTATTGCAAGATTATGGACACAGTTAAAATATTTAAAAATTTTAGTGTATTTCTGCCCCACCAGTACTGTTGGCAGTAAGACAAAAAGGTCTTGCCACCTCAAGGTCGTATCAATTTAACACAGACAAAAAACCATCCTTGGTATGCAGAAATAAAGTAAAAAATGATGGTGGGAATAAATGATGGATTCTGATTCAACCTGAAACCAAAGCCAGATTAGTTCCCTAAACTTTTGTGTTCTCTTTTCATTATAATTTTGCTCCTTTAGAACTTCTCTTCATGACCCCCTTGAAATTCAGCCACTTCCCAAGTGGGTTTCCTAGAAGCCCACAAAAGTAAATGAATAATACAATTCCACACATCTCAAATCCATGCTGTTCCCTGAATGGATACACTGGGATTTTGTAGACAATCAGAGCATGAACCAAATTCTCATCTGGGATTGTTCCCTTATCATTTCAACATCACCAAGTCTGTGAATAAACTGTGCCAACCTCACTTTGTCCCACCAAGCCTCACAAACACAGCTGTTCAGGACTCCTCACCAGCCCACACACAACTTCCATGGCTTTAGGAACTGAATGGTTCCATGCAAGTGAACTTGTGTTATCACTAAGTTTTTATGCCTAGAAAGATTCCTGTAGACCAAACATGGGCTCATTGATGTCTGGTGGAGTTGAAAGCAAGCTGAACTTTTCTGGAGAGGTCTCAAAAGGCTGTGATGAAAGGAGCTGGCTTGGATTAGGCATTGGGAGGGATGGGTCACACTCCTTTGTTCCTACACTAATGACTGTACACAGGACACACCTACTCTTTCATCTCCCCAGAGACAGGTGTTGACACTCTGGGTTCAGCTCTGTTCCCACACGCTTTCTCCTGCTGAGACACCTGACCATCCACACATGAGCCTCTCAGTCACCACTGAGTTCTGTTTTGAAAATGCAAGAGGCTCATGTGATAAAACTGAACTGCACTTCATGGGCTTGGTCTGCCCTGTGCAGATGGGTTGAGCAGAGCCCTGTTTTCCCTGCCCAGGTTTCATGGCAGAGGGCAGGAGAGCTCTTCCCCATCTGGCACAATATGCCCATCCATGCAACCACAAGAAAAGGGAGGTCCAGCCTTAAGAGAGTGGGAATGTAAGGAAAAAAATTAGATAAAAATAAACCCAAATCCGTTCAGCTCCAGCTCCAGCCACTGTACACCACAAGCAGATATTTCTCTGGACATGGCTGGGTACACTGCTGCTCTGGCCTCCAGAAAAACTCAGCTCAGGAGTTAGAGATCAAACCTTTAACAGCACCATATCTCATATGGATATCTCCATATCCATATTTCTGCTAGATAATGCAGTAAAATTAGAGCACTGACTAACTTATAGGGTGGAACAATAAAACAGGCCAGGATTTGAAGGCAAGCACTTACAGTACAAAAACAAAACCTCCAAAAGCCACCAAAAAAAGCAGTTTAACTACAAGGCATGGTCCAAAAAAATGATGAAAACTGCAAGAGGGACAGATTTGCAATGATGACATGATTTACCATGTAGATTAATGCCTTCTAAACAAGACAGGATTGAAAGTCAATACTTCAGTTTATTGATTTTGGCAGTGATTCTTGTTTCTTACATCTTTCAGTAGTATGAATGAAACACTGCAGGATGCTACTGATGAAAAACAGGCTTTATGTTTGTAACTTGAAAACTATTACAAATAATGGAAGCAAATTGAAATGAAGGCAGCAACATAATGCTCTACACACTGCTCACCAAGGAAAGTTTCAAGCTTAGAAACTAAAGAAAACTGTGAACAACAAATAATATTTCCAACAGATCTGCTTTTGAACTAGGTGAGGCAAAGGCAGAAATGTGACCTCCAGCAGTCACACCTTTAAAACTCAAACTGTAAAGAACACTACCATGTTTTCCTTCACTTTATGCTACATACAAATTTTTCAAATGTTTGTTCTTTAAAGATCCAATTGACAAAAGTAAGCTATTTTTAGAAATATATATGAGGTATGCTTAAAAATTAACCAGCTGAATTCTGCAATATGTATTGTATGGATGGCTCAACCATGGTGTTTTCCTCATGCAATGTCTGATATTAATTCTAATCTCAGACTGCTCTCTACTGGTAATAAATTATGTTAAAACTCATTAAATAGGTGCAATTCCAGAGAGATATAAAGAACTGCATTTGGCACAAATTCCATCTTTGAATGGATGCAGGAATGGAGGGGGGCTTGAGAACGCAACAGGAATCTGAAACGAAGAGTAAAATGGCAAATGTTTAAGCCAAAAGCTTTTTATTGACACTTTTTCTTGCTCCCACTGAACTTGGTACCAAAACACGCAGCTGTCCCAGATTATTTGGTAGGGGCTGGGCCTTTTGAACATAAATATTTCTTTCTGCACTCATGCAGGATGGGACTTGCAGGAACAAAGCATGCAGGCTGCAGGTGGAGAATGGGGATAGTTTGGTCCTTGTGCCACTTCAGCTTTTCTTGAGTGCCAAAGGTGTCTTTGTGAGAGCTCAGTCACAATTACTGGGTGCAAAGTAATTTTCTTCTTATGGTTTCATACCTTAGCAAATTGTCCCGTAACCCTGGGAGGCACCAACCCAAACCTGTACCACAGGCTAAGTGCCCCATGCTGCAGCACTGCCTTTGCCTTGTGGCATATGTGCATTATGTTTGATAATAACAATAAAATGCATTGTTCACAGTCTGATCCTGCTTTATAAAGTACTGAAACTCCTCTTAAGACCTTAAGATGCTCCAGTTCTCATTTTCTCAGACCAGCCTCCCATAAAAAACCCCAAACAAATCTCAATTATTATTGTGAGACAAGATGAAGTCCTTTCCCTTTGTCTCTCCTTTCCACTCACTCTTCAGAGTTTGACCATAACTCTCTGTCACTCTTTTCAAACATCTTTTTCTTTCCTGGCACAGATTTACACAGGAAGGGAAAGAAGTTAATGCCAGGGATTACTCACCCTGCTCAGCACAGCATGAGAGACCATTGGCCCAGATACCTCTCTTGTTCCTCTTTGTGTGCTGTGCCACCTGTTGCTTATTTTCTTTTCCACATGTTCTTCAATAACTTCCCAGACTTAACTCTGCTCTTGATAGAGTCACAATTTACCTTCTCTATTATGGTTCCACCCACCTCCTCCAATTTTATTTTTTTTTTTTGCTAGGATGGTTCATTAACCAATTTTTAACATTATTATACAAACTATATTTTGTTTTGTTCATCCTTAAAGCCTATTGCAGCCATTAAGATAAACTTAAATCTAGAATTGAGAACATTTTTTTTTTTTTAAAAAGCAAATATAGGACGTCAAAAAATAAAGTTCTACACAACCTGGGGCATAATGGAAGTACTGGGCTGATCTGTTGCCACCCTCTGTTTCAATAATTCAAGTGTCATAATTGTTTGCAAACGTATGGAACACGTGAAAAAAAACTCTTGTAGATTTGGAGACTTCAAATGCATCTCTCACATCAGGATCTTGCTTCCATTGAATTGAATTGGATGCAATTCATTTCATAGTCTAGCAAGAAGGTTCATGAACAAAATCTGAGTTGCTCCATGACTTTAGAATAATTTGGACAGTGTCTGAGACCTTCTAAATCTGTGAAAGGCCACCTCCAAACCCCCAGCACTGCATGACACGGCCCTTTCCAGCAATGCTGTTGGAAGGATGATCCCAAGGGATCCCCAGAGCTGTGCTGAGGACCCCTTGGGCCACGGACCCTGACCTCACATGGGGACTCTTGTTCAGGGGCTCAAAGTCAAAACAAGATCTTACTACAGCCCTTTCCTAAAAGGGACACCATGGAATTATTGAAAAGCTTGGATTGGAAAGGACATTAAAGATCCCCTTGTCCCAACACTCCTGCTGGGGACACCTTCCACTGTACCGGGTTGCTCCAAGCCCCAAATCCAGCCTGGCCTTGAACAATTCCAGGGATGGGGCAGCCACAGCTTCTCTGGGGAACCTGTGCCAGGGCCTCCGCATCCTCACAAAAAAGACTTTTTTTCCTAATATCCAATCTAAATCTACTCTCTGTGCAGTTTGAAGATGTCTCCCCTTTGTCCTGTCACTTCATGCTCTGTAAATTGTCCCTTTCCATCTTTCTTGTGGTCTCCCTTCAGGTGCTGGGAGGCCACAATTCACATTTTTGGCCACTGAATTTCAGAGGATGGATATACGGCAGCTATCGCCCTGCCAAAGCAGCCTGTCCCAAAACCTTTCCTCTGGTGTCAAAGTGGGGAATTGATGGTTATTTCAAATTTCATAGACAATGCAACATTATTTACTGAGCTGCTCAGGAAACGTGGCAGTGCAGAACATTCATCACAGCACAGAGTTACACAGCAACCTATCACAATTCCAATGAAAAAGAATGCACTGATGAAAAGATTTAAAAAACCAAAAAACCCTACAAAAACCTCAAAATAAAACCACATTGAAAAAACCTCCAAACAAAAAAGCCACCCACAAAAGAAAAAAACTCAAAACCAAAAAAAAAAAAAAAAAAAAACACCAAAAAAACAAAAAAAAAACCAAACAAAAAACCCCCACAAAAACCAAAAAAACAAACCAAACCAAACCAAAAACAAAAGCAAAAAAAACAACAACCCAGGAAATCAACCAACCAAAAAAAATCCCCCAGAAGTCCCAAATAAACCCAAAAAAACATTTAAGCAAACACCAACTTCCCCCACCTCCTAAAAAAAGGCATTTTCCCAACCATCAGCCAAACAACTCAGGTTGGAGAATTTACTGCCCAATTATTATGTGACCAGTTATTGGATAGAGTTGACAAATATTTCCTCTGCTTTCCTTTCCTCTAGAGCTGGCACTGCTCTTCTGCCTTTTGGAAGGACTGGAGCTCTTGCCAGACTGCTTGGCACTGCTCTAATTGACAATTTTAGGGCAGTAAATTAGAAGGGTTTTTCATATTGTTTTACTTCTAATTTTAATCAGACACAGAACCACTTGGCACCCCAAGGCACACACTCTCCCCGTGCAAGTTTGCGGTGCCTCCGTAAAAAACCCCCTCATTGAAATGTAAACTTAACTTTAAAAAGAGTCACACAAAAAAAGCAATGTTGCTGACTAAATGCACTGGTACGGTGCATTGAGAGGCTGTGAATTCCAATTTCAGCCATGCCAGTCATTTGGCATTAAAATATGCACCAGCTGTGAGTGTTTGGATCTCGATAAGTCAGAGTGTGCTGGAAAGCTGACAAGATACTGCTGTGAAAATGTTTCCAGCCCCTAATCTCGGCTATCTCCTCTTTTTCATATTTTGCTACCCATGTTGGTGTATAATATAGGGAGAAATGAATGCAAAAATCCAAGGAAGATGTGCATGGGGTGACACCGGTATTTATAGAATGTGTGAGATAGTGCTGCCGCTCACACAGCTCTGGACTCCTATTTGATGAGGTGTCTCTGGTCAGCCTTTCTAAATTGCTAATTTATTTTCCTTATGTGGGAAAGAGCCCTGTATAAGTGAGCTGGGATATGTAACATTGCTGGGATGGGGAGGAATGGTGGGATTGAAATCCACAGAGAGCCTTTCAAATTGGGACACTAGCTGCTGTCAAAGGAGCTGAAAAATGAGCCTCAGTGAGGAGGGATTTTTGGACTGATTTATCAGTGGAGCATATCATCCTCTAAACTCCTTTTTGAGCAAATATTTCTTTCCCTTCTCTCCATTATTTATTCATATCCACATTAAACCTCATACACAAGCCACCAGACTCTAACCTGCTGAGGAGGGCAAAGCAGTATGCTGCCCATCTGTTCCACTTAGCCTGCGAGATGCTCTGGATCTTATCCTGCCTTTCTAGAAGGAAAATCTTCCCCCTTTGTTGAAACCATCTCCCCCAGCCACAAAGCAGGGGTAAAAGCAAGGGTGAGGAAGGCTGCAAATTCACTTCAGAGTCTGAACTTTCTGCAGCAGAAAGCTGAAAAGGGACAGCCTGGAAGCAATAAACCATTGTGGGGTTTCAGCAGTTGCAGCTGCTCTGAAGGGGTCACCACACCATCCTCCTCCTCACCCTCCTCCTCACTTCCCTGCCAGCTCCAAGGGCTGCAGGAGAGCACGAACCCCTCAGCCTGCACCCCGAGCTCCCTCCCCAGCTGCTCTGCAGGTGTCAGGTGTGCAGGAAAGGTGAGGGATGGTGAGAAGGGCTGGGATGTTCCTGCTCCAGCCCCAGGGGAAGGACAACCTGCAGGAGGGCAGGGGGTTGGCAATGCATCTCATTCACATTTTTAGAATATCTAGATCAGATTCTATAAATCCAGCACTTCTAGCTTTAGAGATTTTAGTGTTAGATCAAGGATGTCTCAGCAATGTAAAGTCCTCATAAACCCCCCAACCTGGGGAGAGTTTAATCCATTAAAATGAGACAGAGAAGTGTCAGAGTCACACATTTATCCAAAGGTACAACTCCAGTCCCCCTCTGGTACTGCCATGGATGTGCCTTCAGCTGGGAACACCCCAACCCTACTCACACACAGTATTTAATATCAATTAATGTTTTATCAAAATCGTGAGTAAGTAGAAGGAGGATACTAATTACAGAACCTGGTGTTAAAGAGAAACTGCTGCAGTAGATCCTTTTCCCCTAAATGAGGTCTGCAGGGGAATAATATAATTAAGGCACATTAAAAAAAAAAAAAAAAAAAAAAAAAAAAAAAAAAAAAAAAGCAGTGAGCTAGCCAAAGCAGTGTTTTATAACCATAACACCATTCCACAAATGCAAAGGTCACCTTACCTAAAACTAGCAAAACTGAAAAGGAGTAATCTGATAAATCAAATACAGAAGTGGTTTTATTTTATTTTTTTAAACTCCTTCTCATAGAAATAAAAAGTAAAATAACATACATGTCTTATGGCCAAAGTCTGAAAGTAAAACAACAATCAGGTGCAACAGTTAAATCCAAAGGAATTTCCCATTTCAAGTCAAGCTCACTGCAGGGAAAACAGAGCAAACTAATTATGATGTAAATCCACAATGAATGATGCAGAAATAGTATGCAGTGTAAACAATAATTTTGAAATTCCCAGTTTATATCAGCACTGATCTGTTTTATACACTCCAGAAGTGTAACTCAGAAAAGATATTTTTGCACTAATGAGAGACTTCTACTTTTTAATCAAAGAATAAATTAAAGCATTTTCAAAAGCATGCCAGCCTCATTAATTAGTTCCATTAAAATGTAAAAATGAGTACATACATTTGCCTCACTTTGTGCTTGCATCTCTTTACCTTAAATATCCTATCATGTATTATTACAGGCTTGGATGGAAATAATATCTATTATTAATATTCCTTGATACCTCTCATTAGAAGATCCTGCATTCAATTGTTTACAATTTATCTCAATTATAACTGTTTTGGCTGAAGTTTTCACAGTGGGCATTTTAGAGAATTTCAGCCAAGGCACTGCATTTTCCAAGGATGAAATGAGGGGAAATAAATAATTTAACCTGTGTCAAAAAAACCCCAAAAATCACCAAACCAAACCAAACCAACCAACAAACAAAAAAAACCCCAACCAATCAACCAAAAAAACAAAAAAGAAAAAGAAAAATAAAAAAACCCCACCCACCCACCCCCCCAAAACAAAAAAAAAAACCAAAAAAACAAGTAAAAAGCCCCAAAACCTAAACAGCCCCGCCCCCCCCCCCCAAAAAAAAAAAAAAAAAAAAAAAACACCCAAAAAAACCCCAACAAAACCACAACCAAACCCAAAAAATCTAAAAATTGCTTCTTGAAAATTAAGGAAAAAAAATATCCAAGTGAAACCATTTCAGAAAACACATTTTGGAAAAGGTTTGAAATCTAAGAGGAGGCTGTTTCCTGCTGTCCCTATGAAAATCCGTTGGCCTTTAGAAGTTATAATCCATTCTGCTTTCCACAAACCAATTTGTTCATCAAAAGATGGCAAAGTCTCAGTTTCATTCCTTGATTTTATCAATCTAAAAGCAAGAAAGAACCAGGGTGGGGACTCTGCTGAGTGTCCACCCAGATCCAGTGACTTTCCACTACGGAAAGTCCATCCAGCAGGTTAAAATCTTCATTTTTCTCATGACAAATCTTGACAAGTCTTCCCCAGCACCTGCCCATGCAGAGGGTGACAGAAATCACCTGGGCAGCTCCCCTTAGCTGGACTGTGGGATTTCTCTGTGGATTTAGGCATTTCAGCACTTTTAAGCACCTTAAACACCTCCAGCAGGTATTGGGATGATGTCTCAGGGCAGAATTGCTTTATGTTCAATGCTCTTTCAAAAAGCTAGAAAATCACTCCAATGAAATACCCACACACCATTCCCAGAAATGATTTTGGATGGCCACACTCAGCACTCAGGAGTGAGGAAATGCTAAATACAAGCTTCTCTCTGCAACTCTAAGTCATTCCTCTTTTTGTAAGAATTATCCCAGTCTTTGTATTTTCCCCACAGGGCCAATTTCATCCAGTGCACAGCAGGAATCACGTTCACTAAATGAGCAACAATTCAATAATTTCTCCTTCTGTCACTGTTCATTACTGGTCTAGAGCTTTACTTTTTGCATTCTATTTAGTCCAAGTTCTAAACCAGCATTTTTCTGTGTTTGCCAGGGCAGCATCAGACCATTTCCAATACACTAATTGACTTATTTTCCCAATATCCCTGCAAGATAAGGAGGTTTATTATTCTCATCCAGAAATGGAAAATGGAGTGCTTTTGTGTGTGGTATAAGTTGAAAGGGGGAGTTTCAAAGTAAAAGTGAGTACAGGGGGGGAAATAAAGCCTGTTTAACTCCTGACCATGCTCACAAGGTGGAGAATTGGATCCATGTCTGACACAAATGACAGAACCTTGAAAATGTGGGTCCATTCCTGCAAACACAAGATGCCAACAGCTCTCAGCAAGCACACAGCCTGCTTTGCCAAGCTCTGCCAAACCCTAAGGACACTGCTCACAGGTAGCAGGGAAATGTCCTGATGTTCCTAAGGGGCAGAATACAGACATTGTACAAGATCTGCTACAGCCTGAGAGGTCACCAGCAAACAGCCCTTTGCACCTCAGCTGAGCTCCCAAGCAAAGGGCACCAGGGTGGTGTGGTCAGGGCTCAATGCCTGGCCTGATTCCAGGTGCATGTTCTAATCCAGGTCACTTTTGACGGCAGCCCTGGATGCTCAGTTCAAGCCTTACTGCAGCTCCAGAGCCCCCTGGAGCAGCTGTGGCTTTCACCAGAGGCAATTCCATTAAACAGCTGAATGGAAAAATAATTTACTCTATTGTGGCTTTATTTTCTGTGATTTTATCTACTTATCTTTACTGAATAAAGCAATTTGGGTCTGATTTTATTGTCTCATTGGTCAGACTAACAGGTGTCCCAGATGAAAGAGTTATCAGTACATGCATGTTTCCTCTGAAACTGAAGGAATGAGTTTTTTGGTTCTGTATCAAACAAAGAAACTCTTTAGAGAGAAAGAACCAGCAAACACATTTGTTTAACACAGTATTAGCACTAGACATTAATATGTAAGAGTGGCAAAACCAGCCCCTGTTACTGTAAATGGAGAAATACATGAAAATTAAATTTTTCTGAGAGTACCAAACACTCTCCTTGTGATTCTAAGCCCTATTCTCTGTGAGCTGACAGTCCTGCCACATTCACTGCACGCTGACAGCTGAGTTAAGAAGTGTAACACTATGATACAGAGGTGTCAAGATTGCTGAAATTAATACTGGGATGTGCAGTGTTTAGCTTGTTGACTCAGCTAACTTAGGTGTGGTGGAGAAGCAGTAACATATGACAGTAGAGGCACTGCAATTTAGCATAAAGTAATGCTGCTTCTTTTTGAAAAGATTTTTGATGCTTTCTTAGAAAATGTATATTTTATACTAGACTTTTAGCTGAAGATATCAGTTTCCTGCACAGGCATATGTCTGTTATTACAGATGGGGAAAACGTAGCAGAGATGGAGCTGCTTAGGAGGAGAGGAGCCAAGTGAATGATTTAGGATTCTCAATTACACTGCTCTATCCCCTTTCCCCCACTCTAAACAAGAGATTCCAGTTCCTGGAAGACAAAGGATCTTTACTGTTGCAATAAGTGGTGTTCTCTCAGCTCCCACCTGTGCCACCACAATGAGATGGCTCAGACCAGACTGTAAGGCTGGGGAGAGGGCCCAGAGTCCCCTTTTATCAATTTTATTGATTTTATCAATGTCTTTTCCTGTTCAAGGGAGAGGCTGCTCAACACAGACGACTGAGGACAGGATTTCCAGCTGAGCAGTCCCAACAGCATCCAGCAAAGAGCAGCTCTCTGCCATGTGCTGTAAAATCCCTCACAGTGGCTTACATTTCCTGCTCATCTCTCTTCAGGTATCAGGGTCCTTTCACCCTTAATCTTTATAGGGTATTTTACAGAATCACAGAACCACTGGGTTGGAAGAGACCTCCAAGATCATCGAGTCCAACCCAGCCCCAACACCTCAACTAAACCCTGGCACTGAGTGGCACATCCAATCTTTCCTTAAACACATCCAGGGATGGTGACTCCACCACCTCCCCTTCTTGTTTTTCTCTAGAGAGGTAAAGATATTTAACTTAGTCTGATGTGGGAGATTACTGATGTATCTTGAACTAAGGAAGCACACCTGAGTAACAAACCTGTTGCTCTGAACCACACAGTGAAGACAAAGCTGTCTTCTTCTGAAATTGTTCTAGTAGAGGAGAACCGAAATTTGAATCTAGAATTTTTTTTTCTTCTTTTTTTTTTTTTTTTTTTTTGAAAAGAGAGGGACATTTCTTGTCTTACTCAGAGTGCTGCTATATGCTTTTCTTTTGCTGTACTTTGGGGACTTGGAGATGAGGATCTGAACTTTCCCCCCAAACCTTGGGGGGTTACCAGGGAGCTCAGACATGGTGACACTGAGGCATTGACGTGGACACCAGGGCTTTCTGCATCAATGGTGCTCCCTCACATCCAGGAACTCTGAATTCCCACTGACTCAGCCTTGTTACAGGCTGCATTTTAACAACACTGCCACTAATCCTGACCCCACTGCCACGAGCTCTGTTATTTCCTTGCTGGATTCTGTGCACAGCTGTGCAAATGACAGATTTCCCCAGAACAGTCCTGGTGGTTTGAGGACCCTGGTGGGGGGGAGAATCACCTCGGGCTGAGCAAGAACTGAGTGCTGATCTCTCACAGTCTGGGTATGTGCTCTGCCCACTGCCTCAGAGCCTCTGGAGCACACAGGGGCAGGGGGAACAGCCTGTCCTCAGGCTCCACTGTTGGTGTTTTTCACAAATGGAACAGGACTGCTGGGAGAAACATCAGGAGCTTTATTCAGGCCCCAGTCTCAGCTACAAGGTGAGATACAGGAGCTGGTGCATTGTGGACTCACTAGTTTCTGAGCTTGAGAAGAGTTTCCCTCTTCTCAAGGGAAACTTTTCAACAGTTTTCTTTTTCCCAAAACAACCTCGTGTAGACAATATTCCTTTCCCACAACAACAGGAGTTGTTTGCTATTTCTGTTCCTGAGCCAATGGAGAGGTGTCAGCCCTATGGACCAATAACGTGCCTTTAGCACAGCGTGTTATAAAAGGGCTGAATGAATTGTAAATAAACCTTCTGATTTCTACTGCCCCTGACTGGGGTCAGGCATTTTTATTTCATGTTCTATTGCAACAGTGCATGCTCTTGTCCACCACGGGCAGTCAAAGGTCTCTTTGTCACAGGGCATTTGAAATGTTTTCCAGCCAACAGCACATTGCTAAAGTTTACAAACAATTCTTCCAGCCAATCACTAAAAGCACACATACACCTGCTTCAAACAATGCTTGCTTGGATGCTTTCTATTAACAATACACAATACTTCCTTATTAAGCTTAAAACTTCCTACTATCTTGCTAAGCATATTTTTCTACAGTCTTAAGGTCTGTATTAGCCAAGTTTAAAAACTCACACGATGATTTCACGTCCTTACTTACTGTATTATTGTATCTTCTCTACTTTTAGGCTTTACAGCTGCAGCTGGCTCCAAGTCCTCTGCTCTTTCTGTTTCTGAAGCCTGCTTTCACAGCTTCTAAAAGTCTTCCCACCTTTACTCTTTCCCACACTTCACCACTGATCTCTAGGCAGCTCACCCAGATTTTGTGGAGAAATGTCACTCTTTTTTCCCCAGTCCCAGCAGCACTAATGCAGTGTTTGTTTGTTTGGTGTGTGCTGTAACCTCAGCAGCTCGTTACTGCTGCAAAACAAGGCCCTGGCTCTCCCTTTATCCACTCAGGGACACACCAAATCACTGTGCAAGCTCTGCATTCAGGGTGTCCATGGAACAGGATTCCACTGGAACCACCAGAGCTCCAGAGAGATGTGACACGTCACAGAGAGATGTTCCCTGCTGCTGCAACAGGAGACTGCTGCACCTCACTTACCAATGGACGTCGTGGGAGCTTTTGAAGAAGAACTGGAACCATAATTTTTTCAAGATAATTCCATTTTTGGTCACTTTTCTTTATTACTCTGTGGAGGAAACACATTCCACTGAGAAACTCTGAGAATTGCCTCCAGGATGTGTATTCCATCAGTCATATTCCTTAGGCTAAGCTTAAGTCTTGCACCCACCAGAGAAAGAGATCAGCAGGGCTGGCTTCTACTAAAATTAGGGGCTTAGCCTGACAGGTACATCTCAAAGGATAACAAAGACTTGATGAAGACAACACATTAACACGAGGGAGTTTTAAAGTTAATCTGACATGAAGAAGTTGTTTAAATTCTTGTTTCTTCTCTAGACAGTTTAAGATTATACCTTTATATCTATCAATGGCTATATATACACCTATGCCTATCCATCCATATTCACGTTCAGCTTTAATTTTTCTTATTAGTTTGAAGTATTTCACTGGGATACCAGTTACAGCAGCAAAAGGAAAATTACCAAATGTCTCAAACCTCTTAGGCAGCCACCTATAAATGCTCATCGTAACACACATACAGATATTTACATTCCAGGCTCTACAACAGTCACTTTATGGTTTTAAGTGCATTATTTCCTACAGACAAAGAAATCCGAGGTCGTCAGTTATTACATTCATGTTACCTGAACATCTTGCATTTTAGTAAAGTTTCCATGCACAAGCAATATTAACATCTGTTTCAAGGATCTCTGCTGGAATTGTAGCTTCACACAGCCAAATTGCCTATGCTTCCACCAGGGAAATGGCTATTTATTTTATGCAGCCATCTGGGCTCTAAATACAATGTTTTGTCATTTGTGGTCTTGTTTTCCATGGTTTCTTATATGAAATTTGATTTCTTCAGAACTTATTTCTTCTGTAAATGATATTTTTTTTTTTAGTAATCAAACTTGTGAATGAATGATTCATTAGAAACTTACAACATCAGTGTCAATTCATAAATATTTTGGATTGAGAGCCAAACCCTAATTGCAGCAGCTTTGATGGTCTACTTTTTTTTTTTTTTTTTTTTTTCCTGTGGAATCATATGTAAATATAATCTTTACAAGCCCATCTCCCAGTTAGATGAAGGACATATGTTGTTGCAGAATTTAACACTTCAGGATGATACTGGTCAAGTTGTTGGAACACAGACCCTTGTGGTCTCAGAGCCCATCATTTTAAACAAAGGGGCATCATTTTAAACAAACAGCACAAACAGATTGTCACAAACATTTATCTACTGACTATTATTTTTCCTTGGATTGTGGTAGAAATACAAATACTTCTTCCCCTGTATCACACCTTTCAGATGTCCTCTAAATAGATTTTAATACCAAGTCACAATTTTGAAGGTCCCAAGAGTCTTTCTTGGGAAGCAATTCAGAGAAATGGTAAGAAGCTCTGGATCAATGAGAGCAGCTGATTTTCCCCATCATTGTTTGCTGCAGTCACAAACTGGTTTGTGTTCACCACAGAGTCACTCACTGACACAAGGGAGCCAAGAGCAGCACTACAAGCCCCTCAAATCTGCTCATTGCTCTCTAGCTAGAGAACCACCACATTTTTTAGCCATGAGAGAGCTCCGTGTAAAGTAATCTGAACTCTCCATCCTTCACACAAGCCAATCCAAGAGCAGCCCACCCTCTGTGGCTCCAGGGACTCCTCTTCCCAAGGAGAAGGAAGGATCCTCTCACTCTTCCCACCAAGGGTTAATTTCCTTCTCTCTGTTGCTCCCTCTGCCTAGGAGGCCACACAAACCAGCTGGTGCTACTCGAGCTGCCCTTTCCTCTCTGTGGAAGGGATAAAGCAGGCACCAAGTTACACCACAAGGAATAAAGGCATCAGGGGAAAGTGCAGGGCTAAGCCAAGCAATATAAGCTCATTTGGTTTACTCTCCTCCCTCCCCAGTCTAATCACTGAGTAAAATAACAAGCACAGCCCCTTTCCAGTGGCAGCCCCAGTCACTCAACAGGTCCCCTTGACTCCCCACACCTGCAGTCACACCAGGTTCCCTCCCCAGCTCGACCCCAGGGTTCCCACAGCAGAGCCTCAGATGTCCTTGTTCCATAAAGCAATTTACTCACAGTGCAATGACACAGCTCACCCCAAGCTGCCTGCACTAAATATATTCCTCAACACCATCACCTTTTATTATTTGTCTCACCTTACCCCCCCTGCACAATCCATGCTGTTTCTGCTCTCCTACCTTGTTCTTTGCCTTCTTTTCACCCATGTACAGTGGCCTCATCATCAGCTTTATCACCTTCACCTCGATCAGTCCATAAAGGGCTGCTGGCAAACACCTTCCAGGCAGCAATCTCAATCTCTTTCTCTAAACTATTTCTTAAAACCCCTTCTTTCAAGAATACTTTTACATAACACCCTTTTATGTAACAAAACTTCAGAGACAAGGAGCCCATCACAAAGCCAGGGAAATCTACTAGTAGTAAGTTTTACCTACACTGCTGCCTGCAGGTGCACAGCATTTGTAAGGGCACAATCAAATCTGAAGCCCTTCCCAGCTGGTTGTTTGAATGAATAAAGAAATAATTACTTTTTCCTCTGAGGCTAAACTCAGGCAGATTGACAGAACGGTCAGCTTGCTCAACAGCAGTAAATATGACTAAAACAGGTCTGAGCAGCTTTGAACCCTCATGGCCTTGTCAGTAGAGGAAGCTCTACCTCCATTCACCTTGGCCTGTGACATAAACCTCTGGCCTGAGTGGTTTTATCTCCCTGGAGTCACTGAGCTCAGGAAGTGGCAGCCAGGAGGAGGCCAAGGTTGGGTCATGATCCAGGGCACACCCTGGAAGACAATTACCAGCCTGGTGTGGGTAGGAAAGGCACTGGTTGGAGGGATGAGCAACAGACCTGGCTCAGGAATATGCCATCCCCATTAACTGGGAAGCATGAGCAAATTTTCCTTAAAATAAAACAAATTGTGAGACTGTGCAGCTGACTGCATATGGAACTTCAGGCCAGGACTAGGTAACACCTTCCCTGCCCTGTAATGATGAGTAACCCCAAATTCCATTACAGATTACAGGGGATTACCAAAGCAGTCTGACTACATGATGTATTGAGAATAATTATGATCTACCCATCTTGGTCATAGTAGTGATTAAGTTGCTATATCTGTAACAGGCTTAATAACAAGCTGAAGAGTGAATGGGAGAGAAAATGTAATTTCCTTGTCTCATTGGTCGTTGTTTCCTACATGCCCAGGATGCCTGTGTGGGGGGAACTGAAAGGGAGAATTCCAGCAACAGAAGACCATACTTAAAGAAGACTATATTTAAATAGGGGAAAGTATAATTTAAATTATACTACACTGATGCAATGGTCTCCTGAGTGGGGTGCATGCCCTCAAGACAATGCACTGCAAGGAAGAAGAAGATGGTTTTTACACCATTAAAATGAAAATAAACCCCCAGTATTTATTCCATTTTTATCTCATCCTTTTTAAATTTTGTCTGTTTGTTTTATACAACACATTTATTATTTTAATTTTGTCTGCGTGTTTTTATAAGGTATAGAGTACATTTATAATTTATGGGGTATAGTAGTGCTGGTAAATGCTCAAAAGCATTTTCCTGATAGGGGCACATGATCAAAAATTTGGAAACCCAAAGGACTGGTCTTGCAGTTAGCACCAGATCAGCTCTAAATCTAGAAGTAGTGCTGAAACAGCTGGGGCAGGTAAGGGTCAGGGGAGCTGCACTACTCCCAATCCTTGAGCGAGGACCTGAATATCCTGCTCTGAACATCAGCCCATGAAGAGATCACAGTAAAGTGAAAAATCCTCTGGATGGCAAAGATACAATCAGAAAACAAGGAAAATTCACTTACTTGTTAATGCCTCTTGCTGCTGCTCCAAATAACTCCATAAATGTGAGGTTCACGCTGTAAGAACTCTAAACCTTCTGCAGATGATGCTTTAAATATACCACTTTAAATATACCACAAATAAGTATTTTCTGCAGACTTTCCTAACTCAAAGCATGCCATTCAGTATGGGGCTGTATGCTTCTTATTAACAGCATCAAGCAAATAGAAAAGTGATCATTCTAAGAAAAAAAGTTTGTATAAAAAGTTTGTAAAAAAAAAGAAGTATAAGAATATGAAAATGGCTGCAGTGGGTAACAATAATTCCTCAGGGTTTGTCCTGACATTTTTAACACTATATATCACTTAACTGATAGATCATAACAGCTAATTTAGAGCTATTAGGGCTACTGCATAAATATGTGGTCAAGAGCACTTTAATGTACACCACTGTTACTCCAGACCATAACAGCTGCTTTGGAGCTGTCAGCCTACTTTGTGGCAATCTATTTTAATCTGGGAAAAAAAAAAAAAAATCCTAATTACTTTGTAGTTGCTAATGCACAATTTAAGCTGATTGTTTGGTGCCATAGCTGAGCATTGTTTGAGCAGGGGAGGTGAAATACCATAAAGAAGAGGCATTGCTACCATCAGACAAATCACAGGGGACTCAAACTCAGAGTTAATAACAGAGACGCCTGCCACGTGTTTACAGAGGACAAACAACGGGAGGAGAGAGGGTGTGAGACAGATCATTTCTTTGTTTAACTCTGTACTCTGCTACTTTAAAAACCTAAGAGGAACCATTACAGCCGTGTTTATCGTTAAAAAGCTATATCTGCTTTGCTACCCCACTTCCCAGCCCAGCTCCCTGCTGCCAGGCAGCTGGGAAAGCTCTGCTGGGAAAGGGGGCTCATTATGCTGTTTTACACCACAAGGACACAGACTCTGAGCTTCAGAAGGCTGAAAATGACTCCTTTATTTTTGGGATGTGTCTCTTTTATACGCTATTGTTGCTAGAGGACATGAATGAACTACACTCACCCGTCAGGTTGAGAAGGGAGGAGAGAAAGAGAAAGTTTATTTATGATTTGGAGTTTATGTAGGGTTTGGAATTTGTTCAGGGATTGGGGGATGAGAGTGACACCTCTCTAACCCCAGTGGTCAAGTCCATCAGTTTGTCCTTCTCCCTTTACAAAACATCAGTTTTTGTTTTTGTTACAAGTGTGAGAAAGCTCCAGTAGAAATGTGAAACCATCAGAAGGCTGAAAAATCAGAGTGACACACTATTTTATACAGACCAATTGGATTGGTGACACAAAGACAAACCTCTTCACTCACACTGGTCAGAGCAGAGGGACATCAAGAAAAAGTCCCTCCTAGGGAAAGGAATGAATAACAAAGTTACAGCTACAAAAGCATCTTTCTTATTTACAGGAAATTTTCTGGGAAAAGAATTTCAGAAAACCAAAACACCTCAGGCATGGAACCAGGGCTACAGGTTCATGCAGCCCTGTTGCAAGAGGACATGAAAAGAACTATACTTACTCATTAGGATGTGAGATGAAAAGGAAAAGGGAAGTTTATTTTGGGATTTCAATTTATATAGTTTTTGGGATTTGGTCAAGGATTGGGGGACGAGAGGAACACCTTTCTGACCTCAGTGGTTAACTTAGAAGTTTATTAATCTGTTTTTCTCCCTGGAAAGGAATGTATTTATTAAACATTAATTTTTGTTTTTGTTGCAAGCACGAGAAAACTCCACTAGAAATGAGAAATAATTAGAAGGTTGAAAAATCAGGGTGACACAGCCCCACCCCCTCCAGGGCTGCAGCACAGAGAGACCTTCCAGGAGAGCAATTCCATGGAAAGAGCAGTGCCACCTTTCCTTGACTTCTGGCCACTTGGCACAGTGCATCCCTGTGCCCACAGGCACAGACAAAGTGTTGAGAAGGTCATGGAGGCACCCAGCCTTAGAGATAAGAAATGAGGGGTTCAGCTGCTTTTGAGCACGTGCCAAGGCTGATATAAATGCTCAGAAAAGCCAGCTGTCTGTCTCCCCCAGCTCTGCTCAGAGTGTGATTCTCTATAATCATGTCATTCAAAGAGACTTTGGCTAAGCACTGAGGGAAAAGTGGCATCCTTTGGTGAGGGGAGGAAAATGCCTATTGCTGCAAGCCATCCATCATCTTCAAAGAGTCCAAGATGTATTAAAGCTCCCGAAATTTTTATTCCCAACAGAGCGGGATAAGTTCAGTGTTTTCTTGGCAGGAAGTCCTCCCATGTCAAAATCTACCTCCCAATACGGTTTTGGAGGCATTCACCTGCCTGGTAGGTTAGATAATAAATAAATGCCCATCATGTCTTTATCTGAAAAAGATTTTTCTCCTTGCTGCTTTTCCCTTTTATTTTTTTTTCCCCTTGCACATTTGGGGAAAGCTATCCTCACACCCCCCCACTCCCCCCTCCACCCCCAGCCAGGAAATAGTCATTTTGAGGCAAGACCTTAAAATTGATGATTTTGAAAGTTTTCCCTATTGCCATGCTGTTCTGCTCCTGCATTCCTGTGGTGCCAACAGATGAAGTTGTAAGCCTGTTCGCCTCCCTGCATCTAATCCTGATACTACTCAGCAGCAGGGAAGGTGGGCAAATGTTCACTAGCAGTTGTTGGCAAAGAAACACAGCAGGATTTAAACTGGATGATGCCACTGCATGTGTAAAACAACCATTTGAACAAATGCTGCTATAGCAGCATCTTTAACTAGTGAAACAGAATTTGCTGTTAACCTTTTGTTTTCCAGCTAGCTGTGCTGATGAGTTATGATTAATTGCAGTTATGTTTACAAAAAACCCTCTAAACCAAAATGAATAACTGATTAAGCTTATAGAGGAAAAAAAAGGGAGAAAAAAGATAAATGCTTGTAGCAGTTGCTGTGACAGATTTTTAGTATGATCAAATATAACTAAATTTGCAAAAGGAAAACGTGAATAACATTCTGTTGCATTCTGGTGAAAGAGTTCCATATTATTTTTCACAAGGTAATTTTTTCCCATGAACTTCCTTCTCTTCCTTTCCAGTTTGCACAGCCTGGTCTTTAGCTGATGTGCCTCAAGCCCAGATTTTTCATGGTTTAAACACACTCATATTATGGCATTCTAGGACTGTTCTGGAAGAGGATCACCATAACAGTAATATGCCATGCTTATCCACCTACTGTGACATCAAAACAATGGGTAAAGAGCATCCCAATTACTGCTTCTCCCCAGGCTCTCAAGGTTCCTGGCTTCTGATGGTTTTTCATAGAGACCATAAGAACTCCGTCCTTCAAACTGAGCTCTGCTGTTATTTAGAGTTATCACTTTGGTGTCTGGGAAACAGAAGTTGAAATATCAGCTGTCAATGCACTCAGTGTTAGGAATGGAAATGAACTTTTCCCTGTCCTTCCTTGAAGATGATGGGAAAAGTCTCCTCACACAGCCAACCACAATGACCTATTGCAGTTCATAAGGCCATGTTGAAATGAAGAAATTGCTTTTTGGCAATGCTGCTGCCTACTTGGGCCATTTAACTGAAGCTTGGCTTTCCCATTAGGCAATGTAGGCAAGAGCCTTTTATACCTGTGCCTTAGCTCCCTGCATCTCCCAGCTGTGCCATAAGTCCTAAGCACAAGTTCTGTCCTCTCTGTTGGCTTAGTTTTTCCATCCCATATTTGCCACACACATCCTGTGTGATGTTGCTGAATCAATTACCTTGAATATGGAAATGTTTAAAGCTTGGAGAGTCAGTGAAACACTTAAGAGGGGCCTGGGCAAGAGTGCAATACTAATGGCAGGCCCAGGACTTGCATCAGAAAATTCCTTTTCTCAAGGAAAATTGTTTTAATCTTTTAATTTTGACTCAGCTGATGACCCACTCTGGGTGGAATATTGAACAGCTGTAGCCTAACAGACTGAAAAATCACTCCCTTGAAAAGCAGGGAGATGGAGAGAGCAGGACCAGAGCACCTGTAGGCACAGACCCCTTGTAGAGGGACCTCCCTGTGGAATTTCCACCCTCCTTCCCACACTGCCTGAACTGTCAGCTGGCACAGCCAATGTGGGCCTGATATTTCTGGGTCTGAGAGATTTCAGCCTGCTGGCACCTGATAACTTCTTCCCAAGGAAAAATTTCTCAAGAAAGCTTCTTCTCAAAACATTCTTGGCAAACAACTCTTCTTTCTCAGAACAATCTTTCTCCAGGTGGTGTTTTGCTGTTTCTCTGGTTTACCCAATGGGATCAGAGAGGTGTCGTTCCTCTTCACCAACCATGTTCAGTCTGTATGGGAACACCTTCTAAAAGGTAGTAAGAATTAGACAATAAAGCCTTTTTTCTCTGCTCTTTGCCTTCTGAAATATTTGGAGTCTTACTTTTATGTCCTACAGCAACAAGGCAGAGCCCCAGATGCACCAGGACAGAGGTGGTGGTTGATGCTGCAGAGAGAAGAGAAGCTCTGCTGCACTTACCTGGACACAGAACAAACTCACACGTGCTCAGAGGTTTCTCCACTGGGGTAGGAGATACACACAGGACAGTGAATTCTGTGAGGGAGCAGTGCAGGAGGAAACATGGCTTTTGTGAAGGGGCTTGGAAGCAGTACAGTGAAACTTAGAAGATTAAAGATTAAAGCAATACAACTGTGGACAGTTTTCCCCTTTCATCTGGCAGAAATATTTTTTTTTTCTCTTCTCAGTGTTTTGTTAGCACAAAAAAGTTTTGGAGCATAAACACCAGAAGGAAAATTGAGTTGGACAGAATCAGTTGCTCCACTGGGACCTTACAGGAGAACACAAAACATCTTTTCCAGGGGGACCTTTACACTTGATTTTTAGCTGTGCATCCAAGCCTAGGTCAGCAAGATCACAGCAATCATAATATTTAAAAATTATATCCCTTGCATGGAAATAAGCTGGGAAAATATTTGTTGAGTAATGAAGTACATTGTTCTCCTGTATCTGCACCACCTGGCATGGCATGGATCTCAGCTGGGTAAAACAGGCTCGGTACCCAACTTCAAGCCTTCAAAAAATACAAGTTCCCCAGTCACAGAGATTTTGCTTAAATACAATTCTGCATTTGGCCTTGGATTTTTGAGCTTTACAGTTCAAACCTATTCTCTCATCCCATTGTATTTATTTTTTACATTCAATTCTCATGACTTTGAAAGCTTTCTAAAGGTCAGAAGAGAGAAACACCAGATATTGCCACAATCACCCACAATGAAATGCAGCCATTTCACATGGCTTTAAAGCTTTCAATAAAAACAAAACCATGGTGACTTCTCATTTCAGGGAGTGTGGCTAAAGAGGGAGCAGAAAGTGAACCAAATCCTTTGCCTGTAGATGTGGTACAGGCTCTGGGTGATGTGATGAAAGAGCTGCCCTGCTGTCCCTGTCACAGCTCCCACCTCTGGGGCAGCAGCATCCACTCCTGGACACAGCTTATCCAGCACCAGGCCGAGTTGTTTAGCCCTGTATTTATTTAATCTTTGTGGAGATAAAGAAGGATGTTCCGCTGAGAGCTCTTTTGTTTCACCCTCCATCAGTTCAATAGGAGGGAGAGCAGAGCTAAAGCCACAAGCAATGGTTTGTGTATCTTGTAAGTCTCCTAAAGCCTTGTCATCATAGGCTGTATTATGTTGTCTTTTTTACTGAGTGACCATTGCTCTATTGTACACCATCTGCCTTTTTGTGACTTGATGAACCACATTGTAAAAGGCAGAAATCAATAAAGTTCTCCAGAACCCAAAACCTTGGCAGGAAAAAAAAAAAAAAAGTTTTCCTGCAGCACCATCTTGTGGTCCCCGATTTTAGTACTGAAGATGTCCCTCCCTCTCCCTGGGCCGGGAAGGTTTTTCTGCAGACTTGGGAACCACACCCAGCTTTCAGCATTTTCTTTTTTAGTCGCAGAGGTACCGTGAGGACCCTGGCAAAAATGACTGTTCCCTCAGGTAGCTAACCCAGACCCTCACCGAGTTCTTGGAAGGGACAGAAGGGACAAAGGAAAATTGGATTTGGCTCAGGAACACACAGCTTGATATACATGATACAATCAGCAGCCCAGGCACTGGGGAAAAGACAGGTTTCAGTTAGATGTGAGGTAACCTCATGTTGATATTGTTCTGTAATATGCTTAGCTCCAGGAGCACAAAAACAAGCAAACAAAAAAAATTTATGCAAGGGATGTGAATATTCAGTGTAAGCAGGCAGCCAATCAGCTCATCAAAGCATCCACCTTTTGGTGACATTGTCACTGCAGTTTGCATCACACACAGGCCTGTGAATAAATATCTGTGCTTTGACCCTAAGGTGGCAATCCTGACCTTCAATAGTAATGAAATAGCTGTTGTGCCATCCTAGCCACAGAGAGCAGTTACTTAAGTAATACCCGTGGCTTGAAAGCTCTTAATTCAATCCATTATCAAGCTAATAGATAAATTAAAATGTAAAATCAGAACTTTTGTCTTCTCCAACTGAAAGGCAAAACTCCCAGCTTTTTAGAACACCTTTGCAGCAAAGCTGCTGCACAGAAAAGGACAGGCCCACATTTGCACTGTGCTCTGGACGGCTGGCCCACTAAGGGGAGCACAACCCTGGCTGTGACATTTTCCTCTCACCTCCCCCTCTAACAGAACATTTTGCTTATGCTCCTCTTGTCCTGGTGCTGCCGATGCAGTCACTGCAGATGCACTGATGGCTCACCCTAAATACAGTGGTTTTATCAGTGTCTCTTTGTCAGGATGTTATGTGACACTGAAACCAGTCTTGCTGCCAATGATGTGGAAACTGGAGGAATTTATTTCTCTTCAAACCAAAATCATGGAGCAGCACATGAAAGCCCAGGTTCCTCTGGAGCACAACCCTGTCCATAATCACCAGGCACAAGGATTTCTCTGGTTTGTCAGTGCACAGTTCAGCTGTGACAGTGCCTTGGAATTCAGGCAGCAGGACACTGCTTTTTCCTTTCTCGAAATGTCTAATACATACTTTACCTTCCACAAAAATAACACCAAAAAGGAGAAACTACACATCAGATTTAGACAGCAAACAGTGCTCTGTTCACTTTCCAACGTTCTGTTGCTTCACATCAAAAAGAGTGTAATACTTTTGCTTACAAAATTCTAACCAAATCATCTGTAACACAACCCTTCTGGCAATGGTTGCAATGTCAGGCTTTAAACTCCTGCATATAGTGACATCTGATCATCAGCAAGCACTCCAACGCCTTCATGAGATCACCCATATGCATATTCTACCCATATTATACTTGGACTTTAAGTGATCCCCTTTTTAGGACTTAGGAAACTAAGAAAAATGTTTTAAACAGGGAATTCTGAAAGCACAGAGTTTCTAAGAATCACTCATAATATTTGCACTCCAGCTTAGGACCAAAGCTCCATTCCTGCCAGTTGTAGCTCTTGGAAGTTCTGCTACATGGACTGCACAGCCCCAAAGAATTATGACAAGTGATTGTGTTATTATGGGTGATACTGACTTCTACTGACATTCTTTTAGGTGCTCACTCTGCACTCAGCTGTCGAAAAGTGTTACACATCTGTTTCTTTTATTTTTGTTACACTACAGAGAAATGGGAAGAAATTGCATTTTGGAATCACCTACTTTGGCAGACAGGTCAATAAAAGATCAACAAAAGTGTGGTGCAGTGACACCCAGCAGAGAGAACAACCCCAGAGACAACACTCTCACAGTTTCCTTAAGCACTTTGTATTTCTGGCAAGAACATCTTTAAAGCAATTTCCTAACAACAGATTTCCCAAATCTTCTGTAGCCTGGTAAAGAATCAGCTGTTCTCCTCATCACTCTGCTATGGGGCCATGAAATATGGAACCAGAGCAAGATTCCTCTCAATCTTAGTTTAATGAACACTCCCTTCATCTTTTTCTAAAGCTGACCCCTAAGTTGAGATGGACACATAACTGATATCTTTATTTCCCTCCACAGGGATGCTACTGTGTGAAAAAAACACTGACTTTACTATTCAGGGGTTGCCATGAGCAGTTTGCCTTTCAGCATTGCCAGAGTGTTTTTTTTTTTTTTGTTTTTTTTTTTTTTTTTTTTTTTTTTTCCCTGTACAGGAGGTATGGAATGAGTGCCAGAAACTAGAATGAAAAAAAATTTACTGCAAAATCAATAGTATTATTGAGGGTTAACAACTTTGTATTATTTCAACACTAAAATAAAAACATGTCATTTTCTAGGATATAGTCAAAATAATCCTGGTGTCTTCTACTTGATCTTCAGGATCAGGTGGATGTTCCTATACACCAAGGAGAGAAAAAGATCCCAAACATGAGTATAACTTGATTTAGGGACACCTTTACATTTCTGCCCAATCAATACTCTCCCTGAAACATTTCTTTATTGCCTAATGACCTCCCTGACACTTTTTTTATTTCATTGTGACCTTTAGCAGGCTACAGTTTGGCATGGTCACACGAAATAAATAGCATTTCACTCTCAGATTAGATTTATTTGAGTAGTCAATTGCTCTTCAGCATTGAAGAGGAATGCCAATGATGCCAAAGTGTGGAGCTATGGGAATGCCTCAGCTACAAACCACCCCATCCATGCAGAAAGACAGACAGACAGAAAGACAAACAGAAAAAGAAAGACAGAAAGACAGAAAGAGAGAAAGACAGAAAGGGAAAAAGACAGAGAGAAAGAGAGAAAGACAGGCTTTTCGGTGCCTGTAAATGGATCTGCCTCTCCTGAAAACCCACTGCCTTTCCACTTTCTCATGCTGTAATTTGCACATGAGACAAGGAACACTCAAGTGGCAGAGGGCTTTAACCTCAGACCGTCCATGGCTCTGCTGTCAGCTGGTGGCCCAGGACAGCAATTAAATTCTTGCAAACTCATCACCTTTCCCACAACAGCAGCTGAAGGCGATCCCTTGTGGGCCTGATATTTCTAAATCTAAAAAATTTTAGCCTGCTAGCAGCTGCTAGCTTTTTCTCAAGGAAAAATTTCTCAAGCAAGATTCTTCTCAAAACAATCTTAGCAAACAACTCTCCTTTCTCAAAACAATCTTTCTCCAGGTGGTGTTTTTCTGTTTCTCTGGTTTAACCAATGGGATCAGAGAGGTGTCGTTCCTGTTCACCAACCATGTTCAGTCTGTATGGGAATACCGTATAAAAGGTAGTGAGAGTTAGACAATAAAGCCTTTTTTCTCTGCTCTTTGCCTTCTGAAATATTTGGAGTCTTTCATCTTTCTTTCCTGTCCTACAACCACAATCCCTGACAAGCAGTGCCTTTGGAAATGTGCACTGCACTGGCAGGCAGCAGGTATTTGCTAGTGGATATCTTCAGTATCTACACAGACTCAACAGAACAGCCCTAAACTCAGAACAAAAATATACCCCAAAGATATTTTACCTTCTTTTTTTTCATCCTTTTGGTTCTCCTCTCTGAAGTCAGTCCAGTAAGTGGCGATGGATCTCCTCATCACGAGTCATTTCATCGCGTGCTTTTTTCTCCCGTGCAACTTTCTGTACTTTTTTGCTTATCTTCCGTAAAGGATTGATGCATGGACTGCAACATATTGAAACAGATGAAACAGGCTGAGTTCCAAAGTGGGAGTTTGGAGAAGGTCACCTAGACTTCAGCCATGAAAACCTAGCTCCAGTGAGAAATCTCAAAAAGCTACAGTTGATTTCAGGGGCCATCATAAAGTTCATCACCAGGAGAAAGATTAAGATGAGGAGAAACATTTCAATGCTTTTCCCATTTCTTACATTTTCCTCATGACTTCCACCTTTTGATTCATACAGAATCACAGAATCATTTAGGATAGAAAATACCTTTAAGATCATCCATAATCCCAACCATTAACCCAGCAGTGCCCAGTCCACACACAGGCCTGGGACACTCCTCACTGCCCAGCTCCTCCTGAGAGAGGAACTCCTTCACTTCTGCTCGTCTCATCCCCAGCAGGCAAGGACAGGGAGACAATGCAGCCATGACCAGAAACTTCCCCACTAACAAGCCAAAATTCTCCGGGCTTCTTACCAGCTGCACTAGGGATTGGGCAGGAATGAAGACTTTTCTATTCTATTTTTAAAACCCACACAACATTATTCAAAAGTAGCGTCATTTAAGTGCACCTGCATTTCCTACCATTTAGTGTTTTAACCTCCCTGTCCTTGCATACGGTTCTTAAAGAGGACTAACAAAACTGAGAGGAGTAAGACAGGCTGGCACAGTTATGGACAGAGCAAAACCATCAGAGCACAGCTCTAGACAGGAGACACTGTGCTGATAGCACACAAGGGAAATTGCCAATTGGCAGGGAACAGATGTGTAGATTCTGCTTCCTGCATGAAAAACACCATTGGAGGGAGGAAAACACACAGTTTGTCCACGGGGAGGTGGAAAGTAACAAAGCCTCACTGGCTTGGGAAATTAGATCAACTAGAATTGATCAAGTGTGGCAAGGAGAGGAGTACTCAGCTCCCTCTATCAATTTCACAGGAATTTCATGTTCCTACATTTTTCCTTGTCTGGCCATGGTATAGAAACCTTGCAATTTGCTCTAGAGGAGGCACAGTGGAGTTAAACAATTATCCCAAATTTCATCAGCAAAAGTCATCTTGGTTCTTTTTGATAACTCAAGAGAACAATTTTTACTTTTGTGCACACCAGTTGCAGTACAAATTTGGCATTGCACATAGGAGTCTCTCAACAATGACTGCATAATGTTGAAAACAAAAGAATTTCTATCCAGAGAGGTTTTTGGCTTATTAAAGGAATGTTTCTCAAAGCTCTATCATCTGTCTCTAAAACTGGTAAAACTCAAAGTTACAATGTGATAGGATTGCACCCTTCATCGAACTTAAATATGTGATGTTGGAAATTTGAACCATTTAGCATCTGGTTAGTTACTGCATTCAAAAATAAAGCAAAAAACCAAGTTGTAGGCACAAGAGCAGAATTCCTAGTTTCACTGGCTATGAAAAAATACTATAATGATCATTTAAACACTAATGTGAATTCTCCCAAAACGAACACATATTAATTCATTTTCCAGAAAATTTATGATAATTTCATGTTCATTCTTTGCCTCCTGCTTTCAGAGTCACTGATGACTCAGTGCAGCTATCTGTATGCTGAGCATCAGCTGTTGAGCACAGTGTAAGATGTAATGTGGAGATTTTCACAGCAGGTTTTGTCAAAATGTGGAACTCCACAGCCAACAGCCATCTGCCAAGCAGCCTCATTAGTAAAGTCTATGTGTGTGTGTATACATGCACATATAGGATCCCACATAGAATACTATATCTTAGAAGAGTAAAAGTTTAACACTTGGAGGAAAAAAAAAATCTTCACTAAAAAGACAATTCTGTCATATTAACCAAATTGTGGTAGCAGCCATTCAATGTGAACTACCACCTGAGCAGGATAAAGCATGGTTATGTTAATTCATTCTATCAGCTCAATGACCTTGATGCCGTGGAGTTGACATTTTCCCTGGATCCTGAGAATGCGAACACAGGCTGAGACTCTTCACACTACCACACACCAAACTGCTTGCATAGAACTTGCAGGCTGTAAAGTGCCCTATACATTAAAAACCCCACACTGCACCTTAGAAACATTAGAAATAATTAATTCCCAACTCACAGCCCATCTCTCTTACTCTATTCAGGCCTCATATTTTGTTCTTCCCTTCTGTGTCTTACTGCATATCCTGGCAGGAGTCTGCTTCTGTGTTTTATGTGCAGCTTCCCAAGCAAGTGAGGTAAGATTAAGTCCAAGTCTTTTATATCCAGGTCTTGAGAAAGAGTACTGGGGCATTAAATAACCTTTTTTTTTCTTTAAGCCAAATTGACTCTCTGTTTTATGTAGCTTCAAAATAGAAGGACTCATCTTTTATGTTTGAGCATTAGTTCTTTGCCCCCTTTTTTGCCCCAATTTTTTCTCCTCTCACTGGGTTAAATGATGTCAGTTCTCCATATTTCCACCATTTAGAAACAATATTTAATAAATTTGGTCTGGTCATCCTCTAACTCTTACCATCTCTGCAAAAAGGCACAGCAAACGACTGGTAGAAATCCCAAAGCCAAAAATCCTCCTCCAGTAAGCAAAATCACTCGAATGGCCAGCTGCACATCTGTAGAGCCAGCAGAAGTTTGCATTAGTTCTGAATAATTCTGATGCAGCCACTGGGGGCCAGGTGACAGGATCAGCCTCTAAGACACAACTTTGCTGCCATGAAGTCACAGCCATGTTCACACTTTGCTCAGACAGATGTTTGTCACCAGAGCTCACACCTAAAGACTTCTGTAGCCCTGGTTCCATTTCAAACATCCTGAGATGTTTTAGTTTTCTGAAATTCTTTTCCCCAAAAAATTTCTGTAAACAAGAAACATGTTTTTATAACTGTAACTTTATTTTCGTTCCTTTTCCTAGAAGGGACTTCTTGATGTCCCTCTGCTCTGACCAATGGGAGTGAAGAGGTTTGTCTTTGTGTCACCAATCCAATTGGTCTGTGTGAAATAGTATAAAAGGGAGACACACCCCAAAAATAAAGGAGTCATTTTCAGCCTTTTGAAATCAGAATCTGTGTTGTTGTGGTGTAAAACAGTGTCAGACTTCAGTAAATGCCAAGGAAATCTGCCATTTCTCAGATGAATTTAAAGCTGGACTCACTGGCCACAAGGGTCTTTTCTAACCTAAAGGATTCTATGATTCAGCAGCACGAAGGCAAAAAAGTGTTAGAAATGAGCTCAGATGAGAAAGAACTGGTCTCAAATTTCACTTGAGCTGGGAAAGAATAAGTGTTTGTTTAGTTTCAGAGGCAACCAGGGTTTGAGGGAGCCCAGTGCATGGGGCACAGTTGAGTGGGGGGAATAAATAACAGTTAAAAACCCAAAGACCCTGAGAAGCTGCTTTAAGATTGAAGACAAAATCTTTCAAATGAATTCTATTCATCTACTTCATAACTTCTGCAGCATTTTCTTAAGGCCTCATGTTATTCCCAGTGAAATTCAAGACAAACCTCTCAAGGAGAAGAACCATTCAGTGTCTGCAGCCTGTGACCAACACAACTGCCACGAGTCTAATACCTGCTAAGTGCTTCTATTCTGTCAACAGATTGCTACAAGGCAAACAGTAAGTGTCTGCATTATTTTTGGACATATGCTGTGCATCCAGGAGCATTCAAGGAGCTCATTAATCTATGAAAAAATAATTCTGTACAATGGTCAGCCCCTGATACTGATATCCAAACAATAAAAGTCTAACTGGGATGAGGAATCAAGCAGTGGCAGCTGAATAAGCATTTTTAATTTTAAAATTTGCTTCAGTATGTATCTTAAAAAGGAGCAGAGGAGCTTTAATTTTCACTGGACAGCTTTTCTTCTTGCTGTAGTGAAGTGTCTTTTATACAAAATATAAAGGCCCAAGCTGGGACTGAATACTATCAAAACCTTTAATTTCTGCCATGTGCCCTGTGATAAAAATAGGGTAAAAATTCGTGTATAAAATAATAATTCGATGTATAATGAAACAAAGCTAAAGTAAAATTGTAAAATCCAATAGAAGGGTAACCGTTCTCTCTCAGCCTGCTAATCTCAGTTGCAAAGACAGGACGAAGGTCATCAACTTAGACAAAAGACACTGGCCAACCCTGATAAGAATCACTTCCTCGCCAAGGCAAGGAGAAATTCCTTCCTCAACCTTCTGGTGCCACAAGCGGAATGAAATCAACATAAGACAGACTCTTGGAATTGACATAAGAAAGGAGCCTTCCCGGAATGAGACAACTAGACTTGATGAGGTCCGGGAGGGCCATCGAAAAGAAATCCGGACTATTCAACCCACCTTGGACACCTGGACTGCCTAAGGGCAGAAAATTCCTATAAAACGGTGGACTAAGAGCTGCACTGGCGTGGACTAGGGCGTCTGGTACATCGGTGCGGACCTCTATCCACCCAGCGCGCGCTGACAATTTCCTATTATTGTGGTTTTTCTCTTTTTCAGGTGCTCGATATTCTGTTATTAATAAATTGTCATTTATTAACCTGAAATTTGCCTTTGCATTTATAACATGCCCCTAACTAACAGATTCTGATGGGATCACACTGGATAAAACTTTCTTCAATCAAAAATTATCCAGCTGCTAGTAACTACAGCTGCCCCAGCACTGGAATGTGGAGCTGCTCAAGCACAAGAAAAAATTCAGTCTTATTTTGACCTCAGCTTGCTCCTGAAGAAGCACAAACAAGAGAAAGTGAATTCATGTTAATCAACAATAACCTTGGGGTTTCATATCTGTATTGAGTCAGCTCATCCTAAAAATTGGGATATCACCCCTGAAATCAATGGAGGTATACTGAATTATACCAGGAAGAACTAATTCATTAAGTTCTAGATTACGGTTTATTTTTATTAACTTAGGACCCATGTTTAGCAGGGCTTGCTCTGAGGCAGCAGCACACTCACCATCTCTCACTGGCATGTAGCACTGCTCATCCTGGCCAATTTTGAAAGGACAGCAGCGAATTCTTGAGCATTCAGACTTGTTGAGGCCTTCCACAGGACAAGGAGTTAAAGGTCGCTCATTGCTGAGGCGGCAAGCTTTGAGAAGGAAAAAGAAAAACAACATCAAGGTAATATGTCTGTCCTGGGAGCAATGTGGAACAGAAGGAAGGTATCACTTTGGTGTCTCTGGCATGTTTTGATTAATTAAATCTGCCAGAAAACAATATCACTGACGTTCATGTGTGTTCTTTCTCCAAGCCCAACCGATTTTTATATTGAAATGAGCAGAAAAGCTGAACCACGTCATAGAAAATCTGTTGTCATTTGCTTTGTTTCTGTAAGAATCTATTACAAAGCTGAATCTAAACACCATTGTGACACTTTTTTGTACTTAGGTTTGTAAACTAAGTGAAAAGGACAAACTAAATTTTCTGACTGCTCTGCTTCTAATTAAAAACCAGCAGAAAAATTTAAGGCTTTTTTTTTTTTTTTTTTTTTTTTTTTTTTTTTTCTGAAGGACTATATTGCACCTAACCATCTCTGTCTGGCACTTATTATTTGTTTCCACGAGCAGCTGAAAATCAGCTGCTAGGAGAAAATCACCCACAACTTAATGAAGAACACATTTAAGCAATTTTTGAGATTTCCTATTTTATAGCAGATTTATTGGTAATAATGAGATACTCTGTGGAAATGGCTTTGTGGAATGTGTAAATGTGGAAATGTGTAAGATATTTATAAACAGTAGATGTCTTTGTATATTTAATTCCTATAAAACATCCTATCTCATCCCTGATGTTACACAGCAGCTGCAAAGCATCATTTGGTTCCAACAACTCCCCCAGGACTGGCTGTATTGTCAGTCTCACATTTATCAGAGACATTACTGGTAGCCAAATTCACTTTATTAAAGGGGGATCAGGATCTTCACCAGTCCTCTGTGTTTACTTAGGGCTCCACGTGAGCAATACTGGTGAGGGCACAGTGATATTAATGCCTGAATATACCAAGTGAAAAGTAACATTTCTCCTTCTCCTTCCCATTGGTCTATGGTCTGGTTATGGAACCAGGCTGGCAGTTTTTATATATAAAATATATATCATATATATATATATTTTTCTGTACTCATATTATTTTGGTTTCTGATATTGGCAAGTTAGCTTTGTGATTTCCAGCTCAATAATTGTATGAAATAAAGCAGTTCTTGTAATTTAACTTCAGCAGTCCAAAGGTGAGGGGATCAGTCTAATCTAACAGGGCTGAAGCCTTCCTTAGCCAGTACAAGTGGGAGAGACACCAGTGTGGGACAAAATCCTTCTCCCATTTATGTCAAATTCTCTTTTCTCTCTATATGTGTGTGGGAAGACTGGAAAACCAGTTCAGATGTGATCCAACAAAGCCAGGTATAGTGGATCCTCTGCCAAACTTCCAGCATCATTTCAGCATTTGCAGCACAGTCACATCACTGATGATGGAAGGTTTTGCAGGAGGGCAGCAATGCAAACAGATCTGATTGTCCCAAAGAGGCACTTGGCAATCTCATGGTCAAGAGCTCTGGTGAGTTTTGCAGTATTGGACGGAGGGTTTTAAACACAAGAAATGCTGACAGTAGGGGAGGGAGGGTGGGAATGAGGCAGAAGTGGGGAGGGAAGAGAGGAACAACTGCAGTGGTGATGTGACACTTACTCATTGGCCTGAAGAAACTCAGGAAAGATCCATACACAGCTTCCATTGTCATGTTGGGTTTGCTGGGTGCCTCTGCACTCTGCTCTGAACCAGGCTGGATCGGGGCTGCAAGCACTGAAAGTTCACAATGATTAGCTCATTACCACCCAAACTATCCGTAATTACTTAAAGCAATGACATTTTCATACTGATTATCACTCATTAGGAAGGCATTTACAGTCATCAGGAGCTGTGTCTACTGATGGCTAGCAAGGTTAAGCACAGGTGTCTTTCTGTTGTGTTCACTTATATTGCTTTAAATTGCTTCATGAACCACAATGAGCAAAGAACTAAAGGTGTAAAATTTAAATTAAAGAATCCATCCAGGTGGAAACTGTCAAGGATAAAAAGCCCTGCTGCTCACCTGTGAGGTGCAGGTTTACATGAAAACACTTTGCCGCATCTATAGTTATATTTCTCCCATGCACACAAGCAGAACTTTCAGTTTTTTAGATATAGACCAGACCCCAGTTAAAACACAGAAACATGGTTTTATCAGACACAACCAAACATGCATCTATGCCAGCTTCTTGTTTCAGACAGTGACCTGCTGCAATTGCATAGAAAAGAGCAAAAAATATAGAGGTACTACAGTGTTTACACAGAAGCTGCTCATTTCTTACTCTGGGATTTCCCAATCACCTTTCATTTACACTATTCTTAAAAAAAAATTGGGATCAGTAAACCTTGCTGCCTCCCTACATCTCTTTTTCATTACACCAAAAGTGCAAATCACAGCACGACTCCACTGGCAATCAACCACTCCCCAATGAGGGGGAAAAAAAAGAGATCCAGTATTCCCACCTGCTTGCCTTTTTTCTCTCCATGAGAGAAACTCACACCACTCCATCACCACTTTAAAAGCTTTCAGAGATGGAGTTTGCTGAAAGCCATTTCACGGTGTTAAGAGTCCCTGTGAACAGAAGTGAGATCACAGCCTAACCAAAAACTGAATATTGAACAACTTCAGTCTTTTGGATAATTCTCCAGTTAAAGCATCGGGAGCATAAATTAGGGAATTAGGGAATTACTTGGGGCACAACTTGCCTCTTCTGTGCCACACAAAACTCCCTTGACTAAAAAAAAGAACAGAGCAGAGATAACCGAAGGTATTGTCAAAACAGATAATCTGAAACTATCACACAACAGAAATGTGACCACCAAAGCTCACACTGACAGTTGTGTCAAGGGGCTCCCTCTCCCTGCTCAAAAACAAGACAGAACAGAAGAATTTAAAGACTTTGTAATGTTTTCATGGGAAGCCCATGAGATGAGGTTTCCAACATTCAGTTTGGTAAGAATGATGTGAACACCATGGCTGCCTCACACATTCTTCTCTCAGGTGAGGGTTTAAAGAGACACAAGTCATTTATACAGGTTTAATAGCCATTGCTGTAGCTATATATTCATATCTGTGTTAGAGCTCACACCTACTCTGGAAGCCTTTTACAACAACACAGCAATGCCAGCCCTTCACCAAGAGCTGAAAAGGCTCTGAGCTCTGTTTTCTCAATGAATTAAGGATCAAATGAAAATGTATTTGGATGGATCCTTTATAGATGTCAGATGACCAAACTCAACTTCTGTTGGTGCAAGTAATCGGACAAAAACCTTTCTAACTACTTTGAGTCATCTGCTGCAATAAGCAAATACCTCAATTCTCAACAGATTATAAGAACACCTTTCATAGTATGCTGAAAAAAAAAGTGGAAGTGGGGGAAAAATAGGAGAATCTATAATTGGGGAAAAAAAGGAAAAATCTATGATCAACTGAGAAATAAAAGCAAGTTGCACTGACAGGGATAAAACAAGCAGCATTTATTTCTTGTACAGAGGGAAACTTCCTCCTGCACAGAGGGGAACAGAAACTACAGTTGCAGGAAAAAAATAATCTCCTCTACTTAAGTGTCAGAATGGATTGATCCAATCTGAAGTAATGGCTTGTAATATTTCTCAGTATTTTCCAATCATTTCCAAGACAGGAAAACCTGCTGGCTGGCAGGAGTACCTGGCACTTCTCTGAGTGTTTTTGTCCTTGCAATACTCACGTGAACGGATGCTACAAAGTAGGAGCAGGACCATGAAGACCCAAACTCGATGGGTGCCCAAGGGCAGCATTACTGCAATAAAATCAAGAGCAAGAATGGGTACAGGGTCCTGCATAAAACAAATTATTTATCTTGATTAATATTTATGGATTTGAGCAAACCTGGCAGTTGATTGCTGCACAGAGCAGGACTGCCTTTTTTGCAAGAAAGAGGCCAAAACCCATTGAAAATGCATGTGTATATATTGGGAATAAATGATTTTCAAGAAATTACTCATTTAAAGGGAGTTTAAAAGAAGGCATCTTGTTAACAGAGACTAGACAACAAAATTATCTTCCTGAAGTGTCCCAGAGCTGGACACCTGGCTCTTAAAAAGATGATTTTTAGCTAAAAAAAATTAATCCCAGTTCAATGAGCAGAATCAAAAAATGAAGAATGAATAATTTTTGAAAGCTTAAAACTGAATTCTAGTTTAGCTCATTGAATTCTTCACTCTTTTCACAACTGGAGCACATGAAAAGCTTTAGATAACATTTTTAAAAGGTGGTTCAAAATGGTATTATGGACAAAAATACTTTTAGAAATCCCCATGTGATTTACAGTAATTTAGCAGCAGGTTTGAGCTGGGTTTTGCACCCTCAAATAGCCCCTGCTGACTGCTTTGCCAAATGCTGTATTTCACATTGCCTGCCCCTCCTGTTTTACCCTAAAAAGGGCTTTTTTCAATTATTACCATTCAGTTGTAAAGACAATTTGTTAGTATGGAGAGGGAGAACCCCATTGTCTGAAGGGCTGTACAGGGAAAGGACTGACTGCATTTCACACAGATATTTCCCTTTGAAGGGTCAGCTCTATTTGCCCTCCTGCTCAGTGAGGAAAGCTTCCCTGCCCTTGAGGAATATACAAACATGTTCTGTCCCACGGAAAAACCGCCTTGGTAACGTGAAATTATTTAAGAGGACAAGAATCATGTTTTCCAAGATACTTATCAAAATTTCATACCATTCATGACAAATTGGGAAAACAAGGGCAAAGGAAAAGAAGATAGAGAGAAAATTCTTATTGTGGCTATTACTTACTCCTTTTGCTGTCTCCTCCAGCCCTGCTGGAACAGGGCATGAGCAGCTCCCCAGGGTGCAGCAACTGCAGTGGCCCCGACAACCGTGGAACCAAAGTACGTCACAGCCACCACCCCCAGTTCAGTTGTACAGAACAGTTTGGAGCAACAGAGGGGCCAGGAAAAGCTCAGTGCCTTTTGGGAGAAATCAGACTCTTGGAATGCCTCTCAAGTCTTCTAATTCACCAAGTTAAAAATGAGTTCATACTCTTACCAGGGGCACGCCAGTGCACAATACTGAAACATCACCTAACTGTGCAGAGCAGGCAACAGGTAAGAGATCACAACACACTCCCCTCAAATCAGATAATTCAGTCAGAATGCTCAAATTAGAGCTTCTCACTAACCCATGAAAGGTGAATTAATTAGGTATTGCTTCAGCAAATATTTGCACACTTGAAGCACCAATGTGACATGTGTCTTTCTCAGACTCCAAAAGCCACTCATATCCTGGGCTGCACCAAAGGGAACATGGCTCCCAGGTCAAGGCAGGAGATCCTGCCCCTCTACTCCACTCTTGAGACCCCACCTGGTGTGCCACAACCAGCACTGGACATCTGGCCTGATTGTAGCTGGGATAGAGTTAAATTTTCTCCTTTGTAGCTGGCACGGTACCGTGCCTTGGATTTAGGGTGGGAATAATGCTGATAACATACTGATGTTTAGTTACTGCTAAGCAGTTCTTGCTCTCAATCAAGGAGTTTTGAGTTCCCAAGCTCTGGCAGGGAGGGGGTGCCCCAGAAACCAGGAGGGAACATGGCCACGACAGCTGCCCTGGGCTGGCCAAAGGGATATTCCTCACCATGGCACAGCACACCCAGTATATAAACTGCAGAGCTGGCAGAGAGATGCCAAACTCTGCCCAGGGATGGTCAGGGCATTGAGCAGGGCACTGAGCAATTGTATTGTGCAGCGCTTGTTCCTCTTGGATTTCATCTCTCTTACTCTTTCTCATTACAATGATTATTACAGTGTTCTATTATCTTTCAATTATTTAAATTATTATTCTTGTATCAACCCATGATTTCTCTCTTTTGTTTCCCCTGATTCCCATCTGCACTGGGAGGGTGGAGGGGGAAGGGGGTGAGTGAGTGAGTGAGTGAGTGAGTGAGTGAGTGAGTAGCAGCTACCTGGTGCTGCTGGCTGCAGTTAAACCATAAGTTCCCCCCATAGGAAGGACATGGACCTTTTCAGGCTTGTCCAGAGGGTCAGGAAGGTGACCAGAGGCCTCGAACAGCTCTGCTCTGGAGACAAGCTGAGACTTGGGCGGTTCAGCCTGGAGAAGGCTCTGGGGACACAACAGGGCTCCTCCCAGTACCTAAAGGGGCTACCCCAGAAAGATGGGGAAGACTCTTTAGCAGGACCTGTGCAGTAGGACAAGAGTAACAGTTTTAAACAAGGAGAGGTTCAAATTAGACCACGTAAGAGTTGGGAGTTTTTCACAATGAGAGTGGTGAGGTCCTGCACAGGCTGCCCACAGAAGCTGTAGATATGTGTGGAGGCATTTACAGGCCAGGCTGGGTGGAACTCTGGGCAACTTGGTCTATGGAAAGGTGTTCCTGCCCAAGGCACAGGTTGGAACTAGATGATCTTTAAGACCTCTTTCAACCCAGACCATCCTAGGATTCTACCACTTCCATTCCTTTTATTAAGGAAAGGATCTGAATAAACTAGGAACAGTGTTTTTAAAATATACAGAAGCCTAAAGTAAATGCAGATGCCATCAAATCAGCAGTTCCCCTAACAGATGAGCTGCCTAAAGCAGTTGCAGTTTGCTACAACAGCCATCTGAACTGATAAGTGAGCCTGAATAAACTTATATATTCACTCCTCCCCCCCCCCATTTCAGCTAATTGCAAAATGAGTTTAAAGGGTGGGTCTCTTTAACCTCATTTGTACGCAGCACTAGCTTGCTTAAATAAGCAACAATACACAGTTTCATTGTTTCACTCTGCACCCAGACTAGACTCAGCCACTCTCAGCAGTTCAATTAAGGAGACACATGGAAATGTCTAATCCCCAAGCCCTCCTTTGCTGAAGCACAGGATTTACATGAAAGTGAGATTTTCCACGCTGATTTATCTCATGGAACACCCCAGACAGTGTGATGCATTTCTGACACGGGACTTTGCAGACTGCTAAGAATCACAGAAAATTGCCCCCCCCATTTTATACAGAACACTTAATTGATTTTACTGCATTTAGGAGCATTGATTTCTCTTGCTGTAGCTGTAGTCTACACTGAGACTCAGCCTTAGTGCACCAGGCAAAAAAGCACATCCAAAACTCAAACCACACCTAATATTTGCTACATCATTTCTGCAACAGTCAAGTTCTCACCATTTATAGACTACATCCAGATGATCCTTTTTGCTTTAAATTAACTGTTTTTATTAGAAACCAGTTTCCTAAATTCAGTGCAAAACTGTGAGCAAACATTCTCCCACTGAATTTTCAGTAGATACACAAAATTACCTATGATTGTTGCTCTTTCTTAAAATCCAATTCCAAACAGTACTCAAAGTGAACAAAAATTACTGCTTTAAAGTCTATTGTAAAGTAATTTTTAAACAATGTAAAAAAAAGAGAGTAATTATGGTAAACTGAGTCATCCAGGTTTAACAGCAATTATTTCTATCAAACTGAGATGAATGACCTTGGTAACTGTGAAAGCACAAGTCACAGATGTGCAATGCATTTTTAAAAACTGTTTAGAGAAAATCAGATTCATCCCCTGATGCAGGCAAAAGATCCACAGTCCTCCATCAGAGACTCACACTGCCAAAGAGTAAAGAGCTGTTTCTGTAAATCACAGCATAAAAATATGATGTGAAACCCACACTGTGCTTAAGTCTAATGAACCTCTGGCAAGGAGAGCCTTGTGATCAAGGTGGAATCTGTTCAGAACACTAAGCTCAGGTCTAACCTCACCTTTCCTAACATGTATTAAGCTGCCTTAATACCTTTAACAGTGCAAATATCCCAGCCACCCCAATTTTCATGGATATCTTTGACAAGCATCTTTTAGGATGAAAATCTGTCAAGTTCAAGTGAATGATGAACAAGCTTAGTACACACTACTGTGGAAACAACCTCAGCCTCAAAGCTTATTAAAAAAAAACTTTTAAAAAGTGCTTTTAAGTAGCCACCAGAACCAGCAATTTCCCCCACCCCTTAACACAGGCATTCCACTGAAAGTCTTGCTGCTTCTGGAAATAGACAAAACCTTTAACATTACACAGGATAAAAATCCTTGACACCCATCTTGTCTTGCACATTAGCAGAGAACTTGGCAGGACTGTTCAGCAGGACTCCTGAAATGAGGAATTCCAGTGAGGAATACTCACTGAAGATAAAGTTTTCCTTCTAATATTCAATACTGAAGGGTTTTGCAGTTCAGGAGAATAAGCTGCCTTTCACAGTAAGTGCTCATAGGAACAAGCAGGGCCTACACTAAGTCCCATACTCACAGCACTCAGTGTCCTTCCTGGACATGCTACACAATATTTGATATTAGGGACAAAGAAGGGCTGAAAAAGCTCATCAGTAATTGATTCAAATAACTTCTGTATTTATGAAACTAAACCTAGTATCTTCTTGAACTCATGAGTGCTCATAGATTTTTACCTCCTTAAAAAAGCTGAATAAAGAGATTTTTTTTTCCTTGACAAAGTTTTAATAACAACTTTGAAAATCTTAACTCCCCACCATCATTAACAAAAATGCATTCAGTAAACAACAGAAATACAAACTTTCTATTTTTTTAAGCATTTGTTAATTCATAGGCTTTGAGCTTAACCTTACTGAATTTAGACTTTGGCATGATTCACAAATACCTCTCACTCTTTCAAAGAACTTTATTTTAAAAATAATTTTAATTCATTAGACCATACTTTATAATAGTTACCAATAGGACGGACCTGAACTCAAGCATCAGACATTTGTTGCACTTTCAAGTTTTGTAACAACATGACTTTTCAAAATAAAAGTGTACATTTAGATTCACAGGTTAATTTGTTGAAATTTAATAACATTTAAAATCACTGGAATATGAACTGAAAGGGATATATGTTAAGTACACAAATACTGGAAAAGGTCATAGCCCCAAAACCCACTTGGAAATGGAATGCAGCCAATTAGCCAGATGTGGTTTGGTGATTTCACATTGACTCGGGTTAGCACCTTAGTGAACTCAACCACTGGATGTGAGAAATGAGTGCATGAAGTGTGACCACTCAACAGGTCCTGTACCATTCCATGAGGAGACTGTGTCTTCTTGAGCATTTTGTGCCATGTTTTTGAAATGTGGTAGTATTTGAGACTTTTCTAAAATGTGTAAATAAAAACAAAGGCTACAGTTAAAGTCTAAACAAAGAAATACTTTCTACTTTCTGTCAGTTGAGATTTTTTTTAAAGCAATCATTCATAAGGATTGCATCAACATCAGTTAGCAGAGGAAGATCAAACTTTATTGAAACTGCTTGCATACAAAATATATTGCACTATAACCAAACAAATGTCAACATAAAATCCAATCTGTTGTAGCTAATATGTACAGAGAATATTGCCCAAGAGCAGTTACATTACAAGGTCAGTCTACCTTGGTTAATTATCTACAGTATTTTAAACCAAACAGCTTACAGATGATGTGTGCAAGGTACCAATTTCTGTTTTCAAATACTATACATTCCCAAAATAAATAACTAGAAATCAACATTAATGTTTGGCAATACTTTTTAAGACATTTTTATATTTGTTAAATCATGTGCAGTTCGTTGCCAGTTTTAGTATGCTCACCTGTATGCAAGGAAAAAAAAAGAATGAAGAAAGCAAAGAAACAAAACTCACAAAATACATCAGAGGCAAGGTCAAGTTTGTACAATTCTGTACATAAACAGTGGCTCTCCTTCTGGAGTAATCTGAACAAAAATGGACTAAAATGAAGGTCCTTATGCAGTTGTGCCCAGGAAGTTCAACATGTGGTCAGAAATGAAAGAAAGCACAGCTCCTCCCACCACTTCCCACCCTTCCCTGGTGTATAGCTGTACTTTGGATCAAATCCTGACACCTTCATATTGGCTGGGAATTAGGACCTTGCAGCTCAAAATATGAAGAACTTTCGTTTTACCTTCAATATTTTCAACTACTGTATCTGTACTTGCCAGGGCATGACATGTGGCGACTTTCTTCTTACCTCTCCTGAAATAGCCCCCAAATTAAAATAAGCAATTCAAAAATTTTGGGAGGATGAAAACCATCAATGCTTTAGGCTGGTCATCTGGCCAAACAGCAGGCACACATTACTAGCTTGTGAACATGTTACACTTGTTCCCTCAGTAACAATGAGTTTTTTTAGTTTTCCACAATGGAAAGATTTTTTTTTTCAGTTTTCTTTTTTTAAAAAAAAAGCTTCCATACTGCCTACAAAGAAAAAAATTACACCCCTTTTTCAATAACACTATTTGCCAAATCTTCAGTGCAAAATAAATTTCCTATTCTTATAACTGCCTAACTGAATGTTTATGTAAGGAAAAAATTATGGAAAGCATGCACTTGTCTATAAAGTACTAACGTCTGACAAGGATTGCTACATATATTTTACATTTAGTGTTACCAACTCATCTTCCCTGATTTCTGCATCCAAATATAATATTCCTACCTGCCAAGATATAAAAAAGGCACAGATCATACAACTTTTTTGCTAATGAAAATGACAATTGTTACATCACACAGATTTCAGGGTCCACCAAAATATTGAAAAAGGTGGACCAGAATGTGAACTGACACAGGACATAAAACGACATAGCATTTCATGAAGAACTGGTAAGTTAGATTGAAAACAGAAGCCAATTTGATTACTGCAAACACTATTTATTCTGAAAATTGAAATTGAGCAGTGAATTTGACCCGATGTGTTAAAATGGTACAACTGAACAGAAAGTTTACCAATGCACAGCTCAGTATTTTTAAAACAAACAAAAAAAAGAATCTTTCATCGTTTGAACTGCAATATGTACTTGGAAGCGATTTTCAGAAGTTTCAGGTATTTTTTTTTAATGCAAATATTTGAATAACTTCTTATTCTGAAAACAACTGCATACTGTTGATGTTAAAAAAGGCTAACAGAGAACATATGTTCATTTCATGCCCTGCGCCGTCTTGCCTACTATTTTGTCTTTGGCCTAAACAAGTTTTCTCTAACATGGAATAGGAATTACTGGAACAGTATAGGAAATGTGACTTCAGAGTTATGCAGTTTAGGGGACTCCGTTGACCAGTGGCTGTTGGGCATCCGCGCTCTCCGTCTTCTCCTTCTTGGGGTTCCGCTCCTTGCCCGCGCGCAGCCGGCTGCCTTCGCTCGAGGTATTCTGCAAGGTTTTAGTGTGGACACTCCTCTCATTACTGCAGTCAACTCTCATCTGGAACAATTCACAGTTATACAAAGCATTCTCCTCCTTTCCTCCACCCCTGAGCGTTTTGTGCCTTGGCCGTCCTCCTTGGGAGGAGCAAACAGTGCCAGCCCCTCATGGCTTTGTTAATTGGATCCAGCTTTAGGTTCTTTTTTGTTCAAAAATGCCACATACCTGTGAGCCAAAAAATCCTCTCCCATCTATCTGGCCTTGGAAGCTAAGAAAAAAATTTCCAGTCTGAAACATTATTTCAACTTCTGGTAATTTGATTTCCTACTCTTTGTATGCAAAAAGCCCACCAAAGACATGGTGTCGTTTCACGGTAGCTTTCCTGAATCTCCAAAAAATCTACTCAGACTTTTTTTGAATATTAAGAAAAAAGATACACTTAAATACACCCGAAAACCAAAAGATCCTCTCCCATCTACCTGGCCTTGGAAGCTAAGAGAAAAACTTCCAGTCTGAAACATTATTTCAACTTCTAGTAATTCAGCTTTCTATTCTTTGTATGCAAAAAGCCCCTAAAAGACAGTGTTGTTTCATGGCAGCTTTTCTGAATCTCAAAAAAATCTACTCAGACTTTTTTTTGAATCTGAAGAAAAAACATCCCCTTAATACACCCAAAACCCAAAAAATCCTCTCCCATCCACCTAGCCCTGGAAGCTAAGAGAAAAATTTCCAGTCTGAAACATTATTTCAACTTCTAGTAATTTGATTTCCTAGTCTTTGTATGCAAAAAGCCCCCAAAAGACATAGTGTCATTTCATGGCAGCTTTCCTGAACCTCAGACTTTTTTTGAATCTGAAGGAAAAAAACCCCACTTAATACACCCAAAACCCTAGAAATCCTCTCCCATCTACCTGGCCTTGGAAACTAAGAGAAAATTTTCCAGTCTGAGCACAAAAAAAGTTGAATTAATATCAGACAGATCTCTGAAACATTATTTCAACTTCTAATAATTCAGCTTTCTACTCTTTGTATGCAAAACACCCCCAAAAGACATGGTGTCGTTTCATGGTAGCTTTTCTGAATCTCAAATAATCTACTCAGACCTTTTTTGAATCTGAAGAAAAAAGGTCCATTTAATACACCCAAAAAACTGCAGCCTTGTTAAGTGGTCATAAAAAATTTCAAGAGTGTGTGTTGAAAGCAAAGTTTTATGCTTGTATGGGGAAAAAAATGCTTATTCCTTGATATATAACAAGATTTTTACAACTTGATCAGCCAGTTTTCAACAACATGTTGAAAAAGCATTTACTTATTTTCTTGTAACATGCCACTGCATCCAAATCTTGGAGCAACAGCTAAAACCCCCCATGATTTAAGGGCCTTATATTGTTTTTTTTTTTTTTCCAGCACTGCAATTCCTCACTCCCTACTTCAAACTTTGTAAGGTAATGACTAATTAATTATAAAACTCACATGGCCATTATTTATTTTTTGTTTTGCCAAGTTAATTATTTGCATTTTAGATGCATATTCAATTACTACACCTTTAAGTTCAGCACTCCCATTTCAAAAACTAAGCATCTTGCCCCTTGTTCTGTTTTGTCTCTTTCTGAACAAACCAAGCCAAGAGCCATGTCTGTGTCCTCCTGCTAACACCACGCTGAGGCAGCAGCTTGTAGCTGCTCTTTGTTTCTTCCTCCCAACTTTACTCATCCTATGCAGTAAGAGATGGTAGGTTTGCAAACTCCCATTTGAAGCAAGAACAGCTTCCACATGGAGAAAGTTAAAATATGTACACAAAGTATCAGCTTGATAGCTTAATGAAATAAAATATTTGAAAAAAAGTGTAAAAATATCTTTATAAAAAGCTTAAAAATATTTAAGGTTACAAGATATTTCAAATCTGTTACTTGAAAAAGTTGATGTTCATTTTTAACTTACTTTCTAGACTGAATAGCCTTCAATTGCAAATGTTTCATTTAGTAGTGAAAGTAATTTCTGAAGTTTAATCTTTCTTTCTCTGAGGATTCTGGCTACAAAACATTCTTTTTATATAGAGTTAAGGACTTTCTTCCCTCAGGTGCACAGAAGATAGACAACAACACACAACACAGCAAGAAATAAAAGCTAAACCAAAGCACTAATAAGAACAGAGACTGAAATCAAATTGGTTAGTAAATCCTTGGGACTCACCAGACAGAGCTAAAGGGCATTACAGAATTGTATCTTTACACAGCTGGATAAATTTAGAGTCCTGAGCATCTGTATAATTTTGTAACACTACCTTTGTAGATGTGATTAGGGAGTCAAAGAACATGGAATCACAAGGCTACTGTGTCACTCACAACCTTACTGTCTGACAGGAGGCAGTTTTAACAGTCCAGGCTTCCCGAATGAGTTACCTCAAGAGACCCGTCTGCTGTCCTCCCTTTTGCCTCTCTCGAGTTACGCTGACGGTTGTCTGTTCGCGACTGTTCATCATTGCCTGCAACAAGAATTAATCAACTAAGTTGTTCAACAAAGACACGATCTTCTGCCACTTCAATTTTACACCAGCACAGGAAGGGATTCAGAATTCTCTGTCTCATGAATAAATATTATTGCTAACATTTAACAACAGTTCTTAAACTATGGGCCAGGAATCACTAAAGAAAACGTTCTCTGGTGATAATGCAGACAAAACGTCAAATGCAGTGTTAAAAACCACCACAATTTAAAAAAAACCTAGCTACTAACTGAAAAAAAAAACCACTTCTCAAAATGATTAACCACAGAAGAGAACTACACAATCAGCAATGTTTAATACCCTCACATTTTTCAATGGCTTATAAGCTTCCTAAATTATACATTACCCTCTTACCAAAACAATCTTATTAAGCAGCATCCATATTTTGGAAAAAAAAAAATCTAAGAAATAAGCAGAGCTGCAGAAAAAAGTATTTGAACAAATAAATATAACAAAATATCATATGTAAACAAATATAATGAAACAACATATGTTGGAGTATATATATTTAACTTTTTAAAGTTCTCTCATTTTACTTTTGCCTGATCTTTTCCACTGAACGCATAAACTACAATATTATCCTGGTCCATGAAAAAAACGAGATGTGCATATGGACAGTGGAATGAGTAATACAGATTTTAAAAGATTTTTCTGTATCTACTGACAAACTAGAATTTGATTCCTTGATGTCCATGTGTGATGGAACAGGCCACAAACTGGCCAAATGCCACAACAGGCTCCAAATGCCTTTTGGCTAGATGCCAAGAGGCATTTCAGGAAAACAAACAACAGGAAAAACTCCAACATAAAGCAGGTCAAAAAGAATTATTCCCCTCTGTTCAATGTTCAACACATCTGAAATGAAATACTCCATTTAAAGACTGACAAAGGAAAGTCAGGAGTGTCGCCCTGATCTTTTTCAGCCTTCTGATGTTTGCATTTTTGTAGTGGAGATTTTTATGTAAACAAAGTGATGTTATTGTAACTCTCCTTGTTTTTCATTCCTCTATTGAGGAAAGACAATTGATGGACTTCTAGTTTGACCAGTGTGGTTGGAGAGGTGGCAGCATCATCCTCCAATCCATGGTCATTGTCCAAAATCTATATAAACCCGAGTAGAAAAATAAACTTCTCTCTTTTTGGCCTGACGACTTGACCGTGTGTGTATCATTGCTTTTGTGTCCTATAGCGACACAGGAGAGGCGAGCAGGTGGGGAGTTGGAGCAGCTAAGAAAAGCAGCAGCTGGTAGAAGAAAGCTTGCTTTATAACTCTTAGATATGTACAGCTCACAGGGGTTCTGGCTGGCAGGCTGGATGGACTCAGACTCAGTTGTATTATGGGTCTGTTGCCCTGAATTTTCTTGCTTTTGAGTCTTTGAATCTTCACAGCGCGATTCTCACTCAGCTTCATGTAAACTATATCTATTTTTAGAATTTATCAATGTGTTTGCATAGTTCTCCTCTGGGAGGAGGAACTTGATTGATAGTAAAAGTGACCCAATGAAGTCCACGAGGTCACAACCTTCTTGAGCCAATCCTTAGCTTCGGTACAAAGTGTATATAAGTTGACAAAGTCAAAAAATAAAAAAGCTTTCCATGTTTGACCTGCTGCTGCCTGCTGTCCTCTGTGTGGGTGCGAAATAGCGCCCACAATGGGTCCTGTTATCTTATCTACCAACATCAGATGGACAACATAAACAGAGCAAAGCTTTCGGTTTTGCGCAGCCAAATCAGACACAGAAGTTTCTTTTAAGCCAATACGAATCAGCCAACCCTTGAATCGCCACAAATACAAAACTTCTCTCTTCTTAGAGTACCTGAACCGCAAAAGAAACTCCAGAATCATACAGTGGCACTGAAGGAGTCCCATTTACCTTTGAATCCGCCACGGCCCCGACCGCCCTGGCCCCGGGTGCTGCCGCCGCGCCGCCGCCCGTCCCCCCGGCGCAGGTAATTGTCCCGCTCCTCCTCTGCCGGCGCCGCCGACCAATCGCTCAGCTCGTCTCTGTGATCAGACTCTGTTTCAGAAGCATTTGATGCTTCAGAATTAGTTCCTATCAAGAGGATGAAAAAAATCCAAACACGCCAGTGTAGCTTAGCATGAAATTGCTATAGTAGAATGCAAAATGTAGATATTTAGATTTTTTTTCCTTCTTATTTTTTTGTTAATAGGCAGTTTTGGGATGTTTTTGCCTCCCAAACTATGTAACATACATAACACAGGAAGGTGCATAATATATATTACTTCTTCAAAATGCAAGACAAACTAATAAAAGTTAGTTGTTGTGTTTAAGGCTAAATAATTAAGTGTGCCACATGCTTAAAATTGGTGTTATCAGTGTATCAACAGAAAATACTACAAAATGTAATAAAAGTCTAGTAGAACTTAAGTTTAATAGACTAGACTCCTTCATATTTCTACAGCTGAAAATTCTGAATATAACCTGTCCTGTCTCCTCTCACCACTGCAACTCATCTATGAAAAGAAAAAAATTCCATCACGAAACAGCCTGTAACAGACTACAAAAGCAGAGAACAAAGTCAAAATGCTAGAAATGTATCAAATCAAATAAATGGCCATTGCAATTTTTTCCAATTAACAGATCACCTTCACTGACAAAAGCTGGTTCTTTCCCCATTTTTCCTCCCATAACCCATATTATTAGCAAGGTGAGTTAACATCTAAAAATAGTAAACACCACAAAAACATTAATTTTGTATTATGCAGAAGGTAAGCAAAGATTTTCTTATAAAGCTCACATTACAGGCTTTTCAGTCAGGACAAACACCAGCTGACCTACATTACAGATAATGAAGTAATAGATTGTGCTTTTTCAGAGCAATCTGGCAAACTATTCATTAATGAATTATCCAAGGTTTCAAAGAGTAACACACTATTTTGGTGACTATAGTCTTCTGGTAAAAACATAAAAGTTCAATTTAATATGGAGAAAATAGCTTTTCTGTAAATTGAACTACACAGTATTTTCACCTATAAATATTTATATTAGGATAGACTCACATAGGTTTAAATGAAAACTGAGACTTCATTGTCAGGAATTGTTCAAAATATAGATAAAATAACAACCCTTGCCCTAAGGAGTTAGGAGATGACTAAATATGCTCCATAATATAGAAGACAGAAGCAGGAACTGCATGGAAATCAGTGTAGATTACAGGAAAACACTACACTCCAAAGGATTTTCTTACAGGATATAATCTTCAAATATTACCACTCAATACTGACTGCCTTTTTAACAACACTAGTGCAGTCTTTCCAAGCAGTCACAAGACCAGGAGGGCAGTGTGCCCATGAGACCAGGAGGGCAGTGTGACCAGTGCAGGTGTCCCTGGGGGCCCTACCTGAAGCGTAGCCCGGCCCGCGCCGGCTGTGGCCGCGGTTCCTGTAGGGGCGGCTGCCGCGGCCCAGGCCCGGCCCGTCGTCCGTCATGTACCCTTTGTCCTTGTCCGTGCGGTTCGGGGGGGGCCTCGAAGTCGCTCCGATCTGTCGCAGCTGCTCGTCGATCTGCAACCTTTCCAAACGCAGCTGGTCCACTTCCTGTGCAAACACAAGCCCCGGTAGTCACGTACAACCATCATTTAACCACCCGCATGTGTGATGGAGGAGGAACCACTGACACCGAAGAAGGCTCCAAACATCAGCACCTTGTTATCTCCAAGTCTCTCATACCTTTTCTATGGAGCCTCCTATGGGCAGCTCCATGCAGCTCTGGCTCTCTCTCTCCTCCTCTCCTCCTTCTGCAGTTCTGGCTGCTCCTTCCTGTCCCTGGCATGGCCACCTAACCCTGTCTGTCCCTTGGATGGTGTCTGACCCTTTCTGTCCCTCACACAACCTCCTGTCCCTTCCTCCTCACAGCACAGCCAGCAGACTCCAGCTGATCTCTACCAGCTGACTCCCTCTTTATCACACCCATAGCTGTGAGGCTGTTCCCACTCTTTGGTAATTAACACAGCTGCAATATGTCAGGGACAAGGTTGCCTTCAGCACCGTCTCTGTCTTCCCTGACGTGCACACATGCAGGCCTCAGAAAGAAAAAACACCGAAATACTGCAACTGATTATCTATTTAATACCCAAACAGCAACCCAGCTTTGAAACAGAAAGACTCTCAAATGTTCAAATCCATGTGCTACCAACACGATTCTTCCTGGGGCACTGTTGACAAGTTCAGGTTTGTTTAAGAAGTATCAAGAAAAAGCACTCAGACAGGGGCCCAAGCTCTTTACACTGCTACATGTAACAAATACCAAAGTCATTAAACAGTTCTGATGTAACTGTATTGTTTCATAAAGAGGCACTCTGCTGTTAAACTCTATGTAAAGACAATGAACAGTATGAGGAACGGGAGGAAACATAAAAGCATGCAGTGTTACCATCCTAAGTACTGATAGAAAGAAATCAGGGGTAAAACAGCATCATTATACTCACCTTTAAATAATTAAGATGATAATCCAGAAGAACAGTTGCATTAGTGATGCTATCCTTGGTTCCTACAAACACAAATGGTACCATGCCCTAAAATACAGTAACAATAGGCTTTGGTTATTGATTAGGCATTGAATTGTGAAGAGAACCAAACTTATTACTGTAAAATTGAAAACAATTCTTACACCATGCATAAGCAAAAATGAAAAAGTGAGATGACAGCTATTTTAATTCTGATATTGACTACACCACGTAGTCTAATTCCCTTTATGCAAAGAGCTTTCTTAAATAAGCAGATTTAGATAATTTGCATCACAATGTCAATATTTGTTTTTCTGAACAAGTGGAAAAGAGTCAATCTAGAACACTTCATGTTTCTTCCCTTCAAAATAATACCACCTTTGCTGACTGCATCCATTCTCTCCCACCAGCTGCTTTTGGTCTACACCTTTCATCTTTTAAAAAAGTAAATCAAATTAACATTTTGTCACAAAACAAAACTTGATCCTTCTTGAAGATCCACAGTTGTAAAAAAGAAAAAAAAAAAAAAGCCAAAAAATATCCAAGAAAGAGTCACTACTTCAGGTGATCATTTCTAACTTAAGAGTTCTTCTACCCTTCAAGCATGTTAAGCAGGAAAATATAAAAATGTGAGAAATATAAATCTGGAAATTCTGAAGTCTCAAATTATGACATTAGGAGACTAAACACCCAAAGATTAACTAAGGCAGCCAAAGCAGGTGAAAAAATAATCTATCTAAAAGGGTGTCACTGAGTGTGGAAAACAAAGTAAACCTCAGCAATACAAGAACAATTTCCACACCAAACCTTCTGACACTAAGACAGGTCCATACAGCATTTCAGGGTGTGAGTGCAGCCCGCACAGGCCCAAGGAGGGAACCTGACTGTTCCAGCAGCTGCAGCATCACCTGGGCAGGAGAAGCTTCACTGGAGACTGCAGACATTCACCTGAGCATCTCCAACACTCACCTGAAGCCCAAGCCACTGCAGAGCAGAGCCTGGAGCACCTACTGATTACCTCCAATATTGTTTTGCTACCTCATCATTACCCCTAAAGAAGCCTTTAACTGTCACTGTACATACACCCTTTATAGAACTGCATTCCAAAGGAAGGCCTGCTGCAGAAGTGAAATTATTTGAGACATCAATGTTTTAAAAATTAAAAGCACACCATGCTGAGGTTGCCCAGGAGTGCCACTTAAAAGTATCTCCACTTTTAAGGCTGTGTTTGTTTTTTTTCCCCCCCTCCCTTTCTTTTAAAGACAAAAATCTTACATTAGACCTTACACATCTACATTAAGCAACCAGGAAAAATAATGTACACACAGTCCTCTAGTCCTAAGGAACCTCAACATTAACACTGACTTTCATGAGCATTAGAAATTCTTTAGCCACAGGCATTGTTGACTGAAATGTTTTATTATCTGGGGTATTTTAAGTTTCATAAATATTTTATACAACCTGATAAAGAGCAGTGAAATTTCTACTAAACTGGCATTAACTAGCTCACAGTATCAATTATTAAACAATGACAAGACAAATGATTTAAAAGGGCATTTAAGGAAATGCTTGCTGTTGCTTTTGGCAGTGGATTCAAGGTATAACAATGGCAGCTTTTAAGAATATGAGCTGGTAACCATGTCAAGCAATTTCAGCTGTACAAAAGCAGCAAAGTGCTTATTTATTGAGCCTTATTTTTGTCTTCAAAGCAAAACTTGTGTTCAACTTGGCTGCACTGGGGAATACTGAGCAGACCTCACATTCGTAATATTTTTAGAGATAAAAGTAACAGATATTACTGTAACAAACAGTACCTATCTCATTTGAAAATATGAAAAGCCTGAAGATAGCCTGTTATAAAATTATGGGATGTATAAAACTGCATTTGAAACTAATGGGCAGTGTTCTAGCATCTCAGTCACATAAAAAGAATTAAATGGTGTATTAAAATTTAACTGAAGTACTGTTCTACTACAAGAAGGGCTGCAATATCCAAACTCACACATGGGAAGAGTATTTGGACTTTGCAGTCGAAATAAAGCTTCATTGAATTTACAAATACTAACTCTTATCTGTTTTGTCTGATCTCAGGTTTCTGTATTGCACCTGGCCTGACACAACTAACACAAGAAGCAGTGCAAGCAATGCCAGTGTTAGAAATGTCATTAACAGGTAAAACAGAAGCATGAATGCAGAGCTTGACAGGTTAAAAAAGACCTTTCAAGATAATCCTTAAAAGTTGCATTTTGGACAGAAAAATGTAAGAAAATCAGCTTTTTCAAGTCAGAATTAAAAAAACAAACAAACAAACAAACAAACAACAAAAAGCCAGACATACTCCTTTCAGCCATGAGCTCTCTTTCACCCTTCTGTGATTCTCTAGCCTGCAGCAACAGCAGCACCCTCTTGCTTATTAAATTAATTCCATTTTATGCTAGAGGAATTTATCTTTAGAAATGGAATATGACAGACCAGTGAAATCTTTAGGTCTAAATATTGACCATTTACCTTTTCAGACAGACGTAAAACTAGTAAAATAGTAAAAAGTCCTTAGTTAATTGCTGAGCCACTCTGTACAGAAAGATGGGAATTGGATTGTGGATTTTCAGGAAGTCTTATAAAGAGGAAATACTCAAGCAAGAACATAAGGATTCCAGAAACCCTATTTCATAGCTTATTTAAAGTAGGAAAGGTTCTAGCTGGTACATATTTGGATTTCGAGGTAAACAAAAGGCAGTTCAGTTTTCTTCAAGCACATTTCACATTGAAATCGCAGGGAATCTTTTTGCATCAAGATGTTAGAACCTCCATGCTGTAAGGTTTTTTTTTTTTCATACTGCAAACTTGCCCCTCAGTGCAGCTCCACACAGAAATGCTTCAAATTATAGTGTTTGAGGCTACATTCAGGCCCTTTACAAGGCTGTGAAAACCTGGAGTTTCACAATGTTCATGCTTGTTTTTTCTTTAGCTTACAATTGACAGGCTCTTGTGAACCCAGGTAATATTTTTTAAAAACAGAGGTTTAACATAAAGCACAAGTTTTTCACTTCAACCAAACAAATTGCTAATGAAAAATTAAACCAGGTAAAAACCTAAGAAATCAAACTCAAAACAGATCAATGAATGAAACCAGGAAGTTTCGCATATATGGATTTATGGCCTAGCACATGCTGGGAAATGTCGTTGCTTCCAAGAGGAACAACCTGAAATCTCTACGAGGGTGCACCACCAATAAATTTGACAAAGCATTTTTCCAACATAGAGAAGCCAAATTTATGTAAAAATGCCCCTCATCATTAATAGGAAAAGACAGAATCTGTCAGAAAATACACATTAATCAACACTTTATCTTACCACTACAAAGATACGAGGAAGAATTTATTTTATCATTGGGTAGAATATAACCAATTAACAAAAAGAAAATTTGTATTAACTGAAAACATACCTCTTCTTGTGGAATATTTTTATCATTTTCAGCTTCAATTCTCACTCTTACAACGCCAGATTTGTCCACTATCTCTTGAATCAGTTTTCCATTTTTTCCTATTACTTTTCCTACAGAAAGAACATACAGAACATCCCACCTTTATGGTTTTCCTCCAAACCTGAGAGTATTGCTGTACTCTAATTAGACAAAACTATTTAAGTACCAGTGCAAGAACTTGTACAAAATGCCAAAAGATTTTTCCCTTTGGTTTTTTTTTTTTGAACTTTTAAAAATGTAATTAAATAGAAAAAGGCAGTTGTTTGCATTTTCTTTAGATTAAAAAAAAACAAAAAAGTGTACATATATATATATGTATAGATTTAAAAATGTCTTCTGCATTTTTAAAGGAAATTACTAGGAATTTTAAAAGGCAAATTACTAAACATAGCTTATTTCAGACATAACACAGGGTTCAGCCAAAGTTATATTCTAAAGGATCCAGGTCAAGAATTAAGAGCAGAAACGAAAACCTGCCAAAAAATGTAATTGCTAAGTTCTAAAGAGAAACAGACTTTAAGATTTCAAATTAAAATAATGATGGTAGCCTATCATTTTCATGTATCACCAGTAAAGCCAGGAGGGAATAAGGAAAAGAAAACTGCTTTTAATCAATTCCAGAGCTGAGCTGCCACATTTCTTAGTACTTGTCCCAGTGCAGAATTTCACACTGCTTCAACACCAGCTCTCATACACTCCCTGAAAACCTATTAAAGCATTTGCTTTCCGGGCTGTGTTATACCATAAAGTATTTTCTCTGCTCTTTTCTTGTCTGCTGAATGAAATCACTTTTTTTTTTTTTTTGCGTTGTGGCATCAAAAGCTCACTAAAATATTTCTCCACATATACAATGGCTGAATGTGTTCTTAAGGACTTTTTTAGTGTTTGGCAATTGGAAGTATTTTAGATTTTCTTCATCACTGATACCTAACTCTTAGTTCATCCCACAGTACTGTTTCAAAACATACTGTAAAAGGACACAGAAAAAAAGACAAATGTAAATCAAAGAAATTATGAAAATATGAGACTGCAGATTTATCTCTTGTACAGCTGAACTAATCTCTGGACATGTTTGGGGGAAGTAATGGCCAGTAAGTTCCTCCTCAATGACAAAGGCTGTTCTGAGTGTCAAAAACTACTTCTGAGTACTTTATTTCATCATATATTACTGGCAAATAGAATAGCACCTGACTAATAAATGTAAAAAAGAGTATTTTTTACTCTGGCTCAATCCAGAAATTATTCTGCCTTGTATTTCAACACCAGCACACTGCTTCTAGTTCAGTGCAGTTCTCAGAAGGCATTTTTCCTCACTGTCACAGAGGCAGCCTCCAGAACTGACATACCTACTAAATTCCTTGGGACTTGTATGACATCTTCAGCAAATTCAAGGTAACTTCTTGCCTTTTTCACCGCATCTTGATCCTACAATAGAAAGAGGTGAAAGAAACAAGATTCATTTCCCCAAGGCTTGTTTTGTTTGCTTGTTTCTTTCAGGCATTTTCTGAAATGATAAAGAAGGGAACTCACCTCTCCATAAATATGGAATGTACAAGTATCTTCATCAAGATCAATGGCAGTCACTCCAGGGACTTTCCTGGCTTGCTGAATGTTGGCACCATGAGTGCCAATGGCCAAACCCATGAGGTCTTCACGTACTACAAACTGTTCGTGGAACCGCGATGCGAGTTGCCGAGAACTCTGAAACAAAATCTAATGTCAGCTCACTTTGATTGTCTCTCCAGTACACTGGAGGGAGAAATCAACGTAAATTTCAAGCCTATTTTTTCAATCAGGTGCTTAGCCTACCTTTTATTTAATCAATTCCTTTTCTACACTTATTTTAACTTCAAAACTACCAAGGGGTCTCCTTCAGAAATCTTTTAAATATTAACATAAGGCTGGCCTCTAGCTGTGCTGATACCTCTACTCTGAACCACCCTTTAATAGCTGCAGCTATCAGGTGTTACTAGGTAAGACAGAACTCATGAGGTAGTAAAATAGTAACTGTGCTGATTATTAAAGCAAACCTTATGATCTCTGAGGAAAAAAAAACCTGCACCGATTTCAACAGGTGGATGAGACTAATAACTCAGCCACTGACAAAATTATATATAAAACAGAGCAACTGTGGATATCCACTGCACTTGAAAAAAAAATGAAGAATCCATGCTATGCCCGACAACAGAAGAACTGTTTGAATTCAGAGAACAAATATGTTCAGAATTTCATCCAGGAATCACACATCAACCAAGACAGAAGGGTCAGACTAAGCATTCACAAGCATGACAACAACAGAACCTGGGAAAGGAACAATAGTTTAATGGATTGTGGGAAGATAAAGAATTTCCAACTGTGATAATCTTTCAAGGAAAGAGTGTTTTGCAAGGAAGAAACAAGATAAAAGCCAAGATATATAATCCTGTCCATGTTCCTGCATTGCAATCAAAGCTGTAACTGCTGTCAATATGACATACATAAGCACACTTCAAATTAGCGGTTTAATGTCAGCAAAATGAGACCCTACAGATGTTGAGAAAACATCAAGGAATTGCCCACAACAAGCCCTATACTGTTCCAGCTAAAGTGGTACTGCTTTCTGACCTGCTCCTGCTTAAAGCTGTTGGTAAATATCCTGTGCTAAATCACTGTTTCAAAGAACTGGTTACAGTAGATAGTGGTGTGAGTATCCAGGTGTTATGAAATACTTCAGATACTCAGAGTCCAGTCAAGCCCTTCAGTAGTGACATTACAGACAACTTGGAAAGCAAAAGTTATTTATAATTGCTCACATTTCTACATTTCAACAAACAATCCAAATGCTGATTTACTAGTTGACATCATTTATAAACAGCCAAACAAGAGGCGAGAACAGGATGACCAAGACAATGATCAGTTGTTAACTACCTATGAAAAAAGATGAAGCTACATCATCACTGAGGACCTTGGCTCTGACAGTCAAACCAGTTTCTGCACTCAAACATCATTAGCTTTTCTGCAAATTATTACAAAGTGTGTTCTATTTAAACCTCAGAAATTCTGTATTCTACTTCCCTCCTATACATTAATAAGAAACATTTATGCAAGTAATGTATTAATACCTACACAGCAGCCATAGCTGAATTCTACTTAGATACAGTAAAATACAAACAAGAATGCAAAACATTTGTAAATTCAGGCTTTTTAGCATGTGAAGGACACCCAAAACAGCTAAGTCACACTAACTGGGAAAGAATGTAAACAAAAAATAATCAGTTATTTTACCTGATGCTCTAGAAGCCATATTTGAGAAGTAGACCCATGTAAGTCAAGAAAATAATATGCAAAAAGCAATGTACAACAAACAGGAAGGAAAAAACTCCATTGAGTTTTGAGGAGTGGAAAAAACTCCCTAAGAAGCTGGTCTAGTGCTAATGATTCAAAAACCAAAAAACTGCTAGAAGAAAAGAAGTGGCAGAATTTAGAAGTTCAGTGACCATGAGACATACAAAGGTTTATGTGATGAAAACAGTGAGCTGCTATTAACAATGCAGGAAAGCCCGAAGTGTTCACTCAATATTTTTTCTGCAGATGGACACGTGCATTCTGTTGGTATGGCAGTGTCACAACAGTATTCGTGATTTTTATTATCTAAAGCTCTTCCTTTCAACTTTGGATGAAACTGATTTTATATTTATTCTAAGTACAAAAGAAACACAAATGTCAAAATGAAAAATATCATCCAAATTTTGTCACACAGATTTTAACTGTGTATATTTATCTCACAATCTTTGTTGAAGTACTGCTTAGGTAGAAACTGAAGCTCAACAATGGTTTTCTGGTGAGGACCAAATCAAGTTTGAGACTTTCACAACAGCAAAAAGACTCAGTGTTACAATGCCAGGAAGAATCCAAGATTAATTTGGGAAAGGAATCAATGACAAAGTTGTTGGTGCATGCATTTGTGGGGGCATGTAAAGGGAATTAGCTCTAAAGAGGCTGTTGTTCTTCCCACCTCCAAAATAATACTTTGCACTTCAAGAGGTAAACTGCCCACACAACTGTCAGTTCTGGAGGATAAAGAAGAATGATTACTCAAGAGCTACAGTGGGATGCTCAGTAAGGAACACCAGTGAGGAAAAATTGGTCATCCTTTATCTTGAGAAAAACCAAAACCCAAACAAACTTGGATTTCAGCTCTGAAACCCAGGAATCAAGATACTAAAGAGAGAACAACAGAAGTGAGCACTTCTTGTAACAGTGAGTATACCCACTGGATACACAAGGCCTGAACATGACATCCCACTTCAAAGAGATGTAACCCCTGGGAAGGGGGATGAAACCTCACCCTGAGAAAAACTGCTGGTACAAACCTGTGTCAAACTGAGTTACAGCACTTAAAGTGGTACCTCTGGTTCTTGACAGTGAATCTAGAAAGGTTTCAGAAATACTGCTATTTTTTCTGATTTGTAGATAGGAGAAAAACCATGAAGAAATGTTAATAATTCTGATGTATAAAGAACCCCTTATTTCCTAGCCTACTCTTTTTCTTTCCTTTTTTTTTTTTTTTTCTTTTACCCATGGACAAGTATGACTCAAGCTTCTTGCCAGTCAACACCCACTCACCAGTCACAGGAGTATCAGAAGCTGTATCTGCTGTAAGATTATTTCCTAACATTTTATCTATAGACAAACCTATCCCTTCATATGTTCTACCCAACATCAGTTTTCACCCCTTCCATCTCATTTCCTCTGTGTTATTTTGCTCCAGTACTAGTCCTATCAGTATCGTGATGCATTCACTCCCATCTATTTTTAAAGCTACCAAATATGTGGCATTATTTGTGCAATGATGGCTAACTATTTTATGCTTCAAAATATGAAAGAAATACATGTGGTATGTGTGTCTACGTATCTGTATTAAATCCCCCACAAAATCCTGCTGATAAAAACGAGTCTTTCAAAGAACAGGCCCTATAACTGCAAACATCTTTGCTGGATGACACTTCCATCTGCCTTTTTTTACCACTTAGATTATCATCAGTACATCATTACTTTTGCCTCAATGCAAGTCCTACCAGCTAAGAAATGCACGAGGGGATTTTTTTTTCCTATCATCTGTTTCACTCAAATTACTTCAGGGAAAACAAGCAACATACCTCCAGCTGTTTGCTGGCTTCTTCATTTCTCAGAATCAGGGATAACTTGGTGCGAAGACTCCGAAAGTGCATATCAATCAGCATGTTGGCCCTCTTTGTGGTCACATCGTTGATTGACTGAATTATTAATAAACACAACAGTGTTTTTTACACATGGACTCTTGTAACAAACCACTGCCAACTGTACAGTAAAACCTTTGTACTTACTAAAATAATAAGCTGGTGGTTTTCAGAATCGTATGTTACAGAAAAAGCTCCAACTGCCTTTTTGAAGTCCTTATGTGCAGATTCTTTGGCACACCTAGGAATAAAAATGGAACCAAGTTAAATATAGTCACCACTGCATTTATGATTAACAGCCAAAAAGTATAATTCCTTAATACAAAGAATGTAAATAAAGATTTCCAAGCTCTCCCTTTCAAAGCAGGTGTTATTTTATTCCGTTATCATTTATATTACTCATTTTTCTTTCATTTGTTTACATGAGTAGGATTAGAAGTATTTCAGAAATTTTCTGTATGTATATCTGTGACACGACCAGTTAAACAAAACTACATTAAAAAGCTCTAATCACTATAATCAGCAAATTTAAGATTTCAAACACATCATGAACCATTAAAATGTGTGATTTCATTGTAACCCCTGCAGCATTCTAATGACCTGATGCTCATCTCATGCTGTGCTTGGCTTCCCCAGGTTCCCTGTGGCCACTCAGCACCAAGGGAACCTGTGCACGCTGTAACACTGACTGCAGGAAGTTTTAGTCTAACCTGAATTTATAACTCATTCCACACTGAGGCAATAAACATGCATCTCAAGGAAAGTAGAAAGTGACCTGAAGGTAAACAAGGGGAGTCACTATTAATCTGACTTTTAGAGTTTTATCTACATGAGAACAACATGTCCATGGTCTAGGAGAAAGCCAGCTGGCTTGGGATCATACTCTAGGAGGTTTCATTATTGTTTAACTATGCCCAGAGCCATCATGAAATAATAAAAGTTGATCAAGAATGGGTTCAGATTAACCTGTGCACATCACTGAACAGCTCTAAGAATAAAAATCTAAATCTGTACCACACACAAACCTTAAAAGTTCAAAGAAAGTGTTTTTTTTTCTCCAGGACTAAACTGCAATTCAAAAATCACCTTTTCTATTTTTGAAGTATGACCATATCAATATTTGCATTTTCACATTCTTATATTTCAAAAAGTTAATTTAAAGTGCTAAAAAAAAGCATTTTATTCCTCTTGTCTCAGCCTTAAGAAGTTACCCGCATTCTGAAACAAGTTATAAAGAAACGCTTGTACTTACATTTGCCTTAAATCTTCAGGAACTGCCAGTTTGATTTTATGAAAAGTATCTTTTGTTGCGGGTTTATTGGGGTTCACAGATCTCAAACGCTCAATTGTGACAATTTCGTTGTATGTAGCATCGCAGGCTGCATATTCTATTACGTAGAACTGATATAAAAATAATAAAATCATCCAAGCCACATATTTTATGACATGAGTGAGCATTACACTATTAAGGAAAAGGTACTGTTGTTAACTGTACAAGCCAAATTTGACTTCTCAGGTTACCATTAACCTCAGGTTGAGGTTAATGGTAATTGCAACTGTCCTACTCAAGAAACTCTTAGAAAATGAAGAGAGATTAGTTCAAACCACAGTGCACATCAATATATAAACAGAAAAGAAAAAAAAGTATAAGTAAATATAAAATATATATGTATATATGCATACTCCTACCTCACCCTTTATCATTCTCACTTTAGCCAACCACCAACAGCAGGGTTCTTTTTCATTTGCCCTGGAATAAACCTGAACAAAATACATACATTATATTCTTAAAAGACATCACAAAAGCTGACACTAATATGATCAGGAACTCCACAGGAACAAAATCCAGCAAAACATCCTGGCACATAAAGTCTCTGAGCACAACACAGAAAGCATGTAACAGCAAGACTGTCCAGATAAATAATAAAAAATAATACAGTGCCCAATCTACTGGCATGTGCTGCTTCAGTCTTGCATGCAGTCAAAAGAGAGATAATTCAGACTTTTACATCTGTTAATATGTAATCAACAGTATTTCTAATTGTGTTGAGGTCTGATGAGGTCCCACCAGTGGGTGAGAGAGAGGTCACACACTTACACTTCTTTAGCACATATATGCTGTCAGCCACATCCACATTACAGAAGTTTGGCCATTTTCTTATCGTTCAAATTAAAAACTTACAGAGCATGCCAGCAAAATGCAAATCTCCAAAGTTCTTTAAATTGATTACAAAAATAAATGCATACAATTTTATAAAATAAGGAGGTTTTAGGAATATGCTGCTTTTAAGTCAATCTCTTTGCATATACATTCAAGTATTTATATATATATTTATATATATATTTCTATGCTTTTATGTATACACACATATAATGCAAATTATCTGATTCAGCTTGAAGCTTTGGTGATAGAGACATTATTACCTTACAGCTTTAGAACTATAGCTCATCACCTGTTTCTGAATTAATCCAGTCCTACAAAGGACTGATCTGAAATCAATGCAACACTGATCATGTTTGTCAATCAGCCTATTTGTCACTCAGCATGGAGGTCACGGCACATGGAATTTCACATGGCCTTTTGTGGTACATGGATTTTGCATGGTTTACTACTGACAAACTCTGGTTTTGGGGATGTGTCTGACACTGTGCTTTCTTCAGTACTTGGAATCAGAAAAGGTGACATCACCTAAGATGGAAGCAAAGCTTCCAGTGGCTTGGCTGCCATTTTTCACAGCCATTTCTCTCCCTTCCCAAGACAAGAGCTGCCGATGGAGCTTACACACCTCTACTTCATCGCTCTCATTGATGTCCTTATTGTAGCCTGCAGGTGGTGGGAACCTCACATCATGGAATGGGATCTGTCTCTCTGGTTGCCAGCTACAAACAGAAACAGTGAATGGTCTAAATATTTTCATTTTCTTTGTAAACAGAAATCAAACATTTTGAATCCATTAATTGTACAGTTTCAAATTCTGTGGAGCTTTTGTGCATATATGAATTAAAGGTAATGTGATCCAGTGTATACATAATAAGAAAAAACACACCATAATGACCATTAAGCATCTTCAATGAAACCCTGATGTCACCTGCAGTCTTTTGAATCTTCTACTAGAAGTTCCTCTTCTAATATTTATAGGTATGGTTCTAAACCCCAACATTAGAAACACAGATTAAAAAACATTTGATAACACATTTTGAAGGAAGTGAAGGACACACTACAGGTGTGAAAAGTTGATCCAGTCTGAATACAATTTTAATTTTCAGTTTCTTTAATGGAGACTGGACAGATTTGGTTTCTAGATCAGCAAATTGGTATCCATCACTTCTCTATGGAAGAAATTCTGTAATAATATAATCTTCTAAAACTAAGACAAGACATTCACATGAGAGAGTCAGAAATGGTACAACTGTTGACTTACTCAAACATGGGTTGTCATAATGCAAATTCAGTAACAATATGATTATCTTCCCAGTAAAACCCATGTTACTATGGTTTTGCACTTGAAATTATTTAAACCATTAAAAGCATTTATACAGAAATGCCACAAAATAGTAGATACTAAATGTAACTTTAAAACATGCCAGCAGCATGTTTAGTGTATCTAATACACATTACTCTACACTGAGCCATATTTAGGTCAATCAAATGCAAGGTTGATACTCTGTCATTTACAGGTACAACACCAGCAATACACTTACTTGTTTTCAAATGAAACTGTTATTGAATCTTCATGCACATCCTTCACAAATGCCTGTGGAGGAAACAAAGTATAATTAGGGTATGCTTATGGACACTTTCAAAAGTAGTTTTAAGCCTGTAAAACACCTCCTTTTTACAAATATTAATGAATCTCACAAAAAAAGTATGTTTTAAAGTCAGTCTTTCTAATTTTGCAGTAGACTTCTATAAAACACATACTGAAAGCTGATAACCTCCTTGGGTTCATGACTGCCAGCGCTCCGATACACAAACAGAATGCCTCAGCTACGAAGACATTATTTCTACTTTTTAGAAGCAACAGGAAAGGTTAGTAGAAATGACAAGATAGTTCAAGAGTTTAAAACATTTGATTTTATAATCACATTTAATGTATAGACAGGCAGAGAAATTAAACATCAGTATTCCTCAAAAAACAAAACCAAAGCCCATAAAACCTCCAAGTCCTGTCTCTTCTCTCTTTACCTCAAAGTACATTTGAACATTGCACTAACAAAACTCATCTACATCAATTTCAGCAGAATCTTCCCCATATTTAATTCACCACACTAAGTGTGTAGAGCACAAACTTTAGATAAATGCCCTGGGGTCTTCCTTCCCTTTTTTCCTGGGGGATGGACACAGTTGTGCTCTCCAAGCCACCACAGAGCACAGGGACAGAACTAGAACTCAGCACTGAAGGCTCCTCCTGCCTTATGCACCCAACTGACTGATTTTGATTTATCAAAAAATTTGATTTAGCTTAAACCCCAAATGTCCCCCCACCCTCATTCCCCACCTACAAACAGCAAGACCAGCACTCAAACCATTTTGGGATTTACCAATGAAAATATTTTTCTTAGCCTGAAACAATGGAGGTCACAGGTTAACCAAGGATGAAAAGATTGTAGAGTTTTTTCTTTATTTTTATAAAATATCTCTATGAACTTCTGAAACAAGCTGCTGTAGTGCTGAGTATTCCACTAATACTAGTCCACACACAGTATCATTGCAAGGCAGGCAGATAAAAGTCCACGAGCAAGAAAGAATAGAAAAGTTTGTTCTACTAATGGAGATCCACCTTAGTAGATAAAAATATTCTCAGTAAATTGAAAATAATTTAGGAGCAACTACCACTTCTGTAGAAGAATTAGTTAATGAAGTACAGAACATTTCATTATTCTACATTTTATTATTCTTGCCCTTGCAGGTTTCCAAGACAAGAAGAGATCTTATCTCTCACAAGAAGGTAAGAAGAGTCTCTCTTACATGGAACCTAAATGGTTTTTTAAAAATTCTTTTGCTATTTTTGCTTTATAAAGTATTCCAAAATATTTCCTGAGTTGCAACAGTATCTTAGTACCAAAGAAGAGGACTAATACAGAGCTCCAGGAACTGGCTATAGAACATTTAAGTGCTACATACACTTAATGTCATCACTCAGACTCATTCAGGACAAGGAGGAAACCATCCCAGTTGATAACTGAAACATAAACAATGTCACTCAAAATAGAAGTCAAAACAAAGCCACAGTGACAACAGCAAAAAATTATTTTGCACCTTGCTCCCCTCTCAATACTCTTAACAACAAGACTTCATTATTGCCAGCAAGCCGAGGAGACTTTAAAAAGTCTCCAAATGTATTTGCATAATTATGAATTTCAAAATTCCATATTCCTTCAAAAGGAGATTACAAGCACAGCTGATGTTTTTCAATGACATGGTATAAAGAAGACTTAAGACCACATCTCAAGATCATGTTCCCAGCAGTACAGAAATGGTATTTACATAAAGAGGCAACAGAGCTCTCAGTTGATCATTATGGATAATGAACATTTATCTTATGTTTCATATTGCAGTGTACTCTCTAAGAAGATTCCAGAACTGGATATGCATTTAAACCATACAATGGTAGTCCTGACTCACTTCACAACACTACACTGATCACCTTTAAAGCTCCACCCACATTTCTTCCAATGGTTTTAAGGTGCAACTTAGAAGCACCTGCTCATACAGATAGAGCTGAAATGGATGCCTTTAATAGCTGAAAAACACTAAGATCATTATCAGATATTAGGTGTGGCTTCTCTGTGCCACAGACTGGACAAGGATTAATAGTAATACTTGAGTATGTAAAAGCAGAGATTATTTTACAAAGCAAACTCAACAGAAATGATACCAGCAACACTTAATACCTTCAGGAAAACAGGTAGGAGTAACACGACCCATGCCCTGAGAAAGAATCTGTTGATACTTAATTTTCTCATATTTATAAAATGTCAAAAAAATCAACTTTCCTTGTATGAAAGATACTTTGGGCAAAGTCATCACCTCTGTGGTGATGAAAAGGTGTTCTAAACAGCACCCTGAAAAAATGACAGAAAATGGCAGAAAAACTCACAAGCACAGCAGCAAAGAGCAAAACTACATCTCATATCCAGAGACAGATGGAAGAGAGCTCCTAACATCCAACCCACCTTGAGCAGAATCCTAGGGACTACAGCAATACACTAAAGAATAATGCTAAAACCCACCATTAATAAGTAAACCAGGATGTGGAACAAAAAATAAATCAAGAGTTAAGACTAGCATGGACCTACAAGCAGTTTAGCAATGATGTTATCTGGAAGGACTAAAACTTGAGACACATGGCTGGCAGGAAGAGGAATGAACTGCACTGTCCTGCTCCAGCTCTCCTCAAACAGCTCCTCCACATTGCCTTGGTCACAACCCACAAACTGGAGGGAACCTGAACCAGGAACACAAGTTAAACTGCTGACCTAACACAGGGAGCATCAACACAGACACTGTCAGGGAAAATGACAAACCTGCATTTCTTTAGTTTACACCAAGTTCAGAAGAGTCAACTACAGAAAGAGATGAGTACCTGGTTTTCACCTCAGCCTGGCCAAAACACTGATGTCATAACACTGTGGTTTGTCTTTAATTTATGGTCTTGCAAAATTACAAAAGTTCACTGGAATAAGTTTTTAATTAATTACAAAGTGAACAACGCCTTGCCAAATATCTAATTTCAAGCATGCACTTGCATTTCATGTATGTATTTCAAGTGTATTTCATGTATTTCAAGTGTTTAATGTATGAAACATTCTGCACACCTCTCTGTGGTATTTACTATGCTTAAAAACAACCATGCAAAATATATTAATGACTGTTAATACAGTCCTTAATATTTGGTTGTCTAATCCTGTCTATCCAGAGAAATGGGGTTTTCCTCATTTTCCAGTTACTTGTGACACAGAAAAATGTCAGATACTTATCACATCAGTTTACCTTTATGTGAACCCCAGCATTATGTGAATTTTCCCCCAATATAAATATTTAAACAGATCTGTAGTACAAAAATTTATCTAGACTCTCCAGCACTATATATTTCAATTTGTGCACTTTCAAGTGCAAACAGAAAAGATATGAAACATTCCTAAGTTTTCCTTAAAAAACCCTAGTATTTAAGCAGCAATGCCTTTGGACAACCAAAATTAATACTTATCTGAACTGTCTGGTAGTCTTGTTTTTGTAATACGTGTGAAATTACGTAAATGAAGAGAAATGAAGACTTTAACACCATAATCCAAATTCACAGACACGGGACAGGCCAGCCCCAGGTGTCAGTAAAGGCAGAGAAGAGGCTCTGACCTCACACAAAGTATCACAAGAAATACAATAATCACTCAGCAGCCTTTTTTAGATAAAGAGACTAAGTAGGCATGGAAATTCAAGCATAGAGGTGTAGATATGTGAGATTAAAATGCACCCCCATGAAGGGACAGAACAGTGGCTCTGATCAATCTGGACACAAAGACAAAAAACAAAGATTAAAAACAAAGTGAAACTGGACAGAGGCAAAAGGAGGTAACAGGACAGTGAAAGACTGAAGCAGCTGGGACACCACTATTGCTAACAGCAGAAATACCAAGAGAGAGAGTACACAAAAAATTGCCTGTGAACAGAAGCACATTTTATAATGGTAAAGGTTGATTCTTCTTCTCTAATGTGGAAAAAAAAATCCAATGTGGTAAGTTTTCTACACCAAATTTGACTCTGAGTCACATAAACCATTTCATTTCTCTCCATGCATCGGATATAATTAAGTAAAAAAGTTTACGGCATGGCATTTCTCAAACACAAGCATTCACATTCTAAGAATGGTTATATGCTAAATACATGGTCTAAAATTTAAAAAAAATATTTGTTTAAAAAATAAGAATTATTGGAAACATCAGCATATTTTTTTGTTTTTATGCTAAATGGAATGACATACACTTCAAAGTAAAAAAAAAAAGGCTTCAGCTGCCATGAAATTTTGCTTTTTTTAAAGTCTGCTCACATCAGATGTGAGCATTGTCAACCATTTTAATAAAGGAGGATAATAAACTGTAAGAAGAGAAAGTAGAGAAAATATGCTTTTTAACATAAAAAAGCTGTGCTGATAACAAATGTGCATCTACTGTTAGTGTGACAGTTCTGTAACATTTCATACCTGTTGGAAGGAGAATGTCAAAAGGGAACTCGGTGGATAATCAAGTCTGAGAAAGGCTGGACACACAAAGGAACAGAATAGGGAAAAAAAAATAGTCACAGAAATGGTCACCAGACAGGGAAAAGGGTACAGGCATCATCCTCAGGAGGAGTGAGCGGACAGGCTCAGGAACGTATAAAGAGACTGCAGATATTGGCTGAAGGTCTGTATGGAACAGGGAAAGAAAAAAAATGGATACAGAGGGCCACAGGAACAGTTGCTAATAGTGAGACCTGGAGCAATAAAGAAGTAAGAAAGATGAATTATTTTATCAGTTGCAGCTTCAATGAAGTTATCTATAAAACCAAGCAAACAACAGCAAGGCACTGAAACTACTTGGATAAAGTGGAAGATTTTCACAAGGTTATAGAGCAAGAAGTGGCAAAAATTGGGTTACAGACAACATAGAGATGTTAACAACAAACACCATTCCAAAACTGACTGCCTCATAAACAGGATGCTTCCCATCTTTAGTAGAGGACATAAGAGAAAATCAGTCCCAAACTGGAAAAGAAAAATCAATCCCATGTTGGAAAGGCATCCAGCATGTCCCTTTTAGAGGGAAATACCTAAAGCTAATCCCAAAAAGATGAGGCAAAGGCTGTCTATTAGTCCTCTGTGAATGAGATAAGAACTTCAAAACCCAATTTACTGCTCCTATACAAGAAAAGATATGAGAAGATATGTCCTAATCCTGCACATCTTCAAGATTTAGTTACTTGGCTGTGAGCTGCAGAAAGGCAGTTCCCTCCCCTTGGCTTCACAGTCCTGCTGCTTTGTTGGACCAGCCTTCATAAAATAAGTAAGGAAATATAACATTTTCTTTCCAAGGATTCTGGGCCCAACCACACAGCAAGTCATGACTAAGCATCTCTAGGTACCAGATTGTCAATTATCCCTGAATCATGCCCATTTACTGCACTGTGCCTTCCATGGAATAATTCATCTTAGGCAAGGAGGAAAGAAAAAAAAAATGAAAGTACAAAGTATTCACCAAGCAGTATTTTAATTCCATTCAAAAAGATTTAGCCTGCACTACAGCAGCCACATCAACACACTCCAGTATTCCAGTGCACCTCACCAGGATGAAATCTGAATTCAAATCTTACAGCATCCTCAAACCACCTCCTATGTTTTGTCCTCTGGATATTTCTCAGAAAACACTGGTTAATTACTCTTAGCAGGGCTTAGGTAGGCAGTTTTGTACTGTCAAGAGCCAGATGCTGCTGGGTACACTCAGAAATGCTCAGGTCCTAAGAGAGACCTACAAGGAGGACATGAAAAGCTGAAGCCACAATTCAGTGCCCACGTGAGCCACTCTGTCCCATCCTGCCTACAGCAGCCTCATACTCCTCCCTCTTCCACGGCTTAGTATCAAAAGAGGTGTATTCTCCTAAAAAACTTACACAGTTTCATTAACTCAGAATTATTCAAAGCCAAAGAAATCTTCACCAGTTGTCAGTAAATCATGAGATTAGACAAAAAAATTGTTTTGCCTCTGGTTTGTTCGAAAGATTACTTCTGTAAACCACTTTCTCAGGAGGCTGCTTAAAGAAACTTTTAAAATTAAAAAATAAAACTGTCCTGCAACTAAATTCACACTTGACATCATTGCACACTTATTATGCTGGATTGACATTTATTTTTTACAACCTAATTGCCAATCTATAAGATGGGCATAAAACTCACAAGAAAAAAATTAAATATGTTACCTTATAAAAGAGTGATACTCAGACATTATGATGAAAGAGAAATCTGTAACTAGAATTTCAGTAATTCAAACTAGGGGAAAACTAGAGGGAATTTGCTGGTTTATACTGAACATTACTGCATGAGGGTGCAAAACAATTTCCATTTTTTTATTCTTCTAAAAAAAGTATGTTGCATTTATCTTAAGTGTGATGCTCTGCCTAAAGAGGTAATTCAGGTGAAGACAGACAAATCCACGTGCCCATTTTTCCCTTTAGGCAATTTAACCAAATTCTTGGTTAGTGATAAAGAGGAAGCAAAAAAAAATTCCTGTCAAGATTTCTAAAAGTTAAAGGACAACCACAGTGCTTGGGGCAATGTCTGTGTCAGAACTTGGGTACACTAAACATGAATAAATTCCATGAACAAATGCTCAAATGAAGCTTTTAACTACTCACAAGGGGGACAGGGCCCCATGGGGGCAAACTTGAACATAAACAATAAAAGTTTCAGAAGCTTTAAATACTCCCAGGTTTGTTCAATAATATTTCTCACTGAAGGATGCACCATGTCATAATTACCATCACCTCCTTCACATCATTGTGTAACTACTCTTAATTTGATAAAAGCCTCACTAAAAGTTCTACTGTGAAATGTATTTACTCCTTCTGCTTCTTTCTGACCAAACACTGTATCTTTAAAAATGTAAACCTGATTTTTAAAAGGGCTAGTTTATTTAATTCCAGGAAGCAATATAGAGATATGGAACTTTGACCACAGGATGAACTCACCCACAGGATGTTTATTTACCACTGATTTGTATCAGAAATTTTTTTAAAAAAAGAATTTAAAAATAAAATTATTTTCAGAAAAGGATGCTAGCACACCTACTCTAAAAATCAGCTTTTAAGAGGTCTTTTTTTCCTTAGAAAAGCTGGGAGATGTTGGAGCTGTATCATCTGGATCTCTCCCTGGCTCAGCACAGGAACATGTGAGTGTGAAACTCTACCCGGCCCTTCATTGCTGACATAAATATTGGATGTCGCACAATAACTAGGCCCAATTTTTAAAGTCTTAGGAGCATTTAAACCATGGCAGGAACTGACCCATGGCTTTTCCTGGTATGTTGATAACAAGTCAATGAGAGTAGGCCCAAGCCAACCATATCCGAATATTATTTTCTAAAAAGCCTATGAATTACAACCTATTAATAAGCTGATTAATACAACCCAACTCATGCAAAGCCACACAATACTACACGGTATTAATAAAACATATTCAGTGCTCGTATGGTCAAGACTCAGTGATGGCTTTATTAAGCACAAGGGCTTGGAAACAAACATGCAATGCCACTAAGTCATTTCAGCAGCAAATACATTTGAAATCTACACGTATTTAAATACTCAGCATAGATATACTCGGCCGAGCAATGCTGCCTTTAATATCAGTAGGCAGCTTCCCCTGCCATGGCATTAGGAGCAAGAATCCACCACAGCATTTCACCAGGAATGTGTATTAACCAGGGCTCCCCGCCTTGCAGGCCGTGCTCATGCAGTGCAGCTCTGCTGGAAACCCGGACGGCGACACAGACTTTCCTTAAGTAGCGACAAAAGCTGAGGATTTAGCAATTAATGCCCCATCCCGGGGCTGATCCTCCTCCTCGCTCAGCGCCGGGACGAGGCGGCCCCGGGCGCCCCTTCCCACAAAGGGGGAAGGCCCGAGGCCTCCCCGGGCCTCGAGGCCCCTCGGCCCCGGCGGCTCCGGGCCCGCTCCCCGCGGCCACCGCCAGGGACCCGCCGCGGCCTCCGCCATCCCTGCCCGCTTCTCCCTCCTCCTTCCTGCCCCGGGGCCTCCGCTCTCCCTCAGCGCGGGGAGGAGGAGGAGGAGCCGCCGCCGCCTCCTCCTCCTCCCGTTGCCGTCCCCGCTCCTTCCCCTGGGGCCGGCCCGGCCGCGAGCACTCGGTACCTTGTAGAAGGCCCCGTTGGAGCCCCGCACCTCCACCACCAGCTCCTCCATGTTGTGCGCGGTGTGGGAGACCCGGGCCCGGCACCGCCTCCTTTCCCTTTCTCTGTGCCGGCGCAGGCGGGGGAGGAGCGGTGTGTGTGTGCGGGGCGGGGGCGCTCGGTTCACGCCGAGCCCGGGGGTGTGGCCGCCCTGGGCGGGAGGGGGGGAGGCAGCGCCGGGGAGGGAGGAGGGGTGGGGAGGGGGTGGGGGTGTCTCCGCTGGGCGCCGCCGCTCCGGGCCCTGGGGCCGCCGGAAATGAAACCGAAACGGCGGCGGGCGGCGCGCAGGGGGGCGCGCGCGGGGCGCCCGGTTCGGCACGCGAGCGCTCGGGGACCCCGCGTCACGTGACCGCGGGGAGGGGAGGGGGGGGCGGGGCGGGAGCGGGCCCGGGGCCGGCGCGCGCGCGCCGCTCGCTCGCCCACCCGCCGCCGCCGCCGCCTCAGTAACGGCCCCGCGCGCGCGCGCGCGCAGCCGCAGTGGCGCGGGGGGGCGCGCGCGAACCCGGCAGTTGCGCGGCCGAAGTCCCGCCTCCTTCTCCCCCACCCCGCCCGTCGCGCGCCGGAGTGACCGCCCTGGCGGCCAATCGGATCGCGCGGCCTGAGCGGCGCCGGTCGGGGCGCGCGGCGCCCTCAGGCAGGCCCGTATGGCGGGGGGGCAGGGGGTGTCTGTGCGTGTCCGTGTCCCGCTGTTCTGTGCCCGGCCTGGCCCGGGACCGCGCTCAGGCGGGAACCGTGCGGGCTTTGCCGAGGCCCCAAACGGCGCCGAGTAACGGCCCCGGGGAGCGATGGCAGTGCGGGGCCCGGGGCTAGGCGAAGGGAATGACGGGCCGAGCAGCGCAGGGGCTGCTGGGATGGAGGGGGACATGGCGGCAGGGCCTGTGGGGCCCGGGGTCGGTTCCTCAGGAGCTGCCCTGGGTGGGAGGAGGCTCAGGCCTGCAGTGAGCTCTGCCTGCCTGGCCATGGCCTGAGGTCTACAATAAATGTGAATTCAGCTTACACCTTGAGTCCTTTGTGCAGTTTTGGCCGCCACAGTATAAGAAAGAGCTGAAGTTGCTGTCCAAAGGAGGGCCACGAGGATGGTGAAGGGCCTTGAGGGGAAGCCGTGTGAGGAGCAGCTGAGTGCACTTGGTCTGTTCAGCCTGGAGGAGACTGCGGGGAGAGCCGATCCCTCTCTCCTGCTTCCTCACAAGGGACAGACGCTGCTCTCCGTGGTGAGCAGGGACAGGATCCGAGGGAACGGCCTGAGGCTGTGTCAGGGGAGGTTTAGGTTGGATATCAGGAAAAGGTTCTTTACCCGGAGGCTGGTCGAGCACCGAACAGGCTCCCCAGGGCAGTGGGCACAGCCCCAAGGCTGACAGAGCTCAGAAAGTGTTTGTACAATGCTCAGGCACGGGATGGGATCCTGGGGCTGTCCTGTGCAGGGCCAGGAGTCTGATGATCCCTGTGAGTCCCTTCCAGCTCAGGACATTGTGTGATTCTGTGAATTGTGCCTCCGGAATAGGAATGATCCAGCTCCTGCAGTGGTGGTTCTGCTGAAGACCTGAACACCTCCCAAGGGGTTTGAGCTGAAGGGACAATTCCTCCCTCTCTGTAGCAGATCCTTTGCTCAACACACAAGCCCTCCACGTAACACATATTATTATTTTACGATTGTAGATTCCATAATGTTGGAAAATATCTCCAATATCACTGCAGCTACATTTAAATCCTCACGGACATTTCAACATCACATGGCACATACAACTCACTGTAGGACCTGATGGTGAATAAAAAGCATAAATGATGGAACATCTGCAACTTGGAGTGCACTGGCACAAAAGCTGCTTGTTCAGCTTTACATTAGACCTGCACAAACATTGACATCCTCATGTTTTCTAATATAACTACAAAGAATCAGAGAAGGGAAAAAAACCCCCACTGTTAACCATTTATGCTCAAAAGTCACAACGTGTTACTGTGGCTGTGATTTCTCTGAATATGTGTGTGATGTTCTCCTTACATGAGTGGCAGTGAAATTCTACACCCATTGCACTCCTTAGACAAGAAGTCACAGGCTTTTCAGTAACCTCACTGAAATGGTGATGTTTTAATAACCAGATCAGCACTTGGAAGAAGCAGTTAAGAGTTAATAGAGATACAAAGATGAAAAGCTTCTTAGGCATTGCTTTATGAATAATCAATAATAGCTGAAGGTTAAATATAACCAAAATATTGCAGTTTTATTAGGTTGTCCTTGACTGAAGTGATATACAGAAGTGACAGATATCCCAATCAGGGTGTGGAGCACTGGGTATCCCCAGAACTTGTGAAGACAAACTGAACTAAACCAGGGATGATTTGAAGTGTTACTGTGTGTGGACAAGGAATCAGATCATGCTATTCCTGTTCATTCAGTTCTTTGAATGGTTAATGTGAACTTTCTCTGGGAATGCTGCTAAAGTATTCTGTGAGGTGTTCGCGTGGAGAGGCAAGAAAAGCAGAACAATCACAAAAAGACAAACCTGAATATTGCAAAAAGATTAAAACAAAAAAATACTTTGTTACGTGTGTTAGGAGGTGGATAATCTTTAACCTTGTAAAAATATATTGGTGAGAAGAGACAACTAGACTATTGATTTTCTGTCTTAATTATTTAAGCTGACCTTCAATGGAACTTGACTGTTTCTCTGTTTCTTTTGTAAGTCATTAGTTTACCTCTGCCTCTGTGCAGTAGCCAGGGACCAGGGAGCCATCCAAGGTTCATTTTTGCCACGGATTCTACTTGAGTGTGGATGTATGTTTCCACTAGTGGTTTTCAGTTTCTACAGTATCCTGTGTCTTCCTGACCTGAATAGGGAAAGAAGGCTGAGGGATTTAAGACTACCTTGTGCCTGCAGTACAGAAGCCTCCCAGTTTCACAGAGAAGAGTCAAAAAAGTAAACACTGGAATCTGAACTTCAGGAGGTTATTAAAATTTTTAGCTTACACAGATATAATTTGCTAAAAATATGTGGTTTTGAAATATGACCTGTTAAACTATGAAGCTCCAGCTCAGTTTGCTGATTCAAAAACCAACATTGTCATTCAACTCACCTGTGAAATAATTGTCTTGGTGGATAATCTCTGTCTTATTTGCTTCATGTTATCTATTTTGTTGGAATATCAGGTCTCATTTAAAATTAATAGTAATTTCTGCATTCTTCCAGAACAATGGTTGTATATCATGTTGTTGGTCCACAACTCTCAGTAGCAATTTCATTTCTTCGCATGTCAGTGAATTTGAAAATGTAACATGCAGAATTTTACTGCTTAATTATTCAGTTCCACCTCCCACTCATGAGTTTGCATCCACTTCTCTCGTAACCCCACAAATACATTTATCATTATATTAAACTTGCATGTTACTTCCTCTGCAGAAGCATATGGGTATTGTAAACAGTTCTTTTTAACAGACAACACTAAGCATTCATATGAAAAACTGCATGTCTGTTTACTCAGCTAATTTTTTTAAATCACTAACCAAGTAACATGAGATGAAAGTGAAAAGATTCCCTGAATTACGTGTGTCTTGAAAATGAATTAATTTAAACAGAAAAACCCAAGAACCTCAGAAAACTTGGGATACAACTGGTTAGAATGCAACCCAAGAGAAATGTTCTGTTGTTTGCAGGTGGTTGGACACATCCATAACCACCCCCTGTGTGCAGTGTGCATGCTGGCTCAGGTCAGGGAGTTCTAGTATGAGCACACAGCCTTTGAATAAGAGCTTTTATCTCCAAGAACCATAAACTTAATATTCTATCATCATTATCAGTATAGGCATCGATGCTGTGATTAGAAAAGGAATGATTTTGGTGCTTTAGGAGTTGATCTACCTGGGGTGGCTTTCCTTCATCGAATTAAGAATTGTATCCAAAAGTTACTGGCATCAAAATAACCCTGACTGTCTTTTCTACGTGGGAAGGGAGGTGAGTGCAGCCCTTCATTGCAGTGGCTGTAAAGCAGAACCTTGGATAGCGATGCAGTGGAGACGGCTGTGCTGTGGTCAGCCACACTCACATGGATTCCACAGGGTCTTCACTGAGGTCTCAGCCATCCCGTGTTAAAGGGGGAGCTTTAACATATAGATGGATTCCACAGGGTCTTCACTGAGATTTCAGCCAGCCTTTGTGTTAAAAGGAGGAGCTTTAACATGTATATGGATTCCACAAAGGTCTTCACTGAGGTTTCAGCCAGAGTTCATCAGTGTGCTGTGTTTGTGTGGCCAGGTTTGGGTAGAGTGTGTGGGAAGGGGATCACAGCTGTGGCAGGTGAGAAGCTGCCAGAAGCTTCCCCCATGTCTGACAGAGCCAGTGGCAGCTCCAGGATGGACCTGCCACTGGTGCCAAGGCGAAACCCATCAGCAACGATAATAATGCTTCTGTGATAACATATTTAAGAAGGGGAAAAAAATACTGAGTGGGAGTAATTGTGGCCAGAGAAGAGAGAAATGAGAGTGTGTGAGAGGAGCACCCTGCAGAAAGGCAGGAGGGCCAGGAGGTGCTCCAGGTGCCCCAGCAGAGGTTCCCCTGCAGCCCCTGGTGCTGCCCATGGAGAGGCAGCAGCTGTGCCCTGCAGACCTGGGGGTCCCTGGGGAGCAGGATCCAGCTGCAGCCCGGGGAGGAGCCCACACCAGAGCAGGGGATGCTCAAAGGAGCCTCTGACCCCATGGGAAGACTGTGCTGGAGCAGGTTCCTGGCAGGGATCTGGCCCCATCACGTTTGCCAGCAGGACTTGTGACCTCCCAGGGGATCCTCTCTGGGGCAGCCTGTGCCTGAGGACTGCACCCTGTGGGAGGAGCTCCTGTTGGAGAAGCTCTTGGAGTGCTGTCTCCCATAGGAGGGAACCCATGCTAATACATTAATCTCATTTCCCTGAGTTGAGTCTGCACAATCAGCAACAGTGTCAAAGATGGAACTGGTGGGCTGAGAGTGTCTAGATTTCTACACAATCTAAACTAGAAAATTTTAAGTACAACAGATTGACATTTCTAGAATCCTCATCTGAGTGTATAACACAGGACATGGTCATGTTTTTTTAGCACCCATCATAAATCCACTGGGTGACCATCAGGCCTTTGTTTTGCTGTGTGCAGGAACAGGAGGCTTCAGTCTGAAGCCAGTTCAGAGATTTATGAAGGTTGATGACTGCCTCTCTTCAATATACTGCTCTTTTAGCTGAAATTAATCTGAAAACATCACACTACTCTTTCCAATCCATAGCAGAATTCCCTGCTGTATTTCAAAGGCTGTATATGCCAGTGCATTTATATGGCCTTAATGTTGTTTGTATTGACCCTGATGGGAACTGCTATGGAGCTACTATATAAAATGTCATTCTCCCGAAAGACTGTGATATTTAACTTCCTATTAGAAGCATATATAACTTAAATGATTTGTATTTCCCCCTCTAAATCGTTGTAGAAAACAATGCTGTAATCTGATGCTGTGGCAAAAAAACCAAAACAAAACCAAAAACAAGCAAAAGAAAAAAGAAAAAAATTACCTTGCAATAGTAGTCTTTTAGTTATGCTTTTTATAGTAATAGGTTTTGCTTTTTTTTTTTTTTTTTTTTTTTTTTTTTTTTTTTTTGGCAGGGTTTTCATTTATTTATTTTGGTTTGGTTTGTTTCTTTTTGGTTTTTTGGGGGGGCGGGGTTGGGATTTTTTATATATATATATATATATATATATATATATATATATATATATATTTTTTTTTTTTTTTTTTTTTTTTTTTTGATGGGCTGGTTGGTTTGGTTTTTGGTTTTTGGATTTTTTTCTGGCTGACATAGCTGACATTTTTTGTCCCGGGAGCTAAAATGTTTTATTCTTCACTAGTTCGAAACACAGTCTTTGACATACCACTAACAGATTTATATCCTGCCTGTAGCTACAATACAGCTATACATTTATAGCCGTGTTTTCACCTTTTATTTTCCCCGTGTCTTTCACCAATCCCTGCACACGAGCCCGCGGTTTCTGTCCCTTTTAACCCCGCGGAGAAGACGCGGCCGGTGCAGTACCGGGATGCGGCCACACGAGGGCGCCCCAGGACCGGCCAGGACGGGCAGTGCCGCTCGGAGCTTTCACCGCTTTTACTGATTTTTACTGATTTTATCTGATTTGTACTGGTTTTTATTGGTTTTCACTGCTTTCCTCTGCATAGTTCTGCATTTCATTGCTTTTCTCTGCCTTTAACTGCTTTTCTCTGCTTTTCACTGTTTTTTACTACTTTTCACTGCTTTTTTCTCTGCTTTTTTCTGCATTTCACTGCTTTTCTCTGTTTTTTTTTTTTTTTTTTTTTTTTTGTGCTGTTCTCTGCTTTTCTGTGTTTCCTCTGCTTTTCACTGCTTTTTACTGCTTTTCACCGCTTTTCACTGCATTTCCCTACATTTCCCTGCTTTTTGCTGCATTTCTCTGCTTTTCACTGCACTTTGGGAACAAGATACCATGCCAGCTCCTTAAATACTGCCTCTGGACCGCCTTGGGACTCCCAGTGTTTCATAAAACCCAGGGGAAATACTTTGAACAAACTCAACCCTAAGAGCCTATAATTTTTTTTTTTTTTTTAATTTAGACTCCTACAAAGGATTTTTTTATTATTATTATGCTGAATGAATTTTAATTTTGAGAGCTATCTTACATGCCATGACCTAGAGTGTTCTTCCATGACTTTCAGGCCCTCAGTAGACTGTCAAGCAGTTGTGCAGTACATGTGTCAAATCCTGAAGTTCCCTTATGAACCCTTTTAACTGGACTAAACCTATTTTACTTTAATGGTCCTGTTCCTTTCAGCTTAGGGTTCTTTTTCATTTTCACAGCCTTTCAAAGAAAATAATATGTACTGAAAGTGGAGAGTGAGGTTTTGCTTTCTTGGGTAGTCAGGAAAAGTCAAATAAATTTTCCGATTCAACAGGAACAACTTTGGTGCTGCACTCTTTACTCTTTGAGAGGCTTAACTTCAATAATGTATCAGTTAACCAAACCAAATGAGATTTTTAGCAAACCTATATTAAAGGGAAGGTTGCCAAAGCAGAGTTTTGTCACAACTCATTTGTCTCCCCACTTTATACATCTTCTGCTTTTGTTAATATTGTTGTCAAAACATCTAGCCCTGTACTAGATGTTAGATTAACAATTCACACCTTTACAAAAGATTTGGCAGAACTCCAGTGTTTTGATGTCAGTTGTCATTATTGATTTGCATTTTGAAGGGGTGTGATTCACCCGATGCATCAGCTTTCCTTTTGTACACGTAACATTTTTCAGAAGAGATGGAAAACAAGACCAGTATGTTTATTTTATGAGTTCTCTCTGCATCTCTTGGAATAAGAAAAACTGCTGAGCCTGGGAGCTAGTGAAAGGAATGTTTTAACTGTGGAAGGAAGATTTCAGCTTTCAGTCAGTGAAAGACAGGGCTCCTCTTGCAAAGGTTGCACAGCCCCAGCTGCAGGGGCTGTTTTCCTATTGGGTAGTTTGGCCTGAAAAACAAAACCTTAGGCTGGTGACGTGCAAAAAGTCATCATTAGGAAGCACAGGTTATTTTCTCACTCCAGAGTCAGCAGCTGCACCACACCACCAGCACTGGAGTAGTGACAAGGTGGTTTTGGTGCAGAATTACCCCAGAGCTTTCCTGCTGTCCAGTGAGGTCAACGCTCCTCCTGTCATCTCCTGCTGCAGTCTGCAGGATCTGAGGTGCCCAGCTAAGAGCAGAGTTGCCCTGCATGACCTTCAGACATGCCTTCCAATATAAATTATTCTGTGATTCTCTAATGGTGCAGTAATTCTGCATTTCAGGCATGTTCAGATATTCAGGCTATTTGATGGAACAAGAAATGATGTCCACGTCCGGTGTACATTAAATATTAAAGTGCCACATCTGTGGTTAAAAATAAAGCTTAAGAGGCACTATTTTTTTTTCTTTATTGACTCTTTCAGTGCCTTGTTAAAACTCATCTTGTGAGTACATTGCAGCAGATGTGTGAGTTGGAAAGTGTACCAAAGAAAGATTGGAGTGTGGACACAGGTTCTGCCACACAGGATTTATAGGGGTGTCAGGTGTTGCTGAAAAGTAGCTGATGAACATGGAAGGATAAAATAACAGAAGACACAGTTAACCAACTGCTGAGAAAAGCATCTCTGAACAAAAGAAAAATGTCTCTGAAATGGCTGTCTGACATTTCCCAGGAAGAGACAAGTGTTATCAGCCAGAATCACAAGAGATCAATTGTTCTCATATGACATTCTGATGATAGGCATCCTACTCCCTGAAGGAATTTGTCTTAATGAAACAGTGTGGCAGTTTCATGTAAAACAGCCTCCAAGTGGGATAAATACAAATTGTGGTACCAAAATTCAGAAGAACAGAAAACGTCCTATAGTAAACCATAAAGTCTATCAAAGCCTTTGGTTATGTCACTCATAAAAGGGAAGAAAATGAAGGCAGTCAAAGCTTTTGGCCCACTGGAAACTCATTTTGTGCTTTACAACAGCCTGAGGAAGAATAGCAGGACTCTGGTTACTTGAAGAGAGGAAATGAAACAATATTGCTCATCAGGTAGTTTCTCAACTATTTGTTATTGATTGGGCAAAGAATAAATAAATCTCAGCCTCTGGGCTAAAGCATTAGGGAATATGACTCTATTACCAAAATGGTTGTAAGAATTCTACAGACAAGACAGAAAGAGCTCTGCAATTGAGAGGAGGATGAAAAGCCAAAGAGAAGATACCACTGAAAGAGATAAAAGTCTGATTCTGTAAAGGAAAAGAATTACATGCTGGTGGTCAGGCAGCTGTATAAGGCAATAATGTGTTGATGGCGAGGCTGTATGGAGTGAAAACGTCAAGATACTCACTGAAATGAGCAAAGGCAGAGAATCTGCCCATTCTCCCTTCCCCATGTCCTGCAAGAGTGCTGGGGAGGAAAAGCCACCAAATGTGGTCCTGCTGGAGGACAGCCTGTGGGTACAGCATCTTCCTGACTTATCTCTGAGATCTGCCTCAATTAAACACTCTGGTAAGACAAATATCAACTAAGGATGAGTCTCAGTAAAGTCAAGAACAGTTTTGTTACCTGAGGAGGAGCAGAGTAGACCCAACAATGTTCTGTGTGTGAAGCAGGTGTGTCAAACATCAGCACTGCTTGGATGTGTAGTGATTAGCTGTTCCTGAGGGGTTCACTTGCTTTGATTTCAACTTTGACAGCTTTCCAACATGAAAAGGAGTTACTAATTCAGAGATTTAGTCATTCAGAGATTCTGTTTTGTGAAAAAAGGTGATTGAGAGGCTGTTTGTGCCCCTCTGGTTGACAAAACTGTGCATCAGAACCAATCAAGAATTATCCAAAGGGAAAAGTGAAGTCTGTGTTTAGATAAAAAATTACACAGGGCATTGGGAAGGCAGAGAAGAACCACAAGTGAGATCTCTCTTTTCAGCCTGTTTTCAGTCTAAATTAAGTAAACAGTGATCAGACCAACATCCTTGGTCCTTCTACCAGTGGGAGATTTCCAGCCTGAATCACACGCTGTGCAAACCATCCAACCCCCTCAAAAACTGCACATCTTCTTTGCTTTCTACAGACATGGAGACAAATCTCAGTGATTTTGATGAAAACTAGAAAGACACTGAGGAAAAAAAAAAAAAGGTAGATAAAACCTCAAACTTTACCATATAAAATAACAGAGTGTTAGGGTTTGGGGGGATTTTTTGTTTTCAGGATATGAAAACATCCATCTGTAACATCGATATGAAAACTTCCATCTATACAGTAGGATGTTCTTAGGGAAATATATGTATTAATACATATCTGAGCTCCCTGAAAACTTTACTCTGCTTGGCCTATGTCAAATTAGTCACCATTAAGAACTTATCCAAAGTGATTAAATTCTCAAGTGTGTCTGTTGAGGAGTCTCATATTGTTGGTTACTTGGAAAATAGGTTTTTATCAGACAGGTGACAGTCTTAATAAAAGAAAAACAGGTACTCACTTTTAACCCTCCAGCTACTACACAGAAGACTGAAAATACAATTTTCCCAGGAAAGCATTTGCTTTACAGTTGTTTGCTATCACCCAAAACTGCTTGCTTGACCAGCCATTCTTGTGCAAAGAGAAAAAGAAAAGAAAAGCTTTTTCAGCTAGAAAACAGGATTAAATTTTCTTTTTGGTCAGTGCTATAAAACAGACCAGCTTACATTTGTTCCCATTCCCCCTTATCACATCATGGTTTCAGATGTGTAAAAACATTGAGTTTCCTATCTCAGTGTGAAAGCCTATCATTAACAAGTGTTTATTCAATTTATTTCTTCTATTTTCCCCCCTAAAATACAGCACGAGCCTTTTAATCTTTCAGTCACATAAACCAGAGTAATTATAACTTCCTTAGAAGCATTGCTGAAGGTGTTTTGTCCCATTTGATAGGCTAGGGGTGATTGACACTTGGAGGTTTGGGGATTAATTTATGGATTTTTGGTCACTTTCCACTCTGGGCTTTGATAATACAGGCTAAACACAGGAAGGTTTTTATCCCTGCTAGGACTAAAAAATGTAAACCAGAATTTTTCTTTTTATTAGAGTTTGTCTCCTAAGCCAGAGGCTACAGTAATAACAATAAGTGAGATAATTTTGTAAGCATTATCTGTAGGAAATGTAATAAAATAGCTACAAGAGGAAATGTGTTTGGAATTATCTTGTTGAAAATATTATTCAATATGTTAGAGATTAGAAACAATAACATCTTGTTTCCTGTGGTAAGGATGTGCTAATAAGAATGGTTATATTAATAGCATTGTTGCAGGCAGCCTGTATTGTTGGAGTTTGACACACACTGAAAAAAACCCGTGGGTTTTTTAGACTCCTTATATTTAGATTTCACCATTGGAAGAAACAATCAAGATTTCTTAATTTTCATCCTGGGTTTTCATTGCAGTTGGTTTTGAGAGCCGTAAATACTGAGATTTCACTTTGCAGACTGTATCTGTAGCTTTTGTTTTATTTCTTTTGTTTTAAGGACCGTTGTTGGTTGACCTGTTTGATCCCACTCAAAGGCTCCAGGTGCTTTCACTCCTGTGAAAAGGAGACTCACAGGAAGACTGGAAACTTGGATTTTAACATTTATCCATATAGTAATATGGATAAAGCAATATGGAGGTTTTAGGGCATAGACTAAGTTCTTCTTCTTTCACATTCTTCTTCGTGGGTTTGGGTTGTTCTTTCTAATTGGGTGAAAAAATCATGCATGGTGGACCTTGGGTGGTCAGTTATGGGGTTAAAAGTATAAATAATACAGGTGTCATCTCGTTATTGGGTAATTAGCACTTAAAGGACCATGGAAAGAGTTAGAGAGGAGCCATTTTCTACCTTTTTAAGAGCTCACAACCTGTGAGACTGCACTTTAGGTAAGAATTTATAAACATCTGAGTCCAAACATGAAAAACTGTGTCTCCCGTGTTTTAATCCCGGCTCTAACAGGAAGAAAAGAAGATTAAAACCTCTCAGGTGTGGGTGGTGGCCCTTTGCTGTGCCTATAACTCCAAAATAATTGGAGAATAAGAGAGAATTTCTCACGGGTAACCTAAAGTACATACATAAAGTGAGGGCTAGAACTCACCTCCTGTGACTGTTTTGTCATGTAGCTCTAAGTCCTACATCTCCCCTGGATTAAAAATCCTGTTTGTGTGGAATCAAATCAGATCTTATAAAAACTGAGAACTCCTCAGCTCATGTGTGGTAGGTAGAAAAAACAGATGCAGTGTGAGCATTCTAATCCCCTAGATCAAAACCCCCTGAATTTGCTGAAACTATAATTGAAGCTGCTTCTGGTTTAAACACACAGGCTGACATCAGGTAGTGCAGGGTGCAGGTACAGCAGGACTGACAGCACAACTGTGCTGTAGACTCAAAGCCAATGAGTGGCACAGCAAATTAAGAAGTCTGTTAGATATTCTGTTTGTGAAGACCCAGATTTAAAAGTAACTAGTCTGAGCATCAGCTTGTTTCTTGGGCTGAGTGACATGTTTTGAAATTTCCTCCGTACACAGAAAATGGAAAAAGCTGACTAAAGAGTTCCTACTGACCTGTAATGCAGAGATGTTTCAGGCACTAAGTGACTTGCTTGTCTGCAAATCCAAAATATCTTCTACTGCATGAATTGTTGAGCTTGTCCTGGAAGGCAGAAAGTAGCAATGTGTTCAGAAGTATAGAGTTAAACAGGTCCTAGAGATTGACTGCCACACCATGTGTAACAAATGTGCAGTTCTTTTTTCCAAGGCAGGAAGGGCATTGTGGACTTCAGGGTGATCCAAACTAAAGATGTTTATCCAGCCTTTATGGGCATGGTTTTATGCATACAAATCTCATATCATCCTGAATTTCCTGCTGGGTTTCAGTTCCCACCAAGGAAAGAGAGCTAAGACTATTTATTTTAAATAGTGTGCATTGCTCCTTCTGATTATCCACTGAAGGGCGAGGTGATTATTGAAAAGAACCTCTTTCTAATTCCCTTCCTAATATGAGCAGGCTTTGGCATTCAGACACCTCTAGAATTCAGACAGACTCTGCCCAGTAGCATTAATCCTTATATTCGTTACAGCAGTTATTTACATGAATTGCAGTCCTGAAGTGACTGCACACAGAGATATGTGAAAAGAGCACCAGAAGTCACTGCACGGTTTCAGCTTTTATTGCACACTTCTCTCCACCGTTTCCAAAGGCAGCATTATTCACAGCCAATGGATTTTTATATGAGCACGTTCCAGAAGTGAGCAGCAGTTCCCTGCCTGGCTCTTTGTGCTTCCTCTCCCGATTTTGACATCTCTCAGTTCAAAATTGTGCCTTGTGGGGGTGCTGTGCCACCTGAAATAAATTGCACTGCATTAGGCTCTGAAAGGCTTCTATAGATCAGAATAATATAGTGACACGTATCTGAGAACATTTCTTTCCATCCCCCCAACTACCCTTCAGCATATTCTGTTCTTTTATTTCCCGCAGGATTCCAAGAGCAGATCTACAACTGAGCTTCTTTTCTGCCAAAGAAATTATCAAATAAAAAATAGATTTTTTATTTTTTTTCAGAATCAAGTAGCACCTTTCTACATGTAGGTGAGAAACTTCCCCAGGTGAAAAAAGGAGAAATGTATACTTCAAGAAATAGACTTTTCTAAATCATACCAAGATAAATAATTTTAACAGAGTTCAGAGAATTTACTAAAGATTTACATCTGCTTGTGTGATTAGCATCCAGCTCTACGAGATAGAAACCCCAAACTAGCTTTGATGGTACCTATTTAGGAGATTATTTGAAGCATTTTCCCACCTTTTTCCAGGTAATCTATCTTCTTCTGTTCAGGTGATAATTCATAAGGAGTAAGTCACACTAACAATTCCTAGGACACTTTTAATTCTTAAAGGCACCAAAAAGAATCTGTGTGACTTATAGGAGGAAAAGATACAAGTCTGCTATGGACCTTAAAAACACAAGCAGATACTTCAATGACAATATTTATCTGTTTTTAATATATGTAGCCAGTCAAGAGTGTGCTCATGCTTGGAGCTGGAGTAGCTCTATTGATTTGGGAACTGTATTTTTTGCCTTCAAGAAAACGGCAATGAAGTCTTTGTCTATTCTTTCACTTGAATCCTTTTAGTTTTCTTCAAATCTTACCATTTGAGGCTGAACTTTCAATGCCAGGGTGAATTAATTCAAAGTCTCAGAAAAGTAATTTAGATGCTTTGGAACAGTGAAACAGCAGAGTTTTTATTTAGAGGACAATGAGGTTGTATGAGGCTTTGTTCAGTCATTTTCTCCCATTAAAGTACATTACAAAGGCTTACAACACGCACTCAAAATCCAGTAAATTTAAAGTCTGAGAAGAAGAAATGAGTTTTAGAGGGAGGGTACAGGTACTTCCCTAAACAAAATCTCCTTTCTGCCCTACGTGTTGAAACTTTGTACAACTGTTGCTCATTTTCTGTTTGCTGCTAACCTCAGACTGGCAGAGAAAAAAATTCCAGGGTTGATATGTAGTTAAGAATTGCTTTTTGAACTCAGGAAGAGAAATCTGTTTTTCATTCAAAGCAGTTCCTAAGATTTTAAACAGAAAATAGTATCTTGCTGCTTCTGTCATGTCACAAGGGCTTCCTTTACATTCTCTCTCAGCAGCCTGAGAGAGAAAAGCTGCTGGTTTCAGGTTGCTACTGTGAAATGCAAAGACCTTACTCAAAGCAATGTCCTGAAGAAATGACTCCACTTCACTGAGAAAAACATGCAAATAGAAAGAATATGTTTTGCATTAAGAGCTGTCATTTAGAAAATATAGGAGTGAAGCAATTTAAGTTTTTCAAATATATAATTTTGAAAATCTAGTCTTAACATAAACTGAAAAATGCTTTTGTCCGTTTTCCAGGCAGAATTATTTGCTGAATTTAATAGGAATTCATAAATAATTTTGATCCCTCAAAGCCCAGTAGCATAGGACCACAAGGTATTTCAGGCAGGAAGGGATCTCAGGAACTCATCTAATCCAGCCTCTTGCTGGAAGTGGGATCAATTGTTAGATCAGAGCACACTGCTCAGAGCAAATCAGAACCAGGCAAAGTTGAGATCAGATTCCTCAATATCAGCAGATTTCCTGTGTGTAACGGAATGAATCTGAATCCACCTGATAGCACTAAGCTTTGGATCTGAATTCCCAGCACAGCTCAGCTAAAGAGCACCTGGAGCTGGGGAGATGGGTCAAGGAGCAATTCTGAGACAACACACAGAATTTAACCCAACCTGTTTATTTATTCAATTTATTTAATTTAACCCAATCTTTGCACAACCCTTGGGGTGCCCTGGGGTGCTGGGTTTGTCTGGGGGCTCCTCACTGCACACCAGGCTGGGCTTAGACACAAACTGTGTTAGCTCTGTGCTTCCTTTGCTCCTGGAGTTTGATGTGCAGCTCCCAGCACATCCTGAAAAGTTGTTACTTTCATAACCACCCAGATTTAGTGAGAGATTTGGGTGAGTACACGTTCCATTCATTTTTTAATGGGAACAGACATTCAGACTGAAAATAAGGAGTCATCTGTCCCAGCAGAGTGTGAGTCCAGTGACTGTGTGCCCTTGAGTGTCACAGATGGACACAAAAAGAATGACAGTCAATCAGATGTCAGAGCAAAAAGAGAGATGGTTTATTTTTTCCTTGGGTTTATATAGTTTTTTGAGTTTGACCAGCAATTGGGCAATGAGGTTGACACCTCTCTGACCCCACTGGTCAAACTAGAAATCCATCAATTGTCTCTCCTCCAGAAAGGAATGCACAGTTTTCAAAACATCAGGTTTTGTTTACCTAAAAGTTTGTGAGGAACTTTACTGCAAAAATGTAAACATCAAAAGGTTGAAAAGATCAGAGTGACACATGAGGAGGAGTACACTGAAAACCATCACCACTGCAGGATAGAAATCGAGCAGGGATGGAGGAGCAGGAGGGAGAGTCTGTGGTGCTTTACCTGGGAGCTGATAAGTGGCAGCAAAGCAGATAAAGCAGGTACAACCCCACTGAGATACAACCCCACTGAGAGCCTTCCCATTACTGCTGCTGTGTGCAGGTCTGCTCTCTGAACAGAGCACAACGCAAATTAGGTTTGCTCTTCTCCCCAGCAGCTCAGGGGCAAATTGAGCAGTCAAACAAATTTCAATGTGTAGCTGGAAAGCAGATTTTGTTTAGGGCGGTATTACCTGTACCCTCTGAAACTCATTTCTCCTTCTCAGACTTTAAATTTACTGGATTTTGAGTGCTTGTTGTAAGCCTTTGTAATGTACTTTAATGGGAGAAAATGATTTCCTTGCTTTCTTAGATTCTCCAGGAATTAAATGTCCTGCAAGAACTGCCCTTTTGATTTTTGGTTGTTTTTTTTTTTCCCCCACACATTGTGTGCTGCTATTACTATCTCACAGCAAATTTGTTAGAAGGACATTATTAAGAGAAACACCACTGGGATGACAAAAAGCTTGGAAAAAGGAACAAAAGTAATTTTTTTTCCTGGAAGACAAACTTCAGGCTTTTAGGAATCAATTTTTCTGCCTCGAAATTCAGTTTCTCAGTCTGCTACAGCACTTTATCCTGCTAGAACTCGACATTACCTGGCAGCCCAGGTACCTGTGCTTGTTTGGCTGCAGGTGGCAACACCTCCACAAGTGCCCCACGGGCATTTTATTTGAGAAGAGCTGATGAGCATCACCTTGTGCTCCTTCCTTTTCTTTTTTTGTTGTGTGAAAGAGCTGGTGATGGGAACATTCAAGAAAATCATTGCCCCCCATTAACTGAGCAGGCTCCATTAATGTAGAATATAAATGAATATGGATTCAGGTTCCTTGGAGAGATGAAATGTGTTGTTTGTTTGTTATTCTCTCCCCCAGTCCCTAATGGAGATAGTTCAGCTTGAATAAATTGGAGCAGTGCATGATCCAGTGGTGCAGCAGCAGCTCAGTTCAGGGATCAGCCCTCATGTACTTTGAAATTATTTCTCTAGGAAGTTTGATTGGTGCAGAACAGCACAGAGAAGCAGTTAAAAGTTAAGGATACAACATTATTAGAGCAGGAATGAAGAGTAGGGGAATCAAAATCTCTGATTTTTTTTATTTAGGGCCTCAATGATCCTCTCACCAAAGTTTTCCCATTGTTTTGTAGGATTCCGATAGGTGGTTGTGGAAGTAGGAAAGATACTCTGAAAGCAGAGTGAATGCAAATGAGTGTTATTGGGTTTAATTCTGAAAGAAATGAAATTTGGAGAATTGAAACCCCTGATTGTTATGTAATAAGTGTATTAATATCTTGAATGTTTATTGTAATGTAACAACGAGAAGCCACCTTGGTAAGCAAAAGGAGAGAGCTCTTTAAAAACCGCAGCCCCCTCGAATGCCGAGGTGAATGCCGAGAACTGAGAAAGAGGGCTTTGAAGGGAGGCGAGGCGCGGGCCTCGCCCTCGGTTCCGCGCCCGCCCCCACCCCGTGCGGGCGGCAGTCTGCGAGCTCCCCGCTGCCGTGGGGTCTGGCTCCCGGCGCCCCTGCGGCCCCTGCCCGCAGCAGCCGCGCTCCCGCACCCCACCCCCACCCCCAACGCCGGGCGCTCACACTGGACTGCCGCCGGAGCCCGGCGCTGCCGCCGCCAGGGCCAGGGGAGGGAAAGCTGGCCGCTCCTCCGTGCCCACCGCAGGGACCCCAGGCGCCGCCGAGAAAGCCGAGAAATGAGCGGAGACCACCCGGCCCTGACCCCCGCCTGCAGCCGCCACCATCGAGAGTCTGCTTCGAGCTTCCCAGCGTGGCATATCCGGCCCCGGCCCAAGCCCGGCGCGGAAAACCCCAAAGCCTGCAAAACCACCACGTGGCGCGCCCAGACCGCCACCCTGCTCCAAAAAAGGAACCCGCGCCCGCCACGCTCCATCCCCACCTCACAGCCCCGGTGCTGCCCACCATCGAGACCTCCGAGATGCCATGGCTGTTGCGAAACTGCCATGAGTTCGTTAGAGCCTGCAGCCCCTGCTTCCCGGGGCGACCCTGTACATGCAAATTAGAAATCCCAGGTGCATCTCGGGACCCTTTTAACACCAAAAACCCCTTATAAAAATAAACCTAAGTAAAATTAAAACACACAAAAACCAATACTAGGCCATGTAAACCCTAGAGTATCAGGGAAACTGATTTTTCCAGTGTTTGTGACTTGCTGTGACTTAAAAGTACCAAACCAGGAGTGAGACTCCGAGGCAAACAAAGGGAATTCAGAACTCCGGGAACACTCCCAGCGAGGGAAGTTCTCCAGCCCTGCTCAACTTCCTGCAGCAGAGCTGACAAAGACCCTCCTCCTTCATGGTGCACCGGGCAGCCAAAACCCCTCAAGCAACCATTGTAAGAGCTGATTAATAAAGGCATTTTAAGGAGAAAAATATTATCTCCGCCCATTTTTAACAATTCTCTCAAAAAAGCAGAAGGCTGAACGTAAATATAAACAGTCACACACCAAAACCACAGAAGCACTGAAGAATTCCTGTGGAAGGGGATGTGGATTTTAACCTCAGAAAAATCTACAACCTTTTTGAGAAACACTGTTGTAAATTAAAGATGCTTTTTGTCCCTAGAAATAAAAAATCTCCCTTTGCTCCACTGCAAGTTCATCACTTCTGCAACAGAGCTGGTAAAGTCTGAGGAAAATGTATCAGTGCTTCTTTGTGTCTCAAACACCAACATTCAAAAGCCTCTCAAATCCAGTTATTTGTAAGACAACGCCTTGTGCTTCTTCCAAACATTGGTATAACCATGAAAGACTCTGCATTTAGTGTTTTTAAAACAGCCCATAGAAAATACTTATCACCGGAAGCCCTCAGATGCTTATCTTTGTCTGCTAAAGCTCAACATGGGAATTTTGTTATTTACTTCTTCACTTCTTTCATTCCTTATCTTCTTTCTCTTAATCCACTATCTCTTTCATTGAAAAATACTTTTTTTTTTTTTTTTTTTGTTTGGGTTTTTTTTTTGTTTTGTGGAGTACCTGCAGAGAATGAGAAATATTTTGCACTTTAGTGTTTTAGTGATCCAACCACTTCATCTCTTGTTAGCAGAAACCCCCCAACTCCTTTTTGCTGCCCTAAGCAGCCTCTCCTTTCCCTGTGGAAGTTTGGTTTTGGGAGGGGCTGAGGCTGATGGGATGAGCTGCTCAGTGTTTTATTCCTTTCTATGTGCTTGTTAGGGGCAGAGTGTTAATTGTACTGAGATAAATAGATAAATCCTGCATTCAGTGCATCTCCTGCCATCCCTGCAGCAGTGATATGTGGACCAAATAAATTCACCCAAAATTCACTCAAAATTTGCCCAAAATTGGTCCTAAAATCACTAATAATTTGCTCAAAATTTCCCCAAAATTCCCCTCAAATTCACTCAAAATTCACCTAAGATTCACCCAAAATTCACTTGAAATTTGCATGAATTTCACCCAAAATTCGCTTAAAATTTGCCCAAAATTCACCCAAACTTCATTCAAAATTCACTTAAAATTCACCAAAAATTCACTTAAAATTCACCCAAAATTCGCCCCAAAATCACTCAAAGTTCACCCTCAATTTGCCTTCCCAAGGGAAACTTTTCAATAGTTTTCTTTTTCCCAAAACAACCTTCTGTAAACAATATTCCTTTCCCATGACAACAGGTGTTGTTTGCTATTTCTGTTCCTGAGCCAATGGAGAGGTGTCAGCCCTATGGACCAATAACGTGCCTTTAGCACAGCGTGTTATAAAAGGGCTGAATGAATTGTAAATAAACCTCCTGATTTCTACTGCCTCCTGACTGGAGTCAGTAGAAATCAGAAGGTTCATTTACAGTTTAGGGATGGTTCAATATTAAGATGTAGTCAAAATAACAGCCCCTGATCATGCAATTATTCCGTGTCCTATTGCGACAGTGATGGATGCAGACCTCTACCATAGATGTCATGAAGGAGGCAGAGCAAGGATGTTCCTGGGTTCTGCCTCCCTGTGTGACCAGCCTGCTTCTGGAGCACCCAGAAGAGACTTCAGAGTGAATTTTGTTGGCATTATTCTCCAGGTTTCTAAAGGATTGTAAAGGACAAAGTTAACTGAGCTTCCTCTGAGGGCAAAGCTCCATGGGGAGAGATCAGTGCACAGTGCAAAGTCAGGCTGCAGAACCACAGAGGGGCAGTGCTGGGGATGGCCCTGTTGGTTATCACTGCTGCTATTTATTACCTGACCAACTGAAGCCAAATAATTGCCTGAATTAGTTCTTAAACTGGGAATTTTGCTTTTAAGCAGTTTAAAACCAGCAACCTGGTTTAGCTTTTTATGACAGTAAACCTCTCAAGTTTCCAAACATGGATAATGAAGTGTTAAATCAGAAATGACTGATACCCTTTCACACACCAACCATTCCTCAGGGCTCCCTAAAAGATTGACTAATATATTTATTAACTTCCCCCATGACCACAGGCTGATATTCCTGGGATGTGTTGATGTATAAAAGTTGGAATACTCTCCGATCAAGAGATTTGACTTGATTTTAGCTCTATTGAAGGTCACCACTTCAGCAAAAGGACAAAGCAGAAAAGCAGGAGAGATTCTCTAGGCAGCAGCTATTCATATGAATAACTTCTCAGTCTGAGGAGTTATTTTTGGCCAAAGAAAGAGTTTGATACAGCACTTAGATTATAAGTGCCCCTCATTCTTTCAAGCATTCATGATTTCTGAGTAGTTTCATAGGTAAAAAGATCAGGCTCCATTTCTTTCTCTCCTGCCAGTGCAACTTGTGCATTGTTGAGCTGCAAACACATCCTGGACTTTACAGCCCCAAGCAATCTCAAAAGAATGGGTTTTGAAACTATTCTCTTTTGCTCATCAGCTGCACTTGGTCAGGTTCTGCAGCTTGGTCAGTTTGCCTCCCTACAAATGCTGAATGTCTGTCCCAGCCAGGCTTCTCTCTAGGACTAAATCCCATTTTCCCTGTCCTGCCCTTGTGCTCTGACTCAGCCCTCAGTGTTTCCATGACGGTGAGGGGCTCTGAGCTCATGATAATCCACCTCTCACTCCAGCAGCAAGTTGTTTCCCTGTAGATAAGTAACATACCAGAGCACATAAATGGTCTGTAAGGAGGAAGGAAAGGAAAATTAAAATGCAAATCAACTTGAAAGAGTTTTGGATGAAAATATTGTCAGATTGATAAAGTTTTATGGTTTGTATTTTGTTTTTAAAAAGTTGATTCATACATGAAAGTTTAAGGAATTGGTAAAACTTTCCAAGTCAAACAGTTCATTTAATTTAGCCAGAACCTTCTTCTTCATGCCCCAGGTCAGTTCTTTGCATAGATCTGATTTCTTTATTTACATAGATTTGTATTCTTACAGCTCCTTCAGATTCTGTTATCTCAATGATAGACATTATATAAATAAAACCCCCTGGAGTTTATCTGTGTCTTGTCTGGCTTTATTTAACCAGCAATTTAGAGATGGTTCAATATTAAGATATAATCAAGCTAACAGCCCCTGCTCATGCAAATAGTTCCTAATCTCTGGAGAAGAACTTGCTGACATGAAATCTGCATTTCTGTCTTTATATATTTAGTCTTCATAGGGGAAAAATCTTTTGCAGTGAAGCAGATGGTAGGAGATACTGTGAAATTTGCCATTGAACAAAGTGCATGAACATTTTATCATCAAAACTTGGGAGAGAAAATAGCTGTTAATAGGGTGGAAAGTTTTATGAAAAAAAGCACCCCAGTCGCTGGAGTAGAGGCTGAAAAACAAGACAGAGCAATTTTTCCCTTGTCTTTGGCAATAAATTTTTTCGGGGTTTTTTTGACTGCTGAAGGCATAAGAAAATTTGTTTTCTAGTAACTAGATAAAAACCTCCAAAGGTACTGCGGAGAGTTCAAACAACTGGGGAAAAAAAAAAAAAAAAAAAAAAAAAAAAAAAAAAAAAAAAAAAAAAAAAAGCAGCAAAACTAATTTGTTTTCAGAGCAAAAAATCCATCCAGGCTTTTCCAAATGAGTGCAACCCCATCTATTAGGCTGTCCTTCCTTCCTTGGGAGAGCATCTCTCAGTGCTTGGGGAGGCTGATGAGACTTGGTGATGCTGTTTTACCCCACAATGACACAGACTCTGAGCTTCAGAAGGCTGAAAATGACTCCTTTACTTTTGGGATGTGTCTCCCTTTTATACTATTTCACACAGACCAATTGGATTGGTGACACAAAGACAAACCTCTTCACTCCCATTGGTCAGAGCAGAGGGACATCAAGAAGAAGTCCCTCCTGGGGAAAGGAATGAATAACAAAAACATTACAAAAACATTTCTCCTGTTTACAGAAAATTCTTTAGGAAAAGAATTTCAGAAAACCAAAACATCTCAGGGACTGAACCAGGGCTACAACCTGGGACATCTCTGGAGGTGCTGTTCATGCTCTAAGGAGATTATGGGTGTTTGTCCCCACATCCACGCTGTTACAGCAGCATCAAAGCCCCATTGTAGGGCTGGCTGTGCCTAATCAGAGCAAACTGCAGAATGGACACAACAGGCTCCCCTTGGCTTGTCCTGCCTTGTCACTCTCTGCCATCTCTCATCCCCATCAAAGCTGCTGTGACTGAGCTCCTCACCCTGGCACAAATGAAGAATAATCCAGGAGAGAGCTGTCAGGGCCTGCATGGCTGCAGCCAGCTCTTGTGGGCTCCATATTTTCTGAGCTTGAGAATTGCTGAGCTCTTCCCAAGGGAAACTTTTCAATAGTTTTTCTTTTTCCCAAGACAACCTTGTGTGAACAATATTCCTTTCCCACAACAACAGGTGTTGTTTGCTATTTCTGTTCCTGAGCCAATGGAGAGGTGTCAGCCCTATGGACCAATAACGTGCCTTTAGCACAGCGTGTTATAAAAGGGCTGAATGAATTGTAAATAAACCTTCTGATTTCTACTGCCTCCTGACTGGAGTTCAGGCATCTTTGTTTTGTGTCCTATCATGACAAGCTCCCTGCAGGACAGCAGAGGGCCGATTTACCAGCCACTCATCCCTGTCCTTTCTTTTCTTGCAATTAGTTCACCGCCCTAAAGAGGGAGATAAGAAGCTGGGAAAACACAACTTACACTCCTTAGTGTCACTGATAAAAGCTTCTTACCCCGCTGAAAGTCAGAGAAGACGTGCCAAAAAGTTGCAACAGGACATAATTCACGGGCAGCAAAACTTCTCAGCATTAATGCAAAAGGTTCTGACATGCCAGAGCAATTGGAGCATCTCAGCTCCTGAAGGTGGACTGGCAGAGCAGACTCCTCTCGATGCTGTTTGTGCTGTTAAACAAAAGCACTGTTTTATGAAGAGATGACATGAGATATTAGGTTTAGCCTTCCATTTGTCATTGTACTTTAAAATCATTAGAAGACCAACAGGGAACTTTTGTAAAAAGTAGTTATATCATGCAAGCTTAATAATTCACAGTGAATCCATTAAATGTACAAAGGTATTTTAAACAGCATCAAGGAATCACTCCTAAACCAAAAGAGAATAAGAATTGCATGTAAAGAAAGCAGTATTGTGATATCATAGTAAATGATGAGGTTTTTTAAGTTGCATTTTAATATTATTGGCTGTGTTATGACTAGTGTAAAACTTGCATGAAAATATAATATTTTTAAACACAGCATGGGGGAGTGAAGAAACAGAAAGTTGATGCTGGTCTGAATATCCTATGTAACTTTGTGACTTTCAGTAACTCTTGTAGAAATAAGAAGGTTTTATTATTGGTCAAAATACTCTGTGTGGGTATCTGTGTGTGTGAGTAGTCATAAATTCCCAGTGTATGATACAGTTTCTTCATCTGAAATTGCTAAAGCAGAATGCTTCAATGGGTGTGTGAGAACTCCACTCACACAGCACTTTACACTGTCATTTTATCCATGTTCTCCAGCTTCCAGTTTGAAATGCACCTTCTCATTCCCCTCGATGTGCATACAGAGCTTTATTCACACTGCTGGCCCCAGCCAAGGAGAGAATCCCAAACAGCACACACGAGACTGCTGGGTTCACTGGCCAGGTACAAACTGCTGTCAGTGGGTTTTAGAGAGGGGAAAAGAGGCTGAGGAGGGAAACAGCAGAGTGACACAGGCTGTTGGATTTCCTTTTACAAGACTCCTGCCCTCACATTCTGATTAAGCTTTTGCTGCTCTGAGATTTCCCCTCAGCAGATAATTCTGCCCAGTTGCACCGTGGCTCAGGGTGTTTGCTGTGCCTGCTGAGGCTGCCCTGGTGAGTACAGGAACAGGGTAAAAAACCAGCCTGTCATTTCTTTCTAAGTGCAGCTAACAATAATCTGTAACTTCCCATGTGAAGCTGTTTTGAGAATGAGAAGTTCCATTAACACAACACAATCTGTTCTGAGGGTGAAAAATAAGTGCACCTGTAATAATAAAGGATTTGTCCCATGAGAACCAGCAAAGAAAATATGTAAAAAATCCGAGAGTAGATGGATTTGATGGACAAGTATAATGCCTTTTACTAACCAATAGAATAATTAACAGGAAAGCCATTAACCAATTAAAAGTTGCCCTGGAGGTTTGTAAAAACTGTATAAAAGACAGCATGGGGCCATGATAAAGAGCCTACTGAACTTTTATGGTGTCACTCTGTGTGCCATGCCTGTCCCAAACCCAGGTGAGCCCTGCAGAGGTGCCTGGGGCAGAGGTGCTGGAGCTGCCTGAGAGATGCTGTGCCAGAGCTGCACTCACAGCTCTCCGTATTCAGAGCACGTGCCTGTGTTATGCCTCCCTCCTGCCAGGGCACTTTGGTTTCCGTGAGTAAAGCACTACATTCAGCTATCAAAGGGAGAGGGTGAAGGCAAAGAAAAGGCCAGGAAGTTCCCATGTTTAATGAACCTTTCATTCAGTATATACAGCTTCTCACGTAAACCCAGAGCGTGGAGGGATCCCATGGAACTCAGACCAGGCACTGTGTGGGCTAAATCATAAGCAAAGAGTGCAAGAGGCTTATTTAGTTATCAAATTCAGTCCTGGTTATTTTGGGCAATCCTATTCTGTAATCCAATTCAGAAAATTATGTACAATTCACAAAGATTTTGTTGTGAAAAAGAGAATGGGGGCAAACTTATCACTCTCCAAATCCTCCTGAAAGGTGGCTGTGCTCAGGTGGGGTTGGTCTCTTTCTCCAGGCAGCAAATGACAGAACGACAGGACACAGCCTCAGGCTGCACCAAGGGAAATACAGGTTGGATATTAGAAAAAAGTTTTTCACAGAAAGAGTGATTAAGTACTGGAATGGTCTGCCCAGGGAGGTGGTGGAGTCACCATTCCTGGATGTGTTTAAACAAAGACTGGATGTGGCCCTCGATGCCATGATCTAGTTGAGGCGCTAGGGCTGGGTTGGACTCGATGATCTTGAAGGTCTCTTCCTGTCAGAATCCAGGACATCCCCTGGGATGAGCTGAGACCCGAGGAAGGGAGTTTGAGCCCTGCACAGGGGGGTGTGGAGACGGTCCAGGGGGGTTGGAGACCTTGGCACAGAGCCCAGGAGAACACCAGGTTTGATCTTAGTCCATGGGAGAGGCTTCCGACACTGAGAGAGAAATTGCAAATCACCAGGATGTGAAAACAGTAGTTTAGCACAGTAGAAAATGAAAATTTCAGTAGTTTTAGGGTTCATAGAATAGAGGTAAATGGAAGATAAAATGGTGGGATTTGGGTGGTACCTCGTGTCCCTCTCCTTCTTCCTTGTCCTCCATCTCCTGAGGTGGTGATGACACAAGTTAGTGAGAGTGGATTGGGTCAGAGTAGAAATGACCTTTTTAGTGTGAGCACTAGGTATTGGTATAAAATTGTAAATAACCTACACATAGTTATCTCTATAAATGTGAGGTGACCCCCATCAGGGGCAGTCCCCTCATGTCCCAGCCCCTGTCCAGATCTCGGGCTGGGAGCGGAGAAAATTCTGAGATATCAAATAATAAACAACATGAGAAACCTGAAAACAAGACCTTGAGGATTCTGCTTTTTTATACCAACACGACTTGGGGTTTTTAGAAGGCCAAGGACTTTAAACAACCTGAATCTCTGGTGAGGAAACCCTCCCGGAGATCTTCCAACCTACACATTCTGTGATTCTGTGATTCTGTGAAATTAACCTTTTCTGATTTTCTCTATGACCTTAGCACTTGGCATGAAGGATGAAAAAGATGATGATGAGCACTGTTCTTCTTTCCTCCACCATGAAGTTGCATATTGTAATTGCTCATCAGTGTAGAGTTCTAAAAGCATGAAGAATAATGGTGGTCACTAAGAAATAGTGTGTTACTTACCCTGGTTCTTTATTTCTCCCCTGAGCAGGGTAGAAAAATGTAGGAGATATCTGTCTTCTGAGCCTCACTGGGCTTTGGACTGTGTAAGAATCTTGGGCTCCATAACAATGAAATGCCAGTGTTCTGTGTTTTTCCTTAAATCCAAGTTGAACAAGCAGAAGTTTTGTCCCTTTGCAGTATAGGAGTCAGTGAGAACTCAGAGTCACTATATTATTTATACACTCTGTGTGTTCTCTGAGGATACAGCTGTGAGATGGTGCCTAGATTACAGAGACTGTGTAGAATTATTCATTCCGTGTTGGATCATGTAATAAAGGCTCCAGCCATGAGCAGGTGATCTGATTCAAAGTGAGGGGGATGTGGGCCAATGCTGTGCTCCTTGCTTTCTCATCATGGTACTGAAAATGAGCTGGTTCCCCTGCCTGTGGCTGGGTAGAGCTGTAGAATATCCCATGTCCAGGGCAAGGACACAGCACTGCCAGGAGAGACCCAAGCAAAGGCACAATTGCAGCTCTGTGTGTGCCAGTGCAGCCAGCCTGGAGAGAGCCAAGCAGCCAAGGCCCAGCAGCACAGCCTCCATCCTCTGCCAGAGTGAGTGACCTGTGGGGGTCTTATGTGGGCCTGAGATTTCTGGGTCTGAGAGATTTCAGCCTGCAGGCAGCTGATAACTTCTTCCCAAGGAAAAATTTCTTAAGAAAGTTTCTTCTCTAAACAATCTTGGCAAACAACTCTCCTTTCTCAGAACAATCTTTCTCCAGGTGGTGTTTTGCTGTTTCTTTGGTTTAACCAATGGGATCAGAGAGGTGTCGTTCCTGTTCACCAGCCATGTTCAGCCTGTATGGGAACACCTTATAAAAGGTAGCAAGAATTAATGAAGCCCTGGTTCAGTCCCTGAGATATTTTGGTTTTCTGAAATTCTTTTCCCAGGGAATTTTCTGTAAACAGGAGAAATGTTTTTGGAACTGTAACTTTGTTATTCATTCCTTTTCCCCAGGAGGGACTTCTTCTTGCTGTCCCTCTGCTCTGCCCAATGGGAGTGAAGAGGTTTGTCTTTGTGTCACCAATCCAATTGGTCTGTGTGAAATGGGATAAAAGGGAGACACATCTCAAAACTAAAGGAGTCATTTTCAGCCTTCTGAAGCTCAGAGTCTGTGTCGTAATGTAAAACAGCATCAAATTAGAAAATAAAGCCTTTTTTTCCTATGCTCTTTGCCTTCTGAAACATTTGGAGTCTTTTTTTTCATGTCCTACAGTGACAATCTGCCTCATCTAGCTGGCACAGGAGCCACAGTTTCCATGACTTCACTGCCCTGGGTGGGCACTGAGGGCAAGTTCAGGATGCTGCAATGTGCCTGCCCAGGCTGCAGCAAACACTCTGCTGTGCACAGACAAACCTGCAGCTCCTCTCACCTTAGCAGAGTGGGTATCTCACTGTGACACCCACCCCTCCTAACTCTTCATTCTTGAAACTGGGTTTTACACAGGATTTCAGCAGCCCACACAAGGTTTTGCTGGTCCTCTTCCCGGAGAGCATTTTGCTGATTCTGAATATATATATAGGAAAGGTATTGACCCTGTTATTACTAATGTAAAAACACTTTCTAAACCCAAATCGGTCTTTATAAATATTCAACAGGAGATTTTGCTGATGATTGATAGTTTTACTTTTACATCTGACACATTGTAGGTGTTTTTTACTTTATGTTTTATAACAGCACAAACAGAGTACTGCATGTAGTGCATGTTCTGTATCAGAATGTAAGTAGTGCAGCAAGCTCTGTGCTAGAGCCAAATGCCACGCAGAGACGAGACGTGACGTACATTTATCACCACCAGGAGAGAGAAAAAGCAAATTTCAGCATGTTGGGCAAGCTGTACTTGCCTAAATGTATGTGAGCTTTTCTATCCCACACTGTCATACCTCCTCGATAACCTGCTGTAGTAAGAGCTAATGATGAGGCATGTTATGGTTAAATTAAACTCTGCTGAACAAATGGAAGTGTGGAATTGCTGGGAATACCAAAGGGTGAATTTAGGTGTGTGTATTGGCAGTTGACAGCCCACCCCTGGGACTGTGAGTGGGTACTTGAGCATCAGGTCAGGGGAGCAGGCTGGCCTGGTGCCACTCCTCACAACTGCAGTGCCTGGGCAGGAGTGTGGGTAAAACAACACCATCACAGAACCTCAGAAAATTAGTTTGCAAGGGTGTTTCATCCTGTAGCCTGGAGGCTTAGATTAACAACCTGTGTCAAAGTGACAGACTTTAGATCTTCAAAGGCTGTGGAATCCTCCCCATAGGAGGCTCCAGAGCTCCACTGTTTTCATCAGTCTGATAAAATCACCTTGCTTATACTGTGGGTGAGTTTGAATTTATATCCAGAAATGAACCTATTCAATCTGTAACATTTAAAATGAGTAATGAAAATATCTTCTTGGTTCAAAAGAAAAGCAGTGGGTTTTGTTTCTCAGAAATGCACACTATGCTGATCATTACCTTCATCATTCTCTGAGGTGTGCCAGCTTTGTCACAAGTGATCCACAAGAATGCCTAATTACTTGCAGATGATTTGTGGCTGGTGTTTCAAGCATATGTCAATGAAATACAAGATCTGTTTTATAATACCAAGGCACTAATCCTACTCTCTTTGTTAATTAAATGGAATTACACAAGTCAAAAAGTAAGCAATATTTGGCTGCTGCGAGGAGGTTTTGCTTTTTGCCCACACAGAAAGTCCCATATTCTTATTCCACAGGACCCATATTCTAATTTCATTTCACCTAAAGTATTGGGCTGACTTCTGCTGTAGAATTGTGTTCTCTGCCTGTGGCTGGAGAGTTTCCCCATCAAGGTGTCACCTCTGGTTACTGACCCAGGATCTGGGATGTTCTATGTGAAGTAAAACCAAAGGAAATTGATCAAGGGCTCAACATACTGTCCTTTGTCCCTGCTGTTGTGAATACCTGTTAAAGGATTCTTGGAGGAGGCAGCAATTCATTGCAGCAGCATCACAGAGGTCAGTAATGGCTTTGTTAAAGCTTCACAGAGAAGAGGGTCCAACCCTTGACCTGAACCTTTGCCAAAAATACTGCCAGGGGACCAGGGTGCAAATCAGTGGGGAATGCTCACGGTGATGGGATGTGATAAGAGGTGGAGGTTTCCCTTTTTACAGCATCATGCAAAACACCTCAGTTTGTTTGTTTACAGGAACTCTTGTCATTGTAGGACATGAAATAAAAATGAGAGACTCCAAATATTTCAGAAGGCAAAGAGCATAGAAAAAAGCCTTTATTTTCTAATTCTCACTACCTTTTATAAGCCCCTGCTGTGGCTGCTTTTCAGGGCTGTGAACAAGCTGGGAACAGGTACAAGGCATGAAAAATTGCAGCACAAGTGCTCCTGGTGTCCAGCTGTTCCTTCCCCAGGCTGGAGCATTAGGGACTGGGTGAGCTATACATAAGTCATAATAAGATTTCTCAATTTTAGATTTGGCAGCTTGCACTGATTATTTCTCTCTTCTATTCACTTGTAGCATTTAAACTAAGCAGAGTTTTCAGGTAATTGAGACACTTGGGAAAACTGGTATTAACTAAATCTATTTTTCTGTGTAAAGTGTTTGGCAGAAAATGACAAGCTTTCAAGTGCTTTTTCCTTTTTAAAATGCTTTTTGCCATTATTAGTGAGGGTTAAGAAAACCTCCAGTGTGAACAACTGGCTGTTCAGCCAGCGCAGAATGACTGTGCCTGTGTCAGTCTCTGCCCCTGGGGAGAGCTGCAAGGCCTTGGTAACAATATCACAGGAGTTCTGGCAAGTACAAATAAAAGGAGAAGGCAAAAATTGTAAAGAAGGCTTCTGCCCAGAGATAAGCTTGAAATTACTGTAGCTGTTGTAACAGGAGCTGCTCCTGAGTGCTTCCCCAGCCTGCTGACAGGAGGGGTGTGGAATCACTGAGGACTTCATGCTGGTGCTCTGCTCTGAGGCTGGGGACTGTTATATATATATAATAAAGTTGGCTTTTCACAAGATATGTGTTATATGGTTAATAATGTTTTGGTAAGAATATAGAATATAAGTTTTTTATCTCTGCTTTTAGAAAATTATGCAGAGTGGTAGTAACTGATGATAGTGTGCTTAAACTGTCTGTTTGGTCGGGATAGCATCCAGTGAACATGTGAAGAAGACCCTGCTGTTGATACACCAACTGTCAGCATCTCCCATCTGAAGAAAGTCTGGACCAAGGCCCAAGCTGAAGGTGATAATGAAGACACAGCCCAGAAACACACAGGTTCTAAAAAGGCAGACCCAAGGAGGGACCATGCAAAACAGTTCCTGGAATATGGAAACTAGTTTATGGAAAAATAGGAATATTCACAAACTGATACAATAGAAGGGGTATTTAACGAGTGTCTCTGAGATAGCAAGGTGTGGACTTGGCTTTTTTATCTCCTAATTGTCTTAATTTTTATTAAACATATTTCTTAAAAATTTACCAAAAACAGCTAAGTGCAACCTGACAATTTTCAATTCTGTTTAGGAAGCATTTGTGATTGGATGGAGCAAAGAAAACCCAAATGATGAATTACTCTGAAATAAACAGATCCTGTCAGTGAAGGAAGGAGAACTGAACAGGATCTGGAAGGAAAGTCTAGTAAAGCCAACCAGATTCCAGCCTGGCTTGTGCCACATTTCCCTGCAGAGCCTGTGTTATTTCCCTGTGCTCTGGATCCCCAAACAAAAAGGCATTTGTGCCTTTTAGCACTGCCCTCCTCACACTGTGTGCCCTGCTCCCCTGGGGAGGTCACAGGGCTGATGTAGCTGAGTCTCATCTCCAGCCTGGGGGTGGAGGTTGTTCTCCACAGGGGTTCAGAGCAGATGGAGCAGATCTCAGGGAATAGGAGCTGTCAGAGAGAGAGAGGGAGATGGAAAAGTCTGTATTTAGCTGCTATGTCTATTTAGAGCTGCAGCAGAGCTCAAAGGTTGAGCTTTATTTGAGGTGTAGACAATTATTTTGTTCCCCTTTTGTTTGGATATGTGTTCATTTGGTGGGGGGCTCTGTCCCAGGTGTTCCTGGGGTTAAGGGTGTCTACAGTGGCAGTTTCTATAACCAGGAGAGTGTCCATCATGCAGGGTGGTATTTTGGGTGAAAACCTCCCTTCTTACTGAAGTGAGGCCAATGAAGAGGGAATTAAAGCAAAAAAAACAACCAACCAACCAACCAAACAAACAAAACCCAACACCAAAAATACAGAGAGGGAGCCAGGTTCCCTGCTGTTCCTGAAATGTCCCTGGGACTGTCTCTTGGACATGCAGGGCCCAGTGATGAGACAGCAAAGCTCAAACCTTTCTGCTCAAGTTCCTGAGAACATTTCTCATCCCAAATCCATGACTCTCTCATTCCCTGAACTACCTTCAATTCTGCTGCTCATCCTGCCAGTGGCATCAGATTGCACAGAGCAGCTGTGGGACTCCCCAGCCACTCTTCTGCTTCCATGACTTAGAAGTCATCATGTCCAATGGAGACTTACTAAAGGAAGCCACTTAAAAAAAAAAAAAAGGAAAAGAACAACTCATGCCCTTGCTTTTGTTTGATATCTGTAAGATTCACTAGGATTTGGGAACCCAGCATGACATCAACCCCTGTCTGTTTAAAGTGATTTTGAAGTCTGACTGATCTTTTTCAGCAGAGAACTTAAAAATTTTTGAGCATTTTCAGCAGAGCATTTCAGCAGAGAGTATATTGCTTTCTTAATGTACCACCCTGACCTTCCCTTGAGGAGTAGCACTTATTGATGCGCCATCACAGACTGGCAAAGGAACCTTTTCACCCCTCTGACTTAGACATTTCTTGGTGTGTTTTAACAACTGGATGCATTTTTTTTTAGCATTGTGAGATATTTCATTAGTATAACCAAACTAGAAGCTTCAGCTGCCATTTACTGAGGGCACGGTGAGGCTTATGACTCTGTCATGGATATGACCTAAAATGTAGCAGGAATTAGGTGAAGCATTCCAGCTTCTTTCAAGGACTACTCCATGGCACACCTTTATTACATATTCATTTGTTTGCTCAGCATTAGCAAACATTTCTAAGACAGCTGAAAACATGAGTCAGTGTTGACTCAGTGAAGCAAGATAAATGGAATAAAAACTGTATCTTGTGGATTAACCCACCAGGAGACAGCTCAGCCCCACACAGCCGCTCACTCATTCCCCTCTGCCAGGATGGTGGGGGGAACTGGAAGGGAAAAGTGAGAAAACCTGTGGGTGAAGAGAACAGAAAAGGCCTTCGTGCTGCTCAGCAGTAGCCAAAACATTGGTGTGTTATCAACACTATTTCGGTCCCAATTACAAGCCATGGCACTCCACAAGCTGCTTATGAGGAAAATTAACTCCATCCCAGCCTGAGCTGTTACACTGCTGAAAAGTTTTTGTTACTAATTTAGTTGCTAATTCAGAAAGAAAAAAAAAAATTCTCAACTTGCAGAGTTATTTCTGTGCACGGGTAATTTCTGATATGTTGCTTATAGGACATTTTAATAACTCTATGACAGCTGTTCAAAGCCAATTGTTACAGGAGAGGGAAATCATCATACATTACCTCAAGACTGTTTGGTAGCTTAATATGTTTTAAAAAATGATGACAGCTGTAAATAGGTGCTGTATTTCAGTGCAGGAAGCAGTGACCCAGGCAGGCTGACACAGGCTGATGCTCCCTTTGTGCTGTTTCCAGTTGGCAAATGGCTCTTGCTCTGTGCTTCTTACTGTATTTCCCCTTCATTATTCCAGACTCTCTCTGTTTAAAAGCTGCAGTTGGATTTCAAGGGACACATGGTCTTAACATATTTCACCAACTACTCTCCTATTTGGGAAAGTGCTCTGGAACATTGACTGCACTTGTAGGATTTTAGGGGAGCTCATTATCATGCTCCAAGCACTTAGACCCATTCCCATGGCATATTGGTTGGCATCAGTCTGTTATATCACCAGTTCTAAGGAT